>NC_057343.1:26822500-29322500 GCF_016509475.1 Prionailurus bengalensis
AGATCATGACCTGAGCTGAAGTTGGTCACTCAACTGACTGAGCCACCCAGGCACCCCCAAATTAACAGGATTTTTAAAATCCAAGTTAGTACTTAATAAATTTAATGTTTAACAAATTTAAACTAGAGAATTTCTTTGGATTGTGTCTGCTAAATAATAGATTTTATTAATATAAATTATGTCAACTTTTTTAAAAAAATGTTTATTTATTTTATTTTTGAGAGACACAGACATAGCCTGAGTGGGGGGAGGGCAGAGAGAGCGGGAGACACAGAATCTGAAGCAGGCTCCAGGCTCTGAGCTGTCAGCACAGAGCCCGACACGGGGCTCGAACCCACGAACTGTGAGATCATGACCTGAGCCGAAGTCAGACACTTAATCGACTGAGCCACCCAGGCACCCCTAAAGTCAGTTTTTTAAAAACTCCGTAGTTACAGTGTTTAATTTGGAAAGCTTTTCAAGTCCCTTTGCTCTTCACAAACAGCAAGACGAAAATTACACTACACATACACCCATGCATTTAAGGTACTCATGCTTATGAAAGGCTCAGATACATAGCCGTGAAATTGTCACTAACCCTAAAGTATACATTTCAATAATTTCTAAGCAATGACCTAAAATTGTCATTTTATGTACTCAATTACATAACTAAGTGCTCAATTACATTAATAGTTTTAAGTCGTGTAAACCAGCAGCTCAGAAAATTAAAAGTAAATCCAGTGACATTTAATATAACACTCTACAGTTAACAAAGTTATTTCATTACATCTTCAGAATCACATTGTTTGGCTGGTATTGCAAGAATCCACTTGTGCCTCACCTGAGACTTCTCCTCCTCATGAGACTGGCTCCTATCTCACTTGATAGAGCTCGTGAGAGTGTATGAGTGACCAAGGATATGCCTCCACACTATAAAGACAACTCTTGCCCTCATTTCTCTTC
This sequence comes from Prionailurus bengalensis, assembly GCF_016509475.1. Taxonomy (NCBI): domain Eukaryota; kingdom Metazoa; phylum Chordata; class Mammalia; order Carnivora; family Felidae; genus Prionailurus; species Prionailurus bengalensis. Next base: position 26,823,443 of record NC_057343.1, read on the forward strand.
CTGAACTACTGACCCAGGCAGTGAGCTTGTGGTGATGCTCACTGCCCAGCCTGTTTTCTGAATCATCCTCAGAGAAAGGGAGAAATCTGCTCAGAGATCTGCAGGCATCTTGTTCACCATTAAGCTCTTCTCTTCACTTATTAATCCTAAGAAAAAGACCTGAAACCCATGGGTGGAGGGAAGTAGGATGTCAAAGAGAAGGAAATTAAAGTCCCCGAAACAGAGTAAATGATGAAAGTGGTTTTCCCCAAATCAAAAGCCATTAACAGATCAACACACTTAAGCGATGTGTATATTCATATAAAGGTCAACCTCATTAATAAGGAAGCATCTGAAGCTGAGCAGAGCCTACTTTTGTGGGAATCTCCTCTGGTTCGTCAGTTTCATTTGCAGAAGGAATTTTGTCTTTCTAGTACCCCACCAGTCCCTTATTTTCGAGTGGCTTTCAGTGGCCTTTACCTCTTGGTTTCTCTGTCCACATCATGATTTTTCATTAATCCTGGTAGATCTGCACTATGGCTGAGAGAATCCCATCTTATTACTTTGGTAGGAATCTGTGGTTGCCATTGACGGAGGAAAGGGAGGAGACACCACAGCATGTGAATAGGATGTCAACAGGAGCAAAAGTTGTTTCTGGATTATACCCTAGCATCCAGCCTGCTCACTAAAGTAGTCACACAGATTGAAACTGCAGATAGCAGGACAGGGGTGAAACTGCTCTGCATAAGAAGGGGTGAAGATAGACAAAGAGGGAGTGAGGCCCACAAATATTCAGGAAAGGGGAGGCAGGAGGCAAAAAGGCTAAGCACCAGAGAGGAAGAGGGACAACCAAGATCAAGGCGAGAGATGTGAGAGAAGAAACATTTTATTCAAATATCTAATTAGAAATGGTCTTCTGGGATGCCCATAATCCATCTTCTTTTACCCGCCCCTACCCCTCCCCACAAAAATCCTCAGCCCTAAATGGGTTACTAATGATCTTAGGCAAATGGAGTTTTGTTTGCACATCTCCCCTCTTCAACTCCGTTCCCTCTTATCCATTCTTCACTCAGCCACCAAAAGACTATTTTTAAGATATAAAATGTGACCACCAACTCCCTGTACTGAGAATAAAAGCTAAATTTATGACCATGACCCCCAAAGTCCTGTATGATCTGAGCCCTACATAGCTCTCTAGTCCCAAGTCACGTCCCCTCTCCGTAGCTCACTCTCCTCCAACCACCCTAGAGCCTCACAGCCTCTTAAAAATGTCTGGTTCTAAAAGTTCTATTCTAAACCAGACAAATTGTGTTAACAGGGAAGCCACCTACAAACCTCAGGTCTTCCAGAAGTCCATGGAAGGGCTGAGATGTCAGCCAATGAAGAAGGTTCTATTCCGGGAGACAGACTCTTCTGACATCAGACCAACATTTGTTATTCCACTGTCAATATATAAGAAAACTAAATGGGCAGCTGCCTCATTTTCCCCCTGAGTGCCAGGGGATCCCCATCATCATTCAAAGTGAGGCTGCAAAGCGTGCACCAGGCTCCTACAGTAATAGAATGTCACGGCTCATAATACAAGTTTGATTTAGACAAAACCAGGTTTGAAACCTGGCTTTACACTTAGCGGTTGTATTACTTAGGTGAGTGGCTTAATCTTACTGAACCTAAACTGCCTACACGAAAGTGTGGTAATTAGTGGACTTTGTGAAAGTTAAATTAGAAACAGCACAGAAAGCTCTTTGTCATAGTAAAGACTCAAGCACTGCTAAATCCTAAACAGTAACTAAACAGAATTGCAGTTTGGGCTTTTATTTTTGCTTTCGCAAACCTCATAGGTTCAGAAGTTTAAAAGATGGGTTGGGCCAGGAAAGAGCCCGCAAAGCAGTCAACTTCTCATTGATTGGGATTGTGTTAGACTTTGCCCGAAGCCTTGGAAATATCTGGTGCAGTACTGGGCATACAGTGAAGCAGTGTTTCTTAAATGAGGCATGTAAACCCCTGCATCAGAAACATTTGTCATGAGGCACATTCTTGAGATTCACCCAGGACCTTTCATCCAGAATCCCCAGGGTTGAGGGCAGTAATGGACTTTTCAAGCAAGTTTCCTAGATGATTTTTACTGCACACACATATTGACAATTGACTGATTTATTGAACAACAGAACCTACAGTTCTGATCTCAGATGTGTACAATCTCCATTTAGCTTTGCGTCTTTAAAAAAAAAATCTTTCTCCAAAACATAACCAATATATTACATTTTTTAAATGCAATGAACAAAAGGTCAAAGGGTTGCTGGGATATTTATTTCAAAGCCCCAGAGACCTCTTTGACATTCCAAAAGCCCTCAGTGGGCCTGTAAATTGCATATTTTATAACCACGGACTTATTAAAATACATCCTTCCAGAGACTTGCCTCCACAATGCAGGTTCTATCAGGTGGAGGCTACTAGTTCATTTATAACACTAACGAACCACCCTCTTTCAGCATTTTATCACTCTTACCACTCCATGCGTCTGCAATAAAGAGTCTGAATCCAGTTTGGATTTCTGATTGTTAACAGCTTTCAAGGCCACATCGTTCCCCTCCTCCTTCTGCTCCATATCTGCACAAGCTGTTAAGAACGTCTGGGTGCTTCCTCCTTTGGAACCAGCAGGAAGTTCAAAGCACACAAGCCTTGGCACACAGGAGGGAACACTCACTTCATATATTCCCGCCACCAGAAGAACTCAAGCTGGTCACCACTTCTGTCCCCACAAGCCCCTTGTAGACCTGCTTGGGAGTTTGCCTTGCCTCCCTAGAAACCTCACTGTGTGCATAGTAAACCTTTCTTATACTCTCTTAGTGTGTGTGTGGCACCATCAGTCTAGCTACCCAAATCAAATTTTGTGTGGTAGGAGGTCTATCTTGTATCCGTAGAGTGACCTAGATAGTCTGAAGAAGAGCAACAGCCTTTTTGTCCATCTCAGTATCTCAAGTTTCTCTGTCCAGTCTGCATGTAACTGAGATACTCGTCTCCCCAACATGCTGCTCTGATTTTGTCATTTCAGCACTTAAGGTTAGAATTAAAATTTTCAATGGTTTCCCTATAAAATCAAGTTCTGTAACCTTAGCCTGGCATCTAAAGTCCATAATTTTCACCCAATTTATCTTTCTAGCCTCGTCTCCTGTACTGTTTTTCAAAAATCCTCTTCTTTAGCCAAATAGCTGAATTACTGATTCCCAAAGGAATTTTAATGCCTGACTTGTATTGACAATTGACCTTGTATATTCTTTGCCATTGTTGTCTTACAGTATTACTTATGATGTTAAACATTTAGTCTTTCACAATTTTCCTCTACAAGATTTTAAGAAGCCAGGAACCACCTTTGTTCTTCTCAAAGGACTTAAGGCAAAGCCTGGCATATCACATGTCCTTTATTCTTCTTATTTGGTTTTATAAAGAGTTATAAATCTATTCTAAGATTTTTCAAGGGTGAAAAATTAAAATAAAGGGTAAAATTTTTGATGTGGAATTTTCATCCAAATTTTGTTTTAATCACATATGACTTTATGGGATTGGATTTGGAAAAATATTTTTTAATATAAAAATGAAATGGATCTGTCCTTTAGTCTGTTGTGATAAGCAAACTTAAAATTTTCTCACTAAGAGAACTTATCAAGGATAACATTTACTTAGGCTGAGCTATTAAATCAATTGATTCGTTTGAAATGTACTGATTTTTACAGGAATGTTTCTAATCACAAGCTTTAGTGCAGATTTCACCGATTAAATTAGCACTAGCTAGTAGGCACCTTATTGATAAAAAAGTACAACCTTTTTTATCAATTTTTTCCCCCATTGTATTGGGGTTTACATGGACATATACAACAGGGATTTATGGCTCCTTAAAAAAGCATTTCTCTCCTTTAACTGCTCCATCTAGTCTCCTTCCTGAGCAGATAATAACTCAAGGAGAAGGACTTGGGTCAAAACAGCTCTCTTAGTAACAGTCTAGCCACGTCAGTAAAGCTTCGATCACAAAGATATAGGATATGATGTGGCAACCAAAAGAATTCTAAACTATTTGTGGGAAGGCCAAGGAACATAGGTGGCTCACTTTCTCCTTAAAGTTAGATTCATAGCAAATGATGTCCAGGCTTCTATGATCTAGAGGCTACTTGAACAATATTTATACCAGTATCTTTCTCAAAATCCTACTTATAATAGTCCAGAACAGGTTCTATTCTTGTTTAATAGATACCTTGCTCAACAAAGGTATGTGTCGGCAGACCTGCATACAAAACCATCTGAGAGCTGGGTACTCCAGATTGGAAAAGGACTTCAGTAAGAAAAGATTTGAATCACATACTTAGACTTCCTCAAATATGTTTGAGAACCATATTAAAGCTTCGACTGCCTATTTATAAATGCTATGCTTTTGTAAATGTGACATTTTGCTTAGGAACAGCACCACATGGGTCATAGCTTGAGAATCAGCTAGAGTCACTGTAACAGCTCTAATGTAAATCTCTAGATTCACTCTAGAGAATCAGCTAGAATCACTCTAAAAATCTAAATTCTACAGTACTTTGTCAACTTTTCGCTACAACTTTAGTTGTCATTCATTGAAAAGTTCACTCTACATTTTTTAAAAATGCTCACTGTACATTCACAACACTCAAGACATCCTTTGGTGTCCAGGCATTTCCCCAACTCACTCAATATTCTTCATATATCTCCTTCCCTCTAATTAAGTACAATTCCATTCATTTTCTTTTTTTACTCACAAACTCCTAGAACAGGGTCATGTGTCTGAAATAATTCCCATTCAGCTACTCTCCACATTCTACACCTTTATTTTAAAAATCTTTTTTTTAATGTTTATTTATTTTTGAAAGAGAGACAGAGTGCAAGAGGGGAGGGGCAGGAGAGAGGGAGACACAGAAACTGAAGAAGGGTCCTGGCTCTGAGCTGCGAGCACAAAGCCCAACATGGGGCTTGAACTCGTGAACCGTGAGATCATGACCTGAGCCAAAGTTGGACACTTAACCAACTGAGCCACCCAGGTGCCCCTCCACATTCGGCACCTTTAAATTCTCTAAGCATTTTGATAGTCTGAAAAATCTCAAGTTTCTGAAGTCCCCTTACAGGACTTTTCCATCTGCCGCTATTAGTTTACTAGTCTCAAACATACTTTCCACAGTTTCTTCCTATCTTGTAATTTTTCTAACTGTGTAATATTGATCATGGTAGCATCTAAATCTGCCAATGGAAGGAGGGAAGATGGCGGCGTAGGAGGACGCTGGGCTCACCGCGCGTCCTGCTGATCACTTAGATTCCACCTACACCTGCCTAAATAACCCAGAAAATCACCAGAGGATTAGCAGAACGGAGTCGCCGGAGCCAAGCGCAGACGAGAGGCCCACGGAAGAGGGTAGGAAGGGCGGCGAGGCGGTGCGCGCTCCACGGACTGGCGGGAGGGAGCCGGGGCGGAGGGGCAGCTCGCCGGCCAAGCAGAGCCCCCGAGTCTGGCTGGCAAAAGCGGAGGGGCCGGGCGGACTGTGTTCCGACAGCAAGCGCGACTTAGCATCTGGGAGGACATAAGTTAGCAGCTCTGCTCGGAAAGCGGGAAGGCTGGAGGACAAAGGGAGGGAAAGCTGCTGAGCCCCCGGACGACAGAGCTCAGTTTGGCGGGGAACAAAGGCACTCGCCAGCGCCATCTCCCCCGCCCATCCCCCAGCCAAAATCCCAAAGGGAACCAGTTCCTGCCAGGGAACTTGCTCGCTCCTCGCAAACACCCAACTCTGTGCTTCTGCGGAGCCAAACTTCCGGCAGCAGATCTGACTCCCTCCCGCTGCCACAGGGCCCCTCCTGAAGTGGATCACCTAAGGAGAAGCGAGCTAAGCCTGCCCCTGCTGCCCCTGTGCACCTTGCCTACCCACCCCAGCTAATACGCCAGATCCCCAGCATCACAAGCCTGGCAGGGTGCAAGTAGCCCAGACAGGCCACGCCATCCCACAGTGAATCCCGCCCCTAGGAGAGGGGAAGAGAAGGCACACACCAGTCTGACTGTGGCCCCAGCGGTGGGCTGGGGGCAGACATCAGGTCTGACTGCGGCTCCACCCACCAACTCCAGTTATATACCACAGCACAGGGGAAGTGCCCTGCAGGTCCTCACCACGCCAGGGACTATCCAAAATGACCAAGCGGAAGAATTCCCCTCAGAAGAATCTCCAGGAAATAACAACAGCTAATGAGCTGATCAAAAAGGATTTAAATAATATAACAGAAAGTGAATTTAGAATAATAGTCATAAAATTAATCGCTGGGCTTGAAAACAGCATAGAGGACAGCAGAGAATCTCTTGCTACAGAGATCAAGGGACTAAGGAGCAGTCACGAGGAGCTGAAAAATGCTTTAAACGAAATGCATAACAAAATGGAAACCACCACAGCTCGGCTTGAAGAGGCAGAGGAGAGAATAGGTGAACTAGAAGATAAAGTTATGGAAAAAAAGGAAGCTGAGAAAAAGATAAAAAAATCCAGGAGTATGAGGGGAAAATTAGAGAACTAAGTGATACACTAAAAAGAAATAATATACGCATAATTGGTATCCCAGAGGAGGAAGAGAGAGGGAAAGGTGCTGAAGGGGTACTTGAAGAAATCATAGCTGAGAACTTCCCTGAACTGGGGAAGGAAAAAGGCATTGAAATCCAAGAGGCACAGAGAACTCCCTTCAGACGTAACTTGAATCGATCTTCTGCACGACATATCATAGTGAAACTGGCAAAATACAAGGATAAAGAGAAAATTCTGAAAGCAGCAAGGGGTAAACGTGCCCTCACATATAAAGGGAGACCTATAAGACTCGTGACTGATCTCTCTTTTGAAACTTGGCAGGCCAGAAAGAATTGGCACGAGATTTTCAGGGTGCTAGACAGAAAAAATATGCAGCCAAGAATCCTTTATCCAGCAAGTCTGTCATTTAGAATAGAAGGAGAGAGAAAGATTTTCCCAAACAAAAACTGAAGGAATTTGTCACCACTAAACCAGCCCTACAAGAGATCCTAAGGGGGACCCTGTGAGACAAAGTCCCAGAGACATCACTACAAGCATAAAACATACAGACATTACAATGACTCTAAACCCGTATCTTTCTATAATAACACTGAATGTAAATGGATTAAATGCGCCAACCAAAAGACATAGGGTATCAGAATGGATAAAAAAACAAGACCCATCGATTTGCTGTCTACAAGAGACTCATTTTAGACCTGAGGACACCTTTAGATTGAGAGTGAGGGGATGGAGAACTATTTATCATGCGACTGGAAGCCAAAAGAAAGCTGGAGTAGCCATACTTATATCAGACAAACTAGACTTTAAATTAAAGGCTGTAACAAGAGATGAAGAAGGACATTATATAATAGTTACAGGGTCTATCCATCAAGAAGAGCTAACAATTATAAATGTCTATGCGCCGAATACCGGAGCCCCCAAATATATAAAACAATTACTCATAAACATAAGCAATCTTATTGATAAGAATGTGGTAATTGCAGGGGACTTTAACACCCCACTTACAGAAATGGATAGATCATCTAGACACACGGTCAATAAAGAAACAAGGGCCCTGAATGAGACATTGGATCAGATGGACTTGACAGATCTATTTAGAACTCTGCATCCCAAAGCAACAGAATATACTTTCTTCTCGAGTGCACATGGAACATTCTCCAATATAGATCATATACTGGGTCACAAAACAGCCCTTCATAAGTTTACAAGAATTGAAATTATACCATGCATACTTTCAGACCACAATGCTATGAAGCTTGAAATCAACCACAGAAAAAAGTCTGGAAAACCTCCAAAAGCATGGAGGTTAAAGAACACCCTACTAACGAATGAGTGGGTCAACCAGGCAATTAGAGAAGAAATTAAAAAATATATGGAAACAAACGAAAATGAAAATACAACAATCCAAACGCTTTGGGACGCAGCGAAGGCAGTCCTGAGAGGAAAATACATTGCAATCCAGGCCTATCTCAAGAAACAAGAAAAATCCCAAATACAAAATCTAACAGCACACCTAAAGGAACTAGAAGCAGAACAGCAAAGGCAGCCTAAACCCAGCAGAAGAAGAGAAATAATAAAGATCAGAGCAGAAATAAACAATATAGAATCTAAAAAAACTGTAGAGCAGATCAACGAAACCAAGAGTTGGTTTTTTGAAAAAATAAACAAAATTGACAAACCTCTAGCCAGGCTTCTCAAAAAGAAAAGGGAGATGACCCAAATAGATAAAATCATGAATGAAAATGGAATTATTACAACCAATCCCTCAGAGATACAAACAATTATCAGGGAATACTATGAAAAATTATATGCCAAGAAATTGGACAACCTGGAAGAAATGGACAAATTCCTGAACACCCACACTCTCCCAAAACTCAATCAGGAGGAAATAGAAAGCTTGAACAGACCCATAACCAGCGAAGAAATTGAATCGGTTATCAAAAATCTCCCAACAAATAAGAGTCCAGGACCAGATGGCTTCCCAGGGGAGTTCTACCAGACGTTTAAAGCAGAGATAATACCTATCCTTCTCAAGCTATTCCAAGAAATAGAAAGGGAAGGAAAACTTCCAGACTCATTCTATGAAGCCAGTATTACTTTGATTCCTAAACCAGACAGAGACCCAGTAAAAAAAGAGAACTACAGGCCAATATCCCTGATGAATATGGATACAAAAATTCTCAATAAGATACTAGCAAATCGAATTCAATGGCATATAAAAAGAATTATTCACCATGATCAAGTGGGATTCATTCCTGGGATGCAGGGCTGGTTCAACATTCGCAAATCAATCAACGTGATACATCACATTAACAAAAAAAAAAGAGAAGAACTGTATGATCCTGTCAATCGATGCAGAAAAGGCCTTTGACAAAATCCAGCACCCTTTCTTAATAAAAACCCTTGAGAAAGTCGGGATAGAAGGAACATACTTAAAGATCATAAAAGCCATTTATGAAAAGCCCACAGCTAACATCATCCTCAATGGGGAAAAACTGAGAGCTTTTTCCCTGAGATCAGGAACACGACAGGGATGCCCACTCTCACCGCTGTTGTTTAACATAGTGCTGGAAGTTCTAGCATCAGCAATCAGACAACAAAAGGAAATCAAAGGCATCAAAATTGGCAAAGATGAAGTCAAGCTTTCGCTTTTTGCAGATGACATGATATTATACATGGAAAATCCGATAGACTCCACCAAAAGTCTGCTAGAACTGATCCATGAATTCAGCAAAGTTGCAGGATACAAAATCAATGTACAGAAATCAGTTGCATTCTTATACACTAACAATGAAGCAACAGAAAGACAAATAAAGAAACTGATCCCATTCACAATTGCACCAAGATGCATAAAATACCTAGGAATAAATCTAACCAAAGATGTAAAGGATCTGTATGCTGAAAACTATAGAAAGCTTATGAAGGTAATTGAAGAAGATTTAAAGAAATGGAAAGACATTCCCTGCTCATGGATTGGAAGAATAAATATTGTCAAAATGTCAATACTACCCAAAGCTATCTACACATTCAATGCAATCCCAATCAAAATTGCACCAGCATTCTTCTCGAAACTAGAACAAGCTATCCTAAAATTCATATGGAACCACAAAAGGCCCCGAATAGCCAAAGGAATTTTGAAGAAGAAGACCAAAGCAGGAGGCATCACAATCCCAGACTTTAGCCTCTACTACAAAGCTGTCATCATCAAGACAGCATGGTATTGGCACAAAAACAGACACATAGACCAATGGAATAGAATAGAAACCCCAGAACTAGACCCACAAACGTATGGCCAACTCATCTTTGACAAAGCAGGAAAGAACATCCAATGGAAAAAAGACAGCCTCTTTAACAAATGGTGCTGGGAGAACTGGACAGCAACATGCAGAAGGTTGAAACTAGACCACTTTCTCACACCATTCACAAAAATAAACTCAAAATGGATAAAGGACCTGAATGTGAGACAGGAAACCATCAAAACCTTAGAGGAGAAAGCAGGAAAAGACCTCTCTGACCTCAGCCGTAGCAATCTCTTACTCGACACATCCCCAAAGGCAAGGGAATTAAAAGCAAAAGTGAATTCCTGGGACCTTATGAAGATAAAAAGCTTCTGCACAGCCAAGGAAACAACCAACAAAACTAAAAGGCAACCAACGGAATGGGAAAAGATATTTGCAAATGACATATCGGACAAAGGGCTAGTATCCAAAATCTATAAAGAGCTCACCAAACTCCACACCCAAAAAACAAATAACCCAGTAAAGAAATGGGCAGAAAACATGAATAGACACTTCTCTAAAGAAGACATCCGGATGGCCAACAGGCACATGAAAAGATGTTCAGCGTTGCTCCTTATCAGGGAAATACAAATCAAAACCACACTCAGGTATCACCTCACGCCAGTCAGAGTGGCCAAAATGAACAAATCAGGAGATTATAGATGCTGGAGAGGATGTGGAGAAACGGGAACCCTCTTGCACTGTTGGTGGGAATGCAAATTGGTGCAGCCGCTCTGGAAAGCAGTGTGGAGGTTCCTCAGAAAATTAAAAATAGACCTACCCTATGACCCAGCAATAGCACTGCTACGAATTTATCCAAGGGATACAGGAGTACTGATGCATAGGGGCACTTGTACCCCAATGTTCATAGCAGCACTCTCAACAATAGCCAAATTGTGGAAAGAGCCTAAATGTCCATCAACTGATGAATGGATAAAGAAATTGTGGTTTATATACACAATGGAATACTATGTGGCAATGAGAAAAAATGAAATATGGCCTTTTGTAGCAACGTGGATGGAACTGGAGAGTGTGATGCTAAGTGAAATAAGCCATACAGAGAAAGACAGATACCATATGGTTTCACTCTTATGTGGATCCTGAGAAACTTAACAGGAACCCATGGGGGAGGGGAAGGAAAAAAAAAAGAGGTTAGAGGGGGAGAGAACCAAAGCATAAGAGACTGTTAAAAACTGAGAACAAACTGAGGGTTGATGGGGGGTGGGAGGGAGGAGAGGGTGGGTGATGGGTATTGAGGAGGGCACCTTTTGGGATGAGCACTGGGTGTTGTATGGAAACCAATTTGACAATAAATTTCATATATAAAATTTAAAAAAATTAAAAAAAAATAAATCTGCCAATGGAAGACTGTCCCCTATTGATGTGAAATAAATCTTCATTCGTGATGATGGGAGCTAATAAAGCAGTTATCTGAGACAAGGCTGTGCAAGTCAATAATGATGGCACGTGAGCAGCATGTAACTAAGCTGCCTCAATTGCCAAGTTTTATTTCATTCCTTTAAAAAAAACACAGCTTAATTTTCCAGCTGCACAAAGCAATGTGGAAAAAGAAGACATTATCACAAATTAGTGTTAGGTTTCTCAAGACTGTATTTTTTTTGAAATATCCAGCATCACCATTTATGACTTGTGGCAACACAAGTGATATTTATCTGTAAAATATGGAAATAATTCTATGAAGACTCAAATTGTAAGTAGAGAATATTTAAAGTATGCTCACATGCTTGAAGACCTTCTGGTAAATAAAATCTGAATGTTCCATTGATGTTCCAAATTAGGTTTCTCATCTTTGCAACAAATGCATGCAATAATCATTTCTAAATAAAGACCATATATTCAATACTGATTAAATTCTGTTATTTCTTTTGTATTTGCCCTGTAATAATCAAGCTAACAAATCTATAACAGCAGTCTTACGCTATAATGTTGCCACCTTTTTGTGGGGATTTGATCCTAAATACAACCAGAAAAGCCAGTCCCCAAATGTCTCCTTGGCAATGATCCACCTTGGTTCCCATTGCATTCTATCACATTCTCCAAAGGGACATACTAAAAGGGGCATTTTTCTTTATCAATAAGCTATTAGAACAACATTAGAAAAAGTAGCAATTCTTACTTCTGTTTCAGAGACATCCAGAGTAGATCACTCTGTTTTCAGGCAAGAGCTGACTTTAAATTTTTGAATAGTGACTAACTAGCTTCTAGTTAAAATGTGGACTGAACAAGTATTTACTATTTTCCCTCCAGAAACCTCACTAAGAAGGCAGTAAAGGTATATACATAAGATATATACATAAGGTATATATATAAGATATATACATCCACAAGTGTAAAGAGAACAGAAAAAGAAATGACAATAAAATATTGAAAGCTCAAAATCAAATGGGTGAGTGGTTACTAACTTAGGAAACTGGAAAAAGCTTGGAGGTGGTTTGAGGTGGGAAAACCTCAAGGTAACTTCAGAAATAAGCAGATGTATGTTCTAAAGCTACAGAAAGCCTTGGTAATTGGGGTATCAATTACCTCTGAAAGTGGGGGTTCAAGTGAGGAAGAAAGCCAGACGCTCAGTTGATAATCCTAATAAGAAGCAGTTAACCTCACAGATCTCTTCCCCAAGCCTGTTTAGCCAAATGACGACCTCTTCTCCCACCATGAAAGAAAACAAAAGATTTGCTCACTGGAGACACTGAACCAGAGAGACTCCAGCCTCACCTTGCCACATAATACAAAAGAACTGTATCGAAAACAGGGAGAATAGACCAACTTTGAAACTTCTGACAGGTGAACCTCCTCCACCTCTGCCCCAGCCTCTTCTCCCACTCAGTCCCAGAAGCTGGCCAGGAAGATGCACTGATACTGACAGCTGGAAGTCCTCTGAGAAAATCCCTCAGCCAAATTATTGTAGATTGACCCATCCACTCATTCAGAATTTATAAGCAGCCTTTTTTGGTACTGAAAATATGAGCGCACAGCCAATGATAACACTGTAGATGAGGAAAACCTGTGATATAAAGGATGTTCACCAAAACAAAATAGACAAACAAACAAGAACCAGAAAAGAGGCATTGGATGAAACAAGAAAACTTCAAACAAACAAAAAAACTTAATTCTTATAATCCTCAGAGAAATGAAAAAGAAAAAGCATCTGCCAAAAAAAAGAAAAGAAGACTATAACAAAGCAACATTTCTGAACAAAAACAAATTCTTGGGAGTTAGGGAAAACAGTAGAAATAAACATTTTAATTGAAGGAATAGAAGATATGATTTATTAAGTCAAGTAGAAAATATGACATATCTGTTTAAGAGATAGAAAATAAAAAGAAAGATAACAAAATTAGAGAATCGATCCAGAGGTCCAAAATCATTTTAATGGAATATTTTGAAAGAGAAAAAAATAAAACAGAGGATAGAAATTATTATAGAAATATTTGAAAATGTGTCAGCACTTTAAACATTATCTTGCAAATGATGGAACCCACAAAACGCCCAGCACAATACATGAGCAGAGAACCACTTCAATTCCTTTAGTCAGGAAATTTTAGGAGCTGAAGGACAAAAAGGAAATCATAAAACCTTCCAGAGAGTGAAAAACATACAAGGATCAGGAATCAAACTGACACTGATTACATCATGTTATTATAGCAACTGCAAAATAAAGTACAACGTCAGAATCTAGAAGATCAAACTCCTGAGGGAAATGATTTTCACTCTAGCAACCTGGTCAAATGATCTATTAACTACAAGACTAGAATAAAGACATCAGGTTCTCAAAAAGCATATCTCCTATGAATGCTTTCCTAGCAAGCTCCATCAAAACAACGGAAGAAACCAAGAAAGATGAAAACATGGGATCTGCGAAACAACAGGTCCAACATAGGAGACAGGCAAAGGAAATCTCAAAAGTAGCATTAAAGAAGATTTTTTGGCAACATTTGTGTGGCAGGTATAGAGATCAGCCAGTCCAGACTTGAGGGGAGGACAGAAGGTAACAAAAGAGGTGTCTTCAAGAAAAAAATGTATACAATGTAGTAGGTTACCTGATATAATTTAATATATTCGGAGGAGATTTATATTTCTAGCAAGGAATTCAAGAATGAATTAATGGTAGTAAACACCACATAAAATTTAAAAATGAAGAAAAGGTGATTATTAATTCTAGGGAAAACAAAAAGGTATAAAAATGCTGTGAATGATAGTTATAAGAGAATAATAGTGTAATTGATGAATACTAATCTATAAAAATCATGTTGAGAAAATGTGAGAGTTAAATTATCTTTCATAGTAGGAAGCTGGTAGATAATATCTAAAGCTGAAAATCAAGTAATAAAACTAGAAGCATATTATTGAGAAATATGAAATTAAATACAAGAAGAAAACTAAAAGATGAGAGAGACTGCTTCTTGAGATGGGATTGAAATGGGGTAGAAAGAGGCAGAATAAGAGACCACTGTTATTCACTGAAAGCCTCATAGAGCTATTTGACTATTTAAACTATGTACATAAGTAATTTTGATTAAAAGTAAAATTAAATATAAAAATTAGAAATTTTTAAAGAAAGAAGAGCTTAATTAGAACTGATTCAAAAATGTATATGAGAAGACAAAATATCGAGAATAGCCAGGACAAGATATAAATACTTTTTATAAAGTTTCATAATTAAGGTCATGTACTACTGGCATAAAGATAGACAAAGCAATGAAACAAAGTAAAATAAATAAAAAAGTCCACACACGTGCAATCATCTGATTTACATCAGAAGCGCTACTATAACTTAGGGGGCAAAGGATTGGAATTTTTAATAAATATTTCTGAATTAACTGAATATCTTTCTGCAGAAAGGGGATGAATAGAATATACAAAAGTTAATTACATATGGATTATAAGAGCTAAAAATAAAAAAAAATAAAGCTTTTCAGAAGAGAACAGAATAACAGATTTATGAACTTAGGGTTATATTAAAGCAGTGCAAGAAAAACACGAATTATAAAACAAAAGATTGATAGATTAAATTTTATCACAATTAAGAACTTCTAATAATCAAAAGGTACCAAGAAAGAATTAAAAGGCAAGTCATAAACTGAGAGAAGATGTTTATAACACAAGTATCTGACAAAGGGATCAAATTTAGAATATATAAGTAACTACAAATCAATAGTATAATGGTAGACAAACCAACTACATGGACAAAAGACTTGATAAGAACTTTATAAATGTGGATATCCAAACAGGCAATAATGATTTGGGGGAAAATGCTCATTTTCATTATTCATTAGGCAAATATAAATTTAAACCAAATGAATACCACTCTACACTCATCAGGATGTCTAACATTTAAAAGACAGGTAATAGCAAAAGTTGGTGAAGAAGGGGGGCAACTGGAATCTTCATATGTCGCCAGTAAAAATTTAAATTGTATAACCACTTTGGAAAACTGTTTCCGTATCTTTGACACAGTAATTCCACTCCTAGGTGTACATACACTCAAGAGGAATGGATGCATACATCCACCAGGAGATGTGTACAAGAATATTCATAGCAAATTCATTCATTAAAGAAAAACACTGGAAACAATCCAAATCTTCATCAAAGATAGAAGGACTAGGGTATTTTCCTACAATGGGATACTAAGTAGCAATTAAAAAGAACAAACCACTATTATATGCAACAATGTGGATGAATCTCACAGACATAATGCCTGGTGAAGGAAGCTAGACACAAATAACTACATATTGAATGATTCCATTTATGTGAGGTGTGCAAGCAAAATAAATTTTTAGTAATACAAATCAGAGTAATTAGTCCGAGGACAGAGATATTGACTAGAAGGAAGCAAAAGGAAGTCTTCTGAGATACTGGAAGTATTCTGTATTTTGATTTGGTTGGAGATCCTTAGGTATGCTCATAAATGAAAATTCAACAAACTACACACCTAAGATTAACTGGATATGTGTGTGTGTGTGTGTGTGTGTGTGTGTGTGTGTGTGTGTTATAGCTCAATAGAAAAAAATACATATCTTTGCTCAGAGAACATCTTTTTAAGCTCCTTCACCTCATTCAGTGTCTCCCTGTCACCACTATCCCTGGTTTCCAGTAACTTCAGTATGCCCTATTTACTCCCAATTATTCAGCCCATGAGTTTTCCAGTATCACAACACTCAATACCTTCTTCCCCCAACCATTCAGAAGTTAGAGTTTAAACATTTCAAGCTTAGTGGTCTCATAAATATATATAGTGTTCTAGACATCCTAGCCTACCAACTGCCCTAAGTCAAATGCCTACTTTTGGGGAAAGTGCATAGATTTTTAAGATTCCATGCTGTCATATTACCCCACATTCTAAGCCTGCTGAAATCCTTTTCCCCTACTCAATGCCCCCCCCCCACCCCATCACCAAGAAGGAGAAGGAGGAGGAGGAGGAGAAGGAGGAGGAGGAGGAGGAGGAGGAGGAGGAAAGGGGAAGGGGAAGGGAAAGGGGAAAGAGAGGAACATGGAGGGGGGATGATGGCTCCGTAAATTTTTTAACTTTTTTTCCTGGAGGCATAAATTTCATTTTCTGCATCTTTTTGTAATTCTCATATTTATCTGCCTTTTTCCTTCCTTCACACTACTTACCTCTTCTTTTCTCTCTACCTATATCTGTTATACTTTAATAAGATATGAAGAATGTAGTAGTTCTAGAATGACTATTTTATTTTATTTTATTTTATTTTTTTAATATATGAAATGTATTGTCAAATTGGTTTTCATACAACACCCAGTGCTCATCCCAAAAGATGCCCTCTCCAATGCCCATCACCTACCCCACCCTCCCTCCCACCCCCCATCAACCCTCAGTTTGTTCTCAGTTTTTAACAGTCTCTTATGCTTTGGCTCTCTCCCACTCTAACCTCTTTTTTTTTTTTCCTTCCCCTCCCCCATGGGTTTCTGTTAAGTTTCTCAGGATCCACATAAGAATGAAAACATATGGTATCTGTCTTTCTCTGTATGGCTTATTTCAGATATCACCTCACGCCAGTCAGAGTGGCTAAAATGAACAAATCAGGAGACTATAGATGCTGGAGAGGATGTGGAGAAATGGGAACCCTCTTGAACTGTTGGTGGGAATGCAAACTGGTGCAGCCACTCTGGAAAACAGTGTGGAGGTTCCTCAAAAAATTAAAAATAGATCTACCCTATGACCCAGCAGTAGCACTGCTAGGAATTTACCCAAGGAATACAGGAGTACTGATGCATAGGGGCACTTGTACCCCAATGTTTATAGCAGCACTCTCAACAATAGCCAAATTGTGGAAAGAGCCTAAATGTCCATCAACTGATGAATGGATAAAGAAATTGTGGTTTATATAGACAATGGAGTACTACGTGGCAATGAGAAAGAATGAAATATGGCCCTTTGTAGCAACGTGGATGGAACTGGGGAGTGTGATGCTAAGAGAATAACTTTTTATTTTTTTTATTTATTTATTTTTTAATTTTTTTTCAATGTTTTTTATTTATTTTTGGGACAGAGAGAGACAGAGCATGAACGGGGGAGGGGCAGAGAGAGAGGGAGACACAGAATCTGAAACAGGCTCCAGGCTGTGAGCCATCAGCCCAGAGCCTGACGCGAGGCTCGAACTCATGGACCGTGAGATCGTGACCTGAGCTGAAGTCGGATGCTTAACCGACTGCGCCACCCAGGCGCCCCGAGAATAACTTTTCAAAATAAACAGGCTTTTTAGAGCAGTTTTAGGTTTAGAAAAAATTGATCAGAAAGTACTAGAGAGTCCCATACACCTCCTTTCCAAGTCACCCACCCTTCCACCCCATGTGCCCAATATTACTATCTTGCATTGGTGTAGTACAATTGATGAAGCAATATTGATACAATATTATTAACTAAAGCCCGTAGTTTACATTAGGCTTCACTCTGGTGTACAGTTTTATGGGTTTTGACATATCCATAATGTCATGTATCCTTCATTACGATATCACAAAGAATAGTTTCCCTACCCTAAAAATGCCCTGTGTGCCACCTGTTCACCTCTTTCCTCCTCCACTGTCCCCCACCTCGAACTTCTGGCAGCCTCTGATATTTTTACTCTCTCTATAGTTTTGCCTTTTTCAGGATGTCATATAATTGGAATTATATAGTATATACCTTTCAAACTGGCTTCTTTCACTTGCAATATGCACTAAGTTCCTTCCGTGTATTTTCACGACTTGAGAGCATTTTTAAAAAAATGATTGTTGACAAATATTGTTTGGATATTCCACAATTTGTTTACCTATTCACCTACTCCATGATAACTTGGTTGCTTCCAATTTAGGCACTTATGAATAAGGCTTCTGTAAACATTTGTGTGCATGTTTTTATAGGGATGTAAGTTTTCAATTCATTTGGGTAAATACCTGGGAGTGCATATCATACGGTAAGATTATGTTCAACTTTGTCATAGATAATTTTTTAACATTCTAAAAATAGAGAAACGAGGCACTTCTTCCGAATAGAACACTGGAAATAAGTCTTTCTTCCATCACTACCTCAGTCCTACTTGGTAATAGGTCTCATAATAGTTAGTTTTCACATTTCAGCCTCTAAATCTCTTCTCTTGAAGGAACTTCCTAACTCATCTGTAAAACGAGTCAAAATCAAGTAGACCTGGGTGGCAAGGAAGAGAACCAACATGCTATGGAACAAATTCCATGGATAAGATTCCTCTTTTTCTTCAGTTAATGAGCTTTGAAATGAGATAGGTCAAGCTAAACTCCAAGATCTTCTACTACTGATTAGCTCCTTATCACAGTTACTTAACCTCCCATAGCCTCATTTTTCCCACCCATAAAATGGTGATTAATGGCATAATGGCACTAGAGAAAGATTTGATGAAATGGCATATTCAAAGCACATAGAACAGGGGCGCCTGGGTGGCGCAGTCGGTTAAGCGTCCGACTTCAGCCAGGTCACGATCTCGCGGTCCGTGAGTTTGAGCCCCGCGTCAGGCTCTGGGCTGATGGCTCAGAGCCTGGAGCCTGTTTCCGATTCTGTGTCTCCCTCTCTCTCTGCCCCTCCCCCGTTCATGCTCTGTCTCTCTCTGTCCCAAAAATAAATAAACGTTGGAAAAAAAAAATTCAAAGCACATAGAACAGAGCCAGGTATATGAGGGACACTCAACAAAAGTTTATTTCCCTCCTTCGATTAGACTACTTGAGGGGCGTCTTGGTGGCTCAGTTGGTTAAGCGTCTGGCTTAACCTGAGACTTGGGCCCAGGTCGTGATCTTGTGGTCTGTGAGTTCGAGTCCCGTGTCGGGCTCTGTGCTGACAGCTCAGAGCCTGGAGCCTGATTCTGTGTCTCTATCTCTCTCTGTTCCTCCCCTGCTCATGGTCTTTCTCTCTCTCTCAAAAATAAATAAACATTAAAAACAAAACTCCTTGAATACCACACTATACTTTCCTTCCCTACCTCACTGGGGCAATAACAATAGGACTTCCTCTCAGGAGACCAGGAAATCTCCACTGATAAGAATTCCCAGTGAATTCTTAAAAAGTCTTGAAAAGATTTCTAAAAATGAGCGACATTCTGTTCGAGTCATTAGTCATAGGATGGTAATAGACCTTGGCATCTCTCTTGATAGCTTTATTCCTTAATGTTCTTTAATGTATTACTCTCCCTGGAGTATTTGCATTTTAAATTAGGATTTCAGAAGATAATATGAAGAAATTAGTGCCCAGCTGAATTCTAATCAATCTTGTGGTTGACTCCCCTTAACCTGCCCCAGGAAATACCAGTCTTTTTGTAACACAGCCTAACTGTCCACAGAATTCAACTCAGACTCTTCAAACAACAATGGAATGTGGGATCATTGTTCCTACAAAGATTACAAAGTTAAAATGAAAGGAACACAGGGTTGAGATTGCTCGGAGCCTTATGAAAATGAGACTGTTATTTTCTATGGATGTGAGTGTAAAAATCACTTTTTTTGGAAATGTGTCTATCTTTAGATGTGTTAGTCCTACCTACCACAGGGAGTATCCAATCAAAGTTAAGTGATTTCACAGAGATCAAAAGTGCTTAAGTTTGTTGATCACATCTGGGATATGTCAGACTTCTTAGTGCTAGTTCTGTGCTTTTAGTATCATAACAAATGATATAGCCCTTTTTTCTTCCTAGATGATTGCCAGGGGATTAACAAGAAACTATTTAAATGCACCAATATTATGGCTTTCTGCCAGTCATAGATCCCAATATTCTTTCCCCACGATAATTTACCCTTCCAATTCTCAGGGTTATATTTACATCATGGAACCAATATTTCCCTTTCTCAAAAGAGGGCAGGACTCATGTCTTATTTGCCTGTGTACTTGGTAGTGTGAACCCCTGGTGTACATGATGTTGACTATCTATAGGCAAATGCCATAGCCTTATGGTAAAATAGGAAATTAAAGATGCAAATTCTCTCTTTACAATGTGATTTGATTACCAACCTGGTAGTTAATAATTTGCATTTTGCAATTTACAGGAACTGTGTGGTAAAAATAATCATAGCAGGCCCTGACATTCTTAATATATATGTCCTGAGACATTTACAAATTCCCCAAATCACAGATACCATTTATAGTGTAGAATTTTTCCTGTAAAATTCAGTCAAGTATCACTAAAAACTTTTAATTGATCCCTTAAGACTTTTATAATTCTATAAATAGAAGACTAGACTCATTTATAAAGCTAACTGTATGAATTCTGTCTGGAAAATTTATTGAAATAGTTTGTGAATTGCCTTTCCTTATTTCCTCATGGAGCACATGGTAAAAATATTCATAGCATGGATCCAAGCCACTGCCAATGTAGCTTCCCCATAATTTATCCCAAATATCTATTTCTCATACGGTGTAAGTATCATCTATTTCTTGGGTTTTTTTAACTTTCTCTTCACTTCCATGTCAACACTGTTCACTAGTTGGTTTTGTTTTCTGTTTTCTTTTTCCCCTTTTGTTCCTTTGTTTATCAGGGGCAATTCCATAAGATACAGAGACTTTCTTGCTTCACTGAAGGTGTGTGCACAGGAAGATGAGCCAAGAACCATAAAGGCAAGCTGAGATGAGGATGTCTGGCATTGGATAGGCTCCACCAGAAGAAAGTGACTCACTCCTGTCAACTAGTCTCCTCTCAGTGTGCAGGATTCAAATGTGTACCTCCGCAAAACTGGAACAATTACATTATGTGGACCAGTGGAGTTACTTAGCAATAGTCAAAGCTGCACATGTTAATTCTCTGAATGCCAAAGGTGTTATAATGATTTGTTTAATCTAATATAATTTGTGAGTATACAGCTGTTTTTTTGGGGGGGGGGAGGTGGGAGACTAAATTAGTGAGTTCTATTGTGAGTAAGGAACTAGGTTACTTGCCTTAAGCTCAAGAGACATGACATCATTTAATTCTCCCCGAAACTTTATGAGGTAGGTATACTATTCCTGTTTTTACAAGAAACTAGAGCTCTGAGAGAATTTAAACTTGCCCAATATTCTACAAGTAATAATTGGCTGGGAAATAATTCAAAACTGGGTCTGTCTGACCCAACGGTGTTATTTTCACTGAAACCTTGCTGTTCAAAACACCCACACCATTAGTGTCACTCGGGAGGTTGCTGAAAATGCAGAACTCTGAGAAATATGAACCGGTTTACAGATAAATACAGATTGAGGTCTGCCAAATCTCATAGGTGCTTAGGAAAGAGTGGAAAACTAAGAGGCTGAGGCACCCAGGGACTGAAAAGGTTAACAGAGTAGAATTCACTACTTAATGAAGTAATATAATCTTTGAATCTGTTTCTTTTCTCCAGGAACTTTGTACCCATCCTTAGGTGTTTTGTTTCGGGGCAAATTAATGCTCAGAGACTGGGTTTGTCCTCACCGGCAATTTATTTAACACAGGTTCACTGAGGGAGTTCCATGAGCCAATAGCATACAGGATAATATGCCTTAATAAGCCAATAAGGAAATAACATGCTCCAAGCCAATGATGGATTAATCACAATATTGTTTCAGGCAAGGGAAGATGAAAGGAATAAAGACCAAGTTTAGTTGAGGTGTACCCTTCACAGGAGAGCTGATGTCCAGCTGCCAGCACTAAAGTCCCCTGTTTCTAAAGCACGCGCTATGGAATGTGGGCCATGGGGGTTGGTGTTGTGCAGCAAGAAGATCTCTGAGGGCCACTCCATGGTTGTCACCATTGCAACAAAGAGTCGTCTTTACTGGCAGGAGTTAATGAACACCTCTCAGATCGTCCTCACAAACCCTCAGTATTTATAGTCCAAATGTCCCCTTGCCGTAGTTGCTTCTTCATGGTTTTACCGATAAGCCCCCTGGAGCACCCCCCAGCTGCTGAGCCACCGACTGACAGCTTATCACCAACAACAGATGGGATGATGACACTCTGTCACAATGGACTTCACTCTTACAACAAAACAACTTTACTCTTAATTCTTCATTTTTGTCATTAACAAGTAGATTTGCAATTATGTCAAACCAATATACAACCTTGGGTTACTTTCAGTTCCCTCTTCCAAACATACTCCTCTACTAGTCTTTTCTGGTAGTGACCTAGCCCCAGTTGCTCAGGCCAGTCCTAAGGGTAATCTTTATTCTCTTTTCGTTGTCCTGCATACAACCCATCACAACTTCTTTTGGATTCCCTTTCAAAATATATACTAAAAGTCAACCATACTTCACTGTCACTACATCCTCCAAAATACCCCATCTCTTTCCTGGGTAAGTATCAGTCTCATGATTCACTATTCTGTATTATTCTACTCTTCACCTCCTATAAGTCATTCACTACACAGAAGTCAAAGTGACATTTTTAAATTACTTCTAATAATTCCTCATCGAATGCAGAATACAATTCAAATTCCATGACCCAGCCACTCTTTCTACCAGCCTCTTTCTCATTAACCATGCTTGCATTAACACTGGCCTTCCTTCTTTTTCTGGAACATGTCAAACTCATTCTCACCTCAAGGTCTTCATGGTCCCCATCTGGAATGCTACTCCTTTGATTCTTTCTGTGTCTTTTCTCACATTCACACATCAGCTCAAATATCAGCTGAGTGGAGGAGCCTTATCTGGCCATCTTAATTAGAGCACCCCCTCCTAATACTGAAATTTATCCCATTACACATAGCACAGTTGTAGGTTGGGGTCCCCAGGAACCAGAGACTGGGGAGTGGTTTTGCTTGCAGGAAGCTTATTAGAGGTTCTTTTGACCAACATCCAAAGTAGGGAAGGAAAATAAGAGACTTGGACAAAGGGAAAAGTTGGGCTACAAGTCCAGTGTCAGCAAAGGTCTCAACCAACCCCACAGGGAGCTCTGGGAGCTCTGAAGCTGCAATAGCCCTTTAGAGATAGATCAAGTTTCAGCAAGAGGGGACACATTTTTCTATCCCCACATCAACCAGTTACTGGCTGCCAGGAGCACCAAGGAGACACACGGCTCTCCTCAGTTGAGACAGTTCCCAGAGAAAGCTGAAAAAGTGTAATATTTCAAAGAGCTTAGGAAGTATTTTTGTTTTTGTTTTTCTTGTACTAAATGAGGATCTGGGTAGCACCTCACCGAATTCACTAGTCTCCCTCTAAATCCACTGTTTCATATACAATCTGGAAATAGCTTTCTTAGGATGCTGGTGTATCTCTTATTCAGGTAAAACTTATAGAGGTTTAGTGGAATGAAATACAGCCCTAGCTACTGCAGCCTATCTTAGGTTCACACATGAAACTCATTGTCTTATTTAGTATCCATTACTATATAAAATATGTTACTATATTTTCTCCAGTATCACCTAGCACCTCCACCATGTCTTACCTGGTGGCATGACAAGTCGTTTATCCCTGAGGGGTATGAACTCCCAGTAACTATGTTTTTCTCTGACTGTGGCTTCTGAAATTACCTAATACTGTCAAAATTGGGCAAAGGACTACCAAGAGGTCCCTAAATAAATCGCCTGGGTGCCAACATATTCTTTCCTACCTCCACTGTATAACAGTCATCCAATCTCCTGATACCAAAAGTCACCCCCTTCCCTGAATGTTGGTCCTTTGGCACAAGGAACCCCAAATGCCCAGCAACCAGCTATAGCATATACTTTAATAGTACTCATCCTGTGTACTGTGATAAAGGCATTCCCTCTTTAAAAATCAGAACTACTAAAGCTATAGAACCCGGAGATGCAAGGAGACAGAGGAAGACAAATTCCCCAAGCAGGTAATGGGACATGATGGTAAGCAGGTCACTCCTGCTTCCAACCCTTAATTCCTGGACCCATGTATTCTACTGACTAGGAATGCAGCACCATATGAAATTCATTTCAAAGTACACACTACCCCCCACCTCATCATAAAGTATAATCTCAAAGCTGTTGCCTCCGCTGTGCCTTGAATGCACCATTCCACTGCTCTGCCAAGCCAGTAGCCTCTGGTGGTCCAGGATGTGATAGGACCAGTGGATCTTATAGTCACGTACCCACACCTGCATTCCCTTTTCTTTCAAGTGTGTCTCTAACTCTGATGCAGTGTATAAAGTATCCCATACCGATGAATTAAATATTCTGTAGGCCTTCAAATAGTAGTGGTGGCTGAAGCTCCATGGGAAGGAGAGGCAAACCCAAACCCAGAATATATTTCTATCCCCGTCAAAAATGACACGCTGTCCCTTCCAGGCCAGAAGAGGTCTAATGTGGTGAACTTGCTACCAAGTGGCTGGCTGGTATCTTGAAGGGTTGGTGCTTTACTGGGGACTCATCATTGGTTTTTCCTGCTGGCTGGTTAGACCTCCACTAGGCCAATGCATAGCATTCATTTCTGCTACTGGTGAGTCTTTATTCCTAGCTAGACAGTAGCTGACGCAGACCCCAAATTCTAACTTAGTGTCTATTTCCTTGGTCCCATGATGGTATGAACTATTGCAGGTCAGGGCTCTCAAGAAGCAGACTGAGGCAGAGATTAGTGAGCAGGGAGTTTATCAGGAAGTGCTGTTGGGTTCTTGCCTATGGAAAGGAAGGAAATAGGATAGGGCAGAGGAAGAAGTCGGGACATGATGCATTAACAAAAGACGCAGCTGACCCTACAGAAAGCTGGTGTTGATCTTTAGAGCTGCTCTGAGGTAACATGAGGGTGTCCAACCATCATACCTCTATGTTGATGAGTTATTGGATATGGACTACCCCAGAAAAGGAACATAACCTTGAGTAAGGTAACTCTCTTTAGGTAAGGTAATTCTCAAAGGAGGCTGAGAAATGAGGGCTGTCTGCTGTCAGCAGTCCCAATGGGACTGTCAAAGAACATTAGACCTAAAGGGTATCTGGAAAGTTCACCATAGAATTCGCTATACGCATGTGTCATCATCTGAAATTATTGCTTTTTAAAAATAGTCTCTCATTTATTAAACATCTCCCTCAAGTAAAACTAAATACCATGAAGACAGATACCTTACCTATCTGGCATGTAGTAGGTAGGTTCTCAACAAATAGTTGCTGGATTTTGAATGAATGAGTTTAAGACTGAGTATAACACCTGTCAAAATAACCAAAGATAATCTATACAGTGTTACTTGAGGGAGAAATTTTGCTGTTAGACTGGGAGTTCTTTTCTGTGGTTTTTTTTGTTCATTTTTTCTTTTTCTTTTCTTTTTTTCTTTCTTTTCTTGTAACTCAAAGACAGAACATAAAGGTCTAGAGAAATCACAACCAGACACTTCAAGGTCTTTCTTTCTTTGTATGTCATCTGGAGAATAACAGATATTTGGGGAAAGAAAGAAAGAAAGAAAGAGAAAGAAAGAAAGAGAAGGAGGGAGGGAAGGAAGGAAGGAAAGAAGGAAGGAAGGACGGACTTCCATTGATATACACTCCATTTACTCCAATCTCAAATTATAATTTAAAGAAAACAAAAGGACAAATTATATTCTTTAAACTTATTTATAATGTGCATTTACCAAATAGATGAAAAACTAGATGCTAACTTATTGCCCAAGCCAAGCGGAACTAAGGTTAGATGTTACATATAGTTACCTAAAGAAAAACACATATGAATATTCTTAATATTTTATGTGTAGAACTATCTACATATCTATGTATACTGACATTAATAGATATATAAGGATATATCAGAGGTCAACTGATTTCCAGATAGTGAAGTTTTTAAGATCCTATTGAAAATAATACTCTTCAGAGCCATAATTTTTTACTCAATTGGTAGGACTAGTCTATCCTTTTCAAATGGATTGAGATGTGTGGAAAATACAAGGAAGCAAAATCTGTGTAAACGGCAAATGCCAAAATCAAACTGAAAACTCAAGGCATGCCAAACTCTAAAAGCGCATCATACGTGTGTGCCAGCAAGCTAAATTGGTCAGCTAGGCTCTATGAAATACCTCTCAGCTCAGTTGTAAGGTCCAGGATAGGATTTTCTCATCTACCCTGTCCTTCCTTCTTTGGTTTCTGCATGAACCTACATATAAATACATTCTTTATCTGGATGGGTGTGTCTTCCTTCTGGCGTGGGTCTAGTTACTGGTTTTGGAGAGGAAGTGAGTATTGAAATTGGCTATGGAAATCTTGGTTTACATTGCCTTTGAGCCGCAGTCCTGTTTGCTTAGGGAGAGGAGCTGGCTGCACAGAGGAGGCACCTTCCTCTGTTGCTGAATTTCAATGAACAGAATCAATCAACAAAGTCAGGACACTATAAGCCCCGACAGGCTCTGGGCCTCCTCTGGGATGAGGCCAGGATGGGGATTTAAACCTGACACAGAACTTGTTACATTTAATATTAAAGAAACATGAAGCAATGGCACGTCCCCAGGGGGGCTCTTTCTCCTTGACACTGAGAAGTGGAAGTCTTAGCCAGGGGGCGTTCTCTTTCCTGCCTTGTTGTCTAAGGCTACTCAGAAATAAAACACATCTTTTGAAGAGAGGTATGGAAACAATGTATAATCATTGCTAGCAACACATTTTACCAACATAATTAACAAACGAATGCCACAGGTCATAAATGGGGAGCGTGTGAATTTAGAATTTCATTTTGTCCGTAGCTTTCCCTTCCTTAAAACTTGAAAGCCAGTACATTCAGCTGCCAGAATAAATCATCTCCACATTTTGGAGGCTTAACTTCATGGCAGTCACCAGGCAAGTGAGATTCAAGAGTTTGCCACAGATACTGGTGTGCCTGCTTTCCTACTTGTGCCTTGCTGGGGTCATGTTTAGCAGTGCTAACTCCTTCCGTGTTGTTCTTCCCAGGGTGTCTCTGATTTCTCTTGATTTATTTCACTGAAAAAAAAAATCATGTTTTTAATCTGTCTGCTTCTCTGAGCCAACTGAGAAAACAAGGAGCTCAGAATGGGCCCCATTTCTTGTGAATTATTGAAACACACTGTCAGCAACTCTAAATCCTGCTGACGGATAATAGCCTCAGAAGCAGAGGAGACAGCCCAGTCTGTGGAGCCTGGTGGAAAAAAAGAAAAAAAAAAAAAAAAATCATGTCTTGAATGGAAAACTGAAGAAACTCCTATGTTGATTTAGAAGGTGGATTTGGGGGAGATATTCATAACCCAAATCAAAATTAACCAAGAAATCCTTTTTTAAATGGTTGGGTAAAGTTTCATACTATTACTGTTTTTTCTTGTTCTTTCCTTAACATCTTACCTGGTTGGGATCAGAGTCAATTAAAGTGATTTAAATAATGCTTCAGAGGAAAATCTTGTGGGCCCTCAATGCAGATACCTCTTACACCTTCTAGAAAAAGGTGAAAAAAATAGTGTATAAAAAAATAAGCTTGTTATTTGAACAACCAGATGGAACTAAAATAAAGGATACTGAGTGTTTTCATGGAGTTCATGTAAGTCTCATGCTCCCTGTCCTCAGTTCCAATTCATCATCTATACATCCAACAAGCATTTGCTGGGGCCTCTCAGGAACTTCCTCTCTGTTCTTTTTGAAGCAATTACTCTTTGGAAGGTACTTAGAACTTTCTGGTCAGCAAAAGGATAAGAGAAAAATGTGTTTAATATGGTGCTAATATTTTTCTGTTGTATTAACTTAGGAGTTTATTTTCATCCATCCTACATTGTTAAATACCAGGGAGTAGCTAAATATTAATCAAGTATTTTGCTTCAAGAAACTTCATGAGCTCCACAGACTGATTCAGAATGGACTCGTGGCCCAAAGGGAAGCAGACTGTCAGGTATCAGGTCCAGTGCTGCTAGGCCTTGGGTGGGAGAGGCCCTTCTGAGCCTCAGTGACCTGCATTTGTATGACCCTAAGAGTGAATGCCTCCTTAAGGCTGACACCCTAGGCAGCTCACTCACCCCACCCCCCTTGACCCTAGACGAGGCCCTGCTTCAGTGATACTACTTGGATGAGCTTTGTGACTCCAGAGACATCCTGGGTAGAAAGAGCTTGTCTTTATTCTATCTCCTCACAATGAAAGACTGGGAGAATCTAAACAGCTCACCTTGATTCCAAGATTCATCACATCCCCAAAGCCCAGCCCTAGTAGATGCTTTCCAAGGGAGCTGCCCCAAGTTGAGGGTAAGGAAACGCTACCAACAGTGGTCATGAGAACAGCTTCTGAATGCTGATCTCATGACATTCCTCTCAAGATTGATTTCTCTTTTGTCTCCTTCTTGTGCTTTGGCCCTGGGCTTTGCTAAGTGTGACTTTTGGTCTGCTTCCTTTTGGGCTTCTGCCTCCTAGCTTCTACCTTGTCTCCGTGGCAGACCTTCTGGCTCTGACCATCAGCCATGTCCTTGATCTGGTTTGTTGCATGACCTTAAGGTCTCCTGTTCTCTTTTCCCCACAGACCTAGGCTGCGGTACTAAGGCCATTTCAAAATTCATGGCTTGGTTCTGACAGCATGTCCTGGAAAGGAGAAAAGGGACCAGAAAGCCTGGTCTTCTAATGTTCTTTCCCTACCCTGAAAAACAGACTAAAAACTGTATTTTGCCTTTCTGGACTACATAGGTGCGTTATAAAGATTAATATCCGTGAAGCCTGTGTGGGTTAATGTGAAAAGCAGCCATGTAGAAGATTGCCAAGCTATTGCCTTGGCAACATCTCCACATTAGGAAGAAACCTTTAACGCAAGCTGTAATTATAAATGAAGGAGACTGTTTTTGTTTTTATCAACTATACCAAACTCTGTATTTCCAGGTGCCTCTTGTCTCCTTCAAATTAGCCATTGTGCAAAACTGTCACTTATTTCACCGATTTAAGCAATTAATCCCTGCTCAAAAAAATTGTTTGGAATGACCTTTTTGTATTTCCTTTAGGACTCGTGGCACATTTTTTCCCAAATATCCTTAATGGTAAAAAGCCTTTGTTCTATTAGGGTGGCCCTGAAAATGCCAAATGGGGGTGGAAAGTTAGCCATTAATCTAGGAAATATTAGAATAAGAGAGAGAGAAAGAGAGAGAGAGATGGAGAGAGAAAATAGATTCATTCCACCATAACTATATATAGAGAGAGACCTGATTCTAAAGTAATAAGGTGCATGTGTGCGTATGCACTCATGGACATGGGAGGTGGGGGGCGAGAGCACACGGGAAAGTGAGAAACAGAGAATATCTTAGGTATTCCAGTTTGTTGGTAGAGTAGTGACTTTATGTTTCACTGAACAAAGAAATCAAATCTAGTAGACCATGCATGCTACAACTTTCACCCTGTCAGGAAAATTCCTCAGCTTCAGTTTTGATTGGAAGTACGCACGCACATACCCACACGCACACACTATATATATATACACTATATATATATACACTATATATATACACATATATATACACTATATATATACACTATATATATATACACACTATATATATACACTATATATATATATATATATATATTTTTTTTTTTTTTTTTTTTTTTTAAACAGGCAATGCCATCACCGAGAAGGCAGATGCTCCCATGGGACATACCATGGGAACAACTTTCCTCCACCCAAGATTCATACAGCCTTGTCATCATCTCCCATCTCTGCTGCTGCAGAACACCAGGCAACAGGACTGGATGTGCAAAATTGTGAATGCTTTCAGTTGGATTTTTGAAGAAAATGTTACTTTGCAAACTGTCAATTTGCCTCTAAAATGCAAGCTCTTCCCCTCCCCAACCACTGCTCTCCCTTTTTCTGCTGCTGCTAGTCTCTATTCCCATTATCCCTTGCCTCAGGCCTCTCTCTGCCTTTTCAAAGATGAGCAATTATTTTCAGCTTCAAGAAGGATGCTGCCCCTTAGGGTCTTTCCAAATGTAATAAATCTGGGAAAGGAGGATGATTTACAGATCAACAGCTACCTGGCAGATACTGTGCGATATTTTGCTGTCAACACTAAGGGACTGGTAAGAATAGTTTTGCTAGCCACAGAAAATCTGTAGGAAAAAAAGAGGAATCAGAGCCTTCCCCTCCCCTCTTAAAATATTTGCTTATTTCTTTCTTTCCTGTTGGCAGTTAATTCCGTTTTTAAAGGCCTACAAAAGAGACAGAAACATACTTGCTTTGTGAACTCTGGTACTTCCTAACTCATTCTGTATGTGATTCCTGATCAACATTAACAACAGACTGAATTCCTGGGTTTACGATATTTCCTGGATCCCCAGGTTGAGTGTGTATGTGTGTGTGTGGGGGGGGTGATGTGGTTCCACCTGTCAGATTCTACTGAGGACCACCTGAGGCTAAGTCAGTACATGGGAGCTCAGCCTATGTTGTTGCTCCTAAGTCTCAGGGTACTCACCTCTCACCCTGTAATCGACATACCTACCTTCTCACTTTGCAAGTACTGATAATCTGCCACATTTCAGGAAATGCTTTCTTTTCTTTTTTTTTTTTTTTAATTTTTTTTTTTCAACGTTTATTTATTTTTGGGACAGAGAGAGATAGAGCATGAACGGGGGAGGGGCAGAGAGAGAGGGAGACACAGAATTGGAAACAGGCTCCAGGCTCTGAGCCATCAGCCCAGAGCCTGACGCGGGGCTCGAACTCATGGACCGCGAGATCGTGACCTGGCTGAAGTCGGCCGCTTAACCGACTGCGCCACCCAGGCGCCCCCAGGAAATGCTTTCTTATGCCAGAGCATCCCGAGGTCCCATGCTCATAGCATCTTTTTTTTCTATTTTAATCCCTCTGATAGATTATTGCAATATTTAGAGTGGATTAGTTGGGTCTGTTTTACCCTGTTGCCTAGATTCAATTCAACTTAATAAGCATTTATGAAATCCTTTCGAAGGACAGGTATAAATGCTGAAGAAGATAAATAAAAAGTTAAGACATAATTCAAAATCAGGGGCCCCTGGGTGGCTCAGTCCATTAAGCCTCTGACTCTTGATCTCCGCTCAGGTCATGATCTCATGGTTTGTGAGTTCAAACCCTGCGTCAGGCTCTGTGTTAACAGTGTGGAGCCTGCTTGGGATTCTCTCTGTCTCCCTCTCTCTCTCTCTGCACGACTCACTCCACACTCCAGCATGCATGCTCTCCCTCCCCCCCCCCAAAATAAATAAATAAGCATTAAAAAAAGTTAAGATACAATTCACAACTGGGTAGATGAATCAAGCACAAAAAGGAATGTAACACAAGGAAGAGTAAGACAAATGTCTTAGGATACATATATGACATCACTCCTTTACTATTATGCTGTTAGATGTTGGCCATCAGGAACAGGGTGATAATGAGGAAAATAATGAACAACAGAAAGCAGGAAAGGAGGCTCTAGAAAACACTTCTCCAAAAAATAAGTTCAAATCTCAATTCTAAAAGGGGCCTGTGTTCCTCTGGCAAAACTGAATCTCTGTGAATAGTGAGCGCTATGGTAGTCAATCAGAGTATTCAGTGTACAGAAGCCATGATTTATTTTTTAAGACTTTTTAATTTTAATTTTATTTTTTAAATGTTTGTTTATTTTTGAGAGAGAGAGAGTGTGTGTGTGAACACTTGTGAATGGGGGAGAGGCAGAGAAAGAGGAGACAGAGATGCAAAGCAGTTTCTGTGCTGACAGCAGGCAGCCAGATGTGGGGCTTGAACTCATGAACTGTGAGATCATGGCATGATCCGAAGTCAGATGCTTAACCAACAGAGCCACCCAGGTGTTCCAAGACTTTTTAAAGAGCAGTTTTAGGTTTATAACAAAACTGAGAGGAAGGTACAGAGATTTCCCATATGTCTCCTGCACTCACACATATATAACCTCCTCCATTATCACTCATCAGAGTAGTGCATTTTTTTTTTTCACCAGGGATGAACCTACACTGACCCATCATAATCCCCCAAAGTCCATAGTTTACCTTATGGTTCACTCTTG
Organism: Prionailurus bengalensis; assembly: GCF_016509475.1. Classification (NCBI taxonomy): domain Eukaryota; kingdom Metazoa; phylum Chordata; class Mammalia; order Carnivora; family Felidae; genus Prionailurus; species Prionailurus bengalensis. Next base: position 26,855,600 of record NC_057343.1, read on the forward strand.
GTGTTGTACATTTGATAGATTTGGACAAATGTGTAATGACATGTATCCATCACTATAATATCACACATAGTATTTTTATTGCCCGAAAAGCTGTGCTCTATTCATTCCCTAACGCTGGCAACTGATCTTTTTTGTTTGTTTGTTTGTTTTTGTTTAGCTTATTTATTTTGAGAGAGAGAGCACAAACAAGGGATGGGCAGAGAGAGAGGGACAGAGAGAATCCCAAGCAGACTCCATACTGTCAGCACAGAGCCCAATCTGGGGCTTGAACTCATGAACCATGAGATCATGACCTGAGCTGAAACCAAGAGCTGCAAACACATGTTTTACAAATGTACATGGAACATTTACCAGATGTATTAGTTTCCTAGGGTTACCATAATAAAATACCACTTTATTTATACAAACTAAGTAACTTAAAAATGACAGAAATTTATTCTCTCACAGATATTGAAAGATAGGCACCCTAATCCAGTATGACCTTATTAGATCTGCAAAGACCCTCTTTACAAATAAGGTTGCATTCACAGGTACCAGGGTTAGGACCTGAACTATCTTTTGTGGGGACACAAGTCAACCCATAACACCAGATTAGACCACACTATGGACAAGTAAAAAAGTTAATAAATTTAAAAAGAATGAAATAATGTAATATATGTACTCTAACTTCAATGGAATTAAATTAAAAATCAACAACAAAAATGTATTCAGAAAATCTCCAAGTGTTTGGCAGCTAAACAACACACTTTTAAATAACCCATAGGCCAAAGAAGAAATCATAATTGAAATCGGAAATTAAGCTGAGTGAAAATGAAAACAAGATATTTAAAAATCTGTTGGATCCAGCTGAAGAGTGCTTAAGGAGTATCATATATTTGTATTAAGTGCTTATAGTATAATATATTAGTCAAGTAGAAAGACTCAAAATTCATGACTAAAGTCTGTACCTCAAGAAAGTAGAAACAGTATATTAAGACCAAAATAGGGATAAAAAAGGATTTAAAATGGATACAAACAGAAATTAATGAAATAGAAAACAGAAAAGCAATAGAGAAAAATCAATGAGACAACAACCAAAAAACCTTGACTTCTTTAAACAAAATTTAATACACTTAATAAATTCTAGCTGGACTGATCAGGTAAAGAAAATACATAAATTACCAATATCAAGAGTGAAAGATCCTTGCTAAAGATCGTATAGTCATTAAAACAAAAATTGGGAACAAGTTTATGCCTATAAATTCTACAACTTGGATGAAACCAAAAAATTCCTTGAAATACACAAATAACCAAAGCTCACCTAAGAATAGCTAGCCTAGATTACCCTTATATATTTTAAAGAAATTGAATTCATAGTTAAAATTCCAAACACATACCGCATTTTAAGAGTTACCTTTTATAACTGATTTATATATTTTAATTTTTTCCCCCAGTTGCTTTTAACAATCTATTTTTGGTGTTCTGTAGTCTCACTATAATGTTGTCTCCTATGTTTTTTGGCATGGGACTCATTATGTTTCCTAAATCTGAGGATTTATAGCCTTCCTCAATTCTGGAAAATTCTCAGCCATCCTGCCGGAAGTGGAACCTCCACCATTCACTCCTTACTTAAGTAGAGTTAGGCTATTTTTGGCCTATTAACTGCAGACCATATTAAGGCATAGGGCTCTTAACTTGCTCAAATTCCAGTTCTCCTAGGTATTCAATTATTGCGACTCTTTTAAATTTAGACAGACTCTCTCATAAACTACCAATGCCTTGTCTCTAATTAGTGGGTTATTGGAAACCCGCAATCCTGAAGTAGACACATTCAGGGAACCTGCTGAGTCCCTGCCTCTTCTTTGTGACTGGCCTTTCACCTTCAACCCCTGCTGTTATATTTGTACTGCATTACCTCTTCTCCATTAATTAAGCAAATTGAAACAAAGATGGGCACCTCACCCAAAATGAGTTCCTTTCTTAGAATTTAGAATGAGAACACATGAGAGGGAGTCACTTAATGGAAGGCAAAAAGAAAAAGAAACCAAGACAAATGAAGCAGAGGCTTTTTGAAGGAAGGGCACTATAGCAAGGACCAGAAACTCTAACTAGTAGCATCCCTAGAACTGACACTCTTCCTAAAAGGATTAAATTCCAATAGATTTGAATCCTAAAATCAAACAAACAAAAAAACCCACCCAACTTACTTAGATAGGTGGGGTGGAGATATTCTGACTAAATCAGAAAGTCAGTATTCTCACAGCAATCCATTTTCTAGTCATAGGCCCTCAATCTTTGAGCCTGACCATGGGAAAGAAATAAAATAAATATATTTCTCACACGATGTTAACAATTTGAGTATTATTAGTGGCTGGTATATTTTTGTCAATTCTACTCTTTATTGATGTATTGCAGAAAGTGGAAATGGCTCCATGGGAGATTACTATCTTGACATCCTCTTTCCATAACACCAATATTCACTTTTATCAAATAAAACTGTTAATAATGCTGATTATCTGGACTCTGACTTTTCCACTGCCATAAATAAACTCCTTCAAAATAAATTTATTTTTAACAAAAAATATCTAGCTGCATAGATTTCAAGAACACAAACCACACACACTTTTATCTCTTTTAAGTCACTCACTAATTAAATTATTAGTTATTTCCAATTAGTTTTACTATCTATACTTTTCATTATATATATATATGTGTGTATATATATATACATATATATGTATATATATGCGTGTATATATGTGTGTGTGTGTATATATATATATATATATAGATATATAGATATAGATATATGTATAGATATATAGATTTTTTTTTTAAGAGAGTGCAAGCAGGGGAGAGAGGCAAAGAGAGAGGGAGAGAAAGAATCTTAGGCAGGTTCCACACCAGTGTGGAGCTGACATGGGGCTCAATCTTCCAATCATGAGATCATGACCTGAGCTGAAATCAAGAGTCAGATGCTTAACCAACTAGGCCAACCAGGCACCCCATCATTATATTTTTTATAATAAGATTTGATCCCTTCTCTGGCAGAAATGCCCCTGGAAAAGTATCAAATAAAAACTAGTACTTGTAGTTGTAAAAGTGTGATTAGCATGGTCATAAGATATTAGAGAATTTCATTCAGAGAATTCACTGGAAGGATAATAATTATACATGCTCCTTTTGCCTCCTTTAGATACTAAATGGTCAAGTGCCCTATAGTACTACTGAGACCCATTCCTGGCTCCCAGGTTGATTTGCTCAGTGACCACAATAATGATTTCATTTCCTGTTCTTCAGTCTCAATAAGTAGAAATAATAATTTCACTTCCTATATGGGCAAGAGTTTTAATAAGAATGTGTTGGTGAGGCAATTTGAGGTCTCAAATAATTAAGAAGCAATTGCTAGGAGTCCTAGAAGAAAAAGGAAGGGTATTCTTACTATGAGACATTGAGGAATCTCTGCTTCCACCTCTCTTCAGTGTTGTTGAAATATCAGAAAGGGATGCCCAAACACTGCTGTCAATTTCTAATTATTTCTCGAATGCAGGAGCAGTTAGGCAAAGATGTGCACACTGGTGTTGGAATTAGGGAAAATGAACTAGTTTATATGTGCAAACAAAACTCATACTAAATTCATATAATCTAACTGCAGATGAACACTACATGCTAGGACCACAGTAGGGAGGAGGGAGAAGGCAAAGAAAACACCTTGGTATGGGTGCTTAGAGCCCCAAAGAATTCTCTTAGCTAAAGAAAATTACAGTGAGTGCGTGCTGGTATTATCCCTACACACACCTGATTCCGTCACCCCTTATACTGAAGTCCAACATTCTCATAAATGGTTATACATAAAAGAAAACTAAGTAATTGCTTTGCTTTCTTAGGAAGAAAAAACATAAAAAGTTGAATTCATCACATTTTTCTCTCTTTTTTTTTTTAATTTTTTTTTTCAACGTTTATTTATTTTTGGGACAGAGAGAGATAGAGCATGAACGGGGGAGGGGCAGAGAGAGAGGGAGACACAGAATCCGAAACAGGCTCCAGGCTCCGAGCCATCAGCCCAGAGCCCGACGCGGGGCTCGAACTCACGGACTGCGAGATCGTGACCTGGCTGAAGTTGGACGCCTAACCGACTGCGCCACCCAGGCGCCCCTCATCACATTTTAAGAGAGTAATAATATCAAATCATACTCAATACACAAAATATGTTCTAAATTATCTTTATAAATTACCCTTTAGTCCCAAGTATGGTCCAGTAAGGGGGAAAGGGGAAAAAGGGAGTGAGGAAGAGGCAAAAAGGGGGGGAGAGAGAGAGAGAGAGAGAGAGAGAAAGAGAGAGAGAGAGAGAGACGAGAAGGAAAAGGAGAAAGGCAGATAGAAAATGAAGGAGGTAAAGAGTAACAAAAAGACAGATATACCAATAAAAATAAAAGAGAAACAAGTGAAGTGAAATGAGTATGGATAACAAACTTAATTTTGGGGGGTAAAAACTGAAGTAATTATAAAATACCTCTTCCTTCCATTCCTTTTACCCATTTATTTACTGAATTTGTGATGACCTTTTAATTTAAATGTTGACGATAGGGAACATATAAACATTTGAATTTTTTAATGTTTTAATTTTTAAGTTATAAAGGATAATAAAAACATAGTTACCTAGAAATTTTCAAATTTTAACAAGGTCTTTTTTGACAAAATATACTAACTTTGCTTCTTGCATTATTTTGAAAGGCATCATGACACAACAGTTCAGAGTTGAAACATAGGAGATGGGGGAAAACTTAGTATATATTTTTTTAAATTTCAAAGTGCCTATATCTTTTTGATCAGAAAATGGACCCTGAGTTTATATTCAAGGTCATGTCAATTGTAGTCTCTCTGAAACAAAGAAAGGAAAAAAGATTACTACTTCCCAATGCCTGTGATTTAAAATACCGTGAAATTCTTCTTCCTTTTTTTCCTTCCTTCCTTCCTTCCTTCCTTCCTTCCTTCCTTCCTTCCTTCCTTTTCCTTCCATTTTCTTTCTCTCTTCTTTCTTTCTTTCTTTCTTTCTTTCTTTCTTTCTTTCTTTCTTTCTTTCTTTCTTTCAAGGGTTAAATTATCAGCCAATCTTTTTTTTGCCAAATCAGTCTGTTAGAATGTTAAATCAAATGAGTAGACAAGGGGTAAAAGTTGCTGGATATTTGGCCATTCATTTCCTATGTTATTCATAGCAGGGATTAGAGCAATACTATTTCTAAAGAAAGTTTGAAGTCATCAAATAAAATCTATATCAAAGGTTCCATCCTACATTAAGATCATGCCTAGTGACTACTCAAAATGGTTCAACTATCTAAATTTTCGTTTCTTAACAGGTCAGATTTTCCTGATTTTGTGTTTGTATTAACAAACTATGATATTCTTATTTTGTTACTGAATAAATATCTACTATAATGTAGTGGTACTGAGATTTAGGTACAGATTCTCAGCTCTGCAGAACAGGACACTCAGAGGAGTCTTCCCTTGTAGAGAATGGGGTTCCCCAGGTCAAATTTGGAAGAGGCACTGATTAATATTCTATCTCCTGGACTAATATTTCTCACTTATTTAAATTATGAACTCCCTTTACATTGAAATTTTTAAAATAATCCATATTATTTTATTTTTTTAATAAAAGCATACAACTAGATATAAATTCTTTATACTTTAAACACTTATACAAATATGAAACCTAAAGAAATGTATACTTATATACTATACATATTAAAACAAAATCAGGAAAAATCAAGTTAGCAACATTAATTTAGCTTAATGTATGGTGTTTCTTTCCTGAAAGTAGAATTCTGATGTAGAAAAATCTCAACTCAGATCCAATTTTAAAATATACTCTCTCTAGATTGGTGGGTTACCAGGGGTTTGGAGGTAGAGGAGATGGGGAGATACCAATCAAAGAGTATAAGCCTTCCGGTATTAGATGAGTAAGTCTGGGTATCCAAGTCCAGCACTGTGCCTATAGTTAATAATACTGCATTATGCACTTGAAATTTGCTAAAGAATAGATCTTAAGCATTCTTATCACACTCAAATAAAAAATAGTAACCATGTGAGGTGATGGATATGTGGTAATCACTTCACATAGTATATGAATGTCAAATCATCACTTTGTATACTATAAATATATGCAATGTTGTCAATCATATCCCAATAAACTGGAAAATTTTTTAAAGTAAAATATACTCTCTCCCACCATGAAAAAGATCAGAGTGTACAGGATAAAGCCTAACTTCTTGGCATAGCATTCAAGACCCTCCACATAGACCCCTTTCCAATCTCATTTCTTTCTGTGTCCCCCCACTCACTGTTCACACACTTCCAACTGGATGACTTCCCATGATCTGCCACCCAGAACCCTGTCCTTGCACCTACCTGTGACTTTGCCCATGCTGTCTTCTCAGCCTCTACCCTCAGTTGCCCACTACCATTCTAATTTTGCTCTCAGATTCAGCTCCAATGCACCTACTTCATAAAGCCATCTTCCAGCTCCCTGGACCTAACAACTACACCTTCCCCTGAGCTTCCAGAGTGCATTGTTCATACTGTTTCCTATTGCCTGGTATCCTGTTAGCTGTTTATAAATCCGTCTTCTATACTATATTGTTAACCTTATAAAAAATAACAGCTTTATTGAGATTAGTTCACAGATCATATAATTCACCCATTTGAAGTGTGCAATTGAATGATTCTTAGTATAGTCACAGAGTTGTGCAACCATTACCACAAACAATTTTAGAACATTTTCATTACTGCAAAAAGAAACCCTATACCATTAGCAGTCACTCTGCACTCTGCACTCCCTTACCCTCAGCAAACCTTAATTTTCCTTCTTGTCTCTATAGATTTACCTATTCTGCACATTTCATATAAATGGAACCATCTGATATATGACCTTTTACATACTTGTAAGTCTTTAAAAGGCAGAGACAAAGTCTTATTCTTGGAAGAAAGAGTTAATGAGCAGACTATGTGATATAATAGAAAGAGAATGAGTGTGGAGTTAGACAGACTGGAGTTAAAATCTCAGTTCAGCCATTTACTTGTGTAACTTTGGACAAGTCACTTCATCTCCCTGGGTCTCAGTTTACACATCTGCAAAAGGAAGACAACTCCTCTTTTGAAAGATCCTTGTGAGGATTAGAAAGAGGATATGCAAAGTTCCCTGAAAAGAATTCGCTCAATAAATGGAAGCTGTTATCTGTAATTATCTCTGCATATCTACAGTAACTGGCATAGTAAACAGTAACGCAAATTAATGTGTTAATTAATGGATGAGTGATGAAAAATTCTGATGTCTTTCCTTCAGAGTGTCAATGAACTTTCAATACCTTAGGGGAAGGACATAGAGTTCCCAGGGCCAAATCTGTCCTGGAAGATCTAAACTAGCCTCCTGTTATTTCTCAGTCATTGTTTTGCCTCGCAGACTGGTCAATGAAGAGAGACAACAGAGCCAATAAGCAAATCTAGGATCTGAAATCAGACAGGAAGAAGTTGGGTTCTGGCCCTGATACTGGCATTCTGAAGGCGCTTTGAAAAGTAGCTCATCCATCTCAACCTCTAGTTTTCATTTGTTATACACTTCTTCATTAAATAATCATTTCTGCTTTCCCTATTACAGGACAAAAGAAATGTGCATCACACCTGATCACTTAACTCCTCCTAAAGGTAGAAAAAAGTACAGAAAGGGAAAGGCACAGAACAGGTGTCAATCCAAAGGAAAGATAAGTCCCATTACCATAAAGTCTAAAGATATCCAAATAAATTAAATTGAACTAAATCTAGAGATATCCAAATAAAATAGGAACCTACATAACAGCAATAAGGCTCCCTCACAAGAAAGAAAGACACTAATGTATCTATACAATTCTCAAAATAAAAGAAAGATATTTTTATCAAAAAGTTATAATAATAATTTTAGTTGAATCATAGTTATATAGAGGATAATGACTGAATCAATGGCCTGAAAGAAATTGGATAGTGTGCCTTAAAACAAAAAGGATACGCAAGTTATTCAATCTTTACGAGAGAGAAAAATGGTAGGATTTTTTTTTTAAAGAAAGGGTGTAATTTCTAAAAGATGCTAGGGTGAGTTACATGATTTTTCTGTAGGACGTAATTTTTAAAACCATAATCCTGAAAGTCATGGGGATAATTAAGGACATAATCACTTCATTGGGCAAATGACTATTGAAGCATATAGTTTTACCAAAAAAAGATAAAAAAAAAAAAAAAAAGTAGAAATGCCCTTGGAAACTTTTGCCATTTAAAAATTTTTTAAATACATATAAAGAGCCAGAAAAATTACCTTCAGCTAGATGCAACTATGTGAAATTCAGATAGAGACATCCACTTTTTGTCATGGAAATGCTTGAATTGATAAATTCCAGCCCTTACAAGCAGGCTGAGGAAAATTTGAAGTGTTGCCATGAGGTAATATCTATTACTGACATAAAGACAGGCTAAAGCATTCTCATTTCAAATTGCTCTCTTTAATTTACCCTTTCTCAATAATTTATCCCATGCTGAGGGAATGTTTAACTCCTGATCCAAATAAAGAGGGCCAACAAGCCTTTTTATCCACTTATCTTTTTAAGAATAAGACAAAAAGAAAGATAACGAAAAGAAAATATATTGATTCTTAATAGGTCTAGTTCTTTATACCAGCGGCCTGCTCACGTATGTTCATAAACAAGTCATTATAAAACCTCAGGCCATCACCTCACCTCCTTTTTGTGTAATCAAATATTCTCTTAGGAGATAGAGGCAACCTGAACCCTCGTTTCTATATCAAATGTACACAGACAGGAATAGCTCCTAAAACTCTCTAAGGATATTTGCCCACTGTAAATAAGAAATTCTTTTGAGTATCTAGAGCTGAAGTTAAGAGTGATGTATATTTTTTTTTCCTATTTTCCAGATTCTATTAGAGGTCTACTGAAGTGTTTTCTAACAGATTTAATAGTGGGAACTCCCTGAAGAACAGGTCCAACTCAGCTCCAAAGCTCATTCATCAAGAAGGGGAAACAATGTCTGCAGCTTTCACTGGACTTCTGTTTGTGTAAGAAACTCTCAATACTGAGACGGACTTTCAGAACGAAGCATCCATGGAAGGGATCCCTCTGGTGCCGACAAGCTTGGGAATTGGGAAAGAAGAGGGTAAATTGAAGCAATAAAATGTTGGCATTTATTATTACATTAACTATAACTGAAGTGAACCAACATCCAGACCCCAAAGAACCAACATGAAACTCACTGCAAGAAACAAACACAACACAAACATCCTCCAGTATAAAATGATGGCACAGAAAAATTGTTCTGATTCAAGCTTCCTTATCCTTTCTAACATTCGTAATTATCCTGGTTCTTGCCTAAGCATTAAATGTGCTAGTTTCTGACAGGTCACATAAAATTAAGACTTAGTGGCTGGGTTTGTGTTTGTGCCCTTAACATTCCCCAAAAGTTTTCAAGAGCCAAAAGTCTACTATCCAAGCTAGTAGTTGCTAGATTCAAGTCCTGGATTCTTTCAGTGACTTGTTACTTTACCCAAGTGAAGAGCTGGTTTCCATCTCTCTTTTTTTCTTTTAAGTTTCTTTTTTGTTTTATTTTTGAGAGAGAGAGAGAGAGAGAGAGCGCACAGGAGTAGAGGAGGGTCGAAGAGAGAAGGAGAGAGAGAATCCCAAGCAGGCTCTCTACTGTCAGCACAGAGCCCAACAAGGAGCTGGAACCCACAAACCGGGAGATCGTAACCTGAGTTGAAACCAAGAATCGGATGCTTAACTGACTGAGCCACACCGGTGCCCTAGTTTCTCTCTCTCTCTCTCTCTCTCTCTCTCTCTCTCTCTCTGTCTCTCTTAACATGGTAACAAAACATGGTACCTATAATTTGCCTTAATAGGGTTATGGTGAATGTTCTGCAAACATTAGCTCATGGATATTCTTCTGCACAAATATGAAGAGCCATTTCATACTAAAACAGTTATTACATACTAGTATTGATATTGAACATTATAGCAATAGCTTATGGTGGCTAACAGAGCTGAAAGTCATAATTGTACATACCCTCTAGCCCTCAGGATACTTTATTGATGCCCATAATCCTTTTTACTTCTCAGGAATAGAAGCCCCAGTAGTCCATTTAGTTTTTCCCTTTATCATCACAATAGTTTATATTTACAAAAACTCCATCCACTAAAAGCCTATGGCCTGTGACTCAGGTATTTTTAAAACTGACCAAAGTATCCTCAAGCATCTCAGATCTCTATTATCTCAGAAAGGTTAGTTTGATGGGGAATCTAAGACAAATAGTAGAAATGGCAGATTTACAAAGCAGGGGAAAGCATATGTAATCCACTCTGTACCCTTTATCATGGGATTCAATTCACTGAGATGTTGGCTTTTTGCTGTCTTAAGGAGACAAGGATTCCAGCGTCACATGAGGTATTACACGAATCACTTTTGTGCTCATTTTCTGAGGAAGGTTGTATGGAATGACAGGTAGAGTTTAGGGTTTTAACCCTCTGCCCTAAAAAAAGGTGGGATTTCAGTTTTTTGGGTTTTTTAAAAAAAGTATATTTATTTTGAGAGAAAGAGCATGAGCAGGGAAGGGGAAGAGATGGAGAGAGAGAGAATCAGCACAGAGCCTGACAAGGATCTCGATATCATGAACTGTGAGATCATGACCTGAGCCAAAATCAAGAGTCAGACATTTAACTGACTGAGCCACTCAGGCACCTTGGGATTTCAGTTTTGATTGTTATATGATATTGGACATTTATCATTTAATCCTTCTTAGACTCAGTTTCTTATGTATAAAATGAAAATAATAACACTAACCCTAGAGAGTTGTAAATGCTTTTGCTGCATTCATCACATTAATTTTTTTAATGTTTATTTATTTTCAGAGAGAGAAAGAAATAACGGTCATGAGCAGAGGAGGGGCGGGGGGGAGGGGAGAGAATTCCAAGTAGGTTCCATGCCCAGTGTGGATCCCAACTCAGGCTCAATCTCATGCTTGTGAGATCGTGACCTGAGACCGGAGACGAAATCAAAAGTCAGACAGTTAACCAACTGAGCCACCCAGACGCCCTCATCACACTAAATTCTGATTTGCTTATAAATCTGTCTCTGAGCTTCTTGAGGGCAGAGACTGTCTCACCCATCTCTGCATCTTGAATGCCTAACACACACCAACAAATAAAATCACTCATTATACTGTACCAAGTCAGCTATTTGCACTGCTTTTGCTAACAACATACTGAGTATTGTTTTTGTAAAGAAGAAAATACCAGTTTTAAATTCAGATGGTAGATTAGATCACTGCTTAAGAAATATTCACCCTCATCCCTCTCCTTAAGGAGAAGACTATATTTTCTCACCCCTTAAATTTAGGCTTGACCATTTGTTTTGCTTTGGCTAACAGGATGTTAGTGGACGTGACATAAACAGAAGTTTGAACTGTGCTTGCACAATTGGTCTTGCTCTCTTAACTCCTGTCTTTTACCATAAGACAAGCATGTCTTGAGTAGCCACTAGTCCAAAGAGGATGAGAGACACTTGCTATCAAGCCTTGGAGTCTGGGTATGTTTTTTTAAACAAGTCCCCAGGTGATACTGACACCAATGTAGATTATGCCTACCGATAGATTACACATTAGATAAATAGAAAGAAATTTTTGAAAGAAACTTACCAGCCTCAAGTATTCATCATGGCACCTGCATCAATCAGTTATTTAAAGAGAAGGTAATGGAGATAAGTAGTGAATTTGGTAAGTCAATTAAGTAGCAGTTAAGAAATCTCCTACTTTCCACCTCGTATAGTTCTGTATAACCGTTGCTGTAAATTTTAATTGAGGTTATGACTGTAAAGTAGTTAGCATGGTGCCTGGTATATGAAAGCACTCAATAAATGTTATCATCACTATTATATTTTAGTTTTCTTTGTGTTAATTCTAAAACTCACCCAACACAGCCACTAATCACCTCTGCATCTTCGTATTAAGTAATTTAATCACTCGGTCACTGAGTTTATTCATCTGTAAAATAAAGTGGTTGGAATAGATGATCTTTATTGTCTTTCTCTAAATCTAAAAGTCTCTAATTTTACACTGACAGGAATCCATCACATCGGTCTTAAGGTTTTATATTCACTGAGAGTGCTCCCCTTTCTGATCACAACTGTGATGTCCTGAAAATCTTGTTTCTTATTTATCTCATCGAAATTCCTCATCCTGTAGAATTTGTTTTCTTAAGTACATTGGACTTTAGGTCAGTTTCTACCCCTATTTATGCCTGGGAACTAAGAACTGAAGTACTATAAAGAGAAAAATCCAAACAGGAAAGGTTGTATTTTCTGTTGGTAGGGTCATACTTTTCCCATTTGGGTTTTCTCTGAGGCTTTCCTCAAGAAAACTAAAGCTCCATTAGCAGACATGCTACAAAAAGGAAGCTGCTATTACTTTAATGATATGGGTCTAATTGCAAGGATGTGATAGTTTATTTACCATACACTGAAGAGTGTACATTTCAAGTTGTTCTAGGATTCGAAACCACAAACAATTCATTCAGATACCATTAATTTCACTGAAGGGTCACTGTCTAAAATTCTGTATATCAACATTCTTACCATCAGTATAACTTCACTTATATTATGCATAGTAACTTAATGATGAGAGAGCAAAATGGAGCAGAAATGAAATACACACTTGCCAAAATGGTTAATTTACCATTGCCCGTTTGCCTTCTTTTGCAATGCCTTAACTCTTTGGCTGAAACTCTTAGGCTTTTACTGGAGGAAATGTGGTCTGCACGCACACTGAATCTCACCGCAACTTGCCTGTACGATAACCCCTCTCTCTTGCATCATCAGCTTTCTTTCTGCTGTATCTTTGTTCTCTGCACACAAAAGTGATGTTCTTTCTCCCATTTTAGAAAAATCAAAGCTTCTCTTAGTCACAGCCCTCTCTAGGTACTGCCTATCTTCTGCTTCCTTTCGTAGCAATGTAGTGCAAAGGTAGTGTGCACATTCACTCTCCCTTTCTTCTCCTCTCATTCTCTCTAGAACTTACTCCTATCAGGGTCTCACTATTTCAACAAAACTGTTGTGTCCTTGGTCACCAATTAACTTCTAATTGTCAAATTCTAAAGTTGATTTCTGGCCTAAGTTGATTGTTCTCCTTTTTGAAGTACTTTCTCAATTTGACTTCTGCCTATCCTTCTACCTCAGTGGCTGTTCCTTCTTGACCTTCTTTCCTGAATCCTCTTCAATTTCCTACCTCTCATGCTGGAATGCCTCAGGGTTGAGCCCTCAGACGTCTCCTCACTAAGTACATTTCTTCCTTACATGATCTCACTTGTCCGATGACTTTCAATACCATCTGTGCAGATGATTCCAAAATGTCTCTAGTCTAGGCCTTCCCTGATCATTCTTTCTAAAACAGCGCTCCCTCCTGTCATTTTTTTTCTATTTTTTTTATCACTTTAAAAATCTTCTCTCTCAGCAACTTGCAAATATACATTATAGTGTTACTAATGACAGTCACCATTATTACATTAAATCCTCAGGACTTCTTTACTTTATAACAGGAAGTTTAAACCTTTTGACTTTCTTCACTCATTTGCCCACCCCACCCCCACCTCTGGCAACCACCAATCTATTCTCTGTATCTATGAGCTTGGTTTTTTTTTTGGGGGGGGGAGGAGTTTCTTTTATTTATATATATATATTTTTAGATTCCACATATAAGTGAGATCATATGGTATTTGTCTTTCTGTATCTGACTTATTTCACTTAGCATAATGCTCTTGAAGTCCATCCATGTCATTGTAAATGGTAGGATTTCCTTCTTTTTATGGCTGAGTAATATTCCATTGTGTATGTGGATCTTCTTTATCCAGTCATACATTGATAGACACTTAGGTTGTTTCTGCATCTTGGCTATCATAAATAATGCTGCAATGAATATAGGGGTACATTTATCTTTTCAAATCAGTGGTTTTGTTGTCTTCAGATAAATATCCAGAAGTAGAATTTATGGATCATATGGTGGCTCTTATTTAACTACTCAAAACCTTTTATTATAGTATGTGAGCTGGGACTGATGGGAAGGAGTAGCTGTAGTGGGCAACCACTGCCCTGATTAGCATTGGATGCCCATCCCGATGGCCATGAATGTGCCAAAGGTGCTGCCACCCTGCATCATGGTTTTCCTGATCCCACCATCAACTCCTGACCCCACACTTTAATCCTTTTCCTGAGGAAAAGGTGCCAGAAAGTGCCTCAGCCACCACACCCACTGCACAGCCCATCACAAAAGCCCACCTTCATGGGGTCGAAGCAGTTCATCTGCAGCTGTCTATAGGGCCCCATGACCACCAGCATCTCGTTCATGTCTTCAGTTACCCAGTTTTGGTTGCTCTATTTTTAATTTTTTGCGGACTCTCCATACTGTTTTCCACAGTGGCTGCACCAATTCCCACCAAGTGTGCACAAGGCTCTCTTTCTTCACATTCTTGCCAGTACTTGTTATCTCTTGTCTTTTTGATAATAGCCATGCAAACAGGTATGAGGTGATGTCTCATTGTGGTTTTGATTTGCATTTCCTTCACGTTAGTGATTTTGATTAGTGATGTCACCTTCTATTCCTTTTCCCTGCTCTATGTTCCTTCACAGCACTTACTTTTTAGCAATAATTTTATATTATATATCTATTCATTTGTTTGTTTTTCATGTTTCTTCTGGACTAGGATGTCAACTCCATGAGGGCAGGGATTTGGTCTTGTTCCCTGTTGTATCTCTAGCACATGCAACATCATGCAGTATTCGTATATATTAGGTACTCAGTAAATACTTGTCAAGTGAATAATAAATGACAAAATCTTTTCTTTCAAATTGTTCAACACCAATTTCATTTGTGTAATAGTGACAGGTAAGCAATAGTTTAAGCTCTCAAAGAGTGGGATTACAGCAGGCTGCCTGTGTTATACTCAGCATGTCAGGAAGGAGGATGAGCTGAGGGGCACAAGGAAGGGGGCCCAATACAGTGGTAACAATTCTAATTTGTATCCAAACTGGGGAATGGTAAATTCAGTACAGTCCAAATCAGGTGTTGGTTTTGGGGTGGGGAAACAATGGGATGGGAGGGCCCGAACGCAGAGACGCAGCTTTATAATATCAGGTGAAGACTGTCAACTTGGGTTTCTTTTTTTCTTTTCTTTTTTTTTTTATTTACATCCAAATTGGTTAGCATATAGTGCAACAATGATTTCAGGAGTAGATTCCTTAGTGCCCTTTACCCATTTAGCCCATCCCCCCTCCCACAACCCCTCCAGTAACCCTCAGTTTGTTTTCCATATTTATGAGTCTCTTCTGTTTTGTCCCCCCTCCCTGTTTTTATATTATTATTATTTTTTAATATGAAATATATTGTCAAATTGGTTAGGTTTCTATCAGCAAACAAGGTCTAGGGAAACTATCAGATGTTCTGAAGCAAAAGAAAATGTGCAAAACTCACAAGAGACCTACCACCTTAAGGCCTGTTTCCTTAATTTCAGTATAGGATCATGGCTGCCTACAGATGGCTTAATGTTCAGTCCAGTATCAGATGTGGGATGAAGCAGGTATTGTGTAAAATGCAAAATAAATACAACAAAATCTCTACTTTCGAAGTGCCTGTAGACTTACAGATGATGATAAGACACAGCTAATAAAAATAAGAGCATTATGTAACATGTAACCTGCTCCAGAGTCATGGAATCGTAGCAAATTATGTCTTTAAGGAGGCTATTTCTGGATTGTGTTTAAATATAGAACTAGTCTCTTGAGTACAAGAAAAAAGAATAATTTACCAGTCACAAATCTCTTCATCTGTAAAATGTAAGCTTTAAACAGAACTCTTCTGTATGTTTCCTCCCAGTTCTAAATTGCTATCATTCTTAATTCATACACATGTAACCCTATATACATATACATACATACATAATAAAAATCTCATTAATTTGGACTTTGCTAAAATGAAATTTGTGATTAACCATCAAAGTGAGCCTAGATGAATTTTAATTTTGCTCTAACAGAGACATTAGTAGCTTATTCAACAAAGAGCATAAACAAATTATAAAAGGAATGCTCACAAAGTTTAAAGAACAAACTGTTTCCAAAGCATTCAGAACTCCTATTTGTGAACAAATAGCTAAAGTGTACATTAGCCATTTGGACGAGTGTTTTGATATACTTCATACAGATCTCTGGGCTAGGGCCCGCTGGACAGAAGGGGGTTGGCATACCAGTTCCCTGACCCTCACCTCCACTCAGAGCATAGGAGTCAGCTTGACTTGACTGAAGGAGATGCCAGAGGAAATTGTACCCAGAAGAACCATGGCCTAACTGCTTATCCCTTGAGCCTCCTGCTGTATTTCTTGTTCTGATAGTAAAAAGTGCTATGCAAAGCATACGCCAGAAAAGATGCATTCTTTTCCTTATGAACAGGTTATTATATAAAACCAATTCATTTGAAAAGATTTATCAAATGTCTACCATGCAGGAGGCACTGATACATATCCTTGTCACATTACAGATGTTTCACTTCCACATTTATTTGTCCATAGCTCTTGAAAATATGTTGGAAGATCTCATTATTACACAGTTAGTTCTAATGGGAATTTCAGTTACATTGCCTCAAAAGGCTGCATGTGGACCTCATAGGCAAATGGGAATGTTACCAAACATAGAAACTAAGGTGATTGATAAGGGAATATAAAATTTAGCAAACTTTTACGATGTAGGTCAGAAAAGTGGAAATTCACAATGAGATGAAAATTTTAAAAAGACAGCAAGGGAATGGAAAAAGAGATCATGGAAACTGCATCGCTAGAAATCTTCATTATACCTTAGAAAAATAATCACACAGTGAATACTAAAGAGGAGGTAGGTGTGGGAAAGCAGGAATAGGAGTCGAACAACCTATCAGCCACTCTCTGTGGCTGACTCAAAAGACTAATCAAGATAGGCAGGCCATGGTCCTCAGTCTCCACTGAACACACTGAGGCCATGTCCAACTTAGTGTTTTTCCTAATGCTGCTTTCCTCACCCATTGTCTGCTTTTTCAGATACTTTTTCAGATTCCTTATTAGAGAGCACTGCTGCAATTCCAGCTTCACCTTAGCCCTGATTCCTCCTTCCAAAAATGACAGCCACTTTCTGGATGCCCCACGATATCAAAATTTAGCACTAAATGGTTCTTTAATAGATGTTGAGTTCTTCCAGATTAGACTACAGATTTCTTATTGGTAGGACTCAGGCCTTATTAAACCTTTTAAAACTTATGCTTTTGAACTTACTTATGAGCAAAGTCTTACAAGACATAAAAATTAAATCACATTAATTATACATTTAATGAATTGCCTCTATTGAAAAGGATAATATGAAAGTGAAACTACTGTGGAAAACTTGGGATGTGTGGTCCACATACCCAGTGCACTTGACTCCTTATAAGACATAAAAGAAGCACTAAAATACTTTCTTTTTTTTTTTTTTTTTTTTGGGGACAGAGAGAGACAGAGCATGAATGGGGGAGGGGCAGAGAGAGAGAGGGAGACACAGAATCAGAAACAGGCTCCAGGCTCTGAGCCATCAGCCCAGAGCCTGACTCGGGGCTCGAACTCACGGACCGCGAGATCGTGACCTGGCTGAAGTCGGACGCTTAACCGACTGTGCCACCCAGGCGCCCCAAGCACTAAAATACTTTTGATAGACATGTTAATTGATGAATGTTTATAAGGGAGTTTTTCTTTACTGAGATCTTTCATTCTAACCTATATGCTCATAATGTATGAAGTTGATTAGTGAAAATAATCAGACAATATGTCCTAAAGTAAACTCAAGACATTCACCACCGTCCTCTAAAGACTGTCTGGCCTCCTGCATCCTCTATCATATTTGATGACATCACCTTTCACCCAGTGACCTAAGCCAGGAACCTGGTGGCCACCTAGCATTTTGTCCTTACTGTCATATTTTATTCCTCATCTGAATGTTCTGTAACCAATTCCAATTTGTGGGGAGAAATTTTCCCACACATCACCAAGCAATTCTCCGACACCAGATGGTGTCCTACAATTCAACTCAGTGAAGACAGTACCTGGAGATAGCATCCAATTCCACAGCCTAAAGGCTCAGTCTCACAGGATTGTCTTCATCCCCCACACCCATTCTTACCCTCACCCCCTCCACTTTATTTGCCAATCCCAAATCCAGGTTGTCACAATCAGCTATAGATTGGAGGGTCCCAAGACTCCCTCCTCAAGTTTGAAAATTTGCTAGAATGGCTCACAAAACTCAGAGAAACATTTTACTCAGTGGATTACTGGTTTATTATAAAAGGATATGACTCAGGAACAGCCAGATGGAAGAGATGCATAGGGCAAGGTATGGGGAAAGGGCAGGGAGCTTCCATACTGTCTCTGAGTGATCCACTGCTTCCAAATCCCTGTGTGTTCACCAACCTGGAAGCTCTCAGAAACCCATCATTTTGGGTTCATTACATAGACTCAATGGATTAAACCACTGGTCACTGACCGTTGGTGATTGATTCAACCTCTAGTCCTGGCTCTTTCTCCCTTTCCTTCAGGGAACTTTCGGTCCCAAACCTTTCAGTATTACCTCAGTTCTCCTGGCAACCAGACCCCATCCTTTGGTTACAAAGGAGTTTTCCAAAAGTCATCTCATTAACGTAAAAAAAGACACCTTTATGGTTCTCTGCTGTTAGGAAATTCCTTGAGTTTTAGCAGTTCTCTGCCAGGAAAGGGGACAAAGACCAAATACATATTTCTTATTAGAAATCACAATATCATATTGTCAAATTCTGTTGATGCTCTCAGATCCATCCCTGACTCTCTTTCAGCACAGTTTTTACCTTGGTTCAGGCCTTAATACCCTCCACCAGGTTCTATGGTCATTTCCTAACTGCTGGCCTTGTATCTGGCCTCACCGCTTTCCAATCCATGCCACATACACCTAGGGATGATCTTTCTAAAATACAAATCTGTTTGTGTCACCCGCCTTCCTAAATATTGTAATGACTTTTAATGCCTAAAGGACAAAGTCCTAACTTCTTTGCATGTCATTCAAGGACCCTCATAATCTGTCCCTTTCTTTTTAATTTCAACGTTGGCCATTTACCTATACACATCATACCTTCTACCCATGCTAAAATTGTCAAACTTTGAAATGCCATGCCATTTCATCTCACTATTCTAAAACCACCTTTGACTCTACCCATTTATATTATTTGAGTTACCTTCAAGCCTAACTCAAGGACCAATTTCTTTCTCGACCACCACTGCAAGACTGATACTATGGTCTGGTAATTGCCTTCAATCTGTTTTCATATACCCATTTTACCGACTAGATCTTCTTTACTCTCAAAAGGGTAGAGAGGGAAATCGCAAATTCTGGTATGGAAACAGAGTACGTGGTTTGGCATTTCATATATTACCATCACCATAATTACCATTCAAATATTTGTTGGATACTGGTTAAGTCAAGGATGAGTTTAAAAGAGAAGAAATTTTAGGGAAGGGAACAGCAGGAACAAAGGCTCAGAAGTAGCAGTGAACTTGCAGTAGGCTGAGACTAGCCCAAGGTATTTTTTTTTTCCTGACATTTCCTGACATTGCTAAATTGAAGGTTTTTATAAAGAAGCTAAAGGTGAGGGAAGGAACAGTGACTCAATCAGCAAAACATGAAACAGAAAAATAACTCAAAGACTTGTACCTGGGAGGCTGGCAGATTGGCAGCACCTTAACAGAAAAGAAGTCTGGATTACACATTCAGACTAGTTCTCACCATCTCAGTTTGAAGAAAAAAAAAAAAAGTCTAAGAAGGAAAACTGAGTGGTTACCTATAAACTGCCTAATAAATGTCCTTGCCAATTTGAGGACTTATGCCACCTGGTGGCAGTTTACCCAATTTTAGATTCAATTTTTTAAAGTGGTGTAAACTATCCAAATTTGTACCTACAAACCTTAGCACAGTGCCAGGAACTGAGCCGCTACTTAAACAATTTTTGTTGAATGGGTGAATTAGTTAAGTGTATAAATCAATGATTAAACAAGGCAAAGCTCTGTGGTGAAAAGAGCTCTGGCCTGAAGGTCAAGAGAGTAAATGTGTGGTTCCACATCACTACTTGTGGGCTGACCCTAAGAAAGTCACTAGATCTCTGGGTCTCAACACTGGTATATGTAGAATCTCTAAATAGATGATTTCTAATCTCCCGTCCAGCACTAACATTATTGACTTTATATTGGGACTTCAGTTGGCTCATCTGGAAAAAAAATTAGGTAGTCAAAGTTAATGATATGTAAAAATCTCTTAACATTATATTATTTGATTTTTTGAATAAATGTGTATGGAAAAAGGGAAGGGTCCATTGTCAGGCAAGAGCCACAGAAATAAGAAGATAATAAGAGTATTGGAGTTGGAAAAATAGGTTAGGGGAATTTAAAAAGGGCATGTGTATGTTTCGAGGAGTGACATATGAATCCATGAAATGCTGAGAGATGGGAAGAGCATGAAGAATCACTTATTTTGCAAATGTGTGTTTGTGGACATATTGGGAGGAGAGCCAAAGTGGTTGTCAGTAAGTGGCAGGAAGTATTAACATTATTAAAATGTCTGTAGTCACTTCTAGTTAGGGGCTTGAATTCCGACAATACTCTTTCTTATTATTTGATACAATGGCTATTTTCCACATAAAAATGTTTGACATCTTTAATTCAGTTAGATTGGGGGGGGGCGTAATGACAAGAAACAGTATACATTCTTGAGTACATATCGCCACCCAGTGGATGCATGTGCATGATACACAAAGCATTTGCAAAGGGAAAGACAAAGGAAGATGACAGTAAGAGGTTAATTATGACCATGTTAGTGTTAAAGCTATGTTTATGCTCAGTGAAGGTCAGATATCATAGGTGACCCAAACCTGCATTACCACTCATTTAGAATGCCAGACCAGATCTTAATATACATTTTCGAAGTATTCTGATAAACATTATCAGAGGCTTTCAGCAATGAGAGAAAAATATTGAGCGTTCTTACCTCTGCTTTAGATACTAAAGTCTCATTAATGCCAATGAAACTTAATGTCCATGGATTTCCAATAAAACAAGTCAGGCGTATTTAACTTACAATAAGGCAGAAAGGGTTCTCAAGGCAGAGACTAGACATTTAAACCTTGACTCCCCAGGGTGCTAACAGTTTTGATCAATTACATTTTTGGCATAATAATCTTGAGTTTCCCTTCATCTGAAAGCAAATAAAGATTTATTAGAGTAGGGATATATAGAGACAATGGATGGAAGCTGGGTCATTTATGTATTGACATCATGTTTATGGAGAGATTTCCTAGTGGTTCAACTTGAAGGGGCACAACAAATATACTTCTCATGGAATAACTCCATAAGATTCTTCTGGTATTCTGTAGATAAGTCTAAACCTATGTACTATGTTTTCTAAAAAGAATAATAAAATTCACGCAATTGGAAGGGCATTGAAAGTCCAAGGAAAACTAGTTTGGGGTTTTATATCTTGCTATGTTTATGCAGTATCCTCATGAAGAGATTTATCCACCCACTTTTGAACAACTCTAGATAGGGAGTCAAGTAACTAGGGTGCTTGTTCTTTTCTGGGTCTGGGATTTATTCATCTAATCCTACTTATAAGCTAGTAAGTTAGCCTATCACTGTTTCATGAATGTTGACAGAAGACATGAGATGCCTGAGTCAGGCACAAATGACTTCATTATTCACAATTAGCAAGTAGGATGAAATTACATTTGAGTGAGTTTCCCTTACTGCCAAGTCCCATAGGCACACTGGAGAGGGACCCAGGTGCATTCTTTGTACATCTATTTGTGTCCTATGTTAAAAATCTTTAGCTCGGGGAATCCACCACTTTTATAATAAGTGGTAAGTAAGTGTGCCTTTTGCCAATGGGATCAAACAATGCCTGTCTGGTCCAAGTTGGGAAGAGAAGAAGTTTTAAATTTAGATCAGATTGGACTCAATATTCCCAAATTTACTACAAGTTGGAAACAAGCAAGTCTAATGATGGGTAAAACAAAACAAAACAAAACAAAAAACATGGCTGAAAGCCCTAAAGTAGATCTCTATTGCAAAAGTTCTTTCTTTATAGTGCCTTTAATATATCATTATTTAAATAAGTTCAGCTAAACATTGAAGATATAAAAGTACCCAGTGAGCAGTGGTCCTCAACATTGGCTACACATTAAAATCATCAAGAAAGCTTTCAAGTACACTGATGTTACTGTGTAACACTCGTACCCGCCATTCTAACTGAATTGATTTGGGGTGATTTTTAAAGCTTAACAGATAAGTCTATTAATGCAGCCAATGTTGAGAACTATTGCTCTAGAAATAGAGTCTACCAAAACAAAACAAAATACTTTTACTACTTTACTTTCAAATATCAACAGAACTATTGACAAGTTACTGAATTTTCATGGAAGAGACCTACCTATTTGATCTTCACTCTCTGGATCCCTGTCATAGTGATTGGATTAAATGAATGTATTCCTTTCATTAATGGGATGTAAGTAAGTTCATTCCATGGGGTCAGGGACCAAGGCTCTTGTGTAATATAAGATAAATACTAGAATATATTATTACAGGAGTAGAAAGAAATCAACAGTTTTGAAAACACATATTGATCTCTAACATACATCATTCCCATAGAAGACATGTTTTTTAAAGCAATAATTTAAAGTTTATATTGTTACATGAATTGGAAACTGGAAATTCTAATGTTTTAAAGAAACATGGATGAACACTTTAAAACGGATCTCCATCTTAGATATTCTTTCCTTAAAATGACATTAATGTATTGTTATAATTTATATTTAAATAAATTCAACTAAATATTGAAGATAGAAAACTACTTGGCAGAAAATGACAATACACACACACAACAATGCCCCAAATGGTTTATTATCTTTATCCTTTCAGACTTTGTGCTGATCAATAAAGGATTCCTCCCCTTTTCCCTCCCTTTTTTCTTTCTATAGATATAGGTGATTACAATGTGTTAATCCTCACTAGATATTTAAAAAATGAAGATGAGTAAGACCTGGTCTTTACTCTGATAGAGCTGACATATACCAGTAGACAAGTAAACAGACCAACATTTAAAAATCAGTACACTGAGGACTATAAAAAAAAATGATACACAAGATAGTACTCAAGAAAATGACCAAGAAAAATGTTCTGGAAAAGATGACCCCTGGTCTGAGTCTTAAAGAATGGCTATGAGTTGGAGGAGTCAACATGGCAGAGAAGTAGGGGGCCCGAAATTCCTTCATCTCTCAAACACAGCAGTATTGAGGCCAGAAGACGGGCTACAGAGTGACAGAAATATCTTCAGGGGCCCATGGGGATATCTTGGTGGGCCATAGGCATGTGATTGTGAATTGGGAGAGATAAAATGGGCCGCGTAGGCAAGGAAGGGAGGGATCCCCCTCTGTGGAGAGACAAAAGAAAGAGAAAGAGAGGCTGTGGAAGTGTAGGATTATATTTGGACAAGAGAAAAACCTCTCTGGACCACATACCGGGGAATGGAAAAAATGGAGAAAGAACCAATTTCTAACTTGCAAACAGCCTTAGGAGTGAGGAACCAGGGTTGTGGGACTTCCTCTGGACTGGGGCCAGCTGCCCTGTGCGTGCACCTGGGGAGGAGGGGATCGAACCCTGGCTTGGTAGCGAGCTCAGAGGCGCAGTCAGAGCAGTCCCCTCCCTTGAGTGCTGTGGGAAGAAGGCATATAGCCTCTCCAAGGACAAAAGACCCTGCAGGTGCTGGCCAGCCTGAGGCCCTTTGTCCCCTGGCTGGGTGGAGTGGCACTACCCTGGAACAGGGGCAGGTGATGAGGAATTTAAGACATCAGGGTTTGGATCCCAGACAAGCACATGGGAGGCACGAATGACTGTAGAGCAAGAGAAGCCAGCCCACTCACGACCACCCAGCACTGTGACAAACGCCTGAACACAGTGATTTGGGACACCCAGTCCAGGGAAAAGAGACTGGCTGTGCCATTTTTCTCTCCATCACCAACAAGGTGGGGCTTCAGGGAATAGGACAGAGGGCCACAGTGGAGGCGGGACCCACCTACACCAAACCACGCCCCTCCGTGCCTGGTAACTGCCATCTGCCAACCAAGATTGACACTGACCGAACCAGACGGCCCCTCCTCCAAACCACCACAGCCACTGGTTCCAAGGCAGCATCAGATATCCTCCCAGCGTTTTTGCATTTTCTGGTTTGATTCTTGGTCAATTCTGTGTGTGTGTGTGTGTATACGTGTATATGTGTATATGTATATGTATACACATACACACATATATATAATTTTTTTCTTTCTTTTCTTCCTCTTATTTCTTCTCTTCTCTATTCTGGTTGGTGGTTTGCTTAATGGGACATTTTAAATCTATTCTTTTTACACCTCTTCTGTATCTCTTTCTTCTTTATTTTCCTCTTTCTCTCTGGATTAAGCCATATAGTATAGTTTCTCTGATTCTCTAACTGGTCATTTTTTTTTTTTTAATTTTCTTTTTCCCCACTCCTGTCATTTCTCTCTTTGTATGGAATAAGGCTTCTTCTACCACCACCCCCCATTTTGAATTTTTTCCAGGGTTACTTCAATGAACAAATCAAAGCACAAGTGGAAGAAGGTCCAAACCACCACTATGAGTAGGAAGATAAAGCAACTAGAGTCAAAATAACAGAGAGCACACAACACACTCCAAAAACACCTCCTGAAGGGCCAGGCCCCGGACAGTGTATGACCCCTTTTTAATATGGTAGTTAACACAGTTGCAGGGCACATAACAAGCTATTAAAACACGTAAAGGACAGAAAACCAAACAAAATGATGAAATGGAAGAATTCTCCTCAAAAGAAATTCCAGGAAATGACAGCTAGAGAATTGCTCAAAACAGATATAAACAATATATCTCATTAAGAATTTGGAATAATAGTCTTAAGATTAATAGCTGGGCTTAAAAAAAGCATAGAAGATACCAGAAAATCTATTGCTGCAAAGATCAAGGAAATAAGAAATAGTCACGACAAATTAAGAAATGCTATAAATGAGGTACAAAATAAACTAGTTGCAGTGACAGCAAGGATGGAGAAAGCAGAGGGGAGAATAAGTGAAAAAGAAAATAAAATTATGGAAAATGATAAAGCTGAGAAAAAGAGAGATAAGAAAATACTAGACCATGAGGGGAGAATTAGAGAACTAGGTGATTCAATGAAATATAATATCTGTATCACAGAAGTTCCAGAAGAAGAGAGAAAGAGGCAGAAGGTTTACTTGAAAAATTATAGCTGAGAACTTCCTTAGTCCGGGGAAGGAAGCAGACATTTATATCCAGGAGGCACAGAGAACTCCCTTAAGAATCAATAAGAATAGATCTTAACCACAGCATGTCATAGCAAACTAGCAAAATACAAAGATAAAGGGAATTCTGAAAGCATCTAGGGACAAATGGGCCTTAACCTACAAGGGTAGACACATAAGGGTAGTAGCAGACCTGTCCACTGAAACTTGGCAGGCCAGAAGGGTGTGGCAGGAAATATTTAATGTGTTAAGAACAATATGCAGCCAAGAATCCTTTATCCTTCAAGGTTGTCATTCATAATAGAAGGAGAGATAAAGGCTTTCCCAGATAAAGGAGTGCACGATCACCAAACCAGCCCTGCAAATGATCCTAAGGGGGACTTTGTGAGTGGAATGCTGCAAAGACGACAAAGGACAAGACATCACCACTAGCATGGAACCTATAGATAACACAATGACACTAAATCCGTATCTTTCAAAAATCACTCTGAATGTAAATGGACTAAATGCTCCAATGAAAAGACATAGGGTATTAGAATGGATAAAAAAAACAAGACCCATCTTTTTGCTGTCTACAAGAAACCCATTTTAGACTTGAGAACACCTTCAGATTGAAAGTGAGGGGATGGAGAACCATCTATCATGCTACTGGAAGTCAAAAGAAAACTGGAGTAGCCATACTTACATCAGACAAACTAGATTTTAAACTAAAGACTGTAAGAGATGAAGAAGGGAATTATATCATAATTATAAGGTCTATCCATCAAGAAGAGCTGACAATTGTAAATGTTTATGCCCCCTAATTGATAGCACCCAAATATATAAATCAATTAATCACAAACATAAGCAATCTTATTGATAAGAAAACAGTAATTGCAGGTGACTTTAATACTCCACTTACAACAATGGACAAATCATCTAGGCAGAAAATCAATAAAGAAACAACGGCCCTGAATGATACACTGGAACAGATGGACTTGACAGATATATTCAGAACTTTTCATCCAAAAGCAACAGAATACACATTCTTCTTGAGTGCACATAGGACATTCTCCAAGATAGATCACATACTGGGTCACAAAACAGCCCTCAATAAATACAAAAGAATTGAGATCATACCATGCATATTTTCAGATCACAAGGCTATGAAACTTGAACCACAAGAAAAATTTGGAAAGCCTCAAAATGCATGGAGGTTAAAGAACATCCAACTAAAGAATGAATGGATCAACCAGGCAATTAAAGAAGAAATAAAAAAATATATGGAAGAAAATGAAAACACAACAGTCCAAACCCTTTGGGATGTAGCAAAGGCAGTCCTAAGAGGAAAATATACATTGCAATCCAGGCCGATCTCAAAAAACAAGAAAAATCCCAAATACAAAACCTAACCTCACACCTAAAGGAACTAGAAGCAGAGCTGCAAAGAAAACCAAAACTCAGCAGAAGAATAGAAATAATAAAGACTAGACTAGAAATGAACAATATAGCATCCAAAAAAAAAAAAAAAAGAGTAGAACAGATCCATAAATCTAAGAGTTGGTTTTTGAAAGAATACGCAAAATTGATAACCCACTAGCCAGACTTCTCAAGAAAAGAGAGAAAACCCAAATAGATAAAATCACGAATGAAAGAGGAGAGATCACAACACCACAGAAATAAAAACAATTAAGAGAATACTATGAAAAATTATATGTCAAAAACTGGACAACCTGGAAGAAATGGACTATTTCCTAGACACTCACACACTACCAAAACTCAAACAGAAAGAAACAGAAAATTTGAACAGATCCATAACCAGTGAAGAATTTGAACTGGTTATCAAAAATCTCCCAACAAATAAGAGTCCTGGGCCAGATGGCTTCCCAGGGGAATTCTATCAGACATTTAAAGCAGAGTTAATAGCTGTTCCAAAAAATAGAAACGGAAGGAAAGCTTCTGTGAGATCCTACAAAAAAGGAGAATTATAGGCCATATCCCTGATGAACATGGATGCAAAAATTCTCAACAAGATACTAGCAAATTGAATTCAACAGTATATCAAAAGAATTATTCACCATGATCAAGTGGGATTCATTCCTGGGCTACAGGGCTGGTTCAACATTCACAAATCATTCAGTGTGATCCATCACATTAACAGAAGAAAAGATAAGAAACATGATCTTATCAATGGATGCAGAAAAAGCCTTTGATAAAATACAACATCCTTTCTTAATAAAAACCCTCAAGAAAGTCGGGATATAAGGAACATACTTAAACATCATAGAAGTCATATATGAAAAGCCCACAGCTAGTACTATCCTCAATGGGAAAGACTGAAAGCTTTCCCCCTGAGACCAGGAACATGACAGGGGTCTCCTTCTCACCACTGTTGTTTAACATAGTGTTGGAAGTCCTAGCCACAGCAAGCAGACAACAAAATGAAATAAAAGGCATCCAAACCGGCAAAGGAATCAAACTTTCACTTTTTGCATGATACTCTACATGGAAAACCCAAAAGACTCCACCAAAAGACTCCTAGAAGTGATACATGAATTCAGCAAAGTCGCAGGATACAAAATCAATGTACAGAAATCAGTTGCATTTGTATACACCAATAATGAAGCAACAGAAAGAAATAAAGAAACTGATCTCATTTACAATTTCACCAAGAACCATAAAATACACAGGAATAAACCTAACCAAAGATGTAAAAGGTCTGTATGCTGAAAACTATAGAAAGCTTATGAAGGACTGAAGAAGACACAAAGAAATGGGAAAACATTCCATGCTCTTGGATTGGAAGAATAAACATTGTTAAGATGTCAGTACTACCCAAAGCAATCTACCCATTCAATGCAATCCCAATCAGAGTGCACAGAGCTAGAATAAGCATCCTAAAATGTGTATGGAACCACAAAAGACCCCAAATAGCCAAAGTAATGTTGAAAAAGAAAACCAAAGCGGGAGGCATCACAATCCCGGACTTCAGCCTCTACTACAAAGCTGTAATCATCAAGACAGTATATGGTATTGGCACAAAAACAGACACATAGACCAATGGAATAGAATACAGAACCCAGAATTGGACCCACACATGTATGGCCGACTAATCTTTGACAAAGCAGGGAAGAGGATCCAATGGAAAAAAGACAGTCTCTTTAGCAAATAGTGCTGAGAGAACTGGACAGCAACATGCAGAAGAATGAAACTGGACAACTTTCTTACACCATACACAAAAATAGACTCAAACTGGATGAAAGACCTAAATGTGAGGCAGGAAACCATCAAAACCGTCGAGGAGAAAACAGGCAACAATCTCTTTGACCTCAGCCACAGCAACTTCTTAATTGACACATCTCTGAAGGCAAGGGAAATAAAAGCAAAAATGAACTATTGGGACCTCATCAAGATAAAAGCTTCTGCACAGCAAAGGAAACAATCAACAAGACGAAAAGGCAACCAACGGAATGGGAAAAGATGTTTGCAGATGACATACCAGATAAAGGGCTAGTATGCAAAATCTATAAAGAACTTATCAAACTCCACACTCAAAAAGCAAATAATCCAGTGAAGAAATGGGCCGAAGACATGAATAGACACTTTTCCAAAGAAGACACCCAGATGGCCAACAAGCACATGAAAAGATGCTTAATGTCACGCATTATCAGGGAAATACAAATCAAAGCCACTGAGATACCACCTCACACCTGCCAGAGTGGCTAAAATTAACAAATCAGGAAACAATAGATGTTGGCAAGGATGTAGAGAAATGGGAACCCTCTTGCACTGTTGGTGGAAATACAAACTGGTACAGCCACTCTGGAAAACAGTGTGGAGGTTCCTCAAAAAGTTAAAAATAGACCTACCCCACCACCCAGCAATAGCACTACCAGGAATTTGTCCAAAGGATACAGGAGTGCTGATACATAGGGGCACAGGTACCCCAATGTTTATAGCAGGGCTATCAATAACAGCCAAATTATGGAAAGAGCCCAAATGTTCATCAACTGATGAATGGATAAAGATGTGGTTTATATATACAATAGAATACTATTTTGCAATGAGAAAGAATGAAATCTTGCCATTTGCAAACAATGTGAATGGAAGTAGAGGGTATTATGCTAAGTGAAATAAGTCAGTCAGAGAAAGACAGATATCATATGTTTTCACTCATATGTGGAATTTGAGAAACTTAACCGAAGACCATGGGGGAAAGGAAGGGGAAAAAATAGTTTCAAACAGAGAGGGAGACAAACCATAAGAGACTCTTAAATACAGAGAACAAAGTGAGGGTTGATGGCAGGGGCTGGGGGAGAAGGGAAAATGAGTGGTGAGCATTGAGGAGGGCACTTGTTGGGATGAGCACTGGATGTCGTATGTAAGTGATGAATCATGGGAATCTACTCCCAAAGCCAAGAGCACACCATATACAATACTGCTTAGATATGGCAACATTTTGTTATATTTTGTAGAAGGTAGACCTTTGAACATTAACATAGCCCCTCACCCTGCCTAATGGAACAAAAACTACTATTCTTCTATATATGACCTGGCATATTGCTGAGTATACACTACATTGACAACTGAATTTTGGTCAAATGTCTCTATGGAATTGGGTGGGGGGACACTCCAGTGCTGTATCCATTCACTTAGATGTTTATATTATGTATGTCCTCGGTGCTGCTTGTTTTCTCATGAGAAAACCTAAGTAAAATTAACCTTGAACCTAATTTGAGTTCTAGTCAGTCTTTGAATACAAACCAACCTCTGTGGTCTGACTGAGCTTAATGGTATATTCCAGGAAATGAAAAAAAGCACAGAATGGATGGAATATGCAATAGAGAGTGGGGAGTGGTAGAAATAGAAAAGGTAACAAAGGGGTGAGATCATAATAGCTCTTATAAAAGTTAGTGAGTAGGGCTTCATCTTGGAGATAGCAGAAACATCATATAGTACAGAGGGATGTAATATGACCAGATTTGCATTTTAGAACAATAATAGCAGTAAAAGAAGAGATTCAATGAAGGCGGACTAGTTAGAAGGCTGGTCAAATGATGCACTGAGAGATGACGATCTGAATGTCTGGCAGTTAAGATAGAGAGACATGGGAACAGATGATAGATTTATAAAGGCAGAAGTGTAGGGGAAGAAGAGGTGAAGGAAAGGGAGACATTCAGAAACACTCTAAGATTTCTGGATGAGCAACTTCATGAAAAATGGTTTCATTCTCTGAAATAGAACATCAGAGGGGAAAAATTATGGAGGGGAAATGGTGAGTTAAGTTTGGAGGATATTGTTTTGAGGGGCCCATAGGATATGTCCAATAAGCAACACTATACCCAAGTCTGAATATGTACTTGAAAGTATAAAACTTAAAGAATTAGGTTACCTTATGTAAAGGAAACATCAATTATAAACACGAGGATGATGGGGTGGGATAAGAAAATAAACTCTAAAACACGTATTTAAGGAAAGTAAAGGAATAGGGAAGTACTGATAATATGTAAATTGAAGCAATGTATAATGCAAAACTAGAAATTAAGAAAATGGAGGATAGGGGCACCTGGGTGGTTCAGTTGGTTGAGGGTCCAGCTCTTGATTTTGGGTTGGGTCATGATCTCACGGTTTGTGAGCTCAAGCCCCACATCTGGCTCTGTGCTGATGGAATGCAGCCTGCTTGGAACTCTCTTTCCCTCTCTCTTGCTCTCAAAATAAAGAAATAAACATTTAAAAAAAAAAGAGAGAAAAGAAAATGGAGGATATTAAAAACTCAAAACTCAATTGTCATGAACACATCTATTTTCCACAAATGTTTCTCGTTAAATGAGAGTACTCTCTTTTTGTTGTTGTTACAAAGGAATGTGACATTTTGAACTAAAGAGTCCGCTGGAAGCTTTAATTATTTAATAAAATACAGTAACTGGACACCCAGCCTTCTGAGAATTAAATAAAATAAAAAGCCTGCTCCAGATTTAGAAGGGACATAGTTTACCACAGGCACTTGGCACAAGGACACAGGAAATACGATGTAAGCATTTATTTCTCTAGAAAGAAAATCTATTTAAGGAGAGTATGAAAAGTTTGTCTCTACACAATTGATACGTGATCATCATGAGTCCAAACTAAATGTGTTAATCTGGAAAAAGTAGTAGTGACAGATTCTATTTCCATCACTAAGCAAATAGCTAGCATAGAATAACTCATTACTTGTAGCGGCCGCCCCATCTGTGATATCACAAGTTTAAAAACATTGCCTACAATGGAAACACATGTGCTCTAGACCACAGTTCACATAAACACATACAGTAAGCATATAAACTATGATTCCCATTCTTTACTGCACAAGTTACAAAAACTTTATAAAAAGAAATCCATAATTCCACTGCATCCAATATGTTGTGTGTGAATTTACATTATTTAGGGCAAACAGGCTATATATAATACATACACACTTCTTGCTTGCCATTTAGCACACTCAGATCCACACACACACACACACACACACACAAACACATAGATAACTGAGCAGTGCTTTCTTGAAAGTGCTGGACTTCCATAGATTGGTGGCATCTAAGAGTTCACATAACAAATAGGATGTTGGGACACCAGGGTTGCTTAGTTGGTTGAGCGTCCGGCTCGTGATATGGCTCAGGTCATGATCCCAGGGTTGTGGGATCAAGCCCCATGTCAGACTGTGTGAACCCTGCTTAAGATTCTCTCTCTCTTTCTCTCCCTCTGCCCCTCTCCCCTGTTCTTGCTCTCTATTAAAAAAAAAAAGTAGGATGGATATATTGTAAGTATAACTTTAATACAACCACGTAAAAACAATTATTAAATCTACTTTGAAATATAAAATGATATAATTCACATGTAATTGACATCTTATCCTCCAGCTATTGAATCCATGGGTGTTATGTTTTTGTCATGTGTCATAGAATAAGCTTCTCTGAATTTCTCCCCCAAAATTCTACTTACAGAAAAGGAATTACTGGAGATTCTGGAGAAGTGAGATAGATCCAGGTGGGTGAGGGTTCCTAAATGCTTTTATAGACTTGAACTACAAGATGGTGCATATATAAAGTAAGAGCAATACATTCATTAACTTTAAAAGCACCTCTTTTTTTTTTTTTTTCTTTCCTGGTACAAATAAATACAGAAAGATTGGTTCAACTTTATACCAAGGAAAAGAGAAAAGCTACTTATAGAAATACTGCCTCCTAGTGGAAAGATCACTTTTTCATTTGTTTTATAAAGCACTGGAGTACAGCACATTTATTTGGTCACTATATTACTATTCACAATTTAAAACTACAGTTAGACAAAGTTTAGTTTGATACTTAGTACCTCCAAAAGAATCATGTCATGAACTCTCATCTGATTTACAAACGTGATTCCTCTTCTTAATAAAATGACAACCAGTATTTCATATGTGCAGTTAGTAGCAGAGCTTAGATTGAAAACTAAACTTATTAAAAATAAAAATCATCATTGTGGTTTTACCCTCAAA
This sequence comes from Prionailurus bengalensis, assembly GCF_016509475.1. Taxonomy (NCBI): domain Eukaryota; kingdom Metazoa; phylum Chordata; class Mammalia; order Carnivora; family Felidae; genus Prionailurus; species Prionailurus bengalensis. The sequence continues at coordinate 26,888,506 of NC_057343.1, forward strand.
GTACCAGAAACCTATATATAAATGCTTGAGAGTGACAAAGATCTTATAGAAACAGTAAGACACAATTATTTAACAACCTAGTCATTCTGTCTCTGAGTTAATCAAAACTTTTTCACTCAGTAAAACAGCAAGGAGACTTTTCATTAAATACTTTGGAACAGATAATCCAAAGTCATAGTCAAATATAATTTTATTTTGTTTTAGAATATTTTGGTACATAAAGTGAAATATGGTCACCTAATCCTCTTGTAAATTTATAAACTTCAAACAAAATCATGCATAGTGAAGAACTGGAAAATGATCAACCTTTCTTAATGTGTGAAATTATTCTTAATCTTCATTGTTATCATTAAACAAAAGTATTTTTCCTGAGTTTGAAATTGTTGTCCTATGTTTAATGCCTTCCCTGAACTGGAAGAGACGAGGTATTTAAATTTTACACTGTCTTACGAGTTGCATAGAAGAATTCAACTGAACAAGGTATCAGGTTGTGACGACTTAACAACACATATCACAGTATTGCAATTGCTGGTTTATTGACTGCCACCTTTCAGTAGATATTAAACCTCCTAAAGGCTACAAGTGTATTTTTTTTTAACCTATCCTAGTACCTCAACAACATTTTGACTGAATGTATGAATGGATGATATTAACAGAACGTTGAAAATAAAAATTTAACTTAGATAGCTTTGATTAACTGTAAAATCTAAAATGAGATTTGAAGTCCTAAGATGTGGGTTCAAGTCCTGCTTTATCACAAAGTATATGATTTTAAACCTCAATGAGACTTCAGTTTCCTCATCTGAATAAAAAGAATAACAAATGGCCTATGTATTTCAGAATAGCTGTCAAGATAAAATGAGGTAATGTATATAAAAGCCCTTTGTAAATACCCAACAAATGTAATTTTCCATTATTCTACTACCTGTTCATATAAGACACATATGAATAAAATAAAAAAGTTGAAGATGCAATGAACTACTCACTTTAAAAATACACGCCATATATACCATTTTGCCCCAAGTACACATAGCTTGACTCCTCTCTTCAGCCTACAAATATATTTAAAACTCCTGATCAAAAGAAAAAAAATACCCCTTCCTTTGAGATACACAGCCCCCAGTGCTTTCTCTTCTCTAGTAAATACTATCAAAGAAGAGTGGACACCTACGCATCCTCTTCCGCAGTGTCCTGAAATCCGACTCTGCCACCATTGCCTATAGAACAGCTTCAATATGGTTAATCCACTGGTTTCTTCTCAGTTCTCATTTTATTCCATCTCTGAAAATTTCTTGTACGCTGTGTCTCTGAAAATTCTGAGTTCCTCTCACATCCACACTGGCTTCTTTCTTCAAAATGGGAATACTCTGGTTTTCTTCCCTTATTTCTAATTATTAATCTTTTTTTTTTTTTTTAATGGTTCAGCTTCTTGGTTCTTCAAACCCAGGTGTTGTATGAAGTTTCACCCTCAAACCTCCTTTTCACTCATCCTGTAATTCTGCCTAGATGATTCAGTCTACTCCAATGGCCTCAGGCCTCATTTCTGCATAGCTAACTTCTAAAGCTCTATCTTTCTCCCAGCTCCCACCAATGTGACAGGGCTGTATTTCTAGTCATTGACCAAATATTTCCATCTGGATACACTTTAGTCTGCGTGTCAAACTCATTATCCTTCTCCCTTTTCCCAAACTTCTTTCTTCCTCTTGTTGCCACTCTTGGTAGTCAACCAAGCAGAAATCTTGGAGTCATCAATGACTTCCCCACTCTTCCTCACCTGTCCTCTTCATTATCTATTAAGAGGATCTACTGATTATCTGAAACGTCTCGCCATCTATTCTCCTCCATCTTAATTTCCATGGTCTTCATTTAGGCTTCATTATTTCTTTTTTAAAGTATTTTGCCTCTTAACTAATTCTCTCTGGCCTGGTCTCTTGCAATTTAAATCCATCCTGTTACAGATGTCGAGAAAATAAAAACACTCCCCTACTTTTTATGCCTACTCTAACTGAAAAATCAACTCTAAACTCTCTGACATGGCATGTGAGACCTTAACTAATCTCTTTCCAACCTGTTTTTCCAGTAACTCCTGCCTACACACTTCTCTCTCTAGAACATGTTACACACTCAATTTCATGCCCTAGTTCATGGTGTTCCTTCTACCTGTTATGGTTGTTCTTCATTTGTCAAAAGCCTGTACATCTTTTGGGCCCATGTGATATATCATTTTCTATATAGCACTTTCCCTATCCTGCCTTCCAGAGAGAATTAATCCTCTCTTCTTCACTACTCTTCCACGGCTATCAAAATTAAATTTAAGTATTATAAGTGTTTATCTCCTCCATTGCATTAGACTCAAGGGGAAAAATTATTACTTATTTTGACTCACCTATGCTTCACCAATGCCTGACAAAGAGGGTACCCAATAAATACTGAAATGAACAGACCTATTCCTGATTCATGCAACACAGAAAATAGACCACACTTTACGAATAATCCTCACCTAGATTTTGTTAGAATCAAATAAAAATCATTTGGTTTTGGATAATAGTGAAAAATATACCTAAGATGAATTATCCATTATAATCCTTTTGGTTTTAAGTAAATCAAACAGCTAAATTTGTCTCTTGTCGTTGGTTTAGGAGGAGGCAGGAAACAGTTGTGTAAAAATCCAGTCAATATCTGTAAAAATACATTGAAATCAAATAAGAGATCCTTACTAATGCTATTATAATATCAAGGTAAAAATCACTAAGTATGCTAAAGTCTTTTGTATATTAAAGAGTTAAAGACATTGTGAAGATTAAAAATAATATTAATTCAGTTAAAAGTAAACTTAAGGAAAATTAGATATGTGCTAAAGGGTCAGCACTAAATCGCTGTCATGAAATATTTTTTTATAACTCTGAGAAAATTATCTGAAATAAACACTAACTTAATGAAATTATACTCTGTCTCGCTCTGTGACTATCGATCAGGTATCAGCAAATTATAGCCTGTGGGCTAAACCTGCCTGGCGCCTCACCTGTTTTTTTTCATAAAGACAGTTTTATTGAAATACAGTCGTACTCTTTTGTTTCTGTGTCTTTCCTGTCTGCTTTTGCTGTACAATGGCAAAGCTGAGTAGAGACAGAGACTGCACATACTACGAAGTCTATTTATTATTTATCCTTTAAAGGAAACTAGCAAATTCCTGCTATAATCAGTTGGAAATCTAGTTGAAAACCAAGCCAGTTTGTGTATGTGAGGATTTTTTATTATTCTAGAATTTAGAATCTTTATGCAAAGATTTCTTCTCAAAAATCAAAAGAATAAAAAAAAGAAAGGTACGAGGATGTTATGATATGAAGTATACTGATATGAAGTACAAAGAAGATAAATGGTATTCATACCGGATTTTTTAAAAAGAATAAATGATTTAATTTTATACTTATATGCTAGACTGATTATTCTTCATTAACTAGGAAAAGGAGTGGCTATTCTTTATATTATAGCATGTCACTAAAAATTAACTTTTCTACCTCTATTGCTTCAATAAAAAGTAGAAACTTAATTCTTCCTACAAGAATAAAGGGGTAAAGTTAAATATGATTAATTATTTTTAAAAATGAGGGGAGGGAAAGGTGGAAAGAGGAAGAAGGAGAGAAGGGAAAGACGAGAGAGAACCTACTGTACCTCATTCTCTAATTGATATGAAGCCAATCTGTGTACCAAAATTAAGGCCATCTCGGACGTGGGAAAAAAACTTGTCAGGATGGCAGGATGTACAGATGTTGAGATCTTGGTTCAGGTCCTGAATATTCTGTGGTAGAATTCCTCCCCGTTCTAGAAGAATCCTTGGGATAAAGATTTTTTAAAAGATAGCAAGAGTTTATTTCACCACTAGACAAAGCAGTAATGTGTGTGTGTGTGTGTGTGTGTGTGTGTGTGTGTGTGTGTGTGTATTGGATATTGGTATAAAAGAATTCTGGGAAAGATCTGCTTAAAACCAGGCAAGTTGATTTTCAGATACAAAACATGAACAAGTCCAGGAAATGATAGATTTTATCACCATTAATCACTTAAATTCATATATAAACTGTAAAACCTTCCATATTGTTCTGCAGACACGACCTGGGAATTTTATAATCAAAATCAAGTACTTATTCAGAAGAAACTTCTAAAGTTACCAGGGTATTGGCAGACAAGATTCATTTGATTCAGAACATGCTTTTTAGTCATTTGGCCCTCCCTTCTCCTGTGCTCCTCTTAACCAGATTTTTCACAGAGAAGTTGTTTCTTCATAAACACTTTATGATATGAAATATGACTATAAATTAGTGACACTAATTCCACAAGTCACATTTAAGAACCAATTTCAATCCTTTCTACTTATGTGCTAAATGAAGCAGAATCTCAGCAAGGTTTTGTTGGCTGGAACAGAAACACAATTCAAATCAGACAATTTTCCTTTATAGGAATGATAATGGCTATTAACAGCAACACTTTGTAACTCAAAATTGTAAGGGGCCATAAAAACCTTGAAAGTGACTATGTGCTTATATTATCTAACATTTTTTTCTAAGAAATATATTCCTCTAGTTATAGAATAAAATAATTTTAAAATATCAGCTTTCTGATAGTTTATTGTATTTAGGACATTTTAGCTGAGGAATGTCTATTAAGTACATGGCAACTTTTCTACATGAAGTCTAAGTAGGTCTCTCAAAACTACATGGTAAATATATCCTCCTTCACTTTTAAATCAGTAAGAGGTACCAGACAGGAAAATTTCATTATTCAAACTTAAATGACAATGTATTTCATAATTAAAATAAGTTTTTATATATGTGTATGTCAGCTACTTAAATACCCGCCACCTGAATTTTTCTTGGAGTTACTAATTGTTGTCTAAAGTACTTTTCATCTTAGAAACAGGGGCAGCTGGGTGGTTCAGTCAGTTGAGCATCTAACTTGGGCTCAGGTCATGATCTCATGGTTCATGAGTTTGAGCCCCACACTGGGCTCACTACTCTCAGCACAGAACCCAATGTCCTCCTCTCTCTGGCCTTCCCCCGTTTGTGCATTCTCCCTCTCTCTCTCTCTCTCTCTCTCAAAAATAAATAAATATTTAAAAATAAAATAAAATAAAATACACTGAGGCACTCATGCCATAGAGACTGTACATTAAAAAAAGAGAGAGAGAGAGAAAAAGAAACAATAAGCAATAACCAAACTTGCAGCTCTGTAATGAAGTCAAACCTACCTAGTGGCTTTACGAATGTCAACATAGGGATTTGGTGAATCAAATAACCGTACACATTCAGGATCAAGATTATGAAATCCCTTTGCTGATTTCCTTGGCAGAGTAAAACAGCAAGGTCCTACTGAAGGTCCCAGTACAACAATAATGTCTTCCAAACTACAGCCGTATTCTGTGATCAGAGCATGCACTGTAGCCATAGCAACACCTAACAAAGTACCTCTCCAACCTGGTAAATAGGAAGAAAAAAAGGTAAGGGAAGTTAAAATGTAACATTGCACCTTAATTTATATCTAACCTAAAAATGAACAGTTTGTGTATTTTTCAAAGTCCAGAAACAGCAAATAAACCACAAAATTAATTAAGCTAAATCATCAATTAACTAAAATACTGGTTTTTAAATAAGGTATGTTATGCAAAGCACCTGACATAGAAAACATATTTAATGGGAGGTCCCTTCCACTTTCTTTAAAAATATTCTACAGCTTCAGTTTCCACTGGGATTATATATAACTTGTTAGTATTCTCTCTCCTTCACTTTTTTTCACATTTTTTTAAATTGTGGGAAAAAATATGTAAAATAAAATTTACCATTTTTAACTCTTTTTAAGTGTATACTTTAGTAGTGTTAAATACGTTCATCTTGCAAAACTGAAACTGTATACCTATTAAATAACAACCCCCCCTCACCACTTTCCCCTCGCCCTGGTACCCACCATTCTACTTTCTGTTTCTATGAATTTGCCGACTATAGATAAGCCATGTAAGTGGAATCTTAAAAGTGTCTCTTTGTGACTGACTTATTACACTTAGCATAATGTCCTCAAACCCCTCATTCGGGTGTCAGGATTTCCTTCCTTTTTAATGCTAAATAATATTCCATTGTCTGTATATATCACATTGTGTTTATTCATCCATCTGTGGACTCTTGGATTGCTTCCACCTCTTTGCCATTGTGAATCATTCTGCCATGAGTATGGGTGTGCAAGTATCTTGTCAAGGTCCTGCTTTCAATTCTTTTGGATATACCCAGAAGTACTGGATACCAGGACTTCTACCTAGAAGTAGAATTGCTGGATCATATGGTAATTCTATTTAAAAATTTCTGAGGAACCATCACATTATTTTCTATAGCAGCTGCACCATTTTACATTCCCACTATTCCCACCAATAGTACATCAGGGTTCCAGTTTCTCCACATCCTTACCAAAATTTGTTATTTTCGTTTGTTTTTAATATTAGCTTTCCTAATGAGTGTGAGGTGGTATCTCATCGTAGTTTTGATTTGCATTTCCCTAATTATTAGTGACATTAAGCATATTTCACATGCTTGTTGGCCATTTGCTTATCATATTTGGAGAAATGTCTAGTCAAGTCCTTTGCCTATTTTTCTGGGTTGTTTTTTTGTTGCTGAATTATAGGAGTTCTTTATACATTCTGGACATTAATCCCTTTTCGGATATGTGAATTGCAAATATTTTCTCCCATTCTATGGGTTGCCTTTTAACTGTGTTGATGCTCAGTTTGTAATTCTGATGAAATCCAATTTATCTATTTATACTTCTGTTCCTTGTGCTTTCGGTATCACATCTATAAAACCACTGTCTCATCCAAGTTCATAAGGATTTACACTGTTTTCTTTGATGAATTTTATAGATTTAGGTCTTACATGTAGGTCTTTAACCCAATTTGAGTTAATTTTTCTATATGATGTGAGATAAGGGTCTAATATCATTCTTTTCTATGTGAATATCCAGTTTTCTCAGCACTATTTGTTGAAGAGACTATCCTTTCCCCACTGTATAGTCTAGGCACCTTGTTAAAAATCTTTTGACCATATGCAAGGGTTTATTTCTGGGACCTCTGTTCTGTTCCATTGGTCGATATGTCTGTCTTATGGCAATACCATACTGTTTTGATTACTGTGGCTTTATAATAAGTTTTGAAATCAGAGAGTGTCAGACCTCTGACTTTGTTCAAGAGTGTTTCATTTTGACAGCTTTAATCTTTGATACTTAAAAATAATGTTTCAAAACCTAAGAAGTAACAAATAAGATTTTTTTACATCCAGGAAATAAGACTCAAACGTTAAATAACATTTTGATAATGGCAAATCAAAATTTGACTTCTAGTCATCCAATCCCATAACTCTAGCTAGATCAAAAGAAAAATATGCCATTTTCTTATTTATCTTTTGTCTAAAAAGCAAAGTAGTCCTAGATTTACAAGCAGAAGGAAATCTGAAAGATCATCCCTTATTTCACATAGAGTAGTAACCACAGGATAATTTAAATAGCATTTTAAAATACCTTTAGAAAACAAAATTCCATAACCTTAACACAGCATCTAAAAATCCTTTGTTCTTATCTTTAGATAATAAAGGCACTAGACTATAACGTATTAAACTAAACGACTTTTTCCAAACATATCTTGCTTTTTCTTACCTCCATACCTTTTACACATGCTGTTGTACCTTCCCCTTCATGAATACCTTTCTGCAACATGCTTAACCTTCCTATTCCCCATTGCCCGGACTTCAAGGGTTCTCAACCAGAGGTAGTACCACTCCCTTTGGAATGTTCTGAAAAGCATGAAGCCTTTCTTTTTGTTGCTGCTTTTCTTACAACAACTGGGGGGCGGGGCAGGGAGTGCTACTGGCATTAAGAATTTTGGAAGCCAAGCAAACTGCAATATAAGATTATCTTGCCCAAAATGTTAACATTTTGGCACCCCTGCTGAGAAACACTGGTACCTAATCAGGTCTTGCAAATTCCTCAGAAATCAGCCTGGTTACTGCTTCCTTTGGGAATTCTACTCTGATTCATATAATTTGACTTAGGTACTGCCCCCACCTGCTCCTATAATAAGAGTATGCTGGTTCTACCCCTTTATACTTAATACCACGTAATTAACTGTCTTGTAATGCGCACCATAAAGAAATTATAATTTTGCCTATACTACAAAATTGGTAAAACCTTAAATGCTTCATTAAGGATACTTACCAGAGTGAGCAACCCCACATGCTTTTTTGACAGGATCAGCAAAAACTATTGGTATACAGTCAGCACCAAGAGCTGCTATTGTGACTCCCCTCTGATTTGTGGTGATTCCATCGTAAGATTCAGGCTCCTTCCTTCCCATAATCCAGACGTCATTGGCATGATCAGTCTAATACCAAAGATGTGTGATAAAAATATTTTGAAAGTAGGATTTCTCATACCATAAGCTTTTCTGAAAATACTTTTTGTACAAAATTAAACAATCAGTTTAATATTACCAGCAAGCATTAAGTATATCACTTCTGTATGTGGTAAAATACCAAATTTACTTATCACTTAACTTTTGGTATCATAATCTCTGCATATTTTAGTCAAAGGAAAACACACTTTAACACTTAAAAATTTAATACAGTACATCGCAAACATCTCCTACTAGAGATGAGTAAATCTCTACTTGCAGCACTTTCCAAAGAGTATTATTTAAGGAAAGAAGTTAATTACCAAATCAATGATATTTTTACTTTTCCTGATTCAAATAAACCTAGCATTCTGTAAGGAACAAGGCATCCATTGTGACCCTAGTCCCTCCTAATGTTGATTTAGAAAATAAGAGCCTTTTTCTCCCATCATTCTGGAATCTTCCTTCTGAATCAAAAAGGGCAGTGATACCATACCCTGAGAGTTAAAAGTACTTTTAGACATGAGTAGCTTCAGGTGAAATCTATCACAGAATTGGTATTTAAGCTATAGAGTACAGATCTAAGAAAAACAACCATAAGCATTATCCTAACATTTTCAGTAAAACACCAGATGCAAAAGTTAAACAGCTTGATTAAAGTCCATGAAGTCATTAGCAGAGTCAAGAATATACTTTGCATCTTCTGAAACATGAAACAAAACTTTACCTTTATTTGGTAAAATTTCTCCACATCAAATCCTGCAGCATTCCCCAACCTACGCAGATTTTCTTGGACAACAACCTTGGGATCCCTCCGTTTGGAACTACTGAAGAGATTGAATGAGCTAAGAGTTGGTATGTAAGATATTCCACCTGTCCTTGTAGTAAATCCATGCAAGAAAATATCTATCGAATAGAAGTAGTGAAGATTAAAAATATGCTATACAACGACTATAGAGCATTACCAACCCAGTCTCACAGTAAGACTTTCCCTGATCACCTCAAGCTGCATGTTTTTCTGGCTTCCAAGTTCTACAGCACTGTGTACCTCCATGTATTCTTGTTATACACGATTTGTGTTTGCTCTACCTTCCCCATGGGACTATTGCTTTTCAAAGGGTATCTTCTGTCCCATTTGTCTTTGGTATTCCTCATAGCATACAGCTCACAGTAAATATCATTTAACCAAGAGTAAGATGGACTCTTAAATTTCATTCTTCTGTCGAAACGCCAATGAATTAAGGTTCCAGAATTTCTAAATAGGAGATGCTTAGGGTCATAAATCTCATTTTAAAGGAAGGCTGGGGGATTTGTCTTAAAGCTGAATTTGCACAAAGCAAATTTATTTATTTAGGGTGGCTCTGAAGGGACTGTCCCTCAACACTGCTGACACTACAAGGCCATCCCTGATACTCCCATGTTGCAGCTGATGCCAATGAGTTTATAAACCCTATAGTCTACAAAAGAGAGGAGGGGGAAAAAGGTGACCAGCCTCTAAAGAAAGACTGGTTTTTTTCATGTATACAGTAAGAACAACACAGTGTTTAATATACCTGAGATTAATGGAGATGTGATAATGGTTAATTCTCCTTTCAGAGCTGGCAGACTTCTCAAATATGTTTTTATTTCATTCTGGATTGCTTCTTGTTCTTGATCTGTGATCATGTTTACTTCAGTGGACTGTTTCACAAGACCTCCCCTCAAAGTCACCTGTAAATCTTCAAACTCAAAATTGTAAACGTTGGTGAAGAGTTGATCAATAAAAGCTTTCAGCAATGTCTTCCGGTGCTTGGGTACAATTACCTTAATGCTGCTCAAGTTTTTTTCATCAATTTTTTGTTTAATGGTATACAAAGAGGCAGCCATACTAGGATGGCTAACAGTCTCAAACTCTCTCAACAGAGCTGATAATCCATTGCTTGCTTCCAATTCAAAGTTATGTTCCCCATCCCTTTCACAGCTGATGCTATTACAACACATTATGCAAAGAAACTTGGCCTTGGCAGCATGATGGTATCGGACAGCATTCAGTGTCTTCAGTAATACCTGGTGACTGTTTTTCTGAGAGTTAAATTTCAAACCGAAGAAATCAATCAACACTGCTTCTGCCATCCTTCAATAGGGTACGCAGCCCTTCAAACACTTCTGTGCCTCCTAAGAAATCACCTATAAAGAAAAATTAGCCTAAGAATGCAAAATTATATCAACCTTCTTATAGTTACAACAGAAATTTGTGCCTACATCAAAAAAAAAAAAAAGGTTCACGGATCTAAAAATGTAGTAAAATAGTAAATCTAGACTTCTCCCATTAAAGTCAGTCCACTATCTGTCTTACGTGAACCATGAGAGGAGAACCATCTTTTAATTTGTTTTGTGAAAGTATTTGTACATCTCTTCAGCAGGACTACAATTCCTGTGTGTGTGTGTGTGTGTGTGTGTGTGTGTGTGTTTGCACACAGCAAGTTTTAAGTAGGGAATTACTTGTTGACTTAGACGAAGTCTTGTTTTTTAATTACAGGGTGTCAGTTTATGTTATGTACATCATTAATCTTGATGTGACTGGCATATTAGGTCACACCTCTTCATATGACACATTGGGGCCTTAAGTTCAACAGATTAAATGGAGCTGCAGTAAAATTCACGCTTTTAAGGGGATAAAAGCTGAGACGATCCAGGATTTACAAAACACTCCAAGTAGGGCAATGGGCACAAAGACAACCACGATTTGGATCAGACGCGCTGCCTACCCTCTTGCTTACTCAGGGCCCAGGCCCCGCCCAGAGTGGATCTTCACCCCTCCAGCCCCAGCACTCCCACCCCAGGGCCTTCGCTTTCTCTTCAGAGGCCGCTCCCAACCTCCACTCCATACCGTACTGGGCTCCCGCTGAAGTTCACCTCGCCAGTTTTGAAAAACATTGAGAGAAGCTAGGAGGGTGACGGCCTCCTTCCCCTCTGCCTTGGGAAATGCCGCAAAAAGCGTCTGTCCCGGCCCGGTCCCACGCTCGGTCTCCACCTGCCCGAGCTCCACCACCGCCTCTTCCCCGCCCCTTTGGCACTTCCTGACATACGGACGTGCACCGTAGGCAGTTTTCCCCGTGCCGTCTGCCCACGCTCCGCTTAGACCTATACTCTCAGTCTGCTGCGAGCTCGGAAGCGCCCAGCAGCCACCGCCACCACCCCAGCCCCGAGCCAGGACGGAACCCGGAAGCCGCGAGCTGGGCACCTGGAATTCTAAGCCCCGCCCCGCGGCCCCGCCCACTGCGGCGCCCGCCCCACCTCACCCACCTCACGGCCGACCAGCCGCGGGGTGGCGTGCCGGCTTTGCGTGGACTCGACGGCCGGGGGGGTCCCGCAGTTGCAGAGGCCCGGGCCCGGCCAGGCCGGCGAGCGGCACGGGGGCACGAGCGAGTTCGAGGGAGAGGGCTGGGCACCGAGCGGCCACGGCGGGCCAAGCCCCGGCGCGGGGAAAGCCCGGGAAGAGCCGAGAGCCGGCCCCCGCGGCCACCTCAGTAGTTCCGGGTCAGCGCGGCCCGTCGAGGCCGTCCTCCGCCGCCCTGTCTAGGCAAGAGAAACAGGAACCGGGGCTCTTTGGCCGGAGCCAGGCGGGTCAGCGGGCGGGGGCCAGGGCGGCGGGCCGTGAGGGGGAGCGGGCGGGCAGCCAGACTGGAGGGCCCGTGCGAGGAGCTGGCCGGCGGGAGGCCGGACCCTTGAGGGGAGCGGGGCGGCTGGTCGATTTGAAGGCCCGTGAGGGGAGCGGGGCGGCGGGGAGGAGGAGGGTCCGCGAAGGGGCGGGCTGGCGGGCTGGCCCCTGTGCGGGGTAAGGCGGGAGAACGTCGTGGGGAACCAATCGCAGACGCCGTTCTGTGAATGGATTCCGTCTCCGGGAGTGGGCTTCCCCAAATCGGCACCCCGCTCCGGCCCCGCAGTCCCGGACCAGCTGTGTGAGCCAGAGTTTTGGTTTCATTCCTAGAGCCCAACCCTGAGAACCTCCTATGGTTCAAGTAATAGGCCTTCCCGGGGCGGGGATTTGGTTTGTTGTTCTTGCTTTTTTTTTTTTTTTTTTTTTTAATGTTTGTTTATTTTTGAGAGACAATGTGCCAGCAGGGGAGGGGCGGGGGGGGGGGTGCGGAACAGGATCCAAGGCGGGCTCTGGGCTAACAGCGGAGGGCATGATCTGGGCTGGAACTCACCAACCCGGAGAGCAAGACCTGAGCCAAGGTCAGATGCTTATCCCACGGAGCCACCCAGGTGGCCGCTTGCTGTTGTTTTTTACAGTGTGTTGTTTGTTCCCGGAAACAACTTGGTTGAACCTTCCTTTGCCTTTTTGCTGATTCCGCCTTACTTGCTGACGGGACCAAAACTCCATACAGCCCCTTGTACTGACTTTTTTGTATGCCCGTTTAAAAATATGAGCCCCTAGTAGAACATTAGAAGGCAGTGACTCTTAGAAATGTAATAAATTAGCATCCCTTATCTAACCTCGAAGAGGGTGACACTCATTTAAAAATATTGAACAGCTGCTGCATGGAAGGCAGATGCTATGGTAAAGGGAGAGTCAATCCGACCTTCACGGAGTAGGAGAAAGGGTGCTTCCTGTGGAACTGGTTGTGATGGAAGGAGAGGTCCCTTTTGTCTTCATTGTTGCTTAGATGATAAATGCTGAAGAAATTTAACCTGAAAGAGAGAGCCTTGCATATCTGGGAGTTTAGAAGAGCATTTGGAAGTGGGCAAGTGCCTCCATTCTATTTAACTAGGTGATGGGATCACCAGCCCAGAACAGGAACTTGCTGTTTAGTATCCCTGGCAGGTGTTCTGTCCAAATTTGTATTTTCATGATTTTTGTTGGACATTTGTTAAAAACCCTGAGTGGCGGATGGTACACTTGATCAGAAGGTGCACTCTGCTCTCTGAGTTTTATGTTAAGTATTACCTTAAGTAAAATAGAAATCTTTGAGTTACAAAGCTGGTTTAAAACGTTTATACCTGTTTTTATAGACAATGGTGGGAATTCATTTTCTTTTCTTGAAACAGTAGTGGCAGTAAAAAGTTTAAAAATATTTCAGGGTCGTGTGGGTGGCTCAGTCGGTTAAGCAGCTGACTTGGGCTCAGGTCATGATCTCCCCCTTGGAAGGTTGGAGAGTCGAGTTCCCCGCATCAGGCTCTGTGCTGACAACTCAGAGCCTGGAGCCTGCTTCAGATTCTGTGTCTCCCTCTCTCTCTCCGCCCCTCCCCTGCTCGTGCTGTTTCTCTCTCAAAAATAAATAAACATTAAAAAAATTTTTTTTAATGTTTCAAAACAGGGAAGCTACCAGGAAAGAGATAGTTTGTCATCTTGTTGTATTTACATACTATTTCCTTTCACCAGTTGTTCCTAGACTACTATCTAGCCTCATCTCTCTCTTCCCTCATCCCGGTTTACCCCACTCCGGTGGTTCTTAATCCTGGCTGCATCTCAGAACTACAAGTAGAACCTACAAAAAAAAAATAAATAAATCTAGGGACTCCACTCCATATACATTTAAATCAGAATCTCTGGGAGTCAAGTCTGGGCTTGTTTTTCCCTGCTATTTGTTTTCTTTTAATCTGTACAGATGATTCAGATGCATAATTAGGTTTGAAAAAACAAATGCCTTATTCCCAAGCCATTTAAACTAAAGGCTGTTCCTTGGATGAACTACAAGATTTTTATCCTTTACATTTGCTATTCCTTTTTACTTAGAACACCCTTCTCTTTTTACGCTTATTTATTTGCTGCTTATTTAAGATCTTTAAAGCCAATCATAACTTTCCTTGAATCCCCATCCCCTCACCAGGCAGAATTAATTGCTTCTTCCTTAGCATTTTGTTCACACAGAAGAAGCCCTCTCATTGATGTACTCTGGACCCATAACCTACTAATAAATTGAAAAAGTCAATTAAACATTGAAGGTATTATTCATATTTTAAAAATATTTTTAATATTTGTTTATTTTTGAGTGAGACAGAGAGTGGGCAGGGGAGGGGCAGAAAGAGAGAGAGAGAGGGAGACAGAGAATCCAAAACTGGCTCCAAGCTCCGAGCTGTTAGCACAGAGCCTGACTCAGGGCTTGAACCCATGAACCATGAGATCATGACCTAAGCCGAAGTCAGATACTCAACCTACTGAGCCACCTAGGTGCCCTAAAGTGTAAACTTTATAAGAATGAACTTGATAGTATATGACTTTTCTCTAAATAAAGCTTTTTTAAAAAGTTTATTTATTTTGAGAGAGAGAGAGACAAAGAGCACATGCAAGTGGGGGAGGGGCAGAGAAAGAGGGAGACCGACAATCCCAAGCAGGCTCCAAGCTGAGTTCAATGTGGGGCTCTAACTCACCAATCCTGAGATCCCCACCTGAGCTGCATGATCTGAGATGAAGTTGGATACTTAACCCACTGAACCACCCAGGCACCCCAAGGCTATTTTTTGTTTGTTTGTTTGTTTTGTTTTATGTGTTTTGGTCAGTTTAACCCGAGAGTCGTGATAGAAATATAACATAAATATCTTAAACATTTTGTTTTAGCCTAAAACAACTATATGCTCATTTGCCAATCTACTGAGAAAGCCATGGCGTTTTCTTTGCACAAATTCTGCCGATTAGAGTTTTGTGTTGCATTTCTTGCATAAACTACACCTCTAAACCATCAGCAAAGATTTCCTAAGATTTTATTCCTTTAAGAGGAAAATAATTTAAAGGCACTTGCAGAGCTGTCTGAGTGCAGATTTCTCCTTTATAATCTTTTATTGTAATCTCACACATTCAAACAACTCACAGTTTGGGGGTCTTTCCAGAATATTAAACATTAGATTTTAAAGAAACAATGAAATTTATTTCCACACTATTTCATCGCTTTACATATTACTAAATTATGAAAGCAGAATAACAAGTACAACTGGCATAAACGGGTTTGGGAACAAACACAGGTAACTCACTGTCAGATTGTACTGATAGGAGCAGAAGTAGACAGATTCACGGGAGAGGAGTTTCCTAACCAGTCAGCATGATGTGGGAATTAGCAGTTTATGATTTATAAAGGAAATAGAATGAGTTGATTGGTTAGAGTTTTAAGTGTAAGTAGACTAAGAGAGCAACTACTATACCTCTACATTTTAATTATTTTACTGTGTGTCTATCGCCTTCTTAGAGACGTAGAGCATTCTGAGGGCAGAGATAGTGCCTGGCTATTAAAGGAAACTTTGGGGGAATCCCTAAAAGTTCTTCTATCACCATGTAAATCTTTAATCTTCTTATGAAAACAAATGAAATTCTGAAAAATGAACAGTTGTTTTTAAGACATTTACATTAATTCATGGGTCCCTCAAGAAAAGTAAATGTAATATTGCACATTTCCTTGTTAAAAGCTTATATTAATTTCCTAAGACTGCCATAACAAATTGCCACAAACTGGATAGCTAAAAGCAAAAAAAAAATGTATTCTCTCATAGTTATGGAAGCAGAAGTCCCAAATCTAGGTGTTCTCATGACCATGTTTCTTTCAAAGTGTCTCATTTTCGTTGCCTCTTCAGCTTCTGGTAGCTCCAGGTGTTTCGTTCCTTGGCTTGGGGCTCTATGTCTTGAGCCTCCTATGGTCTTCTTAATGTGCATCTGAATCTCAAATCTCCCTCTACCTTTCTGCTGTAAAAACACTTGTGTGGAAATAATGGTCAACCATATGAGAATAAGCAAAGATTATTTATTCAGAGTTTGCTATGGCAAGGAAGTCAGCCACCATCACTTGTGGGTTGGCAAAGTAGGAAAGCTTTATAGTGGAAAAAAGGAAATCTTCAGGTATACCCTGATTAGAGGCAATTGGCATGGGGAAGCCGTAAGTGGGCTAACTAGAACCAAGGCATCCTATGCGATTGGTTAAGTGTGCATATTTGGCTTTCTCTGATTGATCCCAAGATAGAAGTGGTGACAGAAATTAGGGAAGCTGTCAGTTATTCAGCAAACCAGCAAACACTGGTCATTTGGGGCCAGTTGTTACAGAAGTTTTTGTTTGGCTTCTAGAATTGTTATTAGAGATAGTGGTCTGGCTTCCTACAAGCCTGGCTTATAGACAGCAGGATGGTTTCCTGGTCTGGTTACTGTAGGAAACAGGTTGGTTTCCTGAGTTGGTTGCTGCCAATTGTAGGTCAGAATTCTGTATTTGTATATGGTCTGCCCACTGTTTGCATAGCCCGTCTCTCACCTGTCATTGGATTTAGGGCTAATCCTAAATCCAGGATGATCTCATTTCAAGATCCTTAACTACAACTGCAAACACCATTTTTCCAAATTAGCACATTCACAGATTCTGGAGTTTGGGACATGGACATATAGGTGTGGGGGCACTATTCAACCTACAAGCTCCTCTTGGTTTAGAAATCATGCTTACTTGTACACAGAGTAAAAAAAAAAAAAAAACAAACACCTTGCTTCTTACTGTCCTGAATGAAACACGTAGGCAGGTTGTGACTGGATTTCATCATACACCTATCATTTCTATTTGAAACAGTTGCCTAGCTATCCCTTAAAGCTTGGATTCAAGCTGCGGATCAATCTTTGTATGTTTACACTTTAAAACAAGACATCTTGGTAGTCCATTACTAGCGGAACATTCAGAGAAATCTCACCTTTTGTAGAAAGCTAGAAGCAGGGTGGTTAATGTATTAATGTTGCCTGTATTGTCTTTGATAGGAAGTTAAGGAACACTGCAAATCCTGGTTTTTTTCTTTCTGTTTTCAGCATCCTGAAACCTTAATCACATTGCCTAGTCAAAGAAGAGAGTAATGACTACTCTTAGCAGATCCCAACACACTAGTATATAATAGGTATGAATACATTTTTAATGATCCAATTAATTAGTTCCTTTGGATGATGTTATAACTTCTCTTAAAAACATGTGATTGAAAAGACTTACACTCTTTTTTACCTGAAAAGTGTGTATTCTTACTTATTTGTGCAGTGGGTGACATTTTCCCCACTATTATCTTTATTTGTTAGAATTGAACCACCCAGATCTGAGTTCATCATGTTTATGACAAATAAAGACCATAATTTAAAATTTGCTCGATTCCAGGGAACTCTTTGACCTCATCTTTCCCCAGGCTAATTTTCTTTAGCTTTCCCAGCTAAATATCAGCTTTAGATATTAAACTCCCCCACCCACTTAGAAAGCAAAAATAGTTTCACACGAAAATTATGTTTCTGGTAATATTTTCTGTTTTCTGAAAAGTCGCTATTTTAAAAGGGTAGGATGAAATTATAAGCTACTTTAACTGCCTAGCTGTCACATGACAGCTTTTCCCATTCAGAATGAAAACCGGTGCTTATGTGACATGGTTGCACATACACAATTACCTCCTCGTAGTGCTTCTAAGCCAAAAGCTCTCAAAAGCCCAGAGGAGTTTGACAGTCTTGCTTTATTTTGCTCATTACCTTGGAGGAGGTACCAGATGATGAGTTTCCAAAAGCTGGAACCATGGCCTTTTAAAAATATCCCAAGGGTCAAATAGAGGGGCTTGCCTCTTCAATGCAAAAGAGATAATGCACAAATAAATTATGCTTATCACAGTGCTTTCATACATGTTAAGTGCCTAATAAATGTGAATTTGAATCCTAATTGTTTCAAATTCCATCCTTCCTACTTGTTGGATGTGTGACCTTTGGCTAATTTCTTAATTTCTCCAAGTCTTAGTTTACTCATCTATAAAATGTAGGTAAAAATAATATCTAGCTTATAGGATTGTTCTAAGGGAAAATACAGATAATTCATGTAAAAGCACTTAGAACAATGTCAGTTACTTGTAAGTACTCAATGTTGATTATAGTTAATATGGAAAAATGATAGTTTAGTGTAGTATTTTTATTAACTTATTTTCTGTAAAGCTAACTTTTTAGTTGAAAGTATATTTTCTAAATGAGTGTGTTTTATATGTAGTTTGAACATTTACTATCAAATACTGTAGTTTTTTTTTTAAATCAGAGTCACTTAATTTGTCTTTATATTCCTCAAAATACCTTATATATTATATGTACCCACATATATGGTTTGAATGAAAGAGTAATTGAGGAGCACTTGGGTGGCTCAGTCGGTTGAGCCTCTGACTTTGGCTCAGGTCATGATCTCACGGTTCGTGAGTTCGAACCCCGCGTCGGGCTCCGTGCTGACAGCTCAGAGCTTGGAGCCTGCTTCGGATTCTGTGTTACTCTCTCTCTCTCTGCCCCTCCCCTGCTCACACTCTGTCTTCTCTGTCTCTCAAAAATAAATAAATGTTAAAAAAAAAAAAGAAAGTAATTGATACTGTCTAGTCTCTAAACTCTCGTTTTCATTGATTTAAATGATTGTAATGAATTATCAGTAGATGGCAGTAGTTTGTTTTCTTTTTATCTTTTGTCCATTCTGCAATAGAGATCCAGAAAAAACTACAACTTTCCCAATTTTAAAGCATATATCCTTTCACAAATAGTTGGTTTAAATAAATGTCACCCAAGAGTTTTTCAATTTATGTTGCTTTAGAAATAGAGATCAAGAAGTACCAGTTATGTTATTTTTTATTATTATAAATCTAATGTTTTCCATTTTTTAAGATTTCTCCAACAAATTTTCAGGGAATACAAAAATGAGTAAGACACTGTATGTGTCTTCCTGGAGCTTATAGTCTAGTGGGGAAATATGTATAAAATGATGGAAATAATAAGAATAAAAATTTAGGGGCGCCTGGGTGGCTCAGTTGGTTAAGCATCTGACTTCGGCTCAGGTCATGATCTCACAGTCCGTGAGTTCCAGCCCTGCGTTGGGCTCTGTGCTGACAGCTCGGAGCCTGGAGCCTGCTTCAGATTCTGTGTCTCCCTCTCTCTGACCCTCCCCTGTTCATGCTGTCTCTCTCTCTCTGTCTCAAAAATAAATAAACATTAAAAATTTTTTTTTGAATAAAAAAAGAATAAAAATTGTTAAGTAGCAGGAATTTGCTAAATGTTGTCATGCATTATTGAGTCCTCACAATAATTCTAATGAAACAGGTATTACTATTGTTTCTGTTTTATAGATAAAGAATCTGAGGCCCAGGTTAGGCCTAATAAACTAGTAAGTGGTACAATCTGAATTCAAAGCTGGCTGTGTCTTACTTTATAACCTAAACTGTCATCACAGTATAACAGATATAGAAAAATTGCACCAGAAAGAGGGAAGGATTATATCTCCCCAAAAAGATCAAAAAAGACTTCTTAAAGGAGATGCCATCTATGATGAAGTTGAAAGATTGGTTGTGATGTTGACATGGCGGGAACAGTATTTTAGGAGATTCTATCAGTAGAACAGGGTAAATTGGAATGAAGATAGACCACAGACACCTAGAAAGTGCCAGGCACTGTTTCAGGTCTCTACCTTTGTGGACCTTATATTAGTAAAGGGAGATAGGAAGAAACAAATGTATATAAAATGTCAGTAGTGACAAATGCTATTAAGAAAAATGAGGCAGGGGTGCCTGGGTGGCGCAGTCGGTTAAGCGTCTGACTTCAACCAGGTCACGATCTCGCGGTCGGTGAGTTCGAGCCCCGCGTCAGGCTCTGGGCTGATGGCTCAGAGCCTGGAGCCTGTTTCCGATTCTGTGTCTCCCCCTCTCTCTCTGCCCCTCCCCCATTCATGCTCTGTCTCTCTCTGTCCCAAAAAAATAAATAAACGTTGAAAAAAAAATTTTTTTTAAAAAAAAAAAGAAAAATGAGGCAGGGTCAGAAAATGGAGAATGAAGAAGGGGAGGTCATGTTTTAAAGAAGGTTATCAGGGAAGGCTTCTCTACTAAGATAGTATTTGGAAGTGCTAAGTAGTGAGTGAATCCTAATATAATTTAAAGTGGGAACCAACAGGTTTTGCTAAAAGAATTGCATGCAGCATGTAAAAGAAAAGTCAAGATTCTAGCTTGTCCTTCGGGTAGATAATTGAGACAGAAGTCCTGGGCCACATATTTGGAGAGTATCTTAAGGGATTTCCCAAAGGGCCTATGAAACATACACAGTGAACTCTTATTTGTGATTACCTTGAAGAAGTCTTGTTGAATTGCTGAGTGTTCTCTTTTTTATTTTATTTTATTTAATTTATTTATTTATTTATTTATTTATTTATTTATTTATTGGAGAGGGAGCTGCCATTTATTTAGCTTTGCTCCCTCCTGTTCTATACTTTTTTAGAGAACTCCTTACTAATGTGTCCAGGGTTTTGGGCCTAAACAGGAAAAACTTCATTTATTGAGATGGAGACTGTGAAGGAGCAGGTTTAGTGGTGGTGGTAGAGTGAACAGAGAAATACATAGTTCAGTTTGGACTATATTAAATTGAAATGCCTATAAAAATCCAAGTGAAGATATCAGGTAGGCAATTTTGGTATGAGTCTGGAGGTCAAGAAGGATGTTCAGATTAGAGATATGAATAGGATAAAACCTGTAAGTGGGTTTTAAGGCTATGCAACCAGGTGACATCAGTTGAAGAGTGAGTATGGAGAAGATGCCTGAGCACTTAGCATTGGGACACTGACATAGATGGGAAAGCTGAAGAGGAACTAGCAAAGGAAACCCTAGACAAAGTCCATAATAATTACTCACTATATATGTCAGATACTATGCTAAGCATGCTACCTATATTACGTTTATTATTATGACAGCACTGTGAGGCTTTATAGATGAGGACCCTGATGGTCAAAGAAGTTAAGAAATTGTCCCAAGGTCATAACAGCTAAAAAGCAGGAGAACCAAGATTCAAATACAGTTCAGTTTTCCTCCAAAGCTTTTTCACTTAACCATTGTGTTTTAATTTTAGGAACTAATGATGAAATATCCTTGCCATCCCTTTGAGGTTTTTGACAATTAATTTGCTTTCAGGATCACCAGGATATATGACAGGAAAAAAAAAAAAACAACAAAGAAAAGTGAGAAATTATCAATATTGATTATTTTATAGGCACAAAAAAAGGTGAATCAAAAAGGGGGAAGAGACACAGAAGAATGTCAGGCAACAAAGAAATGAAGAGTCAAGGAGTTCCCGAAGAAGGTAATGAAGCAATCTTAAGAAATAAATAAAAGATAGGCAACAACAAAAAAGTAGTATGATAGGATAATTGTGTTAAAATTTATAGCCAAATAGAACAGAAGGGAACTGTTAAATTTCTCGAAGAAGGAACTTATATGTTGTTTAGAAAAGGCATAACAACCTGGAAATACAGGCCTATAATGAAAATTCATCAACTATAATCGCTATATAGTTGTTACGGTAGCACTGTATGTATATGTATAAATGGTCTGGATAAAATAGATAGGACAATCAAAATATTTCTACCGTTCCGTACAGGAACAGGTATAACATTACAGTACGTGATTCTGAATTGTGTATTATTATGGCATTTGATTTTGGTTTTGTTTATGGTCACAAAGGGAATATTATCAACCCTAAATCTAATTTATTGATGAGAAACATCACATTTTTCATAACTTTGAGTAAAGAAACACTAATTTTCTTTGATGGTTACACTTAAATTTGTATTATGTACTTTATTCTTTTGTCTAGCTCTGGCTAACCGAGGCACATCTTCATTAACTGCTGCTGTAGAGCAAGTTGCAAAACAACAACAATCACAAACATCAGAGATAGAAAAAAATAAAAAAGTTCTATTCCATTTGCAGGTAACCTATTTCATATAGTTTTTAAATGAGCCTTTACTGTCTTCAAAACTATGTTAAATTATTAATAGAGAAGTTATTGAGGATACTTAATTTGGGGAGGCAATTTCTAAACTTCTTTTTTTCATGTTTACTCCTTCTTAATTATTCTTTTATCCCTAAATGAAGTGTATACAAGTATTCCAGTGTCATGGAACATTTTGCACACCCAATATACAAGGATTCAGCAATGTCATTGCAACTATAGTATGTACATATAAAACCCATCTATCACACAGAATTATTTTAAATTCACTGCTATTTGATAGTTTTTTCTAAAATGTTAAATTGAAGAAAAGTTAAGTTTTTAAGCTAGTGGTTTTTTAAAATTTTTTTGTTTTTGTTTATTTTTGAGAGAGAGAGAGAGAGAGAGAGAGAGAGAGAAGAGAGAGAGAGAGCAAGCAACCAGGGGAGAGGCAGAGAAAGAGGGAGACACAGAATCTGAAGCAGGCTGCAGGCTCTGAGCTGTCAGCACAGAGCCTGACATGGGGCTCGAACTCACAAGCCGTGAGATCGTGACCTGAGCCAAAGTCAGATGCTTAACCGACTGAGCCAACCAGGAGCCCCTAAGCTAGTATTTTTAAAGCCATGGCTTGTGAGTTATAGTTGTCAGTGAACATTTCAAGTTGATAAGAAACATTTTTGTGTTCCTTATATTTCATAATATATTCATAATTCCACTGCAAGGAATCTGGAAGCCATACTTGTTTTTTGTTTTGTTGTTATTGTTGTTGTTGTTTGGCATGCAGCACATTTAGATGAACTATACTCTGTTAATATAGCTAAAGAAGCAAAAATGGAAACCGTATCTTTACTATCTGCTTTGTAAAGGTTATTATTAAATACATATGGAAATGAAAAGAATAGGCTCTAGAGCCCAGCTGCCTAGTTTGAAAGACAAAGTTTGCTACCTTTAGCTCCATGGTTTAATTTCTTTGTGCTTCCATTTTCCTATTTGTAAAATGGAGATAATCATATGACCTACTTAGAAGTTTCATGAGGATTAAATGAATTAATATTTGTAAATACATGTAAAGTATCCTGCTGGGGCCCTGGTGGACAGTATAGAGCTGGATTTTGATATTGGCTTTAGGTATTAGTTCATAATTCATATGATGATGATAATTTTACTCTCACGGTAATATGGATCTCCTACAAATATCTGCGTTGCATTAGTCACTTTTAGAAAAGAATATATTTTTTGCAATAGAATATAATACAAAAATAATAATGTCTTAGCAGTTTATAAAGAAATTATCCGTAAAACTTCTCAATCTTCAATAAGTTGTACAGATGTTATTTCACTTATATTCAGGGCTTACTTTCTATTAAGCATTTTGCCAAGCATTGTCCTCACTCTTAAGTTGCTCATCATCTATTTATGAGGGAGACAAATAAATACATAATTATATGCAGGGTAGTAATGTCAACAGTAGAGGCAGATTTAACACTGAAAAAGGAGTGATCACAAAGTGATTTTTCAGTTGAATTTAAAAGAAGACAGCTGAAGGGACGTCTGGGTGGCTATGTCACTTGAGCATCTGACTCTTGGATTTTTGGCTCGGGTCATGATCCCAAGGTTGTGGTATCGAGCCCCTTGTCAGTGCTGAGCATGAAACCTGTTTGGGATTCTCTCCCTCTTTCCCTCTGACCCTCTCCCCTGTTTGCGCTCTCTCTCTCTCTCTCTCTCTCAAATAAAATTAAAACAATTTTTAAGTCTTAAAAAAAAAGAAGATAGTTGGAATTCACTTGAATAATTGGGTATCTGGGACAGGTTTAAGGGTTAGGTGCTAAGGAGGATGGTATTCCAGACATCCAGACAAGATCCTAAGAAAATCCACAGGTGCATGTAGCATTGATACACTGATACATTCGTAGACCTACAGTTGACCCTTGAATAACAGAGTGTTAGGGGCGCCCACCCCTAACATATATAACTTTTGACTCCTCAAAAACTTAACTATTAATAGCCTATTGTTGACGAGAAGACTTAACCAATAACATAAACAATCTATTAACACATGCTTTGTAAGTTATACGTATTAATTACTGTGTTCTTACAATAAAGTAAGCTAGAGAAAAAATGTCATTAAGAAAATCACAAGAAAGAGAAAATACGTTTCCAGTACTGTA
Source organism: Prionailurus bengalensis (assembly GCF_016509475.1). Lineage (NCBI taxonomy): Eukaryota > Metazoa > Chordata > Mammalia > Carnivora > Felidae > Prionailurus > Prionailurus bengalensis. Next base: position 26,912,762 of record NC_057343.1, read on the forward strand.
CTGTGTGTGTGTGTATGTGTGTATGTGTGTGTGTGTGTGTGTGTGTGTAAATCTTCCTATAGTGGACAGTACTGTGTGTGTATCTTCCTATAAGTGGACCCATGCAGTGCAAATCTGTGTGGTTCAAGGGTCAACTGTACATGTAGTTTGGTGGCAGTATAGCATAGGGTGAGTTTTGAGACATGGTGGGAGATATATACTGTGATCAGAAACCTGGATGTAGTCTAAAGGTGATGGGAAGGTTTTGATGGGTTTGCAAATGATTACCTTTATATTTTAGAAAGAGAATTATAGATGCATAAAAAACACTTTTCATAATCCAACATCCATTCATGATAAAAACTCTCAGCAAATTAGGAGTAGAACTTCCTTAATCTAAAAAGGGCATATATATCCATTTATGAATCTTACAGCCAACTTCATACCTAATGGCAAAAGACTGTTTCTCCCTTAAGATCAGGAACAAGGCAAGGATGTATGCTCTTACCACTTCTTTTCTTTCTGTCATACTGCTGGTTCAAGCAAGTGCAATCATGAAAGGAAAATAAATAAAAGGCATCCATATTGGAAAGGAGGAAGTAAACCACTTTTATCTTTAGAAAATCCTAAGGAATCTTTAAAAAAAAAAGATTAGGACTAATAAGTGAGTTTATGAAGGTTGCAGGGTACAAGATTAGTATATAAATATCAATTGTATTTATGTATATGAAAGAAACAACCAGAAATTAAAATTTAAATAGCAATATCATTTACAGTAGCATTATCATTTACTTATAGGTAAATGTGACAAAAGGTTTGTGTTATGGACTGAATGTGTCCCCCTCACCCAAATTCATATGTTGTAGCCCTAACCCCCAATGTGATTGTATCTGGAGATATGGGGGGTTTAGGAGGTAATTAGGCCTAGATGAAGTCATCCTCATGACATGAGTAGTGCCATTATAAGAAGAAACACCAGAGAGCTTGCTCTCTCTCTTTTTCTGGTGTGAGGATACAGTGAGAGGGTGGGTGTCTGCAAGCCAAGAAGAGAGCTCTCACCAGAACCCAACCATGCTGACACACTTTCAGCCTTTAGAACACACTTTCAGACTAAGACAATTTGTCTTAAGACTGATAGGCTGAAAACACTGATGAGAGAAAATAAAGACCTAAATAAATAGAGAGATATACCATTTTCAAGAGTCAGAAGAGTCAGTATTGTTAACATGTAAGTTCTTTCAATTTTATCTATAGTTTAAAAGCAATTCTAATCAAAATCCCAGCAGGCTTTTTTTTTTTTTTTTTTGGAGAGATTGCTGATTCTAAAACTCATATGAAAATGGAAAGGACCTAGAATAGCCAAAACAATTTTGAAAAAGAAAAACAATGTAGAAGTTCATATGTTACCTGACTTAAAGATTTATTATAGAGCAATCAGGACAGTATGATAAGGAATAAAGATAGACCTACAGATCCAATGAACAGAACAGAGTATGCAGTAATAGCCCCACACATATCGATTGATTTCAAAGGTGCTATTATGGATTGAATGTTTGTGTTTCCTCTAGTGTGATGAAATTTTGAGGTAAGGCCTTTGGAAAGTAAGATTTGGGTGACTTTATGAGGGTGGTGCCACTATAATAGAGTTACTGTCCTTATAAGAAGAGGAAGAAAAGGGGCACCTGGGTGGCTCAGTTGGTTAAGCATCTGACCTCAGGTCATCATCTCCCAGTTCATGAGTTTGAACCCGTGTCAGGCTCTATACTGACAGCTCAGAGTCTGGAGCCTGCTTCGGATTCTGTGTGTGTTTCTCTCTCTCTCTCTGTTCCTCCCCTACCAGAACTTTCTCTCTCTCTCAAAAATAAATAAGCCTTAAAAAAAAAAGGTTAACAAAAAAAGAGGAGGAAGAGAAACCAGAACTCTGTTTTCCACATGAGGACACAGGAAGAAGGCAACCGTCGGCAAACCAGAAACGAGGTCATCACCAGGAACTGAATCTGCTGGCACCTTGATTTCTCAGAATTGTAGAAATAAATGCTTGTTATTTAAGCCACCTAATCTATGGTATTTTTTTATAACAGCCAAGCTGGCTAAGGCAGGTGCAAAGACCATCCTTTAGAGAAAGAATAATCTTTCAACAATGGTAAAGGACAGCCACATGCAAAAAAAGTGAACTTCAATTTTCACCTCATACCACATGGAAAAATTAACTCAAAATGGATTAGCAGCCTAAATGTAAGAATTAAAGCTATAAAATGTCTAGAAAAAAACATAGGAGAAAAGTTTAGTGATACTGAGCTTGGTAAAGATGTCTTAAATAGGACACAAAAATTTTAAAATTGGACTTCATCGGGAATATTTTTTAATTTCTACTCAAGAGACACTTTTAAAAATGAATATGGTATATTTGTTGGGGCCCTATGGACATTTGGATTGTCATACATAGACTGGGAAAATTATTTGAAAACACATATGACAATGTGCTTATATTTACAGTATATAAACAAATCCTACAACTCAGGAAGGCAAACAACCGAATTAAAACCTGGACAAAATATTTGAATAGTCATTTTATTAAAGAAGATATTACAAAAGACAAGCAAATGAAAAGATAATATCAATATCATTCATCATTAAGGAAATGCAAATTATAATCATCATGAGATACTACTCTATACCACTGGAATGACTAAATTTAAAAAGACTGACCATACCAAGTATTGTAAAGAAGATGCAAGATATGGAAGAATTGGAACTCTCAGATCCTGTTATTCGGAATGTAAATACAACCACTTAGGAAAGAGTTCAGTTTCTTAAAAGGTTAAAATATATTTACTGTATAACTCAGCCATTCAGCTTCTAGATATTTGTTTACCCAAGAGAAATGAAAGTGTAAAACTGGAAAACTGCGTACAACGAAAATACCCATCAGAACAAAGTGTGGTATACCCATACAATGGAATGCTACTCATCAATAAAAAGGAAGAACTAATGATACGTATAACAATATAGTGGTATCTAAAAGTAATTATGCTGAAAGAAGTAACACTTAAAAAGTATATATTGTGATAATTTATAAAAAAATTCTTGAAAATGCAAACTTATCTTTAGTAAGAGACAGAAAATAAATGGTTGTCTGAGAATGGAGAGATGGGGAGGAAGGATGGATTGCAAAGCAGCAGGAGGAAGCTCGTTGGTAATGGATATGTTTATTATCTTAATTGTGGTGGTCTCAAGAGCATAAAAATAAATCAAAACTCATCAAATTGTGAAGTTTAAATATGTGCAGTTTATGTAAATTCTACCTCAATAAATCTATAAACAAAAAAAGAGAAGAGGGAGAGGGGGAGAAGAAGGGACAGAAGAAGAAAGAGGAGAAGTAAAAGGAGGAGGAGGCATTGGGCATGAAGAAGAAGGGGAGGAGAGGGAGGAGAACAAAAAAATACAGTTCTAGTGAAAGAAATGGATTGAAGGAGGAATTGACTAAAGCCAGGGAGAAACATTAATAACCTATTATATTAGTCCAGGAGAGAGAAGAAATGATTACCAAATCCGTGGAAATATCTTTCCCCATATTGATCAATAGTGTTAATAACCTCATCTAGTTGGCAGTGCATGTGTCCCTGTGCATCATTCATTCAATCATTTAATATTTATTGAGCACCTTCTTTGTACTAGGTACAATTTTAAGACCTGAGAACATAATAGTAAAGAAAATAGACAAGGTTACTGCACCCAGGGGGCTTACTTTCTAGTCAGGGGAGGCAGGCAATAAAGAAATAAAACAAAAAAGGTAATTCCATTAATTGATGTGTTTCAAAGGAAATACAATAATGTATAGAGAGTAATGCAGGGAGAAGGATGGATGGTCAATCTATATTTTAATTCAGAGAAGACTATTTGAAGAATAATAATAAAACTGAATTGTGGAAGACAAAGACCCCAATAGGTAATAACTAAAGGTAGACACATCTAAGGTTGAGATCACAATTACTCTCCAATAGAAAGTCATTAGGCACATTTAATAAACAGAAAGGAAGGTGGAGGAGGGGAGAGTAGAATGTGAGAGGGATGGCACAGTAAATAGTGGCTAGAGGATATATAGCTTTGTAAGCTACATTAAGGAATTTGAATTTTATTAATGCAATAGGAAACCACTGGAAGGTTCTGAGCTGGGAAGTAACATGATATGATTTATGTTTTTGAAAGATTCTTCTGCCTGATATATGGAGCTCAGATGTGTGGCGGGGGGGTGGGGGTGGGGATGGAAATAGGGAGACCAGGCAGGAGTCCGGCCACAATAAAGAAATTGGTCAGAAGTGAATGTGGGATTTTATTTTGGAGGCCCAACCATCAAGTTTTGCTGAATTAGGCTGTGGGGAGTTAGGTAAAGGGAAGAATCAAGAATGAATTGTACGTCTTGAGTATCTAGGTATAAGGTGGTGCAATTTACTGAAATCGGGAAGACTAGGGGAGGAACATATTGGGCGTGTCGATTATTTTCTGAACATGTATAGTTGAGATGTCTATTGGGTATCCAAATAAAAAAATCAAGTGGGTATTTGAAATATCAGAACTGGAGATAAAAATAGAGGTTCCTCAACATATTGTATTTTTCTCTTTCTTGTCTCTGCCAGGAAAACAATAACTTGGTCTGACTTTTTAATGCATTGCCCCTTCCCAAAATTAAAAATTTATTTAAAGAGAATGGCCATACCAGACAAAAAAAAAAAAGGATGGATGATGGTCTGCAGAGTTGTTTTGGAGGGAGGATCTATAAAATTTGATTAACAGATATAGATAATAAGGAGAAGGAAATAATTAGGGATGGCTCCCAAAGTAGTACCATTCGTTAATTAGTTTGGGAATCCAGGGGTATGGTAATTCACATTTTTGGTCCCAATTCTTCATCCTTGTCTGTATTCATACCCTTCCCCATGTATCATTACCACAGGTGGGCATACTGTTACCCTTTGACTGTGAGTTGCATCATATGACTAGCTGGGATGTTAACAGATGTTATGAATAGAAGCTTGAAAAAGCTCTTCCATAATTCCATAAAAAGGATGCTTCCATTCTTTTGCATCTGCTATCATCATGGGAAGGATATGCCTGGTCTGGCCCACTAGAGGGTAAGATATATATGAAGCAAAGCCAAGACATCATGGCCAGCCCAGTCAGCCAAGCCAAACCATCTTACAGCCAGTCAATTCTCAGACATTTGAGCAAATCTAACCAATGTCAGCATCTAGCCAATTCCAGCTGTGAGCAATAAATATGTATTGTTGTATGTGACTGAGGTTTTGTGATCCTGACAATAGATAAGTAATGCAAGGAAGAACATGATCGGAAGGGGAGAAAGATTAGTCTGATTTGGAGACGTGGTGAATTTGAAATGGCCAGTGATACCTGGGTATAGGACTTAACAGCCAGTTATGTTCTGTGAATCATTGGCATATATGTAGCTCTAGATGTAAGTATGGGTAAGATTACCCAAGGAATATACATAGAATGAGAGGAGGAGATGACAATGGTTGCACCCTGAGGAAGACCTATATTTGAAGGAATGACTGAGATTGAGAAGGAATGTTCAGGTATCTGAGGAGAACCAGAGAAGAATGGTGGTGTGAAAACTATGTTTTAAAAAGGAGGTGCTGCTGTTGGTGGGAATGCAAACTGGTGCAACCTCTCTAGAAAACTGTAGAGGTTCCTCAAAAAGTTAAAAATAGAACTACCCTATGAGCCAGCAATAACACTACTGGGAATTTACCCAAGGGATCCAGGAGGGCTGATGCATAGGGGTACACGTATCCCAATGTTTATAGCAGCATTTTCAACAATAGCCAAATTATGGAAAGAGCTTAAATGTCCATCAAGTGACAAATGGATAAAGAAGATGTGGTTTATATGCACAATGGAATACTACTTGGCAATGAGAAAGAATGAAATCTTGCCATTTGCAGCAACATAGATGGAACTGGAGGGTATTAGGCTAAGTGAAATAAGTCAGAGAAAGACAGATACCATGTGTTTTCACTCATATGTGGATCTTGAGAAACTTAACAGAAGATCATGGGGGAAGGGAAGGGGAAAAAAAATTACAGAGAGGGAGTGAGGCAAACCATAAGAGACTCTTGGATAATGAGAACAAACAGGGTTGATGGGGGGTGGAGGAGAGGGGAAAGTGGGTGATGGGCATTGAGGAGGGCACTTGTTAGGATGAGTACTGTGTGTTGTACGGAAACCAATATGACAATAAATTATATTAAAAATAATAATTAAAAAAATAAAAAGGAGGTGCTTGTGGTGCATCTGGGTGGCTCAGTCGGTTGAGCATCCGACTCCAACTCAGGTCATGATCTAGGAGTTCCTGAGTTCAAGCCCTACATCAGGCTCGCTGCTGTCAGCTTAGAGCCTGCTTTGGATCCTCTATCCTCTCTCTCTGCTCCTCCCCCACTTATGCTCTTTCAAAAATAAATAAAACATTAAAAAAAAGGAGGTGCTGCTGAGAAATGCCAAGTGCCCCAGAGAGATAAGGCAGATATCTTTATACTTACTTATAAATGAATAAAGTGAGGTTTAGGTTTAGATAGGGCAATTAAGTTTGCTATAGATGATCATACCAACTAGTAAGTGGCAGTAAGGGCCTTAGAATATAGATCTTTTGATTTTTAACCTAGGGCTTTATAATTTTCATCATATTATCTTTCTTCAGTGCATACTTCTGATTCCATAAATATATTATTTAAATGATTGTAAAGTACATTTTAATATGAAATGTTAACACAAACAGTAAATTTTAATATTTTGAATTAGATGAACATTAAAAAGTAAGAAATATATAATTCTGGGCTCACTTCAAGATTATAAGATAATTTGTTACTTATTGAATGGTTCTTTTTGTATAACAGTTTTTCAATATCTGATAAATATGTATTTTTATGTTGTGATTTTACAACATGTATTATGGATCAAAACAATAGTATCCTCTTTTTCGAGTATCATAAATTAATAATAATAATATTGAAATATTTTACAGGATGAACTCCATGAGCTTGAAAAACAAATAGCATCTGTCTCTGCAGAAACTAAAGAAACAGAAAGGCAAATTTATCAGCAAGATGCTGCCATCGAGAATACCAAACTACAGTGTGGGAACCTGGAAACTCAAATCAAATCCTTACATACAGAAAATGTAAAGCTTAAATTTGACATAGAAGGAGCTCAAGAAGACTTTGAGGAAAACATGATAAGATATAATGAATATTATGCAAAAATAAAAGAGCATAAAGATAGTTTGTGGGAGGCTGGAAGCAAAAGGTCATTCATGACTACACTCCATGAAAAACGAGATCTTGTTAGAAAACTAAAAACAATGAAAGAGGAACTTATGCAAAATCTCAAAAATCCAGAAGGAAACCACATAAAACAAGCACAGGTTTGAAATAACACTTACCAGAAGTTTTTCTATTACTCCTTTTTTCAAGCACACTTATTAAGTGATAAATTTATCATTAACTTAATAAAACACCCATAGCTGCTTTAACTAGATTTAGAAACTATTTTTACAACTTCTAAAAACTTAAATACATGAGTTATATAACAACTATGCCAAATGAACAAATGCATAAAGGAATTGTTCTCAAATCCCCTGTGGATTAATAAAAAAATTCAAACAGAATTGCAGTGAACAATTAATCCATTTTTTTGCAGAAGCTGGTGACTCACAAAAACGTTGAAGCCCTAGCTTAAGCTAATGGATCCAACCAATTCAAATCAATTTAGTACGCGTAATGCTGTTATACAAACAGCATCAATTAATAATTGCACCTTAAGCATTTTCTATTTTTTAGAGTATTGTTTGAAGATGGGGAGATATAAATTTAAAATATCCATCATTTATTGCTAGAGAATTTAAAAGTATCCTTTATACTGTTGCTGGGCAATTGCCACTATGACTACCACTTATTTTTTATGTCTTATCTACATTTACTTTTAATTTTATGTCTTTAAATCAAAGGTTTATTTGTTTGAATAACAGTTCTTTATTCTTTGTACCTATGGAAGTAATGTTCTAATCCTGTTTACCAAAATTAAATACGATGTCTAGTTTTTTTAAATTATAGAAACATTGAAAATGTTGGACTTATATTGATCATTCATTGTTTGACTTGTATATTTTAAATTTTATAAATATGCAGGAAGACATTATAAAGCTGAAGGCTAAAATTATAGCTGTAAAAGAATCTATCATTGAAAAAACTTTCTTTCTTGAGGAAGAAGAAAAGACACATGAAAAATTAAGAAAAGAAATAGAGGTAAGTCTTAATTATCTGGATTTCAATGTTTTATGGTATCATTTCTTAACATATACTATATTTATAATTTCCATAGTTTATTTTCAATTCCGAAAACAGCTAGAGAACAAAAAAGAACTATAAAAAACAATAAAGTTCAAATCATTACCAGAAATAACTCTCTCATTCAGATACTTAAATATGTGAAATGTATTCAAAAAGGCAAACACTCATTCCTATTAAAATATGGCCTGGGAGGGTGCCTGTGTGGCTCAGTTGGTGAAGCATCCCACTCTTGACTTTGGCTCAGGTCATGATCTCACATCTGGGTTTCACTGAAGGCACAGAGCCTGGGTTCTCTCCCCCTCTCTCTGCCCCTCCCCCACTTGTGTGTGTGCATGCACATGCTCTAAATAAATAAATAAATTAATTAATTAATTAATACTTAAAAAAATTTTTTAATGTGGCTGGAAATTATTCCAGGTCTCATTCCATCAACAACTTGGTACTCAATTAATAGCTAGAAAGTAGAGGCTATCGAGTTACTAGATAGACATCAGAAACTCCTTAAAATAGAGTAAAAGGCAATGGAAGTCATTAGTATCCTAATCCTTTCTGACTTCACGCTTTCAATTATTAAGAATCAAATAAAAAAACTGATATGCAAAATTGAAAATGAAATTAAATTGGGGGTACCACTAGTAGACTTCTATGACCATTATTGTTTAAATAAATGGAGAACAAAAATAGAAAAGAATATGTTGTTGAGGAAATAAAAAATTATTTATTATTTGAAATTATTATGTGAAATTATTATTTGAAATAATATGTGAAATATTATGTGAAACAAATGATTTTCACCCTTAAGACATTAATTTGAAAACTAAAAAGATATGTTTGCTTGTGGCTAATTTAACACAATAAAAAAGTATCTGAGGAATTTGAAGATAAAAATCCTCACCTTTACAAAACATTTTTCTAAGAAATACCATTACTTTATCATATATTTAGTAGTAACCTAAATAAATGATTACTTTTTTACCTTCTGGATCAAGATTTATTATAAAACTGGAAACAGTAAGACACTATCAGCGGCATCAAAATAGAAGTACAATGATTAATGAAATAGAAAAAAGACTCCGGATATAATCCATCATAAATGGTACAAACAAAATAAGTTAGCCATATGGGAAAATAAAGCAAATTTGGAAATAAAATTATATTTCTATCTTATAACACATACAACTACATCCAGGAAGATTCAAGACAATATATGAGACAAACTTAACCATTTGTGTCAGAGAACTATTTCTTTTAAAAGACACACACACACACACACACACACACACACACACACACAACTGCATGATTAAATATTGCTTTTGACAATATCATAAATTTCTGGATTATTAAAATGTACCATTACAATAAAGAAGATAAGACTCATAGAGAGCAGGTATTTGTAATTTATACAAGTGACTAAGAGATAAAAGATGTCAAACAAGCCAGTAGAACACTGGGTAAAATATGAGAAGTCTTATTTTTTGAAACATGAATATCCAAAAACACTGGTAAAATTGACAAACCTAATTAATAATAATGGATTGATAATTAAAACCACAATGGGGTCCCATATTTAGTCCCTTAGATTATCAATATTACAGTTGGGAAGATATGGAGCACCTGAATTTTATTATTTTTAAATACAATTTATTCTCAAATTGGCTTACATACAACACCCAGTGCTCATCCCAACAAGTGCCTTCCTTAATGCCCATCACCCATTTTCCCCTCTCCCCCACCCTCCCATCCACCCTCACTTTGTTCTCTGTATTTAAGAGTCTCTTATGGTTTGTCTCCCTCCTTCTCTGCTTGTAACTAATTTTCCCCCTCCCTTCCTTCATGGATGTCTCTTAAGTTTCTCAAGATCCACAGATGAGTGAAAACATGATCTGTCCTTCTCTGACTTATTTCACTCAGCATAATACCTTCTAGTTCCATCCACATTGCTGCAAATGGTGAGAATTCATTCTCATTGCCAAGTAGTATTCTATTGTGTGTGTGTGTGTGTGTGTGTGTGTACATTTTAATATAATTTATCGTCAAATTGATTTCCATACAACACCCAGTGCTCATCCCAGCATGTACCCTCCTCCATGCCCATCACCTACTTTCCCCTCTCCCCCACCCCCCATCAACCCTCAGTTTGTTCTCAGTCTTTAAGAGTCTCTTATGGTTTGCCTCACTCCCTCTCTGTAACTTTTTCTCTTTCCCCTTCCCTTCCCCCATGATCTTCTGTTAATTTCTCAAGATCCACATATGAATGAAAACATATGATATCTGTCTTTCTCTGACTTATTTCACTTAGCATAATACCCTCCAGTTCCATCTATGTTGCTGCAAATGGCAAGATTTCATTCTTTCTCATTGCCAAGTAGTATTCCATTGTATATATAAACCATCTTCTTTATCCATTTGTCACTTGATGGACATTTAGGCTCTTTCCATAATTTTGTTATTGTTGAAAATACTGCTATAAACATTGGGGTACATATGCCCCTATGCATCAGCACTCCTGTGTCCCTTGGATTAATTCCTAATAGTGCTATTGCTGGGTGGTAGGGTAGGTCTATTTTTAACTTTTTGAGGAACCTCCACACTGTTTTCCAGAGTGGCTGTACCAGTTTGCATTTCCACCAACAGTGCAAGAGGGTTCCCATTTCTCCACATCTTTGCCAACATCTGTTGTTTCCTGATTTGTTAATTTTAGCCACTCTGGCAGGTGTGAGGTGGTATCTCAGTGTGGCTTTGATTTGTATTTCCCTGATAATGCGTGACATTAAGCATCTTTTCATGTGCTTGTTGGCCATCTGGGTGTCTTCTTTGGAAAAGTGTCTATTCATGTCTTCGGCCCATTTCTTCACTGGATTATTTGCTTTTTGAGTGTGGAGTTTGATAAGTTCTTTATAGATTTTGCATACTAGCCCTTTATCTGGTATGTCATCTGCAAACATCTTTTCCCATTCCGTTGGTTGCGTTTTCGTCTTGTTGATTGTTTCCTTTGCTGTGCAGAAGCTTTTTATCTTGATGAGGTCCCAATAGTTCATTTTTGCTTTTATTTCCCTTCCCTTCAGAGATGTGTCAATTAAGAAGTTGCTATGGCTGAGGTCAAAGAGATTGTTGCCTGTTTTCTCCTGGACGGTTTTGATGGTTTCCTGCCTCACATTTAGGTCTTTCATCCAGTTTGAGTCTATTTTTGTGTATGGTGTAAGAAAGTTGTCCAGTTTCATTCTTCTGCATGTTGCTGTCCAGTTCTCTCAGCACTATTTGCTAAAGAGACTGTCTTTTTTCCATTGGATCCTCTTCCCTGCTTTGTCAAAGATTAGTTGGCCATACATGTGTGGGTCCAATTCTGGGTTCTGTATTCTATTCCATTGGTCTATGTGTCTGTTTTTGTGCCAATACCATATACTGTCTTGATGATTACAGCTTTGTAGTAGAGGCTGAAGTCCGGGATTGTGATGCCTACCGCTTTGGTTTTCTTTTTCAACATTACTTTGGCTATTTGGGGTCTTTTGTGGTTCCATACACATTTTAGGATGCTTATTCTAGCTCTGTGCACTCTGATTGGGATTGCATTGAATGGGTAGATTGCTTTGGGTAGTACTGACATCTTAACAATGTTTATTCTTCCAATCCAAGAGCATGGGATGTTTTCCCATTTCTTTGTGTCTTCTTCAGTCCTTCATAAGCTTTCTATAGTTTTCAGCATACAGACCTTTTACATCTTTGGTTAGGTTTATTCCTGTGTATTTTATGGTTCTTGGTGAAATTGTAAATGAGATCAGTTTCTTTATTTCTTTCTGTTGCTTCATTATTGGTGTATACAAATGCAACTGATTTCTGTACATTGATTTTGTATCCTGCGACTTTGCTGAATTCATGTATCATTTCTAGGAGTCTTTTGGTGGAGTCTTTTGGGTTTTCCATGTAGAGTATCATGTCGTTTGTGAAAAGTGAAGGTTTGACTTCTTCTTTACCAGTTTTCATGCTTTTTATTTCATTTTGTTGTCTGATTGCTGATGCTAGGACTTCCAACACTATGTTAAACAACAGTGGTTAGAGTGGACATCCCTGTCGTGTTCCTGATCTCAGGGGAAAAGCTTTCAGTCTTTCCCATTGAGGATAATACTAGCTGTGGGCTTTTCATATATGACTTTTATGATGTTTAAGTATGTTCCTTCTATCCCAACTTTCTTGAGGGTTTTTATTAAGAAAGGATGTTGTATTTTATCAAATGCTTTTTCTGCATCTATTGATAGGATCATGTTTCTTATCTTTTCTTCTGTTAATGTGATGGATCACACTGATTGATTTGTGAATGTTGAACCAGCCCTGCAGCCCAGGAATGAATCCCACTTGATCATGGTGAATAATTCTTTTTATATGCTGTTGAATTCGATTTGCTAGTATCTTGTTGAGAATTTTTGCATCCATGTTCATCAGGGATATTGGCTCGTAGTTCTCCTTTTTTGTGGGGTCTCTGTGTGGTTTAGGAATCAAAGTAATGCTGGCTTCATAGAATGAGTCTGGAAGTTTTCCTTCCATTTCTACTTTTTGGGACAGCTTGAGAATGGTAGGTATTAACTCCGCTTTAAATGTCTGGTAGAATTCCCCAGGCAAGCCATCGGGTCCAGGACTCTTACTTGTTGGGAGAGTTTTGATAACTGATTCAATTTCTTCACTAGTTATGGGTTTGTTAAAATTTTCTATTTCTCCTGGTTTGAGTTTTGGTAGTGTGTGGGTATTAGGAATTTGTCCATTTCTTCCAGGTTGTCCAGTTGTTGGCATGTAATTTTTCCTACTATTCTCTTATAATTGCTTGTATTTCTGAGGGATTGGTTGTGAGAAATCCATCTTAATTCATGATTTTATCTATTTGGATCCTCTTCCTCTCTCTTTTTGAGAAGCCTGGCTAGAAGTTTGTCAATTTTGTTTATTTTTGCAAAATGTCAACTCTTGGTTTCATTGATCTATTCTACTGTTGTTTTTTTTTAATTCTATATTGTTTAGTTATGCTCGGATCTTTATTATTTCTCTTCTTATGCTGGTTTGGGGTTTCTTTGTTATTCTGCTTCTGGTTCCTTTAGGTGTGCTGTTAGATTTTGTATTTGGGATTTTTCTTGTTTCTTGAGATAGGCCTGGATTACAATGTATTTTTCTCCTAGGACTGCCTTGCTTCATCTCAAAGAGTTTGGATTATTGTGTTTTCATTTTCATTTGTTTCTATATATTTCTTGATTTCTTCTTTAATTGACTGGTTGACACATTCATTCCTTAATACGATTTGGAGGTTTTCCAAAGTTTTTCCTGTGGTTGTTTTCAAGTTTCATAGCATTATGATCTGAAAGTGTGCATGGTATGATCTCAATTCTTCTGTATTTATTGTGGGCTGTTTCGTGACCCAGTATGTGATCTATCTTGGAGAATGTTCCATGTGAACTTGAGAAAAATGTATATTCTGCTGCTTTAGGATGAAAAGTTCTAAATATATCTGTCAAGTCCATCTGGTCCAGTTATGATTCAGGGCCCTTGTTTCTTTATCTATTTTCTGTCTAGATGATCTGTCCATTGTTGTAAGTGGAGTATTAAAGTCCCTTGCAATTACTACATTCTTACCAATAAGATTGCTTATGTTTGTGATTGTTTTATATATTTGGGTGCTCCCAAATTCAGTGAATAGACACTCATAATTGTTAGCTTTTCCTGATGGATAGACCCTGTAATTATTATGTAATGCCTTTCTTCATCTCTTGTTAAAGTCTTTAGTTTAAAGTCTAGTTTGTCTGATGTAAGTATGGCTACTCCAGCTTTCTTTTGAATTCCAGTAGCATGATAGATGGTTCTCCATCCCCTCACTTTCAATCTGAAGGTGTCCTCAGGTCTAAAATGGGTCTCTTGTAGACAGCAAAAAGATGGGTCTTGTTTTTTTATCCATTCTGATACCCTATGTCTTTTTATTGGAGCATTTAGTCCATTACATTCAGTGTTATTACTGAAAGATATGGGTTTAGAGTCATTGTGTTATCTGTAAGTTTTATGCTTGTAGTGATGTGTCTGGTCCTTTGTGGTCCTTGCAATCTTTCACTCACAGCGTCTCCCTTAGGATCTCTTGTAGGGCTGATTTAGTGGTGATGAATTCCTTTAGTTTTTGTTTGTTTGGGAAAACCGTTCTCTCTCCTTCTATTCTGAATGACAGGCTTGCTGGATACAGGATTCTTGGCTGAATCTTTTTCCTGTTCATCACATTGAAAATTTCTTGCCACTCCTTTCTGGCCTGCCAACTTTCAGTAGATAGGTCTGCTACTAACCTTAAGTGTCTACCCTTGTATGTTAAGGCCCGTTTATCCCTAGCTGCTTTCAGGATTCTTTCTTTATCTTTGTATTTTGCCAGTTTCACTATGATATGTTGTGCAGAAGATCAAGTTACATCTGAAGGGAGTTCTCTGTGGAGTACCTACATTTTAATATACTGTTGGTATGAGTGTAAATTGGTAAAAAGTATTTTGGAAAGGGTTTTGAAATTACCTAGTAATTTTTAACTCTAATATCCTTTCTTGAGGTAAATTGTTGTAAGAGTAGGTTCACAAATGAAAAGGTTTAGTTTGACTAATTTTGACTAAGATATATATTTACACCTGTTATTACCATCACCTAGATCAGGATAGAACACTTACCCATCATGCTTACGAAGTTCTTCTGTGCTCCTTCCCCCAGACTACCACTATTCCTGTTTTTAAAAACAACTTCATTGAGATATAACTCGCATACCATATAATTAATCCATTGAGAGTGCATAATTCAATGGTTTTTAGTATATTTATCAATAACTTGTAACCATTACCACATTTAATTTTAGAAATTTTCATCACCTCAAAAAGGAAACATCATACCCTGTAGCTGCGACCTCTTCTTTTGTCTATTTTGTTTACCTATATTTTTGCTCTACCATATTCTTCTTTCCTACCTGATGCTCTAAAATTCCTTCTTTTATCATTTCCTGTCTCTTTAGAAAAATAAATTCATTCTTTTAGAATAGGTCTGCTGGTGACAAAGTGTTTTAGTTTTTTTTCATCTGAGAGTGTCTTGGTTTCCCCTTCACTCCTGACGGATATTTTTGATGCATGTAGAATTCTGGGTTGAATATGTTTTCACTCATATGTGGGTCCTGAGAAACTTAACAGAAGACCAGGGGGGAGTTGAAGAGGGGGAAAAGTTACAGAGAGGGAAGGAGGCAAACCATTAGAGACTCTTAAATACTGAGAACAAATTGAGAGTTGATGGGGGGGGGGTGGGGGAGAGGGGAAAGTGGGTGATGGGCATTGAGGAGGGCATTTGTTGGGATGAGCACTGGGTGTTGTATGGAAACCAATTTGACAATAGATTATATTTAATATAAAAAATAAAATAAAATAAAATAAAATAAAATAAAATAAAATAAAATAAAATAATTCTGGATTGAAAGTTCTTTCCTCATTTGAAAAATGCTGTGCCACTTCTTTCTGACCTCCATGATTTCTGATGAAAAATCCTGCCATCCAAATTGTTTTTCTCCCTATAGATGAGGTGTTCTTTTTTAAATTGAAATTTGATTAACATACAGACTTCATAACATCATAACATAACAACATCATTTTGGGTATGCAATATATCAGTTTTATACATTACTCAGTGCTCATCACAATAAATGCATTCTTAATCCCCTTTGCCTACTTTACCCATCCCCCCATCCAATATCCCTTCGGCAACCACCAATTTGTTCTCTGTATATGAACAATACAGAATTTAGCAATATATTTTATATAACATTCTTCTCAAAATAGGGTAGCAGCCATTTGATTTTCAAAAACTGTCTCAAATAGCACATGACTCCTTCACTTTTCTATGTGTGTGCTACATTCCTTACAAAACCCCTTCTAAAGATATATGTCCTCCTGAACTTGCATTCTAGTTGGAGACATAGACATAAACAATATATGTAAGTAAAATATATGGCATGTTAGCTAAGGATAGGATTAAGGACAAAAAAATGGAGCAGAGAAGGGAATATGTAATATATGTGGTATAAGGAGAGAGAAGGCGAAATATTGTATCTTCTAGCCATCAAAAGCTGCACTGAGAATGTCTCTTTCAGCAAAAATCCTAAAAGAAGTGAAGGAGCTAGGCATGCAGATCTGAGTGAGAGCTTTCCAGGAAAAAGTAAATGCAAGTGCAAAGTTCTTAAGATGAGACCATTCTTGGGCTCAGAGGTTAGAAGAGCAGTGTGGCTAGAATGGAGGGAAGGAAGAAAACAGTAGTGGATGAGGTCAGATTTGGCTTATACAGGGCCTTGTTTTCTTTTTGCCACTGTGTTTTGTGACCACCACCTCTCCTTCATTATTGCTTGTTTCTTCCTAGCCAGAAACAGTAACTAAATGAGAGTAGTGGCCCATCCACTTCCTAGAGGCAAAAAGTTACTTTCTGTACAGAACCATTTACATCCTTGGCTGCCTACAGATAATCAAATTTGAACATTAAGACTTATCTCGAAGTCTGAATGTTATCAGTAGAGGCTGAACAAATGGCTGACTTTCAAGAAGGCTCACAATGTGAACTTTGCCTTTACAAAGTCACTTCTTGTCTCTCTCCCTCTCTCTCTCTTTTTTCCCTTTGTTCATTTGTTGTATGCATGGGGGGGGGTTGTTTATTTGTTAATTTCAAGTTTTTATTTAAATTCTAGTTAGTTACCAGAGGGAAAAGGGGTGGGGGGGATGGGTGAAATAGGTGATGGGGATTAAGGAGTGCACCTGTCATGATGAGCACTCCATGATGTATGGAATTGTTCAGTAACTATATTGTACACCTGAAACTAATAGAACATTGTTAACTAGCTGGAATTAAAATAATACAAAATAAGACAAATGAAATATTGGCATGTGAAAAAGAAAAAATAAAGTCACTTCTTGGCCAAACTGCCTTTTAGCCTTGTGAGCTTAGAAACTTAATCTTGTTAGTATCCCAGAGTTGCTTAGACATAGAGAGATGCTAGTAAGTTCACAAGAAACTGATGTATATAACTCAAATATCAGCTTATTAATTTACAATAATAAAATCCTCAAGGAAACCAGATAACTTATGTCAGCCATTGGTGCTTCTCCCTGTAAGGGAACTACATTGGAAGCCAGGAGTTGGTTAGTGAGCATGGAAATCAAGTCAGTCATCTGAGTTTGAATGTTCTTGGACTCTGGCTCTGGGTGCTCAAGAAGCCAATCCCTATAACACAATTATACTTGTCAGATAATCAGTTCCTACCAGCACATGACTCCTTAACTTTCCTATGTGTGTGCTACATTCTTCACAAAACCTCTTCTAATGATATATTCTTTCTTTAGGTGAATTAATACCTTTTGTGACATCTAGCTATGACTGGTGATCTGGAGTCCCACTAAGGGTACCTTGCACATCTCTACTCTGATCCATTGTGTATTAGTTTCATAGCTTACTACTGAAGAATAATTTTAGAAGCATGCTACTATGCAAATGACCAAATTTACTGATTAAACAAAAATTTGTTTTAGTTATTTTATTGCTATGAATATATTCTATGAACAGCAGTATGTGCACATTCAACAACTATTCTCTCCTTATCAATATATTCTATTGTATATACCAGTGGATATAATATATAAATATATTATGTATAGTGGATATGTATGTTTTTAGATAGAAATATAGATATAAATATATATCCTCTTAAGTATATTCAATGTATAAAAAATCTTTTTTTGAATATAGTTTCACATCTAATATGATGTTTCAGTTTATATTAATTTATTTCTAATCCTTTTCAAGTCATTTTTTATTTTGTAAACATATTAGCAGGGTTAGTTCACCAGTTTCAATGAATTATCTGAACTTAAAGAATTAACAAAAATGAAAACTTAGCATGACATAAAGTTTATAGAACTTTATGTGAAGTGTCAGTGGACAAGTTTTCACTTTGCCTTTATGGTAGTAATTTGATGTCTCTGTCCCCATTCCCCTGATGCTGTTGCAGAGCTGTATTTTGATATAATTTATTTTTTTGTAATCATGTATGTTTTATTTTATGCATTAAAAGCATTATTCTGAGGAGTCCATAGTCTTCACCATATTGTCAAAAGGACCCATGGTATAATAACGGTAAAGAAGGTCTGAGCTAAGGGAGGAACTTGGAAACAAAACGAGTGACCTTTGGTGGGGGAAAAGCAGAGGGGAGATTCAGGATGTGTACTCTTGTTTTAACAGGTACAACATAAGAGATATAATGCAATTCTTAAGCGTTTGCATTGTCAAGTGAACAAGCTTCAGTCAAATAGAAGACAATGGCAATCGAACATTCAACAACTGGAAAAAACTGCAGCTGAACTGAGAAAACGCATTGGAATGAAATACTAACGTGGCTAAAGGGAAATGTAGAACATAGACTATGCCAACAAAACAGAAAATTCTTTGGATTCTTAACAACCAGCATCTACTACCAGAGGTCTGTCTTAATAACAGATGTATTTTCTCTCTCTTTTTTTTTTGAATCAGTTACCTGTTTACCTTCAAGCCTACAATTGACAACAGTAGAGAGACAATAGGAATGCTTATGTAAGAATAGTGCAAGATTCTATATAAACATTGTGAGTGTATAAGATAAACTGTACTCATGATTCTTATTTTATAAATGTGTTGTTTGCACTATCATATGAGGTAAAAATTTAGAAGGAAACACTTGAAGTTATAATGATTTATTTTAAATGATTTATTTTAAATGATTTATTTTAAATGATTGTTTCAAACATTTTATTAAAACTTGCTTTTTTACCACTGCCTTCACAGTAGTCCATAAATATTGACATTTATAATAATGTTGTTGTATGTTCAGTGCTCCAGGTACTTTACTCAGTTTTCTATTCTGAAGGTAGCAATCATTTTTTTCTTTGTTATTAGATAACATAATTTTAGAGTGTTGCAACGCATAAAATTTTTTGTTTACTTTTCTGTCTGTAAATTTGTTAGTAATATTCTGTGATGAAATTGATGTTATAGCATCGTGCAAGGCAAATATGAGCTCTTAAAAAAAGAATATTAACCAGTATACACTACCATGTATTTTTTTCTCACTGGAAGTCATATACTATGTCCATGGCAACATTTCAAAATTTAACTTGATACTAAGATAAAAATGCTCCTTCTTATGGCTCCATTGAATCAAATTTTTAGGAACAAAAAAAATATTGAGGATAATGGTTTTTAAATATTTACTTTTAGGACTTAATGCTTTCAAAGCAACAACATCAAAAAGGTATCTCAAGTCCATTTTCTCCTCACCTTTCTTTGTGCCTACGACTAAGTAAGAGGATAGCTGATATAAAACCTGACATAAATAATCTTGTTATGTCTAACATTAATAATCCTATTATGAATTAGCATGGCTCAATATGGCTAACATGTCAAGTATCTTTGCTGTTAACACAATCAGCCTTGTGCATGACTCAGAAATGCAGTTAGACTAAAAATGGTTAAACCTGCAGATTGTAGAGCATATCCACTATGCTCAGCGGAAGACAAGGCTGACACAAAGGCTGATGATATAAAAATATTTCAGTGTATTTTGCATATTTAAAAGGTTATTTTTATAATTATACTTTATAATTTTATTTACAGTTTATAATAGAAAAATTCTAGCTTTCTAAACTTTTTAAGCTTATAATAGGTTTCAAAATATTTGTACGTGATAGCTAAACACCTTGAGTTATGTTTGTGAAAATTATTTTTAAATTAAGATAGAAAAATAGGTTTAATCTGCTTAAGATAATGTGTTCTATTTGAGAAAGTTGTTTTTAATGTAGTTTTCTGAAATACCCATGATAACAATACATGTACCTATTTTAAATTTTGTGACAGATGAAAGAATTATTTGAAAGAGAAATTCTTTTCTTTCCTTTCTCCTTCTAATCTTGAAAATCATTTCAGATGATGGAGGCTTTCAGATTAACCAAGAAGAACTAAAACTTGAGGTATCCTCAAGCCCGATCATATAGTTAGTGGATATGATATCTCAACATAATCATAAACTCTGCAGTTAGAAAATGAAGTAATTTTTTAAATTTCTCTATAGCTGAATCTAGATTAGAATATGAGCTCTTCTGCTTAATGGCCTTTGTCACATACACTTTTGCCTTACAACTCAGTCTATTTTGAGTAATCATTCAGTCAGATTCTCCTTCTCATTTTCTTCTTGGAGGTAGTCTAAATTCCTGGAGCAGGGGATGGGCAGTACACTTACATTGTTTGTCATCAGGGGAAGGGTCCTGGTCCAAGCAGCATTCTCACTGGCCTCTGCAGAGCTGTAACCCATCTTCTTGGTCTTGAGGAGTTTGCCTATGCCACAACTGCAGTTGTTGTCTCTAATTAATGTGGTCAGCCTCCTCACCCAATCACAAGGTCTCTTCTGCTCATGTTTACTTTTCTTTTTCTGTATGTAGGACAAATTTTACCTCTTTGGGGCCTGTTATTCTACTCACGAATTCTTCCTGACTCTTTGATTCCTGGTATAAAATGAGTCTTTCAAGTCTCTCAGTGCTTTGGAGCTCAGCAAATTTTTCTCTCAAAATGCCCCGTGTTCTGCAAAGGAAAGCTATGATTTTAACACTATTGTGCCTACTGTGGACTCTTTCAAAAGCCTAATGTGAAGCTCAAAGCTGATAAATGACTTCTAAATTCTGAGTAGTTGTGTCCTGACTCTAGCCTGCTAAGTTCTATTATCTAAATGATCAGGAAAAGGCAAGTAGTGCAAGGAAGCAGTGGGAGGAAAAAAAACCTACAGTTATATATCAAAATATTACTTACTACATGTGCAATGTATAGGCAAATTATAGTTGACCAATGTGAATAAATTGATATCTACTTTTAAGTCATATATTAACATTGGTGATTTCCATTGTCAAAGCAGCTATCATAGGCACTGTCATGGACAGTATAAATGATCTATGTGTTATCTGTTAGGCCATGTTATTCTAGTCAATTGATTAATCATGTTATTTTCTAAAAGACTAAAGATATGAAATAGCAACAATAGTAACATAATTGAGCAACTATGCAATGCCCTATTTGGCAATTTGCATACATTAATTCATTTACTCTTCAGAATAATGAGAATAATGGCTTAAAGTATATATTATTGTCCTTGATTTACAGATGGGGAAACTGAGGCTTAGGGACTTGCTTAAGATCTTATCACACAGCTCATCAGGGGCAGAGTTGAAATTCATTGTCCTATTTTTTTTAGCTACATAAAATATCCTGCAAGAAATGATCCCAAAGAAAGCCTCAATTTTACAATTTTATTATTAAATAAATATTTTGTTTGTATATTTAATCAATTTTTAAAATAAATTATAAGGCATAAGACAAATTTAACTTAAAGGAGAAATCTTATGGTTAAAAAAAGGGGGGAATTCCACATATAGGTCACCACACCATCCTAACAAGTGAAAAGTTAATAGGCTGAAAAATCAATAACTCTTCTTGGATCCCTAAGAGGTGAGGACACAAGGGAAACCACTGTCTCTGAAGCTGGAGACACAGGTAGGCAAATACAACAAGGCACTGCTGGCCAGAGCAGAGACTCACAAACTGCCATAGGAAACAGTGTCAGGACAGGAAAACCTAACTGTAATTGATAAATTTCTGGAGTCCTGGAGTACTCTAAGAGTTAAAAACCCCAGGGGAACCCAGGCAGAGGTAGGTCCCCACAATACTGTGAGATTTATCTCCAGATAAGAATTACAACTGACTTATCCTCAGGAACCATACAGGCAAGAAGAGAGTGGTGTGAAATATTTAAAGTGTTGACAGAATAAAATCCACCAACCTAGAATTCTGTACCCTATGAAATTATCCTTCAGAAGTGAAGGAGAAATAAAGACTCTCAGACAAATTGAGGGAATTTAATGCAGTAGACCTACCTCACAGGAAATGTTAAAGAAGTTCTTTAGAGAAATAAAAAATAATATAAGTAAGAAACTTGAATCTGTATAAAGTAAGGAAGAGTATCAAAGAAGGAATAAGTGAAGGTAAAAGGAAACATTGTATTTTTCTCATTCTTTTTTTCTTTTAATTTTAGTTAGGTAACATACAGTGAAATATTGGTTTCAGGAGTAGAATTCAGTGATTTGTCATTTGCATACATCATCCAGTGCTCATCACAAAAAAGTGCCCTCCTTAATACCCATCACCCAAGTAGCCCATTCCCCACCCACCTAATTCCACAAACCCTCAGTTTGTTCTCTATCATTGAGAGTCTCTTGTGGTTTGTTTCCCTCTCTCCTTCCTCCCTGCTTCCCATATGTTCACCTATTTTGTTTCTTAAATTCCAAATATGAGTGAAATCATATGGTATTTGTCTTTCTATGTTTGACTTATCTTGCTTAGCATTATACCTTCTAGCTCCATCCATGCCATTGCAAATGGCAAGATTTCATTCTTTTTGATGGTTGAGTAATATTCCATTGTATATGTATACCACATCTTCTTTATCCATTTATCAGTCAGTGGATACTTGTGCTCTCTCCACAGTTTGGCTATTGTTGATAATGCTGCTATAAACATTGGGGTGCATATACACCTTTACATATGTACTTTTGTATCCTTTGGGTAAATACCTAATAGTGCAATTGCTGGATTGTAGGGTAGTTCTATTTTTAGTTTTTTAAGGAGCCTCCATACAGTTTTCCAGAGTGGCTGCACCAGTTTGCTTTCCCCTGAACAAGTGAAAAAGTGGTCCCCTTCTCAGGGTCCTCACCAACCCCTGCGGTTTCCTGAGTTGTTAATTTTAGCCATTCTGACTGGTGTGAGGTGGTATCTCATTATGGATTTGGTTTGTATTTCCTTGACAATGAGTGATGTTGAGCATCTTTTCATGTTTCTGTTAACCATCTTGATGTCTGCTTTGGAAAAGTGTCTATTCATGTCTTTTGCTCATTTCTTCACTGGATTATTTGTTTTTTTGGGTATTGAGTTTGATAAATTCTTTATAGATTTTGGATGCCAAGACTTTATCAGATATGTTGTTTGCAAATAACTTCTCCCATTCTGTAGTCTGCCTTTTCATTTTGTTGATTGTTTCCTTCACTGTGCAGAAGGCTTTTTATCTGGATGAAGTCCCAGTAGTTCATGTTTGCTTTTGTTTCCCTTACCCCTGGTGTATTTTTCTTATTCTTTTTTTTTTAATTTTTTAACGTTTGTTTATTTTTGGGACAGAGACAGAGCATGAGTGGGGGAGGGTCAGAGAGAACGGGAGACACAGAATCTGAAACAGGCTCCAGGCTCTGAGTTGTCAGTACAGAGCCTGATGTGGGGCTTGAACTCACAGACCGCGAGATCATGACCTGAGCTGAAGTCGGACGCTTAACCGACTGAGCCACCCAGGTGCCCCATATTTTTATATTCTTAATTGATATAACAGATAACAATTTGCTCGAAATAATAATGTTAGCAACAATGTATTCAAATATACACACTTATATATATACAAATATGTTATGAATGCTTCTATATGTGAAATGAGTGACGGCAATGATAGAAGGCATGGGAGGAAAGAATTAAGATTATTTTGTTATTAAAAGATATTCATACTACCAGTGAAATGGTATAGTGTTACTTGAAAGTGGACTTGGTTTGGTTGTAAATATATATTACAAATTCAGGGGCAAGCACTAAGAAAAGTTAAAAAATAAGTGTAACTGATATTCTCCAAGAAGAGAAAATGGAATCATATAAAATGCTTGACTAAAACTACAAAAGGCAGGAAAAAAAGTGAGAGACAAAAAAAGTGAGAGACAAAAAGTGAGAGACAAAAAGTGAGAGAACAAAACACAAGGGCAAAAATCGAAAACATTAACAAATATGCTAGATATGAATCCAGCTATATCAGTTATCACTATGAATGTCAATGATGTAAATGCACCAATTAAAGACAGAGATTATCAGAGTGGATCAAAAAACACAAGTCATATGTTGTCTATATGAAGCCACTTTAAATATAAAGACACATACAGATGAAAAGCAAATGGATAGAGAAAAATATACCATGCTGACATTAATCAAAAGAAAACAGGAGTAGCTATATACTTTCATAACAGAGCAGACTTCAAAGTAAGGAAAGTTATTAGAGATTAAGAAGGACATTACATAGTAAGAAAGGGGTCAATTCTTTAAGAAGACATAATAATTCTTTTTTTTTAACGTTTATTTATAAGAAGTAATAATAATTCTTAATGTGGATGCATCTAACAACACAGCATCAAACTATGTGGGGCAAAAACTGATAGAACTGCCAAGGAAAAATAGATAACTCCACTATCATAGTTTCAGACTTCAACATAACTCTATCAGAAATGGACAGATTCACCAAAAGAAATTCAGTAAGGACATCGTTGAATTCAACAACACCATCAATCAAGTGGATACTACTCACACCTATACACTACTTCATCCAACAACAGCAGAATAACAGATTTTTCTCAAGCTTACATAGAACATTCACCAAAATAGACAATATTCTGGGCCATAAAACATACCTTAACAAATTTAAAAGAGTAGAAATCATAAAATATTTGCTCTCAGACCATAATGGAATTAAACTAGAAATCAATAACAAAAAATAACTGGAATAATCCCCAAATAGGTAGAGATTAAACTACATACTTCCAAATAAATAGATCAAAGAAGAAATCTCAAGAAATTATAAAATATTTTGAACTAAATGAAAATGAAAACACAATTTATCCAAATTTGTGGAACACAGTAAAAGCAGTGCTTAGATAGAAATTTATGGCATTGAATGCATATATTAGAAAAGAAAAAAAAATCTAAAATTAATCATCTAAACTTCCACATTAGGAAGCTAGAAAAAAAAAACCAGTAAATTACATTCAAAGTAAGTAGACGAAAAGAAATAAGAATTAGAGCAGAAATCAATGAAATAAAATGCAGGATATCAGTAGAGAAAAATCAATGAAACCAAAATCTGGTTCTTTGAAGAAATCAGTAAAATTACTGACCCTCTAGCTACATTAACTAAGACAAAAAGGACAAGTCACAGATTTCTAATATCAGAAATGAAAGAGGAGACATCACTATAGATCTCATGGAAATTAAAAGGATAATAAAGGAATACTATGAATAGCTCTATGCCGATAAATTTGATACCCTAAATGAAATGGACTAATTCCTTGAATGATATAATCTGCCAAAACTGACACAAGAAAAAACAGATGATCTGAATAGGCCTATATTTATTTAAGTAATTGAATCAATAATTCATCACATTCCAAAACAGAAAGCCCCAAACCCAGAGGGTTCAGTGGTAAATTCTGCCAAACATTTAAAAATTACACCCATTCTCTATAATCTCTTTCAGAGGATAGAAGCAAAGGGAATACTTCTTAACTCATTCTATGAGGTCAGCATTAACCTAATACCAAAACCAGACATAAAAACTACAAGAAAATAAAACTATAAACCAATATCTCTCATGAACATAAATTTAAATATCCTCAACAAAATATGAGCAAATCAAATCCAAAAAAGTATAAAAGAAATTGTATGCCATGATCAAGTGGGAATTGTCATAGGTACACAATTATGGCTCAACATCCAAAAATCAATTAACATAATCCATCACATCAACAGACTTAAAAAAGTAAAATCATGTGATTATACCAATAGATACATAAAAATCATTTAACAAATCCAAATCCCATTTATAATAAAAACACTCAGTAAAGTAACAATACAGGAGAACTTTCTCAACTTGATAAAAAAATTCTACAGCCAACATCATACTTAATGGTAAGAAACTCAAAGCTTTCCCATTAAGATTAGAACAAGGCAAGGATACTTTCTCTCATCATTCCTTTTCAACATCATACCATAAGTCCTTGCTGATGCAATAAGGTGAGAAAAAGAAATAATATGTATACAGATTAGGGAAGATATAAAACTGTTTATAGATGACATGATAATCTAGGTATAAAACTGAAAATAATTGAAAAAAAGAACAAGCTGCTGGAACCAATAATCAATTATAGCAAAGTTTCAGGGTAATATAAAAAAGTCAATGCTTTTATATAACGATAGTGAACAAGTAGAATATGAAATTTAAAACAATACCATTTACTTAGCACCCTAAAAATGAAATACTTAGGTACAAATCTAATAAAATATGTGCAAGATCTATATAAGAAAAACTAAAAAACTCAGATGAAGGTGTTCAAAGAAGAGCTACATAAATGGAGAGATATTCCATGTTCACTGGTAGAAAGACTCATTATAGCCAACATGTCAGTTCTTCCCAAGGTGATCTACAGATTCAATTCAATCCCAATCAAAATCCCTGTAAGTTATTTTATGGATAGTGACAAACTGATTGTAAAGTTTATAGAGGGAGGCAAAAGACTAAAGACTAGCTAGCACAGTATTGAAGAGGAAAAACAAAGTTGGAGCACTGACCTTATTTGACATCAAGACATACTATCAAGTTGCAGTAATCAAGATGGTGTTGTACTGGTGAAATAATAGGTAAATGTAACAGACAGCCACATAAAGAGACCCACATGAATGTAGTAACTGATCTTTGGCAAAGGAGCAAAGGTAATACAGTGGAGCAAAGATAGTCCCATTCAACAAATGGTGCTGAAACAATTGGATATCCACATGCAAAACAATGAACCTAGACACAGACCTTACACCCTTCACAAAAATTAACTCAAGGAGTGTCTGGGTGGCTCAATTGGTTAAGCAACTGACTCTTGATTTAGTCTCAGGTCATGCTCTCATGGTCTGTGAGGTCAAGCCCCACATTGGGCTCTCTGCTGACAGCACAGAGCCTGCTTGGGATATATTCTCTCTCTCTCAACAACAAAATTAAAGTGGATCATAGACCTAAACATAAAATGCTAAACTGTAAACTCCTAGAAGGTAACATAGGAGAAAATCTAGATGATGTTGGGTTTGGTGTTGCCATTTTAGATACAACACCAAAGGCAACCCATGAAATAAATAGTTGATAAGCTAAACTTCATTAAAATTAAAAGTTTCTATTGTGTAAAAGACACTGTCACAAGAGAATGATAAGACAAGCCACAGACTGGGAGAAAATACTGCAAAAGCTCCATTTGATAAAAGACTGTTATTTAAAATGAAGAACTCTTAAAATTCAATAACAAGAAAACAAACAACTAGATTTTGAAAGTGGACCAAAGACCTTAACAGAAGCCTCACCAGAGAAGACAGATGGCAAATAGCATATGAAAAGGTGTTCCACTTTATATGTCACCAGGAAAGTGTGAATTAAACAATGAGATACACTACACAATTAGGATGGCCAACGTCAGGAACCCTGACAACACCAAAATGCTAATGAGGATGTGGAGCAACAGCAACTCTCATTCATTTCTGGTGGGAATGCAAAATATACAGCCATTTTGAAAGATAGTTTGGTGGTTTCTCATAAAACTGAACATATTCTTACCATACAATCCAGCAATTGTGCTGCTTGGTATTTATCCAAAGGAGTTAAAGATTGATGTCTACGCCAAAACACAGATGTTTATGGCAGCTTTATCCATAATTGTCAAAGTTTGGAAGCAAGCAAAATGTCCTTCAGTAGGTGATTAGCTACATAAACTGTGGTATATCCAGACAATGGAGCATTATTTAGTCCTAAAAAGAAATGAGTTATTAAGCTATGAAAAGACTTGGAGGAACCTGAATGAATATTACTAAGTGAAAGAAGCCAATCTGACAAGGCAGTAATACTGCATGATTCCAACTATATGACATTCTGAAAAGGTAAAACGATGGAGATAATAAAAAGATCCGTGGCTGCTAGGGTCGGGGGCAGGGTAGGGGAGAGATGCATAGGCAGAGAACAGAGGATTTTAGGGCAGTAGAAATACTCTGTATGATATTATAATGATGGATATATATCATTATACTATTTATCCAAGTCCGTACATAGTATAACACCAAGAGTGAACCCTAAGGTAAACAATGGACTTTAAGTGATTATGATGTGAAAGTACCATTCTGGTGAGTGAAGTTGATAATGAGGAAAGCTTTGCATGTGTAGGGACAAGGAGTATATGGGAAATCTTGTACTTTCCTCTCAATTTTGTAGTAAGCCTAAAACTCCTCTTAAAAATAGTCTTTTTAAAAAGCACTCAAATGTAGTTAACACTACATCAAGGTCAGTATCAGTAAACATTTTGCTAAGTGAAGTGAAATCCTGCTTATAAATATTACTTTGGAACCTTTTAAAATTCATATAGGTGACTGCAATGAAAACTCTATGTTCCTGTATCACCTAACATTGAATGTGGAATCCATTGCTCATATAAAAATCATTCAGGCCTATATTAATGATATGGAGATTTGAGACCATTTTTTGGCAGAGGAATCAGTAGATTGAGAAGAGCTTATAGTTTTGCAACTATTTGATTTGTTAGTTGCTTATATTTTCAATATTACACATATTTTTCATTAAGCTAAGGATAACTAAAGCTAATGATCAGAATCTAAAAATTATATGCCTTTCAAAAATAATCTATGTTATATTTGTTTATTTGAATTTATAATGTATTTCTAAGGAAAGGTTTTTTTTTTCCTTTTCTCATAAATTTGGCAGTGTGAGTAATGGGTTTTCAATATCACATTATTTATCATATAATATTCTCCTGAATGTTGCTGAACTATGACCAAAACCAAGAAAAATAAATTGAAACAGATACTAATAGCAGGATAGCTTTATTCAATACATAGCTAAGAATGGGATGCTCCAAATTGCTTTTTCTTTTCTGTAATTTTCAATTTAAATGATGGCTTTGAGATCTAAAACTTTAGAAAAATAAAAATAGTATGTGATTTGGTAATGGCAGAGCTGTTTACATAATCTAGTGAAGAGAGACATGAAGTAATGAAATTTAAATCTCTTAATTAATGAGATGATGTATTCAAAAGGAAAATCAGAGTTCATGCAATAAATAGTTTTAAAAGGCTTATTACCTAAAAGTTCCCTGGCATGACAGTCATGTCCAAATTGGAATAAAACACATAAATATCAGATGTGTTCCAGTATTTCTCAGTCCACACAGCACAAGGTAATTTAGAGACAGTGATAATACACTAACAATCTAAGATATAGTTCCTGTCCAAAATGTTTAACTCAAGACATATGATCCCCCTCATCTACTATTATTTGTTACTCCCCCTGACATTATTTGACATAGTATTTAGACAAATGTAATCACTTTGCTTGTATTGAAGAAGCTTCATCAAGGTGTTCTCAAGACTATGTATGTCTCCTTGAGTCCACAGTGCTGCTTTCTTTGTGTACCTGGCATGCATAAATAAATAAATAAATAAATAAATAAATAAATAACTAGCTAGCAAGCCTGCAATCTGCATGAGTTGTTTTGTCTTCAGTGACTAATGTTATCTAACTCATGCACAGTGATCCAACCAGATGTCAGCACATCCAATTGGCTGAAAATATCACAGTTTTCTCTTCATCTGCCTGTTCCACAGAGACTGTATAGAGCCATCCTTAAGTGTCTGTCATTCTTTAGAGTGAGACCTCTTTGGAGACACTTCCATCCCTTAGATGTAACATTAACTTTGCTGGGCTGTTAGATAATGTTGATATTATTTTAATTTGTGGTTCATACAGATTTGTATTAAGCACTCACCTTGCAGAAAGGTCCAGTCTTTTTCTAATCTTCCAGTAATTTGGGTTGTTCATCTTCTAAGCCTTTCAGTCTCAATCTGTCAATGTAATTTACCCCTGCACAGTTTTTTAATAACTAGTGTAACTCTCTCATTTTTCTTACATTCCTTTCCGTTAAAAATGCCATGGCTTCATTCAGAGCTCACCTGTTTTCGGTCTCTGCAGAGCCATAGCTGTGTCATCTTCAGGCTCCAGTTCTCATTTTTGTTGTAACTCCAAAGTTTAAAGTTAGATCCTGAACATTGAAAACAATCTCTTCATTTATAACTGGCTTACGCAAGAGAATCTCTTTTTTCTACTTTGAGATGCTTCACAGAGATCAGCTTTCTCAGAAACACTGTGCAGTGGACATGGTCCGGACTCTGCCCAGATCCTCTCAGATCTTTTTTTTATCCTTTATGAGCATCCTTCTCCCAACTAAGGCATGTTTTTGCCTCCAATAGCTCTCACCTAAAACTTCCTGTGGGAGGTTTGCTTCCCTCAAAAAAGACTTTGCCTGAGATTGCCGCCTTGCTTGGCTTTCTCCTTACCAGTCTGGCTTCCCTTACCAATTTCACCTGGGAGGGCTTCAGTAATAAATCACTTGCTCAGAGTCTCCTTCTGGGAATCCCAAAGTAAGTCCCCTTGCAAAAATAACCACACACTGAAATCTATTTTCAAGAGATGACAATTATTCTACTCCTGCTGCTCATTCCAGATCAATCCCTCTCCCAGCAGTAGCAGCAGCAGCAGCAGAGAAAAAAAAAAGAAAAAAGAAAAGGAAGAAACTTACACCTTTGAAATTTAATCACTGTCCCATTTAGTATAATTTTGATATCATTTATTTGCTTTAAATTTAAAAAGCCAAAGGCACAAACTTTATTCCATATATATAGTGTGAATATAAAAGTACACGATTAGCCTTCAAATATAGTAAATAAATCACTATGTTGCATTTATCTTTTTTGATGTTAGTGTTCTTAGGAACTACTATGTTGCTGCATACGATACTTTATTAAATAAATCTTGATTCTGAGATTCCAATTTCAAAGTGTAGGATATTTCTCCAACTGTGTTAAAGTCACATGACTTTATACAGCTGTATTAGAAGACTCATGCAAGCAGACCAAAAGGGTAATATTTACGGAAAACATCTATGTTACTCTCATTCCAACCAGATGACAAGACAGAGACAGGAATAAATCATGTGTGCACATCCACAGACCCTACTTCTTTATATAG
Source organism: Prionailurus bengalensis (assembly GCF_016509475.1). NCBI lineage: Eukaryota > Metazoa > Chordata > Mammalia > Carnivora > Felidae > Prionailurus > Prionailurus bengalensis. Next base: position 26,944,115 of record NC_057343.1, read on the forward strand.
TCATTCTGGTTCTCTCAAGCCATTCTTTCCCATCTTTTCCATTTTTTTAAATTAGTAATTCTCCTTTCTAATAATTCATTATGCTACCTATAGCTCAAGAACACTGGAGTAATAGTCTGTTGCAGCCTAAGAGTAATTAACTCAGAAAACTACCAAGACATATGGATCTATAAGACAGAACATTGTAAATATGAAAGTCACAGCATCTGCCAGCATAGTTTTTTAAAATTTGTAACTTTGAGAGTATTTACTGCTAATAATATCTTATATCTTTGTGATATTTTTACCATAGCAACATTCAAAATATAAAATTAATAATTCCCCAAAACAATTATTGCTGTTGTGAAAATTATTTTATCCTAAGCTAAAGCAAATATAATCCTTTTTGCTCTGAACTTCAAAATGCTTTCAAAGTTAATGTTTCTGGTCCTCAAAACTTCTAGCAGATATATGAATAATTTAAAACTACTTCAAATGCAAGTGAGGCCCAGCAATAGGATCAAAACTTGAATACAGACTTTCATTTTTGTTTTTTTGTTTTTGTTTTTTTTTAACTTTTTTTAAATTTATTTATTTTTGAGACAGAGAGAGACAGAGCATGAACGGGGAAGGGGCAGAGAGAGAGGGAGACACAGAATCAGAAGCAGGCTCCAGGCTCTGAGCCATCAGCCCAGAGCCCGACACGGGGCTCGAACTCACGGACTGCAAGATCATGACCTGAGCTGAAGTCGGACGCTTAACTGACTGAGCCACCCAGGCGCCCCACAGACTTTCATTTTTGTAACATCGTCTAAAAAAGAAGCTAACTAGTACAGGTTATAGCTCAAAACACTGAACTAATTGCAAAGAAACAATTTTCAAGTTATACCTTCTCTGTGTTAGGTAACTGTCAAAATAAACATGGCATGATTCTTTTCATCCAGGAGATCAATTTAGTTGGCAAGAGAGACATATATATAACAGATTCAAATATAATGTACAGCACCCTGCAATAGAAACAATTAACCCAACTTTGTGGAAACACAAAATGAGGAGCACTTAATTCCAAATGGAGGCAGGGAGGCTTAAAAGAAGACATGATGTTTGAGGTGAACTGCAAAGCATTATAAGTTCTTGTTATTGTTTCCGGTCATCAGACCCTGAAATTTTTTTATTCCTGTTTGCATCTCCACAACCTAGCAGATACTTGGAGTGTATAAATAGTACTCTGATGTGTGTTGAATGAGTCAGTGAATAAGATAATCAACCAACATTCTTATTGATATCTCCCAACATTTCTATCTTCTGTCTCTCTTAGCTCTAGTACTATTGTTAATGCTATTGCTTGCGTTCTTTTCTATGAGTAAAAACTGAGCATGTAATCCTTCTCCTAAAAAGAAAGAAAAAAGAAAAACTTTACGTGGACACAAAATCCATTTCATCACTAAATAGTAAACACTTACAAATCTGTCCCAACCCACTTGTTCACCCTCATTTTTTCCTGTTCAATCTAACAACCCTATACTCCAGTCAGAGCAAAATTTTAACTCTTCTGTAAGCATGTATTTTCACATATTATTCTCTTTGCCTTGAAGTTCTCGCCTACATTCAGGAATTAACTCTAACTCAGTCTTCAGCCTCAATTTCTCTGTAATGCCACGGCTTAGAAATACTAAGAAACCTATATTATGATTTCTGAACCAACACAAATATTTGCTTACAACTTAGAGAACTTATGTACAAATCCTTGTTTAAAATAGGTTAAGGAATGCCTGGTTGGCTCTGTCAGTTGAGCATTTGACTCTTGATTTTGGTTCCAGTCATGATCCCAGGGTCATGGGACTGAGACCTGTGTGGGGCTCTGCGCTGAGTGTGGAGCCTGCTTAAGATCCTCTCCCTCTCTCCGGAGCTCTGCCTCTCTCCCCTGCTGCTGCTCTCTCGCTCTCTAAAAAAAATAAATAAATAAAATAATTTTAGACTTCTAAATATTGGGCTTTATTATGAACAGTCTGGCATGGAATTGTTTGGATAATACCAAATAACAGATAATTTCATTTATCATCTATAAAAGAACATGAGAATTAGTTGTTCCATGACTATTCCAAAATCTACTTTTATGATTTTAAATCAAAATGTGAATATTTATGAACACAAACTTTTTTGAATCACTGGGTTCTACTCCTGAAGCCAAGACTACGTTGTATGTTAACTAACTTGAATTTAAATTAAAAAAAAAAGACAAACTGTTTTAAAAAATGCCTTTCTAGAAAATGAAATTATGTTTTTAGTTTAGCCCTAATGAAAGTAAACATGCTTAACAAGCCACAAGAAATATGCTTTTTGTCTTCTTCAATTATAAATACTTTGATTGAACCATGCTTTATAAGAGTTTTATATATTGAAAAATTAGATAAAATGTTCTATCCTTTAAAAAAGAAAGCTGGTAATAAGCTTTATGAAAATACAACTCAACAAATGAGACTGTATGGGAATAGAAAGAAAATCTGTATTAAAAATGAAAACCAGAGTATTTCTCTTAATATTGTACATTAATCATAAATTTAATGCATATTTAGGGTAATTTGGGAAAATTTCACTTTGTTTTTATTGTTTCTCTATGGGTTATGCATAATTATGAAGTTTAACTATAATTTTAATGTAATTTTCCCAATGACACACTTTATATCTTTCCTAATTACATTTGTAGCAAAATCATTTTCAGGAAACCAGCTTTCTGTGTCTATTCTATTACTCTTTACACCACTGAAAATAGCCTCTCTTTTAATCACTTTCAAATATTCTTTACTTTTTCCCCTTAAATTACAATATTCCATTAGCTGATGGCACAGGGGTTTTGAGTACTTTTCAGAGTTTTGGCATCAGAGGTATCCTTAGCCATGCTTATTAGGCCTTAGAGAGTGCTAATTTTCTCATACAAAGGGAGTTTTGAGCTTTCATTAGGATGTTTCCCAGATGCTTTAATTTTCAGATACAGTTTAGTACAATTATGGCTGCTTTAACCAAGGTTATTTGAAAAATAATCTACATAGAGAAATGGAAAAGCACCAAGTAGCTGATAAGCAACCATAGTAACGTGGTTTAATATCCCATGTACCAAAGAGAAAATGTGTATTCTGTGATATTAACTATTGTAATTGCTAATACATCATGATTTAGGCAAATAAGTTCGATATTCTCCTAAGTCCTTGAAATCGTAAGCATTCTTTGAATCTGAATTAAAATGTAGCACTATTTAAAATGATGGGCACTGGAGAGGAGGGAATAAAAAAGTGAAAGGCCAAATATACCTAATTAAATAATGGAAAAAAGAGCTTATTAATATGCATATTACCAAGAGTCTGAATTCATTGACTGAGTTAAGACAAAATGTAGATTATAAAACATTATGAATGATATGTTCTAATTCCATTTTTTAAAAAGTGATAGTTTTGTCTCAAAAAGCTAGGAATATTTAGCCCATATCCAGCCCAAAGACTGTTTCCCTGGGCTAAATATTCCCAGTTCTTTTGTAACAACTTATATAAGTTCAAGTCCCTTCAACATCCTAGTCACATCTCTGGTTATATTCTGCCTGGATATTGCCCTGTGAGAGGTACAGACCAGGATTTGATAATTAAGATATAGTCTCATCAGCTGCTTGTAGAAACATATTTCATCCTATATGAGGCTAGTTTTCTAATAATGCAAACTAAGTTTACAAGGGCAACTTAGGCTGTCATTGTTCCTAGGGTTTTTCAGTAGGTGGAGGTAGGAGACATCAGTATTTTGGATAAAAAAAAAATTGAATGTATACTGTATTTTAAATTCAAAGATTACATGTAGTTTTTACTCAATTTTACCTTCAATTTTATAGGTGTATGTTTTTTCCCTCTAATGCTGAAAATCTTAGTTGCTGAATCACATTATTATGAATATTTATTTTCAAAATATCATGATGTTATTTTTAATAATATAATTACAAGTTAATTTTTTCTGTAGAATCTAATTTATTTTTTATAGCTACATAGCTTTCCATTCTAATGGATGTCCATAGCTTATTCTTTTTTCTTAGTGTTTATTTATTTTTGAGAGAGATTGACAGAGAGAGACAGAGCGCGAATGGGGGAGTGGGAGAGAGAGGGAGACACAGAATCCGAAGCAGCTGTCAGCATAAAGCCCGACGCAGGGTTGAACTCATGGACAGTGAGATCATGACGTAAGCCACAGTCGAACTCTTAACCAACTGAGCCACTCAGGTGCCCCTCAATTCTATTTTTTTTTACCCTCCCCTGACCCCTATAGCTTATTCAACTCTTAATGAACATTTGAGTTTTTTTCTAATCTTTTGCTACAATAAATAGTACTGTAATGAATGCCTCCTGTGAAAATGTCATTTTCTATTTTAGCCAGTATGTCTTTGGAATAGATTTCTAGGAGTGGAACTGCTAAGTTGAATTTTGTATATATTTTATATATATTTAATAAATATATATATTTATATATACTTTATATATATAAATATACATAAAGTGTATAATGTGCACACACAATTTTGCTTGATGTTATAAAATTTTTCTCCATTGTGTTGAACCATTTTGTATCCCTGTCAACAGCAATGTATGAGACTGCTTGCTTCTCCAAAGTCTTGCCATCAGAGTACATTGTCAAGCTTTTGGATTTTTGCCCACATGATAGGAGAGTGAACTTTTATATAAATTCATTTTAATTCACATTTCTCTAATAATTGAATTTGAGCATCTTTCATATGTTCAAAGGCCATAAACATTTCTTTTTCTGTGAATTCTTTTTAAAATGTTTACCCCTTTAAAAAATTAGAGTTGATGGCTCTTCTCAATTCTTTGAGACCTCTTGTATAAGCAGTAATAATCCTTTGTTGTTGTTGTTGTTTACTGTGGTAAAATATATATAACATAAAATTTACCATTTTAGCTATTTTTATGTGTACAGTTCAGTAACTTTAAGTACATTCACATTGTTGTGCTGTTAACCAGCAACTTCACTCCCATCCATATCCAGGACTTATTCATCTTCAGCTGAAACTCTGTACTGATTAAACAGTAGCTTTCCATTCTTCCTCCCTCCTGTTTCTGGAAGCTACCTTTCTATTTTACATCTCCATGAATTTGACTTCCCTAGGTACCTCGTGTAAGTGAAATTGTGTAACATTTGTCCTTTTGTGTCAGGCTTATTTCACTTAGCATAGTGTCATATTGTAGCATGCGCCAGGATTTCCTTCCTTTTTAAGCTGAATAATATTCCATTGTATGTATGTACCACATTTTGTTTATCCATTTACCCCTCCATAGACTTTTGAGGTTTTCCTACTTTTTTGCTGTTATGAGTAATGCTGCTCTGAACGTTCGTGTTTGAGTCCCTGCTTTTAATTCTTTTTGAGTATTTACCTAGCAGTGGAACTGCTAGATGATATGGTAATTCTATGTTTATTTGAAAAACCACCCTGCCTTTTCCACAGAAGCTGCACCATTTTATATTCCCACCAGGAATGCACAAGGTTTTCAATTTCTCAACATCTTTTCAACCGCTTATCTAATTTTATAATAGCCACCCTTATGAATATAAAGTGGTATTTCACTTGGTTTTTATCTTCATTTCCCTAATTAGTGATATAGAGCATCTTTTCATGTGCTTATTGGCCATTTGTATATCTTCTTTGGAGAAATGTCTGTTCAAGTCCTTTGTCCATTTTTTTATAAATTTTTTTTAGTGTTTATTCTTGAGAGATCATGAGAGGGGAGGGGCAGAGAGAGAGGGGGACAGAGGATCTGAAGCAGGCTTTGTGCTGAGAGCAGTGAGCCCAATGTGGGGCTCAAACTCATAAACTGTGAGATCATGACCTGAGCCAAAATTGGACACTCAACTGACTGAGCCACAATGGCGCCCCTGTCCATTTTTTTAATTGAGTTATTTTTGTTGGTGGTGGTGAGTTGTAGGAGTTCTTTATATAGTCTAGATTATTAATCCCATATCAGTTATATAATTCAAAAATATTTTCTCCCACTTCATGGGTTAACTTTTCACTCTGTCCTTTGATGTGCAGAAATATTCAATTTTGATGAAATCCAATTTATCTATTTTTTTCATTTTGCTTGTGCTTTTGGTATCATGTCCATGAAATCCTTGCCAAATCCAGCGTCATGAAGCTTTTCCTCTATGTGTTTTCCTAAGGGTTTTATTGTTTTGGTTCTTAGATTTAGGTCCTTGATCCATTTTGAGTTAATTTTTATATTTGATGTAAGGTAATAGTCCAACTTCATTCTTTTGCATGGGAAAATCCACTTTCCAGCCCTATTTGTTGAAAAGACCCTCCTCTCCCCATTGAATGGTCTTCACACACTTGTCAAAAATCATTGTCCATATATGTGAAGGTTTGTTTCTGGGCTCTGTATTCTACTTCATTAGTCTGTGTGTCTGTCTTGATGCCAGAATAAAGTTTTGTTTGTCGTGCAAGTGGCAGATATTTATTTCAGTTTGTCATTTGTCTTTTTACTTTGTTTATAGTACTTATCTTTTCCACGCAAAAGTTGTTTAATTTTATGTAGTTAAATTTATCACTGTTTTTATTTATTTCCTTTGTATTTTGTCTCATAGGAAAATTTCCCTGCACTTTTTTATTTTAATTAATTTAATTTTATTATTTTTAAATTTCATATGTATTTGATGTATTTATGTATTTATTTTTAATATCATTCAGTGTCAAGCTAGCTAACATACAGTGTATACAGTGTGCTCTTGGTTTCAGGGGTAGATTCCCGTGATTCATCGCTTACATACAACACCCACTGCTCATCCCAACATGTACCCCCCTCAATGGCCATCACCCATTGTCCCTTCTCCCCCCCCACCCCCTGCCATCAACCCTCAGTTTACTCTCTGCATTCAAGAGTCTCTTATGGGTTTGTTTCCTTCTCTGTTTGAAACTGTTTTTTTTCCCCTTCCCTTCCCCCATGGTCTTCTGTCAAGTTTCTCAAATTCCACATATGAGTGAAAACATATGATAGCTGTCTTTCTCTGACTTATTTCACTTAGCATAACACTCTCTAGTTCCATCCACGTTGCTGCAAATGACAAGATTTCGTTCTTTCTCATTGCCAAGTAGTAGTCCATTGTATATATAAACCACATCTTCTTTATCCATTCATCAGTTGATGGGCATTTGGGCTCTTTCCATAATTTGGCTACTGTTGAAAGCTCTGCTATAAACATTAGGGTGCATGTGCCCCTATTAATCAGCGCTCCTGTATCCTTTGGATAAATTCCTGGTAGTGATGTTGCTGGGTGGTAGGGTAGTTCTATTTTTAACTTTTTGAGGAAACTCCACACTGTTTTCCAGAGTGGCTGCACTGGTTTGCATTCCTACCAACAGAGCAAGAGGGTTCCCATTTCTTCACATCCTCGCCGGCATCTGTTGTTTCCTGAGTTGTTCATTTTACCCACTCTGACTGGTGTGAGGTGGTATCTCAATGTGGTTTTGATTTGTATTTCCCTGATGATGAGTGACGTTGAGCATCTTTTCATGTGTCTGCCTACACTTAACTTATAATGGAACATGCCCATGGTTTCATTTGTGCATGAATAACACTGTAAGGTTTTCAGAGAAAGAGTTGACCCCTTTTGGTAGAAACATGATAACACACCAAATTGATAAAAGACTATACAAAGACTGCTGGTCAAGTTAGAATGTAATCTTCTGCTTAATAGTAATGGAGATAACCATAATGATGAGGAGGATGGTAATGATAATAACTATCGAATGAATGACTTTATATTCTGTTCAAGGCACTGTAGGAAGTCTTTGTATACAGTTAAGTATAGGGAAAAAAGAAAAACTCAATTGTTAAGAGCTTTAACTTTGAAGTTATATAAGTCTGAGTTCAAATACATGTTTTACTAGATTAGTTCCAAACTATCACTTACAGGTGGTGTAACTTTGGGCAAATATCTTACATTCATTAAGTCTCAATTTTAAATGTGTAGGGTGGGAATAATAATAGGATTTACTTCATGGACTTGTTGTAGAATTAAATTAGATAATGTATATAAAGTCTTTAGAGATTAAAATTAAGTATTTAATATATATTTACTGTTAATAAAGTTAGTACTAATTATTTCATAAATTTCTCAGTTTATAAATAAGATTACCAAAGCAATGAGAAAGTAGATAAAGTCAAATAACTAATAAGGTCAGAATTGGGATTTGAACCTAACCTTTGATCTGTTTTTACTCCAAAGTTCCTATCTCTCTATTACATCAATTGAAAGTCATTTTCACGTGAATGTTGATTTTTAGAAAAGTCTACAATAGATGGACTTGGTTATGAAGAGAATTGTCTTCTGCTTAGAAACAATGGCAATTACATAAGAAACTTAGTGTATAAAAGCATAATGCCTGAATCCATGATCTTTGCCTCTTTTTCCACAAATTTTAGAGCTGAGAAGTCAGAGAAGATAAGGACAGAAAAGGTGTCAGCAGAGTGAGTAATTAAGATCCTATGGTTGATTTCTGAGGCAGAAATCATGGTATGTAGGGTTTAGGAGTGAGTGTATTTGGCAACAGAAGGGCTGGCATGGTGGCTAAGATTAGACAAGCTTTCTGGGGCATAGCAGGAGTTGGGAGAAGCCCCAGCAGGGAGGCAGAAGATGGATGGTGTGGAACATTTATTGCCCGTGACTCATATTTCCATAAAGGGAAGAGAATGTCCAATCTACTCTCCAGGAATGGAAAATTATGGGAGGAACATTTTTAGCTTATCTCTCATCCCAGTAGATGAGTAACATATTTTTAATTAATTTGGAAGAAGGCTTAGCCCCTTTTCCCTGTAAGCTAGCCTGCAAACCAAGTGGAGACAGGGTATATTCTAGGCTGCTATGATAGGACACAATCCCATGTAATAAAGCTATTCGCCCAAACAGCTACAGACACATTTCCCAATCAGCTTTATCAATAATGAAGTTAATGTTTTGATGTGTATTTGTCCAAACATGAAAGGAGGAAAAAAGAGTGTAACAGAGGTCAGCAACAGGCAGAAATTGAAGCTGATAGGTGGTTGGCTTTACTAAGTTCTAGTAGTAGTGATATAGGCAGAATCTAGTTCCAGGTTGGAGCACTTGACATGGAGATTTGAAACTGGGAATCTAAAGAGTGAGAGTTGCTTCCTTATGACTAGATTTAACCTAGAATCTAAGCACAAGCTCACTCCCATAGGACTGGAATTTGTGGCCTTAGGTGTGAGGACTGGAGAGATTCCATGCATCAAAACAAACAAAAAAAATCAGATAAATGGAGATAACATGTTGATTGAATTTTTGAGAAACAAGATACTAAATGAAAAGCCAAACATGAAACAATAATTTATAAAGTAGCCAAAAGGGTTAGGAAGAGGATTTTCTAGGGTCTGGGAAATCTGACCATACTTGTAGAGCTCTTGAAAAGGGCAATACTGCAGATACAAGATGCTAAGAGAGGAAGAGAGGAAGGGGGTAGCCTTGAGGAAAAAATCACATCCGAGAAAGAATGGGGAAAAAAAAAAGAGAAAATAACTAAAGGAAAAGGAAACTTCTTTCTTTTTTATTTAAATTCTAGTTCATTAACATACAGTGTAATGTTAGTTTCAGGTGTACAATATAGTGAATCAACAATTCCATACAACAGCCGGTACTCATCACAAGTGCACTCTTTAATCCCCATCACCGATTTCTCCCATTTTCCCACCCACATCCTTTTGGTAACCACCAGTTTGTTCTCTATAATTAAGAGTATTTTTCTTTGTTTGCCTCTCTCTCTTCTCATCCCTTTGCTTGTTTTGTTTCTTTAATTCCACATGAGTGAATGCCATTTGCAATGATGTAGATGGAGCTAGAGAGTACTTTGCTAAATGAAAAAAGTCAGATAAGGAAAATAAAATTTTATTTTTTAAAGTTTACTTTTTTATTTTAAGAGAGAGAGAGAGGCAGAGAGAGAGAGGGAGAGAGAGAATCCCAAGCAGGCTCCATGCTGTCAGTACAGAGCTCCACATGGGGCTCCATCTCACAAACCGTGAGATCATGACCTGAGCCGAAATCAAGAGTCAGACACTTAACGGACTGAGCCATCTAGGTGCCCCAGGAAAATTAAATTTTAAAGAGAGGAGGGAAATGGAAGGAGTTTTTGTTTAGATGGAGGAAGGATAAGAGCTGAGGGTGATGGTGTGGAGTTAGCACATTTGAGCAAATGAAATGGTGTATAAAGCTATGAAAGAGGGATTGGCATTAGTGGTCTAAGTGATACAGATTAGAGTAAATCCATGGTGAACCTACTAAATTCAGTTTTGCCATTTTTATTTTGGTATGTTCTGTTGTCCAGGATAAGGAAGCACAGCAAAAGATGGGATGGAAATTGGATTAAATAAATTCAGTACATCAAACACATTTTAACTTTTCTTTCTTAATAGTTATGGATTTTAAATAGCTATTCTCTTAATATGGTAGTATAGCGCTAAATATATAAGTTATAAAAGATAAGGCTGAACTCAAAACATACCTGGGAAGTAGTTTGTTTGGTTTGTTGGTTTATTTTATTTTATTTTATTATTTTATTTTATTGTTTTTTTAATGTTTATTTATTTTGAGAGAGAGAAAGAGAGCAAGCAGGGGAGGAGCAGAGAGAGAGGGAGAGAGAGAGAGAATCCCAAGCAGGCACCATGCTGTCAGCACAGAGCCCAATGTGTGGGACGTGATCCCATGAACTGTGAGATCATGATCTGAGCTGAAATCAAGAGTCAGATGCTTAACCAGCTGAGCCACCCAGGCGCCCCTGTTGGTATATTTTAAAACTAAATTCAGTATCTCAGATTACAAGTGGAGTGCTAATATTTATTGAACACCTAAGAAATATTAGACATTTGCTTGGGCACCACACAAATATGTAACTTGATTTAATTAAATATTCCAAGGTTCTGGATCATTTATTTAAAAATTCTGGATCACTTATTCAACAATTGTGCATCTACTAACTGCATACCTCTGGAACATAATATAATGGACAGTACATAGTTCTTTGTCTCCTTTATCTTACACCCAGTTGTGCCAGTAATACATGAAGCAGATTAATCACTTTAGCAACATTGAAAGGGTAAGTACAATGAAGTATCACTATGTTTCCCAAATTTTCAGAGGAATGAAGAGCATGAGATGTTTTTGGAATGATGGACAGGATTTTGATGAAGTGGAGAGGAAAGGCTTGGATATTTCAGACCACAGCTGTTGCGTGCTAGAATGACCACAGGACATAGGTCTAACTACTTCGGGGAAGTAAAAGAGAAAGTTTGAATCAGATACACTGAGATTCAGAGGCTGGGTGGCAGGTGAGAGAGCTGCTTGGTGCAAAGAGAGAAGAGAAACATATCCCTGAGAGTCTGCACCATGGGTTCATCTGATAGTTGTAGCTCCTCTAGGTTGTTTTGGACATGAAATCCTGACTATGCCATGTTTTTTATATAGTGTTCTATGAACATTATTCCATCATAAGGATTTTCTTTTTTTAAAATGTTTATTTATTTTGAAAGAGAGAGAGAGCATGAGCTGGGGAGGAGCAAAGAGAGAGGCAGAGAGAGAATCCCTAGCAGGCTCCGTGCTATCAACACAGAGCCCAACATGGGGCTCAATCTCACGACCATGGCATCATGACCTGAGCCAAAATCAAGAGTTGGATGCTCAACTGACTGAGCCACCAAGGTACCCCATCAGGATTTTCAAAACATGAAGTCTGAAAGAGTCAGTGTTGTCTGTAATCATTAATGTAATTCCCTCTCCCCCAAGCAGTCCTCAGCTGACCTACCCATTAGTGCAAGTTAAACTGGAAACTACCAACTTTGGAGCAAGCCACAAGGCCTTCAAGTAACGTAGGATTTTTTTTTCTTTTTTAAATATTAAACTATACTAAATAAATATGTAGCAATTTAAGTTTTTAAGTTTCTCTCCTAGAGCCAAAAACTGAGTTCAGATGTTTTTAGTGTTTATAGCTTTAAAAGTAGCTAAGGGGTTGATACCATTTTATTATGCCTCTTAAAAGTAGAAAAGAAATAGCCTGGTAAATTTTATTTTGACAAATGGTTGAATAAAACCTTCCAGAATATATCCTATAACCCCCAACCTACACAAGGTCAGATAGAACACCATGCTGACTGTGAGAGAAAGCCTTGGACAGTTGCACGAGTTGTAAGAGGTCTCAGGAGTCAATGTAGGCCAACTCACCTCCCCAAATCCTTGTATCTAGCAAAGCAGCTAGATGGGTAGGCTGGCCCATGCTGTCACACCTTTTGGCCCACACTTCCCACTACACCTAACATTTCAACAGATTCACTCGTTTAACAAAAATACTTATGAGCAGTCACTCTGTGCAAGCTATTAGGATACAGTGTAAAAAAAAAAATACATGTGCTCTCTGCAGTCATGCAGCTTAAAATCGAGCAGGGAAAGCAGATGTTAAGTAACTACAAGGTTAATTATTGAACTGTAAAGATGCGAAGTGCTCTAAAAAAGTAATATGTGGAGCTGCTAAGAGAATGACCTAGTCTGGAGGACTCAAGGAAGTCTTGAGTTGTCCAACTAAGGAATGCTACACATGTAGCAATTTATTGCCCCATAGAGATTCCAGAATGTAAAGAACAAGAAAATTATCAACAATGTCTCATACACTCTCAGGAGCACTTTATGAATCTTAACTCTATCTTCATAACTATGAAGCAGATGCTATTACTATCATCATTCTCATTTCGTATGTGGGGAAACTGAGGCACATAGAGGCTAAGGAACTTGTGTATGGTCACAGAATGACATAATGGCTTAGCTAAGATTTGGATTCAGATGCTCTCAACCACCATGCTGTGATGCTTCTGTTCCATAGTCCATATAAAGCATAAGGGAAGAAGCAAGCACATCAAGGTATAAAATATGCTAGGATTAGCTTATGTACATTTGTCTTCTGCATCCAGTAGCTAAATTCAATCAAATCTAAGATCACTAAAATCCATCAGAAATCAAAATGGAGCTGGATAATATTTTGATATATGATTTACATTTTTTTATCACCTATTTTTTCCTTTACCCTTTCCATATTTAAGCCAATAGCTGGCTCTGTGCTCTTATGCCTCAGGTATAGGAAGTTGTCCCTGTCCTTTCTGGCTTTTCTTTCTAAAAATAAAACAAAGCCCCTAGAAGAACTTCCAGTGCTTATAGAGGATGCATTAGGGAGAAAATGTTTGCAGGAGCAAACTTTTGAAAAGAGTAGAAGGAAGGAAAGTGCTTTCCCCAAGGAGGGAGGTCCTGGGGCAGGAGTCAGATGCAGTCTTCTGGAAATGTCCGGGGAGGCAGAAGAGCCTAGTGTGGAACAGCTTCAAGTCATAGGTATGACTGTCAAGGAAGGAGAGCACGGTAGCATCAGAAGGCCATCACACTGGAAAGGACGGAGCATGTGGAACGTGACAATGAGCATGAATTCAGTAGGATCCAATCAGGATCACTGTCTTCATCTGTGTTCTGGTGGGTGTCTCCTCCCTACCACCTGGCAACATCTCAGAGAGATCCTATAGCATTTCTGGACAATTTCAACCATGGCTACAGTCTCCTAGGTAAGCAATAGGCCTAACTTCAATTTCCTGTTTTGACTAAAGCTTTTCTTCTGTCAGGTGAGGTCTGACTCCAGGCTTTAATTAGGTACTAGGAGTAGGACAGGCAGGCCGTCCCTACTGCTGTCTTCTAAACTTCAACTGCGGACACTACCTTCTCTTCCCCTCACCCCAAGGTGGAGCAGGAGGGCTGAGTAGAAAGAGCAAAGGCCTATTTACTCAGAGGTCGCTGTTCGTAGTTCTGTCAGATGTAGAGTCTCTCTCTTAGGTTATATTTGCAGATTATTTACATACCCCTCATTCAAGGAACTCTAGTCTGGACCTTTCCCTACTGGATACCTTCCAAACGACCTCTTACCATCCCCTGCAGCTGTCGCCTCTTCTAGTGGTGCACACACAGCCTCTTTCTGCTGGGGTCCTTGAGCTGGCTCAAACCTGGCTCCCCTGTGGAGTTCACTCGCTGATGTACAAAATCCCAGAACAGTGGCACATTTGGGGAAGGGGAAGTTTCCAAGAGAGGTGGAGGTTAAATTTCCTCACAAGCATGAATGATAGAAAGTCCAGAGTCAGAAATTAAGATGACTTATAAAAAATAAATCGATATTCATTGCATTTCTACGTTTACAGTTTGAGAATCACACCTGCTAAAATGGTAAGTCCCTTATATGAATGTTGCCTCTGGAATTGTGTAACACATGGCTCTAATCATCTATTAGTGTATGCCAAGAAGTTGTTGCCTATTACAATACATTTCCTTGGACTTTTTTGAAAGTTACATAGGAAAAGTCAATTGCCATTGTCCTAGGCAAAGTACGAGGCTGAAGGAACAATTTACTTTCTAACTAATTTTAACCACGGAAATTATGGTATACAATGAAGAGTACCTTCTGGTTTCTCATTCAAGATTAAAAAAAATTTTTTTTTTAATTTATGTTTGATAAAGACAGAGAGACAGAGCGTGACTGGGGGAGGGGCCAAGAGAGGGAGACACAGAATCTGAACCAGGCTCCAGGCTCTGAGGTATCAGCACAGGGCCTGATGCTGGGCTCGAACTCATGAACTGCAAGATCATGACCTGAGCTGAAGTTGGACGCTTAACCAACTGAGCCACACAGGCACCCCCTCACTCAAGATTTTAAAAACTGTCTTCTTTTAAAAAGATATTCATTCGCTAAATGTTTATTCTGCTCCTACTGGATACAAGGGCTACAGGATTCAAAGAAGACTATATGGTTTAACAAGTAGAAGAGGATATGACATGTCACAGATACTGAAACAGAAGGGAAAATATGATAAATTCCACCACAGAAGAGGCAGGGACAGAAATCTCAGTGGTTCCCAACCAGAAACCATTTCAACTAAAAAAAAAAAAAATGTGTGCTCCTCATAACAAGAGTGAAAAACAATCTTCTTTAGTAGAGCAATATAGAGGAAGAGATTTCTTTCCCTCCTCCCCCCACACTGGCCTCCCTCTTTCCTCTTTTGTCAGTAGTAGCTCAAAATCCTCAAGTCACTGCTAATCACTAATTGTCACAAAGTTGACTTCTGTTCACGATCCACTTTCTAGATTTTATCTTGTCCGTATTGTGGCATCAGGGGACCATCATGTTTTGATACTTTTCTGTTCCATTGATCTTCTCTTATAGTTTGCAAGATACCAAGAAAACCTTGTATTCTGTGCTGGGGAGGAGAAACTTGTTAGCTGGGCATTTTTACCCAATATTAACAGCTCTAAAACAACAAAATTTCATACTTAAAAGTATATGATGCTGTTGTGTCACTAGATTCCTCTTTATCACTAAAGAGGTATTAAATGTTGCTGGGTCAACTCGGACATGCTTAGTTAACGGGAAAGGGAGAACAAAGTAAATAAACCTACGTAATGGGTCTGCAAATTAAAAGGAAGGCAGCATGGTTGGGAGTCTCTCAAGAATCACACGTCTATGTGTTCTGCCTCTCACTCTTTCTGACTTGTCAAACCTTTTTGATTTTTCAATTACACATCCCTGAATCCTTAGGAAGGTAACAAAACCTAAACTTCTCAAATCTGTTAAAATTCTCAAAAAAAAAAAAAGAAAAAAAAGAAAAAAAGAAAAAAGAAAGAAACAAAAAGCAAGGAAGATGGAACAGAAACAGAAATGGCTGTTCTCAGCTCCCAGCACATATGTTCTGGGAGGATGACATAGTTTTGCAATAATTTCAGATCAATAGTTCATTCTATTCTTCCCAGGCTCATCCCTCAATTGGTTACAAGTTCCTTCATAATCATACTCTAAGTTCCCTAGATGTCCATAAACGCTTCTTCAGTGAAATTGGCAGATAAAAACTCTCATTCTGTAAATGTGTTTAAAAACACGTTTGATAAACTAATTATGTATTTCAGATATGCTAATTTTTCCTGATGAAGTAAATGTTAGACATGCAGATTTTAAGCCATCATCATTTCCATTGATTACTGACAGAAATATTAAGGATCCAATAGTGTAGAATAAAATTAAACGAAACAACTTCAAATGGATGGAGGAGGGCATTTTGTCCAAATATGAATCATTTTATTTTAGTGAAACCTATTACACACATATATTTATTAGTCATTCACATATCCCCTGCACACTTATGTGCTAGGCAAAGCAGAGTGATGGGCTGAGAAATATCCCATGCTATTGTTCTCAATGGTAATTAACATCTAAAATCTTGGAAACAGTGCACTGAGTGGGCACTAAACCGGGTTAGACGTGATAGCTGGCAACATCAGCCAGTGTGCAGTACATTTGAGTGGGAGTCCTATTTCTAAATTCCATTCAAAGCAACCCTCTCCTCACAGCAAATTACACCTCTTGATTCCTTCATTTCTCTGGCATTAAAGATGGGGAAAAAAAGGGGGCGCCTGGTGGCGCAGTTGGTTAAGCGTCCGACTTCAGCCAGGTCACGATCTCGCGGTCCGTGAGTTCGAGTCCCGCGTCGGGCTCTGTGCTGACAGCTCAGAGCCTGGAGCCTGTTTCAGATTCTGTGTCTCCCTCTCTCTGACCCTCCCCCGTTCATCTCTGTCTCTCTCTGTCTCAAAAATAAATAAACGTTAAAAAAAAAATTAAAAAAAAAAGATGGGGAAAAATGTTTGGGAAGAGAGTATTGGTGAGGATTCTCGAGATCTCGTTTTACCAGAGCTTTCCATGTCATGCCACTTCATAATTAATGCATTAACAAAGTAGTTCTTAAACCCATTAGGGCATCCCTTGCCTTGAAACCTTTAAAATACCTGAGGATTCTAGTATCTCCCTAAGGTGATGAAAGTAGGATACAGATACTCTATATCACTGCTTACTTTTTGTAAATGTCTATACTTGCATTTATTAATTTTTAATAGTTAAACCTGAAGCCAAGAATTTTGACTTAAATTGGAAGAGAAAGGCAAATTAGGATCTTCTTAGCTGAGCACAAGAAAAATGGAATGTTCTCGATTCTGGCTACATATTAGAATTATCTGAGAGATTTTTTTTTTTTTTTTTTTTAATACTGAAACCTTGGTCCTATTCCAAACTGATGAAGTCAAACCTGTTTAGGAGGCTTGGAGATCAGCATTTTACAAAGTTATCCCAATGTTTCTGATGTGTAGCTAGAATTGTGACCACTGGAAAAGATAAACCAGCAATGATTGAGAAGCGGATGTGTCTTACAGCTGTGGAAGACTCTGGGAAATAGGACAAAAGTTCCACTTGGATAATAATGGAATTGCCTCAGGAGGTGTTCTGTATAAAGGGAGTAGTGTGGAGAACCAATAAGAGCTGGATCGAATGAAGTACACAGGTTTCTAAAACCACTAAGTAAGAAGGACTTGGTCTGGGATGGGGCTGAATCTGAATAAAAAGATAATAATGCCCAGAGACTCTCTTAATCTAAGACACACCCTACTCTGACTCTGTAATCACCAATCTGCAGAATAGTCAACAAACCCTACATTCAAAGAGACTTTGGATTCCTAAGGAGAGATATGAGAGGAAAAGTCGCATCAAATGAACTATTTATTTAAAATTTTTTTGAATGTTTATTTACTTTTGAGAGAGAGAGAGAGAGAGAGAGAGCAGGGGAGGGGCAGAGAGTCAAGGACATACAGAATCCGAAGCAGGCTCCAAGCTCTGAGCTGTCCACACAGAGCCCGATGTGGGGCTCAAACGCACTGAGAGATCATGACCTGAGCTGAAGTCAACACTTAACCGATTGAGCCACCCCGGCACCCCTCACATGAGCTATTTATTAAGTACATGGCCTTTGCGGGATATTGTGGAAGATATAAATAAATATAAGACGTGGTCCCTGCCTCCAATGAGCATATTTTCAGTGGGCTGGACAGATCAATTGTGATAATACTCATGTTACTAATCATCGCAAATTTTCACTTTTGAATCATTCTTCTTTATACTCTTCTTCACCACAACTTAAGAGCTATTTAAAAACAGTCTGTAATTGGTTGTCATGTAGTGGCTCAGACCATAAGGACTCTGCTTTTAGAGAAGGAAGAGGACACTATGGATACAACTCACCTAGGAGAAGGCTTCATAGGGGCTTAGACCCAAGCTGAGTTTGATGGCTGAATTGGGTGTGGATAAGTGAAAAGAGGCGGTTCTTGGTCCTGGAGATGTCTTCCCTGGTGTCACTGTGGTGTGTGGGGGAAGTCAGAGACATGAATGGTTTGCTGATGCTCAGGAGGCCTCAATGCCTTCCTGGTGTGCACCAGCATTGCCAGGAGAGGTGATACCTCACATGAGCAAACTTCCACAAAGGGATAGGTAATCAAACCTCTGTCCACACTGCCACACCATTCACGGTGTGCTCTGTGATCCATGCACGCCCATCACCATAAAAGCCTCCGTGTCCTTTTACCAAGTCAAAGTCATTGACGTTTTCACTAAAGGAAGAGCATCAAGTCTGAAAACCTAGTTAGATACAAAATAAATGGTTTATTGTTATCATACCAAGCATATGACAAGATAATATTTATGTTTCTAGACTTCATGGCTACCCCGTGTGCATGTAAGTTCATTAAAAGCTAATGCTCTGGGAGAGGTTAGTTGCCATCAACAAGCTTTATCAAGAATGGGATAACTGAGGGGCGCCTGGGTGGCGCAGTCGGTTAAGCGTCCGACTTCAGCCAGGTCACGATCTCGCGGTCCGTGAGTTCGAGCCCCGCGTCAGGCTCTGGGCTGATGGCTCAGAGCCTGGAGCCTGTTTCCGATTCTGTGTCTCCCTCTCTCTCTGCCCCTCCCCCGTTCATGCTCTGTCTCTCTCTGTCCCAAAAATAAATAAAAACGTTGAAAAAAAAAAAAAGAATGGGATAACTGAAAGGAATCAGAGTATGAGGACTAAGTGAAACAAGAGCGGCCCACAGGGGAGGCGGGGTGCCAAGAGGAAGAGGGTGCACTCAAAAGCCAGTGGGGAGACAGCCGGCAAATGCTGTCGGCTCCATGGTTTTCCTGAGAACTGTCTTTGTAGGATTGGTCCGGGAGTTTCCCTAGAGCAGCAGGATCACTGTGGACAGTGGTGGGAGCTACTCTGTGAATCAGAAGCACTGACAGGAGACCCAGGAATGTACAACTTTTAAAAGTACCACCGATGGTGCTAATGTGCAGGCACATCCTGTTCTAGAACAATTCTCCCAAAAGAGGCCTGGAATGGATCACTGGAGGCTCACCCACCTGCAGTTTGATCTTAGGCACCACAGAAGTTACAGAGTAAAGAATTTCAGGGTTCTAGACAGTGGTCATCAAACTCCAATGTGCATAAGAAAAGCCTGTTAAGTGAAAAGTGGGTGCCAGACCAGAAGTTTAGGATTCAGCATGTCCTAGGACTAGGCTGAGAACATGTGTCTTTCATAAGCTCCTCAGAGGATCTTGATACAGGTGGACTGAGGACCACAATTTGAGAAACGCTGCTGGCATGTTGCCAGGGTGTGGCTCACAAGCCATCTTGTGTACGACCGAGGGCATGCTGGCTGGTAGAGAAAGAACTCAGATGACCCAGCACGCTGAGTCCTTCCGGGGAAGTGTTGGGGACGACACCTCCAACCCCGTCTTCTCCACCGTGTGTAGCATGAAATGAACGTTTGTATACACCGCTGGCTCTCCTCACTAAGAAAAGTGTCCCCCTTTCCCTCCTTTTCTTTGTAAAGAAGGTAAAAGTTGGCCTCTCAGGTAGATCAGATTGAGGATGGACCAGAGAGTTGTCAGCCGAGCAGAGGAGAGGGTTATTTCACAGACCTGTGGAGGTTTTCCTCAATTCTTATTTGATTATGCTTCCATGTAAGGTAATTTAACTTTCGTTCCAGAAAGTTTTTTTTTTTTTTTGAATGTCAAAGTAGATTACTGTGAAGGCAATTATTTCTATTGAATATTTTTTTAAATACCAATAGTAAAGTGACTTGGAATGTACTAGTAAGAAACAAACACAGCCATTTAAAAAAATCTTGCAATCTTCATGACAGGTAACAAAGGGCTTTTAAAATTTATGTCTTATTTATATTGTGTGCACGTATTCAATGTGCATAATTAAGGATCCTCTGAAAAACCTGTAAAAAAGAGAAACTTAAATCCCAGTAGATGGCACTGTTTGCTACTTTTTACAAGTTAATTCAGTAAGGAAACATTCCCCTCACCCCCAAACCTATTTGTTTTTACAATAATATAAATCCAACCTCCATTTTTAAAAAGCATTACTTACAAGGAGCCCGATCATTATGTCCTTTTCCAGACTCACATTGAGTAACTCTGTCACAATTTATTAAACAGAACAGTACTTAAGGATTATTAATCATGTCTGAGAGTAGAAAGCATTTAACTTGCTCCTTTTCTTTCACTTGCTGCCAAGATAGCTGTATTTCTCCTCCCCACTAGTCCTCATATACATTGCAGATACTCTGTCTTCAAAAACTATGTAGGTTAAAAATCAATTTCAGGCCAGAACGGCACCTGTGTTTCAATGAAATTATGTTTGTATTAGGATTACACCTAGTTCTCTCACTTCATTTTTTTCAAACAGTGTGATACATTATGAACAAATACTTTATCGTATTTTTTGACACGAGAATGAACTAATGTGCAGTTAATGTAGGTAGGTCACTGGAATCAGAAGGGGCACTGGTATGGCGCCCTAATCCTATGACCTCTAATCCTATGACCCTGGGTGCCCAGTTCAATGCATGATCCACAGTAGCTACTCAGACTGTTGTTTATGTTGTTCTATTAAACTTAATCTCCTAGAATCAGGGAGGCCTTATGCAAAACTTTTAGAACTTCAGAAACATAAATTCCATTATCTCCATTAGCAATATACTTAGTCTCCACTCTCCCCCCACCACCCCCATCAACCTAAGTGATGCTAATTTACTGTGTTTTCTGATCATCAGCATCAAACGTATATTTTAAAGCTTCTTGGGCTTTAGAGGCACATAGAGGCAATTCAGCAAGCACCATTTACTGTTGAAGGTTAAAGCAACTGTACCCTGTAATCTCCCACCCAGCTGCCAATACTAATTTAATACAGAAAGGTGAACACGTGGCTGAAACATTTAGCACAGTATCTACTTTCCCCATCTTGGTTTAAGATTATGAAAATTATCTATTATCTACAAAAGCTAGTATTTCCAGTTAGTGATAGTTTCCCAACATCAGGGCACTAAATACATCCAAGTGCCAAGGTATTCTACGAATGAAAATTTTATGTCTGTAAGCATTCAATTTGATTAAAATTCAGAAGCAGAGCAGAAAAAGATTAACAAAATGAACAGGAATATTCAGAAGAAAGAAAAATACCACCCAGAAAAGAGAAAAGGCAGAGAGGAGGGGAATCACCCTAACAACAACTTGAATTTTCTATATTTATCCATGTGTATTTGCTTCACTTGGTTGTCAATTTTAATTGGTCTGCAACATGCTGTGGTTCTAATGTATTCAGAATTTCAATTGTTGTTTCTATCATCTATTATAGTATCCCCAAATGCAGTCAATTCCTAGTGAATAATAAGGGTTTCTCTCATTATAGAAATAAATAGCTTATTAAATCTACTGGTAGTTTTTATACCTGATGCCAGAACTGTTTAAAAGTGCAGAGAATGGGAAACTATCTCTTCCACAAGTCATATTTATTTTACTAAGAGTAATTAAGATTTTGCAAAGGTTAAGCCAGGTATATACCAAAATGTCAGAAGTTCACTACTGATACTCCTGTCTTTCCAATGCAATTTGTGTTTTGAATGCCAAGACTATTTTTAAAAAGGAAAAAGCATCCTGCTGTGTGTGTGTTTGCATGTGTGCAACTACACAGATACATATTAAACCTTGATGGTTTTAAAATTTAACAGCCCACAGGATATACTGACAAAGGTATAGGCCTTGGAGGAACACAGATCTGGATTCCTGGATACATACTAATCATTATTAGTCTTCTTACCTTGTAAACTTACTTAACCTTTCCGGAACAGAACTTTGTCATCTATAAAAAATGAGAATAACCATGCATGCCCTACAGAAAGTGTATTTTATCACAATACCTGAAATGTAGGAGAGGCTCAATACTTGATTAGAAATTAGAACAAAGGTGAGCCCTGAAACAACTTCATATACGAGAATCTGGCTAGACAACAACTAAAAGCGAGTTGTTAATTACTTTTAAACACAACTTTAAGAGAAATAACAATAGAATCACTTTTAAAAGCATGTATTAGTACATTTGAAGTTTAACAAAAAGCTCCTAGGCCATTCATTTGTTCATTCCTATTAATAAAAATGAGTTCCTCATCCTTGAGTAATACCTAACAAGTATTTTTCTCTGTTTTACTTTGAATAGGACAGGTTAATAGATATCGAGGTTTGTTAATTTAGCTAGTGTCAATATGTATGTATGTATATTCTTTTGCCCTGTTCAGAGACATTGCTTAATGTGTGCCTAATCAGTACATGGAAATTAAGGTCAAGCACAATAAACATAAAGAAGACTTCAGGGAGTTAGACCCACTTTCTCCTGTCATTTTCTCTGATGTCTCTCAGATCTCTCACTTGATAGGAAAAGTTGGGTACATACCTAAAATTTCAGGATTTATTGAAGGGTTAATGAAATTGAACTAGCACATGTTGATACTGGATTCACTAATGAATCCAGGGGTTGTATATTCTATAATACTCAAAATGTTATTAGAATATATTACTATAAGTTATTCATTTTAAATAAGATTTTCTTCTAAGAGAAATAGTTTCATGTTTTGTGGATTTCTCTGG
Source organism: Prionailurus bengalensis (assembly GCF_016509475.1). NCBI lineage: Eukaryota > Metazoa > Chordata > Mammalia > Carnivora > Felidae > Prionailurus > Prionailurus bengalensis. The sequence goes on from NC_057343.1 coordinate 26,967,000, forward strand.
AAAATGAAGAACTGAACTGAGGACAGACATAAGGTTAGTTGTAATTCAACAATATGTGTGTTTTATAGAGGCTGTGTGGGTGAGAAAGGATTGTTGGTCTGTTGAGTTGGTTTTGATTCTAAGAAATAAGGCTTAGTGAGTTCAACCACTGGCTTCCTTGATGAACCATTTTGAAAAGATAATTAGCCAAAATGCTACTAAAAGACATCTGCAAAATGACAGCATACATAGAAAGGATGTCGAGGATGATGATTTGGTCCCTAAACTAGTGCCCATATCAAATGTGTGCAGTCATTTGATTCTAGCACCACTAAGTAAAGACACTCTACAACTACTATATGAGCAATGCCTTCGGTTCAAATCTGGTCTAGCTAATTGGATTACTGACTGTTTCCTGCCACATCTATGAAAAGTAGCCACTGTGTGCACAGCCATTCTCACACCCTTCCCTTCATTATTGCTGTTCCCCAACTCATTTACTGCCCAATCCAGCTTGTGTGTTTCACACTTTGCCAAAGCTCAATATAGCACACAAATGTCTTAGACCTTCCATTTGCCATTAGCATGAACAGAGGACATTCATAGCAGACTCTCAATTGTAAGTCATATGTGTCCTCGTATCAGTTTCTGATTTCTGGACAGCCCTGAAGATTTTAGCAGTCAACATATCACATACTTTCGTAATGAAATGAAAGGTTAGACGTATACTTTTTTAGGCCCTTCATTTATTGGATTTTTCAGGTTATAGCTGAGTCTATTAGAGAGGTAGTATGTAGGGGAGCTGCTGAACAGAGGTAGCAACCTGGTAGGAGAATGATAGGACGGAGAGTGGTACTGAAAGCTGGCATCACAAGGGTCACTAAATGAAACAGAAAAGTAGCAATACAGAATAGTTTTGTGGGCTGAACAGCGGTCTGGACCGCGAGGACATCGGGACTCAGTAATTAACTCTTGAGTCCTGCTGATAGAATAGTCATAATATTAGTTAATTAATTAATTAATTAATTGATTAAACAACTATTTATGAAGCACTTGTTGTGGGCCAGGGTCAGAGTTAAGTGCTGAGACCCAAAGGGAAGAAAATAGATAAGCTTCTTGATGCTTCTTGACATGCTCACAGACCCGGCACGGTTACTGCTATGAGGTTCCTGCAGCATCAGTTGAGAAGACCACAGGGCAGAGACTGTGCAGGTCTGGATTCCCCTCCAGCTGCGCTGCTGACTTGCTGAGGGGTCTTGGATAAGGCATTTAACCTCTTAGTCTCGCTTTCTGCCTTCATACAAGGAGGCTAACAGTAAAGCTGCCCTCTCTAGCTTCCTCACAATGTCGGTGTGATAGACAAACGAGATAATCGATATGAGAATGCTTTGAAAATTGTAGAGTACCCATTTTATTTTCACCTTTCTATACACAGAAATAATAATTTCCACCTATTCACCTCACATGGATGCTGTCGCTTCTTGGCATTTATTGAACAACAATGCTCTCTCTCTGATTTACAAATAGAATTAGACAGAGTTCCTGCCCTGTGATTTTAAACTAGGCAGACATGCATGATAAAAAGATGCGAAAACATTCAAGATAGACAATGTTGTGTGATGATCATTAATGTGTTTATAAAGGGCCAATGTGGTTCTTAGATGGAAAAATGCTATCAGCATTTTTCATAGTCCTTGGGATATTTGCTTACTGCAAAAATATAATCCCAATAATATAAACCAAGAGGAAAGGTACGGGAGGATTGAAAAGAAATAAAGTTGTTTTAAAAGAAGGGGAGGGGCACCTGGGAGGCTCAGTCGGTTAAGCGTCTGACTCCAGCTCAGGTCACGATCTCACGGTCTGTGAGTTCGAGCCCCGCGTCAGGCTCTGTGCTGACAGCTCAGAGCATGGAGACTCCTTCGGATTCTGTGTCTCCCTCTCTCTCTACCCCTCCCCCACTCATGCTCTGTCTCTGTCTCAAAAATAAATAAACATTAAAAAAATTTGTTTAAAAGAAGGGGATAAATAACATGATGTGCTGAACACCTTACTACATGCTTTGTACCAGGCTGAGTCTTAGATGAGTGAATCACTGGTGTGAGATGAACGAACAGCAGCTCACTTTGCAAATGCATTCTTTAGTTTGCTCTAGAAACTATGCCAAGTAAATTAGTTCATGGTTGACTGTGTTACTATATTTAGCTTTGAAAATATTAATATTTTAAAATAGTAACAACTGTAGTAATACCCTCCAAATGTTTTAGCATTTATACGATGCCTTAGATTTTACAAAATTTTTATGTGAAAAATTCAATTTAATCTTCATAATAGCTTTGGGAGATGAGCATTACCATTTTCTCTAATTTAGAGATGAAAATACTGAGCAGGAGCTGGTAAAATAATTTACTCAAAGTAAGACAGTAAGTGGGAGACGCATGGCTTGAACCCAGGCTTTCTGACACAAGGATATATTTTCCATCTTCACTCCTCATAAATAAATCAACAGTCTACAACAAAGCACCGTCATAACAGGCTAGGAAAAGAAAGACCTGGAAAATAAATTAAAAAGCAAATTCAAAGCATGGATTGAATTTGGAAGCATCGTCCCTTGTACCCCTCATCTTATTCCACTTGTAGAATTTATAAGTCAATTGCATTGGTTTCCAGAGTGATGCGGTCATTAGAAGGATTCTGTGAAATGGTAGTTCTGGGCAAACACTGCCTTCTTAAGGAATGTCAATTAAACCGTGAAGGTTTAAATTTTTTTTTAACGTTTATTTATTTTTGAGAGAAAGAGACAGAGCATGAGTGGGAGAGGGGCAGAGAGAGGGAGACGCAGAATGGGAAGCAGGCTCCAGGCTCTGAGCTGTCAGCAAAAAGCCCAACTCGGGGCTCGAACTCACGAGTGGCGAGTTCGTGACCTGAGCTGAAGTTGGACACTTAACCGGCTGAGTCACCTAGGCGCCAAACTGTGAAGGTGTGATTGTGAGTATGGTTTTGCATACCTATAGTACATATTTCTTTCATATATTTAAGATGCTCAAAAAAAGAGCCTTGATGGGAGATTTACCAAAACATTTAAAGCATTTATTTTATTTGCATCCAGCTATAAGTAGTAATGTATAACATGGAATCTGAAAAGAGAGTAAAAATGGCTTTGAAAAATATAAGACAAACCCAAAGTCATAATTGACATTTCCACTGTAAGAATGAAACAAGGTTCTAGTTAACTGTATTAATGACAAAGCTTATACGAGTAAAACACATACACATTCACATAATTATGCATGGCTGTTAGCAAGACGTTAATGATTCCCTGGAAATTCTAACAGTCTTCTAGTCCAAGAACAGATTACTACATGGCAGTTAAAGTAAAAGACAACAACTACTACATTAACTCTTGGGGTAGGGTCTTAGTTCAGGCTATTACAGAATAACACTGACTGGGTGGCTAAAACAACCAACATTTATTTCTTGCAGTTCTGAAGGCTAGTCAGTCCAAGATCAGGGTGCTGGCTGATTCTGGGGTTGGTGAAGCCTCTCTTCCTAGCTTGCAGATGACCATCTCTTCCATATACCCTCATAAAGTGGAAAGCAAGCTTTTGTATTTCTTCTTGTAAGGACATTAATCCCTTTCTTGAAGGCTCCACCCTCATGACCTATTAGATGTATCCTCCCAAAAGTCCCACATCCTAATACCAATAACGTCATTTTAGGGGGTAGGATTTCAACATGTGAATTTGGGGGGGACACATTCCATCCATAGCAGGTAGACTGGCATATCATATTCCCTCTCTCCCCACCCTCCTACAATAAAACAAGATCTTTAACACGAGATCTTTTACCACGTAAGAACAAAATCTTGTTTCTTCTCGCCCAGACTACTGTCTCCATTCTAGAAATCTAAAATGGAGATTATCTCACCAAAACAGCGGCTAAAGTCCAACTGCTATTTATTTTCATTTTTCCTTCTATAATTGTCATGGAATAAAACCATTAAAATGTATCACAATAACATCTTGGTCTGGCTTTTCCTATACTACAGTATCAGAGAATCATCTGAGTAAAAGAGTACTTGAGGGGTGCATGAGTGGTCAGTCGGTTAAATGACTGACTCTTGATTTCAGCTCAGGTCATGATCTCGCGGTTTGGGAGTTCAAGCCCCACATGGGGCTCTGTGCTGACAGTGTGAAGTCTGCTTGGGATTCTCTATCTCCCTCTGTCTCTGTCCCTCCCCTGCTAACATACTCTCTCTCTCTCTCTTTCAAAATAAATAAACATTAAAAAAAAAAAGAGTACTTGATTGATCATTAATGTCTGGATTTAGTAAGTACTGTATATAAACACTTTTATTTAGACCTGTTTATAATTATAAAGAGCTTCATATGGACATATATAAAAGGACAATTCCACTGTCTTTCTTAACTCAATTTGGATAGAATCACTTTATCAGGAAACTCTTCTTCATACTTTGATTATAAATCCCTTATATGCCCCAGATTAAGAAATATAAATATACACATGTTCCATGTGAAAACTCTTGGAGTATCTTAAATATGAAAAAGAAATTCAGTTCATTTATTTCCAAAAACTTGTGATTTTTATGATAGGAAGCACTGAATGTTTCAGGCTGGATCACATAGGATGTAACCCTTAATGAAACCTTCATGGTCTGGGGCTTGGTCCACAGTTTTGCAGTTTCAAAAAACGGAGTAGTGGTCTGGCCCTGAGGAACGGATTCGTACTAGCTGAAATCACAAGAAACTGATTCCTTTCAGGGTGAATATGTGGTATGATGTGAAGGGTGAGCAGAGTTGATCAGGAAGGAGGAAGGTCAGATGTATGCCTTTCTGCTTGGGTTGCTCTTTTACAGATGTCAGTGTATCTGAAAAATTGAATTCCAATAAATACTTTATGTATTCAGAATACAGTCTAGACATGGGAAGTAAGTAAAGCGAGACTATTTGTATTGAAAAATAGATGTTCCCAAGTCTGTGAAATGGAATTCTCTTTGGAGCGGAGGAGAAGCTATGATCAGTTGCACTGATAGAAACTAGAAGGGATAACTGACATTTTGAAGAAATGTAGAGAAAACAGACATGTGAACTCAAAAGTCCATTTGGTGGTGGAGGAAGGTATGCTGGTCAGGGTTCTGCAGAGAAGGAGAACCAATATCTATATTTAAAGAGACTTATTGTAAGGAATTGGCTCACATGATGATGGAGGCTGAGAAGTCCCACGATCCGCTGTGTGTAAGCTGGAGACCTAGGCAAGCCAGTGGTGTAGTTCTGGTTGGAATTCAGAGTCCTGGGAATCAGGAGAACCAATGGTGTCAGAGGGAACAAATTCTCCCTTCTGCCTTTTAGTTCTATTTGGGTCCTCAACAGATGGGATGATGCCCACCCACTTTGGGGAGGACAATCTGCTTTCCTCTACTGATTCAAATGCTAATCTCATCCAGAAACACTCTCATAGACACATCCAGAAATAATGTTTAGCCAAATATCTGGACACCCTATGGTCCTGTCAAGTTGACACATAAAATTAACCATCAAAGAAAGTAAACTCTATATGCCCTTAGTATTCCCCAGGGGCAGGTCAACATTAGGAAATGCTTAGTGTTGTCTCATTGATTATCACAAAATGTTTTAACAGTTAGGTATTAAACTACCCCTATTTTCAGATGAAGAAACTGAGGCCTAGAGAGGTTAAGAAACATACTCAAGCTTACTCAGACAGTGACAGACCTGTGACTTAAATCTAGCTTAATCTGATCTTAAATTGCATATTTTTATTTTTCTATGCTAACTATAAAAAGCATTCTAGTGCTTCTAATTTGTGAAGTTTAGGTTAAAGGATATAAGACATACCATATTTTAGCAGAAAGTAAATTAAAATTATTGTTGCATTTATTTCAATTTTTCTTAGTTCCTCTGGTCAAATGTTTTTATTATAATAATTCAAAGGCTGGTTTTTGAGAATAGAGTCAAACAAATTTAAAGTGCATAGCATCCATCCCTTGGAGCTTCAACCAAGCCGTGTATCACATACGAGGATCATTTCATGGCTACTCAACTCTCAAGGACTTGGTTCTGGAGCACTGGCCTCATCCTGTCTCCCAGTCTCAGATTTTCTGTTTCTGCCCTCACCTTACCTTTCAGATTTAATGGTGTGAACATGGCATCTTATGACATCTGGCACAGGAAAGAATCAAGGTAAGTAATCATGTGCAATAAGGGAATACCTTTCTAGTTGCTGAAACTCTCTCATTTGCTAAATTTGATGGCTCTCTCCTTTGATTAATGTCAGACACATGCTATCAATTCCTGGAAACTTTTTAATACATATTGTTATTCCCTGTATACAATTTCTAAGATTATAGCTTGTCTCATATGTTGCATTTTATTATCTCATTATTTTCTTTTATGAGTTGTACATACAATGTTGTAACTTATTTACTTAAAACTTTCGTAATTCACAATGTAGGGCATATATTTCTCAGAGAACTATATGTAATTAATCTCACCTTGTTTTCTTTTTTCTTGCCTTCTGTCAGTTCTTTAGCGCTCGTTTTAAGAGCGGTGGCAGAGGGCCTGGTCTCTTGGATTTGTAGGGGGACAGATTGGGTTGTGGTTGTTTTACTTTGGGAACCTGTAGCCTCCTGTACAACTAGCGAACCAGCAAAATTATAAACAAACATTGTTATATGTTTCATTAATAATGATAGCTTCTGGGTAAAATAGTGAACATGCTCAATTGCGAAAGTTGGAGATTCTACTGGAATTATCGCTGGCATTTGCATTGCGAAGGACTGTTTATAGACTCCTAAAAGCAAAATAAAACAAACTTCCCAAATTTTGCCTGCAGCAATTGACATAAAACATGAACTCAAATAATTCACCACTACACAGACTTTCTGTTGAACCAGTAGATGGTCACTCCAATGCACACTCTGGTTACTTATTGAAATCAAGAATCTTTTTTGCTCCATCAGGGAATGCAGTACCAGATCCAAGGTCAGAGCTGGACCTCATCTTGGGGGTGGAGGCTAAGTAATGCAAAGCACCCACAGAATGGCTAGAGGCCAAGGAGCAGGGCTTGTGACTCCAGATCACGTCAGCTCAAGGTGAGACTAAGTTTTTAAAGGGTCATTAAAAAGGACTCATTGTTAGAAGTGTTGAAAGTGGGGAACTAGGAAGGGAAGTTTTCTTTTAAAAAAAATTTTTTTTAATGTTTATTTTTGAGCCAGAGAGAGACAGAGTATGAGTAGGGAAGGGGCAGAGAGAGAGGGAGACACAGAATCTGAAGTAGGCTCCAGTCTCTGAGCTGTTAGCACAGAGCCCTACATGGGGCTCAAACCCAGGAATGGTGAGATCATGACCTGAGCTGAAGTCAGTCAGAAGCTCAACCGACCGAGCCACCCAGGCGCCCCAGGAAGGGAAGTTTTCAAAGATGATTGGCTAAAATCCTGTTTAAGCTGCGTGATGAACAAAGGGCCCATCTTGGAAGAAAAGTGTATGAAAGGAAAAAACAAAAGAGAACAAAACTGTTGAACTTTTTTGTGAACCGTTTTTACTAAAATGCTAGTATGCATTTAAATGGCTGAACATTGACTTGAATCACTTTTTAAAGAATGAATCTATGCAAATAAAATGTCTAGAAGGATATATACCAGAACAGTAATGGTGATTGGTCCCTGAGAGGTGATGTAACAGCAATTTTTTCTTCCTTATACATTCTGCATTGCCTTTTTTTTTTTTTTTTAACCCAACGAACACATACACCACTTTCACAGTTAAGGGGAGGGGGCAGAAAACAGTGAACTATTCTTGATTTAAAAAATTACTATTGGTATTAATTTTTAAAATAAATGTTCACATAGGCAAGTTAGCAGGGCAAACCATCACTGGGAAAGGAGAATCTGTGTGACTGAAAAAAACAGAGACTAATTAAAAACAAATGAACACAAAAGCTTGGGTTTTGCAATAGCAGTAGAATTTATAGAATTACAGCACCTCTAGAATTATGGAACCCACAATATCCTGCATGTGTCTGTTTCTGCCAACTTTTGGTTGTCTGTGGTTTTCCTAAAATATCCTTGGAAGGGACTCCCAGGAATCATCAAATCATTCAACATTATTTGAGTTATCTTCTAACAAAAACTTCCAAAATTTCCACAGGAGCCTCCCATTCATGTACGTGCTCCAATTTTCTGCCACATACATTTTTTAAAAAATTATTATTTAGATCCAAGATTTCACAGAGTTACTTAGCTCCTACGATGTGAGGGATCCTTTCTCACATTATTTCATGTAATTGTCTTAACCAATGAGTCAGTTATTATTATCCGCATTACACAGGAGGGCCACCTGATGCTTCGAAAGTGAGTTGCCCCGGGTCTCACAGTAAGCTGTCGGCCAGAATAGGATTGAACTTAGATCTTATGACTTGGTGCCCAGTACTATTTTTATATGATGCTAAGATGCCGGAAAAGTAAAAAGATATGATTGATGTTCCTGCTTTCCCCACATGAAAGCCTCTGGGGTCCTTGGGGAGGCAGGCTATGTAAAATGTTCAACACGTGGATGGTTGGGCTTTCCACAGTTCTAATTTTGTGACTGGCTTTCTGTCTGTGCCACTGTATAAGTGGGAGGGGAATTCATGGTAACACTCTAACTACTGGAAACTTCTTGTTTCCTTATGTTGCTGCTTTTGTACTCTTCATAATTCTGTCATGAATTAAGTGAAGGAGTTGCAGTTTTAAAAATTATATTAACCAAAAGTAATTCTGTGTCAGCAAGCCAAAAGAAACCGCGAAGACAAAAATTAAGAAGTTTTAAGGAGAGTCCTTAGTAAAATATTATGTTAATAGTATGTTATGTTAAATAATAAATATTATAATATTTATTTTATATTTATATTCTATTCATTTATAATTTAAAATAAAATATTATGTAAAATTCTCCAAGAATAGACTGCTGGGTCTCTGTAGATCTAGGCTTTTCAAAATGCGTGGGTACCCCCCTAATTCTTTGATCAATGGAAATATTAGCTCTAATATATCCTAATCAATTCCACTTTGCCCAGGGATCCTGTGATAGATAATCCATAGCTGCCATTGCCAACATAGTCCATTTTTTCTTGCCAGCAATTTTATTCTTATCTCTAATCTAAAATTCAGAATACAGCAATAAACTAGCTTTTTACATTATACATCATGCAATAGTCTAAGTGATTATTACTAGGGGTATATGAATATAAAAACATGCATTTAGACATAGGTCGCTAATAACCAATTTTCAACGGAATGGTTTAACAATTGGTTTAAAAAGTTGTATTAGTTAATTCAAATTGAGGCTTGTTGTATCTGGTCAAGTGCTAAAGTGTGCTTATGTTAGCTTTTTTGTTCCTAAGAATAATGATAGCTAGATGATAGGCTCTTTAAAGGCAGAAATAGATTGCACTTTATACTTTTTGGTAAAAACCACAGCATAAAGAACAGAATTAATTATGAAGTAGGTACTCAGTAAATACTTGCTTGGTTTCCTGATTTGTTTATGCATCTTTTTGGTGTTGACAATCAACTAAATTACCAGGTTAAAAATAGAAATGAGGATATTAGTAAATCTACCAATTCATCTCTCTATAGCTGTAAATCTCAATGTGCAAAGGACGTATGTTAGGGATTCCTTACCTCAGCTTCAGAGTGGATTCCCTTAACTTCTGAAATTTTACTCAAATATGTTTTACATCTTCAGGGGAGCCTGGGTGGCTCAGTCAGTTGAGCGTCCAATTTCGGCTCAGGTCATGATCTCATGGTTCATGGGTTCCTGAGTTTGAGCCCCATGAGAGCACAGAGCCGACTTAGGATTCTCTGTCTCCCTCTCTCTCTGCCCCTCCGCCACTCACTCCCTCAAAAATAATCATTAAAAAAATTAAAAAAAATTGTTTTTACATCTTCATATGTTCACTTTCCTGAGGAGAGGATACATAGCTTTCTTCAGCTTCCAGGAAATCCATAACTCTATCAGAAACTATTAAAAATGGGTGTTATTTAATATATTCACCTGTACCATAAATGTCAGCACTGATGATGACAGAAACCTATCTACTTTTGCTTGGAATAAAGTATAACTTTTTTTTTCTCTGGTTTTTGACTTTCTTAAAGATCTTTATTCAGAATTAAGCACCGTAAGTAGTACCTGGAATAAAGCAACGTATAAAAGCACGGATGCAAACAGGATAGCTCCTGTCTTCTCCTTGTTCCCGGGTGACACTCTGTACCAAAGTGGCACTTTGTGTCCAGGTGCAGGTCAAGGTTGGTTTTTTTTTGTTTTTTGTTTTTTGTTTTTTTTTTAAATCATATAAAGTTCTAATGGACTAAGTGATCTGGGACCTGATTATGGGGGGAAATTACCTGTCTCCTTATGCATGCTCACAACCATTTAAAATCAACAGCAGCACTTCAACTAACGGTTCCTGCCACCTCACTTCAGAGAATGTGAGGCCATATGCTCCCAGCAGCAGAAGTTGACTTTAGAATCCATGATACATCTCACACCCAAAATTTATGAGTTCAGAGGTAGAAAGCTTTTTCTTTTTTTTTTTTTTTTTTTAATTTAGACTGACAGAATAGATTAGTTAGCTGTGGTCAAATCAGGTTAAAGTGTTTCTCTACCTACTCCACCTTTCCCCAGTACTATGTTCTTAAGAAAGTTAATGTTTGACGAGTGTATCGCATTGTTGCAAATTGAAAAAAGCAGTTACTGTTAAGGAGCATGCCCTTTTTAGGAAGAAAAATAGGACCTTTATGATTATGCTATTGATTCAGTCCTACTTATGATAACATATAACAACAGTGAATCTCTCAGCAGCACATTTTATTATTATGTAGTGTTTAAGTAGCGTGAGGGCCTATGGTTTATGGCATTTTGATCCTGGCTGTCCCTCCAAACTTTTATCTTTAAGTGGGTCATAAACACTATATATCTTATGTTGTTATCTTTTCTGTTGTTTATCTTTTAAGTGAACATAAATTAAGATTGCTATAAGCCTACATTCTTATTTAAAAATTTTTTTAATGTTTATTTATTTTTGAGAGAGAGGAAGAGACAGAGCATGAGCTGGGGGGGGGGGGGGGGCTGGGCAGAGAGAGGGAGACACAGAATCCGAAGCAGGCTCCAGGTTCTGAGCTGTCAGCACAGAGCCCGACACGGGGCTCGAACTCACAAACTCACCAACCGTGAGATCATGACCTGAGCCAAAGTCGCACACTCAGCCGACTAAGCCACCCAGGCGCTCCCATTACTATTTTTAAATGTTGGCTTCTTCTCAATGCATTTATTTTTACAAAGAGAAGACTGCCCCCTTTGGTGGTCATCAGAGAAGTTAAAACTTGGTTACATTCTGCATCCCAAGACAAGCACTTGGGAAGCCTAAAGGCATCTCTCTAAGGAAAACAAAGCTTTAAAATTATTTTGCAAGACTTTGACTCATACGTATTTTAGGTTGGCTGTCAGGAACCCATTTGGGGTGTCAAGAGTTTTTCTGCTCCTCCTGTAAGTTCCAGAGCTTCCTTTCAAGTAGAAGTTTTAAACATATAGGTGTTCTACATAACAAAAAAGCACCTGGCTTCTTAAGAAGATTGTAAACTGAGGGACAGAGAAGAAGTTATTTAAAAGGACCCCCACGGGGCGCCTGGGTGGCGCAGTTGGTTAAGCGTCCGACTTCAGCCAGGTCACGATCTCGCGGTCTGTGAGTTCGAGCCCCGCGTCAGGCTCCGGGCTGATGGCTCAGAGCCTGGAGCCTGTTTCTGATTCTGTGTCTCCCTCTCTCTCTGCCCCTCCCCCGTTCATGCTCTGTCTCTCTGTCCCAAAAATAAATAAACGTTGAAAAAAAAAAAAAAAGGACCCCCACTGGAGAACACACTGGCAGCACCCAAATAAATCCATTTTAATTGTCACTTTATTTCAACTACATTTTAAAGCTGTGATATCATGAGTGGAGAGGGAAGCAGCTCATACAAGAGCCTGAGTTCAAAGAAATTGAAATTTAGCGTGGAATGTAAAACTGAGGGCTTTTACTTCTAAGAGGATGGTTGTGGAAATACCAAGGGTGAAGGACGTGGGTTTGGTGCTGCAGCAGAAATAGTCTGGGGTGACCTTGCATTGGTCAGTGTCCATGAAGTAATGCTCTTTATAAGAGAAAAGCTTGTACCCGACAAGCTAGTAGAAATGTGCATTTCTCTTAAAAGTTTTTATTTTTTTCCTGTCCTTCTGTTCTAGAAGGGACATTATAAATTGCTAATGAACAGTGACTTTCACATTTTAAGAGATTAGATTCCCCCAGGACTAAAATAAAGTGTGCTTTAGCCTTCTTACACACAGGATATCCCATTGGGTTCCCTGCAGAGTGCTCTCTTCTTGCACCCTTTGGTAAGGGTGCACAATGGGTCACTATTGTCTGTAGTCTTTTTTTACATTGGGTCTCTGGCAGCCAGAGGGGAAAATAGTCACACACAGGGAAATGGTGCAAGTTAAAATCAAGTAAGCCTAGTGGGGTGGTAATGACTTTCCCATCATCCATGTCTTTGCCTTCAGGATATGTGAAGCTAAAAAACAATGTCACTCATTCAACGTTTATAGAAAACACACAATGTACGAGGTACTGTGCGAAGTACTGGAGGGCATGCGAAAGTATGCAAAACACAATCCCAGCGTGGAAGAATCCCGCCAGGAAGGGTATTTTCAAGTATTACTCAGACCTTATGATCCTTCAAGAAATTCTTGGGTGAATAAAATTGCACTTCTAATTTAAAATAAGCAAGAACTGGAAAAGCAAGAAATGGAAAAGACGCTATGTCTTTTAGGAAGAAGGTATGTAAATGTGTCTAAAATTTTTATTTCTAAGGTATACACAACGTGGCTTGGATGAATGAAGGAGTATGGGAGTTAACAGGCCAAGAGCGGCGCCAGGCTGGCCACAAGGGCCCCTTCTTGGCCGAGCCTGACTTCAAAAAGGCGCTGCTCTGATCCTGCACAGTTAGCTGAATCCGAACAAAGAGGCGACCGGCACTTTTACCTGGGAAGTGGATTAACTTTGAGGAAAAGTGGCCTCCGAGGAGGAAAAGAGGCAGCATTCTACCCGGAGTAAGAAGCGCCTTCCCTTCCCCCCGGACCGTGCAAGCTCACCTCCCTCCCGACTGACCTCACCCTTGCTCCCCGCCCCGCATCCCTACACTGGCGAGGCGGTGGGCCGCGCTCGGTGGGGTTCCACCGCCCACTCCACGCCCGCCGCGCTTGCACACGCCGACTCCCGCCGGTAGTCGGCCACGTGCGCCCGGGTCTCCGATCGGCCCACTAAGGGGCCGAGCGCCTCCAAGGTGGCAGTGGCAACCGTGGTGTCCCGATTTCTGTCCCTCCGCGCTTAGCCGAGAAGTCCGGACAGCGGCGGCGGTGGCGGGAGAGAGCGACTCGGCCCCTCCCTAGAGGGGGCCGCGCGACCGAGGGCTACGGGCACCGCCTCTGCTGCATCCGTGGCTGCGCGCTCCGCTCGGCTCAGACCCGCTCGGATCCGGAGCCCGCGCGCGGCGCTGCCTTCCCTTCCCCCTCTGCCGCCGCCCCGCGGGCAGCTCCCCCCGGCGAGACGCACGTTCGATCCTCCTTCGCCGGATTTACGGATTTCCGGGGGCAAAGAATTTTGCCTCAGTCCCTACCAGCATCTCTTGGCCTCTCCCCCCTCTCTCCTCGCGACTCCCCCACCCCGTGGGCGCGCGCGCGCGCACACACACACACACACACTCACACACACTCACACTCGCAGGCGCGCGTGCGCACGCCCGCGCGCCCCGAGCCGCGGAGTCTCCAGCAGATCCCACTCTCTCGGGCGCCGCTACTCACACAGGCTTCCAGTCGCCACGGGGCGTCCTCTGTCTGCGGCAGCAGCGGCGGAGGCAGCACAGGGAACCGCAGCTGCAGCCGGGCCGCGTCTTGCAGCTTCGTGTCCGGGACGGAGTCCGGGAGAAGCGGGCGAGGAGGACGACAAGGCGAGGAGGAGCCGCGCCGCGCCCAGCGCCCGGCTCCCGGCTCCGCGCGGCGGGCTGCCCCCGCTCCCGGTATCGCGGATCCAGGTAAGCAAGCAGCTCCGGGGCCCGCAGCATCCCTGGGGTGTCCGGGCTCGGTGCCGGGATTCCCCGGTCCCGCCCCCGCCATGGCCCCGGGACGGAGGCTTGGAGGGGAGTGGGCTCCCGGGAGGGGGAGGGGAATAGAGCTAGAGGTGAGGCTGGTGGGGAGGGGTACGTGGAAGCGTGGAGGCTTCCGCGCAGCCCCCCGCGCCTTTCCCCGCTCTACACCAGCTCCAGCCCTGTCACTTTTGCGAGCCTGGAGGTGCCCGGCTCTCCAGACAGCTGTGTCCTGCTCTCCCCGCCGCCGCCAGCCCGTGTTGGCCCTGGGCTCCGAGCCCGCCGCGCGCTTCCCACCTCCCCTGCACCTTGGACAGCGCACCCAGCAGCCCGCCGCCCCCTGCACGGCACCCGGGACGGAGCCCTGCTCGCGCAGCCCTCCCGCTACCCTCTTCTGGTCAGGTTGTCACCCTCTCGCCCTGCACCACTTGTCCTCTCTGTCTTGGCGGACTCCGCTGTGGTGCGGGCCGGAAACTTTACTCCCCTTCTCGTCTGCGCTAGGTAGTGTTGTTATTTTGTGACTGTCCCCTTACACGGGGAACCCGGACACCTTGGACGTGTCTTCTTCGGCGGGAGCAGGTCCTGGCCCGCCGAGTCGAAGGCAAAAGAGGCACTGGGCAGCTGGACTCGGTGGCTGCCAGGGTGCAGAGTCCGCGCCTCAGGTCCTGGACGCCTGCCGCCTCTCCGCCTCCCTGCCTCTCTGGACTCGACACGTGCGCGCCTCCCACGGACGCGGCCCCTCCCCGACCACCCCACGTCCTCCCCCTGCACGGCCACGGCCACCCCATAGGTTGGACACCCGGAGTTCGCGGGTCCTGATTGGCTGAAGGCGTAACCCCGCCTCCTTCCCGGAGGGGGTGGTTCTGGAGTGTTGTGGTTGTCATCCCGCGGCGCGCACATGGGGAAAGTGGGGTCGACAGGTGGGGAAGCCCGGGTGGGTAGGATCCCCGTGTCCCACCCTTCTCCTTCCGAATACACTCCTGCTCTTCTCCTTTTCTCTCAACATTTTGCTCCTGTAAGTAAAAAACAAAACAAAAAAACAAAAACAAAAACTGGCTTGAAACCCTACTTTTATCAGTATTGCATTTGTTTGGTGGTAGAGATTTGGAAAGCATATCTAGAAGAATGAGGGAAACAAATGCATGTGGGGACGGTTCGTGGCAGACTGGGCTGCAGTTTGAGTCCAGTAGTTTGGAGGAAGTAATGGGTGGCTAAGAGATCTGAAGATGGAGAAAGTGGGAGGGAAATTGTTTCTTGGATAAAGGAAGACGAAGGTGGGTGAACTTGGGAAGCTAAGGGGGAAAAAACAACTGGGTCATTTATGGGGTGACATGTGAAGGAGAAACCCATACGGGCACTCCCGGGAGGTGAGTGGGTTCTGCTGAAGAAGGCTCCGTTCCAGAAACGGGTAATTTTCGATAATATTTAGTTCATTATTAGCACACTTTGTTTCTGTTTTGCTGGCGTTGTCCTTTTGATAGGAGACTTTCTAGTAATGATGTCAAGCCATGTAATGGGTTTTGCTTATTCCCGTTTTGTTGTAATATATAGATTTCCAAGTGGCAATGAATTTCAAAAAGTGAACTTAAGAGCTCCTTTAGAGGGATGCACTAAATAGTTAAGGCAAAGTGCTTTTGAAATATTGTGAAGGAAGACGGATGAGCATTGCATAAAATCCAAAGATTGTTCTGGCGTTATTTAGGTCCTTTGCAGCAATACATACATACATACACACACACATATATATGTATGTATAAATTATGTATAAATGATACTGATTTCTCTTTATTTCAAAACGTGATTGCCTCTAGCATTTTCAAGCTTTGATTCCTTCAGGCCGTTTTGATGTTGTGTCTGTACATCTAAGAATATTGTAATTCTTATCTTTAGAAGCCTTGTCAATGCAAAACAAACAGCAACTGATGCAAGTTAATGTTGACAACTTTATATTGAGTACACTGTGTGTTATTTTATTTGCAAGCTAGTGAAATATGCAAGAGTAACATAGCATGACTGTTATTCCCCAGGGACCCATATCAAAACAAAGTGGGGAATCACATGAGGCTATTCCAAGGAGAACAGTTCAATTATTTTAAAAATGAATGTATTTTAAGATTCTTGGGTGTAAGCAGCAACAGTATTTTCCCATTTCAATTATTATCTTTGTACGCAGTGGTAGCACATAAAAACTCAGTAAGTCCTACAGCATGTTAAATATGTTAGGTAATTCCAAAGTAGATAGTGAAGGTTTTCCTTTTGATATTATTTGTATATAAGTAGACAAAATTGATTTTATGATTGTAGGACTTTGTATGGAAGGGACAGATTTGATACATCTGGCAAACTGGAAATTATTGCTATTGTTGAAAAAATAGGTCTTACTATGTTTTTGTATCTCTAGGTCATACTTTGATTTGCCTTCAAGGGATTTAGATTCTAGTTTTTAGCCTATCAAAGTTAGATGGCTTTTGAGGTAGGTAGAAGATGAATGTATATAGTCGCACATATGTATATCTGCAAAATATATGTATGTATAGATCCACACAGCTATATATGTATACACGTCATTTTGGGGTACATTCAGTGTATTTATTTATATATGTGTTATTGTCATTCTTAAATTTTTTCTCATTTCTTCCTGTCCAAAAGGTGGCCCTGTTTTAAACTGTAGAAAGCATTATTACCAGTAGAATTGGCCAATAGATCATGGAAACAGACAATAGTATTTTGTTGCTTGGCAACCACCTACTGTGAATGAAAAACAAAGCAGTGACAGCTGCTTCCACATCCTGATACCCATACTGTATAGCTCAAGCATTGAAGCCCTCCAAGTGAGACAGATCTAAGTTTCATTTGAGTCAGGTGAAGCTCTTTCTTTTGGGGGATGTTTTTAAAAAGAGTATTTACATTTTTTTGTCACAAGAATCACATTGTTACTGTGGGATGAAATGAAGCATCTAATTTCAGTTGCCCTCTTAATCGTAGTATAAACTGAAAGATGCAAGATAGGGTGACTTGTTTAGACCCTTCTCATTCTTCCCTTTATAGTCATTAGACACTGTAAGCACATTTTCTGCTGCTGTCAGATGCTTTTGGGGTTTTACAAAAACTTGAGTTCTCCGTGACACCTAAATAGATAGCTGGATTTCACTGCTAGCAGGGAATTAGAGATTTGTGCTCTGGCCTCATTCTTTAATTTCATGGGACACTGAGGCACAGTGAGGTCATGTGACTTGACCCTGGTGACAGAACCATCTCTAGAATGTCTTGCCTTGGGTCACATTTGGAAAGTTTCCCCCATTTCCTCCCTGGAATTATTCTTGTCCTTTAGTTACATAAAGTTTATAAAAAAAGATTTTTATCCTAATAAAGATACTTAGAAAATACAACAATATTTGGGAGTACAAATTCAGTATTGACACCAGGCTAGATTATGGTGTTAGAGGCATTGTATATCATGTGTTCTCCGTTCAGTATAAAAAGTCCTAGGACTCCTGTCTTTTTCCCCCCAAGTGGGGAAGCCCCATCCCTTGCTTTGGTAATTGTTTATACTTTTGGACAATCTTTAATGATCTATTATTCTCTGAGTGAGTTTTAAACAGGGATGAGATTGAAGATTGTGTTGGTCAGCTTGTATACCAGCGAGAGTTTAAACATTACAGCTAATTAATCACTCATTCTGGTCTTCTGTCTGCAACGTGGTGGAAATACTGTTGGTGTAGTGATTTGGGCTCTTTAAAGTACACGGGGCAGACTGTGTCGCTACATAATATTCATTTCAGTCTTTTATCAAAGCTCTCTTGCCAAAGATGCTACCTGAAGCGTGTTGGTGGAGGACAAGTCGCGTATCTGTGGGAGATGTAATCGTGCCAATTGTTTCTTAACTCTAAGATGATAATGAATAAATTACTGGGTGGCAAACTTGGATCACAGATGCATCATTAGGCATTTCTTCTAAACTTAGGAAATGTATTGCCTGTGTGATACATTTTGAGGTTCCTTATGCTATTTTAAAGAATCTGTATTTCATTGTTTATTATTTATGTCAAAGATAGGCATTTAACTTTAATGTAACAATTACAGTAGAAAAACTTGAAGTGGTCTGGTTGGAGAAACAATAAAGTGACAGTATTAAGTACCATTGAAGAACCATTTTCACCAGAAAAGCATGCACTTTAGCAGATTTATAGGGGGGAATAAATTGATTTAGAGCATGTTTAACCTAGTTTTGGAAGCCTGCTATTAACTTGTTCTAGCTAGGAGAATTTTCAAGCAGAATAATAATTTGGCAGATTCAAGTGAACTTCACTGAATTTTTAAAACTATTTTCTACAGTCTGGTTATAGTTTGTCCAGGGCAAGTACTTGTTTCAGATCCTCTAGGATTAATCGAAATTTCAAGATTGCTATTATTATTTTTTAAAATTTCTGAGCCATTTTTCTTTGCAAGGTGGGATGTTAAATATTCTGTCATTCATGCATTTAATTTAACTCACTGGAATTTTGATATTTAACTTCCCTATCGTATCTTCAAGTACAAGATAATGTGTGTGTATGTGAATGTGCAAACACACAGTACTTACATTTCCCCCCTTTTGTTGTTTTCATCCTTGTAGTAGAACACTAAAAGACTTGATTTATGGTTTTTTTTCATACAGTAAAGAGAAACTTTAAACAAAAGATATTTATGTTTTCAATTTCCTTATGTCTGTTTCCGCTATTATAACATGTAAACTCTCACCCACACTAATAGGATGATTGCTAAAAACAAGCATATATATGTGTATATGTGTATATATATATATATACATACATATATATGTATACGTATATATACGTATATATACGTAAAATACATATATATGTATATATACGTATATATAGGCAGCATCCCATTTGTTACCCTCCAAGCTAGCCAAGAAAGCATATTTTCTTATTTTTAGACAGACATATCCTTCCACACACATACCTACATAGACATTGAGTTTAAGGTCCTATAGACTCTTCTAAGAGTGGACAGGAATAGTGTGTTTATTGGGAGCTCTGTGCATGGTAATGCTGGTATATTTAGTAAAGTGTATATATTCAGATTTTCAGAAATATAGTAGCATAGGAAGAATTTCATTGAATTATTCCCTTTGTAAGATTTTCAAATTATGCTGAGAACATAACCCACAACCCTTACGACAGTTCCCAGTACCTACAATAGAGCCTGGCATGTAGTAGACACACAGTACCTATTTTGTGGAATATTCACCTGCCCTCCTTTTGTATATATAATGTTGCAAACACTTCAGTCGGTGTCTGCATGAATAGTATAAGTTGAGAAGACGGAGAAGAAATTACCGTAGTTTTCTAATTGTTTCTGGCACTATATTAAAAAAATAACTTAGCCAGTGAGATATTGTGGAATATACTTCTTCTCAGTGTAGAAAGTTATACCAGGAGTATTGATTTTTCACAAATACAGCCATCCTAAGTACAGAATAGCTCTTTAATAGCCCACAGCAGCAGAACAAAGGTTATGGCAGCTAGTCCAAAGGAATACTTTATTTAGTTGGAGCTAGAGGGTGAGGTTTGGTAGCCCCAGTGTAATTATCCAGACTGGAATGTGGCCAAGGGGCTGTGGTTAACATCCCAAACAGTGGGAAAAAAGCCATGGATGAGGTCTTTAGTGACTGTGAGTGGCCAGACCTCTGCTATGGTCTCATTTGCAAGAGAGCACTTTTAGTAGCTTAAAAACCACAACAACTGTTTTGCACTTAAGGGATTGAGCCGAGAGTTACCATTCTAGATCCCAGGTACCAAATTTCTGGTCATTGGATGAAGTCATAATCCCAAGAGTTCAGTGACATTGAAATAAGTCTCTCTTCTTTGTCCTGTGCCATCCTTGTGAAGTAGGTGGAGAGTGATAGTGTCTCTGGGGACAACCATGGCAGGATCACAAGGTAGGTAAAGTTTAACATGCTTCCAATTAGTCTCAAACATCCTTCAGCTTTCCACCACTACCCAGCTGTTTATCTCCGTTGTAGGGCTTAATTAATAGTTTCGTATCAGCAAAGCTCCAGCAGACTGCTTCCTGAGTTCCCTTTTTCTGTGAGAGAATTAGTCCTGCTATGTTTTTAAAAAACACCTCTCCCATGGCCGACCTCGGGTCACTCCAGGTTGGGGAGAGGGAGCTACCACATCTGTTGACCAGGGCCAAGTCATGTCCCCTCTTTGCCCATCTCTATCAAGACTCCCTTTTGGGGGAAAAATGTGTTAAGGTGTATACTGTTAAAAGGCTATAATACTTTCCTGGAGAGATTCCTGAGTATGTTGCATACATTGGGTTCTAAATATAATTATGTAATATAACATATATATTAATATAATTATGTGTTTAGTTTCACTAGTAGAATTGTACCTACTATTTTTTTTAAATTTTTTTTTCAACGTTTTTATTTATTTTTGGGACAGAGAGAGAGACAGGGCATGAACAGGGTAGGGGCAGAGAGAGAGGGAGACACAGAATCGGAAACAGGCTCCAGGCTCCGAGCCATCAGCCCAGAGCCTGACGCGGGGCTCGAACTCACGGACTGTGAGATCGTGACCTGGCTGAAGTCGGACGCTTAACTGACTGCGCCACCCAGGCGCCCCTGTACCTACTATTTTGATGCATAGGGAAGGTAGTTTTGTCCAGGGAACACTTAAATAATATCGTATTATTTTCTTTTAGGATTATTTCTTTAACAAACATTTATTGAGCATTTACTGCATGAATGGTACAGTATTTGGCCCTGGGTATCATAAAGATTCTTAAGGCACAGTTCCTGCTCATAGATGAGAATATGCTGTTTGCAGGGAAGTGCACAAATGTGACTTTAAAGGTGACTATGCAGGAGGATCAGTAGGCCTGGAGAGCAGGACGGCAGACACACAATGGCAGACCTAGTGAAACCCATACAAGATTTTGAGCTTCATGATATTAGTTTCACAATCTGCCTCTTGAACACAATTCCATGCAATTCCTGCTATACTACTGATTCCTGGGTCCCACCCCAGACCCACTGTACCAAAATCTTCAGGGACATGGCCTGTTGGAGCAGACATGGTCAGTGTCATACTTATTTGCCCAAATGCCCACTGCTCCAGTTCATGTCTGCAGAATGCTTCTGCAAGTACCTCTTGTTCTCTACGCGGAGCCTTTTTCTCCCACATGTAGGGCAGCGTGGTTGGGCAGTGAAGTTAATGGCCTCAGGACTGGACCTAGGCCAATGACAGAAGGGAGCTGGGAGGTAATACACTAGCATCTTGGACTTTCTGGTGTGATAACTGACACACGTTCCACACTGTGTCCCCAAATTGCCTAGTGAAACTGAACCTCAGTTGCCCATAATGGCAATCTCTTAGATATCTGTGCTTTGTTGACTGTCTCTCTTTCCTCTACCAGTGCTTCTAGGATCCTCTGCTAAATAAATAACTTGTACTTACATTCTGTCTCAAGATCTGTTTCTGGAGGATCCCAACATAAGATACTGAAGAATCTGCTTTATTTAATTTTATTTTTTATTAATGCCCCCACTGGTTTTTATAAAGAGGCAAATTTGGGAGACTTGGTCTCAGGTGATGATGGAGAGCCACTGAAGGATTAAGACGTAGGCATTGTCATTTTTCATTTGCTTCTTAGCAAGATCATGCTCGCAGGTGTGTGGCAAGTGGATTCATGGAGGAAGAGTCAGGAGCCTGGAGATCAGTTAGGAGGTGGCATTGCCCAGGCAAGCAATGGTCAGCACCAAAGTGAAGGTGGCAACTGTGGGGATGGAGGTGGGGGAAGGATGCAGGATGGGTTGTGGTGGAAAGCTGTCTGGAAAGGTCAACAGGACATGGAGGCCTGCATGTGTGTGGTCACCTAGCTGACTGCTGTTCCAAAAATGAGATTTTAATCCTCTCTCTGCCATGCATCGTGGCCCTGCTTTGTGCATTAAGCTCAGCACCCCTGAAGGGCTGAGACTCCTGTGCCTTGCCTGTAATCTTGGTCAGGCTTTCTAGAGTTAAGGAGCACAAGTCTGGGAATAAATAAAAGAAGACAAGAAGATAAATTGAAGAATATAAATAATTCACTACTAGATCATTAAAGGAAGAAAGTGATATTTTACAGGAAGGATTTGTGGAGTTACAGACAAGGAGAGTTGCAGAGATGCCTGTGACGCACGTCCTTTTTCTGATGAATAGTGATTCCCCCCCCCCCCCCTGCCGCCCCCATACTCTTGACTAAGAGGAGATTTTCATCCACCATCAGTTTCTGGAAGTCCTAGCCTGTACTTAGGTCTATTGTTTTTCCTGCTTCTCTGAGACCCTGTATTTTAGCTAAGTGAATGAGTGGTAGCTGGGGTTGGGGCTGGTTCTTTTCTCTTGCTCTGTCAAAATGCCAGGCTTTTCCTTGCAGTTTCCCCTGCCAGCTCTTAGGCCACCAACTCCCAAAGGAGACCAAAGGGTACAGAGGAGGGCAGGAGAAGGGAAGAGCAAATCCGTAAAAAGAGCTCTTCTGAATTAAATGCTTAATCATGAAATGAACAGGTTAAAGCTTGTTAGTTGATATGAAATAAAAGGAGGCAGCCTTCTAATTGTCCCATGTACAAACACTTACATTCTGGCTCTGTCTGTAGTCAGATGTGCCAAGGCTGAATCGTCCAACAAGAGCAACTTGACACCATCACCTTTCTGCAAAAGTAGCCGTGAGCCGATGACACGGAGAAGACTGCATTATAAGAAGCTGTAGAATGGGTCAGCAGAGAGCTTATTGGGCCTTGCTTAACACGCAGAACAGAGTCAAGGCAGTGGCAATACGGGGCATGTGGGCATAAGGAGGCTGGAGAGACTGTGTTCAACACAATTCAAGGAGAGCAGCCTTAGAATATTATGAACGTATTTATG
Source organism: Prionailurus bengalensis (assembly GCF_016509475.1). Lineage (NCBI taxonomy): Eukaryota > Metazoa > Chordata > Mammalia > Carnivora > Felidae > Prionailurus > Prionailurus bengalensis. The sequence continues at coordinate 26,990,073 of NC_057343.1, forward strand.
ATATTTTTAAATTAAACTTTATTCGGACATCGCTGTAGATTCCCATGCGGTTACAAGAAATAACCCAGAGAGATTCTGCGTACACTCTGCTCATTTCCCCCCAATGATAATATCTGGCAAACCTATAGCACAATATCATAACCAGGATATTGGTTGATAGAGTCCGTCATATCTTCTTCATATTTCCCCAGTTTTACTTGTAATCATTCGGGTGTATGTGCCAGGTTTTTTCTATTCAGTACTCAGGGGATATTTTTTTTACTTTTCAAGGAGTCTTTTTCATTCTAAAATTTTGAAAAAAATTCACTTGTTGGACTTGTGCTGGCTTAGCTGTAACTGAAGAAAGGGTAATGTAGAATCGACTCCTTAACCCCCTTCCAAGTCTGGGATTCTGCAGAGTGGAATCAAGGGCCACCTAACATGGCAGGAAGGTCAGTAGGCCATGGTATAGCTTCCACTTTATTACTAGGTAACCACTTTATCACTGGCGCCTTTCTATGGCAATACACAAACCTTTTAAAAGTATGTCTATTGCAAGAGAAGCTTGCTTATTAAATCCTATTGTAACTCATCTTTCTTGTACCAGAGTTTCTGTCCTTTCCTTCTGGCATTTCTTGCCCTCCCCTTTTCCTCTTTGGGTCGGAGGGGGCTCACCCCTTCAGGTTGTGCTCCTAGATTCCTGAGTCAGGCTGTCTTCAGCCTGTGGGAGGCACTGGTAAGAGAGGGCAGGGAGAAGGGCAAGACCAAGGCATTTTTTTCTTTTCTCTAGCTTCGTGCAGCATCCCTGGCAGTGAGACTCCCTCCTCTGTAGCACCACTCGTGCTTGACACACTGGCTCTGGTGCTAGCTGCTCACAAGTGACCTTGGCCCATGGGCCCCAGAGACATACCCTCCTGCCATTGTCTCTTCAGCCTTGGGGAGGTAGCAGCCTCCTGCTCTTGCTGATCTCTGGATTGCCTCGCTATCCTGTTAGGCTCTCTGCTCCACCATCACCTGAGTAACCAAGTCCCTATATTAAATTTCCTTTGTAAAAAATGCTTGAAGAGATTTCTGTTTTCCTAGTTAGATATTCTGCAGTTCTTCAAAGCATGGAAATGGTATAAATCTGAAGAGGTTTTCTGTTTCTGACATTCTGGTGTATTCCAAGGGAAAAATCTCGCGAACTCTAGTCAGGGCAGAATTTGTAACTTGTAATCTCACCTCTCCCACCTAGAATCCCAGCCTCTTTACTGATTATTCATCTGCTCCCAGTCTTTGGTTTTCCAACCTGATTTCCCGTTGTCTAATATATTTGGTAATTTTGCAGCCTCCCCTAGTGTCTTTGTTATTTTGTCCTTGGGCCGCTCTTTTACTAATCTTCCCTATCTTATTTTCTGCTAGCGGTTCTTACTGACCTCATCTCCATGTGTAATACCCTTATGCCCATGTTAACATATTGGTCTCATGACTCGCTCCTGAATGTTCTTTGGTTTATGGAGCATACATCTGCTACATTAGGATTTGGTTTTGCTGTCACTTCACTTTCTTGCATGAGGATGCTGTTTATTTGTATTACAGGGGTCCTCCGCCTCTTCTCCTATAAAAGTATATGTGACTCTATAACAAAAACAATGGTAAGAATTTGAATAAGAATGTCTTTGTCAGAAGGTAATAGGACTCTGTAGAATCTTCAGGTATAAAGCATATTTAGAAGCCATGTCATTGAAAGCAAAGCTGGGAACCACCATGATGGCCACATATACTACCTTAAGGAAGGGACATGAAAGAGAAACAGTATGCTTAGGGAAGGTGTTGGGATGGTAAGGTTGACCACTCAGGTTCCTCCCCCGGTTGGAGAGCAGTCTTATTGGTTGCTACCATATTGGTCTCATAGTTGGTCACATTGAGCAACTTCGTCTTTTCTCCAGGCGGGTCCCCAGGTGAGCACAGGGAACTGGGAGTTGGAGCAAGGAAAATGCTTTCAAGCTATCTCCAACTAAGATGTGTAAAAGGTCACACAAATAATCCAGTTGTAGGTGCCCCATCTTCCAAGGCCAGGGATAGTACCCTTAGGCACTGCAGCACACACGGGGGATACTCTTTAAATGGATAGCCATGCAAACCACTACTGGGACTGTGGATTAGGGTCGGGGAAAATCCAAAGCTTTGGCTGAAGAAGAATTTAAATATTGAAAAGTAGCCTGTGGCATGAGCTCTGGATGTGTTCAGGTCCTGATGTTCTTCTGTCCTTGTGGTGGACACAGGGCTGGGGAGTGTTTTGCAGCTAGTGCACACAGTTATGAACAGATGGATCTCTTTGGAAGCTGGAAGGCCACTTGCTTGCCTCTGCTCTCCACAATGATCAGAAGTGGTGAGCGTTGGGCAGGAGAATTGTAGATTAGGCGGCTCTGGGCAAGCTGACAATGGAAAAGAAATAAGCTTATTTTAAATGGGCATAAGCTTTGAAGGCAAGTAATAAAGACATATTTCAGCCTCATGGACAAATTAGGGTTCTAGTTAATACAAGTGCAAGATCGGAAAAAAATAAATCACTTGCTCATCTCTAATCGCTAAAGAACAGTTTGTTTAGTAACAAAGTACCAATCATGCCTGCTCTTACGCGAGTTTCTCCTCTATTTCTCTTTTTCCTACATCTCTCAGAACTAGTTGAGTTCAGGGTCCTTTTTCCCCTGGGAGTGCTCTATACATTTTTATTCTGGAAAGTGGAGCCTATGTGAGAGCCACCAACAGTTTCCCAAGACATCCTTCTGAATCCTGGTCTTTTACCCACCTCGGTTCCATCTTTCTGTAAATATATAATCCCTGTTTCTTTCCTCGTTACTCAGTAATGTGCTGTGGCATGAGGAGAGAGTTTTTAAATGGAATTTTCTTGGGCATTAGGAACTTCAATCTATCAAGAAGCACAAAGCAGGCACTGTAGAAGTGAGAGTTGTTTTCTGTGCATTGGTTGTGCGCTCTATTATGTTGAGTTGGCCCTCAGTAGTCTCTGATTTTTCTCATCTAGTTATTAAAAGAATAATGTTGGTAGATATATATTTAAATCTCACATAATATTGTGACCTAGCTTGGTACTCATTCTGTAGTAAAGATTTAATGTTTTTGGAGGAAAGCATGCTGCATATTCCTTCTGCCCAATGAATAGGCACTTATTGTGCCAAGTTCATGCTAGGTGCTGGAAATACAGCAGTGAACAAAAATGATCACTGTTCCTGTCCTTCTGGGAGCCCCCAGTTTACCAGAAAGGACATTAAGTAACCCCCAAATAATTCTGTAATTAGAACTCTTGACAAGAACTTGGAAAAGACCAGGTTTCTCTGAAAGGGTATGGAGAGGATGAAGTAGTCAGAGAAGGCTTATAGAGGAAAATAATTTACAAATGAAGATCTGAAGAATGATTGGGGCTATCCAGCTGGGGAGTACCATTTGCGAAGCCCTCACCTGAGAAACATCTTGGGTTTTAGAGCCATTGAAAGATACTCGGGTTGGTGCAGTGCATTGAGTGAGGGTGGACTGTACCTGGCGGGGAGGCCGCTGAGATGTGGCTTAGGGCCTGGTTATGCCACACCTGCTAAGCCATGCTGAGGACTTTGGATTTTATCCTAAGTGCAATGGGAAGCCATTGAGAAGTTTTTGGATTTTTTTTTTGTTTGTTTTTTTCTTTTTTAAAGTTGAGATGAAATTCACATAACACAAACTGTGTGAAAGTGAATAATTCAAAGGTATTTAGTACGTTCACAATATTGTCCAACTACCATTGGTATGTCTGTTCTAAAACATTTTCATTGCCCTAGATGGAAACGCCATTCCCATTAAGCAGTCATTGAAGAGTTTTACAAGGAGTGATGTCGTGTTACCTGTAGCATGTAAGATCTTTCTGGCAAGTTCTGAAGAAGGGATTGGAGAGGGGAAGAGTGGAAGCAAGACAGCAGACTTGGAAGTAGTGGTCAAGTTCAGAGACAGATGATAGTGATGGCTTCCTGGACGAGGGACAAGATTAGTGAAGAGAAGAGTGGAATGATCCAATATGGAGTTATATAATCAAGTTTGATTATCTGTGTAAGTGACTTAGTCACTGTTTAACTATCTACATAACTGTTTCCCAAAGGATAATTCATCCCCTATTCAGATCTAGGTAGTCTGCTTGTTAAAAGTACAGGTACGTAAGCCCACCTCAAGGTACTGATGCAAATGGACTAAAGAGGGATTTTAAGGGATTCTTCTCGGAACTGAGGTTTGAGAACCATTCATTGTTGTTTGTCATTCTTTCTCATTCTGATGCCCTTTAAGATTGCAGGCTGTCAACAGTCCATCAAGGTAGGATGAATTAGAATGAGACACAGAATAAACAAATGGATAACCCACTGTACGCTTGTAATTTTGAGTGGGATGGATGCTTTTTGGAGATGAATCTTTAACTTGATCTTAAAGACAAGTATGTAATACAGACAGTTCTATGGGTGGTGTTTATTTTTGTTTCTTTTCTTTCTTGGAGTGTGTGCCTCTCCCAGAATTAAATGGTGACTGACTGAGAACAATGACATTCTTATGAAATACAGTGTAGGTACAGTGTAGTAATTTGTGGTAAGAGACACATACAACTGCTGGAAATTAACATATAAAACCAACCATCCTGGTATTTTTTGCGGTTACCTTGTAGCTACAGGATTCCTATTAAAGACATGTTCACTCCAATTAACTGAATTTAGAAGCCAGAGTTTTTTGAGACTTTATAGTCAGAAAATCCTACAAGCTTTGGTAAAAATCAACCAATCAACAAATCAAGATTTTGTCTTTGACTTCTGGTTTCTGTTTGCTGTCGGTAGGTTTTTCTAAGCCATTACTACCTTTTTAGAGCTGTTAACTTGCAGCCAGAGTCTACGACATTCAGATGTTACTGTCCCGTTCAAATAATTCCCTCCCCCACCACAATTTCGCTAACATGTTTGGTTAAATTATAATTTTAGAACTGAAGGATATTACAGAGAATTTAGTTTTCTGTTGTTGTTGTTGTTGTTGTTGTTGTTGTTGAAACTATTACCTTTGGAGATCTTAAAGTAAGTGAAAGAAGACTCCTACTAAGGGAGTGGCGTTAGGTCCTTGGGCATTAGGGTCCCTGAGGAAAGGGTGTGGGTATCCAGCAGCAGTCAAGGGTTAAGCCCTCTATTTTACCCAGCATAACAGCCTGCCAAAGTGGTTGTAAGCGGCCTCAATGGTACCTGCTCTTCCTGCAAGTAGCTGGTGTCTCTTGGCATGCTTGCAAGAGATCCCTTCTTCCCTCCCCCACTAGGACTTCCTCTGTTTGAGTATGAAGTGCTCAGCTCCTACAAGATGTTTCATTTTGATTAATATTATTTCCACTCTTCTGGAAAGACACTTGGGCACCTCTGGCTGTGTTTCTTTTTCAGCATGTACAAATTCGGATCTTAAAGTGGTTTCATTGCTTCATCATAGAGTTTTATAATGAAATAATATTTTGAGTGCCTGATGGGTTTTGATCTTTTTCCCTGGACCACTTAGGTTTGGAGAGGGATCTGAAGAAAAGCGGTTCATTTATTTTCCACCAAAGATAAACAGAATCGGTAAATAGCCAGCTTTTTTCAAAGCTTAGTTTTTCTGTTCCACAAAAATGCATGTTGTTGTGTAAGAGCATACACTATAGAAGAATACAAAAAGGAAAGTAAAATTCCTCTGAAATACTAGAGTTAGCCATTGTTGACATTTTTGTAAAATTCTTCCAAGTATAATTCTCTATCATCTCTATTTATGTGTGTCTGTGTATATTCTATGTACAGATGAAGGTCTCAGTAAATGGGATTTTGCTGTATGTGTTATTCTGTAGTCTGTGTTTTTCTAATAACATGTGGTTGGCAACTGTCCATGCCAATAAATATATATTATCTTTTTAATAATTGAATACTCTTATTGGATGCTTTTCATGTAAGCAATTCAAATCCCAGGGCAAAGTAGCTTAAATAATAAGAATATAGTGAAAATCCAGTGGGTAAGGGCTTCAGGCATAATTTAATCGGGACTTAGGATTTCTCTCCTTTATAGTTTTCTTTTGCTTACTCTTTTTCATGCTCCTCATGGTAGCAAAATCGCTGCAGCTCCAGGGGCTCATTATCCAGAGAAAGAGAGCCTCTGCCAGTCACCGAACTAAAATCCTGGGCTTCTTCTGCCTGGATCATCTTAGGTAATGTGACCAAGGGAATGCCATTATTCTGATTGTTTCAGATCTGGGTAACAGTTTATGCTAATCCCATCCAAAATTTGTGAATAAGGAACTCAGAGTTCTGCTGGAAAAGAAGGTGAAACACCTTGCAAAGGAGGCAGCTAATGGTTTCTGTTAGAGTTTACTCTGGGCTTACTGATAGACATTTAAGTTGTTCCCAGTGTTTCAGTCTAAACACTATTGCTGCCCTAAGCTTGCTTGTATATATACTTTATTCTTTTGCAGTAATCTCATTTGGATAAATTCTTATTAGAGGAGTTTCTGGGTCAAAAGATATGCCCATTTTACATTTTTTAATTGACATAAACCATCCAAGCTGGAAAACCATACTCTTGCCAATTATATTTTGAAATCCCTCAACTGCCTGTTGAGAGGCTGTTGTTTGTTTGTTTGTTTGCTTTTTTTTTTGTGTGTGGTTTTGTTTTGTGTTGGTTTTTGGTTTTGTTTTTTTGTTTTTTGTTTTTAGCTTCTGAACTGAAGCAGAATTTCAGGCGTCACAATTTCTCCAAGCAAGACAAACTTGACCTGACATAAGTTGAGGTTAATCAAAGCTTCCGTGTATAAGATGTTTCACCAGGAAGGCAAAGAGGGAAGGATGGAGAGGAATACATTCTTCCAGCTGCAGGCCTAGTTTTTGGTGGGCGATGGCTCAGGAATTGACTGGGTGCCCCTGAGTGCCACCCTGTCTCTTCTCAGTGGCATGTGCTCTCCAGTCACTCTGCATTGTCTACCTCTTCATTCCCATGTCTGGAAAGTGCTGGCGGATGGTGGCCATTCATGCAGTTAGTCTGCACTTTCTATTGTACCTCTGAAGTTCTTGAACTTAGTAGAAAAAGCTAACGCAGAAATCAGTGATCTCTGAGATGGTGAGACCTTGGTCATTGTTTTGAGGAAATGAACGGGGCAGCTCATGGGTGACACACTTCCAGGGAACCAATGACAGATGTGATTTGTTAGGATGGCCTGTATTCATATGAATGAGAAGGACATTTGAGTGGAAACTGAGCAGAAGATCTCAGAGTTACAGTGAATGTCTCTTTGAGTATTTTCTGGCACAGTTGTAGATGCCATCCTGTTTAATCCTCATACTAACCTTTTTTCTGTCAACAGTAAGAGGAAACCAAAACCCAGGAAGATTAACTTGTCCACTGTCATAGCTAGTATGCGGAAGAAACAAGAATTTTGAACCTTTTATCCCACCACATTTTGCTCTATAAGGGTCCCTCTCTCCCAAATAGAAATTATTAATAACAACTGGCTTTGTTTTATTTTAACTGATGATGTAAAAGAAGGAATATAGTGGTTAGTTCTAAAATTATGATGGCATTAAAGAGATTCACCTGAAATTTTTAAATGATGAAAATTAACCCAAAGTGCAAATGACCTAGATGAGATGTGCAACCTAGAAAATAAGGAATTTGGATCAATAGTGACAAAGGGAACAGGCTCACTTGTGGGCACTGAGAGTTGGGACTTTCTTTCATGAGCTTGAAACTTGAGGAAAGGGGCCAAATGGTAAAAATAGATAAGATTAAGTGCATGTGAGCATGTTCTAAATTATTATGTGTTCTAAATTATTATGTGAGCATGTTCTAAAGCTGTGAATATGCTAAAGAAAGAAATTATTATTGTTAAATTGGAAAGGTTTATCACGGAAGCCTATTTACATGACAGAATTTTATTACAAAGTAGAGAAGTGATAGAATTTTAGAGATGTGTGAGCTTGGCTGCTCTGTTTTTTGGGCTCAGACTGCTAGATGGACATGAATCAATTAAGTCAAACACCATCCTGATCAACAAGAAGAAAAAAAAGGCAACTTATGTTTTTAAAAAGCAAAAATACGTTTCCACTAAAAAAAAAAAAAAAGACTGTTAGGGTGTATGCAGCATGTTTAGTAGAGAAAAGCAACAGCTTAAATTCACAGGAATGGAATTATGTAGCACAGGGTCAGTTCTTCTGTCACTTCGAAGAAGGAAGAGTTCCTTGTGGGCAGGGGCCAAAAGGAGAGCTCCACCTTGTGCAGTCTCTCACCACCCTCCACCTCTCTAATTGCCAAATGCCAGGGGGAGCTGGAGGGCACTGACAGATTGAGTGGTCTTGGTGAGTCTTGTGTTGCATCTGGCAACAAGTGTATTGGTCTCCTTGGGTTCCTGGCGGCTGCTATGCACTGCCCGTCGTTTGTGGTGTCTTCCAGTGGACAGCCGATTAAGAGCCATGGGGCAGAGGACCCGGCTTTGGCAAATGGCCAGCTGTATATGGCAGACCCTGCTCGCTGTAAGTGCTTTGGTGGGAACTGGGCACGTTCTTTCCCACTGATGCTGTAATGAACCGATGACAGAATACCTGCTATAGTGTCTCCTTCATCACCTTCCCTGGGAATTGACTCCATTGCCCGATTGCACTGATCATGAAAAACTTAAAGTGTGCAGTCTACACTTCTCTCTCCTTGGCTCGATGAGATTGCTGCTTGCCCTATTTGGCAGTCTCGAGAGTAGCTGTGAGCACCAGTGAGGTTATTGGCTGATGAGTTAAACAGAAGCTGGATAAAGTGTGGCTCCCTGCATAGTCAGGGCAGAGCTTCTAGTCCCAGGGTTAAAACAACACGGACACAGCAACTGAAAATGTCACTGAGCAGTGCACCATGAATAGCCTTTGATGCCCAATGGGGCCATCCGTGCCCCGGTGCTGAAGTGCTGCTGCAGACTTCCAAAGCTCCAAATTTGTGCTCAAGTTTCTTTAGTCTCAAAATCTTAGCGTGAAATATTTAGTACCCTAGGAAAGCTAAATTAATGGTGAGTCAAAGTAATTAAGGCAAAGTAAATAATCTCCAAGGTTCTCATTCCCCGTGAAACTAATTTCATATCTTATCCTTCATGTGTTAAAAATAGTTCTCTGCTAATTCAAGATGCCCGTGCTCTGTGTTAGTGAAGTGCACTTCAGTTCTATTGAAAGGATGCAGATTAGGGAGTTATTTTCAATTGGGCATTTTTTTTTTTTAAAAAGAGAGACACTCATTTTGGCACCACGAGAGTGTGACTCTCTTTGGGTGAACTGAGAGTTGGATACAGCTGTAGCCGGGCGGATGATGGGCCAGCTAGCTTACGATGACTTGCAGCTGGGACAGCCTCTTCATCCTTCTAGATCCTTCTAGTGAGAACTCTCAGTTCCCATCCTTCCATTTGATGATGAGATTAGTTTAACTCCTTTGCAGGATTTTGACTGGCGAGAGCTTGTCCTTGTCTGTGACTACACGCGTAGGAAGTAGATCTGGGTAGGTTTTCTACATGATGGGAACATTGGGTCTTGAACATAATTTGAGAGTTATTTGTCACCTGAAAATAATCAGGACATATAAATAAGGGGACGCTTGTGAGCTTATGGGTTTGTAGACTCCAGTGTAACCAAGCTGATCTTTCTACATTTGAGCCATTCCGGTGATAATGCCCCATTGTCCCAGGGCCTGAGAACACATGGTACTTTGGAGTCAGTGCATGGCTATGATACTGTGGCTTCCTCAAGCTAATGAAACTGCTTCAGAATTTATTATTGTTACAGCGGCGGTCTTGATCAAATGTGAGAATTCTTTTCTCTACGATCGGAGAGTATTTTGGTTAGAACGAACAGAGGTGGTTGAAGAGATGTCGAGCAAACAGTCCTCAGTTACCTACAGCTGAAATATGCCATCGTTATCTTCTTGCTCACCTTCAGAATTCCTCAGTTATCTTTTTGTCTTCAAAGAGATGCCTTAGCTCTTCAGCACATCATGGGCCTGTTCTTCCAGAGAAATGCAGTTTTGCTTTTAATATGTTTTGAGATGGCAACCTGGGAGTGGAATATGCAGTACTCTGCTTACATCACAGAGTGGAGTCTGTATCTCGCCACACATCCATGCGGAAAAATGCGCATAATTAATAGAAGGAGAATCATATGTAAAGTGATTCTCTTATGTTTGATATTTGGTTTTAGTGTCATAAGAACATTTCTGTGCACAGTGAAGTGTCCCTTTTGCTAATTTTTTATTTCTCTTTCTGAAAAAAATACCAGAATTAAGTTGAGCATAGGTGCGTGGCATGTATGGATAATATTTTTACTGTGTGTGAAGCCATCATACTATGGACATCATGGCTTTTTAGTATTTTATCATAATCATTCCATTTATAGAGTACCTAACAAAGTGCAAAGCATCAGCTCATTTTTTTGATCATCATGACTTCTGAATGAGCAGGGTAGCCATTTATTATCCCTGTTTTGAAGGTGATGAAATTGAAATTTGGTGAAGTCAGTTTGTCGGTAATCCCTTCATTGATTTGTCCTTTATTTCACAAACTTTTACTGAGCGCTTCTCAATGTTTGACAGTTCTGAAGGTACAAAGATGAGATGGTCCCTGCCCTCAAGGATACTAGAAGAAATGGACAGGCACAGATAACGCTGTGTGGCCGATATTAAGTTGCAAATAGCGTTCAACTTTCCCACAGCAGGGTGCGGTTCATTCTGGCAAGGGAATTGAGGTACTTTTTCACAGAGATGAGAATTGAACTAGGCTCCAGAGGGGTTCTCCAGGTAGGGAAGGTCTCATCCAAAGGTGAGACACAGAAAGACGGAAGAGCCCCAGGAGAGCTGTGTGAAGTGGCTGGAACATTGAGAACAAACAAGCAGGTGAGATGAGGCTTGGAAAGGTCCCACAGCTTGTAAATGACAGAGCCAGGAAGGGGCGGGGTTTTCTGCTTCCTAGTGTGATGCTTGTCCTGTACATTAGGTTCTCTGTTGCTTATTTAGGTTTTCTTTTTTTTTTTTTCTAAATACATCACTGGCACCCTCTACACAAGCCATGTTCAAGACTACGACAACTAGGGATTTCATTTGACAAGGTTATCTCATATGGCTAGAGGTGTAGCTTGTGTTTTAGTCAGTGTATGAATGTGTGTGCTCCTATGGATTAAGGTGAAGTGACTGGGGGCTGAGGCCCAATGGTCTCAGTTAAATGTTCTGACAGGAGAAGAGCAGGTGCCTTTTTATCAGCCACAAACAGGTGTGTTTCTGCTGCCTGACCCCAGCCCTAGATTGGAGGTCTCCCAGGTTATGTAGATATGGCACTTGGCAATCTAAAGGCTTTAGTCATTATTTGGAAGGGGTTGGTTTTTTGAAGCTGTTGCTCTGGTTGGAAATGATTTTTTGTTCACAGCGCTGAGTAAATGCTAGAAATAATTGAAAGTGACTTGAAGAAGGAGAGTAAAGTGGAGGTAAGGCATATTAGCTGCCGGCTGATGTTACTGCTTGAAAGCAGGCAGTTTTGTTAGATTTTGCACACTGTATGTGGTGTAAAGAACAAACCTTTCCATTTTTTTTTTCTGAGAGCCATGATGTTATCTCAGTAATTGAAAATAATCTTCTAAAGTTGCTCTTTAACTAGATTTACACAATCCCCTTTCAAATCGGCTGTTATCTGCCCTTACATTTCACAGTAAATGTTGCTGTCTGCACAGCCCCTGCTAACAAGAAGATCAAGTGTAACTCTTTTCATGATTTGAAATAAAGTGTTTCTATTGTAATTATCCTGGCTCCTGGTTGTGGTGTTAGAAGGGGGCTCCTCTCTTAGCTGGGTTTACAAGGAATACAAAGCGTTGTGTTCTAGCCGCGTTTCCTTTCACGAACATCTTAAGCAATTGTCTAACTTTCTCAATCATTTAGATTTTTTATGTTTAAAAATGTTTTCATGGATAGTTCATGGTGTGGTCTGGGATTAAGGAGAGGTGGGTTTTGGGAATTTTTACATCTGCTCTCCAGGGTAAACTTGAGAGCCACTATATCTCCTGTTTATATCTTCACTGACCTCATTTTGGCAAAATTAGAATAAACGTTATGCCTAATAAGCTGCAATAGGCAGGTTTTAAATGGGTGTTTTATGACGGTGGTGACAGAGGTAAACAGTAAAATGTGTTACTAGAGAATGTTGTGAAAAGCTGGAATCTTGTTTGAAATTCTTCAGCAACAGGATAAGTTCTCATATGTTTGGAGCACAGATTCTCTGAGTCGCATATACTGTGATAATACATTTAACTGTCTACTCCTAGATTGTGTTCACATTTTATTTTTAAATTGTGATGTCATCCCCCTGGCATTATTGACTTAGAAAAGCATTTTGCTTATTGGAGGCTAGCACTTTTCTTTTTTTCTTTTTTTTTTTTTAATTTTTTTTTTCAACGTTTATTTATTTTTGGGAGAGAGAGAGACAGAGCATGAACGGGGGAGGGGCAGAGAGAGAGGGAGACACAGAATCGGAAACAGGCTCCAGGCTCTGAGCCATCAGCCCAGAGCCCGACGCGGGGCTCGAACTCACGGACCACGAGATCGTGACCTGGCTGAAGTCGGACGCTTAACCGACTGCGCCACCCAGGCGCCCCAGGCTAGCACTTTTCAATAAAGTTTCCTTTAAATCATATTGCTAATTACTTTCTCACGGAAGAGACCAACCAACAACCATGGAAGAATAAAAGGACATTAAGTCCTATTTAAATTAGAGTATGGAATCAACTAGTAGCATTTTGTTAACTGGTATTTCGGAAAGGAAGTCGAGGGTTGAATGAAGGATGGGGTGAGGGAGGGAAGACTCCAACTGAGGTTAAATATGCTCTTCTTCTTCATGATGTTAGTTGGGGTGGTTAGATTAAGGCCCAAATCTCAATAATTGTATGAGTCCTTTGAACGCTTTAAACCTAACTTCACTTGGGTGCAAAATAAGAGGGTTAGATAAAATGACCTTCTAAGAGTCTCAACTGCTCTTATCTGAAATGATGAACTCTGCTAAATTTAAAGACTATTCAGTGCACCTATATATTAATAAAGAGTGGATTTATGAGCCATAGCTAAAAAGCTACATGGTCTGCCTTTTATCTCTTGTATTGATCAACTCCTTTAATAGAGATAATTGAGAATGGACTGAATCACTTTGACAGCTTCTTAATTACATTAACAAAAATAAAAATATTTTTTGCATTGCCGAGTATTTTACATTGCATAAATATTTCGTGTAATACTCCACAGGCTTCATATTATGTGACACCTTTTCCCAAAAATATCTTCTGACCCAGGTATAATAGGTATTGTTTTGTATTGTAAATAGTAAGAGAGTAAATACCTTGTCTAATTCCCACAGTTGGCTACCCGCGGCGTCTTTTTTCGGACTGTAGGATGCCAAGTTAGTGCTTGCCCCAGATGATGAACTTCCATCTGGTGAAAATGGACACCACGGGCTTACTCGTGTCCGAGGCCAGAGATCCAAGTTGTGCTACTTTTCGTTCTACATCACGTTTTGTCTCGTTGAGTACTTACTAGAACTACTGCTGCTTAAAAGACATAGGAGTAATCATAGGGAATTAAATTCAAATTTCATCCCATGGTTAATGAAACGGGTGAGGAAGTTAATAAGGAAGAAAACTCAGATCTGATCGATAAAAGAAAGCCAATGTATCCACCCCCAGTCATCTCAGGAAACTGAGACTTGGATGACCTGAAGAACAAATAATCGCTACCACCTGCCCACGTCCTTGTCCTTCTTAACAGTAGGCTGTTGACAGCACAGGGAATAAAGGGAAAATTGGAGGGGGGAGGTTTGTGTGGAAGAAGTCAGGTGGCTACATCTGTAGCTTACATGGGTCCTAGAGCTCAGAACAGAGAGTAAGTGGTCGGGAAGTTTAAATTGTCCCGGAGCCATTTTAATTTATGAGTTTCTCACGTAACTTACAAGTTTCTCATCTAATGGGCATATTGCCAGAAGAATTCTGTCAACTTTTGCCGACACTGAGCTATCCTTCGGGATAGATCTCAGCAGTCATATCCATCCCAGGTAAACCCAGGCACATTAACTATTATTCTCAATTATTCTCAATATTGTTGCACTAATAATTCCAGCTTTATTTGACATTAGCCGCACAAAAAGTAAAGGAGGAGGATGTGCATGAAATAGATTTGCAGAAGGCAGCATGACCTAGAGAAGGTCAGAAACACATGCTTTTATTTTATTGTTTTTGTTTCCCTTCCTGTTCTCTGGCCACTTGGAACACTGTGTCCAATTCTTTTGTAGAGGTTTGTAGTATTTTACTAATTGAGCCTGGAAAGTGACACAGACTTGGCCTCAAGTGGTGAGAACATTGGGAACGCTTAAAAATGTTATATCGTATAGCAAGAATCCTGGGTGACTGAGCAGACACAAATGAGGAGGGAGAAGAGGTGCCCAGGTCCCTATAGTTGAAAAGCAAGCGGAGGCGGGTCCTAATGGAATGACTGACATTCACCTGCAGGCAATCCAGTCTACTGCAGGGAACGAGAAGACATCCAAGATGGTGGGCAGGGAGTTGAGATTTGTAACATGCTAACGCAGGGGTTTCTGTTAAAGTATGCAAACAGTTGTATATAGATTGTTTTCTTCACTGTGTGAAATGTGCCCTGAGAGTTGCTGCATTTATCTGAAGTAATTTCAAGGTGTTTGGAAAGGTGACAAGCACATATGGTGGTAAAGAAAGATGTAGGTTTTCCTATGTTTTAGGTACTTTCCATTAGGTTTCCTGTGAAAAGGTGGTTTCCTTCAGACTGAAAAGATTAAAAAAAATTTTTTTTACTATTCTTAGTTCTGAGGAACTTGGCATTTCATTTCATTTCATTTCATTTTATTTATTTATTTATTTATTTATTTATTTATTTATTTATTTATTTATTTATTTATTTTCAACCTCAATTTCTCTATCTCAGAGGAAGATTGGGTCCCCCCTGGGCATTTCTGCTCTGGACGTGTTCTTTCCTAGAAAGAAACTGAGGGCAAGGAAGCAGGAAGACCCTCAGGCCTCTTTCTGTGACTTGGGCAACTCACTTAGACTCTTGGCAATCACAGCTTGACTCTCAAAGTAGTAGGAATTATGCTCGCCTTTTTCTGTGTCTCAGGAATTTGGGGAAAATAAACGAGATAATAGGACAAATATTTGAACTCTTTGTAGGGAAAAATGTTGTATAATCATAATTGACATAATTCATACTGCCAGACCACTAGTACTTGCTCCTTTGTTTTTTCTTTGTTAGCCCTCTGGAAAATTTGTGATCCTGAAAAGAAGAACCCTTTGGCTCCCTGAACATTTTTTCTACAAATCTGCTGCATTTGAACTCTGTTTTGGGCAAAGGGGTCTTTTTACTTTAAATTTATGTATAGTGCCTGTTGTTTGGGTTCCCTTGGAAATTTCCATTTTTGATCTAGCTTATGAAATACAAGCAGGAGAGCAGGTTAGAGGGAAGGAATGATGGCAGAGGCAGACAGTATGGATAGAGCCAGTGGAGTTACCAGGCCCTAAAGGAAACAAAGCGTCACAGTACTCGGATGTGCAGCGTGGGGCAAGCATGCTGATGTCCTCCCCGGTTAGAGGGAGGGCTGGGGGAGCATGCACAGATAGCAGGCTATGGTGTGCAGTGAGCTTCCGATCCTCTGCACACCCCAGGAGAGTTCAAAGGGAATATGTGGTACTGACATTCATAATGGTCACTGGGGGCCATTGAAAGCAAATTACAATCATTTGCCTGTTTTAGTGTTGTAGAGCAGTGCACAATGGCTCGTTTTAGGATTTGGTTTTTACAGGTTTTAAGTAAAATTTTAGCCTAAGGTGATAGTTTTCAGCTTTCTAGAAAGTACACTGAAACGGCCCAGAATACTCTTTGATGATGATCTATGAAGTGTTTATTTTCATTATGTAGATGGCAAAAATAAACGAACAAACAAACAATTGAGCGGTGTTTTCACAGCACATCATTGTATGGAAGAGAGTCTTACGCTGTTGATGAGCAGATGCTTGTGCATCCAGTGAGTTATTCCCAAAGCTGCTCAGGAATCTCCATCATTGTACATTTTATGAATGATTAAGCAATTCTATTCCTCTCCTGATAGAATGTAAGTTTTGTGAAGGTAGAGACTGTGTCACTCTTGCTCATAATTGTAGCTCCAGCGTCTAATATGGCACTCAACACATAGAAGATGGTCAATGACTATCTGTTGAGTGGATGGATGGACGTGCCTAAAAATAATGTGGCTTGATTATCCTGTACCCTGGCTAGATTCAGACACCATCAAAGTAGTTACCTTAAAGTGTGGCTGATATCTACACTGAAGAGACAATCCTCTTTATCATTCCAGGGTGATATAAAATGTCACATCATGTGGAAACCATTAACCCTTACTTTCAGTGCTTATCAGATGATTCTCATGTGCAGTTTGGAATGTCCACCTCTGATTTAGAATTTTACAATTACTGGGAAGGGTAGTGGCTTCTCCATTATCTCCATCTCCATCACTTTTGTTAAAAATTTATTATCCTAGGCGCCCTTCTATCATTTTTTTTAGGTGAGACATTTTCCATATCAGGCATTGTAGAAACTATTTCAGCATAACAGGAGGAATTTAGAAGTTAAATGGGGGATAGATTTAACTTATCTCCAAGATTCTGGGATTCTTGGGATATATGTTTAATTATATAGCTTTTAATGTATTTTTTAATGTTTATTTATTTATTTTTGAGTGGGGCAGAGTGAGCATGCATGGGAGCAGGAGGAGGGGCAAAGAGAGAGGGAGAGAGAGAATCCTAAAAAGGCTCCGCACTGTCAGTGAGGAAACCGACTGGGGGCTCAAACCCACACGAACTGTGAGATCATGACCTGAGACGAAATCAAGGGTCGGACTCTCAACCAACTGACCCACCTAGGCACCCCTAATTATATATCTTTAGGCATATTATAGGGACTAATCAATTTCCAGCCCAGGTTTTCATCTACTTAACTTTCTGACACATGTGTTAACTTGATCCCATTGTATAGCCTTTTCTAGAACAGAGCTACCTTTCTCTGTTTCCTGGTCCTTGGGCAAATAAGGCCTCCTGTTCCTTGCTTTAGGTTTGTTTTCTAGTTAGCACCTTGATAACATATAATTGCTAATCTTTGCCTTGCTTTCATGCCCCAAAAATCTGACTGAACTTTAAACAATCAACATCGTTATTTGGGACTATGCTTATTACTTTTGTTACTGTTTGGGTTTGTTGTTTGTCACTCTTGCTACTAATATAATCAATAACAACATTTATTGCATACTAATCATCCTCTAAGAGTATTATAAATGACACTTCTCTTAATCATCTAAATTAAGCCCTATTACATAGGTACTATTTTATCCCTGTTTTACAGGCAAGAAAACCAGAGCTTACAAGTTCCTTCAGTAACTTGCCCAAAGCCACTCACGTAGTTAGCTTTAAATTAAGCTTTTTGAGATAATTATAGGTTCACTTGCAGTTATAAGAAATAATAGAGTTCTCTTGTATTTTTTACATAGTTTATCCACATGGTAGCGTCTTGCAAAACTGTAGTGCAATATCACAGCTGGGGTACTGACTGATACAGTTAATATAGAGAGTATGTCCACCATAGGGACGATCCTCCATTTTGCCCTATTCTTTTTTAAGCCCACACCCATCTCCTATCTTGCCCATCCTCATAGTGACCCCAGCGACCATCAACCTGTTTTCCAGATTCTATAATTTTGTCATTTCATGAGTGTTATATAAGTACCGTATGTGAGTGGTACCTGGGTGGCTCAGTAGGTTGAGTGTCTGACTTCGGCTCAGGTCATAATCTTGCAGTTTGTGAGTTTGAGCCCCACATCAGATTCACTGCTGTCAGCCTGTCAGTGCAGAGACTGTCCCCCTCTCTCTGCCCCTCCCACACTTATGCTCTCCCAAAAAATAAATTAAAAAAAAATAATAAATACAATATGTGGACTTCTGGGATTGGCTTTTTTTTTTTCATTCAGCATAATTCCCTGGAGATTCATCTAAGGTGGGTGTACCGACAGTTTGTTCCATTCTATTGTTAAGGAGTAGTCCAGCTTTTTAATAATTTTCCCGTCAGAGAACTTCTGGGTTGTTTCCAGTTTTTGACTACTATGTATAAAGTTGCTTTGGATGTTCATGTATAGGGGTTTTTTTTGTTTGAATGTGTCCCAGGCTTTTATTTTTCTGGGATAAATCCTCAAGAGTACAATTGGTGGGTAGTTTTATGTTTAGCTTTATAAGAAACTACCAAACTGTTTTTCACACTGGTAGTACCATTTTGCATTCCCACCAGTAGTGTATGAGTGGTCTGGTGTCTCCACATCCTTGCCAGTATTTGGGTGTTGTCACTATTTTTTATTTAGCTACCTGATAGGTATCTAGTGATATCTAGTTGCGGTTCTAATTTGCATTTTCCAGATTCTTTGCTTAGATGTCATGCCTCTGTTCACAAGGCAGCATGGCTCAGGGCTGGATGGTTAGATGTCCGGTGGTTGGCGGTCAGTTGGAGTAATAAGGATGCCTCTTGTCTCCCACCAGCCAGCAGGCCAGCTTGGTGACTGGGCAGAGTTCTGAGAGAGTAGGTCTTTTGAGACCTTGGACCTCGCACACCTTTACTTCCCCTGTGTTCTGTTACTCAAAACAGAGTCGTAAGGCCAACCTAGATTCAGGGAGTGGGGGAATAGATTCTGTCTACCTCTTGATGGGAGAAGCTACAAAGTCAAATATCAAAGGGCATGGATACAGAGAGAAAAAGGGACTTGGCGGGGGGCATTTCTCAATTAATATACCATATTGGGCATCTGGTATAATTATCTTTAACCCATTTTTTTCCATTCATAACACACATTAACCTTGGAAACAGTGTGCCTTAGTGAAAATATATTTGACTGGAAGTTGGAAAATGGTGTGTGTAAGAAATTGGATTAAAGATGTCTAGAGCCCAGATATTTTCCAGCTTATTTACTAACATTTACCTTTAACATATCCAGGATTTGCTTCCACCAAAATCACAATGGGACAGTTATAGCTAGAGATTATATTTTCATCTTTTTTTTTCTAGTGTGTTCCATAGGCTAGTTTCTGCCCAGTTTCAATTCAACTGCTCTGGACAGCCCCTAAATTCATTCAGCATATCCTTACTAAGTGCCAGGCACTCAAGCTAAAAAGGAGTAATGACACCTACTGAGGACTTCAGTCCACTAAGAGACATGGATATACATAAAAATGGCAAGTGGGGGTGCCTGGGTGGCTCATTCAGTTAAGCATCCCACTTTGGCTCAGGTCATGATCTCAAGGTTCCTGAGTTCGAGCCCCACATCGAGGTTGCTACTGTCAGCACAGAGCCCACTTGGGGTCCTCAACCTCCCTCTCTCTGCCCTTCCGCTGCTGATTCCCCCTATCCTGCTCTCAAAAACAAACAAACAAACAAACAAACAAACAAACAAACAAACCATGACAAGTGGTATGTTTTATCGCCTACATCATACACATGTTTTTTTCTGGATCTCTGGCACTTATCAAGTGTTTCCTTTTTCTCACCAGTAATGACATGACCTCAACTCATTTCACTTTCTCAGCCCCAAGTGTGCAACCACATGCACCTATAGGCTGCTTAGAACTTTTTCTGTGAAACAAAACATAAGAGACTCTTCAATAAAGAGAACAGAGGATTACTGGAGGAGTTGTGGGGGGGGGGGGGGGGATGGGCTAAATGGGTAAGGGACATTAAGGAATCTTCTCCTGAAATCATTGTTGCACTATATGCTAACTAATTTGGATATTAGCATCCAATTTAGCATTTTAAATTAAAAAAATAAAATTAAAAAAAATAAAATGATATTCTATAGGAAAAAAAAGAACTTTTTCTGTGGACAGGTGTTTCATGTGATCTGGGCGAGTGACAGTATTCTAGCTGTGGTTTTCTAATTAGTGGGAGATTTCTCCATTTGCTAGTTAATTCTGCTTGGGCTGGCTGGAGGTAATACACACCATAATTATTTTATAGCTTTGGTTGAAGGTCTGATGTTCTTTGTAACATGTTACTTCTTTTGCTAAGATTGCACCAAAAAGTAATCAACATGTCTTTCTGCCCTATTACCTACCTGACAACTTAGAAGACAATAGTGGATAACTTTATGATTTCATTTTTGTTGAAAATTTTGTAACAGAGAAAATTCTGGGAGAATATATGTCAAATGTCAGGAGTGGTAATCTCTGGCTGGTAAGCTTAATGATTATTTGTTTTCTTATTTAGGCTTAATTGTGTTTTCTTATGCTGTAAAAATGTCTTATGTTGTAAATTTTTTTTTTTTTTTAGTTTATATGAAAGAAATTTAGGGCCCACAGGCAATGACAGAGAGAGAGAGAGAGAGAGAGAGAGAGAGCGAGCGAGCATGAATGTAAGAGGTGTTAGAGCCTCACAGGTGTACAAGACCCCGATTAAAGTGGTTACAGAGGCTTCCTGAATGACTGTTACATCAACACAGAGAAATAGAAAGCAGGTTGAGGGACTTCTGACCAGACTTCATTCTTTGATGTTAATTCTGTATGCATTCCCCCTGGTGTCTCTATTTCTCTCTTCCCTTCATACGGTGTGCCATTCATACTCAACAATGATGCTTCTGACAGTGATGGCCATCTAGAGACATGGATGTAGCTGAAAATGCTCATATTCAACCAAAAGTCTTTTCAATTAGGAACATGCCTTGAAGTTTCTGTGTAGTGTGAAGTAGAGAAGTGGTTTGTGTTCTGGGGTTGGTAACAATAGAATCCTTTCTTTTGTGTCTGGAGCAGATAGAGCTCTGGTGATGTGAAGGATGGAGAAACATGTGACCTCTGAGTTTTCTATTGTGGAGGATGAGGGCAGCAAACAAGACCTACTGCATTGTGAAGCAGGCATCCTATTTATGGATGTGAAGTCAGCGGAATATAAGCAGATTTCGTTATGCAGGCAGTCAACATGAATTAATATGTACAATTTAGAGTCAGGAACCCAAGACTAATCATTCAAAATGCAAATAGAAAAATAGAGGAGATACTCCTGTTTAAGTCCCAGTTCTGAAATGTACGGACTAGATATCTGTTAGGGAAACTCGGTCATAGCAAGATGAGAAAAATAAGCAGAAACCAGCCTAAAGGATTCAAGACCTGAAGAAAAGTGAAGCGTTGTTGCTATTGGTCCCCTGGGGTTCTTCTTCTGAGGCGAGGGATTATACCGTTTCACATTTCAGAAACTATTGTAGCAAGAACCACGTGCATTAGTAGTAGAATTTTTTCTATACCACTTGGCTAATGAGCTCAAAGACTCTCTCAAACCATCTAGGCCAAAGACAGAGAAACAAAAATGCTTGAAGATGTGTCTTTGCTTGTCCTCTCTCCCCTACCAGTTGTAAATATCTCCACAGCACAACTTTTTTTCTCTATGTAGCTGTGACCAACTTCCTTTGTCCTTCTAGGCATTGAGATGTTAATCTTAATTCTTAATTCCAGTACCCTCTGGCAAGATTCCTGGATGGCATATCAATATATAAAAATCAATTGTAGTACTATATACTAGCAATTTACAATAAGAAATGAAATAAAAGTACCATTTACAATAGCACCAAAAATATAAAATACTTAGGGATAAATCTAACAAAAGATGTGCAAAACCTTTTCACTGAAAATACTTAAAATATTGCTGAGAAAAAGAAGACCTAAATACATGGAGAGCTAGAACTGAAGTCTCAATATTGTAATGATGTCACTTTTCTCCAAATTGATCTGTAGATTCAATGCAACCCCAATCAAAATGCCAGCAGTTTTTAAAATTACAAGATGAATCTAAAAGGTCACACAGGTATGCAAAGAACCTAGAATAGCCAAAGCAACTTTGAAAAAGAAGAACAAAATTGAAGGACTAAAACTACCTGATATCAAGCTCAGTAATCAGAGTGAGGTAGGTTCTGGTATTATAATAGACAAATAGATTACTGGAGTGACTGAGTTAGAAGTAGATCCACGCATATAGAGACAATTGATTTTAGATACGGGTGCAAAGGCATATCAATGGAATAGTGATTGTTTCTTTAACAAATGGCTCTGGAACACTTAGATATCCATAAGGGGAAAAGTAAACATTGAGCCATACCTTATAGTATATTTTTTGTTTTTATTAAAAACTTTTTAATTTAATTTTGCTTTTATTTATTTTTTTAATGTTTAGTTACTTTGAGAGAGAGAGTGTGCGTGCGTGTGGGGGAGGGGCAGAAAGAGAGGGAACGAGAGAATCCCAAGCATGCTCCACACTTAGTGTGCCTGACACGGAGCTTGATCTCTTGATCAAAAAGATCACAACCTGAGCCAATTTCAAGAGACAGATGCTTAACTGACTGAGCCACCCACGTGTCCCTATTTTTTAGATGGATACAAAATAGATTATAGACATACATGTAAAACCAAAAACTATGAATCTTGTCAAAAAAACATATGAAAAAAATCT
This sequence comes from Prionailurus bengalensis, assembly GCF_016509475.1. NCBI lineage: Eukaryota > Metazoa > Chordata > Mammalia > Carnivora > Felidae > Prionailurus > Prionailurus bengalensis. The sequence continues at coordinate 27,012,639 of NC_057343.1, forward strand.
TTGTGACATTGAATTTGACAAAGATTTCTCAGATATGATATCAAAACCACAATCCATAAAAAAACAAATTGGTAAATTGGCCTTTATCACATTTAAAAATTTGTTCTTCAAAAAATATTGTTAAGAAAACGCAAACATGAACCATAGATTGGGAGAAAATATTTGCAAATATATCCGATAAAGGATTTGCATCCAGAGTTTATAAATTACTCTCAAAAATTAATAGGAAAATGAACAGTCCTCTAAAATAATGGGCAAATAATTTGAACAGATATTCCACCAAAGAAGAAATATGGGTGGCAAATAAACTCATGGAAAGATGCTCAACATCATTAATCATTAGGGAAATGCAAATTAAAACCCCAATGGGATAATATGATAGATGCATTAGAATGGCTATAATTAAAACAACTAGCTATATAAAGTATTGATGAGGATATGGAGGAAATGGAGCTTTTACACACTGTGGGAATATAAAATGGCACAGTCCTTTTGGAAAGTAGTTTGTCAGTTTTTTAAAAAATTGGACATCCACCTACCATATGATTCCTCTATTCTCACTTTTAAATGGTTACCCAAGAAGAAAGAAAACGTGTCTGTACAAAGACTTCTATATAAATGTTCATAGCATTGTACTTTGTAATGGTCAAAAAGTTGAAACAACTCAAATGCTCATCAACAGAGGAAAGGACGAACTCACTGCAGCATCCATACCCATGCTGAAACTACTCAGGAATAAAACCTGATGAACTATTGATTTGTGCAACAACATGGATGAATCTCAGTATAATTATGCTGAACGAAAGAAGCAAGACAAAATAAAGAGAGTTCATACTGTATAATTCCATATATCTAAAACTATAGAAAGCGCTAATGAATTTATGGTGTCAGAAAGCAAATTGGTGTTTGCCTGGGGGTAGGGAAAGACAGGGAAGGGTGAGAGGGAAAGATGAAAAACTTCAGAGGTAGCAGATAAATATGTTCATTATCTTGATTGTGGTGGCTTCACGGGTATAACCATATGTGAAAACTTATGAAATTGCACACTTTAACATGTGCAGCGTTCTGAATTTGAGTCATTTCTCCATAAGGCAACTAACAACAGTACAGTTAAATGCTGTGGTGGGCAGGAGGGCAGGAGTGGACAGGGCATTTTGTGGACATAAAGAAAAGAGTGGGTCAGTCTTTCCTGGGATAGGAGATTTAACAAAAGCTTTATAGGGGAGGTCATCTTTGCTGAGTTGGGAAAGAAGAATAAATATTTGTCAATCTGCTGTAAAAACAAAACATTCTAGGTACAGGGGTAGTGTCAGTGAGGGCTGAGAGGTGTGAAGGAGTGTGAAAAACAATTTGAGGACTTGCAGAGAGGTTGAACATCTTTGCAGCCACGGAGGTAAATGAGCCTAGACAAGTAGGTAGGGGCAGACCAAAGAGGTCTTGCTTGTATCCGGAAGTATTAAGATTCTGACTTTTAGGCACAAGGGAGCCACTGAAGGTGTTTAATCTGGGAAGTGACAAGCCACATTGGTTTTAAGGAAGAATATTCTCATACTAGAATGAACACTTAACTATGATAATTAAGGATATGTAGACTTATTTAGTTAAATAAGACGAGAATTTTCCATTGTTAAAGTTTCCATCTTAAGACTTCCTATGCAAGTATTTTATTTTGAATGATCCTGAAAGAAATTTGATCAAATAGATAATTTGCCACCAAATACCAGTTGTGTGGATGTATAAACACGGATACATATTCTTGGATTTCTCTTTTGTCTTCTCCTTACCCCACCTGTCGATACAGAGGGCACATTCGTAACTTTGTTCTAAGGCTGTTTTGACCAAAGATTTCGGATCAGATGTCTTGCCTTAATCTGAATTGTCAAAGCACTCCACTCCACTACAGGATCATATGAGTAGAGTTGAGAACCATGCTCAGCAGCCTGGGGATTCAGAAAGCACCTCAGTATGGTTGAGCTCCAGTGGTCCAAGCACTAAAGACCAGTTCCGCCTCTCCCTGGGGTGCTTTGAAAAGCCCCTTGTGGTATTGAAAGCCAGCATTGCAAGGGCAGCTTTTAATCCCTCAGCTGGAATGTTTTACTTTGGACACCATTAAGGGAGGTTGGAAATAATAATACTGGCATGAGTAGAGCATCAAAGAGGAGAGCCCCTTAATTGCCAATCTGCCTAGATTCTACTACTACATGGCACTCTCTGGTCGCTAAACTGAGAGCATGCCAAATTTTCCTTTCCTCATAGAAACAACTTGTTTTTTCTTCTTCCTGGGAACAAACCTTTAGCCATATGTGTTGGAAAATGAAATTTCCAAGGGATGCCTCTGTGTGCATCTGGGGAAAACCGAAAGATTTATTGCCTCTGACTTTTAACATTAATGGTCTGGTAGTCTTTTGATCATTAGTTTAAAACATCAGATTCAGCACTTACATTTTTGTTGAATACTGGGAATGGTGACGAGCATTAATTAGAATTATTGGAGTATGTACCATAATTTGTTTTTAGTATTCTTTATCTTACATGCTGGGAGGGTTAATATTATATTCAGCAAAGAACGCTGAATTCTTCAAGCTCCTAAGTAAATAACAGTGAAATAAAATGATGGTGACAATAATTTCACCTGCTTCATCATTTTGCTGTGATGACTGATTGTTGAGTTACTAATTACTCAACTACTTTAAAAGATGGGGAGAAGTGAATGTGTTTGTTACTATTATTATGGTTGTTTTTACTGTTACTCTTAGTTCAGAAAATGACGTCAGTTATATTCTCAGAGATCAGTGGTTTGTGTAGGTTTTAAATTGAGTCAAACCATACTAATTACCAGGTGAGGAGCAAGGCCGGTCCCCTGCTGGGAAACAGGTGCATCTCTGTTCTCGTGATGCTGACGTGGCCCTTGCTGTTGTCACTGAGCCCAGCATTTCCATGGCTCCTTTCTCCAAGGTGAGCTCCAGCCCGGGCCACAGAGGCCCCTCTCTACAGTCGTTTAAAGGTACAGAAGCAAAGTTATGTTTGCTCCTACATGACACAGATCTGTGGCCATAAAAGAAGCATTTCAAACTTTAAAGAATCTTCCGTGTGTAAGCTTTGACTTGGTTACAAAACCATGGTAAGTGGGGTCTTCTTATCCCCCCTAAGGCATAATTGTAGCTGAATTTCTTCCCTGCCATGTTCTTATTAACATCAAAATATATTCATGTAAATACTTTCCTTTAAGTGGGACTAATTCTACTTCATTTATAATAAATCTTCACTAAAATTCAGATGAAGGAAAAAGGAAGAGTTCTTAAGTTTGATGAGAAACCATTGTATAGTAACTACTGATGATGATGATAATAATAATAGTTGACAGTGACCAAGTATTTACTGTGTCCCAGGCACTTTTTAATGTGCTTCATGTATGGTTACTAATTTGATCCTTGTAACAATTCTCTTAGGTAGATATTATTATTTTCCACATTTCATAGGTCTGGAAGCTGAATCCCAAAAAGTAAGTAACTTAGAGTGACACAGCTTGTAAGTGGTAGAGGTAAATTCAAACCCAGGCAGTCTGTTGTTGGAGTCTGTGTTCTGAAGGAGTGTATTATATTGCTTCTTAATTATATAATCTTTTAAAGAAATCATCTTAAAGACTCAATATAAATTATGACTTAGATGGTATTAATAACTAAAATAAAACAATCTATTGAGTGCTTACTTTGTCAGGTACTGTGCTAAGTACTTTGCATATATTATTTAGTGTTTTGCCTGTATTATTTAAACCTCTTAATAATGCTTTGAGGCAGGTATTATCATTCACATTTTGTAGATGAGAAAAATGAGGCTGAGAGAGGTTTACTGGCCTGCCCAAGGCCAGGTAGTAAATTTGAGATAGGATTCAAAGCCAAGTCCTTGACTCCGATACTTGTGTTTTTAACCCTATGCTTAAAGGTAATAAAAAGAATTCGGATTGGATTGTTACATTCATAGGCTGCTCCATAATGTAAGTTATGTCATTAATTTTGAAATTTTTAGTCAATACAAATAACTTGTACATATCAGAATGGTTGCAGATTCTGAAATGTTTTTGTCTTCCCATTTAAAAGTGTTTCGAGGGGCGCCTGGGTGGCTTGGTCGGTTGAGCGTCCGACTTCAGCTCAGGTCATGATCTCACGGTCCGTGAGTTCGAGCCCCGTGTCGGGCTCTGTGCTGACCGCTCAGAGCCTGGAGCCTGTTTCAGATTCTGTGTCTCCCTCTGTCTCTGCCCCCCCCCCCCCATTCATGCTCTGTCTCTCTCTGTCTCAAAAATAAATAAATGTTAAAAAAAATTTTTTTTTTAAATAAAAAAAAAAGTGTTTTGAGCAGTGAGACTGGTGCCTACATAATGCTTTCAATTGTTGGACAAGTTGAAAACCTAGAGTCAGGTTTTCTTAACCTTTTTAGTGTCATGGACATCTTTTATCATCTTTTATAGTTGGCTGGAGTCTATGTCCTGTTTCTCAGGACATCGTGAAGTATGTGAGTGCATGAAATAAAATGCATGAAATGATAAGGAACTGATTCTATTGATTACAATTTTAGCTATTAAATTATTAAATCAAAGTTGTTTTGTAGTAACACATATGCTTTTTTATTAACACATTATATTAGGTTTAAGAGTGGTATAATGACTACTGTAATTTCAAACTGCTTAGAAGTGATGATATACATGATATTCTGAAATATCAGCAACAATTACAAGGAGATATGAAAGTATCTGTGACTTTGTGTTGGTGACAAATGTGGAAGTACCATTATCGCTACCATGATTTGTTGCCTCAATCCATATGGCAAGCAAATGCTAAATTTTAGCTGGATGTTGGTGAAAATACACATCTAATTTTTTCCCATCTGAGTTTAATTACCCTCATGAATTCTATCCATGGACCTCTTTGGGATCCATGGGCCTAGATTAGGAAATTCTAGTCCATAGGGTATGCTTAGTCTTATGCCTTTCAAGTAAAAGGTATCCGTTTTTGATGTGCTGTTCACAATTAGGTCCTCAAAAGTACTTTGCCTCAACATTGCCAAATGTTCTGGGATCTCTCCTTCACCAGTGAGGATCACTCCTCACTACCAAGAGGTTGGCACCAGCAGGGTCTCTGAGGACCTGAGGAAAACCTGGAAATACTTTCTTTTCTTCATGGCTTTATAGTGTTGGTAGGTTATTTGCCTTGAGGTATGAAGACACAGCCGTCACCATTTTAGATTTTATAGTTCTTTTTTTTTAATTTGTATTTTATTTGAGAGAGTGTCAACAGGGGAGAAGGGCAGAGGGGAGGAGAGAAAGAGAATCTTAAACAGGCTCCCCACTCAGTGTGGAGCCCAACATGGAGCTTGATCCCCTGACCCTGGGATTGTGACCTGAGCTGAAATCAAGAGTGGGATGCTCAACCGGCTGAGCTACCCAGGCACCCCTTAGATTTTACAGTTCTAAAGAGAAAAAGCGAAAAGCACAGCAATACCCTTTCAAAGTTGAGAATGGGTTACAGATCCCCAGGAAGTTCTCTTATGAAGGGCAGTAACAGTAGTAGATGTAGTAAATGGGAGACTTTACTGTTAAAAGGACATTACTGCAGTGACAGAATCCACCAGGATTTTGCCTTTCCTATAACTTCTTTCCATGCACAGTACTGTATGGTGCCTACACATCAGTTCATTGTTCAGTCAGAAATACTGATTGTGTGTCTGCTATGTCCCAGGCCCTGAGTTATCATGTCTATCATTTGAATCTCACAATTCTTTGATGTTATACCCATTCTTTAGACTAGGAATCTGAAGCATGTAGTCATTTGAATGTGCCTGTAAGTCACAGAGCCAGTCATTTGACTTTTTGTGCTGAGTGGTGCCATATACCCTTGTCAGCTCTCCCAGCCTGAGCAAATTAGCTGCTCCAATTCCCAAGAACATCTGAGACATGGTGACACAGACTAAAGTGATATATAGGAACGGTGATTTTCAACTGAAATTTGCTGAACTTGTTAAGGGCAGACAAACTGCATTTTGAAGTTCAGATTGCTATTTGGAGGCAAGAAAGCAGGTTTCAGGTTAATGGGTTTGAAGCCAGATTACTTTGTGCTTGACTGGCTCTTAGTAAATCAGCCATATGTTACGAGTCCTCTCATAAATTCTGTTCGTTCTCCTCCTGTTTTTCTTTTGTGCTGTTTTATTCACTGTTACCCAGTCATTCTCAACCTCACTTTTCCATGATTTTGCTGCCTCTCCTTTTCTACCTTTCTGAAGTTCCCCATCACTTTTTCTCAGGACTCTAGAGGAACATTGAATCCTTTGTACCTTGTCAAAAACCTTCTCCCAACTTTATGTTAGATATTGTTCTCATTCCTGCTACCCCTCAACTTACGGTCATTGTTACTCCTGCTCAAGTTTTAGAGTTTAGCGTGACCCCTTATTTTCATTGCCTTAGTTACACTATCTTCCTGTATACTGCTAATCTTGACCACTCCTCAAAACTCCTCTTACATTTTACCCCCCCATTACTTCTAAAGTTTCCATATTCTAGTTGTTTTGATTTTTTAAATTAAATTTTTACTCTTTAAAATGTTTTCTCCAGGGGCGCTTGGGTAGCTCAGTTGGTTAAGCATCTGACCTTTGTTTTCAGCTCAGGTCATAATCTCGCAGTTGTGAGATTGAGCCCCACATCAGGCTCTGCACTGACAGCATGGAGGCTGTTTGGGATTCTATCTCTCCCTCTCTATCTGCCCCTCCCCCAGTCACTCACGTGCTCTCTCTCTTTCTTTCTCAAAATAAGTAAATAAATAAATATTTCAAAAATTTAAAATGTTTTTTCCAATGACACATGTAATGCAAGGTTACACAAAATGCAGACATTACAGAAATAGATTAATGTAGGAAATGAAAATATGTGATCTCATAATTATCCCTCCATTTAGGGTCTATTAATCCAAACTCTTTTTTTCCTGTGTGTACACTCACAAATATTAATATAGTTTTAAATTTTATGTGAATATGATTGTACCATACATCTTTTTTTTTTTTGCAAATTTACTTTTAAAAATATTACTTGGCCGTAATTCACAGACATATATTCATGTCAATAGGAATAGATATACTTCAATTTTTTAAGTGGTATAGGAGATCATTTTATGTCTGTGCCAGGATTTATTTAATCTGTCTCTTATAGATAGATATTTGAGTTGTGTACCATTTTTTAACCATCACAGAGTTGCTGTGAATATTCACATATACTCTAATTACCTATAAAAATATAGTGTGTGGGTGTGTACATATGTGTATTGGCAGTAAGAGTAAAGGAAATTTCAAAAGCAAACTGATAAGTCCATAATTCTCCTCTCATCTAGTGCTTTTGAGTTTCGTATATTCCCTTCCAGACTTCAACTTTTTCGTATTCATGATTTTAATCACAGTGTATTTATCATTTTATATCTTGCTTTTTCCATTTAGCATCACTTTATAAACACTTCTCCATGTTGATAAACTCTCTTGGTGTTCCTAATGGAAATGTCATTTTCCATCATACTGATATTCTGGCTGATGGTTTTGTCTTCTTCTGCTCTTTTGCTTTCTATTACCTGTCTCATGATGCTTTACCAGTTCAGGCTTTCTGCTGCAGTTCCTTCTCTTCTTGCATGTCCTTTGTTAGGCAACTTCATCTCTCCACTCTTGTGAAACCTGAGCAGAAGTGGTTGCAGCCGCCAACTCCTCTGTGCGGCTCAAGACCCAGCACACTCTTAGTGCTCACTAAATACACGATCATCATTTGTGAAGGAGTGCCTTCCCAGTCATCTCCCTAAGAAGTTCGTTCCTTCGTGTTGCAGTGCCTCTACAAATAGTACCTTCTGGAAGAATGTGTACCCTGTTGGTAATCCATAAATGCTAACATGCGTTGTAGGTGTAATTCATATTCACAGCCATTTATGCAGTGCTTTAGTTAGGCAGTTCAGCACCAAGGAGAGTGACTGTTTGCTTTAGCTTGGGTTCAAGGTCAGTGGAGGATTTACTGTGTTTAGGCCTTTGTAGTGCTGTTGGCAAGATGTAATTTTTCCATAATAGATGAAAAGCCAAACCCTGTATAAACACACTTTAATAATGGTGAAAGCACTTGTAGAGCTGTACACTGAGGAAATATTAAAGTTCACACTTCCGTAGCTTAGACTTAATTGAAGCAAATAGTCTTCATATTTACATTTGGGTTGTTTGTTTTATTATCACTTCCTGGAGTGGTTCATCACATGGCTTCCATTCCGCTACACATAACTGCTTAACAGCCTATTCCAGGATTCCATTTGGTCTTTGTCTTGTCTCCAGGCCTGGGGACAGATTTACATTTTCCTTTGTGGGTCTTCAAAATCCTTGACATGGTATCCTGGCCTCCTTTCCCCTGAATATCTCCAGTGCTGAGAGGCACTGTTTCCTCATTAGCTGTGGTTCACTGAAAAAAAAAAAAAAATGACTTGAGCGGCTTATTAGGATCTTGAACTGAGCTCTTTTTGTCCATTTGCATAACAGGTTCTCAGAATTAGTTCAGGGTTGCCCCAAACCTGTTTTCAGAGAAGGCTCTAAGTCTCATGCTTTCTCTTAAAAGGAACGCGAGTGATGCCTTTTGCCCCATGGACTCAGTAGATTTTTACTGAAACGGAAAGCTTGTCTAGGAGAGAAGAGAATGGGAAGCTGCTAAATCCAGAAGAAAATCACCCTGTTTTTTATGCAGAAAGAGACAGCTTAAATGCTTCTGTTTCCTCCCTGTGTGTTACAGCACTTATCCTGCTTCACCTGCCTCTCCTGAGGCCAGGCGAGGAAGATTAAGTCTCTTGAAGGGACACTAGAGCTGCAGTGCTTTTTTCCCCAGTGCAGTGGTGTGAGCTATTTGAGTTGTGCCTTGGCCATCTTCTCAAGAGGCTTTAATAGAACTTGAGGATTTATGCCCAAGAACCCCCTGAGCTGGACATATTAGAAGGTCTACTACAAAAGCTGCTTGAAAGAATTTCTCAGGTAATAAGAAATGAGGCTTTCTTGTCTTCCAGTGAAAATGTTCTGGGGGAGTGTGATTTGAAGGATGCCTAAAATCCCCACCAAGCTTATATCTTCTCCACTGACCTTTGGTGAGATTTGTAGTCATCACAATTAATGATGTATTTGAGTTTTGCCATCGTGTCTCTGAGAAGTACTAATGACAATTCAAATAAATTCCAAAGAGGGATTAACACAGTAGCTTTTCACGGGTCCCTCTGCTTCTGTTTTCATCCCTTTACCATCTAATTTTATTTTATTTTTTATTTTTTTTCAACGTTTATTTATTTTTGGGACAGAGAGAGACAGAGCATGAATGGGCGAGGGGCAGAGAGAGAGGGAGACACAGAATCAGAAACAGGCTCCAGGCTCTGAGCCATCAGCCCAGAGCCCGACGCGGGGCTCCAACTCACGGACCGCGAGATCGTGACCTGAGCTAAAGTCGGACGCTTAACCGACTGCGCCACCCAGGCGCCCCTACCATCTAATTTTAAAACAGAAGTCTGGGTGATCAGGCCAGATTCCTTAAGCCAAAATTGTAGTCTGTCTGACTTCAAAACCAAAAATTTTGGAGTCAGTTTTGTGTCCTGTATTTCTTTTTTTTTAATATGAAATTTATTGTCAAATTAGTTTCCATACAACACCCAGTGCTCATCCCAAAAGGTGCCCTCCTCAATACCCACCACCCCCCCCCCCGCCCCCGTCTCTCCCACCCCCCATCAACCCTCAGTTTGTTCTCAGTTTTTAAGAGTCTCTTATGCTTTGGTTCTCTCCCTCTCTAACCTCGTTTTTTTCTTCCCCTCCCCCATTGACTTCTGTTAAGTTTCTCAGGATCCACTTAAGAGTGAAAACATATGGTATCTGTCTTTCTCTGTATGACTTATTTCACTTAGCATCACACTCTCCAGTTCCATCCACGTTGTATTTCTAACATCCACATTCAATCTCTAAGCAGGTTCTATCAGCTCAGCTTTCAAAACATATTCAAAATTTGATCATGCTTGCCACTTCTACTCTCCCACTCCTGGTTGAACCAGTATCATCTCTTACCCGGTTTATGATAGTAGCCTCCTAACTGCTCTCTGTTTCTACCCTGGCCCATTTGGTATATTTTCAAGACAGCAGCTAGACAAATCCTGTTAAAATTAATTTAGTCCAACAAAAATGCCAAGATAATTCAGTGCGGGAAAGAATAGTCTTTTGAAAAAATGGTGCTGGGACAACTGGGTTTCTACACAAAAAGAATAAAGTTACACTTCCTTCTCTCACACCATATATGCAAATTAATTCAAAATGGATTAAAAACCTAAATGTAAGAGCTAAAACTATAGAATGCTTAGAAGAAGACAGAGGTGTACATCTTCGTGATCCTGGATTAGGCAGCAGTTTTTAAGATATGACACCAAAAGCACCAGTGTCAGAAGAAAAAAGATAGATAATTTGGGCTTCATCAAAATTAAAAATCACCTGTGTGGCTCAGTTGGTTAAGCATCCAGCTCTTGGTTTTGGCTCAGGTCATAATCTCACAGTTTCTGTGTTCAAGCCCCACATTGGGCCTCGTGCTGATAGTGCACAGCTTGTTTGGGATTCTCTCTCTCTCTTCCTCTCTCTGTCCCTTCCCCGCACACACACTCTCTCAAAATAATGAATAAACTTAAAAAATTAAAAACCCTTGTGTTTCAAAGCATATCATAAAAAAAAGTGAAAAGACAACCCACAGCGTAGTAGAAAATATTTGCAAATCATATATTTCATAAGAGACTTGCATCTAGGGTACATAACGAACTCTTACAACTCAAAAAATAAAAAGATATAGCCTAATTACAAAATGAGCAAAGGATCTGAATAGGCATTTCTCCAAAGGAGATACATGGTCAATAAGTGCATAAAAAGAGGCTCAATATTATTAGCACATCTGTGAGATGCAAATCAAAACCACAATGAGACATCACTTCTTACCAACTTAGATGGCTATGATCAAATAGACAGATAATTACAAGTGTTAAGGATATGGAGAAGTTGGACCCCTCAAGTAGTACTGGTGGAATATAATAAAAGTTCAGCCGCTTTGGAAAATAGTTTGGCAGTTCTTCAAAAGGTTAAACACAGAGTTACCATATGACCCAGATATTCTACTTGTAGGTATTTAACTAAGAGAAATGAAAATATATGTCTGCATAAAAACTAGTACATAGTTGTTCATAAAAGCATTACTTATAATAGCTAGTAAGTGGAAACAACTCAAATGTCCACTGCCTGATGAACGGATAAGCAACACATGGTATATCCCTACAATGGGAAGTTATTCAGCAATAAAAAAAAATGAATTACTGACATAGGTTATAAGAGAGATGAACCTTGTGGGCTCAGGGATACACTAAGTGAAAGAAGCCAGTCACAAAAGACCATATGCTGCACGATGCCATTTATATGAAATGTCCATAATAGGAAAATCTATAAAGATAGAGAATGTATTAGTGGTTATGTAGGGCTGGGAGTTTGGAGGATGGGGAGTGACTGCTGAGGAGTATGGAATTTCTTTTTGGAGTGATGAAAATATTCTAAAGTTGATTGTGGTGTTTGTTTCACAACTCTGTGAATATACTAAAAACTATTGAATTATACACTTTATAAATGAATTAATGCATGTCAATTATATCTTAATTCAGATGTTCTGAAATTAATAACTGATGTTATCTCTCAAAGCACTCCAGTAGCTTCTCTGCTCATTGAGAGTAAAAGCAAAGTCCTTTCAGTGGTCCTTGGTATCTGTCTGACTTGGATACCCAGTAGACTTTGCCTCATTGACCCCATTCTAGACACATTGGCAGCCCTTGTCTAAGATGTTAGACTTTTAATTTGCTATGTAGGAGTCTACTGCTCCCTCTGCCTGGAGCACTTTCCCCTGTATCTATCCATATGACTTTCTTACCTTCTTCAGGTCTTTATCCAGCTATCACCTTATCTAACCATCTTTTAAAATGCAACTCTACCCCAACAGTTCTTCTTTTATGTCATTGTTTCTTTAGTCTTCTCAGAGTCATTGAACTGAATATATACATATGTGTGTACGTATATATTTATTCTTAATTTATTTATGTATCATGTTAGTCTCTAATGAATGCAAGAATTTTGGTCTAGTATCATTCACCGGGATATCCCTGGGAACCAGGAAGGGTGCTGCCATATAGTAGGTCCTCAGTGGATATTTGTTGAATGAATGAATAATATAAGATTGTTCGTGAACGGTTGTTATCAACTAATCTGATCAGCAAGTTGGAACCTAAGAAACAGCAGGAGACAGAAGAAATGGGAGATAGGATAGATTTTTTTCAAAATGTGCTTTTGGAGATCGGGTAAAATTCAAAATGGTTATTACTGCCCCCAAAGGGGCAACTCCATGAAGCCATGGATATGGAGGGCAAGGGTTTTGAGAAGGAGGTTCAGAGGGGAAATAGGATGGAAGGACTACTAAAGCAGTGAAGGTCGGGTTCAAGGCATTGTTTCTTCCTTTGCAGCTTTAATTCGGGTGAGTGTGGGCTTTCTTAGGAATTAGCTCCTGATTAGCAAGACTAGTATAGTTTGATGAGATGGTTTCTGAGTTTTTGAGGCAAACAGTCATCAATACATACTTGTTTGTTTTCGTCAGATACTGTGAAAAGGAACTGAGCAAACATAACCCAAGAAGAATCAGTTGCCATCTTGGTATATCTATTGGACATTAAACTCACCTTATTTTTTTTTTAAACATCTCTAATGATATGTAATTAAAGGATTATTGTTTGGAAGTCATTTCTCTGTGAAATGTGGTAAATGAAAATATTGTTTCTACTTAAATGTGGATGGGAGAAGGATCATTTAAATACAGTGAATTAATATTGTGTTTATCAATTAACCTTTTTAATTGATAATTTAAGAACTAGTTCCTTTGTAATTCTGTACATGGCACTAGAGAAAGGCAGTTAACTACAGAACAGATATTTTAGGTATAAGATATTTCTTCTTTCTCATTTAATGTCACAGAGCTTTTGCTTAAATTACTGGATTGTTTGACTATACGCTTGACTGTGTAACTACATATTGTAATGTTGAAAAACTGTTAAAAGACTCATATTTAAAATACTGTGGCCTAATGTATAAAATTATTTTCCTCTAGATTATATCATATACTGTGTGCTCTTCAAGCTTGGGTAAAAAGGCTTTTGAAAGTATTCATACCATAAAATGAAGAATATAGCATTTCCAGTGCTCTAAAATAATATTTGGAAAACACCATCGTATTAGTAACATTTCCTACGCATTTTTTAAAAATTTCAAATACACAGAATTTTCAGGGAAACTAGTTAGGGGATGCATTTAGGTTTAAGTTCAAGTAAAAATTCTATAGAAGGAAGAGAAAAATGATTTAAAGTCATAGCCCCGGTTCTCCAATCACAATTGGTTCCAGTGAGGCTTGACCCCCTGTGTGGGTGTGGAGCAGAAGGATTAGACCCCCACATTATTAGGTATGTTTGCTGTCTAAGGGCCTGTTGTATTTTCAATGTGATTGGCAAATTAGCTATACATGAACTTTAACTAATAAAAGCCAAAGCATATTTATAATATTTTCAAATTATGATTTACTTGATAGCATTGATATTTGTGGATATCAGACCTTTAATCAATTGATCATTTCTGGAGGGCAGGCCTCATCCTCTTGTTGTTCTTGTTGAATATGTTATCCTGCTTTTCACTCATGGTATATAATCTGTTAAATATGTACTCTGGGTAATGTATATAACCTATGCAAATGGGCGTTGTCCTTGGTCAGTGAGATCGGTTCTGAAGAATGGCTCCCATCTGTCTGGAACAGTTCAGTAAAGGTCTGAGCCAGAAGGATGAAGCATTCCATGCTCAGAACAGTGAAGCTCAGAAGAGAGTAGAACCCGCCAGACTATTCAGCATTCATGGCCACTGCTGAACAATGCAGAGATATCCTACAGATCCAGACCAACATTTTCTTGAGAAAATCTGCATCAGTCACTAGTCCACGGCCCAGGCTGTCTGGTAATAACTATAAACACTCCAAGATGTGGAGCCCATTCATTAATCTTTAGGACTATTAGGCCAAAAAGCATCAGTTCCTCCTGCTGTTTTCTAGGACTAGGGAAACCTAAAAGACGGTGGTATTTAGCAATACAAATATAAATTATTTTTTTCTAATTTGATCCGTGAGTCTTGGGATGTCTTTTAGAGGTTATACTTGACTTTAATACACACATCATTGCCATGATGTTGGAAAGTGCAAGGGAGTAGTTAAGATATTTGCTGATCAATATTCAAAAAAAAATTCTAAGTCTGAGGCTGCCTTCTACCAGAAATCTATGGCAGAGTCAAATTAGATCTAGCCTGCATTAGGACCGTATCTCCTGGTTCACTTGATTCATCCAAGTTTAAGTTGATGATTTGTCAAAACTCCCTGATGTGGGATTTGGGGGAGAGGTGAGAATTTGGATAGGAAAGGATGGCAAGCCAATGTTCCACTTCTTTCTCAGCTTAAGCCTTTACTGCTTCCCAAGTCTTCATTAAGGGCTCCGCACCACCCTTTCCGGTCCTGCTGGAGGCTCCAGAACACATCCTTTCCTGGTAGCCTTGTGGCTGGGTCTGCAGAGTTTCCCACTCAGACAGGCCCCTTCGTGTCGGTTTTTAACCTAGTACCAAGTATCTGAGTGAGAATGAGTCGTTCCCTGGGAGTAGAGGACCATACTGTAGATTAGAGGCACAATGTTAAGAACTAAGGCAAATGCATTAAAGTAGTTCACCAGACAACACAAGCTGAAGTTTTACAGCTGTTAGGACAGGATCTTAACCTGGTGGCGGTTTTGCAGGTTGCTCCTGCGATGAGCTCTGTATCATCTGAAGATTGCTACACCAAAATGGAACACTTGCTGGCCATTCCCAGGGCCAAATTAAGGGCATGTCAATAAATTTCTAGAAATTGAAAAAAAAAACCATATTTTCGCACAGTGAGTTGTTCAGTCTTGTGTAATTCTGATTTTTAAGAAAAAAAATTCTTATTGGCAACACCTCTGAAACATACCCCGTTGACTAGCATTTTTAGAGGAAATAAGCAAACTATCATGATTCATTGCTGAAACTTTTTTGAGAATTTTCTTGCAATAATTTGGGAAATAAAAAATATTTACAATAAAGCTCTTCAGGTTTTCTGGCCTACATTAACAATTAGAAGATCAATAAATGCACTGTACCAAAAGTTTCTACGCAAGTATAAATGTGTATGATTGAATCAATAAGGTACATTAAATGATGTTCGCTGCAGCCAAGCTGACTGAGAGAGTGCAAAGTGGGTTTAAAAAAAAAATCAATAAAAGGAGGGAAATGGAAGGAGTTAGTCCTGAAAATGGGTTTTGATCACCATTCTCTATCACTCACTCTACCTTCAATAATGTTGTACTTTTACGGGAAGTCTGGAGGCAAGGATTATTTTCATCATTGTCTGTGCTGCGGTCAGTACTAAAAGGAAGCTCTATGCTGTTTCAAGCCTTAACCTTGAATGACCTTCCGGCCGATTAGCTATTTGTATATTAACTGTCCTTCCAACTAGGAGGTTTTGAATTATTTTTTCTCCATGGCCTTTCATCGTTTGCATTTTATGTTTGCTCCAAGTTTGCCTTTTCCTTTCATGCCTCTCCATTCCACAAGTATTTGTATTATTTAAAATGACTGGTAGTAAATTTTATTGTTTGTTTCAGTTTGGTAAATACTGTAATGTGCTTTATTGATTATATTATTGTTTTGTTATATATAGCAGGGAGGAATTTTTTATGTTCGTTCAGAAAAGCCAAGTTGTAATTGTGGTCTTTAGAGGCCCAGTTACTAGACTGTTACCTTAAATGTCATGCTTTCTGATACATTTCCACAATGAGTATTTTGATTAATTTTTATAGCATGGGAATATGTTCTCTATTTTCCTAAACCCATTTTCCACTTTAAAATGATAGACCTTGCTTGCTTGCTTGTTTTCTGACACAAAATTGGCTTTAGCTGGGATATCTAAAAGTATATTATGAACAAACAACTATCACCCTCCCTCTTTGAAGACAGAGACGTAGACTGATATCAGTCTGCTGGAGTCCGCCTAGCTCAGGGTTGGCAATGGTGTCCCAGAGATGTGCCCTGAACATGATTTTTCTCATCTATAAAATTATGATATGAGATCTCTAAAAAAAATAACTGTCTCTAACAGTAAGCTCTCTGTTTCTTCCAGAGTTGTCCTCTGTCCTTGTGAATGTATATCATTTATCTTTATTCCAAACAGAGCAAACCGGAATCTCCTTTACATTACATTTTTATTATAGTCTTTTCAACAGGAATACTCCATTTTCCCAGTTGCTGGTGGCGCATGCTGTGATTGCGTCAAATGATACAGAGCAGCCGTCATCTATGTGTTCATACCTGCGGATGCTAAAACATCGAGTTACTAAAGGTTCTTTAGATCTGAGTATTCTGCGAAACAAATAGCAAGGGTCAGAAGCTGACTGCTGGCGCATCTGCATTTGCCTCATTGCCTTCTCCAGGATGACTCCCGTAGGAAAGGAGGGCAGGGTGGCCTCAGCAGGTTCCACAGATACTTCCAGGTTTGAAGGTGGCATGCTGCTTTAATGTGTTTTCATTTCTCTTTGGGTTGCAGATACGGATTTCTGATGTCAGGGGATCTCATCCGCTGGGATAGAGTTCCATAGGGGTTCTGCGGCCTTAACTGAGTCTACCTATCAGGATTAATTTTCATGACGTCCAACTGGAAGGGAAAAGAATGAAAGAGATGACCCTCGTCCTCGTTTCCTAGGGCTGCTGTAATAAAGTACCACAAACAAAGCAGCTTCAAATGACAATTTACCGTCTCATAGTTCTGGAGGCCAGAAGTCTGCAATTAAAGTGTCAGTCAGCCCGGCTCCTTCGGATGCTTGTAGGGGAGAATCCTTCCTCGCGTCTTTCTAGCTTCCAATGGTTTGCTGGCAATACTAGGCTCTCCTTAGCATGCGCTTTGACATGTCAGTCTCTCCCTTGTGGTCACATAGTGTGTTCCATCCTGTGTCTGTGTTCTCTTCTTCTCATAAAGGTGTCAGTCCTATTGGGTTAGAGCCCACCCTAATGACCTCATTCTTAACTTGATAACATCTTTAAAGATCCTGTTTCCGAAAAAGGTCAAGATCCACAAGTACTGGATATTTGGACGTACCATTTGGGGCGACGCAATTCAGCCTGTAATAACCCTGATTTTTTTTCCCCATGTCTAACATGCAGAGAGCCTCTTGGTGAGGGGTCAACCTGAAGATCAGTAATCCGAACAATTGAAGTTGGAAAACAAGTCTCTGGTACACGGCAAGATGAGAAAGCTTTTTAAAGGACAGTACTTTTGGTGCATTGAAAAACTGGGTCTCTATGTTTCTTTGGAGCATTCAGACAAAGTCAAGGATAAATCACCACATTGTATATGGCTTACTCTAATGCCTTTTGATGCTTTGACATGTTTGTAAAGCCCAAGATACGTTTGTGCATGGAGGTTATTATCTTTCAGTTCTTTGTGTGGAAAATAACCGAGCTGATGGTGTTTTACAATAACACAGTCCCTGGACCTTCCACATAGCAATTGCTATCTGGTCTTTGCTCTTTTCTTGCTAAGAAAGGTATTTTTACATACCATTTGTTGTATTTTGTTGTCGTTGTTGTTGTTGTTGTTGTTGTTGTTACTACCCTATGTAGATGGTATAAAATTATTTAGAGTGTGTGAAACTCTTATACTTTTATTCCCCATCTCCCACAGTGCATAAAATTTTTGTGAGAATGGGGTCTGGTCATCCAGGTACAAATGTGTAGCTTGGAGAGAGATTTACTGTTTACCAAGTATGGAGGGGGGGGGGGTTCCAGAAGGGACCAGTTAACAGTGAGACGAGCCAAGCCTGTTAGGTGTGAGCTGTCTTTTGCTCTGTGCCCTGGTGCAATTAGATTGAATTTGTGTCAGTGATGTGAACTGTCACTGTGAGCTGCCTGGCCGCTGACTTTGCCACATCAGAGCCTGATGGAAAGGTAGGGACCTTGCTTTGTCTCGCCTTCCTGGGCAGAGTGAAGGCAAAAGACGATCCAGTGAGTGCTGAAGTGAACCGATGCTTCACCCTCTGAACTTTTTGAGCCTACCAAGTTCATTCTTTTAGGGATTCTCATTTATGAAAACTTGGAGCAAGATTTAAGGTGAGTACATCAGGGTATTCTTTCATCGAATAGCACATTGTCTTTTCTTTAGGGTACCTGTTTGGTATTGGTTTTTAGCACTGGAAGTTAATTGACTTAATTTTTTTTTTTTTTAAATAGTCGGGGGCTGTTGGCTATTCATCCTTATTTGATAACCAGTGTTCCAGGGACTTGGTAGAAGATGAAACTAACTTTATGAAAATGGATGCATATTCTAGAGGCTTAAGTTGTTATACATCAGTTTGAATAGCCTTTAGTAATAAGGATAAGAGGGTGCATACTTAGGAATCAACACGGTATGAGGTAGAAATTGGTTCAGTGTGTTTGCCGTCATTGGATGCTTAGTCGCAAGGAGAGAGGGAAGACAAAAAAGTAAGAGAACTTTATTGACTCGTAAAACAGGAGTGGGTCCCTGGAGTTTATCTTATCTGTCCTGTGTCTCCAGGCAGGTCTGCCCTTGGCTGTGTGAGGCTGTACAAGAATCAGCCTTGCAAATATGCTGTTTTTAAGTATTAGCTAGAGGAGCAAGCACGTATCAGACTGGGCTTGGTGGTGTTGTAAGCCTCTTAAATTATATTCACATTACAGATGACTCCTATAAGGATTGAAGTGAATTCTGATGCTGTTAATATTGATTTTAATTTTCCTTCCCGTTTCCTTCTATGCTTGGGATAAAATGTTAATGAACTCTTACCTGTGAAACTTGTGTGACTCATATTGCTTGTTTAATTTAGACTACAAGCCCACAGGGCAAGCTCCTTTCTTTTCTCTGCAGAGCAAAGGACCCCAATGGCAGAAATGTTTATTATTATTATGTATTATAATAATCATGATGTTCTCCTAAAATATTATGCCAATTGCATTTGCTCAGAAGTAATAGCTTTAGTCCTTTTTAGCTTGAAAATATTTTATTTTGCTTTAAGGTGGTTAGACAGTGATTTCATAAGGAAGACTAAGCTAGGTACTAAATTGAAATGTAGTTTGAATGCATTTTTGAATTATGTTGGTTATTCTGAGCCAAAAGCAGTTACACCTTTGATGTAAAGTATATTTTAATCATTTCCAATCTCTTCTTGCTAAGTGGATTTTTTTCCCCCTCAAATTATTCCCAAAGAAAGAAAAAAAAATAGGACCAAAACCAAGCTTAAAAAGGTTTGGCTGAGCAAGGGAGTTATGATTGAGTGCAAACAGGTGGCTGTAATATTCTGCTTAGAAATATCTGCCACAGGAACTTTTTAAAAATTGTAAACTCTGCCATTTACTGTAGAAGTCTCCATTCATAGAGAGTGACAGAGAAATGAGGCACATATCAGAATAATTCAGTCCAAAAAGCACTCTATGTGAAATATCTCAACAGAGAAAAACTAATTAATTAAAACTGACTTGGAAAGGCCAGCCAAATTAGTGAAGTTTAAATTAGAGTAATCTCTAGTGTATGGCGAATTGATGTGATTATCTAGGACCATTGCCTAGAACATGGCAGGGGTTCTAAGAAGCGGGGAGGAATTCAGAGACAAGGTGGGCTTATGGGTCTGTGTTTGTCATAACTGATTACTCACTTTATTCATTCAATAGACATTTACCGCTCGCCTGTTATGTAACTGGCCCTGTGTTAGGATTGGGCGCACACGGATGAGTAAGGTACTGCTTTGGCCCTCAAGGATGAGACACGCCGTAGAGAGTTAGGAAGCCGTGTTAAGGAGTGGTCACACGTTATAGGGTATCACAGAAATACCAAGAATGGATAGCTGTGGTCTAGACTGGGAGCCAGGGAACACTTCCTGGAGGAGGGGATGCCCGAGCTGAATCCTGAAGAATGAAGGTGAGGATGAGGGTAAAACACTGAGTACAAGCACTGAGGTCAGAAATAGCCTTTAATATATTCACTTGTAAAGTTTGTTTCTACTTTGTTCAAAATAGTGACTTCTGGAAGGTGATGGGGAGAGACATCAGAGAATATACATGTTTGCCTAAGACTGCCCTCAAAATATTTTTAGTGTCAATTTATTTACCAGGATAACAACAGCACAAACAATGTTACACAAATGTTTTAACAAATAGATGTAAAAACATGAGTTTTTGGTACGTTACTGTTAAGATGTTTGAAAAATCATCTTTTGTCTATCATCGATGAGTAAATGTTTCCAGTGCTGATCATATTTGCATTAGACACATGTCCTCCTAAATAATGAAAGGGAGGTATTTACCTAGGCCTAGCTGAATTATCCCAGATGCCAAATTTGCAAAGTATAGTTAAGAGGTTTTACTATAATTTAATCAAAAGAGTTGTGTTTTAATCTGAGTTAAATAGATATTTATTTAGATTGCCTACCTTTATCTAAGCATATATGATTATATTCGTAGCATATAGTGAGTAAACACAATTTTGGAGATTGTTGGATATTGTGGAATATCGCATTTTCTGTTCTGTGTTCTGCTGCTTTCTCACTGAATGACCTTAGACAGCGCAGATAAATTCTTTGGTCCTCAGTCTTCTCATATGGAAAACAAAAAGAGTGGACTAAGTCAATGACTTTTGTGGTTATTATGATTATTTTTCTTTTTGAATAAATAAAGCTGAAGGAGGGGCTCAAATGGAGTTGGACGGTAACTGTGGGCCAAGGAACGCACTGGCGGGTTGACTGGTCAAAGAAAGGGAGGAAACTCTCTCTCCAGCTTCCTCTCCTAGTCACACAGATTCTTGATGAAGCTCTCCACACCTTCATTTGCCATTTAAAATAATGCGGACAAAATATTTACAAGTGTGTGTGATAAGGATTGTAAATATGTGGTCCCCTTGGTCTTCGGCTTGTGTTCTATAAAACATTGATGAGTGACCTGTAACCCCAAAGAAATTAGTGGTCAGATCAACCTGACTTATCTGACTCAGAAGTCAGATAGTACTCACTATTTCCCCCTCTTAGAAACTCCCAGTGCATCTCACATTCTCCAAGAAGTTCTCCTATAAGCAGCTACGTTTTTCTTTTTAACCTAGTCGTTCTCAAGTGAATTTATTCCATTCCTATTTTAGTCAGAGTCTCTTACCTTCCCAGCATGTACTGATCTCAGTACACTTTATGGGAAACAGTGATGTCTCTGCCCAGGCTCTCCAGGTGCTCACTGAAGGGCTAGAATGTTAAATGCCAGAGAGGTGAGCGCCAGGCTGGATTCAAATGCACATCGCCATCCTGTGAATTCTTACACTCTAAAGAGGCTTGAAAAATAGACATAGAAAGAAAGAAACTAAAGGCTTTTTCCCCCCACCAAAGTCTTCGAACTGACAAGTGCTGCAATGTGTTTAGATAGTCTTTAATTCCACTAAGCAAAAGAATTGAACTACAACTTAGGAATTCGGGGGTTTCACGTTTTTCTTTTCTCATGAGGACATTCCTAGAAAAAGAACAGGCTCTGACTTGTGAGAGTCCAGCCTGGTTTGATTCCCATGTCACTTGCCCTGTCCCGACCTCATTCCTGTCTCTTCACCCCTCTCAAGGGAAGAAGAAAAAGAAAAGAGAAAAGGAAAATAAAAGGAGGGGAGATTGGATTTATAAAAGCCCAAAGGGTATTAAATTGTAGCAGCTGGCACCATGGCCTTTAGTACTCTAGACTACTGTGTATGTGTTATAATAGAAACCAGTGTTGGGGCGCTTTTGTTTTAAATTTATAATTATTGTGCTGAACCGATGATATTAGTATTTGTACCAGATATGCCAATATGGTTATTTTGCATCTACAACTAACCCTAAGATTCGATCTCTTTAAAACGAAAAAAATTGGGGCGCCTGGGTGGCTCAGTCGGTTGAACGTCTGGCTTCGGCTCAGGTCATGATCTCACACTCCGTGAGTTCGAGCCCCGTGTCGGGCTCTGTGCTGACAGCTCAGAGCCTGGAGCCCGCTTCAGACTCTGTGTCTCCCCATCTCTCTGCCCCTCCCCTGCTCATGCTCTCTGTCTCAAAAATAAATTAAAAAAAAACATTAAAAAAAAAACGAAAGAATTAATAAGCAAATGCCTAAAAATGCAGTCTTTTCAGCAGCCAACGTCTTAAAAAAAACCTCAGGGTTGGTAATATTTTTCAAATGGTTTCGTACATCTAACTGACAGTGGGGGCAGTAGGGGGAGGATAGGATGGGAAGGAGAGTAGAGGGAGGCTGCCTAATGCTGTCCTCACTTGGCCATCTAATACAGGACTGAATTCAGACCACCCCCTTCTCCTTCTGCCAGTCTTTCCTCTCTCCCCTGTTCCTCCTCAGCAGCCACACATGGACTTCAGTGCCATCTTTTGCCATCCCTGTCCTCCTGGTGGGGTGAGCCCCTTGCCTCAGGGAGCCCCATACCTAGAACAAACTTCCTTTCTTAAAAAAAATTTTCAAGTTCATTTATTCATTTTGAGAGAGAGCGGGGAGAGGTAGGGAGGGGCAGAGAGAGACGGAGAGAGAGAGAATCCCAAGCAGGCTCCACACTGTCAGCGCAGAGCCTGATGCGGGGCTTGCACTCACGAACTGCGAGACCACGACCTGAGCCAAAATCGAGAGTTGGACGCATAACCGACTGAGCCACCCAGGTGCCCCCGGAACAAACTTGCTAGAGCAACTTTGTAATGACAGCCTAGTTATGTTGTCTGCCAGTCAAGTAGAAAAGAACATGGGTGGAATTCGTTTTAATTTATGTCTGTCTCGTCTGTGGACAGCGAGGACGGTGTAGTCCTGGGTGTCCTTGCAAAGCAGAGCTTCCGCTGTGTGTGTGTGTGTGTGTGTGTGTGTGTGTGTGTGGTGGAAAAGAATTACCTGTTATTGCTGGGTCTGCAGGAAGGTTTTTAACACATATGATGAGGAATTAGCCACAGAACGATCATAAAAAAGGATGTAACTTGAGTCCATTAAAATGGCCTGGGGGGACCTTTGCTCCGGAGTCTGAGATAGTGAGAAGGGCTCCAGGAAAGAGCCCGATTGTCAGTGCTGACACCCGCACAGGGGGCAGAACATGGAAAACTTCAGGATGCTGCTTGGCACAAACTTGGCCTTGAGGGCAAAATTCAGACACTTCTGTTTGAAAGAAGTGATGTGTTTCTTCAGTCTCCTAAGGTTTGAATTCTGAGGAGAGGACAATTTCTACTTCCCCTTAAAGCCAATTCTTGTCATTTTTCTTGATTGTTTAAAGCGTGTTTATTATATGTTGGGTGATTCAGGTGTTCTTCTGCAGTCCACTTTTTAAACTCAGGCAGAGCATAGAATGGTCACTATTAATTAAATAATTAAAGTCAAAGCATGAAATAATTAAAGTCAAAGCATGAAAAACTGCCTAACAAAAGAGTTGAAAACCTTAAGAGTTTTTTGACCTTTGGCGTGTGCTTTTCTGTGGATTTACATTTTTCCATTGCGCGGACCATACCTTGTTTCATTTCTTTGTCGTGTAACAATGTTTGCTTTGAAAACCATGTTTCCTTTGTTTGCTTTGAAAAGTAATATTGTCATCACTGAACCATATCTGGTTACCAAAAAGTCCGGAGCCACAAAACTAACTTGGCTCATAGCTGGTCAGGAGGAGAAGGCGCCCGTGGAAAAAAACAGCAACAGAGAGCCGGTCTCTCCTCTTGTAGAGATTTCTTACTTGTGGGAGATAAATTTGACTCCAGAGACAAAAGATGATGCTATTTGTAAAATTCTTGCTGCCCAATTCCTGCCCTGGTCTCAGGGAGAGGCACATGACTCTGGCTGACACTGTGTTTAGCTCTTTCGAGCTCTCTGGGACACCTCACAGCAAGAGACTAACATCACTACGTGTGATTTCCTAAAGTCCATATACTTTAGATTAGCGGTGATTAGAAAGGCCCAGTGAGCCAGAGCCAGAGATCCCTTAACATGCCAGCATTTAAAGGAAGCAGGGTCCTTTATAGGCATTGTACCAGGCTCAGAGTGATTGGCTGATCATTGCTTAACCAGTAGGAAAGGAGACACCATTTAGCTTCCTTATAAAAACAGAATTAAAGAATAAAATGCTTCCATCACTCTTTCTAAATACCAGTCAGAAAAGTCTAGGGGCGCCTGGGTGGCGCAGTCGGTTAAGCGTCCGACTTCAGCCAGGTCACGATCTCGCGGTCCGTGAGTTCGAGCCCCGCGTCGGGCTCTGGGCTGATGGCTCAGAGCCTGGAGCCTGTTTCCGATTCTGTGTCTCCCTCTCTCTCTGCCCCTCCCCCGTTCATGCTCTGTCTCTCTCTGTCCCCCCAAAAATAAATAAACGTTGGAAAAAAAAAATAAAAATAAAAAAAGAAAAGTCTTAGCTTATCTTTTCCTGCCAAGGTCAAATGCTTTAGAATTACAACTTAATAATCAAGGAAGTCGGGACACACATCTCGAGGAATCACATTTGAATTCCTGAAATGCAAGAGAATGTTACCTTAGCTTTGTTGTCTCAAACAGAGTATTCAGTGGTGGCAGTCGGGCTGTCTCTTTCCCTTGTCCAAGTGGGTCTGTGCTTTCTTGGGGAGAATAATAGAGTCAGATCACTGTTCTTTTGTAGTTCTCTCACATGTGCTGCATTCATAGCAAGATGAAGCAGGGCAACTAAATAACTAATGTAAAAGTGTATTTCTTGCATAGATTTAAATAGAAGCTGCATATATAAAGAGAGAGACAGGGAGGGAGAATGACAGAGAAGGAGAGGCAGAAAAAGAGAGGAAGGTTGTGTGGTTTTTGAGGAACAATAAATTAGATAAATATGAATTTAAAACAATCTAGAATCTTTAAGCGCATTTTTTAAAGTTGAGTTTCCTCCCAAACCTGCTACCAGGGTTACAGTGCAAAGGCAAACTTGACTGGCTTTGTTTAATCTTTGCATATATATTTGGTGTTTATTGAGTTTCTACTAGTCAGGGGAGATACACAAGTGAGTAAAATAGTGCTCGTGCTCAGGTACCGACAGGTGATTTCCTCAGCATGGTGCATAGTGTTGCCCAGGAAGGAAGGAGCATACGTGTGATGGGCGTTCCCTGTCCTGTCCTTCCCGTCCTCCTGACTTGGAGGTATTGATGAAACAGAGATGTCAGAAGATGAAACTAGCCATCAGACATATACAGGGCTCAGTCCATAGAGGATAGATAGGTCAGGCCCAAATTCAGCATTCTGGGTCCTGGGGAGGATAGATACGCCATTCCTATTTGTGCAGAAGCATGTGTTACCTTCCATGCATGAAAAGCCCTTTGTATACATTTGATTTATGTAATTTAAAGGAGAGGCAAAGTAGGCACTTCCATTTGGGCAGTAGCAAAAGGAACATGAAAAATGGATCCCTAGAATCTTTTCCCGGTGTTCACAGCATTATTTAAAAGACCTAATGTGATGTCATGTATGATTTATGCTGTGTAGGTATTTTTCTACTGTGTTCAAAGCAGATAGGTATTAGAGTGTAATATATTATGTAGTTTCAAATATAAAAACTGCCTAGTGATGTGAAGAGATAAGGTGTTGTACTGCTGATCAGATAGCCCAGAATAGCTGTTTTCGGTGGCAAAGCTTATATTTGGACATTTTTATCCTAATGAAACATTCAGGAGTCTAATTTCCTTTTTTCCTACTTGTACCTTGAAGATTTGGTCCAATTCTTCTTTCTTTCGTGTGTGTGTGTGTGTGTGTGTGTGTGTGTGTTTCTTTTTTTCTTTCCTCTACGTATTTATAGATGCTTAAAGTGCCACCACGAGTTTGAAGGGGAGAGTCTTGGATCCCATTTTCACGGTGGTATCGCCTTCCTTCTAACTTTGAGTAGAAGTGCCTCCCACTTTGTCTTGGGCTTTCGCTTTTGCGCAAAGCGAAACACAAGTATGTTAAAAATGCATTCACGGAGTGCTTTGTTGCCTACTTGAAATGAATGTAAGAAGATTAAGAGTTTGAAGTGCTTTTAGGAACAGCAGAGTCGGCTGTCTCGCAACTCTTAATTTTCAGTTGAAGTTTGTGGTGATGTCATGTCAAAAACAATCCTAACAGGTAGGATACAGAGCACTTACGTGGCTCCTGAGTGAGTTTTAGAAAATGGAAGCATTTAAATGAGAATCCCAGCTTTGCATTTACAGATGCTAGTTTCAGTCATGTTCTGGGCTTAAGTGGTAGGAGACAAGCCAGAGACCGTGAACAGTATCCCACCCAGAGAGAATTTCACACCTGCTAGACTTCCAAGTGCCGAGTGTGGCTTCCCTCGAGTGATTTTCAAGATGCTTAAGTATAAAAAGCTACAAAACTGGTCTTAAAATGGGACAAAGCTGCTGTCTGGCAGGCCCAGGCTCTCGGTCGCTCTGCCAAGGCGGAGGCTGAGGGCCGTGTTGAGGGATCTTCCGCATAGTGATAGAGTTCTAGAACCTCAGCCGTTTCTTCAGATGGAGGAACAGTTTGGGGAAGGCTTGAAACTCAGGCACTGTGCCGATGCCCTAGGAAAGAGAACCTGTTTTGGCTCCTAGATTTTTCAGAGCCCTGTTTTATAATGATGTGATCCTCCCCAGCGGGTTTAGTGATTCTTTTAACGATACAGATGAATATCGTCGTGTCTGTGTGAAGTTGAGAAGACCATTCTGGGAGTCTTTTACCTGCAGACATGAGATTTGTAATGATTCTTATTTCCTTCAGCATTTGGGTAAATGTTGCCCAATATTTCTGAATCTCACAGTTTGAAGAGAATTCAATGAAAGGTGGCTGGCTTCATAACATACTACCTTTGTGATCTGGAATAAACTATTTAAGGATAAGTAAGGGTAAGAGCTGTAAGAGGAACATTGCCCACCTCATGGATTTCGGTTGTTATGATTGAATAGAAGATAGTATATATAGAGTGCCTCTCTTTGTCTGGTATTTAGGATGCACCAACAAACAGTATCTGCCACCATCATTATCACTGAAATTTTGAAATAATGATAATGGCCAGTCTTTACCTGACAATACGTGTTTCTTAAAATACTCCTCTACTCCTTTAAGGGACAGGGAACTTATTGTGTCCCCAGGCAGGTCCGTGTTGGCCTCTTCAGAAATCCTTCCTTATATTGTTTTTCTGTCTTATACATTTCTTCCCCATGGTCCCTTCTGTGCTCTTTCTTACCTGCGACTCTTAGGCCTTCTTCTGTTTTCTCTGTGACAGACACTCATCTGTTAGAAGTCAGTAGTTGTGTTCCTCCTACGTCTTTTTTAACAGCTTATTACCCATATTTTGCAAAACAGAAAACTGACGGTCACAAAGGTTAATTGATTTCCTTTTGGTTATAGAGCTAAGAAGATGTCAAAATAATGTGAACCCAGTACCTTTCGATGAATTCTTCTCTAAGTTCCTTTTTGAATGTGGCCCCTAGTACTGAGCACTGTACCCCAGATGTTGTCTGTCCGGCACAGAGTAGGTAGAGAGAGGGATTATTGTTTTCCTACTTTGGGACCCTATTAGTTTTTGTTCTTTCACGTTCTGTAACTGACATATGTTTAGTGAATACTGAATGAACCCAACGTAGTAGCTGAGGTGCTGCAATCATGTAGCCGTGGGTATAGCAGCATCCCCGCCCTTAAGGAACTTATGTCCTAGTGTCCTTATGTCTGAGCTAGTTTCAGGGTCCAGAGCAATTGAACATGCAGGAGCCCTTGTTCAGAAAAGCAGGGGAAATGGGTCCATTAAAGGTGTAAAATATAAAGTTTCCTTTTTCTTTCTTCTGTGGTGTCTTGACTTAAGTTGTTTTTTTCCCCTTGCTGTTTAATGTCATTCTAAATGAAGAAAAATTAAAAATGTAAATTATTAGCATGAACTTTACCATTCATCTTCATATTGTGCAATGCTGGTTTTGAGGCAGATATAAGGGCACTAAACTCATAGGCAGAATCAATGAAATTACATGATTCATATGTATCCCATTCTTATTAGAACACTGGAAACACTGCACAAAACTGCCTCAGTTGTTTTTACTTCATTTCTTGCTATGTGCAAATTCCACCTACAGTGTCTACTTACTGATAAATAAGGAAGAACTGAAAGGAAAACAAACCATGGGTTACCTTCTCTTTCTGTGGCTCTATTTTCAGCATAAATGGTTGGTTAACATTTAGAACACTATGGCCTTCTTTCTGCAATCAAATCAAGTTCTGGTTCAAATGGAAAGAGCATGGCCTTTCGGGGCTGTCAGTGGGTCTGCTTGCTCACTACTTAGTCGTAAACATAATACGCCTACTTGGTACTTGCTTTGAATCTTGCTAACCTGCCACACATTGTGGGTCCCTGGAAGTCTCTCATTGTGGGGGCTTGGAGAAAGCTGCATGCAGTGAGGTGGAGAGGACTGTGGTCGTACACGTTGTGTATACTCCTCTGCCCATGCACATGTTCCATTGTCTCATCAGATGTCACTAACACGTGGTTTCAGAGATAAAATTATTCCGAATTTGAAGATGTTGACAGAAGGGCATTAAACCGAGTGTGGGCCCTTTAGAGAGTAGGGCTGTGTTTGACTTCACAGGTCACACACATCCATAAGGATAACTCTGCCTTCTGGAGAAACAGATAAACCTAATCCAAGGCGTTTGGAAGCTGAGACAGCTCTACAGACTTGGGCACCTGGCAAGACTGGGGAGTTTCAAGGGGAAGGTGATGTACGAGTAGCCACAGCGAGAAGGTGTTGAAAGACAGAGGCACTGATTGTATTGTATATTTGAAAGTTGTTAAGAGAGTAGATCTTAAAAGTTCTCATCACAAGAAAAAAAATGTCACTTGTGTGGTGATGGATGTTAACTAAGCTTATTTTGGTGATCATTTCGCAATAGGTACACACATCAAATCATTATGTTGCATACCTGAAACGAATATCATGTTATATGTTAGTTATATCTCAATAAAAAGAGAGAGAGGCATTGAAAGGGTTTCTACATGAGGGAAAACTTGTGCTAAGGCATGGAGGGATGGAAGTACAGAACTCAGGTTTAGGCAGCATCTGTATTCCAGGGTGGCCTGAACAAAGTGAACATGGAGGGTTAATAGAACATTTACTCTGTGTGGCATGAGAATAATTGAATAACATCCTTGCTTCTTTATTCTCATTTATATTGCATAGGGTCTATAAATCTGCAAACATAGTCCTAAGAGAAACATCAGATTTATATATGTGATTTTTCAATAATAATATAAGTAATTTATATTAACTTTAGACAGTTTCCCCCCAAAATGAAACACTATTAATTCTCTGTCTTGCTTTTAGAATGATTACAGTTAGAGATATAAATCTTGATTTTTTTCAACTGTATCTGCTTGAAGAAAGGATTAGGTGAACACGATACCAGCTTCTTTCTTTAGATGTGAAAATTCCACTGAGTTTTAAAATATTGCCTTTATCTTGTCTCACAGATATCATTTGAGTTCTCATACCTTCTCCAGAAACCTGAGACAGGAGCTCCGAACTGGGCAAGAGACTTACTCATCTGGACAGCCTATGGGTTAGCATATAGTATGGTCCGTTGAGTCCATGGCCAAAGGGTGTAGGAAGCCCTTTTAGGATTCTAACTTGTCTCTCAGAGTTTTGGCTGCACAGTTGCATGTTTTGAGGTAAAGCTGCATTTGGGTTTTCTGGCAGTGACTGCTTTGGATTCCCTATGTTGAAGTGGGGGCTTAAGTCAGGCGCTTCTCTATGAATGCCTTAGGACTTGGTGCATTTCATAGTTTCCACTCCTTTCACTTGTGATTTTCTCTATATCTCATAGCTTCCCAGTCACTGTGTCATTACCATTGATTTGGGGATGATTCAGGGGGAGGCTGAATGCTCAGTCACTGCATTGAACAGCTCCAGCTCCTAGCAAGACAAAGTCATAGAAATCAAGGCCCAGACTTAACCCTGAACATATGAGTGCTGATGTGTATATGTGCACGTGTGTGTGAATGAGTGCATACTTCTGTGTGCATCCATTGGTAGGTGTGGATTGCTACAATTCAATAGGAAGTATGACACAGTTATCACTGCTGAAGGACATCTGACTTCCTAAGGCAGAGGCTTAGGGGTCTTGGTGAAAGCCAATATCAGAAAGGGTGACTAAGCTCCAGATCTTTATGGAAGGGTGGCCAGTGGGAAGTTAAATGCTAATTATCTTACATATAGATCAGCTTGGAAATAGATCCTGAGCCTTCAGGAGGAGGCAGAGAAGGGTAGTGGTAGGAAAAAGAAATCAGGGGCTAACAACGACGTTTTCCTGTGCACGCAATGTTTCTTCATTAATTCATTGCATCCATTGTAGAAGATCTCAACATAGTTTTACAGTGTCTCCATAGAGGTCTTGTGCATTCTGAAGTTAATTTAAAGATATTCTATTTTATTGTATCTGTCTTATTTTCTTTTATATTATCTACTTGATACTACTTTTGTAGGATAATATTGTGGAGTTTTATAAGCCAATCTTGAGTTTAACTACCTTGCTCTCATTTCTTACTCTTTTTATTTTAATCTATGTATTGATTCTGTTACTTCTTATCTATTGTTTTTTTTATGTTGATGCTCACACTTTCTATTTATCTATTTATTGTGGTAATTTTTGTATGTTGATAGTCATAAGTTCTGATAACCAGTTTTTTCTCTCCTTCAGTCATATGCCTCTGACGCCTTCTTCTTGTCTCATAGCATGGGCCTGAAGTGGCGAGAGCAAGTAGCATTCTATGTTTAAAGTTTTTCAGTTAATGGTGCTTGCTGTTAATTTTGGTATACAATCTTAAGAAGTTACCTTCATTCTTAGTAGCCTGAGAATTTTTTTATGTGAATCATTGTTAAACTTTTCCAGATATTATTTCTGCATTTGAGATAGTTGTATGATTTTATCATTTAATCTATGAATGTGATAGATTACTGTAATAGATTTTCTGATGTCAAACTATCCTAGAATTATCAGGATATTTGTTTTACAGGCATATAATATATCTGGACATCAGGATAAACTCTATCTGGTCATGATTACTCCTCTTCCTTATTTCTTTTAATACTCTGTTAGATTTGATTGGCTAATTTTTGCTTTAGGATACTTGCATTTGTGTTGATTAGTGGATTTTCTTGCATTGTGCTTATCAGGTTTTATATTTTTTAATATCATTTAATATAATTTTTTAAAGATTTATTATTTATTTTGAGAGAGAGCTAGAGAGCAATTGGGGGAGGGGCAGAGAGAGAGGGAGACAGAATCCCAAGCAGACTCTACACTGTTAGTGCAGAGCCCGGTGCGGGTCTCAAACCCACGAACTGTGAGATCATGACCTGAGCCAAAACCAAGAGTTGTATCCTTAACCGACTGAGCACCCAGGTGCCCCATCAGATTTTACGTTTAAGATACCAGTGTTTTCATCCTACATGTTGGGCAGCTTTTCTTCTTTTCCTATATACTTTAACAACTTATGTCAGAATTTTCTGTTCCTTGACAGTGGAGCTCGTTGGTTAAATGATCTGTTCTTTTTTGTTGTAGAAGAGACTTTTTAAAATTATTGTTGCATTCTATCATTAAACGCTTATTAAGTCAAGGTTTCTACTTCATCTTAATTTTGACATTTAATATTTTCAAGAGAGTTTGACAATTATCCTTTTCTCATCTAAATTTTTCTGGCTTTAGTTGTGATTTTATGTATTTATTTGAGGTTTAATTGGCACGTAACATTACTTAGTTTCAGGTGTACAGCATAATGATTTGATATTTGTCTATCTTGCAAAATGGTCACCACAGTAAGTCTAGTTAACAGTCGTTTCCCTACAGAGAGGTACACATTGTCTTTCTTGTAGTGAGAACTCTGAAGATCTGCTATCTTAGCAACTATCAAATACACAGTATTCTTAACTACAGTCACTATGCGATTGTACATTTCATCCCCAGGACCTATTTATTTTATAACTGGAAATTTGTAACTTATGACTACCTTTACCCATTTTGCCCACCCCATCCCTATTCTTTTTGTTAATCTGTGAGCTCTTTCGTATTCAGATTTGCCTGAGATATCGTTAATTTAGGCATCTTTTCAAAGAACCGGTTTTGGTTTTGTTAATTGTCTTCTTTCCCTTTTTCTGCTTCCATCTTCCGCCTCCATCTTCTCCTCCACTTACAAGTGTTTTTGCACTGAATTTTGCCCTTATCATTCTTACTTCCTTTTTGCATTCTTCATTACTTACTCTTTTCAGATTCTTGTGTTGAATGTTTAATTTGTTTGCTTTCAGTATTTCTTGTTGAATGTTGAAAATTATAATTGAAAATTATAATTTCCCTTAAGATTTCCTCTGTCACAGTTATTCAGTGGTGTGTTATTTATTTTCCAGATATAGATTTGTTTTGTTTTGTTTTGAGCTCCTCCTTTATTATCAGTTTCTGATTTTATTACATTTTATGGTCACAGAACATTTTCTATATGATGTTTATCCTTTGGAATTTATTGTTTCTTGTAGCCTATTACAAAATCAATTTTTGAGAAGGTCCTAATGAACATTTCTCTGTTTTCATGCAGCATCTTATCTAAACTTATTAACTTCAGTTTATTCATTGTGGTATTGTTTGTATTGTTTTGCTCCCTTATTGTTTGCTTGATGTATCAGTTTCTGAGAGTGTGTGTTAATATCACGGTTATGATTTTAGATTTATCCACTTCTGTTCATATTTTCCATCTATTATTTTGTATATTCGGAGGCAGAACTATTAGGTGCATTTATGTACATGATGGATTTATGGCTTAACCTACTGTTCCTTTTACTAATATGTAATTTGTCTCTTACGATTTTTCCCTGAATTCTTCTTTCTGTCAAATATTAAGATTGCTATGCTAGCTTTCTTTTGGTTCATACCCTTTTGTTTCTAGAGCGTTATATCCCTTTTTAAAAATTGTGATTCTTACAGACAAGATATTGCTTTTGCTTTTTTGGTGAGGAGGATAAAACTAACACATATAAACTGTGCTGATTTTGTGTGTGTTTTGATGGATTTGCTACATGTATATACCTGTGTAACTACTGCTCCAATCAAACAAAGGGTAGAGAATTCCAGTCACCAGAATGATCCCTCGTGCTTCTTCCCAGTCACTTTACACACCCTTCTGTGAGGCACAGATACAATCACTTTTCTGGTATCTGTCAATGTACCAGAATTGGACCTGTTGTGAAACCGCATATCAGTGAAATTATGCATTATGTGCTCATATGTCTGGCTTCTTTTGAGACTTCTCCAAATTGTTGTTGGGATCAGCAGCTCGTTTTTTGTTTTTTGTTTTTTGTTTTTTTTTTTTTTTTTTTTTTATTGCTGTGCAGTATTTGGTTGCATGGGCATACCACACTTCGTTCATCCATCAATCTGTTGATGGGATTTTTAGTTGTTCTGATTAATTGGCTTTATAAATACAGCTGTAAGAAACATGTGTGCAATGCCTTTTAGCGGGGGAGGAAAGAAAGAAATGCATAAATACCTAGGAATGGATTTTTGGGTCGTGACATAGGTTTATAAGAAACTGCGAAATGGTTTTCTGAGGTAGTCGTACCATTTTATGTTCCCATCAGTGATATCTGAGAGTTCTAGGTGCTCACAGGGTCAGTCAGATTTACTTACCAATCTAATAGGTAAGTGTTCTTGTGGTTTTAATTTCTATTTCTTGGATAACTAATGATGTCTAATAGAACATCCTTACCTGTGGTAATTAACATTTGTATCTTGTGTGAGGTTCTGTTTAATTTTTTGTCCATTTTTTATTGTATTGTCTATTCCTTTATCATTTGAATTATGAAATTGTAAAATATATTTTGTATATAAGATCTTTGTTAGGTATGTGTATTTTGAATATTTTTTTTTTCCTATCCATGGCTTGCCTTTTCACTTTTTTTTTTTTTACGAATTTTTAAAGTACTTATTTATTTTGAGAAAGACAGAGGGAGAGAGCAGGGGAGGGGCAGAGAGAGAGAGAGGGAGAGAGAGAATCCCAAGCAGCCTCCATGTTGCCAGCATAGAGCCCGACGTGGGGATAGAACTCACAAACTCTGAGATCATGACCTGAGCCAAAACCAAGAGTTGGATGCTTAGCTGACTGAGACACCCAGGTGTCCCTTGACTTTTCATTTTCTTAATGATATCTTTTGAGTAGCAGAACTTTTCATTTTGATGAGGCCAGTATATGAATTTTTTAAATTAAGCTCTAGGCCCAATATGAGGTTTGAACACATGACCCAAGATCAAGAGTCACGTGCTCTATCAACTGAGCCAGCCAGGCACCCCCAACATATGAAAATTTTGCCTAACCCTTATTGGTTTTGTGTACAGAAAGTTTTCTGTCATAATAAGGACATGAAGGTCTTCTCCTGTATTTTTTAGCTAGGAGCATTGCAGTTTCAGTTTTTATATATAGGTCTATGAAACATCTTGGATTACTTTTTCTATATGTTTTGAGGCTCATTTATTCATTACGGATTTATAGTTGTTTAAACATCATTTGTTAAAAGCATTCTACTTTCTCCGTTGAATTATTTTGGTACCTTAATTGGAAGTTACTTGGCCACGTATGTCCACACATATTTCTCAATTCTTTATTCAATTTCATTGATTTATTTATGCTTATATCAGTACCTTATTTTCTTGATCACTGTAGCTTTTTAAAAAAAAATTAAAATCAGTTTCTATAAATTCTTCAACTTTGTTCTTTCTAAAGATTGTTTTGGGGTGTCTGGATGGCTCAGTCGATTAAGCGTCTGACTTCGGCTCAGGTCATGATCTCTCAGTTTGTGAGTTCGAGCCCCATGATGGGTTCTGGTGCTGACAGCTTGGAGCCTGGAGCTTGCTTTGGATTCCGTGTCTCCCTCTCTCTCTCAAAAATAAATAAACATTAAAAATTTTTTTAAATAAAAAAATAAAGATTGTTTTAATGACTATAAATCCATATATTTTCTTACAAGTTTTAGAATCAGCTGTCAGTTGCCACAAAAATTCTGCTGAGATTTTGATTGGGATGGCATTGAATCTATAGATCAACTTAGGGGAATCTGACAGCTTAATGTTATTTGGACATCCAGTTCATGAGTGTGCAACATGAAATATCTCTTCATTTATGTAGGTCCTTAATATTCTCTAATATTTTGTGGTTTTCAATATGGAAGTCTTGCATATTTTCTCATTATATTTATTCCTGAGTATTAATGTTTTATGATGCCATTATGAGTATTATTTCAAATTTTATTTCCAGTTATTCATCACTGGTATATACAGTTGATTTTTATGTAGTGACTGTCTATCATCTCACCTTACTTAAATGAATGTTTGAGTTACAGTAGTTTTGTGTGTGTGTGTGTGTGTGTGTGTGTGTGTGTGTGAAGTAAAATGGTTTCTTTTTCTGTAAACAACATGCTTGTTTATAGAGAAAATCTTAAGGAACCGTGTACAGGGGTTCTCTTTTCTCCATCTCCTTGCCGGTATTTATTATCTCTTATATTCCTGATCATAGCCATTCTAACAGGTGTGAGGTGACATCTTATTGTGGCTTTGATGTGCATTTCCCTGATGATCAGTGATGCTGAGTGCCTTTTCATGTACCATACAAATTTTAGGACTTTTAAAACTTTCCATGGAAAAATGCCATTGGAATTTTGATAGAGATTACATTGAATCTGTAGAATGTATGAACATCTTAAGAGTATTAATTCTTCCAGTCTGTGATCACAGAATTTCTTGGTTTTTGTCTTCTTTGATTTCTTTCATCAGTGTCTTATAGTTTTTAGTTTATAGATCTTTCATCTCCTAGGTTATATTTATTCCTAAATATTTTATTATTTTTGATGCTATGGTAAGTGAGGTTGTTTTCTTAATTTCTTTCTGATACTTCATTGTCCATGTATAGAAATGCACATAGTTTTTATATATTGATTATGTATCCTGAAACATAATTGAATTCATTTATTAATTCCTAATAGTTTTTTTGGTAGAGTCTGTAGGGTTTTTGATATACAGTATAATGTCCTATCATCCGTAAATAGAGACAGTTTTACTTCTTCCTTTGTAATTTGGATATCTTTTATCTCTTTCTCTTGCCTATTTGCTCTGGCTAGGACTTCCAGTACTGTGTTAAATAGAAGTGGCAAGAGTAGGCATCCTTGTCTTGTTCCTGAGGTTAGAGGAAAAGTGTTCAGAGTTTCACCATTGAGTGTAATGTTAGCTGCGAGCTCACCATATATGGCCTTTATTACGAAGGTACCTTCTGTTTACACTCAGTTTGTTGAGATTTTATTATGAATCTTGTCAGATGGTTTTATGTATCTGTTGAGAGGATCATATGATTTATTATCTTTTATTTTGTTAATGTGGTATATCACATCGATTGTTTTGTGGATATTGAAACATCCTTGCATTCCTGGAATAAATCCCACTTGATCATGGTATATGATTCTTTCAGTATTCAGTTTGCTGATATTTTTTGAGGCTTTTTGCATCTGTGTTCATCAGACATATTGGCCTGTATTTTCTTTTATTGTGGTGTTTTTGTCTAGCTTTGGTATCGGGGTAATGCTGGCCTTTTTAAATGAGTTTGGAAATGTTCCCCCTGCTCCTGTTTTTTGGAAGAGTTTGAGAAGAATTAATGTTATTCTTTAAAGGTTTGGTAAAATCTACCAGTGAAACCATCTGATCCCGGACTTTTGTTTGCTGGGACATTTTTCATTACTGAATCAATCTTCTTATTAGTAATTGGTCTGTTCAGATTTTCAGTTTCTTCATGATTCCGTTTTATTAGGTTGTATGTTTCTAGGAATTTATTCCTTTCTTCCCAATTTGTGGTCATATAATTGTACATAGTAGTCTCTTATAATCCTTTGTATTTGTGTGATATCAGTTGTAATGTCTCCTGTTTCATTTCTAATTTTATTTGAGTACTTTCTTTTCTTCTTGGTGAGTCTAGCTAAGTTTTGTCTATTTTATCTTTTCAAAACACCAACTCTTCAATTACTTTTAAATCTCCATTTCACTTATTTACACTCTGATCTTTGTTATATGCTTTCTTTTACTATTTTTGGGTGTAATTTGTTCTTCTTTCTAGTTCCTTGAAGTACAAAGTTAGATTTTTTTCTTGAGATTTTTTTCTTTTTTTTTAACGTTTGTTCATTTTTGAGAGACAGAGACAGAACATGAGTTGGGGAGGGGCAGAGAGAGAGGGAGACATAGAATCTGAAGCCAACACCAGGCTCCGAGATGTCAGCACAGAGCCTGGTACAGGGCTCGAACTCACAGGCTGTGTGATCATGACCTGAGCCAAAGTTGGATGCTTAACCAACTGAGCCACCCAGGTGCCCCGATTGAGATTTTTTTTTCTTTTTTCAACTTTTTTTTTTTTTTTTTTTTGGGGACAGAGAGAGACAGAGCATGAACGGGTGAGGGGCAGAGAGAGAGGGAGACACAGAATCGGAAACAGGCTCCAGGCTCCGAGCCATCAACCCAGAGCCTGATGCGGGGCTCGAACTCACGGACCGCGAGATCGTGACCTGGCTGAAGTCGGACGCTTTAACCGACTGCGCCACCCAGGCGCCCCAAGATTTTTTTTTTCTTAATGAAAGTGTTTATTGCTATAAACTTTTCTCTTAGAACTGTTTTGTTGCATCTTACAAGTTTGGGTATGTGTCTCAGTTTTTATTTATCTTAAGATTTTTTTATTTCTCCTTTTATTTCTTCTTTGATCTCTTGGTTGTTCACTAGCATCTTGTTTAGTCTCCACATATTTGTTCCAGTTTTCTTTTTAAACTGATCTCTAACTTCATACCATTGTGGTTGGAAAAGATGCTTGGCATGATTTCAGCCTTCTTGAATTAATTAAGACTTGCTTTGGCGCCTAATATATGTTCTGTCTTGGCAAATGTTCCATGTGTGCTTGAATGTATTTTGCCATTATTGGATGGTTGAAATGTTCTAGAAGTGTTAGGCCCATCTGATCTAATGTGTGATTTCCTTGTTGATTTTCTGTCTGGTTGATCTATCTATTGTTGAAAAGGGGTATTGAAGTCTCCGACTATTATTGTATTTCTGTCTATTTTTCCCTAAACATCTGTTAATACTTGCTTTATATATCTAGATACTCCTCTCTTGGGTGCATAAATATTTACTAATGTTATATCCTCTTGGTGAATTGACCTCTTTATCATTATATAATGGCCTTTGTTTCTTTTTATAGTTTTCGGCTTAAAGTCTGTTTTGTCTGATAGAAGTATAACTGTTCCAGCTTTCTTTTGGTTTTCATTTGCATAGAACATCTTTTTATATTACTTCACTTTTAGTTTATGTGTCCTTGAAGCTGAAATAAGTCTTTCATAGGCGGCATATAGTTGAGTCTTGTTTTTTTGTTTTGTTTTGTTTTCTTTTCTTTTTTTCTTTTTTCCATTGAGTCACTGTGTCTTTTAGTTGGAGAATTTAGTCCATTTGTATTTAAAATAGTTATTGATAGGTATAGACTTACTATTGCCATTTTGTTAATTGTTTTCTGATTGTTTTGTGATTCTTTTGTTCCTCTTATTCATCTTGTGCTCTCTTCCTTTGTGGATTTCTCTAGTGGTATGCTTTGATTCTTTTCTCTTTACCTTTTTTTTGTATCTACTTTAAGTATTTGCTTTGTGGTTTCCATGAGGCTTACATAAAATATGTCCTATTTAAAATAGTGTAATTTATGCTGATGAGAACTTAACTTCAAATGTATGCAAATGCTCAACATTTTTCAACCCCTCCCCACATTTTGTGTTTTTAGTATCAAAATTTATATCTTTATCTTGTGAATCCATAAGATACAATTTATATAATTTTGTGTTTTATCTTGTGTAGCTCTGTCTTTGAGTTCACTGATCCTTTCTACCACTTGATCTGGCCTACTATTCAAGCCCTCAATTGAATTTTTCAGTTTAATTATTGTATTTTTCCACTGTGTGATTTCTATTTTGTACTTTTTAATATTTTCTATCTCTGTTGAAACTCTCACTTTGTCCATGAATTACTCTTCTGACTTGGTAAGCATTTTAATGCTTTTGTGTCTTAATCTTCATGCTAGAATTATAAGCGATTTACCCACCATCGTAACAGCTTTAGAGTATTGTAAATTTAACTAAATATTTATTTTTACCAGTCAGTTTTATACTTTTATATGTTTTCCTGTTACTAATTAGCATCCTTTTATTTCATCCTGTAGAACTTCCTTTAACATTTCTTGTAAAAGTGACTTAGTGTTGTTGAATTCCTTCAGCTTTTGCTTGCCTAGAACACTCTTTTTATTTCTCCTTCAATTCTGAAGGATGGTGTTGCCAGGTAGAGGATTCTTGGTTGGCAGTTTTTTCTTGTTGTTGTTTGTTTAACATTAAATATATCATCTCACTCCCTCCGGGCCTACAAGACTTCTGATGAAAAATCTTATAGTCTTACAAGGTTTCCCTTGTATGTAGCAGATCGTTTTTCTCTTAATGCTTTTCAGACTCTCTCCCTGTCTTTAACTTGTCAAAATTTTAATTATAATGTGTCTTGGTGTGATCTCTCTGGATTCTTTTTATTTGGTAATTTCTGGGCTTTCTGGATCTGGGTGTTGATTTCTTTCCCCAAGTTGGGGATATGTAGAGCCATTATTTTTCTGAATAAGCTTTCTGCTCATTTCTCTCTCCTTCTGGGACCCCTATAATGCATATGTTGATGTGTTTGATGGTATCCTATAAGTCCCTTACACTATCTTCACTTTTTTTTCATTCCTTTTGCCTTTTGCTCTACTAATTAGTTGAATTTCACCCCCTTGTCTTTGAGTTCACTGCTCCTTTCTTCCACTTGATCTGGTCTACTGGTGAACATCTCAGTTGAAGTTTTCAGTTTAATTACTGTATTTTTCAGCTCTGTGATTTCTGTCTCTGATATTTTCTGTCTCTGTTGAAACTCTCACTTTGTGCATGCATTACTTTTCTGACTTTGGTGAACATATTTATGACCACTATTTTGAATTCTGTCAGGTAAATCACTTATCTCTGTTTCATTAAGGTCTGTTTCTGGAGATTTACTTTATTCTTTTGTTTGGAACGTATTTTTATATTTATTCAAGGTACTTGGCCCCTTGTGGTGGTTTCTGCACATTAAATGAAGCATCCATCTCTCCTCGTCTTGATAGAGTGGTCTGTGGAAGAGGTGAATCTTGTCAATCAGCCTGGCCCAAGCTTCTTGTTATCTCTTAAACTTTTGTAATTGTCCAAGCTACCTTCTTTGTTCTTAGTCACTCCCAGAAATTAAAGGTGTGCCAAGGCCTGTCAGTTTCTCAGAGGGGAAGACCACATTCAGTACTTAGATGGAGGCTGACTGAAAGCTGGACCCTCAGGCAGCAGCTTAGGTAAGTATATAATTAAGCCCTTTCTAGGGTCAAATTGAGAGATGAGTGTTTTTTCCCTGCTTCTTCTGCACTGGGTCCAAATGTATACTGCTAGGGAATAGGGGTGCTCCTGTGCCCTACTCCTACAAAAACTACTGTTTTGTTCACTACAGTCCTGTAGGACTCATGAATGCAAGCCCCATTAGTTGTCAGAGTCCAGTGATCCAGGTTCTGTCCCTGAGAAATAGCCACAAAAGTTAGAGAGGGTATAAGACCTTTTAGGGAGATACAGGTGACATGGAGATGGCTAGAGGGAGAAGGTGAGGGATGTAATTACCAGCTTTTCCAGTTCTATGGAGGGTAGCCAGTTCCTTAGTTTTTAAAATTTACTTCCTTTCAAGCTTTTTTTTTTTTAGCATAGATTGTTCATTTTAAACCATTCTTATTTTTTAAGATATGCTTTTCTTAAAGATACAGATTTTCCCCTAAGCACTCTAGTTAAGTTCACAAATTTTTTATATGTTATGTTTTTGTTATTATAAAGTTATAAATATTTTCTAATTTCTTTTATGATTTCTTTCTTAGACTCATAAACTATTTAAAATTGTGTTGCTTCATTTCTAAATAATTGGCTCGGATTCTCTAGACCTCTTGATG
Source organism: Prionailurus bengalensis (assembly GCF_016509475.1). Taxonomy (NCBI): domain Eukaryota; kingdom Metazoa; phylum Chordata; class Mammalia; order Carnivora; family Felidae; genus Prionailurus; species Prionailurus bengalensis. Next base: position 27,053,872 of record NC_057343.1, read on the forward strand.
TTGGTTTCTGAGGCACCTGGGTGGCTCAGTCCATTGAGCATCTGACTCTTGATTTTGGTTCATGGTTCTGAGATCAAGTCCCTCATCAGGCTCTGTGCTGGGTGTTGAACTTGCTTAGGATTCTCTACCTCTGCCCGCCCCTGCATGTGCACATACACACACTCTCTCTCACAAAACAAATATTGATTTATAATTTAAATTCTTTTAAATATTTGTGTGTGTCATACATATTCTGCATGATATTTTAAAGTTTATTGAGATTTGTTTTATGTTCTAATTTGTGGTATGTTTTATTGAATATTCTATAAAGTACTTGACAAGCATGTATGTGTGAATTCTGCATTGTTTAGTATTCTATATATATTTTAAGTTAAATTTGGTTAACTGTTTTTCAAACTTTGTAGATATATATATATATATATATATATATACACACACACACACTATTTTTTTCTATATTTTTATCACCTCCTGAGATATTTTTATAAATGTCCAATTATGTGTGAATTTTTCTATTTCTCCCCTAATTTCTATCTGTTTTTTGCTTCATGTATACTAAAATTCTTAAGTGCATATATATTTGGATTGTTACTTTTTATTAATGAAGTGGTCCTCTAAGTCATACCCCTTTATTATTTTAAAATAACTCAATTTGTATCTAGTAATATTCATTTGCTTGAAGTACTTTGATATTTATATAGCCACATCAGCTTTCTTATGTTTCATATTACATGATATATATTTTTTCCATTCTTTTTTTCAACATGTGTTTTTACATCGAATGTGTATCATTTTTATAGAGCATGTAATCGTGTGCTTTCTTACCTAGTTTGATGATCTATGCCTTGTAATTTGAGAATTTAGTCTTTGTATATTTAATGTAATTTTGGTGTTTGTGTTTGTGCAACCTTGGTATTTCGTTTTTATTTCTTCTTTTATGTTATTTTGTTCCTTCTTTCTTGACCTTTTTTAGTTGAATATTTTTAGTATCCCTCTTACATCCTTAACTTTTAATTTTTTTTCTAAATGATAGAAAACTTATAATTGGAAGTCATACCTATTCCCCAGCTGCCTTTAGTTCCTCAAAATAAATGTTTCAGTAAATAATCATTGAAAATGAAACATTTACTGCTAAAGAGGCATGAGATTAGAGAAACAAATTTATGATATGTTTATGAATACCTATAAATTAAATAATCAGATCACTTCCTGATAAACCATAAATAGCTCTTTATTTTTCAAATCTATCATCTATCCATCTATCATATATCTGTCATCTCCATTCTTTTCTAATAGCTTTCATTTGTATATCTCTTGAATTAGTTTTTAATACTTGCTCTAAAGATTACAATATTTAGTTTTATCTCACTGCAAACTACCTTCAGTTAATGCTATAAAGTGCATATAGAATGGAAGAATCTTGTAACAGTACCTTTCTGTTTTCATCCCTCTTTGCTTTTGTGGTATTGATGTCTCATGTTTTTCTTCTAGATGTTTTAAAATGCAGAATACATTGCTATTTCTATTATTGAAATGCTATTGCTTTGCATTAGTGAACTGACTTAAAAATCAAAGCAAAAAGGTAGGATTTTATATCTATCCATATATTAATTGTTTCTGTCTTTTGTTCTTTCCTGGAGATCTCAATATCCAATATATCTCAAATGATATCAGTACCATTTCTCTTTAGTCAAAAATTTTCCTTTAGTCTCTGTTGTTATGCAGATCTACTATAAATGGCTTTTGCTTACCCAAAAGTATCTTCATTTTGTCTTCATTTTTGAAGTGAAATGTACTGAAGGCTATTTTTTTGCCAAGTACAGAAGTTTACATGTTTTCCTATCAGCACTCTAAAAATGTTATTCCATTGTCTCTTGGCCTTCATTATTTCTAACAGTGGATCTGTTATCATTCTCTTCTCTTCAATTTTCTTCCTCTCTCTCTCTGTCTCTGTGCGTGTATATAGACTGTTTTTCATTTCTTTATACTTGCTTTTTTAGAGTGTAAATATGACTTTTCTTAAGCTGTGGTTTTCTTTTTATTTATACCGGATTTGCCATTGTTGTTTTTGACAAACTGTAAAATTTTTGTTCAGTGTTTTTTTCTGCAGATAGTTTTCTTGTTCCAGTATGTCTCTTCACTCCTCTGAGGTTTCCAGTTACAAGTATGTTAGACTACTTTGTGATTACCCTCCGTCTGCTGAGACTCTCTAATAATAACAAATGTATTTATTTCTGCTTCCTGTGCTTTTGTTTGGATGATTTCTGTTGACTTCATTTCCAGTTTATTGATTCCTTTTTGTGGACAGTTTGCTGTTAATTCCATCTATTAAAAGTTTTAATTTCAGGCACTGTGTTTTTCATTTTAGGATTTCCATGTGTCCTGTTTTTATAGTTTTTATACTTTTCCTGTTATTCCCTATCTAGTCACCTTTAGACCTCAATTCTCTTACAGCTTTTGTAACATCTTTATCATAATTTAAAATTTTTTGTTTGCTAATTCCAACATCATAGTTTCCATTAGCCTGAATTTTCTCTTGACTATCACATTTTCTTATGTATGTTTATGTCTAATGGATTTTTATTGCGTACTACTAGCGTGGGTATTTTGTAGATACTCTGCATTATGTTATTTTCTTCTGAATACTTCTGAGTTGTGTTGTAGCAGCCAGTTATGTTTCATAATAATCGTGTTAAACTTTTGGAGCTTGGTATTAGGCTTTGTTAGGTCTATTTTGGTTTTGCCTTTAGTCCTAGGACAAATAAGACAAATAGTCTTATATCAATAGTTTTTCTTCTAACTTGTTGTGGCCCTTCTGTAGTGTCATTGGAAAGCCCAAGTTGTTTCTCAAGTTCCACGTAAGGTAGCAGGACTTGTACTGTAAACTTAGTTTCCTTTGAGATGAGCAACTATCAAAATGGTTCTTTCTGTGTTCCACTGGTTGGTTTTCTCCTGTGCACTTTGAAGTCTTGCCCCAGGTATGCACAATTAATAATCAGCCAAGAATTCATATGCAAATTATAGGTCTGATGTTTTCCTTCTATGCATTTCGTGTTTCCTGGATCCTCATTCTCACCTGGGCACTTTTTAAAGTGCTCTATTGGCCTCACACAATGTCTTCAGAGTCCTAAGATCAATAAGACCATGGATTGCTGCTTGAATTCTATTTACACTACGCTAGGGGAAAAGATATACAAAAGTAGATCTTACCGGGTGTGGTTTCTTTCTTTCAAAGGTCAGCTCTCCTCTTTGTTTGGTTTCTCTTCAGTGCCTTCAAAGAGTTGTTTTTATATTTTGTATAGTTTGTACTTATTTTCAGCAGGAGATTTAGTCTGAGAAAAGCTATTCCACCATTATTAGAAGTCAGATCTCTTCTCAAGGTCTTGATTGCTGAGTTTAAACCATTTATAATGATTTTAATTGCTATTAAATCAGGACTTATTTCTGCCATCATATTCACATTTTATATTTACTGGGCTTTTTTTTCACTCTTCTTTTCTAATTTTCTTTGAATATATCAAATTTTCTTTTGTTTGAAAAATACTCACTATATTTTTATTCTTCAGGTGATTTTCCCTAACTTGTTAACATATATTCTTCTTCATTTTTTTCTATTAGTATCTTAATTGTTGTCCATGATCTTCCCTATCAAGGAAAGTACAACAATACATATATTTTTGGTGATTTTGTTATCATTTTGGTATTTTAGAATTTTAGTTCTTTGTTCTCAAGGGTATTTTCTTCAGGTGTAAGCATGGAGAAGGGATACAACAGCCTGTTGTAGTTTACTGTTTTGCCATTAATTGCATATAGCTTCTTTTAAGATAAAATATATTCCTCTGGATACAGCATCATTGTTTTAAAATGTAAAACTGAGACACTACTAAAGGAATGGCTTCTAAAGGAAGGCTGATATAGAATTTTAAACATTGTGTACTTTTTATAGTCAAGATTCTTTTTTGAACAAACATCAGGGGAAAACAAAAGAGAGTCTTCATTTAGAACTTAATGTAAATTCTCTTAACTCCTAGCATATCACCTGTTTATTATACATGTTTTGAATGTTTATTTATTTTGAGAGACAGATAGAGAGTGACTGGGGGAGGGGCAGAGAGAAGAGGGGAGAGAAAGAATCTCAAGCATTCTCTGCACTCTCAGCACAAAGCCCAACAGGGAGTTCGAAACCACGAACTGTGAGATCGTGACCTGAGCCAAAACCAAGAGTCAGATGCTTACCCGACTGAGCCACCCAAGCACCCTTGTTTATTAAAAATTTTACCTTGAGTGTCTCAGCTACTGAGTAAAAATCTACTATTGAGAAATAATGTTGACATATTCTATAGATCTCAGTTAAGAATAAGCTTATCGCTGGGCTTTCTGACAATAGGAGAAATATGTGTAACATTCCCAGAGAAGCCTAAAAGAGGTAACTGATAATACTATCTAAAGCTGCCTGGATTTATGGTCCTGATGAGTGGTTGCTACTCAGGGGGACAACCACATTTCTGGTTACCCATAAATGAAGGGGGTAAGTAAAAATAAAGTGAATGGAATGAGAGAAAAAAGCTAAATTCTTGGGTGGAAAAATTATTCCATATTCTTTGTGTTTCTGTAGAGGAGAGTAAATTTGTACACTTTGCTTGAGGAAGGAAGAATATGGAAGGAGCACTACCCACTTCACTGTGTCTTTTCATTCATTCTCCTGATGGGTTTGAGGCTCCTTGAGAGATTTGTTAGGGATTAGGAATTGGGTATGCCCCCTACGTTGAAATCTCCCATCAGTAGTTTTCTAGCTATGCCAGTGAATAAGTTTAATCCTTCACTAGAATGGTAGCCAATCTTTTGACAGCTAATATAAAGCCATGTTCTGCAATCAGATTGAATAGTAAAACACTGATATCTTTATCCCCTACTTATTTGCATCATTTGCCTTCTTACTTTGTTTGGAACTTCAGAGTATCATTTGTCAATCCTTTAAAATCCAACATTTTATTTTTGTACCCAGTTTGTATCATGATGAATGTGATAACAGTATTTCAAAGCACTAAAAAACAGTGCAAACCATTCATACATGCAACAATTTGGATGGATCTAAAGGGAATTGTGCTGAATGAGAAAAAAGACAATCTGAAGAAGTTTTATAGTGTATGATTCTATTTATATAACATTCTTGAAATGATACAGTTATAGAGATGGAGAGTACGTTAGTGGTGACCAGGAGACAGGGATGGACAGGGAAGCAGCATAGGAGCGTTCCTTGGTGGGGAGAGAATTCTGTATCTTGATGGTAATGGTGGTTACATGAATTTATACAGGGGAGAAGATTGCATGGAAATGCACACACACACACACACACACACACACACACACACACACAAGTGCATGTTAAAGTCAGTTAAGTCTGAAAAAGGCCTATAATCTGTAGAAGAGTATTGTACCAATGTAGTTTTATGGATTTGATGTTGTGTCATACATGTTACCGTTTGAGGGAAACTGAGCTAAAGGTACACAGAACTCTCTATTATTTTTATGATTTTCTGTGAGTTGATTATTATTTCAAATAAAAGGTAAAAACAAAAACAAATTGTGCAAACACTGTCAATTAATCTAAGTCCCTCCATACCTAAAAGCCAACAAGCAGGGGGATGAGTTAGAACTTAACAAAGCTGGGCATGCTATGAGAGCCTTTGCTGTCATCTGTTTTGTCTCAGCTAAAATCATGACACAAGTAATCTTAAAAACCCAAGAAAATATCCTAGTAAAGAATGAATTTCTAAAGTTTATTTATCTCCTCCTGAAGACTTTTTTTTTTTTTACACTCAAAAGCAGATTTTATTTCTGTCCTTACTGGATGAGATTGTTGGTGCCCTGCTTCCCGGTTTAAAATCCAAGACTTGCGAAACTGGAGCTCGTTTGTGAGCATAAAAATACATTTTTGTTTACTGTTGGCTCTAATAAAATCAAGTGCTTTTTAAAAACAAGTGATTGTTTTGAGGGAAAGAAGTGCAGACTTAGGAACAATTAATGGTTTTGGTAATTATTACTCACTGCACAGGTATTAACCAGTGTTCGCTCTTTAGCAGTAAGATACACTTCAAGCCCCTAAATATTCAAAACATGAACTAATTTTTCTTCATTATTGAAATCTCTGTATGCAAACCTAGTAGCATTTGAAAGCTAATCTCCCTATGTGCCAGAGTAATTACAGCAAAGTAAATAATCTCCAGTGTTCTTAGTCCCTATAGAAATGGTTTAATATCTTATCTTTCAAAACTGGTTTTTGGCTCATTCAGAAAGCCTGAGAAAAGTTCTTTAGTATTCAGGAAAGGAGTAACATTGCTATTGTACCAGGGCATTTTCTCCATCAGAGAAGGAGAAAACAAATCCCTTTGCTACTATTCCCAGGCGTGTGTGTGTGTGTGTGTGTGTGTGTGTGCGCGCGCGCACGTGTTCGTGTGTCTGTTCCTCTGTAGAGCCTCAAACCAAAATCTGAACCAGAAGCCACTGTGTGTAAACATGAAGTGATTTGTTTGGCTTGTTCATCATTCCATAGATGGCATTCTGCCATCAACTCATTTCTAAACCAATGCCCCAGTGTGATGTTAAGGGTCACCCAGCTTTTCCATGAGATGTTACATAGAGGTCCTGAGTTGATTTGTTGATTTATTATCCACTGGGATTTTTTAGCCTTTATAAAGTTTTGTGGTGTTTGTCCCAGTATCTGTACAGGTTCCAGAATGAGTCATTATGCAGTCGCTTCCCAAGTTATAAGGCAGTAATGAGTTCTTTGCTTCTGTATCTGGAATGTTGGATATCAGACCTCAAAGTGCCAAAGCGATTCTTGCTTTTTAAAACTGTGAGATTGTTTTTCACAGGTCTCTTTACTAGCGTATGGGTTGGAAGCTCTGCATTTTTTCCCCAAAAGGTTAAAACTGTGAGGAGAGCTTCTCAGCATAGATGACTCATATTCCTTCTAGATCATTGGGAGACATTTTGTTTTGAATAAATATATCTTTGGTGAAATGTGCAAAAGACCTGACATGTGCTACTTGCAGTTTTCAGCCTGTTATAATTTCATGAGAAGTGCGGTGTTGATTGAAATTTTCTATTTTTGGTCTTGGTGTTGAGATAGTTTTTTGTTTTACTTTCTGCCTCAATAAAATACGAGGGGGAAAAAAACAACTGTTCATTTTTATGAAATTGTTTTTTTGTATTAAAGTTGTAATGTTTTAAAATTTCTAAGATGCCTTTTTGTAATATAGTTTACTTGTCTAAATTTTAGTTCACAATATATTTTGTAACCACTGAGTTTTACATTTTGTTCTTTATGCTGTGACTTGGCATTGTGCAGAATTTCTGATATTTTGCTGGCTACTCTAGGAATTAGGGCCTTTGGAGGTCTGTATTTCGAATTTTATATTATTATTGATGTTTTCTTGGCTTCTAAGATAGCTTCTAGATCAAGATTGGATGTGTTTACTGAAAGATATTTATATAGGACTTCCCACTCTGAAATATTACTTGTCAAAAACAAAAAAAGGGAACTTTCTAAAATGGGCCAACCAGTGGGGCACCTGGGTGGCTCAGTCAGTTGATTGTCCCACTTCGGCTCAGGTCATGAGCTCATGGTTCGTGAGTTCAAGCCCTGCGTCAGGCTCTGTGCTGGCAGCTCAGACCCTGGAGCCTGCTTCAGATTCTGTGTCTCCCTCTCTCTCTCCTCCTACCCCACTGATACTCTGTCTCTCAAAAATAAATAAACATTAAAATAAAATAAAATGGGCCGACAACAACAACAAAACATTATTTATGACAGTGCATCACTGCCGTGAAGTGGAAATTTTGGTGAAAACCAGTGAGATCAGTCAGGAGGGCCCCCTGGTGACCCATACGTTTCTTCTAAATCTTCTCCTCCTCTCGGAGGACACCGCTTTGGTCTGCTTCTCTTCTGCTTCATTGTCATGTTCTACTGCTATACAGAGTGTTGTTGAATGTTTTCTCTGCCTTATCTTTTTTCTCCTTCTTCCTCCTTTGCCTTGACAAAGGTGAATGTTCTTTATGGTTCTGTCCCTCCCTGCCTCTGGAGTAACTGAGCGTCTGTAGCTCACTTTCACTTGGTTTCTGGGCCTCTCCTGAGCAGGACAGAAAAAAAACAAGAGAAGCTTTCTTTCCAGTAGCCTGTGGGGCCCCCAATCAGTCTTGCTCTGCTATAGGACAGGTGTTGAGAGTGAGGAGACAGGGTGAGTCTCCCACATTCACACCAAGCTGTGTCCCTACCCCAGAGGCTGCTGAGTCTGTTCAGTCGGTGTGAACCAGAGTCTTCAGTGAACCCATCCCTTTGGATGGAATTTGGATATTTTGGATAAATTTTCCTAGCTCTTGCTGGTCCTGAGAGGCTGGACTCCGCCTTTCACCTCTTCAGTCAGTCGAAGGAGATCTGCTCTGACGTGGCTCAACTCTGATGGGAAATTCCTGCTGTTGTGCCTGGCCTACTAGATTGAACCTGAAGCCCTGGCCTGATAAAACCCGAGTTTGCTGTGTCCTTCAGAACATGAACCTCAAGGATCAGCCCTAAAAGTAGGTCCCTTTCCCAAACTCTGGCCCTACCTAGCCCTGGCCCTTTGCTTCCCCGGGGGACCAAGGTTCCTGTTTGGATGTGAGTTAAAACAGGCCCCTTCCCCTCTCTTCTTCACCTACTCTGAAGGCTTCAGCAATGATATCCATTAGGAAATATTTGCGGAGCTCCAGTTCTGCATTGTCATCTGCCTGATGGACCTCTCACCTCCTTATGTTCCTCTGGTACTTTAAACTCAATGTATGTCTGAAATTGAACTCTGCCTTCCCATTCATGCCAGCTCTTCCAATAGGCTTTCCCGTTATTTTCTGTACTGGCACTATCATCTGTCCTGTCTTCTATGCCAAAACTCTGGGAAGCATTTTCTTTTTTTGTTTGTTTGTTTGACTTTGATATTTTGATTTTTTTATTTTTATTTTAATTCTAGTATAGTTAACATGGAGTTATATTTGTTTCAGGCGTGTGATACAGTGATTCAACAGTTCCATATATTACTCAGTACTCTTCACTAAGTGTACTCTTAATCCCCTTCACCTATTTCGTCCATCCTGTTTCACCCCGCCCGTCTCCCCTGTGTGACCATCAGTTTGCTCTCTATAGTTAAGAATCCGTTTCCTGACTTGTCTCTCTCTTTTTTCCTTTATTCGCTTGTTTTGTTTCTTAAATTCTGCACGTGGTATTTGTCTTTCTCTAACTTATTTCACTTAGCATTCTACTTTCTAGCTTCATCCATGTTGCAAATGGCAAGATTTCATTCATTTTTATGGCTGAGAAATAATCCTTTTATATATACACATCTTTCATCCATTCGTCTATCGATGGACCCTTGGGCTGCTTCCATATCTTGGCTATTGTAAATAATGCTGCACTAAATACAGGAGTGCATATCTCCTTTCGAATTAGAATTTTCGTATTCTTTGGATAAATACCCAGTAGTGCAACTGCTGGGTTGTAGGGTAGTTCTATTTTAAAAAAAAATTTTTTTTTCAACGTTTATTTATTTTTTGGGACAGAGAGAGACAGAGCATGAACGGGGGAGGGGCAGAGAGAGAGGGAGATACAGAATCGGAAACAGGCTCCAGGCTCCGAGCCATCAGCCCAGAGCCTGACGCAGGGCTCGAACTCACAGACCGCGAGATCGTGACCTGGCTGAAGTCGGACGCTTAACCGACTGCGCCACCCAGGTGCCCCTGGTAGTTCTATTTTTAATTTCTTGAGGAGCCTCCATACTGTTTTCCACAGTGGCTGTGCCAATTTACATTCCCACCAGCAGTGCACAAGGGTTCCTTTTTTATCCATACCTCGCCAACACTTGTTGTTTCTTGAGTTTTTTATATTAGCCATTCTGAAAAATATGAGGTGGTATCTCATTATGGTTTTGATGTGCATTTCCTTGACACTGAGTGATGTTGAGCATCTTTTCATGTGTCTCTTGGCTATCTGGGTGTCTTCTTCGGAGAAATATCTGTTGATGTATTCTGTCCACTTTTTAATTGGATTATTTGTTTCTTGGCTGTTGAGTTGTATAAGTTCTTTATATATTTTGGACACTAACCCTTTATCAAAGATGTCATTTGCAAATATGTTCTCCCATTCAGTAGGTTGTTTTTTACTTTCATTAGTTGTTTCCTTTGATGTGCAGGAGCTTTTCATTTTGCTGCAGTTCCAATATTTATTTTTGCTTTTATTTCCCTTGCCTCAGGAGACCTATCTAGAAAAATGTTGCTATGGCCAATGTCAGAGAGATTACTGCCTGTGTTCTCTTCAAGGATTTTTATGGTTTCAGGTCTTACATTAAGGTCCTTAATCCATTTTGTGTTTATTTTTGTGCATGGTGTAAGAAATGGTCTAGTTTCATTCTTTTTCATGGAGCTATCCCGTTTTCCCAACACCATTTGTTGAAGAGACCTTTTCTCATTGCATATTATTGCCTGCTTTTCCAAGGGTTAATTGATCATGTAATTGTGAGTTTATTTCTGGGATTTCTATACTGTTGTACTGATCTATGGGTCTATTTTTGTGCCAGTACCATACTGTTTTGATTACTACAGCTTTGTAATATAATTTGAAGTCTGGACTTGTGATACCTCCAGCTTTACTTTTTCACAATTGCTTTGTCTGTGTGGGGTCTTTTGTGGTTCCATACAAATTTTAGAATTGTTTGTTCTAGTTATGTGAAAAATGCTCTTAGTATTTTGATGGGGATTACAATAAATCTGCAGATTGTTTTGGGCAGTGGAGACATTGTAACAATATTTGTTCTTCCAGTCCATGAGCATGGAATGTCTTTTCATTTCTTTGTGTCATCTTCAGTTTCTTTCATCAGTGTTTTATAGTTTTCAGCGTACAGGTCTTCCACTTCTTTGGTTAATTTTATTACTAAATATTTTATTGCTTATGGCATAATTGTAAATGGGATTATTTTCTAATTTTTCTTTCTGCTGCTTCATTATTTAGGGTATGGGAATGCAATTGATTTCTGTACATTGAGATTGTACTCTGTGACCTTACTGAATTCATTTATAATTCTAATAGTTATTTTTGTGGAGTGTTTAGGGGTTTTTTTGTCTACATCTACAAATAGTTTGTCTTCTTCTTTACCAGTTTTGATGCTTTTTATTTTTGTTGTCTGATTGCTGTGGTTAGGACTTCCAGTACTATGTTGAATAAAAGTGGTGAGAGTGGACATCCCTGTCTTATTCCTGACCTTAGGGGAAAAGCTTTCAGTTTTTCCCCATTGAGTCTGATGTTTGTTGTGGGTTTCTCATATATGGACTTATTATGTTGAGTATGTTCCCTCTAAACCTACTTTGTTGAGGTTTTTATCGTGAATGGATAGTGTAATTTGTCATATGCTTTTTCTACATCTATTGAAATGATCGTATGTTTTTTTATCCTTTCTCTTATTGATGTGATGTATCCCATTGATTGATTTGTGAATATTGAACCACCCTTGTATCCTGGGAATCAATCCTGCTTGATTGTGGTGAATGACTTTTTAATGTATTGTTGGATTCAGATTGCTAATATTTTGCTGAGGATTTTTGTATCTATGTTCATCAGAGATATTGGCCTGTGGTGTCCTCTCTCTTTCTCTCTCTTTTGTGATGTCTTTATCTGGTTTTGGTATCAGGGTAATTCTGGCCTCGTAGAATGAATTTGGAAGTTTTCTTTCCTCTTCTGTTTTTTGGAAAAGTTTGAGAAAAATAGGTATGAACTTTTCTTTCAGTATTTGTAGAATTCACCCGTGAAGTCATCTGGTCCTGGGATTTTGGTTTTTGAGGTTTTTTGTTTTTTTTTTTTTCTATTTTGATTCAGTTTCATTGCTGGTAAATGGTCTATTCAAATTTTCTGTTTCTTCCTGCTTCAGTTTTGGTAGGCTATCTTTCTAGGAGTTATCCATTTCTTCTAGGTTGTTCAATTTTTTAGCATATAGTTTTTCACAATATTCTCTTAAAATTGTTTGTATTTCTGTGGTGTCATTTGTCATTTCTCCTCTTTTCTGATTTTTTTTTATTTGAGACCTCTCTCTCTGTCTCTCCCTTCCTCATCTGGCTAGAGGTTTATCAATTTTGCTGATCTTTTCAAAGAACTAACTTGTTTTATTGATTAGTTCTATTGCTTTTTCATTTCTATATCATTTATTTCTGTTCTCATCTTTATTATTTCCTTCCTTCTGCTGGTTTTGGGTTTTATTTGTTCTTCTTTTTCTAATTTCTTTTTCTAACTCCATTAGGTATAGGGTTGAGTTGTTTATTTGAGGTAGGCCTGTATTGCTATAAACTTCCCTCTTAGAACAGCTTTTGCTGCACCCAGGAGTCATTTTTTACTCCACTTTCTACCTCACTTCACATTTAGTCACTTGCCAAAATGTCAGTTTTTTCTTGCTGTGTTTCCTATGCTTTCTAACTCCTCATTCTTATTCCTTCACCCTGCACTCTTTTTGATTATTCTATTTTTTTCTGTTTGAAATGCAATTTCTCCTCACTTTTGCTGTTTTAAAACATGGCTATCCTTTAACAACCAGTAAAGATGCTTTCCTTTCCAAAAGAATCTTCCCTGGTGTGCCCAGATGGAATTATTTTCTCATATAGTAGTTTTTGAAAAAAAACCATATTTTTTGTTATTTATGTTCCTGTTGTACTGTTCTGGTTACATTGTAAGCCCCTGAGATAAAGATATGAGTGTGCTTGTATTTATATGGTTTATCATTATAAGTCTAGAGGATAAAACTTTAAATGGCAGCAAAATCCCCTCACCACTTTATAAGGTGGTTCCTGAGCTGCAGGCATCAGTGCTGCCTTCCATGGATGTTTTGGCTGCGTGTTCTCTAGCACTACTTTATGTACACAGAGACACATCTGCCACCTTGTTGTGTTTGTGTCTACCTAAACACTAGGCTAAAAATGGCCCATTCTGTAGAAAATGTCTTTATAATCACCCTATTATTTTCCCAGCTAAGCTCAAACAACCAGAAAGCCAACATAGAAAGAACCAGAAGTAGTCAAAAAGCAAAGAAAATGGTATAACTAGTTTGGAAAAAAGTTTGGTTCCTCACAAATTAGACATACAGTTATGATATATTTTTCTCTTAGGTGTACACCCAAGAGAAATGAAAATATATGTCCATCTGAATACCTATATGTGAATGTTCATAACAGCATTATTCAAAATAGGTAAAAAATGGAAACCAACCAAACGTTCATTAACTGATGAGTGGATAAACAAAAGCTGGTATGTCTATGCAATGGCATTTTATTCAACTACAAAAAGGAACGAAGTACTGACACAGGCTATAAGGATGAACCTTGAAGACATTATGCTTAGTGAAAGAAGCCAGGCACAGTGGCCACTTACTGATTCTCTTTATATGAAATGTCCACAATAGGCAAATCCTTAAACACAGAAAGTAGAGGAGTGCCTGGGTGGCTCCATCAGCTAAGTGTCTGACTCTTGATCTCAGCTCAAGTCTTGATCTTAGGGTCGTGAGCTCAAGCCCTGTGTTGGGCTCTGCACTGAGCATGAAGTCTACTTAAAAAACAAACAAACAAAAACCCAGGAAACAGGAAGTAGATTAGTGGTTGCCATGGTTGTGATGGAGGAATGGGGAGTGACTGCTAATGGGGATGGGGTTTCTTTTGGGGATTATAAAAATGTTCTGGGATTAGACAGCAGTAATGGTTACATAACTCTGAACATACTAATATTCACTAAATTGTACACTTTAAATGGTTAACTTTTTATGGTATATGAATTACACCCCAATATAGCTATTATTAAAAAAAGAAGAAAGGTTTATAGAATTTAAAGGTAGAAAGAAAAAGGGTTTGAAAATGTTTCATTGAGCCAAGGTAGGCCCTCTGACTGGTTAGGCTAGTTAAAATGTTTACAGATGACAAAATGAAGGTGAGAGAAATTAACCTACTTAGGATTTTGTAGCGTGTGGTGGGGATGATTGAAGGAACCACTGTTCAACACACATGCTTATGCCGCTAATTCTGTTGCCTTCTCAGAATAGCATACGCCTCATATGAGATATGTCTAGTGAACATATCACTCAGAGAGGCCTGATGACTGTTTGATGTCTGGACTTCTGTAGGATAACTCCCCCCCCCCCTCCCCGCCCCCATCCCCTGACACTCCTCCACATTGTTTACCTTCTGGTGTCTTAAATGGTGTTGTATATGTGTGCTGTTAATGCTTGTGATTGGCTTACTATGTTCTTTCCTCACTAGAAACAGTGGTTGTTGGTCATCCCTATGAAAGGAGAATGCTTGGGGCTTACGCCTAGGGGTGACCATAATTTCTTAAATGCACCACGTGAAAGACAAAATGCACCAAACAATTCAGGAGAGGATTTGACTCAGGCTATAGCACAGGAAAGAATGTTCATTAGTGAGGGCTGTCCAGGGGAAAAACACTTGGGTTTCATAAAACAAGGGAGTCAGGGAATAAGGGTAGAGGTGGATCTTAGAAGAGGAGAAGGCATACCTTCTCAATACATCAACAATAAGTTGAAATGATGCAGACTTCTGCAGGTATTATAAAGATGGAAGCAATCTTGAAGTGTCGCTTAAGGGAAGACATTGTTCCCTTTGTACACAATTGAAGTGAGACTCCTGTACCTGATGGTAGTCAGTTTTAAAGGAAACTACAAGATGTCAGGAGATTGAAAGAAGGGGAAGGGGCTGACTTGTGTGAACCAAGTCCTGTAGGTATGTGAGTATCTTGGCAAAGTGCCTCCTAAGCCAGAGCCGTGGCCAGCTTGGAAAGCATCGACTCAGCAGGAGAGGAACTTTGGAGTAAGGTGATGGAATGATTTTTCCTAAGAGCTGATGGAGTTATTTTTGAACATAAAAAGTGGTAAAAAAAAAAAAAAATCCTGCAGTTAGGGTCGTTAAGACTGATTTTGTTCCAGCACAGACTAGCTCAGTAACAAATTAGTCTTTCCTAGTGTTTTTTTTTTTTCCCCTTAGCCTAATTTCCATGATTTTACCATATGGAAACTCTGACTTTTATAAAGAACTTGCTCCACTGAGCAAGCTTGGTGCATTTTTCAAATGTTTTTTGACATTAACAGCTCTATTTCTCAATTAGCAAAGGGAATAAAGTTGATTATGCATATCCATGGGTGACAATTTACATCTGATTAGCCAGCTCTAAGGTAAACATTAAAAGGTCACTATAAATAACTTTTACTTCCTTTGTTTTCAGAAAGACCAGTCACTAAGTCCTAGCTTTGTCCTGCTCCCCATGGTTGAAAGGCCCTATTTTAAAATGATGGGCTTAAAGTAATATTGGGTAATAAAATCTGTAGAATTTAAAGCTTAGTTAGTTGACATTTTGTTTGTTGCATTTTTCTAATCATATTCTGATTCCCATCTGTTTTTGTGAGAACTATTAGCTAATCATAGACATTAAAAAAAATAAAGGAACATATGTAGACTTACAACATGTTCTGGTAACCTATTCATGGGTTTACCCTTAGAGCTGAAAGGTCTTTTGGCTTTTTTTTTTTTTTTCTGACTAAAAATAGGCAAACTGTCAGAGAGAGGGAGAGAGGAAATTAACTCTACCTCCTCTATTATAAAAATTAACAATTCATCCTTTTCTTATGCTCACTGGAATCAGAGGCTTGATGGCTTGTGTATGAGAAAGATTTGGAAAAGTAAATTTATGGTGTGAATTGTGCAGGCAGTAGTTCAGGTCTTTCTTTGGTGTCTCATTGGCAGACCTGTAGTGGATGAACTTCCTCAGGGCTCCTCGTTGGTGGCAGCGCTTTTAGACAGGTGACCCTGCTCTCTCAATGCACTCGTGAACGTCCTTTTTGTCTTTCTCCATTTTATTTCCAAACAATGGAAATAGTCGTATTGTTGGTAATTAGTTTTTAATTGTAAAAGTACACGTGCTGTTGATAAAATTAGATAATATGAAAAGGTGTGAAGAAGAAAGGAAGATGTGAAGAAAGAACTTATAGTCCCACTTCTCAGAGATAATGATTATTTTCATTTTGGTAAATATCCTTCCAAGTATGTACTCCCCCCCTCCCACTTCCTGTGTATATAAACAAATATATTTTAACACGTGACAATGTCGTATATTGTTTTTAACCCAATTTTAGAAACTTTTGTAACGTGTAGTTTTCTGTGCAACTAATTTTGCATATATCCTTCATTTTAATGGGTATATGATATTGCAATATGAAGAGCCGCTATAATTTCTTAAGTAACTCTGTGTTGACGGACATTTAAGTTGTTCTCTAGGATAAATTCTGGTGGAAATTCTGGGTCAAAATTTTTTTAAAAATTTTTTTTTCAACGTTTTTAATTTATTTTTGGGACAGAGAGAGACAGAGCATGAACGGGGAAGGGGCAGAGAGAGAGGGAGACACAGAATCGGAAACAGGCTCCAGGCTCCGAGCCGTCAGCCCAGAGCCTGAGGCAGGGCTCGAACTCACCGACCGCGAGATCGTGACCTGGCTGAAGTCGGATGCTTAACGACTGCGCCACCCAGGCGCCCCTATAATTTTTGATACTCATGTTAAACTACTTTTCAGGGCTCTTTTATCAATGGTGTTTAACAGTACCCATTTTCTCATATCTTTAGTGAAAGTATTTTTTTTATTATTATTTTTTTTTTTAATTTTTTTTTTTCAACGTTTATTTTATTTTTGGGACAGAGAGAGACAGAGCATGAACGGGGGAGGGGCAGAGAGAGAGGGAGACACAGAATCGGAAACAGGCTCCAGGCTCTGAGCCATCAGCCCAGAGCCCGACGCGGGGCTCGAACTCCCGGACCGCGAGATCGTGACCTGGCTGAAGTCGGACGCTTAACCGACTGCGCCACCCAGGCGCCCCATTAGTGAAAGTATTTTTAAAATTTTTGTCATTCTAGGGACACCTGGGTGGCTCAGTCAGTTAAGCGTCTGACTTAGGCTCAGGTCATGATCTTGCGGTTGGCAGGTTCGAGCCCCATGTTGGGCTCTATGCTGACAGCCCAGAGCCTAGAACCTACTTCAGATTCTGCGTCTCCCTCTCTCTGCCCTCCCCAGCTCATGCTCGGTCTCTCTTTCAAAAATAAACATGAAAACAATTGAAATATTTGTCATTCTGATATGCAAAATATTATTTAAAATTTAAATATCTTTGATTTGGGAGTTTGAAAACTTTACATAAATTTAGAAGCATTTTATAAACCTGTGAAGGTTGTTTGTTTTGCTTTTTCTAGTAGGGAGTTTGTATTTTTGTATTGGTTCACAAGAATTCTTTATATATTAGGGAGATGAACCCTCTGCCATATAAATCAACTTACTCAAAATAAATTAGATGCCAGGCAGTGGGCCAAATATACATTTTTCCCAATTTGTTAATTGTCTTTTCCTTTGAATTTATAGTATTTTTCACAATTAAAAAGTTATTTATTTAATTAAATGTATTAATGTTTATAGTTACTGGCTTTAAAGCCATGCTTAGAAAAATCTTCTTCCCCTTGGATTATAGAAATTGTCCCTTGAATTTTCTTCTGGCTCATTTGTGATTTTTTTTTTAACATTTAAAGATTTAATCTATCTGGAATTAATTTGGGGGGCAGATACTTGGTAAGGATCCAAAATTATTATTTTTCCATTACCTCAGCACCATTGTTCCAGAGTTCGCTGCTTTTCCACTTCCATCACATACAAAGTTCCCATGGGTTTTGAAATCTAATTCTGCTTCCTTTCTTCTGTTCCGCAGATCTATTACCATGATATTAACTCAGAAATACAAAAATATATTATCATCGAGCAGTGCTAACTTTCCCTTACAGAGTGAGGTGGAGAGTATTTGAGGAGTATTGAGAATGATTTCTAAGGCTTTCAGGAGGTGACCCCTGAATGAACCGTAAAGATGTAGCAGGAGTAAGCCAAGTGAGGGTCAGGTTGGGGTAACGGGGAAGTGCATTCCAGGCAGAGACGTTAGCATGAATGGTCTCAGAGGTAAGAAGTAGCAGGACGTGTGTGTGTGTGTGTGTGTGTGTGTGTGTGTGTGTGTGTTATGTGAAATACGGGGCAGATGTCATGAGAAATGAAGTTGGAGCCATGGTCAGGTGCCTAATGCTTGGGGTTCTTTCAACCGTGTAAGAAATCTGGATATTTTTCAGATGGCATGTATTGTTAAAGTGTTCTAAGCAGAGGCCTGACACTGTTTGGTTTGAGTTTTAGAGAGATTTTCTTTTTTTTATTTTTCACATGTACGATCCATTCTAGAGAAATCAGCCTATAAGCAAAGAGATCACTAGACGTTCCTTAGTAATCCAAATAAGGGGTGACAGGGACCTCAACCCAGGCGACATAGCAGATGGGGAGAAGAGGGTTAGATGCGAAGCCCGTTTTGGTGAGTTCCATGAAGAATGGTGAATGATGCACATGGAAGAGTGAAGGGTGGCTCTGGGTTTCCCAGCACTGTTGGTGAATGGCCTCAAGTTTTTGGTTGTGGAGGAGACAAAAAATTGTCTTGTGAAGAGGAGAAGATGGCAGAGTAAGTTGGTGGCTTTAGGACACTGACAAGGATGAGGGAGTGATCTGACTGGACGAAACTGATGGGCCTCAGCCCCAGTGCCCTTTGAAGGCGTTGGACCGAGTGTTGACATTGTGTTTTGCATTCCCAGATTCTTTTCGAAGAAACGCCTGTGGCTCTTCCACAGGTCCCAGACACATCATGGTGGTGAACTCCTGCCCTTCTGCTACGACTCCCCTGTGGACTAGCTGGGAATCTAGAATTACAAAACAAAAAAACCCTACGTATTTCACCTAGCCGGTGTGAGACAAGTTGCAGTTTCTCAGTTTCATACACAATCTGCTTCAGCAGCTACATTTCTAGATGTGCCTTGCAGATGATACTTGAAGCTAGCAGACTTTGAATAATGATGACCCTGGAAAAGTAGCAATAAGAAAGACTTGTTGGAGCTGACAGAAAAGCTCACAGAAGCCAGGGAAGAAACGCTGCTTGCAAAGTTGTCCTGTGCTTACACTCACTAGTTGGCCTCTCTCAAATCAAAGGAAGAATTAATTTTGCTAATTGGAAGGCTAGTTCTAATAGATTCACACCTGATATGAGTTAGCATGTGAAGAGCAGTAACGGTAGAATAAAATGCATATGATTTGTGCCACTGAACCGCCAACTGTGTGTCATTAAGTAAGGAAATATGGGTAGCATTGTCGCCATCCTCAATTTATGTTTATTGAACGCCACGAAGTTCGAGGTCAGGCTTATAAATAGTCACTTGGTCAGGTTGAGTACACTAATAATTTATGCTGAGCAAGTAGAAGAGGTTACTAATTTTGTTTTCTTTACCATCTGTGTACCTCCTGGGCAGATCTTTTTTTTTTTTTTTTTTAATCTGCTTGTTTTCTTTTTTAACTTATTTATAAGCAAGGCTGGCTGTTCTGCAAAAAAGAGTGTTCCAGATATAAAATCCTGAGAATCCCCTTCTTTGTCCCAAAGACTTTAGATTCTAAAGAGAGAGAAGAAGGTGGATTGGTAGACAGCTCTGCAAGATCCCATGTTCTTCTTTTCCTAGCTTAAGACTGCTTGGCTCAGAATTGCTGAGGGAAGGCAGCATGGAGGTTCCAGCCTGGGTTTTTTTGTTTAAGCTACAGGCTGTGTCTTTTTTTGTGGTAATGAAGCAGTGCCTAAAATGTTATCAGGGAGGAATCCAACCCGTTTTCTTCTTGGTCTTCTCATCCGGAGCCAGCAACAGACACACAAACAGGTGGGGTGGGAGCTGGAAGAGAAGCCTTGAGCAAAGCAGAGAGAACGGAGAATTGCAAAAAGTGGAAGCAAAACAGAAGCGCATTGTGGTAATGGATCCTGTGAGTGCCGAGTGTGTGTGTATATGCAGACAGGTGTGTATTCATATTTATATTAATATGTCCATGTACATTTTTGATGCAGAAAATACATTTTACCTACATAGGTTGATTGATGGATACAAAAAGTGAATGAAAAAAAAATGAATATTGCAGCGCATCGCCCTAAAGCAGTCCATCTGAATGGTAATGAAAATCTGGCTCTATTGAGGGGCTGATTTTGCCGTTTTCTCTTAAATGCAATTGGGCTCATTTTCATGCCATTTTTTTATGGTATCAGAGGTACCAAATAAGTGTCAGCTTGTCAGAGATGGGATCAATGCTTAACAATTAAGTGTGCATTCCTTTCTACCTATGTACATTAAATGTCTAACACAGTCTTCCAGTTTTATTTTCATTTTGTCATTCTCCTTTGCTACATCTTCTTCCTCCTCAGTTCGTCTTCTCACACTTGTGTTCTGCAGAGCCCTGAACTTGTTCTCACTCTTCACCGTTGTCTGGCTCACTTCTATTCATCTTCATGCTTTCCTGGCCTATTCTTTAATTTCGACTCCTGTGGCGGATCCTGATAGCTGCCCACCAAAATCCATTCTACCTTTATCCTCGACACACAGCTCTAGTGTGTTTCCCGGCCTTGCTTGTAGGTGGGTGGCCATGTGAGTAAGATCTCTCCAAGGGAATGTGAGTAGATGTGGTGCATGCCCTTTTTAGACTTGGGCCATAAAAAGCCCTACAGGCAGTCCTCTCTGAACCTCCCTCCTCTGGCTAAGTGGGATGGATGCTGCTGTTGGACAGGCTCGTGGAATGACTGTCTTCCCACCCCCCATCTGAGTTCCTTGTATCACGATGGGAGAAACTTTAGTAAATCCATGGATTTTGGGTGGTCTGCTAACAACATCTAGTCTGCCCTAAGACAACTCCCGAACCTATATATCTTTACATATAGCCTAGGTCATTTTCGTAATCTAGATCCAAACATCTGACTGCTTACTGGACATATCTTACACTCAGCTTGTCTAAAGCCTGGCCACTACCTCCCTCTCTCTGACCCCATTCCTTTTCCAATGTCCCTTCCTCTGTAAAGAGCAGGCCTAGCCAACCAGATACCCAAGTGACATACTTGGGAGCCATTTTTGACTGCTCTTACTGCTACATCCCTCAGTTAGTCTAGGGGTCGGCAAACTTCAGTCAGGCAAAATTTGTCCTGTTTGCCTGTTTTTTATAAATAAATTTTTGTTGGCATGAAGTCACGCTCATTTACCTACACATGTCCCCTTTCTCACCAAAACACCAGGGTTGAGTAGTTGTGGTAGAAACTGTATGGCCAGCAAAGGCTAAGGTTTGTTGATCTGGCCCTTTACAGAAAACTTTGCCAACCGTGGTCTAGTCAGTTGGCAAAGTCTATTAATTCTGTCTTAATGTTCTTTTGAACCCATCTACTTCTTTCCATTTTCACTATCATTTCTATCCTCATGTGACCTACCAAAATGGCATCCAAAGCGTGTCTACCTATGGACATAGTCTCGCATTTTTATAATCCATTCTCCATATGACAGCCAGAGTCGTCTTTCTATAAGGACAATGTTGAAGATTCTTATTATTACTCTTAGCCTACTCTACTAATACAGCCCCAAATCTGTGTGCCTTTACCTATAACCCAAGCCTCTTTCCTTAACCTCAGACCCAAATATCACCACCTTGGTTAAAATCCTTCAGTGGCTTCCCATTGCTCTTACAGTAAGTAAGCTGAGGCCCAGGCTTGCCCCCTCACTTAAACCCCAGCCATTCTTATCTTCTGAAAAGTGTTTTGCTTGCATTGTGTTCTTCCTTGCCTGTGGTACTTCTCTTTGCCAAATTCCCCTTTTACCTGGTTAAGTCTTATTTACCCACCCAGGCTGAAACTTAAAAGATACTTTGTCTAGGAGACCCTTCCTGATCTCCAGACTGGGTTTGATCGCCTTCTTATGTGCTCTCATAACACCTTTTGTTTCCTCTGTATTATAGTCACTATACTTTACTCACCTCATTATTTATCTCTCTTCTTCCCACTGACGGTAAATTCTGAAAGAGGAGGGGCTGTGTCTGTATCAAGTCCTGCTGAATATCCAACATCTATCAAACTTGGAATATGTCACATTTTCTGACCTTTCCTCTGTCCAACTTACAATAAGAATGCCTTTAAAAAAAATTCTAATTGAATTAGTTAAGTTCAAAGAAAATCCGTGATTAAGGGAGTAAGTTATGAGATATATAGGCTTGGTAGGTGTAAGGTGGGAGAAATTAATTCTATAGAATATAGGAGCACAGGAGCCTACACACACACACACACACACACACACACACACACACACACGCACATGCACACACAGCCACACCGAAAACATTCATTAAGTGCCAGAACATCCTAGAAACCTAATACTACAAACAGGCATGATTCACCCCCCAGTGTAAGTGTGACAGTATCAACTATCTTCAGTCATAAAGACAGAGGAAAAAAGAACATTTCTTTTTGCCCTAGTTAAAGAGAGCCTTTGAGCAAGCTGTCATTCATTCATTGTTCCATTCAGTCTTTCATTTGTTTAACAAATTTTTGTTTAGCCTGATACCAGATGCATTGGATACAAATATTCAGGGGAGAAAGGGAGCTATTACATTAGTGGGAAGGCAGACACTTAAAATATAATTACAGGACAATATGGTAAGCACTATAATTTAGCAATTTGTACAAAGGAGCATGAGAGCACAGAGGAGGAAGCAAATTCTGTTTTTACCTGTTTATGGCAACATGAAAATGGAAATGTAGGTTCACTTTTTGTGTGTGAGGAGTGAAGGGAGTGAGTAAAGCTCACCTCCCTTGTGTGGTTTCGCTTGAGTAGTTTCTCATTGCTGCTTTTCCCCCTTTTCTTTGGGGCTGGGATGGAGATAGTATGCTGTTTTCCACATACATTTGCTTGGCATTCGAATAATTCATTCATTGCTGCAGGATTAGCAGTAGCGTTTATTTGACACATTCAGCTGAGTCCTAGAAGAGAAGACAGATATTGTTCCCATGATGTCACCACCCCTCCCCAGGCTCCCCAAGGAGGAGACACAGTTGGGAAACTCATTTCCTGGGCGTTGACCGCTGGAAATAGGCAAATGGGGACGGATCATACTTGAATGAGAATGACACCATGTGAGGTGAGGCTTGAGTCTACATGGGTAACTTTAGCAGACGACTCACTTGGCTACGAACAAACCTGTCTCTGTGGGCAAGTGTTCACTAGGTTCAACTTTAGACTCTTCTTTTGCCTCATTAAGCCAGATAACAGAGAAATGAACTGACAGTGTGGTTGGAGAAATCTCGTGTTTTCCTCAGGTTTCTTTTTTTAATTCTTGTCAGAGTCTCGTTGTTGCTGTTGTTGTTGAGGAACTCTTGTTTTTTTTTTTTTTTCTGCTCACTCTTTTCCTTCATCCTCCAAAATTTCTCAGAAACACCCTACTCGTGATAGAAAATCTCCCTTGCCACTGATACTACTAGTAATTGATAGCATGTATTCACATCCCATCTCTGCTACTTATTAATTGGGGAGACTTGGATGATTTACTTAACTAAGCTTGCTAAGCCTCAATTTCTCCATCTTAAAAATGAGAATATTTTTGTAACGTTTCTATTTCTTTTTGAGAGACAGAGCACGAGTAGGGGAGGGGCAGAGAGAGAGGGACACACAGAATCCAAAGCAGGCTCCAGGCTCTGAGCTGTCAGCATAGACAGCATAGACTGTCATGGGGTTCGAACTCACTCACCGCAAGATCGTGACTTGAGCCGAAGTCAGACGCTTAACTGACTCAGCCACCCAGGCACCCCCCAAAATGAGAATATTAATACTACCGTCTAACTTAAATGATTGTAATGAGGATTAAATGAGATAATACAAATAAATTCCTGGTGTATCCTAAGAGCTCCTTAAAGGTTTGTCATTAGGTCCGAAAAGGTAAGCCTTGCCCTTTGTGTCTTCTCTGGTTAGGGTGTCAGACACTTTTCCTTTGTCATTCGGACCATCTGAAAGATTACCCTAAGGTCTCATACATGACTTTTGATTCCTTGGTTGGTGTATGTTGGCTGAGACTTCACTTATTTTGGGAGATTTCTCAGTGTTAAAAAACATGTGATGGTTTTTTTCCCCTGCATCTTCTAAAAGGCTGCAGCAGGTTTCTTCAATTCTGGAGGAGGGCTAATGGGACAAGTAATGGGCATGCTCTCTTTCCCTGGAATGCCCAGGAGGCAAGGCTAGCTGGGCTCAAAGTGGACCTAAGAGTCCTCTAGAAGTTCACAAAGATGAAAAACAGCAGAAGGATATGGATGTCCATAATGCATTAACCCTTATTCCACTACCGGCACCTCAAAGAAAAAACCATGTGTCACCATTGAACAGTCCTCTTCTCAGATTTCCTTTTGAATTAATACCTTATGTAGTTCAGGTCTGAATTGCCAAGTACACTGACTCATTTCTTCATTATGTAAGCCATTTACAGGTCACTGCTCAGATGTTGGAATACCTGTTTTAGGCTAACGGCAAGGTGCTTAAATGACTCTCAGCTGTGCCCTTACACTTGCATTCACCTGGGCTCCCCAGAGAACTACCATACTGGGCTCCTCACCATTAGCTGTGAGTCCCGCACAGAGGCCTCATTAGCATCAAAAAGCTCCTCCTCTCTGCCCTCGGGCAGCGACCTACCCAGGGGAATGGCAAGAAACCTATGCAAGAAGCAGATTGCAGTTACTGGGAAGTGAAACTTTTTGAAGAAAATGCAGATCAACTAGATCTGGATGTCAGGAAGTATGAAGAGACCCAGTGTGGGAAAGGGTCATCCAAGTGAGTTTGAAAGCAGAATCTGGGCACCAAGCTGAGTTTAAAGCAAACACCGTAGAGAATGACCTTGGGGATCCTGGGAAATTGGGGAAGAGCAGCTTGATGTACACAATGAGGCCAAAAAGAAAGTAAGTGCTTAAGGAACAGTAATTTCAAAGACTGTCAGCTCTAAAGAGACATTCTAAATGCGATTTCTTTGAAAACCATTCCAAAGCTCAAATATTTATATTGATACTATTTAGTTACGATCATGAAATGCTTTGATCTGGCTGATACCATATATGTGTTCCCATTTTGTAATTATCTAGGGAAAATACTCTTCCAAAGTTCATAGACAAAGCTGGTTACTGTGATTGGCTGAAGTTGTTGTGCATAGCAAAGCATTGGTTTAATTAAGTTCTTAATCCTTCCTACTCTCCAAAGAGGTCATACCATTCAGTGTGGTAAATGTGAACATGGGAATTCAATTGTTTCTGAAGATTACCTGCTCTCTGCAGGGTGAAGGTTCTCAAAGGAGTTCCTGGCCTTCAAAAACAAAGATATTATTATTCCCCAGTCACTGGTATGGATTAGTGCTATCCTGGGATTGATGATCCCATCTTCAAAGGACTCTGATTGCCCTTCATGGCCAATCAGAGGGTCATCAGAACCTGCTACATTTTAAATGTCTGTGTTAGGAGATATCCAAAGACATCAGACTTTTGCTTATTTTCTTAATGTAGATATGCTCTTTCTTCTCTTTGATAATTCAACTCTGGTGTGCTGTTGAGTATAGCTGGGTGAAATCTTTCCGGACCACTTGGGTTCCTCAGTAACTCAGATACTGTGTCCACCATACATTCATGAACTTGACATTTACTGACATATTTTGTTCTTGCCAGTCATTACAATAATGTTCAAATAATTTAAGGGGGAGGCAATAAGACAGGTATATAAACTGCTAAAATACAAAATAGAAAAAGGTACAGGAGCTTAGGTAAGGGAGATGTTATTTCTGGTTAGGACATCAGAACAATCTCATGGAATAGGCTGTATTTAAGGTGGAACTTGAAAAAGATGGGTTTTGAAATGTGAGCTGCTTCTTGCACAGACACACAGACATGTACCTTTTTTTTTATTGAAGTACAGTGGACATGCAATGTTATATTGGTTTCAGGTGTATGACACAGTGGTTCAAAAATTCTATGTGTTATTCATTGCTCAACGTGATAAGTATAGTCACCTTCTGTCACTATTCAACCTTATTACAGTATTATTGACTATATTACCTATGTTGTACTTTTGATCCCCGTGACTTATTTATCTTGTAACTGGAAGTTTGTACCTCTTAAGCCTCCTTACCTCTTTTGCCCATTGTCCTAACCTCTTTCCATCTGGGAACCACCAATTTGTTCTTTGTATTTATGGGTCTGTTTCTGTTTTCTGTTTATTTTTTTAGATTTCATATATAAGCAAAATCATATAGTATTTGTCTTTCTCTCTCTGACTTAATGTAGAATAATATGCGCTATGTCCATCCACCTTGTCACATAATGCAAGATTTCATTCTTTACTATGGTTAATATTCCATTGTATGTATATAACACATCTTCTTTATCCATTCATCTATCAGTGGCCCCTTAGGTTGCTTCTATACCTCAGCTACTGTAAACAATGCTGCAGTAAACACAGGGATGCATATATCTTTTCAAATTAGTGTGTTTCTTCTCTTTGGGTAAATACTCAGAAGTGGAATTTCTGGATCATATGGTAGTTCTATTTTTATTTTTTTTGGTGGGGGAGGTCCACACTGTTCTCTGTAGTACCAGTTTACATCTCACCAATAGTGCACAGGAGGGTTCCTTTTCTCCATATCCTCACTAACACTTATTTCTTTTTGATACAAGCCATTCTTACTGGTGTGGGATTGTGTCTTATTGTGGTTTCAACTTGCATTGCCCTGATGATTAGTGATGTTGAGCATCTTCTCAAGACATACAGTTGGCCATCTGTATGTCTTATTTGGAAAAATGTCCATTCAGGTCCTTTGCCTATTTTTTAATTGGATTATTTGTTTTTGTGTTGAGTTGTATGAGGTCTTTATATCTTTGGAATATCAACCCTTTATTGGATTTATCATTTGAAAATATCTTCTACCATTCAGTAGGTTGTCTTTTTGTTTTGTTGATGGTTTCCTTCACTTTTTAGTTTGATGTAGTCCCAATGGTTTATTTTCATTTTTGTCTCCCTGAGAAGATATATCCCAAAAAATGTTGCTAAGGTTGATGTCCAAGAGAGATGTACGTCTTCATTAGCTTTGAGTGTAGTTTCTGTGGAGACAGAATAGGAGTTCTCTTCTCCTGTTGTCCCTCCTGACACGTGGTTCAGTGCTTGACACAGACTAGCTGCGGAACCCATATTTGTCACCAGAGACAATGAGATAAGCATCCCTTCTAGAAGGAGAATTGAGGTGATGTAACTGAAACAGTCTACCATATCATAGAACAAAAGCATATGTTTGCCCAGTCGCCCTGGAATGTTTTTCAAGAGGGCATGTTTCCTTTTACCTCTTTGTGGGCTTCTTAGACCCAATTACTTTGATGCTGTATTAAAAAAGTAAAGGAGGGGCGCCTGGGTGGCTCAGTCGGGTGAGCGTCCGACTTTGGCTCTGGTCACGATCTCACGGTCTGTGAGTACGAGCCCCGCGTCGGGCTCTGTGATGACAGCTCAGAGCCTGGAGCCTGCTTCGGATTCTGTGTCTCCCTCTCTCTCTGCCCCTCCCCTGCTCATGCTCTGTCTCTCTCTCTCTCTCTCTGTCAAAAATAAATAAACATTAAAAAAAAAAAGTAAAGGAGTGAATGAAGTTCTCAAGGGTAGAGTCTGTTTGCTTTTACAAAATCATGTTTGGAGATGGATCTGTGGCTACTTCATCCTTAAATAAAGAGAAACCATCCCAGAAACCCAACTGAAGTTGGTTATTTTAAGGTCTTACTGTCTTTTTGCCTGATTCTGTTGTCTTTGACACACCTGCTATATATCTAATTAAGAAAGGTTATGCCTGATTCATAAATAGCCACCAGATTAGTATAGTGAGCTCTGGAGAGATCCGGGAGTCGGGGACACCAGGTCTTATGTTTCCGCCAACAGCTGAAACCCAACTGAGCAGAACCCAACGTTACAAAAACAATTGTAAAAATCAAAAGCTTAGCACTGGGAAGAGTTGAAACAAGATTTGCGAGTTTCTAAGGAAGAAAAACATTGCCGCATCTTCCTACCCTGCACGCCTACTGGCAGTGACTGTTCAGTCTCTCCAGATACCTTCTGCAACTGCGGAGGCACAATTTTTCTGAGAGCTTCTCTTCCCTAGTCCCATCTTCTCTTGCCACAGGTTATCAAAAGGCCATAGAGCTTGTCTTGGGGGCAGGGCATGGAATCTGAAAATTCTTGCTTTCTTGCAGGTCTCCCCCTACCCTCGCTTTGCTAGACAATTGCAGGAGCCTCAGAGGAATACACAGGCAGCCATTGGAGGAGTTTATCTGCAGTTATCTGCCATTGACCTTAGCCTAATTTGTCATGTTTTGGTCGATAATTCCAAAGATGAAGGATGAGGTACCTATTAGATTTGATGTGCCACATTCTTCCTCTGAAGCTAGGTTTGTTTCACCAGCTAATGACTTTATTCAATTATATTAAAAACCCAAGGTTTATTTTATAAGCGTGACAACGAGTCATTATATGAGTAGTATTCCACAGGCCCTAAGCAAAACACATAAAATGTCATTTCAAGTGCCAAGTTTCTTTTCTAATTCCTTTTTTTTTTCTTACAGATTTTTGAAAGCGGCTTAAATCTAATTGGCTCCCCCAGGATCTCAGCTCCTGTTACATTGGTGCATTCCTTTTTTTGAGAGGCATCTGGAGAGACTGAACGGCCACTGCTCGTTGGCATACAGGGTAGGAGGATGCGGCAACTTTTTTTTTTTTTTCCTCTGTCCTTGGAAACTTTCAAATCTTGGTTCAGTTCTTCTTGAGCGTGAATGTTTGGTTTTTGCGATTGTTTTTGTAATGCTGGGTTCTGTTTTCCTGTTGTTGAATTTCATATGAGTGAGGTGGCAGCCACAACTGCTGCCACCCCATGGTGGCCAGCCTATGTCTTCTGTGAAGGAAACCTCAAGAGAAAAGAAAAACAAAACGCATAATAGTAGTAGGGTATGGATTTGTATAAATAATGCTTACCAAACAGTGCTAATAAATCAGCCTTATGTGCGTCTGTTCTACTCAAGGTAAACACCTATTTACACAGCAGAGCTGAGTTGCTTTTAGAGGCCCACAGTCAGATGTCCCTGTAGTCGATGCAGCTGTTAAAAGAATGCCTGAATCTTTCCCTTAATCATGGTGACGTCCTATGTTTGAAACCCCACGCAGTGAAGCAAATGAAAGAGGAGATTCTACCCATCAGATAGTAGGGAAAGAGAAGGGAGAAGAGGGTAACTAGGGTTTTTTTTTCTTGTTTCAAAGGGTTTCTCTTAGCCAGATACTTAAAGATTTGAGATTAAAAAAAAAAAACAACAACAGGAAAATAGATGTGGTATCTGTTTTTAAGTATGTTATTAAAGTATGTATGTATGTAAAGTATGTATGGAAAGACTCTGGTTTTAGAGCTTCAGTCTTCCATTGTAGAGGGGAAAGCTGGGATTAAAGAAATTGAACATGTAAGAGACTATTGGCCTGATTTGGGCAAACCCATATTGAAGACATTCAGAAGCCAGAAATAAAAAGTGTGTTAAAGGCTGTGGTTAGGCTGCCTTTTGTTGCTGGATTAGAAATAGTAAATGGAGAAATAGCAAGAAATGTGTTCCTCTTTTGGAAGACAAGTGATTTAAAATTTTTGTACTAGCAGAGTCTTATCTTATAATATTTGATACCTCCTTCTCCTAAACATAGGCCAGGAGAGTGACCAGAATGGGCTCAAAGTTTGTTTTTTTTTGTTTTTTTTTTTAATCTTTTTTTTCAACATTTTTATTTATTTTTGGGACAGAGAGAGACAGAGCATGAATGGGGGAGGGGCAGAGAGAGAGGGAGACACAGAATCGGAAACAGGCTCCAGGCTCCGAGCCATCAGCCCAGAGCCTGACGCGGGGCTCGAGCTCACGGACCGCGAGATCGTGACCTGGCTGAAGTCGGATGCTTAACCGACTGCGCCACCCAGGCGCCCCTCAAAGTTTGTTTTGATTAAGTGCCTCTTGGTTGTGTGCGTGTGTGTGTGTGTGTGTGTGTGTGTGTGTGTGTGTTTATGTGTATGGCCCAAGTGGGAATATCTGTTTAATTGAAATCTGATTGTCCTGTTATTGGTTAGGCAGGACCTGCCCAAGCATAGAAAAACCTAATTTCAGGCTTAGCAGGCAATGAAGTTAATAATAAAACATGTCTATTGAATTAAAAACAGTACCATTCTTGTTAATTCATTTAAAAATATTACTCAAGATTTTCCTCCCAAGATAAACATTTATGTATCTGCCAAATGGGACAAGAGCCAGCCAGTCTCCTTTTTGGTAAATGTAGTCCTTTTGTTGTCCTAAGGGAGACAGCCCAGGTCTAGGGCACAAGGAGCCCAGTTTTAATTTTGTGCCCCTCTGGAGTTGTACCACCAGGGACAATGACTTTGTCATATTGGCCCTAAGCTTTTCTTATGTATAAAATAAGAGGGTTGGATGAGGTGACTTCTAAAGTCCTTAATACATATAATGTTCTGTGAAACAGAGTAAACGGTGGAAAGAAACACATGGAAATGGTAAGGAAAAGCTAAGTGAGGTAGCTCAATGCCTGAGGAAGGATTTTCTGAGCAGAGAAGGGAGAGAGTCCAGGCAAGGCATGTTTCTTTATGTCTTTATCCACTCCCTCACTCACTGCCATCTTTCCATCTCTCTGGGGAGTAGATATAGTTAGCATGTGTCAGGAAGACAGGAGGACAATGATGGAACTTGTTGGAAAAGGGTTTTTTTCCCCATTTTTCCTCTTTTCATTTCCTAGGATCTGTTATAGCTTTGATTTTATTAAATAAAAAATGAAAAATCTTAACAACTGGATTGTACATTCATAATGATGACGATTATAACAATCACAGTGATGATACTGACCTTGAGTGCTCACTGTGTGCCAGGAACTGTTCTTAATGCCTTAGGCACAATGGCTTCTGTAATCCCCAGCACAACACTGTGAGGTCAGACCTGCTCTCACCAGAATTATGCTGATATAGACACTGCATCAGAAAGGTAAAGTCACTTGCCCAAGTTTCACAGCTAATTATGGAAAAGTTGGGATTCTGTCCTCAGCCATCCTTTTCCAGTGTTACTGCTCTTACGTGCTCAGCCTTGGCCGCATCTCCTCTGAGGCAGAGATGATATATTCTATTCACTTTTTTGTATTCTCTTGAGAATTTGGCATGCTTAAGGAAGTATACCTTGAATTCATGTAGAATCGAATTAAAGGAACACCATCCACCTGGAAGAGAAAGTCGTCCAAGGCTTCCCTACCTCAGGCCTCTGGAGAAGCGGCATTTGTGATGACCTCCCAACCATGTTCGTGGACAAATGTTTGACTTGTTATTTGAAACCATCTACTTCCTTTCTGTGTGAAACTCATGAACTCGTTTCGTTTAGAAATTTTGGCTTTAAGGGAGAAAGTTAGGCTGTAGCTTAAGGAGGTTGAATTGAATTTATGTGTAAACAGTGAAACTGTGGTATTATTTAAGCAAATGTAGCTGATAAGTTAATATATGAACGAAGTGGTGTTTGAAGAAATAGCTTGGAACAAGGAGTCAACGAACGCACTAGATGATAGTTATTAGAAAAAAATTTTCCATTAAGGTTTTATTTGCCTGGATGCAGTTGACTTCTTTTGAAAAAATACTTGGTTTTCCACTTATGAACATTTGACGCACACACAAAATCAATATGTTTACATTCCAAGGCCAATATTTCTACTCCTATATATGGTGTTAATGGTGGGAGAAATGAGTAGGAGAGCTACTTCTTTCTATATTTGCTGCCGTGGTACAAGGATAGTGCTTTCGTACTAGGGCTCTGGATTACAGGGATTCACTATGTCCTCTAGTGCCTCACTCATCTGGTGGTCAGATTTGCAGCAATTCTATCGTATGGAACATATATATGTGCCTAGAAGGATAGGGTCATGGGGGGGGGTGCTAATGTTGGAAATAACCTTAAGGTTATTTGCCTTATTTTGCAGATAAAAAAGTACAGCCCCGAATGAGTAAGGGCCCTAGCTGTGGAGTAGAACAAAGTCTCAAATAGAAAACAATAATTACATAGGTTGTGTAGTGTTAACTCTATTAATTCGCTGTATAACTATTTGTTGAGTACCTTATAACGTGTAAGACATTAGAGATAGAAACATGAATTCTTGGACTAGGAAGTATATGGGTCTTCCTTGTAGCTCTTACTAAACATGTGCTCATGAAGCCACAGATGAGAAATATCTGAGAATGATCCTCATGAACTCTGAAGATGACAAGGACTTTGTTTTGTAAATTCCACGGTGTCTCATGCCTTCCAGGATATGAAGCTGCTGACCACAGGAAGAAATGAAAGGAATGATCACAGTGTAGGAATCTGACAATATTTAGTATGAGCAAATGTACTGACTTAAAAAGCCTCTGAAAAATTATAACTTTTCATTCCAATGCTGTGTCTTAAGTTTGGGTTGATAACCCTGAGTCAAAAAAAAAAAAAGGTTAAAGTTCTTTCAACCTGTTATTTTAGCAAAGTGATAAAGGGCACAATATATTTTGGAAAGCTTTCAAATATGGGGTATTGGTGTATAAAAGGGGGAGCTTCACTTCCCTGGGACATTTACTCAAAAGGCATTAAAATTTGTTGAACACCAGCCATGCACAACTTATCTCTAGATCACGAATGGGTAAATTTGATGTTCACGGAAGGGAAAGTGGCCACCATTGTAAAGGAAGTTGATGTTTAGCCATTAGCTTTACAAGGGGGTTTTGTATATGGAAGCACTATTATGAAGGTTGGTGTGCAAGGGGTCACGCTAAATGTGGGCTAGAGGGAGGGGGGGAGAATAACAAAACTGCAGGCGGCCTTGGCAGTGTGCCAAATCCGTGACTTCATTTAACTCTCTCGCCACTTCTGCATGGTGCCCAGGGTTCTCTCCGTCTTGCTCATGAGGAAGCTTAGAATCAAGAGAGGAGTTAATTTGCTCACAGTGTCACAGTTGGCAAATAGCAGGACTTGAATTTAGATGTACATGATTGCAAAGCCCCAGGCTTGGTCAGCTGGGTCTGACTCAAGTAGCATTTCACTCTTCACCCGACATGGACTGTAGCCTGAGGGGCACATGCATTCTTTCCCTTGTGTGTCCTTCTACCCCTCCATTCAACAAATATTTAAAAACCAGCTTTATGCCGGACTCGTTCAGGAGAGGCAGATACAAATTAAGAGAAAAGTTGAACTACAGGGTAATATAAGACATGATAAAGGTACTTGACAAAAGCATGTGAGAGTGGTTGGTTTTTATTTTAGCCTATAGACTCAGTACGATTACTTTAAGATCATCCTGCTTAGACGTGGGGGATATTTTTGAAATTTTTAACATTGACGAGCCACAAACACAGAATTACATCATTTGTAGTTAGCAGATCCATCTTTTTTTTTTTTTTTTTTTTTTAACTGCATGTTGGTGCTAAGTTGGTGATGTTGGCCCTGATGGAAGAAACAAAGGCAGGCTTTCTTTTGCTGTACTTTCAGGGCGATAGCTTTCCTGTCCAATATCCTGTACCAATATTGTAGGCACAATACTTATTATAGCACATCCCAGATTTCCAAGTAAGTGGGGTATCACATGATGATGTTTTAGGGCCTCACCAATTCTGAATCAGTGAAGTCTAGATTAATGAAATTTACAGCACATAGAGTGAGAGAGTCAGAAATACACTAGCAGCATATTGTAGAAGCACAGGATCCCAAGTCAGAGGATCTGGGTTTGCGTGAAGGCTCTTTCTCTCGTGTAAGACTATAAATCGCTTTGGGCCTGGATTTATTTAAGTGCTTATGTCACATAGTGTCGCGTAAATTAAATGACACAGTAGATGTGAAAAATGCTTTGCAAAGAAAGTTACAGTGTGTGCTTGTGCAGGGTTTCGGGTGTCATGTGAGGATAATAGGACATTTAACATTGGGCTCAAGCTGTGAAGGAAGAATATAGAAAAATAAGTGGAAAGAGATGGTTTTGACCATGGAGGGTAAAGAGTATCAACATGCACCTTAGTTTTGTCTGCTCAGTTCCTCACCATTTCCTGTAACAGGTACATTACATTGGCATCCTTGCAGCTTCTGCTTCCAGCCCCTGGAGTTGCCTTTAAGATGTCTCATGGTGGTGTCAGAGGGCCACCATGTTGACTGTGCCCTTGGTTTCTCATCCGTTGCTTTTTTCCAGTCACTCACTCCTAGTGGTGTGTTTGTCTGTACTCCCCAGGGCTCCATCTTGGTCATGGGCTTAGGCTCTCACTAGGAGCAGGCTCTCTGAGTCAGGTTCCTATGAATTACTCCCAGTTTGTCCTGACTCTTGCTTTCTGTCCTTCCTGAACTCTCTTTGCAAACCTCAATTACCATCCTACCAAAAAAAAAAAAAGAAAAAAAAATCTAATGATATGAGAAGATGGTGTGTCCAAGCAATAAAAAGCATTCCATAGGGCAGAATGGACAGGAATAGATAAGGCCTGGGTGGAAGAGCTTGATGTGAATGGAACCTTGGTGAGAGCCTGCAAGGAGTTTCAGAGTGAGCCACCTGAGTGTTTATCTAACAACGGGACAAGTGTCCACTGTCCTTTTGTGTGTGCTGACAGCATATCCCTTGTATACCTTCATGAAAGCATTTGGTAAGAAAATCAGTGCCAGAGGAGAGTGATTTTAGCCCTGAAAAATGATATTCTAAATCTCCAGTTTGGAAGATGGGGGCGTAACTGACCAAGCTTCTCAAACTCTTTCTTCCGAATCCCCGTTTTTGGGTGTTCTCGGTCTAGTTATCGTGACTATCGCTAACTGTGGCCATCAGTGGGGCTATGCGTGCTCTGCCGGGGTCCTTTGGAAAAACATGATTAGAGAAAAGCAGTAGAGAGGAAGTCTACAAACCAACAAGAAAACAAACAACCCACATTCAGTAGGAACAGAGAATGTATGACTCACAGGGACAAACACAGAGGCAGACACCCCCTCACTGTTTCCCTTTCAGACTTCAAAATGTTGTGAGGTGGGAGTCCTCACAGCTTCTGAGGGAGAGCCTGGCAGAGTGAAGCCTATTTTTAAAACTTGTATAGGTAGGATGCAGACTCAACAGCGTGTCCAGGCCTCCCAGTCCTGCCCCTTGTGTTTGTCTTCTTTAAATACGATCTGAATTATTTTAGTGATGATTTCACCTGGCTGAATTTCTCTCTTTTAAGTGATGTTTCAAAAGACCAGACCTGTCAGCAGTTTGGTTCTATCATTTTTGTTTTCCTTTTTACTAATATTTGTTTGGGCTTTAGGTGCTTTTTGAGAAATCTAAAGACTAAGAGAGGAATCCCAGATGAAGTATATAAGGAGGTGCTGCTCTGACAGTGAGTCATGGGCACATGTGCGTCTTCCATTGATGAGCAAGCTCCATCTGCGTCACCCTTAGGAGGGTTTCTGAAGAGCTTGTGCATGGGGGACCTTGTTGTTTGTAGTTAAAATGTCCATTTAGGGGCACCTGGGTGGCTCAATTGGTTGAGCATCTGACTTCAGCTCAGGTCATGATGAAGCGGTTCATGGGTTCCAGCCCTGCATCGGGCTCTGTGCTGATGGCTCAGAGCCTGGAGCCTGCTTCGGATTCTATGTCTCCCTCTCTCTCTCTGCCCTCTCTCTTTCTCTCTCTCTCTCTCTCAAAAATGAATAAACATTAAACAATTAAAAAATAAAATGTCCATTTAAAAAAATCTGTGTCACATTTTAGTTTAGGGTTTGATTTGCTCTATGTAAGGTTTGCTTTCGTGTTAACTGATTTTTTTTTTAGTTTTGTCAGTCACATTTTATAGAGTATTTAAATAGCGTCTAGACAGGATGAGCTAAAGGAAATGCAGCAGTAGCACCCCACCCTTATCCAGAATGTGTGTGCTCACATTGAGAGCAGCGCTCACAGGGCTCCTTGCACATTCTAGAGGATCCCCAGAAGAGTGTGATATATGTATGGTGTCATCTCCTGTGAGGGAACCTGGTTCCTAGCGTTAGCTCTGCCGGTCAGTTGCTGTGTGACCTTCAGCAAGACCCTTCACCTCATTTGCCCTCAGCTTTCTTGCAAGTTAATGGAAATAACACCGATAATAATCTTTCTCTTTCTTCCTTGAAAGATTACTGAAATAATTGTAAATTTGCTTTGAGTTGCAAAAACCATTTACTAAGCATTATATGTATTCATGTATATCCAAATGGATATATGTGAGTGTGTGTGTGTCCATGGATCGCACATGCATACGTTTGCTATTCACATTAAGGCAGGAATCAAGCAAGCAGAACTTGAGTTCTTCGGTGGACGCAGGCACTCTCGCTGCTTCCATATGTCTGCCACACGGCACGTGGCACCTTGTGTGGTCTTCGTAGGTCGTTCCCCAGGGATCTTCTGCATCTCAGTAAGTTCCGTCTCCTCCTCTTCAGCAATCGTCTTTGATTTCTCTTCCCCCCACACCCCCCATATCCAGTCTATCCGTCGCCAATCCTGTCAGCTTTTTTTTCAAATGTATCTCAAACCCACCCACCTCTCCCACCCTTTTCCAGACCACCATCATCAGCCTCCGTTGACCGCCTCTCTGTAATGCATTTTCCACATGGTAGCCAGAGTGACCTTTCAGAAATGTAAAACACATTAAAATGAGCCCTGCTTCAAACTAGCCAGTGGCTCCTGGTGCTTTTAGCATGAAATTCAAAGTCCTAACCATGATCAACTTGGCTCACCTTCATGCCGTTCCTCTCTGCCTCGTTCACCAGACTCTGGTGAAGCTGAACTTCTTCAGCACACCATACTCTTTCTTACCTTAAGGGTTTTTAAAATCAGACTTTTTGTAGAGCAGGTTTGGGCTCACAGCAAAACTGAGCAGAAGGTACAGAGAATTCTCCTGTCTCTCCTCTCTCCCCTGCCCCCTACCCCATGCGCATGGGCAGGCGCTTCCCCTGTGGACATCCCACACGGGAGTGATGCTTCTTACAGCCGATGCTCCTACACTGACACATCTTTATCACCCAGAGCCCATAGTTTACTTTAGGGTTCACTCTTAATGTTGTACATTTTATGGCTTTTGACAATGATACAGTGTCATATATCTGCCATCATATAGTATTGCACAGAACAGTTTCACTGCGTAAAAATCCTCTGTACTCTGCCTATTCATCCCTCCCTCTCCCCAACCCCTGGCAACCACTGATCTTCGGACAGTCTCCACCATAGTTTTGCCTTTTCCAGATGTCATACAGTTGGAATTAGACAGTATGTAGCCTTTTCAGATTATCTTCTTTCACTTACTAGCATGCATTTCAGCTTTCTCTCTGTCTTTTCATGACCTTAAGGATTTGCTGTAGCTTTTTGCTCTGCGTGGCTTTTCCTGTCCACCCTATTTAACTAGCCTCTCTTATCATACTGCCCTGTTGTATGCTCTTCACAGCACTTATTCCCTTCTAACATGTTCTTTTCTGTTTACTGCCTGTCTCTCCAGCTACATCTTAAGCTCTGTGAGAGTGGAGGTCTTGTCTGCCTTATTCCTGCCTCTATCCCCAGTGCCTAGACTAGTCCTTCATCCACAGTAGGTGTTCAGTAAATGTGATGAATTACCTGGGTATTAAGAACCTTTAGCTTTACTCTTCTCTTCCACCCGGTTTTCAAGGTGACAAACTCTTTCATTTACACTGCTTCAGGTTTTGTTCGGAAGAAGAGGCAGACATTCATGTTAAGTCACTGAGTCTGAGAATTATTTCTTGTTCACCTTTGGCTTCTGAAGCTTTCTTGGTTGTCTGCTGAATTTAATGGGCCTCCAGGCGAGTAGCAGTTGGTAGCCTTGGTGGGAATCAGTCACATCGCAAGAGAGAACAGAGGCAGTAGAAAATGATTAAGGGAAAAGAGCAGAAAAGTATGATTTAACATTTATTGAGTCACACATTGTAGTCAAAGCTGTGTATAACATAAAAGCGAATTAGGAGACGAGTCAGATATAAAATGAGTGAGCACACACAAGCACACAAATACTGCAGAGAGGAGGGTATTTCTTCAGATGCCTTCCCTCATTTACCAAACTGTAGTCTTATCAAAATATATAGGCTAGTTCAGGAGGGAAATAATGCATCCAGTGCTTGTGGCCCAGTCATGCCCTATGGGGCACAGACAGGCCTGCAATTTCATTACTGCTTTTTTTTTTTTTTTTTTTTTTTTTTTTTTTTTTTTTAATTTTTTTTTTTCCAACGTTTATTTATTTTTGGGACAGAGAGAGACAGAGCATGAACGGGGGAGGGGCAGAGAGAGAGGGAGACACAGAATCGGAAACAGGCTCCAGGCTCTGAGCCATCAGCCCAGAGCCTGATGCGGGGCTCAAACCCACGGACCGCGAGATCGTGACCTGGCTGAAGTCGGACGCTCAACCGACTGCGCCACCCAGGCGCCCCTCATTACTGCTTTTTAAAGAAACTTTCTCTAAGGCTAACAGACTTTCTGGGGAGGCCAAAGCAAGTGAAGCTGAGTTTAATGTTCTCATTAAAATGTTAAAGAGGCTTTATTCATGAGCGACTAAAGCTGTAATTGCTTTATCCTCGTAAACTATGAAAATATGTGGTGATCTCTTACAGAGGCATCCACCCAGTCCCCTCTGTCTGGAAGGTCTGTTTAATGGAGGGCTTGGCTGGATCAAGGAAGGGACTGAGAAGATTTCCCGGATTATATCCCTCAGGGACCTAGTGGAAGTGGTGGCGAGGGATACTCCTTCACTGATCTATTTTCATTCTGTAGCTCTTTTTTTAAAATTTTTTTAATGCTTATTTATGTCTGAGACAGAGAGAGACTGAGCATGAGTGGGGGAGGGGCAGAGAGAGAGGGGGACACAGAATCCGAAGGAGGCTCCAGGCTCTGAGCTGTCAGCACAGAGCCCCACGCGGGGCTCGAACTCACAGACTGCGAGATCATGACCTGAGCCGAAGTCAGATGCTTAACCAATTGAGCCACCCAGGCGCCCCTATACCTCTTGTTTTGTATGCACTATTTGACTACTGGGTCTGAAGTTCAGATCTGGAAATGACAGAGGAACGCATATATAGGCACATGCACACAAATGTTGTGGAAGGGAGTGGTTTTTTATTGTTCCCATAAGCACTAGCTTATTGAGATGAGAATAGAAGAAATCCAAAAATGTTGAGGTATTAGTGAAATTGAACGGAGAATTTATGTTGAAAAGGTGTCATGTGAATCACAGGGGAGAAGGCACCCAGAACTGGCTTCAGGAAGTATCAGATCCCTTTGCCATTCTTAATGCCCCAGTGCAAAAACATAGCTGTAGAACTTTAGGTAGTGAGTACAGATGGCAAATACAGCTATTTTTTCTTTCTGGAAATGCTTGTCATGCTGTATGGATATGACTGAAAAAGTAAAGCTGGGATTCTTGCACAGCTAGGAAACCATATTGTTGGAAAGCTCAAAATGAAATTTAGGAGGTAAAAAAGAGTTAAAACACGCTGTCTATTCTTCAATTCCCTATTATTAGAAAACCCTATTTGTTGAATGGTAACAAATCGGGGTCTCATGATATGCAGATGTAGTAAGGTAAGTAATATCTAGGGAGTGTTTAAAATTTTTTTTTCCCACTGATGGGTCAGGTAGATGTTTTACTCTGGGTCAGATTTAAATTAAAATACATGTGTCCTAGAGCTGTCAACGTTTTTTTCTTCAAGGGGTCAAATTGTTCTCTTCAGATGAGAGTGCAGGGCATTTGTTAAAAGCCATTCAAGTCTGAGGGAGCAGTGGAGTTGAAATCACAGGGGGTTCTTTCTATGTGATAGATTAGATAGGTTTCTGAGCAGTTCTTTTCTGGAGGGGTGATCATCTCAGCCTGATGATGTTAATGGTGTTCATGTTAAAAAGAACCTCTTACAGTTTTTGAACATAAAGAAAGTGAATTCCAACTTCTGGAATGCTGTTGATTGTGTGCAATGAAATACATTTTTAAAAACCTATTAAGAGATTCAGAACAAGATGTAACAAATTGCCACTGCGGGCCGGGCCAGCTCTGCCTCTCGCTCCTGCTTGATTGATGGGGCGTGACTTCCAGTCTCTGTTTTGGGGAATCACTAATGTGGTCCCTGCGTTCTGAGGCGAATCCAGGGAGATGGGGACTCTGTAGGTTCTGTGTAGGCATAGTTCAGCTTGTCATGTCTCCTTTTCCCCTTATCCAAGGTAGGATCACAATCTACAGTGAACCCATTCTGGAGCTTTCTTGGCTTGCCTAGAAGATCTTAGGGGGATTGTGCCCAGGTCTTCACTCCCTAGTGTCACACAAAAACTGCTGAAGAAGTGTAATGGTATGATGAGACCATCAGAAAAAAAAAAGTGTGTATCATGGGAACAAATGGAAGGATTGACTAATTTCTCCCCAGCTAACTATTTTTTTTTGAGAACTTTTGTCTGTTTTTTAGAGTTTTTATTTCTGCTCATTTGCTATTAGAAAGTTGGTTGTCACATTGGGCTATTCTGTGTCCTCATCCAACCAGCCCCTCTTCCTTTTTACTAGATCTTGGAGGTGAGTTACATCCAAGATCCTATGTTGACCATAGGATTAGATGACAATGCCAAAAACCTCAGGGAGTTTTCCAAAATGCTTTAGTGTATAACAGTGTTTTCCTCCAGCTACTTAGTTCTGTTGTGTCTTAGGCTTATATTGATTGGTCAGTTGGTTGTTTGATTAATTGACTCATTCATCCATCAAATATTTTGAGAGCGTATACTATATGTGAGGGGCATATGCTACATCTAGGGAATGGGATAAAAGACTGGGATTTGTCTACAAAGTTTTGCTGATAGTGCACAGGGGTCGAAAATAGAGTGCAATGCCCAAAGAAAACTAAGTTGCTTTTCTGCAAATCAAAGAGTATGTGTGCAATTGCCATATCAACAGCCTACTCTGTGGCATTCTCTGTAAGTGCATTTCATGTGGGAAGTGGTACCAGACATTTTCTATATTACAACAATCTTCATATATTTATTAAGCTGTAACTTGTAAGGCTTCCCGATGGGGTGTTAAATGAGCCTTGTTGCGTGCTGCATTGTGTCTTTGTCAAGAAGCACTCAGTTAACTCTGACCTGTGTCATTCATCTTCCTTGGGCTGGTAATGGATTTATGGGGGGTTGGAAGGAATGCACTTAAGGAAAACCAGGATAGAATGAAACCCTTTTGCCTAGTGTGTTTGATATCTTTGTACCCATTCAGCACAGCAGTAGAATAATCCAGAATTGTTCTACATTTTAAAACCTAAGAAAATGCTAGATTGCTATGTTTTTAAAGTATTTTTTTCTTCTCAATTGTTCACCTGGCATGTTAGGAGAATCTGGAAACTCTAAGTATAGCAGTGGAACAGTAGAGGCAGCCAACAATCCTGTCATTTCTAAGGTGTATGCTTGGGAGAATTGGCCACAGACTGATAACAGAGATTGACTCTAGGAGAGGAAAGAGAGAGGAGGGAAATAGAAGTGTGGGGATATTAGTGGAGCAAAGGGAAGAGAGATCAAGGGAAGAGAGAAGAAAGATGTTCTGTTGTCCTTGCTCCTGCCCCTTATCTCCTTCTCACAAAATAAGGGTGTGAGAAAGCCGGCAGATTGAAAGGAAAAAGATGAGAGTTGAATTAGAGACCAGTGGGCTCCTAGAGGTACTAAGGGAGAAGGAAAATGAATGAGAGAAATCACAAGAATCAGTGAGAGGGAAGGGGGCAGGATAAGAACTATATAAATGCAGGGAGAAGAGACAGGCAAAGAGAGGGGTGTGCACACGGTGGTCACACTGAGACCCTCGATTGCCGCCAGCAGTGCACCTGCCAAATAGCCAGTGTCCCTCACCTAAGACATTTTACTGACTTTTGTATTCAGTTTAATGCAATTCTCTTGATGGTCCCCAAATTGCTGGTTGCCGTTTCGTTGACACTCTCTGTGATCATATGGCAAATGTGGAGGCACTGTTCTGTTATCCCTGCCCCCTTGCAGTGTTCCGCAGACTTCCGCGTTAGTGCTTCTTGTATTTGATGTTTGCCATTCCTCCTTGTCTACAGGTAGGAGAGTTGAAAGGGAAAAAATATTCCTAAGGCTGCCACATTTATAGCTCATGCATACAAATATTCAAAGCAGTTGAACAAAAGCTATAAAACCAGAGTCAATTTTTTTTTTTTTTAAGTAAGGTAGTTGACTCTTTCATTGCTGGTACAGGGACTTGCCCTAACCTAACACCACACTCGCTATGCCTACAGGTGGGCTGCTTCTTGAAAAAATGTTCATGTTTGTTTGTTTGTTTGGTTGGTTGTTTGTTTTTCAAAGCTCAGCACAGGAAGCTGCTTTGATATTCCAGATCTGGGTCAGGTGCTTTCCAAGTGTGTACCAGTGCCCAACTCCGTACCCTGCTTTCCTGTGCCGACCTTTCCCTGTTAGACCTATAACTCTGTGTTGTAATCTCTATCCTTCTACTAGACTTTGGGCTC
The DNA here is from genome assembly GCF_016509475.1 of Prionailurus bengalensis. Classification (NCBI taxonomy): domain Eukaryota; kingdom Metazoa; phylum Chordata; class Mammalia; order Carnivora; family Felidae; genus Prionailurus; species Prionailurus bengalensis. The sequence continues at coordinate 27,096,376 of NC_057343.1, forward strand.
TTTGCACAATGTTAGTTATTGTGAATTACCTAAGTAGATATTCACTTACTGGTTATAGAATGAATGCATGGCCTATGATGCTGGTCTTTTGAGTATAAAGCAAAATCCTTCTAGAATTATGCTATGCTTTTAGGTATCAGTTTACAATCAGCCTACGTGTTCTGGAAAAGAAAAGGTGGTTTAGGCAGCAGGAGGGGGTTTCTGGGGAGTTTAATAAGTCCCCAGATTCTCGCAACTATAGTAAAGGGATTGTGATTTCATTAACTCCTGGCCACCGGAGGACAGTCTTGAAGTTTCAGGCAACTTCCTTCTTGTGATTCTAGTAATCATAAGCCAGATGTACTTCAGAACCATGCTTCTCAGACTTTAATGTGCATGGGAATCAGCTGAGGTTCTTGTTAAAATGCAGATTTTATTCCAGTAGGCTTCAAGTGGGTTCTCAGGGACAGCATTTCAGGCTCTTGGGTGATGCTGAGGTTGCTGCTCTATGGATCTGACTTGAGTAAGAGGACTTCAAAATACTTTCTAGAAAATAAAGTTGGGATTTATTCTATGAAAAGATCTAGATGCATTTTTATAGTTTTTATAATAACAGATTTTCTTAGAGACAACTTAAAAGTATTTGTTATTTTATCTTAGAAATTTGTGAGAGGTCTTTCCCACACTTAAAAAATAGTAATCTTATACTGATCAGCCACCCAAACTGGTTTTGAATGATAGTTCCCTTAACTAACATACAGCTTTATTCATTTAGGCTTTCTTAGATTTGGGAGGCCCTGGCTCTAGCATTGGCCCTGATGCAGCTACTTTGGCAACAAGGACTACTTTCAGAGCAGAAATATTCTCCGGAAGATTGACAGTTCATAGGCTGTGTTTCTGTTAAGACCTTCACATTTATTGATCGTTACCAGGTTAGCACCATGCAGAGACCTTCTCCAAGGGCAGTCAGTTGGAATGGCTAGAAATGCAAAAGGGCAGTGTTCAGCTTGAACTTTGCAAGTGAAACCTTGCATCTGCTTACATGTGTTCAAACAGCTCTCTGAATTTGATGTTTAGAGTTTCTTCTAACAAGGTGGCCTTTATTTTACAGGTCCTTTGCAGCCAGCATGATATATCTATAAGACATGGAGGAGAGAGAGCTCACCATGCTCAGGTAAAGGGACGGTGTGGCCAGGGAGCAACAAGTAGGACTAAGGACAGGTTGTTTGTCACTGCAGGAGAGGTGATTCAGCTTAATTATACCATTGACGTCATTCTCTTACGTGTGTTTTACTCACGTCTGCCTGGGGTGCAGAGGGCCTGTTCTGGGTGAGCTCAGTGAACTAACATGAATTGGGGGAACATCTACAAAGTACCTACAACAGGGCCTCTGTAAACAGCCTGTGGGGAAACAGGACTAGTCACGGGAAATCTCCTTCCATTTTTTTACAGAGTCAACATAGAAATATTGTTCATCTTACTAGAATTATTCATCAACATAGAATTATTGTTCATCATACTATTGTTCGTCTTTATTACCCTATCAGAAGGCTTTCATCTTTTCAACCTGTATGTAAATATGTGAATATTGAAACTCTTCTAATTAAAGTCTTATCTCTGTCCCCTTATCTGGAGTTGCTGTTCTAAATATCCTTTGCATCTTCCTTTTAAATAAATGCATGTCTCACAACTTTGATTTGCCCAAATAGGTCACCAAGATTAATTTTCCATTAACCTTTATTGCTTCTGTTTCTTTCTAATCATCTTTTTAGAGGATTAAAGAGTTCCCATTGGGTCAGCCTTTATATAGGATATAAATCATCTTTTTCTTTGACGGCCCTTATGGAACTGCTGTGGAAGGTGGTGATCTTTGGTCTGGTGACTGCACTTGCCCCTGTAACTGAGTCAAAGCATCTGTAGAAAGACCCACATGGAGAGTTCTGTTGACTGGCAATTTTTTCATTGGCCTCCCTTCTTTTGTGACCCAAGTTGTATTAGTTACCTCTGGTGGAAACTAACAAAAATTACAATAAACTATGTGGCCTAAACAACACACACTTACACTCTTACAGTTCTGGAGGCCAGAAGTGTGAAACCAAGGTCTCGGTGAGGTTGGTTTCTTCTAAGAGCTGTGAGGGAGAATGTCTTCCATGCCTGTCTCCTAGCTTCTCGTAACCTCAAGTGTTTCTGGTGTATAGATGGCCATCCTTCTCCCTGTGTGTTCACATTGCCTTCCTTCTACGTGTGTCTATCCCTTGTTCAAATTTCCCCTTTTTAGAAGGATACCTTTCATACTGGATGAGGGCCTGCTTTAATGACTTCATCATAACCTGACCATCTTCAGAGGCTCTACTTCTAAATCAGGTCACATTTACGTGCATGAGAGATAAGGACTTCAATAGCATTTTGGAGTACACATTTCAAAACCCATCACACTGTCAAAGGGATGGAGACTCCATTCGTTCTGGCATCCCCTCAAGAAACTAGCACACTGCCTGTTGCTTAATATTGGTTGGATGAGTGAAGGACAAAGACCGTAAAGGCCCCGGTCAAATTTAAGTTAAGAAATAAAGCGCAAGGATCAGAGGTGGATGGGCATTATGCTGACCCTTGGCCTCAGTGCGTGCTTGCTTTCAGGACATTCCAAGTTAAGCTACATCACGGATGTGCTGAGGCTTTTCCTTTAAAAGTGATAGCAAATAACAGTTCTTACAAAATAGAGCCCTCGGTGTAAGCAACTCATGCTTTGTCATTTCAGGCCGAACTGCCAATTTACATGCTGCCTCTGTCAGCACGTGGAGATATCCTTCCCGCTAATTCAATACCATTTAAATCATACTTAGTCGGGCTCTTCTTCCTTCCCAGTCGCGTTGCCTTGCGCTTATTAAACGTAACGTCGTGTTCCCTAGCGCTAATCCATAAAGGCTATGCTAAGACACATCTGCTCTTGTTGTGTCAGCTGCCCCCTGTATGCTTCCTTAGCTCATAATGATTAAGTTATCTTTTGAGTGTTTGGATTTGAGTGTGGATCAAATATGAGGATCCTGGTCTCCAGGTATCACTTAAATGACCCGTTCTTTAGAGCTGTTTCTTTAGAAAGCCCCTTTTTCCTGTAAGGGAAGAGCTTTCTGGCCATGTCTACCTTACTTCCAGGAAAGGATTGCTTTTTATACCCGAAGGAAGCCTCCTGCGGAGAGAAGCCAAAGGCCAGTGAGGGATTTCCACCTGGGGGTGAAGTAAGCATGTGTAGGAGCCTGAGAATTGATGTCAGCCCCTGGGGTAGTGTTACTTGTTGGCAGGCCAAGGTCTAGGAATGACCGAGTGCCTCAGGCCCTGGCCTTCCCTGAGGACCGCACAGCAGGTGGGCTGGAATAATTTACTTTCAATCTTCTCAATCCTTTGGATGCTTTGATGTTCCTGGGGGTGGGGCCGCAGTCTGAGTGGTAGCGTTGGCCTAGACAGCACGGATTTATAAGTTGATGACAGGCAGTAGAAAACGAAAAGGAAAATAAACATTCATTTTACCATTTTTCACACCGGCATTAGTCCGAAGAAAATTGGTAAATCAAATGACAAATATTTATGGAGTGCGTGATCCATGCAGGCATGGTTCTACCAGATGCTGTATACGGATGCATAACTTCATCCTGGCGCCTGCACTGCTTACCTGGCTTTTCCATTTTGCTCAGGAGCCTACTACCTTTGATTAGAGGCCTTCTATCACTTACCATGAGAGTGTCTACAGGGCTTCGTTAAAATGAAGACAACTGGCAGGCTCAGTTGGTAGAGCGTGCGACTCTTGATCTCGCAGTCCTGAGTTTGAGCCCCACGTTGGGCGTAGAGCTCACTAAAAAATGAAAACAACCAGTTTATATTGTTACACAGCGATCGATTCAGAGTGATGATGGAGTCGCCCGCCCTTTTGATGTGGAAATGGTGGGATTCAGAGCAAATGGTCAAGAAATAATTCTTGAGATGTCTTTGGTGCAAAAAGTGGTTGGCCCACGGGCGAAGAGAGCTAGCTGTACTGGGGGTGTGAGGAGTGGCTGATTATATACTTGGAAGTTGGGAGGGGGTTAGGGATAGCGTAAGTCTCTAAGGACATTTGGGAGCAAAGTTTCCAGGAGCTTGAGGGGGCTAGTTATTGTTAGGAAAAGGTCATTTATTACTGTCTAACAAAACCATAGTCATGAGACCCTTCAGATGTATATCAGGGGGCCATACTCTTGGAGGATGATTGCTAACATATATCTTGGGGGATAGAGATAAAGGAACTTTCCAAAGGAATTTTTACATGTTAAAGAAGACTTATAGGATCCTGGAGGTTGCGATTATGTTTAAGCTAAATTTGCCTTTTGCCCTTAGCAAAGTATTAATAGCAAGGCAGTTGAGGTCCTAGAGGAAGGTCACTCTGCCTGTCTCAAGGACTTGTCAATGTAAGTTGTAAGGAAATTTCACTTTTTTTTCTTTTGCCTCTGTTCCCCACATCACTTTGGCAATTACGTGTAGAGTTCAGTGAGCAATTGCATTTTGGTCATTAAACTGTCCTTAAATATCTTGCTGTGTACTCTAAAGTATGCACTACTACAGTTAGAACATTCTAATAAATCCTATTTTAATAGGTCATTTTATGTGTGCCTAATACTTCTCTACTATTAAAGAGAAAATAAATGAGAAATAAAACCTTAAGTGCGTTGAAAACTAAAAATGAATTTATTGTTGCTGAGTCTTTTCCCCACTTCCATTTTGCGTTCTCCACTTTCACTAATCTTAGATTTTTGAAAATTCACATGTAATAGTTTTATGGAATTGGTAAAAATATATTCATTGCTAAACTCTGATTTTCAAAAAAGGGAAAATAATTTTCACGTCCTTTTAGTTGATAATTAACGTGGTAGTTTTTTTTTATACCTCTGAGATTAGAGTGTTATTTATGATACATGGGAAATATTCTAATTAAAGAAATTATACTTTGAATCAAGGCTCTATCAAACTTCCACAGAAAATGTTTGCACATGAGTAATTTAAAATAGGAATCTTAGTGTTTGTTCTGTCTGGGTTCTTCTCTGCCTCTGTCTCCTGATGGTTCCTTCTTTGTTTCTTTTAAACCCATGAGTTTATGTTCAGTGTTTTTAAGCTGATAAAGTGTAAGCAATGAAGAAGGGCATTGTGCTCCTGGCAGAGAACTCGGAAGCTTGGTGTCCTCCTCCTTGTTTTGCTCACCCTACGTTTAGTCATCACTAAGCTCTGTCAGGTTTCTAGAATTCTTTCATGTTTTTACTTTCCTTTTCCTTTACGTCTATGGACATCCCTTTCCAGGCTTTTCTTTCATTTTGTTTGTTTCTTTCATTTTGTTCATACAGCCATTCATTCATTCATTCATTCATTCATTCGTTGTCCTTTGTACGTGTGCCAAAAATTGCTCTGGCGATAGCATCAAGGGTATTATAATTAGGAGATTATCCTGCAAAAGTCGTTGCTCTGATGGGGCTCCGTGGTAAGTATAACTTACACATGGGAAGAGGAGCAACCGATTTGGCTTGGGCCAGTCCAGAAATACTCTAGAGAGAAATCGGCCTTTCGGGTGGAGATTGGAACGAGTAGAACATTGCCAGATGGACTAGTGTGGTGGAGAGAAAGCGTTTCAAAGGAGACAGAGGGCGGGTGGCTTCGCACAGAGCTGTGCTGGGCGGAGTGTGTGCTCCTTGCCATTTGGGTGTAGATGGAGCACGAGGTGGGACAGAGGATGCGAGGCTAGACAGGGAGGCAGGAATCACACCTAGAAGGTCCCCTTAACATGTTGCTGAGCCTGCCTTCCTGTCTCATGTCTACAAGTTGCAGTTGCCTTCAGTTCATTGTGCACATGGTGATGAGGCTGACCTCGTGTGAAGAAGTGCTTATCTCCTGCCCAGCTCCTGCCTGGTCTCCTTGCTTCCCAAGGGAAGCCCAGCCTTCCTCACTGGTCATTTGAGGATCTCGGCCATTTCTCTCTTTTATTTGCTGTGAAAATCCTTGACCCCAGCTAGATTTGCTGCCTTGCTTTGCACACAGTTTGTCCCTTTTTCTTGCAAGCTTCCCTTTTCAAAATCCACCCATACTCCACAATCCCACTCAAATTCATATCCTTTGTATGAAAATTTTCTCCACTCATATGCAATTTTACCCCCTCTGAACTCCAGGGGAACTTTTGAGGGACTCTTCCCATCACAATTTCATATGCTTCTTTATATCCCCCATGTTACTTACAATACTTTCAGAGAACCATTGCGTGGTGCAGGGAAGGGCCACCTGCCTATTACATACCCTGTCTACGCCAAAAGAGCAACTTCTTGCATAGAGCAGGCATCGCGTTGATGTTTGTTAAAAGAATAGAGAGAAACAGAGCTCCTTTAATTTGTAAGGCTCTTACAGAGGTGGAACTGAGGGATTGATTAATTGTCATATGAAAGAGGCAGTGGTTAATGTAATGTCCAGATGAAACTCTTGCAGGGCAGAATAATTGTTGGTGGAAGGCAGAAGGATTCCATTCAACAAAAAGCAGAATATGTATAGAAAAGAAACACATTCTGGAGACTAGGGCTTAGACACGGGAAGAAGAAACTTAGAAAGCCATTAAGCCATATATGAGTGGTCTTGACAGTGAATGACAAATGACCTAACAGGTAAAAGCACCTATATTGCATTAAGATGCTCTGCATCTTTATATGAGATGGCCTCTGGAAGACCTGATTCAATTTAAGACTCCTCAGTTGCAGATCTGGAGACAATCACAAATTCAGAAATATATTTATGAATGTCTGTTGCCACTGAGCTCAAAAGACCATAATCCTATTACTTGTGATTTTGAAAAGGGTAAACATGAATAACTGAAAGGAGATATTGATTAAAGAAGTAATATGAACAGGAATAATGGAATTAAAGTAATTGAGGCAATATTGGGCCTAATGGACCTTGTTCTCTTAATGCCTTTCTTCTGCTCTTTGTATTGAGTTGGCCCTAAAGTCGATTGGACCATGTGCACAGAAAGAGAAGGACGTAATGGAAGAGTTAGTATTGGTGTCTATAAAAATCAATCTGTTGTTCTTACAGAAGAACATCAGTCAGTCTGCGAAATCGATTAATTGGATTTTTTTTACATTTGGCTTATGAGATAATGAGACACATGACGGGAAAAGACTACATGCCTTGCACATAGTAGATACTCAGTAAATGTTTCTTGAATTAAAAACCAACGGGTACCATGGATTAAGTTTACAGATAACTTCAGCGTAAGCCCTTTTGTCAGTAGTAATTCAGTCCGTCGTTCCTTTGGCTTGACTATCCGTGGTACTGTAAATTTGGATTCCTCAGTTTCCTAGGATCTCTGAAGTGAGTTCTCTCACATTTCTACTGCCAAGCCGTCCTTTATTTAATCGGGGATCTCTGCATGTCTTAGGGTCCGAGTTATTTTCTGTGGCTAGACTTTCTGCCCCATCGTGCCCTGGCAGTTTACATTTTTTCACACATCATTTTGATGAAGTTACTCCCTGTTCAGTGTCTCCGAGTTCATTCCTCACTCAGACTTCAGCACCTCTCATCCACACTTGCCTTCCCACCACCCCCTACCCGGATCCGACGGGGAGGACAGTTTTGTTTTCATTTTCGAACATGGGCAGTATTCTCCTTGGAGTCCTTCCTCTCATAGCTATATACATCCAATTAAGAGTCAGTTCTGCCTCAGGCAATAGTTATATTCCTTCAAACTGTGGATTACCGAAACCTGTTATGAAGACAATGATTTCAGTGGGATAAATGGCGTTAGAGACTACAGACTTGCAGGTGCACGGCCACAAGGTTATTTTACCTACAGTTATTTCAGTAATAATGGTGTTTTCAATCTGTATAAGTCTGTAACTTCAAAACCAGTAGGTCACTGAAAAAAAGTACAATGTTTTACTATATCTCTTTTTACAAGTATGCAGTGCACTAAACCGGTACTTAAAAAAAAAATTATTTCAAATCTTTATGAGCCACTATGGTGACAAACAGAGAAAAAAAGACTTAAAGCCGCTGTATTGTAAGCAGAAGAGCTTCTTTTTTCCCTTATGCCAGCAGCCTTAGTCTGCAAAAATAAATCTCATTGTTCAATCAATTGATCACTTTATATTTCATACACATTATGCAAACTCCACAGAAGAAATGTTTTTAACGTTTATTTTTCGAAGCTGTGTCTTAGCCCTTTTTCCTCCATTGGGCGTGACACTTGCTATTCGACTCTCTTGCCTGGCAGTTTTTTTCCCTCTGAATACTCTCTTTTTGGCTAATTATCGATTCCAGGATCTCTTTAGTAGTTCACGTTTTTGAGAATTCTTACAGGTGTTCTGAAATAGGGGCATACTTTTATGCCCAATACATACAGTGCCCAATACATTGTTAGAACAGTGAGAAGCATTAGTTTATAAGAGCAGGCAATTATCAAATTCAGTTCCACCTACACCCCAGTTGCTATTTTTCCTACCTCCTGTTCCTCCTGAACATCGAACCTTACTGTCTTAACGGTGAAGAAAAATTGAGTAATGCCCGTTTCAGCGTGAAAAAATGAGGAGTGGCTGACAGTTTTCAGGTTAAAGATGAGTACATGTTTTAGTTCCTGGCCCTTGCTGAAACTCCATTAAAATGACTTTTAAGGGATTTTTTTTTAAGGCACACACCCATAAGAACAAAGAAATGAGGTTAACAGCCACAGCATTTGGGAATCTGGGATACAGATGGATGAATGTTAGCATATAAAGCAGGCCTGAGAAAGCAGAATTTTAATCTGGCAGGGGAGAAAGGAAGAAGAAGCCCAGTTTACACCAATGAAACCTGCAAAAGCTCAGGAATTTTGAGCAACAAGAACCTTCTGAAAATGGGAGTGAAGAAAGGGTTAACCTTAGGAGTGTTCGGCTGAAAGTTTAGATCTGCTCTCAAACTGTATACATGTAGATAACTGTCCCTCTTCCCCTCCAACAGAGCAATGGAGATTTTTTTTTAATGTAGAAATGATACAATAGGTTTCTGGGTTAGCAGATATCAGGGAAAGTTAAAAGTGGTATTATGTAGTCTTGAAATCAGGGAAATTGCATTGACTTACCAAATCCTGAGAACCACAGCAGCTACCCTCTTATGCCCCTTAACCTGAGAGCAGGCAGGATGATACCCTACCTGAAGGAGGCTCCAAGAGACTTCCTTGGTGTTGTGACCTGAAAATAAAACTCAAGGATACTGATATCAAGCGTTCCCCTGAAGAAGAGGCCTAACTAGAACAATCCTAAAATAAATCCCAAATCAACAACCCATCCTCTCCAACCTTACTGTTGGCTTTCTAGTTCCCCACTTCTAAATATCAGCACACAGCCAAGGATCGTCAGATATTTAAGAAAAGTATTATAAGAGATAGAAACTAAAACGTGCAAACATTAAAAAAAGCATCTTGGAGAAAACAGGACCTTTTCAGGAAGAAGAAATCTTAAAAAAGAAATCATCTGTATCTACAGAGAGATAAAGTGTGGTATTGAAGCCACGAAAGAGAATAGAATTTATAAGGGTTAGAAGACCAAGGTAAGCAAATTCTAGGATGTGGAGTAATAAGAATAGAAAATAATACAAAAAGATAGAAAATGTATAGGATTGCTTCATGAAGTCCAGTGGCTAAAAATAGTAACCCAAGATTGCGAGATTATAGAAAACAGAGGACAGAAAACCATCCAAGAAATAATTTAACAAAATTTCCCACAACCAGGGCACCTGGGTGGCTCAGAAGGTTAAGCATCTGACTTGATTTCGGCTCAAATCACAATCCCATGGTAGTGAGGTCGAGTCCCACATTGGGTTTGTGCTCAGCATGGAGCCTACTTAAGACTCTCTCTCCCTCTCCTTCTGCTCCTCCCCAACGTGCATTCTCTGTCTCTCTCAAATTTTTTTTCCTCACAATCAAAGATAGAAGTTTCCAAGTAAAATATTACCAATACATTCTCGTGAAACTTTACAAAATTACGGTACGCTCTAATAAATGACAGGGTAAGCCCATAAAAACACCCAGGATCCCAGAGACAGGACCAACACAAGAGCCAGGAGTGTGGCAGGACTAGTGATCCTCTAATGTAATTTTGGGATAGGTAGAGGGGTTCAGGAGAGACTTCTTCGAGATGGAGAAACTGATAAGACACCCGCTGTGTGTGTGTGGAGAGGAGAGTTGGAAGTCTAGGGGAGGAGTTGGGGAGAACCTCATAAGTATATAGGAAACTAACCCAAATTAAATGTAACAGTGATTAACTCCAGGAAAGACAAAAATTAAGTAGAAAAGGAAATGTTATCACGGCATATTACACAACTCAATTACTAATAGTGTCTCCGTGGCAATAATGATATGAAAATTGATATTCAAGCTAATCAAAATTGTGGTAGAAATCTGAGAGGATGGGAACATGGGGCATGTATATGTGTGTGAAAGAACACTTACCCTCATCTTCCTCCCTGGTAAACCGACGGGTAGTGCCTAAAATGGGAAAACCAAGAAGTGGTACCATAAGCATGTTATTTAAATCCGTTGTCAATTTTGCCTCATTATAGCACACACAGAAACTGGTTACTTAATAATGCCCCAAGCTCAGGACGTCCATTTGGAGAACACTGCATGGATAAGAAACTTCCAAATAGAACCTTTTCACATTTTCTAATGAGAAACCCAAGCTTGCTTTCATGACCGTTACTTTTTAAATATTGCTTTTATTATATGCCTGGGAAAGCTAAATGCACTTCTTCATCAAGATTTCAATGATTCTCTAAATTCTTGTTAGTCGCTATCAAATACTGTACAAGTAGTGATTTAGAAAATTTCAAACCACTTCACCACTATTGTGAATTTTACGAAAGTTCAAAATTTTTAAAAGTCAATAGCTTCAATCCTTTTTTTTTTTTTTAACTACAGAAGTGCAACACTCTGACATTCCCCATCTGAAGAGAGCAAAAATGATGAAGCTCTACGTGGTAAAATATGTGTTTATTGTTACAGTAGGCATCCCATAGGTAACTTGGTTGCCAACGAAAGTGCACATTAGCCCCACATGGAAAGAAGCAGCTGAAACCCTTTAGGAGAGAATTTGGGGAACCTCCAGCTGTAGCTTTGCCTACCAGGTCCCCTTCCCAAACTCTTCCCAAACTCTCAAATACCCAACAGCATCTTCAAGGGCCACTTCTCCACGAAGGGGAGGGGTGCCTCTTGCAGCAGCCTGTTGAAGCGGGGATCCACGGACGTGTTTAATGTCTCTCTCAGTTGAGCAGGGAGCACTGTGCCTTTGGACTCTGGCAAAGCTGATGGCCAGTGGTCATCTGTCCCCGGGTGCCAGTTACCCAGACCCCACCTGGTGCCCTGGGGCTGAGGTATGTCAGTACCTCGTGACAAACACAGAACCCGCTCGTAGCAGAGCAGAATGTCAAAACCTGCTACCGGTTGGAAAGCACTGACTTCCAGATGTGGAAGCAGAGTCCACAATAATTACTTAGAGAGCTGAAAGCACCTAGGAGGTGCTTACAGTTGAAACTGTTATGAATAAATTGGTACAAATACAAACTACCTTAAAAAGAAAAATCTCTCATGTGTTCCTATTAGAACTTCTAGACCTTTTGTCTTTTTTGTTTTGTTTTGTTTTGTTTTGTTTTGAAGGAGAGAGAGACAGAACATGAGTGGGGGAGGAGCAGAGAGAGAGGGAGACACAGAATTCGAAGCAGGCTCCAGGCTCTAAGCTGTCAGCACAGAGCCCAATGCGGGGCTCGAACTCACAAACTGTTAGATCATGACCCGAGCTGAAGTCGGACACCCAACTGAGCCACCCAGGCGCCCCCAGACCTTTTGTCTTATCGAGGCACTGAGGAGAACTGCTTTCAACTCTGTTTTCTTGAGATGAGATGATGAAATGTATACAGCTGTGGAATATGGTATGCTTTTAAACTCAGAAGCTACTCAGTTTGCGGGTTGTCTGTATGCTGTGTGTATAGACCATTTTGTCTATACCATTAAGTAAGGGAAAAAAAGTACATCTGAAGATAGCAAACTTCATGTTTTTAATAAAAGAAAAAAAAGAAGTTGAAATTAATGGGGAATATAGCTTGTGTTTTGAATCTTCAGTTAATTGTTTTTCTGCTGTCCCTTTAACATGCTCCTGGGGAAGTTAGCAAAAATGTTTTAGGGGAAGAGTTAGGAAATGGACAGCCACTCTTTCACTAAATTAGCTGGAAAAGAAGAAAGGCACTTGAGAATACATAGTGGAGAGCTCCCCTTCCTAATGCAGAGGGGACGGAGAGTGTGGTCCATTTGGTGCCCTCCATATTCAAGGCTGAAATTGGAAACAATGGCCCTTTAATTCGCTGCTCAGTTAATGGGCCTGCTGATTTACTCTCATTTTTTAGACATCTAATATGTCCTTAAAACCCTCTCAAGGGTTTTATACTTTTAGCCTGAGGTCTCTGTGCTTCATTTTTCCTTTTGTTCTTCAGACACTCTCATTGCCTCTCTCTGTTTCATCTTCTGAGAGGTTCAGAATAATGCATGGTGTGAGCTGAATAATTGGGATGAAGCTTGTGACATGTCTTGATGATGTTAAGCCACTCAAAATCCTAGGAAATAGTCCCAGCTTGCATTAGCAGTAGATTAATTCAGGTGAACTTTAGAGTCTTAATTTTTTAGAAATTTACATTTTTACCAGTGATGATTGAAAAACATTGGCATTCTTTCTGCCCACATTACTGATTACAATTGCAAATACTTGCAAAAAGTGCTAGAATGACTTCTCACTGTTCCATAAGGAGCAGAGTGTTATTTTACCCATTTAATGGCTATTAAATATTTTAAAAAACAATTTTCCAAAAATATATCCATACCCATACGTAACATTGCATAAATCACAATGGGAAATGTATTCTGATATGCATGCCTAATAATACTTGTGTAGGTAGGTTTATATGTTTAAGAGAGTTTGCCAAGAGGAAAGGTTACATTGGGGGGAGGTTTCTCATTTGAGACTTCATTATGAGAGTGGTAAAAATAGGGGTGCTTTCGGATGAAGTCAAGAGAGTGATTACTCAGGTAGCTGGCAACTTTTTGCCCCAGGATTTCCTGAGTGTGACCTAGCTGTGAGTCCAGGCCTTATGATCTGAATCAAGCGTTGGAAAACCATGGTGAACTAGTTATTTAGTATGTGGGATCAAGGAAACCCAACAGCTCGTGAATTTGCCCCATGAAAAATGAGCAGAGGAATCTATTCTGAGTGGAGATTCAAAGGAGAGCAGGAACATGTCACAGGGAGGCATATTGGGAGAGAAGGGTTGGCCCTACTTTCTGGAGAGCAGAGGCTGTAGCAGACAGGTCTAAGGCAAGGGAGCAGGGAACAGCTGGGAAGGAGGAGAATTGGGGAAAGAAAGGAGTCAGCTGGTGGACTTTTAAATCTGGGATTGAAATTTAATTTCAAAAGAAACATTTGGAACACTTGGCGACAAGTGACACGAGCAAAATGACATTTGGGGAACATGATTCTTGCTGTGGGTTGTGAAATAACTCAGAAGAGGAGTATGAAGGCTGGTGCATGATGAGAAGGTCCCCAGCTGAGGAAGGGAAAAGGGGAAGGGATTGGACTTGGTGACAAGATCCATAGAGAAGACACAAGGGAAAGAGAAGTTATAGATAATTTTCAGTCAAGCCTGGGCTGCTGCCTTGAAGAACTCCTCCCATCCTTGTGGGTCCAAAAGAAAAAAAAAAAGGGTAGGGTATCTGGAAGAAATGTCCAAATGCCTTCTTGAACATGTCAGTTCTCTTCCGAGCTTGCAAGTCATGGAACAGTGGAAATGAAACGGATTGCAAAAGATAGGAATTTGTTAAGTTGATCAGTTCTCATTTGGATGTGCTCCGACCCTTCCCCTCATTCCACCAGCTCCCAGGAGATCCTAGAGGCAGCAGTAAATAAAGGAGCATGATGAGGGTTAGCGGTCAGAGAAGGGAATGAACACAGCCCTGCGGATCTTTGTGCACACACAGTAATTGGATGTGGCTGTGTGGATAAGCATTCCATGTCACAGAGAGGAGAAGGGAAGAGCAGAGGCTTGGAGGCAAACACTGTGAGTGGCTCTGTGGGAAGGCCAAGGGAGAAAAGAAGCCAGAGAAAGATTGGCCAGGGTGGCAGGAAACCCGTGAAATTGTTTGATCTAAACTTGAAATAGATATTTGCTTCATTAGAGCCGACAGTATGAATCGGGTTCTTAGGTCATAAATTAAGGGACAGCTTCCTCCCCCAAGACAGAGCATCCACAGAGAATTCCCAATAAAAATATAGCAAGGCAAGCCTCCAAACTGACATAGCTGAGCAGATGTTCAACTGCCAGAGAGATTTTCATGAGCCCCTACTCTTTTACAAATACAATTCACCTTTATTCTTATACTGAGCCATGAAAATTCTTTAAATGGATGTCAGGAAATTTTCAAGAAATTCCTGCACTCCATAGTGGTGGAGCTATTTAAAAGGATGGGCGAAGGTGGTCAAAAGGTACAAATTTCCATTTATAAAATTAACAAGTCCTGGGGAGGTAATGTATATAATGGTGAGCGTAGGGGCGCCTGGGTGGCTCAGTCGGTTGAGCATCCGGCTTCGGCTCAGGTCATGATCTCACAGTTTGTGGGTTCGAGCCCTGCATCGGGCTCTGTGCTGACAGCTCAGAGCCTGGAGCCTGCTTTCGAATTCTGTGTCTCCCTCTCTCTCTGCTCCTCCCCTGCTCATGCTCTGTCTCTCTCTCTCTCCTTCAAAAATAAATAAAAACATTAAAAAAAAAAAAGAATAGTGAATGTAGTTGACAATACTGTATTGTATATTTGAAACTTGCTAAGCAAGGAGATCTTAAAAGTTCTGTTCTCAAGAAAAAAAAATTATAATTAACTAGGCTTATTATGGTGATCATTTCACGATATATACCTATATTGAATGATTTATGTCATTTACTTGAAACTCATATGTCAATTATATCTCAATTAAAAAATGTTTAGGGGTGCCTGGGTGGCGCAGTCGGTTAAGCGTCCGACTTCAGCCAGGTCACGATCTCGCGGTCCGGGAGTTCGAGCCCCGCGTCAGGCTCTGGGCTGATGGCTCAGAGCCTGGAGCCTGTTTCCGATTCTGTGTCTCCCTCTCTCTCTGCCCCTCCCCCGTTCATGCTCTGTCTCTCTCTGTCCCAAAAATAAATAAACGTTGAAAAAAAAAATAAAAAAATAAAAAATGTTTAAAGAGAATACATTAACTTTTCCATTGCAGTGAAGATCAACCAACACTCACCTGCCCACCAGGTTGGCTTATAATACTGTATACTTTCTTAGCTCTAAACTGGAAATCCTTTTGAATCTTCTATCAGTTGGGCTTTTCCAGAGAAACAGAATCAATAGATATGCATGCATACATGTGTGTGTTTGTAGTACAGTATGTATGAAGGGATTTACTTTAAGAAATTGACTCGTGTAATTGTGGGAGCTGGCAAGTCTAAAACTCATAGGGCAGGACAACAGGCAGGAGTTGCTGTTGTAGCCTTGAGTTACAGGACAGGTTGACAAGCTGGAAACTTAGAATCTCTGCTATGGTCTTCAGGTAGAATTCCTTCTGGAACCTTTGTTTTTGCTCCTGAAGCCTTCACCTGGTTAGATGAGGCCCACTCATATTATGCAGGGTAATCTCCTTTCCCTAGAGTTGATTGATGGATAATATTAACCCCAGCTACAAAATACCTTGATAGCAACATCTGTACTTGTGTTGGACCACATAACTGGGCACCGTAGCCTACCAAGTGGATGCATAAAATGTTACCATGACAAATTCCTTATTTTTACTATAGTGAAAGAGCAGAAGCAGCTGTATTTTGCCCCACTTCTTCAATTTGAAATCTTTACACTGGAGAAAGATCCCCTTAGTGATTCAGTGGTGGTCGTTTTAGTGGTGCCTCTGTCTGTGGAACTATTTTAAAAATTTTGTTTGAAAAGCTGGGCAACCTCCGAGCGCCTTTATTCTATCCTACATGATGCCAGATGATCCTGTCTGCTCTGCCTGGTGAGTGGGGTGGGCATAGTGCTACAGGTTATTGACTTCTCAAGCTCTGCAACGAAACTGCTCTGCTGACTGCGTGACAATCACATGGGACTTGGGGAGTTAATATTTCCTTGGAAGAATTTTAATGTTAGAATTTACTGTCTTTTGCACATATAAATTTAAAGCCTTAATGTTATGCTCTTCTGGTTATTTGCATTTAATATGCATGCAAATTCACAATGTATACTATATGCCGAGGATATAATTTATAAATCGGTACTTTCCCTGGTTGTTAGCAATTTTGGCCGCTTTAAAAATTAATACTTTGAAGAAATATATGTTTTCAAATGTATATGTAGTATCTTTAGTTTCCAGGGGAAAATATGTAGTGCATTCTCTACTGAAAAGGTAGATCTCTGCTGTAAAGTTCTCTGTGTTGAAAGAAATTACGCATAATGCTAAAGGTTAGGATATTTTTCTTTATCTTTCCCGTGAATGGGCTCGGATTAGGTGTTGCAGATGTTTGTTTCCATTAACGGTGTTGAAAAACATGTGTTTATGAAGCATGATTGCAACCTGCAGCATTCTGGTACAATTGGGGGCGAGTCATTCCAGCTGATAAACACCCCTGACATAGCAGCGCACCACACTGTACTTTTAAGTGGAAGATCAGTTCTGCGCTTCATATAACCAAGAGTGGGAGAGTCCCGGAGAGAGGCTCTAGCCTCCCTGGCTGCCATTTAGGCTTGTTGTCTTGGCAACCTGAACACAGCCATCGGTCCTTTCCTCAGGCGGGGAACTCCAGTCATCCTCAGCTCTGCCGTGACCTTTTCTTCTCCCCTTCCCATCTGTTGCTGGGCTCTGCCGGGCAGCTCCCAGGCAGCTGCAGATTTTCTCTGCCTTGCACACCTCCAGGCCGCTACTGGCTTCTGTTCTTTCCTCTTCGGACGACTGAAACCTCATTCCGGGCCCTCTGGCTTATCAGCTCCCTCCTGACGTCGTCTCCCCGCCTCAACCAAGGCTTCAGAAACCTTGTGAGGAAAGTCATCTTTCCGCATGGACCTCTTGGTGGCTCAGCATTCCTTGCAGGGAGCAGACGTCCGTTGTCCACTTCAGCGGGCCGCCTCCACGTGCCGTTTAAAAGTTTTTTTCTCTGAGCTGCACATCTGTGTGGAATGGGAAGTCACCCCCCTCCTATACCTTACCAACGCTGGGGCCCACCTGACCGGTGTCATCTTCGTGGCTCTCAAAAGCAGCCCTCCTTAGGTGATAACGAGCAAAGAGCCTCTGGCTGACAAGTTTTGTTGGGACCACCCCCTCCCGCACCGTAAATATTATCACTAAGCTCTGTGTCAGCGTCCTACCAGTTGCTGCGCGAAATGAGCTAGGTTCTTCTGGTCTGTGGGCAGGTACTCAAGACCCAAGTCAGGGCCTCCATGTGTTATTGGGCAGCCTGGCAAAAGACGTGAGTTGGGTTGAGACTCCATCTTGGCTCTGCTCACCAACATGTGTATCCTTGGACGCAACTGGATCTGCCAGGTGAAAGGGTGACTCCCACCCCCCCAGTCCTCCCCAACACAGGCACCTTCAGCTAGCCAAATTGTACAGAGACACAAGGGGTACCATCTTCTAACCCGTATGGGGGCTAAAAGGGCACCATTGACTGATTTGCAGTTGGGCACCCTATAAGCTCGTAGAGGCCTCGACCTATGATACATATGGGAAAATCAAGAAGAAATAAAGTGAAGTTTCCTATTAAGAGGGGAAGACATTAAAAGGAAGACCAAATCTCTCGTCTCTTCTTTACAGACCATAAACAGTGGGGATCTTGGTTTTGCTTTTGAGTTATGTGACGCCGTTTGATAAATTGATAAATCTTCACCAGGTGAAGATAATGTTGTGATAATGACATCCCGACCAAATATTCGGCAGTGCCTTCTCTTTCCCCTCCTCCCTCACTCCTCTTGTCTCCTCTCCTTTTCTCCCTCCCTCATCCCCTCTCCCTTCCCCTCCCCACCTCTTCCTTTTTTGAGAATGAACGTAGCAGCCAATAATTGCGTGAAACATCCTGGGTGTCTCAGAGATGCATCTTTACCGACTGGATTGTATCATGGGTAACTCACCACAAGCTCCCATGTGCTGTGGGCAGAATGGCCTCCTAACTGTCATAGAATGTGTAAGGACCTGGAAGCTATGTGCTTGATTTACTTTGACAGCAGGAGCCCTGAGTGTAAGAACTTGGGCCTGGTTCGTTCAGGCATGTACGAATCTCTCCGGTGGCTTAGGATTCCTCCGAAGAGGCTGGGTCGAGGGAAGTGATGGGGTCTCTGAGAGAAAGCCATGAGTGAAGAAGTCTGCCAGAGTGGAGCAGACTGAGCGACAGGGTCTGGATGTTTGAGGGAGCAGTATTTCCAGGAACCTTCTCTGACCTAACTACCTTCCACTCAACCCCCCTTACCAAGACCAGGCCCCTCCTCACACACACAAAAGCAAGTACGTTAGGGCACCAATGAAGGCTGTGGCATAAAGTGGGGGTTGGCAAACTCTAGGCCTTGGGACAAATCCAGGCTGTGGCCTGTTTTTTTGTAAGGCCTGAGGGCTAAGACTTGTTTTCAAATTTTTAAA
This sequence comes from Prionailurus bengalensis, assembly GCF_016509475.1. Classification (NCBI taxonomy): domain Eukaryota; kingdom Metazoa; phylum Chordata; class Mammalia; order Carnivora; family Felidae; genus Prionailurus; species Prionailurus bengalensis. Next base: position 27,115,050 of record NC_057343.1, read on the forward strand.
ACACTATAAAGAAAGCAAAAGATAATGTGCTACAAGGACAATATTTAGGCCTTTGAAGGCTAAAGTATTTATTAATCTGGCCCTTTACAGGTGAAGCTTGCTGACCCCTTCAAGGAACTAACTGATTGGCAAAATGGCTCTTTTTTGAAATAGCAAGGCCCAAGAGTGGAATTGGTTTCCTTGATGGCTGGACCTTGAGGCTGGTGTTCTAGAGGAAGTTATCTGTCCAGAGAATGTGGTCTGTAGTGTCAGTTGTGACATGTGGATGGCAAAGTGACAGGTCAGTGGAGCAGAGGAAAAGCGAAGGAGAAGAGGAGGGCTGTTCGAACGGCAGGCCTTAGGTCTGTTTGTGCGGTAGACATCCGCTCCCACCGCCACCAGCACATCCCAGAGGGAGTAACTGAGGAGAGGAACCTTAGGTGGAGCGTAGAGAACTGAAGCTTAGGCTTAAGTCCACATATTTATAGCGCCATCAGCAAGGAGGCCCCTGGGGGACTTTGGTTTCTACTTATGTTCTGTAATTCACAAGGCATGTCACATTTTGTAATCATGAGAACCCTCTGAAGCAGACAAGAAGGGTGTCGCTTTTGACCTCAATCTATAGAGAAGAAAGCACTGCTGCTTGGTCAGAGATGTGTCCCGTTCAAGGTCATATGTTTATTATATGATGGAGCTGGAAATCAAAGCCAGATATTCTGGTCCTAAAACCTGGGCACCATTCTCCGGGTCAGTGAATTATCACTATGAGGTATCTCTCTGCACCCCACTCCCATAATACAAAAGCCTTCTCACTCAATATTAAGTCAGTTTGCACGTTCATTAACCTATAAAACAACAGAAATGGTTGGAATACCTCTGGAACTGGAATCATTTGGCATACCTCAGCTTTGCAGTCTTCTCAGTGGGAAAGGTAAACGTGGGAGAAGCTTGTAGCGGGGGTGTCTGAAGTAGTCTGCACCACTCTGAGTTGTTTATGCATGCCCGGGGACTCTGGGTTGAGACAGATTACTTGGCCATTCTGGTTTGACCTTCCTAAAGAACCCACGAAAGGAACAATTGCGAGAAATAATTAATGACACTCTGACAACCTCAACCAAAATTGGAGCTGTTTTCACTGGTTTATGATAGATGCCAGAGCAAGACATTGTGTAATAGACACATTGAAGGACTTGTTCTGTGTATGTATGTTTTAGGCATCAAAAGCCATCATTCCTCCATGATAGGACAGGAGAGAGAATTTTATACATTTACCCACCACCTACATACTTTGATATTTTGTCATAATGAGGCGTGCAGGGGACCCAGCTGTGGTCTGGCCCGGCTGTGGCTCTCCATCTCGGACCCATCCTGAGCGATGGATGAAGTCCTGGGGCCAGAGTCCCTGACACAGACAGCCACCAGCCCCAGGGAAATCCATCACAAAACAGCCGTCGCCAGGAGTCTAACCACATCCGGATTCACGTAAGGAGAGCACCGAGTACCCTCCTGGAGAATGATACCCCGAGACTCTGGGATAATGCTGCCTTTACACTGCTCATAAAATATGTTAAAAAATAAAGCCTTAAAAGTCATGCTCGTGAAGAGTGAGGACAGGAAAATGAGCGTAGCAATTCACACAGTGCACTTTTCCTTGGAGCAAGAAGTCCTGTCAAGTTTTCAAAGTGGGTATTTCATGTCTCACAGTATCCTCGAGAAGGCCGGGTCAGCCATAGGTTACTGGCTCAGGAGCTGACTTGGATCTTTGTCTTGCTGGCTTCTTGCACATTTTCTTTTCTTTCTTTCTTTCTTTCTTTCTTTCTTTCTTTCTTTCTTTCTTTTTTTTTTTTTTTTTTTTTTTTTTTAAAGCTAAATTGTCATTTCTTAGCCTTCCTCCTGCCCAGTCTGGGATTTCCTTTCCCCTCAGCTCTGCCTCCTGTGTTCTCTGTCTCATCATCCTATTTTATTTCTTTCACAGCACTGATCGCTGTTTGAAATTATTTTATTTATTGACCTGTTTAGCGTCTCTGTCTCTTACCCCTGGGACATAAGCTCCAAGAGAACAGAAGCCAGCCATGACTCCCGGGTCTACTGTTGTTTTCTGTAGCACACAGAACGGTGCCTGGCCTATGGGAGGTGCTCCATAAATTCATTTAGTGAATCAATAAATGAATTAGGGGGTAAATATGGGCTGTTCTGTTGCTTAATCCCACAGGATAGTGCCCATAAACTGGGTAGCAGTCTTTTCCTGATAGAAAAATCCAAAGGGATTATATTAGTTTTCTTATTGTTGTACTAACAGGCTATCATAAACTTACTGACTTAAGTGTGCAGATTTATTATCATAAAATTCTGGAAGTCAGAAGTCCAACGTAAGGGGGATGGGGCTAACGTCAAGGTCAGCAAGGCTGCATTTCTTCCTGGAGGCTCCAGAGAAAAATTGTTGGTGTTGTTTTTGTTTTGTTTTGTTTTGCATTTTTCAGTTTCTAGAAGTCGTGTACATTCCTTGGTTTGGGACCCCTTTCCATCCTCAAAGCCAGCCACGGAGTTGAGTCTTTGTCATCCTGCCATCTCTCCGATTCTCTACAGATAGGGGCTGAGGGCTCGCATGATTGAATTGAGCCTACTTAAATTGAGCTTAATCTGGGAAAACCTCTTATCCCAATGTGCCTAATGTGAATCACCCCTGTAAAGTCCCCTTTGCCGTACAAACTAACATATTCAGGTTCCGGGGAACAAACTGTGGGCATGCGGACCTCTTGCAGAGGGAGGAGGTGTCCTTGTTCTGCCTACCACGTGGATTCACTCACAGGAGAGGCAGAGGGATGGTCTCATTTTTCTCTGAGAATATATATTGTGAACCCAAGAGTTCCCGACTCATTTATTCGTGCAACAAATACCGGTGGAGCTTGTCACATTTTCCTTGTCACTTTTGTTTCTGGTGGTAGAGTGGGCCAGGCTAGGCTGCTGTTTTGTCGGGTGGGGCAAGGACACCCTGGAGGAGAAGTTCACGTGCAGGTAGAACCAGGCCTGACAGTCGGAGATTGGGTTGCTAACCAGAATGGGGTAGGCGTGTCCAGAGGGGACTCAGAGCAGCAGTAGTGATGACAGTGGTAACAGATAACGCTGGTGACAGATAACATTTATTGTGTACCGGCCTCTTTGGAGTAATTTACTTCATTTATGTAATCCTGACCACAATTCTGTGAGCGAGGTACTGTTGTTACCCCCATTTTACAGATGATGAAACCAAGGCACAAATAGGTCGAGTAAGTTGTCTAAAACCACGCAACGAATAAGCGACTGAGCCAGGATTCCAAACTCCGGGCCGTCTAGCTTCTAGAGCCTGCTCCCTAACCACCGTCCTCTCCTGCCTGTCATGGAGCCGATCAAAGAGGGGCGGAAGGAGCCCACGAGAGGCCGAAGTTGGGTGCCGGGGACCAGAGCCTCAGTCGTCGCACAGACGTGCGCGCTCGGTTGTTATTTGCACCTCATGTTTTCTGCCTTGGAACCATAGGAAAGACCCCACTGGGTGTCAGGCATGGCCACTTGCGGCGGGGACACGTGAAGATGGGTCTGTGCTCAGGAGGATGCAGAAGCTAGCAGCTCACGGGCATCCCCCGTGAGGGGCCGCTGAGGGAGACATTGGCTACTCTGCAGCTTGCTGAACCATCTGCTGAGCTTCTGGGTCTCATGAAGTACGGGGACCGGAATGGTACAGAGGAGCAAGTCAAGAAGCCCCGAGTTTGTGTGTCCACTTTATCGGTCACCAGATCTAGGTCTGGGTCAACTCATTGAGCCTCTGTGAAGAAAAAAATACAGTCTTTTTTTTTTTTGCCTACATCTCTAGAGTGAGAGAAAGATCAAATTATTACTGTGAAGTACTCTGTGAATATTGGTTGTTAATGTCCACGTGCCTGAGCAACAAGGTGAGGAAAAGAGGTATGTCTGAGTGCCCCCAAATGGTGTCTGGATTGTGTTGTCCTGGGGGGCAAACCAGAGAGTGCGAGCAAGAGAGGACATCTTCCCGTGGCCTCTGTGAGAGAGTCTGATTGATGGCAGGGATTTACAGGTCACCCTACGAAAGCATGCCATCGATCAGGGAGTAAGAAGGCTATCTTGTCTTTAGTGCACAGACCCACAGTCCTGATGGCTCTGATGACCCAAAGGTGGTCACCGGAAGGGAAAGCCTTCTCTGCTTGTGTCCACCCACCCTCTTCATGTTAGTAGCTACAGTGTGGCCAGACGGCCCCAAGAATTTCTCGCATGAAAGTGGAATTTTTTAGTAGGTTTGATGTAACTGAGCACAAACGACAGCTGTGAGTTCCAGACTTCAGAGGGAGGTGCAAAAATTTACCTTGGAGTTAGTGAGCCTCTTAAAATACGTATTCAAATAAACAGTAATACACAACTGTCAAGAGTTGCAAAGGCTTTTAGATTTACCCTGCTCGTAAGCTAATAGGTTAGGCTGCAACAGTTTTACACCTGCTGGCAGAAGACATGAAACTCCCAGGTCAGACACAAAAGGATTTTATTCCTCATGGTGCAACTTCCTGTTACCAATGGTTTCCTTTGTCCCCCAGCCCCAAGGGGACAGTGCAGAGCAGGCCTAGGCGGGTCTGTGTCTGTGTCACAGCCGAGGAACACAGAGTTTGGGAAATCACCAATCTTATAAAGAGCTACTGGCATGCTTGCTCAGCCTTTATTATCCTGGTCAGGAAACAAATCTGTCCTGTCCTGGAGGGAGACACTATCTTCGTCTTTCGTCTTTTCCTTGTGATGTTTGCTTCACAAACATCCTTGAAAAGATAGTCTGGAATCAAAGCTGTCATAAGACGTGTAGCAAAGCCTCCCATTAGAAACGAATACGTAATCTGCTGAATTCCTAATAGCGACCTATGGAAGGTATTTGTCTTTAAATATACAGTATTGTATCAGTGAGGGGATATGGTCTGAATTTTGTTTAAGAAAAGAATCCATTTCTAATTCTTTTCACTTAGTGAGTCCTACTCAATATTTTAGGATAGTGATCCAGCCATACTTGTTGCTTAAATAATTGCCGTGGAGTTCAGGACTTCTAATGAATTGGTAATTAAATGATATTTTAATTAAAAGTTGTTTACATGGAGTGTGCAGAGGGCTTATGGTTGATTGTCTCTTTGACCAACTTTGGTTACAGGAGCAACAAAAGTAAGAATTTTATGTTTTGACCGTGGATGATACTGATAGGAATTTATGCAAAGATTTTTGCTTAGAGTAACACGTGCTTTTTCTGTGATTTTAGTGATAAGTTTTCTAGGATTCTTATTGGGAGAATTATCATTTGTACAGGTTGCTTTATATTTGATTTTTTTTTAATTCCCCAAATGTATTCAATTTCATACATGGTCATGCTTAAAAATTGTAGGCCTATCATTGCCTACTTAGTATGTAGTCAGGGACAAATTGAGCCCCAATGATTTGGATAATCCAGGAGATCATTAAACTTTGAATATTTTTAGGTTTAAACTTGATAAAAGGACCCACATGGTACTGAAAGTGTCAGGAAATTCAAGGACCCACATTCTGCCTGGGAGTTGGCCTAGTGCTATGAACATGGCTTTAAATGCAGCTGGATCTGGATTGAACTCCAGCTCTTGCTAATTCCTAATTCTGTAATTTACGTAAAATGTCTGCGCCTCAATTTCCTCATCTGAAAATTGTGCACAGTGACTGCTGCTTTGTGGGCTGGTTGTGCAGCCTAAATGAGATGAGTTATTCAAAGCTGATATATTTCTTTAATAATGTAAAGGGAATGTTGGAAGTCAGTTCGGGACCATTACAGAGTTTTTTTTTGATTACTTTCAGCTTGGGTGAAGCTTTAAATTCATAGTTAAATTCCTTCTCCAAAGTACTCATTTACTGTCTATTATTTTTCTAGTTATCTAGGTGCATTGGGGAATTAAAATCATGCTTTAAAAATCATCCCATGGATATCAAAAGCTCATCAGTTGCTAGATGCTAATGGGAAAGTCAAGAATCTGCTCCAACTTATTATTGCAGGCATACACAGAACTACCTAGGGAAAAGCAAGGGTTGGCTTAAATTCCCAGAATAAGATGCTGTGCAGATTTCAAAATATGTCACTCACTATAAAATTAATTCAATTATTTACCAGCCACACACATACTAATCAGGTTTGAAAGTACGAAAGACCACAGGGAAGAATGGACAGTTACCTTTCTATTACCCATGCTAGTGTTACGGAATAAGGACAGCTCACGTGTGCGCAGTGCCCTCAGTTTTGTGGGAAATCGGGAGCTGAATATTTAAAAAACTGCAATTAATTAAGATGACTACAAGAGCTGTGACAGTTTGGGGCTCTATTTTTATCAGTTTAATCAATCTCTCCCATGAAAAGTAGGAGAGATATTTTGGATTTGACAAACAACTTAAGAGCTTTGCAGCGGGGACGGAATGAGAAAGCGCAATGAGCAGAGAGTGTTAAGTAAAGTTCTTTACGTTTTAAAACAAGCAGCTACTACCTTCAGAATATAAAGGCGGCCAAGACTGAAGCGCTAAGGAGAAAGAGAGGAGAAAGTTGGTGTATCACCAGATGGGATGATGGAAGATAAATGATAAATGATTACACCTGCCTCCTCCCAGTGTGGAGATTACTCACAGCTACCGTGCAGAAAAAAGCACTATGATGACAACAGCTTTAATACCAAATGTGGGTGTGTACCATGGTCCCCCCTCATCTGCAGGGGATACATTCCAAGACGCCAGTGGATGCCTAAAACCTCAGAGGGTACCAAATCCTACACACGTATATAATGTTTTTCCCATTCATACATACCTGCGATAGTGTTTAGTTTATGAATGAGGCGCAATAAGAGATTAACAACAATAATAAAATAGAACAATCACAACAATCTACTGTAATACATGGTATATGCATATGGTTTCTCTCAAAGTATTTTACGATATTAGACTCCCCCTTTTTTTCTTGGGATGCTGTGAGACGGTGAATGCCTACGTGATGAGATGAAGTGAGGTGAGTGGCGTTCGCACCGTGATGCAGCGTTAGGCTACTAATGACCTTCTGATGATACGTCAGAGGGAGGACCTTCTGCTTCAGTTACCACAAGTAACTGAAACCATAGAAAGCAGAAAGGCAGGTGGGGGGAATTGTCGTATTTAGCCAGCGTGTCTTCCGGTTATGCATAAAATGTTAAGGGTTTTACTTAGTAGAGATGGGGTTAAATATTTACTTCTGGCTAATTAACATATTACCATATGCCTAAACTTTTGAAACGGTAGCTGTTCTAAAGGTGACAAATGGACAATTTGCAAGATATATCAAAACTAGCCTCAACCGGATGTTAATTAATGGAAGTAAATGGATGATGACACTATTTCTATTTAGTCCAACTCCTATGAAACAAACACCTACCATGGGCGGGGAGCTGCGCTGGCTCTGTAGAAACTAAGCTGTTCATGATCATCAGCATCTCTCCCCAGAATGTAGGCACCTGCAGGCCTTGGCATCCCCTGTGAGACGGGGTTTCTGAATCTAACCCTTGCCCTCAGGAGCAGGAAAATGTGCACATTGGTGAGACAGGACACGTGCACACATTTAAATCCATTTGGGTCAACAGTTTTTCTTTGTCTACAAATAAATGGTTTGAGTTCATTTTTAAAGGTATGTTTTCCCTACATAATTATAACTGTTTTACTTTGAAACACAGTGCAATTGGAGTATTTCTTCCTTTCCATATTCTACTTATATTTTTTATTTGCCTTGGACTGTGCATGATCATGGACACAAATATCCTGCACCTTTTAGTACAAACGCAGCGGTAGCATAAATGAAGACGTAGCATGCTAGCTCAAGTGGAGGAAGTTCAGACTCTGGGCTCTATTAGACAGGAAAATGGATATTCCAATAAATAGGGTTGTTGAGGCTACAGCAAGTTATCTGCACAAAGCTGCAGGGTCAGCATTTTTTAGATGGTATCAGGGATGAGTAGTTAATTAAGTAAAGGCATCCAATCCCAGTGGAGTCTTGGGGAAATGAGGTCGATACTTTCTTCTCCTTGAACATGGGGCCAAATTGGTCTTTTGATTCTATTGTAGTCATCTCTTGGGTGCTTCTGCCCTAAGATCTGCTTCTATCCCTTTGAAAATCTTTTTTGTTGAGATGACCTTAGTGTTAGTGACACCCATAGGCTAGATTTAATTGCTTTTCTAAAAATGCCATCTTTTCCCCCCAATAATTCCTTCAGTTCACAATTAATTAAAGCATAATGTGTTGGAAACTTTCTTGTTTAAAGTCTACCTATTCTTTACCTTATTGACTTATTTATTTACCACAAATGGCCAATTCTAAATGGGTAGTATTTCTTTCAGCTTCCAGCTCCTAGCTTTTCTTCTGATATTGATTAAATTTTGAGGTATTTAAAGCAAACAGACCTATAGAGGTAGATAAAACTCTGTGTGTGTGTGTGTGTCTCTGTGTGTGTGTAGGCATGTTGTTATCCTTTTCTAAAAAAACTATAAGTAGAGGCAAGAACTTTTGAAATTGGAGGCTGAATTGCATAGTGATTATTAGCATATGTAAATTTGGACAAGTTTGTAAGTAATTCTCTAATCTTTTTTGTTTACTCATCTGTAAAATTAGGAGAATAGTATCTAAATGGTCTAGTTGTGTATTAAAAATTGGAAAGCATTTAAAATAGTGCCTAGTACACAGTAAGTGCTCAACAATAAATATTATCATTGTGATCATTATAATTCTGGTCATTTTTATCTTGATTATTTGTATTTTAGGGATTTGTCAACTTTTTAATTTGAGATACTTAAAAGGCACATGAGGCTTCTTGTAAAAAAATGTTCTATTACTGATAGTGTCTTTAATTTTGATTGAATTGATTTAAATCACACAATGGTCACAGGGACTCAAGGGCCTTGAGGGCGGGACTATGTTACGTCTTTATGTACATCATCTCTGGAATAGCACTGTATTCACAGCAGGTGCTCAACAAATTTGGACAATGATCTGGGTCTGGATTTAGTTCTTGTTTCTTACTAGCTTGGGGGTTACTGGGTTCACCTTTCTGGACTCAGGATCTCTGAGGTCCGAAAGCCAGATCTGGAGGCAGCAAGACTTGAGATATGAATTCCAGTTCTGCTGAGATCAAGTCCAAGGTACCTGGGGTTTCCTGATCAAACATCCCACCAAGTCTCTATTCTTTCAATATTTGTTCAACAGTATTTAATGGAGGCACAGGGGAATGATTTTCAGTAATAAAAATACAATATATTAACAGATTCGCTGATTTGTTTATTTTCTCTGGCCCAGGCAGGATCAAAGATCTGTAGGTAAAAATATTGAAAGGTGAAAGGTTTTCTGTTTTAGTTTTTCTTGATTTTACTTTAGACTGAGCATGTGTGTGTTTTCTAGATCAAATAAGTAATAGGGAGGCATATTAAATGATTTACATTTTAGATAATAAAATATCTCACTTGCTTCAGTCAAAGAACACCACTCGTGCTGATTTGATCTCAGAATTTTAGCAGGCAGTGAGGGTGGGTTACTCCAAGATACACTGACAATTTGGGGCAAGTTTTCTTTGGTGGGTGGGTGAGTGGGTGGAAACAAACTTTTTTCCTACTTGAGAGTGCTGTGATTTTTTTTTTAAAGATTTATTTATCCATAATGAGAGAGAGCAGGGAGGGGCAGAGAGAGAGGGAGAGAAGGAGAATCCCAAGCAAGCTCTGTGCTAACAGCGAGGAGCCCCACAATATTGGGCTCATCCCAGGAGCCATGAGAGCATGACCTGAGCAGAGAGCAGGAGTTGGATGTTTAACCAACTAAGCCACACAGGAGCCCTGGAGAGTGCTGTTTTTATATTTTGCTAGTTACATGGACTGCCTGATGAAATTTGAGTTGCTTGGTGCCTATTACTCCAGTAACATTTTAGCATTCCAAAGAAGTTGGCTCCTAGGGAATTGGCTTCCTGCCCTGAGGCTGATTTGCCTCTGGCCCTGCCACTTACCAACTGCTTGGTTTAGGGCAGTTGTTTTCACCTCTCTGAGCCTGGGTACCATCATCCTTAAAGGGCAAGACAGTGAGAATGGAGGAAAAGAAGGCACACCAGCCAAGTTTCTTCTCTATGTTAAGCGCAAGCTTTCCTAGACCGCCTATACCCTTGCTTTTTCCCCTTTGGCCAGGACGGAATCACGTGACCACTGCTTGTGGAAGGGTAACCACTGCTTGCTGGAGAAGCAATTATTGCACTTCTCCGTTTATTTTAGCGGCTGTCACTGCCCCACATTTTCCTCTTTTTCAAGGAAAAAGGTGGGGGGCGGGTGTTGACTGGTGGTATTAGGCCATCATCAAACTGCTTCTGGGGATTTCTCTGCGTTAGAAGTACTGTGATGTTAAGCATCTAGCAGAACCTTGAGGTAGAAAAACATGGGGGAGATCGTGTATTTTCTCATGTACAGGAGTTTACAGATTGCTAGACACAATACAGTTTTTAAAATTTAGAGAAGAACATACGCTCAATGTAGATATCATTTGAAGATGTATCTCATTTCCAAAAACATTAAAATGTGAAAAAAGCATGCATCATGGAATTGAGGAGCTGTGGAGGTAGATGGGATTAGGATGAACCTGAAAATTTAATTCATTTTCCTTAGAAATATGACATTTTTAAGTAGTGAATAACATAATGCATGGATTCAACTATTCAGAGATAAAAACGGATACTCTTTGTAGAGAGTATATATGCCGCTTTGAGTGTAATAATTTTTGGAAAGTATTTTAAGAAGAATTTTGCAAGACTGCCAAAATATGTTATAATTTTATGTTTATATATTTTATAATTATATCAAAAATAACAATAAAAATGTTTTACTTATTTAAAACAGCATTGAAGAATTTCTAAGTCGCTTATAGATGTAAAGGGCATTTTAAAAAACATAAAAACAAAACCATGCTGGATTAGATTCCTAATCTGCCATAGGATATATTATGGGAGGGTACTGTTATTAACCACAGTGGTCAACGCTTGCTCCTAACTCAGACTGTCTGGATCAATGCAGTTTGTTTTTGGTTTAATTAAGAGATCAGTGAATGAGTATGAAAGGAAGGAATCAAGTATTGGTGATCTAAGACTAATACCAATCTATCTTCAACGTAACTCTTTTTAAGAAAATATTGGCTTATAGGGACGCCTAGGTGTCTCAGTTGGTTTAGGATCCAACTCTTGATTTTGGCTCAGGTCATGATCTCATGGCTCATGGATTCGAGCACTGCTTCGTGCTGAGAATGCTGAGCCCGCTTGGGATTCTCTCTCTACCCTACTGTCTCTCCCTCCCCAAGATAAAATAAATAAACTTAAAAAAAAAATAAAGAAAATATTGGGTTCTTAACAATCGTATACAATAGCCAGTTTGTTCTCTGTAACTAATTTTACCTAATTTCTCAAACCTTTTCCCTTTGTGCAAGAGTTTGTGTATGACAGTTTTTGTGGTGAATGTGTTGATTTTCATGCCAACCCTGTGCTGTCTATAGTTCTAAAGAGGTACCAATATTCCTAAATAAAGCTAAAAATCCAAATGTGTAGATAGTTGTATTCTGAACTGGAAGCCTTAATGAGTTAATAATGCAATGCTAGCCATCAGTGGTTTTAAAATCCAATATTCAGATCTGTTGCACATAAAATACATAGCGTTCTTTATTCTTTAGTTTTTTTTAATGGTTTGAATGTATATGGCCTGTATACCCCCCACCCCCCCCACGTAGTTTTCACATATAAAATATGTGAAAGCATATTTTTTTCATATAAAAATATATTTTAACAGATTGTGAAACTTGGAGCATAAAATATGTAACTTTTAGATTCAGCTAAGCAATAATGCTGGGAGACATATGGGTCAAAACAAATAGCCATTTGCACAACACAGATTTAAACTTCTTTGGTTAGGTTGGCAAAGAAGTTTATTAGGTTAGAAATCAGTTCCTCCAGTTATAGTCTTTGCTAAAAGGCGGTGGATTTGAAGAAACTTACTCTGAATTGGGGGGTCAAATATTACAGTTTTCTGAAAAAAGACCCCAGACACTTACGATGATAGTGTGAGTTAATTCTGTTTCCCTGGGTGAGGTCTCACTGTGAGAACACAATGCACCACTTTGGCTGAGACGCTGTTTCCAATAAATATGGAAATTATGGCTTCCAGTGCTGTGGCCTGGTATGAAATCTCATGGGAAATAACTTGAAACTATGTGACAGGTTTAAAACTAATTCCTACCCCCCTCTCTGAAGTAACCCACCTGTATTTACAAGATGTACCATTATTTCGTGGCCATCCAGAAAGATGAGCAAATGCAGTGCTGTTTTGTAGAATGAAACCGTGGGGATAAAAATCTCCTAGTCCATATATATCCTTGTTAGTGCATGGCTTGAATCAAGTAGGCTCTGATTTCGTGGCCTGTGCTTCTGTAAATCCGAGAGTTGCTCTTTGACCCTTCTTCCTGTTCTTTCTTGGGCTTTCTCTAATGACTCTCAGCAGAGAATTATGATTGGGGTTTTTCCCTTTGCCAGATGAAGATGGTTTTGTCATGATGGGTTTCAAACTACACCCGCATCCTCAACCTCGTGAGATCCTGGCTGGACAAAGGTGAAATGTGCCTGCCATTTTCAGATCTATTTCTTGAGGAACCATTAGAGAGACTTATTATGCTGTAAATAGAGGGGGAGACTGTTATCAAGAGTGGGGAGAAACAGGACATGAAGAGTGTCTTTGGACATCTATGTAGATAAAGCAGAGACCCTCAGTGAGTATTCGTTAGTGCTGTTCCTAAATGACTCGAATTCAAATGTGGCAACTCGAATTCAAATGTGGCCCAGTAAAGTCAGAAGAACCTAATCTCTACATGCTCTGAAACTGCCTCCTGCTTTCTTGGTGTCTGAGACTAGGAAGGGCTATGGGTGGGGCTGGCCCCTCCTGCATGTTTGTGGCCAGTGGAGCTTCAGGGGCAAAGGCTTGTGGATGTGCTGTTGATTTTCTTTTTCTCCTTTAGGGACCGGTATTTCTGAGCATCCTCCTTAACTTCCTGTGTCACCTGTGGTAGATTGTTCTCTTTAAATCGGGCTACCGCAGTTGAAAGAGACATAAGAGATTAACCCTGCTTTTTGTTCATTTCTAACCAAAGGGAGAGGAACTTTGTGAAGATTTAGTAGATTAATAAAAATGAATACTTGTGTGCGATATCTTGAGCTCTTGGGAAGTTGGTTCTGAATAAATTTAAGGTCTGAGTGTCGTGCCGATGTTGGGATTCCATGAACAATGAGGGACTATGAGATGAGTACACTGGGCTTTATGAAGTAGTGTTCCCAACAGCCTATGCTGTTCTCCACAAAATTAGATCCATATAATAGTTCCCCCTCTCGCGCCCCTTGCTTTCCAGTCTTCCCCCTCTGGTGCCACGACCGTGGTGAAATAATGACTGAGTTAGGCCTGGGAAATTCTTCGTGTAGCCATTCAGGGCACTGCTGGCCTGGGAGAGGCTCCTGAATGTCAGGTCTTCCCTTGCATTTCAAGTAGCATTGACCCGAGGGCAGTCTTCCCTGGAGACCTGGGGGAAACCCACACTAGGAAACTTGGGTCTGGCAGAGAAGTCTTTCTGATTGGGTTGCACTGGCCACCTATTGTGGGTCCCTATTGCTGCAATTCATAGAGGGACGGGATGCTTTGTGCTGCCCATCTGTCATACCCAGACAACCCCCACATTCTGCATGCATCTAAGACCAACCTCTCTCCTTTCTGCCCCCATATGAGAGCCAGCATGGTTTAGTTGCTCAGCAATACCATAGTTGTGCCTGGCCAGCCAAGGGGAGACAGGACCGATGGCCCCAAACTGTGGGGCAAAGCCAGTCCTGATATACCAGCTGTTGTCCCAGGGACAGCTGACCGGGGCAACGAAGAGTGAGAGAAAATTGCACGTCGCGAGGATTAACACGATTTATTTCATTATTAGTCTCGCAGGGTTGTGGTGTGCTTGTTACTAAGTCTACTTTTCAAAGGACTTCAGCGAAGGAAGCTGGAATGTTCCGAACATCCATTTTGGAGTGTGATTATTTCCTTTCAATTTGTTGAGTAAGTAGGAATGTCACAATGTAGGCTAATTTTCACCAAGAGAATATTTGTAATAGGCGCCTCATACTAAACATTCATTGGCTTCAATGAGAGTTTCTGAGGTGGCCATGGAGACTGTTGGGAGGAGAAAACTGAAGTCCTGGAGGGTTAAGTGATGATTCTCAGAGTTAGACAGTGCATTACACTGGGGCCTGGACGGACTGCAGCAGCCTGGTAGCCTGAGCCGCTGGCCTGTCTGCTCTTCCGTAGTCTTCTTTCCACAATTCCACGAAGCAGTTGTCAGTCACAGACTTGAAATGCAAAATTTCTCCTTTGAGAAGATTCTATCATTTGAAATGGGGTGTGATGTTATGCTACTATTAACAAAAGAAACTTTTATAGTGTTTGCTGTGTGTCACTCCGACTTGCATGACCCTGGGTATGGTTCCCGGTTCCCAGGATTCAGTGTCAGCTCATTAGATATTAACCCTTCTGATGCCTCTTGGTAACAGCAAACCATCTGTGCCTGACTTCCTAAATTTCAGGCAGCTTGCATGTGTTCCGGGTCAGAACTCTCTTCTTAGTCAATCATTTGGTCCCCTTCGTAGGAATGAACCCCTACTTAACTCCACCGGCTGCTCTGGTGGCTATGCTGGGGCTATGCTAGCCCACAGTGCAGACCGGTGACAGTGCCTTTCAGCATCCCCATCGACAGATAAGTGTCTGCTGACCATTGCCGGGGGAGGGGTCTTCCAAGGACTACCCACTGTCCTGGGTCCTGAACCCCCTAGTTTCCTTTTTGCCCTGAATGGAGGTCAGAGTGAACAGTAGGTTTTGCCTACGCCAGTGCGCGCACGTGCGTGCGCACACACGCATGCACACACACACACACACACACACACACACACACTGGTTCCCACTGCAAGTCTAGTGCAAAGTTCCCTCCTTTGCTGCCTTATCTTGCTCTGAGTAGCTGACAAGATCAAACAAAACCCTGAGATATATCAGATTTCACTGATACTGGATAATTTTAAACACCCACTTCTCACATGTAGAAATTTTAGGAAGTATATGAACAGAACATGTATTTCTACATTTAAAGTAAAAAGTGGAAGATACCCTTCTGGCACATTTATCTCTGTCAAAAGACCAAAACAAAACAAAACATATATTCCATCTTTTTATATTATCGTTTTTCCTATGTTTTTTTTTCTTACTGGGGACATCACTGTAAGCCAGGTTGTTAATTCAATTGCGACTTTGTTTTTTTATAGTGGCCATTTGTTCAAACAAAGAAATGCTTATTGGTGGAAATGATAACTGTGATAAATTGCCTCAGCTTTCATGCTTACCTACTATTTTCTGGTGGCACTAAATTCCAGTTTTAAGTCCGGAAAAAATTAAGCTGAATGTCTTTTCCAGGAGAGATTCCATTTCCTACGGATAATTTATAGAGGTTTTTTTTTTTCTCTTGCACCCCCTCTTGGATTCTGTCCTTTTCACCACTTTGCAGGTATTAATCCCCTATTTATGCCCCACTGTCTACCTATATTTCCACTCAGATTTCAGCCTCTTTGTGCCCCTTAATTCTTCCACTCATTCCTTTTTCTCCCCTTGCTTCTGATCTTGAGAGCAGCTACCACAACCCTTCCCCTGTTCTTCCGTACCCACAGGCAATAAATGTGTATTTGGTCCTTGCAAGAAATAATACCCCAGAGAGCCACCAAGCTTGATTAGTAAGTGGCAGATACACTCACCCTAGTGCAGAAAAGTGCTCTTGTGCTTATGTTTGTATACATACACCTTCTGTATGTATGGCCTCTTTTGTCCTCTAGGGTTGTTATGCTGTGTTTTGGGCTTTACTTTTATTTACAAAATAGCATGTTTATAGTATCATCTGGCTGATAGGCCCTGAAGTAGCCTCTCCCAACTTTCCGTTTATTTATTTATTTTTTTAATTTTTTAATGTTTATTTTTGAGAGACAGAGAGACAACGAGAAGGCGAGTGGGGGAGGGGCAGAGAGGGAGGGAGACACAGAATCTGAAGCAGGCTCCAGGCTCTGAGCTGTCAGCACAGAGCCCGACATGGGGCTCAAACTCATGGACCACAAGATCATGACCTGAGCTGAAGTCGGACGTTTAACCAGCTGAGCCACCCAGGCGCCCCCATCAACTTTCCATTTAAGTACCCATGGTGACACAGAAAAATATAAAAACAAAATACCAGTGGAAAAAAAAGACTCATAGCCTTTTGCAGGTTTCCTAGAGGAATTTCCACTGATTATAAGGCTGAGGGAGCTGCATTGAGAATAAAAACCATTGGCCAGTATTGGGTCTGTCTCCTGTAGGTCATGGCTTTCTGACGTGTACAAAATAACCTAAACACATCTTCTTGTCTACGTGAATTTTTTCCTATCTTCGTAGACTACACTTCCTTGTTTAGCGGTGGTGCTGTAGGGAAACAGTAAAATCCATCCCCGGAGGTAAAGTCCCCTCCCTGCTCTAACACACTGTCAAGACTATGTAGGTGAAGGCAGAAAGAGCTCATCTAGCATTGAGTGCCTGGATTGTGGCTTTTTGGGTATTATTTGTTTGATGGGGCTTTGGGGTAGAGAACTATGCAATGATAGGGCAAAAAAAAATCTCACCTCAGTTACTTAGGGTAGTCTGCAATGAATGCTAATTAAATACCCAAGGTGTCCAGACCAACTTGTACCAGAGCAGAGGAACCATAGAGGGTTCAGAAAGTACCACCCAAGGGGCATCACCAACCTGGAGTTACATGTATTTATCTGTTGGCCAACTCCAAGTCGGGTTAACTTTCTCCCAGTTCAAGAGTGAACAAGCACAAAGACTACCCAAAAGGTTAGGTGATATTAATAAAAGGAGAAGGTAATATTAATAATGAATATGTGTTACTTTAAAATTTTTTTCTGTAAAATACACAAGTTGTACATGAACAGAAGCATGCAATAGATACCTAAAATAATATAGAAATACTTAGGTTAGAAATTACAATCTCTTGGGGAGCCTTGGCAGGTCAGTTGGTTCAAGTGTTGGACTCTTGACTTCAGCTCAGGTCATGATCTCATGGTTGTGAGATCGAGGGCTGGCAGTGCAGAGCCTGCCTGGAATTCTATCTGCCCCTTCCCCACTCGTGTGCACCACTACTCTCTATCCCTCTCTCAAAATAAATAAAGAAACATTAAAAAAAATTATAATCCCTTTTTACTCCCTAACCTCACCTACCTCCCTAGAAGTAAATATGATTGCTCTTTTAGTGTCTGTCTGACTAAATACTCTTTATACGTATACATACTACCCATCTACCTACACACACAAAGACAGAGATTTTAAAATATAAGTAGCTTTATGTTGGTCATATTGCTCTGAAACTTTTTTTTTTATTTAATAATATATCTCAGAGATTTTGTTCCGTATTATTACATATAGGTATACTTTGTTCTTTTTAATAGCTATGCAACATTCCATTGTATGCTTACTCCATAGTTGACTTTACCATTCACCTATCGTAACTGGACTTTTATGTGGATTCCATTAGGGGATTATTGCAAGCGATGGCACAATGACCTGCCTTGTGTATTTGTGTACACATGTGTAAGACTGTCTATGGGACAAGTTCCTAGAAGGGGAATTGTTGGATCGAGGAGTATGCACATATTGCATTTTGATAGACACAAATTTCCTCCAAAAAGCTACCAATTTCCTTTTTCATTGACGGTCTATGAAAATGCTCATTTTTCCCATATTTACACTAGCACTGGACATTATCAGACTTCAAAATCTGTATCTACTCGTTATGCTATGGCTAGTAGTAAACTCGAATGCCTTTTTATGTGTATACCAGTATAGATATCTTTAATAATCACAAAATTTAAATCTTATGTTTAAAATATAAGCAGATTTTCTTTTGAAACTTGAATTATTGATCCTAAAATTCATTTAGAAGAATAAATGGGTGAACTAGTTAAAATTTTGAGGGGAAAAAAATCAATGGCACCAGAGGACAGAATATTCAGGGTACTCAATTCTCTTGCAGGAAACAGTCTAAGAATCCACAAACAGTACAGTGGCACCCTAGAAGGCCTGTAAAATAGCCTATATATGAAATAATTTAGTATATGATAAAAATGGCAGCTAAATCAATGATAAATCAAACGATTTCTCAAAAATATCTTATTGTTCAAAATCATAATAAAATAGTAAAATCACAATAAAACCAGAAGAATAAAATATACCTTAATATACATGTGATTTTGGACTCGGGAATGTATACTAACTATAAGAAAGAAAAAAATGCTAAAGTAAGAGATACATTAACATACTAAATTTAAACATCTCTGAATGGTTAAAAAAAAGGGGGGGGTGGGGGGGGGAAGAAATGTACCAGGTACAAAATCAAATGGCCCTGAAAAGTGGGAAAAATATTTGGAACAAATATGACAGACATAGGGTTAATATCATCAATATTTAAAGGTATTTCTCAAATCTATAAGAAAAAAAAAAACCCTAACTCCTCAATAGAAAAAATGAGCAAAGAGCATGAATAAATAAAATGTAAATCGTTCCCTGCTAGGGCTGCTCCAAGAAGAGCAAACAACTGGTGGAAATTGGGTGTTTCGAAGTTAGTTGACAGATGAGAGTTCCTTTTGTGTAAAGATAGTGATATTTGTGTTGGCAGCAATAGAAAACATTCTTACTTTAAGGAATGAAATATTATAAAGTAGCATATGACAAGCCACATTTTTACAATTAAATAACTCACACGATTTATTAAGGAAAAGAAAGCAGCTTCGAAAGTGCCTCATTGAAAGCACAACGTGATCAGAGATACACCAGTATAGTCACATAGTGTGGTGAAACTATAGAGTTCCTAAATTTTATCTCCCCTCCCCCCAAAAAAGAAAATAAATAATAAAAGCCTACTTATGTATAGTTACTGTGTTCCCAATTTTGTTTTAAAGATGCTATTTCCTTATAGCATGGGAACTCTTTCCTTTCTCCTGAAATAAATTAGTGGATAGGACTTCCGGCAGAAAATGTCGCACCTTTCTGCTGATTCACACTGTCATCTGACCCTTATTACTCCAGTGGTGGAAAGGGGCAGGACTGCAAACACGAGAAGGCACACATTTATGACTCAGTTTCCCTGGTTCCTGGCAGCTTTCCGAAGGAGCAGAGCAGGCAAATCTTTTTGCAAGCAGGAGGAGCCCCAGGCTTGCCTGGTCACACTGCTGCACAGGAAGTAAGTACTTGAAAGGGAACCCCAACAGTGTCTTGCTATAAGGATGCAGAATTTGCAATCTCTTCTCAGTGCTGTGGCCAGGAGCGAACAGCTAGTTCTTGACCCACAGCAGTGTTTCCTGCTCTAGGAGGGAAGTTTGTGCTGCAGCAGCCACAGTCCAATAATCCAAATTCTAGCAGTCTATCCTAAGAAAAGAAAATAAATCAAAGATTTATGTAAAATAATATACCTTGCAGCATTATTAAAAACAGCAAAACTGTAGAAGCTTACCCTCACATAGAAGAATGTTTAAATAAATTATGATACCGTCATGAAGGTAGAATATTATTACAGCCATTAAAGACTCATGTTTTTAAAGACCATTTAACCAAATGGGAAAACACATTATTATGTTAAGTGAATAAAGCAGGGTTCACATGGTATTTATAGTATGAGCGAGCCCATTTTATAAAAAGAAGAAAAAAGTGCATAGGAAGAAACTAGAGTGGAATATTCCAAAGAAAACTTAACAGTCATAGCTAAATAGTATTATGTGGAGTTACATTTTTATGCATTTCTTTTTTCTGCTCAAAATACTTTACCGTGAGCAAATATTTTATCAGAAGTTTGTGTATGTACACATACACCTACCTTCGTATACTACATTGAGGTACATAAAGAGTTAATTTTTTTATTTTGTGTTTGTGTGTTTCTTTGTAGAGAAAAAACAGGAGCTTCAGCTTTTGAATTAAAAAAAAAAAGCAAAATGCATTTGGCGGACAATGTATCAATGGCAATAAGCTTTAACTGAGTGAAGGTGCTTTAATTGTATTCCTGTTTTAAATGATAACGCTTCCACACGGTATTGCCGCCTTCTTCATCTTGGAATATACTGTTCATACTAGTGCTGAAAGTAGCATTTAAGGACTTACAAGACACAAAAGTCTGGAAAACAGAGAGGTGGTGTAATCAAGTGTAAGGGCTAAACGAGTGACATTGGATACTCCTCCAACAAAACTGCCGTTGTCCGTCCCTAGTTTTCTTACTGGTACCTTCTGCCTCTGAAAATAAGGTATTTATAAAAGGTGTACACCTGAGGCATCTCTGAAAGACAGCAGTTTGCATACACATACTCTTAAAATGCTGATAAAAATGGACAGTGAGAAGCGTACATAGAGGGTGGGAGAGAATGGAGAGACAAAAGAATTATCCCAATAAAATACCACAAGCGTCAAGGAAGTTTTGTCAAATATAGCCTGATTTCAAATAAATTAAAATGAGGTACGAGAAATTGGAATAAAATTTCCCTCCTCACGACTCTGTGCAGTGTTTTCTTTTTTTCTGTAGGTGGAATAGGCTTAGAAAAGGTTCACTAACAGTCTTCAAGTCAGGTGAACGGTGCTGAGTAGGAGGCAGGCAAATGAAAGAAGGAGAACATCTGTGGAAAGCTTACTTCTGAATGGCAGTCCCTACGTCCTTTCCACCCATAAAGAAGAATTTCCTACCAGAAATGCTTAAGTTGACTCTAAAATGGCAGGCGTGAAACCCCTATAACCTGGACAAATTAGATGTGAGGGCAAAGACAGATAGATGACAGAGCAATTTCTACCATGAAGACCAATAGCAGAAAACAAGACCAACTCTATGGAAATGTAAATCGGTACATCTATAGAAGGCAATTAGATAATCACCAATGATAATCTAAACTAAAAATGTAGACTTCTGGGTATTGGAGTAGAAGTACTTTCTCCTGTTCCTCTCATTAAGTTCAACTGAAAACCATGGACGTTATACATAGAATAAACACAAGGTTCTGAAAGGTGGAGACAAGAAGAAAGACTGGTTGAGGACATCAGGACCAGAGGAATGATCCAGTGGGGAGTTCTCTAAATTTTCTTCTGGCTTCATGTATCCAAGACTGAGTAATTAAGAGGGCAGCAACACGGGATGCCAATGGCTACAAACAAAAAAAGAAATCCCAAGGAAGTCTACTCTTTTTATCCAGAAAGATAGGAAAGGAATAGCCGGTAAAATAGAACACTTTTACTCAGTAACCTCTTTACTCCACCAAACATTATAGAAAAACAAAACGAGACAAAACAAAAAAACTAGCCCCACCACCACCCATGCCAGGAAAAGCAGAGTGGGGAACCTAGACTTTTATCCACTACAGGCTATAACAATACTCCTAATGAAGTGCAGTCAGAAACCAAAAAAGGAGCCAGGACTTTCAGCCCCACTGGCCAGTAATAAGTTGCTCCTTTTTCCCATTGCAGTGTCAGTGGCGATCACTTGGGGAATCTAGACTTCCATCTCCACCTGGAAAAAAAGTTAGGCATCCCTCCGTCTTCCTGCTTGGATTGTGACAGAAGAGGCCTTGCAGAGACTCACCGTTGCCCAGTGGTAATGAAGCTACTAACCCCAGCTCAGTGTCTTAGGAGACCTTATTCAGAGACAGAACCCATAACTGTAACCAGCAGTAATGAGAAACTCCCATCTGAGTGTCAATGGAGCAGTACTGAGGTATCATCCTCCTTTCCCCTCTGAGATCAGTGTCAGAGAAGGCCATTTAAAATAGAAGGTTTAAATAAGATCCAGATATTAGCAGACGTGTGCTCGCTTCGGCAGCACATATACCAGATATTAGCAGACCTTCCGCCAGCAAAGTAGCTTGAGAACGTTCTCTGAACAGAAGGGAAACAAAACAAAAACAAAAAAAGGGGGGGGGACTTTGGGAAATCAAGACAAGAAAACATGGTAAGCAAAAGTATGGGTAAATACATTAGACTTTCCTTCTTGTGAGGTTTCTAAATTATAGTAGGTGGTTGAAATGAAAATTATAACGTGGTTTGATGGAGCTTCTAAAGAAACGTAGAAGTATTTAATACAACTATATTTTAAATAGAGAAGGAAAAGGGACATAAAAGGTAGGTAAGTTTCCTATACTTCACTTGAACTGGTAAAAAGATGCCACCAATAGGCAAATTATGTATATATGTAATACCCAGAGCAGCCACTGAAAAATTATACTAAAGAGATATATTTCGGGGCGCCTGGATGGCTCAGTCGGTTAAGCATCCGAGTTCGGCTCAGGTCATGATCTCACAGCTCGAGAGTTTGAGCCCCACGGTTCTGTGCTGACAGCTCAGAGCCTGGAGCCTGCCTTGGATTCTGTGTCCTCCTCTCTCTCTGCCCCTCCCTGGCTTGTGCACCCCCCCTCAGAAATAAACATTAAAAACTTTTTAAAAAATAAAGAGATACATTCCAAAACACTAGATACATCAAAATGGAATTCTGCAATGTCATCTAATCCACTTGAAACACAAGAAAAAACAAATGAAAAATAGAAAAAACAGAAAATAAAAAAGATGGCAGACTTAAACCTTAACCCATCGATAATTACATTAATGCAGATAATCTAAAAACATCAAATGAGAGACATAAATTGTCAGGGTGGATTACAAAAAACACGAACCAACTATATGCTCTCTATAAGGAACTCATTTCAAATATAACAATATAGGCACGTTGAAAGTAACAAGTATAGGAACATATATAAAATCATACAATTATAGGATCACCTGGCTGGCTCAGTTGGTGGAGCATGTGACTCTTGATCTCAGGGTTGTGAGTTCAAGCCCCATATTGGGTGTAGAGATTGTTTAAAAATAAAATCTGAAAAAAAATAAAATCATACGATTACATATATATTATGCAAACATTAATCAAAGGAATTCACAATTATATCATTAGATAATATAGACAAAGAAATTGCCAGAGACAGAGCTGGACATTATATAGAGATAAAAGGATCAATACAGATAAAAGGATCAATCCGCCAAGAAAACATGGCAATCCTAACTGTAAAACACCAAACAACAGTCCTACAAAAAATACGTGAAGTAAAAACTGATAGGGCTGAAGGGAGAAATGGACAAATCCATAATTATAGGTGAACACTTCAACAACGCCTCTTTCTCCACAACTGACAAGATAATTACACATAAAATTAGTGAGGCTATGGAATAATTCATAGCACCATCAACCAACAGGATCTAATTAACATTCATAAACCATTCCACTAAGCAGCACAAAATACACATTCTTTTCCCAGGCCCATGAACATATACCAAGAAAGACCACATACTGCATCATAAAACAATCTTAAAATTTTAATAGATTTGATACCCTACAGAGTATATTCTCTGACTCCAACCAATAAAATTAAACTAGAAGTCAATAATAGAAAGATAATATGATCCAATGCTTTGAAATTAAACACGTTTCTAAATAATCCATGAGTCGAAGAAGAAATGTCAAGGGAAATTAAAAGAAATACATTGAACCAAATGAACTTGAAAATACGACATAACAAAATTTGTGGGCAGTAGCCAAGGCAGTTGTGAGAGGGAAATGTATAGGACTCATTTCATATTATTAAACATGAGGAAATGTCTTAAACCAATAATCTAAGTTCCCACCTCAAGAGCCTAGAAAAAGAATAGCAAAGTAAGCCCAAAGCAAACAGAAGAAAGAAAATAAGAAAAATAAAATCAGATGTCAATTAAATTGAAAACAGAAGAACAGAGAAAATCAGTGGAACGAAGACCTGGTTCTTCGAAAAGATCAATAAAATTGACAAACCTCTAGCAAGACTGAGAAAAGAGAAAAACGCCAATTACCAATATCCAGAATCAAACAGCAGGTATCACTGCAGATCCTGCAGACATCGAAAAGAATAAAGGTAATATGAACAATTTTACCCACATGAATTTGACAGCTTAGATGGAATAAATCAGTTCCTTGAAAAGCACAGACTATTACAACTCACCCAATACAGTGTAGATAATTTGAATGTCCCTGTAACTACTAGGGAAATGGGACTCATGATTTAAAATCTTCCCCAAGTGAAATATCCAGGTCCAGTTGGTTTCACTGGAGAGTTCTATTACACACTTAAAAAATAATTAATCCCAATCCTGCACAGTCTTTTCCAGAAAATAGAAGGAAAGTCTTCTCAATTCATTACATCAAGTTAGTATTACCCTAATACTAAAAGCAGACAGAAACAATACAAAAAAGAAAAAGACATACCAATATCTCTTAAAGAGATGCAAAAATACTTAACAAGTTAGTAGCAAATACAATTCATCAATATATAAAAAGAACTATAAAGCATGACCGAGGGGGATGTGTTCCATGGATGAAAGGCTGGTTCAGTATTTGAAAATCAACCTGTGTGATCCACTGTATGAACAGGTTAGAGAAGAGGAGACCCATGACCATATCAATTGATACAGAAAAAGCATTTGACAAAGTTCAACACCTATTCACAAGAAACTTTCATAAAAAATCAGGACTAGGAGAGATTTATTCAATTTGATATATGGTAATCTTCAAAAAATGCTACAGATATCATAAAGGTGAAGGATTTAATGATTTCTTTTTAAGGTTGGGAGCAAGGCAAGAATATCTGCTTTTAGCACTCTTATGTAACAGTGTAAGGCAAGAAAAGGGGAAAAGGCACTGATACTGGGAAGGAAGGAAAGAATATAAATGTCTTTATGTGTAGATGGTATGATTGTGTACATAGAAAATATCGAAGAATTTGTTAAAAAATAAAATAAATCCCAGAACTAATAAGTCAAGTTCAGCAAGGTCACAGAATATAAGCTCAATATAAAAATATTAGAACATATTAACACAGATTTTAAAATATGATAATTGCTCAAAAAAGAAATAATTAGTTCTAAATCTAAGAAAACATGTACAAGATTTGTATGCTGAAAACTGCACAGTACACATGAAAGAACAAAATGTCTAAATAAAGGGAAAGACATGTCACGTTCAGGGTGTGGAAGATGTCTATTCTCCCGAAGGAGATAGAGAAAGTTTTGATAGTAATTCGTATCAAAATCCCAAGGAAGATATATGTGGATATTGATAATATTATTCTAATTTTTATATGGAAAAGCAAAGGACTAGAATAGTTGAAGAATTTTGAAAACTGAGGGTACATAGAGGGAGGTGGGTGGGAGATGGGCTAGATGGGTGATGGGAGTTAAGGGGAGCACTTGTGATGAGTACTAGGTGTTGTGTGCAAGTGATGAATCAGTGAATTCTACTTCTGAAACCAATATTGCACTGTTTATTAACTAAACTAAAATATTAAAAATAAAAATAAAATGAATTTGGAAGAAAACAAAATGGGAGGAATCAGTCTACCCAATTCTTATGGCCGCTATAATCAAGACTGTAGTATTGGTGGAGGGATAGATAGATTGGTGGAAGAGGACAGAGAACCCAGATGAAGATCCACACAAATGTGCACAACTGACTTTTGACAGAGGTTCAAATGCATTTCAATGGAGACAGACGCCCTTTTAACAAATCGTGCTGGAGCAATTGGACATTTATAGGGAAAAGATGGACCTCAATTTCAGTCTCATGCATTATGTAAAAATTAACTCAAAATGGGTCATGGACTTCAAACTATAAAAGTGTTAGAATAAAACAGAAAATTTGGAGGATTTAGGAATAGACAAAGAGTTCTTAGACTTGGCAACAAAAACACGATTCATAGAAAGATCAATCAAATGGACTTAATTATTAGCTTTTTTTTTTTTTTTTTTTACTTTGAAAGAGTGTTGAGAGATGAAAATAGAAGCTACAGACCGGGGAAATATTTGCAAACCACTTAGAAAAGTCTAGTACCATAGAATATATAAAGAACTCTAAGAAATCAATAACAAAAAAAGAATCCAATTAGAAAATGGGAAAAATACATGAAGTGACATTTTACCAAAGAGTGTATGTAGATGGTCTTATAATAAGTATGTGAAAAGATGTTGGACATCGTTAGTCATTTTGGAAATGCAAATTAGAATCTCAATGACATCTTACTATAAACCTATCAGAATAGCTAAAATAAAAACTAATGGCAACATCGGATGCTGCCAAAGATGTAGGGAAACTGAACCACTTACACATTGCTGGTAGGAATGTAAAATGGCACAGCCACTTTGGGAAAACAATCTGGCAATTTCTTAAACAACGAAGCCTGCAACTGCCATTCAAACCGTGAATTGAATTACTGGCCATTTATCCCAGAAAAATGAAGATTTATGATCACAAAAACCTGTACATAAATGTTTATAGCATGTTTATCTTTAGTAGCCAAAAATTTGGAAGCAGCCCAAATGTCCTTCAGTGTATAGTTAAACAAACTATAATACATCCATACCATGGAAGAGTACTCAGCAATAAAAAGAAATGAACTGTCGATACAGGCAACAACCTTGATGAATCCCCAGAGCATTATGCTGAGTGAAAAATGCCAATCCCAACAAGTTACATTCTGCAGGATTCCATTCATGTAACATTCTTTAAATGACAAGATGATAGGAATGGAGAATAGACTGGTGGGTCCCCAGGGGTTAAGAAGGGGATAGGGGAAAGAGATAAGTGGGTATGGCTACACAAGGGCAACATGAAGGATTCTTGCGATGGAAATATTCTGTATGTCAGCTGTATCAGAGTCAATATCTTGGTTGTAGTAATGTACTGTAGTTTTGTAAAATGGTACCACTTGGGGGAAACTAGGTGAGTGACACAGGGTATATCTGTGTTATTTCTTACAACAGCATATATCTGTAATTATTTCAAAAGAAATAGTTTTTTTTAATGTTTATTTTATTTTGAGAAAGAGAGCAGGGGAGGGGCAGAGAGAGAGAGAGAGGTAGAGAATCACAAGCAGGCTCCGTGCTGTCATTGCAGAGCCCAACAAGGGACAAACCATGAGATCTCACAAACCATGAGATCATGACCTGAGCTGAAATCAAGAGTCAGATGCTTAACCAACTGAGACACCCAGGCACCCTGCAAAGTGTGTAGTTTAAAAAATACATGTATACTTCAATCCTGAATTGTACTTCTGAGATTGACCCACAGATACTCATTTCAGGTTTACCGATAATAGCAAAAGATGACACACAGTGTTTCAGTTCATCAGGAGGTATAGGTTTTAAATAAATTCATATAATGCAGATATTACAAAGGATGAGATAGCACGGGTGAATTGATTTATATGAAAATGCAAACTCTAGAACTGTGCTTTGGTATGCTATTTTAAAGACATGTTAATATACCCAGGAGTGTATATTTACTTTTTTTTATAGGCACAGATTACTTTTGGAATGGTAGACAAATGACTCAAAGCCATGGTCGAACTTGAGAAGAGTAGCTATGTGTCTGGTGGGCAGGTGTGAAAGAAGCCTTATTTACTATCTTTGTACGCTCTGTTTTTCCTCTTGAATTTTATACTTTGTACTTATATGACCAATTGAAGAATATATTAGCATGTTTTAAAAACATAAGAGAACATCCAGAAAGAGACTCAAGTATATATTTGGGAATTTAGTATATAATAAAGGAAGCATTTTATGACAGCAGGGGGAAAAGATGGGTTATTTCATAAAAGCTCTTGGGAAAATTGCCTACCCATTGAGGGAAGATGAACAGACATACAACTACTTAACTCTTTACATCCAAGTAAATTCCAAGTGAAGTGAAGATACAAACAATGAAAAAAGTATTAGAGGAAAATGTAGGTAAACATTTCATAATCCTATGGTAGGAAAAGTTAAAAAAAAATTTTTTTAATGTTTATTCATTCTTGAGAGAGAGAGAGAGAGCATGAGTGGATGAGGGGCAGAGAGAAAGAGGGAGACACAGAACTTGAAGCAGGATCCAGGCTCTGAGCTGTCAGCACAGAACCCAACATGGGGCTCAAACCCATGCACCACAAAATCATGACCTGAGCCGAAGTCGGAGGCTCAACCGACTGAGCCACCCAGGCACCCCAAGGAAAAGATTTTTAAAGGATAGCACCAATAATGTAATAACAAAAGAAAAAGATTGATGGGTTTAATACATATGTTAAATACATGTAAGTTTACTTAAAAGTTTACTTTTTTGTATGACCAAAACAGCAGCGCCCAAATATATAAACTACATTACATGATATAGTGCGTCTCAACAAGAGAATGGCAAATTGTGGTATATTTGCATAATTAATTATTACCCACCAACAAAAGTGAGTGAACTGTAGATAAAATGAGCAGCATGGATAAATTTGGTGCATCTAGCAGGGACATGAGGCGGCTTTCATGCCGCTAATATTCCATACCTTGGTTGGGAGTACAAGGGTGTGTTTGCTTTGGGATAGCTCATTAAGTTGTACACTATTCTGTATGCATATTTTACTTTATTTTTTAAAGTTTATTATTATTTTTTTTTAATTTTTTTTTCAACGTTTATTTATTTTTGGGACAGAGAGAGACAGAGCATGAACGGGGGAGGGGCAGAGAGAGAGGGAGACACAGAATTGGAAACAGGCTCCAGGCTCTGAGCCATCAGCCCAGAGCCTGACGCGGGGCTTGAACCCACGGACCGCGAGATCGTGACCTGGCCGAAGTCGGACGCTTAACGGACTGCGCCACCCAGGCGCCCCTTAAAGTTTATTTTTGAGAGAGAGAGAGAGAGAGAGAGAGAGAGCAGGGGGAAGGGCAGAGAAAGAAGGAGAGAGAGAATCCCAAGCAGGCTGTGCACCATCAGCACAGAGCCTGATGTGGGGCTTGAACTCACTCACTGTGAGATCACAACTGGCGCTGAAATCAACAGTTGGATGCTTAGCTAACAGAGCCACCCAGGCGCCCCCATATTTTACTTTAATAAAGCAGTTTTAAAAATAAAAACACATTTTTTGACTTTCATGGCAGATACTTTTTTTCTTAATGAAATCTTTTGATGTTGCTGTAAATGATAAAACTTTTCAGAAAGCAAACTGGTAATATGTTTCAAAATAGTATTTAACAATTTCTATTAAAGGTATTTATCCTAAGGATGGAATGAGAAAAATATAAGAGGAAACATCTATAGCCATTTCCACAATAGCTTTATTTATAAAAATGAAACATCAGAAACAAAGTTCCCAACATTGAGAGATCATTTAACTGATAATGATACCTAAGAAATACATTGTAGCCAAATATAAAAGGCAAGGCTGTTTTTCTTTCTCTGGAAAACTATATGAGGAGTTTGGTGAATGAAATAGCAATTTTCAGAACTCTTCAACTCATGTAAACACAAATACACACAAATATACACACTCGAAATCACATTAAAAATATCTATAAATAGTTTGAGACACTAAAGTGTTAGCAGAATTTATCTCATTTTTTCTGTGTATTTTTTAAAACTTTTTTGTTTTACCTTTTGTATTTTCTAAAACATGCAAGCAAGCACAAGTAGATATGACTTTGTAATACTTGAAGAAGATAATAAAGCGGAAGTAAACAAAAATGCCCAGAAAGTATTTTTGTGTATTTCTTTTAGTTATTCCCCTTCCCGCAGCAATATTCAGGTTTTTTAGTTAATTTGGGAGAAAAAGAACGGAAGAGAAATATGAATAAGCCATGTATTTGTTTAGTTTAATGGTGTTACATGATAACTTTGAAAGATATCAATCTTTTTATTACAAACAACTTCTCTTACCTATGAGCAGAATTATTTCCAGGTCCTCCTTCAATAGTTATTTTCATTTGTAGACTCTATGATTGTGATATAATTTGAGGTACTTTCTAGTATATTGAAAGAAACTAAAAGATGGTATATTCCGAAGTTAAAAATGGTTTTCATAATTAATTAGGCCGGGGATGGTTCCGGGTTTTATGGAGGTTCAAAGTTATATAGTTTTTGAGTCTGCCTTTAAGAAAAAGAACAAAGACTTTAATAGCATGTTAGTTGCTGGTCCCTGTAAAGGCATGTGGAAATGGAGGGTTCTAGCACTTAGATTCCTTTTACTTCATGTAAAATTCACCTGTTTATGCCCTGTTTCCCTTTTGGGGGGAATTGTTTCTCAGAATTATTAAATTACGATAACACACCTATTTGTTTCTAATACGATTTAACTATGCCTTATGAAAAGATTCATTAAAATACAAAGAAAAAGAGTATGTATTTAAGTCTCATTGTGGAAGGTTATTAAACTTATTGATGATGCTTTAAGGCCCTACCCGTAAAATAATTGGATTTATTTATTCCTCTTATTTCAAAGAAAGTAATACATCCCACAAATCAATATTTGATTAATAGTATTTATTTCCTTATTCTAGAAGTAGCCTTGCACTTACGGAAACGATACCCCCTCCCTGAATTCTAAAATCTGGCTCCAAATATATTCAGATTTTACACCAGAGCTTCTCAAACTGTAATGTCCATTCGACATTCAGTTCATGCGGGGATCTTGTTAAATGCAGGCTCTGATTCAGTAGTTCTGGAGTAGGGTCTAGCATCCTGCTTATTTAGCACGCTCCATGTGATGGCTCCATTGCTGTTCTGCAGACCATACTTGGCGAATGTATAGCGAGGCTCCACATCTGCTATCCTGTCCCCAGCATCCCCTCCTTAGAAGCTGCCCTCCACATATACGGTGCAGGGGAATGTGCCAGTCTAGTGGTTCCTAGGTACAGCTGTGGGTACGTAGCCATGAATCTAAATGTAGGACCTGGATTGCTTGAAGCAAGCGACACAACCGAGGACAGTGAGCGAGTGGAGGAATAAGAGCCAGAAAGTGAGCACAGGTGCCGAGGAAGAAACCACACTGCTTTGAGGAAGTGTTTATGAGTACATGAGACAGGCAGACAGCTTCCATTTCCAGCCTGCCTTCAGAAGCACGGGTGAAGCAGTAAGTGTGATGTTCCTGCAGGAATTTGAGAACCTACAAAAAGAGACGACTCAGAATTGTTCCACCCTGGTCACACGTACGTGGTTTCTTCCGTTTCAGGGTTTAGGGCATGCTGTGCGTAGCGACAGCCGTTCCAGCCGGCAGCCCGCCCCACCTGTGACCTGTGGCCTCTTCTGGGAACTGTCCTCAGGAGCTGACCGTGCCCAGTGTTTCCCAGGTTCCTCGCACCAAGGTAAAGAGTCTTTCCGTAGTGATTTTGACATTGCACTCGCTGTGCTGTGAAGCTAAGTGCAAATGCTCGGTGGGGCAGTGCGGGGGCATAGGGCTCTGAACAGGCTGCTTTCCGGTGAACACTACTCCAGTGATCATAGAGATAGGGCTTGTTACCCTCAGGGTAAACTAAGAAAAGCATAAGGTGCCCTGTTGCTCCTGCTTTTGATATTTTTGCATCCCTAGGAGAGAGCTGATCCATGTATATATTTATGTATATTGGTTATATATATATAAAACACCAAAAGTTTCTTCGAGTTGGACTACTGTAGATACCTCATATAAGTGGAATCATGGAGTATTTGTCTTCCTGTGAGTGGTTCATTTCACTCAGCATTATGTCCTCAGGTTTTATCCATGTCGTAGCGTGATTCAGGATTTCCTTTTTTATGGCTTGGTAACATTCCCTGGTATGTATACACCACATTTTCTCTGTTCATTCATCTATGGCTAGAAGTATAGTTGTTTTTACCTTTTGGCTGTCGTGAGTAATGCCGCTGTGAATACGGGTGTGCAGATGTCTCTCTGAGATCCTGATTTCAGTTGTTCTGGATGCGTACTGAGAAATGGAACTGTTTGGTCTCAAATGGTAGCTCTATTTTTAATCTTTTGAGGAACCTCCATCATGTTTTTTTCAGAAGATGCACCATTTTACAATCATTTATAGTAACACTCACTATCTTCTGTTTGTTTGGTTTTATAATGGCCCTCCTAACAGGTGTGGGGCGATACGCCTTAAATATAATACTCTCATACTAGTAACTTACAAGAGTATGAGTGTAATCCATTGGGTTACATCTGTATTTTCACTTCTAACATTTTCTACTACTGCTTTTTTTTTTTTTAATTAATGTTTATTTATTTTTGAGAGAAAGAGAGTGGGGGAGAGAGAGAGCAGGGAAGGGGCAGAAAGGGAGACACAGAATCTGAAGCAGGCTCCAGGCTCTGAGCTCTCAGCACAGAACCTGATGCGGGGCTTGAACTTACGAACCACGAGATCATGACCTAAGCTGATGTTGGATGCTCAACCAACTGAGCCACCCAGGCACCACTAACATTTTCTGCTACTGTTAACTGGTTTGCTCACTGTGAGATTTACTTCATTTGCCCTTCTGGCTGTAATACACACCACTTTACTCAAAATGAGCCTGCATGGGACATCAGTCGATTCTCTGTGTTTCACAGAAATCAACTTGGAGTAGTTGAAATGGGTTTTCTTCGTCTTGCCTTCCCATGGTCGCCCTTGGCCAACTCTCCCTATGAAACAAGTTACCAAGAATTCTTTAATAACAGAGCATTAACACTCATTGATGGCTCTTGACAGTGATTGACTGGATAGGAATGACTTAAAAAATGGTAGAATTGGCAAAAAAGAAAAGCAAGCGTCCCCTCCGAATGTGACATCAGAATCTTGGGGATCATTTAGGGAATCTGTTTACGAGGCCAGTGCGTGAGGCTGAGAAGCAAGATGACTGTGCTGGAATTCATGAAGAAGAACGAGGTACCCCCCAGGGGCAAGCCCAGGCCTCTGGCCAAAGCTCCCAACTGCTGAGAGGTTTACTTGTTTTGTGCACTGTACAAAGAAATTGGTGAAGTCACACTGTGTGGTTGCTGGCACTGCTGTGCAAAGTGACTTCACACAAGTAGCATGGCTAAGCATGCATTAGAAATGATGATTTGAGATTGAACTGGCTCTGTGGCAATAACCTGAATTACATGCTGCAACACTGTTTTGCCCAAGGGGCTAAAATCACTGACTTAAGATATTTAAAATGTCAGAAACGTATATTCTTAATAAGCTTGGAAAGTCTGCCATACTTCAGGGAGTATCATAGGTCTTCATCATCATCTAAGTAGACCTTTGAGACCACATGGGTTGTGACTTGATTTCTTTCATTATGAATAAATCCAAAATGACTGATGCATTCCGACATCCGGACAGGGCTGAACCAGATGTGTGACTGAGTCACAGTTGCAAGTTCCTTGCTTCAAATCCTTCAGTGTACGTTTAGCATCGTGCATTTAAACACTTACACTGAAGGATTCCTCTTCTTAAGTATGGTAATTCTTGATGCCTCGCTGATGGATTGGTGGATGCACGTGCATGTCTGGGTGGACAGAGCTGGGTTAAGGAATGGCAGCTTCCCCGGGCACCACCGTATGCCAGTGGAGTATCCTTAGTATAAATGGCAAATATGGCACCTGCTAACTCAGGTTTCCACATGTAACACTTAGGCGATTGATAATACGACATTTGTTCCAGCTCCCTCACAGGGGTGGGCACGAGATACCAATAAGAATTGTTGCCATTGTTGAATTATCCCTGATGAATATTTTCCTAACAATAACAAAAAATTCTTGGCACTGAGGAATTTCTCTATTGAATATTTTGCATAGTGTTACGGCAAGTCACACCACTACCCTGATTTAGAATCGCTTGAATTTGGCAGTTCATACTTGAAATTCTTAAACCGAGTAGTAGTTTATATAGGTCCGTTTACTGGAAATGAGTGGTTTCTTTTTTTAAATGTATTTATTTTATTGACATATGATTGACATACAACATTACATGAGTTTCAGGAATACAACTTAGTGATTCGATATGTATATATATATTGGAAAACAATTACCATAATAAGTCTGGTTATCATCCATTACCATACACGTTACAAACTTTTTTTCTTGTGGTGAAAACTTTTAAGAAATACTCTCTTAGCTACTTCCAAATATATATTACAGTATTATTAATTACAGTCACAATACTGTACATTTATTTTGAATCTCTATTTCTGAGGATTTTGTTTGATAAATCATAAAAGAAAACTGAACAGAAAAAAGGACCACAGAAAACTGGAAAATGTTTTGACAAAAAAAAAAGACAGTGTGAAAGTAAACAAACAAAAGAACTTTGAAATCCATTTTTTAACTTTGTAACTGTATCTGTGTAAGTTATCACTTCCCCGGGGGAGTATAAGTAACTAATTCTGTCCAGTAATGAGATACCAAATAGTTGTGAAATGAAAGAGGTTGAAGCATGTGAAAGTGATATGTTCATTCACGTACGTGAACTAATAACTCTGTTAACTCACCATAAATAGATACACACTTTTGTTAATACAAAATAACTTTCCTCCAGTTCCACTTAATAAATGTTTGGTAAAAACTTAAAAAATAACAGTTTGAATCGTTACTGAATCTTTAGCTTTTCTGGGGGCACTCACATGATTCAGTCTCTGTTAAATTGCTCACCACACACACACACACACACGCACACACACACACACACACACACACACACAGTTGATATACAGCACAAGAAAAGTACTCACATGCATGTGAGGTAGGTCCCAGTTTGAGAAAGCTAGAATCCATTTATCACCTGCAAATTTCACCAGAAAAAATTACATAAATGTCAAGAGCACATTGCCTTTATAATATCACATGGGAGAAATATCTGGACTCTGTCCTGATGGCCAGGGCAGATGGTTGATATCATGTGCTAAGAATGGGCACTATGCAGTTCTCAGCATTTGGAGCTCTGCCATGTAAATTTGAAGTGGGTCAAAGTGAAATGCTGGGATTTTCATATACTTATCAGAGGGTGTAAAATTTCAAAACTAGGGGCGTCATAGAAAGCTAATTCCTGAGAAAACAATCCTATTAGTAAAGATATGTTTGAGCCAGAGACTCTAATTTTTCTGGCTCTACCCTGGATGAAGAGGAGATAGGAAAAATCTTACAGAAATGAAGCCCCTAAGAGTGTGATGGAGTAATGTTTTTCTGTGTTTGTAATGGTCATTTTTAGTATTTGTGTCAATGCACCTTACCTTAATCCATAATAACGCAATAGCTATCACTTTTTAATGCTATTTGTGTTAGCTTTAATGGGAGCCTGCAAAGAGATGAAAACAGAAGGATTCCATGATGTGGTTTATGTTATAAATAAGAGCTCTTTTTTTTTCAGAGGCAAGTATAGAGTTTTACGGGTGGAAATAATCATGCTTTGTGATTGCTTTGCCTTTTAGATGTGAACCTTAGGCTCTCATGTCCTCTAGAGGTTTGTCATCATTAGATGAGAAGCAGCAGCATTGGAAGGGTGGTGATGCTGCTTCTAGAAAGTGAATTGCACAGCCACACTAACCTAACTAAAACCCAGTGTGTATTCATTATAATGGAAGTGCAGACTATTTATAAAAATATAAATAACGCAGAAGTGACTCTTTTATTAAATTAGAACCACTGGGTGGAGGAAATTTATGAAAATAATAAGGCACTTTTAGGCTGTCAAACTGTTCAGCCACAAATGAGTTATTGCAAGCACAGTGAGTGTCTTACTCAAGGGTTAAAGAAAAAAAGAAAACTTTGTTCACAGATGTGCACAAATACACAGCGAGGGATGGTGACCACGTGCTTTGCTGAGCCCTAAGAGGAGCAGTATCTGTACGTATCAACCTGATCGCATGAAAGACAAAGAGACTGGGCACCGTGAAAGATCAAAGACTGGCCCGTGGATGGGAACTAGGTGCTTGCATTTCCTGAGTGCCCGCTCTGTGACAGCACTCTGCTGGGCACGCAGTGCCCGTTGTAGGTTGAGAAGAACCGAGAGTGTTGCATAGCCGAGTACCGGGCACAGATTAGAAGGGGTGGTTGCAAACCTTGTGGAAATTCCAGGGATAAAGGGAGGTGGGGAACCGACAGTAGGGACAGAGAAGAGGCCCGACAAGAAGGAATAATGAGCCAGTTTTGAAGACTCTGCGGATGCTCGGTTGTAGGCCACCTGTGCCTCAGTGGCTGCTAAAGGCAGTTTTATACTTGCCCAAAGCACATCTGCCGTAACAGCAGGACTTTAGTTCACACATAGATGGGAAGAACAGGAAAAGATAAGGAAGTCGATTGACATCAGGGGTATTTCTGTCTATGTGTCTGTTGTTCTGTCCATCCATCTACCTGTCCATCCATCCATCTGTACGTCTACCCAATTCAAGAAGGCAGAAGGCAAGTTCTTGGTTAACTTCTGTGATCAGTAGCCCTTAGTTTCTACGCCTCATTGTTTTCTAACTACCACTGTGCCTGTCATGTGGCCCAGGACAATGGCTGATGTTCATAATGATGACCCTAAGTCACCAAAGAAATATTCTGTATGCCCTTTTAAAGAAGGTAGATACAAGTAAAATGTATTCTAGAAAGATCGCGATTCTTTTCATTAGACTGATGGTTCCTGGAGGTAAGAAATAATCTCTTTTTCATCTTTCTGTCCTTCGACACCTAGCACAATGTTTTTCACATAGAAGGTAAACTATTTGCGACACTGAATAGAATAGACATAATGTGAGTTTTGTAGGAAAAAAAAATTTGCATTATTTAAAATCCAGTATTCCTATTATCGGGGTACTCAACCAGAAATGGTATATCGTTCTAACCATACTCCTACCCATTCTCAACCCTCAAAATAAGATGATGTTTTCATGCACTGAATTAAGGACTCAGTTATAGAAGTGTCTTTGGTAATGAAAAGGATATGTTTCTATGAAGTTTATCAGGAACATTGAACAGAGGAAGATATTGTAATGGTGGGGTCGCACGAAGGAGTTATTCTCGACCTTTCTGCATCAGAGGTGCCAGGCAGAGGCTCTCCTAGTCTTGCCTTTGCCTACAGGGTTCAAAGCTCAGTGACTTAGAAGCTGCTGGCCTTAAACCCGTGCAGTACCCTAAGCTCAAGGTGGGATTTAGCCAGATCAAAGTTAGGGGTGAGGACTGCAGATCTTTTATAAGACACCTCTACCTGAATTTCTACCCAAGCCTAACATGCATCCTTGAAGAGACCAGATTATCCTTCATGAGAATCTACATCACATGGTAGAAAGAGCAGTAGGGTTTTTGTTTGTTTGTTTGTTTGTTTGCTTATTATGGGGGGGGGCAGAGAGAGAGAGGGACAGAGGATTTGAAGCAAGCTCTGGACTGACAGGAGAGAGCCCAGTGTGGGGCTCAAACTCGTGAACTGTGAGATTGTGACTGAGCTGAGTCAGACGCTTAACCAACCGAGCCCTGCGGGTGCCCCAAGAGCAGTAGGTTTTTGAGTCGGTGAACTAGGATGTCAGTGACCACATTTGCTCTCGCTGGTGGCAAGCACAAAGTTATGATCTTCCCTACAGAATTATTGGTCAGATCGTATGAAAGAGTATGTTTGGTGGGTTTGAGGGATTTTAAAGCGCTATTACACACATTAGTCCCCTCTGTGACCAGAGGATATATTAACTTATTACCAGCAATATTGGTAAGGAAGATCATAAAGAACATTTTATTAATAAGTTAAATATAGTTACAGATTAGTTATTTAGAATATATTGATAACTCCAAGATAAGGAAAAAGAGGTGTTTTTTTTTTTATAAGAGGGGAACTTTGCACAGTTGGTCCAATACCTTGACTTTATTATCCTTGTTACAAACTGTCCCATAGTCACAACAGAAATCTGCCCGCCTCCCTGGCATTCAGGAAGCTCACCAACACTCGAGTATTTACACTTAAACCTAGCTAAGATCCTACTAACACTTTTAAGTGGGTTGGCACAGTGTTCCCTTTCTAATAGCACTGTTTTTACTTACCACAGAGCTATCCTTGGTGTAAGAGAAAAGCATTTTTCTTCTATAGCTCCTTGTCAGCTTGGGGTTTCTATCCGAATTCCTATTGAACTACTCCTAGAACCCTAAACAAACAAACAAAACAGTTCCACATTCTTTTTTTAAAATTTTCTTTTTTCAACGTTTATTTATTTTTGGGACAGAGAGAGAGCATGAATGGGCGAGGGGCAGAGAGAGAGGGAGACACAGAATTGGAAACAGGCTCCAGGCTCTGAGCCATCAGCCCAGAGCCCGACGCGGGGCTCGAACTCACGGACCGCGAGATCGTGACCTGGCTGAAGTCGGACGCTTAACCGACTGTGCCACCCAGGCGCCCCAACAGTTTCACATTCTAAATAGTGTGTTTTAAAGGGGCTCAAGCCTTTTCCTACAATTTTATACATAGCACACCATGTCACCTGCAGCTTAACAACTTGTTTGAACAAGTTACAATAAAAATGAAAAACAGCTGCATCATGCTTTTTTGCAATTTACCGTTTGCCTTTTGTCCGTTGGAAGTCTTTCCAGAGATGAAGGTTCCCTGGCAATGCCTGTATCTTCTGCTCATGAACCGTGCGGGTGGAGTGGATGAAGCAGGCTCAGGGACACGGCCAGGCTTTTTTCACCCACAAATGTGTTTTTAGCAGTTCTGAAAATAGTGTTTTGGGGTTTTGGTGCTCTTTCAATCTGCTTGAGTATAGGAGATACAGTAAAATATTAATTCATTCAACCAATTTTTAGCTCCTGCAACGTGCTGAGCACTACAGGTCATGTGGAGAAAGCACTGAGCAAAATAGACAAAATCTCTGCTTCATGAAGTTTTTTTTTTTTTTGGGGGGGGGCATATATTTTTAAGAAGAGAACGCTATGCTAGTCATTTGGCTCCCAGGGGGAAGGATGGCCTAATTATCAGTGTCTAATTTGAGACTATCTGGAGCTAGGAAGAGCTGGGAGAGGTAGCCAATATACAGAATAAATAAATAGACTATGTAACATGTCAGATGTGGTATGTACTTCAGAGGATAATAAAGCAGGGAAGGGAGAATAGGGAATGTTAGGGGAGGGCTGCGATCATAAATACGGTGATCAGACGGAGCCTTGCGGAGATCGGAGCACTTGGGTCGGGGCCAGAGGAAGTGAGGGAGCAAACTTGCAAATACCTAGGAAAGCGGGTTCCTGGCGGAGGGAAATGAGGTCATGAAGTGAGAAGGCAACCGGCCACGTTGGAAGGGGAAGCACTGAGGCCCATGCGTCCAGACAAGAGTGAGCAGGGCTAGTGAGGGGGCAGGAGATGAAGTGATCAGGACCCAAGCTGAGTCAGGGCTGCGGTGCACCGTAAGGATTTGCTCTTTCTCTGGCGCCACGTGAGACCCGAGTGGGTCTCGACTCGAAAGGTGATGCGATGTGACTGCACAGTGTAGCAAGACCCAGGCAGCTGCTGTCTCGAGAATAAATGGAATAAGGGCCAGACACTGGGAGATTCTTTAGGAGCTCGTGTAATAGCCCAGGTGAGGGATGGTTGTGGTTTAGACCAGGGTGGTTAGATGCGGTCACATCCTGGAGTTAACTGTGTGCTAGTAACAACATGATTTGCTGGCTGATGGGATGTATCGTGTGATGGGAAGAGGTGAGTCAAAGAGGACTCCCAACGCTCCCAGTACAGAAGTCCGTCAGACCCGAGGTTTTGTGCTTTGTTTCGAGGTCAGACTCAGATTCTGTTTCTGCCTGTGTCCCTCCCTAGCTATTTGTTTTCCCTTGGATAAGGCCAAGTCTTGCCCATGGATGATAAGCCCCCTGAAGGTAGGGATACCATCTAAGCCTTCATACCATTATATTCCTAGTGCGTAACACAGAGCCTGCCACATAATACTCTGTAAATATTTGTTGACTGAATGTTGTACCTTTCTCTATAGTCTGGTTTCCAAAACTGTGAAGTCTAAATAATAACACTAAGTTTAACAGATATTTTTTTTAAGTTTATTTATTTTGAGAGAGAGAGAGAGTGCGCGTGAACATGTGAGAGCTAGCCAAGCAAGCGGGGAAAGGACAGGGAGAGAGGGAGGGAAAGAGGGAGAGAGAGAATTCCAAGCAAGCTTTGTGGTCAGCTCGGAGTCCACTGCAGGGCTTGAACTCACAAACCCATGAGGCCGAAAACAAGAGCCGGATGCTTAACTGACTGAGCCACCCAGGCGCCCCCAGTTTACAGGTAGTGTTGAAGAATAAATGAAAAATGCTGTGTCCAAGGTGCATTATGCATTCAATGTACAGGAAGCATTAATACATGGAAGCTATAATTATTATTGTCCATATTCTATGCCATTTAAAATGCCGATAACATTTTGAACATCCAGAAGGAAGTCTTCCTTCTTCCAAGGAGAAAGAAGGGTGGTGGCAAATTTTCACCATTTTCATTAAGACGTTTTCACTAGGAGCGGTATCTTAATGCAGAAATAGAAGACTTCCATGCATAAAAGCCATAAAATCCGAATTATCTTAACCGCATTGCGCAAATAGAAGGGATTTGTCTTATCCCTAGTATTAAAGTCGTGCAGAAGCAAGAGAAGCATCCCCTAGGAGCTTACCTTCTGCGCATAAATAGTACTTACCATGTTGACTGGTGTTTTACAATGGTGCCTACTCTAGGCGACTGCGGTCGTGTCAAAAGTAGATGAGCAGAGACTGAACACTTTGAGAGACCATGCACTTCAGTTGTCATGGTAGCCAAGGGCTCCCAAATAGATCCTGTTCCCCTGCCCAGATGTTTAATGTTTGTGATAGCATGCCCTAAATGGTGACAGAGCCAGATGTGAATGTATAATGTCATTTATTTTTATTTATTTATTTTTGTCCTTAACAGTTTAGAAAATCTTTTTAAAGCTCAGAGGTTGAATTTAGCTGAGAGTATGCAAGTGAGGATTCAGTAGAACATCTGTGTTTCTGAAGTCTGTGTTTCCAAGTCGTATATACCCCAATTGCCTTTCCAGATGAACTGATTAATTCCACGCATTCTGAAAAAGAATTCATAGAGCCCATTAATAAGGGCGTATCTGGTGATTGAGACTACGGAGCTTAAAACTGTCAATAGGAATCTTTTATTTTCCTGTCTCACGGCTTGGGTATCCATTCAGGCTATGCTAAAGAAGAAAACAGACCCTAATTTGCAAGTAGCTCCCGAAGTTGATTGTTTTAAGAAAAGACCTTGGCTGGAGCGCCTGGGTGGCTCAGTTGGTTGAGTTTCCAACTTCAGCGTAAGTCATGATCTCGTGGTCTGTGGGTTCGAGCCCCGCATCGGGCTCTGTGCTGACAGCTCCGAGCCTGGAGCCTGCTTCGGATTCTGTGTCTCCCTCTTTCTCTGCCCCTCTCCTGCTCATGCTCTGTCTCTGTCTCTGTCTCTCTCTCAAATAAGTAAACATTATAAAAAATTTAAAAAAAAAGGAAAGATCTTTGCCTTGATGATAGCTCTTCAATAAGTGAAATTTTATATGCATATTTTATAAATATATTTGATTTTCACTAGAGTTGTATTTTTATTTTAGACAAGAAAGCTAATGTTAGCCTATATTTTCTTATGAAAATACCTCTGATGAAGGTAAAAAGGTGTAGCCTGCCCTTGCCATTGACCCAATGACCCTATAAAGGAATGTTAACTGAGGGCCATAATACACGTTAAAAAGAGCAGTTAGCTCTTCTCGAGAAAGAAAAATTCTAACGTCCAATTAATCTGTGTGAAGAACAATGAACATAAAAGTCTAACACATGGAAGAAATAAAATATTTATTGCAGTTATATATATATTTTTTCTGGTGACCGGAGGGCAAAAGAAAAGGAGGGAGAGTAAGTTGTTGTTGTTGTTGCTGTTGTTGTTGTTGTTGTTGTTTCAGTAAGGGAATCAGAGTCAGATAATCAAGGAGAAACTGAAGAGGAGACAACTGTAAATGATGTCCTACTGGGCACTACTCTGTAAGACTCCGTTCTTCTCAGACCTTTGCTCATTTGGGCCCCAGTGTTCCAAGTCACTCAATAGCAACATAAATCCTGTCCCCTAAGTCCCATTCTGACCTGGGAATGCTCCTCTCCCCTGTCTGCAGCACCACTTTTCCCCCAGCTGTGGGTCCAGCCCCAAGAAGTTGGGGTGTCTCAGAGGCATCTGAGGTCCACGTCCCCCACCTATCTGCTCTCCACCCACCTTCCTGATGGATCACCCGAGCTCTCCTTCCGTCCACAGCTCCTTTTGAGAAACTGCCTCAAAAGGAAGTGCCTCTGAGGTAAATCTTTTTTTACCTGCCTTTTGGATCTGCACGGAGTTCACCCTGATGATCTCCCTAAGCGAGAGTTGTCCTTTTAGGACAGTGCAGATTAACAGGAACTTTCTGCAATAGCAGAAACGTTCTGTGTTTGTGCCGCCCAGCGTGGTAGCTGAGAGCCTCTTGGGGCTACTTAGATTTAAATTAAATAAGATGAAATAAAAATAAACATTCAGTTCTTCAGTGACACTACCCACGTTTCGAGTGCTCCATAGCCACATGTGGCTAATGGCCACCACATTGGAGAGTAGCTTTAGAGTTTTAGAGGCAATCCTGGGTCTGGTAGGAATGGGCCGATGCTGGTACCCCACCGTGCTCAGCCCCAGGGAACTCTGGTCTCAGAGGAAAGCCATGGTGCATGCAGACGTACAGCGGCTGCCCATCCCCGCAGCGGTTTCTGTTGAAGGGAAACGGACACCTCCGTGAACACCACATGTGCGCCATTTCCCAATGAGTAGTGCTTTAATCTTCAGTATGAGATTTGGAGTCAGGCCTGAGTTTGAATGTTGGCTCTACTAATAGATAGGTGTGGGACCATGGGCAGTGATCTAAATCCTCCCAACACTTGTTTCTTCATCTGTAAAATGGACATACTAACCCCCTACTGCCCAAGGTCATGATGAAAATCCAGTGAGATAGGAAACGGAGGGCAGGACAGTGCCTGGCATATCCTAACCGCCTACTATATAAGCCAAAGATAAGATGCTGTGGGTCCTGTGTCAACCTCAGCCCCCTCTTCCTACAACTTAAACAAAAAAACGAATTAGCCTTTTGAATGAAAGTACTAAATAAACAAAAGGAGGATTCAGGAATTGTTGCTACATTGCCTATCTTTTTCAAACACTTGATGAGTAGTGTGTGTGTGTGTGTGTGTGTGTGTACACAGCTTAATCTATATTCATACTGTTAACACCAGACAGGTGCAGTCTAGCTTCTTCTCACATGAGAAGAAGTACATGACCTCTGTCTGTGGACCCAGGCCAGCTGCCGTTTTCACCACTGCCATTCCCACTCGCAGACAGTCAAGGAACTGTGCCACACTTCCGGATACTGCATTCCAGGTTGCAAAGAGAGGAGAGATGTCTGAAGGAGGGGATTATGTAGTGCATCCTGGGAGAATTTCTTCTGCCCTCTTTCTCTGCAATGCCACACGCTTTCATCCACCCAAGCACAAATGGGGCATGGTGTGGATGGGGCTCTGTGATAGCGAATAGGTCACGTCAAGGCACAACCACTGGCCGACCTTGTAGAGGACAGGACGACTGGACACCAGTCCAAAAACCCAAGTGGATTCGCCCAGCTGAAATGCCAGTTTCAGTGTACTTTTCAACTCGCTCAGCTTCCTCTGTGCAAAATAGGTCATTGATTTGACAATAGGAGGAGGAAGAGTTAAGAAAACTAATATTTACTCAGCATCCTTGCTATGAATTGGGTTTTAAATAGTCCAAGACCTCCTCCTGAGAGAAGGCTGATGAATTGTTTCAGTCGGGGTCAGCAGCAGAATTACAAATCCAAGTGGGTCCTCGTGGGTGAGGTGCCCCCCCCCCGACACCGATTCCTGCTGAGTGGGGAACACTCTCTGTAGCAGGTCCTCATTTCTCTTCACCTCCCAGGTGAACTTTGCAGGGCTTCTTGCTCTGTTTTATTTTAAGGCTTTCTTTACAGGCAGGGAACCAGGAGAGCAAAGATGGGGAATTTGCAGCTACCCCAGATACGGAAGGGGCCTCCTCCTGCAATCTCAGACTCCCACTCTCCCCACTCACCCAATCCCTGAAGAATTTTCAGACCCCATCAGGAGGTAAGGCTAAGGAATCATTTCTTCATTTTGGTCCCTCGCCCTGGATGTGTGTACTCCTGAGCATGTGTTTTGGGCAAAACAGTAGAATCTCCTTGTTGCCAATGAAATAAGTCCACAAAAGCTACAGGAAGATAAATAAACTTCCTGGAAGTTGTTCTAGGACATAGTCTCTATCAGACCCTAGATTGTTACTCTCCTCTAAAATAACTATTAGCAAAAATTTTATACTAGCAATTCTTGGAATTAGTTGGCTTTTATTCTGTTAATGTATGAAACTCTAACCAAATATTGTTACCGAATAACTATTATGATAGCTACTGATGTTTTTTGAAAACTTTGATGATACAGAATATTAAATAAAACTTCAGCAGTTTCTGAAATTGTTTTTGTATGATTACCTGGCAAAAAAAATCATTACTAGCAACTTCTACTGAAGATCGATTTTCAGAATGAAAGCCAAATAACCATTGGCTTCATCAGATCCAAATTTGACTTTAGGAGAGTTTGTGATAAACATTAGTGTTTCTAGGACCTGTGCACCTCTGTGCACCATAGAGGAGGCTAGCACTCTGACAGATATCAATGCATAAGTTGACTTAGTTGAATCATGTAGGCTGTCTTTGGCAAAAGTCTTATTAATTTCTTCCTTTTTTCCCCTTCCTTCCTTCCTTCCTTCCTTCCTTC
Organism: Prionailurus bengalensis; assembly: GCF_016509475.1. Taxonomy (NCBI): domain Eukaryota; kingdom Metazoa; phylum Chordata; class Mammalia; order Carnivora; family Felidae; genus Prionailurus; species Prionailurus bengalensis. Next base: position 27,159,818 of record NC_057343.1, read on the forward strand.
CTTCCTTCCTTCCTTCCTCCCTTCCATAATATATTTCATTTAGATTGTATTTGCAGAAAAATCTATAACAATAAGTTTTGCATTCTGATAATCCAACCAAACTAATTTTGATTAATATAAATCACATACTAATTGATATTGATATCCTAGTAAATACAAAAGTTAATCAAGCATAAATCAAATGACCTCGTTCTTAATGTTTTTCCCCCTAGTATTTCTTTTTCCATTCTGTGTCTGTTTTTATTTTAAAAAGTACAACGATAGTTTTATTTTAAAGCATCTATGAATAAGACCACATGAATGTTCCCATAAATTGATCACACATTTTTTTTTTTTACCCATCCCCAATGCTCAAGATTTTAAATTACTGCATGTACTGAGTTATGTTTTAAAGACCGAGTGTTTTAGGAAAACATTGATTAGCTGACCTCCAGTAACAAAAGTCTTGAATTCAGAAGTCACTATGTTTATTATTTTTTTTTTTGATGCTTATTTATTTATCTTTGAGAGAGAAAGAGAGAGCACAGCAGGGGAGGGGCTGAGCGAGAGGGAGACAGAGAATCCAAAGCAGGCTCCAGGCTCTGAGCTGTCAGCACAGAGCCCGACGCGGGGCTCAAACTTACTCACTGCCAGATCATGACCTGAGCCGAAGTCAGATGCTTAACCGACTGAGCCAGCCACCCAGGTGGCCCCCAGAAGTCACTATGTTTAAATGGCAATCAGATTACAAGAAGTTGGACTGGTACACTTTCTTGAAGTCCTTGTACATTTTATATCCAGTCGAAAAGATGTTCAAGTCACACTTTTTGCCACCAAGATAAATGACTACAAACTTACCGACCATACACCATAAAAAATGTGTACGAGAGTGTTGTGGTAATTAGGAGTAATTAGCCTTCTCGAAGCAGCTCCAAGAAGCTGTTTGAAGTGGTCTGAAGGCCAATCCTATAGTCCCCTCCACTGGGAGCCAGGTGTAGGGGCAGCTGCTGAGGGAAGGTGCCTCTGGGCAGATGGGCAGGTGATGGGGAAGGCTTCAAAGCCTAAGCTGGTCTTTTGACTTCAAAGATTCCCTTGGAACAGTTACCTCAAACTTTTATTAGCACAAACCATGATTATCACATAATCCTTTGGCAAGATTCGTGGGTGGAACCTGTTAGATGTGCCTTTAAGGTTGAGAGGAGACACAGGTGGGAGGGAACGAGAGACACATCTCCTCAGGACCCCGGATTTGGTCAGAGTTTGCTCACTCCCTTCCCCAGTGCTCTTTTTAGAATTTTAATGAAATATTTCGTACATACAATCAAAAATACGTAACATATATTTACATTATGAAAAAAGAATGAAATAGTATTTGTGTGTGTGCGACTCAGCTGAAGAAATGGAGCATCAGCAAGAAATCGAACACCTCCTATGTCCCCTTCACCACTCTTCCTCTCGCCTCTCTCTCCCATCAAAACACTCTTTTGTGATGACAACGTTCTGTCTTAGGGTTTTACTACACATGCATGCATCTGTACACAACAGATTATGTTACATAAGTTTATATTGAGTCATACTCTATTTTGTTTTTCTTTAACTCATTATTTTTCTGAGATGTATCCACGTTGATTAGCGTAGCTACAATTCATTAATTTTCACTGCTGTGAAATAGTCTGTTGTATGACTATTCCAAATTTTTGATCTTTTGATGGACTTCATTTGAGTTCCTCATAGTTGGATTTACTTTCTTTGCTTCTTTTTTCCTTTTTTTTTTTTTTTTTTTTGCTTTTACAAACAATGATGCTGCTAAGACCTTTGACCTTTCTCAAGTCAGATTCATATGTGTAAGTGTTCCTCTGGGAAATAGACTTAATCGATCGAAATGATTAGTCAGTGGCTATGTGCATCTTCAAATGTAATGCCAAATTGTTCTCTAAAGTGGTTGTACAAATTTAAATTCCCAGTAGCTGTCAGTGCTCTGCATTCTTGTCAGCATCTGGAAACTACAGGTTTTCTAATCCCTTCCACCTCGCCAATCTTGGGTATTAACTGGTATCTCATGGTTTGCATTTATATTTCTCTAGTTACTATTTGAGCATCTGTTCTTACGTTTAGTGGTAATTTGTGTTTCTTCCTCTTTGAAATGTCTGCTTGAATTTGTGTTTCTTCCTCCTCGACTGTCTGTTTCCGACATTTGCCTGTTTCTCTGTTGGGTTATTTATCTTTTGATCAAGAGGCATTCTTTTTATATCCCAAACTAACGATCTTTGTGGGTCTTACCTTCACCAAGTTTGTGTGTTAACCCTTCACTTTCTTTATGGTACCTTTGGATAAAGCAACTCTTGATTATGATGTATTTCTTGTCATTTTCTATCGTCCGTGTCTCATAACCTCACTTCCACATGTTCCGTGTTCTTTGCCACATTGCAGTATAATCTGGCTTGGTCCCTCAAGTCTGTCTTCTGGGTTTTTCCTTCTGGTTGTGTTCTCATTTGTGGCGTCAAGTATCCCTGAGTTTTTAATGTAAAAAATTTTCTTTTTAATCTCCAAAAACCATCTATTTTTACATCTGATGGAATGTCTTTTGATAGTATTATTTTTTTTTTTTGCTCCTGAGAAATGTTTTATGTCTTTAGACATTTGGAACATAACTCTTTTACATTCCATGTGAGATAATGCTAACATTTGAGGCCATTGAGGTTTTAAACCTCTGATTTAACGGTGCTTCTGACTGGTGCCTGTGCTGGCTTGGGTCCTTATCTTCATTTTGTAATAGTTGATTATGAGCTCATATTTGGCGGAACTTAATCTGTGGGAACGATGAGGAATGATATTAAGTGCTATGGAATGAATTATGTGCCCCCCATTCATGTGTTTAAGTTCTAACTCCCAATGTGACTGTACCTGGAGATAGGATCTTTAGGAGGTAGTTAAGACTCCTTGGTATTAAAGGTAGGACCCTAACCAGATAGGACTGTAGCCTTATAAAAAGGAAGGAGAGATCTCTGTCTCTCTCCTCACCATGTGATGACACAATGAAATGGCAGCTGTCTGCGAGCCAGGAAGAGACTCCTCACCAGAACCTGACCATCCTGACATCCTGATCTCAGATTTCCAGATTCTAGACCTGTGAGAACATGAATTTTCGTTGTTTAAGCCACCCAGTCTGTGGTACTTTTGTTATGGAGCCTGAGATGACTAAAGCATTAATGATGCTGGTTTTTCTCCAGAACAGACTTACCTGTTCTTCAGCTGGGCATCAGAGAGTGCTTTAGGACAGCTTTTATTTAGTTATTTGGCCTGCGGTTTTCCTGACAGCCGAAGTAGTCTATATTTGAACACCACACCCATGTGAGATCTAGTCTCTTGGTATAGATTTTAAGGGAAGACTATTATTTATTATATTCATGATTACATTTTTTATCCCGGGAACAGGCAGGACAGGTAGACTTTCTATCTGTTTCCTCTGAGACAGGTTGTTAGCTTCCAGTGCTCACACACACTGAGAGCGAGGTTTCTTCAAGTACAAGTTGAATTTAGGAGTCTCTGGGTTAATAGCCCTCTTTTTCTCCCATTAATATATAAACTCTGGGTCCCTGCTTTAGTCAGAAGCTTTAGCTTCAGGGTTTTCTTACCATTATGATTTTAGTTTCTGGGTCCCAGTTTTTGTTAGCTTCCCTTGTTTTCTAGAGAACTCTGCCATGTGTTTATATGTAAGCTAGTTATAATTTATCCAACATGTAGGTGTTTTTGACAGGGTAGCTTTCCTGAATATTTAGTCCAACAACAGTTGGAAATACAAGTCTGACACAGCGCTTTTTGCCTCTAAAATACCACTTTCTCTTCACATATTGGGCAAGTGCACGATGTTAAGATACACTGAGACTTGAGTATTAGAAACAACCGTGTTTAAATCTCATTTGTCGGTTTTAAGATTTACAGTGTGTGTCTGGGGCTGAGCTAGAGTGAGCAAGACCCTCCATCCACACATCTGCATCACTGGAGTAGCCCCGTTTTTATCATGTACTTGTTCAAGATTCTGATTAGCATTTCCACTGTAGGAACAAAATCTCAAAACAGGCACCATCAGTCTGTTGGGCCGATGAGGAAACTATAGCTCAGAAACCCTAGGAAAGGGGGACAAGTAAGACTTTCAGCTTCAAATTTTCCACTTTCTCTACACTGGAGTGCTAGCTCCTTTTCTACAGGTTGTACTGGTCCCCATTACAGCTTTGTATTTTGATCTTATTTTTTTAAGTGTAGTGTGGATTTCTCAGCCATACTCACAAGAGAGGAAGGAAGATAAGGTGTAAACATTACAGAGTGTGATTACTAATTGCCAGAGTGTGAATAAAAGAAATGCAGATCTAGAGGGGTAATGTGACTTTTTTGTTTTTGATCTGATAGTGAACAAATGAGCTAAGATTGTGATCCAGATTTTTCCACTGCAAATCCACTCATTTATACATGTTGTTTTAATGAGATAATATTAAATCTGTCTTTAAAGTATGTCAAAAATTTTTTTAAGAGTGCACGCTTCAACTTTATCACATCAGTGTGAAAAAGTAAAATGAACTAATTTACTTAAATTAATAGAAACATACATAATCTTCATTGAGATTTTTTTTCCCCAGGAGCCAATTAGAAATGAAATATTTTGTTTATCTTGTCCCATTTTACTTCAGAAACGTAATTTGAGCTTCTATTTCCATTGCTTTATCAGAAAGGCAGATTAACTTAAAAAGCATCCTCTGTCCTCAACTGTGTCTTTCTCATTGTAGATTTAAAAGGAAAAATGCACAGAAGTTAATGGAATCAGAGGCTAGTCCCTGAAACCATTTCCACATGGTCAGTCTAAATCATTATTTCTAGTGTTTATGGCTTCTAAAATGAAGTATAGCTTCTAAACTGACAATTAAAGAATAGCGTGTATTTTTTTTAAATTTTGAATTAAATCGTTACCCAGATAAATATAACAACATATGTTTAAAAATGAAGAAAATGGCTACAGAACTTTGGGAGGCTTTGATTTGAGTCTAATGGTTCCAATTATAGATTGGAACATCAAGTCAAGATGAGCTATACTGCCAGTGCATTAGGCAGTTCTTTATAGAAGTGTGAGGTTTTTGTATTTCTGGGGAAAAAATACTGATAGATTATCCTAGCCATCATAAAGAATGGAATTGACAGGTAAGTATTCTGCAGGTAAAAAGCCATTCTCACCCTGTCACTCAGGGATATGAGTCAGCAATATAGGGCTGTTATCCAAAAGGAGAACACGATCTGGGGTTGCATTAACCATAATGTAACACACAAGAATCATAAAATAATCCACTCACAGTGTTCAGCGTTGATAAAGCCCATATTTGAGTCTAATTTTCATCTCCATATTTTAAACATAATATTAGGAAATTGGAGGTGGGCAAGAGTAAAGAAACGAAATGATTTGAAAGTACAAAAACTTTCTTGGCCGAAAACTCGAAGTGGAATTCTTTACAACTGAGAAGGGAGAGCAAAGGGGTAGCATGAGAGTGGTTTTGAGTCACTCTTCATCTGTAGCAGAATTGGGACTGATAGGGGCCTCTCGTCCTAAGCGTGCCTTTCAGGGTGAAGTTCTTAACTAGAAGCAATGGCCATGATGCCAGGGCTGGTTGTTCTATTAGCAGTTCTCAAACCTAGCGCCTACTCCTTGAAAGTATAGGAGTATGTTGTCTTACTGGGTTAATTCTCACAGTAATTCCAAAGTCAAATATGAGCCAAAACTAGGAGAAAGATAGAGCCTATCTTTATGCTGGTGGTCATGAGAAGGCAAAACTTGTCCCTGCTGTTTGTTGAGAGTGAGGGCCGGGCTACGCATTGTGGAGAAAGAAATGGAGAGGTCCCAGCCTTTAAGGAGCTCACTCTCAAGAGATTGCCAACACAGTTGATTAGTATTGAAAGATATGTAGGAGCTTGCCAGTTAGACAGGTGCTAAGAGACCATTATTCAGAGTGAAGATTAAGTATCATGTTTGCATGGAATGCTGGGTGGGCACCAAGTTTGGACAGAGGGCAGAGATTAAAATTGGATGGTTAGGTGGGTGTCACAATATGAAGGCACTTTACCAGATAAATAAACTTATTGTCACTCTGTTGTCAACAATGAGCCATGTGACTTGAGACAATCATATTTTTTTCTTATAAGGATCTTCTGGGGACAGTTTGAAGTCTGACATTGCCCAACTTAGAGATGGGGGAGGCAGTGGCCTGAGGAGACACAGGAAGACCCGCAAAGACTCACAATGCATTTCCTTTTTGGAGGGTACCCATGGAGATAAGAACAGATGGGGTGGAAGGGCCGTAAAGAATTTAGGAGGAAGAATCAATAGGTCTTGGAAAGTTATATGGCAGAGTGGTAATTGAGAGAATTGGTGGTGTTAGTATCTTATTGTTGCTGTGACAAATTACCGCAAACTTAGTGGCTTAAAATAATAACAAAATTGTTATCTTACAATTCTGGAGGTAGTAAGTCTGAAATGGGTTTCTTTGGGTTGAATCAAGGAATCAGCATAGCAAGGCTATACTCCCTCCGGACACTCTAGAGGAGAATCGTCCTTGCTTCCTCCAGCTTGTAGGGGCTCTTTGTATTCTTTGCTTCATGGTTCCCTTCAAGCTTCAAAACCAACAATGGCCAGTCAAGTGTTTCTCACAAAATCACTCTAACATTGACTCTTGGAAGTGCTTTTGTGACTACCTTGATCTACCTGGATCCACTTGGATAATCTTAAGACCCTCAATTAAGTTATATCTGCAAACATTTTGCCATATAAGGTAACATAACCAAAGGTTCTGGATATTAGGGTGTGGACATCTTTGGAAAACCATCCTTCTTCAGCTTCTCTCAGTTTGGAGGGAGAAAGTGAGTACACAACTGATAAATGGATAATAAAGATGTACACACACACACACACACACACACACACACACACACACACTGGAATATTACTCAGCAATCAAAAAGAGTGAAATCTTGCCATTTACGATGACATGGATAGAGCTAGAGTGTATTATGCTAAGCAAGATAAATCAGAGAAAGACAAATACCATATGATTTCACTCATATGTGGAATTTAAGAAACAAAACAGGTGAACATAGGGGAAGGGAAAAAGAAGAGAAGGAGGCAAATCATAAGAGACTCTTAATGAAAGAGAAAAAACTGAGGGTTGCTCAGGAGGGGAGGTGAATGAGGGATGGGCTAAATGGGCAATGTGTATTAAGGAGGACACATGTTGTGATGAGCACTGGGTGTTGTCTGTAAATGATCAATCACTAAATTCTGCTGCTGAAACCAATATTACCCTATATGTTAACTAACTCGAATTTAAAATAAAAACCTGAAGCAAAAGAAAAACAACAACAACAAAAAGTGAGCATAGTTTATGCATATGAGGCTGATAAGCTGGGGACACATAGGTATATGATTTTTACCTGGAGATAGATTTTGATTTAAGACTTTGATCTTCATTTAGTGTTGAAGCCGTGAATAGTAGTGAGCTCTGAAATGGCAAAGTGTGCGGTGTGGGAATGAATTAAGAGCGGAGTATGGGGGCCTGATGATCACTGAGATATCAGGGCAGATGGAGGAGTTGCGGAGACAAAGGGGCATCAGAGAAATAGGAAAACCAGGGACAGATGTCTCAAACACCTGAGAAGGGCACGTTCTAAGTGAGGGATGGGGCAACATGAGGAGGATGAAAAAAAAAAAAAACTGCTAGATTTCCCTACCAGAAAGTGTCAACTATGTCAACTTCTTTGTTTGACGTGGTCTTAAAATAAACTGTAGCTTTTGTACTTGGGACGAACCAGAAATTTGTCATTTCATTGGACTTCATTGCTTTTGAAATTATACCCAGAATAACAGGTTTATATCGAAAGTCCAGGTCTCAAGAAGTGTTATCAACACTGGTGGGAATGTGGCCTTTTTGCGCCATTTGAGCTTGATGTCAGTTTCTCACGTTAAATCCCATAGTCTCTGCCCTGTTTAATATTCCGTTCTTCGCAAACCTTCTGGTGCAATTTTGATAGGACTGTTGACCCTGCTGCGCATAACAAATTACACACACGTTTTGAAACTTGACACGATGACTGTCTCGCAGGCTTGTACATTTTCAGTGAAATTTTAGAACACAGGTTAATGTTTGAAATTCGTGGAAATGAAACATGAAAAGGATGCATATGTGTAGTGGGGTGTGTGTGTGTGTGTGTGTGTGTGTGTGTGTGAAGTACTTGCTTCCAAACCAACAACCTAATGAGACCAACGATTCCATCCTGACTCCATGTCCTGCACTGATGCTTTCTAGCTTCTAGCTGCTTTTTGGCTCCTGCAAAGGCTGTTACCGTCAGCTTACTGGCTGGCTGAGGGTAATTAGAGTTTCTCAGTCTGGAGCCGGAGTGAATTTCATGCTGCCATGATTCCGGCTGCAGGATGATAGTGGGGCTGGCGTGGGTACTGCCTCGCTGGTGTTCAGATTCTAACTTTTTATTCCGCACACATGCGGTAACATTTTAAGGAAAGCCATTACTCCTAAGTCTTCAACTTGCTTTTGCTTTCATATCTTGGATTTTTGTGTTGTTACACCGAAACATGAAAGTGTATAAAGATCTGTAGTTCCGATCTTGCATTGATCGGAACACAGAGATGCATAAGGCATGGGCGCTTCCCCTCAAAAAAGTTTCTAGACTGATAGGAGAAGTAGTGCTTTGCACAGATACCTGTAATACAGGATAGGCTGTGATAAGTGCTTGCATGAGAGAAGGAAAAACTTTTCAGTTCAGTAAAAAAGAGAGAGCTCAGAGCCTAGAGTCTGCTTCAGATTCTGTGTCTCACTCTCTCTGTTCCTCCCTTACTTGCTCTCTCTCGCTCTCTGTCAAAAATAAATAAACATTAAAAAAAATTTTAAACTAAAAAAAAAAAGTTTCTGATTGTGAGGAGAATCAAGGGAGCTTTTCTTATGAGTTAATATTTAAATTTGGTTTTGACGGGTGGATAGGATATTCAGAACTGGGAGCAGGTTTGGGCTCATGACATTTCAAACACCGATACAAACTTGGTAGAAGTCAAGAGATAGGATATGGCATACGTATGCGGGAGACTGAACGGCAAGGTCGTTGGAGTGGTGGCATTAATGTGGAAATGAAAACTATCATACTCTAAAAGGCATTGAATATCATAGTGAGGGATTTGGTGCTACCAGAATTTTTTCTTAAATGTTTGATCTTGTTATTTTTTAAATTTTTTTCTTACACACCTCAAATAAATTCCATTTGGCCAGGTACATTATTATTTAAATCAGATTCTATTTGTCAATATTTAGTTTAGGATTTTTGCATTGCTGTTCCTGAGTTTGCTCTATAATTTTCTTTTTGGTGCAGCCTGTCAGGTTTTAGGCTCAATGTTACTATTGCTTCATAAACTCTGGAAGAGTTTTAAATGGTATTGGAATTAACCTGTGTTTTAAAGGTTTGGCATGTTGTGCCATGAACCCATCCAGGCTGTGTGTGTGTGTGTGTGTGTGTGTGTGTGTGCGTCCATAGTTTTGGTGGCAACTATTTAACAACTTCCTTCATTTAAATGGTAATTGTCTAATGCCATCTTCTCTCTTTTCTGGAAGCAGTTTGGCATGCCATATGTTCCATAAATTATTTCTGTCATCTAAGTTTTGAAATTTATTTGCACAAACTAGTCTGTTATGATATTTAAAATATCCTTTATATTGGCATTATTTTCCTCTTATTGTTTCCGGTTTTGTATAATTGTATGAGCCTTCTTTCTCATCCCCCCTCCCCCGATCTGATTAGCTAACAGTGTAAGTACTAGCCTTTTGGTTTATTTATTAATCCTCTACTCTTCTTTCTTCCAATTAATTTGTACTATGTATATCAATTCCTTTTTCTGCTTTCTGTAGGTTTTGTTTCCTTTAACTTCCTAACTTGAATGCTTAATGGATTTTTTTTAATTTTTTTTTTTCAACGTTTATTTATTTTTGGGACAGAGAGAGACAGAGCATGAACGGGGGAGGGGCAGAGAGAGAGGGAGACACAGAATCGGAAACAGGCTCCAGGCTCCGAGCCATCAGCCCAGAGCCCGACGCGGGGCTCGAACTCACGGACCGCGAGATCGTGACCTGGCTGAAGTCGGACGCTTAACCGACTGCGCCACCCAGGTGCCCCTTTAATGGATTTTTTATTCTTCCTTGTTTATTAATAAACTAAGTCTGTGAATTTTCCTTTGAGCACTACTTTAGCTATCCCATGAATTTTTTTTATAAGTTACTTTCTAGATGCTTTCCCTTTTTTGACCCTAGAAGTATGGGGCAGGTTTAAAATTTTCAGGACACAGAGCATATTTTTTCCTAGTGTTGTGAGTAATTGATAGTTTTATTGCATTATGATAAGAGAATGTTTCCTATACTTCCCTGTTTTGGGGAGTGTTTTGTGGGTTTTATTTGTGGCATAATACATTGTTGAATTTTGTGCTTGTTTGACAGATATTGGAAAGGAAAGATATGTTCTCTCTAGGGTGCAGATATGATCCATATTACCTAGACCTTACCATTTTAATTATGGTATTCAGATATTATGTGCCATTATGTATTGTGTGTATGTGTGTGTGCACTTGATTTATCATGAACAGAAAGAGAAAGTTTTCTGCCCTTAATCTGTTTCTATATTTTTCTACATTTTCTCCTTGCTCCCCCTCAAATGTGACATTTTAGGTGGGGCAGTTCTTCATGGTGAATGGCTGTCCTGTGCATTGCAAAATATTTAGCATTTTCATCTCCCACCTAGTAAAGGCCAGTAGGGTCCTCCAGTTCACTGTGACAACCAAATACCCCCACTAAAATACTAGGGACATTATCATTTAGAATCACTTCAGGTTGGAAAATAATGCTTTTTAAACTTTTCCCCTCCATCTATGGGATAGTTCTATATGACTTGTGAGAAAACTTACGATTTTTTAAAAACTCTTTTTTTAATTGTGTCTGAAAGAAATTGTTTTTTTCTTTTTCCTTTTCTTTTTTTCTCCTCTCTGGGGATTGGCTGAAACCATCATGAAATAGTGATGCCAGAAGGAGCCATGAAGAATCAGAGATTACTAAAATTGCTTGGGTCAAAACTTTCCCCTTCCAATATTGTGCTCTGTGTTTGGGTACAAGAGACTACAAGGTCTTTCAAATAAACTAACTCTTCCAATAACCTTAAAATAAATCTATATATCATATTTCAACACAGAGTTCTAACTTTTATTATCATCTGCCACAACCAATCTCCCAAAGGGCAAGCCATATTAAATTGACAAGTTCTTGAGTGTAAATATGGCATGCTAAATAACATATATACTTTAAATTGAAAACTTGTCAAGATTCTCAAATAAACTCCTAAGGACTCAAGCAAGTCTCTGTGTATACAGCATACACACACACACACACACACACACACACACACACAGACGATCAGCATGCCATTGAGAAAGAGTGGAATCTTACCTATAAAAATACACTCTGAAGTTCTTTGAACTTAAGATGAGCTAACTAAAATTTGTGCGCAAACAGTGTGGGAGGAATAGAATAATTTCAAAGCAACTTTTGGCTAGCTCATCAGAATTTCAAAGAATCCCCTCCCCCCACCACAATGTGTGTACAGGATTTGAAACAGCTTAGCTGAGGCTAACACACACTGACATCAAAGTCCTTTGTAGGGTGGCTGAAAATGACTTTCACTGCTATGGAAAGGAGAATAAGAGTATTTTTAGATATTCACCTGAGCATACAGGAACTGTTCTTGGTGCAGCTATTCTGGTCAGCACTTGAATAGACCTCGCAGAGAAGCTGCTCCAAATCTACCACTGGTGAGAATTAAGTTATACTATATTCGTTGAATGCTCATAACAGTACTTATCGGTGCTAAAAGTGTCCATTGTTTACAAACAACAACAACAAAAGCTGAAGGTTAACGGACTAAACACACACAGACTGCTAATTTGCAGTCTATCAGAGTATGATAAAACTCCATTTCACATAAAATTAATGCAGAATGCCATTTAATTGATCTTTTCTGGTGTGGCAGGTGACTTAGGGTTTTCTGTATCTCAGTCATGTGAGTATTCCAGGTTATATCCAGATACCACAAATTTGGAAGAAGCCCATGGATTCATTCTTTGACTCTGAGCCTGGGTTTAGATTTTCAGGTCTCCCTTTCCTTTAAGAAGACCCAGTACCAGCCGCTTGTATCTCACGTCCCCCTGCATACATAGTTTTTGATGCCCACCCCCACCCTCTGTGCTAGTCCTGTTGGTGACCCTCTGAAAGAACCCCTGGGAGCTACCCTTCCCTATGCTAAGGCCTCTTTGGGAGAGGTCGGCTTGTTCCCAGTTTCCTATCCCTCTATCTGTAATCAAGATACGGGCTTCTTTGGACTTGGATATATTTAAATTTAACTCTCCCATTAAGAACTGTAGTGTTTTTCTTTTCTTTCTTTTTTTTTTTCTGGCTCATTTGAAGCTTCTCTCTTTTAGGCTTATTCTTAGTTTTCTTTAATATGAGCCTACTAGGCAAGCCTAACTTTTTGTGTCTCCAAGAACATCTGAGCTCCAGTTCCCATGTTTATCTACTCCTAATTCAATGTAGTCTCATGAGGAGATCAGGAACGTAGATGTCAGTGGTCAGAGGTCAACAGGAAGTTCCCCATGTACCAAGAAGAGATTGACTCTCTTGTGAAAATAGTACAAAGACATGTCCTGGATACAGGAGGCTGACATGCTCCTCATTTTTGCATTTGGGAATTGTGCTATATACTTCTTAATTTCAGTTTAGAGTGTTAGTCATGACCTTAGGATCGTAGGGTTGGAAGAGTAGGAAGGGCGATATTAAAACTTAAAAGTAAATGACTTTATGATGTATAAATCCTCTCTTCAGTATCCCAATCAAGTAGATACTTAAGTCTTTGTTTGAACACTTCTGGGTACAGATAACTCACTCTGAAAACCATCTAAGGTTGGAAAATCCTACATTTTGTTAAACCACCATTCTTTTCTCTGTGACTTCAATCCATTGTGGAATTTATATTTAGTGAGTACTTAGTAGGTCCCAGGCACTATCCTATATGCTTTTAGTCTTCAAAAAACCCTATGGCATAGCTAATATTAATAACTTAATTTTACCAGTGAGGAAAACAAGTTATAGAAAGGTTAAGCAGCTTATACAATGCCACACAACTAGAAGTAAAAACTGAAGGGACTAGGACTCCTATCTAGGCCGTAGGATCTCTCACCCAGTGCTATTCATTGACCCTACAATATTCAAAATCTAGTATAATCTCTAGAATAGATGAAATTAATAAGCATTTTTCAGTTATAAAGTTTTCTAAATCATTGGAGAGAGGAGATGGGATGTGGAATTAAGTCAGGGAATGATATTTGGATTTCTTGTTTATTCATTCATCAAATGTACCCACTAAGGTGTGGCACCCTTAGAGATGCCGCAGATAAAGCAGTGAATGAGGTATACCAGTCGTGCCCTAATGGAGCTTACATTCTAGAGAGGGGAGGCAGATGGAAGCAGATAGTGAACCAGAAAGTATCAGATAATGATCAGAGGGAAACCAAGCAAGGTAATATGATTGTAACTGTTGAGTGATTCTACTTTCGATAGGAGGCATTCTACTTTCTGAGGAGGTAACATTTGATCTGAGAACAGATATTTGGTATTTACATTTATTATTATTTAGAATTAGAAATGTGAGCTTTCCAATGTATCAAAAATTGTGGTAATAAAATAAAATCCTCCTACAACATGAACATAATACATTTTCCCCAACTTACCTCTTTTCCTTTATCCACAATATAGTGGGTTTGAGTCAGCTCTGAGTTGAGATAGCTGTTATTGACATTCCCAGGTTATATTTAAATCTTTCCCAAGCAGAAGAGAAGCCGGGGGGGGGGGGGGTGTCTCATGTACTTTGATGTCTATCCTGTGATTTTAATGACTTCTCAGTGTTCCTTCTAAATTATGTTTAGGTCTGTACATCTTCTTTGTGTCAGAAGCCAGATGGTTTCAAATGACTGTCCTGTGTAATCAGACAAACTCTGAGCAAAACTAGTTGTTGTTGTTTTTTTTATTTCTTCTCTTTCCTGTCTGTAATTATATATTACATGTTCATTTGATTGGATCACATATAGAGTCAATGTCAGTTTCTGGTTTCCATTTCCCTTTCTCTGTAGTTTCCCATTTTAAACAGCTCTTTATTCCATAGGTTCTGTGACTGTGGGTAATTACAGTAGCTGTGACTTTAAGGATTAAGGCTTTCCTCTGTAAGGACTATCAATTAGAATAGGGACATGGAAGCAGACAGCTGTCAGTCCACAGAGAATGCCAGGAGTTTCAAGAGTTATCTAGAGGTGCCATAAGTGTTTGTGCTTTCTGTCTGGAATACATCTCCTTACAGAGTTTACGTGTGTGTGTGTGTGTGTGTGTGTGTGTGTGTGTGTGTGTGTGTGTCTCAGACCCTCCTTATCTCTGAAGATTTAACAAAAACAGCCACCATTTCATGGTTTCGGGCTTTTCCTGACACTCGTTTCCTTGTCTACGCACATCCTCCTCCACCCCGCTGGCCTCCCTCCTAAGTAGCTGTATCCTGGATTCGGCTCCGGTGCTTTATGGCACACGCACACGCTTACATATGTACAATTCTGCGCTGCACGGAGATCCTTGACGCCAGAGACCAGGGACCGTGCCCTCTTCTTATTCATTTTCTTATTTTTTTATCGAGGTGGGCTTCACGGAACAAAAAAAGTAACCATTTTAAAGTGAACAGTTCAGCAGCATTTAGTACATTCAGTGTTGTGCAACCACCATGGCTATCTAGTTCCAGAGTATTTTCATCATCCCCCAAGGAAACCCCATACCCGCCAAGCAGTTGCTCCCTGCACCTCCCTCCCCCCAGCCCCTGGCAACCACTTTGTGTTTATTTTTGTATCCTCGGCGCCTTGCATAGTACCTGGCTCAGTAGCTTGCATAGCACCTGGCTCAGTGCCTTGCATAGCACCTGGCTCAGTACCTTGCATAGTACCTGGCTTGGTACCTGCGTAGCACCTAGCTCAGTACACCTTGCATAGCAGCTGACTCAGTACTTTGTATGGTACCTAGCTTAATAAATGTTTACTAGAATAATGAATGGATTACTCATTTCTAAAAGGAGAGGAATTGTCTTTATTTAAATTGCTTCACTCATTCCCACTATTTTGGACTAACCAGCATGAGCCAGGCAGTGTGCTGGGAGCAGGTCATGGAGCAGTGAACAAAACGGACATGTCCCTGCCCTCATGGAGTTTATGAATGAACCCAGTGCCGTCCAACCGAAATAATATGAGATCCACATATGTAAGCCTTCCATAGCTACATGTATTAGTTTTTTGTTACGGCCATAAAAATTACCACACACTTCGTGGCTTAACACAACCTACATGTACGCTCGTATAGTGTACTAAGGTCAGAACACTAATGTAGTTCTCACTGGACTAAAATCAGGTGTCAACAGGGCTACATTCCTTCTGGAGAAATCCATATTAAATCTTGCAAATATCATGTGTGTTTCACACGAAAGCACATCAGCTTGAATTAGCCATATTTCAAGGGCTCAGTAGCCACATATGCGTGGTGTCTACCATATTAAACAGCACAGATCACCATGGGGATAGAAAGACTCTGAGAAATAATGACAAGTTTGATATATGTCAAGACAAAGTACAGAGTCCTATAAGATAATACCGTAGGAAGCCTAATCTTCTGCGAGGTGTGGGAATGTTTCCTAGAGAAAGCAGTGACCTAAATGACAAGTGGATTGGGTTTTAAAAGCAAAAGGAGAGATTATATGCTCCCTTCCTCTCCCAGTTTGAAACCCGTAAATAGCTTCTATTGTCCTGTGACAGAAGTTCATGTTAAGGATTTGGGGCTAGCCTAAGTAGAGAAGTGATAGGATTAGATATGCGATTCTTAGAAAAACAATTACGCTGGCTGCTTTTAAGATCCTGTTTTCTTCTGCTCTTAATATTTTCCCCTGAGTTGTCTGTTTTACATTGAAGAAAATAGTTTATGTTCTATCAATGCTTCTCTCATAGGTGTCCCATTAGACCACGAGGTCAATTCACTTCAGTGGACAGTAAATTCATCCATTTTTTTTCTTTGTAGTCTTTAGGGACTTACATATTACAATATATTCTAAGATGTGCTTTCTTAATTCTCCCAGGCCACTAACCTCTGGTTTCAGTCAAGGTGTGTCCTCACCCCTGGTACCCATAGCAGACTGTCATGCCACCTCTGTGGGTTGATTTTACAGAAGAGGAAACTGGCATAAAATTCCGAATGGCTAAGCTGCCATCTGGCACTGTGCTAAGTTCTTGAGGAATCTGCATTTTATTCTTCTGATGCCAGTCCTGGTCCCGCTGTTTTGAGCTGCTGGGATAAACCAGAACTTGCCAGTAACCACAGTGTAAAAGCACCCCATAACACGAGCCTCTCAAGAAGAGTTTAAAGAATGATGGTTCAACAGGAAGGCAGAGGCGCTTCTTAGGAACAATCGAACAAAACTAATTTTAGATGGGTTGAAAGACACGGACCGAATATGGTCCTACTGAAGTCTTCTCTGTCACTTACGTCTCTCCAGAGAGTAGCTGATGGCCTTCCATTTTTGGAGGGTAGGGTTGGGAACAGTAGTGCAGTTACCTGTGATTTACCTGGTCTGTTTTATGAAAATAGTCTAAGTCCGGCAAATTTTCAGTCTTATCTCTATTTTCAGACCCTGCTTTGCAGAGGGTCTGAATTTCCACAAGGGAAGAGAAAATAACATGCCGCTTTGACTAGGCTACATTTTCCTTTCTGTCACATTTCGGTGTGATATCTAGTTTCTGGAGCATTAAGTGGGTGTACGCATAATGCAATTAAGCGTTTCTCAACATAGTGGCCAGTCTTTGTGGAGGAACTTGAATAACCTGGATATTCCACACCCTGTGTCTCAATGTTGTGAATCCGTGGAAATACCCGTGCTGCGATTCTTGACGGAGAAAGTCCCCTACTATGATAAAGCATGTTTGTAGGAAACCAGCGGTTTCTCTGCTGAGAACTCAAGCATAACAGGTGTTTAAATAGCACAGATGCCCTGCCTGGGATTAAAGTTGAAAATGTAAGTGTATGTGTTAGTCAGCTGTGGAAGTGTTACAACTCGAGCGTCCTCCCACCTCTCATGATTTTGGTTTATAGTCAATTACAAAGATGAAACACTTTGGAAATAGCATGCCGGATGCATACATTAAATCATTTTCATTCATGTCTTCTGAGCACTGATTTTAACCCAAAACATTAATTTCAGTAGAAATGGATGTATTGCACATTGGAGGTCAAGTTAATAGAGTGGGTACGTGCCAGTGAGCACTCAGGCTGAAAGGACCCTCGCATTTGCAGAACTCGGTGACAATATTGCACTTTTTCTAATTGGATGGGAAAAGCTGGTTCGTGGTTCACTGTGTTGATGAGCATCTTTATAACCTTTTAAGACCCCTACCTATCTGAAAAGTCCTTCACACGGGCTCTTGTTTTTCCCTACCAGATTGACACATATAATATTACATTTTAAATAGCACTTAGCCTGTCATAGGCAGCATTAGCTTTGAAGATTTGCGGTCCATGTTCTAATTTTGAGGGCAAAAATTGGTTAAATGACAGGAGAAGTATGGCAGTTTGTGAACAAAATTCTTTCTGAGTTTCGCTTTCTGTTAGGGTCATCCATATCCTGTCACTAACCTCATTAGGTCAAGGGCTTAGAGGCATTTTCTGTAGAATTGGCATATGTTTTGGTGACAGTGGTACAACGTTTTAGCATCTCGACAGCGACTTTCTTTCCTGTTTTGGGGGGGGGGGAGGGGACAATCGTTTTCAAATACCTCTCATTTTTAGCTTAAAAAATGAATATTGCTCGGCACATTTTGCCTCGGGAAAGCCTTTAAAGCATTTTGGAGGTTGTCTCACCTCTCCCGAAAGTCAGAGACTTCCACAGACCCTCAGCAGCAGCTGTGAGACCCAAGCAATTGAAGTCAACTTCTGTGGCAAGACCGCTTGTCTTTGGATGCTGTGCTTTCGTTTGTCCTAAACTTACCGGGCATCTGAGGCAAACAACATGCTACGAGTTTGAATCTTTAAGGAATGTTCCTTTCCTGGAGTGACGATGGGAGAAGATAGGTTAATATTGAATGTGGACCGTGGAATGGAACCTCTGTAGCCAGGCCTGTCTGGGTAACAGACTGGCAGGGCTGTGGCGCTCACTTGCATCTGGAATAGTGGATCAGCACTGAACAGATGCTGGTGAGAAATAGGTCGTCGTAGCAGTGGAGCATGAGAACGCACACGTTTCTTTATTCTTGCGGCGACAGGCATTGCATTTCATTCGTGCTAACTATGGAAATGTCACGCCCTCTTTGCAATATGAATACATGCATGATAGCAAGCCTTGGCAGCCTCCAGAGGTAAAAACCAAACTGGCTACAGAGGACTCCTACAACCCCATTTCCATGGTACAGATAATTCTCTCAACATTACAGAATGGAACTGGTGGGGGGAGGGGGACGCGTAAGAGTGCATGGGGTTTGAATACACACATTCCTGAGTGCCTTCTTAGTTGCAGACACCCAGAAGGACGCCGATTCACAGGGGTCCATCAGTCTTATGAAAGGGGAAGTCACTGAGATAAGAAAAATGAGCAGCATGAGGACAGGAAGCAGTGACATTCAATGAGTCCTTGTCACCAGCAGTCATTAGCATGCAAGCCTGCTGTTAGTTTTTCATGCTTTATGCGATTTCCTTGACCAAGCAGAGAGCCTTTGGAGCACTAGTAGCAGTTAATATCACACAAGTTATTGTTTCTTTCTGGAATGCCTTATATTTTTTAGTACCAATGAGGTCCTTCTGTGTCCCCATGTGCCTCTAAAATTTTAAAGAGAATCAAAGAATGCATAATTTATATCTGTCCCAGAGGTAATGGAGTGACTCAGTGATATCTATGAAGGGATGATTTTAAATTTCATGTCTTATGCAAGAGGTGATTTTTATGTGAAAACTGCAAGAACTGGCCTCAGGGATAACCAGATAATTATCCCTCTAACAGCAGGGCTAGATTCCAGGGGGATTATGGCTGAAAGCTGTGGTGTATCAGCTTTGCCCTTGTGAATCCTGGTTGCCACAATGGAACACATAGCAACTGATTGCACTGCATGGAACACATCTTACCTCTGCCTCTGGAGAGTGCCTGCTGGAGACCTGTGTCTCAAAAGGCAGGTGAGCAGAGATTTCCTGTGCAAGAATTCAGGACAAGGCTGAGTGAGATTTCTGTTTACAGCAACAGCAGGGGAAAAAAAAAAAAAAATTGCTTTCTCTGTTCCTGAAGGCACTCACTGATGAATCAGATAAAACCCATTAGTCCTTAAGCCCCCAGTGCGATGACCCACCCTGGATCATCATTGTTTTTCACTGAGCTCCCAGCGCCGAGACCCTCCTCCCCTCAGCCCCTGGTATATGGAATGTTGCAACTGGAGAGGTCTCAGAGCTTCCGAGGGACAAGAGAGCAAAATCATATTCTGCTGTCTTCAGCTTGGTTAAAAGTCTCCATTCTGTTCTTTGAGCCAAACCATTTTTAGCATTTGCTTTTAAGCATTTTGTGACTACTTATTTTTTCTCTGGGAAAATTTATGTGCAAAGGTACAAAGTCTTGTAATTTAGTTGGGGAAGAAGCTTGTATGGGGAAGAAGCATAGCATTCCAGCTGGTGGAATTGGAATTTTTTTCAGCTTGATTCTCTGTTGTTTATTTCTTGTTTGTCTCCATCTTTTTCTGTATGTCTGTTGGTGCATATATGTTTTATTTATGTAAATACAATTTACTTTATTTATACATAGACATCTTCATTGTATTGACCTCTTCCTCTCTCAGAGAAGGCTCCTGATAAGGTACCCTATAATCTCTTAATTTCTCTTCATCCTAGGAGACTTTTCTGCTGTATTACCCTGTTGACCACCTGCTTCTACTTGAAACACTCCTTTTTTTTTTTTTTTTTTCATTTACTGCCAAGTTAGCTAACACAGTGTATACGGTGTGCTCTTGGTTTTGGGGGTAGACTCCCATGATCCGTCACTTACATACAACACCCAGTGCTCATCCCAACAAGTGCCCTCCTCAGTGACCATCACCCACTTCCCTGCTCCCTGTCCCACCCCCCCCCCCCCAGGCCCCTGTCAACCCTCAGTTTGTTCTCCGCATTCAAGAATCTCTTATGCTTCACCTCCCTCTCTGTTTGACACACTCCCTTTTGCTTTTGAGATGGTTCTGACCATGTAAAAGATCGTTCCTTCTACTTGTCTAATAGACATATGGACAAGCAAAGGTTTAGAGGTTGACGAAAGGTATTTAGAGATTCCCTACTTGTACTTCAGATCTCAGACAAGGAATTCAAGGCCTCACATTTCTTTATCACTTCTTTAATAATCTCCTTGAAAGGTAGCTTTAAGGTGTGGGTTCTCCTGCTTGAGCTCAGATCTAGTTGAGAAGCAAATGCCAGAGTCAGATGAGTGGCGCTCGCACCATAGGTTGACTACCAGGATGGATGAACTGGAGAATTTGGCATACGCCCAAGACCACACGGGCTTCTTAGTACAGCCCCATTGATATAAACCGACCTCTCAAGTGCAAGCAGAGCTAGACAGCCTCAGCCCCCTGTGCCGTGGCAGGCAACTGAAAGCATAACGACATAGGAGGTCCTGTATCTGCTGTGAATTTAAGGGGACGAGATGATAAGCTGGACAAGCTCAATTCCTTTTCCCAAACTCAAAAATCAGATAAATTACTCCTTGCCAGAGAGAAGTGAATGGGAAGGCTGAGATTGTATCTTCTTGTGAAATTGATGTTCCCTCCGTTCTATGGAAATATAAGGAATGGGGAGAGAGGCTAAGCATTCATCCCCAATAGGAATTTTGGAACCATTTTCTTAAGGCCATCTTGCCCCAAATATAAAATATGTAAAATGTTGCCATGGGAAGACTAAAATCCTTCCAGCTCTGCTCATTTGCTAATTCCTTCTCACCAGGCCTCTCCATCCCTCTCTTCTTCCACTGCCCACCTGGGCGGCCACTGCTGGCATCATGCATAAGCCGTCTTTCCTCCAGACTCCTACTGTCTGTAATGAGTCTGGATGAAAGACACTCATTCACTCTAGCCCACTGCAGTCTGTTTCTTCCTGGTCCTTCCCCTCCACTGAGATTGCTCGCGGTGATGTCTCACTTTTCCCTGTATTTGTCCCTCCAAGTTGTAAGATCCATCGTCTCTGTGGTTTCCCTTCCACTCGATCATCAGGAGACACTAACATGGTTGATATTCCTTCCTATTTTAATTTCTCAATGCCCCTTTGGCTTTGTAAGTGCTCCAGTTTCTTCGATATCTTACTCTTCCCCAAAGCCTTTCTGCAGTATTCTTTACCTTATCCATCCATGGCTGCTGCTACTACCCGTATGCTGATGACTCCCAGACGACTGCCTTCAGCTCCCACTCCTTTCTCCAGCTCTAGGCCCAGATCTCCTGACTTTCTTATTTCTGCTGGAACCCATCTTATCATGGCTTTAAAATGTGGAACTCTTCAACTTACAAATTAAATCTCATAAGAAAATCTGCTTCTATTCTCTATCCCATCTCTTGGCCAATGTCATCAGTATTCCCTTCGCCTCCTGAACTGAAAACCTTGAGGGTACTCTCGGTTATATTCAGGGTGTCCTAAACTGTGTTGGATGCTAAGAAAACAGAGACAAATTGAGACAAAAATCCCTGCTCGCAACCAGTTCTCAGATATTAATTCGAACTCATTAACAGAGCATGAGACAGGTACAATGATGAACTGTTTATGGGAAAGGTAAAGAAAGGAATGACTCACTTTTCCCAGGGTGTGATGTGGGGTAATTGGTGAACTGGGTTTGTAAAACCAAGCTGGAGTTTGTCAAGCAGATGAAAAGGCAAAAACACCCTGCTAAAAGAAAACAAAAAAGCAAAAACAATGGAAACTAATTAAGAACATGAAAACTAATTTGACAATAAATTTCATATAATAATAATTTAAAAAAGCAAACACAGGGGCGCCTGGGTGGCGCAGTCGGTTAAGCGTCCGACTTCAGCCAGGTCACGATCTCACAGTCCGTGAGTTCGAGCCCCGCGTCAGGCTCTGGGCTGATGGCTCAGAGCCTGGAGCCTGTTTCCGATTCTGTGTCTCCTTCTCTCTCTGCCCCTCCCCCGTTCATGCTCTGTCTCTCTCTGTCCCAAAAATAAATAAACGTTGAAAAAAAAAAATTAAAAAAAAAAAAAAAAGCAAACACAAAAAAACCTCGAACTGGAAACATCACGATGTGGTCAGGGAGCTACGAGGGGCACACTCTCAGGGAGTGAGCACTGGCAGCAGGTGAAACTCCTCCAGGGTGGTGAAGGCCAGATGGAGAAAGATGGTTTGTTCACCGCTGAGGAGCTTGCCCTTTCTACCCCATGCAAAAGATTGTCATAAAGGAAGAGGCGTTGTTGCCATATGCCCCTCCGTGCCGAAAGGCGGGGAGACTCTTTTTTTGCTGGAGTGTCTTCTACCCAAGCCTATGGATTACAATGAAATCAAAGCTTTTAAGATCTGTGGGCCAAAAAAGGGGGAACAGGAGAATAGAAAACAGAGAATAATTGGTAAATTGATCAATGAAGGGATCCTGGTTGAATATCTGGGGTCTGTCTCTCTATCTCTCCATCCCTCCCTCCCCTCCGTTCATCCATCCATCCAATTTATTTATCTGTCTGCCATGACTGGTTTTTATATGCTTGTGTGGTGTATTTCGTAAGAGAGCCCAATGAGAATGAAGAACCAGGGATGAGAAGAGCAAACATGATCTAATACTATTATAGAAAAAGGTCATTTTATTAGCACTGTGGTTTGGAAAGGGGTGATATAATGTAGGGCGGAAGAATCCTTAAAGAACTACTGAAGTATTCCTGATGAAAGGTTAAGTGAGTAGATGAATAAATGAAGGAATACATTTATATCTAAGGGCACACGGCTATTTACTGCCTGTTACCTGTGTTTTTTTTTTTTTTTTTAAAGCTTTTCTTACAAAGAGACCTCAGCCACGGTGCATAGAATCGTTGTTTCACTAAACATTTATCGATTACCTACAGGTGCTGTAAGTCCTGGGGATCTGACAGACTTGTATTCATAAACGGACAGCATGAAATCATTAGATTGCACTTTCCCATCATACCAGCCTCAGGATTCTTCTTAGCAGACCCTTCAGCCGCCGCTGCTAATAGATCAAAATTGGCTTTCGCAATGAAGTCTGTTTGCCTTTCTCTGTCTAGTCTCATCAATACAATGAGGTTTAAAAACTTAATGATTGCAGTGATGAAAATAATAATTACACTAATGGACTGAAATCAACAGACTAATGTAGGAACTTGAATTTTGGCAGACCCAGAAAAACACAAGTTTTAGGACTTGCTGTGGGTGAAAGAGCAGCCAAGGCGAGACTGGTAACGGTCTGGGTGCGTTATTTTAGGAGTTTGGTTCTTTCTTATTCATGTCACTCTCTCTTCTTTCAACTTACGATCTGACTGGAGCCTTATTTAGGAGCTTAGGTAGAATGGGCAGATCTCACAAAATGTTTCCCGGAAAAGGTTAAGGTTCGTTTGGTTGAAGTATGATTTTTCTCTTTCTTAGTGACAGAAATGGCCGGAGGAGTCTCTGACTTTCTTCCAAAGGCACCCCGACACATTTGCTGAGGACAGCGCTTCATTCTAAAACACTGAAATTTTGTTTCCTATATGAACGCATGTTCTTTTTTTTTTAATTTCTTTTTTTAACATTTATTTTTGAGACAGAGAGAGACAGAGCATGAAGGGGGGAGGGGCAGAGAGAGAGGGAGACACAGAATCGGAAGCAGGCTCCAGGCTCTGAGCCATCAGCCCAGAGCCCCACGCGGGGCTCGAACTCACAGACCGCAAGATCGTGACCTGAGCTGAAGTCGGATGCTTAACCGACTGCGCCACCCAGGCGCCCCTATGAACGCATGTTCTTAACGCGTGTCGTTCTCCACGGACAGCGTGCTACGTACCAGCTGTTTCCGAAGGCTTCATGCGTGTCAGGGATTATCTTTTTGAGGCAAAGCATTTATCTGACACCTTTGGTCAAAATATTGTGGCTGTAGCCCATATGCTACCCGATTTAGCTGCAGTGTATAAATACTAGTACCAATTGTCAAAGAATTGAAAAAAGTGTTATTCGATCACAAAGAAAGATCTACCACCTATGAGTTTTTCATATTATGTTCCGAAAGTACAACGGGTCAGCATTTTTTATAGTAGGAAAGCCTTTTCTGTGGTTTTTAGAGACCCAAAGTAAACACTTTTAAATGTCAAAAAGCTTAAAAATCCAAACAGGCTGTAGTCTCATTAGAGAACAGACTGGCAAGAATTCACAAATCGAAATACCCTCCCATAAAATTTATTGTAAACAAGAAGTCAGGAAAAGGCATGGACGTAATTCAATAAATATCAGGCTCTGGGTTTCTATTTTCTTAAATTCAAAGATGTTTAAAGTTACATAATTGTACCCTGATACGTTATCATGATTTACCAATCTTGCTTTACAAATTCTGTTTCCCTTCCTTGCAGCTCTGACTGTGGGGGAGAAGAGTACACATGTAGATTAAGTGCTAATCCCTCCTCTGCAAGGTGCTATTATCTCTCTATACCTCAATTTCTCTCCTCCAAATTAGAGACATTTATGATTCTCCTTTTCCTACTCTTCATAAGTATATAAAAATTAGTCATTGGACCATGTCTAGACAGGGGTAAAATTAACTCTAGGAATTATGTTTATTATTTTAGGTAACTTTAACCTTTTTTTAATGGACATAATTGTGTCCATTTTGAAGCATATAAACATTTTTAAAAACTATTATATAAAGGTTACATAAAAGTAATAGAACTCTTGGCTGAAGGTGATGTAATTTTTAAAACAATAATGGAGATAGAAATTTGCAAACAAATTGATGTGGAGAAAAGCACTAGATACTGATGTTGTATTAAAATGTGTTACTTTGGGGAGCCTGGGTGGCTCAGTCAGTTAAGTGGCCCAGGTCATGATCTCAGTGTTCGTGAGTTTAAGCCCGGCACCGGGCTCTGGGATGACAGCTCGGAGCCTGGAACCTGCTTCAGGTTCTGTGTCTCCCTCTTTCTCTGCCCCTCCCCTGCTCATGCCTCTGTCTCTCCCTCTTTCTCAAAATAAATAAACTTTAAAATAAATTTTTTTTTAATGTGTTACTTTGATAACTCTTGAGAGTTAAGTGTAAGGAATATGCCCTGATACTGACTTTCCTGTCAAGGATTTGGATGTCACATTGTTTTTTTTTTTTTTTTTCTAATCCGAGCTTTCAGGCCACGAATTATGCTATCAGGTTTTAGTTGTATTTTTCTTTCCATCTGTTCTGGTGAGTTTTAAAAAGTTCTTGGAGAGAACAATCAGAAATTGACATGAGGCACTTTGTTCAGATCATGAATAAACAAATTGATTTATTGGATGGAATAACATTTTCCATTGGCTGTGTCTACATTTAGGAGGATAGATTGTTCCATGCCTTCTTATATAAGATGCTCTGGGCCTAATCACCAAAAAAAAAAAAAAATAACAGACAGGACTTTAGACATAATAATTGGTGTAATAAAACAACTCCAGTAATAATAATGGCACACCCTTACATTTTTACAGTACTCTATGATTTGATGATCATTTTCACACATACGAACATTTAAATTCATCTCATTTAGAATACAAGTACAATTCAGTAAGTTATTAAGCTTTCAAAGATCTATACCTTCTCTTCTGAGAGTGGACACAACGTCTTATAATTATTCTCCTATCAAATGATGCCGGTTCAGATAACCCCAAGTTCTCAGTGTTGTTAGCTTCTAGTCTTAGCTCTTTGTTTCTCAGAAATAGTACTTCAGTCCTCAAATAACCAATATTCCTTCTGTTTTGCTGCAGATAAAAGGACTTTAACAAAAGATCACATTCTTTCTTTAAATTTTTTAACATTTATTTATTTTTGAGAGGGGGAGAGAGAGAGTGAGTGAGCGAATGGAGGAGGGGCAGGGAGAGAGGGAGACACAGAGTCTGAAGCAGGCTCCAGGCTCTGAGCTGTCAGCACAGAGCCCGACGTGGGGCTTGAACTCACGAACTATGAGATCATGACCTGAGCCAAAGTCAGATGTCTAACGGACTGAGCCACCCAGGTGCCCCAAAAAGATCAAATTTTAACACAAGACAGCTATGCTGTTGCCGGTGAGAATAACAATTTGTATATTCCAAATCCAGAAATAAAATATATTTATTCACCCTGGGTGTTCATCTTCCTTAGAAATACTAGTAGAATACTAGTAGAAATTCATGTGATATAATAAGTATAAAATTCTTTGACCTGTGCCCTGATGGTTGGCTCTAAAATGACTATACCTGAATTGTTCAAAATACCTAGAATTTGTGGCCAGGTTCATTGATTTTTTTTTTTTTTTTACCCCTTATGACTGTAGAATAATCCTTTTCAAGAAAACAGTATGACCTCATAGAGAATTTTGGCCTTATTATTATTATTTCAGTGTCAGTTATAAACTGGCATATTTATCTAGTCTAATAAATAACAAGTGGGAAAAATGTAAACCATAACGTCTCCAGAGCAACTTAGTTATATTCAACATTTGTATAAGAGAGCATAATTTTAGTAGCAACATCGTTTAGTTGAAAGTTGGCTTAGGAAAACAGGCATTTCTTAAATTTCCTATTCTTAATTGTCACCAATCACAAGTTACTTTCATACTGTAACATGCAAGGTGATTATAAAGATTAAGCATTTAAAAACGAGGCCGACAAATAAAATAGAGAAACCTCTGGAACAGCTGTCATAATAGGTGAGATCCGTTTTCCACCCATCAGTGGCTCGGTTTTGCTTTTCGGAGTGATGCTAAGGGACATTTACTCGGATGGCATGGTTGTGTTTTGGTTTTCGTTTTGTTTTGTTTTTAGACGTATCTTAAAAGGCTAGTGATAAGCTGCAATTATTTTGGTTCCCTTGGTCTCCGTTGGCACATAGCTCAGCCTTGGAACTTCTGCGATTCTCGAATGATTTTGTCCAAAGTGCTCCTTTGGAAGCTCCCAGACAAAACAGGTGAGTAAACGGCAGACGTCTTTCCCTTGGTTAAACCAGTTACACTGGAATTCTGCTGAAGGTGGATTGAAGTCCCACATCCCACACCCTTCCTCCCGGGAGTGTGTCTTTGTAGGTACGGGGGGCCACTGTCCCCTTGTTAGCCTTTGCTTGCCCAAGCCTCTCACTCTCCTCCCACCGTGCTCTTGGGACCCCAGGGCCTCTGAGCTTCTGAGGTCCCCAACCTCATGCATTTTCTGTCAACAGCTGAGGAGTCGCTGAACCTCTGGCAAGCTCCGCCAACAAAAGCCTCAGCCTGCAGAAGGAAGGAGGAGGTGTGTGTTTGATGTGCAAAGCTGGAATTCAGAATTACTTTTTGTTTAAGAAGCATTGCCCCCGGCACTGCCCCCTCCCCCTCCGCTCCAGCCTCGCTGGCTGCCTTTTTGTTCTGTGAACACACGAAACTTTTTCCGGCCTTAGCATCTTTGTTCCCACTGTTCTCTCGGCCAGAAACTCCCTGCCACTTCTCTTCCGTCTCACCATTCGGATCTCCTATAGATGTCACTTTCGTCCACATTGAGTGGCCTTGCACCCCATGACAATACTCCCTTTTACTTTCTTCCTAGCACTTTCCATGGTCCGAAGCAATGTCATTCATCCATTTGTTCATGTCTGTGCTGTGTCCCTTGCTGCCCCCCTTCCCCACACTGAAAGTTAAGCCTCACGAGAGTAGACACCTTGCTTCACGACTGTTGTCGCTCACGACTGTTGTGCTCACGGCTGTTGTGCTCCCTTAGGGCAGGCTAGGCACTGGCGGTGGGTGTTCGTCAGATGGGGAATGAGCAAAGGAAGGAACGCATTTGTGTGAGATGGATGGTTGTGTTCTGACTCTGCCTGAGCAGTTCATAGTCCGGGAGTTCAGGACCAGGCTGCAAAGTTCTCCACCCTGTATAACAAGGTTTCTGTGGGACAGGTGTCCTCTTTTCCAATGCTTGCCTTAGAGACAAACTTTCGAAACACAACTTTCCTGGGGCACCTGGGTGGCCTAGTCGGTTAAGCGTCCGACTTCGGCTCAGGTCATGATCTCGCGGTCTGTGGGTTCGAGCCCTGCGTGTGGCTCTGTGCTGACAGCTCAGAGCCTGGAGCCTGTTTCAGATTCTGTGTCTCCCTCTTTCTCTGACCCTCCCCTGTTCATGCTCTCTCTCTCTCTGTCTCAAAAATAAATAAATGTTAAAAACAAATTAAAAATAAAAAGAAACACAACTTTCCTTTCTTAAGTGAGGGATTAGCTTTACTTCTGTGATAGCAGCTGGTTCCGTTTATTAATTGAGAGCAAGAATAAGTAAACATTTTCTTATTTAAATAAATAGACTTGAGATGTTTGAGAGATGTTTGTTAACTCCTTGGCAATCTACCTTTTTAAAGTTATTTCCTCCTTCTGTCTGGATGCAGCCTTTTGTTGTACTCACACGACTGTGCTCATGGTCCCTACAGGAATGTATGGGCTCCTAGGGCCCTTCGCCCCCTGTGGAGCACACGTTTGTCTTTGCCCATCCTTCCTATCCTCTTCATGTCCTACTCACACCCCAAAGGATGAATGCTGCTTTGGCGCTCCCATTTCTGTGGTCACATAGTATGTAAGTAAAGCTTATTGGACTTTCTCACACTCTCACTGATACTGCTTTCTGCATTCATTACTATTATCGGGCCGTGTTTATTTAAGACCGGCCATATGCCAGGCACTGCTCTGTCAAGTAACTCCTTTTACTCTACAGCAATCCTATAATGTACCTGTCTGATAAGGATATGGAGACTGAGCCCCGAGAGGTTAAATGGCTCTGGGTAATACAATGACCACATCGGGGGTGGGAGGAGGGAGTGTCAGGATTTGCACCTTGCAGTTGGCTCCCCATCAGTATGTGTACAGACGAGCTCATTGTCGGCTGGGCTCATGCCCTGATGTTCTTTGTGTGCTAGGGGTGAGTCTGGTCAATGCCCGACACACAGTATATCCTCAACAAATGTATGTTAGTGATCCTGAGAAGGGATGGGATGAACCCCCCCACCCCCTCAAATATAAGATCTGGCGTAATCGCTGTGAACATGAAAAAGGAATCCTAGGAATTAGCTGAATTCTTTCATAGATGAAGTAGTAATTTTCTAGATCTGGTCGCTCACTCTGCGTTCTCCTCCACTCCTCCCAGAATTGCTGGTAGGGGAAAAGGGGAAACAAAAGAGTAAAGAAATTTTGTGTACTGACTTCTGAGTGACTTCTGTGAAAGGAGCAAGTACTTTGGGGTCAAGATCCCAATTGAGATTAAGGCAGGAGGCTGCCAGGTGAGAGTGAGCACTTTATAAATGGCCCTGTGAGCGTGTGAAACTTGAGGAGGGTCTCTACCAATTGGTCCTGGTGACCTTGTGCCTGAGATAAGCAAGATACCCGAAGAGCAGGTCACGGTTGGCATCATGCAGTCCATATTTTAGAGTTACTGATGTTATTGTTGAAAATGTCGTCTTTTCTGGAAGACTGTCCCCCATCCCGATGCAACAGCAAAGTCAACAGAGAACAGAAAAATTAGAAAAAGTGTTTGCAATACACACGGTAGATGATGGACTGATTCCCCTGATAAACAAGGGCCTCGTTCGTCTCCATCAGTAAATAGGAAAAGCCCAGTGGAAGAAAATGAGGAAAGAATATTAACGGTCAGTTCAGAGACTAGCCTGCTTCTCAGAAATATGGCCTCATTAATGATGAAAAAAAATAAGATAGTATTTTTCACTTGTCAGTTGAAAACAGTTCACGCAGCTGGCGCTATCGAGAGAGGGCAAGAAGTTTCCACCCTGCTGGAAGGAGCGTAGATTGGCAAAATATATTTCGGAGGCGTTCCCGTTGTGCCTGTACACGATGTGTAGCTGTCACTGTAGGAATGCGCGTTGCTTCTTTTGTAACGTGACAACTTGGAAGTGGCCTAAAACTACGCCGATAGAGATCTAGGTTTTACAGTGACCTGTTCATAGGATGCAACATAGCCATTTAAAAAAGCGAGTCAAGGGGCGCCTGGGTGGCGCAGTCGGTTAAGCGTCCGACTTCAGCCAGGTCACGATCTCACGGTCCGTGAGTTCGAGCCCCGCGTCGGGCTCTGGGCTGATGGCTCAGAGCCTGGAGCCTGGTTCCGATTCTGTGTCTCCCTCTCTCTCTGCCCCTCGCCCGTTCATGCTCTGTCTCTCTCTGTCCCAAAAATAAATAAACGTTGAAAAGAAAAAAAAGCGAGTCAACCTGTGCCAGTGATGTGGGACAATGCTGCTGGGGTTCTGTAACGAGCTGAGCACGTTTGAATAAGATAGCATGTTTTCATACAGTTTAAGCACATGCCAGCAAATATGCACGTGGTTTTATGTGCACGACTGTACACTAAGCCGTTCGTGGTTCTTAGCTCTAGAAGGTGGGACTGTGGTGGGGGGCATACCTACATTTCTTGCTTAGTCTTTTGACCTCATGGGAGCTTTTTACTTTCTCTCGTATTACTTTTATAGAAACACCCTTGTTAGAGTATATCTAAAGCCCTTTACCGAGGGAGAATATGTTTCAGCATTTCTAAAACGCTAGTTAACCTGAAAAATTAGACCATCTTCCTTATGGTCCCTGCTCCTGGAATGTTGTAATTCCTATTAGAAATCAAAGTTTCCTTTGTTATATGTTATAAACACCATACCTTTTGCTGGCTTCCTCCATGACTTTTCCACCACTGTTCTGGGTGGTTCCTTTTCTGTTGCATTACCTTTGACAACTGACGTGAAGGAGGAAGTCCCACATAGTCTCTGCAGGTGTGATCCTTGAGCTTCTTCTCATAGCTTTGGATACGTATGATTTGAGGTAATTTATATATAACCCGAGAGCATTAAAGGAAGCATATTTAAATAAGTGCTCCTTTTCAGAAGTTGTCTCAGTTGCCTGAGAGACCGCGAGGTCTAAGTCTGCAGAATCTGCGGTGAGTTTGGGGTCCCTAGATTTAAAGTCCCCTTAAATCCTGCGCTCTCTTCCATGTTGTGGAGGAAGTAAGGTTGTGCACAGAATACCAGATTCCAGTGCTCTTTATAAAGAGCCAAATGGTAAAAATGATTTTGAAGAAGAGACACTGCAAATGAAGAAAAAACAAAACAAAACAAAACAACGTACAAAAATGTGTTTGGAAGGGGTTTTGTGGCCTGTGACCCTTGCACATTTGAGGGATTAGCAAGCCAGAGGGTGTGTCTCATTCTAAATGTTATTCCCCAGCACGCTTGCACGGGCACAGCTGAATTCTGTTGAGACATGCCAATTGGCCAGATGTGTGTGAGTTTCCCAGATGAGCTGAGTGGTGCAATGAACTCAGAATGTCCCTGGTAACATATTTTCCCCTGCTTGTGCTTGTGACACCTTTTTTGTTGCGGAAGCCAAATGGCTTGCAGGGAAAAGAGGGTCAAGGGAGAGGGAGGCTGGAAAAGGAGATGCGTTTTCTCCTCTTTAAGGGGACAAAGTGAGTGTGTTCAGAGGCTAGAAGCAGACAATCACGTGGCAAAAAAGAAATACTCTTATCAGACAGATAGCTTGCTCCCAAAGACCCTATCGGCCAACTGGTAAAAGGAAGTCGGCTACATGAAAATATTTTATTTATTTAAAAAAAAATTTTTTTTTCAACGTTTATTTATTTTTGGGACAGAGAGAGACAGAGCATGAACGGGGGAGGGGCAGAGAGAGAGGGAGACACGGAATCGGAAACAGGCTCCGGGCTCTGAGCCGTCAGCTCAGAGCCCTATGTGGGGCTCGAACTCACGGACCGCGAGATCGTGACCTGGCTGAAGTCGGACGCTTAACCGACTGCACCACCCAGGCGCCCCTACATGAAAATATTTTAGAAAGCAAATTCAATAGCTTTCTTACATGAAAACAAACAAACAAACAAACTCTACTTCTCTTTCATCTTTGTATCTTTTGTGGATTTCCCATCTATAATTTTGCCATAATGATCCATTGTGCCCTTTACCTGGAAGAGTGGGGAAAGAAGAAAAAGAATGAAAAAGAATGAACTGTCTGATCTCTTCAGTGTTGAAAGATGGAAGTGTCTATGATAAGGTATCGCAGAGGCGAAAATAAATAAATGAAAACCTGGCAGAGCGACTAAAGCAAATCGGTGACGAATTTGTTGTGATCCGTGATAGAAATGCCAGACTTCCCCCGATGCCACCCCGAACCTGGACCCAACCTGGAAACATCTTGGCTACTTCAGCCTCGTGCTGGAATCTTAGTCCAGCCCAGCAGCCCACCCTGCCCTGCTGTGCCTCAAAGGGCGTGGGCAGCCGGCTAATTGTCTTCAAAGGAGCTACCACTTGAACAAGGACACCCCTAGAGGAACAGTTCACACTGGAGCCTGCAAAGTTCTTGCAACCACTCCAGCCCCGTCATCAACACCACAGCTGACGGCCTTTCTGCTGAAAAACTGACAGTGGTCAGAGAAGTGCTTACGGAGGAGGGGAAGGGCAGCCACCAGCTAGAGGCCAAGCAAAGATGTCTCTTGTTTTGCCCAGAGGTGCCCAGGTCGGCAGATGCTACCTTCTTCTTGACGACTCAGCACCACGTTGGTTCCCTGGCTCTCACACCGTGCCACCGAGGCAGCCTTCCAGGTAGCCTGGGCTCGTGGTGCAGCTCTCATGGACGGGACCCGCCCCGATCCCTCTTTGTTGTGGTTTACCGCCCTGGGATGCCAGGCCTAGATTTGCTCACACTTCATAAGGCGGGAGACAATGTGCGTGTGGAAGACGTATAGTTCTAGCTGGGCGCATAGGCCCCATCGGCTGTGACCTTCTGACCAGCAGATCTCCCTGTGTTTTGTTTCTCACCATTCCTGGGCTTGGTTTAGTTTGGTTTTCTGCTTCGAGCCACAAAATGCATCTTCCACTTTGAGCCCAACTCCTTGAGCCGCGAGAACCTAGCAGGTTTAACTGAAAGGCATCTTAGGATGTTACGCTTGCCAGGGACCGGTGAGGTCGGAGGAGAGTGCTGTTTCTAGCCCCGTGTGAAGCCCCTGGACCTACGGGGCACCAGACTCCATTCGGAATCAGAAGATCAGTCAAAGCCACGGGCTCCTCACCTCTGCCATCTTTGTCCCCTCGGAACATAGAAACCCTTGCAGATGGAAGGTCCTCTCTCCCACACTCATTTCTCTTTCTGTCAGGAAGTTTCTTCCACCAGGACCGTCATCCAGTGCCCTTCCCCTGAAACCGTGGCTTGCTCCTAGGTCTTCTGAAGCCTGTGTTCCACAGAAAGCAAGACCTATGGTTAATGATGTAGGGAGACTTGCCTTCTTTTGTTGCTGGGTTGCCAGCCGCGACCTTCATAAACAAATTTCCTGATGTGACCTCTAAGTTCTCAGCTTTAACTTGCTGTGAGGGTAGACAGAGCTACAGTAAAGTAAGATGAGCTTATAAGAAAAAAAATATTTTAAATTAAATATTTACAAAGTAAAAGGTGTAGCAGAATCAAAAGAGTGTCTATATGGACTATCATCTCTATAAATAGACAATGTAGTGTCCTTAAGGGAAAGCATCATATTCTCTGTATTGAACACCGCAAAAATGTTTCTTTTGTCTTTTGCAACATAGTAGAAAAGAAAAATAATGAGTTCTAGAGCTGAAACAATTGGGCAACTAAGCCTAGTAACTTTTTTTAATTGCTTGCTTGTTTTCCTTGAAGGATCATCAAAGAACATGGGAGAGGTTAAGAGTTTGGCCAAAAAAAAAAAAAAAAAAAAAACTATTATTTACGCCTCGTGATACAGTTCGAGCTCACCACAGGATGCTTTTTGCTATGCTTTGAACGTCCATTTGGCATCAAAGTACTTTTAATTTTAGGAAACCATCCCCAACGGAGAGTATCTTAAGTAAGGAAGAGATTTGGGAAGATTGAAAACTGTTAAGTGTGGGAGGAGGTGGGTTATAACTGCTGAACCTTCCTCTGCTTTGATTTCTCTGCTCTGTATGTCATCCCTAGCTGCAGTGGAACAGATTCATACATATTTACCAGTTGCAAATTATAAATGTGCAGCCCAGAGAGTAGCAATGTTCTGTGTCTTTCTTCTTTTCTTCCTGCACTAATGATTCAAAAAGTCTTCACACATCCAGAGTTTTGGAGACTGGTTTTGTAACTTGTCATTTCCTTTGTGTTCCAATTAAGTCTTTGTAATGGAAATGGAATTTTATTTTGCATTTCGGAAGCTTCCATGTAGGTAGGCTGAGATTTTCTCCATCCCGTGTCGGGGCTTTGATATAATGATTTATTAAGGTACTAGGAGAAATATTGATCCTGCTAATAGCTTCTGCCTTGCCACATAATGTTTTACACTTAACTCAGCTGAAAGACCATATTCCTTCTCTCGTCATCTGATTGACCATAAATGCTTTGGCCCTTCCTCTGCAATTATCTCACTTACCAAAGCAGTGGGTAGAAGTCAAGTATTTATAGACTAATTAGTGAAGTCAACATGTCCAAATAGAGTCCGATATATAATACAAAGAAGTATTGTATAGTACTGGGAAATTAGCAAAGGTAGGTGCAATGCAAAGAGGTAAGTGTTGAGAACACCAATGGCTGAGGACACATGTACTATGAGTGGCAGTTGTCTTTTATGTGATTATTGGGACCTAGCTAAGGTGACGTTGTGACAATAGAACTTTTCCTCCGTAGCTTCTCTCCTTGATCCTAACTTCTTTTTACTTATGAAAGCTTTGGGATATTAGTGGGTTTCAAGTTCATTTTAGGTTCTGTTTTTTTTTTAGTTATTTTAAAGAGAGAGAGAGAGAGTGCATGAGCAGGGGAGAGAGGCAGGGGGTTGGAGAGAGAGGAAGAGAGGAAGGGAGAGAGGAGAGAGGGACTCTTAATCAGGTGCCACACTCAGCACAGAGCCAACACGGGGCTGGATCCCACCACCCTGGGATCATGACCTGAGCCAAAATCAAGAGTCAGGTACTCAACCCACTGAGCCACCCAGGCACCCCTTAGATTCATCTTTTTAGAGTTCCGTATCTCAAGTTCACTATCATTTAACACTTGAGCTCTTGGGGAGAAAGATACCATTAAAATGTAAATATGGGGCTCCTGGGTGGTTCAGTCGGTTAAGCATCCCACTCTTGATTTCAGCTCAGGTCATGATCTCACAGTTTGTGAGTTTGAGCCCTGCGTCATGCTTTGGGCTGACAGCTCAGAGCCTGGAGCCTGCTTTGGATTCTTGGTCTCTCTCTCTCACTCTGCCCCTCCCCGACTCATGCCCTGTCTCTCTCTCAAAAATCAATAAACATTAAAAAAATTTTAAATGCAAATATCATTTTCTTATGCATAAAGCTACATTGTATTTTCAAAATATCTTAGAATCTGTCTTAATTATTGTCCAAGGTATAGTTAGCCCCGTTTTGAAAATAAGAAAAAAGTTGCTGGCATATAAAGTGTACTGGGCTGTGAGTCAGAAGATCAGGTTTGGTTCCTGGCTTTGTAACGAGTCATTGTGTATCCTTGTAGTGGTCACACAAGTCTTTTAGGCTTCAATTTCATCATTTTGGAGCTAGAGATACAAAACTATACATATATATATATATATATATATACATATATATATATACATGTATACGTATGTATATATGTACATATATACATATATATGTGTGTACATATATATGTATATATGTATATATACATATATACACATATACATATATAACTTAACACAACATATATGTGTGTGTGTGTGTGTTTCCCTTCCTGCCCCAGCTTTATCGAGATTTTATTTACATGTAATATATGTATATTTGAGGTATACAACATGATGATTTGATACACATATGTATTTTGAAGTAATTACCACAACAGATTAGTTAATATTCTGTCCCCTCACATGATTACCAATTTTTTGTGTAGTGATAGCATTTAAGATCTACTCTCAGGGGCGCCTGGGTGGCGCAGTTGGTTAAGCGTCCGACTTTAGCCAGGTCACGATCTCGCGGTCCGTGGGTTCGAGCCCCGCGTCGGGCTCTGGGCTGATGGCTCAGAGCCTGGAGCCTGTTTCCGATTCTGTGTCTCCCTCTCTCTCTGCCCCTCCCCTGTTCATGCTCTGTCTCTCTCTGTCCCAAAAATAAATAAACGTTGGAAAAAAAATTTAAAAAAAAAAAAGATCTACTCTCAACACCTCTCAAGTATACAATACAAAATTGCTATTACAATCAACATGTTGTACATTAGATCCCAGAACTAATTCATCGTACAGTTGAAAGTTTATACGCTTTGGCCAGCATCTCTTCATTTTCCCTACCATTCTTCTATTTCTAGGAGTTCGTCTTTTCTTTTTTTTTTTTTTTAGATTCTACATATAAGTGAGAACATACAGTATTTGTTCTTCTCTGACTTATTTCACTTAGCATATGTGAAGTGACTGCTTTATGACTGGATATATTCTGTTTTCTATTTATATATTTATAATAGTATATATATAGTATATACTATATATATAATAAATATATATATTATATATAAATGTTATATAACATTATATATACTAACATATATATGTTATATATATATACTTTGTTTTATATATATAATATATATAACATATGTATAGAACATATATATTATACATATAACATTTTCTTCGTCCGTCCATTTATCGATGACCAATTAGGTTGTTTCCCTGGCTTGGTTATTGTGAATAATGCTGCAAAGAACATGGGGGTGCAGCTAGCTCATCAAGATAGTAATTACATTTCCTTCAGATAAATACCCATCAGAGGGATTTCTGGATCCTATGGGAGTTCTATTTTTAATTTCTTCAGGAACCTTTCCTTTATGGCTGTGCCAGTTCACATTCCCACCAACAGTTCGCCAGGGTTCCGTTATCTCCACATCTTTGCCAATACTTGTTGTCTCTTGTCTTTTTTTTTTTTAATTTTTTTTCCAACGTTTATTTATTTTTGGGACAGAGAGAGACAGAGCATGAACGGGGGAGGGGCAGAGAGAGAGGGAGACACAGAATCAGAAACAGGCTCCAGGCTCCGAGCCATCAGCCCGGAGCCTGACGCGGGGCTCGAACTCACGGACCGCAAGATCGTGACCTGGCTGAAGTCGGACGCCCAACCGACTGCGCCACCCAGGCGCCCCGTCTCTTGTCTTTTTGAGAATAGCAATTCTAACAGGTGTGAGGTGACACTTCATTGTGGTTTTGATTTGTAGTTCCCTGATGATTCGTGAATTTGAGCCCCTTTTCATGTACCTGTTAGCCATTTGTATGTCTTCTTTAGAAAAATGTCTGTTCAAGTCCTCTACCCATTTTTAAATCAGATTTTTATTTTTTTGCTATTGAGTTTTATGAGTTCCTTATACACTATGGATAGCTTATCAGATAGATGGTTGGCAAATATTGTCTCCAATTCTGTTGGTTGCTTTTTCTTCTTTTTAATATAGAGGTTGCTTTTTCATTTTGTTGATTGTTTCTTTTGCTATGCAGAAGCTGTTTTGTCCCATGCTGATTTTTGCTTTTGTTCCTTGTGATTTGGGGTCATGTCCAAAAAATCGTTGCCGAGACCAGTGTCAAGGAGTTTTATACCTTGTGTGTTCATCAGGTAGTTTTATAGTTTCAGGTCTTACATTTAAGTCTTCAACCTATTTTGAGTTAACTTCTGTGAATGGGGTAAGATAAGTGCCCAGTTTCATACTTTTGCATGGGAACAACCAGGTTTCCCAGCACCATTTATTGAAAAGACGGTCTTTTCCCCTTTGTGCGGTCACCCTTGTTGAAAATCATTTGACTATATACTCAAGGGTTTATTTCTGGGCTTTCCATTCTATTCCATTAATGTATACGTCTGTCTTTATGCCACTATGGTATGTCTTTATACTATATTATTTTGATTAGTATAGGTTCATAATACATTGAAATCAGAAAGTGTGGGACCATTAACATTGTTCTTTTTCAAGATTGTTTTTGACTATTTAACGTTCCTTAAGATTCTCTATGAATTTTAAGGTGAATTTTTCCATTCCCGCAAAAAGTACCATTGACGTTCTGATAAGGATTGCATTAAATTTGTAGATCACTTTGATAGTATTGATATCTTTACAATATTACAACTTCTAATCAATAAACATGGCATTTCTTTTCATTTATTTGTGTTTAATTTCTTTTATCAGTGTCTTATAACTTTGAATTTTCCACTTCCTTGGTTGTATTTACTTCTAAATATTTTATTACTTTCGATGCTACTGTAAATGGGATTATTTTACTTCTTTTTCAAATAATTTGTTGTTAGTGTATAGAAATGCCACTAACTTTCATTTGTATGTTGATCTTGTATCCTGTGACTTCACGGAATTATTTTATTAGTTCTAATAATTTTTTGGTGTAACACTCTCTCTCTCTCTTTTTTAATCATTTGCAGTTACATACAGACCAGTGAAGGGTTCCTTCTGAGATGAATGCAGACAGACATAATATTGCAGCCCAGACTTTGGTTTAGTTAGTAATGTTGCTTCCTATCTTGGCCTGTGTTGTTCCTTCTGATTAAACATGTAACTGGATCCTCATACACACCTGCCTTTGTCATCCCGTATACATTTTGGAAAGGATGAAAACCCTCTTCGGAATTTCCAGAGATTATGGAATCTCTTAGGAAATAACAAAGAATGTCTCATTATCTAGGACCCCCTTATAATTATATTTTCCCCAAGTTGCAGCGACACGCTTGGCAAGCCGCGTTGTGCTTTCCCACAGCATTCTAAGGCTAGAATGGAAACACCACCAACAACAAACCA
The DNA here is from genome assembly GCF_016509475.1 of Prionailurus bengalensis. Lineage (NCBI taxonomy): Eukaryota > Metazoa > Chordata > Mammalia > Carnivora > Felidae > Prionailurus > Prionailurus bengalensis. The sequence continues at coordinate 27,198,912 of NC_057343.1, forward strand.
GTTCTTCAGTACATCTGCCTTAAGTAAATACCACCGTGTGTCTGATTTCCACCATGCTTTTTGTTTGCTCATTACCCTGCCCTTCCTTTAATCCCTCTCCTTGTCATTATCTGCAGGAACTAGCAATTTGTAAACCCAGAAACCAAAGCAAAATTGAATGCTACAAATGACATCAAAAAGGAAGGAGGCAGATATATTTAAGTGAGCCCGTTTTAAGGAATCAATAAGTACTTTGACAGCGGTGAAATGTGTACTTTCTCTTCAGACCTTGTCATCGGGGAAGCCAGGTGTCACATTCGGTCCATCTTACGGGGTAGCATTTTTTTTTTCTTGTTCGTTTTGTTTTGTATTGTTTTCTTTTGGAAAATTAAAATCGCTGTGAAATGGTGGTAGTCCTACATTCACTACAGCTTTTACAATGACTCCTTCGTAGACTGCTCAACGCGAGTCTCCCCAAGTCAGTATATAGATGCCATAACTCTATGGTCCTAAACAAAATAGTAATATCTAATTTTAATTTAATTTAATTAATTTTGTTGCCCTCTTTCATTTGTATATGCCTTTCCCACCTCCTCATGTCCCTTCTCACCTGTCGTTAGGTGCCCGTAGTGCCCATAATGCAATAGTGTCCTTTAATGCAATCCCCAGGTTGCCTCTGACTGCACAGCATTCCCATTTTAGGACCTCTCAACCCCCACCTTCACCCCTCTACCTGCCTACCTACAAAATATTCCAGGATCCAAAATTACCTTCTCCTCCTTAGTATCACTATAAACTCCCATTTATTCCCTCTTATTATGGCGGGCTAAATTAGAAAAAAGTAATATGATTGAACTAATTCACAATAAGGTGTCAGTGACCGACAGAGGCCTCCCTTAATTCTCCTATGGATGTGTCTCCATTTTAAAGGAAAGTGATTTTCTTCGAATATGCCATTTATTTGGATAAACAATGACTTATTTATTCCTTAACAGAAAGCTGAGCGCCTAGTCTCACCTTTATGTGTTAAGACAGATAAAGGACTATGAGGACTGGTAGATCTTTTTGGCGTGTTGGCCCTGGGCCTTAAATTATGACATTGGCTAGACCCTTGTGTCAGGCTCATCTTGCTTCTACTGTTCATACCCAGCAGTGGCCCTGATCCTCCCTATGCCTACCCTGTAGACAGCGTTTCAGCGATGAGGGGAAGCGGGCTGGGACCTAGAGATGCAGTGAGAATCAAGGGGAGGAGAAAGTACAGCCAGAAGAATGGAATTATTTAATCTTCCAGGTCTCCTCTGACTCTAAAATTCTGCACAAATGAGCAAAAAAAAGAGAGGAAATAACACGGAATGAGAGAGGAAGGAGGAAGGTGCTGGGGATCCAGTAGAAAGCCTGCATGTTTTAGCTAAAAGCCTTTCAGTTAATAAATAATATATTATGATGTGCTGTTTACCTCCCAGAGCAGAGGTGAGACTGTTTCCGTGGCTTCTCGGAATTTAAAAAAGCACCCGGTATGCGGCCTCCCTGGCAAGCCCCTTTCATGGCATCAGAGGACATCTCCCATGGTGAGGTTGAGGCTGCCAATGAATACTTCAGCATTTTCTTTCCTGAGCCAGAGCTCTCAAAGAAGGTTGGCATGAGGTCATACACCTCTCAAGGTGGCAGGGCTAAAGGTCCCCTGCTCCCTCCCGGCAGAGGTTCAGACAGCTCAGATACGAGACATCAAGCAGAAACCAGGACAGCAGGACATTCAAATACAGAAAGACTAAAAAGAAAGCCCAGCTCCTTAGAAAATCAATGTTTTCTAAACTGAAGAAGCGAGTGGAGGGCGGGGGGAGGGGTAGATGCTTTCGTGAAGAGAATCGAAGCACTACGGCACACCCATGAAGTGAAAAGAAATCCTAATCCTATCTTGTGTGAATTTGGTGCCCATACACAGTTGTGCTGGGCCCACCCTCTCCTGCTCTGGTAAACGTAGCTCTGGAAGGAGAAAGCTGGACGGAAGCCCCCGGGAGGCCACAACAGCCTCGTGGGTAATTGTGCCCTTATGGTATCGCACACAATTTAAATGGTGTTCAGGGGCGCCTGGGTGGCTCCGTGGGTTAAGCGCCCGACTCTTGATTTCAGCTCGGGTCATGATCTCACGGTTCCTGAGATTGAGCCCTGCGTCACGTTAGTATGGAGCCTGCTTGGAAATGTCTCTCTCTGCCTCTCTCTGCCCCTCCCCTGCTCGCTCGCGTGTGCACACTCTCTCTCTAAGTAAGTAAATAAACTTTAAAATAACTAACTCTATAAATAAATAAATGGTGTTCGGAAACCAAATGTTCTTCCGCTCTGCCGACGCCCCATTATCAAATGCGATCATCAGCTGTGGCAGCTTGTTAACCTTATTACCATCAAATTTGACTAAATTTTAATGTACCTCTTAAGGTAAAAAAAAAAAATTGTGGTATATAAAGAAGTTTTATAGCTTAAAAAGTTCAGTAGCTTCCTGTAACAGAAATATGTCATGTAATTTTTTGAAGATAAATGATCCCCCACACTTGGTTCAGTTGGTCCATTTTGAGGCCTCCCCTTGGGCAAATGTCAGCTTAGAGGAAGGATCTGAGAAGGCACTTCCTGAAGAGGCAGCATCTGCAAGTTTTATTTTATTTTTGAGAGCCAAGTGAAATTAAATTTAGGTTGTCTTTTTTTTTTTTTACTATGAAATTTATTGTCAGATTGGTTTCCATACAGTACCCAGTGCTCATCCCAAAAGGTGCCCTCCTCAGTACCCATCAAGGTTATCTGTCTTTTTTAAGAGTTACCTGCAGTTTGGTGTTTGTTTGTTTGTTTGTTTGTTTGTTTTTTAAGTCTCTTGGGCTATTAGAGTATTTGAAGGATGTTGCTGGGCTCAAACATAGTTACACTAGGGATTTACTCTAAATATGGGTTGTTTACGATCTAAACTTTTAAATAATTTGAGACATATTTTGTGATATGAAACCCTGGCCTTAATAGCCCCAAATGGTGATTTGAATTACTGTTGTAATATCTCTAAAGTTTCATCAGACCAAAATGATGAACACTTTTTCTTTTTAACACAATACAAAGTGGATCTCTTTTGGTAGTGCATATATCCTGAATATAGCTCTTAGAATCTTTGAAAGAAAGAGGATTGTATTTTTTAAAGCACAGGATTATGGGAAAGTTACTCAACCTCTCTGAAGCTCCATGTTTTTCATATATAAACTGGCCAGTAATCATTTAACTCTCAGAGTTTTTGTGATGGTTGCCTGAGATTCTGAGCGTTGGAATTACATCTTATTTCAGCGAGGGACTGGACGTACCTCATCTGCAACCAGGTACCAGATGAGAAAGATGTGTAAGCAAAACTACTCTTTCAAATGCCCCTTAATTTTCCATAAAGAACAGCCGATGTGGTTCTTTGCCTGTTCATACATCTCTTGAGGAGTCCTGCACAGCCCATCGTCCTTCCAGCACGAGACCAGTGGTTGCCAATAATGTGCTCTAGAGGAAGACGCCATGTTGTATTAACCTTGCATATGGTGGGACTTCACATGTGCTGTAAGATCCGCAGTGCCATGTTTTCCACAGTCCATGTTAGTTTCATTTCCCTTGCCCCTACTGCCTTGGTAGTAGCTGTCTTTCCTGGACCAACGGGACCTGAAGGTGGGATTCAGTACAGCTTTTTTCTTTCTTTCTGTTTTTAAAAATTTTTTTAAATCTTTATTTATTTCAGAGAGAGAGAGAGAGAGAGAGAGAGAGATTGGGAGGAACAGAGAGAGGGAGACACAGAATCCCAAGCAGAGTCCAGGCTCCGAGCTGTCGGCCCAGAGCCCAACGCGGGGCTCGAACTCACAAACCGTGAGATCATGACCTGAGCTGAAGTCGGAGGCTTAACTGACTGAGCCACCCAGGCACTCCTCAGTACAGCTTTAAGGCCTTGATCATGAGAGTTCCACTTGACTCATATGGTTTCTGAAGTCTGAGGTGTTGAACTGGGTTACGGGAGACAGGATTCATTTTCATCAGGTACTGAGGAGGAAACATAAAGGAATTAGGCTCAGAGCACATATACATTTGCATGATGCAGAGGAGTACCCTCTAGAATCTCCTTAGCCAGTTACATTTTGAGTAATGATGAATTTAAGTAATGTTAAAAATAACATGCATTGCTGTTTCTTAGGCTGTTTTTACAGGAAGTATCTGTGATCACAGTGAAACACAAAATTTCTGCTTTTGTGAAGTCAGAGTATGAACTGAAAATATAAATGGAGTTAGAGATGAATTAAAGTCATTTTACTAGATTTTGGATTGAATATATATATAGGGACTAGCCCTTCCTAATGAATTAGTTTAAAATACTTTAGTGGTTCACGTTTTGCTATTCTTGTCCAAGTTTGGGCTTTAGTGACTAGGTAAAAATGAATTGCTCAGTTAATTGAATTTTCAAATTTCTGTTTACAAACTAGAGACACTCCAGATGGAAGCTTTGTTAGAGACTGTTTCATTGTTATTTCAGAATAATTTGGTGTGACCGATATTACAGTGGACTGATGGATAAACCATGAGAGAGAAGAACCACCCTGGCCACAACAGTCTCATTGCATAAATTTTTACCATTTTGTGCCAAGGATTGTCCTGGTGACAAGTATAAAAAGCCTTTTGGGAATTTGTTACGTTTAATACACTTAAACAGAGTGTTTCAAAAAGTGTAGTAAATTCAGCAATGGTAGGAAGCACCAGACTCTGTGGGGAGCCCAGAAAGGACCCCTAAGCCACAGGGTAAGAGTCTGAGGAGACATTTTGGTTTGTATGTGTGTGTTTTGCGTTTTTGTTGCTTTGTTTTTGTTGAGATAATTGACACGTGACATTTTGTAAGGATAAGGTATACAATGGGTACATTCGATACATTTCTGTATTGTAATATGATGACCACTATATGGTGTTAGCTATCACGTCATAGAATTATTTTTTGTATGTGGTGAGAACAATTAAGACCTAATAGCTTGGCAGCTGTGAGGTTTATAATATGGTATTATCAACCGTAATCACTATGCTGTGCGTTAGATGTCCATGACTTATTTATAAACTAGTTGCAAGTTGGTACCCTTAAACATCTCCCCAATTCTCCTACCTCCTCCCCCGCCTCTGGTAAATGCCAGTCTACTTGCTGATTTTATGAGCTTGGCTCTTTTAGATTACATACGTAAATGATACCATACAGTGTTTGTCCTTCTCTGTCTGACTTAGCTTGCTTAACATAGTGCTCTCAAGGGCCATCATGTTGTCACAAACAGCAGGATTTTCTTCTTTCCCATGGCCGAATAATATTCCATTGTGATGTGTGTGTGTGTGCGTGCGTGTGTGTATCACATCTTCTTGGTCCCATTTATTCATTGATGGGCACTTTGGTTGTTTCCGTATCTTAGCTATTTGAATGTGCTGCAATGGACGTGGGGGTGCAGATATCTTTTCGATCTCTTGTTTTCATTTTAATTAACCATTTTAAAGTGAACATTTCATCGGAGTTTGGAGAGTGTGTTTTGCAGAAGGGAATATTTGAACTCAGTTTGGGGAGGCTTTTGAAGAAAAGAGGAAAGAAGTCAATGGAGGGAGCAGCATAGACATTATATAGTAAATATCTCTTGGTCTCACATAGCAACGTACATCCCTTTCCTGCTAGCAGCACCTAAGTTTTCCTTTGGGAACCAGGTCTTGTTTGAACCTGTGAAACTGAACTGGTGCCACCATCATCCCCCAGCTAGAGGATGGGAGGGTCAGCCCCTGGGCCGATTTCTCAACCATTCAGAATGTTCCTCCCTCCCTGCAGACCAAAAAGATGGTTTGTGAACCAAAGCTAGGCTCATGAGAGACCCAATCCTAAAACATTTGTTGAACTTGTGGAAAAAGGTGGGTTTCTTTTTCCTGTTTTCTTTTTTAATTTAGATTGGTAACATAAATCTGGAGCTTCTCCTAGTGATTTTGCTTCTATGAAAGATAACCTACTTGGGATGCCTGCGTGGCTTAGTCAGTTAAGCATCTGACTCTTGATCTCAGCTCAGGTCTTGATCTCAGGGTTGTGAGTTCAAGCCTTGGTTTGGAGCGTGGGGCATACTTAAAAAAAATAAATAAAAATATATTTTAAAAGACCTGCTTAATAAATGAACAGGCAAATGAAGATAACCTAGTTAAAAAATGAAGCCAATGCAGGGGGTTGCAGAATTAAGAGATGGAGAAAGTTTCTGATAATATAACTTCAGCACCTAGATTGAGCCACACCTGAATCCATTATCTCTTGGGCTTCTGAGTGAAGTGTACCAATAAATTCCCTTTTGTGCTAAAGCTACTTTGAGTTGGGTCGGGTTTCTGTCATTTGAGACCTGAGTAGTTCTAATAAAGTGTTTTGGGTGTTTTAAATAATTGTTTTTCTTTTGCTTTTAAGGAATTGTGTTAGTTTTGACTTAAAAAGAAACTGTGGCAGTTTCCAAATAAGTATGTTTCCTCTGAAAGGGAAACGTATTCTTCCTCTTTCTAATATGTTCAAATAATCAGAAAATTAAGCTCAATTCTAAAACTATTACCTTATTTCAGAGCAGCATTTTATATCAATTACACTCGAAGGAAAAGAAGCCTTTAACCAAATTTTAGGCATTGAAAGCCACGAATTTCATGCAAAATGTTTTATTTTTATTCTCTAGCCACCATCTTTGTGGGCAGGACTTAGGTTTCTGGACATGGTGTCCTGGGTCCCAGGGGGAGGTCCATCCTGCACACCCATGTTGGGTCTGTCCCTGCCTTGCCTGACAGCACGTGGGGTCTCAGACCTCCCTCCCCTTTGGGGTTTACAATCTCAGCACCAGAGATCCTCAGCTTCCAGATATGCCTCCGAGGAGATCATCTCTTACCCAGTCTCACCAGAGGTTATATGTCACCTGAAGATACGCAGATGCATGTAGGCAGGACGTGGGTTTGTAATACCGGATCATTATTATTAAACCAGTCACTTCAAATAGTAAAATTTCCTGAGTTGTTTGCTCACCGTCTTTTCAAAATGAAAGCATCCCCTTTCCACCTACGAACAAACCAAAGCAAACTAAAACCACGCCTGCATCTGTCTTATCTGCTGATTATTTAGCAAGTGCATTTTCAGATCTTCCTCTTTGATGTCTTTATCAGTTACGTTTTTCAATCAAAGGTAACTTTTATCTTCCCACATCATTAGCGAATATTTTAAAAGTTTGATTCCTTTGTACACATATCTGGTCGTTTATCTGGCAGTACAAATTAAGTTAACGTGTTCTTCTAGGGACTCTCAGGCTGTTTGAAGCGATTTCATTTCCCTACTTCTGTCTCTGGTTTGTTTTCATTAAGGGAACCACAGCAGATACAGACTTAAGAACATTAGCTTGACAAAAGTAGTTGGCTGTCTTAGAGAAATTTTTCCTCTTGGAAACAAAATTCAGGCTTCACTGAAGAGCCTTACTCCCCAGGCGGTATGTGGACCTAGGGCGGGGTTCTTGAGGTGTTAGGCAAGAGAATGGGCTAGGCCTGCCTCTCCTATGATTTAATGGTTGGCTGAGCCAGCTTAACAAACAATGAGTTTGCATGCCTTGTTGAGACAATAATCCTTGATTGGTCCAAAGGGAGATGTTGACAACTCATATGGGAAGGAAAGCAGTGTAGCCCAGCTTACATTATCCGTGCCTGAGATGCTTTGCAGAAGGCACTCACTTCCACGGACCCCAATCTGATAATGGGACTTGGCAATTCAGTCTTCCGGATGTTGTGAGAAGGATCATTTGCATAGTTCACCATCTTCTGGTTCCTGTTTCTTACTGTTCAGGTCATTGTGAAGTATGAGAATGATAAGTGAGAATGTAATGGTAGGTGAGAGGTCTTTCTTTTTTAGCGATAGGTTTATTTAAATGTAAGCAATTTGTCATCAAAGTTCAGCCTTGATTGAGTCACCAATAATGATAAAGCGGAAATTGGGGGTACGGGCAATGTATCTTTGTGCTGTTGATTCTGCAGAGGCCCGAAAGGCACGGAACCTTAGAAGATGGTGAGCTGGAGACACGCAGCGAAGAAGCAGCAGATGTTTATTTTGGTTTAGATCCCTTCCGGTGGTTTCCCTTTGCTAGAAGTGACATAGGAATTCCTTTCCAGCATCCACAAGCCCCTGTGGGATCTTGCCCTGCTGTCCTGTGACCTCTGCTCATGTCACTTGCCCATTGGTTAGCAGGCTCTGGATACACAGACTTCTCCTCCACAGCCACCACAGGTCATTTGCATCTTCTGTCTGGGATGCTCGTGGCCAGAATCAGATCTTGGCAGCAACTTTGTATCCTTCAGCTTCTAGTTTACATGACAGCTCCTCCAAGAGGTCTTCTCTAAACCTGCCCCCAATTGCCTCCAGTCCATATCCAGCCACTCTGTGCAATGACCACATTTTCCTTCTTCAGAGCACTTACGACTATTTGATGTTATTTTGTAGCTTATCTATTCTATTTTTTTTAAGTTTATTTATTTTGAGATAGATAGTGCACCTGGGGGAGGGGCAGAGAGAGAGGGAGAGAGAGAGAGAACACAAGCAGTAGAGGAGCAGAGAGAGAGGGAGAGAGAGAATCCCAAGCAGGCTCCTCGCTGTCAGCACAGATCCCGACGTGGGGCTCAGACTCACAAACCGTGAGATCATGGCCTGAGCCGAAATCAAGAATCGGCCACTCAACTGACTGAGCCACCCAGGCACCCCAGCTTGTCTATTTTCTGTCTCTTCCTACTAGAATACATGTTCCATTAGGGAGGGACCTTGTTCACCACTGTATTCCCAGCACTTAAACAGCATCTGGCAGAATCTGGAGGCTCAGTTAACAGTGAACATTTGAGGGGCTCCTGGCCGGCTCAGTTAGTGGAGCATACAACTCTTGCTCTCAGGGTTGTAGGTTCAAGCCCCACAGTGAGTGTAGACATTACTTAAAAAAATAAAGTCTTAAACAAACAAGCAATGAACATTTGAGTTTTCTAGACCTGTTCGAACTCGGATCCATTGTTATATATGGATCAAACATAAAAAGCTCCATTGCCCCTTGCTATTGTGGGGAGAATTTCAGCCAACTGAAATAGTACCCCCTCCCCTTCCCTCCACCCTGCAGCTATCAGAGGAATCAGTTGCTCAGACAAGATGGCCGGTTGTATTGTGTAAAGGAGGAGAGAGGACAGTAGATGCCAACAGTGAGATGTGTGTTACTTGCCTGGGGGAAGGCACCTTCTCCTGAAGCAAGTTTCAGACACAAACAGGGCTCACCCTCTCCCCACCCCCCAGGGCACTTGCACATGGTTACACAGCACATGGGTCAGGTTTTGAAAAGCAACAAGTCTTTGAAAGTTTCTTGCCATTTCTCCACGTGTCACCTTTGGATTTGCTTTATGAAATGTGTGGCCATGCCACCTGGCAGGAAGAAAGGCAGGTTTGGGGAAAGCTTGTCATTCCCAGGGGGCCCTTTCACAGTGACTTGGGGCCCACGGACCAGGCCACTGACAGAGGCCTTCCACAGGATTCCGTTTCATCCCTCCGCACCCTAATATCCTTCCTCCCTGGGGCCTCTTATTCATGTATGTAAGAGAAGAAACAAACTTGACAAGAAGATGACTTTTGTGAGGCAATTTAATGGCGAATAGACCGCGAATGCCACCCTGGGGTCAGCTGGAAAGGCTAGATGTATAAGAATTGCATTTTCATTGTTACTTTGAAAATGGTAGGATGGGAGAACTCAGTAGCTTTATACACTGAGGGGTTTTTTAGAGATGACTGTCCCATTAGTGAAACATATATGACCTGTTTCCTTCAGAGGCATAGACATTTGGTTTTAATGGCATCGGGAATTCCTTTGAGATGGCAAAGAAATGCCGGGGAACAACATGCACCCCTACCCTCTCAGGCACAGCTCTGTGGTCATGAGTGACTGGGCCACTGGTGAGATCAGCTGGGCAGGTGCACAGAGGTGCCCTGTCGCCTCCAGGGGGCTAAGGATTTAAAGCACAGAACAGTGTTGCAGCTTTAGGGGTGTGAGGTGTGTTTATATAGATGGGATCAGAAGAAAGGAAGTTTTGAAAGGAAAATAAGGACTGTTCTCTACTTAATATGGTTCTTTGTAGGCTTGTTTCCGAGCAAAATGACTGTTCCATATCTTATCAGCTCGCTCTTACCTTTTGAAGATAAGCAAAAATCTCCCACTCTTCTCAGTCTAGGTGCTCTGCTTGTCTTGACTGGCAGGGGCTTTCAATTACTGGCTTCTTCCCAGAGTGCAGAGATGCGTTTAAATTCTTGTCAGGGAAGATGAAACCTACCTGATGAAACTTGACTTGGTTCCCTTTGTAGTTGGACCTTTTGGGAGTTGGGTGTTTCCTATTGAGACTGCCCTCCCAGTCCAAAAAAAAAAAAATCAAGTTAATATGGGCATAAAGATTGGCTCTTATAATCATTTTGGCAATAAGTATACTCTCTTATCAAGAAAACACAACAGCACCTTTCCTGAATTCAATTCTGCCAACTTTTATCAAGCATCTCCCATGTGTGTGTGTGTGTGTGTGTGTGTGTGTGTGTGGTCATGTGTCGCACTGAGGGGATGAAAAGAGATGAAGTACACTCTTCAGGAAGGCAGAGAACAAGATGCCTGCTTATATATGAGAAGGATAAACAGTTGTGTGCTTGGTTCTCATTTTATTATAATTCAAAATAGTCATTTATTGAATGCCTAACTTTTGTCAGGCACTTTGCACGAATCTTCTCCACTCCTTGCAACAATCTGGCTAAGGAGATAGTATTAACTTTAATTTACAGCCAAAGAAACTAAGGCTGAGAGAAGATGAATAACTTTCCAAATTTATACAGTAAGGAAGTGATTCTGATTCATTCCTTTTTTTTTCTTTCAGTAGGAAAATAATTTCGATGGGAATGTATTTTTAAATAAAGCCAGCTCATATGCTAGCTTTTAAGACCCATCTACAAAAGAGATAAGCAAAGGAGAGAGATGATCTTTATAATCTTTCAAAGCTCAGTGATCCAGTGTGACTGAGGGATTTGAGAACTATTTAACAGAGAATCAACATATAACATTGAATGAGACAAATAAGAGATAATTTCTGAAAAGTTGGAAGGAAGGTTTTCATCTTTGTTCCATTACTGGAAACAGAAACAAAAGGAAAACATCATGTTTTCTTTTGAAGGTGTGAAGCCCAAGTAAAACATGAACAAATCTTTAACATGTCCTTTTTTATCAGAAGGAGGGGGCAAGGAACCTTAAATAGTGTGGCTCAGTGACTCACTGAATACGTATTTAACTCGACGGTTTGTAGTAAAAAGTATAGATGACAAATCAATATACACATATTTACATATTCTCACAATACATACTCACATATATATGAGAAACAGTGTCTAACGAAATATTACCTCTATTATATATGATATGCTCTGGTGTTTTCTTTTCTAGCTAATAAAACAAATTCTGGTCCTGATCCACTCACTGATGGCTCACAGCATGACGTTTGAAAAACACGGCTCTATCTAATCCCTCAATTTTATTTCTTCTTCTCTCTTTATCCTTTAACCCCAAGAGAATCATCCCTGGCAAAAATAGAAACATTGACACCCTTCACCCCCTTTCACCTCTTCCTTGTTCTACATTCCCGCGTACAACACAGGTGACCCTCCTGTCTCCCTCCGCACAGACCTGTGCCTCAAACACTATGGACCACTGGTATCTGTACGCCTTCCTTTCTGCAGATGGGGAAGCGTCTCATCTGCCATTGGTGCTTTGCAGATCATGATAGCTGCGGGGATTTTTTTCCCCAGTAAATGAAGCTTCTCTGATGGTCAGAAAACATTCCTAATTTTCGACGGCTTGTCAACATAACTTTTGTGACGAGAGAAAGAAGAAAAACTTTGTCACTCAACAATCTTACGATTCCACTAGGAACTTACCTTTTTATTTTAGACAAAGTTCAAAACCTGGAAACCTAAATGAAATGTAGGTCCAATGAATGATTTGAGGGCTATCATTTCAATTATAAACATAATGGTTTTTCTAACGGAAATGCCTCTTTTGAAAGTGGTGGTACTGAAGTTTTGGGTTGAGGAAAAACAAATGGTCTTTCATCAGAATTGTTTTGGAATATTTTGTTTTCTCATGAAAAAATGCAATCAAATTTGTGTTTTATTCTTAGTAGTAGTATTTTTTGGAGTTAGTGTTGACATGATTTCAACCACTAAGAGTGTTCGCCCAAACTTTACAGTGTCTTTTGTGAGAAGAGTAATATGGTATAACATGGGGTGAACTGTTCGGTTTTATTTGGAATCATTTTCAGCACAAAAGCCGCAAAGGGCAAATCTTACAGAGAGATTGGGGTTTGTGGAACACAAGCTTGAAATTTTTAAAGTTTAGGAAATCATGGAAGTGAGATAATGAAAAGAAGATAATGAGCAGTAGATGCGATAACTGGTCTGTAGGTATTAGACTTCATTGTAGATACAAATTCACTACAAACACTTGTTATTTACGTGTTGCTTCAGCCAGAACCCTGACGTCCTCCATAACACCACCGTCTCCCTCACTCCTCACATGAGCCATTATTATGTCCTTTTGATTCTCCCCTTAGAGATCCCTCAAGCCCACCTGCTTCTTCTCAAGTTAAAGGCACCACCTCATTTTGTGGAGGGCGGGGATGTCTTTAGGAGACTTCCTGACTGGAGGCATATGTGTAAGTGATGAATCACTAAATACTATTCCTGAAACCAATATTCCACTATATGTTAACTAACTTGAATTGGTTACCTAATAATTGGTTACCTAAATTGGTTACCTAAACCTAATAACTACCCCCCCTCCAAAATAAAAAATAAAAAAAATATCTTAAACAACAACAACAACAAAGGGGACTTTCTGAAATGGCTACTTTATCCTCCACCCCCCTCCCATTCTTGCCTTCTCTATTCAGTAAGAGCCCAAATAAACTATTAAAAGCACAAATCATACCACATTGTCCTGCATACTGGGAAGTGTATTTCTAACACTGACAATAACCCCATGAAGCTCTACAGGATCTAGCTATGTCCCCGTCAGTAGCTGCCCCTTCTTCCCATACTGGCCTCCTTTCCATCCCTGAACTCACTGAGCCCCTCTTCTCCTCGGAGCCTTCCCATATACCTCCCCAAGCCAAACATCAGAAGCTTTGTTTCTTCTAAAGGAATCATGTCATAAGGCTGTGAGAATATTCTTATGATGCTGCCATCACTTGATGTATTTTTTAAATTTCTCTGAAACAGCTTTTCAAGAGCCTGCATCGGTTTTTTGGGTAGAATTTTCAGTGGAAGAATATTTAGTAATACTGAGTTTGGTTTAGGATATTGTAATCTTCAAAGCACTTGAACAAGTCTTCTCATTTAAATTTTGTTTAATTCTTAATAAGACCCATGCTTGAAGTTGATATTGATGTTTGGAAAAGCTAAGTACATGGTAGAGTAGCAGACTTAGATTTGAATATATTAGCTATGGTATTAATCGTAAAAAGACATAATGCTCTAATTAAAGGAAAAAGAATATCAGATTAGATAAAGCTCACTTAATGCTGTTTCTAGGAAATATATTTAGTATCTAAGAACGTGAAAGGTTGGGGCACCTTGGTGGCTCAGTCGGTTAAGTGTCCGACTTTTGCTCAGGTCATGATCTCGCAGGCCATGAGTTCGAGCCCCGCATTAGGCTCTGGGCTGACAGATCAGAGCCTGGAGCCTGCTTAAGATTCTGTGTCTCCCTCTCTCCTTACCCTTCCCCCACTCACACTCAGTCTCTCTCTCTCTCTGTCTCTCAAAAATGAATAAACCTTAAAAAAAAGGAATGTAAAATATTGCAAGTAAAAAGGTGGAAAAAAAACATAAAATGCAAAAATACCAATATCTACCCTTGCCCTCCACCCCCCAAAATCAGTAATTGTTATGCTAATACTAAGAAGACTTTTTAAAGCAGAAAACTTTACCAGATATAATGAGGATATTTTATAATGGTAAAAATTAATTCACCTGGAAGTTATAATAATCCCCAAAGTTTAGACATTTAATCATGTGCCCCAGTTTTTAAAAATTAGCAATACTAAGAGAAGAAATAGAATAATAAATAGTAAGAGATTATGATATATCTCTTTCAGTAAGTTGGGAGAACAGACAAAAAAGTAAGATTAGTAAAGTTTAAACCATACGGTGACAAACTTTACTTATGGAAACATAAAAAGCTTTGAGCACAAAACAAGCACAGAAAACCATTTTTGCCTAGCATGTAAGAAACATATTTTTAAAAAAGTGACCACATGCTGAATCAAATATGCAGTCTGAAAATATTTGAAAAGGTTAAAATTTTACAGAGAATTAAAAGTTGATCACTATTCATTTAAGCTACAAATCAGCAGCAACAATCTGGAGAACAATAGTAAAATCTTGAATAGTCCTGTATTTAAAAATTAAGAAATATTCTTCCAAATAAATACAGGGTCAAAAAAGAACATAATGGCAATTGGAATATATTTTTATCTGAATGGTAATGAAATTCAGATGCAGCTAAAGCCATCTCTGAGGGAAATTTATAGCCTTAAAATGCATGTTAAAACGGAAAATTAATGAACTGAACATCCATCTCAAAAATTTCTAAAAAAGAAGGAAAAATACACTGAAAGAATATAGAAGGAAGAAAAAACAAAGAGAAGAGCAGAAAATAATGCAAATTTAAAAACAAAAAACAAATACATAGCAGAGACCATCATCAAAGTCAAAATTTTGTTCTTTGAAAAGTCTATTGAAATTGACAAGCTCACGGGACACCTGGGTGGCTCAGTCAGTTAAGTGTCTGACTCTGTTTTGGCTCAGGTCATGATCTTAAGGTTCATTGGGTTCGAGCCCTACATTCTGTCTCTCTTCCTCTTTCTCTGCCCCTTCCCTGCTCTCTCTCTCTCTCTCTCTCTCTCAAAATAAATAAGCATTTAAAAAATAAATAAAAAATAAAATTGGCAAGCTCAAACAAGAAAAAATATTAAATAGCCAGGCATTGGGAGTGATAAAAGGGGATATCATTATAGTTCCTTGCAGACACTGAAAATATAATAAGAGGATATTATCAACAACTTTAATTAAAGTGTAAAATTTCTGAAGAAAACATTAGCAAGCAGCCGATTAATATATAAAAAAATTAGTACATGAGCAAATTGATTTTAACCCAGAGACACAAGATTGCTTAAATGTAATAATCTACACTATATAAAAGGAGAAAAATCATATGATTACTTTATTACATACTGATATAGTATTTACTAAAATTCGACATCAGTTCATGATAATAATTCTTAGCATATCAGGAAGAAAAGGAAGTTTTCTTAATCCAAAAAGGATAGGCACCCCAAAATCTACAGGATAGTTTATGTACATGCACCCCAAATCTATAATTGAAGCTCCTGTCCTGTCAGGGGTCATTCTGGCCTCATTCTAACCTGTGCTGTGCCATTCTCCACATTTAGTTGCTCTTCTTCTCTATGGTTTTGTCAAAAACATTTTTTGATGAAATAAAGGAACAATGAAGAAAATACCTTGTTTATTTTTGAAACCACACAGGATGCCTATAAAGATGATAAGATTAGATTAAATGTATCGATACGATTTTAAGTTACGCATTCTCTTAAGCAAGAGTGTATCAGCATCAGCAGGAATGTGGAATTGGCAAGGAGGGCCAGGTCTAGAAGGACAGGTCAAGATCACACCCTAGGACAAGCTGAAGGAAATCAGCTAATGCTGAGAGATGGGTAGCTGTCATAGGTCTAGGGAGCCTGGATCCAGAGCGCAGGAAAGACACATTCATTTAGAGGCAGGGCTATCGTATGATTGGGAGACAGAGGCTAATTAGTTCTTCTACTCCTTGGGTAATAAACCCAGAAATGTTTTTGGTCTGTGGTTTATCATCACGAGCAGGTAGAGGAAACATTGATTTTCAGCAGTTTCCTCTACCTGGTTCACTACTTTTGGATATCACGGTGTTGCATCATGAGGGTGTTCATAATTTCACGTGAAAACTTATTAATTTCTGCTGGAATATTTTGATATAGTTGTATTTCACAGAAACAAAGCCGATGACGGCATAGAAAATAAAGTAGCTACTATCGCAGTCATCATAATTACTTCTGCACATTTCCTGTTATTTCCCAAGCTGCTCCACCCTGGGAATAAACACGAGTCACAGCAACAGTTACAGAACAGCATCTCTTTGGCTCCAGCCAGCTCTCCCAGATTCCTCCCAAATAGCTTTGGAGTCTCGGTGAGTGTCTCACATGCATGTGTGAGGGCGTCCTCTTGATTACTGCTGAAATCGCCAACAATTCATTCCTCCTTCATCCTGGGGGAGGTTTCTAGTCCCTGCGACTCCACGCGGGGTCCCTGTGTCGTTGGTAACTGGGAGTTCTACTGACACCCATCCAAGGCCCACAGAGCCTCACATCCAGGGCTGCAAAGGCATCCCCTGCTTTTCCTAAGTTCACATCACGCCACTTCACTTTTGGGAAAGAACTGCATTAGTACCTGTTTTCATTAACTGAAACCAACCAACCAACCAACAAACACATCCAAAGAGGATTCCTGCCTTTACGTAAAAAGATAGTGAAAATAGCTTTCAGCACTTGCTCTGCAGTGAGGCCTTATAGAGGCAGCGGGCACCCCAAGCGGAGGGGCCCCCACCAAACTCCCTCCCTGGGAGCTACACTCAGCATCTCAGCATCAAGCTGCCAGAGCTTCAAGTTCTGTGAGCACCTGTGCTTTATCTCGACTTCTTTTGTGCATCTGTTAGCAAGATGTGACCTAAGGTGTCAGAAAAGCATAAGAGAGATGATTCTTTGGGTCTGGGAATGCCTACAATTTTTTTCCATGTATATTAATGGTGAATGCTTCTTTGCTTTGCACCATTTTGGCTCAGGAAAGTTATCATGGGAATGCTGTACTTGCGTGTAGGGGGGGGAAACCTATATCCATCCTGGCAATTGTGGTAATTAGGTACAGCCCAGGAGTGAGTGTCATAAATTGAGAAATGGTGATAAACGAATGCCGTTAATATTTTCTAGTACCCTACTGAGATTTCAGATAAACCACTCCTATTCTTTAGTGTTACATCGATTGCAGTTTCTCTACCTAGGGCCTCTGTGTGCCTGCTGGAGCAGTCTCTCCATATTCAAAGAGTCGACTTTTGGTTGTTCTTAGCATCACTTCTATTTTTCTTGTATCACGGTCCCTTGTCCTAGCAGAAGATAGGTTTTTTTTGTCACTGCTTTACCTTCCATTTTTATCCCAGGAGGCCCCTTGGTCCCTCATGTAGGCTAGTTCAAAGAGAATCCACCCCTCCGTCCTCCAGAGATAACAGATACACCTGATGCCCGAGGGCATACAGGGCTTCAGCTCAGATTGGGACGTAAAGAAATGTGCTCCTAGGACTGTTCCAACAGGAGAGAGAACACCTTAGCACTTTTTGCAATTAGAGCTTAAAAAATATTCCTTCCTGAACGTATAAGATTGTTAGTGACCAGAATAATAGATGTTACGGAAGGTGATGATATATTTTGAAGGAGGAAGGCAGCCATGAAGACACTTCTCTCCCTTCTTTATCATTCTGACTTGGAATGTGTATTTTTCTTAAAGAAGGGTTTAGAGAGTTGGAACCATGCAGGGTTGTTTTTTTTTTTTTTTTAAGTGAAACTTTCAGCTTACTAATAGTCCGAAAACCAGCCATCTTGTATCCTCTTATGGTCTGAAGCCTTTTAACAAAATAGAGGATTTTAGTATTATGTGCAAGTAACTCAGCAATAAATTTCTCCAAAGGATATACTGTAAACTTTTTTTATGCTAGAAAACCAAATTCCCAAAACGCAAGACTAGTTACCTGCCGCATTAAGAAACATGAGCGCAAACAAATTTTATGAAAAAAAAAAATTATGGAAAGCAATTGGCTAGAGAGTGATTACGGAGGTTAATCTGTGTACTAATTGGCTTGTTTAGGACGTACCCCAAACCAGAATCACCAATCATTTCTAGTGTCAGTAAATGATACAGCATTATGGCAATTAAAGAACATGATTCATTTTTCCACAGTGTTTCACATTAACTTAAAAATGATCATTGAGGTTTAATCCGAATCAACAAAAAAATATACAGCATCTAAATGGGGCTTTTACCTTTCAAGTAATTTTCCTGCTGCTGAATGTGTAGAACAGTGCAAGACAGAAGTTCACTCCTGAACTGCAGAGCTTAAAGGATATTCTCGTAAGGCATATGCCCTCCTTACAACCCCCATTTATTTATGTTACAGGTCATTATTCTAGTGAATGTGACACTGCAGTCATTTGTACAGTTACAAATTATAATGTGCATGTGCAAATTAGAACTTTCTTGCACAGAGCAAGGAGCAGAGCTGTATCAGGTGATATAAGAGGGATAAACAAAAGTCACTTGATACAATAAGGAAAATAAATTATGAAACCTTTTTTAATGGGGGAAGTTTTTTCCTTAAAAGATGCTCATTTCTGCTCAATGAATATTTTCTGGCTGACCCATGCTCCAAATGCCACAGGGAGCCAGTGCATGCTGATGGTGCCCGCTGACCACGTGCTCCCCCTGGGCTGAAACACTGACCCCTGAATTTTTTTTTCATGTTTATTTTTTTGAGAGAGAGGAGAGACAGAGACAGAGAGAAAGAGCATGAGCAAGGGAGGGGCAGAGAGAGAGGGAGACACAGACTCTGAAACAGGCTCCAGGCTCCGAGCTGTCAGCACAGAGCCCGACACGGGGCTCGAACTCACGAATCATGAGATCATGACCTGAGCCAAAGTCAGACGCTTAACCCACTGAGCCACTCAGGTGCTCCTGGCCTCTGAATTTTGAACATGGTGACCCTGTCAGCCTGCCCTCTTTTTGAGGCCCGTGGGAAGCCGTTCTCCTTGTGTGCTACTAGGTCTTTGTTGTGAGCATAACTTTTTACCACAGAACACCTGAGGTCCCGAACCAGAGAATCCAGGGTTCTGATGGGAGGGAGAGGTAGCAGAGAAGCAGAACATGAGAAACCCCGCTCAGAACAAGCAGGACTTCCTCTGGGGCTAGCGGAGAATGAAAAGTGCGTCTGGTCACTTTCTCGTCCTTTTGGCTAAGACCAAGTGAAAAGGCGTGTCTCTCGGAGCAGTTGGAGGGTGCAGAGGAGTGCCTCTTGCTTGTGGAAAGCTCTTTAGGATTTCAGAACTTTGAGATCGGTCTTTTGATTGCATTTTTGCTCAGCTGGATGTCTGTGATCTCCTTAGCGATAGATTCCAAGGCTTTATTCTTTCACGTGTCTTCCGGTCCAAACATGGTGCCAGGCACCTGGTAGTTACTCGATGTCTGATGACGATGACGGTGATGATGATGGTGGTGACGCTGTTGATGATAATGATAGTGAAGGTAGTGACAGCTAACATTTATCACCAAGCGTTTTGTTTGTCTCGTCTGATGCAATCTTCACAACAGTTGTGTGGAGGCATTGTTTTTTTCACGTTCAGACGTAAAGTACAGAGTTTAAGTTCCTTGCTCGAGGTCACACAGCTAATAAGTATTAGAGCCGGGGATCGGATACCTCGGCTAAGGAAAATGGCCCAAAAGTACAGATAGTTGAATGAACTATTGAGTAATGTCAGTGGGCTTCCCCTTTACATCCGTGGGCCCCAAAGCTGTGTGTTTTGCTAATGCCGGGGCAGGGTTTCCAACATGTGGGGCCAGAGAATACGGTGTTCTGGGGGCCGACCTGTGCATTGGAGGGCATGGAGCAACATCCCTAACTTCTAGCCACCAGATGCCAATGACAGCCCCCAACCCACGTTGTCACAACCAAAATTGTCTCTGGAGGACAACATTGTTGCCACTTTCGAAGGGCGGGCCTTAGAAGGCCACCTAAGGCTTCGGCTTGAGCGGCACCCATTCCTACCGTCACCATCTGTGAATATTACAACAGCATCACCTTCAGTATCTGTGAGAAGATCTACCTTAGATGCATGGACCATCCTTGGCAATGGCACCTTTGTCTTTACCCTTTAGGAGTTAGGGCATGAGGTAGGGAACAGGTTTTTTAGTTCTATCTTTTTCTCTATGTTTTTTTTTTTTTTTGTCCCCCTTCTGTTCTGCAAGAGAAAGAAGACAAAAACATTACCCCCCGAAAATGCCAAGAATCTGTCCAAAGAAATCACTCTCTGACCCTGGAAGAGGAAAAAGGTGATATTTAGGAGTGAGGCCATAGATGAAGGGTGTCATCGCGGTGACAAGAGTGCATTCCACTGGTTGCAGCGACACTACGAGGCTGAGTCTTGAGGACACAAGCCTGTGTCCTGGGCCCAACGGGAAGTGGGAAGAGGACCCAGTGGATGGTTCCATACCCTCCTCCTATGTTTCCTTAGAATCTCCACGTACTGAGGACCCAGAGTCCGTGATGGAGTCGTAAAACAGAAAGGGTATGTTGGACAGGAGGGCGTGTTTTGTTTTAAAATAGGAAAACCTAGTGTCGGCGTTTGGAGAGCAAAAACAGCTCTTGCGGTTTGAAAATCACCGATAAAAATTCCCAGATGCGTGCCGCATTAAAACCAGATCTCACTGGTTTTTAAAACTGGAGTGTGAGCTCCAGTGCTCACGCTTTTGGAACTTTACGTGACTGGACTGTCATTTAGTTGCGCTCTTCACCATTCTGGCACTGGTACCCTAGACTACTTAAAATGGGTGCTCAAGGCCTCGATAACAATGAAGATTCCTAAGTACTGCAGAAAAGGTTGCAAGGAGTATAGTCTGGTTTAAAGTTATTTAGGTAAGCCCCCCAGAGACGGTTGAGTTTAATGAGGCCAACTCTCTCTATATTTAATTCATTAAAGAGTGATATTAATGCATGAGAGAATAGCCTGTTATGGATTTGTATGCTTTAGGACTGGGCAGACTGTTTTAGTTTTAGTTTTTGTTTTTGTTTTATCCTAGGTTAATTTTAAAAGTCAATTCATTAGCGTAGATAATCCTGATTGAAGAAAATCCAGATTTACGAAATAAACTGGTCCATGAGTTTTTACTATTATAAATATGTTCTTAACCTCATAAAAAAAAAAGGCTGATTAAATAATGCTTCTAATTCATTTAGGATCATGCCATGCAGATTTCCACTGATTCATCTGAGAGGCAGTAGGGATGAAGAGGAAAAAAACAACCAAACAAAACAAAACTAAGGTGGCTGGGATTCAACCTGATTGAGCATTGCTCAATCTTATTTACTCACTGGGAGCAAATCTTTTACTAGGCCCTTTAGGATTTACAGTTTTCTTTGCTTTCAAGAATTGTATATTCTGGAGTTAAATAAATTAAGACATGTCCATTAAAAAGAGGGGTACCTGGGTGGCTCAGTCTGTTAAACACCTGACTCTTGATCTCAGCTCAGGTCATGATCTCACGGTTCATGGGTTTGAGCCCTGCGTTGGGCTCCATACTGACAGTGCAGAGCCTGCTTGGGATTCTCTCTCTCTCTCTCTCTCTCTCTCTCTCTCTCTCTCTCTCTTCCCCTACTCCACTTGTGCTCTCTCTCACTCTCTCTCAAAATAAACAAACTCAAAAAAAAAAAAAGACCAATATACTTTTGATAAAAATCCTGCTATAAAACAGCATTTCCCGAACATTTTGGTCTCAAGACTTCTTAAAACTTAGTGAGGATTCCAAAAAGCTTTTATTCATGTGGTTTATATCTGTCAGTATTTACTATGTTAGAAACTATGTAGAAATTTTTAATGTTTATGTACTGATCCATTTAAAAACAACAAATACATTATGTGTTAACATAAATAACACACTTTTTGGAAAATGTATTTCTTAAAAAAATATTAGTAAAAAGGTGAGTGTTCTTTTATATTTTTGCAAATCTCTTTAGTATCTTACTTGACTGGGTTAGGAGAAGACATATGGATTCTTATACCTGCTTTGCTCTTCAGTGTGTTCTGATATGTTTCAATTAAAGAATAAAAAGACTCCAGCTCCACAAATACACATGTCACTATAAAGAGAGGAGTATTTTAAGAGCCTTTTTGGATAATTATGGATTTGATTCTTTGCAGTGCACCCAAACTCAAAACCTACCTGGATTCTTTTTAAGGCTACAACAGTTTTACCCACCATTGGTTTTTAAAAAATTTTTTTTAAATGTTTATTTCTTTTTGAGAGAGAGAGAGAGAGAGCGTTGAGTGGGAGGGGGCAGAGAGAGAGAGAGAGAGAGAGAGAGAGAGAGACTCAGAATCTGAAGCAGGCTCCAGGCTCTGAGCTGTCAGCACAGAGCCCAATGCGGGGCTCGAACCCAAGAACTGTGAGATCATGACCTGAGCTGAAGTCGGACGCTTAACCAACTGAGCCACCCAGATGCCCCAACCCACCATTGCTTTTGATTCACCAGTGCAAATGTCAACATGGTGAAAAAGGCAAGTAACATTTTAATATTATTATGAAAATAGATTTGACTTCCCAGACCCAAAGAAAGGATCTCAGGGACACATAAAAGTCTGAAGTCTCTACTTTAAGAATTGCTGTTAAGGAAGACCATTTTTAATTGCTGAAAAAAGTCCACAGTGTATTGTTCGGTAATAAAGGGACAGAAATGTCCCATGTTTTAAATAAAAATACAGTCATTAGGAAAACCTGAAAGTGTATATCAAACTGTTAAACAATGGTCGTATCTCAGGATAGAAGAATTATGGGTAATTCATTTTCTTTTTTTTTGTTTATTTCATAGAATCTCCTACAGAAAGTATTTTGTAAGGGAACAAAGTTATTCTTTCAGTGTTTAACGTCTTGAAGTCAAATGTTTTGAAGATTTAAGCAAAATACCAAACCTCCTATGGTCCCATTACTCTAATAATACTATTTTTTAAAGCATTTCATTGTGGTGTAAGAACACGTAACATAGATCTACCCTCTCAAATTTTTAAGTGCACAATACAGCATTTTTGACTACTACCACAATATTGTACAACAGATCTCTAGAGCTTATTTGTTTTTATTTTATGTTCGTCTTAGCTTTTATTTATTTGCATTTACATTTTGAATAAGGTTTTTCACAGAGTGGTAGAAAATTCACTTTCCCTCTTACTCCTGTATGTGGACAAGAAACTTTCATCATAATTATCTATAAAATATTAGCATTCTAGTTACTGGTACAAATTTTGGCTCCTATGGAGATGAACTGGCTAATCTCAATGGTATGCGATGATATTAGTTAATGTCATTTCTTCCTAACAGGAAGTAACAGTGCTTTGCCATTAACTAGGTTTAAAGAAATGTAGTCATTACATTACGACTCTAATAATTTCAGGTCCTAAATTATGCTAATTTGATTTTAATCATTTAGCAAGCTTCTGTTTATTCCTAAAGGTTTAAAAATAGCCGAATATACTTTAATGTAGGCAGTTTTGTTTAATGTGATCGTCCCTGTAACTGTACTCTTAACTTTCAGTCATTCTCAATGTGGTTTATTCCACATACAATTCAGGGCTAATATGGAAAGATAACGGTTTTCAGATTCTGGCGTTGCATTATGTCTACACAGGACGGATTTCTGCTGGTTGGCATTCAGCTACAACCATTTGCCAAGCCATATAATTTTCATTTCTCAGCATCACTTGTATGACGAGCTCTAGACGAGGGCACTTTAACACAGGTAGACTCTGCAGGGTCACTCCCAGGTGGCTTCCTATCAGAAGTGATAAGTAAGAAATAATTGAATGGCAGCACCTTTCCTTTGTTCAGCTTTAGTTCTTTTGGAGAAATTTTACTCTTTCTGTCTATCACAGAGTAAATCCCCCAGACATCTTGTCTACTCTGATTACGTACTTTAGTTCTTAACAATATCTATGTCAAGCTTGTTACCTCCATTGAAACAGATGATTTATGAAAGCTGATGGGTATTGTTTGAGATACTGTGAACACAGGATACTTTGTTTAGTTATTTCCTGCCTGCTCCAAGGTAGCCTTTGCTCACATGCCACTTGAAATATTAGATAAATATTAAAACATAACACGCACACAGGAGAGTCACCCTAGCTTTAATAATTGATTCAGAGGGATCCTGAGTCAGAGGCATTGTTGGCATCTAAACTCAGAGTGTTCCAGGTTGGACAACTTAGTGCGGCAGCCACATTAATGGTTAGGTTGGGGGCACCAGGATGGCTCAGTTGGTTAAGCGTCTGACTCTTGATTGCATCTCAGCTCATGATCTCACGGTTCCTGGGATCGAGCCCCGCATAATAGTGCGGAAACTGCTTGGGATTTTTCTCTCTCCCTCTCTCTCTGCTCCCCTCTCCATTCACACACGCGTGTGCATGCTCTCTCTCTCTCTCCCCAAATAAATAAATGAACTTAAAAAAAAAAGATATTTTCTCTAAGTTGAAGATAGACTTTGTGTTTTGAGATTAAATGGCTTGGCAGACTTCTAGCACAATGAAAGAAAAATAACATATAGCTAGGTGCATCTTGATGAAATTTCAGAACTCCTAGGATAAGGAAAAAAATTTCTGTTTGGAAAAAAAAAAACAAATGGCCTAAGAAAGAGAATTATGTTAGCAGACTCATACCAATTTTGGAATTTCATATTAAAATAGCAATGAAGAAAGTTTTATCCAAGAGAATGGTAATGTCATTGTTGATGAATATGGGAAATAGATCCTCTCATGTATGTACTTTAAGTGAAATTATACTAATTTAGTGCAGTCCTTTTGGAAGATAGTTTAGCAGCATATATTACTGTTTAAAATACACATTCCAGGGGCGCCTGGGTGGCTCAGTCGGTTGAGCGTCCGACTTCAGCTCAGGTCACGATCTCGCGGTCCGTGAGTTCGAGCCCCGCGTCGGGCTCTGGGCTGATGGCTCAGAGCCTGGAGCCTGCTTCCGATTCTGTGTCTCCCTCTCTCTCTGCCCCTCCCCCATTCATGCTCTGTCTCTCTCTGTCTCAAAAATAAATAAATGTTAAAAAAAAAATTAAAAAAAATAAAATAAAATACACATTCCATTTGATCCAGCAGTTCTAGGTTATCTATAGGAAGACAATAGGCCTATGCATAGGATGGGCTTGTACTAGGGTGTTCACTGTGCAAGAGGTAGGACTGGACAGAGACGGGGCAATGAATGTGACCTCATCATTATGTCATCATCTTCTGTACCACTTGCATGACTGGAATAATTTTGTTAAGTGCCCAAGAATTAAGGAGAGTGGCTCCCGGAATGTGTCAGAGGCTACATCCAAAAAAAAAAAAAAAAAAAAAAAAAAAAAGGAGATTAAGCCTGATCTGTTTTGCTAGGAAAGAAATTCATATGATCAGCAGAGAAAAGGTTGAGTTGAATCTTCCTTCTCCAGATTCAGGTGAATTGAAACACTCCGCTTTGAGCTGAAATCAAGCTTAGAAAGTTTCAACCCCAAAGGAAGCCCTTTTGGAAAATTATGACAGAATGAAAATTGGATTATAATGGAAGTCTATCAACTCTATAATTTTATGGTTTTCCAAACAGTGTATCATCTCACTTTGCATTGTGTTTACCTAATTAGATGTGTGAAATATGGAAAACAATATTTAGAAGAAAGCAGAGCCATAGACTTTATGAGATTCAAATAGAATAAACAGAAAAGGTAAATTCAGGTGTCTTTATATTTTAATCATACAAATAATAATCCTGGTGTAGAAAGTTAGCTGGCTCTCTTATTGCTTTCTATCACTCAGATTCTTTATCACATACGTGATGTCAGTTTTTTTTCTTCTTGCAAAAGGCATCAGGCTACATTCAGTAACAGAAGATGAAACAAAAAATATGTTATTCCTAGATTTCTTCTCAGCTGGGCTGAAATTACCTATGTAATAAGGTCTACTTGCATAAAAGGATTTAGAGATGGGAGTCCCAAAATCAAAATAAAAAATATCAAGCAACTTCTCCTTTCCTTAAGTAGCATACAGTAGAATTTTTAGAGGGGGAAAAAGTCCATAACTGGGGGCTTATGGGGAGAAATATGGAATTGAGTGTAAATAGTTTCATGGTCACGAAGTGACAAGAGTTGCCTCTGGCATTGTGACATCATGACTGTGAAGCACACAGCAGGAAGTCTGGCACATAATACCCAACAAATCCTGGCTAATGGGATTTAAATTATTAATTAATTTCAGCAACTTCTATTGAATGTCTGTATGTGTCCATCCAGCACTGTGTGTAGCACTCAGGTGTGGGTCTTTGGGAGGGGAGGGGAGCCAAGGTTGAGGGAGGCTGTCTTGCTGTGCCATTTTCCAAGGGCAAATAACTATTCCACACAAAGAAGTAAAGTAAGCTGTGCTATGACTGGACGATTTGCGCCGTAAGACTTTGAACTGGTACCCGTGGACCGTGGTATCTTTAATCTGGTGTAAACAGGGAGGTGGGAAGAAATTGCATATTCATATAAATTTCTTTCAGCCTATAAAAGAACGTTAAATCCAGAATGTTCTGCTAACCACACTGCTTTTCTTCTTTTTCTTGGCCTTCTAGTTCAGAGAACATTAAAATCTTATGTTTCCTCAATATTTTAGAAAACTATGCCTTTCTATTATTACAGAGCATGAAAAGCTCATTTAAAAACTTTTGTGCTTTTTAAAATTTTTCATCCTCGTTTTTTAAAGACAGAATAAAGAATGAAAATAATGGGTAAGAAACAAAGGCTTTCAAGTGCAAGATGTAGAGGTTTTAATTAAAGGATGATGAAAAAGTGACTAGTCCTCCAAATCTTTAATAAAGCTAGTTAATTCTCCACTAATGCTGTAGGAATTATGCTCTAGTGAGCTGGGACATTTTATTCATAATCAGGCAACATTATGTGCTTTTAATTACCAGTTGTACTTTCATTTGTTGGCCACTATTGAACGAAAAGTGATACCAAATAGTATCCTGCATCGTTTTGTAACCATCCTCAGAAAGCCTACATAGACAGCCTTGTTTGCTAAGAATTGCACGGGTCAAACCGAGGCACCATCTCTCTTCTCTAGGAGTAGACCCTCCAAAATAAATTATGGACAGGTTAAGAGGACACCAACCAACTCAAGGAATTAAAAATATACAGTATTTAGCAACCCCCTGAATGAGAGAAAGTAATTTATAAATCATACATCTATCATAAAGGATTAATACCAAGAATATACAAAGAACTCCTACAGCTCAACAGCAACAGTAAGAAACAAACAACCCAAAACTTCAAAAATGGGCGAAGGACTTGAGTAGACCTTTCTCTGGAAAAGACATACAAATGGCCAACAGGTATGTGAAAGATGCTCAATATCACTATTCATGAGAGAAATGCAAATCAAAACCAAATGAACGACATCCTCACACCCCTTAGGATGACTACTATCCAAAAAACAGAAAATGACAAGTATTGGTGAGGATGGGGAGGAATTGGAACACTTGTTCACTGCTGGTAGGAATACAAAATGATGCAGCTGCTATGGAAAACAGCATGGCAGATGCTCAAAAAAAGTAAAAATAGAATTACCATATGATCCAGCAATTCTACTTCTGGGTATGTGTCCAAAAGAATTTAAAGCAGGGTCTCAAAGAGATATTTGTACACTCATTTTCACAGCAGCATTATTCAAAATAGCCAAAAGGCAGAAGCAACCCAGTTGTCCAGTTGATGGGCAAATGGGTAAACAAAACGTGTTATACACATACAAATGCGGTATCATTCAGCCTTAAAAAGGAAGGAAGTTCTGACACCGAGCGACATGCTACAACGCGGATGAACCTCGAGGACATTATGCTAAGTGAAATAAGCCAGTCACAAAGAAGACAAATACTGTAGGATTCCACCTGTATGAGATACCTAGATAGTCAACTTCACAGAAACAGAAGGTACAATAGTGGTTTCCAGGGACTAGAGGTGGGAGAAATGGGGAGTTGTTCTCTAATAAGTACAAAGTTTTAGTTTTGCAAAATGAGAAGAGTTTTGGAGATAGAGGATGGTGATGGTTGTACAACAATGTGAATGCCCCTGAACTATACACTCGAAAATGGTTAAGACAGTAAATTTCATGTGTATTTTACCGCAATTAAATTTTTTAAATATGTTAATGTACGTTGACATTAAGTGTAAAAGGGTAGTTGATGAAATGAGGGCTTTAAGAACAAAATCAGGGGCGCCTGGGTGGCGCAGTCGGTTAAGCGTCTGACTTCAGCCAGGTCACGATCTCGCGGTCCGTGAGTTCGAGCCCCGCGTCAGGCTCTGGGCTGATGGCTCAGAGCCTGGAGCCTGTTTCCGATTCTGTGTCTCCCTCTCTCTGCCCCTCCCCCGTTCATGCTCTGTCTCTCTCTATCCCAAAAATAAATAAACGTTGAAAAAAAAATTAAAAAAAAAAAAGAACAAAATCAAATTTTTCCCTTTCTTTCCTTCCTAGTATTGATCAGACGCCTTCTAAGAGTCTGTATTATTCTTAACACTGGGGATACTGGGTTAAAAACACAGTTAACATTTCAGAACTCGTGTGGCTGAATATCTCAGGAGAACAGAACCAGATAGTAAACATATCAACGAAAGTGTATATAATTGAATTTCAGGTGGTAATATTATGAAAAAAAAAATAAATCAGGGTAAAGATAGAGCAACGGAGGCACCATTTTTAAAATTTTTAAAAATGTTTTATTTATGTTTGAGAGAGAGAGAGCTGAGCACGCATGCACACACAAGTAGGGTAGGGGCAGAGAGGGGGACAGAGGATCGGAAGTGGGATCTATGCTGACAGCAGCAAGGCCGATGCGGGGCTCGAGCTCACAAACCGTGAGATCATGCATGACCTAAGCTGAAGTTGGACGCTCAACCTACTGAACCACCCAGGCGCCCCTGGAAGGACTGTTTTAAATAGGGTGGTTAGGTAAGACCTCTATGAAGAGATGACATTCAAACAGAAACCTGAATGGAAAGAACGATTGTATCCATGCAGATATGTGGGGGTGGGGGGGTGGGGGGGGGAGAGTAGTCCAGGTAGAGGACCCAGCATGGACAAACTGGAACGTGCTTGATGTGCCTGAACAGCAAGCAATCCAGGAAGCTGGAGCAGAGTGAGCTGAGCACGGAGGAAGAAAAGTGGCCATTCTTTCCTGGCTGTGACAGGACTCAGGCTGAATAGGATGTGAGGAGAGCAAATGTGTCAGGAACGAATCCAAAGATTTGACCTCAACACCTAGGTGAACGGTGGAATCTTCTGTCCACCAAGATGGGGGCACTGAGTGAAATACATGTCAAGGGTGGGGAACAAGAGGTTGGAGCCTGATTGTTCAGCAAGAGCCCTAGACAAATGTGCTCGTCAATGAAAGCAGCCAGAGAATGTGAGCAGTTTGGCAGGTGATGAGTTTGAGGTATCCCTGTGAGGACTGTAGGGATAGGACCAGAAACCTGATCACAGTTGGATTTGTGACAAGACAAGGAGTTAGAAAGAAGGCTTGCAGTTAACTAAAGGGGTCTGAAGGTCGGGACAGCCTTTTTTTGTTGTTGCTTAACCAATTTTAATAACATGACATAAAGCCCCTACACTTGATAGAATAGTTATGCAAAATACATAGATGAATACTCTCTTCTGTTAAAAACATAAAATAAATAAGCAAGACAGGTGAAAATAGGCAAGTTTCCATTCAATAAATGAAAAATTAAAAAAAAGAAAGTTTTGCTTTCTATGTCATTTGAAGAAGGGAAATTGTCATTTTAAACGATATTCAAGTTTATCAAACACATTTTAAAAAAGTATTATAAAATGTTTAACTGTCATCAGCTTCGAGGTTGATGTTGCTCCCGAATTTTGTGTATAACTGAACTTTCAAATCTGCTAACGCCCCCTGAATTGATTCCACTCTGGCTTCTAGGGGATCAATTTCTTCTTGCAAATTTTTCTTTGCTTCTTCTAACATTTCCTGTGTTTCTTCTTGAGAATGGCTAATGAAAACATCCCAATTTGATAGGGTATCATTAAGCAATCATCATCCGCAAGCATGATGTCCTTACAAGCATCTCCTAAGTTTTGGAGTTGTTCCTTTTTTACTTCTATTTCCTCTTTCAGCTCTGTGATTCTACTTGTATTCCGTGCCAATTTGTCTATCTTTTGTTGATCTTCAAAAGTAACATTGACAACTTCTGCAGCCGTCTTCTTCGTGGTGGCCGCCATCTTGGCTTTTTGTTTTTGTTTTTGTCTGAAAATGTCATTTTTACTTAAAGCACAAAAATTGAGACATAACATACACATTTATACATGAAGAAAGAAAACACCAGGAAGTTTACAAAACTATCTGAGTGTCTCAGATACTTTCTAGAGATTTATACTGTGGCTGTGGCCATGGGGGATGGAAAGTAAGAGACAGATTCCATAGGTCCTATGAAGAAAGAAAGGAGACGGTTTACTTGGTTAGAACCTCTGCCTTAAGAACAGTAATGGATTTTTTTTTTTTAAGTTAAGGGTAGTATCTTCTGATTATGCTGATGATAGTCACACCAGGGGCATTGGTTGATGACTGGTGCTTGATGGTTAGATTTACCTTCTCTGGAGCCAGAATGATGCCTCAAAGATCAAATCATTCTGTTATCATCTACTGTGGGGGACCTCAGAGGCTACTGGTATCTGAGAGGGGATGCTGAAGGGACAGGGTGCCTGGTCACGTCTATCAGGGCAACTCTGCATTTATCTAAAGATGATGCTTCATTGAAAGATACTGCTTGAGGAGCGCCTGGGTGGCTCAGTCGGTTGAGCAACTGACTTCGGCTCAGGTCACGATCTCGCGGTTTGTGAGTTCGAGCCCCGCGTCAGGCTCTGTGCTGACAGCTCAGGGCCTGGAGCCTGCTTTGGATTCTGTGTCTCCCTCTCTCTCTGCCCCTCCCCTACTCATGCTCTGTCTCTGTCTCAGAAATATATAAACATTAAATTGTTTTTTAAAAGATATTGCTTGAAAATAGTTTAGCTTCTAAAAGGGGGTTAAAAAGTCACCAGTCTTGTTCACAACCCCTGTTCATAGGATGAGAATACAGACTGTGAAAAAATGAGTGATTTGGCTTCTTCAGATACTCTCTTCATTCTTGTCGTTCTTGCTCTTGTTTTTTTCCTGTTCTCATTTCCACTTTTACAGCTGCTGCAGATTCTCAAGGGAATTCTATCCTTGTAATATTACCACCAGACTCTGCAGTGATTCGGGCAGGTATTATCAACCATCATTTGAAAAATAAGAACCTGGGTTTCCTTAGAATTAGACCCCATTCCCGAGAACTGCACCCAGGGTGGGGCCAAGGAACTTGGGCTTGTAATATGTACCTCAGATGAGTCCTGTACCGCAGGGAGTCCTGAGGCCACATTGTGAGAATAACCAAACTCAATTCTTTGGTGGAGGAATAAACCTAGCAGTGGGTGGGTGAGGAGTTACTGAACTTTGCGGATAGAAGACAGAGATCAAAAGGACTCACCTGAGGATGCCCCATAATTATGATGTGTTTAAGACCCAAATTCTATGTTCTTTCCATAAAACAATTGCTTCCCAAATTCAGGTCCACAGAACAGTGACTTTCCGTACCGGCTTTTTTCTGTGATCCTTAAGAAATGAGGACGATGTGGGGTAGTGTTGTGCTTTATCAAGAATCTCCATTTGGGATGCCTGGGTGGCTCAGTCAGTTAAGCATCCGACTTCAGGTCAGATCATGATCTCACAGTTCCTGGGTTCGAGCCCTGTGTTGGGCTCTGTGCTGACGACCCGGGACCTGGAACCTGCCTTGGATTCTGTGTCTCCCCCTCTCCTTGCCCCTCCCCCGCTTGTACTCTGTCCCTCTCTCTCTCTCAAAAATAAATAGTAGACATTAAAAAAAGAATCTCCATTTATTTTGAGATTCTGTCCTTCCGAAAGTCTTTTGCATTAAAATATCTCTTCTTAAAAATTTTTTCAATGTGTACATAAAATATCCCTTCTCTTTTGACATGATGGTAATTGTATATAGTTTTTTGGGGTTTTTTTCACTGGCATGAAATCCACAAATCTGGATACCTATGCGCTAAAGTCCAGTGTGCCTACCTGAACAGAAAGCATGAGACCAACAGTGGAACAGTGCCCTTCAAGCCCCCATGCCCTGTCCAGGGCGCCAGCAGGATCTGCAGGACGTGAATTGAAAACCACTAATGTGGTGGAAAGTATAGCAGATACGGGGTTGCAAGACCTACATTCTAATCTTACACTTCATCGTTAATTAGCCATGTGACTTGAGCAGATCACTTCATTTATCTGGGCCTATATCGTCATCCAAGATTCTACGTGCTTAAGGGTAAACTTCTGTATTTTGAAATAAGAGAATTATGAGAAAGGACTAGGGGTTATTTGCCTTCCTTACGAGTAATTGATCAACTCTACCATATTTGTGTGAAGCGACTAATACGCTTTTTTTTTTTATTAAGCCTAGTACACAAAAAACTCATTACGCTAACACTAACTAGCTCACCCAGAGTGAGATTTCATTCGAAACAATTGCTGTTCCCTAGTAGTCTAGATCTCTGTGGTTTAGTGGTGAAAATACTGAATTATCTGAATCTAGTTAGTGCAAGGCTCATTTTTTTTTCAATTTCCCTATTTCTAAATAGTTTTCCCTCATACGTCACACTGAGAGGTATATGTCAATGAGCAGCAATCTCTAGACCCATCTTGACATCCACGGTTGTGCTCAAATACTCTGCTCTCCAGATCGTCAGATACTTAGGATTTGATGCCGCTGATGATTCCATACAGTCAGTCTCTGTGCTCTCTCTCGTAAATACTTCAGTGCCACATCAGCTTTCAAACTTACGTTATCATTTGGGGGCAGCCCTCTTTGCGTTTGTAGCATTTATTTTTTTCTCATATTCAACAAGCATGGTGTGACTTTCTCTGTCAGCCCAACAGTGGCTAAGGCCTTGAGGACACAGTCCCAGACTCAGGGAGCTCCTAGCCTAGTAGAGGAGTTAGGCTTACAAAGGAACCCTTACAATGCAGTATAAATGCGGTAGTGGAAAGTGTATGTTTTCAGCCTTTATACTCAAACTCCTGTTCACGTTTGCTCCAAACAATGGCTTTTTAGGGCAAAGTACCTTCTGGTGCGGGCCGGACCTACAGGTCACAGGTGTACTTAGCCCCCCCTTGGTAACCTGCAGAGTCTGCTTAGGGCTTCCCTGTTCATTCGTCCTTCCTTTTTAGGGGGCCGGGGCATGAGAGTGCCTTCTAGGGCTCAGGAACAAAGCCCTCCTCCGGCACCAAAGAATTTAATTTGTGTTCAAGCTGTATAGGGCTAAGAGAAACTTTCCAGCCTCCCTCGTGGGGGTGAGGAGAATCGCAGATGTCCTGGGGAAGAGAAGTTGGGCACAGTCGCCCCCACCCCCCAAGTGGGATTTGGAGCACTGGCCCCAGGTCAGTTGTTAAGCAAACTGAGATGAGCCTCTGGCGGCAGTCTCTGGACGATCGGACTGCTTCTCTACAAAGCTGGTACAGTCCTCCACACTGTGCCTCATCTCGTCGGGTTAGGAGGCAAATATGCCTCCTAAGGGTGGATATCATGTTGTTCTAAAATCGATGGCAAATGTCTCATTTTTCAATTGCTCATGTCGGTAAAACATTAGAGTTTATCAGCTTGTGTCTTTCAGAATGTACCTATAAAACATGGAATTTCGTTGTTCTCTTAGACAAAAAAAGCCTGTTTCCAGACAGTGTACCTGTACTAGTCAGTGTGCTTCCTGCAAAAGGTCGAGACAAAAGTCAGCTCCAAAGGAAAGAGTGGACCAGAGCATGCTATTCTGGGGTTCGTTTAGAAAATAGTGACATGTTCTCATGTTTCCCTTTGCTAAGGAAAAATGTCTCTGGCAAAGTGTATATGCATGGCCAAATTCCTAGAAGTTTATACACAAGAGTTTCCTTCCCTCCTATCCTCCTCTCTCTCTCCTTCCTTCCCTCCTTCCCATTCAGCGAGCTATTGTTTCTATAGCTGGGTATCAATGAGGGGCGACAGAGTGACGGAGTGGGTTCTTCTGAAGGAGACCCACCTTCTCTCCGCGTCTGCCAGCCTGGGTAATTCCAGACAGCCAAATCATCTGAGTAGTTATGTTTTTCTACAGTGAGACACTTGACATCAAATTCTGTTTTTAGAAGCAGCATCGGATAGGTATAATTTAAAGACTTATGGCGAATCTCTACACCCCTCTTTTGCTTCCTCTCTAACACCATCCACCAAGCATTGGCTTCCGTTCTCGTGAACAAGGACATGAGAGTTTTTGGACTCACAGTGGGGTGTGAGTCCTAATTCCAGCACATACTAGCTCTGTGTCCTTGGGCAATGTAGCCTCACTTCCTTCATCTGTTAAAAGGAAGGTAGTCAAACCTATCACAGGGTTGTAGAAAATAAATAAGGTAACCAGTAAGCTGGTTTTCCCTCCCTTTCCCTTCCCTGGTAGGATTATAAGTGAGAGAAAGGGAGTGACTGCATTCTTTCTAAGGTGTGGCTAATAGGTTCAGCCTTTATATTTTAACTCTCTGAATTTATATCACGTGTTATTTTTTTGTTTTTTTTTTTTTTTTGTTTTAAGTAGGGAAGATCTGGTGAATTTAGAAATGATGCCAAAAACCCCTGCAGATAGATAATAAAGGGGAGAAAATGTAGGTTTCCGAATTGGAGAAAGTCGTTTAATTTTGACTCAAGTTCAGATATTGTGATGGTATCTTATAACGTGTCTATGAAAAGAAATATGCTAGTTTAGAATTCTTATGCTAGATCTTTAAAACTAAATCTCTAGGGGCATCTGGGTGGCTCAATCAGTTGAGCATCCGACTTCAGCTCAGGTCGTGATCTCGCGGTTTGTGGGTTTGAGCCCCACGTCAGGCTCCGTGCTGACAGCTCAGAGCCTGCTTTCGATTCTGTGTCTCCCTCTCTGCCCCTCCCCAACTTGTGCTCTGTCTCACTCTGTCTCTCAAAAATAAATAAAATGTTAAGAAAAGAATAAAAAAAAAAACAAAAAAAAACAAAAAAACCCCTAAATCTCTAAAGAATGGGTATATGCAGTTACACACAGTTGGAGATGATCTTTGGGAAAGGATGAAACTCTGCCATGTTATATGTGTTATATGTTATATATATGTTATAGCTGTGCCCTTCACCTTTACGTGTGGTCCATTGTCATTGTTCATCTTCTAAGGTGTTTGCTAAAGCAGTTGGCCATTTGGGGCTCCTCTGGGGTGATTCTCACAACTCTGCTTTCGCCAGGTCAGATTTTTCCTTTATTATCCAATACAAAAATGCCACACTGAAGAGTTTTCACAGCTTAAAATATTTATTAGCTGTCTTAGCTTAATAAATTGTTGGATGTTTGTTTGTTTGTTTGTTTGTTTTGTTTTGATCCTGATGTCTGAAGAGGAAGAGAGTTCCTGAAAGGATTGCCTTTAAAGAGTGACAGTTGGTGCCCTGGGTAAACCTGCTGTTTTGATTACTTGGTTCCTGACACAGAGCCTGCTTCGTCCCTGCCTTTCCTTTGAACCTGACCCTGGCCTCTTCCTGCCCACAGAGCATCCTGCTTGCTGTCATTTCTTTGACCTAAAAAGCCCCATTAAAGCCAAGATGATGTCTTACAATTTTAGGCCCCACCCAGCTAGTTTCTTACACATAGGAGATAAGTCAGTATTTGTTAGAAATTATTTTAGTCTGCGTAAGCTGCTGTAGCACAAATACCATAACATTGGCTGGCTTATGAACAACCTCACAGTTCTGGAGGCTGGACAGCCCAAGATCAAGGCACTGGCAGATTCTGTGTGTAGTGAGGGCCCATTCTCTATTGTCTTTTCACTGTAACCTCACATGGCAGAGGAGCAATGGATCTTCCTTTGATGAGGGCACTAATCTCACTCATGAGAGCCTTGCCTTTCGTGACCCAGTCACCTCGCAGAGGCCCCACCTCTTAATACCATCACATTGAGCATCAGGTTTCAACTTAACAAATTTTGGAGAGGCACAAACATTCAGACCATAGCAATGGTATCATAGAACTTTTAAGAACGTAAATAAACTGTAATTGTGAAATTCTGTAAACAAAACAAAACAAAACAAAAAAACAACTGCCTTTTACTTTAGGTAACTTGCTAGTAAGATAATTGGAACATCAAGATACCGTGTATGTGCAGGGTGACCATTGTATTTAAAGGAATATAAAAAATAACCAGAGACAATACCAGTGAAGAACCTTCCAGCGAAGGTTGCTGGGGAGTGGCTCTAGAAGTTGCTTCTGACCTACTACAGCAGAATTAGTAAAAGGTGGGTATTGTCCAGGGTCATTGTGATGAAATCAGATCACTAAACTAAGGGAGCAGTCAGTAATTAGGCACCGTCACATTTCTAAACTAGACTTCGTTTATTTGTTCAATTATTTAGTGAACTTTTTAAAAAAGCATTTACCATGGGCTAAGGGCTCTGCAGGGTTTTAAGAACACAAAGATGAATTAGGTCCCTGTTCATTCAGGAAGCTCATAGCCCAGTGGGGAGGCAGACACATTAGTAGGCTCTCAAAAAGGCAGTGTAAACGTTCAGGGATGGTGATATTGTGCATATGATTGGGGACCTAGGAGGAATACTGGATCCATTCCTCTAGTCTAAGTCAAGGGCATGGAGAGAAAAGGTGGCTTGTAGAGAAGACAAGGGCATTGAGTATGCGTGTGGGACTGCCAAGTGGATGGGTTATGGCACAAGTCAGATCATATGGGGTGAAGGATTCCTTGGACTTCCTGTGCTTGGTTCTGTTTCCTTTTGCTGACTACCCACCTCCTTTCCCTAAGGCCTGCTCCAAGGATCTGCTTTGTGGTCTGGGGTCTCCTGGTCCTTGTTTTCCTAGGCCCAGTTTGTCTGGCTGCCAGCCAAGTGCCCAGTATAGGCTTTCTGCCAGGTGCAGTGGGAAAATGGAGATGAATTTATGATGGTCTCAGAGCTCAATGGTGGTAGATCCTGGAGAGTGTGTGCAAACAGGTATTGGGAGCAGCTGGAGCTGAGGCAAGTACAGAGACAGGAAATGGGAAGAAATGGCCAAAGTGGTGGCCAATCAGGCTATACAGAT
The DNA here is from genome assembly GCF_016509475.1 of Prionailurus bengalensis. Lineage (NCBI taxonomy): Eukaryota > Metazoa > Chordata > Mammalia > Carnivora > Felidae > Prionailurus > Prionailurus bengalensis. Next base: position 27,236,082 of record NC_057343.1, read on the forward strand.
AGGTTGAAGTTTTGTTCTTAGGCCAGAGAATCTGTTCCTTATTAGTAGGCAGGTTAAGTTTTTTTTTTTTTAATTGGCATATGATTAATGAAGTGCTGTAGGCTAATGGGTTAGAGGTGATATATAGGATAGGTGGTTAGATTGAGAGAAGCACACACATGTGTTAAGTAGTGTTACCTAATTTATTTTACTCTGTCACTTGTCTTCGTATGCATTAATAGGCATCATGGGGTGCCTGGGTGGCTCAGTAGGTTGAGCGTCCCACTCGATTTTGGTTCAGGTAATTATCTCATGGTTTGTGAGATCAAGATCCCATGTTGGGCTCTGCTGAAACAGTATGAAGCCTGCTTGAGATTCTCTCTCTCTCTGTCTCTCTCTCTCTCTGTCTCTGTCTCTCTCTCTGTCTCTCTCTTTCTCTCTCTTTGCTCCTCCGCACCCCTCTCGAAATAAATAAGTAAACTTAAAAAAAATGCATCTCAGTTGTCCAGACAATACCTTTCAGGGAAACCTTAACACAAAGTTTCCTAACTTATAGGAATCACATGGTTATTTGCATATATGGAACTGGGACCCAGATTTTTGTGTTCTCCACCCATGTTCTTTTCAGACCCCCAGTCATTCATATTCAGTGGAAAGGAAATAAGATTTGGTACAGATTCTTTTTTTTTTTTAATGTTTTATTTTTGAGAGAGAGACAGTATGAGCGAGGGAGGAGCAGAGAGAGAGGGAGACACACAGAATCTGAAGAAGGTTCCAGGCTCTGAGCTGTCCACACAGAGCCTGACATGGGGCTCAAACCCATGAACTGTAAGATCATGACCTGAGCCAAAATCAGACGCTTAACTGACTGAGCCACCCAGGCGCCCCTGATTTGGCACAGATTCTTGACTTCAGTAAGGGGGAGTTTTTCCATGTACTACCTAGAATAAGTAATCTGAATCTTAAATTTAATAAAAAAGATGTTAAAATGAATATTTCATTTGATCATGTTTTCTGTAATTTACTTTTAAGTTCTTGAGTGTGGAAACTGTAGGGTGTGTGTATCACATGTGAATTAATCTGTATCTCAGAGATAGCAAGCTAATATCTGCAGCACCTAATTGAGAATATTCAGTACAGGGTGTTTAGTATTTGAAAGATTAATGAGATGATTACGATAAATGCTTCAGTGATCTTTGTTTCGGATCAGCAAGGGGTATTCAGAATTGTTATTTCCCACAATGGTGGAAATGAATGGCGTTCAGGATTTGTGGATTCTATACCATTGTGTGAGCAAGATGTTAAAAATCTAGGTAGCCAAGTATTGGGAACACTTTTGAAGATAACAAAAACTGAGATAACGGAGAAGAACTTCTCAGGGAGCTGGTTGCCTAACTGTTTTTTGTGCTTGCTCACTATTATGTGCAGAATGTGTGTTGGTGTGTGTGGGAGAATTGGGTACCAAGGTCATGGGAGAGGAGACCTCCAGGTCTCACCTACTAGAAGGAACCTAATATCAGTGAATGATCAGATTAGCTTAGATCAGTTCTCACAATGCATTTCCTGAGAATGAACTGAATGAAAGGAAGGGATGGGCATTTAAAGAAGAGGAAAACTTATTCATATGATTGATGAGTTCTCCTTGGTGAGGAATGCATTCTCTCCGTGGGTTTTATTTGGAGATGCTCTCTCCAATCACGCATAAGGCTTCCTGGCTTGTCCCATAGGATCCAGTTTGAAGGGAAATAATACTGCATTCATTGACCAGCGGGCACAGCAGAGATAATTGGCCCAAACCTACATCCATGGCAGGGGGCACGCACTCTTGAATTTTTGGTCAAAACATTGACTGGACCTTATTTCATAAAATATGGGTTTCATAGAACTGCATGTTTCACATGAAGCTTGTAGGGCATTTTCCTTAAATCACCAAGCCAAAAGCTTCCTAAACCTATTTTCCACCATGAAATATAATTGTGAGGTGCGCCGTAGTCTGCTTTATCTGAAGCACGTTGTTTACTTTTGCGGCGTAATCTGAGCACTCCATCACTGAATTAACATAATGGGTTTAGCCTGCTTTCCTCTCAGGGTATTGTTTAGAAGGAAAAATTAATATGGTCTTTTTCTACTAATCACAAATCCCGTTTTGCATTTTTTTGATATACTTTCTTTGATGTGAGGGAAAAAGTCGAAATCTCTTTTAAAGGCAGAAAAATGTCAGTGAGTCTGTTTAGCATGTACACAATCTAAAGAATGTAAGCTACACAAGATGAGGAGGTTAATATTCCATGTTTGGGGCTGCTTTGCTTATTTGAGAAATTTCATTATAACTCCAGTGGCTTTCTGGGCATGTAAGAAATTCTTACCCTAAGACTATAGAACATTTTGCAACTCTCCTGTTTGATTTCCTAGGCCACTTAGAGACAAATTAGATAAAAACACCAGCTAGACTTTTCTCGATTGCAGGAGCTGAAGAACCAAAGTCTCGCAGCTTCCCCATTGTTCTTTATGTTCTTCTTGTGTGAGAGAATTTTGTTTTCTCCAGATGGCTTCGGCGGTCATTGCAGAGCAGGGAAACTTGATCCTTCTTCAGTAGCCAGGAGAGCAGCGCTCTCAAAATTTCTCGCTTCTGCCAGCTGGAGAGGAAAGGACTGAACTCACAAGCCAAGCTTCGCTTCCCCCATCTGCTTACACATGTATAGCACCAAAGCCAACACCCTTTAATGTGTGCACCTCCCTTTATGCATCAGGAGTGTCCCTGAAAACCTGTGTCTAATTCACATTTTCATAGATCAATAGAAGATTTCCCACTGACTTAAATTATAATTTCAGAGGCATTTTATCTGAAATTTGGATGGCTCTCCAGTTGGCAGAGGCTTTCACTTTCTGCCCTCCAGACTTTCTGTCCAGAAATTAATGATATGTAAATGAACACAGGGGTTTGGAAACCTTTGGTAAATTCTATTACAAAGCAAATAACCATTCCTTGCTTTGAATGCAACCTTTCATTTATGCTGCAAGCATCTATAGAGCTCCTTCTCGCCACTGGACACCTGGAGCAGAAGATAAATAAGTCCCAGTGTGTGTCCTCAGGGGCTCTACAGTCTCCTGTGGAAGGTAGGAGCAGATCTGTGGGCATAGCTCAGTGTAATTAACGCCATGAGGCCAGTGAGCTCTGAGCCCTGGGAACGGAGAAGAGGGGAACCTACCTCATCCTGGACACCCAGAAATGGCCTCTAGGTTTGCCAGATGAGGCGGGAGTAGCCACGTGCAGGAGGGGTGGTGGGCATGTTAGCAGAGAGAGCAGAGCACGTGAAGACACAGGGATACGGAGCAAGAGGGCGTCTTCAAAGAACTGTAAGCTGGTGCATAAAGCTCAGATCTAAGGGGCCTGCAGGTGTTCTCCCAGGGCTTCTCACGACAATCCCAAACCTTTGTTGGAAGCTGCAGGTCTGTGTTGGAAGCACAGTGTGGTAGTTGACACATGGGCTCAAGCCAGACAGCCTAAGGTGCCATCTTGGGACCCTAGAGGCAAGAACCTCTAGCGTCTCTGTGCCTAAGTTTCTTCATTTATAACATAAGTATCATAATATTCTCTAGCACGTAAGGTTGTGGTGAGAATTTAATCATCAACCAATAGGACCTTACAGGTAGCAAATGCTACATAAGTATTTGTTAAGTGAAAAATGTGAGGGGGGCGCCTGGGTGGCTCAGTCAGTTAAGTATCCCACTCTTGATTTTGGCTCGGGTCATGATCTCATGGTTCGTGGGATCGAGCCCCGACGCTGGGCTCCACACTGATAGCACAGAACCTGCTTGGGATTCTCTCTCTCTCCCCGCCCTCTCAAAATAAATAAATAAACTTAAAAAAAAAAAAACAAAACTGTGAAACCAGGAGGGCCAGAGCTGCGACTTGTTCATAAAAGATAATCAAGTGATGGATAAGAAAAAAAACCCCAGGAGTGTTCCTAATGAAAAACTAAGCCTCCAAAGTTTAGAGATAGAAGAAAAGACTTAGATTAGCAATTTTCTGAGTCTCCTGTGAATAGGAAACACCTAGGGAGCTTATTGAAATGCGGATTCTTGGACCCACCTTCCAAGAGTCTAATTTATGGCTCTTGGCTGAGATTCAAGAATACGCATTTTTAAAATTACCCATAGCGATTTTCATGCAGCTGGTCCCAGAATCTTTTCGAGGCATCTCCTGAGCCGTGACCCTTTTAGGGCATGTGATTCACTGGGACTAAGAAGACCCTGTGTTCCGCTATTCCACTCCTGGTTGTATGGCCTTGGACAAGTCAACGAATGCTCTGAGCCTCTATTTCTTTGAGAATAATATCATTGCACTGCTGTGACGATGACATAAGACGCGTATCTACACCACTTGTTAAGTCATCTTATTACTGGCACTGAGGGTGCCTCAGCTCACATCAGGGCAGATGGGAAGTCTGCTCTCCAGGTTATTTTAACGATTAGGGAGGGATGTGGCCAAACCTGGACCTCTGGCCACTTTCCTCCGTGGAAACCACCTGTTTCTTCTCTGGTGTCTTGATTGATTATCCAGCTAATAGTCTGGTGCTCAGACATAGGTAAGGAGAGTTTACTACTTCATGAAGTAAACAGTCCCAGTTATTAGACGGCTGTGGTTGTAAGAAAGTTCTACAGATTAAGCCCAAAGGAGCCCGCTGGTAGATTTTGCTATATCATTGTAGACAACCGGGAGTGGAGGGGTTAATTAGAAAAGGCCAGTGGGGCCAGAACCCAGAACTCGGGTGGGGAGAGCTCAAGGAGGGTTGGCTGGCGGAGGGGGCTGGTGCCACGTCAGGCATTGATCCCTCCCAGCTGTTTAAGTTAATACTCTGAACCGATGGCGTTTGGCCATGACTACAAGTTCATGTGCCAAAATGAAAAGAAAAGAGGATTTAAAAAACAAAAGGATAGGAGAGACATTTCCTAATTTATTAAGATAAAGATGTGTTTGGTACTAGATATAAACATTTTCGTGAAATATAGTTGCTTCTCGTTTGGGAATTTAGCAGGTACCTACTGGGACTCACCATCATGAAACAAAGTATTTAAGACTAAAAACAAACAAACCCTCAATTGGAAATTAGGATATGTAACACTGGTTTGAATCACAGTTCATTCTACTTCAATTTTAAAAGAATCCAGTATGAAAAAGAGCTGAAATCCAAAATTGCCTCTTTGTCTTCAGAGGTGAACATGAAGTGGATGTTGTTGCCCTGTCTTAACCCACAAGGATCAAAGCTAAGTATGACTACTCCCCTCACTGTCTGGTGAGATATAGATACACACACAGATGTGCGTATAAGTGTGTGTGAATATAAACAAGCATTGCAAGGGGGCCTGGGTGGCTCAGTCGGTTAAGCATCCGACTTCAGCTCAGGTCATGATCTCACACTCCATGAGTTGGAGCCCCGCTCGAACTCAGCACAGAGCCTGTCTGTGCTGACAGCTCAGAGCCTGGAGCCCGCTTCAGATTCTGTGTCTCCCCCTCTCTCTGCCCCTCCCCTGCTCATGCTCTGTCTCTCTCTGTCTCAAAGATAAATTAAAACATTAAAAAAAAACTTTTAAAAATAAACAAGCATTGCATCAATATATGAATTTCATAGTTAAGGATTTTGATGTTTTCTATGAAAGCATTTCATTGTTTATGTAATCAACTAATGGAAAGTTATGGTGTTGAAATCTTTATTTCTCTTTGAAACCTCTTGTCTCTCAAACTGTGATCAACAGCTGCGGGAGAACTTTTACTTGAAGGTAAAGGAGTACCGGTGATGCTCCTCCTTTTTTATTTTTTGACATTCAAGGTATTCTTTAGTTTTGCATTATTTTTCCTCATTAAGTAAGTTTCAAAAAGGAAATGTAACTCACAGGCAGAGATGCAGCTCCAGTGCTTAACCTGTCGTGTAAAAAGCTCTCCAGACTTCCTTGGTGGGTAAGTGGAGAGTTGCTTGTGTTTAGTTATGGACAGTTCACGGGGTTGCAAGGAGAGGTTCATGTTAAGAATACTAGAATAATGCTGTCATTGTTTATTGCTATTTCAGGGTATATCATTAGAGTCCTGTCCGGTATTTATTAAAATGATAAACTGTCAGAGAAAAGGGATCGAAGGCAAAGGATGAATCTTAGAAAAACAGGAAGAGTTCCAACCTGTGCCCGTCTCTCTGGTCTTATTTCTTGCCGCCTCTTTCCATGTTCTCTGTATGCCAGCCTTTCCTTCTGTGAGTTTTTTTTTAATGTTTTGCTCTTTTTTTTTTTCCTGTTGGATCGTTTAATCATGCTGTTCCTTCTGACCCCTAACTCTCTTCATTATTTTCTGACTCAGTACCACTTACTCTTAAGACCTCAGGATAAATGCTGTTTCTTTCAGAAGTTTCTTTATAACCTTTCTCTCCACTGCCCATCTAGCAGGTTGTTCTTTCTTTATCCTACACTGAGCGCAAAGTGGATCTTTCCAGCTACACTATAAACTCCATGGGGGCAGGGAATCTCTCTTGTTTGCCATTATTTCTCTGAGTGCTTGACGCATCTTAGATACTTGACTAATTAATACTTGTTAGAAAGATGGTTAGACGGGTGAATGGTTAGACGGATGGATGCATGGATGGGTGGATGGATGGAAGAATATACATGCTCGTAAAGAAGGACAGACGCTGGCCTCCTGAATCAGGATCTGACCAATAGCAATCTGAGCCAAGAAATGTATGCTTCTTAGGTTCTCAATAATGAATACATGTTGATTGACTGATTGATTTGACTGTCATGCAGAAATGCAAGTGATAGGCAGCCAGGAAAATATGAACATCAAAACATGAAAGCTGATAATATCTCAGTAATTTCCTTGGCCAAAATTGGGGGAAAAAACGCATTGGTTTTGGAAGCTCTTTAAAAATGTATTCTAACATTTAATTTTTTTTTGTAAATGATCTTCTTTATTATATAGTATGTTAGACATCTCTAGAATAGTGCTGGCAAGTCTTTCAGTCAATTATATGCTCATTGGCAAAGTGTTTCACAATATTTTGGTAAACTTTGGAGCTGTGTGCCATTCAGCAGCACACATGACATTTCCATGTCAGTATGCTGCTTTTTTATTGCATTTTGTTCACTCATCACTCGAGTGCTTCTTGCCAGCTTTTGTTCTCAGGATGAAATAGGTTTGAATTTTTGGATGAAAATATGCAAGATGGTACAGGAACCTCACAGTGTTGTGTAATTAGAAGTACATCGTATAGTCAGAAGGAAAGCAAGTTAGAAGTAGCTTTTCTGGGCTCTGTTACCCTGGGAGGATTTTTGTTTTTGTGTAACTGATCGTGTGTAAGGGTTTAAAACTCAGCAGCCATTTGTAGTCCTACTAGTTATAGAAAAGCCCAACCCCTGGTTCTAGAAGGCAATAAATGAAAAATAAATCAGTAACAGCTCATGTACATTATATATACTTACATAAATACGTATATACACACAGAGAGAGACACACGCTAGTAAGCTTTACACTGGGGTGATGGCATGATCACCTCTGCAAAGGAAATTTGGGGCGATGTCCTCTTGGATCTCTTAGAACGAACCTGAGAGATTATGGAAGTCTGAAGCAACAGCTGCTGTTGACGGTTTTTCCCCTACAAGGAGATGAAATGATGCAGACCAATGGTCTAACATTTCCCAAAGCACTGGAAAAGAACAAACAAGAATCAGTGAGATGGCATATTGCTTTATGCTTTATTTTGGGAATTTTAGAACTTCTCTGGCGAACTGCTTCCCCCCCCCCCGCCCCCCAGGAGAACCCCTTGACCTAATTTAGAAGTTGTAACTGAAGGGTCTTGCTCGGAGCACAGAGTATGGTTCAGAAATGGCGTGTTATTTTGTCTTGGGCTTTTCCTTTTAAATACTCGAGAAAAGTTCAGGTCCATCTGATAGGTTTACACTGAGGCGAACTGGCATCTGGATTTCAAGACTAATGGAACAAAGAGTCAATATAAATATAACTTCACAAGCTCTATCCTGTGTACAATAAGAATAAACGAAGCTCTTCTGAACGAAATCGGTATCTGAAAATACGTTAGCTCACCGACGCTAAGAATGTTTCTAAAGCAAATCTCAAAACGAAAACTGTTTCATGTTTAAAGAAGCTTGTCATGTCCAGGTCACATGAAGAGGCCTCATGAAAGTGAAAACGCATTGAAAACCCCATAAAGAGTGGATGGAGACCCTGAAGCTGCCTCTCTGATTAAAAGCCTCAGCTAATATCCATATTTCCCCCAAACATATAACTTACTGAGCTGTAGCTCCTTGCGGCTCTTTGGGGAGCTAGATATGTAGAGGAACAGTGCATCCTGCTGAAACTCAGAGAAATTCAAGGACACAAAATTTATCCTTAAACTTGTACAGCATTAAGCAGTTTAAAACAAATCACCGTGTGGACCTTACTGAACTTCCTGCTCTGTGGGAGCAGTAACATCAGCCCCAGCAGCCCTCTTAGAACTTTCTGTACGCCAGGCCTTGTTTCCAGTGAGTTACATACAGTAGCCCGTTTAATTCTCACAACGGCCCTATTAGTTAGACACCGTTATCTCCTGGTTTACAGATGAGCAAACTAAGCATGGAGTTTAAGTAACTTGCTCAAGGTCATTCAGCCAATAAGTGAGTGAGTCGCAGAGGCGGCATTTGGTTTTCACCCTGAATACTGTGCTGTTCTCCCTGTCACCTGTAGCTGACTCTAATTACGTAGCCTAGTATTAGGATCCGAAACACAGGGAATGGCTGTTAGAGCTCTTAGGAGCCAGCCCCAACAAGGAAGTAGATTATGCTGAGTAACAGCAACGATAACTAACGTCTTAACACGTTTTAGACTTTGCAAAGCACTTTCATCTGGCCTTGTCCCTTTGCTTTTTACGATAAAATTATGAGGTGGTTATTCATTTAAAAATTGTGCAGGACACCTACTCTATGTGAGATACTCTTCTAGGTTATGAAATGTAGTAGCAAATGACACAACATCTTTGCTGTGGTGGCACCTCACCTAAAAGGATTACATAGTAATTATAAAAGTAACCACCGCTGCTACGGGTGAAATACATCAGAAACAACAGAGCAGGGGCGCCTGGGTGGCGCAGTCGGTTAAGCGTCCGACTTCAGCCAGGTCACGATCTCGCGGTCTGTGAGTTCGAGCCCCGCGTCAGGCTCTGGGCTGATGGCTCAGAGCCTGGAGCCTGTTTCCGATTCTGTGTCTCCCTCTCTCTCTGCCCCTCGCCCGTTCATGCTCTGTCTCTCTCTGTCCCAAAAATAAATAAACGTTGAAAAAAAAAATTTAATAAAAAAAAAAAAAAAAGAAACAACAGAGCAGACTGGCAGGGTAGGAAAATCTCGTCCTTTCCTGTTTCTGGAAGGCTTATGAAAGCTCACATGACTTGATCTGAAGGCTCCTTAAGCTCTTATTTCATTCACAGCAAGGCAGTCTTATCACATTTATAGATTATTTACTTTTTTATTGTTATTCTATTACAAAAACATCATGGAGACTTCCCTCTTCTAGTTATATCTCTATATATGTACAGATAAATTCTTTCCGTAATGAATTCCAACAGAGATCTGAAGTCTGTTACTACTTGGGAACTTTTCTGAGACCTAATTTTTGCTAAAAAGGAGTATTTAGATATAGGACTGTCCAACTCTGAGAATTTACATCTGGAAAGTTAGCAACGGCTGGAAAATTCTCATTCAGGAAGGGAGGATAGAAGCCCATTTTTTTTTTTCTTTAGGAAAAGCAAGCCAGCATTCATTTTTAACGCTCCTACAAGATGGGGAGTATTTAAAGTTGGCTGTTGAATTTCAGATGTTTGCCTGTATCGAATGACATTGGAAAAACTCTTTATTTGAAATGTTTAAACATGGAGCAAAGGAAATTTGAAGATGAATGAGAATACCATCCACAGACTCTACAATCTTTCTTATTTTGACATTTGTCTCTTTTTAAAATTTCTGACTTCACTTTACTTTTTTTCAAATCTATATCACACAGTAGTTGTCATATCCAGAAAACTCAAATTCATGCCCTATCAGGTACATCCCTAATTTCAGGCGCCATAAATTCTGTGGTGTCAGAGTATGCCTAAAGTCATTTGAGCTACATCATGTTTAAATGGTGGAGGTATTGTGTCCTAGAAATGAAAGCTGGGGATGTGGCTCACAGATGCTGATTCTGATGGGCAGGTTGTCACCTTGCCTACTGGAAATCTCAGAGGGAATAAATGACAGTCTCCAGATAGTCCAGGATGGCTCCAATTTAAGCAGTCTTCTATTGTTGTATTAGTGGCCTAATAAGACCAATGTGCCCCTTTCTGTAATATGTGTTAGGGACCATCATGGAGAGTTATGAAGGATAGGCATTTACTCACTTCATCTATTTCTCACATATTTTAACCACAGTTTTTAATTTCCTTAACACTTACTATACCCAAAGCAGGCTATTTTGTCACGTGTTCTAAAATTACTTCCGTGATATTGTCTGCCACAGGGTAGAATTTGTAGCAGACATTCCTATTGGAGGCTTAAAAATGTTGTCTTTTAATTTCTGAAATACCAAGAGCTTATTTACATGCTGAGGTCTGCACTATGAAGCATAGTCTAGTTGGGTGATTTCCAAATAAATATTTCACATTTATTTTCATCAATAAAATACACATATCTGCTTCTAAAAATTGAAAAATAGAGTAGGCTTATAATGAAAAACTATAGTTCTGGATTCCACCCCCAGAGTCATTGCCCAGAGAAAAGCTTGTAATTCTTTTAACTGTTTCTGTGTTTATATTTTTGTCTAGAGCCTTTAAAGCTCTAGATACATAATATTGGCTAAATTGAGTGCAAGTGTGTGTGGTGTTGCTTTGCGTGTAACAACCATTTCCCAATTTATCAAATTTGGGTATTATCTGCTGAATACCGTGATTTATAAGAAATAGATATTTCATCATTCAGGTGACCAGAATATATTTCTCATATGTGTTTGATCTTTGCCCACAGTTCCTGCCTTACCGCTCCCACAACCCCTGGCATTTCCTGAGCGATAAGATCGATAGGAATATCTTTTGTTATAATATTTGGTCTTCTCCTGAGTTTTTGAAGTCTGCTTCAGAGCCATAAGGGTGAAATGGGGGTCTTGTTATTCTTAATAAGCTCCTTTCTACCACAACTGGGTTTATGTTGATGCGGTGAATTTTGGAAGCACCTAGGGATGGGGGCTGGTCACCAGGGGACCCAACCATGAATAGAAGGTTGGAACTCTCCGTTGCACCCCCTGATTTCCTGGAGGAGAGAGGGTCTGGAGGTTGAATCTATTGCCAATAGCTAATGATTTAATCACTCAGGCCTATGTAATGAAGCCTCCATAAAAATCCAAAGGGCAGGGTTCCAAAGGCTTCCGTGTTGGTGAATACATGGAGATTAGGGAGAGTGGCACAACTTAGAGAGCATGGAAGCTCCCTGCCCTTTCCCCATACCTTGCCTTCTCTCCTCTTCCATCTGGCTCTTCCTGAGTCATATCCTTTTATGATGAGCTGATAATCTAGTAAGTAAAATGTTTCACCGAGTTCTGTGAGCAGTTCTAGTAAACTAATCAAAGAGGAGGTCTTGGAAACCTCTGAGTTTTAGCCAGTTGGTCCGAAATACAGGTGATGGGGCACCTGGGTGGCTCTGTCGGTTAAGCATCCGACTTCAGCTCAGGTCATGATCTCACGGTTCATGGGTTTGAGCCCCATGTCAGGCTCTGTGCTGACAGCTCAGAGCCTGCAGCCTGTTTCAGATTCTGTCTCTGGCTCGCTCTCTGCCCCTCCCCCACTTGTGCTCTGCCTCTCTGTCTCTAAAATAAATAAATGTTAAAAAGAATTTTTAAAAAAAGGAAATACAGGTGACAGTCAGGACTTGTGACTGGCATCTGAAGTCCAAGGAAGCAGCCATCATGAGAACCTCTAGTCTGTAGCTGAAGGGTCAGAAGCATAGGTAACAACCCAAACTTGCAACTGTCACTCTGAACTGGTCAGAGTGAGGAGGCAGTATTGTAGGACAGAACCCTTAATAGAATCTGGTGCTATCTCCAGGTAGATAGTGTCACAATTTGGTTCAATTACTAGACATGTTGCTGGTGTCTGAGAATTGTTCGTTGATGTGGGGGGATCCACTTTGGAAATGGAGTCTTAGGACACAAAAAGATCCGTTGACTTACTATGGTGATAGATAAAGATCTAGCTTATTTGTACCACTACCTCCCTATTGTCCTGATTCTCAAAATACTCCAATTCTTAATTCTCTCGTTACCTATGTACTTTACAATAATATACTTATGTCTATATTTCTATCTTTTTAACTATAGAGAGTATCTAATGATTTCTTACATTATAAGATGAGAATATTACCCTTTCACAACTTCTTTTCCCTTTAATATCTTCCAGTCTCTCTCATTTGTGTGGTTAGTTCTACATTATTAAAGTTGGTATCATTTGTATTATTTTCTGTAATCCCAAATAGGCTTTCATGCTCAGTGTGGATCCCAATGTGGGGCTGAATCCCACAACCCTGGGATCATGACCTGAGCCAAAATCAAGAGTTGGACCCTCAACCAACCGAGCCACCCAGGTGTCCCATCATTTATCTTCTATTTTTAACCATGTTAAGACTTTAGTGTTTTGTGTGCAGGTTAATTATAAAACTTGAAAATGAATACAAAATTATTATGAATATATAAGTATCACTCAACTGCTTATCTAAGTAGTATGCTATGATTACATTGCCTTATCTGGTATAGCTTTTTGTTTTTGTACAGTTTCTAGTTGCTTTTGTTTTTCTTTGCATTTTATGCCATTATGTTACCATTAAGTACTTTCAGCTTCTCAGAAGGTCGAATGAAATCTTTGGAATTCCCCCTTTATCCGAATACCTCCCTCTGTCCCATGGTGGAGCACTTGCTGCCTAGGCATCTTGTTGGACACTGATCTTTCCTGGATGCATGTCTTCCTCTTTCTCACTTTAATCCTATGTGCTGCTAAAGCCTTCTTAGGATGCTTCCTGAAAAGAGAATGTAGGAGGTAAATATTCTGAATTTCTGCATGTGTGAAAATGACTTATTAATGTTTTGGCTAGATCAAGAATTAGAAGTTAAACATAATTTTCCTTAGGAACTGGGAGACATTGCTCTATTTTTTAGCATCCAGTATTGCTGATAAGAAATCTGATTCTTGTCCTTTGAAAGTTACTTTTCCTGTTTCCATTTTTAGACACTTATCTTTAGGATCTGTAACTAATAAATAACTGGTTATGATTCTTTCCTTGATATCCCTTCTTGAAGGGCTTTTTCATTCTGAAAAGTTGTGACCTTTAGTTGTGGGAATTTCTTTTAAATGATTTCTTTGATTATTTTCTCCCTTCTGTTTTTCTTTGGAATTCTCTTTGGAATTCATAGCAGTTGGGCCTTCTAGTCAGATTTTCTACATCTTTTCTGTTTTCTTTTCTGTTTTCCATTTCTGGTATTTAAAAAATTTTTGAGAGGCTTATTCAAATTGATTTTCTTACCTGATGTTGACTTCTAAATTTTTTGAATTTAATTTTCTAGTACTCTTCCTTAGTTTTTGTTCCTTTTTTGAATAATCTTATTCTTGTTTGTTTTTAATTTTTTTAATGCTTATTTATTTTTGAGAGAGAGAGAGAGAGAGAGAGAGAGAGAGCGAGCACATGTGTGTGGGTGTGGAGGGGCAGAGAGAGGGAGACAGAGGATCCAAAGTGGGTTCTGCACAGACAGCAGAGAGCCCAATGTGGAGCTTGAACTCATGAACCCTGAGACCATACTTGAGCCAAAAGCCAGCTGCTTAACCAACTGAGTCTCCCAGGCATCCCCCTTGATCTTATTTTTTAGAGATTTTAAAGTTCTCTTCTGTTCCCCAAATTATTCAGGTTTCCTCAAAGGACATTTTCTCTGTTTGTTATAAATATTTTCTTTTATCTTTCCAACTTTTTTCAAATGTCTGTCAATAGTTTTTATCTAGTTATATTTAAGAATGAAAATTTTAAAAAAAGAATAAAAATTCTACTGGAAACTCTTCCTCTGTTGTGAGATATTATAGTCTAGCACCCTATTTTTTAGGGAGTTTGTTGGAAATCTCATTGTTTCTCTGCAGTATTCTCCAACTTTCTGGATTGTTTGGATCATCCTCTCTTCCCACATGTATCTAGATTACAGCTTTATTAGTCCTCTGTTCAATTCCATCATCTAGAATTTTTCCAAATTTTTTCACCCATTCCTATTTTCTTCGGTTTTATAGATGTATGGATCTGGCTTCTTGACTTTAATATTAATAGGGACGTAGAAAGGCAAGGGATAAATTATGTGATCAGTTTGCCATCTTGACCTGGAAACCTATAGAACCAGTATAAATTTCATATATTTTTAAAGTTGTAAAGTTAAAATGTAAAATAATGTGGTACTACTTCACCAAAAGATAGCTATACATTTCTTTTATGTATTTGTTTCCTAAGAGAATCTGTATTATCTCACTGACTTTTGGAGGAAGAGTGGTTTTGGATATTTACATTTATTATTTACTTCTCTAATGGTGTCCTGTGTCTTCTTGGATGTAATTGGTATAGCTTTTATTAATGTTGTTACTAATAAGTTGCTCTTATTTAGTCCATTTCTTAAAAATGTTGATGTGTAGTTTTAAATCCAATCTAGACTGTATATTTCACAAAAGGGAGCATAAATTCAATTATTAATATAAATACAAGGAGCACAGACTTCCAGTGAATCCAAACATAAATGTGGGGTCTGATACAATAGATGCTTTTTAAAAGTTTAAAAAGAAAACAACCTTTTCGTTTTTAAACAATTTTAATTTTTTACCGAAGAATTAGATAATACAGAGGGGCATGTGGGTGGCTCAGTCAGTTAAGCATCTGACTTCAGCTCAGGTCATGATCTCATGGCTCATGTATTGGAGCCCCACGTAGGGATCTATGCTGACAGCTCAGAACCTGGAACCTGCTTCAGATTCTGTGTCTCTCTCTGTCTCTCTGCCCCTCCCTCACTCGCACTCTGTCTCTCTCTCTCTCTGTCAAAAATAAATAAATATTAATTAAAAAAAAAAAAGAAGAAAGATAATACAGAGAGTTTCTGTATACTCTTTACCCAGATCCCCCTAATGGTACTTGTGCTATGATTATGTAACCTTGCTACACTTATCAAAACTAATGAACTAACCTTGGTCCGGTGCAATTAATTATAATCCATACTTTATTTAGACTTCACTAGTTTTTCATTTCTTCCTTCTCTGTTCCAGGATCCCATCTAGAATACCACAGGGATTACGTCCCCTTAGTTTCCAACAATCTGTGATAGTTTCACAGTTTTTCCCAGTTTTTCAAGACCTTGACAGTTTTGAAGGGTATTAGGTATTTTGTAGAATTTTCCTCAGTTTGTTTTTTCCTGAGGTTTTGTCACGATTGAACTAGGCTTTTCGATCCTAGGGAACAATACCACAGAGGTGAAGTGCCCTTCTCATTATTTCAAAGGTACATGATATCTTCATGACTTTTACTGGTGATATGAACCTTGATCACTTGATCTGTCTGCCAGATTCCTTCACAGTTACTATTTTCTTTTCAATATTATATTTATTTAGAGCAGGTCACTAATGCTAGCACACAGTCAAGGGGAGAGAAATTAAGTTCCATCTCCTGAATAGAAAGAAGAGTATCAAAGACTTTTGGACATACGTTAAAATGACTAGAGTGATTTTAATATTTTAGGGGTCTTCTTAGACGCTATATAACTATCGTGTTCTTGTTTAAGTTTTTGCCCACTAAAATTTTAGTATTCATCCTTAAATCTGGCCTGTAACAAATACTACTGGGTGTTGCAATTATTTTCTGTTTTGACTCCTTCCTTCTACATTTTTGTCTGAAATTCTGCGAGAAGACTTGTCTCTTTTCTCCCATTTATTTATTTATTCAATTATTTTTATATCATTATGGACTCACAGGTATTTATTTTATTTTTAAGTTACATAATCCAATGTTATTATTATTTATTTTGTTTCTCAAATCGGTTCGGTTTTGGCCATTGGAAACTCTTTCCGGTTGGCTACTTTGCCTTTTGACATGCCCCCAAATAGTTTTCATTATTATCATTATTTTTAACACTTCCATGCTGCCTGGAATTATGAGATGCTCCAAGCTTTTCCACAGTAGATGTTTAGAGTAACCCACAGAGTGGGCAAATCAGTACTCTCAAAATATTTATTTAATGTTAAGCAAGCATGCTTGATGCTATAGAGGACAATGAAGTTAAAGATGTAATTTCTGCCTCCAAGCAGTCTATTTGCAGAGATTTAATAATGAAAGATAATGAAAAACTAAGGCAGTATAAGATTAAAACAGTAAGGGCTGAGAGAAGCTCACAGAAAAGGAAAATACAACATTTAGCTAAATAAGTCAGGAGAGATGCGTTTGGTTTAGTAAAGTGGAAAGAAAAAGACCTGAGTCCAGGAATTGTTATTATATGATGTGAGAAGCAGTAAAAGACAAAGAAAATCATCTTAGATGAAATGGACAAATTTCTTGTTTAGTGAGATAAAATCTACTAACATTGATATAAGAAGAAATAGAAAACAGCAATAGCTCTGTATTTGTTAAATAAATTGAATTAATAATTAAAAGCCTTCACACAAAGAAAAATTTAGATCCAGATGGTTTCACTAGTGAATTCCTTCAAGCATTTAAAGAAGAAATAATACAAATCTGAAGCAAGTGGAGAAAATAGAGTTAGAGACTACACTTTCCAAGTCATTTTCTGAGGTCTGTGTAACTCGAATACTAAATCCTGAGAAGAAACACTGTAAGAGAAAATTACACACTGACATCCCTATGACTATAGACACAAAAATATTTTTTATTTATTTTTATTTTATTTTTAAGTTTTTTTTTAAAATGTTTTTATTTATTTTTGAGACAGAGAGAGACAGAACATGAGCAGGGGAGGAGCAGAGAGAGAGGGAGACACAGAATCCGAAGCAGGCTCCAGGCTCTGAGCTGTCAGCACAGAGCCTGATGCGCGGCTCAAACTCATGGACTGTGAGATCATGACGTGAGCTGAAGTCGGACACTCAATCAACAGAGCCACCCAGGCGCCCCTAGACACAAAAATATTTAATTCACGATAAGAAATAGAATGCAGTGTGATATATTTAAAAATGATATATCACGACCAAATTGAGTTTATTCGAAGTATGCAAGTATGCATTTAACATTAAAAAATTAGTCCACTGGGGCACCTGGGTGGCTCAATAAGTTAAGCAGCCAACTCTCGATTTAGCTCAGGTCATGATCTCACGGTTCTTGGGATCGAGCCGTGCATGAGCCATGCTTGGGATTCTCTGTCTCTCTCATTCTCTTTCTCAAAATAAATAAGTAAACTTAAAAAAAAAATTTTTTAAATCAGTATTTAAAAAAAATACATACAGTTTAAAAATCATATGATTATATCGATCGACCCAGAAATAGTATTTGACAAAATTCAGCACCTAATCATGATAAAAAGTGTCAGCAAAACTATGAATACAGGGATCTTCCTTAATCTGATAAAGGACATCTATGAAACATCTATAACCAACAATGTTGAAACAATTAATGCTTTCCTCCTAAATCAGGAAGAAGGCATGGGTGTCTGCTCTCACTAATTCATTTTAATACTGTCCTGGAGATCCTACCCAATGCAATAGGGTTAACCAGTAAAAGACATTTTTAAAGCTTACAGATTGAAAGGAAGAAGTAATTAAACTGTCTCTATTTACAAATGGCATGATTGCGTATCTATAAAATCCTAAGGAACCTAAAAAGACTGTTTGAACTTAGCAAAAATTGATTTAATTTAGTAAGGTCTCAGAATACAAGTTCAATATAAAATACCAATTCTGTTTCTATACACCAAGAAACAATTGGAAAATGGAGTTTAAAACAATACTGATTATAATAGTATCGAACCGTGAAGTAGCAACATATTTAAATAACTAGTATAAGACCTGTACACTAAAAATTATAAAACATTTCTGATAAAAAATTCAAGAAGATTCAAATAAGTGGAGAGATATATCATGTTTCAGAATGGAAGACTCAGAATTGTTAAAATGTTGGGTTTTCCTAAAATTATGTACAGATATAACATAGTCCCAAAAGATTTTGTTGTTGATTTTTTTTGGTATAAATTGACAACTTCTAAAATTTATATGGAAATACAAGGACTTCAAAGTACGAAAACATTTTTCCTTTCTTTTCTTTCTTTTTTTTTTTTTTTTTTGAAAGATAGACTGGCAGTGTTGGGGGACCCGCACTCCCTGATTTCAAGACTTCTATAAAAGACTTCTTAAAGTAATTAAGAAAATATGGTATTAGATAAGGATAGGCAAGTGATCAATGGAACAGAATCAACTGTCAGGAAATAAGCAATTATATAGTTAATTGATTTTCAACAAAGGCACCAAAGCAATTTAGCAGGATAAAGGAAAGGCTTATCAACAAATGATGTTGGAGCAGTTTATTAACTGTATTGAAACAAAATGAAACTTAATGCCTACCTCACACAAAAATTAATTCAGGGTATATCATAGACTTTGACACACAAGCAAAAACTGTAAAGCTTCTGGAAAAAAAAATGTAGAACTGTGCTTTAGAACTATGGCAACTCTATCTTAGGGTACCAAAAGCACTAACACTATAGAAAAACAAATGACAAAGTGGACCTCACCAAAACAAAAAACTCCTTCTTATGAACAGACGTTGTTAACAGAGAAGCCACAGACTGGAAAAACAATTTGTAATACGTATGTATGACACAGGAATTGAGTCCAGAATATATGAAGAAACTTTACAAGTTAATTTAGAAAGACAAAGAACACCCTTCCCCTGAAGGACAAATTACTTGAACAAAACCTTCACAAAAGCTATTACAATGGACAAAAAACATTTGCAGATGTAATAATGACATGATTAGCCCTAAGGGAAATGGAAACTCAAGTACCAGTTCTTGCCCACTAGAATAGATAAAAATAAAAGCACTTGTGACCAGATGCCAGTGAGGGCGTGGGAATGTAGAGGCTCTCATACAGTGCTGGTGAAGGGTAAAATAGGAACAGCTATTTTTGGAAGACTGGTGGTTCCTTTCAAACTGAAACATGTACCTGCTCTATGCCCCAGAACTCATGCCCTATTTACATAATAAAAACAGAGGATATATCCACAAAAAGTCCTATATAAGAATGTTCATAATAGGAGCGCCTGGGTGGCTCAGTTGGTTAAGCATCAGACTCTTCATTCCAGCTCAGGTCATGATCTCACGGTTCCTCCGATCGAGTCCCACATCAGGCTCTGCGCTGACAGCTCAGAGCCTTCTTGGGATTCTCTCTCCCTCTCTCTCTTCCCCTCCCCAGCTTTCTCTCTCTCTCGAAAGAAATGAATAAACTTTAAAAAAAAAAAAAGGACTGTTCATGATAGCTTTGTGTATGATGGCCAACGCTGGATTAACCTCAATGTCCATCAACAGGAGAATGGATAACAAATTATGGTGTTTTTATACAAGGGAATACTACACATTTATACAGTGGAGTAATTCTTATGAATTAACCAATACATTTCACAACAAGAATAAACAGTAATCATTATGTTGAGCAAAAGAAACCAGACAAAAAAGAGTATATGCTCTATGATTCTATGTATATATACTTTGCATATAGGCAGAACTATCTATAGTGACACAAATCAGAACTCCCCTTCTGGGAGGACTTAACTGGAGAAGAATTTCCAAGGGTGATGGAAATGCTCTTTATCTTAACTGGTTTGCAGGTTCCCTGGGAGTATATCTTTGACACAGCTCATTGAAGTATATACACTGAAGGTCTGTGCATTTTACTATATGTAAATTATATCCCAGCTGGAAAAAAAATAAAGACCTAGTCTTTGAAATTCTGAACTAATCTTTGGGGAAAGATTTATCAAACCTTGGGTTTTCAGTATGCATAAACATAGGAGGGAATGTGACATTTCTC
The DNA here is from genome assembly GCF_016509475.1 of Prionailurus bengalensis. Taxonomy (NCBI): domain Eukaryota; kingdom Metazoa; phylum Chordata; class Mammalia; order Carnivora; family Felidae; genus Prionailurus; species Prionailurus bengalensis. Next base: position 27,256,157 of record NC_057343.1, read on the forward strand.
AAACTCAGCATACCTCAAAGCCGAGTTCATTATTGCCTTCCACTCCCTAGGCAGGCAGACACTTGCCTGTTGCCCTCTGGAAAAACACTACATTTTGTCAGTGTTCTTACACTTGTCCCCAGGCCCTGGCTCAAAATATTCTTATAATCTTTCACTACTTCTTTTATCTTAGTATGAATAGGAGAAATTCCGTCAATTAGATGGAATTCCATTTCCTGCCTTTTTCTTCTGGCTAGCCCTTCCTCAGTATTTTCACGGCTGGCTCTAACTCACTCTCTTAGCAGTAGCCTTGCCCCTTTTTCCTCTTATTCTGAACACCGGTGCCACATTCATCTTCAGAAACACACACTCCGAGACAAAATCCATCTGATACAAAACCCTGCCATGAGCTCTAAGCCACGCTACAAAATTTCACATTTGCGCCTCTGGAGGTCACACTCTGGTCTTCTCCAACTCCATAAAGCCTCCACTCCAGTCTCCAGACATGTCACAGTTTTCACGTCTACTCCTTTGCTCACCTTTGAAGGGATATGCATGTCATCTTACAACTCTTATATTTATTTGTACCTTTTTTGAAGGTGCCTGTGACTACAGACAATAAATTAGGGAATTGCTGCCTTCGTTTTGTTTTTGTTTTTGTTTTGGCCGTGGGTGGTTACATGAAGACACTGCTGCTGAAGCTTTATCACTTACTCACTAGTTTATTTAACAGATACGTATTGAATACCTGCCATATACCAGGCTTAGTACTGGGAGCTATAAGGCTCTGATTATAGAGGAACTTAAAAAGTAATTATAACTCAGTCTGATAAGTACTAGAGTGGGGAGGCATCTCATATTAGTTATGTATCGTTGTTTGACAGATTATCCTGGAACTTAGCAGGTTCCCCAGAAGAGCAGAATCAAGAGTGTGTATATCATGTAGATGCATGCTTGTGTACATATATACACATACCTATGCACATATACATCTATAGGTCTATTTATCGAGAGAGAGAGAGAGATGTATTATAAGGAGTTAGCTCATGCTATTATGGAAGCTGGCAGGTCCAAAATCTTCAGAGCATGCCAGCAGGCTGGAGATCCAGAGAAGAGTTATGTTTCAGCTCAAGTCCAAAGGCAGTCCGCAAGCGGAACTCCCTCTTCATTGGAATACTTCAGTCTGTTTTCTTTTAAGGTCTTCAGCTGGTTGGAGAGTAACCTTCATATTATGGAGGGTAATCTGCTTTATTCAATGTCCACTGATTTAAATGTTAATTTTATCTAAAAAATACCTTCGCGGGGCGCCTGGGTGGCGCAGTCGGTTAAGCGTCCGACTTCAGCCAGGTCACGATCTCGCGGTCTGTGAGTTCGAGCCCCGCGTCGGGCTCTGGGCTGATGGCTCAGAGCCTGGAGCCTGTTTCCGATTCTGTGTCTCCCTCTCTCTCTGCCCCTCCCCTGTTCATGCTCTGTCTCTCTCTGTCCCAAAAATAAATAAACGTTGAAAAAAAAATTAAAAAAAAAAAAAACCTTCGCAGCAACATCCAGATTGATGTTTGGACCGAACATCTGAGTACCGCGGCCTGCCCAAGTTGACACATAATGTTAACCATCACAATTAGGAATCGGGGCATGGCTTAGGGGAATCTTCCAGCTCACAGTTTCTCACAATCTTTAGTCAAGGTGTTGGGCCACCCAACAGTCATCCCACCTGGGGCAGGATCTACGGACACCCTACTCAACTGGGGGAGGATCCATTTCCAAACTCATTCAGTGGCTGGCAGGTTTCAGTTCCTCCCATGTTGGACTGAGGGCCTTAGCAGTTCTTTGCTCGTCATCAGCTGGAAACTTCCCTCGGTTCCTTACCAAATGGGTCACTCCACTGGTCAGTCCACAATGAAGCAGCTGCTGTCATCAGAGTCAAAGCACGAGACAGATGTCACTTTCCATCACCTTTGCCATATTCTGTTCACTAGAAGTCACTAAATCCAGCCCACACTCAAGGTGGGGAGGACAAGGAGATTACCACAAGGGTGTGATACTAGCAGAGAGTCAAGCAAGAGAATCAATGGGAGATCTTTCTAGTTTAAAATATTTTAAGTCTATAATGAGAAGCCAGGAGAGGGATAAAATATTGTTGTGGCCTCGGGAGAGTCACTGAAGGGGAGGCCTCTAGTGTGCTGTGAAAGATGGGTTCGTACGCAGAAGAGGAGACGGCAGAGGAGGGCAATCTGCCTGTTAACTTTCTTGGAAGGGGATATAAGTAGGATGTCAGAAATTATAAGAAGGGCCTACGAATAAGTATGGTTCTTAACAAGTGATGTACATCTGATCTGAATCACCTGTGGAGCATTTTTTAAAATGCCTATGGTGATACCATTCACGTGCTGATTCCAGTTCAGTAGACTTGGCTGATTGGGACGTACCCCTACGTGAGATTCACTGTAATATAATAAACAAACCATTTCTATTTGACCCAAGGGTTTAGGTCAGAAACAGCCTGTTTTAAAGTTAGAGAGGATGGTGGGAACATCTCTTCTTAACGAGGAGCTTAGATCTGATGCTTGAGAAAATAGGACACGATTGTAGGTTCTTCAGTAGTGGATATACATAATTAGAGTTGGGTTTTATTTCATTTCTGTAGTCATTCATTTGTGTTTTTCTCCAGATATTTGTTTATCACCACCATAGACCAGTCAGAGAGGATGACTCATCTGTTGACTATTTTCAGGATGAGCTACAAGAAGGAAAACCAGCTAGAAGCTTATGGTAGTGCGTGAAGTATAACATCGTGAGTTGGATGAATGGGAAGATAAGTTGGTGGGATTTCCTAATTCAGGGGAAGGGATAAAGAAGGGCGAAAAGGGAAGGATGCTACTAGTGTTTTGCAGATTCACTCTCCTCACGCAGACCTTCCAGGGCCAGGAAGCAGGGAGGATGGGGAAGAATTCAAGCCTTATGTGCTTTCAGTTCTTCTGTTTAGTACGATATCATATGGGTCCGGCAAGGACAAAGTAGCATGGCTCAGTAAGTCCCCTTAAAAAGGGACTTCAGAGGGACTGCATTTTAAATCCATAAATGATGCGATTCTTGCTAAGCTTCTTTTGAATTGATTAAAGTCCGGAATATGAAGGAAATGGGAATGTTCATTAACAGGATAAGACAACATCTCGAAATGAACGATGCAAAATCAAATAGAGTCTTTGTTTTCACCGCTTCTAGAAAATCACAAGTCACGGTCCTTCTGTGGCTCTGTGCTTGTAACAATACAGTCCATCTTTTCATTATACTTTCCAGAATAAAAGGTTCCTCTGCACAGCGACAGGCATGTTTTCCTGAACAATGCCCTGTAAAGGTCACATTGGAGATTTGAGTCACAAGCCCTATGATTTAAATTTGAAGCTAAGTTTAAAAATGGTATGTCTAGAGCTTGCCAAGTTCCATTAAAAGCCATAGTGTCATTTTGGATTACAGTTGAACAAAACAGGGTTCACTGAGATATTATATCTTTGTTCATAGCGATACATATATTTTCTTCTTTGCATCATTCCCTGGCTGTGTTGTTACGGTAGATATCTACTTTCACACCAGATCCTGGGAAATAATGTCTAATTTCATGGGCCTATTTTTTTCCCTAAAGTAGCTCATTTCCTAGCTTTTCAATTATCTTCAGAGGATTTCTATAAAAGCCTAATCATTCGTGCGCGTTTAGTGACGGTTGATCTTGAATGCTACCTTTCCCACTGCAGCCTTGCTGATTCCCTTCATCCCCTACAGAGAGGGTCTCCAACTTCCTAAAGCTCTGGAGCGCTTTTTGCCTCACTGACATCATGCCGGGCTGTTACCTGGCAGTACAGTCGTATTACTTCTCCCTAACGTTCGATGGGTTCTTAACTCTGTGCCGGTCATTTTGCCTAACGCTTTATATAGGTTATCGTATAACCTGTGTTCATGCTCACAACAGCCTGCGCGGGAAGTGCATCATTTCTGCATTTTGCAGATGAGAAAGCTGAGGGTAAAGGGTTAAATACCTTGCCCCAGGTCGCGCAGCTAGTGAGTAATGAAACAGGAACAACCTTAGGTAGTCTGGTCCAGACCCGTTCTTTCAAACACTTATTCGTAGGCCCTTCTTATAATTTCTGACATCCTACTTATATCCCCTTCCAGGAAAGTTAACAGGCTCGAGAAGAGGACTGTCTTGCTCATTTCAATATTCTTGGAGTTTTCTGACTTATTGATCACCTCATAAATAAATGGAGCAATCAATAGTGGCTGAGTGAATACTTGAAAATTGCCCCTGGGATTTTATGGGAAACAGGTTCTGCAGCTTTAGGCAGAGAACCTGAAACTTTGCCTCTGAGTGCTGTGAAGAAAACAGAACGCTAGTATATGAGGTCTTAAGAAGAGTTTCTATTTATTTTCATTCCTGTCATTTAGGTTAGATCCCGTGGTCCAAATACTTTCCCCCCCTGCTCTTTGTCAAGCCCTTCTTCCTTCTTTTATGCAAAGATAAACTGGCTCTGTTTGGCTCTGTTCTTTTTTCTTTTTTCCCCCGGATGTAACAATCCCAGGCTCCAGTCCTACAGAACTCTGAAAATGCTATCAATCGTCTTTTCCCTGTTTCTTTATCCATGACTTAAGCTTTTGTTGCCAAAAGTAAAAATAAAACACAAACTTGTTCAGGTTATGTGTGACCTTCTCGCTCCGTCATTCTCAAAGCTTTTCTGAGGAGCTCCCCAAACGCGGTGTGGACATGAGCTAAAAGTCCCAATACTCGGAAGTCGGTGGCATAAAAAGCTGGAACTTCGAGGGAGATTTTGAAGACGTTATTGGTGGGCAGTGACCCCGAAACACTGTGTCAGAGGGGATGCTGGGCCAGCCAGTGGGGGTGGGGGGTAGGCCGAGGGGCTGGGTTGGCACTAGAGAGACTGGAAACATGTAGACATTTGACTCAAATTGAGAATGGAAATCTAGATGGTGCCCTGCCCAGCCCTCCCGGTCACCTTCAGCCATTAAGATGGATATAGCCATGAGGAGACACAGCAATACCACTCAGAGATATCACACAAGGTGTGGCTTCCATTCCCATCTGTAGCAAGAAAACCCAAGATCGAAGATGGGAGAAAGGCTGCCCTGCTTACAACTGGGAGTCTGTATTTCCTGTGACTCAATTAAGACGGTACCATACATAAAACTAAAGCAAATTAGGAAAGAAAATGTCCTAAATTTAATGATGTTTGAATTAATTTAATAAATTGCTGCATTGTCTGTTCTCTCGTCAATTTTGTTTGTGAAATATTTTTCTAGGGGCAGCTGGGTGGTTCAGTCGGTTGTTCGGCATGCAACTTCGGCTCAGGTCATGAACTCGTGGTTCACGAGTTCAAGCCCTGGGTTGGACTCTGTGCTGACAGCTCAGAGCCCGGAGCCTGATTTGGATTCTGTGTCTCCCCCTTTCTGCCCCTCCCCTGCTCATGCTCTCTCTCTCTCTCTCTCTCTCTCTCTCTCTCTCTCTCTCTCTCAAAAATAAATAAACATTATAAAAATTTTAAAAAATATATTTTCTAAATCACATAGGCCACAGAGTCAAATGAGGAAAAGAGCGAGCCATGAAGCCTTTGGACTTTTACAGACCTGGGTTCTAAGCCCGGCATCAGGAGTCTGTGCTTTAGTTTTCTCATCCGTAAAATGGAGCCAGTTCTCTCTCAGTCGCAGGCCTGTGGTTCAAATTAAAGAGCCCGTATGTATGCAGGCCCTTGCTGTGCTGGTCGGAATCCCTTAAATACCGGTGTTGCTGCCTCTGTCCTCATACCCCATGGACAGTTCTTCAATCCTAGCCTGCTTAGATAATGAGAAAACTAAGAGTTCGTAAAATACTCCTGGCTTTTAAAAGTTTTCAGATACAGAGTCCTACCCTGCCATTTACAAATAAGATTTGGGGGACACAAGATTACAGAAATTCCTACCATTATATTAATAATAGCAATTGATGCTAATACAATGATGGCTGGGACTGGCAGTAATAGCACTCGGATACTTCCTAATAGCGCGCTTTTTTCTTTCCTTCCAGAAGCACCTGGCATGTCAAAGCCACACTGTCTTCCACGGGACTCCCTTTGTGAACAGCTTCCATTTAAAAGACTTTTGTGAATGCGTTATTTCAACCAAGTCCTCAGAGAACATATTTGTCTTCTGATCCTCCGGAGGTCTTAAGGTTTGTGTTCATTTTTTTTTTCTAATTTCTCTTAGTGAAGATATTAATTTTGAGGGATATTTTTAAAAGGGATAATAGTCCTACCCCATTGTAATAAGAACTCTGGAAGTAGAATATGCACAGACTGTAATCCCTTGATTTCACTGGGAGACAGATAAAAGAAATGAAAAGAAATCTGATATGCTACTTCTCATACTTATTCTTGTATACTCTGTAGAATGTCACAAGGATATTAGAAATAAAATATCCCCCACTTGGGCTTGAAACAAATTTTATTTTGGGTTCTATAAATTCTAACGGGATAGATTTAATAAATTTATAGTGAATGTCTATATATATCAGATTTTGTTAAGTGCTATCAATTAGTTAGAGGCCTTGTGGATACATTCTATTTTGAAACACTAAAAATCAAAACCTCATCTGTCAATATCAACTAGTATGATTATTATGACAGCTTTTAAATTCTAAAGCCTCAGCGACCAGAGAGTTTTCACGTAGCTCTCCCAAGGGGTACTCACCCTCTGATTTACAATGATAGAACAGGGTTGTTGTTGCCTTTAATATGTGTATATTAACCGCTTGAAAAATTGCGAACGATATTGTTGTTTACTCAATAAAACAAAGCTTGCCCGCAAAGCAAGCGTTTTATTTTGGAAGTACATGTTTTGCTGTTGAGATAGTGCCAAGTAAAACACTTTTATTTTGAAAGTACTTTCCAACAAAGACCTACCCGAAGGCTGAATTCAATCCATGCATCTTTCATAGGTGGAAAAATAAACAGGGGAGAGGGTAAAGCTTGGTACATTGAGTGGACAAAAACTCAATGAAGAGCAAGGGAGAAGGAACAGAGTACTTTCCCTAGAACGACACGTCTTTTTCCACAGGCATTTATTTCATTCGGTTGGACTTTTATTCTGTCCAAGGTGACAAATGTTTTCTCCCCTAATGGCCCTTTCCTGTGGGTTTTCTTTTTATTTCTTTTATTTCTACTGAGAAACCAAAGTAGATTTCACTGCAGTGCTGGTACATTCCCGTTTTCCCTCTGCACCCTTCTCTGTTGGGCCGCATGACTGACGCACTTTGAAGTGTGAGGCACGCAGGACGTACTGGGGGGAGAGGGATGGGAAGTTGTGCCCCCATCTTCAACTTTCCAGTCTGTCAATTTGGTAGCAAATCGTAGTGTGTAGAAACCTAATAAGTGTATCCATAGAAACGGAAGTGCTAGAAAGGACTTCAGAAGTTACCTAAATGTTCTCCCCTCATCTGTAAGCAAGACCCCGCTTGAGCTGTCTGAAACTAATGAGAATCTATTTGCCTTCAAACCTAGGAATCCACTTTCCTTTTTAAACCTAGTATAGATTTTCCTTCCTTAGAAACCTTGTTGTCGCGAAAGCCAAGGTAATTCCGGATGTCCTAGCATGATGGTGCATTCCTTCTTCCCTGGAGGGAGAGAACTTACTGGTCAGAGCCCCCTGTATCATCACAGATTCAGTTGCCAAGTGATCCTTTTTCTCTTCAGGAGAAGTGAACCCACTTTGCTGAACTTCTTCTATGAAATTGTATAATCCGGCAATTTGCGTAGCCTCACGGTTCTTTTCTGAGTGTCTAAAGATCTCTACGCTCTGCTTAAGTTTAAGAGTCCAGACTGATTGAAGGAGCATTAAAAATCATCTATCAGTGTTTGTCAGTGGGGCCATTTTGACATTTCGAGGTTGGGGGCAGTTCTTGACGATGCCAGATTATCCCATGCGTTCTAGAATGGTTAAACAGCCCAGTAGCTCCCTTAGCACCCAGTCACCGTGACAACCAGATTCAGCCCTCCTTCACATGTGCCCGCAGAGAGGACCGGGACTGCCCAGACTCCAAGCTCCTCACCTGGAATTGAGGATGCTGAAACTCGCAGAGTTGGATAAAGGGTGGGGAACCCAACTTTTAGCACTGGGAGCACTCTCTTCCCTCGCCATCACGCTTCTCTTCTGGGCTTACCTTTATTTCCCGGCAGCCCGGAAAGACCGTAACGTGCAGTTATGAATTCTCTTTCGGAAGACCAGAATTTCTGGCTTGGTGTGTTAAAGGAAATCACTGGTATTTGATACAGGAACGTGGATGTGGGAAAGGTAATATCGGAACTCAGTGCGGGAAAATAGCAAAGAGAGGACACTTCTGAGGATTTAGGGAAAAGACAGAACCTGGACCCCAGAGTATTGGCAGGGTTGATGTTACAAAGGTATTATTAGCTCGGTCACTGAGAAAGGAGTAAAAGGAGGGAAGACTGAAAACAGGTGAATAACAAAGGAATATTTCCTCACTGCCTTTTCACCACGTGCCCTACTTTCAACTCCCTACTCTATGTCACGGGCTTCCTCAGAAATTCGAGGATCCGTTTTGGGGGAGCTTAAAGGGCCCTTGATTGCAGCGGAATCTCTCTCTCCCGTCAATCCAATATCCCTTGCCTCACCTACCCTCCACCAGCATTTCTGTCTCCTCCCTCACTTGCTTATTGGTGGCCCCTACTTCATTCTTCAAGCAGAGAATGGGGAAATGACTTGATGACGTTTATCTTTCTGGATCCTTCCAAGGTCCCAAGGAAAGTTGTAAACTGAAAGAACGTAAGAACAATGGAGCTTTGGGACATTTCTCCCACAGAAGGTTGCTAAGGCTCTGATTTTTGAGACATTTACCAAAATACAGGTACTTTTCCGAAGAAAACTTCTCACTCCCTCCTATTTTTTCTTTTTTGATTTAATGTTAAGAAGTAATTGAATTTACAGAGGTTCCTTATTAACAAAATAAGAAGAATTCATGACTTAAAGACACAATGCCAGCCAAGTAGGAAGATCTGGAATGTTATAATAGATTATACCTAATACCTGCCTTAATGTCTACAAAATAACACGCGATAAGTACAGAGATGAAAATAGGGCCTGGACTAGAGAACTCTGCTTTCTAGTAAAATGAGGAATCCTACATGATAAAATGTATCATTTATAAAAAGGCTTACATGCATGGAGAGAGAAATAACATCTGAGGCTTCCCTTATCTTGTGTTATTTAATTATTTAACGCTTTATGGCTGAGTTCCTCAGCCAGGTTTTTTTAAACATGGTGATTTTCCTGTTCTGTCTTCTTTTGTGCACAAGACACCAAGTTATATTTGACTTCTCAGTTTCTCATTTCCTGAAATGCACTACTAGCTCTATAAACATGGAAGAATAAATATTAGCTTTATGAGACCGTGTTCCTCTAGTAGCTGAAAAATAGCATATAATAAAAAATACAAGGATGTAATATTGAAAATTATAGGTCAATATGCCCTCTTATTGTGGGTATATATCTAATCCTCCTGCGTGGAGACTACTTTTTTCAGAAAAATGTGTGCTGTGTAATACCACTCGTGTCTGTGATATATTTTCACCCCTCATATTTAACAATATATCTCACGACTGTTGCCTCACGAGTGAAACATTTCAGGCTTATTTACCACTATGATTTAAAAAAAAACAAACAAAAAAAAACCTCTCTGGCTCTTTGCTATTAATTCTAATAATTGCAAGTGATCCAAAGTTAATAAAATGTTTGTAAGTTTCCGTCCCACTCCAGTACTTCAGTACCCGTGAGCTCCTTGGAATTACGTTAGAAAATGCTTAATGGCAGTTTCGGAGAGAGAGAGAGAGAGAGAGAGAGAGAGAAAGAAAGAGAAAGAAAGGAAGGAAGGAAGGGAAGGGAAGGGAAGGGAAGGGAAGGAGGGAGGGAAGGAAGGAAGGAAGGAAGGAAGGAAGGAAGGAAGGAAGGAAAGAGAAAGAAAGAAAGAAAGAAAGAAAGAAAGAAAGAAAGAAAGAAAGAAAGAAAGAAGGAAGGGGAAGGGAAGGGAAGGAGGGAGGGAGGGAGGGAAGGAAGGAAGGAAGGAAGGAAGGAAGGAAGGAAGGAGAAAGAAAGAAAGAAAGAAAGAAAGAAAGAAAGAAAGAAAGAAAGAAAGAAAGAAAGTCTTTGTGAGAGGTAAAAAAAAAAAAAAGTCAACTGTGGTCTTGAACAGCTAATCAATACTTTAAATGTCCAAATTGTTATTCCAAAATCCAGCCTCTAATTATACATTTTTAGCAGCAGTGAAAATGTGGCATCCATTAACCATCCCTTAAACCTCACATTTACACCCCATAAGGAAGAAAAGAGTGACTTACATGGATACTGTATGATTGAAACACTCTTTTAAAGCCAGAGGATTCAATATAATTATGTTCAGATAATTCACTTCCATCTGGAAATTATCATCCATTTGCCAAAAGTGCCACTGACTTATCATATCAAGGACAGTCTTTTCTTCTACATTAGCTCTCCATTGTTCCTCTTGCTAAAGATGGAAAATAATCAGCCTTGTATATTCTAGGCTCAAAAGTAAGAAAATTGGACTTACTGGAATAGTTCATTCTTTTTTTTTTTTTCTTTTTTGGAATAGTTCATTCCAATAGCCTAAGTTTCTACAATATCTTTCTTTTAAACACCATAATTTTTAAACTATATTTTTATTATGAAGTAGTTTAAAGCTATAGAAAGTAAAAAGGCCTATGTATCCACCCCTATATTTTAATATGTTGATACTATTATATTTGCTTTGGATCTCTTTTTTTTTAAAGCAAAAAAAAAAAAAAATCAACATCCTTCCTATTCATCCATCCCCAGAAGTAATATTAACTATAATAATATTGCTGTATATTATTCCATTTATATTATATTATATTATATTATATTATATTATATTATATTATATTATCATATTATATTATATCATATTATATTTATTATATATACTGTTTATTGAAATAAAAATATGTAGATATATATCCATAACTATCATAAGTCTGTAGATGTATCTATATGGAGTATTATTTTTAAGTTTACCTAGGTGAGATCATACTGAATGTATACCTTTGCAACTTGTTTTTCTTCAACATTATTTTTTTTATTTTTTAAATATTTATTTTGGGGGAAGGTGCACATGAGTGGGGGAGAGGCATAGAGAGAGGGAGAGAGAGAATCCCAATCAGGCTCTGTGCTATCAGTGCAGAGCTGGACTTGGGGCTTGAACTCACAAACCGTGAGATCATGACCTGAGCCAAAACCAAGAGCGGGATACTTGACCGATCGGGCTGAGTCACCCAAGCACCCTTCAACATGGTTATTTTTTTTAAATTATCTGTTAATATAGGGACATCTGGCTCATTCTTAGTAGTTAATTATCATGTAGTTTCCCAAACAAAGTACATCTACCTTCTCATAAAAGAACATTTACCAGCCTTCTTTTTTTCTGGACAACCATCTTCCTGCACCCATTTTATCATTCACGGTAGACACACAGGTTTACCACGTGGTGCTGCTGTATCCTGCCTTCCACAGAAGAGGTACCGGGAAGTATTTGTTCTTTAAAACATACTACAAAACCTTTTCTTCCTTCTTGTCAGCAAGCTTTTCTATTTTGGTTTCTTGTTACTGTTAGATGTGCCTTCATCCCTCCCTCCTGATTTTTCCGATGGGCAGTTTCCAATGTGGCTTCCATCTCACACAAGTGTTAAATGTGTCCAAACAGTGAGAAAAGACAAAAGAAATAGAGCAAAGACAAAGAGAGAATGCAAGAAGGAAGAAGGGATTACTTCCAACCCTTAGACGCTGAGGTGCAGTTGGTGTCCATGAGAGAGAGATTTTAAAGTGTATTTGCACATCAACATCTTGGAGGTCAGCTAGTTTTGGGAGGACTTTCCTTTTCCATTCGACCAACCAAACGTTTCCTTTTGTCTCTTGGTTTCATAACAACATTAGAAAAATGTGTGTTCGATATTTTAAAAAGTTAGATATGATGTTAACAGTTTCAAGATGTAAAGTTAAATATTTGTTTAGTGCCTGGTGTCTTCAAAAAAAAGGGCACTATCAAAAATCCTCAAAGGAATATATATGTGTACTTGTTTTTATCAGATTTTAGGGTTGTTTTGTGAGTGTTTTACCTAGTGCAGACTACATAAATCTTTTTGAATGGTTGAATGAATAAACAAGGTAATAAATATTTGTAGAGGTTACAGTAATAAATATTTGTAGAGGTTGTGTGGTCATTTGACTTGGAGGTATTTTAGCCTTCCTAGTAATCATCCTTCATTTACTAGAACACTTAACTTCAGCATATTTCGACCTCCTATGATTGAAAACTGAAGTCTAAAAACAAATGGAAGATCAGAGTTAACGGAGAGCATCAATTTTCGAGAGTTATTAGAATTAAAGTCTCTGTTTCGGGTTCCCAGATTGTTCAGGGCTATAAAACAAGGGTCTACTCCCTTAAAAATTTAAAAGCTGTGTATATAAGAGTTTATACCCTTCTCATATTCTGTTCTGTTTTGTTATTCTAAGAGATTAAAGCTTTTATTTTGTGGGGGGGGGGGGGGGTCAATCATATTTTTGTATATGACTGTGGGCTGCCCCAACTGACACCACTAAAAAAAAAAAAAATGCAACTTTGAAAAATTCAAGAGTGAAAGCAATTATTTCTAGAATTGGCAGAGCCTTTCCTGGGTTCAATTCTCACTCTTTTTAATTATTTATTCCCTTCAAGATGCTGGGAGTTATTATACTGTAAATTATCTTACCACTTGCCAAATGAAATTTTCTATATGAAAAGATTAATAAGTATTGAGAATTTTCTTTGGTCTCCCTTGCAAGCAATGTCCTGGTCTTTTCTGAAAGTCAAGTCTGTAGGGTTTTTTCCCCCTCGATTTTTATTTTTTGTAGTATTTGATGGAGTTCTGCTAAGCTAAGATTTGGGCCAAGTTTAGCTTTCAGCAGACTTTTGTAACTGAGTATAAGTCTTCAGAAAATAGAGTTTCTGTCAGAAATTCTTGCTCACATTACTTATAGCTACTGTGCTGGGCATCACCATAACACTTGGACTTTCCTGTATGTCTAGAATCAGCAGGGAAATGCTTTCGATCTTAACCCACATATGTTTTTAAGTAGGGCTTGTTCTAGTAGTCCAGATATTCCCAATATGAGCTCATTAGTGCTATTTTCTAACATTAAATTATGATTTTTATCAGTATCCATTGTAATGATAGACCTGCAGATGGCCTCAGGTTCTCATTTGGCATGTTTGTTAATAAGTGTGGTGGAATTTCCAATAAATTGTACATCCTTTATTTCGGCAGATTTTACTTTAGGAAGTAAAATGTCTGCTGTGTCCATCTGTGTGCCTCCAAGTTGTTGTACTGGGACTCGACTGAAATTATCACCAAATCTGTAGCCTTCCTCGCCTTCCTCTGCAGGCTCATTCTCTCAGGAGTGGGGCAGCTCTGCTCTGATCGCAACCACAAAGATGGGAGTTGCAGAAGAAAATGAGGAAATGTGCCCGGTAGTAATGGGCCTACTGTCATCCCTTTATATTTCCCTTTATATTTCTTTTCCTTTACTTTTATATTAGAGTCCATAGAATTAAAAAAAAAAGGAAAGAAAGAAAAATAGCAAGGCCATCAGTGGCTTGGCAGAAAGACAGCTGGTCATGATGTTGGATTGCAGGTTTTTCAAATATAATTTGAGAAAGTATCTGTCAAAATTTGAAATGGAATGGGAAAACAGTAAAAAAACTATCAGGAGTTTGGTTCAGATGAGAGGATCATCAAGTTCATTTCGAGTAAATTGAAACCTAAATTTGGATTCCTCAATAAGCAACTGTGCAAAATGCAAGGGGAAATAATGCATTATTCCTAAAAGTGTTGAGGACAAAATTAGGCTAACAAGTCTAGGCTGAAAACAAAACTGGTAAGTGTTAGGAACCCAGAAAATCTGTAAATGTCAAGTGTGCTCTTACCACCTGAGATATAGGCATGAATAATTAAGGACAAAGAATTCCAAGGATGCTTTTGAAAGAGACAAAATTAACATGGGGAAAGCTCCCTAATCTGGGTGAACCAGAAAGAACACACTTGTTGAAATCACATGATGTTTAATCTCAAGGACAGTTATATAAATACAGTAGTATAAGCTGTTGGCTAGTGAAAGCCTCAACAACTGTTAACAACAAAACCCTCTCCATCCTGCTTCATGAATCCCTAACTTCCCCCTAATCATTTTATTCTAAGATGATCCACACTGGGAGGAATTAACAGAAGTTTGGCCCTTGACCATTCTACGCCATTTGTATTATTTTAGAAAACAGTATATTAACCTAAAGTCAGTGGTAAACTTTATTTGAATATAGGTCTCAATATACTTCTTTGACAAATTTATTCCTATTTAAATTGAACCGGTGTTTCAAAATTGCAGGTGTATTGGTGGTGAGACCCAGGAAGGTGATTTACAAGTGACTGAGTCTTTTCATTTACGTGTAACATTTTATTTCCCCTCAACAGTAAGGTTTCACTCAAGGGAAAGAATAGTAAGACATTAAAGTACAGGGCACCTGACTCACAGCTTGTGTCTCCAGTCAAGAAAGAGGTCATAGAGAATGGACCTCGCAGCCCCCCAGCCCAGACTGATAAGTGGGAGAAAAAGATAAGGGCTGGGAGAGGTGATTGCCTACCAGCTTTCTCTTCCCTATTATCCCAGAATTTGGCATGCAGCCAGTGTTTCTTTAGCTTTAGCTTCTATTGATAGCACAGGATTTGTGTGTGTGTGCGTGGGAGCACTGGAGGTAGGAGAGGGAGTTCCTTTTTAAACAGACACAAGCGAACGCCATATTTTTATGAGAAAGTCATTTTTCTAAATTCTTTCCTGAAAATATGGACAACATTTGAATAAATACTATAGGCAAAAGTTTTCCAGATTAAAAAGCCTGAGACCATTTTTATTCAGTCGAAATGTTTCACGCACACAAAGGAATGCTATTTACTGAACAATGCCATCCCTGTTAGAAATTCCATCCTAAATTTTAGCCGAGAAAGTGTAATCCCAAAATAAAGATGAGTTAAGGGAATGGAATGTACTTTTCCTTTCATTTAAAAGGATTTCCTTTGTTGTTTTAAAATTCTGGGTAAAAATCGATTAATCACCCTTTCTTGGAATTATCATAAGTATGTATATTTGACAACCCAAGAAACAGCAGTCATAAAATGAAACAACTTTCAGTATTCTAGAGGTCATTTTTCTTATTTAGAGACATCACTAAATTGCAGTTTAGTAAAAGATATCACATTAAGAAATTCCACTTGCGTTTATAATATCCATTTATAAAAATATTTATAAACACGATAGAAAATACAATTTATAACAATGTAATTTTACTTATACACTTCTCAGCAAAGATATAACCCACATAAATTCTGCTACCTTCCTTCCTGAGGATTTCTGTCATTTATGAAAATACGCAGTAGCTTAATCTGTTGATGAAAAATGTCAAAATTGCATTTTTAAAGTGAATATTGAAAAAGGACGTGGCAGGTATAGACAGTACTATCCTCTTAGTTTTACTGCATTTAGAACTTTTTTTTTTCTAAGATGACCTAACCCAGCTTCATTTTCATTAAGTCCTAGAGGGCAATGCTGAGAACTTTGCCCAGAGTGGGCTGTGATTGAAATGTTTACTGAACAAATAAATAAGAAAATTAATTAAAGGTGGCCTACAAGGGTGAATTTCCAAAAACCCCACGACTTCAGTGGGCTAAATACCAGATGGGAAGGGTTTGGGAGACATAATGCTACATGTTCTCGTTTTATGCTTCCTCTCCAAGGACTCACTCTATTTATTGCCGTGGCATCTGGCAGGCTTTCTTTTCTGGGCCCAGCATGCTCCATGCCGTGTGTTAGTGTTTTCCTGGAATGAAAGTCAAGGAAATACCATGTCTAAAAATATGCTTTATGGGTTTTCAAAAATATAGTATTTCCTTTCTACTAGCTCATTCACTTTGAGGTCCTAATAAATGACATTTATGCATAGGAAAAAAATCACAGTGAATCTGATTTTATCTACACAGCAAACATAACAATTGCGTTCACAAAATGTGCAAACGTTGTCCTCCTCTTCTGTTTCTGAGACGTTTTATTTTTGTGGGTTTATGGCCACAGGCACTCCATGCTCACTGAAAATAGTCCCTAAAACGTTTACTCAGTGCTTCTTTATGCCAGGGACTGTTTTTCACATATATCAAGTATAGTCCTTTAACGATCCTGTATAGAAGGTATTATTTATATTATTTATCACTCACATTTTATAAATAAGGACATTTAGATGTAGACTATCTAAATACCTTGCCAGATTCACATGACTGGTACCTTACAAGCTTGGTGGGGCTTTCTTCTTTTGATTTTTTAAATTCATTTATTATTGATTATGAAAGACTCCGTTCTTAAAGATAGTTTTGCAGCATTTTACTGTGAATATGTTTACCCGTACAGAAAAGTTGAAAGAAATTTACAGTGAACACTCATATCTCCACCACTCTCATCCCATCCCTCTGTCCACCCATGAACCCATCTTCTTTTGGGACACATTTTAAAGTAAGTTGTAGACATCAGCACCATTCCCCCCCCACACACACACACAATCCTTTGGCTTATATATCATTACCAGAATTCAAAGTTTATGATTTTTTTATAATTGTTTTCTTTTTGGTACAATATGTGTTTATATAAAATGCATAGATCCTAAGTTTGCATTTTCATGAGTTCTGACAATGCCTACCCTTGTGCTACTCAAACCTACATCACCTCAGAAAATTCCCTCCTACCCCTTCCCCACAAATCACCAGCCCTCTTCGACCACCCAGCGTAAATTACTTCGAGTTCTAGAACTTCATAGAAACGGAATCATATACTACGTACTCTTTTGTGCCGGGTTTCCTTCACACAGTATGATGTTTTTGAGATGACTCCGTCCCCGAGTTTATCAGTAGGGCATTTCTATTTCCTGCTTAGTGATACCGTGTTATATGAATATACCACAGTTTATCCATTCTTCCTTGGATGGACACCTATGCTTGACATCCCCACCAATAACGAATGATAGTTTTAGTTGTTCCACATCCTCAACAACATTTGGTATTGTCAGTCTTTTGAATTTTAGCCACTCTGGTGGGTTTTTAGTGGTATTTCCTTGTTATCTAATACGTGTTTTACTTGATGACTCGTGTGGAAACCTTCTTTATGTGCTTAGTGGCCATTCGTAGATCTTCTTTATAAAATGTTTATTAAAGGGGCGTCTGAGGGGCTCAGTCAGTTAAGCGTCCGACTTTGGCTCAGGTCATGATCTCGCAGTTTGTATGTTCGAGCCCCGTGTTGGGCTCTGCGCTGACAGCTCGGAGCCTGGAGCCTGCTTTGCATTCTGGGTCTCCCCTTCTCTCTGCCCCTATCCCTGCTCATGCTCTGTCTCCCTCTCTCAAAATGAATAAACATTAAAGCGTTTTTTAAATTATTTTCCCGTCTCAATATTGGGTTGTTGGTATCTTTTAAATATGCGCTTTGTAACTATTTCTTAACGGTGCCACTCTATACCCTGCCTATTCATTCTCTTAATGATGTCTTTTGATGAGCACAAGTTTTAATTTGGGGGAGGGGTTGTAATATTCCTGTTTTCCTTTTATGAACACTGTTCCTTGTATCCTAAAATAACTTTTATCCCCAAAGCAAAAAAAAAAAAAAAAAAAATCTATGGCTTCTTTAAATAGTTTTCTAGTTTTATATTTAGATTTATGATCTGTATTGAATGAACTTTTGTGTATTATGTGAGGTCAGGGTTGGGCTTATTATTTCCTGTATACGACATTAAATTCTTCTAGTCTTGTTTGTTGAAAAGACTTTCCTTTCCCTAATGGAACAACTGCCTTCATGCTATTCTCAGAAATCAAGGGACCATATAAGTGTGCCTCTATTTCTGACCTTTCTATTCTCTTCCATTTATTTCGATGCTCTCTATGCTAGTACCACACTATACTGATTATGGTAGCTTTATAGTAAGTCTTCAAGGCAGATGGTATATGCTTTCCATCTTTGTTCTTCTTTCATAATATTGGTTTCGATCTCCTAGTTCTTCTGAAATTTTACATACATTTTAGAATTGGCTTGCCAGTTTCTAAAAATGATCAGCTTAGTGGCGTTGTCATTGGGAATATGTTGAATCCAAGCCTCAACTCGGGAAGAATTGAATATCACCAATAGCCTCCCGATCCATAAGCATACAGACATTCTTTCCCCACTTATATAGGTCTGCTTTGACATTTCTCAACAACATTTTGTAGTTTTCAATGTAAAATTCTTCTATGCCTCTTATTTCGTATTCCTCAGAATTTTATGTATTTTTAATAGTTTAGGTGAAATTTAATTTTTTATCTCCTAATTGCTTACTTTGAATATATAAAACTATAATTATAGTATTGTCCTGATACCAAAATCAGAAAAATATAAGAAAACTACAGACCAATATGCTTTATGAATATAAACATGAAAATCTTCAACATAATACTAGCACATAAAATTAAAAACCACGTACAGAGGATTACGCACCATGGCCAAGTGGGATTTATCCCGGGAATGCAAGGTTAGTACAACATTCAAAAGTTAGCCAATGTGGAACACCATTTTAATAGAAGAAAAGGGCAAAAACGATATGATAATTTCAATGGACATAGAACATTTAACAAACTACCTTTCGTGATAAAAACATTCAACAAACTAGAAATATAAAGAAGCTTTCTCAGCCTGATAAAGGATAGCTATGAAAACCCACAGCTAACATCATACTTACCGGTGAAAGACTGAAAAAGTTTCCCACCTAAGATGAGGGACAAGACAAAGATACCCGCCCTTGATACTTCTATTCAATAATATACTGGAGGTTTTAGCCAAGGCAGTTAGACAAGAAGAAAAGAAATAAAGGATGTCTGGATTAGGGAGGGACGAATAAAATAAACTCTGTATACAAATGGCACAGTCTTATATGGAGAAAATCCTAAGGAATTCACACATACACAAAACTATTGGGGCTAATAAATGAGTTCAGAAAGGCTGCAGGATAGATCAGTTATATTTCTCTACGCCAGCAATGAGCCATCGAAAAAATAAAACGGTTCCATTTAAAATGGCATTAAAAAAAACCCAAAATGCTTTGGCATAAATATAACAAAAGAAGCATAAGATGTGGACAGTGAACACTGAAAAAGATGGTCAAAAGAAATCAAAGATGACCTAAATAATTAGACACAACATGATCATCGAAGACCTAACGTCGTTAAGATGGCAGAACTCCCCAACTGTATCTACAGATTCAAAGCAATCCCCGTAAAAATCTCAGCTACCTTTTTAAAAGAAATGTATAAGATGATTCCAAACTTTCTATGAAATACAAGAGACGCAGAATAGCCAAAACAACCTTGCCAAAGAGAAGTGTTGGAGGACTCACTCCAGATTTAAAAGCTTACTACAAAGCTACAGTAATGAAGACTGTGTGGTACTGGCAGATGGATAGACAGATGGATCAATGGAATAGATTGAGAGTTCAGAAATAAACCCATACATCTATGGTCAATTGATTTACAGAAATGGTGCCAAGACAACTCAATCGGGGGATAATAGTCTTTTCAGCAAACAGTCCTGGGACAACTAGATGTTCACATTCAAAACAATGAACTTGGACCATTACTCGCCGCATACATAAAAATTAACTCAAAATCAATTAAAGACTTAAATGTAAAAGCCGAAACTATAAAAAATTTATAAGGAAACGTAACTATAAATCTTCATGACGTTGGATTAGGCAGTGGTTTCTTAGATACAACATCAGAAGCGTGAACAACAAAAGGAAAAAATAGACAAATTGGTCCTCCTCAACATTAAAAACGTTTAAGGATACTGTAAAGAAAGTGAAAAGAAAACCTACAAGGTGGGAAAAAACATACTTGCAAATTGTATATGTGGTAAAGGTCTAGAACCTAGGATATACAAAGAACTCTTACAACTCAGCAATAAACAGACAAATACTCCAATTTAAAAATAGGGAAAATGCTGAATAGACATTTCTCCAGAGAAGATACACAAATGATCAATAAGTACATGAAAAGATGCTCAGCATCATTAGTAATTAGGAAAACACAAATGAAAACTACAATAAAATACCACTCCATACCCACTTGGATTACTATAATAAAAAAGGCAGATGATAATAAGCGTTGGTGAGGAGGTGGAGATTTGGAACCATTTTTCATTTTGGCGGGAATGTAAAATGCTGCAACCACTTTGGAAGAGCTTGGAATTTCCTCAAAAAGTTATTCATGGAGTTACCATTTGACCTTGCAATTTTACTCGTAGGTATAGACCCAAGAGAACTGAAAATACGTGTTCACACAAAAATGTACATGGCAGTAAATTCCTAAAACCCTAAGTATAGGAAACCCGAACAGCTAATGAATGGATATACATGAAATGGAATATTATTCAGCCAAAAAAAGGGAATGAAATAAGGGCACGTGGGTGGTTCGGTCGGTTAACCGTCCCACTTCAGCTCAGGTTATGATCCCACAGTTCATGAGTCAGAGCCCTGTGTAAGGGTCTGTACTGACAGCCTGGAGCCTGGAGCCTGCTTTGGATTCTGTGTCTCCCTCTCTCTCTGCCCCTCCGCTGCTCTCGCTCTCTCTCTCTCTCTCTCTCTCTCTCTCTCTCTCTCTCTTTTAAAAATAAGCATTTAAAAATTTTTTAAAAAGGGAATGAGATATGGATACATGCTACCATGTGGATGAACTTGGTAAACAAAATGCCAAGGGGAAGAAGTCAGACACAAAAGACCGCCTATTATGTAATTCCATTTATATGAAATGTTCAGAGTAGGCAACTTCATGGAGACAGGAGGGAGAGTAGTGGTTATCAGGGACTTGGGATAGGGAGTTAGTGCTAATGGTACAGGTTTTCTTTCTGGGTGATGAAAATATTCTGAAATTAGATAAGGATAATAGGTGCACGATCTTGTAAATATAACAAAAACCATTCAACTGTACACGTAAGAAGGGTGAAATGTGGTATGTGAATTATATCTCAATATAAAAATAAGACTGCCCTGTGATGTTATAAATTTACTTACTAGTTATAATTATTGTTTGGTAGGTTTCATTGGATTTTTTAATATAAACTATGCAAATAGGGACAGTTTTGTTTGTTTCTAATTTTTACCCTCTATTTCTTTTTCTTACTTTATTGTAGTGGTTTAAGCCTCCTAGACAGTGTTGCATAGAAGTGGTGAGATGGGGCATCCTTGCCTTGCTTCTGATTTTATGAGGACTCTTTCATTGTATTAAAAATTGAGTATGATTTTATCTGTAGGATTTTCAGTGATGCTTTTTATCAGATTGGAAAAGTTATTTTCCATCCCTAGTTGGTTAGTGTTTTATAATAAATGGATGTTTAATTTTTTCAAAAGTTTTTTATTTATCCATTAAGTGCCTCATATAGCTTTTCTCTTTTAGTCTTGCATCTCTCGCTTTATCTTACACCCGGTACCAATGAAATAGACCGTGAAATAGACAATGAGGTAGAGGATCCCGCAGAAGCTTCTCAGGACTAGAGCCACATGTGGCAATTGACATTCCTTTGAGTGGAACCACTTACATGTTTGCACCTAAATGCAAGGGTTACTGGGAATTATAGTCTTCCTGTGTGCCCGGAAGAAACTTGAAATGATTTGGTAAAAACAGAACAATTACAGTGATGATAATGATAAAAAAAAAATGCTGTTATACTTATGTAGCACTATGTACTATATAATTCATAAGTCCTTTTCGTTTTCTATGCTTTGTTTTAGAATTCAGCATGTATCTGTCAGTATTAATGTTGGATAGGCTACTGCCCCTGATCTATTGCTTATTCTTCATGCATCCCTGGCCTTTTCATCCAGTCCCAAAGTTTTCCATCTTCCTTATTGGGCTTACGACCCTGAAATTCACTTCTACATCTTGGATAACTCTCTTCAAATCCAGAACCGTATTCCAGGATGCCTTCGAAGCATGTCCACGTGGATGTTCCACTTAAAATGTCCCAGACTCAGTTATTTCCTTCCCAAACCGTTTCTTCCCAGTGTATTTTCTAACTCAGATAAAAGCACACCGTGCTCCTAATTATTTAATCCACATTCGTGTCTGACTTCACTGTCTCACTTCTCACATTTAATCACTTCTGTGCATTAATCTTCTAAAACCCCTCTCAAATTGATTCCTGCTTTTGTATTTCCATCGCTGCGAGAAGGCCCTTCCCATGTGGAAGGACGTGGAGCATCCTTCCAAACACTTATCCTTACCTCATCTCAGGATAGCATTTCCAAAAATATAAATATAATTGTGTTACTTTTATGCATGAAGTAATTTAATGACCTTCTCTTACAATATTTATTTTTAGGCTTTTTTTCCTATTATTTTAAAGAATGGAAATCTGTTTTCAAAAAAAAAAAAAGGTTCAGATACTAGAGATGAACAAAAAATAAATAGATGGTGAGAGCCAGATTTCTCTCTGTCCGGCATTTGCAGGTAAGTAAGGCGGGAAGGCTGGAAAGAATGAACCCTTTAGTGCAGGACTAGAGTTGGACATGTCAAGTACGAACTCACGTTTAGCCTAATATATATACAGATGGACAGATACAGGAACAATTGTAGCTATAGGTGAATACCTGGGCTTGAACGTATACATAAATTTCCTAGCTCTTTCTGCTAACAGGGCCTGGGGCCAGTGCTGTCCCAGTGGCGGCTAGCATACTGATGCCCAAATACTGGTTTCCTAAATGGCATCTGAACGTTATCCTCCAATGAAAAGAACTGTGAATGTTGGGAGAAATGTCTGATTCTAGGGCTGAGGCAGCAAAAATACGGTATAAGCCTGGAGCATTTGGTATTCCCTAAAGCAATAAAGTGCTCAAAAGACAAAAGAATGGGAGTATGTCAAAGGGTTAGAAGAGATGACCTAAAAAAGTTCCCAGTGGCCGAAGCTTGAACAATTTGAGCACAAAATAGATAACGTGCTAGTGGGTCACAATTGGAAGTATAAAATGAATATATATGAGTTCATCCTAATATAAGCAAATGATTGAACAAGTAAACAATTGGAGTAGAAGGGACAAATCTTCCTTATAAAATAATTCCACATAATATAGGCATATATGGCTCCCACCAGGAAGGGGAGTTTACTCTCACCCTTCAATGGGGGCTGGACTTAGTGACTGACTTCCAAATAAGATCATGTATGAAGGAGAAACACAGTAACTTTACAGAGGAGAGTCCTGGTAAACACTAGTGATTAAGGTTAGTGTCGCAAGTGGTGAGCCTGGTTGATATCACACGCCTCCTGATAGGACATGATGAAAAATGTACCTCGCCTCTGTTGGCGTTCCTCCCAAAACCTGGAGCCCTAGTCTAGTCGTGAGGAAAACAGTAGACAAAAGCAAAGTGAAGGACTTTCTCTAAAATACCTGGCTAATGTTTCTCAAGACTGTCAAGGTCATGAGTAACAAGGAAACACTGAGCAACTGTTACACATCAAGGCGTGTGTACAAGGGATAAAGAGACATGATGCCTGAATGCAGTGTGTGTTTCTCAGCTATGACCATGTGCCAAGGTAATATAACATGTTAATATTAGGAGAAAGTAGGTGAGACATTTATGGGAACTCTGTACCACCTTGGCAACTTTCCTGTAAATCTAAAACCATTTGAAATGTTATAAGTTCCTTAACAAACTAAGACCTGATATAAAACAGATACTAGCAGAACTTCTGTGGTTGAAACAGAGTTGCGGGACCCAGGGTCCTGACTACCTGGCCTCCCTCTCCCTCCATGCCTTCTCCATCTGCCTCCGTCCCCTCCCTAACTCTAAGGTTATCTGGCACGAGCGTTGCAAACAACCACCTCCAGAACGAAATCCAAACTCCTTGACATGTCTTCCAGTGCCCTTCATATTGTCACCCTTGCTTATCTTCATAGGTATCTTCATCATCTGTTGATCTCTTGCCTCCCATATTTATTTCCTTCACGTATTGTGAAGGTAATTTCTTTTTTTTTTTCAAGCAGACCATGACCTTCTTGTTGATTTTACCTGTGCTGTTCTTTCAGCTTAGTTTTTTCTCAAGTTTGTTCAGCCTCAGAAACTCTCCATTCTGTGCCTTCTGTGTCATCCTAGAATTCAGTGGAAGAGTCTTCTCCCCTCCAAAGTCTGGAAGGGGAGAGAGGTGCTCTGGCAGTGTTTCTATGATAACATGTAGTCCCTCTTAGCTGTGTGTAGGCATCTTGGCTCCTGTGGTTGACAAGCTCCTTGAGGAGACATCATTCATCTCTTGCCTCGGACACAGTAGTTGTTCAGTACGTATCAAACAAATGGATGACTGAACGAACAGTAGCAAAGTTATTAAAACGAACTTATTTCCTTTTTTGGTGGTATTTGCACGCCTTTGAATCTAGTTGTCATAAAGCTACAAACTCAACATTTTAGTAGGCAAGTTTGAACCCAGTTTTTCAGCTTAAAACGCAAAGCATTGGGTTTTGAGGAGCAAGGGATAGCCTCAGCTCAACCCCTATGTGTATAATACACATGAAAGGAGTTTGTATGTTACTCCTTTATTTTGGATTTTACTCCTTTAAACAACAAGAGTTCTACATGGTGTGTACTTTACAGGAAAGTAAATGGGTGCTTCTAATGTTGCCTTTTCAGTCTTCTGGTGTTTGAAGGAGTTGTCAGTAAAGCTGGCTGCGTCCATTCATCTTCATTAGCCGTTTTAAAGTGATGCTTTTTTGATGCAGGTGGGCCAGCTATCCTCAGACACTTTAATTTGCCAATTATTGTACCCACGGGTAAGAACAGATAGCGATTAGTTTCACATTTTGCTCACTGGGCAGCTTAATGTTCTTGTCACCTTACATTGAGTTTTAAATGTGCAAAGCGCAAAGAAACTCCAGTGCTTTTCTCAGACTTGGGGGTGGGAGGGTGGTCATACCTAGTAACTTCAATTGCTTCTGGACACAGGCATTAAAGGGCCTGATTGATTAATAAAAGAACAGGATAATATGGCAGAGGTATATCAAGGAGAAGGGGGTGTGTGTGTGCATGTGTGTGTGTGTGTGTGTGTGTGTGTGTGTGTGTGTGTACAAAAGCTTAGATGTATCTTTTTTCTTTCACAAAAGCACTGTTTGCTAGCTTATGAAATCTGAGTGCTAGTTGATGGTTTAGATTGCTGCTATTTAAGGAAAGAAAGAATGGTAGGATCGTCTTTACAAAATAGCCTTTAACCTTAATAATTGTCTTCTTTAAATACTCTCAGGGAACATAGGTGACCCAAAACACAGAATGAGATGCGTCATTTTTTAACGTAATGAATATTCGCTACCTTATACTTTGGACAGTTTTACTCCAGCTGTGACTCACTAATGCCTTCTTCTAAAAATTGCCATAGAAAGTTCCCTTTGGAAAAATCCAAAGCACCCTGGCAGTGTTGTCGACTGTTCTTTTGCTTTAATTGTCTGGGAGTGGAGTTGACTTGTTCATGGGAACTAAACCTGGTGCCACTATTAGCAGGAAAGATTATTTAACAGTGTAAGAAGGCATGAGAAAATGTCAGGCACGTAGCATCCCAGACATAAACTTTATTTGCTACCCTCTTGAAGAATTTGTTTGCATATAATGTTGTTCACACCACTGATAACAGAAAATGTATTTAATAACTACTCAGAATTAATATGCTGTAGTATGCATGGCTGCCTAATTTAATTTATCTCTGATTAAGCCTATTATGTTTGAGATCACTTTACAGAAGAGATTTTTTTTTTTGCCAGCTGTAAGCTTATTTGAATTGTAATATAAGTTAATAATGTGTGAAATAACCAGTGGTGCCTACTTCTAAATGTTAATTTTGCCAACTGACTTCCTCAGATGATGCATACCCAGATCATTCATTGACATTTAGTTAATATCTTCCATGAAGACCAGATATTGGAATAAATAGGAAAATTAACTATTTTAGGAGGCAAAGACAAATGGAACAGTAGTGCTTTAATTCTGAAATCCAGAAAAAAAGACCCTTGCATTATAAAAGTAATTGAAAGCCAATGATCGGTAATCATATAACATGACAACTAGCGCACAACTTTTTCTTGAGTTCTGTTCTAACTGTATTCCTTCAATGTTAAATAATCATTTGGTTGGCTAGAGTGGGAACCTCAAGAGTTCAGCAATGACTGCTGGAGCATCCGCCTTGATGTCTGGGCAATTAGGTCTCTTCAGTGGGCCCAGCACGAGAGAGGGAAGGGACTTCTGCTATTGCTGTTTCGTGAGTGGCTTGTTCTCCAAGCCTGTCTTTATGCCTGTCCTTAACCAGCTATTTCATCGGCCAGTCCAATTCTCTTTTTCAGTGTCACGGGTGGTCACCACCAAAAAAGTGATTGGGTAATTATGACCCCTCGCTCCTCAGCTGGCCTCATATTGAGCTCTGTGCATCCCCAGAGATGGTTTGCATTGCACAGAATGTGAATTCTAGCATTTGTAGGTGTATTTGCATTATTTTATTTTTATTTTTATTATTTTATATTTATATTTGCTATATTTATATTTGCTATATTTATATTTATATTTATATTTATATTTATATATATATTTATATTTATATTTATATTATTTGCTTCTTACCCACGCCCAAAGTGTCTTTCTCCCTGCTTGGAATGCCTTTCCTGACCTTCTAACTAAAACCGCACCCCGTCCTCAAGGCCTTGTTTAAACCCTACCTGCTGCCCTTCCAGCCATCTTGGGCCGTAGACGTTTCCTCTTTGATCTCCTCTTGAGGTTGGTGGCTCGATAAGTTAGTCACGTTTCACGTGTCATACAGAGAACTTGAGTTTTAAATCTCTGTGGCCCCATAGTGCCTGATACAGCTTCTTATGGAAAAAAAAAAAGTCAATAGATGGTGGTGATTGTTGGTCAGAATGAAAACATGATAACACAACAACTTAGATATCATGATCCTTAGGTGAACAACTATAAGGTCAGTTTGTGGGTTCCCATTTGTTTTAAATGTGAAATGGAAACTTGCATGTAATATTTAAAAAGTCAGAGCTCATAAAGGAGATTTCTCTTTTCTTTGAATGGCTCTTACTAGACCTGTAGTTTGAATCCCAGAATGTATGAAAGTAGTGGTTTTTAGCCCAAGATGACATAAGAATCAACTGGGGAAATTTGAACACGTATTCTGATGATTGGGATTCGCCTTCAGACCAAATCAGGGAATAACATCATTTTAAAAAGCTAACCAGATGATTCTAGTAAGAAACCAGAATTGAAAACCACTGGTGTAAAGGAAACTTAAAGGTCATTAAATTCATTCATCCATCTGGTGTCTGATTGCTTTCTACAGCTGTTTGGCAATGAAAGAGGAGAAATTCTAATAGGGGGATTAAAATTGCAACTTTCTGATGCAGGCATCCAACGGTGCATCCAGATCTCTTAAGCTACAAATCAAGGTGACCCACTGTCATGGTTCATCAGACACTGACCCAGTTTTAGCCCAGAAAGCCCCACACAGGGAGAAACCCATCAGTACTGGACAAACCAGGATCGTTGGCCACCTTACCACCAATACACTCATTCTTTGGATTCCACAGTGTTGTTTTTTGATAAATTTCCTTTTGAGAAGAAGGAAAAGTATGTTTTTGAGACAGAGTATTTAATAGAAAGGGAAATAATTAGAACACTTGAAAACCTTGGCAGCCTTGAGGGGAAAGAGACATATCAAGAGAAAAAAGGGAAAACAGTGCAACAGGTTGTGTTAGAATTCCTGCAATTAAGATGAAGGAGGGGGCTTTATTTCATGTAATTAATTAAAGAACATCAAAATATTCATTCACTTTTATCTCTGCTATGTAGATAAATTAAGAATGATTTTGTAACATAAGAAGGCATTAAATGAAAATCTCAAATTTGTAAATATAATTAACTTAGCTATAAGCTCCTTGAGGATAGTTATTTTTACAAGGAAGAAAACAAAGACTTATTGAAGGCTACGTGGAAAGTGACTGACAGAGCATCTGGCTCCTGGATAGTTTTCTGGTAGGTTCTTTGGCCTCTTTCCTGCTATACATCCGTTTATTCGCAGCAACATATAGCACAGCCCTTTCCTTTCAGATAAAAGTAAATGTTGGTAGGTTGATAGAAAAAGTGAAAGTATTTTAGAAGCAAATAATTTTAGCAGTTTAATTTGTAATTATAGCATTAAGAATTATTCACCATGGATGCCCATGTGGGTTTTATTCTGGTATCATGATACAGTCCTGCAGCCTAAGGATTAACTTATCCCACAGTTATTTTCCATTCAGGTCATGTTGATCACTGAACAGCCAGTCCGATCACTACCCTGTTGATTCATTTCATTCACTGATTGCCAAAATTGCCAGATGTGTCCCAATAATCTGACTGTCCTTATAACCAAATGAAATCCACTGAACTGGCATAAGTCCAGTCAGTGTGTTGTTGGTCAGAGATGTTGATGGCACCATGCAGATGAGATGTTCACCAAACTTAGAAATGTCTAGTTCCCTCAAAGTCATGATAGATGTTTCTCCCACTCTAAAAGTTATATGCTGCTTCAGAAGAAATCATCCATAAATAAAACTTCTGACACATGTTGTTTCCCTTTTTTTTCCCCTTAACTAGAACATTTAGCTGAGTTCCTAAAACTCAGAGAAACATTATAGAATGGAAAGTTGCAGGTCAACCCTTCACCCTTCTCAAAATATGTTAAGTAGTGCCTGAAAAAAAAAAGTAAGGATGATCCGTAGGCAAATAAGTTTGTAATATGCCAGCTAAAGCCAAACCAAACTGGTACCTCGAATGGGGGAGGGCATGAGACAAACACATTTCCCAAAACTATCTAACCATAGAACTCTTTATCATCAATATTTGGAGGAACTCCATCCAGCCTCCCAATTTTGCAGGTTAAATAAAAGGTTAAGAAACTGATCCAAAGTCAAGTATTTCCTTTAATTGTTTTCCAGGCCTCCTGTTCGCACCCCCACCCCCGCGCACGTTCATATTGGTTTCCCTAATTACGTATAAGAACTTATCCCCATCACTCCTCAGTAACTCACAAGTTGCTTCCAATGGACCAGCTTACCAGTGATGTGACCCCTAAGAATGGAAGCGAAAACCATTCACTTAGAAAAGATGTACTTCTAGAGAGTGAAAGGTTTTCCTGATGCTCTGATTTTAATAGTTTTTATTTATCAGGCACCTCCAATATTCAGGCTCTTTAGTCATATGATTTAATCCTCAGAAAAACCTGCAGAATAGACAATACTCTATCTGTTTTCCTATTGGGGAGATTATTATCTTTCTGAAGGTCATGGATTCAGCAAGTGGAAGAGTTAGGATTTAAAACAAGGTCAGTCTGACTACAAAGTCTTCAATCTGACCAAGCTGAAAGATAATGATCACAGCTGCATTAGAAGCATCGTTGTTGACAACATAGTTATTTTTTTAAAGTTATTGGTCCATAACTGAGTATGGCATCATATACAGAGAATTACATCACTTTGGGTAGACAAATTTGTAAGAAATGTACTCAAGAAAAATAATACATTAAAAGGATAACCAGCAAACTGCCTTACATTTATTTGGGGAATGAGGTAAGGAATATGTACAATATACATCAGTACATACATATATGCATGCATTCTTAAACCAAAAACAGATACTTTTCAGGGCAATAAAAGGACAAGAACATAATTAGAAGATAGTGGGCATATAATTGTGAGAATTTCTTATGTTTACTGTTTTTGCTGGATAATGATGTTTTTTTATGTGGATTTTGAGTACATGCCGTTGAATGAACGAATGAATGAATGAGTAGATGGAGTTTCACAATAAACATTTAGTGACTTCATCAGTTGACTGCCTTCCTAGTGAGTGATCATTGTTGAGAGTTACCTTAAAGTCAGATGACTTTTCTGCCGTCTCTTTTCTTACTTAATAAACTTAGCTTTTCTTAAAATAGTTATTTGGGACAGTCATCTTGCTATTTTTTTAAACCCTTTTCTTGATGTCTGTTTCTTTTATTTCCTTCCCCACTCTATCCACCCCTCCCTTCCTCCCCCCTTCCTTTCATCCCTTCCTGCTTACCTTTCTTCCTACGTACTAAGAAATTGATGTGGTGTCTGCCTCAAATTGGTCCAAACTTCTGGAACCATAAAGATAAATTTGTAGAGGAGTTCAACTCACTTTGCATGACACTCCCTTGAAAATAATAGAGAATTAAAATTATTTTGGCAACATCCTCCCTAAAAATAGTTGGCTGGTAGTCAGTAGTTGATTCTGGGTAACCTAAAATTCTCTGGATAAACAAATTAGATTAGAGTACAAAGTAAGTATGTAAAACCCAAGAAAGATTTCTAAGACTGGAAACTTGTATTCTATCAGATTGAACACGTGCATTCATACCTTTTTATTCCATGCATCTCCCTGAAATCAAAAAAACTACAGAAAAAAAAACCAGAGAACGAGAGCAAGAGAGACCAAACCAAGGAGGAGATGCTGTTAAATGAGAGATATCAGCAGATTTGGGGAAGATGGCACAGTGACGGGGGAGCGGGAACTGAGGCACACTGAGAGAAGCCTGCGAATTCATTCTGCAGGGCCCTGGGGAGGCATGGAAGGGTGTGAAGATGAGACAAAAGGGGATTGGTCACAGGAGTTACAGAATAGGTAGCAGTCATTGGTGGAAGGTAGTATATAGGGAGTTGTGAGACTGTGTTCCTCTGCCTGCATCACATTGTCACTACAGTTCTCCATCTGTGCCGGAAGATTGAGGCATAGGCTTGGGCTAAAGTGAATCAGAGATGTGCTGGACTCAGGGAAGCAAGACCCAGGATGGAGAGGTGAAGCCAGAGGAATTAAATGAAACTCCATAGACGGCAGGTTAGACCCTCCTGGACTATTTCCAGAGCATAGCTCCAGAGCACCCAGAGCCAGGGACAGGCTCTTTAGGCAAGAGTTTGAAGGATTCTGATCTAGAGAAACTGAACAACCTGAGAAATGATCTGAGTGACGTTTGGAGTCCTCATCAAAATGGCTGGGTCCCTCACCTGGCTACCTCACAAGGATGCCTTCCAGATAATAAAAATGCCCTGACCCCACTTGAGGCTTCTAGTCAGTCTTTTAGGGACTCCATGTTCCCAGGTGTGTGTGTGTGTGTGTGTGTGTGTGTGTGTGTGTACATGTATGTACGTGTGTGTGTGAGCCTTAAATATAAATAGAGTCACCAGATATTTGAGTATAGCTCCCAACATAAAATATAGAATAAAATATAGAGATCAAAACAGAGAGAGAAGTTGGGAGCCACTCAATGAAAATATAGATAATTCAGAAGTAGAAGAAAAACTTTTAAAAACCTAAGTATCTTTAGAAAGATGAGAGCACACGAAATAAAAAGTGCATCCTATAAAAAAGGAACAGTCCAAAAATAAGAGCTCCTAGAAATTAAACTTAGTAAAAAAATAAAATAAAAAATAAAGGAATGAAAAAAAAAACAGAACAAAAAAAAACTTATTCAGAGATGCAGAAGATAAAGTCAAGTAAACTTTCTCGGAAGTAGCTTAGCAGACAAAAATGGTCAGTAGGGGAAGAGGGAAAAGAAGGTAGGAAATATAGTGGATCCGTCCATGTGGTTCAGCATTTTATCATAGGAGTTCCAGAAAGAGAAAACAGAAGAAAATGGTGAGGAGACAAGTCTTAAAAAATAATGCAAGAAAAATTTCAAGTGGAACAATAAGGAATTTCCATATTTTAAGGGTCCAGAACAATGGATAAGAATGGATAAAGAATCGTTGAAATTCTTTAGTCTGAGATTTTAGAACATCAGGGATCACAAAGAAGATTCCAAAACCTTCCAGAGAAATAAGACAGGTCATATATAACAGATCAGGAATACCAATGTCACCAGACTCCTCAGGCACAATACTGGAAGCTAGAAGACAATTCAGCCTTCAGAATTCTGAGGGAAATGACTTTTTACTTAGAATTCAATTACAAGCTAAACTAGCAAGCACCAGAGTAGAATTAAGACATTTTCAGACACTCAAGGAAGGTCTCAACGAATTTACCTCCCATGTACTTTTCTCAGGAAGCTACTAGAGAATGTGCTCTACAAAAATGAGGATGTAAACCAAGAAAGAGGAAACCATGGGATCCAGGAAACGGGGGACCCAACACAGGCGAGAGGCGCAGGGATTTCGCAAGATGGTGTTAAAAAGAAGCCCCAGGACAACAGGTGGGCAGCTGGCCTGGGAAAGCGCTAGACCAGATGGTCTAGATGGGCGGCCCCTTGAGGGAAGAATAGATGTGACAGATAAACTAATGGCTTTGATCATGAAAACAAAAACAAAAACAAAACGGTTTAATAGGGCTTTTAAAGTTCCTTTGAAAAGTTCAGGAGCTGTAATAGGTGCACACACACACACAGACACACACACACACACACACACACACACACACACACACACACAAAGAAAGAAAAAAAGGCCACCAAGAAAAACGAAATATTGAACAAGATAGGAAGTGTATTCTTACCCTACATGTGTAGTAAACAATTATTATATAGTCCTAACAATGTAAACCTTATAAACACATTTTGTAATTCTGTAAACAGAATTTTGATTTAGCCCCAACTTAATACTTTAACATACTGGAGGGATGGGGGAAGAAGCATGTCAAGAGGTAGTGATGGGATAAGGATGATAATTTTTTTTCATTTCTTAAATTACAATTTAAGAGATACCAGTATGTGCATGTTATTTAAATATATGGAATTAAATATCTGAATTGGAAGTTGAAAATAGTTTTCTCTCCCATGACAGGATTTAACCTCCTTGTGGGATGTGATGGGTTAGTTACTGGTCAGCCTCTGTCCTCTGGACAAGCCCATAGATTTATCAAACTGAGAGTAACTAACCAGGTGGGGCAAAAGTCTTACCTGTATAGCAAGCTCATTCTGGCAAATAACTTTCATAATAAAAACAAACAAAAAGGTGGTCTCGTCTGTGGAGTAGGAAGGGGTGATGGGACAGGTGGCATAGGGGATTTCTGTTTTTAGTTATAGGCCTTTATGAGTACAACAATAGCCCTATTTGCTTTTTTAAACTGTAGGCATACATTATTTTGATAGGTATTAAGTTGGTTTTAAAAACTACCTGAATCAGAAACAGAGGTTGTAAAACCCAAGTGTACAACCTCACCCTCCCACCTCCACCCCCCATATATCAAAAAAGCAACAACAAAAACAGAAGAAGGCGTTGATGGTGCTTTTTTCGGATATCTTTCAGAACTAGTTTACTGATCCCACATCTAATAACAAAGCGTAGGGGCTTTAGGACCCTGGACTGCTCTCACTGCAACCAGCATTGCCTGTCCTCCGAGCCCCACACTCTGCTTTTAAGCTCTCCAGAGCCACTGCAAGGTACCTTTACAACACCTGTATTTCCCTTCACTGGGCCTTTGCTCCCCTTCCTCCCACACATATCCACACACATGCTCACCCATTCCCAAAGTTCCCTTGTTCTACCTTCTGCCTACCTGTTTTGGATCTTGGCTCCGATTCCTCTCTGAGGGTCTTAGAGGGGCTCTGGATCATAGCATTCTCCCCTTCGTTTTAATTCTCGTCGTATTGTCTTTGGCACCACTTACCACAATCATGCTTTGGTTTTGTTTTGTTTTACTTGTCCTGTCTTTGTTCAAAGGCTAGAAGGTGACAAGGGCGGGAGCCATATTGCGCTGATATTTATTCCTCCTACAGAGCTTGGCAGAGTGCTGACATAATCCAGGTACTGCCTCAGATAATAATTAAATGAATAAATTAATCTTTCATTAAATGTGAAATCTGTTCAGTCATATGGCCCATAGTTAAACATCTGCATCTACCTAAATAAATATTACTGGTAGGTAGGGATTTTGTTTGCTTTTGTTTTAAGAAAGCTTATGAGCTTTCTCCTAAAGGGGAAGATTGTGTTCAGAACCCAGGGGGTTAACTGCTCCCTAAAATTTATGCTAATGCTTCCTTTGTGGGGGATGTATAAAACGTGTCACCTGGAGGGTGTTTTTCTTTGACTCTACGAGGATTACACGTAGCCTAGCATTGAGGAAAATTGCGAGCAGTGTGTCACGTTGACCCCCAGCTAGAGAAGATTCTAGACATCACCCTGTGCCTGACGGACACTAGCAGAGGCTAAGATGTGACAGGAAAAGGGAGACCCTCTCTTGAGGCCAGACCACTAACATAAAAAAGGCATTCTAGAAATACTCAATGATAACATGATCTCTTGGGGCCAGTGGCCCACTAGGACTTGCATCCACAGTTTTTCACACCTAACTTAAACCCCTTTCTACTTCATCAGGCTTTATACCACATTCCCCAGATCTTTTTATAACCACTTCAAGGATCATCTTAACAAATTACATAACAGGATTAATCCAAAACATTCATAGATGCAAACAGTGGAATACGATGGAGTCGTTAAGGAGAATGAGG
Organism: Prionailurus bengalensis; assembly: GCF_016509475.1. Taxonomy (NCBI): domain Eukaryota; kingdom Metazoa; phylum Chordata; class Mammalia; order Carnivora; family Felidae; genus Prionailurus; species Prionailurus bengalensis. The sequence goes on from NC_057343.1 coordinate 27,290,828, forward strand.
TAGACCTGTTCAGTTCCGATGTGGTGAGGGCTTTAACATATGGTGCTGAAGGGAAAAGTCAGTGTGGAATAGGATGACCTCCTTCATGTCTTTACCGCACAGATACCATCTTTTCAACGAGGTCTTCCTTAACCACTGCATTTATAAGTGTAAGCATCTCCCCTCCCACTTTTTCTCCATTGGCATTTATCCCTATTTGACGTGCCATATATTTTCCTTGTTTGTTTATGGTCTATATTCCCTCCTGGAGGGAGGACTTTCATGTGTTTTATTTATTGCTCTTCCCCCCAGGGCCTTAAAATAACTGTCTGAATGAATTTGTATAAAAAAGTATATTATTTGTACAGAATGTTATTATTTGTACAGAATTTCTAGAACACTACACAAACTTAACAGTAGTTATATCTGAGTCATAGAACTAAGGGCACATGGGAGGAAGACCGACTTCTGTTGCATATATCTTACCATGTACGTGCAACACTTCTTAAAAACCCCAGTTTAATAGAGAATCCCGTTTGAAGTATTTCTCAAATAGCTATAATAAAATATAAGTTATTTACTTATTTATTTCTGGTCCTAAGGTAATGAACACCATTTGGAATTTCCCCTCTTCTCAGAAGTCAAGTTGTAAATGTCCCGTGATTCAAGTCCATGGACTTTATATTTTATGAAGCCTTTACCAGCAGAGACTTTATTTTCCATCAGCGTGTACCATCTGTACTTCTGTTGTGATGGGACAAAAAAAAAAAAGTTTTTTAGGTCAGATGCATTCATATCTTCTTCCTTTTAGCAAAGTGACCCAAGGCAGGTTACTGAACCACCCGGAGCCTCAGTTCTGTTACTTATAAAATTGGGATCATTTTTCCTGTGAGCAGAAAATGTTGTCCCAATGAATCAAGATAAAGTCTGAATATTCAGTGCCTAGAAATGTCTGGATCACAGCAGGGTTCAGTAAATGTTAAGTCCTTCCCTTTTCTCCGCAGAAGGTGACCTAGAGGGAGGACTTTAGAGATATTATTATCCCTAACTTCTCAAAGTGTGGTCCCAGCAGCACTTTGCATTAGGAATGCAAAGTCTCACACCCAACCTGATCTAATGAATCAGAATGTAGCTTAACAAAATACCCTAGTGATTATTATGCACAGTAGAGTCTGCAAAGCTCTATTTTTATGCTTCTTATAGCAGTGTTTTAGACAGAGTTGCATTCATCATGTTTCTTATTTTCTGTATTTTATGATACTTTGACATCTTGGGGCCTTGAAGTTCTTAGGGGAGGCCCTGTCCTTGCAGGGTTAGCTAATTCCTGCAGATATCAAACAGTTGGCCTAGGAACACCCTTTCGATATGCAGATCAAGCAATCCTAAGTCCTCACCCCCCACAGGCCTCCTTTAATCAGGCTCTCAAACGCAATCCAGAACATTATCCCCTACCCCCCCACCCCCCCACCCCCTGCCCTAAATCACCCCGGGGCCAGGTACTGGACAATTTGGAACCAACCCTAGACCACAGAACCCACTTTGCTTTCCTGCAGAAACCACGCAAAAAAGTTTGTTGCCCTCTCTCCCCCCTTATTCCCTCTGACCAACAATTCCCTTATTCCAACTGACCCTGGTGCTTCCCGAAGTGGCCCTGCATGGTCTGTCTTGGCCCTGTGTGCCCCTCTCCTCCTGGGAAGAGTAAACAGCAGACTGTCTTTTCACCGGCAAGCATCTCCTAAAATGTTGGCCTCCCCATACCTGAGTAAAACCAAAATACCTCGTGTATATTTTAAAACAAGGCTGCCATTTTTAATTGCGTTTTCTCGTTTTCGTGCCACTGGCCACCGTTCCCCTCTTCACCTTACCAATGGTAGTTCCATTTGAAGAGTATGAGGGTGGCCAGCAGAACAAGATGTTCTGAGGGCACAACTAATAAGCTGAAACATCAAAGGATGCTTAAGCCATCTCATCAGCCTGAACTTACTTCTAAATAAAGATGATCAAGGATAACCATGAACGAAGTTGTAAATCTGCTGAAGGTAGTATAACTACGTTAAATGCCGATAATGCTCCTTAAGCACAAGCTTTGAACACTTCAGAGACTGCTATTACAAATGATTAAGACCTCCAAGATAATGGAACCGTTTGAATTGAAACACACAAACTTATTTACAGAATGTCAGGGAAACAAATGAAAACCTGCCATCCGCATCCATTCGTTTTTCGTAGTGGCTTCAAACTATGGTATATGTGTTTTAGGTCGAAGTAACTGGTGCCGGGGAGCAGCTAGTATGTCCCCGAGCTGCTTTCCTTCCCACGTTTGCGTTTGCCTCTTATCGCTTCTATTTTGAAAAGAATCTTGATATATGGACGTGAGCTATCTGAAGCTGAAGTTAATAAAAGTACATATTAAAAGAATATAAAAGGGACTTTTCTCCCTATGACTCAAAGAAAAAAAAAAATAATGAGCATTTATTTCAGAAATATCCCACATTTGTCAGATAAGATGATGAGAAAAGAAGACAGCAGTTTGATGGTAACTTTTTCCTTATAAAAGTTATACTACAGTGTAATTAAGAAATTGGAATTTGATTAGCAGCATTTAATTAGAAATATTCGACAAGGAAATTTTCCATTATCTTATGACTATCCGTTTTATTTCCATAAGATCTAAATCCTCACCACATACACACAAAGGTGACTATGTGAGGTGATAGATGTGGTAACTAACTTTATTGTGGTAATCATTTCACTATATATAAAATATATATAATATATATAATATATATAACATGCATGAATATGTTAAATTTGTACAATTTTTTTCCCTGTCAATTCCACCTCAATAAAACTGGAAACAAATAAACCTGTTGGTTATGACCACAAAAAGAAACTTTGGCTGCAGCTATCAGAAGTTTGCTCCCCATCACCGACCCTATCAAATTCAACATTGCTGCCCAGGCAGCGCCTAAAATTTGACTCGCGGCCTGCGTGACTGATGGCATCCCCTGAAACCACATGCTTGTTTCTCAGCAGGTATTTTGTTTGATTGCTCCTTGACCCTTTTCCAAGAAACCTAATTTGCCCAAGGGAGTCTCACACTGGAAAAGAGTGTTTGCATCTGCTTAGGGAAATGCGCCTGAAATAATGACTTATTTAGAACAGAGAACAGAATGGAATGGAATGGATTGATAAGCCAGTTTGAGCAGGCAGAGAGCAACCTGGGCCTCCTAACTCTTATAAAAGGAGCTTTGCAGCAGAGCAGTTTGCCCAGACTGGGTCTGGCAAGACCCATATCCATTCCACAAATGTCCCTGTGAGCTCCATACAAAATTCTTAGCCTACAAACGCCTCGAGGCGCGCCATCTCCTCTTCAGCCTCACTTACACCTTTAAGATGGTGCGGATTTCTCGATTCAGCCCTGCAGACCCCAGTGTAGACATTGCTCCCGGAGGTATGTTGCCCATTTGAAACTTCGTGGAGTGCTGTGGGTGACCACAGAGTCCTTGGTGGTGGTGGTCTGGAAACTGAAGCACTCTCTTGGTTGCTGGCAGGGAGGGTGGGAGGGTGTTGGGGAGTGTGCCCAGGCGTGGATTTTCTGGAGAGAGCTGGACTCAAGTTCTTCCTCACTTACTGAACTTAAAATGAACCAGCAGTTAGAAGCAGGAGCTGACATCTCATCCAGCAGAATGAAGGATGAGTGGAGGCAAATAGAATGAAAGAAAGAAAGAGAGAGAGAGAGAGAGAGAGAGAGAAAGAAAAGAAGGAAGGAAGGAAGGAAGGAAGGAAGGAAGAAAGAAAGAAAGAAAGAAAGAAAGAAAGAAAGAAAGAAAGAAAGAAAGAAAGAAAGAAAGAAAGAAAAAAGAAAGAAAGAAAGAAAAAAGAAAGAAACGGAACATTGCCACTGCACGGCTCTTATTTTCTGTTTCTTTTGCTTTGCCTTTTTTTCCTTTTTTTTTTTTGCCAAGGAAATATAGTTGATTTATTTATAACCATACCCTCAAGGCTAACAACTCTTTTGAATCGGCAGAAGTGACAACAAATAGTTTCTTAAATTTAAAAACCTGAAGTTACTTTTTTTTTTCCTGTCTTAATCTTTCTCTGCTATTCAGTTAAAAACAAAAATGGACCCATTGACCACATTTAAGTTAGCAAGGTTAAAGTCATACCGTATGCACAGTGCTAATGGGAGTTTACCTTTCTTTTTAAATTTAAATCTATCTTTGCACAATTAGCAAATTATTAAACGACCTTTCCTTCAAAGTCTGCAAGCGATTGCTTGTTTCCGCTAACAAGAGAACATGTTTTACAAGGTTCACGTTGATTAATTGACAAATGCTGATAAAATCAAAGCAGGGCTCAAATGCAGTGCACCAGCTGTAGTGTAAATTACTTTTGTTCAATAGTGTTTCAAGTGGCTATGCGTTTATGGTTTACCTTTCAATAAATATTACCGTCTTAATTGAAGCATCCATTGTGGAAATTTATCTCTGAAGATGTCTGTCAGAAGGGACAGCGAGGACTAAACATTGCTATATCTGTGTGTGTTTTTCTGCTCAATTAAAAGCTTTGATTGCTCTGCGTAGTTTAAAAATGGATGCTTTATATTTTCTGTGAAGTGAGCATTAACACATTCTAATATACTTTGAAAATCTTGCACCCTTGAATGACCTAAGGATCCTGTTCCCTGCACTTCTGGAGAGCTTCAACTACAACAAAAAATTAAGTGTTCTAAACCACGAACTTTACACCATTCACTAAGAACATCACATTCTAGGCCCGTTGCCATCCAGCTGTTTTGGCAACTCTGTTGGGCTCCATTAGAGGGCCCGTAGCTGGCTGTTTCATGCTGATAGGTGTTTTCAGACATCAGAGGTGCATGGCCAAACCCAGCTTTCTACTTTTACTTATGAGTAAGTAGCCGTCCGGAAGGCTCTCTTGCATCTCGGGCCAAAACTGAAGGTATAGAAGATCCTAGCAGAGAAATGTAAATTAGGTCACAGAAGAGTTCCTACTCCTCTCTTGTGGTGGTTCTTACCCCTGGTGTAGATTCACAGACTCTAGTGCCTGAAGAATTCTGTAGCTTGTAGATTGAGGGGTCCAACCGATCTGATAGTTTTCTCTGGGCATCTTAAGAGGTCCTACTGCATCTAGATTCCTGGGAAATTTAGACATCCTCCAAAAGTGCCTTTGACATACTTTTCTCAACAAAGTGATTTTAATTCAACAAATACTTATCAACTCCACTATATGCCAGGCACTGTGCTGGACCCTGGGGATATCGGTAGATTCTTTAACCTGAAGGATCTTCCAGTATCCACTCATAACTCCAAACATTTACCACTTGTTATTTTCAAGGTGTCTTTACATAACTTGTCAGAAGGTTTTTGAGTCCCCAGGCACCAGCCTTGATGTTCAGAGAATATTCCAGATGTCTTCTTTCTTCGGCATTTATCGAAGATCACTGTCTTCCAGTAGCCCTCCGAGGCAAATCTCCTTTGCCAGTTGTCCATTTGAGCCTCTGGAGTGCTGGTTAGCAGGTAGTAGTTGTACTCAAGGCTACCACAGCTTGCCAGACCTGAATGGAGATCACTGGGACTGAACACAGATCCTCACTCTGAATGCAGTCAAAGGACACACCATTCTCAGGATGGGCGTGAAGATCGTAGACCAGGAATATGGAGCTGTGGAGTTAAGGACAATTTGGCACAGCCTAGACTCAAGTGAGTTTGGGAATGTGGATCACAGCGGGGGCAGATTAATCCGGAAAGCCAGGGTGCAGGGTGAGGCAGAAGCTGAGTTGGGCTAGTAAATCATAGAAGTCCTAGTGACTGGCTGGAAGGTAAGGACTGAAGGCAGACCAGTGATGGAGGTCACAGAGAAGCAAGCGGTTTAGTGAGAAGAGATCAAAGCCGGTGAACGGGGCAGGTGAGTTGTTACAGCTGCCAGCCCAGCCAGTATTTGAGAATTCTGAAGGGTAAGCATCCGCTGGGAGGGGTTCAACCATCAAGAGAATCAGGCTTAAGTATAATAAGCAAGAAGGAAAGCCTCTGCCGCTGAGAACTTGGTCACAAGACGTGAAACGTGCTTCTAGTAATCTAGGTCACAGGGCTGTGGGCAGGAGAGGCAGCATGATGGAGAATTTCTGCGTTCGGGCTCATTATGTTCTCTCAGCCCAGACATCATTAAGACAGCGTCTGGCATGCAGTAGATACAGCGCAAGTATTCCGCTGAACGGACCTGGCGTCTGAGAGGGAGGCAGGTTAGAAAACAAAGCGATTTTTACACGGTGATGTAAAAACTAAATTGCCCCTGTGCTTCGTGGAGAAAAAGATGCACAGGAGGGTTCAGCACGTGGGGAGGAGGATGGTTGGTTTAAATGACGCGTGCATCGTCCCGGTATTTGTGTCGGTTCCCTCCCTTGCCGTCTTTACTGTGAGATGGTACCAAGTCAGAAGAAGGACAGGATGGTGCACAACCTGGGGTGTTCCAAGAGCATGTTAATGATCAGACGTGCTTTCCTTGTGGGAGCATTTGGAAAGAAAGAAATGAAAAGGGAAAGGTGAAGCCATTGAAACCCTGCCAAGCTCCCAGATTTTGGTCTGCGAAAATCTCAACGAGCTGCCAGAATGTGGCTGGATGGTGCACGGCACGCCCAGAAGCTCTTCTCGTCTTCCATGAGGAAGGTACTGCCTTCTGATGGCCATCTCCTGAGGCTCTTCTGTGTCCACGGCCAGCCGTAGCTGCCAGTAAAAATGATAGGAAAGATGATTCTGTGCAACCTTACTACAAGCCCCATTGTGCTTGTGTCGTACATCACACCTCAAAGTTGCAAAACCAAGTCTTTTCAAAAATGTCCCATGTCACCAAGGTGGGTCAGTGGGATCTAACGAAGACCACCCGGGCAGCCTTCCTGCCAACGGCCACGCTGCACCCTCAAGCTCTGGTCCTCACTGCGGACTCCTGTACCAGTATTCCCTGTTTTGACACTAGATGGGGCATTGTTATTATTACAGCGGCTCTACAATGTGAATATATAAAACCCAGGAGGATGAAAACATTTCTATAACATAATGTCGTGCTACTGAATCAGAGAGCATTGGAAGAGGAAACAGCCGTGAAAAGCATCGAAAATGCAAATGCTGGCTTTTCCTTTTTACCTGCGAAAACTGTGACCAGCCCATGTTCATGCAGTAAGTTAGCAGCAGACCCAAAACTGGAAGCCAGAGTCCAAGCCCTGCCTCGTGAGCCCACAGCAGCCCTGCACCGTGTCTCACAGCCTGCACACCTGGGGCGGAAGCATGAAGGTCACATGGGGCTAAGGAGTCAGGGTCTCAGCTCTCAGAAGCTGCCTTCGTTTGTATAGGGAATAATAAAGAATAAAAGAAGACATCTCCAACGCATGTCTTCCTAAATATATTCTTCCTACAACTTGACTCTACTTATAGATGGCTCAAAGAAAAGTAAACAACCCAAACCAGACAGTTTTTGTGTTTAACCCTTCTGTCTGTTACACACAGGTGCACACACACATGCACTCACACGTACGTGAAATATGAATGAATTAGCTTCATTTCCTAAAATGGGAATAAGCAAAATGTTACCTATTGTGTTTAGGTTCTAGCTAACTAAGTTTCCCTCAGGTGTTTAAACTCTGGTGTAGTTAGCTTCTGGGCCCGCTGAAAACCCAGCAAAGTCCTGTCCTCTTCTTTTTTAAAAAAAAAATTTTTTTTCAATGTTTATTTATTTTGGGACAGAGAGAGACAGAGCATGAACGGGGGAGGGGCAGAGAGAGAGGGAGACACAGAATCGGAAACAGGCTCCAGGCTCTGAGCCATCAGCCCAGAGCCCGACGCGGGGCTCGAACTCGCGGACCGCGAGATCGTGACCTGGCTGAAGTCGGACGCTTAACCGACTGCACCACCCAGGCGCCCCTCCTGTCCTCTTCTTAATCTCTCGGCCACTAACCAGCCATTCTCCCTTGAGCACTCGAATCCTCTGGACTTAGCGCCATTGTGTAGAACCCAGCTAATGACGGGGACTTCTCAGAACTGCTTTCCCTCTCCAGGTCTGCCCGACCTTGCTTTCCCCCCTCACCGTCCCCTCTGGTGCAGAAGAGGGACATGATACAAAACGTGAAGGCTTCACCTCCGCTCAAGGTGCCAGTGTGACTAAATCCCTGAAAGGAAATTCTTCATTTCTCCTTACTCTCCTCCCTGCTGGCCAATAGGTCCTAGCACAGAGCCGAACTCTTACAGACCCTGTAGGTGACAGCACTTTGGAGGCTTTTTTCTTCACAGACCCTTGTTTTCATTATTTAAGTTCAAGTTAGTCAACATGTAATGTAGTATTAGTTTCAGGAGTAGAATTCCTGATTCATCATTTACATACAAAACAGCCAGTGCTCATCCCAAGTGCCCTTCCCAGTGCCCATCACCCATTTAGCCCACCCCCCCCCACCTAACACCCCTCCAGCAACCCTCAGTTCTCTCTATTTAAGAGCCTCTTATGGTTTGCCTCCCTCTCTGTTTTTATCTTATTTTTTCCTTCCCTTCTCCTGTGTTCATCTCTTTTGTTTCTTAAATTCCACATACGAGTAAAGTCATATGATATTTGTCTTTATTTAACTGACTTGTTTCGCCTAGCATAATACACTCTAGTCCCATCCGTGTTGTTGCAAATGGCAAGATTTCATTCTTTCTGATTGCCAAGATATTCCATTGTGTGTGTGTGTGTGTGTGTGTGTGTGTGTGTACATACATACCACATCTTCTTTATCCATTCATCATTCGATGGACATTTGGGCTCTTTCCGTACCTTGGCTATTGTTGATATTGCTGCTATAAACATGGGGGTGTATGTGCCCCCTCCAAACAGCATTATCTGTATCCCTTGGATAAATACCTTGTAGTGCAATTGCTGGGTCGTGGGGGTAGTTCTATTTTTAATTTTTTGAGGAACCTTCACGCTGTTCATACTATTCATACTATTCTCCAGAGTGGCTGCACCAGTTTGCATTCCCACCAACAAGTGCAAAAGTATTCCCCTTCCTCCACATGCTCACCAAGATCTGTTGTTTCCTGAGTTGTACATTTTAGCCGTTCTGACAGGTGTGAGGGGATATCTCATTGTGGTTTTGATTTGTATTCCCCTGATGATGAGTGATGTTGAGCATCTTTTCATGTGTCAGTTGGCCATCGGGATGTCTTCTTTGGAAAGGTGCCTGTTCATGTCTCCTGCCCATTTCTTCACTGGATTCTTTGTTTTTTGGGTGTGAGAGTTTGATAACTTCTTTAGAGACTTTTGTACCCTACCATTTCATCAAATATAGCAGACCCGCTTTCTTGAAGAGATGAACTTGCATTTTTAGTAGACCGAAAAGGTATGATTATTGCAGTACACCTTTTCTCTTTTCAGTGGTAGCACCTCTCCTCACAGGCCTATAGCGCTGGCTCCGTGTCTTGTTTCTGTTACGGAAAGATTCTCACTTTCTCTGTTCATGCCGAGTGACTGTCAGTCCTCTGCCCCTTATTACGCGTACTTCTTAAAGATCTAGGGCGCATGGGAGAAGGGCAGGCTGGTGAGAAAGAAACCATCCAGTTTGTGATCTCATTTCATGTTAGGCTTTGCAACCTTAACTCTTTTTGAAGTGAAACACTTGTAAAAGTCTGATTTTTAAAACTTGGCATGTATGGGCTTATTTGTTTCTTCCAACTTGGAATGCTCTCGTCTGCTGCCTGGTCTAATCTTACTCATCCTTTAAGACCTAGCTCAAATGTCATCTCCTCTGCTGAGCCTCTGCCCACCCCCCCCCATGTCCCCTTCCAGAATCCTCACTCTCTATTCTGTACTGCCAGAGCATTTTATTCCTACCACTGGAAGACAGTCCCAGTACATTACAACCACTTATCTATGTGTCTGTCCTGCCAGCCCGGCTGTGGGCTCTTCGAAGAGCAGGAACCACAGACCGTGCCTGATTTGTCTCGTGTCACCTGCTCAGAGGATAGTGGATGAGCTTCATACATATGTAGGGGATTGGATGAAATTATGGCAGCATCAACTCTTGTAAACGATTTTTAAGTTTATTTATTTATTCTGAGAGAGAGCAAGCAGGGAAGGGGCGGAGGAGAGAGAGAGGGAGAGAGAGAATCCCAAGCAGGCTCCGTGCTGCCAGCACAAAGCCCGACGCAGGGCTCAAACTCCCGAACTGTGAGACAATGACCTGAACCGAGATCCAAAGCCGGACGCTTAACCAACTAAGCCACCCAGGTGCCCTCAGTGTCAACTCTTTTCACGTAAGAATTCTGAGGTTTACGAAAATGTATCAAATAAAAGTGTACTTTAAAACCCGTGGTCTTCTGAAATTTCCTGAAGTTCCCAAAGTGTTAAGTTTTTTTTATATTCTTTTAAGAGGAGAGTGTTATATAAAGCTAGGCATACAGTACTTACGCCCATGAGGATACTGGTCATTGATTTGCTTACCACGTCAGAATAGGGTAGGAATGTTAGTCACAGATTCACTTTGCTTTACGTAGAAGACTACACTGGAATAATTTGTATGTAAATCTAATGTATGTAAACCAAATTATCTATAAAAAATGCACTAAGGGAATAGTTTGAAGAGAACATTTCTTTTCCAAGCAAAAAATATTTACGTAAAAAGGATAATTACTGAATTTATCAGGGAATTTGCCTGTTGTAGAGAAGTATTTTTCCTAGAATGATAAAGGCGCCCCTGTATTCCAGTCACAACTCATCTGGGATTAATTTCATGCTTTTCTATAGTCTATTTAAAACACTGGACTTACTCCTGAGAAGATTTTAAATTTATACAACAGATACTCTAACTACAGTGAATAACTTTTCTTACTGTCATAAAAGTGGTATGTATTATGTATTATTTCAGGTTCAGTTAATAAAAAATTTCCTGCATGGGCGTTTCCTGATTTTAACACAAATCTTATTGGAAGGAGTCAGTATATCATACCTTTGATCTGCAGGAAGAAATGGGGACAGATCCAAATGAACGTTTGTGCAGATCCAAAATTGAGATGCTGGTCGCCCAAAGAACCAAAGATGTTGTGCTTAGCACTGAGGTTTTATATGAGTTTTATTTAGATGTTTCCATTTTTCTTTCTTTCTTTTTTTTTTTTTCTAGATTGGCCACAAGGGAGTTGAAAAGAGACAGGGTCTGATGTTGTAGTGGTGAGAGTTGATAGGGCCACATGGGAGTTGAAAAGAGACAGGGTCTGATGTTGTAGCTGTGAGAGTTGATAGGGAGTGACTCAGTCGGTGTCCCTTTGCATTCAGAGCACAGGGCCACCACTGCCTCCTGTTCTGTCTCACAGCAGAGGGCACAGTTCTTTAATAATGCACTCGCTGGTTGGAAAAATAATATTCTAGCTTCTGGAACCATGTGTTTAACACATTCTCAGCAAATGCCATGTGGCAAACCTAGTGCTTGTAGACTGGGGTTCTGCCGCACATAAATAAAACACCGGGAGTGTTGACCTTTCTCAGTAAACAATGCAGAAATGTTGAGTACCTTTAAAATTCAAATGCAGCTTTTAAAATGCGTTCTCATTTTCACGGACAGCTGAGACCTGCTGCACTAATCTGAGGTCTGTGAAGAGCTTGGGAATCAGTCAGATTCTGTTCATCTTTGCTTGTTTTAGCCCCATGTGTGGACGCCCTGGGGACTGCTCTGTTCAGTTCCCCCTCCATTTACACGTTTGATTCCCCAGGAGATCTTCAGCGGGTCGGAGTATTTGTCTTGCGAACATCGCGCTTGGGCCAACATAGATGCCTCTACCCAATTTTAATTAAGTAGTAAAGCTGATCTTTATTAGAATTTTACTTCAAACATAGATCTCCCCCTTCCTACTCCTACTTTAAAAAAAGGTTTTTTATTGGCTATGTCTTTTCTCACTCCTAGAAAATATCTTAGGAGAAAACACCCACCCTACTGTGAGATCTCATCCAACTTTTATCACTGGTCCTTGGGATCAGAGCACCCAAAGCCTCGTGGCTGCCTGGAGATTGCATTTACCCAAAGGAGACCATTACTAGCAGACCGGCCATACTGCCTTGGGGCAGGTAGGTTCTGGGCCAGGGCCTCCAGGTGGGAGACCTGCGCCTGACCTATTCCACTGGATTAAAAATTAAAATCTGTTTAGAAACAAGCTGCTCACTTATAGCCCGGAGCATCTAGCAGTATTCACAGGTTAATGAATGTGATATTAAGGGAGTAGTGTTTCCTTCCTCCTTCCCCCTTCCTTCAATCTCCACCTGCCCCCCAGCCTTTTTTTTTTTTTCACTTCTCTTGTGTATCCGCTTTCCTATTAGGGCAATGAAAATAACCATCAAAACTCTAATAATCTGAGCTCAGATACTGATTTGGAAAGACATACAGCCTTTGTAAGAAATGACATGTAAATTTAGCTCAGTGTAAGGTAATTTTCAGTCCGTTAACTAGAGTCTGTAGTTAACAGAGAATCCTCTTTTGATTATAACTGTTCAGGGAAAATTGCAAATAATATAAAAACAATTTCCATCATAAAATGTAGCTAATATCCTGATGCGATATGGAATTATTCCAGTTTCTTAAGCCTACATTTATGCATCCAATACTACGTATTGCCAACTGGTCTTCAGAATGATGCTCTGAATACACCAAAAATATCAAAAAATGAATAGGAGAGTTCTGCGTTTTTTCTTTTTCTTTCAAAACTGTGACACTTTTTGAGTACTGGTTAGTTATTGGCAGGATATCTTTGATACGGGTTTGTCTGATCTCTTATGATTAAATTGAGGCTACACAGTTTGGGCAAGAATACCACAGAGGGGCTATGCCCTTCTCAGTGTCTCATATGAAAGGGCATATGAGGTCAGTATATCTTATTACTGATTTTAATATCTTTTGTGTACCGTCAATGGAAACAATATTATTTTCTCCTTAGTAAACTAACCAAATTATATCATTAGCCAAAATATAGTGCTCTGTTGTTCTCATGATTGAGGTTTACATTTAGTATTTTAATAAAACTGTGCTTCTATACCTAGAATATACATTTTCACCTGGATCAAGATGATGCTTCAGCGATTTTTTTTTTAATGGACACTTTTTTATAGTATTCCAGTTCCGGGCATACATCTCCAGTCACTCTGATTTCTGGTTTGCTGTTGTGACAGTTAGATGAGCTGACGTAAATGAAGGTAACAGCAGGTAGTAGGTGCCTGGCAAATTGTAGGTAAAGTAGAATTCTGATTTTGATCATTTTTGTGCAGCAAGCAAGCAAGCAAACAAGCAAAAGACTCACATTCAGCCCCAGGGCAGTCAAATGGCCCCAAAATGTCATGAGTTAGTTGAATACTCTAGTAAGTACCATCAGCCACTGTTTATTCAAAAGTATAGAAGCGTATTGACCACAATTGGTGTAGGGAGTTTCAACATTTCTGGATCTTCACGTTGGCCACCTGTTTCTCCTTCTTTTACTGCTAGTATGAACTTTGGAATCCCCATCCTGTCCTTCACGTATTTGTTTTGTACCGAATTGTCAGACTTGACCCTTAACACATAATGGATATGAAAGCCCCCGGTTAATCAGACTTTGAGGCTAAGGCTTCTTAGATCTAGATGAGAAACAGGACCACGGTCTACATTATACTTCTCAGGTTCAATACTTGGGCCTGTTTCATCCTTTTAGATATTTATTCCGTATTTTAAATTTGATTTATTTTATATAAGGAGCTGTGTTATATAATACTGAAGTTTTGGAAGCAAAATGTTTTTTCTTGAGGTAAAAAAAAAAATCTTAAAACGTCTTGGCTGTAGCTGTGTGTGTTCTTATCATTTCTGAAACTATTTTCTGGGTCTATAATACACTCATGGACAGGTCTGTATCTGTAGGCATATTGAAAGTGACACAATGTAGCCTAAAATTTTTCGTAAGAAAAATTTGGTTCATTGCTCATTTATTTACTCAATAACCTGTGTTTTTCCAGGTAAATGCTGGGTACACAATAGTGGGCAAAAGAAACAGCATGCCTGCCTTCATGGATCTCCAGTCTAGGAGAAGAGGCAGGCATTGGGGCAAATACATAAAATGTTACAAAGTTAAAGAATGTGTTGCTAGGGGCGCCTGGGTGGCGCAGTCGGTTAAGCGTCCGACTTCAGCCAGGTCACGATCTCGCGGTCCGTGAGTTCGAGCCCCGCGTCAGGCTCTGGGCTGATGGCTCAGAGCCTGGAGCCTGTTTCTGATTCTGTGTCTCCCTCTGTCTCTGCCCCTCCCCCGTTCATGCTCTGTCTCTCTCTGTCCCAAAAATAAAAATAAACGTTGGGAAAAAAAAAAAATTAAAAAAAAAAAAAAAAGAATGTGTTGCTAGAAGTCAGGATGGCCGCTAATAACACAAGAGATGTGAGAAGGATCCATTGAGGCAGACCAGTGATCCCTGAGCCAGTGCTGTCTCTTCAAGACTTGAAGCCAGGGACACCATAGCATCACATCCGTGAATCCTTAAGATTGGAAAATATGAAAGGTCACGTTGCAGACTTTCCTACCGACACCGTACAGTTGAGTGTAGGCCAACCAGCTGCTTCTTCAAAAACGTCAGAGGGGCGCCTGGGTGGCGCAGTCGGTTAAGCGTCCGACTTCAGCCAGGTCACGATCTGGCGGTCCGTGAGTTCGAGCCCCGCGTCGGGCTCTGGGCTGATGGCTCAGAGCCTGGAGCCTGTTTCCGATTCCGTGTCTCCCTCTCTCTCTGCCCCTCCCCCGTTCATGCTCTGTCTCTCTCTGTCCCAAAAATAAATAAAGGTTGAAAAAAAAAAAAAAAAAAAACGTCAGAAAGCCTCCCCACCCTCCTTCCTTCTTCTAATTAATTCATCAGTTACTTATTGACTGTATCCTATATTGGCTGTCAAATTTTGATGCACATCAGAATGTCCTTTGGAGATGTTTTTAAAAATGCCTGGAACCTCACATCAGATGCACTGAAGGTTTAAAAACCTGAGGGTGGAGTCCGGATATATTTACAAAGACCTCCTCGAGTGACTCCAATGTCCTTCAAAGGCCAAGAATCACTGTGTGCCAGACACAGAGGCTAGCACCGTTGCTATCAGGAGAATCCAATATCTGCCCGGGGGACAGCATGCTTGGATATAGAAGTTCAATAATGGAAACAATTGATTACTCTATAGAAAGCTCACAATTTCCTCCTTTGGAGCTGAACTAATATTTAACTGCTCTTGTGCCTCAGAAATGCCGTTTTTATCCACCAACCAGAAACCTGGGAATAGTTTTTGAATATCACCTTCTTGCACCATCACCTCCATATTCCAATTGCCCGCCAAGTCCTGTCTCTCTGTCTGCAGAAATGTATCTAATCTACTCTCACTCTCTATCTCCTCTGCCACTGTTGTATCTGGCCTGGTCCCTAGTAATTATATCAGAATAGGTTAACCTCTTCAAGCTTCTCTCCCCGTGAGCTTACCTTTTACATCACTCTAAGAATTATCACTTGATCCTGTCACTCCCAATTTAAAATACTCTATTAGGGCCCCATTGCCTATGGACATCAAACTCCCTATCATTCCCCCACCTATATTTTCAACTTCACTCCCCGCCATTTGCCGCCTAAGCTATAGTCAAACAAAAACACTAATTTCCGTACATGCAGTGTTCTCTTCACTTGAGTGTCTTTGCTCATAGTGTTGTTGATGCCTGAAACACTTTTTGTTTCTTGTTACTATCCCTCCAGTTTTCACCTTCAGTCATCCATAGAGAAAATCCGAAATCACTTCCACTGGGAGAGTTGGTTGGTTCTTCCTCTCTGTCCTCTATTTTAACCCATGTTTTAATTAAAGTACGCATTTGTCTACACACATACTTATATATTGCCCTATCTGACTAGGCCAGTCTTCTTTGGCCTGAGATTTTTGTTTACCTAGAGCTTAAAACCGTGCGACACAATAGGAGTTAAGTAAATATTCACTGAGTCAGTGGGGAAGAGAATGAATGAACCTGAAATGGGTTTGCCATATCCCTTCCTGTTTGTATTCAGTCCATCCTTTGGTGTATCACTTAACTAATCTGATCCACCTTCTGTATTCCCTTTCCTTCTAATATGTGAAGATTACCCTCAACCTTTCTCTTTTTTCCCCCAAGTCACATAGTAAGTGGTCATTCCAAAACTGACACCAACTCTTTGGAATTCTAGTAGTTGTTATGAGCAGTTTCAATATTGCACTAAGTTCTCAGGGTCAATTGACCTAAGCTTAATAAAGTTGCAAACTCAGATTTACAGGGAAGGAAAGTGGGTGGCGTCTAACCTAGTATCGTATCATGTAGGTTCCAGGATTCAGCCTCACGCGTGCTTCTTGTTCTGAGATTATCTGATGGCGTCTCTAGTGTCCCTCCTCTCCCCACTGCCCCTACCGCCTGGGCTGAAATTCCATGCCCATGTGGTTTATTGTACCCTTTCCAATGAATGGGGGTTTTTTGCTTGCTGAGGGAGACCCACAAAACGGGAACTGAACAGTTCTTTCATCTTTGTTGTACATTTTTAATGGCCTTCCCCAAAAGCATTTCTATTTGTCCTTGTCCCCCTCTTCACATATGCTTAAATATGTTCTATGTACTACCTTTGGTATTTTTTCAAAATGTTCAATTTCATTCCTGCTGGGTATAGGCCTCTCTTGCATTCTTCTGAGAATTCTTCCCACTTTTGTGATTGTCTTTACTTTTGTGTCATTGTTTCCATTTATTTCTATTTCTGTAGAATCAGAACTCATCAGAGCAGTTCTTGGAAAGACATAGCAATTTCTGTAGCGGTATCCCCTTTCTTTCTAAGATTATGACTATAGAGTTATATGATCAAAATTTTATTTTTCAGAATCTCCTTTCTATTAGAGTTGATACCTCTGTGTTCATAGCATACTTACCTTTTCGCTGAACTTTTAAAATGTTTTTCACAAGTCAATGGCATGGATCTGATTAGAATTCATGTTCTCTATCCTCACTATTATGAACACCAGGCTTGTATGGTAACTTTCTTCCAAGAGTTCAGTCATCTTCGTGTTGTTATTGAGACTTTCTTTTTTGCAACTGATCCATATTAAGGCTATTATACGGTTCTTCCTGTCCTCAAAGGTTGTGAACAGAATCCTGCCATTCTTAACATGGTTTAGTTAAACCATTATAAATCTACGCTCCATGACTTTATTTAAAACGCTCTTAAAGTATGTATTTCATATATTTTTTGGCCTCTTGTCTAATGAATTTTCAGATTACTTTCTATGCTATAAAAATGTGCTTTATTTTCTTTCTAGTAAAATGATTTCTTTTATTGTGCTTTGAGCAGTGAAACCTGAGTTTTAGTATTTCGTGAGTTGGTGAGTAAATGTGTATTTATATTCTCAAGACCTTCCTGATTTCTTTAGTCTTTTACAAAACTTACTTTAGTTTTCTAGTTGATAAACTAGCATCTTTATGTAGGAAAACATTTTACTTAGGAAGCATGACTTTAAAACTTCCTTGACATCTTTATCCAAGCAACATTTTAGGGCATACAAACTAGCATTGTCATTACACAGATACGGAGACCAAGAGCATCTGAATAACTCCACTTAAATGTAAGGTCGTGAGGAGAGACGCAGCTCGTCCGCTCAGTGGCCTCCACCCACTCTTGATTTCACACATTTGGGTTTATCATTTCCTTCTTGAGCTGCCGCTTTCCCCCTCTCTCTTCCTATCGAGGTATTGTTTATCCCTCAAGACTCAGCCTGTAGTTTTCTTCTCTCTCGTACTTTCTTAGTAACATCTTTCCTCTTTCCTCTCTCCGCACCATACATTTCTACAGTCATCATTGGTTGCAGCATCTAGTGACTGCACCGCACATTTCTATAATAATTTTTTTAAAAAATATTGTTGCAACCTCTAATGACTGACCTCCTAAGTATTATGGAGACATAGCATTTTGTAAATGGAAATAAGAGTGGTTAGTAGGCACAAATTTTCCTCAACCACTGTATTAGAAAGAAGCATAGGTGACAAGACCTTTCAGAATACGAATTGCACGTAATATTTTGTGTGTTTTTAAAAAGAAGTGAAGTATATAGGTTGTACGAGTGACATTAGTTAATGTTTTGAAACACGTGAGTCATAATTATCCCCACACATTTCAAAAGACTGAAGCGTCCTTTTTTAAAGGACGGTATTTAACTGAATTTGATGCTGGTTGCAGTGGTTGGTAGCTGAGCAGAGAGGACAGGTGCCAAGAGCCTATCATAGGGGGAGGCGGCTTCCCTTAGTCTCTCGTCTCCCACCCGTTTGTGGCATTGCCTTGGGATTGGGAAGCAGAGAAAGCTACGCATATTCTGTTGCTAAATGGAGTAAGTCCAGATGGTCGGGCCATGTTCTGTCCAGAAGACCACCCTGCCTCTTAACGCATCTTGGTAGTTTCTAACGTGCAATGCTGCTAAAAGTCCCGAGTTTGAAATTGCCACGGGTCCAAAGCTTTCTGGCCAGAACAATACGGCCCATTGGTTTCCAGAGTTAGACTAACGAGAAAGAAAAACAGGGCACCTGGCTGGCTCAGTCAGTGGAGCGTGGGACTCTTGATCTCAGAGCCGTCAGTTCGAGCCCCATGTGGAGCGTAGCGCCTACTTAAAAAAAGGAAAACAAATGGTGTTTCCCGGTGAGATCATGCTAAGTGACCAGACAAACCCGTAGCAGAGGTCTGTCTGCTGTGTACAAGGTACTCTGCTAAGAGGTCGATCATTCAGATTACTCCCTGCCTTCAAACAAATGGGAAACACGTTGGAGAGAAAACACAAACACGTAGACACACAGAGAAAATAACCACAAAAAATTGGGGCTTGTGAAATGGCCAGAGAGGCACAGAGAGCACTGGTTGTCAAAATCCGGTTTTGCAGTTGGACAGTGGACACCAGCGTTTTGTTTTTTTTTTTGCCACATCTGTACCATCAGAACATTTGTTTACATACTGATTTATACATGACTCGGTAAAGTATCCATTTTAGCCTCTTCCTAAGCAGCAATATCAGCAAAGTCACATGGTTTTCTTCTAATACATTTTTTTCCTGACACGGATTAGATCGAACTAGGTGAAACTTCCAATATTTGACCGTTTTTTTTTACTCCACCAAAACCTCAATTTAATGTGGCTAAAAGTAAACATAACTATTAAAAACTAAAATAATGGTTTTCACATCTCCCATTAAATCCCCCAGACATACCACCCTTGAGTTGGAGGGAACAAGCAATCATAAAGAATTTATCTTGTGGGGCACCCAGGCAACTTAGGTGGTTAAGCCTTTAACTCTTGATTTCGGCCCGGGTCATGATTTCATGGTTCATGAGATAGAGCCCTGTGTCGGGCTCTGCACGGACAGTGTGGAGTCTACTTGGCATTCTCTTACTCTCTCTCTCTCTTTCTCTCTCTCTCTCTCTCTCTCTCTTTCTCTCAAAATAAATGAATACACTTTCTTAAAAAAAGAGAGCTGATCAGGGGCGCCTGGGTGGCTCAGTCGGTTAAGCGTCTGACTTCAGCTCAGGTCACGATCTCGCGGTCTGTGAGTTCGAGCCCCGCGTCGGGCTCTGGGCTGACGACTCAGAGCCTGGAGCCTGCTTCTGATTCTGTGTCTCCCTCTCTCTGTCCCTCCCCCATTCATGCTCTGTCTCTCTCTGTCTCAAAAATAAATAAACGTTAAAAAAAAATTAAAAAAAAAAAGAGAGCTGATCTTATAAGGTTTCATGGAAGAGGTGGGCCTTGATGTTTGTCTGGAAGGAAGGATGCATAGAGAAGAAAAGGAAGTACATTGTTCTCTGGGCCGCAACCCTGAGTGACAGCTTGTAGGAGGCACAGCGTGCCGCCTGTGAGAAAGGAAAGCTGATGCCCTAGAGAGAGCACTCCTGTCTCCCTTGACGTAAATTCCTAATCCTTGCATGTATTTGGAGGGCACGTTTTCGGAGAGCATGAACACAGTCTTAAGGCCTTTTTGAAGTTTTCTGAAAATTATTCTCTTATTATTACTCACGCCTTAAGCAGGGTCAGGTGTTTCTATTAGGGAGTATGTGGGTGTCAGCAGGGCGGCTGGGGCTGGACAGAGCTGTGTAACCTAAGTACAGGAGGCATGAGTTTGATCGCATGCACACAGCTGCGTAGACGGGAGGGTCCGTGGCGGTTTTCCCCTCAGAGAGCAAGCTTCCCTGGCTATCAGATCCCAGTGAGGGCCCTCCTGCCAAAGACAACAACTGACAGGTCTTAGGCTCCCTTCAGTTCATTCTAGAAGCTCCCTTTGCCATTCCTGTGGCTGTCTTTCCGCCTTTCTGGCCTATCCCTACAGTGCTAAAGACTCCAGCCTCAGGCTTTCCTCCTGACCAGGGGCAAGTAACGGGTAACCACCCAGCACATTCCTCTGAGCTCACTGCGAGGGTGACTCAAAGGTCAGTTTCCCAGGATCAGTTTCTACGGCTGCCACGCCGATCAGGCCCCCGCTTAGCCCTGCCTGAGGTGTGTTCCAGCAGAGGCCATCGAGGCACCTGACCAGTGGGCCACGGAACAACGTGAACTACATTTTTCTGGAACGAAAAGAGAGCAGCTGTGTCCTAACGTTCATCAAAAAGCTGACTGAGTGCTTCAAGTCATGGAAACGTGTCCTTGCTACTTTTAAGCTTGTTATGATTTAGCAAATTATGGGGAGGGCTTATTATTTCCTTGAATTCAAAGGCAATAAACTCGTGTGTGCTTTATTGACAATGTATTGGTATTCGGTGTCTAGCATTAATTATTTGTCTCTGGCAAAAAGTACAAGGCAGGAGGCTGTTCCCTTGAGTTAATAATGGCGTTTAGATCTAAAACAAAACAAAACGAATAAAACAAAAAGCTTGAGGGTCAGAGTAGCAGCCAACGACAATGACCACTGAAATGATTCATAAATTAATCTCAGAGCCAAGATGAGAGCTAAATTACATACAAATCTTTAAAACATCACCGTCATTTTATGTCTCAATGAGCCCAGGGAAATCATGACCCCTGGTGATGGTTTTGTCATTTTCGTTGATGATGCGGTGAACTTGATTTGTTTGAGGCATTCAGTGAATTCGTATGTGTAAAACGTAGGTTTTGGGGGCACCTGGGGGGCTCCGTTGGTTAAGCGTCGGACTCTTGATCTCGGCTCAGGTCATGATCTCATGGTTCACGAGCTCGAGCCACACGCCAGGCCCTGTGCTGGCCGCGGGGAGGCTGCTGGGGATTCTTTCTGTCTCCCTCTCTCTCTGCCCCTCACCGCCCCCCTCAAAATAGATAAGTAAGCTTAAAAACAAGTAAGTAAAGAAAGAAAGAAAATGTGGGCTTTGCCGTTATTTAGGTTTGGTGACGCCAAGAAGATTACAGTGAAAAGGTATTTTGTTCCTCGCGGCTCCTCGAGAGCATGCTACACAGCCCTTGGGCCACACAGCGGGGGCACCAAGATCAGTCAGGAGGCTGAGGGAGCGAGAGGCAAACGTGAGCCAGAGGCTTTCTGGTGGTTTCTGAGGGAAGGAATGAGTGAAGCGGCGTAAGCAGGTTTGGGATTGACTAGTGTGAATTAATTACGGCAAGTCCTGGGGTACAGAGGTTAGCTCTAGTTGTCTGGACCCTGGCCCTGGGGTGATTAGGATGGGGGGCGGGGGGAGCGGTATGGTGTGTGAGCCCCTCGCAGAAGGAGACGTTGAGTACGGGAGCTGTGGTTTGATAGGTTCGCATTTGAAGACTGTGCTTTCGGGTGGGTTGTTTGCTGTCTCTAGGAATTGGCTAGCCCCGGAAGGGGACAGTCCCTCCAGTACCAGCAAGGCTGTGGACGTCAAAGCATCGGGAAACACAGAAAATGAGAGACGTGGTTAATACGGTGCGCGCGCGCGCACGTGTGTGTGTGTGTGTGTGTGTGTGTGTACACAAACACATTCATAACATTTATTAAGTGAATTTGTGTAGGTGGAAAGGAGGATGCGTGTCTCCCATGTACCAGGCGCTATATTGGCTGACGGAGACTTAGCAGAAAAAGCATAACTTTAAAAAAAAATTTGTTTTCATGTTTATTTATTTTTGAGACGGACAGAGACAGGGAGAGAGAGGCAGAATCTGGAGAAAGCTCCAGGCTCTGAGCTGTCAGTACAGAGCCCGATGCTCAAACTCCTGAGCTGTGAGATCGTGACCTGAGGGGAATTCGAACGCTTAACCAGCTGAGCCACCCAGGTGCCTTTTTTTCTTTTCTTTTCTTTTCTTTTCTTTTCTTTTCTTTTCTTTTCTTTTCTTTTCTTTTCTTTTCTTTTCTTTTTTGTAAGAAAGTGAGAGTATAAACAGGGAAAGGGGCAGAGAGAGTAGAGAGAGAGAGAGAGAGAGAGACAGAGAGAGAGAGAGAGAGAGAGAGAGAGAAAACCTCAAGCAGGCACCACGTTCAAGTGCAGAGCCCAACACAGGGCTTGGTCCCATGACCCTGGGATCACGACCAGAGATGAAATCGAAATCAAGAGTTGGATGCTCAACTGACTTATACCCCCAGGCGCCCAAAACAATTTTTTTTTTTAAAGTCAGCCTGCCCTTACGGAAGACCAACTGATCAAGACATAATTATGTACTATAACCTCAGTTGCTGAGAAATCCTGTAGAGGAAAAAAAAAAAAAGAAGGCTTGTAGAAGGAGGGAAGAACTGGTTTTAGGTAGGTCAAAGAAGGCCTGTCTGCAGAGGGTGACCTTTCAGCAGAGAGGGGACTAAAGGGAGAGAGCAGGTGGTTGCGCAGGCATCTGGAGGAACCACAGGCACACCGTCACTGAGAGAGCATCCAGCTTGGAAGGCTCAAGAAAAGTAAGCGAGGCCTGTGTCCTGGGGGCCCCAGGAGAAGGGACACTGTAGGAAACGGGCTTGCAGAGGTGACCAGAAGGCAGATTCTGAAGCACCTTGCGTGTCATCCAACAGTGATAGAAGCTGTTTGTGTATGTTTCTGTGATGCTAGAAACCTGAGCCATGGGAAGACAAGAGTTAAGCTTTAGCCTCAAGATGCAAATTAAGTAGCCATCACCCCAGTCTATTTCCTTATGTTCTACACTCTTAATTTTTTAAATATTCATTTGACATGATTAGTTTGTAAATGGAGAAGCGTAATACCTTTCTCCCCAAAGTTTTAGAAAAATTTTTTTTTTACCGTTTAAAACAAATCAGACAAATAAAAACTTCTCCATACAATAACAAAAGGACAGCAGCGTTAGGTCATGACTTTTTCTGTGCCATCAAGTTCCTTGGTGTTTAAATAAAATGAAATACAGTTTTAAAAACTGCCACGCTTCTGTAAATCGAGGAGAAGAAAAAAAGACCTGTGCACAATCAACAATTTGCTTTTATTTTCTATTAAATCGCGGTGTTTTTTGCATTTGGTATCGTTTACTGAATATAAAGTAAAATCCACTCACACTCCACTTACCATAAGCGTGCCTACAAAGAAAACCTCATTTCAAATCTAATTGTGGACATTGTTCCTTCGTTAAAAATTCATAGGGTCTGTGAATGTGTCACAGAAATACTAGAGTATCATTATTTCCCCAGCTCTTTTCCCACTGCCAATTCTGATCAGAATTTTAAAACACCCATATCTCCGAGGAAGAGGAAAAACAGGAAACAAGAAGGGAAAGAAAGAAATTATGAATATAAATAGAAAAACCTCCTGACCAAAGATGCTGAGATTCCTGACTTCGTTTCGGTGTATCAAAATAGGAGGACAGGGGCCAGCAGTCTTCTGTTAACTTCAACCTCTCCCTCTCAGCAAACTTTCAATGTGCTATTAACTAATAGCTGGGCGATGGTTTCAGATAAAGGGAGGAAACTGAAGAGTCAGCAGCTTGCTATAGGTGAACACCTCTCCACCCACATTGGCAAGACCTAAGTCCCACACACAACCACTTGTTAGTATGGTGTGTGCTGTTGGAGGCAACTGATAAGACAGGCAATGCTTTGGTTAGCCTCCGTGTAGAGGCCCTGTTGGTTTATACTTTATAAGCTTTCATTGATTTGGGTCAAGAATATACAAGTACACGAATACTAGTGGAGAGTATAAAATAAGGGTACCTAACTGCATATAACAGAACCGTGATCACATGGGATGGAGGAAATGTACTTTTCTGGATTTCATTCATATTTACAACCATTGTGTTATCTTAGAAGTCACCTTTTCTCCTCACGTGAACTTATTTTGGCAATTCAACTCAGCCAGGAGCTTGCAAATCCAGAAACAATTTGTGCTCCATTCAGCTCTGACGGGAAGAATACAACTGTACCCTTTATTTTAGCCTGCGTTACCTTGTCAGTATTAACTCACATTTTCTCTTTAATTTTCCCGCCCTTCTTAAAATGGTCTGGGCATCTGCTTGGTTCCCAGGTGTGTGTTCTAACAACAGATAACATATCCAAAAGGTCCCTGCCATTGTCAGCCATCGTTCTGAATTTCCTTTATTGGATTAGGACATTAAGATGCCACTACAAGCTTGGGGCACCTGGGTGGCTCGGCCAGTTAAGCGTCCGACTTCGGCTCAGGCCATGATCTCACGGTTCATGAGTTCGAGTCCCTCGTCGGATTCTGCTGGCAGCTCAGAGCCCGGAGCCTGCTTCAGATTCTGTCTCCCTCTCTCTTTGCCCCTTCCCCACTCGTGCTCTGTCTCTCAAAAATAAATAAATGTTAAAAAAAATGTTTAAGATGCCACTCCAAGTTTTTCCCACTGTTTGACCTGCTGGACCACAGGAATTTACAGACCAAAACAGCAATGGTACTCCCAAGCCCCTACCACATACAGAGTCAAGCCACCTAATTTATTATTCGGGTGTCATGTGAACCAGCAATGAATTAAAACCAAAATACTGGTAGAAAAAACAGAAAGGCCAGGATATGCACTTTTTGGTGGGGGGAGGTGGGACTAGCAGATGTGAAGACATGTTCACAAAGCTACCCTTGGTGGAGTTTCTGCTGCTGTTTTGAAATCGAGAGAATTCCTTTATGAGAACCTGCCTGAAGGCATCTGGATTTTAACTACCAAAATATCTGACAGCGTTGCCAGTGATGAGTCCTTTCTTCCAGCTCTTCCGAAGGACATTACGTGTTAGCCCCTGAAAAAACTCGCTAGATGAGAATTGAAGGCATAAGGTGGGAAAGCTCAGGGAACGGGGACCAGGGAACTTGTGGCAGGAGCTCTGCTACGATGCTACCCTGTGTAGTTTTCCAGGAGAGGCTGGAGCAAGAGGGAGGTCCCCAGCTGGGTTCTCGGGGATGCGGTCTATCCTTACTGAGCTGAAAAGTAACTGCCACAAGGGTGATGATGATGATGATGATGGTAAGCCCATGGCGGGACTTTGATTCAAGCATATGTCTCACAATAACATACATAGGTCCTCGGGCCTCCAGCGCCTCCAATATGTCGGTGATCCCTTGGACCAGGGATTAGAAGTTGGGATTTCTGGTTTACTCAGCTCATGGCTTTACCCAGCTACGCAGGACCTTCACTTCCTGCTTCTGTAGCTCTTGTTCATGGTGGACAGTTGAACCCCTGGCCTGCCTTGTCACCAGCTGCCACTGTACCAAGATGGCCTGTGTTAGAGACACCATGTCAGGTAGAGGTAAGAGAAGTAGGGCGAGAGGAGGTGTGGGCACAAAGGGGTAAGGAAAGGAAGAGGAACCCTCCTTTACCTCCCAGCCGTCCAGTTCAGATGGCCATGACCAGCCTCTCCATCTTGCCATCCTTATCTGTCAGTATTGTATTTCGTTAGGTAGTAAAAGCATGGTGGGTTGGAAATGACACATAGGAGCTACCCACACAGGGGAAACCGTTCTGGGCATCTTTGGTGGTGACGATGCTTGCACCAAATCCTCAGCTCAGATCACAGATTTCCCCTCAATATACGCATTTTGACAAAGTTAAGCCCAGTTTGAGCCAAGACATCTGTGAGACTTACTCACAGGTGAAACCTAACCTCTAAGGCTACACATCAACTGTAGGTAGACATCTTAGGTGTCTGTGCCCCATTCGCCTTTTCTCTAAATGCACAGTTAACATTGTGACTTTAGGAAAAATATGCTTCTCAATAAAGCATTGGCTTTGAGATGTTTTCCAGCAGTGATTTCTGATTTGTTCACATCTGAGCCTACTTTTGTCACTGAAGTACAGAGGTCAACATGGCTGCCGGGGACTGGGGAAGGGCCATGCAAAGACAACAAAGCTTCCAGGTCCTGATTACCAGCGGATCCTCAGACTATGGCTCTACCTTGCATGGCAAGGTCTCCCGGTCCTGGCACAATGCTGGTCCTGGCATTTTCCCTTTGAGCAACTCTGGCTTCATGTTTACCTACTGCTCATAGCAATTCCTGGTTTTAGCCTACCTGCCTTTTTTGTGGGGGTCGGCAGAGGGCCAAAGGGGTGAAGGGAGGAATCTTAGTGAGCGTCCTTCCTTATTGCAAGCCTAGCAATACACTAATGGATAGTTGTATCCAGAATCTAATTGTTGTTGTTGTTGTTTTCTTATGATAGGCAAGCTCCTAAAAGTATCTAGTTTGCGACGCTACTGCAAGCTAATGCTTTTTTTAATTTGCAAACTCTTTGAAGACTGGGTCTGTGTCTTGCTCACCATTACATTCCTGATCTCAAGCACATTGCCTTCATTCAGCAAGTATTTAATAAAGATCTGCTGAGTGACTGTGTCCCCGGGTGATGGAAGTAACCCTTTACCCCAGACTTCTCTGTCAAACCAAGTCGGTCAAACCAAGGAGGGATTCCTAGTCTGGCTCTTTGTTGGGGAAAACCTCAGTTCTCCAAATCTATAACAACATAGGCCCGGGCGAAAACACACTAAATCTTGGGGTTCTGCCATTCATTAGCTTTGCAGCCTTGGGTAAATGATCCAAAGTCTTAACTTCCTGAACCTTTTCATCCTTCTAGAAAGTTGCTAATGATACCTATCTCATAGGTTGTGGCTGATATTTCATAAGATCAAAGGTGTGGGACTGTTCTATAATAAGTTCTTTTCACATTGGGTGCGTCTAGGGGAAGGGCTGAGGGAATGACATCCTCCCTTGACTTTACAGACTTCGCTTTTCGAACTCATTACAAATATTAGTGCTTATAGCAATACCTTGAAAGTAAGAATGTCCTTACAGGAATATTTATTTCTGTCTCCCTAACGTATACTGGAGTTTACTCTCGGATGGAAAAGAACCGTGTCGTTGCATTCCACTGCTGCAGATGGCCCTACCGGAAAGAAAGGCCAGTTGCGTCGGCTGGTAGAACGGCATCAAGGGTTTGGGGAGTGTATTTGAATGAAGGTGGTGTCGCTGGTTAGGAAGAGGACGCTGCATTTAGTTTTATGGTGATTATGTGTCTCTGCTCTGTCTGCCTTGTTTGTAGGTTATTAGCAATACTCTCTGTGTTGCAGAGATGGTGGCAGGTTGAGATGTTGGACGAGTACGTGAACACATGTCTCCTTGATTACGCAAGTAATAAAGTCATTACTTTGATTGCATTAATGGTCGAGGCCTGGTGAATGTTTGCCATTGGCAGCCGCTGCCACTTTCAAACGCCCTCACATCCCCTGCACTGTTTTACCACCACTGGGTGCTGGGCATTTTCTGAGTCATTATTTTACAATAAACATTATCTCATAATAAACCGTAACACTTACAATTGCACACGAATAAGAACATCAGAGAGCTTGAAGAGCAGGGTATCTTTTTCATTAAGGCTAGAGAGGGGAAAAAGAATGTGATAGTGCTGGTGGGGATTCATTTAAAATATTTGTTTAGGTTGGGCTTAAGCCATCTTGCTGGGAAAATAATAAACCGTGGTAGCAATCGCAATATTCTGTAATTCCCACAAAGCACATTCCGCATAATTTCTTTTTTATAAATAATAAAACCATAAGTAAATATGATGACTTTAAGCTAACATGAAATTGCATTCAGTAACACGGGCCAGATGTCTTTCTCTCATATCTGTTTTTTAGGGTCAGTTTTTCTCCCTCCCCTACCTTCCCCCGATAAATTTGTAAGTCGTCTGTGAATAAGTAACCGGGGATGGCGTTTAATCCTGAACTGAGGTTGGCAAACGTAAAGGGAAAATTTAGCTTTGTTTATCTCACACGTAGTAGGCAGGAAGGAGACAACGTCTCCGAACAGCCGTTTAAAACTTTTGCAGACTCGAAGGGCCGCCGCTCGGCTTTGCTTTTGGAGGCCTCACCCCATGCTGCACTTAACGTACAAAATGCACTCAATGTATCTGGCATGCAGTATGATTTTGTCTATAGGATTTTTGGACAGGATTTCTATAATTCTGCTTTTGAAGTTATCTGCCTACAAGTTATTCCTCTCATTTAAAACCAGCTCTGATTTCTGCATAATTATGCAGACTCAGGAGTTTTTTTGCAACATGAGAAAGCCCCACTTGCGAGTGATTTTCAACTCTAATGATGTCTGTGTGACTATTAAATTTGATAATTAGAGAAGTTGTCATGATACCAAATTTCTAGGTGTTTCATTAAATAAGTACTTGGTTTTGGTAATGCATGTTTTACTGTATGTTGACATGAAACGTTTTCAGCTCTCCAAGATTATTGTGCACCCTGTGCCTTCAGTGCCTAACTGATAACACAGCCACAGTTAGAAAAACAGGCTACTTTCCCGGGGCAGATGAGTCGTTGATCTGGAAGGCTGGAGTAGGAGAAAAGATTCTATTTGAGGATCTTAGTCCTCCAAATGCCATCCCCTTGTACGGAAGGATTTCTGTATGACATTCTTACGAGGCACGTATCTCCTCCTACTGACAGCGAGAAGGGGTGTTAATGGGAGAAGATAGAGTGGAGGGTAGCGCATTTATACCCTTGTATGGAAATCTGTAACCAAGATAGAGAGCAAGGATGGAATTACAGCTGTGGCAGCAGCATTTTTCAGGGACCTTCGGCCTTGTTTTCAGCGCTGGAACCTTCCCATCGGCATCTATCCCGCCCCCCTGTTGGGGGCAAGAGCCTTCGTGGAGCTTTCTGTGTCACAGAAGCCTGGCTGAGATCACTGTGTGCAGTCAGTCCTTACCTCCGAGGATGATCCTGACCTCCAAAAGCAGTTAGAACATAAAGCCTTCACCACGAAAGAACTAAGACAGTCTTTCTATTAGATTCTGAGTCACGAATGTCCCTAGAGGCTAGACTCATCTTGCTGTACACCCCCCAACCTCTCGTCTTGGGAACCTGAATATCTTCGGGCCCGGAAGGCCTTCCTCTTTCTGAGCACCTCCGTTTGAATCTCAGTGAACACTGCCAATGGCACCCAAGCTTTGACCCATTTCCCCAGAATGCTCCCTGCTCAACCTAGATCTTTCCAGTTGGATATCTTGCTGCACATTCATTTGCTCCAACTAGCCCACCCTCACGAGGTAACCATACCATCTATGACTCCCCATGGAGTGAAAAGGACTCTCCCTAGGAACCCAGGGCCCCTACCATCCTACTCACTGCTTTCAGACCATAAACAAGGGCTGTGTGTGGTCATTTAGAGAAACAGAAAACAAGGTCTCTGGTCCAGGGCACCCCACTGGAGGCGGGGTGTCCTGCTGAGTCTGGAATACCTGGGGCGATCATGACTGCAGGGTAATACTTCATCCGTCGTGTTGCAAAGGCATCATTAAGAGCACATTAGTTTAAAGAGTAACCAACACGTTGTTTGTGACCCTACTAGGAGAAATGTTAAACAGGATGGGCAACTGGCTCAGGCTGGTCAGGATCTGATCTGGATTTTATTGCAGGTAGATTTCCATAGATTCAAGAGCTCTAATCAAGCTTTTTTTTTTTTTTTTTTTTTTTTTTTTTGAAAACAGATCATTCATTTACCAGAGTTTGCAGCCATTTAAGGGTCAGTTATTCACTCACTACAATTAAAATGTTCCACTTTGTAGCTTAATATGTTTTTCATGGTTGGGTCAAGGTATAAAATGAGTACATAAAGAAAAAACTGAGTACAACAGAGCACAAATTATAGAATGATACTGTCTGCTTTCCCTTATATAAGAAGATAATAATGTTCACAGAAATTGCTTTCTGTGTGTAAGTGTGGCCAAAAAGACCAGCATGTGACCTACACTATACATGCATTAAAACTTGTTCTTTGATCATTGGCAGTGTCCATGGTTTATAGACCTCACGCTTTTGAGGAATGTATCTTCGAAGCCTGAAATCTACCTAAAGTCTATTTCGGAGGTGTTACCCGTCTTCCAAAAGGACTCTTTCCCCTGGTCTCTGCGTTGCTCTTTCTCTGCAGCCCACATCTTTGCCATCTCAATCGAAGCTTCTGTGTAGTTATAGCATTGTATTTACTTTGTCTCTTCAGTAGGACTGTTTGAATGGGAACTTGAGAACAGAGAGTGCAAACAGAAAACAAACCTGTCAGGTGAGGGAAAATGCGAATTCTCTGATGTGTCCATATTTACTTTCATAAACTTGTCTGAGACTTACTTGATTGGCAGTTACGCCTCAATATCCCCGTTCAGGGGACAGAAGAGTCCCTTTCCCAGGGCCACACATGGTTGCAGAAGCAGAGTTCAAGAGCTTATTTTCCCCACAAGGGCTCAGCTGAAGGGTGAATGTGTGAACTGTTAAGGCTGAAACAGTTTCCTGCCAGTAACATTTTGGGGACTTCCACATCTGGGGGAAGCTGGAATTAAGGAACTCTAGGGTTTGAACCTTGATGTTCTATGAACCTGGGTGTGGTTGTCCTGAATCCTCAGGGCGTTAGAAAAAGCTTTGCTGAAAGTGAGACTCTTCTCGTTTTAATGGATCCAGCCCTATGTTTATGGATGAGATTGCTTCCTTTAATAATTCACTCAGCAGCAGAGTCAGCAATGATAACTTTCCCTATGCTAGATGTATTTTGGAAG
Source organism: Prionailurus bengalensis (assembly GCF_016509475.1). Classification (NCBI taxonomy): domain Eukaryota; kingdom Metazoa; phylum Chordata; class Mammalia; order Carnivora; family Felidae; genus Prionailurus; species Prionailurus bengalensis. The sequence goes on from NC_057343.1 coordinate 27,321,758, forward strand.
GTAGAAAACAACGTCTGACAACATATTGTGTATGTGGTTGATGGATATCCATCAATGGGAGGTATGAGTTGACCCATTACATGTTTCATAAACAGCCTTCAGGTATAATATTGCCCTTCTCAGAAAAGCTGAAATAATCTAAGTGTGGAAGCTCCTGTATTTTAAAACTTGCCTATATACAGACTTTGAAATTACATATTATCATAGTAGTATCTGGTCCTATTTCCTTTTCTGTCTTTAACGGAAAAAGAAATACTTTATCCCTAAGGTCTCAAGCTTTCTCTTTTATTATTTTGTTCAATTTAGAAATATAAAATGTAATATTTTTTAAAAGAATCGATTTCCTGAAAACAAAGTAATTTTACCTCTGTCATTTCTCTACACTTAAAAATGTAATGCCAAACAGTATTTTACTTTGTGTCCAAGGACTTTATCTACCTCTCATGCCCATGCTGGTTGAGTTGTCTCTGGCAAATTTGGTAATTTTGTTTGATTTTATGATTTCAGAGGAAACCTTCTCTCTCATTCATATTCTCTGTCTGTCTCTGCCTCTGGCTGTCTCTCTTTCTCAATGTTGAGTTTTTCAAAGACAGACATGTCTTGGGTAAAACCTTATCATCCATTCAGTAACCATTCCCTCCCTAACATGGAAGAATGACAACTTGTAGTTTAAAACTGGCTGCTAGACAGAATGGAAAAATGGAGGACGCAAGCTCAGATCCTTAATGATATTTTGTGTTTGAGAAACGGCCAGACCTGCTTTCTTTCCTCTGTAGTACGTGCCAAATGGAAATTTTTCCTTTCTTCCAATGATATCACTTCTTTAGCATATATGTACGTATGTGCCTTTATTACACTAATGTACTGTTTAATGGGTCTGGAGATGCTGTTATTTATAGATTTCAGCTCATTCAAAGAACAGCTGCAAGAAGTCTCACAAAAGGGGAGCATTCCGGTAACCTGATGATGGCCCCACATTGGTTGCCAGGGAGGTGTGGAATCTTAGATCGTGAAGAATGACTTGTTAAGTGCACCAAAAGCTTATCTGGAAGGATCTAACATTTTTAAAAATTGTCTTTCTTTGACACTTTAAATTCGTCTGTGTTCTAGTTCCCAACAACAATTTCCCCTTTTGTGTTCTTTAGTTTTCAAACCTCCAGCCTTTGGAATTGGACCCTGGAACTGAAGTTTATTCCTTTGTTCCTTTGTCATTTCCTTCTTTCTCTTTTTATTTTCCTTTTTAGTTTCCTTCCTTTCTTCTATGACTGAATTCACTTGAAAAACATATGTGTGTGTGTGTGTGTGTGTATATATATACACATACAGTTTATATATAGTTTTAAATATATTTTATAAATGTATAAACATACTATAATTATATATGATTATTATATATAAATAACATATAAGTATATATTATGTACTTTAACATCAAACAAAATCATTCTGTTAAATTTTAAAAAATAAAATTTCAATACTTAACTCATCTCTACCCCCATTTTATAGCAATCTATGCTTTGTGGACAGTTGCAGATGGGTTTTATTATTCATAGTGTGTGTGTGTGTCCTGGGGACACGTGAAAGTTGGACAGGGTTAGCAAGAGTTGTGTTACAGTGAGAAAACCTGTGCTGTTTGTTTGTCTGTTTGTTTCTTTTGAGGGAGGAATGGGGGAAAATAGTATTTTCATAGGCTTGGTGAGTTTCAAAAATTATTTGCCCTAGTTGATGCAGCCCGGTGAAATCCTGAGCATAAATCGATCTTGTTGAACAGTTACGAAATTGGGTATGAGATTTTGTACGTGCATATACCTTAACAAAGAACAGGTTAGATTTCATCTGAACCCTGGACAGTGCTGTATCATTAACCTTGACATTTTGTACATCCGATTGGTTTTGTGATGATCTTGTCTTACTAAAAGCTGTAAATTCAAACTGCTAATTTCACAATTAGTCATCAGTTTCTTGAAAGCTTTCATAGTTGCATAAACAGAAGAATAGCCTAGAGAAGAAAATTCATACATCTTTTAATTCACGTTGTATTATTTTATAAAGGATTTGTGGAAAATAAAGAAATATTCTGCTACAATTTAGGTGTGGCATAGAAAACTAGGGCAGTGCTTACTTTTAGAAATATCAAGTGTTACTCGCTGTTTTAGAATTAATTACATAATTATCCCGTAGAACACTGAGATCCCAGGGTACCTTCATAGAAACACTACACTTCCAAATAAAATAATAATAATTAGCATCTACTATATTCCAAGTGCTTTATTAGCTATAATTTTTTAACTCCCCACATCTCTGTGTGTAAGTAAACACCATTAACATGATCAATCTTTTCTATAGTTTAGAAATAAGAAAACTAAGGCAGAGAAATGGATTCGAATGATAAATTAGGCACTATGGCTTTGAGTCATGTAAAGAGGCAGGTATTCAATAGGAACGATAGATGTTAGGAGAGTATAAAAATTACTCTTGCAACCATTCATAAATTACTAGGTAGTAATTAATTTAAAATATCATCTTTCTTCCAAGCATCAAGGAAATTTACATTTTTTTAAAAAATTGCCTGGCTTCCTTGAGACTCTTGGAAATGCCTAAGAGGTGATACAACTTACTTTGGAGTCACCATTCTAGGTACATGGCAGTTACATGAAGTTGTATGACATTGAAACCATTGGTTGGTAGATTGAAGGCATGTAATAAATTAAGTGTCACAGAGTCTCATTAGGGGATAAATTCAGGTTTACATCTTACATCTTGCCAACAAAGCAATGACTTTTTTTGTTTGTTTCTTATTTGTTGTATGACACAGTAACAGTTCATTACTGTTCCCAATGGAACAGCATTAGTTTAGGATGGGCATGAAAGTGTGGGTGGGCACTATGGGCCCCTGGGACGTTTGATGTCCCCATGTGGCACTATAATCACTGAGGAGAAAACTACCTTTGGAACAGACAGTTATAGAGCCATGGAAAGCTAACGGCATCCCTAAAATACTGTTGCAAAAAGCCAAGGGGAAACATGGCAGGTCAGATACCAGTTGTAAAGCCTACAAAGTAAAGGGATGTTCTTTGATGTAATATTCCAGAACTGCAGACTCATTGGACAGAAAGTTGTGATTAATGCCCATTTGGAGAGAACCCAAGCTGGCAGGAAGCCAGCCAACTAAACTTCATTTAGGGAGATAAGTAAGACAAATGGTGACCTTGCAACGATCTGAAACAACTCTACTCCATGGCCATTTGAGCAAAAGAATGAACAGTCTAGCCGGACTCTGCTGTGGTGATCTGAACTGGTTGGAGGTAGACAGGGGAAAGTGCTGTGAGGTTTCATCATAGAAATATAGCTGGTGTGTGGGTAGCCAAAGGGCAGACATTTAGATCTGTTATGTATTTGTTACTGAGTTCATTTTCTATGGTGAGAACGTTGTCTGATGGCATCCATTGCCGTGGTGAATAATTGATTCACCACAAGTGAACAAGGTCTCAATTCATTTGGGTAGTAGAGTTTTGGGTTTTTTTTTTTAATTTTTTAATATTTGTTCATTTTTGAGAGAGAAACAGAGCATGAGTGGGGGAAAGGCAGAGAGAGAGGGAGACACAGAATCCGAAGCAGGCTCCAGGCTCTGAGCTGGCAGCACAGAACCCCATGTGGGGGGCTCAAACCCATGAATTGCAAGATCATGACTTGAGCCAAAGTCGGACACTTAAACTGACTGAACCGCCCAGGCGCCCCATGGGTAGGTGAGTTTCATTGCAAGGTATAAAGCATTTGTCTTGAGTGCAGTTTGCTCTCAAAGTTGGAATCATTTTCTATTGAATGATGATGTATCATCTGCCAACAAGCTATTGGAAAATATTCCCCACCATCTCATGTGCCCCTCCGGTCGAGGGCTAGGTGTTTGTGGAGACTATGGAAACAATTTGCTATCACCCACCTATTCCTTGAAATACTGAAATCTGAGCTTCCATTTGAACTAAACTTATAAAGTGTGAACTAGACACACACAAACAGACCATCGCATCTAATTCTAAAATACCCAATAGCAAAAACATGGATTAGAAAAACTTCTAAGTTTATACCTAAATAAAAAGAAATAATTAAACTATTACATCAAATCCACCTAAAATTCAAACTTCGCAGATCCCACACGTCAGCGGTATGTTTGGCCTTTCAGTTTTGAACTGCTGAATGTGCACTTAAAATACGTGTGCATGAAAAACACTCTGTATGAATGCTATGTTTTTGCATTTTTAAGGATGGGGGGAAGGTTATTTTATAAATAGCGGGCTATAGAGGGACCCTTTCCTTTGCAGCTGTATTTAATGCTTTATTATTTGTTTTTACTAGAAGAGTGCTTTGGAAAGTTTAACAAAAATACGTGCATATAGATGTATGTGTGTGTGCGTGTGTGCGTGCGTGTGTGCACGCGCATGCGTGTGCGCTGTGAGGCTAGGGAAAACCCAGACCCAACAAACTGTGGCCTGTTCAATTTATCTTCATAGAAATAAAAGAAACAACTGTGTCTCTTTGCTGCCCCAACATCCTCTCCATCTTCTTTTATGAGAGGCGCACTATTCTTTCCCTCTGCCTCTGCTGGCTATTGTAATCTGGGCGCACTCCTTTACCAGCTTCACGGCGAATAGCTCCTGGCTTTTCTCTTCCTCTGCCCTCCATTCCCCACCCCCCCCCACCCGAATACATTTCACAGACGACCGTCCTCCAAAATAACAACATCAATTAATTTTTTAACTTAAAGAAAATCATATTTAGCCCCGAGTCTGCCCTCTCCATTGATGTGTAGTGAGTGGAAGAGGCTGTGCCGGGGCTGATAAGCCCCGTCTGTGAAGTCTCTTCAGTAGGAGGCAAGGAAGGCCCTGGCCGCTTGCACAAGGGGCGGCTTATTCAGGCAGCGTGGCTCTAGGTGAGCTGACAGCTGGCCCGCCCAGCGCACCCAGGCCAAACCTAGGCAGGGACCGGCTGGGCCGCCCGGGGCTCAGGAAGCAGCCCCTCCCTGAGTCTCAGTCTGTGACTGGAAGTTGTCCTTTGTTGTTCATCGGTTTTTGCCCAGACAACAGTGTTTTCCTGAAAGGCTCCCTCAGCTAACTGTCGTGATCTCTCACCACCCTCCTCTCCCCTTTTGCAGAATCCGATGACCTCCGTGGGGAACCTGCACTCAGCCATCAGAGCGCACCTGCCCCCAAGGATGCTCATAGTTCAGTCGTAGATGCAGGTGGCGTGGAAAGCATCAGCCGGTGTCCCCAGCAGCTTCCTCAGATGATGGCTGCAGGTAAATGTCAGTGGCCCGCCCAGGACACAAACAAGGCGTTGTGAGTTCTTAGGGGAAGAGCTTGCCCGGCCGTGAAAATAGGCATTGAACCAGGAACCTGGGATCCTTAAAGAAATGGGGCCATGGGACTAGCATACATCAAAAATCATTAAGTCAAATTTCACATGTTTTGCTGAGTTGTTTTTTTTCTGGTCCTGTGCTCTTTGTTTTTAATGTTATTATTTATTTATTTGGTTTTGACGAAAGTCTGAGCTTACAAGAAATATTTTGGAAGAGTCATCTTAAGCAGACACCTGCATTTCCATAATGGAATGATACAAAAAGCTTAGAAAGGAAAGAGTATGTTACAAGGTAACCCTGATAAATTCAGTTAGGACCGAACTGAGTCGCTGCTTGGCGACTGTTTTTAAAAATTCTGTTAAATAGCTGGAAGGTGTGCCTGCTCCAAAATTCTACTCAGAAATAGATGATGGCATTTATTTTTAGTTTACTGAACCAATTGACTTTTTTTTTCCCTTACCAAAGGAGTGGTCCTGTTCTGCCTCTCCACCTTAGAACTTAATTCACGTTGTCTCACTAAGAGAAAGAAGCAGTTCCTCCATTTTTTTCCAGGAGTGCTTCCTTAATGGCATGCTGTGTGTAACACAAACTACATGTCATTAAGTTTCCTCCCAGAATGTATTTGGAAACCCTTTATGTTTACGTCTGGAGAAAACATTGCTGTAGATTACAGTGCTTTATTTTCGCGTGGTTGGGGAATGTGCTAAGTGAAGTCTCGCATCTCTAGCAATGTGATCTCCTTTAAAACAAACACTCTTGCCTGTTGACTGGAAGTCACAGTTTGTTTTTCCCCGCAGCAGCTGATGGTTTGGGGAGTATAGCGATAGACACAACCCAGCTCAACATGTCCGTGACCGATCCCACAGCCTGGGCCACCGCCATGAATAACTTGGGCATGGTTCCCGTGGGGTTGCCTGGACAGCAGCTTGTGTCTGGTAAGCTTGGGTTTCAAGGTACTTCGCAGCAGTACCAAAGGGTGTTGGTGACAGGTGTCCAGTAATCTACCCACACGCAAGTGTTGAGCATAGTCAACATGGGGCATGTTTATGACTGGGATTTGTCTGGCAGGTTGTGCTTGAGATTCTTTTCCTCATCACCTTGCTCTCCTGCCCGACAGCTATTCTCAGAAAAAGCCATGTGTAGTATATATCATCTGTGGCATTGCGATATCAATTTCATGTTTTAAATTGCTAAATAGAAGAGCTAACGTTTGCTTTGTAATTTGCAAAACTCCTTCACCTACATTATGCCATCTGATTCCACAGTCGTCTTTTTGAGGCAGGTGGATATTGTTTGTTTGCTTACGAATGTTCACATTTCAAAGACGGGGAAACAGAGGGCCAGCATTCAGGTGGCTTTTCTAGCACTGCGGTGGCGGAACTAGAAATTCAACTCAGCTGACACTAGTCCACATTTCTCCCGTCACTCTTTGGAATCATAATACGATGCATTCAATAGGGAAAATGTTTAGAAATGTGCCCAAGTAGAAGGCCGTTTAAAAGATTTCATCATTTAATTTAATACATCTTTATTGAGGACTTTCTGTGTGCTGTGGAACAAATACTCCAGGGAAGAGAATAGATATATACATATATAAGTGTTCCTGAGGACCATGTCTCCCTAAATTGCAAAGCACAACAACAACAACAACAACAAAACCCAGCAATTAGAATAATGTGTAGAATCAGGTGCGAAGTGGTAACACGGGCCAATAATGTAGTAATTTCCAGAAGGGTCGATCACTGGGGCTCTAAGAGAAGATATTCTCAGAAGAGTAGGACTTGGGCTGTCCAGAAAGATACATAAAACTTGCAATATCCACTCATTCGCTCATTCGCTCCTTTGTTCATTCAACAAACATTTATTGAGTTACTGTCCTGGTGTGGGTGCTCCAGCTATAAACAAACCAGGCATGGTCCCTGCCCTCCCAGAATTTCCAATGGAGAGGTGACAGTCAGTTATTATGTTATGGTCATTGTTACATCAGAGGAACAATTCACTTTTGCCCGTCAAGTCAGATGAGGGTAGATGGTATGCACCAAGTAGAAAGCAGTCGCCATTGGAGAGGTAGTTTCTGCCCCCACAAACCTGTGTATTTTGTGCTGAGGTGACCAAGCATTTGTTTGGTTTTTTTGTTGTTTTTATTGTTTTTCAATAGTGGCCATAGATAGGAAATTCTAAACTAGTTACAGTAAGTTTTATGTGTGTGTGTACCTGTATATATATATATGTACATGTACACGTACATATATGTGAATGTATACGTATGGGTTTTTTTTTTAATATAACAAGAAAGAACAGGAGAGAAGACAGGAGACAGCGACAAGTGGGAGACAGAAAAAAGAGAGTCAGATCCTGAGTTACAAAACAGTATTCTTAGGATATTTATGAAATTCTCCAAAGTATAAAACTCACATTGAGTTGAGGATTAGTCTGGTGCGTGCTGTGTATATATGTGCAGCAGTGACATTTTCTTTTTTTTTTTTTGTCACATGCTTTCTTTGCATTTTTGAAATTTTGTTTTCAATATATGAAATTTATTGTCAAATTGGTTTCCATACAACACCCAGTGCTCATCCCAAAAGGTGCCCTACTCAGTACCCATCACCCACCCTCCCCTCCCTCCCACCCCCCATCGACCCTCAGTTTGTTCTCAGTTTTTAAGAGTCTCTTATGCTTTGGCTCTCTCCCACTCTAACCTCTTTTTTTTTTCCTTCCCTCCCCCATGGGTTTCTGTTAAGTTTCTCAGGATCCACATAAGAGTGAAACCATATGGTATCTGTCTTTCTCTGTATGGCTTATTTCACTTAGCATCACACTCTCCAGTTCCATCCACATTGCTACAAAGGGCCATATTTCATTCTTTCTCATTGCCACGTAGTACTCCATTGTGTATATAAACCACAATTTCTTTATCCATTCATCAGTTGATGGACATTTAGGCTTTTTCCACAATTTGGCTATTGTTCAGAGTGCTGCTATAAACATTGGGGTACAAGTGCCCCTATGCATCAGTACTCCTGTATCCCTTGGGTAAATTCCTAGCAGTGCTACTGCTGGGTCATAGGGTAGGTCTATTTTTAATTTTTAGAGGAACCTCCACACTGTTTTCCAGAGTGGCTGGAAAGCATTCCCACCAACAGTGCAAGAGGGTTCCCATTTCTCCACATCGTCTCCAGCATCTATAGTCTCCTGCTTTGTTCATTTTGGCCAAGCAGTGACATTTTCTATGGTCTGAACATGCGTTGATCCAGACCCCTTTCCCCGAAAGCTTACCCAGGCAGATACTTCCATCTACTAACTCGAGAGTAAAGATTTGCATTTTTCCACCCAAATTTTCCCAACTGCCTAATTGAAATCCTTATCTAGCAGAAATTGCTCTTGTCTCCACCTCCCACTTGTATCAGAAAATGTTGTGTAACTTCCAGAGTAAGCCACAACCTCAATAATTCATTATTTTTTCTTTATGATTTTGAGTCTTGTGACATTTTAACCATGACCAATTTATGATTTTCCCGGCAACTTACCATGAAAAGAATTACAGCCCCTGCTCGTTATAGAAGATTTACCGTATCTGCCCTGCATTACGTTCTCTATCTCCTGTACTAGCCAGACTGCTTCAACTGTTTTCGAGCCTCTCGGGGTCTTCCTGGGTGTCCCTTCGTCATTTCTGCATTCTGCCAGGTGAACTGTACTTCACGTGGTTCCTCGGGGCTCCCGCTGACCCCGTTTGTTGGCACTTTCTCAGGGTCGGGTTCTGTTTTATTCACTTAGTGTGTCTGCAGTTTCTTCCAGTCTTTTTTCCACGGAAACATTTTCATCACATTAAATACTCTATTGTGTATTTTTATTAACACCTTGTCCTAAGTTAGTTTTTCCATTATATTGTTTTATATGTAAGAAATGTAAATAATCCATGGAACAAACCTCCAATTTATTTAACCAGCCTAGTGTTTACATTTAGGCTGTTTCCATTGTTTCACTCTTAGAAGGCAAGTTTGTTTGGAGAATTTAATGTCTTCAAGCACAGAGAGAAGCATGTTACCTTTTTTGTAAAATGGTGATTATGTCTAGTTCATGGGACTGTTGCGAGATTTTAATATGATAGTTTACGTGCGATAACCACACAGCACCTACACATAGAAAGCATTCATTCACTATTAACTCTTATTCCTTCCTTCCTTTTTTGCTCATTTTTTAAAACAGGTAATATTATGTGAACCATTTCCACGCATAGAGCTTTCCAGCAATTAGAATTACTGTCCTTGGATAGACTCCTGTATGTAAAACTAGCAGATCACAACAAATGAACATTTGAAAGTTTCTTGTTAAATGCTGGGCGATTAAGGGGCGCCTGGGTGGCGCAGTCGGTTAAGCGTCCGACTTCAGCCAGGTCACGATCTCACGGTCCGGGAGTTCGAGCCCCGCGTCAGGCTCTGGGCTGATGGCTCAGAGCCTGGAGCCTGTTTCCGATTCTGGGTCTCCCTCTCTCTCTGCCCCTCCCCCATTCATGCTCTGTCTCTCTCTGTCCCAAAAATAAATAAAAATGTTGAAAAAAAAATTAAAAAAAAAAATGCTGGGCGATTAATTTCCAAAATATGCGTATGTATTTAATATTCATTTGCTAATTTGATATGTAAAGATGGCATCCTATGATTTTGCCCTCATTTTTTTTTTATATCTACCCTTTGTAAATTATTTACCTCCTCTGTTATTAGTATTTCCTCTTTTGCCAATAGATTACTTTCATACTGTATCCACTTATCACACAGAGCTCAAACCTTTTTGGTTTACATTTGGTTATTTATTATTAAGCATTTTAATCTTTGGAATTCATATTTCCTAAAAACACTTATATAGTCTGGTGTTTTTTTTTTGCCTCTTAATGTTGTTTTTCTAAAAAAAAAAAATATGTTTAACTTTTCCTTTAGGGGTTCTTTATTCCATTTCTAAATACGAAAAGGCTTGTCCCACCGTAGAAGTTGATACGTGTTCCCAGTTTTCTGGGCCTCCGTCGGCTTACTTTTATCTTTTTTACCTTTGTATCAAACATTCCATTCTTATGCATATTTCCGTCCCATGTTTGAAGTATCTGTTCTGTACTCCTGATCTATCTTTATTCCAGCACCACATTGTCTCAGTCTTTCCAGCTCTATGGAGTATTTATATGACATCTCTTATGCTCTTTTTACTGGACTGCATGGGTAATGCTGTTTGTTCCTTTCAAGGCAGTCCCAGACGGCTGTTTCCTGCTCAGTTCACATGCAGCCGCCTCTGGAATTCTTCGGGGTGCCTGTGGAATGTGAGAGGCAGTCTTTCCTGTCCCAGAAGGGGCTTAAAGATTATTTAGTGTAGCCTTCCTTCCAAGAAATCCCCTCTAAAATGTCTCTGACAGGATTATGGAGAGGCTGGATTTTACAAGCACTTGGCCTTCTCCCAAAGTTTCTGATATTTCTAAATGACCAACTACTCTTCCCATGTTTGTTAAAACTGAACTGACACCCGATCCCATTCTCCACCAGTACTTCTGTTTATTGAGAGATTAAAATTATCAGCAAAGGAAGGAAGGCACACAGTTTTTACATCCTCTGCTTTTATCAGAAAGTTTTCCCGGGAAATCAGATCACCCACCACTGTCCCATTGCACCTTTCTGATGTGTTATTGTGGCTTCCACAGTTACAGCTCTTCCATTTTCTTCCCCTCTACCGTCCCCCCGTGTTCCCACCATGATTCCAGCCCCATGCTCATGAACTTGCCTGGCGACCTTCTTCCTGTCATGTGCTGCTTAAGATCATCGTATTGAATCAGTTTCTTTTATCTAAAATATACCATTATGGTGTGTTACTCCAGCCCTAAATCCCATACTTCAATGTCTTGGTTTATCTATAGCATAATATTTACCTCCTTATATTATTGTTTCACGTTTATTTTATTCCTCCTACTTTTAGTTTTGTGGAACTTTTAATTTTGTGCATTTCAACACTGTGTGCATTGATATAGATCTAGGTTTTCTAAACTGATCTGTTAGAACACCAGTGCCCTGGGGTTGTTAGGTAAAGTGGATGTCATATAAGTATTTATGTGGCCTAATAGCCAAGGCAAACTCTGGGTTTAAAATAGGTAGATTGCGGTTCAGTCAGTTAAGTGTCAGACTTCGGCTCAGGTCATGATCTCATGGTTCATTGGTTTGAGCCCTGTGTCGGGCTCTGTGCTGACAACTTGGAGCCTCGAGCCTTCTTCAGATTCTGTGTCTCCCTCTCTCTCTCTCTTTGCCCCTCCCCCACTCACACTCTGTCTCTCTCTCTCTCAAAACAAAATTGAATAAACATTAAAAAAAAAAATGAAAACAGGTGGGTTGCAGAGCACCTGGGTGGCTCAGTCAGTTGAGCATTGAACTCTTGGTTTAGGCTCAGGTCATGATCTCACAGTCCCCGAGGTCAAGCCCCACCCCACGTTGGGCTCCGTGTAGGCCATGCCGAACCTGCTTGGGATTCTCTCTCTCTGCCCTTTCCCCTGTCTGCCTCTTCACCCCTCTCTCTCTCAAAATAAATAAACTTAAAATAAAATAAAACACGTAGGTTGCTTTCTTTGTGAGTTTCTTCAAAGTCTTTACTATGCTCATATCCAATGTATACTTTCAAAGAGTAGTATGTAGCATGCGGGCTTCCCCAAACTTAATTTAGCTTAAAAAAAAAAAAAAATCTCGGGGCGCCTGGGTGGCGCAGTCGGTTAAGCGTCCGACTTCGGCCAGGTCAGGATCTCGCGGTCCGGGAGTTCGAGCCCCGCGTCAGGCTCTGGGCTGATGGCTCAGAGCCTGGAGCCTGTTTCTGATTCTGTGTCTCCCTCTCTCTCTGCCCCTCCCCCGTTCATGCTCTGTCTCTCTCTGTCCCAAAAATAAATAAACGTTGAAAAAAAAAAATTTTTTTTTTAAATAAAAAAATAAAAAAAAAAAGATCTCTTGGCATCTCGTGAGACACCAGAATAGCCATGTAAACCAGATTCCTGCCATCAGCTGGGGACATCCTTTTCCACTACCATCCGTCTCTCTATGCTGTCTATGATCTGGCACACGGCTTGGGTTATGTTTTCACTGAATAGCGTTACTACCTAACCTCAGGTTTCCAAATAATTCTCTCGTGGTCAAGAGTTTGCCTAAAGCCTTCTTCCCAGTTTTCTCTGATCCGTGTTGTCACTTTCCAGGAGCCCCCGCCATGGGTGTCATCAGCCCAAATCCGGAATATCAGATCAGGAGCTTGGACACCATCTGTGTGACCAGCTGCTCCCTTCCTATATATCCCAGCTTCTTTTCCAAAGTTATGATCATCAGTTGGAAGAGTTGAAAACTCAGCCGCCGAGTCCCCCGTTTTTAAGTTTCTTGCCCAGGACTACGTGGGGATTGGTAATATGTCCTGGGTATTCTCTGGCCATGAGCTTCTACCTTGCTTTTCTCTAAACTTCTTGAAATTGTATGGGGCGCCTGGGTGGCGCAGTCGGTTAAGCGTCCGACTTCAGCCAGGTCACGATCTCGCGGTCCGCGAGTTCGAGCCCCGCGTCGGGCTCTGGGCTGATGGCTCAGAGCCTGGAGCCTGTTTCCGATTCTGTGCCTCCCTCTCTCTCTGCCCCTCCCCGGTTCATGCTCTGTCTCTCTCTGTCCCAAAAATAAATAAACGTTGAAAAAAAATTTTTTTAAACTTCTTGAAATTGTATTTCCTTATCTCAAAATCTTCCAACACGATGGAAAACGAAAACAAAAGAAGACTCTGAGCATCATCGTTTAGAGAGCCGCGCTATTACACGCCAGGCTGTCTGTATCCCCTTAAATCATGCCCGTGTCAGGGAGTGCCGCCAGTAACACGTGAAGGGACGAAAGAAAGGAAGTTTGCTGGCTTGAGTATTATTGTCCTCTTAAAAACAAGTACGTAGGACAGTTTATCAAAAGAAAGCCCATCTGCGTATCTCTCCTTAGCTGTCGTTGACTTTGATTGGTAGATATCTTTTACCCCAAATGGCTTGACATGCCATTTGTGTTATCTCAAATACGTGTTCTGAAAAGGCATCGCACTTCCCTATTAGCTATGCAAAGACTTTGTCCAAGACAGCGCCACACGCCTTATCATGAGGGATTAACTTAGAGCCCATAAAAGACTTCTTCCCTCTTACAAGTATCTATGAACACGGATTGTCCCTTGGCTCGCACCTGTTTCTTCTTTAAAAGCTCTGAGTTCACCGTCACTGCTTCTGTTACTGCCACTCGGAGAAGAGATCAACTTTAAAACTCATGGGGAGGCCAGGTTGGGCTACAGTCCTCTTTTTCCCCTCTTCCATTCGCTGATGCTTCCACTCGTTTTAATTCCTCTCTGCTGGCTCAGAATATTTTTTCTGCTTTCCTTCTTGGGTTGGTTAATCCTCCCAGGAACACCTTGATCCTCTTTAATATGCCCAGATATAAGGAGGCATGTGTTAAATCCTTTCATCTCCTGGAGCATTGCTCTTAACTGGGATTTATTGATCCAGACATTGTGCCAAATGCTGGGAATAGGGAGACATAGACCTTTCAGCGCCTAGCGGGAGAAACAGAGAAGAGTGAATAAGCTAATACAAATCAACATGATGAGTGGCTCTGCCACGAGGAGATAAAGGGTGCTATAGGATGTCACCGAAGAGTGGTAAGCAGGGACTAGTGCGATTAAAGTTGCATTTTAACGGAGAACTTTTGCAAGTCCTAGAGAGAATGGATGGAGTGTGGAATGGTTGGTGGCAGGGAGGTCAGACAAAGGGCCGTAGCAGTTACGCAGATGCAAGGTAATAATGACAGTAATAATCATGGAAGCGGAGATGGAGAGGAGTGAAGGGACCCGTGAGACATTTGATTCTAGAAACAATAGGAATTGATGACCGAGTCCTTGGGAAATCGTGTAAAATGGTATGGTCATGTGCTGAGACGCAGAAGGCTGGAAGAGAACAGGTTGCGGAAGATGGCAAGATTCTTTTAGCATGTGTTGAGTTTGAAGAACCCATGGAAATGAAGTGTGGTGAGCAGTTAGATCTGAGGGTCTAGAGCTAATGACAGAAGGGGAGACAGGGATGTGGCTTTGGCAGTCATAGGACAAGGACAATCGTTGACTCCTTTCTCCCTCAGTCATACTTTTGCTGTGAAATTATACGTAAGCCCTCAGCTGCTCATGCAGGTATCGGTCTAACCTACAACTGAGTCTCCAAGTATCTGCTTCCTCTGTTTCCTCTCTTTTGACCCACTGGATTCCTATCCATTGGTGGGCTCCAAGGTTTGCAATTAGAGAAGTAGTCAGAGATTTAAAAAATGTCATCTAAGAATCTATTCCTGAAACCATCTCATCAGTTTACAGAGACACTCAGATGGTCTTTCTGTTGATAAACCGTCCTACATACTTGTTTTTAAGATGAGGCTAACACTTGGGGCGCCTGGGTGGCTCAGTCAGTTAAGCGTCCAATTTTGGCTCAGGTCGTGATCTCGCAGTTCGTGGGTTCAAGCCCTGCGTCGGGCTCTGTGCTAACAGTTCGGAGCCTGGAGCCTGCTTCGGATTCTGCTCTCCTTCTCTCTCTGTTCCTCCCCTTCTCATGCTCTGTCCCTCTCTCTCTCTCTAAAAAATAAAGTTAAAAAAATTTTTTTTAAAAAAAGAGGAGAATAATACTCAAGCCAGCAAACTTCCTTTCTTTCGTCCCTTCACACGTTACTGGCGGCACTCCCTGACACGGGCATGATTTAAGGGGATACAGACAGCCTGGCGTGTAATAGCGAGGCTCTCTAAACGATGATGCTCAGAGTCTTCTTTTGTTTTCGTTTTCCATCTTGCCGGAAGATTTCTCATTATCAAACATCAGAAAACAAAGAGGGCCCTCGACTTAGATTTCACAATTTATGTACCCGATTACATGTATTCCTGACAGCTCAGTTGCACATTCCACAGTTATCTACCCTCTCTTCCCCAGGACATTAGAACAGTACATTGGTATGTCCACTCATTCCCCTACCGTATTGCAGAAGGCTCAAAATGTACAACACGTTTTACAAGGCCCTAGAGAAACAGCAGTTTATATGACAGACAGGTGACATTCCTGTGGAGCATTCATATTTTTTAAAGAAGCAGATGCGTAAGTGCCTGTTTCACGACAACAACAGTGGGGTGTTACAGTAAGAGGGATTGGGAGCCCAACTTCGCTTGGAGGCATTAGCGGCTATTCAGAAAAGTCCCTCCAAAGAATATTTAGGCTAAGGGCCTAAAGATGAATTCGAGCTTCCCAGGTAGCAGGAGGGAAGAAAAGGGGAATCCGGGAAGCTGAGAGAATTCTAAAAGTTTGTATAAAATGCCCCGTGCAAAGGCCTGGGGCAAGAGGAACTTGGCTCTTGCAAGGAAATGAAAATGGGATGTGTGTGGGCATACGTCCAAAAGACTGCTGGAAGTCCAGAAAGAGATGAATGAGGTAGACGGCCTGGATGTACGCACTTGGGGCCAGAGTACCGAGCACCTCCCACCCGCCAGGCATTGAGGGGTGCCTCCAGTGCTGAGGGGAAACATGGCTGTCATCCGTCCTAGGGCTCTCATCCCGGTGCTCGGTACATGACGTGTGTGTCTACGGTATTTCTGGAGATGAGCGAATTTGTAGCAAATTGTTTCCAAAAAATATTTGCTTCTTCCTGTGCTGTGTGCTATATAAGGTAATTGGTATCGCTTAAAACGAATCAAGGCTTGTCCTCAAATCACTCTCCACAAGTGACAACAACCTGTATCTTTGTTGACTAGAGATGTCATGAAATGAAAGTCCTTTTCAAATGCTTGCCTAACATGATCTAGTCATTTGAAGTGTAGTCATTTCTCTCCCCCATGCAATGAAGCACATAAATCCACTCGCTTTGTAGATTGACTTTTTCTGAATTATGAACGTGTAATTCTGTTCTTCCTGTCTATGCCACAACAAATATATATATTTTTGATTTTATACTAGTTTCCATCTCTTGATTAGCTTAGTCCTTATTTGGTCTGTCATACCCTGGTATACGTGCTACCCAACTAACTCAACCAGCCTTTTGAACTACTCTGGTCACTTTCTTACCCTCTGGACTAAAATTAGAGAAAAATATTTTTAAAGAACTGTCTGTATTGACATATGCATAGGTATAGTAACTATATGCATGTTACATGCAAATATATAACATGAAGATGTGCATATACGTCACAAACACACACATTCCCTAATTTTCTTGGTTTCCTTTTCTTCCCCTAGAATAGAGATGCTTTCGTGTCTTTAACGGCAACATGAGCTAAAGGGAAATATTTGCATTCCATAATGGAAAACGGATTGTCTCCTGCCCCCATAGTAGACATTCTAATGCAGCTGGAATCAGGAAGAAAGATCAAACAGTTAAATTCCTGTATTAAAGTTAATTTGTATGTTCCTATCCAGCGTGCACACACATACACACATACAGGCACATTAGCATATATTGCATTTTTGTTTTCAGTTAATGTCAAACCCTTTTATCTGTAAGTATGGAATCATTATGTAGTGACTTCTCATTTACGCCTTGTTTCCTTTTATTGGGCTGGGCCTTATCATTTACTGTGTGTTACACACCATGTTGTTGAGTGGTAGATATTATTACACTGTGCACTTATATAACTAGGCTATCGTTTATCTAATAGACTATGCTAGGCTATACATTTATATGGGCAAGAATCGTATGTTTCATCTTTGTCTTTCCTCTATCATCAAATATAGAGATGGGTGCTCAGTAACCATGTAGTGGAATGCATGTCTGGGTGGATTCATTTATATAAATAACTACATAAAGATGTATACATTTTGGAAAAGTTACTTTTACCTGGTCCTTAGACTGTTCTAAAGTATAGCTGTTATGTTTTTAATCATGGTTAGATATGAAGGGTAGCCACGACCATCAGCCCCTTATTTGACATCTGTGATTTATTTTTCGAGTAATTGAGCATCATCTTTCCAGATTACTTCTTTTCTTCTTTTTTTTAAAAAAAATGTATCTTCCCCATCTCTCCTTATCATGCTTATGCTTTCATTGACCTTCTTGTACATATGGATGGGGTATATGATAGCTGTTTTAGTGCACTTATGTACTAATTCTGTTGTCTGTGATCTTTCTAAGTGTCTTTCTGTTGGTCCTCATGATAGATCATATTTTCCTGCTTCTTTGCATGCCTAGTAATTTTTCGTTGGATGCCAGACATTGTAAATTTTACCTTGTTAGGTGCTGGATTTTTTTTTTAATTTCCTTAAATATTTTTGACATTTGTTCTGAGATGCCATTAAGTTCCTTAGAAATACTTTCATCCTTTCAAGGCTTGCTTTTTAGCCTAGGTAGGTGGGTCCGGAGCAGCCTTCAGATAGACTAAAGATAATTTATGCCACTTCTGAGGCAAGATACTTCTAGAAACACTACTCTGGTATATTAAGAGTTATCCTCTCTGGCTACTAGAGACTGGATCTGTTCTCAGCCCTTTTGTGAGCCTCAGAATCAGTTCCACCTGCTCCTTACCCACAGTTTTTGCCTCAGTCTTGGAACCTCCTTCGCAGACCTGATCAATACTCACAAAGACTTGAAGGGAACATTCTGAAGATTTTCAGAGCTATCTTTCTGGTTAGGGCCTTTCTCTGCAGTGCTCTTCCCTATAATTTCCAGCTGCCTTGGCCTCCCAAACACTGAAACTAAGGTATACCTCTGCCTCTGGTTGGGTTTCTCGTGCTTGAGTTAAATCCTGGAAACTTTCTAGACAGTAGACGGGGACAATCATAGCTTTTACTGTACCTGTCTCCCTTCTCTCAATAATCACTGTTCTCTACTTGATGTTGTCCATTGCCCAAAAACTGTCATTTCATATATTTTGTCTGACTTTCAAGTTGCTTCAAGCAGGAGAATAAATTCTATCGCTGTTACTTCTTCCTGGCTGGAAACAGAAGTTTTCAGACAAAGTCTTTTTAAAGTGTGTGTGTGTGTGTGTGTGTGTGTGCGCGCGCGCGCGCACACGCGCACGCACACGCATGCCCTAGGGACATAAACAGTGTAATCTCTGGCTATGATATGAATGACTTTTGTAGGGATGCTGAAAAAGGTGGTAATAAACCCACCAATTCCTGAACACCTAATATGTACCAAATTCAGTAAACATCTAGCTTCATTTAATCCTCTGCTAGCTAAATATTATTAACCCCATTTCATAGATAAGGGAACTGAGCTTGGGTGATGTTAATGAACTTACCCCAGGTTATTCACTTAGAGGGAGGTAGTGCTGGAATTGAAATACAGGTCTATCCACCTAAGCTGTTTCCACTATATCAGAATTTGGAGAAAAATCACTGAAACAAGATTTCCTAGATTTTTGTCTCAGGCCAGCACTCTCTTTACACTTACAAATACCTTAGGTGGAAATATATCGTTGGGGGGGGGGGGAAGAGGAGGAGGAATCATAGAGATTTTTTTATATCACATTAAAACTTTAAAATAGCAATTATTTAATTTTTATGCACATCATTTTTCATGGTACTTAAAATCCAGAGATTTCCAGGGCACCTGTGTGGCTTAGTTGGCTAAGTGTCCAACTCTCAATTTCAGTTCAGGTCATGATCTCACAGTTGGTGAGATCAAGCCTGGTGATGGGCTCTGTGCTGACAGCACGGAGCCTACTTGGGATTCTCTCTCCCTCTCTCTCTGCCCCTCCCCTACTCGTGTGCACATCCTCTTTCTCCCTCTTAAAATAAATAAACATAAAAAATAATAATAAATCCAGAGATTTCCACTAAGCCTCATGAGTTTAGGACTTATGGTCTGGTGATCTGGAATTGGTACTAACATTTAACCAGGAATAGCTTGGTAATATAAAGTAGACTGCTATGGATAAGACCAGGTAAGCGACCTGCCCCTAGCTAATGTCAGTAACCAAAAATTATCATAAATATGGGGAGATTATATACATTTCAGTCTAAAGGCAAGTAAGAAGGTTTTCCCAAAGGAAAAAAATGACTGAGAAACTCAGCAGTTAACACAGATTAGATGGGCTTGAGTCAACTTAAATATTCACTCTTTGGGAATAACAGAATGCAGAGCAGGTGGGAGCTGGGACACACAGTCCTATAAGATTGTGGTAGAGCATTGGAAAGGGGGTGGATCGTATGGAAAGAGCTGATGAGGGCAAGCGGGGAGTTGGAAGGGTTAGAATGTGTGAAAGAGAAAAGAGCATTAGCCAGTAACATAAATAGGGACCCTTTCCATGGCATTTGCAAAAGAAAAATTATTTTCCCTAGAAACTGATGAACTGTCCCTGCAAGAGGCAGATGGTGACTTTGAGCCCGATGTCTTGGGTTTGAGTCCAGGCTCTTTCCCTTGGCCATGTCACCTTGAGCAAATTACATTTAATCCCCCTGAGTTTGTTTGTCTATAAAGAGAGACATAATGGTATCGACATCAGAGAATTGTAGCTTCCAGCATCTGATGATACAAAGTATGGGCCATACTGTAGGGATCCAGATATGTTAGCTCCCTTGCCCCTTACTGGACAGCAGTTAGGGAGGAGCAGGGAAGGAGAGAAGAGTGACTTTGGATGACTCCATATTGAAATGCACTGAAAAAGGAAGCTTTGGCCCCTGTGAAAAACTGGTTCCCTTGTCCTGATTTTCCTGTGTCCTAGGAGCAGTGACAACCATTCTCCTCTACAAGCCATGTGGAGGCACCCAGAACACACCCATAAATTGTAGCTCTATGAGTATTTGAGTATTATTCTTTGAGTGTTACTCAAAGTATTTTCCACTGATCATCTGTGTCATTATTCCCTGAAATGTAGATTTTAGGGCCACTTTCAGACCTTCTGAAACATGAGGCCCTGGAAACTACAAATGAAAATTTGAGAACACAACTCCTTGAAGGACTTTGGGATCTACGTTGGTGGGAGAAGAAGAAAATACCCCATTTGGCCTAGAAATGAGCAGGGAAACTTGTTTGATACTAAATTTCTGTGGTCTTAACTACAATGCCGTTTTTACAACTGAAAATGTTTTTATAAAGTAGCTGAGACTAAAAGTACCTAAATGGTAGCTGCAGATGCAAATTTAAAAATCATATATTGAGTATCTACAATGCTCAAGCACTGTGCATAATCTCATTTAATCAGACTTCATCTTGATGGGGCTCCTGGGTGGCTCAGTTGGTTGAGCATCTGACTCTTGATTTCAGCTTAGGTCATGATCCCAGGGTTGTGGAATCGAGCACCACAATGGGCTCTGTGCTGAGCACCGAGCCTACTTAGGATTCTCTCTCTCTTTCTCTCTCTCTCCCCACTGCCCCTCTCCCCCACTTGAGTTCTCTCTCCCTCTCTATTTCTAAAAAAACAAAAATAAAATAAAACAAAACAGAATAAAATAAAATCAGGCTTTATCTTGAAGAAGATGTCTTGGGCGTTGAGACACATATCCTTGAGCTATAATAAACTTCACTTTCCTCTTCGTCAGGGATATCTGCTTGTTATCACAGAAGTCACAGTTTTGACCTTGAAGTTTTACTTCGGAAAGTTTATGCCTGTGGGGCAAAGGGATACTTTATTCTAAAGGGGAAGGAGAAATACTATAGTCTTCAAGTTCGCTATGTCTTCCAGCCACAAGGGCGTCTTTAAAGAAATATTCCTCCCCTTCCTGGATGGGACTCTTGTGACCTCCATCAGTTAATGCCTCCTAGTCATTTATTCTATCTCAGCAGGAAAAATAGGCCTCAACACTCTAATGTGAGGCAGCTAAAGCCTCCACAGGGGACCCTCACACAGAGTGAATCATTGCTGACGAGGTTCTAACCAGAGACATTTTTATGAGCTGTGCAATCACTCAAAAATGCTCATTTTATATTTTCAAAACTTAGTGGCCTCTATCTCGGAAACTGTGTATTTGAGAACATCTTTTTGAAGTTGTTCATCCCCAGCTGTGAGAAAATACTGCCTAGTCATGGGTTGGGGAAAAAAGCAATTGAGAGAAATAATAGAGGAAGGCGATGATTTCATCCTTGTCTGGATATCTATGTCATCCTCACTGGGACTTGGCTAAGAGAGAGGCAGGCCAGAGGCGCTGGGGGTCGCAGGAAGGAGGAAGGAGCCCAGTGGGTCACAGGCCCTTACTGGCCAGAGAAAACCAGGAAGGGCACAACGGTGTAAGAGAAGCATATGGGAAACAGAGTTCCGGGGCCCTGGAGGCTTGGTGTTACTCTTCCTCCGCTCTGTCACATGGTGGCCACGTGACCATGGGCCAGTCGCACAGATTATGAGGGCCTTGCTATGCCCAACTGTCAAAGGAAGGTGTCTGGGGTTCCTTAATGCTCTGAAATTCTGTAATTCAGGAAAACCCTAAAAATCAAGAATGTGAGACATTAATATGCTCAATGCTAAAGTGACTAGCATCCAGTTAATATCTTGAGGAAATAAAGCAGGATAATAACTTTGAACAGGAACCACAGGAAGAGTATCTCTATAATTAAGGTGATCTTTTTTGGTGGAGATGGTGTTTTTTGTTTGTTTGTTTGTTTGTTTGTGTATTTGTTCCTTAATGGATCCAGAGAGCACCTGCAGAGTTAATCACACACATAGCCACCCGAGCCATGTAGGAGAATCATCGTAAGGAACTTGAATCTTTCTAGGCTTTAAAGAAACAAGTTGCAAGAGAGGGCAAGACATACTCCTACCAGTGTCAGGGCCTTTGACACAGCAGTGGCATCTGCGGAATAACCAGTAACCGAAGGCAAACAGGAAGCTGAGCAAGAGTGTAGATGCTAGAAATCGGAGAGTCTCAGTTCAGTCAAGCTCAGGAAGGATGTGAGACGTTTCATATCTGCTCTTCCTGTCAGTGTAAAGGAATGGGCCAAAGACCATATGAAATCTTAAGTGAGCGGTCTTGTTTGTTTTTACGTGTAATTCCAAATCTGCTTCGTGAATTCATAGTTCCTTCGAGAAAATCGGGGGACTTCGTAAAAATAAGAGGAGGAAGGATGCAGGAATGTGCATTTGCTCACCTACCTCTCTCGTTGCAAAGCTCTTGCTGTTCCCCAGAGCCTGTGCTCAAACCGAGGAAAAGAGCCAGTGCAACATCTGTTCCTTGCTTTGCTAAGTCAGTGTGTGATGGGTCCTTCTTTGAATGAGTAAATTAAGTGGTCTGTTTTAAACAGCCTCCTTCTGGGCTGCATGCTTAGGAAGGAAAAGTAAATAAGGCCATGCTTATTCCCGTCATGTTCACGAGAACCTGAAAACAAGACTTGGGGCAAAATAACTGAAACACAGATAATTAAAAATGTAGTATGATATGGCATCCATTATATGGGAAGATGATAACACCAACTCAGTAGAAATAAGATTTGGCAGTTAGAAAGGTATTGAATAGTAGCCTATCATTCTGATATTTAGTGTGTAATTTTTCTGAGAGATTTCAGATAGGATATTTCATTTAAACCTTAATAATTTGCTCTACAGTGGCAGGTGTGTCTTACACAGTTCCCGGGCTCATGGCAGACGTTGCTAACGTGATTATCAGCCTTCTTTCCTACCGTAGTAGGATATGTCCTTATATCCCAGCATGGCGCTCCAAACAGCCAACACCAGGAGAAACGTGAAGGAGACTTTCTGCTACCCCCGATCTTTCATTTTATGGATGAGGAGATAAAGGTCTGCAGAAGGTCTAGTTAAGTTCTACGGAACAATGTATCTTGACCGTTTCCATCAGTTTTGATAGGCTTGAGAGGAAGACCTCAGTGTCTCTTGCCTATCCCCTTCCATGCATGGCGAAGAACATGCCAAGCTTAGGAGTGCCCTCATACTTTTCATTGAAGGAAATTGACTGGTTATAAGGGAAAACAACTAAACTCTAACCTTGGCTGCTTATGCAGAAGAGTTAACAGTTTTATCATTTACTGGAAGAATTCTATGTACTTTAAAGGAAAAGCCTCTTAATAATTTCACACGGCAACCGAAATATTGGTAAAATTAATGAAGCACGCTCATTTCTTCACATTTAGAATCAGTCTCCTTAATTTTTCTTTGTTTCGTTTCTCATTCTTGTTACTCTCTTTTCCCTTTGAGACCATGCGCATTCATCCTTTCCTTATGGTCTGTTTATCCACCCGCCATCCATCCATCCATCCATCCATCCATCCATTCATTCTTTCTTCCCTTCCTTCCTTCCCTCCTTTCTCCCTTTTCTCTGTTCTCCTTTATTCCTTTCCTTCTTTCCTTCCATACTTGTTGGTCACCTTTCACTGTGAGAACTGAAGTTATTTCTATCTCGTGGAGGTCATACTCTGACAGCGGAGAAAGATAATAAACACCTTAATACATATATATTGTAAATTGTAACAATTACTATGAGGGAATAGTAGGATACCACAATGGTAGAGAACACGGGGGGGACCCACCATGGATCTTAGTACAATCAGAAGAAGTTTTCCTCTGGAGACAAAACCCCAGCTCAGATGGCTGAGGGTGAGAAGGAGCCAGCTCTGGAAAAGAGGGGAAGGAAGAGTGTCTGAGAGGGTGCTAAAGGCAGGAGGGGTTTGACTTGCTTGAAGAACTACTGCAGGGCCAGTTTAGCGGATGGGATGGAGACTGGTGTGAGAGGTGTTTGAAGATGGGGTTTGAGGCCCTGAGAAAGAATTTGGACTTAATTCTAAGATGAACTGAAGGCCACACGTTCACTCGCTCACTCAACAGAGGGATCCCATGGTTGAATTTGAATGTTAAGAGAGAATGGATCTGAGATGGGATGGAAGTGGAAACAATGGAGTCATCAAAGAGGGCAATGCAAGTCTGGGCGCTGACTCCAGTGTGGCTTCAAGGAGGAGGATGGTAGTGAGGTCGAAGAGAGGAGGACATATCTGTGACATATTTTTGAGGTTGAGGCCTCAGGACTTCCTGATTAGATGAGAGAGGAAGGAGAGAGAAGGGAGAATCAAGTTGAATCGCAAGTTTCCGGGTTTGGCACAGGTGGGTAGATGGCGGTGGCATTTCCTGAAATGAGCCACACAGGAAGAGCAGATATAGGGAGTATCACAGTCAGATCTACGAGTCTGGGGTTTGTGTTCCTGCGAGCAATCTAAGTGGTGATGTGAAGGAGGCAGATATTCATGCCTGGCACTTGTGTGCCAGACTTCTACAAACACACGTTATCTGTGTTTGTCCACATGTAGAACATGGTCTGTGTTCTACACCATGTATATGAGGGAAGTGGCATAAAGATAAGAGAGGGAGGCAGGTGTAAGAGCAGGTTTTGAATTTGAAATTCAGGAAGAAGATGGGGGTGCCTGGGTGGCTCAGTCAGTTAAGCGTCCGACTTTAACTCAGGTCATGATCTTGTGGTTGGCAGGTTCGAGCCCCACGTCGGGCTCTGTGCTGACAGCTCAGAGCCTGGAGCCCGCTTCCGATTCTGTGTCTCCGTCTCTCTCTGCCCCTCTCCTGCTCGTGTTCTGTTCTCTCTCTCTCTCGCAAAAATAAATAAACATTAAATTTTTTAAATTAAAACAATAAATAATAAAGTTTGGGAAGAAGCCATAAGGGGCTTGAAAAGAAGGAACAGCCAGAATATTAGAAGGAAAACAGAAATGCGCAATATCGTATGAGCCAGTATCTTGGCCACATCGTAGAAAGATTGATTGCTTCTGAGAGGTCAAGTGAAAAGACTATAGTGAGGGAGATCATTTGGGTAGAGTTGTGGAGGTAGAAACCAGGTTTGGGAGTTAAAGATTGAATGATATCTTATAAGGATCAAGTGAAATGGTGCTTAGGGAGGCCCTTTGAAAAGCTAAACAGGGCTACACAAAGAAAATAGATTATTCTAAGTAATAGTACCTCCATGATATTAATGGAGTCACTATTTGTCATTTTTGTTTCATATTTAAATTTGGACCAACTACTTAACCCCCTTCAAAAAAGGGGGAAAGGAAGGAAAAGAATAACGACAGATGAAAGGCAGAAACATCTGGTAGGGTCAGCTCTTCGAAGATGTTTGTCTGGAAAGGGAGCAGGTAAATTGAGAGGTACTTGAAGGGAATATGGGCTCAAGAGAAAATTTAAGACAAACTGGGACGAAGATACACTTTTGGAAGCAGACCCTTCGATAGGAAGAAGTACTTGGAGATGTCATGTGAACGTAAAGGAAGAATCCCAAACCTCCTGATTTGGGTAAAGCTTTCCTTTGCATATTAAAGGTCGTGACACTAAAGTGCAAAAAAATAGTGAACCTTGGGTCTAGGATCAAATAACGAGCCACCGAGAGGGAGGGTCTTAAAACACAAAATGAAATACATTATTGATTGACACAGTCTTGTCCTTGCCAAAATTTTGTATATAATTCCTGAATTTTTACAGACGTTTTCCTCGATAAATAAGAGAACGATTACGTGTGCCCACAGAAGATAACATTGGACACAGCCATCTGGTTCGACACCACTTCTCTCTTCTGAGTAATCTCCCCTCTGAAGAGTTAAGTTTCCGTGTCTAAAGCTCATTTATTTACCTTGATTTCCTATCTTTGTGCTGTAACTCATTCTAAATATTTACTTTGGCTAATCAATGGATTATTGTGAGGCCCATTGCAGTTCACATGGCTTTTGAAAATGACGAGAGTTATTATTTCTCCTGCTGTGAAATAATAATGCCTCACTTCCCTGTTTGAACCTGCTGTCCGAGTACATGCAATACTTGTGAATAATAGATCTCTCACAGTCCTCACCTCCTTTGAAGCATTCACGCTGCATCTTGTATTTGCATACAAGTTATTTTTGCTTGTTCTTGCTAGGTCACATGCTAGGTCAGAGGACCAACAAATCATTTCTGGCTCTCCACCCTCTCTCCTTCCCCTCTCCACCATCCCACTTCCAAATGGAGTGCAAGCAGTGTTATTTGTAATCCTGCAGGAAAGAATAGGCCAGCCCAGCCATTCCTTCCCCAGACCCTAGTGGTTTGCTTCCATGAAATACAGTTCCACGCCTGAACAAAGAGGTGTTTGCACATAAACAAGATGACTATACTTAGCCTGCTGAAATTCCCACCATTTTCACTGGGGAAAACTAGTAAAACATTTGACTTCTCCTTGCTGGGTATCTGAACTTAGTGCCAGTAAGGGTAAATCCCTTAATCTCTGTGACCTTTAGGTTCCCTGTTAGAAAATGGGCCTACCAGTAATATCCATTTCACTATCCTTTTTTTTCAAGGATCGAGTGGCTTGTGTATTATGAAATTTAAAACGGGAGAGTAGGAGATGCCTTGGGATGAGTGAAGTCCGTTATACACCTTAATTATCTGACCATTTGCATCGCTGAGTTTCTAGAACGGACTCAGAGGAATTGTATATTTAACGTTTTGACAGTGCCAAGTTGTCTTCTACAAAAGCTGAACCCACATTACAACTCACACCGATAGTGGGTATTTTTAAATCAGTTGAATCTTTACTACCTCCATGGGTGAGAAATGACGTCACACATCTCTTTGCATCGCTTCGAGGACCCTGTTGGGGAGTCTTTGGGATGTTTTCAAACTGTATGAATGACTCCGCTGTTGAGTATCTCTGATTCTTTATTTCCCATTTGGAATATTTCTTCAGGATCATTTTCCAGTCAACAGACGATAGGGCCATTTCAGTTGCTCTTGAGACATCACAAAATTACTTTGCAAAAGGGTGTCACAATTTATATTGAATATATATTTATATATACAATATATATTCAGAGATGCCTAAATGTTTTTGTTTTAGCATCCTTGCTGACTCTGGGTGTTACTGAAATTATTTTTGCTAATTGAGTACAAGCGAAAGAGGTTGCCTTTTTATTGCCCGGGAACCATCATTTAAAGGGCCTCCCGATGGGGCTGTAGCCAGATGGAAGCCTGGCAGTGACACCAGAGGTTTATTTTCTGTTCTTTCACCTGCTGGTTAATAATTAGGCAATATTTCCAGGCCCACAGTTGGATCAGATTGAACTGCTCTTGCTGAGCTGTTAATGATTCGGAAACACCTTCCCCTACCTCCCCGCCTATCTAAATTCTTCCAGCTTCTTTGAGGGCACCTCAATTCCCAGGTCATTCAAATAGCCTTCCCTGATTGCCCCTTCCCACCCACCCCAAGGCAATTACTGCTCTTACCATATGGTTTGACCCTGGGCTATAGTCAATTTGTTTCCATTATTTGCTTTGCTTCTAAGAGTTTGTAAAATGGATACACTCCACCGGTCAGGTGATGTTAACGCAATGCCTCTTCTCTTCAGGTTTTACTCTGTAGGTAGACACTTCCCAGAGCAGTGCTGGCCACACATAGGTGCATAATTAACATTAGCAGCTGTGTTGAACTGAACCCCTTGTCAAAGAGATTTTACTCCAAAAGATAACGGAGTGTAAGAAGCACTGTAGCCTTTCCACACGCTAGGAACACTGTGTTCCTAGAACACAAAACAGGCAGACCAAATGTATTATTATACTTTGCTTGCAGACATTATTGTTTTTCCACCATTCTGGTGTGCTTCGTAGGTCCCTTTCCCTAATGGTCTCTTCTTGTTGAGTCTTCTAGCATATTCCAGTGAACAAGATTAGTTTCTCCTCAAACAAAATACCATAGGCATGCCCACACAGTGGGTTGAATTTCTCCTCTATTTAGATCATGTCTCTTAAGTGACACCGATCCACTTAATCCTGGCAGCCTTCATTGTTACTATTGACTCTGTCTCTAATGTTAGCATTTTCCAGCGCTGCTATTTTCAGAATGTACCTGCTCATGTCATTCATGCGTCTTTTGTCCAGAATCTCTGGTTTCGCTGACATACCGAGCTTCTCCAGCTGGGGGAGAGTTTGCACGCAACCGTGGCTAACTTTGCCTTCCCGGCGTAAAGTACCTCCAAATCATGGATGTTCAGTTTTACCCCTTGTACTGGGACTTCTAAGCCACTGATTCTCTGGTATGAATCCTTGCCAAATGTTCAAAAGCACCTGGATGTATGGGTCTATCTGTGTTGTGTATGTGTATGTGTATGTGTGTGTATATGTTTATATGTGTATATATTTTTATATTACATATGTTTATAAATGTGTGCTTATATAATCACGTATACAGATGTGCTTACGTATGTATATGTGTGTGTCTATGTATCTTCTAGTAGTTAGAATAGAATTAAAGCTATTAACAGAGGTGTTCAAATCTTTCTTTTTAACCTTAAAACACTTCTGTATGATCACTCAGGCAGGAAGTCAATAGGCATAAAAGATAGTGATTATCTAGTCGAATAGTGGGGATGAAAAGGCCGTTGGGACATTGTTCTAAACCATGATTTGTCCCCTGCTGTTGATCATATCTCTTCACCATAACCCTCACCCACCAGGCTCCATTCACATTGGTCTCTTTTTACATCTGGAATTTACTAAAGTTGTCCTTTCCCTTGGGGCTTTGCTCTACCCATCCCCCTGTCCAGAACCTGCTCACCTAGACTTTCCCACTTCCCACAACCTGGCTCCTTGTTACTAGAAACTCAAATCAAAAGTCACATTTCCACAGAGACCTTCCTTGACCTGCCAAATGGCTTCTCCCCTTCTTTCCCACTCCCAGGGAACCCTTACATCCCTACCCACTCCCGGGAAGTAACTTCTTTCTTATGGTTTGTTTATGTCCCAGTAGGAGGCGAGTTTCCAGGACAGTAGGCAGCTAGTCTGTCTTGCTCCAAGTTATACTTCCAGTTCTTAAAAACAATGCCTGGCACACAGGAGACAATAAATATGCGCCGGGAGGAAAACGCATCAATGGAGCACTAGCTTTAGAGGAGTCTCAGACCTTCATATGATTTCCTTCTCCTGCTTCTAAATCCCTTGGGGTTTACATTTTAACATTCTGTTTTTAAAGGTGTTTCACAAAGCTTTTCCTAGATTTTAGGTTATCAAAGCACATTTTGTTTTTTGAACTCTAATTCCTACTAGGAATTTGAAAGCTTATGGTGAAAAGCTGCTTTGCAGAATAAACTACAGTGAGTTAAGAATCGGTTCTAAACATTTTAAAAGAACAGCTTAGGAAAACTTCTATCTACTAAAGGAAGTGAAATTTCAAAGTTCCTTTCCCAAAACAAATCACCAAGACGCCATGTTCTTTTACCATTTAATTTATAATGCCTACAAGTAATTTTTTTTTAATTTTTTAAAAATTTATTAATATATATTTTGAGAGAGAACAAGAGCAGGGGAGGGGCAGGGAGAAAGAGAGAATCCCAAGCGGGCTCCATGCTAATAGCGCAGAGCCTGATGTGGGACTTGATCTCGCCAAGTGTGAGATCTTGACCTGAGCCAGGATCAAGAGCCAGACGCTTAACTGACTGAGCCACCCAGGCTATCCAAATAATTTCTAATTATTTCTAATTTTTTAACTATCCAAACAAAAAGCTAAAAATTTTACCTCCAAGCCAACAATGGGTGATAAAAAGTCATTTATTAATATTATTCTTTGGCAAACATTAGTTTCAATCAATTTTTCCCAGTTATAGACTTACTGAATGGGAAACACCTTGTAAGCATACCATTTGCTTGGGAAAAACAATATGTTAATATAGTAATGTAATTTTTGTTCTCTTCATTCTTTTATCATAGAATAGTCTACCAGTGCTGAACTGGACTTATAGCTCTAAAAATTACTTTGTATAAGGTTAACTTTTCCAGTAGGCCTATCTGTCCAATCTTAAATAAGCCCCTTGGGAACACAACAACATTGCTACAAAGAAATTTTTTACATCATCATCATGTTTTGGTAATGAGGAGGAAAGATGTGTCATGTGAATCCAGACTCATTCATTTACCATCAAAGATAGAATTAAAAGGGGAAAAAAGGAACTTGGAGTGCACAGAGGAGAACTTTAATAGCATAATAGTATTTTAAAAAACGTAATACATAACAGCTTAAAGGTGAAAAAAAAATGTTGTAATTTGAAGGCTCAGAAATAACCACTACTTATATCAATGTATTTCATTCAAGTCACTTTTTCTGCAAATGTATAAACAAATATATTTAATTCTAAAAATTTGGTTTATCACTCTTCCTTAGAAGGAGGGGAAAAGGACAGTTTCTCATGTCAGTAAATATTCTTTGGATGCAAAATAATTGACTTTGCTACACGTATTGTTGGTCCATTCCTCAAATCCTTGCTAATACTGCTATTATTTATTACATTTTGAGTCTTTGCTAATAAGATGAGTGAAAAATATCTTGCTTTTATTTAAAACTTTCAAATCTTTTTTTTTTTGAGTATAGTCAATATACAATGTTACATTAATTCCAGGTGTACAACTTAGGGGTTGACAAGTTTATATATATTATGTTCTAAAGTATAGCTACCATCTGTGGAATTATTAGATCATATGATACTTCTCTTTTTTATTATTTTTTAATGTTTATTTATTTTTGAGAGAGCTAGACAGAATATGAACAGGGGAGGGGCAGAGAGAGAGGGAGACACAGAATCTGAAGCAGGCTCCAGGCTCTGAGCTGTCAGCACAGAGCCCCACACAGTCTCGAACTCACAAACCGTGAGATCATGACCTGAGCTATGGTTGGATGCTTAACTAACTGAGCCACCCAGGTGCCCTGAGGATCATATGGTATATCTAGTTTTTTTATTTTTTAATTTTTTTAAACATTTATTTATTTTTGAGGGTGAGGGTGGGGCAGAGAGAGACAGAGGGAAAGAGGGAAAGGGAGAGAGAGAATCCCAAGCAGGCTCCACACTGCCAGTGCAGAGGCTGATGCGGGGCTCGATCTCATGAACTGTGAGATCATGACCTGAGCTGAAATCAAGAGTTGGATGTTCAGTCAACTGAGCCATCCAGGCACCTGGTATTTCTATTTTTAATTTCTTAAGGAACTTCTATCCTGTTTTCTACAGTGGCTATCCCAATTTACATTCCCACCAGTGGTGCACAAGGGTTCCTTTTTTTCTACATTCTCACCAACATTTCTTTTCTTGTGTTTTTTTTATTTTAGCCATTCTCACAGGTGTGAGGTGATATCTCGTTATGGTTTTGATTTGCATTTCCTTGATGATGAGTGATGTTGAGCATCTTATCACATATGTGTCTGTTGTCCATCTATATGTCTTCTTTGGAAAGATGTCTATTCAGCCCCTCTGCACATTTTTTAAATCAGATTGTTTGTTTTTGTTGTTGTTATTGTTGAGTTGCAAAAGTTGTATGTTGGCATATAAGTTGCATATATAAGTTTGGATATTGACTCCTTATCAGATATATCATTTGCAAATATCTTATCCTGTTTAGTAGGTTGTCTTTTGTTTTCCTGATGGTTTCCTTTGCTGTGAAAGAGCTTTTTATTCTGAGGTAGTCCCAATCATTTATTTGGGATTATAATCATTTATTCGGGAAACCAATCATTTGCTTTCCCTTGCCTTAGAAGACATATCTAGAAAAATGTTGCTTTGGCTAATGTCAGGGAAATTACTGCCTGGGTTCTCTTCTAGGATTTTTGTGGTTTCAGGTCTCACACTCAGATCTTTAATCCATTTTGAGGGTTTTTTTGTGTGTATATGGTGTTAGAACATAGTCTGGTTTCATTTTACATAAAGCTGTCCAGTTTTTCCAACACCATTTACTGAAAAACTTTTACCCATTGTATACTCTTGCCTCCTTTGTCACAGATTAATTGACCATACAAACGTAGGCTGATTTCTGGGTTTTCTATTCTGTTCCATTGATCGGTCTATTTTTGTGCCATTTCCCTACTGTTTTGATTACTACAGCTTTGTAGTATATCTTTATATCTGAAATTGTTATACCTCTAGCTGTGTTCTTCTTAAGATTGCTTTGGCATTTTGAGGTCTTTTGTCATTCCATACAAATTTTAGTATTATTTGTTCTAGTTTTGTGAAAAATGCTGTTGGTATTATGATACAGATTACGTTGACTCTCTAGATTGCTTTGGGTAATATTGACAGTATAACAATATTTGTTCTTCCAATCCATGAACATGGAATATCTTTCCATTTGTTTGTTATCTTCACTTTCTTTCATCAGTGTTTTATAGTTTTCAGAGTACAGGTCTCACATCTCCTTGGTTAGGTTTATTCCTTGGTATTTTATTCTTTTTGGTGCAATTGTAAATGGAATTGCTTTATTAATTTCACTTTCTGTGACTTTGTTGTATAGAAACAAACTTTTTCTGAGAGAGAGAGCGTGCACGCTCAGGGGAAGGGCAGGGGGAGAAGGAGAGAGAGTATCTTAAGCAGGTGCCCCACTGTCAGCACAGAGCCCAAACCCAACGAGGGCCACCCAGGCAGCCTCATAGAAATGAATCTTTTCAAATCTTTTTTTTTTAATATTATTTATTGTCAAATTGGTTTCCATACAACACCCAGTGCTCATCCCAACAGGTGCCCTCCTCCCTGCCCATCATCCACTTTCCCCTCTCCCCCACCCCCCATCTACCCTTAGTTTGTTCTCAGTCCTTAAGAGTCTTTTATGGTTTGCCTCCCTCCCTCTCTGTAACTTTCATTCTTTTTCCCCCCTTACCTTCCCCCATGGTCTTCTGTCAAGTTTCTCAAGATCCACATAGGAGTGAAAACATACGGTATCTGTCTTTCTCTGCCTGGCTTATTTCACTTAGCATAATACCTTCCAGTTCCATCCACGTTGCTGCAAATGGCCAGATTCCATTCTCTCTCATTGCCAAGTAGTATTCCATTGTATATATAAACCACATCTTCTTTATCCATTCATCAGTTGATGGACATTTAGGTTCTTTCCATCATTTGGCTATTGTTGAAAGTGCTGCTGTAAGCATTGGGGTCTGTGTGCCCCGATGCATCAGCACTCCTGTATCCTTTGGGTGGATTCCTAGCAGTGCTATTGCTGGGTCATAGGGTAGTTTGTAAGAGCGTCCCCATTTAAGCAGCAGAGAATCTCTCCCTCCCATCTGGGAAGCAGGGAAACCTTCCTCTAGCTCTGGACGCCTCAGGCCCTTCTAACCCTGTGGTGCCAGGTGCCAAGATACCACACGTTTCATTTCTCTGCGCTTTCCACATAATATCCTTTTCTGAGGAAGTGAGCCCTGAGCAGTCTAATTGGAATTATGGTATCGGGTAAGGGACCAAGGAAACCCCAAGAAAAACTTGAATATCATTTCAAGTATATTTTCCTGACACACAGAGAAGACCCAGCTGTGATGACTGTTATCTCTGCGTTCAGGAGTGGCAGGGAAAACTGTGTTTCACCCGGCAATGCTTACGACTGTCCTCATTTTAATTATTTCAAAAAGCCTGTGCGCTGTTGGAAACTCCACCTCCCGACAGACGTATTTTCCTCCTGAATGCCTTTGCTCAGAATACACCACCACTTTTGGGGTTGAAGAGCTGCGTGGCATAGTGGAAAAACCATGGGCTAAGAGCCAGACTGTGCTGTGCAGAAATGTTCTCACCAGCCATGTGAGCAAAAGCAAGTTATTGAACTTCTTGGGCCTCAGTTTTCTTGTGTGGAAAAAAAGGGAATTCTATCATCTACCTCATGGGGTTGTTGTTGGAATTGATAGGATTATGTGTACAATGCCCCTTTTACATTGCACTGTATGCAGAAGGGACTCGATAAGGGGTGGTATTAGGTAATTATATTTTGAGATTGTGGTCTGGTCCAGTCCTCTCTCCCAGAAGATGTTGCTGCATCAGCAGAGGAAGGACTTTTTTTTTTTTTTAAGTTGATTTATTTTGAGAGAGACAGAGACAGCATGAGTCGGGGAGGGGCAGAGAGAGATTGGGAGAGAGAATCCCACGCAGGCTCTGCGCTGTTCAGCATGGAGCCTGGTGTGGGGCTCGAACCCACGGAACCAGGAGACCATGACCTGAGCTGAAACCAAGAGTGTCTGAAGCTCAACCGGCTGAGCCCCGCAGGCGCGCCCTGGAGGAAGCACTTGTATTTCTTGTTCCTCTTGTGCTTGGCCATGGCAGCTGGGAGGTGCTGCTGTCCTCTGTCCTCTACAGTTGCTGTTGCATCAGCAAAGCTGTGTTAATAGTAATAATTAGGCTTACCTTTACTGTGTGTGTGTCCCCCGCCTTTTCCTAAGCATCTTGTAGTTCTATCTCATCTACCCTTATCCAACCACATAGCTGCTATTGTTATAAATAAGCACACCAAGGCATTGAGAGGCTGAGGAGTCAGTCTATACTGATAGTGAGGGGTAGAGCCAGGATGGGAACACCAGCATCCTGGCTCCCCTAACCATCAGTCTCCCACATTTTGCGACACTGCCTGCCTAGAGCGTCAGCCTTTATATCCTGGGATGGGTAACTCAGAAGGACATGAACACACCTGCTGGAAGGAGAGAAGGAGGCTGCTCAGAATGGAGTGTCATTAACCCGCAGGATGGTGTCCAGAGGGAGCAGAGCCGCTGCCAAACAAAATCTATGCATTCTGCTCACAGCAAACCAGCTTTGTATTTCCCTCAGTAAAGAATCTCCACAATGCCAGGAGAATTCCTGTGGATGGTAATGGTGTCATTTCTGTAATTACAGTCCTATAAACACGAGCAGCAGGAGACCAGGAGGGAAGCCTTTGTAGATAGCACCATAGGGTCTGTCGCCTTTGAGTAAATAAATAGACCTTATTTATTAAGCATGTAGAATTTATTTAAAATACTCATTTCTAACGGAAGCAATAGAAGGATATATGAATTTCCCATGGATTGCAAACCTAAAACAGTAATATTGCAATAATAGCAATATCTGAACTAGCTTTGTCTTAACACCCCTTTTAGCACCCGAGATAATGATGTTTCTCTCGATTCTATTTTAATCTGAAATACAAACAGCTTAGGCTTTGCTTGCCTTGAATCATTATTATGGTGAGGTTGAGCCATCTGTGTTTTTCTTATTCTGCTCATAGCTCCAAGGAGAAGTCTCAAAATTGAACAAGTTGGGAGAATTTCTGTGGAGTAAATTCAAACATACAGTGACATCTAAAACCCTGCAAGATTTTTATGTTGCCTGGGAACCTTTTTCTCTCTTGGATTGAGTTAGGAGTGAGAATTAATCTCACCCTGCCAAATCATTTTCACAACTCTTTGAGGTCTGGAGCCATGTTTCTTACCAAATTTTGCTCACTTCGTGTATAATCCCCCCAATCTGCTTCTTCTTGACTTCTGAGATTATAAAATTGGCTGTTTGTTTAAATCAGGATCTTTCAAGGCTCTTGTTGGGAGACTAAATAGCTTTATATATGCACAACTAGTATTTTTAAATTCGCCTCAGGAAGAACAGCCATACCCTCCTGTAATTCATTCCCTGGTTGAGACTGAGACTTTGGATAGATTTACCTTAACAGTGCTGAAAATTACCTGAAAATCTGTTGGTTTTTTGTAGCTTTAATAAAGTATAATTGACATACACTAAAGTGTACATATTTTTTTTATTTTTTTAAACATTTATTTATTTTTGAGACACAGAGAGAGACAAGAGAGAGAGAGCACAAGCAGGGGAGGGGCAGAGAGAGGGGGAGACACAGAATCCGAAGCAGGCTCCGGGCTCTGAGCTGTCAGCACAGAGCCCGACGTGGGGCTTGAACCCACAAACTGTGAGATCATGACCTGAGCAGAAGTCGGACACCCAACCAACTGAGCCATTCAGGTGCCCTGTCAACATCTGACTTCTTTCACTCGGTGTAATTATTCTAAAAGCCACCCATGTTGTCATGTGCATTAACAGTTAAAGGGAACTGGTGAAAGAGATTACCCTTGGCCTGTTCCTAACCTTATAAGGGAAATACAATTAAATATGAGGACACCAGTACATCATCTTTATTAGGTTAAGGAAGTTTCCTTCAAATTTTAGATTTCTAATAGAATGGATATTGGATTTTTTAAAATGCTTTTTCTGCATCTGTGGAGATGATCACAGGTTTTTGTTTTGTTGGGTTTTTTTTTCTTTTTCAGTCTGCCACTTTGGCAAATTACATTGATTGACTTTTTTATTTAAACCAATCTTGCATTCCTGGGATGAATTCTATTTAGTCATGATGTATTGTCCTTTATGTAGATCATTAGATTCAATTTGCTAAAATTTTGCATTGAAGCTAATGACAGATATTGTCTATAATTTTCTCTGAATGTCTCTTTCTGGTCTTCGTATCAGGGTAATGCTGGCCTCATAAAATCATTTGGGAAGTAGTCCCTCGTCTTCAAAATTCTGGAAGAGTTTGTATACTAGAATTGCTGTTATTTATTTTTCTTTAATATTTAATTTCTACTAGGGCAGAATTCCCCAGTTCAATCTTCTGGGATTGAAATTTCTTCGTGAAAATGCTTTTAACTACAAATCCTGTTTCTTTAATAGGGGCTACATAGATTATTTGTTTTTTTCCTTTTGTGACCATTGGTAATTTGAGTCTTTCAGGGAATCTGTCCCATCATTTAAGTTGTCAAATGTATTGACATAAATGTGTTCGCGGTGTTTCTTTATACCTATAATTGGTATGGGACCTGTAGTTACATTACCCTCTATCACGCCCCCTCTTGGTATTTTGTGTCCTTCTCCCTTCTCCTTCCGAAGGCTGACTGGCGGTTTATCAGTTTTATTGATCTTCACAAATATCTGACATTTGGTTTCACAGATTATCTCTATAATTTTTCTGTTTTCTATTTCATTGATTCTTGCTCTTATCTTTACTATTTCCTTTTCTACCTATATGAGACTTAATTTGCTCTTCTTTTTCCTTTTTTTTTTTTAAAAGTGGATCCAGAGTCATTGATTTGAGACTCTTTTCTAATATAGGCATTTATTTAGTGCCATAAATTTCCTTCTGAGTACTGCTTTGGCCATATCCTATGAGTTGCGATATGCTGTTTTTATTCTCATTTAGTTCAAAATACTTTTTTTTTTATTAAAAAAAAATTTTTTTTCAACGTTTATTTATTTTGGGGACAGAGAGAGACAGAGCATGAACAGGGGAGGGGCAGAGAGAGAGGGAGACACAGAATCGGAAACAGGCTCCAGGCTCCGAGCCATCAGCCCAGAGCCTGACGCGGGGCTCGAACTCCCGGACCGCGAGATCGTGACCCGGCTGAAGTTGGACGCTTAACCGACTGCGCCACCCAGGCACCCCCGTTCAAAATACTTTCTAATTCCCCTTTTGATTTCTTCCTTGAAGCTTGTTCAGAAATACGTTAATTTAGTTTCTAAATATTTGGTGACTTTCCACATGTCCTTCTGTCATTTTTTTCTAATTTAATCCCGCTCTGGCCCAAGAATATACTCTGCACTTTTTATGATTTGTATCTTTGTAATTTCCTGAAGTTTGCTTGAGGCCTCGAACATGGCCTGTCTTGATAGATGTACCACGTACGCTTGAAAAGAATGTGTTTTCTGCTATTGCTGGGTGAAGCGTTCTGTAAGCGTTAGTTTAGGTCAAAACGGTTGATAGTGTTATTTAAGTTTTCTATATCCTTATTGATTTTTTGTCTGCTTGTCCTGGCAGCTATTGAGAAGGGTTATCGAAATCCCCGGTGTTGTGGGTTTGTCTCTTTTACCTTTCTGTGCCCCCACTTTTTACTTCGTGCATTTTGGCTTTGGTTTTGTTTTAATATAATTTATTGTGAAACTGGTTTCCATACAACACCCAGTGCTCATCCCAACAAGTGCCCTCCTCCCTGCCCATCACCTGCTTCCCCCTCTTCCCCACCCTCCCATCTACCCCTTAGTTCGTTCTCAGTCCTTAAGAGTCTCTTATGGTTTGTCTCCCTCCCTCTCTGTAGCTTTTTTTCCCCCCTACTCCTCACCCATGGTCTTCTGTTAAGTTTCTCAAGATCCACAGTATTACTTCATGTATTTTGAAGTCTTCGGTGCATGAATGGTTGGGGTTGTTATGTTCTCTTGATGAAATAAGTCAGAGAAAGACAAATGCCATATGATTTCATTCATATGTGGAAGTTAAGAAACAAAACAAAGGAACAAAGAAAAAAGGAGACAAACCAAATACCAGTCTCTTAACCACAGGGAACAAACAGATGGCTACCAGAGGGGTGGTGGTGGGTGGGAGTGGGTGAAATAGGTGAGGAGGATCTTTATGAGTACCAAGTAATATATAGAATTATTGAATTACTGTATTGTACACCTGAAACTAATATAAAACTAATTCCAGTATGTTAACTATACTGGATTTAAAACTTATAAAATAAAGTAGGTCTCTTATAGGCAGCATGTAGTTAGGTCTTAATTTTTTTAATCCAATCTAACAGGGTTCTGCCTTTTAATTGGGGTCTTACTTATATTTAATATGATTGTCAGTATGATTGGGCACTTGTTTTAATAAATCTTATTAATTGATTTTATTTGTCTATTCTGTTCTTTATTCTATCTTTTCTATTTTTGTGCCTTATGTTGAATTATCTTGTAGGATTTTGATTTTATCTCTTTTGTTGGCTTTACCACTTCACGTATAGTATAAGAACCATAAACAGTATAATTTTACTTCCACCCTCCTTGTCCTATGTTATTTGCTGTCATACATTGTATACATACATTAAAAAGCCAAAATACATTGTTAGCATATTTGATTTTTTCTGCCAATTGTCTCTTAAATAAATAATGAAAAGTCTTTTATGTTGAACCACACATTTCCAATGTTCTTCACTCCTTTGTGTAGATTAAGATTTGTACTTCATATCATTTTTCTTTGCCTAAAGGGCTGCCTTTAATATTTCTTACAGTGTGGATCTGCTGGTGATTGATTTTTTTCGTTTCTGTCTGAAAAATTCTTTATGTTGTTTGCACTATTGGACATCTTCACTGGATATAGAACTCTAGGTTGACATATTTTTTAATTTCAGTTCTTAATAACAGTCACTCCAATGTCTTTTGGCTTGCATTGTTTTCAGCACAAAATATGCTTTCATTGTTACCTTTTTTCCTTTGTACATAACACATATTCTTCCTCTGGATGCTTTTGGGAATTTGTCCCTATCACTGATTTTAAGTAACTTATTATGCTATGTCCTGGTATACTTCTCTTTGTATCTGTTGTACCTCATATCGTTGAACTCCTTGCATCTGTGAGTTTATAGTTTCACCCAATTTGGATGATCTTCAGCCATCATTTCTTCAAATATTTTTCTGACCCCATCTCTTTTCTTCAGGAAATTTAATTACAAGTATATTAGGCTGATGATAGTTTTCCTACAGCTCTTTCTTATGCTGGGTTCATTTTGTTGTTGTTGTTCTTCTTGTTGTCACTTCCTATCCCTGTGTTTTATTTCAGATAGTTTCTATTGCTGTGTCTGCACAATCACTAACTTTTCGATTTAATGTCTAATCTGTTAATTTCATGCAGTATATTTTCACCTCATACATTTTAGCTCTCATCTCTGGACGTTCTGTTCAAGACTTCCATGTATCTCTTTAACACTCTTTTTTCTACATTCTTGAATATATGGAACAGTGATAACCATCTTAATATCTTTGTCCACTAATTCTGTCATCTGTGTCATTTACGTTTTCTTTCTATTGATTTATTTTTTTTTCCTTATTATGGGTCATTTTTTTCCTGCTCCTTGTATTCCTGGTGTATTTTATTTATTTGTTAGTTCATTTATTATTATTATTATTATTATTATTATTATTATTATTATACTGCTGTAACTAGTAACCACAAACTTAGTGACTTAAAAACAAATTTATTATCTTACAGTTCTGTAGGTTAGAAAGCCTCCCTGGTCTTCGTCAAGGGGTCATGAGGACTGTATTCCTTTCTAGAGGCTCCAGGCTCCATATTCTGTCTGTTTCCTGGCCTTTTCTAACTTCTAGACACTGCCCATATCCCATGACTTGTGGTCTCCTTCCATCTTCAAATCCAGCAATGACTCTCACATTAAATCACTCTGACTTTCTCTTCTGCCTCTCTCATCCCCTTTTAATGACTCTTGTGATTCTGTTGGGCTCCATGGAATAATCCAGGATAGTCTCTTTATCTTTATCTTAAGGTCAGCTGATTAGCAGCCTTGATGCTGTCTTTAGCCTTAATTCCCCTTAGCCACACAAATAACATATTCACAGGTTTAGGGGTTAGCCCAGCACACCTGGTAATTTTTCCATGGTTGCCAGACATGGTGAATTTCACCTTGTTAGGTGCTGGATATTTTTGCATTCCTAAAAAGTCCTTGAGGTTTATTATAGGACAGATTTAAATTTATTGGAAACAGTTTGAACCTTTCGAGACTTGCCTTTTAAGTTTTGTTAGGGCTGATTTTGCCCTACTCCTGTGACAGTACCTTTCTGAGTATTCTACACAATACCTCGTGAATTCTGAGGCATTTCTACTCTAGCTGAAGGGAACATGAACTCTTCCCATCTTTTGTGATCTCTATGGATTGTTCCTGGAATCCTTTGGACAGTTCTCCAGCCTTGAGTAGTTGCCCCACGTGCATACACTGATTGGCTCTCGGCTGAAGACTCAAGACGGGCCTGCTTTAAATCTCCGAGCTGTGCGTGTGTGTTTGTGCGTGCACGTGTGTGTGCCCATGTGTCCGTATGCATGTGTGTGTGTGCGGTTCTCTCAGGTACTCCACCCTGCAAACCCCTGTGACCTTGGCCTTCTCAAACTACCAGCTTTATCTTTAATCAGGGAGACTTCTGGGCGCCTCTGGGGTTCCCCCTCCCTGGGCCATAGCCTGAAACTCTCTTTTGGCAGGAATCTCTCTCGGCCAGGCAATCATATGGCTCACTTTGTTTGTTTCTCTACTCTCAGGACTCAGTATCTTGCGCTGCATGAGATCCAATATCTGAAAACCTTGTTTCACACATTTTATCTAGGTTTTTAGTTGTTTCAGGTGGGAGAGTATATCCTGTGTCTGTTACTCTTTCCTTGCCAGAGGTAGAAGTCAAACATTTGTTACTTGCCACATATTTCATTTCGATAAGGGCAACAATGATACCCAAATATTTAACCACGGCTAGGTCCTGGGCACTGACCAAACAGAACAGATAGATGCTGGGCTTAAACAGTGATGTGTCCATACTGGTGTTTACCGGCTGAAGGTCAGTCCCGTGTAGTGCTGAAACCCATAATCCATCCAGCTCAGGGTTTTGTCACTGATGGCCTTGGCAAGCCAGCAAGACCTTTGCAGTAAGACCCACCTGGATTTGAGTCCTGACTCTGACATTTCCAGCTGACCACTTAAAACTCTTCCATTCCCTAATTTTCTCTGCACTATTATAGTGAAGGCAACATAGGGTAATGTATGGGCAGGTGCCTGGCATCTTGCCTGGCACCCAGAATACTCCGTAAACATGAGAACCGCTCCCCTTCCCAAACCTTCCTCCGTGATCCATTCGGATCCCTTGGTGCTCTACCAACAGTAGAGTTTTACTCAGAGGGCCATTCACCCAGGAGAAAGAAAGGACCATCCCCCCGAGCTTTGCCTGTGGGGGAGGGGATCCAAAAGACGCAACTGTGAGGCAGCCACAGAAGGGAGAGTGGGCGTAGTGATCTTTCGAGTGAAAGAAACCTCCCTGGCGGGTTGGTACGAAGTCAGTCCACGGGAGCTCGTACCCAGCCACAGGAGAGGGCAGCGCAAGGCACGTCAGCCCCAGCCAGTTGTGGAGAGGGTGACGGCAGGGGGACAGGTACCTGAATTCAGTTAGAAGGGAGTGGCAGGAGTTGGTCTGAGACCTCTCTGCTTCTTAAGGTGATGACACTCCACAGCTGTCCTACCACAGCCCCTTGACAAACGGTGGCAAAGGGAGGACAGCATGAGGGATGCTTTTGTAGGACTGGATTTCTCTGGCATCCTCCTCAGGAATTAGGATTTACCTCTGACACATATAACTCGTTCTCCATAATCCACTGTGAGAGCATGTCAGGCATGAGCTCTACACCGATGGTCTGCCTTTTCATTTCTCTTCGGGTACTTTTCAACAAATGAAGATACTTTTTAAATTTTCTTTTTATGTTTATTTATTTTTGAGAGAGAGAGAGCGAGAGAGCAGGGGAGGGACAGAGAGAGAGGGAGACACAGAATCCAAAGCAGGCTCCAGGCTCTGAGCTGTCAGCACAGAGCCCGATGTGGGACTCAAACCCACGAACCGTGAGATCATGACCTGAGCCGAAGTCGAACGCCCAACCGACTGAGCCACCCAGGTGCCCCAAAGATATTTTTTTGTCACTTTCATTTTCTCTGAAAGTTTCTGTCTTTCTGGAAGCACACAAAGCTCAAACATTTGTCTTCAAGCTTTTTGTATCCCCAGCACCTACTGCACACCTGAGCACAAGAGCCTGTTGATGACAGACAGTATTTTTGATGGACGTGTCATTGAGTTCTTTGTTCAAAACATGGAATGAAGATATTGAGCAGAAAAGGCCCCAGGATAAATCCTCCTGAGACACACTTGATACATCCTTCCAGTTTATTCTATTTTATTTTAGTAGAACTTAGCTCTGTTTGTTCAACAAACACTTTATGCTTGAGATTATTCTTGTCCCTCGTGCCTCCGTCCCGTCGCTGTGATGGAAGGAAGTTAAATACTTGCGATAAGGTTTCCAAATTCTTTTGACTGACTTACCAAATGTATTTGAAAGAAAAAAAAATGTGATGATCTGGTATTCTGACCGTAAAAAATAATATGGAAAATTGAATAAGGGTATGAAAGCCCCAGCTAACTAACATTTCTATTCTGGCTTTCCTGACAAATGCAAATTCCCCGAACATTCCTGTGACGACAAGCAGATACAGATTAGGGAGGCCTTGGACTCTGTCTCCGACAAATCTATACTTTGTAACCTCAGTCCTCCACACCAGGGGCACTTTTGATGTAAACTCAGCCTGAAGAAAGTCTGCTGATCCCAACTGCCCTCAGTATTAAGAAGAGGAGAAAAATATATAATGATATAGCCAAAGGAAGATAAATAAAACACCGGGCAGTCCTCTGCCCTCAAAACGTCATTTGATAAATGCAGTGAAAATGACTGCTCTTGAAAGTGTGGCCCCCGTCCCGAGGGACAGCTGCTGTCTGACTTGGGTACGTATTTACAGAGTGCTCTGTGCTTGGGTTTGAGGACGCGGTGGCTCAGCTAGATAGATGCTTGCAACGAGGAAGGCCACTTGTAATTCAGAGC
The DNA here is from genome assembly GCF_016509475.1 of Prionailurus bengalensis. Taxonomy (NCBI): domain Eukaryota; kingdom Metazoa; phylum Chordata; class Mammalia; order Carnivora; family Felidae; genus Prionailurus; species Prionailurus bengalensis. The sequence goes on from NC_057343.1 coordinate 27,365,247, forward strand.
GTGGACAGGCTCTTTTCAGGATGATAGCACAGGTGCTGTGTATGCCTCCCTAATTTCGCTGCCACTTTCTAATGCGGCTGTGTACCCGTGTGTCTGTGTCACAGCGCACTGGGCACCTTAGACCAGGGGTCCTGACTTACCTCTGCGCCCCCTGCATCTAGCGCATTGCTTAGCAACCTTGTAGACGATGAATAATGTTCAATGAGCACATTCATCAGGGGGATGCAGGAGAGGGCAGGATGCCGCTCAGATCCTCAATTTTTTCAGCTGTAAAACTTAGGGGATGCCCCTAACATGGAAACGGCAGAGTTCTACCGAGTCCGTGGGTTATAGCGCAAAGAGCAAGGACCACACGCACTCACACACGCTGACACACACACACACACACACACACACACACATCCTCCCTGTCCTTCTCCCTCCCTCCCTCCTCCTCCCTCCTGCCATGTTTGTGTATACTCCAAAGCACAATAATATATGGGATAATATATTGAATTCTCTTCCTGCACAAAATAAGCACTTAGCACCATCGTGGAGCCCCAGAGGCCTTTGAAAGAGGAAAAATCTTAACTATAATTTACATTTGTGTATTGATTTCCTTGTTTGTGAATCACTGGCTTATAAATGCCCATCATATAATTGGGCCTCCGTAATAACGATGAGGTAGGCACGGAAGGTTTTGGCCTTACGTGTGAGATGAGGAACCTCCGGTGGATGGGACGGAAGGCCAGATGGGGTGCATCCTGGCTCTGTCCCTCTGCTCTGTGCACGCCTGGAGACCTCACACAGCTAGACTCTCATCACAGCCAGTACAGCCTGGACCACAGTTTGCTTCTCCCCCCATTCCAGTGATGTTGCCGACAAATGTCTTTAGTCTCCCTGACCTCCACTTCCTCATTCGTGTGTAAAGGGCGGGGGGAAGCCTTGGAGAGATGTAATGAAAACTAGCTTATTAAATGATTGAAAAAGGACTTCAAAAGTACGGTGTTGCATAAAGGTAACAGTTCAAAACTGGGTGCCTCTGGGGATGGGAATGAGAGGTAGAGCCCTGATAAAGAACAAAAACATTCTTTGAATTTACAACTAGACAGAAAATGATGAACTTCAAATGAAAATCTGGGTAATGGTCTGTGCTTTCAACCTTGAACTCTCCAGGGGGCATGTTTGGGGTATGTTTTTCATGTGAGAAATGAGTTCTCTGAGTTTTTAATATTGAGGGGTCCACACTGTAAAGGAAAACACTAGCAGACAAGGTGCTGAGAAATACTTCTCAAGGTATGCTACCCTCAGCCCACAAGGCTGAATTAGTTTTAAATGGCAATCTAGTACTTAAACCATTCCACTTTAGTTTACTTCTCTGAAAAATTACGCAAGGTGTTTGTCAGAAATGGCAGGCTATCAGAGACTATGACTTGGCATTGATGCTTTCTTTTTTTTTTAAATGTTTATTTATTTATTTATTAAAGACAGAGACATAGGACATGAGCAGGAGAGGGGCAGAGGGAGAGGGAGGCACAGAATCTGAAGCAGGCTCCAGGCTCCCAGCTGTCAGCAACATACAGCCCCATGTGGAGCGAACCATGAGATCATGACTTGAGCCCAAGTTGGATGCTTAACTGACTAACCCATCCAGGCGCCCCAACGCTTTCTAAATTAAAATGCATATCAACATGTGCATAACTCAATCTAGCCAGAGCCTTGGATGTAACAGTATTTTTAAAGTCTGGTGCTGCTTGACTTAAATTTATTAAAAAGATGTGTGTGTGTGTGTGTGTGTGTGTGTGTGTATGTGTGTGTGTAAAGAAACTTAATAACATAGGCATATTCATTTAGATGAATAAAATAGTATTTCAATGGAAAAGCTAAGTTTAAGGAGAATGATATGCCAAACATATGAATGAGCCCAGTTGGTGAATTTGGGTACAGCAAGCTAATCTTCTTGGCAGAAAAAGCAGAGAGGAAATAGCTCTGTACTCTATAATTCTCATTTCCAGGCACTGACAAACACCTTGGGCCTTTGGGGGTAGAGGGGACAACAACAACAAACAACAAACTGTCGGAGAAATTCCTCCAATGGCAAGACTATACGGCACCGCCTCTTTGAAAGGACACCAAGGCAGTGTCGTCTGATCTATACTGTGTAGTATGCACATGCAGAAAGGCACACACGCAAAAATATTTATCATTAAAGATTGAATGCAATATAATTAAACAAATATATTAAATTTTTTAAATGATGGCTAATATGTATGGAGGGCTTCCTCTACCAGGCACTATTTTAACCCCTTTATATATTTTAACTCACTCACTCCTCACAACAAGCCTGTCGATGTAAATATTATCTTTTATCTTTTCGCCCATTAAGATCTGCGGTGTAAAGAGGCTGGGAGTCAGGGCAGGAGGGCGTGAGCCTGTTCTTGAGCCCAGGGCTCTGGTGGCCCCTCCCTCCGTTGCCGCCTGGCCCTTGGATTGCTCTTTTGTTTCCATCTTCCACTCTTATTTCTTCGCAGCCTATTGTCCTGGCCCACACAGTCGAGTAGGAAAATTAAATTAATATTAGATCAGTCTGTGATTTTCAAACAACACACGACTCGGAAGTTTCCTTTAGGAGTGTTCATGATGTGTTTCCTTTCAAAAGAGGCTCTATTTTCTCCCCCAGCCGAGGGCTATATGCTGATCTCATTTAAAGAGACCAACTCTGGGTTGCTTCAATCCCTTCAAGCAGTAAGTTTAAATTGAAACCTACATAAATTGTTTAAAATAATATGATGTGAATGTTTTCTTTGAAGCTAAATATTGAATAAGTTTTCCTTTGTTCCTGTTTAAATTTATGAGATGTTACCTATCTCCCGGATGCCTTTGTAAACTGAAACTAAGGTGGATAAATAAAATCGAAAGGTTAGCCCTTGCATATTATCTTGGGAAGATGCAGGTTTCCAAGGGAAGATCTGTGAAGACGTTTACATGCCATGGACCGCTGACTGCAGAGGTCTCTATATCAATATGACGCCAGGCTATTACCGGACTTCAGAGAAGAACAGAGCGAGAAGGCATTGAATGCCAGAAAGAAATGTGTTGACATAAATTATTTAGTCTTTCCCTATATACTCAGAGGGTCCCCATCCTTAAAAAGCTAGATAGATAGGTAGATAGATAGATGGATGGATAAATACTTACGAATTAAAGAGTGCCTCTTACATGCTTGACTGAATATTCAAAAACATTTTCCAGGACTCCATAGCGTTTTGCCTCTCCGTTCTGCCCCTGTGCCATAAGTCTGTCAGTTGGTTCAAAGCACAGAACACCAATAGCTTATTCAGGCCTTTTTTTCCTACCATTATGTAACAGTCCTGCTGTACAAAGTCACATAACGTCGTACAGAGAGAAAATTAATCATCAGCTAATGAGATGGGGATGTGAAAAGAAGTTCGAAAGAAGTAATTTGGAAGCCCCAATTACGGCCTATTCCCGTGGGTCTCCCGTGGGTCTCCCATGGGCATGACTGGCTGATCCAGGTTCAGGGGTGTAAGAAGGGCATGGGGGGAAGGAAGAAGATACAGAAGGCACAGCCTCTGGGCATACACAGTGGCTTTTGCAATCTTCCAGATGAGAACTAATAGGCACCTATATAGCAGTGGGAACAAAAAACGATGATGTGGGAAAAGCCTTTCAAAGGGAAGTCTGTCTAAAAGGTTCTGGCATGTGACCACATGTGGTTGCTACCAAGGTTTTAAACTAGGAACTGAGAGGAAGGGGAATTGCCGTTAAAAGAAATAGGCAAGGGGGCGCCTGGATGGCTCAGTCAGTTAAGTGTCTGGCTCTTGATTCCGGCTCAGGTCATGATCTCACAGTTGATGAGTTCAAGCCCCGTGTTGGGCTCTGCACTGACAGTGAGAAGCCTGCTTGGGATTCTCTCTCTCCCTCTCTCTCTGCCCCTTCCCTGCTTGTGCATGCTTCCTCTCTCTCTCTCTCTCTCTCTCAAAACAAACAAAGAAACAAACAAACAAAAGAAAGAGGCAAGTCCTGAAGCTATTTACTCCATCCAGGCGTATGCAATGGAGATGAGGTCGGAAGGAAGGTCTGGACGCTGTAATCAGGGTGCATTTTGACACGCATAAAAAGAAGCATGGAGGGTGCCAGCAGGCCACAGAGCAGAGAAAATAACTTAGCAAGAGCTTATAATGCAAGGAATTAAGAGCGACGCCATGCACAGTGAGAATTTGGCATTGGCCCTCAGAACTGGGAATCAATGACTTGAGTTCAGGAGAAGTAAATGTTAGGGGGAAGGAGTCTATGCAGATATGTCTAAGAGGGTCTTCCCTGGCCAAGTCTGACTTGCAAGGAGAAATTAGAAGGGGTGGGAACTTTAAGAAGGAGCTGTCTTGCCATTGTATAGATTTTGAGGGCCGGGAGGGAAAATTCGAGACGGGAGGAGAACCTAAGAACCAAGGTTTGGGCGGGGGGGGCACCTGGGTGGCTCAGTCGGTTAAGCATTCCAACTTTGGCTCAGGTAGTGATCTCACGGTTCATGAGTCCGAGCTCTGTGTTGGGCTCTGTGCTGACAGCTCAGAGCCTGGAATCTGCTGTAGATTCTGTGTCTCCCTCTCTCTCTGCCCCTCGCGTGCTCACGCTCTTTCTCTTTCTCTCAAAAATAAACATTAAAAAATTTAAAAAAAAAAGATTTTGGAAAATCCAATGGAAAATGCAAACTCTTGTATTTAGTTTTAAAACATCAACTGCAAAGTTGCATAACGGCATCCTGCAGAGACACAACACACGTGTTCTAGTTGAGTGAGGTTAGTTGATGCATGTCAGCTCCGTGATGGGACTGTCAAAAGTCTCGTGCCGTGAGATGACGTGAAGCTTTCCACAGAGGCCTGGCACAAAGCAAGCATTCAAACGCGACCATTGCTTTTTAATCATAATGTACCAAGTCAGCCGAAAGCATAGACTTCAGAATTAAGAAGGGTCGAAATCCCTGCCAGTCCTATAGGTCAGCTTCTATTGGGGCCTATTTCTGGGACTAACCCCCTAGACCTCAGAAAGGGTGGGTTTTAGAGGAAGTCACTTGTGGAAAGGCTAAGGGGAGCAGGGTCCCTGAGGCCCGGCAGGTGCTCCTATGAGCTTTCTTCATGGATTTGACCAGCAGCGCGAGGACAGGGGAACAGACTTGTGACGACAGCCCAGGAGAGCAGAATAAAGACAATGGAGTTACTCCAGGATATCAGGTCCCGAGGCAACATACGAGACAGGTAAACTTCTCACCGTGAAACCGTTAGTAGTGGAATGCACAGTCTTGGGAAGTCGTGAACATCCTGTCAGTAGCTGCGTCTTAGGGACGGCAGGCTGGACAGACACTGGGGGACTCAGATGCACACTGGTGAAGCAGCAGGGACTCCGGATCCTAATTTCAGTCCCTCTCTTAACTAGCTGTGTCACTTTGGGCAAGTCACTTCACCTGTGTGAGCCTCGGTTTTCTCATCACGAAATCAAGAGGGTAGGAACTAGGAAATACTCAGATCTCTTTCAGCTTTGAAAATTCACTGTGGTGAGGCCCAGCATCCTTTGCTTCCTGGTCAGACTGAACCCCTGCACACCTGCCTGGCATATGCCAGCACTGTTTTCATGCCTCAGCTGGGCATGTGCCTCAGTGACTGAAGAGTGGGTGCCAGCAGGTCCAGGGGACAGAACGTCTTACTCCGAGTGTGACAGGTGAGGCCTCTGTACTGAGCTCTGGCACCAAATTCAAATCGCCCAGCCCCCAGCGTGAGTGACTTTCACAGAACCTTTGATAGGCTTTTACCTCCTGCTCACTCCAAATTTGGTTTTCGGGTGCAGGCTCCACGCACAGGAAAGATCTGACAGACTTCTTTCGGCAGTCGTTGCTTCCCTGAACCAATTTTGGTGCAAATTTTGAAATTCTCTTCACTTGTGTTATAGTTTCAAATATGGACACAGATCTCCTCACTCAAGTCAACAGTACTTAAAATAGCCGTTGACGGCTGCATTCCTCTGTTCTGCCAGCATTCTATCTGCAGTCAAAGGAGACAGAGGGTTTTATTTATGGAACGAGGCCTTTGTTTACAACGTGAGCACAGCAAGGCTCCAGGAGCTCACTTTGGGTGTACATCTTGGGTGTAAATAGAAAACATATCTCACCACCTTTGGGACTCTTTGGAAAGATCACAAAAGCATTTTCAATGTTGCTTTCTTAGATTCTGCTTGTAGGCATTCACTTATCTTATAAAGTACACCGTTATGTGAACTTATCATCTGTGGGGTTGATTTGTTCTTAATAAATACGTGGCCATCTTCAGGGTTGGTTTTTTGTTTTTGTTTTTTTTTTTCCACAAAGGGAAAACATAAGAGCAATTCTGCCTCCAGGGGACTGGTTTTGAACATTTCTTCTAAGAGAACATTCAGAAATATGTTTTGTATTTATGATCCTAGTAAATATATTTTGAGAATACCTTTTCTACATGCCCATAGAAGTCATGCCCTTGAGACTCAGGTCAGCTGTCCCCCACTCCAGCATCCCTCCCATGACCCGTCCCCCATATTAGTTTCCCAGAACTGCCGTAAGAAAGTACCACAACCCGGGATGGCTTAAAACAGAAACGTCATTCCCTCAGTTCTGGAGGTAAGAAGTCAGAAATCAAAGTGTCGGCATAGCCATCCTCTCTCTGGGAAGGAACCAGGGAAGAATCTGTTTCCGTGCCTTTCTCCTAGTTTCTGGTTTTTGATAGCAGTTCCTTGGCTTGCCACGACATAACTGAATCTCTGCCTCCATAGTCACGTGGCATCCTCTGTATGCCTGTGTCCCTTCTGTCCTCGTGAGGACATCGGTCATAATAGATAGAGCCCACCCTAATTGAGTATGACATTATCTTAACTTGATTACATCAGCAAAGACCCTATTTCTAAATAAAGTTACATTCACAGGGACCAGGGGAGTTGAGACTTCAACATATCTGTTCAGGGAGACACAATTCAAACCATAACGCCCATATCCCAGTATGGTTTCTGCGCCCCCCCCCTTCTCTGTGTTTCCATAGCACCTCCTATTTAAATGTCTCACAACAGTTGTCATACTCTATTGTCATTTTCTCTTTAGTTGTTTCTGCCGCCGGACTGTCACTTCGTGGAAGGAAGGATTCCTATATTATCTTTACAGGCAAAGTACCTACCAGAGCAGCCAGCATTTACAAGGCGCTCAAATGTTTGTCAAAACAAATACTTCGCCATCACCATCATGACCCTTTATGTGTATACAGTATTAATAACATGTTTATAGCAGCTTACATAAATATTATTATACATAAAATACATATTTATAACATTGCCTATAAGTGCGACCATTTGTTACACACTTACCATGTGCCAGACGTTATGTTAAACACTTCAGATTTTTTTTTAAACCCCATTTAATCCTCTCAAGAGGATTAAAATTTAGATGTGATTATCCCCATTTTTCAGATATTATAAATGAGGCTTAGGAAGGTTAACCTTCCCGAGGTCGTGTAGCCTCAGGAAAGACCCAGGGCCTGACCACAGGGACATTTGATTGCAGATTTGGGCTCCTGACACGCTGATATCCTGCCTTCACACAGGCTGTCCTCTCCGATGCTCCCATTCTGTGGAGGTGGAATCTCCGGTTCATGTTCACGTTTATCTGCAGAAGACCCTGAAGCCCAGAGAGGCTAAGGGATCAGTCAGCCTTAGCTGACTCAGCTGTGCCCACGTCCTTCCAGCTCGAGTTTACCTTTTTAAAAACTGGTTTCCTGTGTTGATCATGACTTTTCAAGAATATTGGAGAAAAGGAGGACATGTAATGAAAAAAAAAAAGAACATTCCCAGAACGCCTGGGTGGCTCAGTCGGTTAAGCGTCCGACTTCAGCTCAGGTCATGATCTCGTGGTCCGTGAGTTCGAGCCCCACGTCAGGCTGTGTGCTGTCAGCCCAGGGCCTGGAACCTGCTTCGGATTCTGTGTCTCCCTCTCTCTCTGCCCCTCCCCCACTCACTCTTTCTCTCTCTCTCTATCTCTCTCAAAAATCAATAAACATTAAAAAAAGAAAAGAAAAAAGCGTTCCTTTAACAGTCTGAGTTTAACGGACATTGTAGAAGAGTAGGTCCTGTCAATTGCAACGAGAAACTATCATGAGAAACAGTGTCCATCATGTATCCTAAATGCCCAATAAACAGAATGTCCTCACATACCACGTAGTTTCTCTGTCGAGTGAGAAGGGATCATATTTTGAGACAATAAGTCCTCTGAAGAAAGGACAGGAGTTTCTGCTCGTTTGCCTTGCTTCTGGTGTCTGTCTTGCTTCTCCAGCCTGGGATCCAGCTCACGTAACCTCCCCGTCGGTTTCTCTCAGCCTCTGACCCCTCTGACACGTTGTTGCCACACCTCTACCCGGATGGAGTCAGAACGTGGATCAGGGTGGTTCAGGTCCCGTGACCTGCCAGCAGCATCCCCTGCAAAGCTGGCCTGCCTGGTCTCGTGTTTTGTCTGCTGCTCATGATCTCTGCCCAGGACTAGACCTAATGCTAACCTTTGGCTAGCCTGACTCCTGCCTCTTTTTTCATATTATTCTCTTGGAACGCTGTGCCCTGCCTTCTGGGCCACACTTGTTCCTGGCACAGACAGTGCACCTGTGTCCCCCGAGCCTCAGCTCAGCCCAGCATGCACACCCACACCTAACCTAGTTCGGTCCGGCCTTGACAGAGATAGGCCTCGATGGCCTTTCTTTCGAGGGAGATCTAGTTCTCATTTCAAATAGGTAGACATCAGTGAGGCACTGATGGGAAAGGGGGCTGGCCACTGCTAGGGGCAGCAGACAAATTGAGAAGGAGGGATGGGCGGGCAGCACAGCCGGCAGGGGGCCTCGGCCTAGAAAGTGCACATCCGACCTTTGGTGGCCACCGTCCCAGGGAGAATAAAGCCAGAATGTACTGGCTCGAACAGCAAGATGCGGTCTCATCTAATCTGACTCCCGCGGCCCCTCAGGACACTGGGGTCACACTGTCACACTGTCGCATGCGGACCATGCTGTAGCACAGACAGTGGTTTGGAATTCCCCAGGCCCATCAGGCTCTTCCCAGCGGGCCCCTTCCTGGGCTGACCTCTGAGCCTCGGTTTTCTCAACTCTTCTGCTGAGTTTGGTGCCCATCTTTCATGTTCTCCTTAAACACTGTGATTTCCCCAAGTGGGGGACGTATTACAGTTCGCGACGCCAGATCCTTGCAGCGGTAGGTGCCCAGTAAGTGCCAAATGAATGAGTGAAAGAAAGAAACTGTCGTGCCTGAATACAAGACCCTAACCTCCCCTCTGAAAAAATGCTTGCCCAATTGATGAAACACTCACTGGGCTGTGTATGGATCGGTAAGCAGGACTTGTGTTCCTGCTTTTGTCTTGTCCGGTTAGGAGAAGACAACCAGAAAGAATCATTGGCTCAGCTTTGGCCTTAGCACCTGCTTGCTTGGCTTGGCCTCCTTCCAAGGAGAAGCCGGACAGGGCTGCCGTCTTTGAAACAAATAGCCCTTCCTCTTGTTTAAGTATGGTTTCTGAAAGAAAGTTCTACTCTCTACTTAATTGGATTCTTTCGTGCTGCAAGTTAAGCCTTCTTCCTCTTTTCCGTGAGTGGAATTATAACTCATTATCTCTGAAGTTCACAGGGGTACCTTTTCTAAGCAAGACAAGGAACTGCCTCTTAGAGCTTGAATTCTCTCTTCACCTTTGTCTTCCTGTGCATCTGTCTTTCTCCGACTCCCCAAAATTGTGCGTTTCCTTTAATGAGTTAGTACAGAATAGGTTCCTGTGCCATTTGAGAAAACAATTTCCATCTGTTCGTATATTGTTAACAAGTAATGGGTTCTTATTTAAAAAAATTAAAAAAAAAGGTCTAATCCTTCCCTACTTCCTCCTCTCAAATACTGAATCTCCGATCCTTTGAGGTCCAACATAATTTAAGTGTTAATTCCTTTCTAAGCTCTTTTCAAGCTACTGTACTCACCATGCAGATTTCATTAAACCTCAGAGTCTCTTCATATTGATGTCTCAGAAAAAGCAAAGTAACGCTTGCTCTATATTAAAATACTTTGCTCAAGAGCAGTGTCTTTTGTCCCCATTTATTTATTTGGCCTCCCAAAAGAAAACAGAAGTGCGTTACGACTAAAGAGAACACAAGCGCCGGGCTTCACATCTCATTTGTGAAAAACATCTGGTTATTACAATTCACAGGGTTTGCTGTCCTGAGCCGTTTCAGCCTTAAATCACCCTGTGTTGGCAAACAACAGAGAGGGCCAGGCCAGGAATGAAACAGATGAACCTTATGTACAGAATGAGATTAAATAAAAGCATATGCATGCCAATATTTCGATTTCTAATATATTCACCTTGAAAGGCAATCTGTTGCTTCAGTGATCATCATCACTGAAGTCCTTGCAAGCAAATTTCTTAAGATGGGACACTGAAAGCCATTCTGTTCGGGAACTTCCCCTTCAGACTTGGCATCTGGGACGGAAGGATACGTCTTAACTTTTTTAAAGGGAGGAGTGAATGTTCACTGGTGACATAGATCAGGTGAAAGATCAAGTCGGTTCATTCGAATGGAAACTTTGAAATAGTCAAGAGACGCATTTAAATACAGAGCCAGAGACCTAAGGGCCCCTGTGCGGGCTCTGCCTTTTGTTTGCTTTGTGGTGTTGGGGATTTCACTTAACTGCTTTAAGCCTCAATTTCTTTGTGAAATGAGAAAAAAGACCTGGGAAACTTCATGAGGACTTCAAATGACTAACCAAAGTGCGAGTCTTGTCTCTGTCACTTCCAAGCCTTTGTGTCTTTTGTGTATCACTTGTTTTGAGCGGTGTCAGCACAGAATCCCTACTCCTGCTCTAAGAGATTATTCAGCCAAACCATCCCATGTTACAGATGAAGAAACTAAAAACCATAATTACAGAAGAAGTACCTAGGATGTCAAGACGACTCCTCCGAACAAGAATGCTCATTTGGCATTTAGATTTAGGACTTTTTTTTTTTTTTTTAAACCAAAGCACAACTGGAGAAAAGAACGCTCATTTTATTTAAGTCGTGCTGGCACATTGTCAAGTTAGATGGATCTCCTAATAAATGGGACAGCAGTCCTCCTGGGGTTATAGATCGGGATCACCCTGCTTATGCTGTTCAACCCAGAAAGAGAGTGGAAATATCCAGGGTAGCTGCAGGAAAGCTATGACAAACCTTTTCCCAGAAAGGAAAAGGTTTTGCTGGTGATTTCTATGCACTGGAGTATCTTAGTAAACAGAGGGCGTGACTGTCACTTCTTCTGCCTCTGGGCTTGCTGGACCTTTCGGCACAGGTAAGCAAAGGGTGAGGCCATGCCACTAAGGCAGGGGCTTTCCAGGGTCAGAAGGGCCAGGAGGGAGGAATGGGAATGATCTAGGACGACGAGCGAGAAGAGATAGGAGAGACTTTCACGGCTGAGGAGTAGTGGAGGGTCACCATGACTACTCCCGGTGATCTGTGCTCCTGTGTGTCTACCTGGAACATCATCACGCTCCCAGGGAGACTGTCTGCTTTCTGCAAACAGAAAAACTCTCGGGAGAGGGATCCCCTTGCAGCTACTTTTAGGCACTCAGTACATTATTGTAACAGTCCCTGCTTGTAAATAAATCTTACTCATTTAGGATACGAAAATCCCTGTGTATCATCTTTGCAGTTACTTGTTTCATTACCGCGCACGCGCGCGCACACACACACACACACACACACACACCAACACCACCAAAAAACAACTCATTGCTTATATTGGAAAACCCATTCCTTTTGCCCCCTTTCATTTTTTTTTTTATACAGGGCGTAAATTTGTTGTTTTAATACAGGGCATAACGATTTCAGAAGGGTTGGTCAATTATTTGTTGATTGAATTAGAGGAAGAAAGTGTGATTATCCAATAGAATCCAGAAATGTACAGCTCATTTTGTGCCTCATGTATATAACCGAGCCATGGTAATTATAATCACTCGTTGTTTTTTGTTTCCTGGGGGAAATAGGTTAGGTTGGACCTGAATGTATCTTTATAAAGTATGCACATATAAATTGAACTTTTCTAAATCTAGGTCACTCGGGTAAGAAGGCTCTTTTGATAAAACCAGATTGACAATTAGATTCACAGGGCACTTCAATGTTAAATGGTATTCTTCCCACATTCTGGGTCATAAGGCAGTGTAAACAATACACTGCTGTTAAGAAACAGAAAATCACATTCACAATAACCGCAGAGCTTCATGGTGCGTGGTTTTCCACTTTAATAGGCTGTGTTCTGTTCTGCCATGTTAATATCTTAAGTAATATGATTTTCTTTTCATGTAACTTTAAGTTCATCTTTTATTTTCTCTTTAGCTTTCTGGAATAGCTTTCTATAATGCTACATCTTCAGGAGACATTCCTAAAAAATAAATAAATAAATAAAAAGCATAAAGCCGAATAATCTTTGCAAGCAAACAGCAAAAACAACAATGAAAATTGATTTCAGATCCTCCAGCCAAAATGTTATCTTGTGTACTTTTCAGACTCAATCTGTGTTCCAGGCTTTGATCCAGGCCTCAACATGATGACTGGGATCACCCCCATTAACCCGATGATTCCAGGCCTGGGGCTGGTACCACCGCCACCACCAACAGAAGTGGCTGTCGTCAAAGAAATAATCCACTGCAAAAGTTGTACTCTTTTCCCTCAAAATCCAAGTAAGTGTTGCCTGTGAAAGATACTCATCAATTTAAACTTCTTTCTCTTCTTTCTTTTCTTTCTTTCTTTCTTTCTTTCTTTCTTTCTTTCTTTCCTTCTTCCTTCTTTCTTTCTTTCTTTCTCTCTCTTTCTTTCTCTTTCTTTCTCTCTTTCTTTCTTTCTTTCCTTCTTCCTTCTTTCTTTCTTTCTTTCTTTCTTTCTTTCTTTCTCTTTCTTTCTTTCCTTCTTTCTTTCTTTCTTTCTTTCTTTCTTTCTTTCTTTCTTTTTCTTTCATGTAGCATTGTATTCACTTTCAGATCTGACTCAGAATTCTTCCACATGCAGGCACAAAGTGGAGGTCCATTCTCCATGAGGCCTTTGTCTCTAGATTAGCCCAAATGGATGGGGATATGTCCATGTGTTGTATCCAGGAGCTGAACTGACACCTGAAGGCAGTATGTGTGATTTGGGGATATATATCCAGCATTAAGAATCTTTTTGCATGCAATGACATCTAGCATTTGCTGCAAAACATAGTGTGAAATATGTGAGCATTTCCATCCATCGTCACAAATGTAGGAGAAAAACTCTGAAATGTGCTTTGCTAGATGGAAAATTGAATTAATTTAGCAGTTTGCAATTTTGGGGGGAGGCTGCATCTCAGAGTTTCTGTGCCAAATTACATTTGCTTGAAGGAAACATACATTCGATGACATAAATGAGCCAGATTTTTTTTTTTTAATTTAGGCTCAGATACTAAGTTTATGGGCTTAAATAGCTAAAATTTTTTTTTTATTCATATTAATCAGTGTTGCCTTTTTGAAGTGGACTTTTCAGGAGATTGCTTTAGTAATCTACATGTAAACTAGGTAAAATGTTGTGACAGTATAGGTTTTATCTTTTCCTGCAGCCTTCCCCCAGTGTAATCATTTGCTCATTTAAATGTGAATAATAATTTTTTTTTAAAAAAGTGGTTTTTCAGGCCCGATGTTTGGTGTTTCCCAGCCCAGCAAGTACTGCTTTCGGGTTGTGTTCCCAGTTTTCTGCCTTGCTGATCCATTATCCCGCAAGGAGACAAAGCCGATAACAAGCCCAAGTTTTCCATCATGTTGTCATTTCATCATGCTTTGTCCTTTGTGAGGTTTTTTTCCCCCTGTTTTCTGGGCTTCTGTATTATGAAGGAGAAATGAAATTATGCTAACACTTGCATTATCTCTGTTCACGGACAAGCATAGCCAGTCTGTGTAGAAAGGAACACAGAAAGTTCAGGTTGGGGAGGGGAGAGGAGGTGAAAACAAGGCAGCCTGCCAGCCTTGTAGGTCGGTGTAGAAATCTATCCTTCCTCAGAATGGACACAGTTACTCTTCAAGTGTCACTTTCACCAGGTGAGCCAGGAAGAGGGCAAAGAAATAAAAGTCACAACCCCTCTGTTTTGTTGTGATTAATAGATCTTCCACCTCCTTCCACAAGAGAACGACCTCCTGGGTGTAAGACCGTGTTTGTCGGGGGATTACCAGAAAACGCTACTGAGGAAATTATTCAAGAAGTCTTTGAGCAGTGCGGTGATATTACAGCGATTCGGAAAAGCAAGAAGAATTTCTGTCACATTCGCTTTGCAGAGGAATTCATGGTTGATAAAGCCATTTACCTTTCCGGTACTTTGCATTACATCGGGGGTTTCTCAGCATTTTGTTACGTTTTGTGATGTTAATATGAGCTTATTCCCTTTTGCCTTAATGTACAATAAAGTCCTCACAGTTAGGGGCTGGAAAAGGAGGAACTCTGCCTTTTCCTTGGCTGCCAGAATCTCTATGCTAAGTCTGTGAGCGTTCCTCGCTGCACGAAGGGTTGCCCAACACCAGTCTTTAGGAATTCCACTGAGGTTCTAATTAATGTTCTCAAGTGCTTATTAGATGAAAAGCAATATTATGAAGACTGAGGGCCATTATTATTATTGGATGCCATTCCCGGGAGGAATAAGGTATGCTCTCGGCACAATTTCAGTTTTCCGGAAGTGGCTCACTTTCTAGACCCCAGGGTAGCAGGTCAAGATCAGTTCCTCGCAGGAAGCAGCCTGATGTCATTGCCACTTTAGGGGAAGGCCCGATATCATTGCCCAATTGCCAGTGCACTTAGATTGGTGAAGGCTACCCCGTGATATCTGCTGCTTTGGTGCCAGCTCATAGGGGAGATTTTTACAGATGCTGAAATTAGACCCAGTGCCGCCTATCGCTCTGTGGCTGTTGGATCCACTGTAGGGAGTCTGTCATCCGGGCCTTTACCAAACCGAAGAACTACGCATCTGGTATTGGTATGTGGCTTTAGAAAGCTGTGCGCTTAGATTCAGCTCCCTGACATTCCCTCACACTCTCCATCTCGCATGTTTCCCATCCATCACTCTGCACACTACCTCCCCGTTCCGGAGGCAAAGCTCATGAGGGAAGGTGAGAAAAGAATGGGGGAAAAAATAACCTGAACGCCCCTGCCAGGCTTAATTTCCGCAGGCAGCTCCCTTCCCCCCACGGAACACTCTTGCGAACCCCAGCCGCCTCGGGGTTATTCCAACACTGCTGTGACTTTGCGGAGTAGAGCTGGCGTAGAGATGTGGAGGACTTTAAAAACCCTTATTCCAAGAAAACCTAACAAAGTGGGGAAAAACTCTGAAAGCCTTCTGAAGGAGACGGAAGACGAAACACAGAGGAAAATATTTTACAGCGCACAAACAGCTACGTGTTTTGCTTCCCATATCTTCTGGGGCCACAGCATCAGAGTACTCTTGTTACACACACAGGTGGTGGCTCTGTCACCAGCATGCCTGGCGACGGGTCTCACTGGTCTCAAGTGCCTCGGGCTAGAATACCTCTCCCTGGCTTCCATTTTCTCATCTGCAAAACTGAGGCAGCAGCAGTACTAACTTATAGGATTATTATGAGGAACGAATCAGCATAATGGATATTAAGTGCTTAGCAGGGCACCGACAACAATAGGAACCATCCAGGAAATGGTTGTTTTTAACACAAATATCCTGAAGATGATAAAAGAAACACGGATCCTTATTTCTCACGGACCCTGCCTCGGAAAGCCGGGTTCCAATCACAGCTCTACCAATAAAAGTATTACTTTACCCCACCTGATTAAATGAGAGGGTTAGAGTAGATCAAAAGTGCTTTTCAACGCCAACATAACACAATGTTTAGACCCAGTCAGAAGCGCCTTGAGACGTCGCCAAAGATGAACAGGCCCAAATTTAGGCACGTGGAAGGTATTTCTCTATTGATTCCTTGATGCTAGGCTTTGCCCCACTTGGACCCTGGTCCTGCTGCTTAGCCGGGCGCCTGATTGCTCCTTGGTCTGCCCCTTTGCGGCAGGGAGAGCCCACAGCTAAGGCCTCCCCTCCAGCTTCCCTGCCTGGGGGCACAGGGGTCTCCCAGCTTTACCTCCATCGCCTTAGGAAGGTTGCACATCAGTCCGGGGAGGATCTGGAAGGCTGCTTATTTGGAGGGGTGGGGGGTGTGGGGACAGAAGGCTGCCCCTCTCGTGTGCAAGCTCCTGCAAGCCCGTGCCCAGCTGGAAGGCCTAATTTTAGGACCGTGTTCACATTTGAAGGCCAAGCTAATTTTAGGCTCAGCCTCATCAGGATCTCTTTTTAAGGCCTTAATGATGATGTGTCGGTGAAAGAGAGGGTACATTTTGGAACAGAAATATCTGAAAAGCGATGCTCTGGACACGGGCAGGAGAAAGTCCCTTGGCCAGTGGGGACTGCTAGCCAGTCTCAGGTGGTGCCATCCGCTCAGCTGTTATGTATATATCACCGTGGCCTGCCGACTTGTTACGTCGCTATGGCCCAGCACCAAGATACACTCTGCTTTAGCATGAATTCTGCTCATCTATGACGGGATGTTTACGTGTGTCGTAGGTATCGTTAGGTCTTCCCATTTTTAGAGAACACCATTTGAACCTAGGAGGGAGAAGGGCACAACAGGAATCAGATGTGAGATCTGTTTTGTGTTTGCAACTTCTCAAAGGTGTGAAGTGCCCTACAGGGGAGAAGTCAGCCTCTACAGGGATTTTCAGCTGAGCTCCAACCCAAATGCCAAGATAATCCATTGAAATCTACCATAGAGATCTTGAACATCAGCGCAGGGCAGCCTGGCATTTCACAGTGGTGTCTCATTTGCAAAGCCCCTACACAGCAAAAGTGCTCACTTTGCTGTCTCCTCTGGCAGCCCCAACAGCTGTGATCCTGCTGGGACCTGAATTTCTGTTTTGAAAATCTGAGTGCCCCAAACTGAAGAGCAGCCTCAAAGCCAAGTCTTCCTTCATTTGAAGTTAGGCTAGCTGTCTGGTTTCAGTTCTGTTTGCGTTGATGTCTCAGATCGAGTGTCTGCACATCATCTGCTTGTAAGTTGGGTAGCTCGCCGCAAATCCCCCAAAGATTTCCAGGCCCCTGTTTTTGGTCTAGCTCCGCGTTCTTGCGCGGGCTCCCGTGGCCTTCAAAGATCGCGTGGACAATTTGTGCAGTGCTGCGTGCCAGATGAGGTAGTGCAGGGCTGTAAGGAAGGCAGCAGCAAGGCCTCTTGATTGAAGGTAAAATATTCTCCCGCGTGCCCCAGAGGATAAGTGGAAATAAAACAGCATTGCAAAATTGCCTTGGTGATTGTGGCTTTTGCAGCTGCTGAGAGAGAATTGAGCAGCATTTTCTAGGGGAATGAAGCGGTAACATGTGAGTGAGGTGCTGCGGAATTTACTTTGTGGATCTTTTTAAATATCACAGATATTCTTTATTTACTCCTGCTCCACCTTTTTCTAAAAAGAATTTAAGAGCACTTACGCAATGGAGTTACCGTAAATCAAAAATAGAAAAAAAACAAAGCCATAAAATCGGGGAGCCGGGAGGGAGAACGCTACGTGCCAAATTTGTTTCGGAGCTTCCTGGAAGCCAGAGGGAAGAAGGAGTTCCTGTAAGTGTCCTGGTTCTTGAAGTCATCCTCTTAGTAACAGTGGCTTGCAAGATGGGTAGGTGACCCTCTGAGACGCCTCCCAGGAGGGGGGTTATCCCCAAATCCCTAATAAGCTGAACTTGGTCGTGCTTCCTGATCGCTGGGGAGAAGGGTAACTGCTTCCCACCTGCTACGGGCAGAGCGCCCTTGCTATGGGCAGAGAAAGAGGCAAAAGCACCCGTATCGCGCCCTCGCTGAGGGCCTGGGCGACGCTTTGCCCTCATCGTGCTGGTGACCTTGTGACGGGACCGGCCTTTCCGTTGCTTTCAGGTTACCGGATGCGATTAGGGTCTAGCACGGACAAGAAGGACTCGGGCCGCCTCCACGTGGACTTCGCCCAGGCCAGGGACGACTTCTACGAATGGGAATGCAAGCAGAGGATGCGCGCGCGCGAGGAGCGGCACCGGCGCAAGCTGGAGGAGGACCGGCTGCGGCCGCCCTCGCCGCCCGCGATCATGCACTACTCGGAGCACGAGGCCGCCCTGCTGGCCGACAAGCTGAAAGGTAGGAGGCCGCCGACCTGGGCCTGCCCGCTGACTGACGGAGGAGCCCTGTGATCCCCAAGCACCCCCGGCGTCTCCGCCCCTACACCTGCTGATTTCCTGCAGGCGAGGTCACCCCCGAAGCTTCCCCCTGCCGCCTGGGACAGAGCCCTGCCTCTTCCCGCCTGTGTCCTCCGTGCAGGTGTGTGTTGTCACTCAGCACGACTCACGGAAGGAGGGGAGAGGAGTCGCACGCAGAAGGCCCAGAGCTGGCTCCTGTCTTCCCACCTGTGACGAATGAGCTAGGCTAGTGTCCCCTCCCGTGGTCGGGATCCCTGCCTTCAGAGATGGAGTTGAAGGGTCACTGCTAACACCTATGGAATAATTGGGGGCAGGGGGCACTAGTGTATGTCACTTCTTTAACGTTGGCTGTGCTCCTCTCACGTGTTTGATGCTGTGGGGGAATAAAGACAAATGGGGGCTTTAGTACCTGCCCCAGGGAGCTACAGATGATTGGGGAGGGGCCGGAATTTTAAGTCAGGACCACGTGTATGCGTGAATTCCCTTCCATCATCCATGAGAGTTGTATCATCTGGGCCGCATCTGCATTTTACAGGCAAGTGACGAGTGACGGTCAGACCTTCCTCAGGCCGTTGGGCGTGTCGGGTTTTAAGGAGAGAAGGCAGGTTGCAGTCACTGGCCGCATGTAGGTGTCTCAAGTAAGCGATTAACTCAAGTCCAAAGCCAATGGCATGATTGCCAACCGATGTATGAGCAACGTGCTTTGGGAACACAGGGGCGAGTGTCAAGGAAGGTATATCAAGAAAATCGTCACAGAGGAGAACTGCGCGGGAGAAACAAGGGTCCCCCCTGCCCCCCAGGAGAAAAAGGGCCTAAATACATCCTGGTCAGAGGCTGGAGCCCCAGGAGAAAAGACACAAGGAAGCAGAGAGGAATTTGGCCCAGGAGGAGAAAGGCACGTCACCTGTCCCAGGGTACACGAGAGCTGCATGGCAGTTTCTAGAGCGAGGTGAAGTGGGAAGAGCAGTTGGGGGCCAGCGGGCAGAGTCCTGAAGGCTGCCGCTGGATTTGGGTTTTGTTCCTTAAGCAGCGGAGAGGCCATTAAAGATTTCTCATGGGAAGAGAAATGTGATTGATCGCTTGGAGTGTTTTAGAGCATAGCTAGTATATTGCTGGGAATGTGTAAAGTGGACTGGATGTTTTCATTAAATGAAATGTATGAAAGCTGCCCAAACCTATTTTAGGAGGATAGGAGGTTGACATTCTATATCTTTAAAAGAGAATTCTTTTATTTCTTCTAAACTTTATTTATTTTGAGAGAAAGACAGTGAGTGGGGGAGGAACAAAGAGAGAGAGAGAGAGAGAGAGAGAGAGAGAGAGAATCCCAAGCAGGCTCTGCACTGCAGCACAGAGCCCAACGTGGGGCTCGAACTCACGAACTGTGAGATCGTGACCTGAGCCCAAATCAAGAGCCAGACGCTTAACCGACTGAGTCACCCAGGCACCCCGAGAATTGTTTTGAAACGGACTTCTGCTTCTAGCCGTTTTCCACCCGGTCCGGCCTTGAGAACCCCTAATCAGCTGCAGTTGTGACTGAAATGCCCCACTGTGACTACCAGGCCAGTCTTGCTTGTTGTGCTGCTCTGAAAGGGCCTGTCTTACAGACGTAAACACATAGGTCATTGTCCCTTCAACAAAAAGCATACACAGTGCAAATACAGGCATCATCTCCCCTTTCCATTCAGGCTACAAATCACAGGGAGTGGCCAGGAGGAGAAAGAACAACATCCTCAGGCGGGAATGTGGATTTTGGAACAAATTGGGTTTTTTTCTTTAATATCCTGTACATTGTGTATTATCGGCTTACGCGCTACACCTAGACGTGACAAAAACCAGCACCTTGGTTCTGTGACCTCTTAGAGGAGTTTCACAGAAGTCTGGCATGCCCCTGTTCTTTTTAAGAAACCCGCACGGAAATGTCTGTGCATGTAAGAGGAACGTGGCATTGCCTTCCCTGCTGGAGGATCACAGATTGGGATGTCAATTTGGTGAAGTAATTTGCAAGCTTTGCCATTTCAAAAATATATATTTATATAGATGAGTATAATTTGCAGAATTTCGAAGCTGCACCTTTGCCAAGTACTGTGTGATCCCTTGAGAGAACAGATTGGAAAATTTAATAGATGGCAGTTACAGTAGAATGAACTAGCTGGGGATACATCTCAGGCAACAGTCAGGTAATATCAAGCTTGACAATTTCAACCCAAGCACAGAGTTTGGAATATAAACAGCATTTAATTGCCTAGGAAATTGGCTGCCTCGGAGAGGAAATCCACTCCATGCTCCTTATAACGCTTCAAAGCCAGACAGGAGGAGCCAAGGAAACTGCTGCCCTGAAGATGATTTCATTGATGTAGGGATAAAAAAAATAAAAAAATAAAAAAAATAAAAAAAATAAATGCAGTCAAAACCCAAGGTAAAGAAGCCTGGATAAAAAAGAAAATGGAAATGCAATCTGAAAATACCTAATTGGATTTGATTTTTTTTTTCTCCTCCACTGAGAAATCATACTCTCTTAGGTTTATTCCATGTTCCCCCATTTTACATTGTACTTGTTTATTCTTGCAGTTTCCTTTCGGAAAATCAGCTTTATCTAGCAACATCTGTACAAGCCAACCCTATGTATGACCCACAAGGCCCTCCACTGCATCCTGCCTAGGGTTAAAACAATGCACATAGTAAATGCTTAATTCCTTTCTCTCTTCCTCAGCTATTTGGATCTCTTGAGTATGTTGCATTTCTGGGCAGTGGTGCCACCGGGCGTGATCGGAAATGTGCAGGCAGCCATCATCCCACTTGTGGGGCTCTTTACCATATATCTGGGACCTTGCTAAGCACCGCAGGGAAGACAACAGCATGCAAGCCTCTACTTCACAGCGCTTAGGCTTCTGGAATGATAGAGGCAATTACAAAGCACCGTATACTTCCCACTATCGTGTGTGAGAAGTGCCCCGTGCCTTCCCAGGAGTGACTCGGGACCCAACTGGACAGTGACGGGGCGAGGGGGCAGGTCTTCTGAAACCAGCTAACCCCAGATTCTGTGGCCACGGGGCCTTCTTGAAGGCGGAGGAAACTTCGGGTTGTAATTGTGTAGTGTCTAAGGCAGCGTCTGTTGCGTTAATACAAATTCTAAAAAAGAAAATTAGCGGGCACCCTGCTGATTAAATAGACATTGTTCTGAGACAATTCAACTTAATGAAGACTGACTGGGAAGTAACTGCTCACAGACCCAAAGTTTATAGCATGGCTTTGAGAAAGTGAGCAGGAGCTCAATAACACCATAATTACACTTTATTGGAAACAGTAGCACCAGGCAGATGAGATAATGAATTTCAGTGTGTCTAACACAGACCATCCACCCCTGGAGGAACCCTGTGTTTGGACTGGGGAAGGAAGAGATTGATTAGACGGTGAGAAAGATGATATCCTCATTCACTGGAGATTTCTCCTGGCAAGAGCATTTAAAAGTTTTTGTGTACTTTTCCCCCCTTTGGAAAGCTTCGCATAATCTTTCATTATGCGATGAAATGAAGAGTTTCTCTGTGCCATCAGGTGAAGTTTTGACAAAGCTTTGAAGCAGTGCCCTTGGGATCCCCTGATGTGTCATCATGAATTCAGTTCTCCTGGGATCCGCATTCATAATTTCCGGAGGGCTAGGCTCTGATTTGCATACAGAATGGCCCAGTGTCAGCCTGCCAGGGGGACAGGGGGAGGGAGGGCTGCCGGCATTTTGCTGCGGCGGTTGTCAATATTTATGGTTCCAAGAAAGTAAAAATCAATAATGCTCTAAGCCAAGTGGAAGTTCCATTAGCTAAAAGCCAGGCTTCCGTCTTAGGGCAAGGGAAATAAACACAGGAGGCTGTTGGAGAATCACTTCCGTGGGCGTCGCTGACCTTCACAGAGGCAAGACAGGCCGTTTCACCTAGAAACGTTTTGCATGACCCCAAAGCAG
This sequence comes from Prionailurus bengalensis, assembly GCF_016509475.1. Classification (NCBI taxonomy): domain Eukaryota; kingdom Metazoa; phylum Chordata; class Mammalia; order Carnivora; family Felidae; genus Prionailurus; species Prionailurus bengalensis. The sequence continues at coordinate 27,387,489 of NC_057343.1, forward strand.
GAATAATCAGTGCATTTTCATATTGCCACCCCCTCCCTTAATTTTTTTTCATTTTTACAGGTACTGAGTAATTGGGGGAGATTGTGTGTGTGTGTGTGTGTGTGTGTGTGTGTGTGTTGAAGGGAGAGGAGTGCATTAACCATTTGTCTCGCCTCTCCTGCTATCTGTGATTTGGGGGATAGATAAGGTAACAACACCCCTTTTAATGGTTAATTGAGGAGCCAGAAGAGTGGAGACTTGCTTAGAGATGTCCAGGCTTGAGGGACGTTTTAGGACTATTGTAGTAGGAGTGCTTGGGCCATCCTGGAATCCTCATTCTGCTTGGATCACTATGTGACTCCACACTGTGAGCTATTTCCAGCTATCATAAACGCCAGAAATCAGTGACAGCATTCACTGTGTGTGTGTGTGTGTGTGTGTGTGTGTGTGTGTGTACATGTGTCTGTATCCCCATTTTTGGAGGAAAAAAATGTGTTGTAGTACATCTTCCTTTTATCTCATTCTTGGGATATGTTATTCAAACACTGATCTCCTCTCCTGTTATTCCTTTATAGACCCAGCCATAAATAAGGGTACTACAGCCCGCCTAAGTTTTCATATTCAGTGCTCATGGCCTGACTCTCATCCTCCCTGTTGTTCTGAAAATCAAGGCTATATCTCCCTCTGCACACAAAGGGGGGAAAAAAACCTGCTTATCAGTTTGAGGCCTTTTCCCCCTTGATTATCGGTTTGTCACTTTGACTGAAGTTCACCACGTTCCCACCTGCTGAGTCCTGGGCTCTGTGTCCTTGTCCTAGAATTACACATGCAACTATAGCACGGACCTGGCCTTTGAGGAGCTACAGTTCAAAGGTGGCTAAAGCATGCTCTGGCAGTGGAACCATAACTTACAAATATAAAATTGACACGTGCCTATGATTTTGTTTGATTCATTCATTAATGAGAGAATCAGTAAGGCGTTAAAACTGGTTCAAAAGAAAATGTGCTTTATAATGATTGGTATTTTCTACTGGACGATAGTTCATCTGTGTTGTTATGGAGAATTATTTGCATTGTTATCAGCTCTCCACAATCTATGTTCTATCCCTAAAGGGTTGTAAGATAGCCTAGTCAAAGGCAATTAAAGATTCATTCCCCTATAGAATCAGATAATTCCGGGGGCTGGGGGGCGATGGAGAGGGTCTTCTGGGCCATGCCCAGGATTCCACTACAAAGATCTGCAGTAGTCTCTATGCCCATTTCCAAGTCTTTGACATTTTTTTCACATTTTCTTTTCTGGGACAGGGATGACGGATGTTTAAGCACCTGTTCTTTAAATGGGGGCAGGGAGGTTAGGGACAGGGATTCACAGAGCTCAGAAGAATCACATCAAACCCTTTCAGTAACCTCCACTATCTCAGGTGCCACTTTCCATGTCAAGGTCTCGTGATCTTTTAACATAGATGAGCTCCCAGCCAGTTTCCCTGGTTTTCATTGACTGATTTCTTCCAGTGCTTCCAAAACTTTAATGTGCATTTGAATCACTTGGAGTAGGAGATTCTGAATCAGGAAGCCTGAGTCAGGGTGAGTCTGCATTTTCAAGGAGCTCCCAAATGAGGCTCAAGCTTAGTCTTTGAATGGCGAAGATTTATCCCATATGCAGTTTTTGAAGTGCCTCCTATGTCACAGGTGCTCAATAAACATGGAAGAGAGGGACAGAGAAGGAGGTTGATGAAGTCTGAAGGAGCCAGAAAACAAAATGAGATGGGTATGGGATTCAGGTAGTGACAGTAAAGGGATAATAGTCATTACAATATTATTTATTCCTCACAAAACTAAAAACAATCATTATCTTCCCAGAATTAAAAATGCTTTCAAAAAGATTTTTGAGTCATTTGATAAGCTGGTTAGCGCCTTTCTGCAGAAGGCTCTGCTTCTCTGTGATTATCTGACATCATTCTTAACTTTCATTGCCAGTGGCGATGACCTCAGAGGCCTGAAGGATAAAAGGACCAGCTAGCCTAAGTGCCAGAGAACATTTATCTCTGGGAGACAATGTGAAAACACTCTTTAACATGAAATTAAAATGTTTATTACTGGGGCGCCTGGGTGGCTCAGTCCGTTAAGCGTGTGGCTGAGGCTCAGGTCATGATCTCACAGTTTCAGATTTCAAGCCCTGCGTCTGACTCTGCAATGACAGTGCTCGCTCTCGCGCTCTCTCTCTCTCTCTCTCAAAACAAATAAGCTTTAAAAACTGTTGATTACTAACTGATGTTTCCGAACTTCTGACCGTTGAATTTGTGGCTCTCTAGCGAGAATCACCGCAAGTCTATTAGAAATAGTGTAACCAAATATAGATAAATTGCCAAGCGAAAAACTCAGAGTGACCAGAAGATTGCAGTATGTTTTAGAAGTTTCATTCTCACGTTAGCCCTTCAAAACTGGAGGCAGATCCACAAGCCAACCATTGACTATACAGAGTGACTGATGTTTTAGTAGAAGGATATGGAGGGAATTGTGAAAACGTAGCCCATGGACGCCCCAATTCATGCTAGGGTTACAGAAAAGCTGCTTTGATGAAAGACACTGAGGCTGAATCTTGAGGGAAACGTAACAGTTATCCAGGTGTCCAGAAACGTGAAGGCTCCTGGAATGAGCACACAGAGCACGGAAAGGCAGGGAGGCGTGGCCATGGTGCTCACCAAAGAGGAGAATGGTAAGGGAACGGGGGATGAAGGGGAAAATGCAAATCAGGAAAAGCCATGGAGCAGACATGTGCGGTAACCCAGGTGTGACGTGGTAAGGACCCTGGTTAGAAAACACTGCACAAGTTTTAAGGAGCAAATGGTCCATACTCGCCCGTTAATACGGCAGTTTTCCCAGCTCTTGCTGTGGAAAAAGGCACGTCTGCCCATTCCAGTTTCTAAACTGCACCCGTGTTCAGAGTTATGCCTGAGCATGGTCACAGGAAGTATTTGGAATTTTTGTAAATGCATCTTTGATGTGATTTTTATGAGCAGTGTTAATTTCTTTTCACATGAATAGCTTTAATAATGCTGCCATCTAAATCCTGTTTAAATTAGTTTATATTGTTTTCTGTTTTCTCAGTGATCTTTCCACTGAATCCAAAATTGAACTTACAGTTGGATATTGAAAATGACCGCTCCCAATACACTTCTGTAGCCATTCAGAGTGCGTTGCTGAGTTAGTCTTAATTAATATAAAGTCACTTCTTACGTAGCAACAGATACTGACCGAACTTAACCGATTGTGCCTTAACTAATGTTTTCACATTTAATTTGCATGTCAGTACATCAATTATATATTGGCCTGGAAGTTTCAGAAAGTTCAGAAATGAGGATGAAATTGGGAGTCCTCAAAACTACATACATCTTTTAAGCTAAGCTAATGGAATTTTGCGTGCTATTGACTTGTGCTACGTATTTTTTAACGCTTGTTAAAATGTGAGCAAGTCTCTTCCCTGCTTACTTTAAAAAAAATTTTTTTTTTAATGTTTATTTATTTTTGAGACAGAGAGAGACAGAGCATGAATGGGGGAGGGGCAGAGAGAGAGGGAGACACAGAATCGGAAGCAGGCTCCAGGCTCTGAGCCATCAGCCCAGAGCCTGATGCAGGGCTCGAACTCACGAACCGTGAGATCGTGACCTGAGCTGAAGTCGGACGCTCAACTGACTGAGCCACCCAGGCGCCCCCCCTGCTTACTTTTTAAATTGTATATTTTCAATTGCCCAGTCCTAAAACTGCTGTTTCTCTTTCTGAAAACTAGCAATTAACTCTGATCTGCTGGTGAACTTATGCCCTCCGTCCTAGACAGGAAGAAAATAAAGTTTGGTTTTCAGGTCATTTGAGCAAACACACATTTTTAAATTTTAAGTGTGTTCTCCCTGACAGTAAATTAGTGTATTTATGAACTGAGTTACCACAAGCACGAGAAGGAAGAACAACCAGTAACAGGAGGGAAAGATGGATGGAACGGGGATGTTCTATCTCCTTGTAAGGTTGACAACAAAATCTTAGAGGGTTTTTTTTCCCCCTCTGTATTATATACAGATAAAAGTCCCAGGAAAGGCGAAAAATGGTACATGAAGTCAGTGTTTTCTTTTTTGTTGTTATTTTTTAAGAGGGGAGGAAAAAAAGACTTCTTATAAGTGTTAGGTTTATTCATGCTGTCTTTTGGGAAGTCCATTCTCCTAACATCTATTGGCGGGGAGAGAGGTAGCGAGTATGCGCGGGAGGCAAAATTTATTCTGACTGTAACGGTCACAGTGGGCCTCTCACAAACATAATGCTAAATTATGGGCCTCTCCATGGGCTGAACGTAATGTTAAGTTGTATGATGGATTTTATCTTACACAAGCCGCTCCGGTCCATGAAATGAGATAAGAAACCACTGCAGCTGGAGTTCACCGAGGGTTGAGCTCAGCCTGAAATTCCGGAGTTAACAAAATTGGATGAGCCAGCTGTGAGACTGCACGCGTGTGTTCTGTGCCTGTGCGTGGAGATTTTCGAGGAAGGGCGTCTTTCCCTCGCAGGGTGCCCAGTGGGCCAGTTCTCTCCTCTGGCCCAAGTGTGAGGGCAGAGGGGGGCAGGTTTGCCCTGAAAAAAGGCTTTGATCCCCAACCCCAGACTGCCTCTGCCTCAGGGGGAGAGGACCTGGGTGGGTGCTGATGGGTAGCGTGTGTCCGATCGCTACTTCCACCATGCAAAAAGCAGAGCACGCTCCACGCACCCTGGGTCAGGCTGACCCTGCCTTCGTTCCGGGTGCGTACCTCTGGGCAAGCAGCAGCCACAGCAAGGAAGTTGTGCCCCCGTCTGGGAGAGGGACTGTGGCAGAAAAGGTACTAATGGTGTTTCTATGGCGCACTATGAAATTCACAAATCACCCCCATGAACGAAGGCTTTGTATGCTGTATAACATGCCAACAGCAGTGGTTGATTAAAGAACATCTGGTGAATGAGATAAAATAGAACTCCTTTACCAAACATGAATCACGCTCCGTCCAGTCATCTGGGGGGTATATATGTATATGTGTTTGTATGCATATATAAACAATATATAACATAGGAAATAAATGCACACACAAACACACACACACAGCGCATAAGGAGGTTTTTGATGTTCCTCCAGGAGAGGGAACATAATAGGCACTCAGTATTTACCAGATAAATTCGTAAGAATCTGAATCGCCCAGTGTAATTTTGCTCCCAATTTTTAGAATTCAGAGTCTACCTCGTCTTCTGGAAAAATGTAGGATATTTTCCTTAAGTCACATGTTCCAAGGGTAGAAAAATTCAGGTGGAAGATTTCTCCCCTCCAGTTTGCCTGGGAAGTACGCAGTGAGCCTTCAGCAGTAGGATCGATTAATGTTGTGATAATTGACATACAGCTTCCAGTTCTAATTAACTTAATTACCTTCAGACTTGCTTTTTTTTTCCTACTTCTAAGCCATACAACACAGGTCTGTTCCAGTAACCATTCCCAAACAGGCAAGTTTACTTGTTTTCTTTCAGATAAACTTTATCATTTATTTACAGGTGGAACCTCATTGCCCACTCCGTGCACCCCACCCCCTCCACAACACACACATACCTCGAATCAAGTTCACGTGGACTCTAGTAGGCTTCCAGATGGCTTCCACAGAGAACACTGACCACTCAGGGAACAAGCCCTCTTTTGTTGAAAACAAGGAAATGTTTCGCTTTTCAGCTGAATCGAAGCTGTTCTATTAGATGTAAAGCGAAATTAGTTTTGAACTGGAGCAGAAAAAGAACTAATTCCTAAAACCACTTTGGGAACAATATCTTCCGTTACATCCGGTTTTAAAATAGTCTAATCTGTCATCCATATTTTGCCACTAACTCAGCTGAATCTAAGTCACACAACTAGTTTCACTGCATAATAGATCTGATAAGAGAATCTTGAAAAATGCAGTAGGGACCCAATCGGTTAATGACAGTTTTCTGAGCCACTCTTGAGAAAGAGAAATCAGGATTTGGTGTGCCGTGTTACCAAGAATGCCCAGAACAGATCTAAAACTAAGCTCACCGGGTTGGTAGATGAGAGAGTGAGCTACCAAGTATTTCTTGGATGGCTCTGTGACACCATAGAGTCAGATGTGAAAGGGAAGGCTAAGAAACGCTAGCACGGTTAGCCTTAGGGAAGCTAATTTGTCAAGTTCCAAAGATGTATCCGTTAAGATGGTCCATGTTCTGTCTTTTGAGAAGAACCAGAGTAAAGTACGTGTCCTTGCCTTGGCATGATTTGTACTTGGTGGTTTTCCATTTCCAGATGATAGCAAGTTTTCAGAGGCTATCACAGTGCTACTCTCCTGGATTGAGCGAGGGGAAGTTAACCGGCGTTCTGCCAACCAGTTCTATTCCATGGTGCAGTCAGCCAACAGCCACGTCCGCCGGCTGATGAACGAAAAAGCCACCCATGAGCAGGAGATGGAAGAAGCCAAGGAGAATTTTAAAAATGCCTTAACTGGAATCCTCACCCAATGTAAGTAAAATTTGGGGGGCCATCTGTTTTGCTGTGGTTTTGCCTTTTCTTTTGTATTCATTTAGTTTTTGTTTTCATGTGGGGGTAAGTAGATCAATAATTTCCCATTTTACTCCATATCAAATGGCACACCTCATAACCGATTTCATGTTCTGTGGCAACTTGGAGGAACACGGACCCCGCCCTGAGAGCTTACTTCTCAAGGTGAGCAACATTTCTGTAGCTTTTCCTCAGAACACCAAACCCGGCCACCGGGGCAGGGCACCAGATGCTTCTGTGCCTGCCGGACCCACCGCAGCTCACAGCACACCTGCAGGGTGGCCACCCTTTACCTGGGGGCCGTCCCCACAGACCTGTGTGTCCTCCCAGTGCTGGGACAGTAGGAAGCAGACCCCGAACACATTGTCCTTGAGCTCTGTTTAGGATGAAGGTATCATCAGAAAAACTCCTCCCCGGGATCCTTTATTTGAGGTGAGCTCTGGCTGTCGACATGGGCAACTCAGGAGTAGAGGAGGGTTTTCTGCAGTATTATTTTTTTTTGTCCTTTCTTCATCTGGAAAGCAGATTGCCTTAACCGCTTAATGCTGGTGATTTTTCATGTCCAGACCCTAAATTGATGAAGGGGTCTAAATGGGCTTGCTCATAGAACAATAGTCGGGGTAATTACCCAGGGCTCTATTCAAAAAAAAAGGGCGTATATTTTTTTTATGGGCACTCTGTCTGTGTCTGTAGTTAACGTCACAGTGGCATAATGCATTACAGTTGTGGATGTTCCCCGGGTCGGTAAAAGCCACCGAATGACACTGTAACAATGCCGTGCTCCATCCCATACCAGGTGCAGGGTGCCACGTGGGATGGGGATATATGCGATTTACATATTCACTCTGGGAATAAGTATTATTTTCAATGATACAACGTGCCAAAATGTCGAGCGCCTCTTTCATCGGTGCAAACCCAAGGGATAATGTATCTGTTCGGATGAGAAGAGAGAGGGGCGTGAAAAACCAGGCTCTCGAGTGGAAAAGGGTTTTCTATGACTCTGTTGTCAGGCCTTTTCTCGCGGCAGCATTAAAATACGTAAGAAACTCTCAAATGTGAACTCTGATAGGTGACCAAATATCCAGTGTGAGATCAACCCGGGACACCTGTCTTTATAGAAGAGGAATAGGAAAGAACAGAAGTGCGGTCTCCTCAGACCATTCGCAGACCACCTTCTCGTGATTCCTGCTCTGAGGGATGACCCTTCTTCACGTGACCGTGTCGGTCCAGCAGTTCTGAAGTTAGGGTTACTAGGGATAGGGTGAGAAACACTAATATCGATGCCCCTTTAAATTTTTTTTTCAACGTTTATTTATTTTGGGGACAGAGAGAGACAGAGCGTGAACGGGGGAGGGGCAGAGAGAGAGGGAGACCCAGAATCGGAAACAGGCTCCAGGCTCTGAGCCGTCAGCCCGGAGCCTGACGCGGGGCTCGCACTCACGGACCGCGAGATCGTGACCTGGCTGAAGTCGGACGCTTAACCGACTGCGCCACCCAGGCGCCCCCTCGATGCCCCCTTTAAAAGGAGGGCCGTGCAGCATGGATTAGCAGGTGGAGGGGAGGTAAGGCTGGATTGGTATTGGAGAAAAGGAAGAGAGGGAAAGGCCACTTGACTCTTAAAAACACAGCCCCTGCAGAGTGATGGCAAACCAGGTGCCTGAACACTGGGATATTCCCGGTACCTCTTGCTCACCAGCATCAATTTCATAATATATTTTCGTTCCCGTGACTTCACTGTCCCACCTGGCAGGGAAGACTCAACCCTTGACTCCAACAGCGAAGGTAGGAAGGGAACCACGCATTAGAATAGGGAAGTTTAGTGTTCTTTGGCAATATCCGTGGAAAGAAGCCTGTGTTAAAAAGAGGCCCAGATCCTGTGGCTGGAAGAATGCCACGCCACGTGCCTAACATTACCCAGGGGTGAGCTGGCCTAGGCTGGGGGATCCAAACATCAGCGCTGTATTCCTGATAAATCGAGGCTGAATTGGACCGTGAGGTTGAGGGCTGTTGCAACAATGCGCTTCCTGCTGTGGGACCTCTGGATGAGCAAGCATCTGGCCACAAGCAGGCCTGAAGAACTCTTCCCACACCGCACAGCCAGGAGGGGGAGGAGGGGGAGGAGGAGGGAAGTAAGGGGAAGGGAGGAAGGAGAAGAAGAGGCAGGAGGAGGAGGAAGGGAGGAGGGAAAGAGGGGGAAGGGAGAGCAGGGGGAATGTGCGGGAAAGCAGTAGGGGGACAGGCAGGCTGGAGTGCTCCCTCCTGAGCAGGAGACCGTGGAGGGCTGCCGCAGGACCAGGGATTTTTGGAAGGAAACCACCTCATGGAAACCCCGGAGCAGAGATAACCATCATTTCTCTCCGGCACCTCCACTGTGAACTATCCAAAATGGAATTTTTCCTTTTAATCTTCAAACCCTGTTCTTTCTGGGGCTTTTCCTTCCCATTTTAATACATCCTCAGACCAAAATCCTGTAAGTAATCTTTACCCCAGTCATCTCCCACCACCAAAGCCCATATATCCAGGCCATCAAGAAATCCCGTTGTTTCAACATTCACAAACGACCTACTTTTCTTCACTTTATTTATTTATTTTTTAAAGTTTTTTAACGTTTATTTATTTTTGAGACAGAGAGAGACAGCATGAACGGGGGAGGGTCAGAGAGAGAGAGGGAGACACAGAATCCGAAGCAGGCTCCAGGCTCTGAGCTGTCAGCACAGTGCCTGACTCAGGGCTCGAACTTACCACGAGATCATGAACTGAGCCGAAGCGGCCGCTTAACCGACTGAGCCACCCAGGCGCCCCCATCATGTCTTTTTTTTTTTTTTTAAACATTTTATTTATTTTTGAGACAGAGAGAGACAGAGCATGAACGGGGGAGGGTCAGAGAGAGGGAGACACAGAGTCTGAAACGGGCTCCCGGCTCTGAGCTGTCAGCCCAGAGCCCGATGCGGGGCTCGAACTCACGGACCGTGAGATCATGACCTGAGCCGAAGTCGGCCGCCCAACCGACTGAGCCACCCAGGCGCCCCCATCGTGTCTTTTTTTACAGGCTCAAATCACGCAAGATAAAAAGAAGGGGAAAGGAAAGAAAGAGGACAGGGTTGCACCTTCAGAGCGAGACAGCAAAACTTGCCCTAAGAGCCCCAACAGCCTTCCGTTTCTGTCTCGTTGTGCAGAATTATTACACATGCTGGTGCCTAGCTACAAGGAAAATGGGAAATATGCTTTTCTGAAGGGACCCATTGCTCCCCAGAATAAAACCGGAAGTCTCAGAGTAAAGAAGGGGGGGTGGCGAGTGGATGGCTGCCCAGAGGCATTTTGCAGTTCCTGCCATACACGGCCCCTCCCGTCCCACTTTTACTCCTGTCCGATCTGTTTTTCACACGTCGCCTAGTGGGATTCACATCGTATCTCCCCACTTCGGCCCCTTGAGTAGCTTCCCATTGCACCGATAATATTCCCTCCGCAGCCCGCAGGCTCTCCACACCTGCCTCTTCAGCTCCGTCTTCCCTCGACTCTCCACGTGTCCTCCCCATGGGCCTCCCTCCTGCTGAGCCCTTCAGAACCAACTCCCACCCCAGAGCCTTTGCACCTCTGTCCCTCTGTCTGACTTGCGCTTCCCCCCCACTCCACATGCGTGAATCCTTCCCATCCTTTAGGTCTTGGCTGAGAGCCCACCCTTCAGAGAGGCCTTGCAACACACCCCCTCCCCCATAGGCTCACCACCCACTGCGAGTTCAAGGTCCTCCAGAGCACTTAGCAAATGTGCAGCGGTGTGATAATTCGTCGGCTTTTGCTGATTAGTCTTCCACGCACCCCAAGTGTCTGGAACATAGGAACAGGATGATGAGTAAGTGAGTGCGTGAGTAATGGCAAGGGCAGCAGGAAGGAAGCCTAAAACCCCAGAAGTTCCCCGGGGACCTTGGAGAGTAGTTTGGTATCGGTAGCAGCACAGTCCGGGGGTCCCGGGCCTCGACTCTGCAGGCGTAATCACAGAGATCGAGAAGCCCAGTAGCTGTGCTTTCGGCGGGAACTGCTGTACTTTACCGGACCCCCTGGAGCAGGCTGGGGGGGGGGGGTATTTGCATGGAAGAGTCAGCAGAAGAATTCATGTTGGCATTCCTCAGTCCTACCTGTCCCACAACCTGTCCGTGAGAGACACCCCCCTACCCCCAGCCCCGGACTTTAATTCTGGGGAAGTATTTCAGCAGCCAGCAGAGACTGTGGAAAGTCCCAGCGGGTGCCACCAGCCCACAGTGCTGTCTCCGTGGTGCCCATCCCGGCTATGGCGGACCTGAGGGGCCTTCACGGGCCCTGATGGCTGAGACCCGTCAGGACACCTTGAAGGTGGGAGAGACCTTAGAGGGGAGCCTGAGCTGGAATCAAGGCTCTAGGGTGGAACAGGAAGATTGCACGTCCCAGTGAACAGCCTCAGACTTTTCCACTCTTTCCCGTGTGCTTTTGCAAAGATGACTACTCCCCAGACGCACAGGGGAGGCAAAGCCTACCTGTCATCACGCAAATAGTAGCAGCAACGTGGCCAACCTGCTAGGTGTGTGCACATTTCATCACCCTCTGAAGGTTAAACACATCTCGTTTCATGTCTGGGGCAGTTACGTTTGTCTCAACCACGTTTTCTCTGCTTACCCCCACGCAGTTCGGCGTGGTGGGACGGGGTCGGTGTCCGTACAGGGGGCTGCTGCTGACATAATGACGGCGGAAGTCCACATGGATTGACACGCTTGCTTGCATTTTCCAAAAGCAGAACCAGCCATACTCCCGTTTACCTGCACGAATACTTCCCGGAAAACACGCCAGGAATCACATCCTGCCCTTCCCATTTCGAATTAGATCATGATTGTTTAGCCCCAAAATTCAGGAATGGCAGCTCAGTTTTCTTTCTCCCGAGTGGCTGGAAATCTAGTTGTTTGGTAGTTAGCATGAGTGCACCCTCCCATGTAAAAGATCTCCACGGTGCCGGTGCCCTTCTCCACGGCATTCCATGGTGGCCTTTCTGTTGGAAAGCCACGAGTGTCAGGAAATTGTTCTGAGGCCATAGGAAAAGCAGGTACATTGATGAACTGGCTTGTCACAGCAGGTGGGGCTGGCCTGGTGTCCTGAAGGGAGGGCTCATTTAACAATTTCCGGGAAGTTCAGGCACATTTCTACAAAGCTCCAAGCATGGCAAAAGGTTGGCTCCCTGCATAGATTTTACTGGAAATAGGAGAAGGAAAATTTCATTAAGTTGTTAGTCCTTTAAACTGGATGAGAGGCACCCATCTCCTCACTTTGCTAGTCATACTTTCCTGGCTTTCATATTTGAGCAGGTAGCATTTGCTCAAAAGGGGAAAAGAAATCAAGAGCCACGAAGAATAACATAAAGAGAAAGTTGTGATTTATTTCAAGATTTACATCGAGGTCCAGGAGTTACCTCCTAGCCCTGTTGGTTTTCCGTTATGCGGACATTTGTTCAGGTTCTCACCTCACTCCTATCTCTGGCCTTCACCCCAGGACCAGCTATTAAATCTAATCCAGTAGGCATTGTTTCTATCCGAACCTTGGCTTCAGGCCTCAAGGGGCAGCACCTGACGCAACCAAGAGTTTGGGGAGTCCAGCATCCATTCACTTTCGTTTGGGATCCTTTTTCACTTCTGACCATGGATGTGCAGTTACGAAAGATGTTAGTTGAGGATGCCATCTATCCCAGTGTGGCAGCTGGGGCTCTCTCGTCTTTTCCGGGCCAGCTGGGTAGATCTCATCTGCTGGATATAGAAACAAAAGGAAAAAAAAAACGTCAGCACAGGTGACTCATTTCACTCTTAGGACATTTCACCCTTATGTCATCCTTGACTCATGTTTATGTCATTTCTTAGCCTGTCCATGTGGCAGAAACCTCCCCAGTTTTTCCGACTGAGAGACTTTGGGGTTTTGGTCTTCTTTGCCCTTCAAAAATGTATATTCCATAGGCCTGCCCATTTCCAGTTTTGCAGTTATGAGTAAAGCTTGTCAATTCGAAGCTCAGAGAGGAGCTGTTTGTAAAGTTCAGGAAGCATGTACCACAGCATTCAATTATTAATATGCATGCCAAGATGATCAATTGTGCATGCCTTGTTACAACACACACACGTCTAATGAAAATTTAAACACTCCATGATATTCCCACTTTGGTACTTCCCCAACAAGCTTCCCAGTAAGAGAGAAGAGAAGGAAGGGAGCAACGTGGGGGAAAGGCAATTGGGAAAGCAGACGGCAGTGGAGAAGGGTTTATTAATATTAATTTAAGGATACGTGCCATAAATATAATGAGCGGGACTGCAAAGCAGAACTTGGAGGATGTCAGAGACCCATTGGCTCAAACCCTCTCATTTTATAGAGGAGGAAACTGAGATCCCAGAGCAGACGCGATAGGCCTCGGTCATTCAGCAATTTGGGGGCAGACTAGAACCCAAGACGCTTGGCTCATTCTCATTGTCCAGATTGCTCTCTGTCATCGTGGGTAGGGATGCTTCCATGAACAGCGAAAATGATCAGAGGAGGATATTATAGCTGTAAATTTATAGCTTACACAGGTGGAGTTGAAGAAGCGTTCAGTGACGTTCTGTGTTGGCTCCACATGGACCACAAATGCTGCGGTCTGGTTACAAAATGCAGCCTTTGCCTCTAGCCCTGCCCTCCTCCCCCCTCCACACTGGTGCCTACGCTCCGTCCCTCGCCTCAGGTATTTCCCTCGGCCCCGTGCCAGAGCTGGAACCCCGCGTCCGTCACACTTCCCCCTCGTGTAACCCACACCCCCTGTCCCTGTCTCCCGCCTTCTGCAGCACTTGAATATCTCATTCCTTTCTAGTTATTTTCTGTGCGTCGGGTTTTGGGGTTTTCGTTTTTTTTTTCTTCTAGTAAGATTTTAGACTAAACAGAAACAGAGGCCGTTTACTCTTCGCCTTGCCCACCTCCCCAGGGAACATCACCCCCCGGGGTCTAAGCGCATCGAAGACCTCAGTACAACCATCAGCTGTTGATCAAAGACCGTAGACGGAAATGAGGGCGGCATTGGAAATTGGCCTGGAACCTAAAACCTGCAGAACACATTCTAAATGTTGGGGTGTTTGACTACGCCACGATCCCAGTGGACTTGGCTCTCATATGCCATCCTCCTTCAAGTGGCATACGCAGAATATACTTCTGTTGAGAATCTTGCCGCAGGTGGGATTACGGTCCTCTTACATCACTTCAACCCGGAGGCCGGAGAGGTTAGAATTACCATGCAAATTTGCTTTATATATTTATGATAGGAAATGGCATCACCCTCATCTTAGACCTTGAAAACAGCAGACAGAGGAGAGGCTTTTGACGTAGCATGAAGAGATCCTCGTTCTAAGCCGAGCTCGACCATCAATTAGCCAGGTGGCTTTCGGAAAGTCGGTTCAGCCTCTTGAGTCTCGGTTTTCTCGTCTACTCTATAGTGAAAGGGCTTGACCAGACAGTCCCCTCAGTTCCATTTTCATTGTGAAAACCCAGCAGTCCTTATCATATCATTGACTTTGATCCTTCTTTTTGTTTTTCTTAATATCTACACAGAGCAAGCATCTGCCAGGACCCAGCCAGGGTGCCAAGGCTCCTGAGCTGAGCACAGAACAGTAGGTCACATATCCCTCCATGCATGTGCCCCCTTTCTGCCTCACTGGGGGGACGTTGTGTCTGCACGCAGCACTGCGGGTTTCGAGCCCCATTTCAACCCTAAGAGTGCGTGGGCAGCATGCACCCGGGGGTGGGGCAGACCATAGACAGGGCAGGATTCTGGTCAGAGAGGCGGCGCCTTCCCTGGCCACTCTCTTCTGTTTTCTTGACTAAAACCGCACCACCTCAGGTGTTTGAATGAATGATGCGATTCATCCACAAGTATTTACTGGTCCCTGTTATGTACCAGGCAGGGCACTAAGCACCTGAGTGAAATAGGAGGGGTTTCTGGTCTTCCGTGGACCACGACCCCTCTTTCTGGATGGTGTCACCATCCATGTTTCTTCTGCCTGAAAAGCTCTTTCTGAAACCCTCACTTCTTAGGAACATCTCGGCTAAACCTTTTTTTTTTTTTTTTTTTTTTTAATTTCTGCCAAGGGAAATTTGGCTTCTATGTTCCCGCTGTCGGAAAAGAATTTTATGAAGTGTTAAAATGTTTTCCGTGTCTGTGGTCGTCATTGCTATCGTTAATCCAGGAGAAAAAAATTGCCCATAACTGCTTTAGCAACTCGACAGGTTTTCTGTTTCTCCTCAAAATCATACTGATGACTATATTTGCCAATGCTTTAAGTGCTGGAAACGTTATTTTCATTAAAAAAAAAAAGTATCTGTTTGCACTCAGGGAATAAATGTCCAGAGAAGACATTAAAAAAAATTTTTTTAATGTTTATTTACTTTTGAGAGAGAGAGCATGAGCAGGGGAGGGGCGGAGAGAGGGAGACACAGAACCCGAAGCAGGCTCCAGGCTCTGAGCTCTCAGCACAGAGCCCGACACAGGGTTCAAACTCATGAACCGCGGGTTTGTGATGTGAGTCTCGAACTCACGAACTGTGAGATCATGAACTGAGCCAAAGTCAGATGCTCAACCGACTGCGCCACCCAGGCGCCCCGTGAAAATATTTTTTTAATAAAAACTTTCAAATCAAGAATGAGCACAGAATTTTCTGTTTCACAGGATACCAAAGCTGATAGCAGAGGATGCTGGAAGCCTGCCAGTTCTGAGTGTTGAGCCTTTTCTGGCATCTCTCAGTCTCACTGAAAACATATCTACTGAGCCAAGTAATACCACTACAATGTTAACATGATTTTTTTTTTTTTTACTGGTAGCAAAATGAGAGACAGAAATTAAGCCTTACCCTCTGGACCAATGAGGAGCCATGGAAGGCTAGATTTTAAGAGCTAACATAGGATGTGCTAAGTAAAGCAGAGCAATTCAGGAAAGATAGAACTTTCAGGAGCTAGAGGTGAAGCCCTGCTATCTTGATATGAGCTCAGTTGTAGGGACTGGAAAGGAAGCCGCGACTAAGTGTAAGGAGGAGGGGTGGGGAGTGGTCATGGGTAGGGGGTGGGGCAGGGGGGAACAGACTATGAGGGAAAAAGTCTCTGAGCTGCTTTGGAAAGAATCCACATGCAACCATTTTTTTTCCCCCCACAAAAACTTTTTAAAGCCAAGACTCGGCTAAACCTTTCAAACTAGATCCGAGGAAGAGTGAGGTGTCTGTAAAGTCACTTTAAGGCGGAGATGACGTGTTCTGGACTTTTATGTGCAACCGAGAAAGAAGTCCCAAGTTGGTGTCCAGGCTCAAACAAAGGAAAACTGTGCCCGGGGCGGATCATGAAACAGTAGCCACAAAGTGAGAGGACTTCTATTTATTAAGGACATAAACTGCTTAGGGTTTGCGCACTCCTTCTCCGGCAGGGTAGATGTATGATCCACGAGGCCAAAAATATTTACTATTTCTTTGCGGAGAAAGCTTGCTGAAGCGTCTTCTGTAGGATCACAGAGCTAGAGAGGATATTTAGAAATAACTAGTCCAGGGGCGCCTGGCTGGCTCAGTTGGAAGAGCGTGTGATTCTTGATCTGGGGGTTATGGGTTCAACCCCCCACGTTGGGTGTACAGATGACTTAAATAAATACATAAATTTAAAACAGAAAAGAAAGGACTATAGTCCATCCCCCTTTGCCTGGGGCCTCAAACACAGAGGCTCTCTTCAGCCCACACAGCCACTTAGTGGTGGAACTAAGACTTTGCCCCAACAAGGGCTCCCTGGCTCTCCCTCCCCACTCCTGTGCCTCCCCACAGTGTTGCATTCCTAAAAGCACTCCCTCAGCCCGGCCCCACCTCCTCAGGTTTCCCCTGTTTCAGCAACAGTGATGAACAAAACAGAGTGGATTTTAGATGACCCCGTGCTAAGGGCACACACTGAGCGAAGCCCCTTCCCGTCTGGTAGACACGCAAGAAACAGGGGCCTTTTCCAGGCGCTGATTACGCTTCTCCGTCTCTCGGATTCCTCAGGACACTTTTGGAAAACGGTCCGTCAGCTTCCTGCCCCATAACAATCTCAAATATTTGGCTCCTGGGTTCTAGAAAATTCTACCTACCTAATGGACCAAGGGTCATTGGAGCCTTTCCTGCCTCCTTGGATGCTCTCTGCAAGCTGCTTCTCCCACCATGACTCAATCATGTGTACGGCTGTCTCCCCCCAGGGCTACGAGAACCAGAAGGATCTTTGGATCTGCAGCCCCTAGTACGGTGTCTGGATGTTACACTCCACCGTGCTCAGAAGACTCTGGCCCATAAGTGTAAATAGGTATACAAACGTTTATAAATGCGCTTGACCCTGGAACAACATGGGTTTGACCTGAGCTGGTGCACAGATGTTTTCAATGCAGTACATTAGTACCCTGTATTTTCTCCAGCCTCCTTTATTGTTAAGAATACAGGATGTACCACATATAACAGACCAAATACGTGTCAATCAGCAGTTTTGCTATCAGTAAGGCTTCCGGTAAACAGGAGGCTAGTAAGTTTTGGGGGAGGCAAAAGTTACCCATGATTTTTGACCGGGGGAAGGTCAGTGGCCCTCATCCCTGCATTGTTCAAGGGGTTGGATGTGCGTAATTTGGAGTTAGGTGAATGCAATTCCGCTCCCTAAGGAAGCCCCTTCAGGGCCTCCGTTCCCTGTCTGCAGAGAGAGAGGGGATTAGAATCATGGGTCCCTTTTGAATTTCACCATTTGCTAAGTATGCGACCTTGGACAAGTGTTTATCCCTCTCTGCGAATCTGTTTCTTCATCTGTGACACGGGCATAATGGAAGCACCAGCCCCAGAGGATTGCTGGGAAGTTTAAAGATCATGTTTTATTAGTTTATTTATTTTGAGATGTTAAAGGAGAGGTTCTCAAACTTCAGCACTCGTTGGAGTGACCTGGAAAGCTTGTTAAAACAGTCCACTAGATTGGTGGTTGCCAGAGGCAGAGGGTGGAGGTACAGGAAATGGGGAGAGGGGGTCAAAAGGTACAAACTTCCAGTTAATCTGAAAAACAAAACTTAGTGGGCATGAAATTAAAGTGCAATTTGGCAATAGCTCTCAAAAACTTAAAATTCAGACACTCTTGGGCTCAGTCAGTTAAGCATCCAACTTCGGCTCGGGGCACGATCTCACAGTTCGTGGGTTTGAGCCCCACGTCGGGCTCTGTGCTGACAGCTCGGAGCCTGGAGCCTGCTTGGATTCTGTGTCTCCCTCTCTGGCGGTCTGTCTCTGTCTCTCTCAAAAATAAACGTTAAACAAATTTTTTTTTAATTCAGATACTCTTTTATCTTTTCCACTGCCAAGAATTTCTTATAAAGACGTTTATATAAAAATGTCCAGGAGCACCCGCATGCCTCAGTCGGTTAAGCGTCCAACTCTTGGTTTCAGCTCAGGCCATGATCTCACGGTTCATGAGTTGGATCTCCCTGTCGGGCTCCATGCTGACAGTGTGGAGCCTGCTTGGGATTCTCTCTCTCGCCCTCTCTTTCCCTTTCTCTCTGCCCCTCCCCTGCTCACATTTTCTCGCTCTCAAAATCAACAAACTTAAAACATTATTTTAAAAAGCCCAAAGACATGTCTGAGGATGTTCATTACAACCTGATTAACGAAGGAATACCCCCAAACTATTGCGAGTTCAGTGCCAGACCACCACAATAAAGTGAGTATTGCAATAAAGTGAATCAAATGAATATTTTGGGCTCCCAGTGTATATAAGAGGTATATTGACACTGCACTGGAGTCTATTAAGCGTCCAGTAGCATCGTGTCTAAAAAAATGTACATACCTTAAATTAAAAATACTTTGTAGCTAAAAAGTGCTAACCATCACCTGAGTTTTCAGAGAGTTGTAATCTCTTTGCTGGCAGAGGATCTTGTCTGCTGTTGATGGCCACTGACTGATCAGGGTGATATATCTGCTGAAGGCTGGGCTGGTTGTGGCAGTTTCCTAAAATAAGACGACAGTGAAGCTTGCCACATCGATTGGATCTTCCTTTCACTCGTACACTTAGAAGCCATCATAGGGTTATTCGTTGGCCCAATTTCAACTTTGGTGTGTCTCAGGGAACAGGGAGCCTGAGGAGAGGGAGAGAGATGGGGGGAGAGCCAGTCAGTGGAGCAATCAGAACACTCACATCTATCGATTAAGTTTGCCATCTTATATGGGTGTGGTTCGCAGTGCCCCAAAGCAATTTCAATGGTCATCGTAACAAGTGCAATAATGATGAGGAGGTTGCAGTATTGCAATGAATTACCGAGAATGACCAAAACGTGGCACGGAGACATGAAGCGAACGAATGCTGTTGGAAAAATGATGTTGATGGACTTGCTCGACACAGGGTTGCCACCAGCCTTCAATCTGTAAAAGGTGCAAAATACCTGCGAAGCGTAAAAAAGGGAAGCGCGGTGAAATGAAGTGCCTTTAACATGCATACGAATAGATTTCCAAGATAAGTTAAGTGAGAGCGAGTTTCAGCACAGTATATACAATGTCAGCACTTTTGTGTAAGTGAAGAAAGGTTATGCTTTTTGTAATTAAAAAAAAAAGGATAGACACAGTCTATCTACTACATGCGTAAGATTTTTCCCTGGATGGAGATGCCAGAATCTGTTAAGAGTTGTTACCTTTAAAGAGAGAAACTGGATGGGAGGCAGCCAGGATGGGAAGGTAACCTTTTACTTTTCATTTTATTCCTTTTTTCTTGAATACATCTATCACTTTTATCTAGTCAATAGGGCTAATCTAGGCAGGGGGATTTATTGGATTTTAAAAGCCTAATAAATGCTGCCTGTTGTAAGGAACCATTAAAATTATAATATTCTCAGAGATTTTTGTTTTGATACTTCTCAGAATATTTGAATATATGTATTAATAAGGGGATCTCCAGTTCCTGAAATGTATTGGGATTTATACAAAGCTTAAGAAGTCACCGCCCACCTAATATCTTACCATTTATTTGAATGATGTCACCATTCCGTGCTTGCTTGAAATTTGCTAAAAGCATCCTATTTCTTTATATATATATATATGTATATACGTATATATATATATACACGTGTATATATATATACGTATATATATACACGTGTATATATATATACGTATATATATATACGTGTATATATATACACGTGTATATATATATATATATACGTATATATATATAATTTGATCGCCACTTTCTCTCTGTCTCCGTCCACATTCCCCCAAAGAACTAAACATCCGGCCTCATCTAGCCAGGATGTTAAGAAAGGTGATGCCCGCCCGTGGTGTCGTGGCCTCGGGTTTAACACGCTGTAATGGATTCACGGTGTCATGCAGCAATGCTCTTTTTCTTCATCTCTGGAGAAAACCCCAGAATGCCCTTTTTCCTCCTCAACTTGAAATTCCAGTCCATGCCTCCCTAATAGATGGGTTTGACCGTGTTAATTCTCTATTTCCTGGGCTTCCTGCCAGACTGACTGGCAGGCTCCTGTGTGCTCAGGACCCAGACTGAGTAGGCAGGAATCTCTCTGGGAATCTCTTCTAGCAGCTTCCCCTGTCTGTGTCCGACACTAACTGCTCCTCCCTCTGGCTTTGTCTTGCTCTTGTGGGTGTCCTGAGAGCCTGAATCACTTACTACATTCCCTCTGTTGTAATTTTTCAGTCCAGAGCCCAGACTCATCAATTCTACCCTAGCTTTTAGTATTTCAAAGCAACAGGAACCAGCCAGGGTGGGGGAAGTCAACTATTTCATTTGTTACGTGCCTTAGAACATCTTTTATGAGCTCTTCATAGAGGATATGGAAAAGATGTTATCCCTTAAAGGAAAATCAAATTTCCTCTGAACCCTACAGAGTCAGGCTCTATGATGAGCCCAGATAACATTAAAAACAAAAAATTGAGGGCGCCTGGGTGGCGCAGTCGGTTGAGCGTCCGACTTCAGCCAGGTCACGATCTCGCGGTCCGTGAGTTCGAGCCCCGCGTCGGGCTCTGGGCTGATGGCTCAGAGCCTGGAGCCTGTTTCCGATTCTGTGTCTCCCTCTCTCTCTGCCCCTCCCCCGTTCATGCTCTGTCTCTCTCTGTCCCAAAAATAAATAAACGTTGAAAAAAAATATTAAAAAAAAAAAACAAAAAATTGAGCTTGAAGATTTGTTTGAGGTGCTCTATTAAGGCAAAGCTACTGCCTATAAGGACTTAGCGTCTCCAGACATTTCCAACACTAAATGGATTGAAGGCTGTTTCACAGCTATTTAGCTGGAACACAACATGGAGGACTGAGGAAGTAGGTAGTCAGGGGACAAGGAAGAGAAAGGTCTGGGCTTGTGCTCCTTGGAGGAGCCTAACCTCCATCTGCCTTGCTTCCAAGGCCTTTCTGCCCCGGAGCTCAGAATTCAGGAGCCTCGTGCAGCCCGGAAATCTGAGGTTTTGTGCCTGGCACTCTGCTCCCTCCCAGAGAGCTTGTTTAAATGTGGCCTGTTTCTGGGTGAATGGATGTCCCGTGCCGAGCTTTCCTTCCCGAAAACTGAACACAGTGCTTCTAAAGATAACGTGTCATGTTTTCTGTCAGGTGAGAAGTGTGCTCTGAATTCAGCAGATGGCCAAACATCTTGAGGCCAAACATTTTGAGGTAGGGGACAGTACTAAAAAAAAAAAAAAAAAAAGTTGTTACATTACTTAGTCTTATGGATTTTTTTAATTCTGAAGAATATATACATGCGTGTGCGTGTGATGTGTGTGTAGTGCCTCTTTATGTGCACACATACAAGATAATGAATAATCACTACTGGGATGTTAAATTCTTCAATAAACAAGGGGAACACCAGACGGAGGGGGCCCTGATGTCGTGGTGGTGTCCATCAGCGAACCCAAATCCAAGCCTATAAATGCCTAAAAGTTACAAAACTGAAACCTAAGGACAACCAATCGCAGGCAGGCAACTAGATTTTAAGCTGTGACCGATCCACGATCGCTTTGCTTTGCTTTGCTTCCCGCCTTTTTCCTGTGAAAGCCTGTGGCCTGTTCCCGGCTCCTGCCAGTCAGTGGAGGGCTCTTACCATTCGGCACTGCCTAATTTGATTGATTTTTGCTCAAATAAATGCTTGCAATTTCTAATCTTTTAACAAGGAGTTTGCAGCTGCAAAGAGTGATTAGCGATTTGATCAAAGCTCTGTTTATCCTTCCTTATAAGTTCACTTATACCTGCTGGATATATGTCAGGGACTCCTTTATGACATCGAAGACTGACACTCAAGCACAATTATGAAAAAGCACTTTTGAGTTTTTCATGATTCTCCAAAACCCTAATTTAGGCAAAACACTTGAAGCATAGAATTTGATGGTGGAGGGGGGTGGATAGATTTGCAAGGTGTGAAGGATAGATTTAAATTTCCTGGGGGCGCCTGGGTGGCTCAGTCAGTTGAGTGTCTGACTCTTGGTTTCAGCTCAGGTCATGATCTCACGGTTCGTGAGTTCAAGCCCCACATCGGGCTCCACCCTGACAACATGGAGCCTGCCTGGGATTCTCTCTCTCCCCTCCTCTCTCTCTCTGCCCCTCCTCTGCTCTCTGTCTCTCAAAATAAATAAACTTCAAAAAAATTTTGAAAGAAAGAAAGAAAGAAAGAGAGAAAGAAAAGAAATTTTCTGACTGAGCTCTTTCTGTTGATAGTACTTCCAAAATGTTTGAGCGTATACCTGACCCAGGCTCACATGTGGCCTTAGAACCAGAAGTCGCTGGCCCACTAGGGTGGCAAAGGCATGGGCTGGGGTGATTTGAATTTGTTCTTCTGTAAGCTGCTTTTTGGAACAAATGCCAGGGCCGCCTTGTTTACGGTTTATGTCGTCTCTGAGCTTTTAGGTAGAACTTTAAAGATTGAGTTTAGTGAGTAACTACTTGCAGTTTTATTGGGTAGAGGACCCGTAGTATTAATTATATTGGGGGGGGGGGTGTTGAGTGGCAGTCAGCTTGCTCTTCGGCGTTCCCTGCTGGAGACGACGAAGAGGGTCTGGTCTTTACCTGGGACACCAGTACCAGCGGTCATCCTGATTTATGATTTTGCAAATCTGCTGCCTTTGAATCACATTCATTAAGCCCTACTCTTTGAGGTGGTTTTTCCCTAATGATGATGGATTCCTGCTGATCCAAGCACTCTTTCCGAGTCCTTTCGTGTGCCCAAGAACTTTCATTTGCAAGAGAAATGGCTGGTTCCCGAGCGGTCTCTGCAGAAATGAGAGAAGGAAACTGAGCCATGGAGAAACCTTGAGAGTGTTTTTCAAACCTAATCGGAGTTGCAAGGTTTTTTTTATTTTTATTTGGGACCGGGGGGGGGGGGGGGTCGGGTCTTTACTATTTGGTATTATTTGCAGAGAAAGTACAAAACTTATTAAGAAGTATAGAGTTCGTCACATTTAGTTTTGCTTTTAATCAGTTACCCCATTGAAAAGAATACAACTGCATGAAATTGCATTAAATTGAGAAAATTTAAGACGTGTCTCTGAGTCGTGACTTCTTTCTGAACCCCCCACCTGTATTTCAGCTCCATCTGGATGACCTTCGGGCATGTCAAATTCAGTGTGTTCCAAGCACGTCCCTTATGTTCTCTCTCCCGCCTCCCCCTGGGCTTGTTCTCCTGGTTGCTGAGGTGTCTCCCAAGCCTGAGGCATGCTAGTCTCCCCCCTCCTTCCTCATAGCAATTCAGCCACCTGTCCGATCAGCTTGCCCCATCATATGACTCCTTGCTCCCACCTCTGTTTCACTGTTCTGCCTTCACTCAAGCCTTCGTCATTTCTCCCAAACAAACCCTACTCAGATGTGCCTCCTCAGGTTACAATATAAAGTTCACCACCTGGCTTAGCATCCACTGTCCTTCTTGACCCATCCTCACTTAGCATTCACCCTAGCCTTTGAAGTGAGGAGCAAGCATTGACTCATCGTGTAAGACCTAGTGACAATGTTGTCTCCTTTGGGGGTGTTCCCTGACTGTACCTACCGGGTTAGTTACTGTGGCCCCGGTTACTTACTGTGGCCCCGTACCGTCATCCATACCTCTCTTGCATAGGATAATTATCTGCTTCTCTTCCTCTCTCCCTAGAGACTGATCCCATCAGGGGCAAGGGCTGTCTTAATCATATATTTCTAGCAATCAGTGAAGTGCTTGGTAGGTAACTAGAGGATCTCAGATGTTTGCTGAATAAATGAATGGGTGGATGAATGAATTGAACGTATGCCCCAGGATATGGTAACAACATGTTCTAGATAACTGAGATACTTAGCCTCAAACAGGAAATATCTGCAGTGGTACATAGCTTGAGTAGATATTAGAGGATCTATTTTTACCCTTGAACCTGTGCAGTATTCAGCCATTGGGTCTGTCTTCTAAGCGTTTTCCCTTCTTTATGATTCCATGGGTATTGCTGGCCTCTCTTACCTTCCCCCTACTCTATACACACATATGTGATCATTTTCTCTCTAGTGTATCCCCTTTATTAACAGCCTTTCTTGATTGATGGCAGAATTTTGACTATCACCACCAAAATACTTGGCCTCAACCCTTACTGCCCCTTCCCCTCTTGATAACACAGTTATTACTTTTCTTTCTTTCTTTAACTTTCTTTCTTTCTTTCTTTCTTTCTTTCTTTCTTTCTTTCTTTCTTTCATGTTTGTTTATTTAGAGAGAGAGAGTGCAAGCACAGGGAGGGGCAGAGAAAGAATCCTAAGCAGGCTCCACATTCATTGTGGAGCCCGATGTGGGGCTCGATCCCATGACCCTGGGATCATGACCTGGGCTGAAATCAAGAGTCGGATGCTCAGTCGACCGAGCCACCCAGGTGCCCCTCTGTTCTCACTCCTCTAAATGATGCCTCTTAAACAGCTCTACTCTGTGGGGTCATATACTCTTTTAACAGTCCCATAATTCCCACCCCTGAAATCTCGCCTGACGGTGCATTTCACCACTGCAGATTGGGCTGACAACTCTGTGTTGCCCAAGCAAAAGGAAGCTGAAATTCCCCCACGACCTCAGCCCACATGCAGACAAAACAATAGGAAGCCCAGGCAGTGAGGCTGAACCAGCTCCTCTCCACCTGCCATGCTGCATTGGAGCCAAGCAGAGCCCGGGGAGGTGGCAGTCAGGTGAAAGTCAGCACCTAGAGCAGCACAGTGTGGCTACTCTGGCAGCGTGACTTCCTCCAGACGAGGTCGGGGAAGGGAGCCGCATGCGCCCCTGGCGACCGTGAGCTAAGGTGATAGCACCTCCTCCTGGTAAAGTTGAGTGCACCAAGTTCATCATGTGACGTGATGATAAAATTTGATAAATAAGGAGATTTGGAGTTGGGATTCTCTCTCGAGAGAAAAGGGGGAACATAAAAGCCTCTGTGAAAATTACCCATTGATTGGGAAGTGGTTGCTCATGAGCGTTGGAAGATATTGACAATGTGGTAAGTGAACAGCATCTACTTTCTTTCTCTGCTCCATCATATACTTACTTATTCTGTGTGACAATTTTTTAAGTTGTGGCACCAGGTGTTGTTCTGTGGGGATTACTCCATTACTCTTTGCCATACTTTGGACACCTGGAAGATTTGGAAGAGCTTTGATGCCCTTTTTTTTATAATAGAGCCTTGGGAATCACTTAAGAAGGATTTATGTTAGAGTTTTAGCATCCATGAGAAGGTAATTCTAACTGGGCCTTCCTAACTAAATATTCAGAAATTCAGGTTTAATCATATGGTTAATTCAGTGCTATAATTTCCTTAATCCCATGCTTACTAGATCGATAACTGTTTAAGAAAGATTGGATCTGCAGTTGGCTGGCCCCACCCCTAATAGCTATATAGCTTTGTTCAGGGCCCCACAGGTTTATCATTCCAATAGCACTTTGCCTGGGAACCAAAAAATGCTAAATGCAGCCAAAGTGAGAGAGTTAGAACTTCAAGGGGTGTGGGAGGGCAGCCTTAGGAAAGTGAAAATGGCAGAACAGAATGGTATGTGATCTTGATGAACTACTAGGGAGCAGGACGTCAGGCCGTGTTGAAATGAGATCTGCATGCCTGTGCGGCTGGTTGGGTGAGCCTTGGTCTGTCTTGAAGTGGAGACGATTGCTCCTGTTCCCTGCCAGAGGGCTGGAGGGCTGGCTGCAGAGGGTGTGGGGGGGTTGGGGGTGGGTAGAGGGGAGAAAGGAGCCAAGGAGTAAAAATGGCCCTTGAGATTGAGGGGTGATATGAAACACCTATTGGAACTTGGACCCGGTAATGTCTTCAGAGGACTGCAGTTGAGTCCTTGAGATGGAGACCAAAAGAGAAAAAGATGTATATGTGGCTCTCCCTCATTCAGCCGCCTCGCCCCGGCTTCACTTCTAAGCCCCCAACCCAGGCATCTGTATGCCAACACCAGATCTTTATCCATAGATCTAGGTATGTAGACATACCAAGTCACGGTTTTAAATGAAAGCTGCAGAATCTTGGAAGCAGATGCCCATGAGCTCTACCCAGTTGTATTTTAGAATTTGTTTTAACCTAAAGTTGTGGAGACAGACTTGAAGGGAGACATCCCCAGCCTTGCTAAAATGTAAGTACAAAAAGGCACAAATTGGATGGATATCGATGATGTTATTTCCACTATGACATCATCCATAGACTCCTAGTGTCTTTGCTTTGCTTCCCTATAGTGATCACAACATAAATTACTTGTCTTGTTTGACTTCCTTGTTCACCAAAGTTGAGCAGATTGTGGCCGTTTTCAACGCTTCTACCAGACAAAAAGCTTGGGACCATTTCTCGAAAGCTCAGCGCAAGAACATAGACATTTGGCGAAAGCATTCTGAGGTTGGTGATTTTATTATTACTTTTTAACCACCATCACACAGCTGGATTGGCAGAGAATAGTGTGGCTGCAGCCATTTCGGTTTTTGTCATAGCGGGCAGCTGTCCTGCCATTGTCCTGTCGCATTGTCAGCTCTAAATCCAGCTCAGATGTGTGCCTTATCCAGAAAAGCAGCTGACTTAATGCTTAGAAAACAGAGTGCTTTTCTCCCCCTGCAAAGGAAGAAAGGCATCTCTGCCATTGATAGCAAAGAGCTCGGAAATAAGCCAACACGTGTTGCTTGCGTATTCTGAAGAAAGGTGTAATGTAAAACAGAAGACTCGCTTTTAAATAAATACAGAGGGTTGGTTTTTTTTTTTTCAGTGTTCTGCAACTGATGGTGATGGTTTGCTCTTTGGGCTAGAAATGGCTAGCATGCCTTTCTTCTGTGCCTTCTCTTTGTAAACGATGCCTTAGTGCCCTATGCTGGCCGGCCAATTATATAGCCAGTCTCCCCAGGGCACCTTTCCCCAGGGGAGTGAATGTCTAGGCTAGCCAGGTCCACCCTTCCGCATCAGTGCTTGACGTGTGAGTATCTACCCCAAGGAAAGAGGCCAGAACTTGACCTTTCTCACCACCTAGAAGGATCAGAATGTGTCATTAGTCATTGGTCGACCAGCTGTTCTTTTTAACTCCACAGTGTAGCGTACGCTTTGAACCTGTAATTTAAAAGTAAGTATGCTATCTTTGCTTCTTCTGCTGCTGCTTCTTTTTTGAACGAGAGAATGTTTTCCATTTGGATGCCTCTCTATCACTAGCATGTTAGTACTAAAGTTCTCTAAATGATACTCCCCTCTTTCAAAATCTCAAAACTTCTAGAAGGTAAGGTTGGTTTATGCAACGATTTGGGCTCACACTTATAAAATAAGTGTTTTATGTAGAGTTTGAGGAACCACCAAGCACTATAATATCAATCATTTGGGTAGCATTTTAAGTGCCCATTAACTAATGCTAAATTACAGCTAAATACCAATGGCACGAGATCTAACATCCACATGAATACCAAATGAATTCTTGATTATCACTGTTATTATGGCCAATCCTGAATGACTTCACAATAATGGGACACTTAACATGCTGGTGCAATTTATTGTTAAGAAGGCCATTTTTTGCTTTCTTCACAAAGACTTAAGAAGGTGGCTGGTGACTGATGTAGTTCCCTTCCTCTGTTCAGGATTTTGAGTAAGGAGGAAGTGGGCTTTCTCTTTAATTTTTCAGGAGCCAGAAAAACAAAGGGCGCTTACCTGCTGCTCGTCCAGACACTGAATCGCGAGCTGAGTCAAGGCTGATTTTCGGGAGGAGAGAGTCCTCGTTTGTGATGAAACAGACAGATTGAGGGCTATGCAAACACAAACTGAAATCCATAAACTATGATTCAGATTTGGGAGTGACTGGTCTATGAATTGTTCACATATACATCTGTGTACATTCTTTTCCTTCACATAAAAACCACACATGATTAACAGAAACGTTAAGAGAAAGGCAAGCAACATGATGCTAAATAATCTGGGCATGAAAAGGCTGTCATTACTACGTGAGTGTTAGCAAATATCGGTTATTGATCCAAATCACGCTTCCCACGTGCCTGCTCCCCCTGCCCACCCCCACCCCCAGCCCTGCCTCCCTGATGGTCCTGCTGCTGAGCAGGGCACACAAAGACTTCCAGCTTTGTTCCAAGGAAGACCGCTTGCTTCGCTCGGTACACACGGAGAGGCAGACGTGGATGCACGCAGTCCTGAAAGGTGCTCCCGCAGAGGGGCTTTGCGCCTCCCTGCCACTCCTCCCACCTCTTTTGATATACTAGGAAATAGAATTCTAAATTACCTTTGATTTTCTCCCCTCCATGTCGCTTAATTGATTAAATACCAGTTGGTAATTTAACATTGTGGATGATTTCTCTGTTGCGTAGAAGCTTGATAATTGGCTTGATTTTTTCTGCGTTCCCATGTACAGCATCTGTTAATTATCTGCAACACCTTTACAGATTTATGAGAGTGCACTAGTGATTTACTGCTGAACCAGAGGCACCCTGTGGAAACACCCTCAGGTTTTTTTTCCCCTCCCCAATTTTTTTTTCTTGCCAACACCCTTCCCCGCAAGAACCGCTACAGTATGACAATCTGTCATTAATTGTGGGGACTAAACCACAGGCCCTTTCGGCCTCATTTATTCTTTCCACTTGACTTTTCCTTGTTTCAAGTATTTTCAAACCACCTCTTTGGGAACCGGGTTCTTTGTCCGCGGAAAAATTAGCTGTACACAACCTAAACGCTTCCCCACTAATCACATGTGACATATGCCTCCAAGACCCACTGGTGTTATTTAAGGTGGAATTGGTGCCTCTTTCTACTGGGGGTCATGGCCAAGTGAGGAGGCATTGCCCATCACCCCGGTGACCTCTCAAGACTCCCTGTGATGGGTATCCCTTTCCCAGGAACCTTGACGCTCTGCCCCCTCCCGTTTCCCTGTCCTCTGCAGTGGTGATTCCCATTGCTCAGAGCTGACCATGCAAATACTGTTAGCGGTAAATAATTTCCTTTTTTTCCGCCCTACTACCAAAGTTACAATCTGTGAGCTAAGGAGGAGAGGAGAAATCAGAGAACCTATCACACAATAAAATATCACATCCATCAAATGGGCACTAGAAATTTGTTTAAAATCGTGCCATTAATACATTAGGTGTTATAATTTATTTTTATTGTTATTCATAAGTTCATGATAAAGCAAAACTATCTTAACTATGTGGTTTTTATTTAGAGACTTCAACTTCAATGGGGGGGGAAGAATAATGCAGTCATTTCATTGTTGTTGTTTTGAGGACAGTACATGTAAGAGAATAGAATTGGTAAGGATTCACAAACATAAGCTATTCAGCTTAGTACAAAAATAATAGAATTACTTACCATAAACAACTGTAGTGTCCTGACTTCTAGGCAAGGTAGTGCCTGAAAACACATCAGAAATGTGTTTTGATTCTTTCCTTTTTACGGTGTGCTTTCACATATACTCTTGCATTCAAGCAGCCTTGTATTACTGTTGCCCGTTTTATAAAATGTGAGGAGACAAAGACTCAAAGAAAGTAAATGCCTTTGACTGCAGTCACTCCTCTAGTAAGTAGAGAAAGTAAGACATGATCCTAAGATCTTTAAGTGATGTCAAAACAACCAACACAACAGAAACACTAAACCCCTACATGATAATGTGAAACGCCAAAAAGGTATCTGTTTTCATTGGTCCTCCAGCATCTTTTGAAATGTGCCATTTGGATACCTGAATAGTGAGTGTGTGTGTGTGTGTGTGTGTGTGTGCGTGTGTGATCACACACAGGCACATACACACATGCAGGGGCACCGTTTTGCGTGAAGGGTAGTAGTTGTCCACATTATCAACTTAGCAAACCAAGCGTTTGGCACAACGGTAAGGAGCTTTATAGGCATTCACTTATTTCCTCCTCAAAACTATTATCATCAACAGAATTCCAATAAGCAAATCAAGGTCAAGAGAGATGAGGAAACATTCGTGAATTGACACGGTGTGTCAGTGGTCGACCAGGCCTTTTATAAATGCCACCGTGCATGTATCTTATCGTTAGCTCTGAGCCACCGCTGTGCCAGTCATGACGATAGGCATTTCTGTGGAATCCTCCTAGGTGATGTTATCATCCCCTTTTTTGGCAGATGAGGAAATTGAGACTCAAGAGATTAAATAATTTGCTGAAGGCCCCTTGACTAGTCTTTATCCCTGGATCTTTCCGCTCCCCATACGCTCAGACCTTCATTCTAGATGACGCAGGACAGTGGTTGGGAGGTGTAAAAGCTTCAGATTCTAAGCGTTCGTATGGGCATCCCAGTACACCAAAAGACCATTGAGAAAAGGTAGGTTGACATGTGTGCGTGACTCTAACATCCCCGTATATTCTACTTTCAGGAGCTCCGGAACGCTCAAAGCGAGCAGCTTATGGGTATCCGCCGCGAAGAAGAAATGGAAATGTCAGATGATGAGAATTGTGACAGCCCGACTAAAAAAATGAGAGTCGATGAATCAGGTAAGGCTGGTGACTGCCACACACCTGTGAGGCATCCTAATGATCTTCCAGATCTCACATGGGGCGTATGTACTAGGAAATGGCCGCATAACTCACTTTTATTTGAGTTATACTAAAGTTTCATCTTTGAGTGACTCTGCCTTTTATTAATAGAACTTTAAACTCCTTCTTCGGAACACGGTGATTTAAATTGGTCCACTTGTTTCTGTGTCCATATATCTGGGGCTGTTGCACTTTCTTCAGGGATATTTGTCTATTCCCATAAAAATCCTTTTCCAGAGGGTGGCAGCCACCGCTGATGCTGAGATACAGATAAAATTTGGTCTCAGTCTGTGTGCTTCTTACATGGGAATTGTTTAATCCCTAAAGAAGCTTTCTAGCCTCTGAGCCAATGTGCGGGAGAATTAGACATTTTTCCAATAAACGTTCCCTAACCTGTAATCAAAGCGGTGGCCTCATGTGGTACCAAGAAAGGGGCATCACTCCTGAGTTGGAAAAAGGAGAGAAGCTTAGAGAGAACCTTGCTTTTCGTGCTCCGCCTACACTCAGATGCTGATTGAAAACTCTCTCCCCGAATTAGATGCAAATCTCTTGGCATTACAGGCAAGAAAGATGCTCAATCAGATATGGGAGACACCAAGGGAGGTTGCTTGCTCGTCCGAGGGGAAGCGTGTTGTCTCAAGGGCCTGGGAAGGACCACAACTGCCACCATTTCCAAAAAAGAAAATCAGAGGAATAGCATGGAGATTTGACCTGTCTCCTTCGACGTACCAGTGAATAAAATACTCACCCACCTCAGGCTCTTTAACAGAATCAAATGGCCAGGAACAGAGGATCTTTGCTAGTGTGTCCGTAGAAGCCAAAACCAAGACTCCAATACTCAGGTCATCAAGATTGCAAAGTGGTCAGAGTGCTCCCTTTCTCCGGGGTTCAGCGAGTGCCAGGGCCATGAATGATGATCACAAGAAAATCCTTTTCTTTTAGGCATACTTAGAGGGAGTTCAATTTCCCTAGCGCAGTGGTTCTTTCAAGTGTGGTCCCCAGTCCAGCACCATCAGGCACCTCCGAGGAATTTGTTAGAAATGTAAATTCTTGGACCCTGCTCCATCCCCAAGGAATCAGGAACTCTAGGAGGCAGGGGTGGGGATGTGAGATCCAGAAATCTGCGATTTAAATTCTCCAGGGAATTCTGAGGCGCGCTAAACTTTCAGGACCACTGCCTTAGAAAATTTCCCTTTCATCCTCAAATGCCACTCATTTAAATCTTTCAGAAGCTTAGCAGAAAAGAAGGCACCGTGCCACTAGTTTTTGAAGCCATGTATCTTTTGTCTGAAAAATGAACCTAGCATTTATGTGTCAGAGTACGTCTCTTGTTAAGTGGAAATGAGATTTCTCAGGACTGATTATTGGGCTTGGACTTATTTATTTGAGGACGGCAATTTCTGTCCCGCAAGCCTGCGTGTATCAAAAGCAAAGAGCAAGTTTTAGTGTGAACTTCTTACATTTAATGAGCGCTGCTGGTAAATAAATAAATAATTTTCTTTTCTCAATAAAGCCTTCGTCATTTTTGAAGTTTCTAGAGGAGGGGCAAGTTTACATGAAACTTGGATCCTTAACATTCTTATACGGTAGGTGTAGAAGAAAAGCAATCAATCAGAAATTCTTATTTGAACCCGTGGCTTTTTTTTTTTCAATTTTGGGGTGACATTTCTTTTTAAACAAGCCGTCAACTTCCCAAATGAGGAATGTGTATAATTTCATAGTGTGCTCAGAATAGGACAAGAATAATAATGACTCAGGCAGTAGGCTCCAGTGGGAAGTCTTCTAGACCGTGACAGCAAGCATAGACCCACAGTTCCGCGGCAGAAGAATTCAAAGCTCCCTTCCCTAGGCTGAGATGCGCGAGTCTCTCTGGCAGCTTCCCTGAAGAGCCTTCTAGCTAGATCTCTGTTGGTTTTTTCCCCCAGGCATCTAATAAGAGCCTGAAGCAGGACCTGAACTTTTCAGTTCTCCAGGCTTTTCCTTGGCCAGCGCAACGAATGCACACAACACAGAGCATGATCTATACGAGTGCTGGTGGGAGAGATGGAAAAACTGGAGTTCAGATGCCAGGTCCCCAGGAGTTCAAAGTCTTTTTCGTGCTTTTCAGAATGAGATGGACCAGAGGACGCGGCGTGTGGTTTATGGGGAAAGCGCAGGACTGATTACAGGAAAAGGAAAGCAACTAACCTTTTTTATTCCTCTGGGCCCCGCAGATCCTGCCAAAAGGCTAGCAGCTGTTTTCCTTTCAGCCCAGCACATTCAGGGACACAGCCTGAGGGCAAGAATTCCCATCTGGTCTTTTGACCAAGCTTCAGACAGGATCCCTGCAAACTGCTGCTGGGAGGGGAGGGATCCAGGCCCAGGAGCCTCGGGAAAACACACCTTTCAGTGGTGTCATCCGAGGCTCTCTGCATTCATTGCAGGTGCAAATTTGCATCTGTCCGTCACCCAGGAGCAGGTGTCTCAAAAGGCTCCATTCACTGGTGGAAGTTGCTAAGGGCTGACCTAGCAGTAAAGCTTTCTATTCTTTAAAGAATCCCTTGCCCTTTTGCTTTCTGCGGAAACAGGGAGCTTCTGCCTCCAACCTCCTGGGTGACCCAAGACTTCTTGGAAATTCCAGAGGAGGGCTTCCTTCGTGGAGCCTCCTCCTGTCCAAGAGGACCGTGGAGAGGCTCACCTGCCGGGTTGCATGAGGCCGATGCACCAGGACCTCTCTGCTCCTCACCTCCTCCTGGAGCCCACGCCAACCTGCACAGATTTTATTTCTGAAGGGGAGACGGAGAGAATTGACTTTCCTTGGTTTCTAGAAAGGATACAATTTATTATGTTTGGGCTTATATCTTGGGTTTAATTTTTTTTTCTAAATCAGTGTTTTTGGCATATCTCTGCTCTTCTGGTTGTGCAGAATATTTCATTGTACTTTTGCTTTTTACCACCTGTAATAACTTACAACGTGTCGTTGGCCAGGGTTCCCCAGTCCTGCCATAACTGCCATATAATGCTGGGCAGGCAGTTCACTGTTCCTCCTTATCAGTTACCTCCTAAAGGGGAAACAGAGCTGCTGGAGCAAAACTAAGATGCTGATAAAAATGAAAATGAGTTTTGTTAATAAATTTGAAAATCAAGACAGATTTATTGAAGCATTCATTCAAGAAGATTGGCATCCGGCTCCAAAGCCCGTGAAGATGATTTCTGATAAAAATTCAAATTTACTGCTGCATCGTCTGCCTTTTACTGGAATTAAGCCCCACTTTAAAAGCCATATCTATTGCTGCTGCTTCCTCCTCCTTCCTCCAGGTTGGCAGTAGGGGTGGGGCAGGAGTGCACAGGGAACAAAGGGAAGAAAAGAGGAAATCTGTCCAGAGCGTAAGGCCTCGTGTGGCAGCACTCAGTTAGCCATAGTACTGTGGAGTCGGTGCGTGGAAAGCCCTCCCGACCGTACCGACAGCGTTGAGCACATAGTAAGTGCTCAGTAAGTCTGACCTCCGCTTGTCGTCATCACCTAGGGCACCCGGCTCTGGGCCTTTCACCAAGTAAGTGAATTGTGTTGACTTCAATTGCACATGCCCCCTCTTCTGGTCTTTGTTTTTGATGCCTTTGTCCCGGAAGTTGATGGGAACGTGGTAACCCTGAGAACATTTGCTCTAAATTTAAACGGAAAGCCTTAAGAAGCTTGCTCAAACGAGGATGATTCATTTCTCAAAATGTTCACAACTTTGATGCGTTCAAAATCCAGTGCCACGTGCTGAAGAGGCCGTGACCCGGAGAGTGGACACTCAGCATCATTCTAGTTATCAACAAATATTTGTCAAGCCCTTCTTCTTCTCCAGACACTGTGGACCTGGTGTGGGGGTGGGGGGGGGCAGTATGGAGAGGGCTAGGCACAGTTTACCCCGCCCTCAAGAGTGTGAGGTGCTTTTTGAAGAGAAGAAATCTACATTTTAAGTTAAAAAGTACAGTGGCTAAATGCCTAAAAGCCTAATGCCAAACATGTTCGAAAGCCATTGCCGTAAATTTGATGTAAACCAAAATAAATACCTCTATCCAGTGTTTGCACCTCATCCAGTATCTGATGAGTGTAGATTGTGAGTGTACATTGATGAGTGTACATTGAAGACAAATTTCAGAAGGATAAAACTAAAATGTCCTTCCTTAATAGACAACCCTTAAAACATTTCATAATGCGCAAACAAATGTTCTTGGATTGTAATTACACCTCATTTAATCTCTGAGCTCTTCATAGGAGCAAATACTCTTTTAATTACGAAAGGTGTTTTCTAGTTGTCGATTTGCCATGGAAACTTTCCACATGTAGGTACAGATTTATTCTTTTAATTTCAGTAACACATCCAGCAAGGATTCCGAAAATCTTTCAGCTAATTGAATCAAATTAGAGACTCACAATCAAATTCAGTTGGACCTAGCAGTATTCAGTGTGTCTGAATAGTTTCATATGTAGCTGGCAGCTTGAGGTTAAAGAAATTAACAACAAGAAGGCGCTCTCTCTGGCTATTCCCTTGATCTCTTTGAACACCAGGACTGCCTTAGTGTTTTTCCTGATTAATTCCTACAGGAGAGTGCTTTTGAAAGACATTTAGGATGCCCAACAGATTACAGTTTGTCACAAGCCTGAGAAGAGGATTAGTGCTACCCACCCCCCAGCACCAGCCTGGGCACAGAAGGAAGGATTCCAGAGAAGGATCCTGCAGGGGCCCAGCCGGAGGGGGCCACGTCACTGGCAGCTAGTAGAAGCTTTTAGGAAACACTGCATGTGATCCAAGCAGGCTCACTCAGGAGTCGCTCAGAACTCCGCAGAGGGACGAGAGCACTCAGAAGTGAAAAGTGAACTGACCCAGTGAGGCCACAGCCACGCCGAGATCCCTGCACCAGCAGACCCCCAAGACGGGTGCACCAGTGGTGAGAGGAAGCAAGGAAGGACAATGTGTTCGCAGACTTTTGTGTTCACATGTGATGACAACCCGGAGGAGAAACAGCGGCGGTGTGTGTCCATCCGCGACCACTGAATTGAAGCCGAGCGTCTTGTTTTCATCCACAGAAGAATGTCTTCTGGGAATCTAAGTGCCAAACAAAGAAATGTGATTAATTAAAACTAATATGGCTGAAAGATGATGAAATGCACCTTCTGATGTGGGCTGAGCAGGCTGCTTCATTTCTGAACTCTGGAAATAGAGCTTCATTCTCAAGGAGCCAAGGCTTTTGCTACCCTCCCACCCCGTCCTTTTTCAAATCTTGCTAATCTTACCAAAGGAAGTCAAGCCAATGCTTATTTCAGGTAGAATTTTCAGTTCCCTCATCTCGTGTGCGCTTACAGCTTCCCTTTCATAAGGGACATGGTTTTAAAAAGCGTAGAAATAATTATTTTTGTAAATTGCCTTACCTTTTAAATGCAAGAGACGGATGCTATTAAATTGATCCTCTAGCATAGGATTCCTTTGTCATGGAAGCACTCTGGTCCAACCAGACTGTGTTTATCTGTCCTACAAAGTAACATTTGGAGCCTCAGCTCTTTTTAAGCTTAGCCCCTTATTAATCTTATTTTTGTGTAGTACCTGATAATGCCATATTCCTGACATCTCTCTCACATATGCACACATTCTCCATAATCGTGCATTTAGTGTAAAAATTGATTGGTTCTGCTGAAATTGCGTTGTGTCTAGGAGACCGCAGATTTTGTCAGATACTCTAACCCTGCAACTGTGCTGCACCCCCACAAAACCCAGTTGAGCCCTCGCTGAGGATCTCAAACAGTTTGTATTCCTGGTCAACACTGGCTTGGAGCCGGTTTCCTCCTGTGACAGCCCAGCACAGGGTCCCAGCTGCTTTTGCAGAACAGGCTGAGGCTCTGTGAAACCCTAGCTTCTTGCCTAGTGACGGGAGGCCCCGGGGGCTTGGTGACATCAGAGGAGAAAAGGGAGGAAGTTAACAGCCCATCCTCAGAAAGGGAGAACTGCAGAGACCTTGACCCGAGAAGAGCGTAGACAAGTGGCCCGTGCACAGGATGAGGTCACAGCACAGCTACTCACGCACAGCCCGTGGCCCCTGACGCCTCGCACCTGCCAAAGAGCCATGATCTAGATTACGGTTTATTATGTTTTCTGGGCATTTCATTCTGATAAGGTTTGAGGCAGGATCATTACATAGGAGAGTAGATTTAATCCAGTTTTCTTAGTAGGCTGTA
Source organism: Prionailurus bengalensis (assembly GCF_016509475.1). Taxonomy (NCBI): domain Eukaryota; kingdom Metazoa; phylum Chordata; class Mammalia; order Carnivora; family Felidae; genus Prionailurus; species Prionailurus bengalensis. Next base: position 27,424,200 of record NC_057343.1, read on the forward strand.
AGGACACTGAGGGAATATTTATGTAATAAGACGCAAAGTTGCTATGGAAAATACTATAGCAACCTAACATCTTCCCAGACTCAGGCAGCCACTTGTAACCGCAGTCTAAATTTACATTTATTTTAGTGTCATTTTATCGACACTCTTAGTATCTCATTCTGACAGGATGTTAAAATATGTTTTCAGCTTGCATTTGAGCAAAATTAACACAGTGTTGTTGGGATTTAAGTGTGGTTTGCACAACTTCTGGAAAAAATCAGAATATTTTTGAGGGAGTTTAGATGACAGGATCTGGGTAAGTTTATAAGTTTTGTTTTTCTTTCCTAAACATAAGGAAGAATTCCTTAGTAGTGTTTATTCCTAATTGTTCCTTTTTGCTTGTAAATAATAAGTGGGAGTTTCAGGATTATCCTCTTCGACACTGACTTTTGTCAAGTGTCAGTTAGAATCGAGTGATTCTAGTTGGTGCTTATAGAAAATACTTTTAGTAGATCAGCTCATTGCCCTCCAGCAGCATGTCACGTTTTAAAAATAAAAGCTTTTTTTCATATAAAGGTAATGCTTGGTCATTTTGGAAAATCTATTGATTAAGAATAAGGAAAGAAGAAAACTGTTGGTTTGAATACTACAAAAGATCGTTTCGCTTCTAATCTTTTTTCTTCTCCACAGCTTAACTACATAAGCACTTTGCTCTATGTTTTTAGGGTTCAGAAACAATCATTCTGTATGATTTTGTTTTCAGACAGTTCTTGTGTAACAAGTGAGTGTTTTTTAAGCTTCCTTTTTATATGTTAATGAAATAGAAAAATAGAAAATGAGCATGTATCTCTTCTGGATCATAGGCTCTTTTTTCGTGAATCGCTGGGAGTTGAAGCTATAATCTTTGAGGTAGTCAGAGTGGATTCCTGAGGTTATTAGAAGCCTGATAACTGGACCAGCCATCCCCAAAGCATCTTTTAGATCTCTTAAATGTGAGTATGGCAGAGAGGCTATAGATATGTGGCTGGTTGGTAGTGGAAAGATAGTATCTATTGATTTTCTTCTGTACCTCTCCATCTAAAATCTTAAAATGTGACTATAACACTGTTAAGGTGGGACATTGGCCAAAAGAATCAATACCAGACTATATTAAAACATATGCTATTACCAACTTCTTAGCACTGATGTACTGTTTATGAACATCATTGTCCTAATTCTTCCGTGTGTTCATTCTGCTTTGTGCATCAAAACACAGTTGGTGACACAGTTATTGTACCTTGACTGCTAACACTGTCGCCCATAAGCTTCACTAATCAGAGACCTGACGATACTAAGACTACTGTATAAATAAGACAAGTGAGGACAAGACAAAGTCCTATAGAATTCCGGCTATCCGTGCACAGCGGAGTGCCACATAGCTACTGAAAAAAGTAATTGAAAGAAGTAATTACTTTCTTCCTGTCTTGGAAATTCCCCCTGCGTGATATGATGCTTACACTTAGAATCCCTGGACTTTGAAGTTTATAGCAAGTTTGAAAATTATTATTATAGTGAGCTCTCCCATGTCCAAGTGGCTTAGAAACTCTTTTATTTGGGTGAACGTCCTTGACACCAGAGAGGGACTAAGGGCTCAGCCACTCTTCCCCCAGTTTTCAGGACACAGTGTGTGAAGCCTTCTGGGAAGAGGCTAGGGAAAGGGAACTTTATTTTAGACTCCCCGTCAGTAGCAGAGAAGTAGGGAGAATCATTTCTAGAGCAGAAGTGGCAAGACAGAGTGTATTCATCATAGTGCTTCGGGTAGGGTGTTGCAGGTTCTTAATGAGCCCACCATGACTTCCAGAGCTGCTCGCTGTGTCCCAGAGGCCCTTGCTTTCCACTTAAGGCAAATGGGCCATTGACACTTAATGCAGTTACCTAAATTTTCAGTTATCGAATCACTTTAGAAACATGTAAATATCTAACACTGGGATATTGGTTAATTAATTATATATCCATAAACAGCCCTGAGAAAGATCATATTCTGGAAGACTATATAATGGCACGAGAGATTCTCAGTGTATTGCTAAGTGATAAAATCAGTTACAAATCAATGTACAGATCATGTGGTTTGTATATGTGTTCCGTTCATAATTTGTATGTTAGGGAAAATATGTAAGGATATGGGTCAAAATATTCAGCGATTATTTCTGGGCGGCGTGATTATAGGTGATTTTTGTTTTCTTCTCTTTGCATCTCAGAAATTTCCACAGTATATACATGTATTATTTTAATAATGAAACTAATAAGTAGTAAGTATTAATTTTTAAATTACCTCGGAGAACGTGTGATAAAATTCACATTGATTGGGGAATACCTAGCCATTTCCAGTCAAACAAGAAAATTAAAAGTAGTAACCAGTGTCAGATAATGGAAATTTATTGAGTTGCCTCCTTTTGCTTTACATCAGGGAATTTCCACATTTAATTTCCAGACCCCATTGTCTTACAATTTCCTGTTTCAAGGACTGATCATATTTGTATAGCTCTTAGATTAAGAGTCAAGAAATAATTCAAGTTCTAAACCGGGCAGACATGTGCTGTTGAATTCTGTTGAATTCTGCTTTTGAATTCTGCTGTTGAATTCTTACCCGCCGGGAATGGCAATGATGAGTCTCTTCAGATGTGGAAGAGACCCTTCGAAATCATCTTGCACAACCACTTTCTGTTTTCACAGACAGGCAGATGCAGTCACATGTTGAGAAGTTATGTTAGTTCCCCAAGATAGCAAGTGGACAGTCTAGAGCTCAGTGCTACTTTCCTTCTTGCCTGGTTAATGACCTTCACAAGGCACCACTAAATTTGATGGGAGAAAAGCTCCAGAATCTCCCCCAAATGCTTTAAGTGGCTTCATAAGAGGCTGTAACCAAATAAAATCAACCAAGGATTTTGAAAGCCTGTGACGTGCGTGCGTGGCGCCATGATGCCATTTGGAGGCAAAGGTAGACTGGAGAGTGTATTACCTTAAAATGTTAATCCAGACAAAGCTGACTGGGGCTCGTGTTTAGTCTCCCCATTATTTTCTGTATTTTTGACTAGAAAGAGGTTGACTTCAACATCGGCAGTGCATCCAGCAAACTGTTTTTAGGCCCATTCCAACAGAAATGCCAGTTTTTAAAAATACTCAGGAAATTGGCACAGTCTCTTTTCTAGTTGAGTGATATTCATTTCCTCAAAAGCAATCTGTTCTATGGCTTTAGGCAAGAAGAAGAAATGCTTTGAAGAGGTAAAGTGCACGGGGAAAGAGCCGTGCCATCACGCATTTCCTTTGGCAAACCCTACACCCTGTCACAACTCGTGTCTTCCACTCCCCAGCTCTCCAGAAAAGTAAAGAGAAAAATCAAGGTACTTCTCAAAACACAGGCACAGACTTGACGGTCGGTCTGGAATGATCTGAACCACAATATTAGCCCTTTTATTTCCCATCTCATCCCATATTTCCTTTGCATCCCTAGGGTCTGGGAGAGCATATGAGAAGATCACCAGTTTATTGAGCATCTAATTTCAGGACTTATTGTAGTGCTGTCCCTGTTTCATTGTTCCTGGGCTTTTTTTTTTTTATGAGATGTACCTCTCAATAAGTCTTAAAGATCAGAGGGACAGCATCTACGATAATACCAATCCTATTGAGATGCACAGACTCAGGGAAGTTTTGACGCAGGAGAGATCTCACAAGTATTATGCCCTCTCCCTGCCCATCCCATGTTTTAATTTAATGAGAAAAATGTGTTGTTGTTGTTGTTGTTGTTGTTTCCCCTCTAACAGTAATTAGTTGGAATGTCAGATAAATTCTGCAAGTTTCGGGTTTTTGTAATTACAAGCGTTCAGACACAACTTCAGTGACAACGCGTATTTGGCAAATCTTGTAGAGGTAGGTTACTCTTCTTTTAGTGATTTACCAGTCCGTTTCTCAGGAATTGTCTCCACCTGCCATCCCACGCTTTTCTAGGATAGTTTATGTGACCCAAGCACCCTAAAGTTATCCATTTCTCTGTCCTTAGCTCTTTGCCACCATGCAATGTGCCAAGCAATGCCATACTACAAAGCAGTGATAAAATTAAAACAAATATTCACAGAATTCTTAATGCCGTGTACGGGACCATGAGACCACTTGTCTCGAAGTCCCAGATTAAGGAGAGAAATTAGCACACAGAGTCTTGTAAGACTAATCGAGACTCGGTCTTTGATCTGAGAGCGTTGCTTGTGTGCTGTGAAGAATCCTAGCAGCACATCATCAGAGTTCTCCTTTCTTGGACTAGCACTGGCTCACGGCCCCCTGGACCGTCAGGAGTTATAGCCCATGCGAGCAGGTACACCCTGACCTAAGGAACGGTGGGGGCTGAGATTATCTGAAAAGAGGTTGTATAAATCTATGCATCTGAACTCCATCTTCTCCCTGGAGAAGGCTGTATTTTGTTGCAAGCAAAGAAGAGTAAAAACATGACACGGGCGGACCTTCCACCCCGTGTGTTCCTTAAAGACTAGTTTGAGATCTTTTCCTTTCTGAATGGCCAGCATGTGGCGTTGCACGGTACAAGGACAAGAGTTTGTGAAATGAAGGGATAGGAAATTAAAACTAGGAAGAACTAATTTCTTATTTGTTGAAGGGCTTTTTTTTTTCAGTTTGGGACCCCCCTCCCTCCAAAAAATAAAAACAACAACAACAACAACAAAAACCCCACAACTATTATCTGTTTAATCCTCCCAGTACTGACCATGTTTTTCAGATGAGGATCCTGAGCTCTGATGGAGGTTTACTAACTTGCCCCAAATCTCAGAAGAAGAGCGTGCCCTTCAAGTCCCTTCTTGCCCTCTGTAGTACCCCCTCTGCCACCCTCCTGTGTGTAATCCGTGTCTCCACGCCTCTCTGAAGTTGGCAGGAGCAGGGACGTAAAAGAGCGCGGCCAGTGTTCTTCTCAGGACTAACTAACGCTCCTCAAAAACAATGCCCTGTAGTCCCCAAACCTCCACCGACGTGTCTGGTCCCCTCTCCTTCCTCTGGACAATCCTGCTTCCATAACTCGGTATCACAAACTCTGTGTGTTACTATTTAAAGCAGGGAGAAGAACCTGTCCCTTCAGGCCATTAAAAGGTGGGAGACTATGGCAAGGTTAGGGATGGAACGGAAATGAGGAACGGCAAAGAAATAAAGTAATATGTGAAACTTTGCCCCTAGAACTAGGTTGAAATTAACGCAGATGGACAACGTAACTTGATTTTTCTTAGTCATTGGAAGTTGTTGGGTCTTTGGGCTTTTGAAACAGAAATTAAAACTTAAATTGGACTTTTTGCCCCTTCGATACAGCATTTGTGACTCTAAGGAATGTTATAATCGATGCCAGCTCATCAGCACCATGTTAACAAAGCACTTTCTCTGAAACTATCCGTGGCGCCTTCTCTCTCGTGTTCAATAAAGAACAGGCAACAAGAGAGCTGGTTTCTCAGAGGAATTCCTTTAACCTTTCGGAAACAAAATATTTCATGCTAATTCCTGCTTAATTGGAGGGAAGTCATTTCTTTAAAATCATTGAATATGAGTTTGAAGTCTGTTCCATCCCTGACCTCTTTAATTCAATCAAGGTCACCCCATAAACTTGCCCAAACAGCTCTTTTTCTCAATTAGAAAAAAAGGGGTAGAGCTGTTTAAAAGCATTTAGCATTTGATTAATAGTGCTTAACTGGGGCTTCCGCACTTGCAGAGGGTTTTTAAGGAGTCGCTAGTAAGAATGAAACATTGCTACCTGAGAAATTACACTCATCAAAAACCAAAAACAAATCATTTTAATGAGCAAAGCAAAAACTGCTCTTTTTTTTTTTGTGGGAATGTGAGAAAGATTATCACACTCAGTACATAGAAGGTTTTAATATCTGAACAACTCTCTCCCAGAGAAAAATTGCTATAATTTAGCCATCTAGACAGTTTTTAAAATCCGTGCACTTTTCCCTGCCCAAGGACTCGGGGAAGATGAATGTGGGGTTTGTTGAAGCAGGCTTTTGTAGCACTCAAGCTCTGGGGGTGAAAGCAGGAATGAGAAGATGTGTCCCGTTGAAGAATGTGAACTAGAGCCATCTTAAGGGAGGGGAAATCAAGGGTTCTGAAAATACGGTTTTGGAAGGCTTCCTTCCACATTTCCTTCCTTCCTATTCTCTGGGCCTAAAGAAGGCCAAGTTCACCCTGACACTCATTTGATGAGGGGGGTCCTTTGGGTGGCAAAATCATTAGAAATGCTCTAAGGAAGTGGATAGATGAGTGAGAACCGGTATTCCTGGAAGCATTTAGAGACACTGAACATAATAAATAACTTTGAGCCAGATGAAGTTCGAGGCCTCTGGAAGTAGCTGAGTTTTGTTCCTGGAGTGGCTTGGCAAACAATGTGTCTCTTCCAAGCCCCAGCCTTCTCGATAGTAACGTGAGGCTCATCCTAAGAGAGTTTACTTGAGGTTGTAACAAATGGCCAAGGAAGAGGCTCCATGGCCCTTTGCAAATACCTGATACTATGGCAACGTGGAAGACTGATACCGGTGAGCAGTGACAGAAGGCGTAGATGAGTGATTCACAGCCCTGGCTCCGCGTGAGAAAGAGCTGGGAAGCTTTCCTGGCAACGGCTGGGAGTTAATGCCCACTCACGTGAGTTATAAAATAGTCCTCAGGTATTTCTGCCGCACAAAGGCTTGAAAACCACTGGTACATGACATGGGGCCTGATGTCCATCAATAATAGGTAGAAAGAACAGGGCGAAGAAACAGGTTGAGGTAAGGTAATAAAGGATGAGAAGAAAATGAACATGAAGTAAAAGGTGGGGGGCACCGGGGCAGCTCTGTCGGTTAAGTGTCCGACACTCGGTTTCAGCTCTGGCCATGATCTCACAGTTTGTGAGTTTGAACCCCAAGTCGGGCTCTGGGCTGACAGCGCGGAGCCTGCTTGGGATTTCTTTCTGTCCCTCTCTCTGCCCCTCCCTGGCTTGCTCGCTCTCTCGCTCTCTCTCTCAAACAATAAATAAGCATAACAAATTTTAAGGTAAGAAAATGAAGTAAAAGATAAAAATGTTCAGGGGAAAGGAAGTGACTGACGTGGCAAATCACCAAGGACCAAAGAAAGAAGAAATGAAAGGGAGCTAGTTTCTTGGTTTAAGTATGGCATCCATGACACAGGTGGAGAACCACCACCCTTCCCCTCCCCCCCCCCCCATCATAGCTGCGTGAGGAACATGTGAAGCATCCTCTGGATAATCGGAAAAAGGTTGTTTAGGAGGAAAGAAAAAAAATGAGGGTAGTCTGATGCAGAAAAACGTGGGGAAGGCCAAGTACAGAGTCTCTGCTTTTCTCAGACTCTAGGAGAATAGCCAGGAACTGATTTCCTCATCCATCAGTGGTTAGAGACAAGCAGGGATGGGCCCCCTCTCCTCAGTAAGCAGCTGGTGTCAGGACCCCTGGCCAAGGGTCGTTAGTTCCCACCGGGCACAGAGGTTGGGCTGGGCCTCTCCGGGGCGCAAGCCCCGGACCTGCTGCAGCAGGCACTTTCTCCAGAAATATGGCTGCAAAGAAAACTAATACGCAACAACATCCAGTAGATCAGAAAAATGTGTTTTGGAGACACTGCCTGGAGGATTTATGAAAGCATTCAGTCACAATATCATCACGGGAGAGGCAGTAAGTAGCGTTCAGAGAGGAACGGGTGGATAGATTGATGAAATGCGAGAAGGCAAGGCAGATGGCGGAGAGGCCTCGGCGGCCATGTTGGAGGGTAAAAGCTGGAGATGAGAAGGTCCTTTTAAGAACAGAAAAGCGGCTAGAAAAGGCTGAGAGAAAGCAGGTGTCAAAAAAAAAAAAATGACGAAAGAAGTGTAAGACTGGAAGAAAGTTACGAAGGAACGGGGATCCGGTCCGTACAGGCCAGGGAAGCGGTTCTAAAACTTTGGCATGCATTCAGCCCACCCTGGATGGTTGTTGAAAGGCACATCCTCAGACCCCATTCCAGACCCTCAGATTCAGAGGGTCTGGGATGGGATGGCTCCAAGAATTCCCATTTAAGATACCAAAGTGGAACAAATGAGGGCTGTGGGTGGAGGAAACTTGGAGGAATACTGGCCTCAGTTATTCATACCAGTGTCATTTTACTGTGGTTATGTACTTAGAGACGACAGGAACTCTTTCTGCCCTAATGTCAGGCACAAATACGTGCACATCAATCAGTCTCCACACTGGTGACCAGGAGAGTGGAGAGGATGAGACTTCACGGGCAGCCCGAGCACAGTCCCCACCCACCACTTCCCCCCCCACTCCCCCACCCCCCCAAAAAAGCTTGCGAGCAAAGTCTTGGTTCTCTCTTAGTAGACTGGATAGTTAACGTTTATATAAAGCACAAAAACTGAGGGGAGAAAAGCGTTTTCTGTGCAACTCCTCTTTGTTGCCCCAAGTATGTGATGTGCTGAGATAAAAAAACAAAAAACAAAAAACAAAAAACCTGTGGGAAAAGTTGCTATTCCTTGCAAAAGATGGTGCCTACATCTGAGAATGTTGAGGTTCGGGCTGAGCTTCTCTTCACATTTCCGAGTGTGGATGTGTTTTATGTGGTGGAAACCACCAGTTCAAGAGTGTGTGTGTGTGTGTGTGTGTGTGTCTGGGGAGGTGTTAGTAGGAGCAGGAAATCCCCACTTCTTGAGGGGAAGGTGTCTTGAAGAAAATGAGAAATGACCAAGAAATCCGCAAGTTAGTGGGGGAAGGAGGTGAGGTCCTTAGGCCACAGGCAGGTGAGGAAATGAGAAATGAGACCAGGAACTCCTTCAGGGGAGAGGTTGTGTTTCAGGCTTCTCTGGTTGGACAAGACCAACCGCTACGTAGGGTGCAGCGGCCCAGAGCTAAAAGCCAGTGGTGCAGAGCTGTACTCAAGGGGGGCGCTCTGTGTGCGAGGGTGGCGGCCAAGGCCGGGGGAGGCGTTCCCACGCCCCTGAAACCTGTGTCCTTGTGAGATTTATCTTGGTCTGAGTCTGACTGCTCTGAAAAGGAATCTCTAAAGCCTTCAGAAGGTAGAAAAGAGGTAGTCCTGAATCTTGGAGGTCAACATTGAAAATGAAAAAGAAAACTGACATCTGATCAAAAAAAGTAAAGGCGGGCGGCGGGGAGAGCTGGAGTTGAGGGGAGAAATGCCCCTCTCAGTAGCCCTGCTGCCTGGGTTTGGGGCTCCAACAACCCAACCCCCTCTCCCCTCCTTCCCCCTCATCCTGCCCTGGCAGTCTGGCCACCTTCTCCTGGAGACTGCTGGGTCTTGATCTGTGCTCACCTGAGGCCTAGAAAGGCGTCCCTCACCCCCACCCAGCATCCTTCAACAGTACTTTAAATTGCAGGCTTATCCTGCTGTTGAAAGGAGTGGGCAAGCCTCTCCCCTCATTTTGCCCTGGGGACGATGGGGGCAGCTGGGAGCGGTATCAGAGGAGAATAAGGTCGGTGGCAAAGCAGGAAGGCATGATGTGAATTCTCTGTGGTGTCTGCACCCCGCAGCACCTTGTGGCCGCTGCTCCGGGGCGCAGACCCCTAGGTGAGGATGAGCTGTGTGGAAGGGGAGACAGAAGGGGGGGAGGGGGGGGGGTGTTTCCTGAGTCGCCAGCTGTGGGTTGTGCCTCCAGACTCGCATTTAAGCCATTATAATAACAGGATCTAGCTTACCTGCACTCTCCAAATTACCCTTATTCCACCGGCCTCACACAAAGATGGAAATAGACACCGCATTGTGCTTCTGTTTAGCTCTCCCTAATAATAGCTAATGGGCAGGCTATAATGCACACTGCAAATATAAAATGTTATGTCAATGCTAAGTTGTAATAATAATAATCCTGCAAAAATGTAGCAGAAGGAATTTCCGTGAGCAATTTGAGGAAGATTGCTACTTCCGCGGTGATACAGGTGTGACTGAGAAACAGATCGATTACAGTTTGTTGGGACCGTAGGAGGCTGTCTAGCAGGAGCCTGGCCGGGCAGCGGGGCCAAGATGCCCTTCAGCTCTGTGTCTGGACACTGGGAGGCACCGACATGGCAGCAGCCCAAGGACCCCAGGCCTTCCTTCCCCTGGTCAGCTGAGGGCAGGCCCGGGTCTTGTCTTGGGCTTTCCTTGGCCTGTTCAGAGGACATCTTGGGGACGGGACTCGGTGGGAAGAGAGGTTTTTCCATTGCCTTTACTGTAACTGAAGGCACATGACAGAGCAACCACACAGGTGAGGTCAGAGGGTTGGGGGAGGGGGAGGCATATATATCTTATATATATATATATAATATATATTATATATTATATATATAATATTATATATATTATATAATATTATATATAATATCTAATATATAATATAATAATATATAATAATATATATAATATATTATATATATTTTATATTTACATTATATATATATAAATATATATATTATAAATATATATATAAATATAAATATTTTATATATAAAAATATTTTATAAATATATATATTATTATAATATATATATTTATAATACATTTATATATAATATATATTTATATTTTATAATATATATTTATATATTATATATAATATATATTTATATATTATATATAATATATATTTATATATTATATATATTATTTTTAAATAAATACATGTATTTTTTAATGTTTATTTATTCTTGAGAGTGAGGCAGAGCGTGAGTGGAGGAGGGGCAGAGAGAGAGGGAGACACAGAATCCAAAGCAGGCTCCAGGCTCCGAGCTGTCAGCACAGAGCCCGACGCGGGGCTCGAACTCACGGACCGCGAGATCACGACCTGAGCTGAAGTCAGACACCCAAAAACCAACTGAGCCACCCAGGCACCCCTGGACACAGCTGTCCCAATGGAGCCTTATTAACCAACTGCGGCTCAGGAGCTCGGCAGTTCGTGACTATCAGTGTGGCCATTTCAGAGGAGAGAGACACGGGGGGGCAGAAGGAGGATCCCTAAGTGGTCTGAGTCAGGCGTCAAGACTGTCCAAAGGGGGCCAGACGGGTCCTTCCCTCTGGATCATTCCCAAGATTCTCCTGCAGAAGAGACTTGTGTGTCTGTGTTAAAATAGGGCCTCAAGCAGAACGCTCCCCAAACAGTGCCACAAGTGGAAGCCGTTTTCTGTTTTAGCAACAAATTTGCCACTCTCGTGGTGTCCTTGGTTCCTTCCCTCTCCGGCTGCAGCACTTATCTGCGCCCAGGCTACCCCAATGGCATTATGTCGAGGACGGGAGGTAAACTGGGTGGAAAGCCTGCGCCTCCAACCCCTGCGTCTCTCAAACCCAGCTCCATCACCTGTAGAATAGAAGCTGCGATCATACTCACTATATCGTGTTTTTGGACGCTGCAAGGAGATCGTGCAAGTCACATGCCTCGCACGGTACCTGGCATGTTAGAAATTGTTAGCTGTTACCACCACTATTCCTACTGCTGCTTTTTATTTGGGGGAGATGGGGAAGGGTGAACTCTCACCCTCACTCCGAAAGGAGGCGCTGAGGGCATTGGGATGTGGCCAGGGCAGGACTGCCCTCAAAGGTGCAGGGCATGGAGCTTCCTCCAGAAGGATTTGTCCAAACAAGCCAACCGTAGCCCCAATTCAGGAACCAGGTGACAGAACGAGCGATGGTCTGAGCAGCATTTCTCAGAGCGTGCTCGCGGCCCCGTCAGCACCACCGCCACCTGAGAACCTGGACGGAGGCCGTTACTGGGGGAAATACTGGCTTACAGGAACACCAGCTAGTTTATAAATAAGGCCCACATTTTCAGGGGCTTTCCCAGCAACAAGAAAAAGCTTTTTTTTCTTTTTCATTTTTGTATGTATTTGTTTATCTTGAGAGAGCGCACGCGCATACATGGAGGGGAAGCAGGGAGAGAGGGAAAGAGAGAATCCCTAGCAGGCTCCACACCATCAGCACAGAGCCCGACGCGGGGCTTGAACTTACAAATTGTGAGATTGTGACCTGAGCTGAGATCGAGAGTCGGACGCTTCACCGACTGACCACCCGGGCGCCCTCGAAAAGTTTATTCTTGAGCACAGAAGAGTCCCTAAGCAGACACTGTCGGTCTCCGGGCACCTTTCCTGTGTGTGGTGAGTCAGAGACCCAGGCCCATTCCAGCAGCGGGAAGAGACATTATTCAGAAGACACCCCTCGCTCCCTCATGCCCCGCTGGTGAGCACCAGCCTCTGGGACAGTCACCTGTCAGGAGCAACGCTGCACTGAGCAAAGAAAAGCATGAGTTTGGGTGCACCGCATGCTGTCTCTGCCACAGAAGGGCAACCCCCCTCCCCACCCCCCCACCCCCAGCCAGGCAGCCTGCAAGGAGAGGCTTGGGGAGAGGCAGATGGGGCCTGGCCAGTAGCTAAGTCACTAGCCCAGGGGGGCTGGAAGGTGACCGATATCGTGGGGGTGTCTTCCAGGCCTTGGACCTGTCCATATCATCCCGTGTTCTGACTCTGTCAGCACAGCCGCCCATCTGGGCAGCAGCTGATGAATCCTTGAGAAGGGCTTCTTGTGTGGGGGAAAGAAACACACAGTTCAGCAGCCCTCTCCTGGCATTCCGCGTCTGCATCTGGCAGAGTGGAGGGAGAATGTTAAACGCGGAGTTCCCCAAAGACACAAAGATGAACAGTTCTTGAGACATCCAGATATTGTTAGGAATAATATGTTAAAGTGTTTTATTAATTTAGTTACATCTTGCCTGAGCAGGAAAAAAGATATTAACATACCGTCAGCTTACCGGGACATAACCCAAAATAACTTACATTCTTCATATAGGGCTAATTATTTTTCTGAGGCCGGCTCCGGCTGGTAAGAGAGAGATTTCAAGGCTTTCCCCAGATTATTTACTTAAAGAAGTTAAGCCTGCCACTCTCTGTTCCCATGGAAACACAGTAAGTAATACAGGAGACAGGAAGAGGTCACTTTGGCCATAATTAATATAAAGGATAATGGTTTGTATGGAATCTCGTAAAGGGTAAAGCAAGCTGCTGTAATCCCTTGAAACCTCCTTTTCAGCGGTACAATTTAATCTTTGGATCAATTTTCCTGCACTGACGTCACTTTGGTAATTTTAGTAGTCTAGTGCTAATTTTTGAAATGTAATTTAATCTTGCTTGGCAAAGTTTTTCTTCTGTTGCTGTTTCACTTTTGATCCAATCAGAAAATCGCGGGAACAATTTTTCTAGGGTCGGAACAATCGCACTGCCCTTCCCCTTTGGATGCCCCATTTTCTCAATAATCTGGTTGGTTGTGAGTGAATTACTGATAATCCAGAGGCACCACTGGATTCAGCTGCCACTAGAATCACCAAAGGAAGATTTCATTGGATTCAGAAGAGTGGTTTACATTTGAAGGCTCATTGTATTCTTTTTGTGTTAATTATTGCAAATGGGTAATCCACAGGTGGTGGCTCTTAGCTAAATATTCCATTTATCGGAACATAGTACACTCCTCAGGGAATCTTACAAAAAGACACACGCTGTAGGTTATTTTTAATCCTTACGCTTATTTGAATAGTGAATTTGTTATGCAGTCTCTCAAGGGTAAATTCTATCATGGAAGCTTGATTACACATTTTTCAAGACTGTTTTCATTTAATACAGTGTCCTGGAAAGAGCTAAAGAGTAAAGACAAAGGGAGAGCAATGAAAGAATGGAACTTGGTCAAGTTTCTGAATTTTTAATATCCTGAAAAAATGATATTACGCTAGGAATTATCAGGACTTTGTTTCTTTCCGGGCTCAAGGAACATAATGTTCCCAGAAGCCTCATGTGACGGGTGCATTCAGGGCTGCCCGTGACACTTAACAATGTTTACAAACAGGTGGCCTGAAGTTAAGTGGAGTCAATATACAATTTCTCACCCTGTAGAAATAACCACTTTGCTGCCACATGAGTAACCATTTTTTTTTTGCAACTATCAAGCTTGAAATCATTTAATCAGGAATGTAAATTAGTTATATGCCTCAGTTATAAAAACGTTGATGGGATTGGCTATGGTATTGATTTGGGGTGGAGGGAGGAGAGTTACAGCTGCTTTTTAAAAAAAATTATGTATATATATATATATACACACATATACATACATACATATATATACATATACATATATATGTATATATATGTATATATACATATACATATATATACATATATATGTATATATATACATATATATACATATATATGTATATATATGTGTATATATGTATATATATGCATATGTATATATACATATATATACATATATATACATATATATACATATACATGTATGTATGTATGTATGTATACATATATATGTATATGTATATGTATATAATGATATCACATTCCTATTCCAGAAATGCAAACAGCATTGTCTCTTCCTTGGCAAGAGTAGTGGCCACTCGGCTCAGCCAAGAATAACTGTCAGCACTGCCGTTACACAGGCTTCTAAGAGAGCCCGTGAAATAATGGATGGTGCACTCTCCTATATGTATTTATGTTCAGATAATTTATTTAAATAATGTTGCTGGCACATGCTTTATAACTGCTTGCATTTTGCTACACAGATTTCAGCGTATCTTGCAGACTATGCAATTCATTTGGAAAATGTAATTTCCATCCCTGCATACTAATCGATTTCTTCACAAACACCTGCTATCAGTTATGATAATAAAAATGCCACTCTAAATTGAAAAAGGGCCAAATAGAGCTTCCTAAGGAAATGACTTAAGTGTCTTTGAATGCTACTAAATGTAGTAATGTGCTTATGTGGTGCCAACATTTTTTTCATCATTTGCATTTTCTGTAATTTTGCCCTATTACAGCATCCCTCTCAAATGATGCCTCATAACCATTTCCTTGTGGATTGGTAAACTGAGTTGTCAGGAGTTGGTGTCATGGGGTGTGGACAAGATCTGGAGTTGGGCAGTGTGATGTTAGAAAACACTAGCTCATGCTCCTGGCTACACCCTGGGTCGTTTCTGATTTTATGAGTAAGTCCCCGGAAACTGTAAAATTGGCTGCTCCTTGGTTTTGCACACACATAGACACCAAATAAAATTTCCTTCATTCATTCCCTGCAGCCTCTAGTTCATTCCACGCACCAGTGCCAAACTAATCTTACTCAATCACCAATTCCCTTGTGTCCTTCCGCTGCCCAGGCACCTGGCATGGTTCTCCATCAGCTGCCCCACTGAATCTCACTCTCTGGCCTGACTTCTGAGTTCCATCCCCTCTCATCCTGTGACACAGCCCGCCTTTCCCTCACTGCCTCCAGACCGACATGTGCCTTTTTGGTCAAGCTTCCCTCCTTCCTGCCCCAAGTGGTCTCCCTTAAATTCTCTTCCCTGAACTTTTGCTTATGCTCTTGCCCTGTCCAGGTTCAGACATCCTTCCCCAGTTCTTGAGCCTTCCAGGCCCTCTTTTATCATTCTGGTCCGCGTCTTCCTTTCTCTTCTCTGAGCCCCAACGGGATGAATTCCCTCGACACTAAGTTGCTCATTTATTTGTTCATTCAACGAGCATTCATCACATGCCTACTATATGCCAGCCGTCAGGCTGTTCTCTCTTCCCTTGAACGTATTTGTTTCTTTTCAAATGTATCAGTTTCTCTGATCTTCTAAGCTGCCTGAGAGAAGACATATCTGGCTCCTCCTTCTGTGATCCAGGATGCCCAGGCAGGCCTGGGCACAGAGTATGTATGCAGTAACTGCGTGTTGACTAATTGATCCCTAATGGTTTGAGGTAGGGAATTTTCTGGTTAATTGCATGTTCTATTTGATTAGTATTTCCATGTGTACTATACATAATCATTTTGCAAAGCAGAATACTATAAACCACTCAACTATAAAACTATTATTAACATAATTTGAGGTTTGATATTTGAGGAGAGAATTCACTGGGGTCTCAGAGCACTTCTGTAAAGATCTATTATCTGCATACTGTAATGTGAAGGTAGAACATCCAGGAGGCTGACCCCCAGTGGTCTCTGATTGGCACTGGTTGGGGAAGGGGGTGGAAATGAGCCTGTACTGAGAACCTGCTGGCCAATAGGCCTCACGTCATGCCCTTACAAACCGGAAGTCACTTCTTTGAAGAAGTTTCTGATAAGTTTTGAAATCTCTCCTTCTCTTTTCTCTTGCTTACAAGAGTAGAGAATGCATTTTCTGTGGGAGGGGGAAGAAAGTGTGGACAACTGGTGGGAGAGTGGGGGGAGGGGGGGAGAAGTCGCGAGGGGTTTCAAACGGTCTGATGAGAACTAAACGCATCTGGACGGCCAAAAAGCCCAGCGACTTGAGGACTAGGTTTGAAGACTGTTTACGATACTTCCTTTGTGGGGCGAGACAAGTTCTCTAGCTTCTCTGTGCCTCGTTTTTGTCCTCTGTAAAGAATGGGATTAAGAGCAGCCTAACCGACATTCTAGGCCTGAGGGGGGATGAAGTGATGAGTCCGTGCAAATCGTCGGGTCCGGTGTCTCTCACGTGCTGGGTACTCCGCCGGCGGTTAGTATCAGGGGAGAGACCCCAGCCGGGAAGCTGGAAACCATCCGTGTTGCTTTGTGCCACCCACTCTTCTGTTTTCAGTCTCTGCAGTTTCTGTTAACGGTCTCGGTTTCTCGGTAGGATGGAGACGTAAGATCCGAATCCACACATGGGGAGTTTTCGGTTTCGGGAAGGAAGGTCACGGCCTTGCAGGGAAGCAGGGTTTTAATCTGCTGGTGAAACATACGGAGCCAGCCTACCGTCCTGATAAGGAGGGGGCGAGCAATCCGTGCGATTTGTCCCAGCGGCCGTGCGGGGAGGAATGACGTCCGTGTCGATCCCTCTGTCCCCTGGGATGTGGCTGCAGGCCTCAACCTGTGGAAAGGCTGATTCGGTGAAAGAAAGTGGCCCCCGTGCTGTCCCCACCTAGCAGCACGTTCCCGCTTGCGGGAGGGTGCCTCGGACTGGGGGAGAGGCCGAGAGGCCAGCACTGGGGAGGAGTTACTCCTGGGCGCACAAGAAGCATGCCTCCATCAGACAGGACAAATGGAATCGATAAAAATTCCCAAAGAAGTGATGCTCACCAGCCGGGAATCAAAGAGCCCCGGGGCCAGGCATTTGGGGTTTGCTTCTGAGCTGGTGTGAACGGTAAGAATTTGGGTGAGAGACGCCCCATCCCACGAAAGCCCCTCCTCCCCCCGCCCCGGTCTAAGCCCCGCCCCCGTCACCGGAAGGTGACGGACCTGAACTTGTGCTGTGTGTTTGCCTTCCAGCCCTGGCTGCTCAGGCCTATGCTCTGAAAGAGGAGAACGACAGTCTGCGCTGGCAGCTCGACGCCTACAGGAACGAAGTGGAGCTGCTGAAACAGGAGAAAGAGCAGCTTTTCCGAACGGAGGACAACGTCACCAAGGACCAGCAGCTCCAGTTCCTGCAACAGACCATGCAGGGCATGCAGCAGGTACCTGGGCCCAGACTTTTCTTTTTTTTCCGCGAGGGCAAGGGGTGCGTGCGTTCCGCGGACGTGAGACGGGAGCCATTTG
This sequence comes from Prionailurus bengalensis, assembly GCF_016509475.1. NCBI lineage: Eukaryota > Metazoa > Chordata > Mammalia > Carnivora > Felidae > Prionailurus > Prionailurus bengalensis. The sequence continues at coordinate 27,441,720 of NC_057343.1, forward strand.
CCGGGAAGGGTGAAGGAGAAGAAAGGACAAGCGCCAAGCTAGCAAGGAAAGGAAAGTGCCGGTGACTGCAGAAGGGCAGAGTCTGCAGAAAAAAATCAGGCTAGAGAAGAAGACCCGCGAGGCAGGAAGCTAAGGAAAAGAATCTGGGAGGTCGAAAGGTTTGTAGGGGGAGGTGAGCCGCGTGGAAAATGGTCAGAAAATCCTCGTGGATCACGACGCAAGGGTTTTAGCATCTGAGGACATTTCTTTACGGTTATTGATTTATTTTGAAAGAGCGAGAGCATGCACGCCTGTGGATGAGCGGGAGAGGGGCAGAGAGAGAGAGAGAGAGAGAGAGGGAGCGAGAGGATCCCAGCAGGCTCGGTGCTGTCCGTGCAGAGCCCCACGCGGGGCTCGAAATCAGAAACCGTGAGGTCATGACCTGCGTGGAAATCAAGACTTGGACCCTTAACCGTCTGGGCCACCCAGGCCCCCCACCACCTGAGAACTTTTAAGTTAAAAGCACGCCAACAGATTTCCAGAAGCATGGTGAGCTTGTTTTCAAGCTCGGTGTACGTGTAAACTCTGGGTTGGTTTCACTTCTTTTGGATCATCCTTAGGGTCTAGTCAGGTTTCATGAACACACTGTACATACTTAAGACACGTTTGTTGCTGGAAAAGATGAAGTTCCAGAATGGGGGGTACGGGCAACTTTAAAAACAGGCTGGTATCTATGCCTTTGTGAAGGGTGCCAGACCTCAGCCTCATGCACTGAAGTTAAAGATGTGTCTGTGGGAACTGTCAGGAAGAGACAGGAGCTGTGGGGCATTGGAGGAAGGAGAAGGAACTTGGACTGCTGGGATGAGGGCTTGAGGGGAGGGGAGGCCTCAGCAGTCGGGAAATGGAACCAAAGACTCATAGCCGGATTGATATCTGAAAGCATCACTTAACGGCGTTTGAGCCTTCGAGTGACCTTGTAATGATACAGCGTAAATTGTCATCACACACAGTATTTTATATCACCCCTCTGAACGTACAAACCTAACCACTCTTTTCTGGGGGAAAAAATGTGTTTTTATTTAAACAAGGGGAATGGAAATAGAATGATGGGACACTAAAATGTAGAGTAAGAAGAATATTGTTTTAATGCCCCTATCCATATGGACTGCTCTCCAAGCTCAGGAGCATGGATTGCCTACAAAAGTGTCTTAATGATTAGAGGTAACTGCTACAGAAACATTAGCCAAGCAGGGAAAAATAATTGAGAGGAAAGGATTATAAAAAAAAAAAAAAAAAAAGATGTACAGATTGGGATAGAAGCAAGTTAATGACCAACTCACAGAAATTATGTCTTAAATGTCTCCTGCCATTTTAAAGCGATTTTTGAGTCTTGGCTTTGAGTCCTAACTGGTTGGTGTTCACAGTGTGTGTTAGACAAATCAGTGCGATTCAGAGGTCAGAGCCAGCCAGGAAAATGTCATTACAGTTGCCGCTCAGGTCCCCGCACTTGGAAATTGGTGTAACAGCTGCTGTGCGAGGCTCCCGGGGTTGTCCATATGCCCCAACATGGGCTGTGTGTCGGCGCCCCTGCCGGGAGGAGAGTCTGTCTGTCAATTTCCCCAAAGACCATGAGGCCAGACCTAGGCCACAGTTACCATCTCATGCCTCATGCAATGGGCCCACTTTTCCTCCAGTAAAGATTACCCCAGTTGCTTGAAAAGTTGATGGAATTGGGGACGCCTAGGTGGTGCAGTCGGTTAAGTGTCCAACTTCGGCCCAGGTCATGATCTCATGGTCCATGGGTTCAAGTCCCGCATCAGGCTCTGTTCTGACAGCTCAGAGCCTGGAGCCTGCTTCTTATCCTCTCTCTCTCTCTCTCTCTCTGTCTTTCTCTCTGCCTCTTTCCCACTCATGCTATCTCTCTCAAAAATAAATAAACATTAAATTTTTTTTTAAGTTGATGGAATGGTTAAGGCAATCAGAGATTCAAATATGAAGGAAATCTGAGGAGGTAAGGGTGAGCTCGGCCGTCGGGGAGAAGGATGCCCGGGAGTCAGCATCAGGGACTGCGAAGCTGCAGCCCCTTGAGAGAGGCGTTTGGTTATTGTGGCTGCTCACACATTTACAGAATTTCCTTGCCAGTAGGAAATGTACTTTAAAATAGTTTTGTTTTGTGGGATTTGGTTTTGGTTTTGGTACGATTTGCTTTAAATAGCAGAATTTTTTTTTTAATTTTTTAACGTTTATTGAGAGAGAGAGAGAGAACAAGTGGGGGAGGGGAAGAGAGGGGGGAGAGAGAGAGAGAGAATCCCAAGCAGGCTTTGTACTGTCAGCACCAAGCCCAACGTGGGGCTTGAACTCGCGAACGCGAGAACACGATCTAGGCTGAGCCCAGGAGTTGGAGGCTTAACCGACTGAGCCACCCAGATGCCCCAAATAGCAGAAATGTATTGTCTCATGGTTCTAGAGGTTAGAAGTGCAAGATCAAGGTGTCAGCAGGAGTGGTTCCTTCTGAGGGCTGTGAGGGAGAACCTATTCCAGAACTTCCCCAAACTTCTGGTGGTTTCCCTACAATCCTTGGTGTTCCGTGCCTTGCAGAAGCATCACCCTAATCTCTGCCTTCATCTTCACATAGCATCCTCTCTGTGTGTATCAGTGTCCAAATTTCTGCTTTTGATAACGATACAATTTGTATAGGACTGAGGGGCCCATGCTATTCCACTATGACCTCATCTTACCGAATCATACCTCTAATGACTCTGTTTCCAAATACCATTTTCTGAGGTACAGGGGGCTAAGATTTCAACATATAAATTTTGAATGGAAAAATTTCAATCATTAATAGACACATGGTAGCTATATTATATATATATATATATACACACACACACATACACATATACGTACGTATATATATATACCCATGTATATATATATACGTACGTATATATGTATACATGTGTGTATATATATATGTGTGTGTGTGTGTATATATATATATATATATATATATATTTTAAGTAGGCTTCACACCCAGGCGGAGCCCAACGTGGGGCTTGAACTCATGACCCTGAGATCAAGACCTGAGCTGAGATCGAGTCAGATGCTTAACCAACTGAGCCACCCCGGCGCCCCTAGATAAATATGTATTTGTTGAACGTAAGAGTAATGGACAAGAGTACAGGGACAAGAACTACCATGGAACCTGTGGGGAACTCTGGATCATTCGGGATTCTTGGACCATAAATAGCAAGGCAGACAGTGGGAGCTGACATCCTACAAGTATTCATAGCTCTTCCTAGCACATGGGAAGCGCTCACTCAGTGGCATTGGCTATGAATTTAATTTTCAGTGGTTATTAGGTAGATGTGTGGCAGTCTCTGTGGCAGCACGTCTTTAATACAGAGTTCCAAAATATGTGTGCTCTTTAAGAGTCAACCTCTACCTTAATATCATTTTGCGTAAGTTACCACAACTTGCTAATTTGAGCCCTACCGCAAAGAATTCTGCTGATTTTAAAATTTACTCAGTCTGCCCCCTCTCCACTTTATTAATTAGAAAATCATGATCTCACAGGAAAGTCAGCAGCTAAAGGAGAGGTTAGCCTCCCACATGCCGTTGTGTTAGCGGTCGATCTACGGGAAATTATTTCTGTAACAAACAGAAGAAAATAAAGTCTTAACAGCCTCAGACCTAGCATACCATTTTTAGAAATGCCCTCAAGTTTAGCGAAGCAGTTTTACCCTTTCTTCTTTTAATCCCTTAAAGATATTTTCACCAACATTATAGTTTCTCTTACGTTCATGAAGAAAACATCATGGGCAGGGGTCCTAAGGCTGAAAACCCTTGGGTGACTTTGGTTGTTTCTGAGTCTACCCCTACATTACGTGTGAGTCACGATTTAATATTAGAGACTTCACACAAAAGGAAATAATAGTTTGTATCCATGGTAACACCGTACCCTTTACCTGATCTTAAGCTGGCAGTGAAGTTAACTTGTCTCTGCCATAAGAGTAGTGAGCTGGTTGGCTTTCATTTGTATTTTTAAGTATACAAGGAAAGAATGTACCTATCGCAAACTCTCATTTATCTTCCAGTTATCCCTGAATTTATCGAGGCAAAATTTACATACAATAAAAATACTCTCTTTAGGGCTACAGTTCTATGAGTTTTGACAGATCGATAGATACACTCATGTGACCAAGACCACAATCAATATAGGATTGTCCTGTCACCCTCCAGAAATTCCTTTGTGTTTCTTTTTAGTCAACCCAACTCCGAGCAACCACAGATCTTTTTTTTCTACCCGTCAGAGTTTTGCATTTTCCAGAGTGTCATATAAGTGGAATTACATAGAATGCAACCGTTGAGCCTCGCTTCTTTCAGTTAGCGTAATGAATTTGAGATTCCTCCCTGTTGCTGTATATATCAAGAGTTCATTCCTCTTTATGCTGGATAGTATCCCAATGTAAGGAAGAGCTATAATTTGTTCATTTGGTCACCAGCTAATGGACATTTGGATGGTTTCCTCTTTGGGGCTCATATGAACAAATGTGCTGGCAACATTCACTTACAGACTTTTTGTTGGGACGTAAGTTTTCATTTCAGTTGGGTAAAAACCTAGGACTAGGATTGCTAGTTCATATGGTAAGTGTGTTTAACTAAGAAACTGCTGGAATGTTGCCCAAAGTGTCTATACCATCAAGCATTCCCATGGGATACAGGAGAATTCCAGTTGTTTCGTGTCCTTGTCGGTCAGCACGTGATATGATCAGCCTGTTTTGTTTCCCTTGTCTTTTTTTAGCCACTATATAGGAAGTGTAGAATGGCATCTCATTCTGGTTTTAATCACACTTGAATTTAAACAATACTTGTATTTTCATTCATGAGGATAGGTCAATATGTCATAATTTTAAATAACCAATTTAAAAATCAATTCCTTTCGAAGCCTTGTGTAAATCATATTGACAGGACTGCTAAATATTCACATAACAACAGGATCCCATTATAAGCTGCTGATCGTAAAACTGTGTGTGACTGATGATGATCATGTCAGAAGGGTCCCTCGTAAATACTTTGAGCCAATGCTTTTTAATAGTGTTAGCAAATGTCATCTGAAGACCAACTGCCTTTAGGCCAGTAAACCATTGGCCCATGTAGAGCAGTGGCTTTCTAACAGTCTTGGCTTGACATTAGTAAAGACCAAGGCTGGCTGTCTTGACAACTTTGAGCAAGACAGGACCAAATTTGGGATAAGAGGATTATCATGATCAACAGCATCTTAGAAATTAAGTAACAAGCGTTTTCCCCCCTGGGCTTAAAAGGGAACATATGTATGGTTTTTCTGTATCTGTCTTACAAAACCTCACCAATCTAGACCAATTTTACAGAGGGAGACAGACAAATATAATACTGCTATTTCCCTAAAATATACAGCAACCCCAGCTAGTTTTGCCAAAGGTTGGTCAAGAGTTGGTCTTTGGGATAGATATTAAGAAAGAAATGAAAGTGTGTTGAAATGACATCAGCGAGTGCGTCTGACCACTTAAGCATCTCTTCTGAAATCTTCTCTAAAACTGTTCAATTGCTTAGTAAGTACTTTTTAGAAGAGATAATGAAAAGTGTGTGCTCATTTCCTCTCCCAAGTTCACGTGCAGTGAAGTGTCACGTGTTCCTGTCAAAGCCAGGATGATCATCACGGCAGCAGGATTGTGCCATAGGTGGTGTTTCTGACCATCAGAAATTTCAGGGAAAGACAGGCGAAGTGAGCTGTACCCAGGAAAATTTTTAGAGGCTTTAAAAAAGTTTTTTTTGCTGGAAAATAAAAACCCTGCCCCTTAAAAATTATAAGAATCCTCGAAAGCCCATCAGGCCCATTGCTTCCAGTGAACCTAAGACGGTGTTTCTGTGAACAACTTGGGAGAGGTTCTATAGGTAAAGAACACAAACAGATGTAGCAGGACTTTGCAACAGGAGTTTCTCTGTTTCCTTGATAATTTTCCACTTTTGTTTTCTGTTTTTATTTTCTTTCTGAAATGCCCACCAGTCAGATAATGGACCTTCCTAGGCTCATGCTATGTGTGTATTATCGTTCTTCTCATGTTATCTGTTTAAACCGTGTCTTTTATCCTTTCCTCTGAAGTTTCTATTTGATCATCAGGTTATTTTATTTCCAAATGTTCTTTTTCTTCTTCGATTACTGTCTTTTCATGCAATTTTTTTTTTTTTTTTTTTTTTTGGTTTCAGTATCTTCTCAGATCTCTTTGAGAATACTAATTAGAATGCTTAAAATTCTTTTTGTTCCTGAGTCATTTCTATTTATTCCAGGATTGGGTGTTTGCTTTTGTGTCTCAATCTGTCTCTTGGCTGCTACAGGTTTCTTTTCGCGGGGTGATGTTCGCTGGGGTGCTTCTCTCTGGGAGGGAAGGGATTACTTCCCCAGGAGCTATGGGGGCGGGTCTGCTGGCTGCTGTGTCCAGCTCTCCTCTGCTCTCCTCCCAGGCCAAGTCTCCTCCCGCACAGTGGGCACTCACTGCTCACCACCAGGCTTCACTTTTGGGACAGTTGGGGATCCCACAGATGCCAGAATCTCCCATACATGAGAATTCCCTGGAGCTCCCGTCCCATTCTCTTTGCTCTTTTAAGTTTATTCACTGACAGCCATCTTAATTGAGTTTCTGGAGGAAGAAAACCCAGAGAGCAGATAAACATGTACTGTGTCTGACATCTTGAACAAGAACGTGTTTCGGGGGCTTTTAACTTTAATCCAGTCCTCGAATGAATTCTTGATTAACGTGCGGGCCAGTGAAGGAGGCAGGAGAAGAGTGTTGCAAATGATTCTGGCTGTCCAGAAATCCATAGGGAAAGGAAGGGCAGCAAGCACATTGTATAGACGTCTAAGAGGAAAGGACATGGGGACTGAAGGCAGCATGTTTTAGAGTGAAGACAGCTGCTTCAGGATTGGGAGGCAGATGCACAAATTAGAAGGGTTTTAGGGTGAAGGAAAGGAAGGCATGTAGTCAGGAGAAGGCAACATGAAGAGGCTGAAATCTGTAATAATGCTAGAGAAATGGTTAACTTTTTGTCCACTCTGCTTTGGTTGTTTGCCCTAGAAGAGTAGAAGAGGCAGGGAATTGCGGGGGGGGGGGGGGGGGGGAATGCTAATGGTGTGGAGGGGGCAAGCCTCCGCTCAAATGGATGCGCACAGAGTAGAGGAATAAAAGCTGTTCCAGGTGGAAGGTGAGAAGGATGTACAGAGGTCACGGAAGACAGAGTGGGGAGAACAGTTCTTCTAATGTAGTTACAAAAAATAAGGGAAATGACACAAACACATAGAAGAATAAGAAAATGGAAAAAGACATTTTTCTAAAGGAAGAAATTCAACATTCTTATAAATGACAAATTACATTTTAAGAGCTTTTGTGAAATATTTAGGTAAATGAACTAAGGGTCGATTAGCTTGGAATTTAAGTTGCAATGTATTGTGAGGATTTCCTTCTAAGTAGGGTTCATGAACCTCAAAAATGACAGTTCGAAGGAAGAAATCACACGTACATCACGATCTGGTTGTGTACTCATTCCGGAAGAAGCACATAACAACATTATCATAATATCTTTAATATATGAAGCATCAGTACAGAAAATAATTCAGTATCACTGGACAGGGCAAGAAAATCACATTATTTAAAAAAAAAAAAGAAAAAAGAAAATCCCATTATTACAGTGTAGAGAAAGAGGCTTTCTTTTAGACTTTCATGTGTAATTAGTAAAACCTTTAATCTTAAAAAGTTCAAAAAATATCTGTCTGTGTAAGTACACACACACACACACACACACACACACACACATCTGGAATCTATACAAGGTAAGGGCAGCAGAGACACAGCCTGTGTTTATTTGATTCTATTTCAACTTCCTAAACGACGTTTTTTTTTTTTCTTTCTGAATAGAAAACAATTCATAAGACATGGCCCACATTCATATTAAAAGTCTTTCACCTCTGACTAGAATAAGAAAACTTAGGGGCACCTGGGTGACTCAGTTGGTTAAGCGTCCAACTTCAGCTCAGATTTTGTGCTGACAGCCCAGAGCCTGGAGCCTGCTTCAGATTCTGTGTCTCCCTCTCTCTCTACCTCTCCCCCGCTCGTGCTCTGACTCTCTCTCTCAAAAATAAATAAACATTGGGGTGCCTGGGTGGCTCAGTTGGTTAAACATCTGACTTTGGCTCAGGTCATGATCTCACGGTTCATGGGTTCGAGCCCCACATTGGGCTCCGTGCTGACAGCTCAGAGCCTGGAGCCTGTTTCAGATTCTGTGTCTCCCTCTCACTCTGCCCCACCCCTGCTCATGCTCTGTCTCTGTCTCTCTGACTCTCTCTCTCTCAAAAATAAGTAAAGCATTAAAAAAAGAGTAAACTTATGAAACATACACATCTCTCAGATGATGTGGCTTTACAAAGTTTTGAGGACCGGACATGATGGTTCACAACAGCCATATTTGGGGTCCATTATTGTCTTCCTTTCTTTTTACTTAACTATCCCAGAGTTTATAGTTTCATTTTGTACCCATTTCTCAGCCAGGTACCTTGGGGTGATGCATTGTAATAGCAGCCCGTGAGACACTGATGATAATCCTCATTCATAACTCACTGGCACCTTTCATTAGGCGGTTAAGTCATTTGGAGAGTTCCCGCTGGCGGCGTGTGTATTTTCTAACATTTGCGGGCCGTATCCTGGCACATCCGAAGAGGGTACGTATCCCACTTGGGTGTGAGACTCCTGGAGTGTTGTTAGGTACATTTGGAACCAGAAATAGAAACCGATTCTCTGATTCTTGGCCCAGCACCTTACATCACGAAGCCCTACCGGTTTGAAATGATCATACCTGACATGTGCACAGGGGTCTGGAAGTTTTAAAAGCACATTCCCGTTTGACTGGGGGCAAGATACAAAAATTAAAAGCAAAGATAAGGGAGAGGAAACCACCCCAAGTTTGTTTTTTGGGTTTTTGGGGGGTTTTTTTTAGCAGTTTCACACAAGGTTGGGTCCCAGGGTATCTTGCTGTTTTCTTTGGACCGAGACCATAAGATAAGGAGATAAGCTAGCTGCCTGTAGGCCAGCTGAGCCATGCCAAGCTCTTGCACCAGGAAATAAAAACACTGAACCAGCAGAAGGAAAAGCTGGCTCCAGCCTGACTCTTTTCTGTACAGCTTTGCATCAGTCAGCCCCTCGGAACCTCAGGTTTCTCATGTGGACCGTGGGTGCTGCCACGGGTCTGTTGGAATAAAATGAGATCATGTATGTGAACGCATTTGGGATGGCTACTTTACAAAGTGTGATCGCCCCATTTCTAGTGAAAATGTGAAGAATTGTAGAGGGTTAAGGGAAGACCCAGGATGTGCAGGGCACGTCTGGACACATCCGAGTTTCCTAACAGCAGGGTGGCCTTGCTCCCACACCCCTTCTCCGAGAGGGCCCCTCCCCACGGTTAATTCACCTCAGTATACTCAGTGCTCACAGTTCAGGAGCATTTGAATTTCGAGTCCTTATCTCAGCATCTCAGGGAGGAAACTGAGACCTAGACATGTCAAGTGACTCGTCCAGAGTATAGCCTGTTCCTGGCAGAGTCAAAGTGCCAACCCAGGTCTGTCTGACCACAGCCCCCATGTTCGGTCTGTTACTCCAGAACCTTCTACAGTATATTCTAGAAGTGGCGCTCCAGAACTGCAGTGGTCAGGGGAGCCGAAGACCAGTGGGCTGTGCCCTTGCTGTGCTTGTTGATTGCTAGCGATATTACTGGCAAGAACCCGCTGCCTGTTTTCTGCCTCTGCCACAGCCCCTCATTTGGGCTTTGCATCAGCAGAGTAAGAGCTGGCAAAAAGAAAATAACAAACATGCGGCTGTTATTTCTTAAATTTGAACTGCAAAAATAAATCTCTTCACTTCGGGGAAGGGAAAAAGAAGCCCTAATAAAACTTAACTATGGGAGGCTTCATCTCATAATTAGTTATCCAGCTCTTCCATTAATTAACGTGATCATCAAATGCATCCTCATTAGTAATCATCCCTTCTAAAAATAATGAGGCTAGCAGAGAAATCGATGTAGGAGCCGGGGGTAGAAATAATGGCATTGCCCTGCAGACCATTAAAATCGTTTGGCTTTTCTACCTTGTAACTGCTTTTCCCCAACATCTGCAACGGGAGATACTGCATCTGCAGCCTTTCCCAGGATGAAGCAACTCCCCTTTTCCCAACACTGTCAGCTGCAGTCCTTGGATGACCTTTGAACGACCCTCCCTTCCACCACCTCTTTTGGAAATTGCCGCCTGACTTCAAGGCCATATCACCTCAAGAGTGCCAGATTTATAGTGAAATGGATCTTTTCTTAAACGTAGTAAATCAAAATGGGCTTTTGCGGCAGACACATGCTGGCCTTTCGCTCTGTTTGACCGTTGTCGTCTCTCCCCGCCAGCCACCGACGCTAAAATGAATCCTTGTGGTCTGGCCTTGACTTCTTTTCTCCGTAGTCCGCCAACACAAAGAAGCGGCCTCGTCCCCGTGGCGCCCCGAACTCGGGCCAGCACACACTGCCGCCTGTATACAGCAGGTGACCCGCTCCCGGGCAGATTGGCGTAATTATCCGGCTCTCAAATTGGGCCCCACTGGGAGAGAGCCGTGCCCCAAGGCTTTCTCCATGCAGCTAGTTAGGAGAGGAAACATAAGGGCTCCAAGACCAGCCAATCTCCTCCTTGGAAATGAGCATGAGCCCAGTGGAGAGGAAAGGGGAGAACTGTAGTAGAAGCAACAATGTAACGTGCAAACAAAGAAGCAAGGAGACTGAGTCAGAGGGAAAAATTCCTCTTTATCTGAAAGGAGAATAAAGAGCGAGGAAGACAAACGTGGGGGGGGCATTCCCATTTTTCTGGGTCTAGGTTTGTCATTTTAATTTTTGTTTTATTTTCCTTTTCCCAAAAGAATATACACGCAATGCAGAAAACTTGGAAACATAAAAGAAGCATCTACAGGAGACAGAAATCGTTCCTAGTTTCACCACCCGGATACTGCCCTTTTTAACATTTACGTTTCTCCTATGTTCTTTCTCTCTAATGCATGCCCATGCATGCACACGCATGCGCGCGCGCGCACACACACACACACACACACACACACACACACAGTGTTAATCCTTTCCCGAAACTGACCGGTGGAATAGCCACAGTCAGTCCGCATTTCTGGAATTGTAACCAAAGTGTGAAATTGGGAATTCAGTTCCAAGATGCTAGATGGTTAGTTAAAGACTATGTTTTCTCCTCCGTTTAACAAAGCACCCCGAATAGTCATCAAGGGAAACGTAAACAAAGTTAGTGCCCAATCTGGCCCTCACTTTATAGACCACCCATTTCATTCAGTCGATCTCTGGAAAGACCCTGCCTCCTGAATTCCTTGTTTTGTGCAGACTCCTCGGTTGGGTACTGATCTCTGTTTTAGTGCTTTCTGGGTGTCTCTCTGCCTGCCTCCTCTCTCTGTCTTTCTCTTCCTCCCTACCTCCATCTTTCCCTCTGTCTGTCTCTGTCTCACACACACACACACACACACACACACACACACACTTAGGAAACAACCACGGCACCTTTATTTTCTGGCGGTACTGGGAAGGTAGAAAAGGAGAGAGTATATTCGAACTCGGCTGTAGGTCTCCGAGAAAGGGGTGCTACAGGTAGTGCTTGAGAGCAGAGTGACTTTTCAAAGCTTTATTATCACTTTCCTTCTCCTTCCTTGTGTTCTCTCAATTTATTCTGCCGTCCTCCCCCGTGCATACACGCTCCACCTTTCATGTCCTCCTCCACCACCGCCACCTTAATCCGTCTTAAGCCAGGTATTACTCAGGTATTCCAGTCAGAGGAGTTCCATTAGCAAGCTCGGGGACTCTCCTTCGCCGTATTAGAGGTGTGTGTTTTCACCCGTGATTTACATTCTTCCCTGAGTAAGTCCTTTCCTGAGCCGGTGCGTGACAGTCTGTGATCATTCACACACAGAGGTTACTCTGCAGGTTTGTCCTTCACTCATTCTCTGGGCACCTTGTCTTCTTTCCTCCTGGGTGGGTATTTCGCCGCCCGTGGTTTGTAGTTCTTAAATTGTGCGACTCACAATTGATTTCAGGAAGGTTTTGGTAATGACCTCTAACTGTAAAGTCCATAAAAAAAGCTATAGTGCTGAGTTTCTCTTTACAATATAATCTTCCCCCCAGTAATCCTCCCGTTTATCATGTGGGGGGAAGGAAAAGAGGGGGTTATAATGTAGTCTCACTACTCCACAGCTGAGCATATGAGCTCAGATTGATTTCAGAGAACCACCAGGTCATTGAAGGGCACTCCCAGGTCTCACCCTGCCCCTATAGGCCCTCGGGTCTTAGACGATTAGGCTGGTCTTTCCAGTCAGCTTTTCTGTCCAGCTGGTGACGGACCTGCTTCCTTTTAAGTGCACAGTCTGCTGGCCATTTCTCATGAAAAACCCATGCTTTGTTTTGTCTGTGGGGTCCACGCACAGTAAAACAGCAAGGTAGAATGAGATGATAGTGGGAATTCTGCTTTACGTACAAAATCTGGACTGGATATGGGCTCGGTTTTACCAAGGTTGTTACAGCAAGACAACCACAAAATACAGAATATTAAAACCAGGAAGGGTGGGGCGCCTGGGTGGCTCAGTCGGTTGAGCATCCGACTTCGACTCAGATCATGATCTCACGGTTTGTGAGTTCAAGCCCCACGATGGGCTCTTTGCTGACACCTCGGAGCTTGGAGACTGCTTCAGATTCTGTGTCTCCCTCTCTCTGCCCCTCCCTCTCTCTATTTCTCTCTCTCTTTCTCTCTCTCTCTCAAAAAATAAACATTAAAAATTAAAAAAAAAACAGGAGGGCGTTAGCGAGCCCCTATTCCAGCATTACTTTCTGCTTGGAAGAAATGGAGAGGTCCAGTCACTGCGCTAAGCACCCCACCACCATTCTTTCACCTCTGCTGCCCCAGGCTCCCAGTTTCTGGTCCTCAGGTCCTCACTCCATCTCCCCCTACGTCCCCGCATTCTGAGAAACTTGTCCTTTGCATTCCTTTGTATCCGTCTCCCATCCCCCTGAAAAGTGAGTTGAGGCCCAGGGGTTATTTTCCCCCACCAGGTTAACTAAGTGTTCGTTCCTTTTTTCTTCTGACATCGCAGTTGAAACTAATGTGAGCACCTAAGACCAGTCTCTCAGGGCTAACACAGTACTTCATATCCGACAACTACCTGAATAAATGAGTGAAGAAAAGAACAAATTGTTGGGTCACCGCACACAATTTATTCCGTGACGGAAAACTCTCAGCCAGCTTCCCTGCGTCCTAATCTCTACTGCTTTTCCCTACACATGCCCAAACAAGTAATAATCCTCTCTCCCTGACTGAATGGAACTGGCTTTCTGAGAAGTCTGTGTTGAAATAGAAGGCTTCATGGAGTCCTCCTGTCTTTAGAGGTCATGCATGCTCCCTGCTCCCTGATCTCTCCGGTCCCAGGGAACTTGCTGGCCCGTCATCTCCTCTAGTGCAGCCAGTGAGGCTCCCTCGGGGCTCCCAGAGAATGTCCGCTCGGGGAGTGAGTGCAGAGTTTCCATCCTGCTGACTGGGTGTGTGTGTGGTCACAAATGTTTCCATGCACACCACACCCTTCTACCGCCAGAATGCTCTAACGGCTTTCAGTGGGCCCTAGGAAACGATATTTTTATTTATTCATTCCATGCTTATCAAGGAACCAGGGATCAGAAACCACAGGGAAGAGGCCTCCAAAGCAGGCAGTACAGTGCTGAAAATGGCTTTCTAATGGTTTTTCCTCATATTGAGAGTGACATTATGTGACAAATTGAGACTGAAAGGACAACAGGGAACATGCCCACCTCGCTCTTTAGTGCAAAGACCCTAAACTATGTCAGGAAATAAAGGACAATTTTCTAAGCAGCTCTGCCATTCCCTTCCTGCTGCTGTTCCTTCCAGTGTTTGTAGTCTGCCAAGACTTTCCGCACATCTCAGCCCCCGTAAGTTTGATAGGACGTAAATGGAAAACTGTGCCTTTCACATATACCTGGAACGTGTACAAAAAATAATCTTATGTTACATCTTAAAGCAAATCTCTGCAGGGGTGCCTGGGTGGCGCAGTCGGTTAAGCGTCCGACTTCAGCTCAGGTCACGATCTCGCGGTCCGCGAGTTCGAGCCCCGCGTCGGGCTCTGGGCCGATGGCTCAGAGCCTGGAGCCTGTTTCCGATTCTGTGTCTCCCTCTCTCTCTGCCCCTCCCCCCCTTCATGCTCTGTCTCTCTCTGTCCCAAAAATAAATAAAAACATTAAAAAAAATTTTTTTTAAATTAAAAAAAGCAAATCTCTGCAAATTTCAAAGGAGCACTCTCGCATCTTCTGACCACAGCACAATTGTTAAGGAATCCATGTCACTAAAGATAACTAAAATAAGTCTTATGCATTTGGAAATTTCAAGGCACACATCTAAACCCACAACTCCAATGAAATCAGAAATGTAATTTTAAAATACCCACAAGTAATTGATAGTTAAATTACAACATAGCAACAACTTCTGGGATGCAGCTAAAACAGAACCTAGAGGAAAATTAAAATTTTTATTATTTTTTAATGTGTATTTATTTTTGAGAGAGAGAGAGAGAGAGAGAGAGAGCATGAGATGGGGGAGGGGCAGAGAGAGAGGAAGACAGAATCTGAAGCAGACTCCAGGCTCTGAGCTGTCAGCACAGAGCCTGATATGGGGCTTGAACTCAAGAACTGTGAGATCAGACCTGAGCTGAAGTCGGACACTGAACCGACTGAGCCACCCGGGAACCCGCACTTTAAATGGATGTTTTGACAAGAAAGAAAAGTAGAAACAGGAGTAAGCATCCAACTCTTACTAAAAAATATAAACACAAAGAAGGATGATAAAAATATAGAAATGACTAAAATAGCAAACAGCCATACAGTAGAGAAGATCAACAAAGGTAAATGCTGTTTATTTGAAAAGACTAATAAAAATGGAAAATCTTTGGTAACAGTGATTGCAAAAAGAGAGAGAGAGGGAGAGAGAGAGAGAGAGAGAGAAGGACCAGATAAACAATACTAAAAATTAAAACGAGGTATAACTGCATATGTGGCAGATTAAAGAGATGTGAGAAAATCAGAAATGATAAAATTTTAAACTGAAGTGATATAAATTCCAGGAGGAAAAAAAAAAAAAAAACCTTATCAAAATTAAATCAGGGGAACAATGAAAGCCTGAACCATATCAGTAAAAATCATTAAAATCTTAACATTAAAGCAACAGACCCAAAATGGCTTTAGGGTCAAGTTCTACCAAACACTCTCTTTTATAAACTTCTTCAGGAAATAGAAAAGAAGGAAACACATCGCAACTAATTCAGAAGGCAAAGGTACTTGATACCAAAAAGGGGCAAGGATGATTAAAAAAAAAAAAAGTTGGGGGGGGAGGAGGTTATAAGTCAGTCTCACTTAGGAACGTAGATTTAAAATTCTTTTTAAAAATTTTTTTTTTCAACGTTTATTTATTTTTGGGACAGAGAGAGACAGAGCATGAACGGGGGAGGGGCTGAGAGAGAGGGAGACACAGAACCGGAAACAGGCTCCAGGCTCTGAGCCATCAGCCCAGAGCCTGACGCAGGGCTCGAACTCACGGACCGCGAGATGGTGACCTGGCTGAAGTCAGACGCTTAACCGACTGCGCCACCCAGGCGCCCCTAAAATTCTTTTTAAAAAGCTAACTTAATCTGGTATTTTATAAACCACCCTATTGGATTTTTCCCAGGAATTCAAGGTTAGTTCAACATTACAGAAAGCCATTAACGCAACATATCTCATTAACAGGATTAAACTAGAATAATCAGTCTAATAGCTACAGAATATCCACCCGTGGTTACAACTAAAATAGCCAAAGGAAAAAGGAAGGTTTTAACAACTTGCATTAAAAGAGAACGTTCTTATCTGGTTTAGGATCATCCACAGTGAACTCAGTGGCAAAACAAGTGATTATTTTTTAACTCTCCCAGAGTAATCCTGACACGATCTTTTTTCATCTTGACAAAATTACTTGGACTAGAAAGGAACTGCTTTGTGTGACTTGCTTTCTATCATAATTTACATTTTCAAATTGTCGTCTGGAAGCAAAAATGGTTACTGCACAAAGTCTGCCAGCAGACCCTAAAAATGTGGTCTCCCTATTCTTTCCTTTTGAAAAATTAAAAGTCATTAACACTAACCTGGGCGTTATCCCATGTTTCTAGAATGCACGCTTAACTAGCCATTTATCATGGATGATGATCTTTTCTGTGGCATCATTGTCAGGAGGGGTCGTCTAGCTGACTTCAGCAAAACCTGTGATTGAAATTGTCATTAAAGGTACATGGGTAGACTTCCTTCCACCCGTAATCTTAAAGCGCATGCAGTCGCTGGTCTTGAATGAGGGGATTGCTAAGGCTGGAGAAACACTTCACAGGGTAGATCGATATTAAGTATAAAGCCACAGCTCTAATTTCTGTTAATTTTTATACCTTGGGAGCCTTTTTTGCTGTTATCATTCATGGCCATGGTGACACCATTTATTGTAAAGGGTCTCAGTAATTCCGCTCACTTCTTTAATGCTTCCTATATTTAATGTTTCCAGAGCAGAGAAGATTGGTTTAAAATGGCAATTTTTCTGTCTGCACTTTTGAGGTCCATGCAAGATGGCTGGTGTCGCATTTTATTTTACCAGATAGAATTCAGCCCAGGTATTAAGAGTAGGGGGCGTCCTTCACAGTGACAGCATTTGCTGAGGCTTTTTATTGTTGCTGCTGCTACTGTTGTTTTTCCCTTAAAGATGGTCTGCGGTTCAGAGACAGAGAAAACCTGAGATAGTCCAGGGGCTGAGTAGCTGTCATAGGGTCCACCTGCGGTGGTTAAAGCCCCTGAGGGAACCTGCTCTTCCCTGTGCCTGCAGCTGTCTACCTTGGGCTTGGCCCTGGAGTAGGGAACAGGGAAAACTTGGAGATCTCCGAAGGTTCTAGTTACAATGAGACTCCTAACACGTGGGCTTCCAGACCAGATTCAGTGTATTGAAATAACTTGGAGACTTTGGGGGGAGCAAGCCGCGTTCCCCCGCCTCACACCTCTTCTGTCATAGATGAATATGCCTTTTTATTTGCAGATCTTGTCCCAGTGGCTTCTAAAGATCCCAAGTGCTAAGTTCAAGGGCTATCCCTCCTTCTCATCCTGCCCCTAGATGTCCTAGTCTCCTACTATAAAGAAATGATAACTTGTGTTAACAAGGAAGACATGGGAAAGTTGCAATCATTGAATTAGCTTCCCTCAAGTTCAGTGGTTAATCAGGTGGTAAGTCATAGAGGCGGTGAAGGCCTTCTAGACCCACAGCAGAGAAAGTTTCCCATCCTTAGGCGTCTAGCGCTGATACAGAGATAGAACTTGCAGCCATGTTCTCTCACTTCATTTTTCTGCAGAACATGTTAGATCGTTACAACTTTCTCACCATTATGATTCAAGTTAAAGCTCTCAAGACCCCAACACACGTTCTTATCCCATAACCATTAAGTCCAAAGCTGCTTTCCTAAAACTGCCATCGAGGAGGTCAGTGATGATGGTAATACCTGATGTTAATGCATCTAGAATGAGCATGGCTTGGCTTCCCAGGAGCTAAACTGAATGAGGCCCAGATCACTTTGGATAAGCCACCTCCAAAGATGGGCACAGGACTTTGGTCAAAAGTCACCCATACAGGGTTTTCTAGCCATAAGCTCTGACCATGACTCGGTTATAAATCCTGCAAAGAAGGAACAAATCTCTATTGGCCTTTAGAGCACGGTGCAAGACCCAGCTGTTCAATCAAGTTCTTGTTTGAAGTGAATGGGCCAATCTGGCAGGAAAGCATGCTAATATTTTAAATTTCTACATTAACAGCTGTACATGTGCCCAGAGACTGGGGTGATGACCACCTCATATAACTGGAAAAAAAAAAGTGATAGGCATAAATAAAATCCCAGCAAATTGGATTATCATTTGCAGTGGAATTGCCAGCAAAGGCAATGGAGAGAATATCATTGACATATACTCCTACTTCAGCAAAGCATTTGATGCCTTCTCTTGTGAATTGCATGAATGGTGTTAATTCGAGTTGGCTGGCCCTGCATTTTGAAAATTGGCTGAAGGTGGGTAACCAGCCTGGCCGGGGTGGGGCTGAACCACAGCCCTTTCTCTTAGAATACTAATCCCCAGAACGGCCCGCCCAGTCCACTCACAGTAAGCTAAAAGTCACTTGACCTTGCTGGGTCTTAGCGTCTCCACTCTTGCAAAGAAGATAAGAATAGCACTTTGATTTAACTTGGCGCCCTTTGCCATTCAAGGAGCCTCACATACTTAATGGATGTTCTTTAGTTCCACAGTACCCCGCTGGTGAGTATGGTTATCTTTAACATGTGAAGAAAGTGAAAACCAGAAAGCTGAAATGAGCCTGCAAAATACACTATGAAAAAAGAAAAATCATTTGAAGAAAGGAGAATGGGTTTTAGGGCCTGCCAAACCACTTTCGCCTCGGCTTTTCCTGTATTCAGTATTCAAGAAATTCATTGATGCGTTGTTTTTCAAATCATAAATTATTCCTCATGCCACAGTTGTGAGAGAAAAGAGACCAGAAGCAGTAAAGTGTTTTGCAGGCCACACAGCAAGTCAGCAAGAAAGCTAATAACCATGCTAGCCTTTGAAATGCTAACTAGTGGCTTATTTTTTGCCTTTTCACCAGTATTTGGAAATATGCATGTTTGTTTTTCATACTAATGTTGCTTTATCAGGATATAAGGTATTATGACCAGTAACCTCTTTGGATTAGAAAACTAAAAAGTATCTGTTTTTAATACAAGTCCCTCCTAGGAGGATATTCATGTGAAAGAAATGGTCTCTAAAACCACCTCTGATGAAACCTGTCCTTCCCACCACCCCCTCACCCCCCAAACCCAGCAGGCCAGGGTCATGACATCTCCCTCTCCTGCCCAGGTGCTGGGCTGCCTGCCGGGGGGTGGGGAAGACCTAGTGTAATTTGACACTCAGAGAAGATCCTTTCCTAAACATCCTCCTCTAAATGACAAAATTATTTTCAGTAGTAATCATAACATAAAGTGAATAATAACAACCAGGAAGGAAACACAGACAGTGACATTCCTGTTGATTTTCACATATAATTATGCCTGTAAAAAAAAAACCCAAAAATTAAAACGGTGCAGTGTAAGGGAAAAAAAATCACAACCATCTAGTCAGTAGGTTGTTGGTTTGTTTTAATCTAACAGTTTGAACTTGGATTACGGTACAGACAATAGTATGTAAATAATCGTGCAGTAAATAAGTGAGTTTTAATAAAACCAAATGAAAAAGGTATAGTTCAGGAAACTATTAGTTGTACCACTGATGTAATATTTTCTTTGTCCTTTAGTTTTAAAGCAAACAATTTAAAAATAATGCATTTCAGGGCACGTGAGTGGCTCAGTTGGTTAAGCGTCCAACTCTTGATTTTGGCCCAGGTCATGATCTCACGATTCCTGAGATCAAGCCCTCTATCCAACTCTGTGTTTACAGTGGTGGGGCCTGCTTGGGATTGTCTCTCTCCCTCTCTCTCTGACCCTCCCCCCACTCACACTCACATTCTCTCTCTCTCTCTCTCTCTCTCTCTCTCTGTCTCTCCTCTCTCAAAAATAAATGAAAAAAGAAATACAATAAAAAGAACGCGTTTCAATTTCTAAAACACTGAAAATCCAGTAAGAATACTTAACATAGGACCTAAAGGTTGCACTTTAGTACAAAAATAAATACCACTCATGGTTCTCACTGTGTTTTACAGTTTAAATTTTAAACATAAAAATTCTTTCCTGGATCCGGTACAATGAACTGAAGTAGCTCAGGTCCTACCTGTTAGTCTTTGTAATAGCCTGTGCTACCTTTGTTGATTTCAGATCTACTGTATCAATGTAGGGATGCCTGTACCCCTAATGGGATTGGAGACACTGTGTCCAGAACAGGCTCAATAGATTTTAAAGCCAGTGTGTGCCGCAGAGACCCCGCTGTGAGGTGGGGGGAGGGCAGGGAGGGTTGGGAGTGGGAGCAGAAACTGGACATTTTCCAATTTAGACTCTGCACAGAGTACGTTTGTTAAAGGCTGAGTAGTGAAAATGTGCTCATTTGAAGATTTCATACATACTAAATCCTAACAATAACTGTAGCAATTTTAGGACAACAAAGGAGTTTTTGTCAGAAGGGAGTATTTTATCATTGATTTCTATGTAGAGTTGCTGGGCCACAGTGATAATAAATGGATGGACCTTTAGGTCGTTTTTTTATTGTTACATTTTGTACAGTGCACCTGTTTATTTCCTACACTGAGATACACGGCTCCCGGGGCTCGGCCCTTGATAGCCCCCCCCCCCACCGCCGTCTGGAGACTTAGGCCCCCAAATCCGCATGTCTGTGTTTCCCTGTGTTTCCCCACCTCTTGGTCACTCTTGAAGCCTTAATATTTATCACTCCTGCTTCCCTTTGGAAATTTTGCAAATTTCTCACGAATCTGTGGACTTTTCTCTTTCTCTACAGCAAGGGAAATCCCAGCATCGTGGCCCAGCCCCTGGGAACCCGGAAACACCCCTGCTCTCTGCGGTTGTGCACTTCCCCTGGTCTAGAGAATCCATGGCCTGTGCCCACGCCCTGCGAGATCTTGCTCAGATGTGTGCACACTGTGTGTCCTTCCATCAGACCCTTATTCACAGGTTCCGAGAAAGGCCCCCTTGCCAGAGCATCCTGGCCTGGGTGGGGCGGCAGGGCGCCTCATGCCTCAGGGTCTCAGGCATCCCCTGGAGGACCCAAACCCTTGAAAACACTTGCTTTCTCACCAGCCTCCCAGGAACGGCTCAGGCTTCCAGCGTACTGATGGTCACGAGCCTGGGGTGCATGGTCTTGACCTGAGAGAGGGCAAGGCCAGTCGGGCCTGTTTGGGCTGTTTGGCTCTCTGGCTGACATTAGGATCTTGACAGCCAGGTCAGGGAATAGGGCAGCACTCCAGGCGTCTCTGGGCCGTAAATGACGCCTGATCCCATCACGAGCAAGAGATTGCCTTTCTGCCTAGCAATGAGAATGGCATTTAAAATTCAATATCAGAAAAGATATTGACGAGATTAAGGGCCTGAAGGAATTGATTTATGAGGAAAGACCCAAGGAATTAAATATGTATAGCCTGGTGTAATAGGATATTAGGCTCGGAGCACAATTTCATTTCTATGATCCAGTGTTCCTGTTATCAGTCATCTGAACGGTGGAGCTCTCTCTCCCGGAGATGTTTCTCCCCCAGGGGTCACCGTGCTGGAGGCAGAGCGGAAGGCACCTCGATTGATAAAACAGGCCACAGGCTTGGTTACCCTCGTCCCTTGCCGTAAATTGAAGACCAGTTTCATCCCCAGGTGGAGGCGGATGACATTTTAAACTAGAATAGATCTTGAGGAGTCTTACCACCTTGTGTGACAAGAAAATTCAGGCTAGTTCAATTCCATCTTTTTTTTTTTTTTCTTCCCAAGGAGAGAAGTGAAAGTTGTTGCTACCAGGTGGTAAATGACTGTCCTTCCCCTGAGCCAGCTTTCTCTCCTCTGTCAAGAACACTGTTAGATGTGTTTGCCTTTAGGCACAGCCTTGCTTTTTGCATTATGGTAATATGCACTTGATTTTCCCCATCTCAGACTTTCCCTAACAACCGGGGATTGGCCCGGGATTCACAGAGGTGGATGCAAAGCAGGCCCAGGTGACTTCATCAGCAGGACCTAAGGCTGACATTCCGAAGTGGTTCTGCAATGCGTGAGAACCAAAACAGGATTGAGAGGGTGGAGGGTGGCAGGCAGCCTCTCCGCTGCCGTCCAGCCCGCTGTTCCCATGCGGCGCAGTCAGTAAATTTCTATCTCCTTTGAAAAAAAAGAGAGAGAAGTTGGAGGGTTTGGAGAGTACTGGGGGGGGGGGGGGAAGGAGAACAGTACGCTGTGTTTGGTTAGCAGGAACTCACCAAGGAAGAAAGGATTAGTGCATGTATCCCGGCACCTTATGGCAGGACAAGGTGCCAGGGGTCTGGCAGAGCTGGCCGTAGGTGAGGTTCAGATCGCAGACCAAAATATACAGGGAAATCAGGTTGGAGGCAAGGGGCACTCCCAGGGGGATGCTGGATACCCTCAGACGTAGCCTAGATACGAAACCGGCTGCCCGGATTGGTCGGTCCAGACACAGTCGCATCTACCATGGCCTTTGGAAGTCCCTGGACTTCATTTCCTTAGGCGGTGTTTGACTGGCTTCAAAAGCACATCCCACTGAGTAGGGCATCTAATGTAGAGCAAAGTTATGGAGATGGAACAACATTTATTAAAACTGAGTCAAAAGAGCAAAACCACATTTAAATTTAAATCGATGACCCTCTGTGGGTTCAAATATCTCCAGACTTTTATGCACGAATCTAACCTTCTGTAATCTGTTAGCCATATCAAAACTTTACCTTGGTAGCACAATTATAAAATTCAAGGAAAGAAGACAAAGAAGGGGCTACGGTTTTTAACGCAGAGTTCAATCCACTGCAGAGTTCACAGAAGCGCACACAAAAGCGTGTCTGCCACCGGGCTTGCTTTTAAGTGGAAATGGCGAATGCCTAGGTAGAAGTCGTTGCTAGGAGGATTTTAAGTTGGCATGTCCTGATTTCCATTTTAAACTGACAGTGCCGTGTGGTTGTCAGGGTAGGAACCACGGTTTAAAGCAGGAAAATTGAGACGTGCGAGTGGTAGGTCTCTCCCAGACAGTGTGGCCCTGGATACATGGCTTAACCTTTGTGTGCCTACGACTCACCCATCTGTAAAAATGGAGATGTGACCTCACTTATTCTGGGGCTCCAAGTAACATTTGTAATGCTCTTTGAATTTGTCAGAGAGAAAGACCCATTACGCACTGAAGTCTGCATCCCCAAAGAGCATTACAAATTATCCTATTAAATCAGTGGCCTGGAAATACCAAGATGTGTCAGGTGTGGCCTGTATTTACCTGTTATTGTCTGCCAGAGTATTTGCACTTGACTGGCATATGGATAATTGTCTAATTGGAACACCCTCCATTGTAACCACCAAAAATTGGAATAGTGCATCTGCTTAATGTCATACTGTCCAATGTTGAATTAAAACTATGCTGTAGCTCAGCCTGTCCAACCAAGAGACTCTTCTGATTAAGTTCTAGCTGCCTGCGAACTTCTGTAATTGAGGCACGTTAGTACTTGAACATCCTAACTAGAAAGGATATGATACGGTCTCATAAATTTCAAGTGAAAAAGAACCAGGAAGGCTGACTTAAATTATCTAGTTGTGGACCATCTCACCACTGCTTTGAATACATAAATATTAGGCTCATGAGTGTATGCTTTGTAAACAAAAGAAAGCATTCATCTTGAAGAATGCAGAAAACAGCCTCGGGATGTTGATTGTATTTGTCCTCCGGTGGTGGTTTTGTTCTGTTTCTGGTGGAACATGGGGAAGAAGTTATAAAATTATACATTCATTGAGTAGATTCCCTTAGCCTTTTAAGAAATAGTCCCCATTAGATTAAGAAGGCTATCTGGAACCGCCAGAGTAATGAATCAAAATGTCTTAAAATGTCTTAAATCGAGCTGCTCTTTTCCTCTGAAAGTTCCATATATCCATATGTCTCCATATGTCTAGAACAATAAATCACACGGTGATAGATTCTCAGGTAGTTTTTGTTATTGTGGTTGTTTTGGTTTTTGTCTATGTGTGTGCAGTTTTTGGTTTTGTTTTGTTTTACTAGATCGTGGTTTAATCCCATAGCAGTGGGGAAATCAGAGGAAGCATTCATTCATTTCTGTACTCATTCATTCATTCAGCACCTACACTATGTGTCAGGGACGACCTGACGACTGACCCTGCCATTGGTGGGTATAGCCTCACTGAGATACCTATGAAAGGTAATCTTTCATAAGAAATGCTTTGGGAGTGTAGCAGTTCGGACAATTAACTTTGCTCGGGTGATTGAAGGAGGTCTTTACTGCAGAAGAACCCAAGGATACTGCATATGGTCCTGCAGCTTCTGCCCTGGGTAAAGGCACCAGGCCAGATGGGCAAGTGGAAATTAAGTCGAGCCCCCACATCACCACCAAACTATGTGCCCTAGTGAGGAGTCTTGTCTTCCTATTGGATGGGGCTGTTTTCTAGTGCATAAAGTCATCCTATGGGTAGTACTCATCAAAAAACATTCTTTTCGATGTTGGCCTAAAAATGAGTAGGAGCCTGCCAAGCAGAACTCTGGGTAATGATCTTGTCACAGAGACATGAAAGGACCTCACACATCCAGGGAAGGATGAGATCAGGGCTTTGGATTTTCTCCAGTAGAGTTTGGGGAACCAAAAGTATTTTTTAATCATTATTATTGAAGTACAGTTGACACGCAATGTTACATTAATTTCAGGCATACAGCATTTTTTGGTGTTGAGTTGTAGAAGTTCTTTATATATATCGGATGTTAACCCTTTGTCAAATATGTTATTTGCAAATATCTTCTCCCATTCAGTAGGTTGCTTTTTTGTTTTGTTAATGATCTCCTTCACTGTGGAAAAGTTTTTTATTTTGGTGTAGTCCCAATAGTTTATTTTTGCTTTTGTTTCTCTTGCCTTAGGAGACACATGTAGAAAAAATACTGCTATGGCTGATGCCAGAGAAATTACTGCCTACCTTTCCTTCTAGGAGTTTTATGGTGTCAGGTCTCACATTTAGGTCTCTAATTCATTTTGGGTTTATTTTTGTGTGTGGTGTAAGAAAGTGGTCCAGTTTCATTCTTTTGCATGTAGCTGTCCAGTTTTCCCAACACCATTTATTGAAGAGACTGTCTTTTCCCATTGCATATTCTTGCCTCCTTTGTTGTAGATTAATTGGCCATATATATGACCATATATATACATACATACATATATATATGTATGTATGTATATATATAGGTTTATTTCTGGGCTCTCTGTTCCGTTCCATTGATCTGTGTGTCTGGTTTTTGTGTGTGTGTGCCGGTACCATTCTGTTTTGATGACTGTGGCTTTGTAGAATATCCTGAAATCTGGAATTGTGATACCTCCAGCTTTATTCTTATTTATCAGGATAGCTATGGCTCTTTGAGGTCTTTTGTGGTCCCATACAAATTTTAGTATTATTGTTCTAGTTCTCTGAAAAAATGCTGAGCCAACCATATTTTTTAAGCATGGGAGCACTTTCATTTTTTAGGAGGTCAGTTCTGTGAGGAGTACAAGGTGAATGACAAGCAGATCTGGAGGAGAGGAGAGGGGCTGCCTTAACTATGACAGTGAGGCTGGGAGGGAGAAAAGGCAGAGGACCGGGCAGGGAGGTTCCCAAGGTGATAAAAGGGGAGGGGTGGACTTCAGGGTTTTAGGAATGAGGCACAGACTCTGGAGTCACCCTTGTAAGGCATAAGCACGTAAGATGTGGAGTTGAGGCCATGGGTGTGAACAGAGCACCTGGGGAAGGTACCGAGCAGGAGAAAAGAACCCGGCATGCTAGTCGGCCAGTAGAAAAGCGTCAGTGATTCAGTGACGATAGTTTGAGTGGAGTACTCTAGATGGAAGTCACAGTGTAGTAGAATGAGGTTTAAATGAGCATTAAAAGAAACAGTGGCTTTTATCCCAGTTACACATTAGAATTCTCTGTTAAGGCATTTTTTTTTTTTTTTACGTGTCATTGCCTAGATATTCTGAGTTAATTGGTCTTCTTGAGGGCCCAAGAATCAGTCCTATTTTGAAAAGTTCCCCATACTAAGAACCACTGCCCTTGAAGTATAAATGGAAGCCTCAGCAGCCAGCAAGCATCTGATGAGAGGTTTAAAAATCACAAGGGGTTTAGAGAAGTACCCAAACATATTTTCAGTGAGTAACCTTTATATGATTAGACAACAATTAGAACTATCTGACAAATAGTAGAAAACCAGGTGGGTAATGCTAAGCGTTAGTGTGGCCGTGGGGCACGGGGACTCTCGTACCCCACTGGTGGGTGGGTGGACTGGTACAGACCTATTGGCACAGCAGCTTGGGCAAATTGGCATCTTGGGTACACCCTAGGAAGCGGCATTTCCCCTGCTGAATGCCTAGGGAGTTCTGCCGCAGGTCCGTAAGCTACCATGAACTCTCATGTTCCACTGCAACCTTGTATAGAGTGAGGAGAGCTAGAGATAATCTGAGTGGCTTTCTCTGGGAGAGTGGATTAGGTATAACCGGGTGGATGTGCCTCAGAGATTGTTGTACAGCCATCAGGAGCAACAGAGGAGATACACACATATTAACAGGAATGGATCTTTAAAAAATAATCCCTAGTAAAAACGTAAATAACAAGAGATACGACAACATCCCATAAAAATGCATGCTCAAAAACCAACAATATGTATTTTAGGAAAACACATTCAAACAAAGATGGAAAGCATTGAAAGTGGTTGCCTACATATAAAGAGGAAGTGGGGATGGGAGAGAAAACATTTTATTTTTAAAAGTGTGATTCCACAGAGGGGAAAAGTACAGCCTAGGGAATAGAGTCAATAATAGCGTAATAATTTTGTGTGGTGACAGACGGTGACCACACTTATTGAGGTCAGCTCTGAGCAATGCCAACATTTGTCAGATCACTATGTTGTATACCTAAAACTAATATACCATTGTAGGTCGGCTATACTTATATAATTAACATTTTTTTATTTTTATTTATTTTTATTATTATTATTTCTTTGAGAAAGAGCGCATGTGAGCAAGAGCAGGGTAGATGAAGAGAGAGAGAGAGAATCTTAAGTAGGCTCCATAATGAAACCTTTTTGTAACCTGAAGTCTTCGTGGGGAGAAGAGTGTATTGGCAGCTTCTTCTGTGTTGTCCGAAGACCTTTGTGCAACTTCGTTTTCAACGGCTGCATAGTTTCCCTTGAACAGATGCACCATCACTAACGCAGCCAACGCCCTTCCGCCGGACATGAGTTGTTTCTGAGCGTTGCTACCCCGAGTGTGGCAGGGAACAAACCTAAGCTGCCTACTCTTGAAGACGATTTCCTGTCCTTCCTTTGGCTCATTTTTAAAGGAGGTTTAAGGGTCGGACCTGAAACTTGTCTAATATGTAAAAATTCACCGGGCGTCATCGAAAGTCAGAACACCAGATCCCCCGAGAGCTGTTCTGGGGCCACTCATGAATGACAATGAAGGAACAGAGTCACCCCCCAATGTTTGGAAGCAGTCATTTTAGGTACTTGTCACGGTACCAGAGGACAATACGGGCTCCCCGGTTTCTGTGTTTCAATCAACTGATGCACAATTAAATCACACAAGGTGTTAAGGGAGCCGGTGTGGGACGTGTGTACTACCTCACGTGTCGTTATGATACGGGCTGGTGGTGAAATAGGGTTTTTAGAGGATTGCAAGGATATCGCCGCTTACGCTAGGGGGCACGAAAGTCGGTTCCTGAATTTACATCCAGTGCCAAAGGAGGGAACAGGGCAAGCCAGCCCAAGGGAAAGCAGAGTGTGTTTTTCTGAGTGCTTCCTACTCCCCAACACACCCCAAAACTAGGTTTTAAAGACTTAATTTAATCCTTCCAGTTGGTGGGTTTAAGCATCAGAAATCCAGCGCCAGTGTTTATTCAGGCCTTGATAGTTAAGAGCTGGCCGGCAGCCGCACAGCCGGCTTGTCAAGGCCCCAAAGAAGCAGCCTTGATGTGGGAGACAGCCACCTTCGTGGCAGGAATGCACTAACATTTCAGATCATTAGTGCGGCATTTGTTATGTTCGGTAGCAGAAAAAATGCTCCTCTGTCTTTCCCGACTAGTCCTTTGTTGTTAAGAAGCTTTGAGCAGACACAGCCATTGCTACGGCCTGTTTGGAAGCTCTCGAATGTATTTTGCAGCCCACGTATATAGTCACATACAGCCCTGTTCCAAAGAATTAGTGCCGGGCCGTCCCGTGCTTTTGGCAGACAAGGTAAGCCTCAACATGAGTTACAGTTGATAGGGCGAGGAAGGCTCAAGGCAAGGCTTACAGAAATCCCTTCAGTGGCCCTGCTTAAAAATAGCAGCGTAGGCCATAGCTTAGTGTTTTGACAGCTTATATCAGCAGTTTTCTCGGCTGATATATTGATTGCAGTTTGGACTTCAGTCCTGCTGATCTAATAAAACATCACCGTCATAACAGAGAAAGTAAAAGGATCTTTTGTGGTCCCAGCCACTGGGTGAGGTGGCTTCACGGAGCCACTGTAAGGCCGGTTTTCCTGTCCTATGGAAAATGAAGAAACAGTGGATAAGTTGATGGATTAGATCCAGGTTTGTTTTTTTTCTTTTTGATTATTTCATTTCTTCGTCTATCAAAACATGTTGTCTACTAACACTGTTCTCTACATGTTGACAAATGCGCGTTTGTACGAAGGATTATGATGATGCCTTTGCAAATACCTGGAACAGATTCGTTTCGTTGCATAGCAGTATCACGAATGGCCTAATAATGTGTCAAAACCTGCAATACTCATTACACTAAGTGGCGGGGGCGTGCCGCCTGGGTGGCTCAGTCAGTTAAGCTCTAACTCTTGGTTTGGGCTCAGGTCACGATCTCACGGTTTGTGAGTTCAAGCCCCAAGTCCGGCTCCGTTCTGACAGTGCAGAGCCTGCTTGGAATTCTCTCTCTCTCCTCTCTCTCTGCCCCTCCCATGCTCTCTCTCTCTCTCTCTCTCAAAATAAATAAATAAACTTTAAAAAAGAAAAAGTTAGCTGAAGTCTGGATTAAGCCTTTAAGACATAAAAGAAAAATCTTCTCAGGTTTTGAATGGATATTTTTAATATCTTGCCATCTCCTGGCCATCACTCTATTTACCTTAACTATTCTTACTTTCACAGCAACTGCTGACCATCCAGGAGGAGTTAAACAACAAGAAGTCGGAATTGGAACAAGCAAAGGAAGAGCAGTCGCACACGCAAGCATTACTTAAAGTCCTCCAGGAACAAGTAAGTGAACGCAACATCTCTGCTTCGTGCATACGCTGACGTGCACGTCGCTCGTATCAGACACCTGTGCAGACCTTCCCGAAGTCAGTCTGTGGGACAGTCGGCCTGCACCCTCTCAAACCTCCTGGCAGCTTCGCTCTGTAGAATCTAAAACCCTTTTTCGCTCTTGCACCTGCAGAGATCACCTGAGCCTGCCAGCGGTGTGTCAAAGTTCATTCCAAAAGACAAATGAATTTTGATAAAGTTTTAAACCACCGTAGGTACAGACAGATCCCCAAGCAAGCGGGTAGTTTCCTCTCAAGGATAAGAGTGAGGGAAATGTGTTTAGCATAACCCATGGCTTTCACGCAGACATCTGAATTGAGAACGACTGAGTCACGGGGACATTAAAAAAAGAGCCTTCCCCGTTTGTGCATCAGGGCACTTATCTAACCACAGTGAGCAACCAACCTTTTATATGAAGTTTGTAAATCTGATCGTTTCATCCTGGCTTTCTTTGATACTGAAGTGTGGCCTGACATTGATAAGTGGATTTGAAAGTATTGTCTTACAGCAGGGTAAGATGGATTGCTCAGCTGCAGAGTGAAATCTGAGTGAAATCTAAGCCCAGCACCTACACGGGAGAGCTCTTGAAATGCTTGCCTCTTTCTGGACTTCCTTGCTGCCAGCAATGTAATGAATGGTAACTGGGAGGGAGAAAATCACAGAGCGTAACCCCAACCCTTTGGGGGGATCAAATTTAGCTTGTTTTACATTTCACACCCACAGTGGCTTATGAGAAGGTTATTTGTATAATATAAATAACTTCAGAAGTGGTGTATCTAAAAAAGTGACGTCGGGAGAATAGTCAGCTGTGACTCAGTCACTTTACAAGTGATTTTTTGTTTTTCATGGTTTGGGGGCAGGAAAATGTAGTTTTGGTTAGTTTCCCCTAACAGTATAAGGGATTTGTGAGTAGGAAGTGAAGATGTTGGATACTTCATAAGCTTTTATAGCTTTGAAGGAGAATATAAAACTAATGATTATGTGATTAGTACAGATAAAATAATGCAGACTGAGGCTGAATCTACTGTGTGATTTTGGAGAAGTTAGACTGAGCTGAAAACTGCTGACAAAATTCGCAGCGACCTGCCACCCAGGAGACTCGGAGTCACCGGGCTTTCCTCCTCTACATTACAAAGAGACTATCAGCATCGTGACGCTGTTTTGGTCCATATTTGCTCCTGATCAGACACAGCTCTGAGCCTTGTCGTTTTGTTCTGACCCCCTCTCTCCTCGATTTGCTGGGATGGGGAGGGATGGATTTGTCCTTTGTCCACATGATTCAGATCCTTTACGTACATGGTCTCTTTCGACATAATGCTATTGCCCACTTAATAGACGATAGTGAAAACGTAACTTTTTATTCACTGGAAAGCCAAAAAAAAAAAAAAAAAAAGTCAGTTGACTCACTTTATTGCAATTTTCTGGAGCCAAACCCACAACACCTCTAAGGTATGCGTGTTTTGGACTTGAAGTCTAAACCCCAGTCATAAAAAAAACAGATTCTGAGTTTCGCAGAGAGCACTGGTACATTCTTGTTGCGGCATGCACTTTTAGAGGGCAAAAAGTGCACGCACAGGCAGTGGTGAAGCATCACACTTCCATCCTATTACTTAAACAGGGAACATGAAGAACATTCAGAACAACTAAAATCATTAAAGAGCTAGAAAATCGGACCTGGAAGGAATCGTGTTTCAGTCTGCTGTACTAATTTAAACGGGACGGCTCTTTTCAAACAAAGGCATCAGAAGGACACGTGTCTGGGCAGGCCGGGGACACACTGCAGCCACGTGCATTTGGCTGCCGTAGCCACCGGCAGTCTATTTTGTGACATCCTCTAGCCCGGAGCCCCTGTCATCCTTGCGGTTGGGAGCACGCATTGGCCGTGTTCCTTCCATCTCCTTGCAGCCACCCCCACGCCGCAGACAGATGTACACTTGCAAAGGCACCTGTGTACTTCCAAGAACATTGCCCAGTAAGGCTTCCTTTGGACTTAGGTAGAGTAACTACGTGTGTAAACACTTCTTCAGTGCCTGCATACCTAAGGCCTACACAAATAGCATCGCTCCTGGACAGTATGGCTGCACGGGCTTAGATGCTGTCTCTCTCTCTCTCTCACACACACACACACACACACAAGAGAGAGGAAAAGATACACCTTTTTCTGAAGACTTGGTATTCTGCTATTTAAAGTGATGCCACGTGATGGGAATCCTAAAAAGCAAGACTAGGTTGTGAGGGAAGGCCCTTACCATCCCCATTCAGGGAAGGCAGGGTTATTCCCTAGGCTCCCCAGAAGGTCCCCGGCCCTCCTTGTTTGCTAGGATGCGGCTCCTCCGGGCCCCTCCTGGGCCCCTCCTGGGCCCCTTGGCTCCCGCCCCTCGCCTCCTGTGCCACGGTGGCAGCGTCTGGTGCTTGTTCACAAGCCCAGCTACCCTCAGACGAGACGCTCCTCTGCTCCACCTGGAGGAAACGAGTAGCTCCAGGAGAGGAGGACAGGGAGAGGCCGGTGAGGGCAGGGCAGTGGCTAGCCCGCTGCTGCAGGAGGGAGCGCTGGCCTGTGGCGGTTCTGGCAGATGAGAGCAGGGGAGGGAACAGAACCGGTGGACAGGGAGCACCGGGGGGGGGGGGGGGGGGGGGAGCCAGCCGGGGGTGTGGCAAGACAAGAGGACGTGGAGTGGCACCACGGAGTCCACGTAAAAGGGAGGAGAGCTGTGGGCACGTCTGTGCTGGTAAACACGGAAAGGTGGAGCGGGTCCTTGCCTTCTGCTGCAAAATAACAAAGCTTTCAGAGCTAGGCCCGCTCAACCTGACGGAAGCACGAACCGCGGGACCTACGGTGAGCCAAGAGAAAGACGATAACGAACACCTGCAACGAGAAAACTTTCGGACGGGAAAACACGGAGGGTCTTGTTCAGTCCCCCGTGCCCTCTGGTAACGGATGGTCTGGCTATCGCGCTGGCACCCTTTTCTTCTCATGTCCATAACATGTCGCGATTGCTGTGTGTGGAAACACCCGTGATGTAGCCCCGAAGACCAGCGGGCGGAATTGTTGTCCCAAGTGGGAGCCACGTGGAAACGAGCCCAAGAGCCTCTGGTCCATCGTCGGCTGCCCCAGGCTCAGTTTCTACACGTTCCCCTTCCTTTCACAAAGCCCCTCTCTTGACACGGACAGCGTGTGGCTTTCTTGCCAACGGTTTGACATTGCCTAAACATACACACACACACACACACACACACAAGCTTTCATTTTAATATGTACAAATAGCCAGAAAGAACCAGCGTGTCAGATCAGACACATCACGGGTGTACATGCATTTATTTTCTTTCAGACTTTCAGCATTTATTTCCCACCACTTTATTTTAGGCTTAAAAAAAAAAAATGATCCAGCAGGGGCTGCTTCCTAAGCATTAAAAAGCCAGGAAGCAGTGCTGGCAACGACCGTAAGGCCCGCCCCCCCTTGCCCTTGCTCTCTGCTCCCAATGTCTGCTTTGATAAAACGCCAATTAAAGGTTTCCAGAAATCTCCAGATAACTGATTATTGCTAAGCCTTCAGAGAGAGAGTAGAGGGAGTAGTGTTTTCAGGTGTTCACTGTTAAAAATCTCATTTGAGCAATAGCTTTTCTTCTAATGCCTCAGTGACCAAAGAGATGTCTTCCCGATTCTTCCTTTGCAAAAAAAAAAAAAAAAAAAAAAGAAGAGGAAGAAAATCATCTTTTTGTTTAGGCCTCCAGAAACAATGCCAGTCATTCAAATATGTTCTCAAGGAGGACATGTACAATAGCACTGTGGCACGTTAAAACAACGGAAAATACATCATTCACGAGTAATCATTAGTCTAACATCAGCTGGTGGCAACTTGCAAACACTGCAGGGTTTAAATTAATAGCAATACAACTAGGAAATGAAATCATTTGTTATTCTTAAGAACCAATTTTATACATTTTATGCCTATGGAACTGCTTTCTGATCTTATTATTTAAAAAATAATGACCAAGACCCATTTATTTTTTGCCAGCCATCAAGTTTTCTAAAATATTGGTCTCAAGCTTGTTTCAATAAGACTCATTAGAATTATATGCTCCTTCTGGTTTTTTTGGTTCTCTTTCCTTGGAAGTTTTATAAAGTGCAACCCCGGATAAATCAGAGTTAACAGGATGATGTATATTTAACAGACATGCTTGCTTACTCATGTGGGGTTTTTGTTTTTTTTTTGTTTCTCCTTGAAATTTGCAGTTAAAAGGTACCAAGGAATTGGTCGAGACCAACGGCCACAGCCATGAGGACACAAATGTAGGTACCACTGACCCAGTATTTGCTCTTGTTGCTTGATGTTGGTTGAATGCCCACAGGTATGTGGCACTTTATTTATGACACAAAGGAGATCAGAAGTCCTGCCCCTCGGTGGTTTATTAAGATTACTCTGAATGGTTTGGCAGTGAAGTGTGGTAGACAGGCACTGCTCTTGTTAGCTTAAGTTATCAAATGTCAGTTTTAGAGGTACTTGAGCTAATCTCTACCATAAAAATTCTCGTCTCCGTGAATTTCTTTGAGTCCTTTGTATTTTCAAAGCTATACACTAATGACGTGTTGGGAGGGCAAATGGAATGAGACCAAACAGGGGGTAATAAGTTGTGTATTGCATGCATATTTATTGAGTTTGCTGGTCACTGAAGATGGTAATGAAATGATTGCTATGCCGGAGAGGTTTCAGAGCAGACCCCGTCTCTCAGAAAAGCCCTTGAAAGTGACGCCTCTCTTGTTTCTGACCCAGAACAGGAGCATGGTGCATCCATCTTCTTGATACAAGAGTAATGGTGCGAGATCCCAGTTAGCACAGACTTTTCCTCTTAGGGTTCCTTGTGTATCCAGTTGCCCAAGATCAGTCCGGTGTTCTCTCTGCCTTGGAAGTTCTGCAGTCTCAGGTGGAATATTATGCCATGTAGATCATTGTCTCTCCCTATGTATGATGGTTGTGCTTTTGTCTTTTTAAAAATCTGTCTGATATCTGTACGTATTTGATTATCGTCATCACAGAAAATGCTTACTAAGCAGTTCTTTTCACATAACGCAGAATCAGACATGGTAATGAATGCCTGATTAAGCTAGAGCTGGGAGAAATTATACACTTCATGTTCACTCTTGTTTTAATTATATACCGTGGAACGCCTGACATCCAAAGTACCAAAAAAATCCCTCTTTAATAACTACTGTTCCTGCAAAACGGATATTTAACGTATGACGTTTATGGAGAGTCGACTGCGTACGTAGAGCTCTACTACGTGCTGGGGGGGGGGGGTGGGGGTGGTTACAGAGAAAATAGAAGGCTTGCTGTCTGCCCTCCGAGAACTTGTAACTGAGTTGGGGATGAGGGAACACATGGGCGATAGGATGTGAAAAGTGTGTCACAAGGGGAGGCAGCTGTGATGCGGTGTAGTTTGAAATCTGGACTTTGCTGCCTATTAACTGTGTCAACTGGGGGCAGGTCAGCACTTCTGAGTTTCGTTTTCCTATTTGTAAAATGGATCGCGATGCCTACCTCAAACATGTGTCATGAAGTCGTAACGGGCTGAGGCATGTGAGACGTCACTACGATGGTCTCGTGGTGGTGGACAACCGAGAACAGCTTCCCAGATCGGTAGGATTTGGGTTAGCTTTGGAGAACGGAGAGGATTGAGAAAGCAGAGGAGGAAGCCATGCATACAGAGCTCTCCACAGGCAACATTGCCACCTAAATATTTCTCTTCCCACTCCAGTATTTCATAAACCCCCGCCTTACCGTGGAGCCTTTTTTCCAGGGTCCTGTCCTCCTGGGACACATTGCTGCCGCATTCTCGACCGGAACCTTCACATGCTTCTCCCTCAGAGTCAGTCCCTCTGTGTCTCCTGAGGAAAGCCGCCGTCAAATCCAACAAGGCAAAGTGGCAGGATGCCTCGATTTCCTGGTCTACAAAATGGGGATGATATTACCTGTCTTTCCTTCTTGTAAGGCTTATGGTGAGAAGCAAATGAGATAATGGATGTGGAGGAGGCACTTTGTAATTGTGAGGTTCTTAGCAGGAGGTTGTTATGATTATAAGCTCATCTGTTGGTCGAATTAAATTGACGATGCGTGTGAAGGCAGGCCTCACACAATATCTAGTCCCTCTCGTTTTGAGAAATGTCAAAAGGCATTCATTATTCAATGAAAAAAGTGGAAGGTCATCTTTGAAGTCTTTTATCCTTCCTAGAAGAAAGTTTTTAGCTTTGAAAGAGACCTCTCTAGAATCCAGGGTGTGGGCTGAAAAAGCCCACAATAGAAAAGTCGACAGAAGCAATGGCTGTTGAGAGACAGGGTTGAGGCCAAGTAGGAGGGAGGGGCAACACTGTGACCAAGGGTGGGTGAGAGGTTTGTGGAATGATGGAGCCCAGCAGCACTTGCCGGTGCCCCCCTCCATGCCCCCCTTTCTCACTGGGCCAAAGGTTGGGCTAGTTTCTATAATCACTGCCTATTCTTCTAGGGCTTTCCCAGCAGGTGGATAATCCGCGGGTCTTGCTCTTTTCTGTCTGTCATGTTGTCTCCTTTGGGCAGTTCCCTACTACCTTCGCTGGGTTATGTGAATGAAAAAAAAAAAAAAAAAAGTTATTTTGGCCACACATTAGAAGCGCTTGCACAGTATCGGGTGAAGGTCGTTTTAAATGTCTGAAATGAAGTCTCTGTCTCCTCTAAAGTTTCCATCGGCCTTGTGGTGGTAGCAGGCATCAGGCTTTCAAACTAGATTGAGAAGGTTTGGGTTCATTTTGATCCCTGAATAGCCGTGTGACCAGGGCAAGTGATTTGACTTTCACCTTCCTCATCCGTAAGAGTGCTCAGGGTACACAAACACTTGGCTTAGCGTATCAATTCCCTCTCTTCACCTAGCCATATAAATAGTGGTATAGAAGGCAGAATTTTGACAGGATGAATTTTTTATGGTTGTTTTTGTTGTTTATTATTTTTTTTTAATTTACATCCAAATTAGTTAGCATACAGTGCAACAATGATTTCAGGAATAGATTCTTTAATGCCCCTTACCCATTTAGCCCATCCCCCCTCCCACAGCCCCTCCAGTAACCCTCTGTTTGTTCTCCAGATTTAAGAGTCTCTTCTGTTTTGTCCCCCTCCCTGTTTTTATATTATTTTTGTTTCCCTTCCCTTATGTTCCTCTGTTTTGTCTCTTAAAGTCCTCATGTGAGTGAAGTTATATATTTGTCTTTCTCTGACTGACTAATTTCACTTAGCATAATACCCTCCAGTTCCATCC
Organism: Prionailurus bengalensis; assembly: GCF_016509475.1. Taxonomy (NCBI): domain Eukaryota; kingdom Metazoa; phylum Chordata; class Mammalia; order Carnivora; family Felidae; genus Prionailurus; species Prionailurus bengalensis. The sequence goes on from NC_057343.1 coordinate 27,478,133, forward strand.
ACATAGTTGCAAATGGCAAAATTTCATTCTTTTTGATTGCCAAGTAATACTCCATTGTGTGTGTGTGTGTGTGTGTGTGTGTGTGTGTGTGTGTGTATACACACCACATCTTCTTTATCCACTCATCCATCAATGGACATTTGGGCTCTTTCCATACTTTGGCTGTTGTTGATAGCGCTGCTATCAACATTGGGGTGCATGTGTTCCTCCGAAACAGCACACCTGTATCCCTTGGATAAATGCCTAGTAGTGCAGTTGCTGGGTCATAGGGTAGTTCTATTTTTAGTTTTTTGAGGAACCTCCATAATGTTTTCCAGAGTGGCCGCACCAGCTTGCATTCCCACCAACAATGCAAAAGAGATCCTCTTTCTCCGCATCCTTGCCAACATCTGTTGTTGCCTGAGTTGTTAATGTGAGCCATTCTGACAGGTGTGAGGTAGTATCTCATTGTGGTTTTGTGTTTCCCTGATGATGAGTGATGTTGAGCATTTTTTCATGTGTCGTTTGGCCATCTGGATGTCTTCTTTGGAGAAGTGTCTATTCATATCTTTTGCCCATTCACTGGATTATTTGCTTTTGGGGTGTTGAGTTTGATAAGTTCTTTATAGATTTTGGATACTAACCCTTTATCTGATATGTTGTTTGCAAATATCTTCTCCCATTCTGTCAGTTGCCTTTTAGTTTTCCTGATTGCTTCCTTCACTGTGCAGAAGCTTTGTATTTTGACGAGGTCCCAGTAAGTTCATTTTTGCTTTTGTTTTCCTTGCCTCCGGAGACGTGTTGAGTAAGAAGTTGCTGCGGCCAAGATCAAAGAGGTTTTTGCCTTCTTCCTCCTCGAAAATTTTGATGGCTTTCTGTCTTACATTTAGGTCTTTCAACCATTTTGAGTTTATTTTTGTGTATGATGTAAGAAAGTGGTCCAGGTTCATTCTTCTGCATGTCGCTGTCCAGTTTTCCCAGCACCACTTGCTGAAGAGACTGTCTTTATTCCATTGGATAGTCTTTCCTGCTTTGTCAAAGATGAGTTGGCCATCTGTTTGTGGGTCCATTTCTGAGTTCTCTATTCTGTTCCATTGACCTGAGTCTGTTCTTGTGCCAATGACAAGATGAATTTTAATGCAGATCATGAGGTTTAAAACCTCTGGCACAGAGGTTATTGACTAAGACATATAGATTTTTTTTTTCTCTATAATTAGTCACATGGGCAGGAATTTTACATATTATTTATTAATAATAATTATACAGGACTGGTGCAGGCTTAGCTGGATATTCTTATGAGAGTTGACAGTTGCTTTTTAAAAACAATATATTTTATTATAAAAGAAGTAGTCTGTATGAAACTGGAAAATCATAGAAAAAAAATACAGAGGTGAAGAAAAATAACTTAACATCTCATTACTCAGAGATAACCACTATTAATATTTTATTTTGGTTTTTTCCAGTCATGTGCATATATATGACCAGAGGGAAAAAGCCATAAATAAATATTATCATAGTGTCTTCAGTTTTGTACATTTTTGATTTCTCATTATATCATAAGTATTTTTCTTGTCACCAAATGTTCCTCAAAGACATGATTCTTAATGGCTGTGTAATGCAGATAGGAAATAATTGAACCACAGACCTATGTGTTCGGCATTTAACTTCCCATTTTTTTACTATTATAAATAATGCTGTAATTAACATGCCCATAAATCTCGTTCTGCCTCTTTCATATTTGTTTCTGGGGGATACTGTATATTAATAGGCGTGTCATGGAGTCTGGCAGGGAGTTTCAGACTTGCAGAATTGTTTAGCATTTAGGATGTCGTGTGGCAGATGGACACTTATGGTAGCCATTAGTGGTCCTGAAGGGACTCATAACAAATATGTCTCGTCTTGCAATTTACTAACCCTCTTGCCTTAGTCCCGAGCGTTGTCCAGCTTATGGGATGTTAACCACACTTAGATTTGACCTGTTACTCTTCCTTTTCGACTGTTTTTATGTTTTATTGAGCCAACAACAGTCTGTGACCAACACTTTGTCTGCTATTCCCGAGGTCCCCAAACTGACCTACCCTGGTCCCCCATCTGAAGACCTGCGAGCTTGTGCTCAGGAGGAAAGTTTTCCGAGGTCCAATTTAAACCCATCAGAGCCAGAACCTGAGATCACCGGCAAAGGCCTTGCTCTCCAAGAGTACTGATTTTAAATAGACTTTTCCTTGTGTTTGGAACTGGATATGTTAATGACGGCCGGGCAGTGCAACCTTCTAAGTGTACTCAAGTTTAAAACTAGCCTTTATTATGGTTCATTTAGAGATTTCAGTTATTCCAGGCCCCAGTTTTCTTTCCTAAAAGGCAAACCATAAATTTTCCTTTTATCTCTGTCTCTGAGCTATCTCCTAATCCCTAGAACTTCTGAATACCTAGCCTGGTCCCTGGTAATTAATGCATAACAGATACCAAAGTCTAAAAGAAAAAGAAAAACCCGCCCTTATCTTGCATCATTTGTGATGACCTTCCTCCCAGAGCTATCCCCGCCTGTGATCCTTACGTGTGGATGTTTGGTGAGAAAATGGAAGAAAATGGAGGGGAAGGGAGAGGGTGAGAGAAATGCAGGAATAGGGGCACCTAGGTGGCTTAGTCGATGAGGCATCCAACTTCAGCTCAGGTCATTATCTCGTGGTTGCTGAGTTCGAGCCCGACGTGGGCTCTATGGTGACGGCTTGGAGCCTGGAGCCTGCTTCAGATTCTGTATGTGTCTCTGTCTCTGCCTCTCCCCCACTCATGCTCTCTCTGTCTCTCTCTCTCAAAAAGAAACAAACATTCACAAAAAGAATGCAATTACAATTATAAAAAAAAAAAGAAATGTAGGAATAAGTAGGAGAAATCAAGTAAAGTGTCAGCTGAAGCCTGCAGCGTATAAACAATTTTGTCTAAAAGTTTCCCATTAATTTCCACTCCTCCCGTCCTCGTTTCTGCCATACGAAAGCCGCGACACCCCCGTCTTCTGGCTGCACAACCCAGGCTCACACACTGGGGTCGGAGAAATCATTTGCAACCTGTAAAGAGGCTTAATTCATGATGCTGGAGGTTGCCGCTGTGAAGTACAACACCCTTCCCAGCCGACAATAAAACAAAAACACAAAAGAGAGAAACACTTTGCGGTTTTTCGCGCTGCCTCTGTAAGGAAGTAAATCCTCAGAGTTGTCTTTAAATCTGTCAGAGTAAAGACGTTGGGAGTGTATAGAAGAGATGCTGGGTGAAGAACATTGTTCAAGTTGAGCACACCGCAGCAGAAAGCCATTGTTAACCGTGTATTTTAATGACGTCTACGGCTGAAGCCCCACAAGTGCTGGGTCCTCTGCCTGGTTTCGGGACATAGCTTTCATCCTTGAGGCAGGCGAGCCCAAGAGGGAAGACTATATACTGGTGTATTCGATAAGGCAGGAAAGAAAAAGAAAAACCCTGCAGGAAAGGCTCAGATTCTTAAAAGGCAAAGACGTGAACTCAGTCCCGTCCTTTCGCCACCTATACAACCTGCCGCCTGCTCTCGGGGGTCCCCAACCTGGAACCGGAAGGGGAGTAGACAAGACAGAAAGGACTCACTCTTCCCACACCCCACTCCACAGGCTCCGTGAGGGCAACCGGAGCCCCTGACCTGGCGAGCCGGCGCCTGGCGGGACTGGGTGTGAGACTGCGGACGGACAGCACAGTTCCTGCAGCCCTGGAGATCTCTCTTCTCACCATTTCCCGCCACCCTCAGCCTGTACAGAGTCCCCAGTCTGTCCTGCCGTCCCCTTTTCACTCAGTTAATGAAGTCATCATTGTGGGGGAGGCAGCAGGGTATAGGGCTTTGGAATAGATCCGGGCACCAGGCGGCCTGGCTTCCATCTTGGTGCAGCCCCCCTTCCTGTCCAGGAGACCTTGAGTGTCTTCCACCTACATTTTTTTTCCACTCCGGAAACGAAAGTAATAATCACACCCTGCCTCATTAGGGTTATTGTGAGCATTGCTTGACGGTGTTGACATCATCGGCCCGCGTTAGGCGTCGTTATTACCCCGGCCTTCCACGTGCCAGGTGCCGCACTGGGTTCTGGAGACCCGTCAGTGAGGCGTGTAGACGTGGTTTAGCCCAGGTGAGCTCAGCCCCTGTCATTGTGCCCTGCGCTTGTCAAAACTTGCTTGGCCTGTGTTTCATTCCGTCAGGGCTTATTCTCTGCCATCAAGTTAATATCACAGTGGGCATAATGGGCTTGAGGTAATTTACTTGCGTGTTTCCAGCAACTCTCTGGAGATGAGACCTTTACCGTAAGGACTGGCTCCATGGAGAGGAGAATCTGACAGGAATGAGATATATGATATGTAGGTACGTAGGGAGCATGAGGGCCCCTAGAAAGCTCAACTGGAAAACCGATAGCCACTTTGTCTTCCTCCGGGGAGAGACAGACCCACGTCTCTGGGTGACTGAGGTCACCCTCGCTCCGTAGATGTTTGAAATCAAGAAGGTGGACTTGTCGTGACTAAAATTTCCTTTCTGTAATATATTACTGTCCTCACATACCAAATGCTGACATCCAGAACTCGCCTTTTCCTCAAATTATAGTTCCTGTAGCATTACTGCTTTTCTCTTGCTGATGCTTCCTTCCCCATCCTCTACCTCTGCTTCCCTCTCCACCCCCTCCTGCCCCCATACTGCCTGCCTTACCACGTTTTCTGCTGTGAGTTAACCACGTGTCCTGCCGTTGCCATAAAATCCATAACTCCGTCTAAAAAAACCCCACATTGGGGCACCCGCGTGGCTCAGTCAGTTGAGCGTCCAACCTCAGCTCAGGTCATGATCTCACAGTCCGTGAGTTCGAGCCCCACACTGGGCTCTCTGCTGTCGACCCGGAGCCCGCTTCAGATCTTCTGTCCCCCTCTTTCTCTTCCCCTTCCCGGCTCACACTCTCTGTCTCAAAAATAAACATTAAATAATAATAATAATAATAATAATAATAATAATAATAAAACCCACACACATCCCAACCCTGAACCCTTGAGAGGGACTGAGGCCTGGAAGAGGCTCTGTACCACACCCACTTTCCAGCCCGTACAGAGCCCGCAGGAAGGACGAGACATCAAAAACAGGCAGAGGCTGGCTTCATGGTCAGTGCTTGTTTCCAGTAAACACGTGAGAAGTTACCCTAACAAGCTCCTCGCTGCCAACCAATGATGTGTTGTGGAGCTGGGGACTACGTGGTCTGTCCTTTTTGTCAAGACAGGAGCTGGTAGTAGCTGCTTGGCCATGCGTTGGGTTTAGAGAAATGGAAACACCTTCTTTGCCCAGGCCAGGTTAGAGAAGTATAGGTAAAGGAGACGTAAGTTTCAGCTCTATGTAAAATGGCCTCACATGGACAGGGGGACCGGTATAGCTAAACCAAAGATCTAAAACAAAACAGTTTTCTAGTTTGGAGACCAGTTGCACGTAAAACCTTGGCCTGCGAGTAACTTATTCTGCGAGTGTTCTGCAAGACGAGCAAACATTTCTCATAAATTTTAACTTGATAAACGAACGATGTCTCGCAGTATGAATAGTACGTGTGGCCGAACGTCCCAGATCACAACTGAGCCCATGGTTCTTGAAATTCGCTTTGATAAACGAGTGCTCTGGATTACACGCATGCTTGCAGAAGACATGATGCTCACCCACCAAGGTTTTGCTGTGCTTTCCCCTAAAGGCTGAATGATCCTCCCCGATGTAGAAGCAAAAGCAGTTGCTCAAAATGGAAGACTGGTGATGTATGGATCCCATAGGCCTGTATATGAATGCTCCTATCTTAAAAGCACCACTTTGTCCTTGTGAAAAATTTAGAAAATGCAGAAAACTGTAAAGAAAGAAAAAAAACACTTAAACTCCTTCATGTTTCCCCGTGTTTGTCTATGTGCGTGTGCATACATTTTTAGCACACTTGTAGCATATCACGTACAGCCTACACTTTTCCCCATATAAGCCATTAGCCTTTCCCCCACGTTAAGTATTTTCTTAATGTGACTTTTGATGGCCATCTACTACTTCATGCCACAGATGTGCTCTAGTTTATTTAATCCATTCCTACCGTGGGACTTCAATTTTTTTTTTTTTTTTTTTTTTTTTTTGCTGTCACAGACAGAATGCAATGAATATTCTTTAACCACGTGTTAGTTAATCCATCTACCGTTTAAGGACTTTTTAAATGTGGAAGATTTCCATGTGGTTGGGATTTAGGGATGGCACGAGATCCACTGATCCTTTAAAAATGTTGGCGCTCAAAGCCTACACGGTAAGTGATGAGATACACCGCCAACAATAATGTGTGGTCGTTACCATAGAGAGAGGAGACTGAGTTCTTCAACAGGAGAGGGAACACAACTGCCAGGGTATTTGCATTCTAAAGAGAAAGGCAAACTGTGTGCTTCATGAACGATTTAGAAGAACAATACCGAGACACGTTATGTGGGGTTCTGGGCTGTGAACGGGAGATCAGACGTCTCGGTGGGCTAAGGACTTATATAGAGCCTGTTCTCTGTGTGGACCCCAGATCCAGACTCACAGAACCAAGCCGCCCGCACCCAAATGAGGCTTGTCCACCCTCCGGAGGAAATACATAAGATCGAGAAGAGTGATCAATTAACAAAATGGGTTCGAATCCCAAAAGGAGAAAGAAGTTTTTATTCCTAATATGGCCCAGAAGACACATGTACGCCCCAAACCAGCAATAAGAGATGCATGCAGAAGCATACAGACATGACTTGAGTACAAGCAACATCATTTTAAAGTCAAATAAACCCAGAGGGCTTAATCACAGTTCTCCTGCCTCCCACGAGATACAGCTTCGCACTACCTGATACGCCAATCGGAAGTGAGTAGGAAGAAAGTTTGGGAACATTCGTGGGAAAAGCCACCTAGAATGAAGGCGGACAGAAGCAGAAGCTTATTGTAGTGCCTCCTGAAGGTAGTAGGGGAGAGTGTCGGGAGCCTCCTGGACTCACACAGCTTTGGTTCCTGCTGACACAGCACCTGTTTTAGTGATCTGAAAACAGCAAGGAACAGGGATTCACCAGTGGGTCAAGGTGCCTTCTGAGTTCCATGTTAACCGCGGAGCCACCGGGCTTCCCAGACTGTTGTTGTGAGAATATTAAAGGTCTTCCACGATTGCCGCACCCCTAATTTGTGCCGATCGCACAGGAGACCAGGACGGGGAGAGGGTGAAACGTAGCAGCCGGGGCGGGGGCCAGCGGTGGTCCCCATCTGCCACCTGCTCTTCCCCGGGCTGTCCGCTCAGCCGGCCCTCGCTCTGCCGGGGGGCGCTGTGTAGTTCCACACGCAGTGCTCATCTCCAGACCTGATCCATCACGTTGCCACATAACTCACTGGACTGTGGCATTTCTTCGAGAAAGTGTGTAGGAAGATGACACAGAAGAAAAGTAGGTGGAGAGCTGGGAAGAAGAAAAAGGGGAAGAGGGGCAGGAAAGACTACGACAGGAAGTTTCCCTGTTCCATCGCCTTCTGCTGCCCGCCAGCACCTCGAAATCACGCCTGGCAGGCGGGAGAGCGGTGCCTCTCGCCGTCCCCCACACCCCTGCCAGCTCCGGTGGTGAGCTTTGCTACACAAAGGTGTGTTTGCGGCTGCGCGAATCTACACGCTTCGTGAAAACTGTATCCAAAATATAAGGTTCTTGAACTTGAAGCAGCAAGCTCGGATGTTAATCTGCCAATAAAATATCGGGGGGCTTTCTGGGGGTAACTACGAAGACTAAACTTGGAAAGAGATACGTCCAGACTATCCACAATCAAGTGAAGTGTGGTCTTGTCTTTCAGCCTCAAAACTCTGCCCAGCTCTGGTGGAAGCACTCTCTCCATTCCCTCCCTGTCTCCCTAGGGCTTGACGGGTCGGAATCCACTGGGTTGTGAGTTCACTGCCCACCAAGTGCGGCTCACCTCCCCTTTCCCAGCCTCCCCCGAGGGACACCCAGCCCGGCGGCTCTCTTGAGACGTCCAGTTTACGGCCACCTGTAACTGAGCATTGCCAAACCTCCATGCAGGTTGCAAACCTCACACTTTTGGCTTTCAGTGTAACTTAGGGTATGACAAAATTTCAGAATTTCAGCAAGCCGAAGCTCAGTGTGAACTCCCTCCCACCCAGGTAGGAGCCCAGGTCGAACTGGGAGAAGAGCTGGTGCACAAAGGAGGGGCCTTCGTGGGTTATGTTCGTTATAGAGAGACTGTGGGACTTTTCCTGCAGAAATGAGTGAGTAGTTCTGAGCTGTGCCGGTGTCAGAACCACAGAGGTCTTTGCCTGTCACCCCCACCCCGGGCAGCAGTCTGCTCGTAAACCTGCACAGTCACCTGGACACTTGCGGGAAGCGCCTTGCCAGGTATATGGAAACCGTTTTCCAGAAACCCTGCAGATTCCCCTGAAAAGACTCACCAGCCTTGGAACACTTAATAGTTGTGTTGTTTTTTTTTTTTCTTTCACATTTCTTCCTATTTGATTTTTTTTTTTTTTCAAGAAAATCCTATAAGCCTCGGGCTTCCCAGCCCTGAAATTGTCCTTGTAGGGGAGATTTGTGACCGTGATGTTCAGCATCACCGTCATTTTTATTGTTATGTCAGCTTGCCCATGAGTTTACAGAGTGCCTTTGTTTGTCTGGACAGTTTCCAGACTGTTCAGTGTATGCTGATGAGCTACTTTTTACCTGCCTTGCAAATTCCATCTGTTTCCAAGCCCAGCTCAATTCCCCTTTCTTGGGGCCTTCTCCCAGGCTCAGCCCAAATCAGTTACCATCTTCTCCATATTCCCACAGTATTTATCTGCATTCCAAACATTCCGAACAACCCAGTTACGATAGGCCTACCGCCTCAATGCAGGCATATGTGCCTTCATGGCAGGTAATATGTATGTGCCTTACAGAACCTGTCCCAGTGATGAGCCCACGTAGGTGAATACGTTTGTAACATTTAAAATACTTACCGACCGACGATGTAATTGACAATTTCTAGCAGCCTGGGACAGCTCTGTGAATCTGCCTGGCCTGGGGAGATGAAAGGTACACACACTTCTTTGTGGATATTATAGGCAAGTGACCTTGAAGGTGAACGTGCTCCATTCTGGTTCACTTGAAGACGTGTACAGAAGTCTTGTAGACTGTGCAAGTTAGAATGGAGGTGATACAGGGACCACCCCACCTCACCTTTATTTTATGCGTGCTCATTTGGCATATGCCTTCTTACCTAATTGGCGTGTGTCTGTGAGTCTTCCATTCTCGAAGGCAGTATTTCTCAAACTTTATCAAGCGGTAGAATCTAATGGAGAGCTTCTTAAAAGTCCAGATTGCTGGACTCCAGCCCAGAGTTTCGGATTGGGTAAATCTGGGCTGGGTCCCACAGATCTGCATTTCCAACAAACTCCCACATGATGCTGACTACACTTTGTGTAACTGCCAGCTGCTTTCCACCCTAGTCCAGGTTAGGGGCTGCTCTGGGCTCCCACGGCACCCAAGGCCAACCCTTGTCATGGCTTCTGTCACACTGTGTTTTAATGTATTTGTTATGCCTCTCATCCCCTGGACACATAGGAACCACTATGATTCATCTGTGGCTCTTGTCTAGCACAAAGCCCACCATATGGTAGACGCTCAAAAAATACCTGATGAACGTTAAGAGGGGTAGAGGCCCAAGAAACTCCAGTCAAACTATGCTGAACTGAGGTGGCCAGGGACTTTATTTAGTCCAGATGTTGAACTTCTCTGCCATTCAGCCCCCGAAAGAAAATACTACCTAATTCCTAACTGCCAGACTGGAGTTCGTAAGAAATCACATCGTTTCGGAGAGTACGCAAAAGACCGTGGACTCACAGCTCAGCCGGGTCCATCCACATCCAGGTGCGGGCCAGTGCAGGGGTGTAGGCACAGTACTGCGTAGGGAGCATATGCCACCGCAGCCCAGTCACTGCCCCCAAGGAGCACATGACCCACTGAGGAGAGCGCATACGGCAAAGAGGGGAAATCACTAAAGACTGGCTCTCGGTAAAGAAGAAGACTTGGGCCAGGATGAGGGATTTGAACAAAGTGGAGAAGTTGTGACTCCGTGAGAGGTGACTCAGACAGCAGCACAGACTAATAGCTCCAGAGTCTGAGTGTCGGGGGCCCAGTCCTGGAGCCACTGCTTTCCGGGTATGTGAACTTAGGACGCTACTCCCCTTCTCTGGGCCTCAGTTTTTCCATCTGTAAACTGGGATGTAATAGTACAAGCACCTGGCACCTACCAAGCGTTCAGTAAGTATCATGACCATTACTCATATGATTTTTTATTCGGAGAACTTCGTATGCCAGATCCACTGCGCATCAGCCCTCCAGCCACTTAGTTCTTGGAATATTTCTCGCGTCGCACATGCGAGAACACAGACGAGAGAACTGGACTCTGGTGTGTTGGAGAGGGGAGACAATTGAGTGTTTACTGAGATAGTGTGCCTGGCCAACCTTGTGAAGTTCATCTTACGTAAATAATAATGAAATGTCTTTCTCATTTATCAGATTGCATCCCATCTATTCTCATGACCTAATTTACCACCATAAAGGTCAAAAAACTCTGAATTTTAATATTATCATTAGTAACGTAAACTCAGCAGGTGAAAATTATGATAGTGGGTGCTTTGTAGCGGAGAAAAATAAGAAATGTCATACTGAGAAATGGACTGGGAAAATAACATGCCAGGAGCACCATAATACAATTAATCTTTACCAGCAATAGAGTCAGTATCATACAAGATAAATCAAACCAACTAATTCTGGATGCACATACATACATTTAAAAGTAGTTCGCTTTGGTTTCTTCTGTTTGCTCCTCCGTTTTTATTGGTTAAGGAGATTTTTCATGTCAGTACGTTTGCAGGCTATGAAGGGTATGCACTTGCATAGGCAGAGCAGCGTGGGGGACATTTTTTACACACTGAAGAGAAACACACAACTGTGTTTGAGGCCAAGTGTGTTTGGGAACACCTACAAGTGGCGTATAGCAAAACCAAAAATAAACTACTACAGCTTACACTTTAAATAATGAACGGAGTTACTAGAACACAAAGGAATGTTGTCCCACCTTTAGCTCATTGGTATTTAATATGACTGTCACCAGACTATGCCAAAAGAAAGCCACTCGTTTGCCAGCTCGAGACCACGGTCTGAGCCTGGTGTGAACTGTCATAGCCGTAATTAAGTTATGATCCAGGCAGCAGTGACGCTCTTACTATTTAATGGGAAACTTTACAAAATTGAAATTAGCCTTTCCTGTCAAAGTCTCCGTTCTCTTATTAAAAGTACATGTGGGAGGGGCGCCTGGGTGGCGCAGTCGGTTGAGCGTCCGACTTCAGCCAGGTCACGATCTCGCGGTCTGGGAGTTCGAGCCCCGCGTCAGGCTCTGGGCTGATGGCTCGGAGCCTGGAGCCTGTTTCCGATTCTGTGTCTCCCTCTCTCTCTGCCCCTCCCCCGTTCATGCTCTGTCTCTCTCTGTCCCAAAAATAAATAAACGTTGAAAAAAAAATTTAAAAAAAAAAGTACATGTGGGAGAATCCCTATTTTTCAAATAAGAGTCAGATATGTATACATGTGTGTGTATATATACGTATACGTGTGTGTATATTATGTTCTAGAGAGAGAGAGGGGAGGGTTATATATGAGATATAAAGGGTAAATATCTGAATGTTAATAATGCTTATGTCTGGATAGGCAAATTTGAGTTAATTTCTATTTTCTTCTTATGTTTTATAACTTTTCTCCACTGAAAAGATGTATATATCAAATTTTGTATTGAAATAAAAACAAGAGAAGTTATTAACTAAGAATTAAAGCAAACTGGAGAACTGTCTTAAGTTTGGGAAAGGAAAGGAGAAGAACAAGGTTATAAGCTTATCGTGGTCTCCAGAAGAGTGAATATTTAAATTCAAAATATATCGAAGGCATTAATAATAGATGCAAACGAAAAATTCACTTTTTACCTTCTTCAATCCAAAATAGTGAAGAAATGATTTTACTTTAAAATGATGCTACGGCAAATGCATTTAGAAACTGAAAGAATGCAAAATAGCCAAAGCGGCTGCACTGGCTTTTTCACTGTCCCCTGCAATATATTCCTCAAAGTCTTCTTGTAAATCACCCCAGGCCAAGCGTCCCAACCAGACCCTATGACGACCGGTTAGTTTCACCTATGATTACACTCTCTCTGTGTGGTAACAGATTGATCCGATTGATTTAATTCACAACTTACTACTGAGAGTCCACTCGTTACTCTTTCAAAAGATGCTGGTTGCAGGTACGCTATGTACAAGGGACTGTTCCAGGTGCCGAGGACGTTGTTCCTGTGTCACGAAAGGATTAAAGGTAGAGCAGTCTCTCTGAGTCTGGGCAACTCGCGATGGTGACAGGGAGCCTTGGTAATAACTTCTGCTGGGACAGCAGGTGTGCGCTGGGACTGTGCAGGAGGGAGAGAGACGCAAGGTGGGCTGGAAAGTCATTCCCGGCCCAACCGCTCTCCTGAGCTCATGCGCCATATTTCCAGCTGCCTTTCCGAGGCCTCACATCCGGTATTTCTAAATTATTGGAGCCTGTGCTTCTCATTCTTTGTGCCCTCTGATTCTACTATCATTATTCTGCTAGTCATCCGGACTTCACTTATTTAACTCTTTTTTAACTCTCCTCTTTCCTCTGTTTCACACACGGAAGCTGTCCATTCTCCCTTTAGAATGGCTTCTGTGTCCCCTCGTCCAAAGAAAGTCTGTCACCACCTAACGACAGCAGGCAGCCGCGCCCCATCCCTGCTAACGCTGCTCCTTGGCCAAGCCCCTGCTGGCCTTCTGCCTTGCTTCGCTTTGCTTTCATGACTATGCAAGAGCCAATCTGGCTCTGGATGGGCAAGGCCTGTAGGCAGCGCTCAGAAGAGGATTTGATCCTAGTGTTCAACGGGCATTTTTCAGTTGACGAGGATTGTAATAGGTGCCAGGAGGGCGTTCGAGAGAGGCAGCCTCGCACAGTAATTAGGACTCTGGAGTGAGACAGCATTGATTCGAATATGACATCTGCTGCTTCCTAGCTGTGTGATCTTAGGCAAGTCATTAGCCTCTGTATGCCTCACTTTCCTCGTCTGTGAAAGGGGAATGCAGTAATACCTCATAGGGCTGTTATAAGGATTAAATGAGTTCACATTAGTAAAGTTCTTATAATACTGGCTGCATGTAGTAAACACTCTATAGTATTTATTAAATAAATACAACCGGGAATGACCAGAAAAGAAGGCTACCAGGAGAAATACTGTATCTGGATAGCTCTGGCACCTAAACCACACGGAGCTTTCACCTGTCCTTCTTAAAAGGGTCCACTTAACAGCCTGCAACCAGTTCTCACCTATCTTAATCTTTGCAATTGGAAATCTTAGAAAATGCAGTTCCTGGAGCCTCTAAGGACACAATGCATGCCCTCTGGGTCCAACAATGGAATCCCAAGGAGATGGGACATCTCGGCACGTCACAGGGGGATGCACTGCGAGGCAGCTAACCGCAGGAGCCCTGCATGTCTGCTTCCACGTGGTCTCTCTGAGGCTCCCCTCATACAGACCCTGATCATCAGGCTTCTGAGGAAGGGGCACAGGTCAGTGAGCGCCCATGACCCTTGGGGCTGGCGGCACCAAGCTTCAGCAAGTGGGAAGATTAGCAAGGACTTGTGACTTCCTACCCACAGAAAAATTCCCCAGATCCCGCTCACTCTTGGGGACCGAGGCATTCTTACTTTCCTTTGAACCATAATTGAAGCTTCCTCAGGTACTCCTTCTCATCCGTCCTTTCCTCATCCATGTGTTTCTTCACTGCTTTTCTCCCTCTGCTTCCTCTTTCCTTTCTAAACGAAATTCAGGATAAGTACATGCTGTCTGTACTGACTTGGCTGCCTTATTCTGAAGGGAAGTTCCAAGTCAGGGAAAAGGACACAGAGCAGGCAGGGGATTCTGGTGCAAGAGGACGCTGCAGAGATTGTGTGCTTCAAATCCCACTTTTTACGAACAAATAATGAAACAAGGGCACACAGCAAGTCAGTAGCAATTAGAACCAGTCTTCTGTGTCCAGATCCATTTTTTCCACTCTCCCGACCATTATTTAAGGGCCATTCCCTCATTTGTCAGCCACTGGGCACCTGCTCCGTGATAGCCACTGGCCCATCAAGAAAAGTGTGAAAGGCGCCTCCATTCTCTTTCCTCCCTGACCACAGTTACAATCTTCTGAGGAATAGCTTGACAGTTATTGGAGACTGTCATGTCACTTGATGGATTGCCGTTGGTACTTAGAAAAAAAAAAAACGTGAGTAAAGGATATTGAAGTAGCTGATTAGCATCTTGACTATGGTCTCCAGGGCCCCTCGATTCACAAGGTGTGATGTTTAATAGCAGGGCTTAGGAGCAAACAGCAAAACAAGGCCCCGGAACAAGGAAAATAGGGAAGGAATGCGAGCCTTATGGTGCGGTGCCGGCAGATGGGAGGTGACGTGGTGAATCTTTGCCCTGCTGATCTTGACGACTGTCCCACTCACCTTGTACTAGTGGCTATAGACCCCACCAGCCCTCGGAGTGCCACAGGGGAGTCACACGGTGAAGGTCTCGCTACTCAGTGTGTGGGGAGGGATGTCACTCATTATGGTATTCAGTGAAGTAGTCAGCTCTTACTGGCTGTGCTGTACCATTTTGTCATCTATATGTCACCGGCTCCTTTGTATTTCTTTTTAGATTATCAGGATAGTGGTATAGTAAGACAACCTCAAACATTTAGAAAATAGAAAATATGCACAGTTTGAATGCCCCCACAGTCACTTTTGCCTACGTGTTTTCATATAATGGCAGTCAAGGTCTTATACAGAATTCTTGCATGGATTCAGTACCCCAAGTATGCGTTATACACCTGTTCTGTATCCAGTCAGTCCTAAGAATAATAAAAGTGAAGACCGATGATAGAAATGATGCCACAGTATATATTTCTTGACGTTTACAGTTCAAAAGCACTGTCTCACATAGGACATTTGCCTTTCACAGCAACTTTGGGTCCTTATCCATGTTTTACATAAGAGAAAGCTAAGTTGAGCCTGAAGTTAACATACATAATGGTGACAGATTGAGAACACAGGTTCCATCAGCCACGCTGCCTCACTTGCTTGGAAATGGTGACTGCCCTAAAGGCGTTGATGATTTTGCTGAAAAAACAGAGTCAGATGAGTCAGTTCTATCAAAATGTATAAATGATCAACTGCCACATAAGTGACATAGAAAATGTGCAGCGATAAGGAAAACTTGCAAACAGCCTGGAAGAAAGGGCTCTGAGAGATAAGGGACGTGTACTATGTGTAAAATGTAAGCAGGAAGTGATGAAGAAAAGGGAGGAGGCTTTCTAAGGCTTTCGAAGAACATATCTGGACATAATATATACAGAAGATAGGCTATTTTTGGTAGGATTGAACCAGAAATGCCAGATCTGATCTGACATCTTCCCATAGGGCATCAGAAAGCATCCAAGTTTTAAACTGGAGAGTGACAAAGTGAAAGTGGCATTTTAGATAACTGGTCTGGTAACCTCGTGTAAGATAGATTGGAAAAGGAAGAGACCAGAGGAGGAGACAAAGTAGGAGGTTCTCGCGGTAGTCAAAGAACTGATAGCAGAGTGCCAATAGTAGAGACGGGAAGGGGCCAGGAGAGACATTGCACAGAGAGCTGATAGAATTCGGATCTAGAGAGATCTTAGAAGCACTTAGGGGACAGGAGAGAAAAAAATCAAAATAAGATGAGTATTCCAAGCCCCTGCAGGTGGAAGAATGATGGTCCTACTAATAGATATGGAAAAGTTAGAAGAGGCTGCAGCCTGACAGGTGAGATGAATTGGATTTTAGAGAATTTTGGAAGACCCACGTCAGGCAGGACCCAAGCTCAGACTTTTTTTTTTTTTAATGAGGACATTTGCGTAAATGAAGCTTCACACAGAAGTCCTGTGTTCTAAAACAGAAGAAAGCAGTAAATGAGTGGGAATTCTAGAGGTCTGCTCTTGGAACCTTCCCCAACCCGATAGGACTCCCTCGAGCATTATTCAGAGATGACTACTCCGCCCAGCACCCTCATTTGTAGACAATTGATCTGAGGCTTGTAGAGGTTAAGTAACTTGCCCAAGGTCAACCAGTTGTTAGTGGAAGAGTCAAGGCTAAAACTCTAGTATGTGGTGCGTTTTGTGCCACCTCATGGCCACCCTCACGCTGGATTCAAGCTGGGTAGTGGCAGATTCAAGCAGACAAGCCCAGTGGTCAGCCAGTGACAAGAATGGAAGTTAAAGAGTTCAGTGTGATGACAGTTGAACCCAGGAGAATGAAAGCCCTCTGGTAAAAGGGAATAGAGAAGAGAAAGTGGCGACTGAACTCTGGCAATTCCCAAAGTTAGAGTATAAGAGGAACAAAGTAACGCCCTTCTCCATGTGTAATGGGCCAGCAGAGGGAATTTAAAAACCAGTGAAAACTAAACAAACTTTAGGAGGAAAAAGACCAGGACCTTTTCTGTAACAGGAGCAAGTGTGACAGATGTCAGTGATGTCAGACATCACATGGTAAGAGACTGAGAAAAACAGTCACTGAGAATCTTTCAAAGGACAGCTTCATGGGCTGATGGATGAGAAAGTGGAGATTTCAGGTGGGAAGGCAGTAGACACAGTGGGTGTATACCACATATTCAAGCAGCTTTGTAATAGCAAAGAAATAGCAGCAAAGTTAAGGATTAAGGTCACGAGAATAATGAAATGAAAGGGATGACAAAAGGAGTCTATGAAGCTGGAGAAGCCATGTTCTTGGTTCTTAGGGGTTTGGTGGATGGAGGGGAACAAAAACAAAACAACAGGGACACTTCTAGATCAGCAAATTATTGAGAAAGAGCTTTTCTACACGGATCAATTCCTTTGGTCATTCCTCAAAGTGATTGACAAGGATTCTTAGAGGAGAAATTGCTGCCTTCAAGCAGCTGACTCTTAAAAAGTCTTTGAAAAAGTCCATGATATCTAGTTTCCAGTTGTTGAAAACCTCTTCTTCCAGCTCTGTAATGATTTCTCCTAAGTGTCACAGAAATTAGAGTTAAAAGGTGGACTGAGAAAAGATTTGTTAGATAATCGTGTCCATTCTCTTGCCAAGTGCAGAATTGTTACCCATTGGGCATTTTGTAGACTGGAGGGCTTTTTACTGTGTCAAGTGAATGGCATTTCCACCACTCACCTTGGAATACTATTTCATAATCCTATTGATCTCACTGCGAAGAGACTTGGGATCCCCATCCTCGTGTTCTTTCCTACTGTATACTTGATATACCATTAACAGTTTGTCCTTAGTAACCTTCTCGTAATCCTGTCTCCTCTTATCCACATCTAGTTTGCAGTCTTCAGGCATCTGAAACCCCGTCTCCCTAACATCTAGCAGACACATAATTCTTCAGGGCTTGTCACATCATCAGGGTAGAGGATTTCGATGTGATAAAAGATAAAGCATCTTCATCATTTTACGTTTCTAATGATGAAACTTTTCTATTCTGAGAAGGTCCCTTCCATTTTCTAGAGATGTGGGCTGAGAGGGAATAATAAAAGCAGTGATATTTTTAAGAAAGGGGCAAAGCCTTTCTAACTTGCGATCTAATGTCCCAGTAAAAAAAAAAGTGTCCCTGATTACTTAATAGCTACGTTGGAACATCCTCCGTGGAGAACATGAAATTCATAGGCGGAGGCATAGACTTCAACCACGTTTCTTCCAGAGTTAGAGATGAAGCATACACTGGTT
Source organism: Prionailurus bengalensis (assembly GCF_016509475.1). Taxonomy (NCBI): domain Eukaryota; kingdom Metazoa; phylum Chordata; class Mammalia; order Carnivora; family Felidae; genus Prionailurus; species Prionailurus bengalensis. Next base: position 27,495,953 of record NC_057343.1, read on the forward strand.
ATGGCCTCTGATACCCTTGAAATCATATTCTTGAAATGTACTCTTTTTTTGACTATTTTTTATTTACTATCTATTTACTAATAGTGTTTCCTATTATGGCCGATTTGTGCCTAATGTGATGGGTTGTTCTCAGAAAAGGTTTTGGCAAGCCCTGTTTTGAGGACTACGGGCCACCAACCAGCCATCCCAGGCTTCACCAGATTTATCCTCACGGATCCAACAACCTGATAATTGCCCCACAGAGGCGCCCAGATGGAAGCTCATGCAGTGGGCTATGTGAAGGAGAGGAACACTGAGCTTGGGGAATCCACCTCTTCTATATCAAGTAGTAAGCCAGACTTTTCTTTGTCCCCGAAGGAGGGGACATGAAGGTTGCTGGCTGCAAACACAAATGGCCTACAGAAAGAGCTGTCCGGGCCTTGCTTCTAAGCTCAAAAACCTCTACATCCTATTTTTCTCCAAAATATCTTGACAAGATGTCACGGAATACTTAAGTTCAACATTTCCAACCTTGGAGGCATCATCTCCTATACTTGCTGTTTTCCGGTTCACCAAGGTACTTGCTCGTCCTTACATTTACTCATCCACCAGGCCATCAGATTTTTTTAGTTCTACCTCTTAAGTAGCTCTTACACTTTGCACTCTACACACCACTGACGTGGTTTTGAACCCTTATCATGAAAAGTAAACAATAAACAGGCTATTTGCAGTAGACCCCAACTTGGCATCCCTGCCTCCAATTTCCTTTCCCTCTGAACGATTTTCCTAACATGCGGAATCACTCACGTAACTCCTCTGCTGAACAACCTTCAGTACTTAAGCTTTCCAAGTAAAATCCAGACTCCTTATCATCATCTACTTACTTTTCCAGCTTCATCTACCGACATTTCCCATAAGCTTTCTTACAGACCTTTTATAAAAGACTTGCTTGCCGACCCCAGTGGGGGAGGGGGGCACACACTTCTTGACACTTTAGACTCAGTATCCTGAACACATTAGCATTACTTGGCATACAGTAGGCATATAATACACGTATGCAGTGTAAATATTCATTGGATGGCTGAACAGAAAACCGGGCTTAGCTGAAAATGCGACAGAGGTGTGACTTGGGAGATTATTTAGTCCCACATGCTCTCTGTATTCTTTGCCTCAACCAGTCATGATGAAGGAGCTCTTGTGACAAACATTGGATGATCATTTAGATTTGTAGGCACTAAGGGGAAACATGGAAAGAGGGAATAGAAGTTGCAAATATGCTGCTTTGTTTTTTGTTTTAATTAATCTATTTATATTTCATTTTATTTTCTTTTAATTCCAGAGTAGTCAGATTCAGTGTTGCATTGGTTTCAGGAGTGCAATATGGTATTTCAGCAGTTCCATACATCACTCAGTGCTCATCATGACAGGCGTACTCCTTAATCCCCATCACCTATTTCCCATCCCTCCACCCACCTCCCCTCTGGTAACCCTCAGTTTGTTCTGGTAACCATCAGTCTCTTTCTTGTTTTGCCTCTCTCTCTGTCTCTTTCCTTTGATCATTGGTTTTGCTTCTTGAATTCCACATATGAAAGAATCATACGATGTTTGTCTTTCTTTGACTCATTTTGCTTAGATCCTCTATATCGTCATCCATGTCGTTGCAAATGGCAAGATTTCATTCTTTTTATGGCTGAATAATATTCCACTGTATATATAGACCACCTCTTTATCCATTCGTGAACTGATGGATAGCTTCCCTATCTCGGCTATTGTAAATAATGCTGCAATAGCTATAGGGCTGCACATATCTCTTGGAATTAGTGTTTTCTTTTATTTTTTTGGGTAAATACCCAGTAGTGCAATTGCTAGATCATAGAGTAGTTCCTTTTTAACTTTTGAGAAACCTCCATATTATTTTCCACAGTGCCTTTACCAGTTTGCATTCCCAGCAGCAGTGCAAGAGGAATCCTTTTTCTCCACATCCTCACAAACACTTGTTTTTTGTGTTGTTAATGTTAGCCATTGTGACGGTTGTGAGGTGATAGGTCATTGTAGTTCTGATTTTCATTTCCCTCATGATTAACGATATTGAACAACTTTTCTTGTGTCTGTTGGCCATCTAGATGTCTTCTCTAGAGAAATGTCTGTTCATTTCTTCTGCCCATTTCTTAATTGGGTTATTTGTTTTTTGGGTGTTGAGTTGTATACGTTCTTTATATAGTTTGTATAATAACCCCTTACCAGATATGTCATTTAAAAATATCTTCTCCCATTCAGTAGGTTGTGTTTTAGTTTTGTTGTTTCCTTTTCTGTGCAGAAGCTTTTTATTTTGATGTAGTCCTGTTTATTTGTCCTTTTGTTTCCCTTGCCTCAGGAGACATCTAGAAAAATGTTGCTATGGCTGATGTTGGGGACATTACTACCTATGCTCTCATCCAGGATTTGTATGGTATCAGGTCTCCCATGTCTTTCATCCATTTTGAGTTTATTTTTGCGTATGGTGTAAGAAAGTGGTCCAGGTTCCTTCTTTTGCATATAGCTGACCAGTTTTCCCAGCACTTTTTCTTGAATAGACTTTTTCCTGTTGGATATTTTTGCCTCCTTGATTAAATATTCACTGACTATATAATTGTGGGTTTATTTCTGGGCTATTCTATTCTATTCTATGGATCAATGTGTCTGTTTCTGTGCCAGAACCATACTTCTTTGATTACTACAGCTTTGCAGTATATCTTGAAATCTGGGACTGTGATACCTCCAGTTTTGTTCGTCTTTTTCAAGGCTGCTATCACTATTCAGGGTCTTTTGTGGTTCCATAGAAATTTTTTGGATTCTTTACTCTAGTTCTGTGAAAAACGCTATTGCTATTTTAATAGAGATTGGATTAAATCTGTAGATTGCTTTGTATAGTAGGAACATTTTAACAGTATTTGTTCTTCCAACCCATGAGCATGGAATGCCTTTCCATTATTTTTTTTAGCATCTTCAATTACTTTCATCAATGTTTTATACTTTTCAGAGTACATACAGGTGTTTCATCTCCTTGGTAAAGTTTACTTGTAGGTATTTTATTCTTTTTTCACACAATTGTAAGACTGTTTGCTTAATTTCTCTTTCTGCTGCTTCATTATTAGTGTATAGAAATGCAACGTATTTCTGTATATTGATTTTTGTATCCTGCAATCTTGCTTATTTCATATATCGCTTCTGGTAGGTTTTTTTTTTTTTAAGTCTTAGGATTTTCTTTATAAGGAATATCATGTAATCTGCAAATAGTGAAGGTTTTACTTCTTCCTTACCCATTTGGAGGCCTTTTCTTTCTTTCTCTTATGTGTTTACTATAGCTAGGACTTACAGTACTATGTTCAATAAAAGTAGTGAGAGTGCAGTGGACATTCTTTTCTTGTTCCTGACCTTAGGAGAAAAGCTCTCAGTTTTTCACCATTGAGTATGATGTTAGCTGTGGGTTCTTCATATATGTCCTTTACTACATTGAGGTATGTTCCCTCTAAACCTGCTATTTTGAGGTTCCCTCGAAACCGGCTTTTATCATGAATGGATGTTGTACTTTGTTAAGTGCTTTATCTGCATCTATTGAAAATGATAATACGGTTTTTATCCTTTCTCTTGGTTTTATATATCACATTGACTGATTTGTGAATATTGACCTACCCTTGCATGCCAGGAATAAATCCAATTGATCATGGTGAATGATTTTTTTCATGGTAAATGATTTTTTTTAATGTATCATTGGATTCACTTTTCTAATACTTTGTTGAGGATTTTTGCATCTATGTTCATCATAGATACTGGCCCATAGTTTTCTTTTTTGTAGAGTCTTTATTTGGCTTTAGAATCAGGGTAATTCTTCTATCCTGGAATGAATTTGGAACCTTTCCTTCCTCATCTGGTTTTTGAAACAGTTTGATAAGAATAGGTATTAACTCTTCTTCAAATATTTGGTAGAACTCACCTGTGAAGCTGTCTAGTCCTGGACATTTGTCTCTGCGCCCCCTGGATCTGGATTTTTGTTTCCTTCCCCAGATTTGGGAAATTTTCAACTATTATTTCATCAAATAAATTTTATGTTCCTTTTTATTTTTTTCTCCTTCTGGGATCCCTATACTGCAAATGTTATTATGCTTGATGGTGTTGCTGGGTTCCCCAAGTCCATTTTCATTTTTTATTTTTTTTTCCTCTCTTCTGTTCAGCTTGTTTTCCATTACTCTGTCCTCCAGGTCACTGATCTGTTCTTCTACTTCCCCTAATCTATTTATTCTATCTAGTGTATTTTTAATTTCAGTTACTGAGTTCATCTCTGACTGGCTCTTTTTTATGTTTTTGATCTCTTTTTTAAGGGTCTCACTGAGGTCCTCCACTCTTTTCTCCAGTCCAGTGAGTGCATTTGTGATCATTCCTTTAAATTCTCTATGAGGCATGTTACTGATCTCTGTTTTGTTTAGCCCCCTTGCTGTGACTTGTTTTGTTCTTTCATGTGGGACATATTCCTCTGCCCCCCTATTTTGTCTGACTGTGTCTGTTTCTGTGTATTAGGAATGTCAGCTACGTCAGAAGACATCCTATAGTGCCACGAAGCGCGGTGTCCCTTCTCCACCAGAACCTGGAGCTTCGGGGGGGGTCTCCTATGAATGTTGTGTGCACTCTGCTGTTGTGTCTCAGCTGCAGTGTGCCTCCGGTCCAGTCGTCTGCAATGGCTGTCTTTGCCTGTTGAGGGCAGGGTTTTGGTCCCTATGTTGTTAGTGGGCCATTCTGGGCTGCCCTGGACTTGAGTTGAGTCAGACCAGGCATTTGCTAGAGATCCAGTAGCACCAAACTTGCAGGGTGCTTTCCGTGTGAAAGCTTCCTGAGAAGCTTTCATTGGTGGGTGAGGCCTGCGGCCATCCAGATGTCTGCCCCCAGCCCACTTCTGGGGCTGTGTAGTTGGACTGCTGTGTGTGGTTCTCTTCCATGCTCCCTGGGGCAAGAGTCACGCTGGAGCGGTGCTGGCCCCTGTTGCACGTGCTTGTGTACTGCCAGGCTTGTGGCACGGCTTTGGATGGGCTCTGGCCAAGGACGTATTATAGGGGTACGTCTGAAGGATAATTTGGGGGCAGGGCACACGGTGTTAGCAAATGCACCCGTCTGCTGTGGACCTGCTTTTATAACACCCCTGCTGCAGGGCTGGTGGGGATGAGTCCACAGGACAGCGAGGGGTCAGGGCAGGGGGTGTAGGCAAGGTCCTGTTGGTCTGCTGCGGGATGTGACCTCCACCTGCCTGGATGGAGGCGGATCAACAGAAAACAGCAGGGGTGGGGCATGCACTATTAACTAGATTTGCCAGGTCTGCTGTGGGAGCAGAGGCCGGCTCAAGGGGGCGTGTCCACAGGAAAACAAGGGGTGGGGTGCACTGTTAGCAAGTTAGGTGGAGAGTTTGGCACACTGCTGGTTCCCACAACCATTGCTGCTGAGTGTCTATGTCTCTGGCAGGTCAAATGGTACCCTCCAGCCCCATTGTTCCTGGAGAAGCCTCCCAACAGTCCCTGCCCCTCCAGCACATGCTCTCAGATTAATAGACAAATCTCCCTCTCGTATACCCCAGGCTTTTTTCAAAGTGCTGCTTCTGTGTCGTATCTCTGCAGGGCTGTTTTTGTGCTCTTTTAGGGCATGGACTCAGTTTCCTCTTGCCTTGCTTCCTCACAGAGAGAGGAGCCCATTGATTTTTAAAGTTCCAGGAGTTAAGTCCTGCTAATCGTAAGAACTCATGAAATCGTGCCCCTGTGGTTTTCAAAGCCAATGGATGGGGATTCGTCTTTCCTGTGCAGGTTCCCTGTGCCTGGGGCGCCTCGGGTGAGAGTCATTTGTCTCCCCACTCCATACCCACAGTGTCCCTCCCTCCCTCCTGCTTATAGCCTCGTGGGTCCATTTAGCTCCCAAACACGTCTCTCTACTTTCTAGCCTCTTTGGTGGGGCTTCCTCTCTGGTGGCATCAGTGGGACAAGGTGAGCTTACTCCACCATCTTCCCTGAAGGTGTTTCTATTTTTAATTTTTTGAGGAATCTCCATGCTGTTTTCCACAGTGACGATGCCAATTTACATTTCTACCGGTGGTGCACAAGTGTTCCTCTTTCTTCACATCCTCACCAACACTTGTCGTCTCTTGTGTTCTTGATTTTAGTCATTCTCACAAGTGTGAGGTTATAGCTCATTGTGGTTTTGATTTGCATTTCCCTGGTGATTAGTGATAGTGAGCATTTTTTCATATGACTATTGGCCATCTATTTGCCTTCTTTGGAAGAATTGGCCATCCATAGGCCTTCTTTGGAAAAACGTCTATTCAGGTCCTCTGCCCATTTTTAAATAGGGTTGTTTGGAGGGTTTTTGGTGTTGAGCTGTGTAAGTTCTTCATATATTTTGGATATTAAGCCTTTTTTGGATATATCACTTGCAAGTATCTTCTCCCATTGAGTAGGTTGCCTTTTTTGTTTTGTTGTTAGTTTCCTTCACTGTACCAGAGCTTTTTATTTTGATGCAGTCCCAATAGTTTATTTTTGCTTCTGTTTCACTTTGCCATGGGAGACATATCTATAAAAAATGTTGCTAAGGCCAATGTTTGGGAATTTACTGCCCGTGTTTTCTTCTAGGATTTTTACATTTTAGGTTTCAGGTCTCATATGTAGGTCTTTAATCCATTTGAGTTTATTTTTGTGTATGGTGTTAGGAAGTGGTCCAGTGTTTTTTTTCCCCTGCTGTATATTCATGCCTCCTTTGTCACAGATTAATTTACCATGTAAGTGTGGGTTTCTTTTGAGGCTGTCTATTCTGTGCCCTTGATTTATATATTTGTTTTTGTGCCGGCACCATGTTTCAAAAGCTGTAGTTTTGTAGTATCTCTTGAAATCTGGAATTCTAAAACCTCTAACTTTTTCTTTCTCAAGACTGCTCCGGCTATTCAAAGTCTTCTCTGGTTCCATTCACATTTCATGAGTATTCTAGTTTTGTGAAAAATACTGTTGGTATTTTAATGGCGGGGGGGGGGGGGGGGGGGCGGTTGCACTAAATCTGTAGATTGCCCTGAGTAGTATGGACATTTAAAAAATATTCTTCTAAAACCACGTCTGTTTGTTTGTGTCATCTTTAGTTTCTCTCATCAGTGTTTTATAGAGTACAGGTCTTTCACTTTCTTGGATAAGTTTATTCCTAGGCATTTTATTCTTTTTGGCACAATTGTAAAGGGAGTTATTTCTTAATTTCTCCTTCTGCTATTTCATTATTAGTATATAGAAACACTGATGATTTTTGGGTATCACTTTTGTATCCTGCCACTTTACTGAATTCATTTATTACTTCTAGTAGTGTTTTGGTGGAGTCTTTAGGATTTGCTATATATATAGTAGTAGGTCATCTGCAAAAAGTGACAGTTTAACTTCTTCTTTACCAATATGGATCCCTATTTCCTCACTGACTGCGATGGCTAGGACTTCCAGTATTATGTTGAATAAAAGTGGTCCAGTTCCAGATCTTAGAGGACAAGCTCTGTTTTTCCCCATCGAATATGATGTTAACTGTGGGTTTTTCATATATGGCCTTTATTATCTTGAGGTATGTTCTCTCTACACCCACTGTGTTGAGAATTTTTATCAATCATGGATGTTTAATTTTGTCAGCTGCTTTTCTGCTTCTACTAAGATGATCCTATGATTTTTTTTTATCCTGTTTTGTTGATGTGATATATCATGTTAATTGATTTGTGACTACTGAACCATCCTTGCATTCCCAAAGTAAACCCCTCTTGATTGTCGTGAATGATTCTTTTAATGTATTCTTGAATGTGGTTTGCTAATACTTTGTTGAGGATTTTGCATCAGTGTCCCTCAAGGATATTGGCCTGTAGTTTTCTTTTTTTTCTGGTGTATGTCTGATTTGGATACCAGGGCAATGTTGGCCTCATAGAATATAGTTGGAAGCTTTCCTTCCTCTTTTATTTTTGGAATAATTTGACAAGAATATGTATTAACTCTTATTTAAATGTTTGGCAGAATTCATCTGTGAATCCTTCTGCTCCTAGATTTTTACTTTTTGGTAGTTTTTTTCATTCCTGATTCAATTTTGTTACTAGTAATCAGCCTGTTCAGATTTTCTATTTCTTCCTGATTCAGTCTTGAAAGATTATTGTTTCTAGAAATTATCCATTTTTTCAAAGTTATCCAAGTTGTTGGCATGTAATCTTTCATAGTATTCTCTTATAAGCCTTTTTATTTCTGTGGCATCAGGTCTTCTCGCTCATCTCTGATTTCATTTATTTGGGTCCTTCTCTTTTTTTTCTTGATGAGTCTAGCTAAAGGTTAATCAATTTTGTTTATTTTCTCAAAAAAAAAAAAACATCTCTTGGTTTCATTCAGTCAGTCAGTCTCTATGTTATTTATTTCCACCCTGATCTTTTATCATTTCCTTCCCTCTACTCACCTTGGACTTTGTTCTCTTTTCCAGTTTCCTTAGATGTAAGGTTAGATTGTTTATTTGAGCTTTTTTCTTGTTTCTTGAGGTCAGCCTGTGTCACCCGTTTCCCTCTTAGAACTGCTTTCACTGCATCCCCCAAATTTTGGACTGTTGTGCTTTAATTTTCATTTGTCTCCAATGTAAATTTTTATTTCTTCCCTGCTTGCTTTACTGACCCGTTGGTTGTTTAGTATCATGTTGTTTCATTTCCATGTGTTTGTTTTTTCCAGTGTTTTCCTTGTGATTGATTCCCAGCTTCATACCATTGTGGTCAGAAAAGATGCATAGTATGATTTTGACCTTCTTAAATTTGTTGAGACTTGCTTTGTGACCTCATGCGATCTATTCTGGGGAATGTTGCACGTGCACTTGAAAAGAATGTGTATTCTGTTGTTTTTGGATAGATGTTCTGTATATATCTGTTATGTCCATCTGGCCTTACGTGTCAAAGACACTGTATCTTCATTGATTTTCTGCCTGGATATCTATCCATTGATGTGAGTGGGGTGTTAAAGTCCCCTACTATTGTATTACCATCACAGTCTCTCTTTATGTTCCTTAACATTTGTTTTATGTATTTAGGTGCTCCAGTGTCGGCTATATAGATATGTATAATTGTTTTATCGTCTTGTTGCAATGATCCTTTTATCATTAGGTAATGCCCTTCTCTGTCTCATTATAGTCTTTGTCTTAAAGTCTGTTTTGTCTTGATACAAGCATTGCTGTCTCAGCTTTGTTCTGTTTTGTTTGGGTTTTGTTTTGTTTTGATTTGCATGGTAAATGTTTTTTTTTCCATCGCCTTCACTTTCACGCTGTATGTCTTTAGGTCTGAGGTGAGTCTCTTGTAGGCGGTGTTTAGATGGTCTTGTGTTTCGTTGTTGTTTTGTTTTTATCTTTTCTGCCGCTCTGCTTTTATTGGAGCATTTAGGCTATTCTCATTTAATTGATAGGTATATATTTATTGCCACTATGTTAATTGTTTTCTAATTGTCTTTTTCTTCTCTTGCTGTCTTTCTTCATGATTGATGAGTTTTTGTAGTCATATGTTTGGCTACTCTCTTTATTTTTTGTGTATGTATGATAGGTTTTGGGTTTATGGTTACCAGGAGGCTTATATATAATATCCTAAGTAAATAGCAGTCTGTGTTAATTTAATGGTCATTTAAGTTCAGACATAATTCTTAAAAGAAGAAAAAAACTCTTTTCCCCCCTTCTCTTCCCTTTTTACTCCCTGCTCCATGTTTTATGTATATTCTATTATATTTTGTATCTTTTTATTCATATTTTATTATAGCTCATGTGGCCATTTCTTTTCCACTTAAAGAAGTCCCTTTAACATTTCTTCTATGGCTGGTTTAGTGGTGATAAGCTCCTTTATCTTTTGTTTGGGAAACACTTTTCCCTTCCTTCAAATTTGAATCATAACCTTGCCAGGTAGAGTATTCTCGACTGTAGGTTTTTTCCCTTCAGCACTTTGATTATATCATGGCACTCCATGCTGGCTTGCAAAGTTCCTGCTGAAAAAATCAGCTGACAGTATTTTAATTTTTTTCAGTGTTTATTTATTTTTGAGAGAGAGAGAGAGACTGAGTATGAGTGAGGGAGGGGCAGAGACAGAGGGAGGCACAGAATCAGAAGCAGGCTCCAGGCTCTGAGCTGTCAGCACAGACCCCAACACAAGGCTCGAACCCACGCACCATGAGACCATGATCTGGGCTGAAGTTGGACGCTTACCCAACTGAGCTACCCAGGCGCCCCCAGCTGACAGTCTTATAGGACTTTATAGGGCTTTATTTCCTTTCTAAGAAATTTTTTGCTTCTCTCTTGCTTTTAAAATTCTCTTTATCTTTAGCCTTTGACATCTTAATTATTATGTGTCATGGTATGGACCTCCTTGAGTTCATCTTGTTTGAAATGTCCTGTGCTTCTTGGACCTAGATGTCTGTTTCCTTCCCGAGGTTAGGGAAGTTTTCGGCTATTATTTCTTCATATAAATTTTCTACCCCTTTCTCTCTCTTCTTCAGGGACCCCAATAATGCAAATGTTTGTTTGCTGAGTGTTGTCCAAAAGATCCCTTAACCTGCCTTCATTTTTTTTAATTCGTTTCTGTTTTGCTTTTCAGCTTGTGTGCATTCCAGTACCCTACCTCCCAGATCGCTGACGTATTCTTCCGCATCTGATAATCTACCACTGATTCCCTCTACTGTGGTTTTTATTTTAGTGATTGTATTCAATTCTGATTGGTTGCTTTTTACGTCTTCTCTTTATTGAAGGCCCCACTGAATTCCTGCACTCTTCTCGCCAGCCCAGTGAGCATTTTTATGATCATTACTTTAAATTCTTTATCAGGCATATATTGCCTGTCTCCATTTCATGTAGTTCTTTTTCTGAGGGTTTGTCTTATTCTTTATTTTGGAGCATATTCCTCTGTCTCCCTGTTTTGCTTAACATTCTGTGTTTGTTTCTGTGGATTAGGTGTAACAGTTACTTCTCCTAAACCTGAAGGAATTATCCTGTATATGGTCATCCTCCAGGTAGATGGTGTGTGCTTGGCGATCTCTGCTGGCTGGCCTGAGCTGTGACGGGCATGGGCTGGGGAGCCCAGGGCTTTCCACACAGAGAGCGCCATGTCTGGACAGCTGAAGCGGATGTGGGCCAGGGTGTCCTAGGATTCTGTGCACTGAGGGCACCTGGCAAGACAGCTGAAATGGGTGTGACCCGGGCTGTCCGGGGCACCCTGTGCAAGGGGTGTCCTAGCAGCGTGGCTGGAGCTTAGGCAGTGTGGGTGCTGGGAGTTCCCAGAGTTTTCTGCACAGAGCCTTCCTTGACAGTGTAGCTGGAACTAAAGTGGGTGCAAACCAGGGGGACCTGGGGCTCGAAGCCCAGGGGGCACGTTGGCAGGATGGCTAAAGCTGAAGTGGATGTAAACCAGGATATTTCGGGACTCTCGGCGGATGCCCCGAAGGAGGGGATGGCGTTGAGGTGGGGTACAGGCCAGGAGGTTCTGGGGTGTTCTGTGCAGAGGGCGCCCTGGCAGGACAGCTTTCACTGAATTTGGTGCGATCTGAGGTGTCTCTGGGTACTCCATGCAGGGGGTTCCCTGGTCGGGCAACCAAAGCCAAGGCCAATGTGGGCAAAGGAGTGTTGGGGTGCTCTGCACAGGGGGCGCCCTGATGGGATGACTGGAACTGATGCAGGCATGGACTGGGGTTTGGGGCACCCTGGCAGGGCAACTGGATCTCAAACACATGGAAGCCAAAACATTCTGGAGTGTTCTACACGGGGGGGTGCCCTAGCCAGCCATCTGAAGCCAAAGTGGTGTGGGCCTTGAGCGTTCTGGGGGGGCCTTGTGACTGTGATCTTAGCACGAAGGCTGGAGCTGTAGTGAGTGCTAAGGATATCCCAGTGTGCGCACCCTGTGGCCGCCTTGGTGGGCTGGCCGGTAGGGGTGTGGGCTAGGGGTCCAGGGCTCACTGAGGCAGCAGGCCAGGACATCACTCTGTGCTTTCAAAGTGTGTGGGAGGGGTAGTGAGCGGAGACTGTGTATCAGCCCCTCCCACCCGGAGAGCCCTCCCACAGCTACCCCTACCATTAGCAGAATTCCAGAGCGGGCTGTTTTTCATGCCAGCTACTCTTTTAAACTGCGGCTTTGTGTGTGTGTGTGTGTGTGCCCAAGTGCATCCAGGGCTGATGTTTGCCTGGAGGACCTGAGGGTACAGACCTACCTCTGGACTATGCGTAAACCATGTTGTTCTCCGGTCCCTGTGACCCAGAGAGTGTCCCCACAGCTCTTCCGCCATTTGGTGGAGCTCGAAGGGCTGGCTCTTAGGGATGCTGGTCACTCTTTTTAAAAAAATCTTTTTTTAGGTTTATTTTGAGAGACAGAAGGCATGAGTGGGGCAGAGAGAGTGGGAGAGAAAATTCCGAGCAGGCTTCACACTGACACAGCGCAGAGCCCCACATGGGGCTTGAACTTCCAAACTGTGAGATCATGACCTAAGCTGAAATCAAGAGTCGGACGCTAATGGACTGAGCTAGCTCGGCGCTCTTTTAAACCATGGCTTTTTTTTTCCTGTGTCCAAGGACAGAGGAGTTCCAGGTCCCCAGTCCTGTCCCTCCCCAATGCCGTTCACCGATTCAAAAGTGGGGGTTCCCTTCCTTACCCTGTCCCCATCACTTTTGCTCTCTTGCCATTCTGTCTATTGTTGTGCAGAAGCCCATGCCGGAGGCCGGCTTGGGCTCCAGGGCACTTGGTCATTAGTACCGCTTTTGAGGGGCCACGGGTTGGTCCGCTTCCCCAGTGATGTTGTGGCCCCAAGGCTCTCAGTAGGCTTAGACACCCTTGCTCTATCATGGAAATGATAGTTCCCCTTTAGCGGGTTCTTGACACCCAAGTTATTACAACATCCAGGCACTTCTTGGAGCCTGCCTGATCGGTTTCATTCGGTCCTGTACTCTTCCCAGAACAGTTCTTCTCCCTGCCGGAGGAGTCAAAAGAACAGCGCCCTATGTACCCTGGGCAGAACCCACAGTGGTGCCCGGAGGCTGAAGCACTGCCAAGCCTCGGGTCTCTGTTGGACCCATGCCTCCTGCATTGCTGTTGAAGCCTCGCAGAGAGGCGTGTCCCCTCCAGAGTCACTGGCGGCGACCATAGAGGAGAACACCGTTTGTGGTTAGAGCACATGCTGCCACATTCGGTCTCAAAGATATTTCCCAGGACTCCTCTTTCCATCCTCATAGACACGACCCTAAGTCATCATCAGAGCAACAGTCAGTGGTAGGCGGTTCTCGGCGGCTTGGAGAATCTGTTGGGACTTGCTCGACATGCCCTCCAGCTTTGAATAGGGGACAAAGGCCTAACAGCACCCTAGAGTGGTCTCAGCGTGTTCTGCCCTTGCCATCCCTTGCTGCCTCCTGATGTACTGCCTGCCCCTGGGGTCCAGTTCCCTTCCTAAGCCTGGATCCTCACTTGTGTGACGGCTCCAGGACCCCACTCAGTTTTGTCAGTTAACGTGGGCCTGTTGTCTGCTAAACGCTCCCCAGTAATTTCATTTGGCCTCCGGGTATCATCCAGGCTGTGAACAGATCACCCTCTCCTGGAGATACTGTTTCCACTAATCCCCGAGGTTCATGATTTGTATTGTTCTTAAATGCTGCACTCATCATCCTCGGTAACGTCTTTCCGTCTCTTTCCTCCGAAACCTCTTCTAGCCCTTAAAACACAGCCATGTTGTTTCCTCGCAGAGAGTATCCCTACATCTTTCCTGGAACTCCTCTTCTGATCTCATCTACGTCAGCCTTTAGGTTTAGTCTGTTTTAACATTCTGGACTATGTTTCTACCAGCGCTGATTCCCAAGATCCCTTTTAGGAAGTATAAGGACATCTTTCATCTCTAGTGGTACGGCTGGCTCCAGCCTTGCCTGGGACCATACTGACCCCTGTCCTTATGGGCACCCTCCCGCCGTCAGCCTCAGGCACCCTCTAGCCAACCAGCATTTTCCTTCTGATCAATCCACCACCCCGCTGTGATTCCCTCGATTCTTTACCTTACTCATCTTCAGCAGGTAAGTGGGACCTTTAGAGGAGCCTCCAAAATGTTCACCAAATTGCAATTTCTTAGAGCCTTTTTTTTCCTGCCAATTGCTAATTACCCCCGATTTCCAAAGCAGTAGCTCGTAGGGTAAATTCAGCCCCCAGATCTTTTGTGATTGATATACACTGAGGTTTGTTATTTTTTTCTTCTTTTTCTTTTATTTGAATGCCTTCAGACAGGGTTTGTGGTCTTTACAGGTTCAACATGCTCCCAACTATTTCCCTATTCTTTTATCTGGCTAATTTTGTCAAGTTGAATTGACTAGATCAGCATCTATCCCTGTAACCAGTTCCTGTCCCGGTACCACCTGCCAAACCTTTTGCCCAGACCTTCTAAGTTCTCCTTTGTCCCTCCGGCAGATTTCTCATCATCTAATGGAGACAGTATCCTTAACTCTCTGCCCAATATGGCCATCCTTCTTTGAGACCTATCTTTCAGTGAGAAATGTCCCTCCAAGCCTCAGCTACCCTAATGATTCTATCCCATATATGTAGGTCTCTTATCGTTGCATTTGATTTTCTATTAAATCATTCTCCATTTTGAATCCTAATATCAGGTCTGGGAGAATAGGAGTTAAATGTTTTTTTTTCTGTTTCTCAATAGAAAAGACCATAGAAAGAACTAAAAATAGTTCAACTTCAGTGTTTCACATGTTACTGGTTTGTGGTATAATTCTTCATTTTTAGTTTCCGAAGAAAAGAATTTCTCAACCTTTGCTTTATCTCCCTTTTGCAGTTGTGTATAAGGACATCGACTTATTCAACTTAAACACTTCTAATGACAATCCTATCTCACCTTCCCAATAGGCCCTATTTCTCCACACACACATACAAGTTACTAGCATAGTATTATAAATCAGTTCGTACATGCTTTGGGGGAAGTTTTTTTATATTTGAAATAAAAGCATGTTTAAGTGGCTACAATAAAATAGTTTTTGTTAACAGAGATTAATCAAAACATGGACAGAAACCTAAGATAATTTATGCCAAATTTGCTACTTTTGCATAGTTACTTGGTTTGCTGGGAGCAGCAGCTTAGGAGCCTAAGTTTTAGTACTACTTTTTTATTGTTGAGCACATAGATCAATTACTTATAAAAGTTGATGTTCAGTTATAAATGGAAGTGATGACCTTTTTTTATAGAGTTGAAAAGACCAGGTGGCTCACTGAAATGCACAAAATCTCCATGAACACCCCTATGGTTTTTGTTTAACTTCATAGGAAATCAACGTGTTGACAGTCGCGTTGGTCAACCAAGACCGAGAGAACAATATGGAAAAAAGAAGCCAAGGCTTAAAATCAGAGAAAGAAGCTTTGCTAATCGGTAAGGACATTATGTTTTCCTCGTCTGCTGTCTTAAATAATATTAAAGGAATTCACCTCCAAGTTGTTAACAATGCAGACAGCTCTGCCCTCTGGCCAGAGGTAAGATTAACTTTGTCAAGATTATATTATACTTACATTTCAAATTAGGGATGCATAAACCAAGGTGGGGAGGTTTGCTCTTCTGTAACCACGTGTGTTCGTCAGCTGTACAACATAAAACCGAGTACAAGAAGACAGATTATTTTGCATCCCATGTTTTACAAATCTGAATTCCAAAATATGGATGCATCACTTCCAACAGGAGGCCAGGCTGTGTCCAAAAGTTCCAAATCAAGCCAGACCCCCAGGCTCAAGAGGCTGCATCCTGAGGTCAGCCCTGTAATGTTGATGATATGGGGGCCTTGAGACTACATCTAAGTTGGCTTTTTTTTTTTTTTTTTTTGGTCTGGACCAGAGACAAAGCTCTGAATGTTTTCTTTTTGAGAGTCCTCATGAGCAGACCCAAAAATAGTACTTACTCTCCCAAGGAAGAGTTCTTGATGAGGATATGTTGGTGACGGGCCTGGGACCCTACTTTAGAAGCTGGTCTGTTTAAGGCCTGTCTCCAGAGTCCCCATTCCACAGAAGGAGAATCTGTGCCCCTCACTCTGTAATGCACAGGACTAATTCAAGCTGCGCCTTGGCACTGACCCTGGTGCGGGGTTCCAAGTTTAAACTGGCTCTTCCTTGGCATAGTTAAGGGTGAGGAATGAGACTGTTGTACATGTGAGACAAATTGTTCTCCTATAGTTCATATTCTGGCAAAAGGAACACCTGGTTGCATTTTCTAGATAATGCACGCACTCACCTCAAAATGACAGGTACACCAGGGCCTGTAGAAGCTGGCACAGGAGGAATTAAATTCAAGATAGTCCAAACTTCATCCATCATATATAGATTTTTCAACTACAGGGTTATTGAATATGACATCAACTTCGAGATACTCTAAGGAAAACCAATTATTTTTTTTTCTCTCTGATGATATACAGCTGCAATAACATGCCATGCACAAGTTTCGTAAGACATGCTGATGTGTTATCAGTTCCAGGAACCCAAAAATGAGCCCATATGTAGTTGGCAACTGGATTTTTCTTCTATTGGAAAATGTGTCAAACTCCGACAACTGTTTCTCTTCTGCTCCGTGTGACAAAGTTGTGATCTCCCCCACGAATTCAGGGCATGAACAGAGCACATGGTGATCAGCAGTAAATGTTCCCTCTTTTAAGTCAGAATAATCCAGAGCACTTGAAATTTTAAAAAATGGAAATAAGTCTCTGTTTTTTTTTTTTAAATTTCCTGCCTCTCACTAAAGATTGCTTCTCCTCATGTGTTTTACTTGCAGAACAGAGTTCATTTACAATGTCTCTTAAATAGTTACTACACACACAAACACACACACATTTTTTTTCAATCAGCTACCTCAAAATTTAAAAAGGATATGCTTTGCACACCATAGGTTAATAGGAGTAGATGAGAGGTTACATTTAGAACATCTTAACTCTGCTGATGTCTTCAGTATTAGGGAAAAAAAAGTTGTTTTGGGGCGCCTGGGTGGCTCAGAGTGCCCGATCCTTGGTTTCAGTTCAGGTCACCATGATCTCCTGGTTCATAGGTTCGAGCCCCAAGGCAGGCTCCGTGCTGATGGTGTGGAGCCTGCTTGGGATTCTCTCTCCCTCCCTCTCTCTCTGCTCCTCCCTCAAAACAAATAATTAAAACAATTTCCAAGAATTGTTTTAATTGGTAAATTCGAGTGTATTAGAAAAACTTTAGTAAGTCAGAATCTTCAATTACCAATAGGCAGAACCCACTGTAAATTTTCTAGAATTCTTCCGCTCACTTCTGGTCTTTTGAACTGGTTTACGTGTATTAACAACTGACACTCATTTTGAATCAATATATGAGAGTGTTTAGTTAGAAAGAAGGCCAAAGCCAAGTTTTTGATTAAAATAAGATTAGGAGGTGGGGTTTTTTCCCCCCCTTCATTTCTCCATTACCTCTCCTCCTCGACATTTTATTTTACTTAACGAAAGTTTTAATACAGCTGTGATTTCCTGCCCAAACCCTCCCCCCAAATACTTACTTTTGTAGTCAGAGAGAGAGTAATTGTCCAGAAGAATGCCAAGGTAGAAACGAGTCTCCAAGACTGGCAGAACGGATCCTGCTGAAGGACATAGCTGCCTCTTGCCATTAATCATGCCTCTCTGCTGAGTTTGGCCATTCATACTTTGTAGAAACTCAAATGCTGGGGTCGCAAATACCGCTCTTGCAACTTCTGGAATCTAGAGACGGGCTGTGATAGGGACAGAATAGGGGTCCAAAACTGCTTTGGACAAAGCTAGATAGAGGAAAGAGTTTCTGGTGCTGGAGCTACTCTTTTCTGAAGAATACTTATAGGTAGAATGACTCCCAGAGTCCTCCAGACTTCTGATATATCTGGAAAGGTTAGGAATACTCTTTGCAGTATCGTTGGAATCTTCCCTTGGAATAATTAAACCCATATAGAGGGTACAGTGGGCCTGTTCTGATCTAGCCTAGAAGGCCCAGGAGCACAGCAAAAAATCTCCCTTGATTTGGAAATACTTATTAGCAAAAGCCTCATCACATCTGGGTACCTGTAGTATATGCTATATGCAAACATATTCAGTTAACACCCTCTTGGGACACACAGATATTATATAAAAATGCACAGTGGCACAAATCTTGATTTCCTGGAAGGGAAAGGGGGGGGGAGTGAGAAATACACTTGTCAAATAGATTCCATATACAGAGAACATAAAACTGAGGCTAGAACTTCCGAAACAACAAGCAATCCCGACCGTCTGTGATGACTTGTGACGCTCATCTATCTGGGCAAAAGTACGCATCCCTTCCACACATTCTCATGGCCTGTTCATAATTGGAGTCTTTAAGACATGGAAGGTACGGATACATAACAGAAGGTCAGTGGGATTTCACTGATGATATTACTTGGCGTCGTGCCTGTCCCTTGAGAGTTCCATCATTCTGCTCAACTTTCTGCTTGACAAGTAATGGGGATCGAGAGCTGTGTTCCAACTCTGCTAAAACAGATGGGCCCTTGGAAAGCACCTTATTCTTGTGACTTCTGGATTATTTATCTTATAATCAATGCTCGTAAAGACAGGTTAACATATCATTGGACCTAAAAGAATTACATTTGTATGGTGGGTGGGGGGGGGCGGGGGGTAAAGCAGGGTACTAGTTTACAGCTCATGGCTCTATGGTAACTGAACATTAGGTCAGCCTGACGTAGTCTAGTATCTATGCCAGAACTCCTAGTTCACTTCACATATGGCCTACACACTGGGTTTGGCATGCGCTCAACTTGCATGGAACAGAATGAGACAATACTTTTGTTTTAGGACCACCGCTTTGGAAACCACTGGCTACTGTTAATGAAGAATGGGTCAAGAAAATTTTTATAGATAGGCAAAGAGCTCTTGAGGAGATGCTAACAGTACACCTCTGGGTCTGTATCACTCGATCTTCTCTTTCTTTTTAAGTAATTCGAACACAGTAAATGTCCAGTCCTAAGAGCCCTGATTGACACCCTGCCAATGCTAGTCATCACTGTAAATCCCATCCAGGTATGGTCAGAACCTTCTCAACAGCTGTGTTCATAAAGTATCTGTTCTGCACAACTCCCTCCCCGACTCCTGAGAACCGTCCCCAAATTCTTAATGGTAAGGCACATGTCTTTACAGATCATCCTGACTCCGCTACAAATCAGGACGTACAGATGGCCAGGATGCTGCTTTCCATCACCCCCCCCCACCCCCACCGCCCCATTTCTATCGCTGTCACCATTTCACACATCTGCACACAGCCTGTCTATATCAGAATTGGAATGCTCCCCTGAATACATGAGTATTAGGAAGCAGATGAATGGACGGGAGAGAAACCCACTTAAAGAAGGTTAAATGGTGATGGTGTTTTCAGTGACTGGAATTGAGGCTATATTTAGGCCACACCTGAGAAAAGTAATCTGGGAAGTGCGTGCTTCTCTGAAAGCTGCTGACCATAAAGAATGAGTCATTGACCTAAATCTTGTTTCCGAGACACAAATGTCCATATCAATAAATCAACAAACATTTGTCAAGAGCCTACTATAAAAATTACCAGCCTTCCTTGTGGAAAAGAATCATCTCGGCAGCCTGTTTAAAAGGCACAGCCTCTGGACCCACACGCAAGGATTCTGTTCATTAGAAAACTAACATCCGAGGTGATACTGAAACAGGCACTTGGGGGACCACGTTTGGAGAACTACCAGCCTGCCATCTGCCCAAACCTGTGTTCGCTGATGGTGGCGATAAGATGATCTCTTCCCTCAGTTCATAGACTAGTGAGAAAGCAAGCAGTGAATGGCAATGAAATATGGTTTGGGCTAAAATCAGAAGCACAGAGAAAGGGCTACTTAGGCCTTATCGGAAGAAAGGACAGTCGAACGAGTCCTAAAGGGATGCGTAGACTCTCTGTGGTCAAATGAGGGAGTTGTCGAGGCCATTTCAGACACAAGGAACAACTGACACAGTCTCAGGAGTTTAGTTAAAATAAGACCAACAGACAGACATTTCGTTTCTTTTTTCTTTACATTAAATAAACTAACCGTACAAGATCAGGTACGGTACTCACCAGAAAAGTGGAACAAACTGCTCTTTGGAAAATTAAAGCTTTTCAGCCTTCCGAGGCACGGAGAAGCTTCGGACCAAATCACAGTGTGGGGTCACTCTCCTACCACTTGCTCACAGTGGAATCTCCCTGATTCCCACAATGCTTTATCACGCTGCAGCTGCTCAGGATAACCACAGGCTCGTGGCTTAGTGGGAAACCCAGATTTCACAGGGCATCCTCCCTGCTGCCTCTCCAGTCCGGTGTCCCTGAAGCCTTATGGGCTGCAAAATGAAGCAAGGATATTTCCGGCTGGCTTACGGTCAGGCCTCTGCCGGTTTCCGGCATGATATAAGTGTCTCTGGAGAGATAGCTGTTCCTCGGCAGAGCTTACATTCCTAGAAATCCCTGGGATGCCCCCTCCCCCAGTAAGCTGATAGGTCTCAGGGTTTTCTGAAGTTTCCCAGGAGACTGTCAGCTAGTGTGCATGTAGGGAAAGCTAATCTCA
The DNA here is from genome assembly GCF_016509475.1 of Prionailurus bengalensis. Lineage (NCBI taxonomy): Eukaryota > Metazoa > Chordata > Mammalia > Carnivora > Felidae > Prionailurus > Prionailurus bengalensis. The sequence goes on from NC_057343.1 coordinate 27,516,520, forward strand.
GCCAGAACTTTCTAAGCTGACACAGAGTTTGGAGTGAAACTCCAAGCAGCCTGAGGAAGGGGAGTATGTTCTGGTAGGATGCCATTTCTCATTCACCTCAAGGAGAATGCACTGGGAAGGAGCATCCTGAGTATTTGTGGACGGAGGCATGATTCACTGGGCAAGTCATCCACTGTGGGTCTAATTCTTCATATCGTATCAAGTTAGGAGGTCTGATTAGATGGTCTTTCTCAACTCAATAGTCTGTAATCTATGAGGACGATTACGAAAGGGGCACTGCCCTTTAGGCAGTGATCGTATTTGTGAGCAGATGCTGATAACATCCGCATATTAACTTGAACTCTTCTACCTCATACCTTTAGAACAAAAAAAGAAGGGAGACTTGTCTTCACTCCAAGTCCCTGCTCCCTATCTAAGCATGACTTTTCCAAAGTCCCATCTATACTAACAGCCCCCATTTCCTTTCTTCCCCTCCCCTCCGGCCCACTCGGGTATAACTTGCACCCTCACCCTGAAGTGGTTTTGTCAGCGTGACGAGAGAACTTCATGTTGCCAATTTCTCAACTCCCTCCATTTGTCATCTGCACTTTAGACAGCTGAGTAGCCACATCTTGTGAGTAGAAGTTCCTTCTCTTAGCTATCATGATGCCATTTTTTCTTACTGATCACTCCCTCCCAGATTCCTTTGGTGAGTTTTCCTCAGCTTAACCTCTAAATTTGGGGCTTCTTCAGAGTTCAGTCAAGAAGTGCTTGGGTTTCAAATCCCTGTTTGTTGCCACTGATTCACACATGTATACCATCTCCAGAAAGCATTTGGGATCTCCACATAGATGCTAGTGGACATCTCAAATCTAGTGAGGCCAAAACAGAACTCTGGACTCCACCCTTTCCTCTGCCCTCATATGCTCCTCCCCTAGTACTCCCGTCTGAGAAAATGGTACCACCCAGCTCAAGCCAAATCGAGGACTCCTCCTCCCAAGACTATGCCACTCACATGTTGCCCTTCAGCTCTCCTTCACTGCTCTTTGGTCCAAATCACTACTTACCACTTCGGGTCTTGTGCAGACACTTCTAAATGGCCTCTCAATTCCCTTTTCATCTATTCACCAGACAGAAGCTTGAAGGAAGTTTTAAAAATGCAATTCAGATCTTATTATGCCCCTACTTAGAACTCTTCTGTTGGTTTCCTGCTCTATTTAGAATTTAAGCCAAACACATCACACTCATTCAAGGCCTTCCATGATCTGGCTCCCCACCTCCCTCTAAATGCCTGCTGAACCACTCTCAGGCCAAGTTTGTTCCTGCCAGCTGCCAGCTCATTTCCACCTCAGGACTTTTGCACATTCTGGAAAAATCTTTCCCCGGGCTGTCTGTGGCTGGCTCCTTCTCATCTGACCCAGGAGACTTTACCTTCGCTCGACTTCCCGGGATAGAGTAACACTCCACCAAGCTTGAACCTGTTGTGTTTTCTTCACTATGTTTACCACTATCTGAAAATATTCCCTTTATTTTTAATCTTTGTGTTTATCCTGTGTTACTTACCTAGAATATAAATTCCCCAAGAGCAGGAAGCTTGTCTGTCTTGTGCAGTGCAGTGTCCCTGGCACCTAATTGCCGGTAAGGAAATATTTAAGAATGAATGAACGACGCAGTAAGAATCTAGCACTATTTGGCTAATTTAAATGCTGCTTCCTTAGTCTTAGTGAGGTCTAAAAATGGGGAAAAAACTCGATGATTTTCATGGAGAAAGCTCAAAATGCTTTCATGTGCCTGTTTAAATGGCCTTCCTCATGAGGGGCTTGCCACCGGTTGTACAGAGCTGGTTTGTATGTCCTTCTAGAGTCATTTTTAAGGCCCTGGGACGTGCAGAAAGTTTGAGTTCTGACAGCCTCCTCCACTCCTTTTTTATTTTCTTAAATTAGCTACTTACAGTTGTATTTTCCTGGTTGGGAAACCCATCTTTAAATATGGAGACTTCTGCTTCTCCATGGAAACAGCCAAGACCAACAGTTGCGTCTATCCCTTTGGAGATCCACCAGTTCAGTAATGGCTAAGTTCTCCACCCTCTGTTGTTAGTGTTTCTTTCTACCAAGCCTTTAGATGCCTCCCAGAGGACCACAAAACAGTCTCCATTTTCTGGGTTGGTAGCATTTTTCATTACATTAGGAGTTGTATCTATCTGTTTTTCCATTCTCAGGAAATATTCCAGTTCTTTTAAAGGAACGACAAAGAGGCTTTAGTTGATTATTCAGGAAGCCCCACCTCACCCCGCCCAATGAATCCAATCCAAAACCAGGGCCTAGAAACTACATTTTCTCAGCATGACTAATGCGCCTGTGATGATACTGTGATGGGCAGCGGTAAGGGTGGGAGTAAGGAACAGGAGGATATGACTAATGTTTCCCATTTCTGCTGTATCTCTAGCAATACTGAAGAGCTTAGTTGCCATCCATGCGAAAAGCTTGGGAAGCTTTTATTTAACTACCTGCTTTGGCCCCAAATGAATCTAGTGCCAACTGCCTATTTTTATAAAGAAAAGCTAATGGCTTATTAATATCAGCTACTACAGTGATCATTTTGAATATCCTCCTAAGGACAGCTATTCATGAGTGGGTCAGGATTTCTACACTGATTTTAGAAAGATATATAGAAATCATATAAGTATTTTCCCCTTAATTTTATGAGCAAAAGAATTTTTTTTAACTTTTTTTATGTTTATTTTTGTGAGAGAGAGCATGCACAAGCAGGAGAGGAGCAGAGAGAGATACACAGAATCTGAAGCAGGCTCCCAGCTCCGAGCTATCAGCACAGAGCCCGACACGGGGCTCAAACCCACTAACCGTAAAATCATGACCTGAGCCAAAGTCAGATGCTTAACCCACTGAGCCACCCAGGCACCCCAAGCCAAAGAATTTAAATAAAAAGTTTCCACGGTATGGAGATTCCTCAAAAAATTAAAATAGAACTACCCTACGACCCAGCAATTGCACTACTGTTTATCAAAGGGATACAGGTGTGCTGGTTCACAGGGGCACATGCACCCCCATGTTTATAGCAGCACTATCAACAACAGCCAAAGTATGGAAAGAGTCCAACTGTGCATCAATGGATGAATGGATAAAGAAGATGTGGTATGTATATACAATGGAGTATTACTCGGCAATCAAAAAGAATGAAATCTTGCCATTTGCAGCTACGTGGATGGAATTGGAGGGTATGATGCTAAGCGAAATTAATCAGTCAGAGGAAGACAGATATCATGACTTCACTCATATAAGGACTTTAAGATACAAAACAGATGAACATAAGGGAAGGGAAGCAAAAAATAAAGACAGGGAGAGAGACAAAACATAAGAGACTTAAATATGGAAAACGAACAGTGGGTTACTGGAGGGGTTGTGGGAGGGAGGATGGGCTAAATGGGTAAAGGGCATTAAGGAATCTACTCCTGAAATCATTGTTGCACTACATGCTAACTAACTTGGATGTAAATTAAAAAATAATAATAAATTAAAAAAATAAAAAAATTAAAGTTAGAAAATAAATAAAAAGTTTCCATGACCAAAACATTCAGGTTGCTCTGTCCTTCTGAATCCATAATAGGGAAGGAATCAGGAGTGAATAATGTCCCAAAGTTACCTATCTTTGAAAGACTGCCCCATCACCAGTTAGTACTGTAGCCATTTTTAATGTTCTTATTTATCCCCATTTATTAATGTTCTTATTTATCCCCATTTACCTATAATAGAACAGTAGAAATTTTAAACAAGTATACTGGCTAGTCTTAGTTCTAGAGGATAAATTCATTCAATATACACTTATTGTACATGTATACTCTATTGCCAATACTGAGCCAGAATACACAAAGACTTTCTGAGGGCAGAGTTCCCTGGGGAACCCAAGCCTGGGCCCGGCAGACAGACCGTTACCAGTGAGGGAGTGTGCACACAGAGAGATACCCAGCTCACAGAGGCAACAAAAGCAGCCACCCCAGGTCCTCCCATTACTGGTATCCCTAAATTTCCTCTTTTAACACTTCGTCTCCTAGCCTAAAGTCATCAACTTCTCCCCCATCGCCCACACACATCCTCTTCTGACTCGTTTGGTTTATACTGCTGAAGACATTTCACTTCGCACCACCTTCCATAGATGTTTACAGGAGAGGCTGTGGGTTATCTAGGAGATGGTGCTAAGTCTCTGTCCGGTAGAGAGATTAATATGAAAAATGTCTTTCTCTATTTCCTGGGGCCTTTGGGGTGGTTTACTCGTAAGACTGCTCAAGCCTCCCCACCGTCTAAGATGCTCCCTTACCCCAGTGGAAAACCACACATCCTCGTCACCCCAAAGGCTGACCGGTCAGTCTGCTGCCTAAGCCGACATCCAACCAAGGAAGCGAATGCTGCCCCCATCTTGCAGCACCCCTCTTGGCTCTGTGAGCCACTCTCTCCGAGCTTCCTCCTCCCCTGCCTGGGAGAACCTGTGTGCCAGGAGAAGAAAGGAACACCCTCGCCTCCTCACAAAGCCAGAGGTGACTGCTCCTTCTTCCCCCTTGTCTTCTAATGGGGGATTGAGGGGTCTGCCTACCGTTTATTGGAGGCTCCCTGTGAAAACTAGTGGACGTAGTGCCACCTGTCCTCAGCTTGGGACAGCAAGGAGAACCCCATTCGCCATCCTGAAACAGGAGTTTCCCCTTAAGAATTCTGCCTCCTCAGGGCCCCTGGGTAGCTCAGTCGGTTAAGCATCCAACTTTGGCTCAGGTCACGATCTCACAGTTCGTGAGTTCAAGCCCCGCATCGGGCTCTGTGCTGACAGCTCGGAGCCTGGAGCCTGCTTCAGATTCTGTGTCTCCCTCTCTCTCTGCCCTTCCCCTGCTTGTGCTTTCTCTCTCTCTCTCTCAAAAATAAATAAACATTAAAAAAAAAAGAGGGGCGCCTGGGTGGCGCAGTCGGTTAAGCGTCCGACTTCAGCCAGGTCACAATCTCGCGGTCTGTGAGTTCGAGCCCTGTGTCGGGCTCTGGGCTGATGGCTCAGAGCCTGGAGCCTGCTTCCGATTCTGTGTCTCCCTCTCTCTCTGCCCCTCCCCTGTTCATGCTCTGTCTCTCTCTGTCCCAAAAATAAATAAACGTTGAAAAAAAAAAAAGAATTCTGCCCCCTCTCCCCCACTTAACAAATGCAAATAAAAGTGTTATTTAAAAAAAAAACTTATTTTTTAAGTCCTTCATGAGCTTCTATACTCTAACTCATTAGTAACAGAATTACTTACAGTGTCACTTCACCAGATTTGAGAATTTCAAAGACACAGGGAAGTAGTTGCCAGATCTATAAATTTAAAAATGGAAATTAACCAACTGGAAGGAAGGGAATAAAACAACTCCACTTAAGTGTATTAAAATGGCTATTTGCCACTTAAAGATATTAAAACTATCAATATTACCTTTTACCACTTGCATTATTTCATAAAAGAACATTTTAGCAAAAAAAGGAGGAATATAATTTCAGGATAAAATGGTAGTGCTTGGGGTGCCTGGGAGGCTCAGTGGATTAAAGTTTCCAACTTCTGATTCTGGCTCAGGTCATGATCTCATGGTTCATGAAATCGAGCCCCACATCAGGCTCTGTGCTGACAGTGAAGAGTCTGCTTGGGATTCTCTCTCCCCCTCTCTCTGTGCCCCCTGCCCCCTGCTCATGCTTATTCTCTCTCTCAAAACATTTTTTTTTAATGGTAGTTCTTTACATCGCAAGAAAAACAGGTCTCTGAAAACTGAGGTTTTAGCATTATGGAGAAATACGATTAATTATTTCTCTCTTCCTCATTTCACTGTAAACCAGTACAAACCTCATATGAGCAGTGTTCTGAAGACAGGTCTTTGAGAGCAGTGGTCTAGACACTTCGGTTCTCTGTCCTCGGACTAAAGCTAAACTGGGAGTTTTTCTTTAAATGCTGGCACTCATCCCAGAGCATCCCAAGCATCACACAGGAGGTCACGAGGCCATGAGACCCTATCCCAGATCAATCCAGGGTCAGCCTGCGATTCCCAGGGTGACTGGTGCAAGAACGATGTGCTCGTCTAGGGCTCACTCCACCTGCGTGTCAAACAAATGCAGCTCTTTTTTTGACCTTCAGCTCTCAGGCATCAGAATTTCCCAATCAACAATGTGAGGGCTTAAAAGAGAACTCAAACAATGTCAGTCTGAACACCGTTTCATAACAAACAGCAGCATACAGTCCATGAAGTCGACGTCCTCATTTTCACTATTTTGATTTTGGATCTAGGAGCAGGGAGGATAGAGAGGTAATGCTTTCACTTCAGCCCCGACACCAACCCCCGGCTTTTCATTTGTCAGTACAATGTTGACAGTTGATTTTCACAATGGAAAAGACTTCTGATTTATACTCAGGCTCCAGCCAAACCATCCATTCCTGGACCTTTTAAAATGATCTTGTAAATTACAGCAGGGAGGAGAGAGTAAGCCGGTTCCCTTTAAACACCAGCAACAACGAGGGGGAAATAAAGGCTTCGGAAAGGATTTGTGCTTCCTTCAGTGGCAGTTAGGGGAAATATGGATTAAATACTTTTCATAACTGGCAGCTGTAATTATCAGGGAAATCGGAGGCCGTGTGATCTCCGACACCAGCTGTATGAGCCATTTTCATACTGCAAAGCCCACTGAGGGAAAGAAAAGAGAGAATTTTATCCTCCCAATAACTACAATTTTATATTGGTAAATCAAGCATAAAATTGGTAGCTGAAATGCTTCCAGGAGTCTTTGTTTAGAAATACCTTCATTCATCTGTATATTATCTCAGAGTCTAGCTTTTCTAACTACTGTTATTCCAGCAGATAGAGTGTTGTGTTTGCCATGTTACTATGACTGTCTTCAGAACGGGCTGCTATTAAATGCTTGTTGAGTGCTGCTGAAAATGGTGAGACTGTAACTCAGGCTGACAAAACCATCGCTGGGGTTAGTAAAGGACATTATCTGACTCCGACTCTGACTTGCCTTGCAGTAATGCCCAATGTTTGTCTTTTTAACCCAGGCATCATATCAACGTTTCTTCATGTCCATCCTTTTGGAGCCAATATAGAGTATCTTTGGTCATACATGCAGCAGCTTGACTCCAAGGTAAATTCTTTTTCTCAAGCGCACTTACGTTGTTGGGATTTTGCATGTCAACTCCTGGCTGCAGGTGGGCCCTGTGTGAACTGCATCAGGGATCCAATAGCACTTGGAGACTTATTAGGACTTCTCCGCAAGGCCCTCAGTTTGGGGCCGATACTTGTCCTTTTTTCACTTGCATTGGTCTTTAGAGAAAGAAAAGCAGTTATCTACAATGACCGTGACTTTCAGCAGGTGCCAAATGGGGACATGGCATATGAGGGGCTTAAAATTACAGGTTCCCCAAGCCGGGAGAAATCAGGTCAGGGTGGCTAACGTGGCATTATCTTTAGGCCAGATTCTCACAGGGTTCCGTGGTAAGAAGTCCACACAATAGGGAGAAAATCGCCTCAAACAACAAAGATCTGATACGACTCTCGAGAAAACTGGATTAGCGGTGGGTTTTCAGCATTATTCTCTAAATGGAAAAGACGATTGCAGAATTATTCTCAGCTCCACCCCACGAGGGCCACACCCAGAGTCAGGACTCACTCTTCATTTCTCTGAGGCTTGGTTTTCCTCCTCTCCGCCTTAGCTGTGCCCCTGACCCATTGCGGTATCTGTGTTCTACAAGATAGAGGGCAAAAAGAGCTCAATGCATGTATCAATTGATGTAGCAAATTCCAGGCGACAATGAGAGGGGCCCCAGTTGAAATAGTGTCATTAACCAGCACTGCCTGGGGAAGCCCTGGAAGGGGATGGACCCAGAAGCAGAGAGTTGAAGCCCGCCACTGAGCAGCTTGTTAAATGTCCTGCTGGGAGGGAAAATGGAAATACGCTCTTCCATAGAGTGCAGCAAAGTGCATGGAATGTGTAGGACCAGGCCCACGGCCCGCAGTTCTAGGACCCTGACGACACACGTACAAATCATTCTAAATCTCCAAAGGCCAGTATTGATTACATTACTGCACTGGGTTCTCCGTTTGAGTCACGTGATCTTACCGATTCATGATGCCATAACTGCTTGGCCTTTCTAATGGGTCTTAAACGTCCCCTCTGAGAGAATCATCTGGAACCAAAAGTATTTTTCAGTCACAGAGATTCATGTCCATTTATTCTCTCACAGCTGGTAATAGGGTAGACCAAAACAGAGCGAAAGGGGACGAGGCGATTATAAGATTCTTGAAGTTCACACTTGTGTGACTGTCTCCTTTGCAGCCTCCCCTCATGTGGATGGGAGGGATAGAAAATGCTCGTGTGGATTCAGATAAAATGAGAAGGATGAGCTGTACAATGTTACTTTGTTGAAATAATACTTTGTTGAAAATACTTTCTTGAAGGGTTTGGGTTTTTTTCCCTCACCAATATCGTTCTTAACATCAACCCTACCTTTGCCTGAAAGATGAAATGAAATACCACTTTCCCCAGTGTGGCGTGACACAGAATAAGGCCTTGAGAAATTATTCCAATCATTGCTATCATCCTTCCCTGGTATTGTTGACATTTCTTTCCTTCCCCTTCTGGAAATCCCAAGTGGAAAGCCTTTGTTGGGAAGCACTTGTTGTTTTAGTATATATAGGGAGATATGGGTGGCAGAGGGGGTGGGTGAGGATAAAAATCCCCGGTGGGAGTGATAAATAATGAAGCATGTCCCTCCGGACAGAGTGTCCATCATCCATTTGTTCAGGCAAGATTTGTGTGGTCTCCCTTAGTAGTCTCGGAGGAGAGAATTCACACACCTGGTCTCGGGCCATTAGATGATTGGCCTTTCTGGAAGGGATTCTGTCAAAGGGAAGTCCATTTCATCTCAGACTGATACTTTTATTTTAGAAGATAAAGAAGAAAGTATTTCCTTCACAGAGGAGATACACGGGGTCCCCCCGCCAGACAGCGCTCCATCTCCTGAATGAAATGCCCAGTAGAGCAGTCAAATTGTTTCCTCATGCATGAAGCAAAAATTATATAGAAAAAGTGCTCTGACTAAAACTCCTAGGTGCCAGCGATTAGACCAAATATTCTCTCTATCCCAGTGAGGCTGAAAGGGTATTTAGACTGCTTAATCCAGAGACCAAATTACTGCTGTATACTGGAATTCTATATCCTCGGGGCTTTAAACAGAAAACAAAATAATGAGAGGTTTGCCCTTTAAGTACCCACCAGGGCCTTGTCCTTGCATCAGCTGCCAGAAGGCTCAGAATCCTGGAGCCACGACCAGCCCAGTGACGCTGAGGCTGGCAGGTCCAGCGACCTAGTACTCCTGCCTCTGGTTAATCAGAATGACTTGGGCATCACCGCTCCCCCACCAAGTTTCGGTTGATGTTGCACCAGGGCCACGGATTCAGCCTGGCCTCCACTGCATGGAGGGTTTACTGACTCTAGGGGGTTTTTCAAACTTCCGCTTAGAACAACACTGTTCGACATCAGACAACATCACCATTACAACAACTATAAAATAATATTTAGATTCTGCCTCCCCCAGTGCTGATGAGAACAAGGAAGGCAGGCAGCCTGTAATGGAGCTGATTTTATTAGGGTTTCCCCAAAGGCCACATAGGAGTATAAGAATGATTAGAAATGGAAGAAGAGCCAGGAATTAATTTAAATTAGGCTGGGCATGTGAATTGCACATGGCTCCTAAAAGTGCGTGGCCCAGTAATAGGCCATTTTCCAGTTAAATATTATTCCCGCTCTTGACAGTGATGTTTGCATATTTTTCTCTTCTGGGCCTCTTCTAAGCCACCCACTCTCATTCACTCAGCCCTCTTGTAGGTCAGTGTGGCCATATGACCATGTCACAAAGATTCACTCAGAGGAAAGCAGGTGGGGGGGGGGGGGGAGATGGCTTCCTGAAACTTTGCCAAGTCAAAAGTTGTGCCCTGGGCGCAGGAAGATAAGCTCAAAACAGGCAGCTCTATCCTGCGATGGTTTCTGATCAGAAGCCCCCCCACGTCAACCCACTCGCTGATCCTGAGCAGCAAGGAAGTCACATTGAGTCAAGCATTAGCAGATGAATATCTCCTGTCTTACAGTCAAGAGGAGGGATTCTTCTGCTCTTCCTCCCATTTACTGTTCTTTAGGAGTTAAGACCCAGTTCTCCCAAGTGTGTGTGGCTGTCCCCTCTACCCATGTACAGCCTCGTCCCAAGGCCCACCAAATAGAATATTTGATTCTGAAAACCAGAGTCAACCTAATATGGCCGCCGATGCTGGAGGATTTGCAAAGACCTGCCATTTTGACATAATACCACCGTTCACCGACAGGCTGGGTGTTCATAGGCAGGTGTACATTTCCCACCAGAGGGGCACTAAAATATCTGGTCTGTCCCGAGGAGATTCAAATTAGCCTTAATTGGAGAGCATTCTTTTCCAGACTATAGCTAGGCAGTAACGGTAGATGAAATGTTCTCAGTGGTGTTTGTAAGGTTCCCCTCCCCCTACCAAAAAATCTTCAGTATTATGCATATTCTAGTGTTCTCCTAAGTAGCCACTTGTCACAGTATGTCGATGAGTGCAAGAATTTTTTTGTTGCTTAGGCTACAATAAAATGTGTTTTTTTAGATCTCACAACACCTCTGGAAAGCATATGATAAGTGAAGCACTGGAGGTAACAGCACTTCATTTGGCTACATAAAGAATAAAAAGGAAGTTGTTCACACACCGCCGGAGAAACTGACGAGGTTGCCAGGGACCCAGTAAACGCTGGGATAATTCACTGCTTTGCATGAACCCGGCACCGTCCTAGGGACCAGGGAGGAACAGGTCATGGCGAGGGCACAAAAGAAATCTAAGAAAGAATGCTGCTCTCAAAAAGTGTGTAGTCTAGTTGAGAGAATGTAAAATACTTATGAAATAACTAGGTAATCAGACATAAACTAACAAGCAGGCCGATCTTTAGCGAGACAGAAGTTGGAGAGGGGCGAAGTCTGTGCAGGAGGCATCCCCGAGTACGTGCTGTCACACTTCGCTCTAGGGTGCTGTAGCCACACTGCTCTCCTCGCCTCCCTCTCTCCTTCCTGCCTCTCTCATTTGCCATCCGGATCCTGTCTTTTCTCCTACTTAATCTTCGTCCTTCTTTCTTTTTCCCCTTGTCTCTTTCTCTCCCTCCCGGTTCCTCTTCCTTTCTTCTCTCTTCCTAATTCCTCAGTTATGTTTATCTTCTTTCCTTCTTCCTCTCTTACTTCCTCCTTGTGTCTTGCTTCCTCCTCCCTTCCCTTCCCTTCCTTGCCCATCCGCATTCTGTATTTCTCTCTGCAGAAGTTTGTTGCGCGGTGTCTGTGTGCTGATGCCATGCATCGCCCAGGGATATGAAGAATGAACAGGATTTAAATGTGCACGAAAAGCCAGCCGTCAGTTTATCCTATGGAAGGAAATCTGGTTTTGCAATTGGCTTCTCTGACTCTCCAGCCTTGACAAAGCCTATGCCAGTGTCTTTTCAGTGCCTCAAACAAGAACTCCTCATCACTCGGCTTCCCTGGCCTGACTGATATGGGACACGGAGCCAGCCAGCCCCATAATAAAACTGATTTATGTCTGCTTGTGTCAATTTATATACACGCTCAGAGGCCTGGCAAAGAGGCAGTGGGCTTGGGCTGGAGTCAGCAAATCAGAAAATAAATCAAGCAGATATTACAAATTACCTCTGCAGTGTTACCACCACACAAGCCCCTTGGTTACACAGAGTCTTTATTCCTTCTCATATTTTCTGTTCTTTTTTTTTTTAATTAGAACAAATCAATCCTTTCTAAAAGAATAGATGTCAGACTTGGAAAATTTTAAGCAGAACAGAGGGGAAGGGGACCCACTGACAATACCAAAGGTTGAAAAGATGCAGACCACCAATTTCCTGGAACAAAAGCAAGCTGAGTAAAAGGGTGATAAAAGCATCATGTCTATGACGATCCTGCCCACTTTCCAGGGCACCAAATACGTGGTGTATGTGTAAATGGGGCACAGCATGTCCCTACCCTCTATGGCAGGGCCACACAGAAGTCTGTTAACCACGTGTATTTGATTCTGCTCCCAGCACCCACGAGAAGACCGCAGTGCTGTGAAAACAGGGCTGGATTGGGCGTCGCGAGCCCTGCACCAAGTTTCAGCCCCTCTGTTCATCAGCAGGGCAAGCATACCCTCCCTGGCGCCCCGTGAGCTCCCTCTAGGACAAAAGGGCACAGAGAAAGAAGCCCCAACCTCGGAATGGGTTTGGGGGAGGGAACCCTGTGCAACTGATGAGGGGGCAGGTGCATTGCACTCTGAGCTCGGCCAGTGAGGTTTTTCTGCTCTGTTTAATGTGATGACCCCACGACTGCGTCCTCAAACCCAAGAAATTATCAGCATGAGATATTACAAAGGCAAAATTATGAGAGCGGACAAGCTATGTAGGAGGAGGAGAAAACAGAATTAAAGTAAATGAAATATCTAATGTAAAAATTCTTTGGCCATAGGGTAAAAAAAAAAAAAAAAAAAAGGACCAATTGAATTCTTTCTTTGTCTTGAAAATCCCAAAGTGTGATATATCATAAAAGTTATTCTGTCAGGGTAGAGGAAGGTTTAAAAGCCATCAGACTAACTTGAAAGCAGTTTCTCTCTGATCTTTCTTCTGGCATGAAATAGCAAACGTCTTAAAGAAATGCTCTACAATTTATCTGAGAACCTCATTAAATGGATATTTTAGGTAGGGGTTCATCTGAGGTGGTGGGTTCTGTGGTTATGACACATCCCTGTCCACATGATTTACATCTTTACGGCAGGGTCGGGCAGTTCCCTTCCACTACCAACAGTAACTTAGCATTAACGACTCATTTCCATTACATTGACTTCCAGCTCTGTCAAAATCTAAGGAATTGGTCATCCAAAGGAAGTCACCCTAAGAATCTCAAATCCCAGTGTCACTAATTTATTTGTGTGACCGTGGGCAATTTATTTAACAGCTCAGTGCCTCAGTTTTACCCTCAACTAAAATGGGTTTTTACGGATTACCATTGTGTATTGAGTGACTTAATATATGAAAAGAACTCAATGGGTATTGAAGAGGGCATCTTTTGGGATGACCACTGAGTGTTGTATGGAAACTAATTTGACACTAAATTTCATATATTAAAAAAGAAAAGAAAAAAAAGAAAAGAAAAAAGAAAAAAAGAAAAGAAAGAAAAGAAAAGAAAAGAAAAGAAAAGAAAAGAAAAGAAAAGAACAGAACAGAACTCAGAACAGGGGCACCCAGGTGGCTCAGTCGGTGAGTGTCGGACTTTGGCTCAGGTCATGATCTCGCGGTTCGTGGGTTCGAGCCTCACATCCAGCTCACTGCTGTCAGTGCGTAGCCCGTTTCGGGTCCTCTCTCTCTCTCTGTCCCTCCCTCCCTCTCCCTCTCCCTCTCCCTCTCTCTCTCTCTCTCTCTCTCTCTCCACCCCACCATGCTCTCTCTCTCTGCCCCTCCCCTGCTTGTGCTCTCTCTCTCTCTTTCTCAGAAAATGAACATTAAAAAAGAAAAGAACTCAGAGCAGTATCTGGTGCACAGTAAGAGGTACCGAGTACTGGTTGCCATTTGTTTTGTGCTTTAAAGTACACAGGAGATCTATCAGTTCGAGATCTTTGCCACAGCCTAGAGGTCAGATGAATTTTAAGTAGCTTGCCCAAAGACCAGTACTAACATATGGCGGGGCCAGCACGCAAATTCAAGTCCTCAGAGCAGTCGGTGAGTTTCTCTCCAAGTCCCTTGTCTCGCAAAGGAGAAAACACCCAAAGAGTTTAAGTGATTTAGACAAGATGAGGAAGCTGGCTAACGGTCATTCCATGACCGGATTCCAAATGTTGTGTCTCAACCTTTCTGTCTTCCGGCAAGTGAGGAGTTTGCTTGCTTGCTGAATGAATGAGCTTTCTGTTGAGATCATGCACGTAAGACACACACTGTGCGCCTGGGCTCCGGTGAGGACTCAGGCAGGGTGGCTACCCCTCTCACCCTGCATCTTCTCCTGCTTCCTCGGTGGTTAAAGTCTAGCCTCAGGTCGAAAGACATCATGGAAAACAAGACTCCCCGTGATTTGCTTGCTGTTCTGGTGAACAGTTTATGGGGAGGCCTCCAAGCGTTAGCAATGGAACATGCACGGGCTGGTCAAGTTGGGAATTCTCACTTCCTTGTTACTGGTGTCGACATCTTTATCACCTGCCCTCCAGTACACGGACCCCTCCCCCAAACAGGGAGACAGCGACCAGGAGGATTATTTCCAGTTCCCACTCACAGTCCCCCATCCCCTGTGGCAGTCGGCATTAATGTTGAAGAACAAGGCCAGGCCAGTTCTGGATCCGCACCCCAGCTCCACACTTAGTGCCTGGGTTATCCTGCGTAAGGCACCTGATCTGTCTGGACCTGTTTCCTTGCGTGTCAGTCATTCCCTGTCTTATGAGAATGTAGTTGAGAATTAACAAAAGCATTTTCAGAAGTCTGGCAAGCGAAAGGTTTTCAGGAATTATGAGTTGTCCCACTTTTCACAGTCGGCCACAGGGCTACTGCCCTGACCTGACCCCGGCTGGCCTCCTGCATAGGTGTTATCTTTAGATCAGACTTGTTACTTTACCCTCAAGAATTCAGCTTTTTCTCTCCTTCCTAATGAACAACGCAAAGTCCCTTCCCTCCTCTTCCAAGGGAGATGGTGGTTATCCTGAAAACAACCCCCTGATAGGCTGGCTGTTACCCGGGTCTGTCAGCCTCTCCACGGCTCGGCCCGATCTGGGGAAGGACAGCTCGTCTCAGGGGTATCACTTGAATGCACTGGAGACTCGAGCCTACCATGGATGACCTGTGCTGTCCTCCTCCCGAGGAAAGAAAGGAGGCTGTTAGGAGGAGAACTTGGCTTCAGGAAACTGCTTTCTGGACCAAGTAAAGACTGAGTTGACCACATACTTCTCTGTACTTGTTTGACTTACGGGCACAGAGCTTGACCCATCTATCACAAAAAGTTTGAGAACAGAGCATCGTATTCTATCAGCATCGCCTTATATGTACATAGAGAGAAACCTCTTGTGCCAGGCACTGTGCTATATTTTGTGTATAAGCCTCACAATTAGGCTGAGAGAGCTATTATACACACGAAGAAACTGAACAGCTATTAAATGACCTGCCCATGGTTACACATCTTGGCCCAGCCCAGCTTCAGATCCAAGCCTGGTCTGATTTTAAATCCCCATTCTTAACCTAAATATGCTTGTTCTTAAGAATTACCAGGGGTGATTAGAGTGTATAAAATAGAGTGTATGAGCAACACCCCAGAGAGGCTGAATCAGAGTCTCCAGAGAAGAGACTAGGGATCCTGATTTAAAAAAAAAGAAAAAAAAAGAAGGAAAAAAAGAAACCCAGGTGACTGATATTTCAAAAGAAATCACCCCACCCTGGTTCTTCACCCATAACTGCTGAAATCATGCAGAGCTCGCAAAGCATACCAGTGCCTAGTTCCTGTGCACAAGCCATGGGTTCTTTCCCAGTTCCGTGATAAACGCCTCTGTAGTTGACTCCATTTTCTCAGATCCAAAATGGAGATAGATCCTGACATTTCTGCCCTATGCATCTCCTAGGAGCGTTGAAACCAGGGTGCTAGGAAGGCATTCCACACAGAGCTCACGGAACTAAAATGTTTCAAAATCACATGAACCTTTAACAGGCTTTTGTGGGTTGACCTGGGAATCTAATAATCCCTTTAACATGGCTTCATGGGAAAATGCATTCAGATTTCAAAATAACTCACGCAAAAATTTTAGAATGCAATTTGTTTTAACTTTCAGGCCCACCTCGAAAGGTCTTTTGTTATAGGTCTAGGAATATCAACTATATCATGTGAAATCTTCTCTATGTGAACATTAAATGAACAGTTGGCTTGACTTCCTGGTCTGTTCGGTTCTCTCTTTAGAATAAATGTTAAATTTATTTCACATTTAAATGTGAAATGGAAAGTGTAGACTCTAAAATATCTATTCAACGATTGTACCATGAAAAATAATAGGTCTGATTCATTAAACATTTCTACATGCCAAGTCTATGCTAAGCCAGTAGTCTTCATACATCATTATTACATGTTGTTATTCCCATTTGCTGAGGCTTAGAGAGACTAATTATCTTGGCTGGAGTGATTTAGCTCCTAACAATAGTAGATACAGGATTCAAATAGAAATGTTAGCCCCACCCTGGTTCCAGGGTCTTAGCCACCTTGCTGTATGAGATCCCCATGCAAACGCATGGATTAGGAAGCAAAGACACGGAAACAAGAACAATAGCTGTATTAGAGCAGACGGATTATGGTCGGATTGCCCTTTATTTAAGATAAAATGGATTATTGGTATAAAACTGTATGTAATAAAGAAAAATTGGTAGAAGAAAAAAAATGCATTAAAAAATTGCCTGGATTGGGGCGCCTGGGTGCCTCAGTCAGTTAAGCTTCCAACACTTGATTTTGGCTCAGGTCACGATCTCACAATTTGTGGGATCGAGCCCCCAGTCGGGCTCTGTGCTGACAGTGTGGAGCCTGCTTGGGATTCTCTTTCTCTCCTTCTTTCTCTGTCTCTCCCCTGCTTGTGCTTAACACTCTCTCTCTCTCTCTCTCTCTCTCTCTCTCTCTCAAAATAAATAAATAAACTTAAAAAAAATTTAAAAGTACCTGGATTTTAAGAATGGATGTTGAGACTTTTACCGTTGCAGGTTCTGGATTTTCATTTCTGTTCCTAAACCTTTATGGTCTTCTGGTCCCTGTGAGAATTAAGGGAAGAGAAAGAAGAGAAGTTAGGGCGGCCAGAAATCTACTCAACTGCCCTTTGGCCCTCACTGAGTTAGATAGAAGATACAAATGTCCTTTGTAGAAGAGGATGAGAGCGCCGGGAGTGGTGATGAACTTGCTCTCAGCCCTCATAAGTCCCATTCTCACCTCCTTTTGTATCAAGGGGGAGAGTGCTGTTGAAGCCTGGCACTAACGGGAAGCTAGCCATCCACATGAACGGTGAGCCTGGAATTTGCACCCATTCCTCTCCTGTGCCCGCACCCCCACCAGCTGCTCAGGGGACGACCAGGATAACCACGCTCGGTGCTTTACTGGTGCTCCTCTCCCAGGAGCCTTACTTGACAGCCAAGTAGAGAGCGTCGCGTTGTTTGGCTCACCGGGCAAGCGCCTCCTCACCCCACCCCTTGCCTCCTTTCGGGGCAGCTTTGTTTCTAAAAGTGACTTTTCTTCCTTTCTAAACAGATATCCGCCAACGAAATCGAAATGCTTCTGATGAGGCTGCCACGCATGTTCAAACAGGAATTCACAGGCGTGGGAGCGACTTTGGAAAAAAGGTGGAAGCTGTGTGCCTTTGAAGGAATTAAGACGACCTAACTATGAGGAATTAAACAAGTCTCTGGAGGTGAAACCGCCTGAACTCGGCCAGGGCTGTGCGCTGTGAGCAGTGGAGGTTGGGGTCGTCCGGCGTGGGGCCCCTGCGGAGCCATCAGAGCCAGACTTCAGTGACATCCGTGGCGTCCTCTTGTGAGTGGAAATGTAGTTGTGTACCAGTTCCCTAAAATCAAGCTCCATACTGTGACAGATCTGTTCCCTATGAAAACCAACGATTCCACAGTCATCACGATGACAAAATCTTAAAATATGCTACATTTGAGAATAGCTCACTGAGCAGAATATTTAAGTGAATGATGGTGTAGCAATGGTTGTTGCTAGGCTACAGAGTTGTATATGTAATGTATAGCGGAAATCATTCAATGACATTTTCCGGAAAGTCTTTCTGTTTTAGTAAAAAAAACAAAACAACAACAACAACAACAACAACAAAAATAAAAATTAAAAAGTAATTTTACAGTGAGAAAAAATCATACCAAAAGAAAACTTGAATATGTGTCTGAACATTTATTGTATTTTGTAAATTAAGTTATATGCTATTCCAGGGACTTTTGCCTTATTGAAGAGGCAGAAAATGTGATTGGACTCCTTGGACTCCTTGAGAATGCTTTATCAAGAATATTATTTTTCTAATGTAACAATTCTCCGTCATCACTTCTTTTAACATGGACTGCATAACAGTTTTCATAAAATGTAAATAAAGGAAAAGCTAGTGCTCCTGTCTTGTACTTGGTATGTAATATTCAGGTTTATGCATCAAAATAAACATTCAGTAAATATTCCTGTTACAAATTTTATAGCAAAGATATTAATTTTTTTCAATAAATATGACTTCTGCCATATTGGTTTTGCAAATTATTCTTTGATACATTGTGTTCACCCTTAAGAAGTCTTTTGCACATTACCCAGTCCCATCTCATATCCAGCCATTTTTAAATGATTTTCTACATGAATGGCACTGAGACAAAAGATTACGTGAAACAGAAATGTATAAAAACTGAAGTGGGAAGTACCATGAAAAGCAGATTATACAGCATTAGAGTGTATGTCGTTTCTTTTTTTTTTTTTTTCAACGTTTTTTATTTATTTTTGGGACAGAGCGAGACAGAGCATGAACGGGGGAGGGGCAGAGAGAGAGAGGGAGACACAGAATCAGAAGCAGGCTCCAGGCTCTGAGCCATCAGCCCAGAGCCCGACGCGGGGCTCGAACCCCCGGACCGCGAGATCGTGACCTGGCTGAAGTCGGACGCTTAACCGACTGCGCCACCCAGGCGCCCCGTGTATGTCGTTTCTAAAATACCAATACCTTGATCCAAGTATAATCAACATAAATATTACCTTTGTCTGCAAAGGCAAGTACAAGAGAGCCAATTAGTTAATTCCTGGGTTTATTTAGTTGTATGTTTGCTGGAAAGCATACAAGTTAGAAAAGGAATTAAAGAATTCATACCTGGGCCAACAGTTCAACCAGAATTTGGGCTTTCACTATTTCTTTTAATTACAAGTAGGATACAGCTTTCAATTGTATCTCCTTCCTGCTCTCTTACATAGGAATCACAAAAAGGGAGAATTAGAGACCGGGGGAGGGGCAGAGAGAGAGACAGAGAGAGAGAATCCCAAGCAGGCTCCGTGGTGTCGGCACAGAGCCCTACGTGGGGCTTGATCTCACAACCTTGAGATCATGACCGGAGCCGAAATCAAGAGTCAGACGCTTCACCAACGGAGCCACCCAGGCGCCCTGATACCAACTTCATTTTATTTTTTTCTCACGTTCATTTTAAATGAAACTGTCACACAGACAGCTGAGCAGTGAATTTTCTTTGAAATTCTGAAAAGATGTTCATGATATCCTATTAGGAAATTATTGTCTTCAGGATCTTTTTATTGTGCTGCGTGTTATGTTCAGACTCAGTGCTAATCCTGTGAATATGGAAATAGATAAGAAAAGACCCTGTCCTTAATGAGCTCAGAGTTCAACAGGGAAAAGTGTCCCGAAAGTTTCTATATAACGTGAGCCACGTGTCAGGAAAGATATAACAAGGGTGCATTGGGATCCAAACTAAATGTCAATATCATATTAAAAGTTGACAAGCCAGAGCCCTCTCCCATACCGTCTATTGACTCCCATCACCACCATCACCCCGACAGCATTATCTCCACGTCAGGAGACACAGAAGGATACAACAGCCAGAAAGGAGGTGACCTCGTTTCCGAATACTGTCATCACAAAACAGAAAACCTAAGAGGTTTGCCTTGAGAATAATCAGAAGAAAAAGATTTCCACGAAGCGGCCCGTCAAAGACAGGCGGGGAACTACAATCTAGACTATCGCTAACGGAAAGCAGGGGAGAGGTTTTCAAATGCGTGCACACGTTTGCAAGGCCTTGGACTAGATCTGACAAGACGACACCATTTCCTAAACACGTGGTTCTGAGCCCTAAACGGCAACACAGAGGACTGAAATGGTTAACACAGCTTCCAAAAATATTTGCTGACGTCATTCCCAGAGGCAAGGGTCTGCCTCAGGAGGATCTATTTTGGCTGTGACATTCTTATTGATACTTGAAACGAATTATATTAACTGTCTGGAAATACATGAGGGATATATTTTAACTTCGATTACGTGAATAACTTATTTTTGTAGGAGAAACTTTTGAATTATTTCACAGACATTCAGAAGGGACCTTAGAGGTCACCTGGGGAAGGAAATGACATTGGGACCTTGGGGCCATCTGGAGTCTACATATGCGTGTCACTGCGTTCTCTGTAATCCTTAGGACAGCCCTATATGAAGACACTATTATTGTCCTCATTTGTCACACAAGGAGAATGAGGCTCAGACGTCCTAAGTCATTTGGACAAGTCTACACAGTCAGTAAAGGCTGATTACGGGATTTGAATCCAGGGCTGACAGACTCCAAAACCCGTTTTCTTCTTTTCACTATGCCCTGCTTCTAGTTTGGTGTATCCCCACCCTCCCAAGAGCCCAGTGTCCTGCCAATGCTTCTAGATCACTGCTTTTGTTCCATCCCGTGTACATGGGGGTGGGCATGAAGGCTCTTAGCCTTTCTCTTCCAAACCTACCCGGCGACAAATCATGGTTCTTGGGTTCCTAGAATAAGCAGGAACACTGAAAGTCTGGAGGCCCTCGTCACCGGGCCCCATTAGGCCTCTCTGGCTTGTTTTTTCACTGCTTCCCTGAAGAGGACGAAGCGTTTGTCGCCTTTCTGTTTTGCTCAGATTTTTCTATCCGGATAAAATGACCTTACTGACATCCAGTTACCACAAAGCCTTCTGGGGAAAGTGCAAAGAAGCCCCCCCTCCCTCCCCAACTCCACTGAGCTTTGCTTCATCCCCCAGCAGAAGTCACTTGTCCAGCCTCTGCACAGCCTGCCCACACTGACTTTTCTTCAGACACTGACGCCCAGCTGTCTTTGCCGTAACTCCTTTTAGAACGCAAGCTCTTTGAGAGATGTGAACATCTCCTTTACTTTGAATTATTTCTCAAGGTGGTTTTGCTTATAAATTTTGAGAAAACAAAACAGAGAAATGAACCAACGTGGTTTTATGCCTCCAGGAACCAGTCTCCATGGACCCTTAAGAAAGAAAAAACACAAACTATTCGAAAATCCCGCAAATATTTTAGATCCAAGATTTCAAGGCGTAAAATGTGAGTGATAATGTAGTTCATATCACTAAAATGCAAACAAAACAAAACAAAACAAAACAAAACAAAACAAAAAAAACATCCCAACCAATTCCTTCTCAAAATTCAAACCTAGATAAATTATCAACTCTTCTACGAAGCCTTGACCCCTCAGGAACCTCCTCTCCAGCATTCCTCCCACTATTCATTGACTTCTGCTACAACCTTTATACTGTATTTTGATCATATGTGAATATGGCTGTCTTCTCCCAGTCTCACGGGCTCCCTTACTCATCTTTCCAGTCCTCGGTCTAACAAGACATACCATGACTTTTTATTTTTAAATAAATATGTATCAACTGAATGAACCAAATGAAGGAAGGAAGGAGCCCACGCAGGAACTTTTTTAAAAGTTGGCCGAATCAAAACATATTCAGGCAGCAGGCCCAGGAAGAGAGGCGAGAACTTTCTACTCCTCAGTTGTAAGATCTTGGCAGAATTCCTACCTTGTTTTTCAATTTTTTTTTCCCCACTGGGCTAACGTGTACGTAATATTTATCACTTAACCCGTTTGTAATTGTACAATTCAGTGGCGTTAAATATATGGACAGCTGCCAACCCCCACTATAATTTTACAGCCTCCTCCTGAATGTACCCATTAAAAAATAGCTCCCTATGCCCTCACCGTCCTTCCGGCCCTGGCACTCTCTATTCTACTGAGTGCCTCTTTGAATTTGCCTCTTTGAGGTCTCCCATGTATGTGGAAACGTAGTATTTGTCCTTCTGTGTCTCACTTATGTCATTTCTGTCTTCAGTGTTCACCCACGTTGTAGCATCTGTCAGAACTACATTCCTTTTTTGAGGCTGAATAATATTCTACTGCATGAGAACTCTTCTTGTTGGCCTAGGTATCCTTCACCTGGTGCAACAAGGAAAGGTCAGGTTGTTTATGTTTCAAAATACTTAAGTACTTTCGTTACATACCACATCAAAAGCAACATGTGAAAGTGTAGAGAAGCTTGCTTCCATCTGGTAAACCTCTCGTTTTCATCAAGGGTGATAAAAACGAAATGATAAAAGTAGAAAATGCTGGTAATAACTATGGAGGAAACGAGACTGTGTAAACAAACAGCCATGCGTCAATTGTGATACGCAACAACTTGTTTCTTCTTGGTAAGGGTTGGGGGTGCTTAACTTGCAGGGTTTTTTTTACTCCTTTTCCTAAAAATGGCTGCTCTGTTTGTTGCACTCAATAAAAGCTGTTTTATCTTGAAACCCTGAGGACCATTTTTACCCTAATACTCCGTTTCTTCTCATAAACCGAGAAAATGAAGAAATGTTCGAGATGCCTGCGACTTTACAGCTTGGTTCCCTTTATATCAAAATGGCAAAAGGTTAACATGAATATTCAATCAGTCTGTCATTAGTATCTGAATAAACTATACTGGCATACCTCATTTTATTGTGCTTCACTTTATTGTGCTTGGCAGGTATTGTGTTTTTTACAAATTAAAGTTTTGTGGCAACCCTGTGTCGAGCAAGTCTGTTGGCAGCATTTTTTCCAACAGCATTTGCTCACTTTGTGTCTCTCTGGCACATTTGGGTAATTCTAGCAATATTTCAAATTTGTCATTATTATTATGTGACCAGCGGTCTTTGATGTTACTACTATAACTATTTTGGCGTGCCACAAACCACATCCATGTAAGATGGCCAACTTAAAGGATACTGTTCTGTGTATTCTGGCAGCTTAATCCAACTGGCCATTCCCCCCTCTGCCTCACTATTCCAAGATGCAACAATACTGAAATTGAGGTCAACCAATCACCCTGCAGTGGCCTCTAGGTATTCAAGTGAAAGGGAGAGCTGCACTTCTCTCAATTTAAACCAAAAGCTAGGAAGGATTACACTTAGCAAGAAAAGCACGTCAAGAGCCAAGAGAAGCTGAAAGCTAGGTCTCTTGTGCCAAATAGCTAACTTGTGAATGCAAAAAAAAAAGTTCTTGGGACACCTGGGGGGGCTCGGTCGGTTAAGTGTCCGGCTTCAGCTCAGGTCATGATCTCACGGTTCATGGGTTCAAGCCCCACATTGGGCTCTGTGCTGACAGCTCAGAGCCTGGAGCCTGCTTCAGATTCTGTGTCTCCCTCTCTCTCTGCCCCTCTCTCTCTCTCTCTCTCTTTCTCAAAAAAAAAAATTAAAAAATTTAAAAAAAAAAGAGGAAAGGCTCTTAAAGAAAATGAAAACCTAGCTGACACATGAATGGTAAAACCAAACAGTTTTATTGTAAACTGTAAAGTTTGAGTGTACTGCATAGAGGATCAACCCAGGAACAACATTCCCTTAAGCCAAAGCCTAATCTAGAGCAAAGCCCTAACTCTCTTCAATTTGAGGACGGCTGAGAGAGGTGAGGAAGCTGCAGGAGAAAAGTGTGAAGCTAGCAGAGATTGGTTCATAAGGTTTAAGGAAGGAAGCTGTCTCCATAACATGAAAGTATGAGGTGAGGCAGCAAGTGTTGATGTAGAAGCTGCAACACATTATCTAAAAGATCTGGCTGAAATAATGAATGAAGGTGGCCACACTGAACAACAGATTTTCAATGTAGACAAAACAGCCTTCTGTTAGAAGAAGATGCCATCTTGGACTTTCACAGCTAGAGAGGAGAAGTCAATGCCTGACTTTAAAGCTTCCAAGGACAGGCTGACTCTCTTGCTAGGGGCTAATGCATCTGGTGACCTAATGTTGAAGCCAATGCTCATTTACTGTTCTGGAAACTCTAGGGCCCCTAAGAATTATGCCAAATCTACTCTGCCTGTGCTCTGTAAATGGAAGAACAAAACCTGGATGATAACACCTCTGTTTACAACTTGGTTTACTGAATATTTTAACCTCTCTGTTAAGACCTGCTGCTCAGAAAAAAAATAATTTCATTTCAGCATATGTCTGCTCACTAACAATGCACCTGACCTCCCAAGAGCTCTGATGAAATGTACAAGAGTGATGTTATGTTCATGCCTGCTATGGCAACACCCATTCTGCAGCCCATGGAGCAAGGCATTATTTTGATTTTCAAAGTATATTAAGAAATATACTTCATGGAAACAATAAAGATTAGAGCAGAAATAAAGAAAATAGAAACTGAAGAAACAATAGAACAGAATCTATGAAACCAGGAGCTGGTTCTTTGAAAAGATCAAAAAAAAATCAATAAAACTTTAGCCAGACTCATTAAAAAAAAAAAAGGACTCAAATAAAAATCAGAAATGAGATTAATAACATCCCACACAGCAGAAATACAAAAGACTGTAAGAAAACATTATAAAAAATCATATGCCAAAAACTTGGACAACTTAGAAGAAATGGATAAATTCCTAGAAACATATAACTTCCCAAAACTGAATCAGGAAAAAATGGAAAATTTTAAAAGACCGATTATCAGCACTGATGTTGAATTAGTAATCAACAAAAACTCCCAGTAAACACAAGTCTGAGGCCAGACAGCTTCACAGGTGAATTCTACCACACATTTAAAGAAAAATTGGTACCTATTCTTCTCAAACTATTCCAAAAATTAGAAGAGGAAGAAAGGCTTCCAAATTCATTCTACAAAGCCAGCATTACCCTGATACCAAAACCAAATAAAGACGCTACAAAAATAGAGAATGGCAGGCCAATATCTCTGATGAACCTTGATGAAAAATCCTCAACAAAATATTAGCAAACTGAATGCAGTGATATATTAAAAAAAAAGTCATTCACCATGATCAAGTAGGATTTATCCCTGGGATGCAAGGGTGGTTCAATATTTGCAAGTCAATCCATGTGATACATCTACCTCATCAATAAAAGACGGGATAAAAACCTTACGATCATTTCAATAGACGCAGAAAAAGCCCTTCACAAAGTACAATATCCACTCGTGATAAAAAAATCTGACCAAAGTAGGTTTAGGGGGAATGTACCTCATTAGAATAAAAGCCATATATGAAAATCCCACAGCTTAAATCATGCTCGATGGTAAAACAAAAAACAAAACAACAACGACAACAAAACAAAAGCCAAAAAACAAACAGACAAAAAGAACATATTCCCTAAGGTCAAGAACAAGATAGGGATATCCACTCTTACCACTATTATTTGACTTAGTACTGGAAGTCCTAAGTACCTAGTACTTAGTCCAGAAATAAAAGGCATCCAAATTGGTAAGGAAGAAGTTAAACCGGGGGCACCTGGGTGGCTCAGTCAATTAGGCATCCGACTTCGGCTTAGGTCATGATCTCACAATTCATGGGTTGAAGCCCCAGGTTGGACTCTGTGTTGACAGCTCAAAGCCTGGAGCCTGCTTCAGATTCTCGCTCTCTCTCTCTCTCTCTCTCTCTCTCTCTCTCTCTCTCTGCCCCTCTCCCACTCACACTCTGTCTCTCAAAAATAAATAAACATTAAAAACAAGAAGTTAAACTGTCACTGTTTGCAGATGACATGATAGTATACATAGAAAACCCTAAAGATTCCACCAAAAAAAACCCTGTTAAAAGTGATAAATGAATTCAGTAAAGTTACAGGACACAAAATTCATGTGGATAAATCTGTTGCATCTCTATACACTAATAATAAAGCAGCAGAAAAAAAATTAACAATCCCATTTACAACTGCACCAACAATAACATACTTAGGAATAAACTTAACCAAGGAGGTAAAAGATCTGTGCTCTGAAAACTATAAAACATCTATGTAAGTTTATTTATTTTTGTCAGGGGTTAGAGAGAGGGAGAGAGAGAATTCCAAACAGTCTCTGCACTGTCGGTGTAGAGCTGAACGCAGGGCTTGAACTCACAAGCTGCGAGATCGTGGCCTTAGCCGAAATCAAGAGTCCGACGCTTAACTGACTAGCCACCCAGGCGCCACTGAAAACCCTTAAACATTTATGAAAGAAAATGAAGACGACACAAAGAGATGGAAAGTCATTGCATGCATATGGATTGGAAGAACATTGTTAAAATGTCCACACTCCCCAAAGCAATCTACAGATTTAACGCAATCCCTATCAAAATACCAAGAACATTTTTCACAGAACTAGAGCAAACACTCCTAAAATTTTATGGCACCACAAAAGACCTCAAATAGCCCAAACAATCTTGAAAAAGAAAACAAACAAACAAACCTGGAGGCATCACAATTCCAGATTTCAAGTTATACTACAAAGCTGTAGTAATCAAGACAGTATGGTACTGGCATGAAAATAGGCACACAGATCAATGGAATAGAATAGAAACCCCACAAAGAAACCTATGCTTATATGGTCAATCTATGACAAATGACGAAAGAATATGCAAAATAAGCAATGGGGAAGAGATAGACTCTTCAACAAATGGTGCTGGGAGAACTGGACAAACACATGGAAAAGAATGAAACTGGGCTCCCAGCTTACACCATACACAAAGATAAATTCAAAATGAATTAAGTACCTAAATATAAGACCTGAAACTATGAAAATCCTAGAAGAGAACATAGGCAGTAATTTCTCCAACATTAGTCATAGAAATTTCTTTTTAAATATATTTCCTGAGGCAAGGGAAATAAAAACAAAAATAAACTACTGGGACATCAAAATAAAAATCTTCTGCACGGCGAAGAAAATGACCAAAAAAAATGGAAGACAACCTATTGAATAAGAGAAGATATATGCGAATGATATCTCTGATAAAGGGTTAGTATCCAAAAAATAGAAAGAATGTATACAACGCAATGCCCAAAAAACAAATAATCCAACTAAAAAAATGGGCAGAAAACATGAAGACAAAAGAAGAAATATAGATGGCCAACAGATCTATGAAAAGATGTTCAATATCACTGATCATCGGGGAAATGTAAATCAAAACTACAATGCGTTATCACCTCACACCTGTTATAATGGTTAAAATCCAAAAAAGAAGAAATAACAAATGTTGAAAAGGATGTGGAGAAATAGAAGTCCTTGTGCACTGTTGGTGGGAATGCAAACTGGTGCAGCCACTCTGGAAAACAGTATGGAGGTTCCTCAAAAAGTTAAAAATGAAAATAAAATAAAGTTAAAAATAGAACTACCATCCAATCCATTAATTCACTACTGGCATTTACCCCCCAAATACAAAAACCCTAGTTCAAAGGGATACATGCACCCCTATATTTACGGCAGAATTATTTATAATGGCTGGCCTATGGAAGCAGCCCAAGTATCCATCAACAGATGAATGGATAAAGAAGGTATGATATATATATAATATATAATATATATAATTGGATATTATTCAGCCATAAAACAGAATGAAATCTTGCCATTTGCAACAATATGAATAGAGCCAGAGAGTATAATGCTAAGCAAAATAAATCAGAGAAAGACAAATACCATATGATTTCATTCATATATGGAATTTAAGAAACACAACACATGAGCAAAAGAAAACAAAAGAGAGAGAGAAAGAGAGACAAACCAAGAAACAGACTCTTAACTATAAAGAATAAACTGATGCTTGCCAGAGAGGAGGTAGGGTGGTGGGTAAAAAACGTGCTGGGGGTTAAGAGTACAGTTACCATGAGGAGCACTGAGTAACGTGTAGAAGAGTTGAATCACTATGTTGTACACCTGAAACTAATATAACACTGCATGTTAACTATACTAGAATGAAAATTTTTTAATTAATTTTTTTAAAAAAGAACTCTACTTTGTAAGATTATAGCTGCCATGAATAGTGATTCTTCTGGTGGATCTGGGCAAAGTAAATTGAAAACCTCCTGGAAAGGATTCACTATTAAGAACATTCGTGATCCGTGGGAAAAGGTCAAAATACCAACGTTGACAAGAGTTTGGAAGAAGTTCTCCCAGCCCTCAAGGATGTCTTTAAAGGGGTTCAAGACTTCAGAGGACAAAGCGAGTGCAGATGTGGTGGCAAAAGCAAGAGAGTGTTAGGAGTGGAGCCTGAAGACATGACCTCATTGCTGCCGTCTCAAGATGACACAAGCGAATGAAGAAAGAGTTGCCTCTTAGGGATGAGCAAAGAAAATGGTTTTCTTAAGATGGGCCCTACGCCCTGTGAAGACGCTCTGAAGATTGCTGAAATGACAACGAAGGATTTAGAATATTACATAAACTTAGTCGATAAAGCTGTGGCAGGGTTTGAGAAGACGGGTTCCCATTGTGAAAGAACTCCTAGTGTGGATGTCAGACGGCGTTGCTTGCCGCCGAGAAATCGTTCACGAAAGGAAGAGTCAATCGACGTGATCACCTTCCTGGTCTCATTTCAAGAAGTTGCCATAGCCATCCCAACCTTCCGCAACAAGCACCCTTATCAGTCAGCAGCCGTTGATATCAGGCAAGACTGTCAACCAGCAAAAAAATTATGACTCGCTGAAAGCTCACATGATGGTCAGCATATTTTAGCAATAAAATATTTTTAACTAAGGTATGTGTATTGTTGCTTAAACACAATGCTATTGCCCACTTAGTCTACAGTATAGTGCATACACCACTTTTATATGCACGGGGAAACCAAAACATTCATTGGACTCACTTGATCGTGATATTCACTTTATTACAGTGGTCTGGAGCCTGACCCACAGTTATCCCTAAGACCTGCCTGTGCTTTTAGGGGTAGCACACCAAACAGGAACATTTCAGAGTTAAACAGATTCTAGTGAATTATATATTAGATCACTAGAAATATTGTGCCTGTATTTCCACCACCTCACAATCTCTTCTTATGTTTTCAATTTTCATTTCTGGGCTTCAAACATTTGGAAATATCTCGTGTTCTGTCAGAGAATGTTCAGGTTGTGCTGGGGTCGAGTCCCGGCCCCAACATTCACTGGACCTCTGATTAAGGCATGTAACTTTACCACGGTGAAGCATGGTCCCAGATTCATGATACAGTAATGTTAAAGCCTACTTCATAAGGTTGCTTGTGATTAAATAAGATAGCATGCATACAGCACCTAACGCTGAGGCAGGCCAACTGAAGGCATTGGTTTCTACAAAAATAGTACTTTAGATACACCATTCCAACCAAGCAAAGTAGGCAAGCCCTTTTTCTTGCTACCCTGTCCTTTGGGAAAAACAGTCAGTGTTTCTAAGCCAACAAGTGTTTGTTCCTAAATGTCAGAATAAAATAAAGACAAGCATCATCCCCACAAATAGTCCATTATATATGCGCAAGTATAAGACTGACATAAGCAAAATAATTCTAATTCTGTAACCTGCAAAGACCTCTATAACTTTTGTTCGTTTATTTTTGAGAGAGAGAAAAAGACAGAGTGTGGGCAGGGGAGGAGGAGGGGCAGAGAGAGGGCTCCAGGAGGGGCAGAGAGGGGGCTATCAGCACAGAGCCTGACGCGGGGCTCAAACTCACAAACTGTAAGATCATGACCTGAGCTGAATGAAGTTGGACGCTTAACCAACTGAGCCACCTAGGCGCCACGAGACTTCTGTAACTCTTACAGGCCAACAGGCAGTCACAGTCACAGTGACCCTTAGCACAAAGAAAATGTAGAGCAGGAATTCTTTATTGCAGCTTTTTTACTTATTTGGGATATTTCCAGGAAGCAGTAATCAGGGTCAAATACATTCAACTGTGAAGAAACTAAAGCACTCTGGGCAAGTGCCATTTTGAATGATGGTCAACTAGGTATACAGTATACAAGGATTAAATAAAGTATTAATTATGTTTTTTTTTAACCCAGCAGAAGCATTATCAGGAAAAATTATGGGTGTAGCTGAAGCATGCAATAGTATTATTTTAGAGAACCTACACATGTATTATGGTTGCTGAAAGTATCAAAGTAAATGACTCCAGTAAACCTACTAATTACAGACTGGTTGTTAATAAAATCAGCCGTTCTGGTCTAAGATTTTAACGGTCTGCTCTCAGAACTGTATAGACCCTCAAACAATAAAGCTCAGATGTTTATACTACACATTTTGCCTCGTATATAATTTATCAGTACAGGGTTATGTAATGGAATGTTCTTCCTTCATGGGAAAAACAGACTTATAAAAATAAATTGCAGACATTTTACAGTAGAAAATGGTACTTTTCTACACAAAGCAAAAAAGTGGTTAATGTACAATAGAAAGTGCATTGCATGTAATGAAATGCATTTTTTTTTGTCTAGCAAATATATTTATTGTGTGCCGAAAATTGTAATATCTTCCCCGGCACAAAGAAATTTCTATTATAAAGTCCATTTGCTATTGTAGGGAACGAAACCCTTTTTCTTGTTTACTAAAGTCGTCTATCTTAATATCAGCCCACAACACTGTCAAGTTCACTTAAGAAGAGCTATGTGTAGATAAGAATAGGGCTGAATCAGAAACCAGAATATTCCATCTCATCTGCGTTTCATAGCTGAGCAAGTGCTGTGTAATCCACTACATCTGGTAGCAATCTCTTCTTGGAAAGCTTTCTTCTTTTCAGAAGAAAAAGCTAAAAATTGGCCAATTTGAAGCTCTCATCAATAAATAAATCTTTTGCCTTTGAATATGTTTATGCATAAGTGAGGATTTGTTTCTCTAGTATTTTTGAGCTAGAATGTGAAGTATGGGCTGGAAAATCAAACACTGTCTTCAGGTGGAGATAATGTATGAAAACCATTGTGGGCCGTTTATTAAATAGACATTGATTGTTACATCAAATCAACATGTCATGCATCATTTTTATGACTTACCATCATAGTAAATCAAGTTTCACACAGGAAGTGCTATGAATTCTTAGGATATTTGTCAATTTCTAACCCGAGCAAGGACGGAATAAGGTTTTGCACCTCATTATCTGTTCCTTGAGCAGATAAAGGTAACTTTGGTTCAAAGCATGCCAGAGAAAAGGCTTTGGGCTGCTGGGTCTGGTAACTATAGGTAGTAAAGGAAAGACAATGAAATCTGTGCCAGTCTGTAGTCAAGTATTTTGTATTGCTGCTTACTCTTAGGGGCTGGCAAATGAGGCTTCCAGACTTTTGGTCGTGGAAGGGGTAGGTCACCTGGTCGTAGACACAGTATAGTGAGGTATTCAAGAGCACTGTTTTTCTGGAATCTGCCCCAGTGAGTAATCATAGTGACTCAATCTCTGAAATAGGGATAATAGTAACACCTATCTCATAGAGTCTTTTTGTAATTGTATCCATTGACTAGGTCTTACTAGGTCACCTAAGATTATAAAACTCTTCTCGCAAAAGTTTTCAAACTCAGAGCCTCACACAGGCCACTGCCAGTTGAAAAATATTTCCTTTTAGAGGTTACCACTGACATATCCAATAGAACCAGCTTCCTGGGTCCTCTCTGGAATAACAAAGATTTTAATACACTGTAACGGGAAATCCCCCATGGTCCCAAGAGCCCGGTGGACTGTGCAGAACTAGAACCTAGACTTCCAGAGGACTGCAGATTCCCATGGCCTCCCTGGGAGATTTCAGGCCTCGTGAAATGAATGAATAGCCAGTAAAGTTCCTAACTCAAACCAGGCCTCTTGGAAGAGAGCCTTGGCAAAGACGAACCTGGTGTGTTTTCTCAAATATAAAGTATTTCAGAGGAAATAGAACATTCCACTCTTGAGACATAGAAAGGACAAGCTATCTTGTCCCCAATCTTCTATCTCCAATAAGGATGGGACATCGTGGTGGGAAAACCAAAGAGAGAAAATCTATCTTGTGCTACTCTGTTTCATGGATTACAGGAGGGCAGCAACATGGGCGTATTGCCCATTTTTCCCTACCATCCAGGTTTAAAGAAGGGCATAGGGGGAGAAGGCGTGAGAAACTGCTCATAACTGCCATTTGGAATTTTTCAAATCTGGACGTGTAGAAACACCTGCTTTGTTTTTATAACCCTTTGACTCCTATTTCATATTTCCTTCTTTTACCATTGGGCTTTGCCCCATGAGTATTCGTCTCACTGTCTCACTGATTTATCAGATCAAGTGCAGTGGTATTTTTTAATAAACTGGGAAGAACACTTATCCCATGCATATATACATGCCTTAATGCACATGTGTACAGATATGTATATATTCATACACATGCACACTAATGAAAATTTGTGTACACACACAATGTAAATGTACACGCAGGTAGCCACATTTACGCACGCTCACTTCACTGACACTCAAACACCTCTGCTTTTGGCAATCATTTTTTCCCCTCAGGTTCTTTCCTCCCTTCCTTCTATATCGATCAGCTATTCACTCTTCAACTATGACAAGTAAGAGAAGATGCCGCTCAACCCTGTAGGTAATAAACATAGGGAACTTCCTTTGAAAAGAGAATACTGGCAAGAAATGTAGGTAGATTTGAAAATATTTCAAATAAATTTATAAAGGAGCCAGAAAAGGCAAAGAAACAGAGACAGCTAGCCCATGAGGACATCAGCGAGCCCTGTTCTGGGAGATTCCAATACTTTCACAGACATAATCCCAAGGAGATGGAGTTTATTAACAGGCCCCATTTAATGGCCAATCTGTACTCACACCTCTTCCCCTGTAACTATGTAATCGCCTCTCACTCTACCTCTAGACTTGGTCATTTGCCCTGCTTTGGCAAAGAGATGTTGGCAGAGGCTCAACAAGCATGTGCCTGTTTCTATGCCCCCTTGCATGACTGGGTTTGGACACTCTTGCACTATGACACAACTATGAGAACACAGTTGGACTAGCCCATGGGAGGATGAGCTGTTTAGGAAAGGGGCCAAGCCAAGGCCATCCTAGATTAGTTGAAAGCCAGCTAATGGTCCAACAGAACATATCAAAGACAAGAACTGCAATTCATCTTCAGTTGCTCATCCATAGACTTGAGTTAAATCAGTGGTTGTGTTAAGCTACTGAGTTTTGGGGGTTGACTTGTTATATAGCATTATTTGCAGCAACAGATAACTAACACAGAAATTATTTAGAATCAGGGTACCGTTATAACCAAGACTAAAAAGTGTGGCCCTGGCTTTGAGAGTAGGCAGTGGACAGAGGCTAGAAAAGCAGTAAGAAAACTGCTCCAAAAAGATGCAAAAATGACGTGGGTTATGTAGCAGCAGAGAAGAAAAATGGTAAAAACCACCACCAAAGGTGATCCTTCAGAAGATAGAAAATATATTAAGGACATTTGGGATTTAAGCAGTAACATTTCCAGGCAGAATGTTCAAAGTATCAGTGGCTCTTACTACCCATATATCGATAAGGTTCTACAACAAAGAGAAGGGTTAGAGAAATAAGTAACAGTGTTTAAGCATATTTAGAGGGACCATAACGAGACAGAACTTCTTGGCTGGAAAATAAAATTGTTTCTCACCTCTAGCCTTCCAGTTAGCAAAAAATTCTCAAAGTAAAATACATCCTGGAGCAAGTATCTAATTAAATATTTATCTTTAAGGCTGTTTGTTACAACCCCTGAAAGAAATAAAGAAGAACCTAGCAGATCCTGTAAGCTAGACAAAAGGGCTGCTACAAATCTAAAGAGTACTGCCCCACAGCAACCTGACTTGTCCACATAAGTGATTAAGTTTTGAGAGAGAGAGAGCTCTAACCATATTGTAGGTGTTGCTTTTGGCTCATCAGATTTATAAGAAACCCACAACAAATATTGAGGGTACTGTATTGCCAAAAGCCTCACCAATTTATATTAAAAGAAACTGAGACGGTCCAAAATGTCAAGAAAACCTCTGAGCTTTCCATTTCCGCAAGTAGGAAGCAGACTGAGAACACCGTTCAAAGCACACAGAAAGAGCTAAGCATGGCAGAAAAGTAAAGATACCTCAGATGGTACAGCACAGAGCTACAGAAAACAACGGATTGGACGGTCACTCTCAGGGAGAACTAAGGCCTAAGCAAGGAACATTCCACTCCTCTGAACTGGCGGTCCTGGTGGCATTTGCAAGGCCAGACGTGAGTTGCTATAAACTAGTGCCTCTTATGTGGTTTCCATTCTTCTTCTTTTTAAATGAGATAATGTACTACCCACAGTGCAGAGAGGTGAACGGGGGGAGAGAAAAACCAGAAGAAATCTGTTCCCCAAACTTACTGACAGGCGAAAGAGCAGAGTTTCAATACAGCAGAGTCTGAAGGTTCAGAGCTCAGTACCTGGCGGTGCTCTGGTGGGGAAGTAGGGCAAATCCCCAGGATCGGGAAAGGCTATCTGAAGAGTCCGTGTGCCACACAGGGAGAGTGGTTCCCCTGCTTGAAGTGCGGTTGGTAGAGGCCATATGGCTTCCCTGTGGGCCAAGGTCCTAGTGGACCTTGGAGAGCAGCCATGTTTGCTAGTATTGGGACAAAGACACCAGAGTGCAGTGAACCCTGGCACCAACCGTGTACTGTGATTTGCCATAAACTCTGAACCTCTGCCATCGCATGATCACGTGAACGTATCCAGGGCAAGCTGGCATCTGGCCATTGCTCAGCAAGACCCTCTCCCAGAGAGGTGGCATGGTTCAAGCTGCAAGGGTCTATGAAGTGTGGGGTTTTGAAACATAATCCCATCTGAGATAAAACTCTGGAGGGAGGCACCACCGGGCAGGCAGACAGCTTGGACATGGACAGAGTAGAGCCGGGGAGTGGAGAGAGGCCTGAGACAAAGAAGGGATGCTTGATTGTGGGTTGGCAAGAAGGCAAAGGTCCCACACCAGAGACTAGGGAGCTAGGTGAGGCCATTTTCACCATTACCATGCATGCACTGAGCGTGCATATGTGGGCGTGCATGTGCACACGTGCACACGCATACACACCCATCCCAGTAAGCTTAGCAGTGCCACCAAATGGAGAATGGAGCCATTACACAAAGCCCCGCCCAACTACACCCTCCAGGCACGTTCCCCAGAAGACCAGCACAAATCCCTCCACCTGCTTAGTCTAAGGACAACAGTGTTTCAAAGTTTCAGTTCTAGAGGAAACTGGATGTAACTTCACTGGGGCTTCTGTGTTTGCTGGTTCCTTTATTTGTTCGTTTTCTTGGCTTCTGTTTTTGCCTACATTGTTTTCTTCCTTTTTTCTTTCTTTTTCTCTTTCTTGAATACAGAAAGAGCAAATTTCTTTTTATTTTTTTATTTTTAAATTTTGAATTCAATTTTCTTTTCTTTTTTTGATTCTATTTTACTACTAATTTTTTTAATTTTTCAACTTCTTTAACCTTTTTTATTCTTCCCTTTCTCTTTTTTCTCTATTCCATCAAGATAGGCTTCTTTCAACAAGCAGACTAATACAGCTTCCTTTATTTGGTTTTATTTTGTTTTCTTTTTAACTTTTTAATTTTAATTTTTTATTATTTTTTTCTTCCTCCAAAATGACAAGACTGAAGATAACTCAGACTTAGAGAACTCAGTGACTTATTGAAAAGGAATAATACTCGTATCATAGGAGTCCCAAAAGATGAAGAGAGAGAAAAAGGAGCAGAAGGTTTATGTGAGCAAATTATAGTTGAAAACTTTGCTAACCTGAGGAAGGACACAGACATCAAAATCTAAGAAGTACAGAAAACTCACATTAGACTCAACAAAAACTGACCATCACCAAGGAATATCGTAGTCAAATTCACAAAATACACAGACAAGGAAAAAATTATGAAAGCAGCAAGGGGAAAAAGTCCTTAACCTATAAGGAAAGACAGATCAGGTTCACAGCAGATCTGTCCACAGAAACTTGGCAGGCCACAAGGGAGTGGCAGGATATATTCAATGTGCTGAATTGGAAGAATATGCAGTCTAAAATTCTTTATCCAGCAAGGCTATCATTCAAAGTAGAATGAAAGATAAAGAGTTTCCCAGACAAACAAAAACTAAAGGAGTTTGTGACCACTAAACCAGCCCTGCAAGAAATTTTAAGAGGGACTCTTTGAGTGGAGAAAAAAACAAAAAGACCAAAAGCAACAAAGCATAGAAAGGACCAGAGAACATCACCAGAAACACCAAGTGTATAGGCCACACAATGGCACTAAATTCATCTTTTAATAATCACTCTAAATGTAAATGGACTAAATGCTCCAATCAAAAGACATAGGGTATAAGAATGGATAAGAAACAAGACCCATATATCTGCTGCTTACAAGAGACTCATTTGAGACCTAAAGACACCTGCAGATTGAAATTAAGGGGATGGGGAACCATCTATCATGCTAGTGGATGCCAAAAGAAAGCCGGAGTAGTCATACTTTTATCAGACAAACTAGATTTTAAAACAAAGACTGTAACAAGAGATGAAGATGAGCATTATATCATAATTAAGAGGTCTATCCACCAAGAAGATCTAACATTGTAAATATTTATGCCCCCAACTTGGAAAAATATATATATAAATCAATTAATCACAAACATAAAGAAATTTAAAACAATATCATAATAATAGGGGATTTCAACATCCCACATACAGAAATGGACAGATCTAAGCAGAAAATCAACAAGGAAACAATGGCTTTGAATGACACACTGAACTGGGTGGACCTGACAGCTATACACAGAATATTTCATCCTAAATCAGCAGAATATGCATTCTTCTCAAGTGCACATGGAACATTCTCCAGAATAGATCACATCCTGGGTCACAAATCAACCCTCAACAAATACAAAAAGATTGATATCATACTATGTATATTTTCAGACCACAACGCTATGAAACTTGAATTCAACTACAAGAAAAAATTTGGAAAGACCACAAGTACTTGGAGATTAAAGAACATCCGACTAAAGAATAAATGGATTAACCAAGAAATTAAAGAGGAAATTAAAAAGTACATGGAAATGAATGAAAATGAAAACACAACAGTCCAAAACCTCTGGGAAGCAGCAAAGGCAGTCATAAGAGGGAAGTGTGTAGTAATCCAGACCTTCCTAAAGAAGGAAGAAATGTCTGAGGTACACAACCTAACCTTATACCTAAAGGAACTGGAAAACAAACAGCAAATAAAGCCCAAAGTCATCAGAAGAGAAAGAAAAAAGATGAGAGCAGAAATCAATGATATCGAAATGAAAACAACACACCAGATCAATAAAACCAGGAGCTGGTTCTTTGAAAGAATTAACAAAGTTGATAAACCCCTAGCCAGATTTATCAAAGAGAAAAATGTAATGACCCAAATAAATAAAATCACGAATGAAAGGGGAGAGATCACAAACAACGCCACAGAAATACAAACAATAATTAGAGAATATTCTGAGCAATTATATCCCAACAAATTGGTAATCTGGAAGAAATAAACACACTCCTAGAAACATAAAACCTACCAAAACTGAAACAGGAAGAAATAGAATATTTGAACAGACCCATAACCATTAAAGAAATTGAATCAGTAACCAAAATTTCCCAACAAACAGAAATCCAGGGCCAGATGGCTTTCCAGCAGAATTCTACCACCATTTAAAGAAGAGTTAGCACCTATTCTTTTGAAGTTGTTCCAAAAAATAGAAGTGGAAGGAAAACTTCCAAACTCATTCTATAAGGCCAGCATTATCTTGATTCCAAAACCAGACAAAGACCCCACTTAAAAGGAAAACTACAAACCAATTTCCCTGATCAACATGGATGCAAAAATTCTCAACAAAATACTAGCAAACTGGTTCCAATAATACATTAAAAGAATTATTCACCATGATCAAGTGGGGTTTATTCCTGGGCTGTAGGATTGGTTCTATATCCACATACCAATCAATGTGATACACACATTAATAAAAAACAAAAGGATTAGAACCACACGATCTTCTCAATACATGTAGAAAAAAAACATTTGAGGGGCGCCTGGGTGGCTCGGTCAGTTGAGCGTCCGACTCTTGATTTCAGCTCAGATCATGATTCCAGGGTCCTGGGATTGAGCCCCACATCGGGCTCTGTGCTGAGCGTAGAGCCTGCTTGAGATTCTCTCTCTCTCCCTCTGCCCCCCTCCCCCTTCATGCTCTCTCTCTCTCTCTAAAATAAAAAAATAAATAAATAAAATTTTAAAAAAATAAGAAGAAAAAGGATTTGACAAAATACAGCATCCTTTCTTGATAAAAGCCCTCAAGAAAGCGGGGGTAGAAGGAACATACCTCAAGATCATAAATTCCATATATAAAAGACCCACAGCTAATATCATCCTCAAACGGAAAAACTGAGAGCTTTCCCCCTAAGGTCAGGAACACAACAGGGATGTCCACTCTCCCACTGTTGTTCAACACAGTGTTGGAAGTCCAAGCCTCAGCAATCACACAACAAAAAGAAATAGAAGGCTTTCAAACTGGCAAGGAAGAAGTCAAAACGTTCACTCTTCACGGACAACATAATATTCTATGTGTAAAACCCAAACGACTCCACCAAAAAACTGCTAGAACTGATACATGAATTCAGCAAAGTTGCAGAATATAAAATCAATGTACAGAAATCTGTGGCATTTCCATACACCAATAATAAAGCAGCAGAAAGAGAAATCAAGGAATTGATCACATTTACAATTGCACCAAACACCATAAAATACCTAGGAATAAACTTAACCAAAGGGGTAAAAGATTTATACACTGAAAACTATAGAAAGCTTATGAAAGAAACTGAAAAAGGCACAAAGAAATGGAAAAACATTCTATACTCATGGATTGAACAAACAAATATGGTTAAAATGTCGATGCTACCCAAAGCAACGTACATATTCAATGCAATCCCTTTCCAAGTAATACCAGAATTCTTCACAGACCTAGAACAAACACTTCTAATATTTGTATGGAACCATAAATGACCCCAATAGCCAAAGTAATGTTGAAAAAGAAAACCAAAGCTGGAAGCGTCACAATTCCAAACTTCAAACTGTATTACAAATCTGTAATCATCAAGACAGCTATGGTATCGGCACAAAAATGAGCACATAGATCAAAGGTACAGAATAGAAAATCCAGAAATGGACCCACAGCTATATGGCCAACTCATTTTTGACAAAGCAGGAAAGAATATCCAACTGACAAAAGACAGTCTCTTCGGCAAATGGTGTTAGGAAAACTGGACAGCAACGTGCAAAAGAATGGACCTGGACCACTTTCTTACACCAGACACAAAAATAAATTCAAAACGGATGCAAGACCTAAATGTAAGACAGAAAACCATCAAAATCCTAGAGGAGAAAATAGGCAACAACCTCTTTGACCTTGGCCAGAGCAACTTCTTACTAGGCAGGTCTCTGGAGGCAAGGAAAACAAAAACAAACATGAACTATTGGGACCTCATCAAGATAAAAAGCCTCTGCATAGCAAAGGAAACACTCAACAAAACTAAAAGACAGCCGACAGAATGGGAGAAGATATTTGCAAATGACGTACCAGATGAAGGGTTAGCATCCAAAATCGATAAAGAGCTTATCAAACTCAACACACAAAAATATCATCCAGAGAAGAAATGGGGAGAAGACATGAATAGACACTTTTCCAAAGAAGACATCCAGATGGCTAACAGACACATGAAAAGATGTTCAACATGACTCATCATCAGGGAATACAAATCAAAACCACAATGAGATACCACCTCACACCTGTCAGAATTGCCATAATGAACAACTCAGGAAACCACAGATGTTGGTGAGAATGAGGAGAAAGGGAATAATTTTGCTGCTGATGGGAATGCAAACTGCTACAGCCACTCTGGAAAGCAGTATGGAGGTTCCTTAAAAAATTAAAAATAGAACTACCCTATGACCCAGCAATTGCACTACTATGTATTTATCCAAAGGACACAAAAATGCTGATTCAAAGGGGCACATGCACCCAATGTTTATAGCAGCACTATCAAAATAGCCAAAGTTTGGAAAGAGCCCAAATGTCCATTGACTGATGAACGGATAGAGAAGTTGTGGTATATATATAAATATGTAATGGAATATTACTCAGCAACTAAAAAGAATGAAATCTTGCCATTTGCAGCAACATGGATGGAACTAGAGTGTATTACGCTAAGCAAAATTAGTCAGAGAAAGACAAGTATCATATGACTTCACTCATATGGAATTTAAGATACAAAAAATATGAACATAAAGGAAGGGAAGGAAAAATAATATAAAAACAGGGAGGTGGACAAACCACAAGAGACTTAAATATAAACTGAGGGTTGCTGGAGGGGTTTTGGGTGTGGGGATGAACTAAATGGGCAAGGGGTACTAAGGAGGACACTTGTTGGGATGAGCGCTGGGTGTTATACGTAAGTAATAAATCACTAAATTCTATTCCTGAAATCATAATTACAACATATGTTAACTAACTTGGATGTAAATTAAAAATAATAATTAAAAATGAATTAATCTATTTAAAAAAAGATATGTGTGTGTGTGTGTGTGTGTGTGTGTGTATACACACACAATGGAATATTACTCGGCGATCAGAAAGAATGAAATTTTGCCATTTGCAATAATATGGATGGAACTAGAGTGTATGACACTAAGTGAAGTCAGTCAGAGAAAAATAAATTCATATGATTTCACTCATGTGGAATTTAAGAAACAAAACAGATGAACATAGGGGAAGGGAAGGAAAAATACGATACAAAGAGAGAGGGAGGCAAACCATAAGAGAGTCTTCAATACAGGGGACAAACTGAGGGTTGTTGGAGGGGTGTTGGGTAGGGGGATGGGCCAAATGGGCAAGAGACACTATGGAGGACACTTGTTGGGATGAGCACTGGGTGTCATATGTAAGTGATGAACCACTGAATTCTACTCCTGAAATAATGATTACACTGTACGTTAACTCGGATTTAAATTTTTAAAAAGGTAATTGATTATTAAAAAGGTAATTATTATGAGCAGCAAGATAGCAAGCCTCAGCGCACTTTGCAACCCTTTGCTTGAACCAACACTTACTCACAACTGATTGGCCAAAATAAGTTAATGACTGGGCTCAGAAACAAGGGGTGAGATCATCAATATAGTCAACCTACCATCGTTCCCAAACCGTCTCCTATGGAGACCAATGTCCCACAGATGCTTTAAGATGTTCCAAAAATGGGTTCTATGGTCATACAAATTTGTGAAACGCTGTGTATTATATCTTCCGGGTGAGTCCTAGTCCTCATTAATTATTAAAGACTCTGAGAATTCCCATATCTGTTTACCCTGGTTTAATTGTTCTCTGCCACACTCATTTAGTCATGAACACACTAATCACACAAAACTTTCAAACACAGCTTACCCAAGTATTCCCTGAATCCAAGTATTCATACCAAGTTATGAAAACTCCTTGTAATAGTTACATTATAATAGAGAGATTTAGGTGACCCAGCAGTTTTCATGGCACCGGTAATATAAACTGCTCATGGTAGTTATTTTCTCTATTCCTAGACGAGAAAAGAAAAACAAGAAGAGTTCAGCAAGACCCACAGAAAGAGAATGGCAAAGCTGGGATGCATATCCACATCTGCCTGCACACCCATCATCTTTTTATCTCCCTACCGTCAATGGTGGAATGTCAGGCACCGTGACAAAGGGCAGGGGAGGCAGCGCATGACGATAGTCTAGTACTTGAAGAATGTTTGCTTTAGTCCTGGCTTTGCCACTACATGATCTTGAGCGGGTCACCACCTTCTTAATAGAGTATATTGGAAACACCATTCTTTTTGCTCCCTTGTAACTCCAAGAATCTGGAAAATATTTTGATGAACAGCTCATTGGGACGTAAGAATCCTCTGAGGCATTCCCATCTGCCACCATAAAAATGACCTAAAACTTACTGCCTTGTCATTAATCTGGTCCTGAACATAACAGATTCATTTTTTCATCTGTTTATTTCAATCACTTAAGATATTCAAAATATCCTTCCAGCCTGAAACTCTTCCCTTGCCCTTTCTAATTTTCCAGTGAAGTCTCGATGATGTATTCCAGTGAGGGCATATTAATATTCTGAGGAAATACAATACCTGTGCTGCAGACACTAATTTTAGAACATTCATCACTGAGGATGGTTTTCTTCCTCCTGTCCTAATTTTTTTTTTTTTTTTAGGTTGTCAGCCTGTTGGACTACGTTAAGCTAGGTGGTGACTTTCCTTTATTAAACATTTCTTTCCTGAGGGCTTGCCCTTTGTTAGGACTGGCAGGAGGCCCAAAAAAGGGAGAACCTAGAGCCCTGGGACGCTCTAACCTTGCTCTCTAACTAAGGAGATAAAACTTCGAGCAATAGGAGACCACACAGAAAGCACCAACGGAACAGCGGAAACAAGGTCACTTTGTCAGGAAAGCTATTTTACTGTCATGGAATCCATCTTGGCTTTATCTCACCCTCGTGCTGAGGCAATAAGGTGAACTGGTCTCAAAATCACTTCCAACTCTATGATCTAATGTCTGGTTTGGGTACAGCAGCACCCACAGCACCACACGAGGCATTCGATGAAATACTTTGTCTTGCGGGCATTATCTAAACTACATTTGAGTCTCCTGTCTCCGGAAAAAGCAGTATGACCCCTAACCTTTTATTGCCACCAGCTGAACAGTACATACTAGGATTGTGCTGGGAGCAGTAACCACCAGAAGTCTCGGCTCCAGAAAGCTGCCTGGATCTGGTTATGGAAGGTTCCAGGAGTGAAGCGGCCAGCAACAGGAGTGGCTCCAGGGGCAGCGGCCAACTTGAGTACAACCCACTGGCCAGTACTCCTGGAGGATGTGACACGACATCGGGTTTTCAATGGCAACAATGGCACGAGCTGCCCGCAGAGCTTCTCCCAGGCTGTCTTCAGATTTATGGTGCAGATGCCGTATGCAGATATCCTTTTGTAGATATCTGGAAGTCAAGGTTGGTGCCATCTGAGCAGGCTTCCTGCTGCAAGAAATTTCAGGACTTCCTCCTCCTTCATCTGTAGGACCTCAAGGGCTCTGGACATTGTCAAAGTTTCCCTTTAACTTATGACAGAAACTCAGGACAACCCTGTGTGGACCCCTCTCTAGGTGATGGGGAAAGGCTCCTTATCCCTATTTAAAGGCTGAGTAAACAGATGCACAGAGATGTTTGTAACTTGACCACGATCACTCCGCTACTCCAAGGCAGGACTGGACAAGTTCCGGAATGCTTTGCTCACCTGCTGGTTCTTTGAAAGAAATGAGAGAGTTTGGTATTAACCAAGCGCCTCTAGTGGCCCAGAGCTCTCCAAAGTAACAGAACCAATACAAAGGAGACACATACATGGAGAGAGAAAGAGAAGAAGGCCATGTAATTACAGAGGCTAGCAAATTCAACATTTGTAGGGCAGGTCAATGGGCAAGTAATTCAGGGTGATGTTGCCATCTTGCCACTGAAAACTGCAGAGCAGGCCAGTGGGCTGGAAACTCAGGTAGAATTTCTATGTGGCTGTCTTGATGCAAATTCTTCTTCTTTGGGAAAGCTATCTTTACCCTTGATTCCTTTAGATTGGATGGAGAATAATATTCTTTTCCTGAAAATCTGATTTAAACATTAATACATCTAAATAATACCTTCACGGCAATACCAAGACTAGTGTTTCACCAAACTCTAGAGCACTAGACAGGGCACAACAACCTATTCGAGTTGACACTTAAAATTAACCATCACCCCAAGAAACAAGAGTAAGGCAGAAGTATTGTTCTTAGCATCCACTGAGTGATCAAAGGGAAGCTGGCCCTTTCAAGTCCAGCAGGAAGGAGACACGGCGCTCAGTGCATCAAAAACAAGAACAAAGTAGTGGGAAAGGCACAAAGTGGATTAGCACAGAGACTAGAAGGAAAGTGTCGAAAGCCAAGCACATTCAGAGAAGGGAGGCAGAGGGAAATGATACCCCTGGGTAGGGGCAGCCCATGACACTGCACGAATAAGCCAACCAATATGGCTTCCTTCCTTGAAATACATGCTTGCGAATTAGATCCGACTTGTTTTAGATAAGTCTCCGTGTTAACAGATAAGGTGTGGCACAGTCATGGAAATAATGTGGTTTTAAAGAGCTCTGGAAACCTGCTTCCCATCTAAAATTCCTCTTCTCTCATCCCGAATGGCTTTTAAGGGTGTTCATTGATGGTAAGCACATGAAC
Organism: Prionailurus bengalensis; assembly: GCF_016509475.1. Lineage (NCBI taxonomy): Eukaryota > Metazoa > Chordata > Mammalia > Carnivora > Felidae > Prionailurus > Prionailurus bengalensis. The sequence goes on from NC_057343.1 coordinate 27,560,589, forward strand.
ATACGTGCTGAGCTCTTGCAAATGTTCCATCTCGAGACAAGCATGTGGGGCCTGAGCACAAGCTAACAAGCTTTCTTTGCAAGAGGGATTTCCACTGCCTACAATCCCTTCTCGTGCTGTCTGCATCCCTGGCTTGGTTTCAGAGATTTTATGTTGTTGAGGTTTTCTTGGTTTTGTTTAATATGTTTTTCCCCTAATAAAAATGATTGGTGGAGAGAGGTCCTGAGTGCTGCAAAAATACACTGTAGGATGTTATGTATTAAAAACTGGCTTGGGATCCAGGTGTCAGCTTCTTATTCCAATTCAGTTTGGAGCTAGTTCCAGTGCTCTTTGCTATGTTCAGACTGGCCTCTGGAGAGCAAAATGTCCATGTGTAGTGGTTTTGTGAAATGCTTAAGTGGTACAAGAAAAAAAAAAAACCCAAACAGATAAAGGAGATGACTCCGTTGTTCAAGAGAGAGATTGTAATCCCAAAATACATTCCCATTTCTCTTCCTTTGCCATCTGACTTAGGGCACTGAAGTACTCTGTGCCTCAGTTTATCCACCAGCAATACTCAAATGGCTAATAACCTTTGCTGTCTTCTTCCTACCTAATAAGTCATAAATCAGGATGCTGGAACACTTTGTAATCTTAAAGAAATATAAATCAAGCACAGTGAAATATAGAAACCATCAATATCATCACCTTCGGTCAAAAGCAGGATTTAAATTCCAGGCTCCAGTGATAAAAGGCCAGTGGGTGGATATGCTGTCAGTCGGCCCATAGCTCTTGTCTCCATGTTTCACATGTTCACCTTCAGATCAACGAGTCTTTAGTGAAAGACGACCTCACAGTACAGTAGCATTGTTATAATAGCAGATTGACAAAAATGGAGACAGATGGCTACTCAGTGGCAGGTTTTTCAAATGAATTTATTGTTTATGAAATGTGCTAGATTGATGGCACCCGTGACTGAGTCTGCCACTTAAAAGGAGAGATCAAGGGGGACAAGGACAATGACCCGGGCAGCTTCTCCCTAATTCCCCTACCCAATCTCAGGCAAGAGGCTTGGGCTAGCTGCCGAGTCTCCAAAAGGGAAACAGTATTTGGACTCATGGCGACACCCACTGTGGAACAAGAGAACAGATGCAGCCCCGTTTATTCCTCACGTTGGCAGAGAAAATGCCAGTGACTGCCAGTGTGAGGATGGGAGAGAGATCAGGGCCCTTCTCCTGGTTATTGTCTTGTGTTCATTTCTTGGGAAATAGCATGGGGCAGGGGTTGAGAGAATGCATTCCCCCAGATGGGAGCACCAAGTGAATTGGTAATGTACACAGTCATTACAGCATAATGGTTAAAGAGATGGGGACTGTTCCCATCAAATCCCCCGAGGTTTGACAAGTTCCAACCATCATTTCTTCCAATTTCACACAATCTTTAGCCAGTCCTCCCAGGCTTCAACTGAGTTTTACGATGTCCTTCTTTCATAACATCAAAGGATCTCTGCCAATCCCAAATGGCCCAATTCTGTTTTCTGAGCTATTTTCTTGAAGGAGGCTCCAATTTCAGTAAAAGACTCCAGTGTGGTACTCTCCCTTGGCACTTTTGAGGCACCTCTAGCACCTTTTGTCAGGCACTGTGAGTCAATGCCATAAAGAGAAATCACATCCCAGTAAAAGTGACTGTAAACGAAGGAAAGCTAGGTCTTACAAGTGCCGACCTGCTGAGAGCTTCCATGATGTTCCCTCTGCTGGTTGACCTGTTCTGCTGTCTTTTCCTGACACACAAGGCCAGTGTTGAATAGTTTATGACTGTAACCTTAAGAAACATTCTGGTTTGATGCTCAAGAGACAGAAGGCATGTAGACCATGTACTCTGAAGCCTCAAATACCACCCCCCGCCATAGTCCCCATCTGAGGGGCTCGCCATACGCGGGACACTGGCCCTGATAAGGCCCAGTACAAAGGTTCTACATGCTGTGCTGGGGCCTCTGCTGGAGGTAGCCAGCCAGTCCTGTCAGAGCCCTTCTTGAAAGGCTGGACAGTGGGATCTACAGAGAGAGCCATCGGAAAGGAAGGACTCCAGAAACCAAGAGATACTCCCAGACCAGGCACCAAGCAGAAGCTGTGAAGCTGGTGGAGCACAAGAAGTCAGTCAATGGGAACAGCAGAGGCGGACCACAACTGCTGTCATCCCAGTGATGGAGCAGATCAAGGAACAATCTCTCCTGCTCTCCTAGCTGAGTGACCTTGCATGAAGCCTGGCTCCACGGCTAATGAGCTGGTTTCCAGTCTCCCCGGCTTTCCGCGTGTACTTGGTGTTCCTTAACTGACTTCACCTCAGTAGGCCTGCATCGCACAGGCACCTAAGCGGGTATCATCTCACTGCAGCCAGGTGAACTAAATGTGAGGGTCAGTGTACCCACCTTGATGTGGATTTATAACAGATATCTTTAGTGCTAGCGAATCTCCTAGGCAGCGTGCAGTTAGAGGAGGATTTACTGTGCACTTCTTTATTCAGGCATTCAGTAGTCTTGAATTTCTACCACGTGCTAAGCAACGTGCCGAGTACTACAGATACAAAGAAAAGTTAGAGGTGGGCGATGGGCATTGAGGAGGGCACCTGTTGGGATGAGCACTGGGCGTTGTATGGAAACCAATATGCCCATAAATTTCATATTTAAAAAATCATAATAATAATAAATACAGCTTTAAAAAAAAGTTAGAAAGGGATCTCAATCTCAAGAGCATTCGCAGAGCTTGAACTAAGTCCCCGGTCAGAGATTACGGAACAAACTCTGCTGTTCAAGAAACGCTGCCATTGCCAATGAACCAACATAAGCACAAAAGGGTTTAGCTGTACCACCACCTGAGAAGAGAAAATTAGAGTTAAACGTCTAAAGCAAATTATTGAAAGGTTGCCTCTTCGACTCGAGTCCCAACAAAAATAAAGGATCAGCAGAAAAAAGATGAAAACACTGAAATAGCGCAGGAACACTGTCTTGTGGTATGTTTCGGATACAAATGCAATTCCAACCTGCCCAGATTTGGTCAGCAGGCGGGAGAAAGAGGGCCACGTACGTTCCTGTTGAGATTCAGGGGAAGCCTGGTCAGGAGAAAAATACAAAATGACTGCTTCCCCTGGGAATATTCTAAGGAAGGAAAGAGCTGCTGTTAGCGCGCGCCCCCCCCCCCCCCACAATGCTTTTGTGTAAATTAAAACAAGATGCGTCCTCTGGGCTGACAAAGACCCGTGCCAGCGCTTGTGCCTGGGCAAGCAGGGCATACGATATATTTCTGCCCTCATCTCTCCTCTCCTCAAGGTGTCCTTGTGCAGTCAACAACCTACAAACCTTTTACGTGGCAGAGAGAAGGGAGGAAGCAGAGAGACAAACAGGGGCAAGAGCGTCATGCAGAGAGAAATAGAGACTGAGACGGAGACCATGAAACGGAGAGGGAAGGATGAAAAAAGGGAAGAGGAGGACAGGCAGAGAAGGGAGGGAAGGGAAGATAAGGGGACACTCACAAGAAAGAGTGAGACACAAAGAGAGAGAGAAAGGGGGCCAGATGTTTGATATTTGTTTCTCCACGGCCATTCAACGCTTGGTAGTGATGGAGAAACCAAGCCACGTAGCTTCTTTAATACATTCCATTCGGTTTACATCAGCACACCTGTCTTGAGGGCTGACTTGTGATGCACTGTGGTTGAAGCTTCGAAACAAAGCTGGATGACCAGCTCCCCGTCCTAAGTGGCCTACTGCTGGGGAGAACAGAGACTAAAATAAAATGTCTACCAACCACTCTGAGAGCACCAAGGCACACATGATTCATTCTGACCAGAAAGACCCATTTCAGGCAAGGTACTGGAGGTCTCATAACTTCGCCAGGCAACTGAAAAGTCGAGCCTTGACCAGAACGAAGCTAACCACCCGACCACCGCCCCCAAGCCCTCACCAATCAACCAACCAACAGAACCCTTGCCTGTAAGGCACATATTACTGAGATGGATAGTTGCCGGAGGCTTAATAAAAGTGCCAGATGTCTCATCAAGCATTTTTGAGTATCATGGTTTTCTGTTAAAAACAGAAACAGCTGGGGCGCCTGGGTGGCGCAGTCGGTTGGGCATCCGACTTCAGCCAGGTCACGATCTCGCGGTCCGTGAGTTCAAGCCCCGCGTCAGGCTCTGGGCTGATGGCTCAGAGCCTGGAGCCTGTTTCCGATTCTGTGTCTCCCTCTCTCTCTGCCCCTCCCCCATTCATGCTCTGTCTCTCTCTGTCCCAAAAATAAATAAACGTTGAAAAAAAAATTAAAAAAAAAAAAAAACAGAAACAGCTGATCTGATCCAACTCCTTCCACTAACACCACCACACACACGCACACAAAAGTCTCTCTCACCTACCCCATCTGCTATGTGGACTGATTTTGGAGATTCCTTTGGCAGTCTGGGATTCAAGAATCTTGGAAACATTTTTGGTTCTGGGGCGCCCGGATGGATCAGTTGGCTAAGTGTCCGACTTTGGCTCAGGTCAAGATCTCACAGTTTGTGGGTTTGAGCCCCGCGTTGGGCTCTGTGCCGACAGCTCAGAGCCTGGAACTTGCTTCAGATTCTGTGTCTCACCCTCTCTCTGCTCACCCCACCCCCCGACCCCACGCCCCTGCTCATGCTCTGTCTCTCAATAATAAATAAACATTAAAAGAAAAAAGAAACATTTTTGGTTTAAGATTCTCCAAAAACACCTTAAAATAACCCTGGTCACCATCAGTCCGGTTCCTTAACTGAGGAAATACCTAACAGCCAACTGAGAGCTAAGCCTTATGCATCTGAGTCCAGAATTCATTGATGTCTGCAGGAAGACAGACACTGCGAAAGGGAGGTGTGCTAAAAATAAAACCCACCTGCTGCATGCTGTTGTCACAGCTAGTGCCCCAAAGGTCATGTCCTCATTTTTTTTTCCTTTGGTTCTTCCAAGCATTCATTCAACACATATTTACTAAGTCCCTGCCTGAGTATTAAAGACTGAGTCAGACTCTACAGATAGAGCAGTGATGAAGAAAGAGGTAAATCCTGCCCTCCAGGAATTTCCAATCCCATTATACAAAGAATGACATGGTTACGTAATGATTTAGTAAGCAGTACTACGTGGTAACCACAAGTGTAACTGAGCCCCAGTACAGGACTCTAGGCAGGCATGTGTAACTGAGGTATCTGAGATATGAGAATAGAAGAGAGGTCAGCAAGACAGAGTGTTAGGAAAGAGACCAGGATGACAGAACAGCCACGTGGAAAGCATTGTGGCCAGCTGGCTCCCACGCCAATCACGAGAAGTAATGGGAAGGACGATGGAGGGGTTAAGTCGTTGGGGTCTGGAAGGCCAAGTGAAGGGTAACCTCTGTCTACTGTCCTTTAGACCGGGTCATGGTTTTGCTCTTGGTCTCAGTTGTCAAAAATCTAGAAATACGGGAAAGAAATACCTTATCTCTAGTGTGTGAGCTGGCTACAATGCATAGATCCATTCTAGAGATACCAACATAAAGAAGTTAACTCCTGAGTTCCAAGCCACAGGACTACACGAGACTCCAGTAGCCCTCTGTATTTCCCGGCTCCAAAGAGAGCTGCTGCACTACCCAATAGACCCTTCTGCTTCCGCTGGCAACAGATTCCATAGCTCCCAGTGTCTTCCATTAGCCTGAGCTTTCTGACAGCTCTCCCGAGGCTGCCCTCCTGCTCTGTGGGAATGTTCACATCGCCATTCCTTCTAAGAAGGTTAAATAGCACAAATGGCTTTATTATATCCTTTTTTGGGTCTATACTCCTGCCATTTAATCGTTTTAATTCCTTTCCTATTCATTAGAAAAGGGGAATGTTAGGAGAGGAGAATCTTGGAATTCATAGAAGTTTGAGTAATAGCCCTTAAAACATAAAAAGATAAAAAAGTATTTCAATTCTCTTCACTTTCCTTTCTCTAGTCAGATTCAACTAATGGCACACAATAGAGGGAGATGAGGTGTTCCTTTAACACTTACAATATGCAATTTGGCCGTCAGAGTAAGAAATAGGCAGAAATCTTTCTGTTTCTGAGATGGCTGGAATTTGAGGTGCAGTGTAGTCCAGAGATGAGTTCTGCTCTGCATTTCAACTCTGTTTAATCGGCAGTGGTGGTCGGGAACAGACTCTTGATGATTCTGAGACTATTCTGGTCTCAGCAGGCAGGTCTACTTGGTCAGCCAATGACAGGACTTGGGAGTAGTGAGTCACAGCAAATGTGACACACATTTCCCTACCCTGGCAGAGGGCTTAAGAGGACTCACGAGCTTTTGAACTAGACAGCCTGCAGGTGAGTTCTGGCTTAGCTACTTTACTAGGTTATGATCTTGAAATTGAAAGGTCACAGAAGATCAGAAGATCATACATCAGATCTTCAAGACCTCATCAGATAGGTTGCTACCATCTACTCTGACCAGGGGGACATTTTCCCAATCACCACTATCCTCTGCACACACACACGGTCACCCAAACAATAATAACCCATATTTTATTAGTTTGTGGCCCCATCTGCCACTGCAGGATCACCTGCCCTTTGGAAATTCTTCTCATTTCCAGTCTCCACAGGGTAGGTCTGTTTCTGCCAGTGACATTGGTCTGCCAGGCTTTAGGGATACTGCCACTGCCAGAAGTATCCCATTTCCCTCCAGAATTCGTTAGGACGAAGCAGTCCCCACCAGTCCCGCTATTTGTCTCACGGGTGCAGTGGGTACCATTGCTACTCTATCAGGTAACACTTCTTAGTACTGATCTGTGCTGTGATGTGCAGTGAAATAGGCATATTAGGTAGAATTTTAAGAATGATCCCCCATGACCATCACCTTTATGTCCCTTCCCTTTTGAGTGTGTGTGAAATCTGGAGACGGTGAGGAGACGTCACTCGTGTGATTGTTACCTTACAAGGCAAAGGAAAAATTATCCAGGCGGGCCTAATTTAACCTAATGAACCCTTTAAAAGCAGACCATTTTCTCCAGCTCATGGCACAGGGAGAAGTCAGAGAAAGATGAAGCACCAAGGATTTGATATACCATTGCTGGCTTGCAGACAGAGGGACAACATGGGGAGAAAGGCAGGTGCCCTCTAGAAATGAAAGGTGGCCCTGGCTAACAGCCAGAAAGAACACCAGGACATCAGTCCTTCAACCACAAGGAACTTGATTCTGTCAACAGCCTGAATGAACTTGGAAACAGATTCTTCTCTGGAGCCTCCAGGTAAGAGCCCAGACTGGCCAACACCTGCCTGGACTTCAGACCTGCAGAACTCTTGAGATTATAAGTGAGTGTTGATTTAAGCTGCTAAATTTTAGTAATGTGTTGCAAAGAAATGAAACTAATACATGGCGAAAGGGGAGAAACAGTTCTCTCTATTCAGTAGCCCCACAGCAGTGTTCTTGGGCACCCAAAATTTATAGTTCGGGAAAATGTGTCTTTCTGATTTCCAAGGGTCAGAGATGTACCCAATGGGCATTGGGCCCAACGGTAGTCATTACTCAATCTTTGAAATTATCCTTCTTAGCTACTGGTTAACACTCTGCAGGCCTTATTTATAATGAGCTCTTGTAGGAGACTTCCCAATTCCATGTTGAAGAGATGTATGGGTAATTTCTATTCATTAAACAGTGAGTGCCTATCACCTGCTGAGCTCTCTTCTAGGTTCTGATGATACAGAGGAAACACATCAAAGTCTTATCTCTCATAGACCTTGCATTTTCATGAGGAGTAAAGAGACGAACTAATACATAGCTATGTCAAGTGATGCCAAGTGTTACAAAGAAAAATAAAGGAGAGTAAGGGGATTAAGGGCAACCCAGGAGTGGAGAGAGCATTTTATACACAGTGGCCAGCAATGGCCTGACAGGGGAGCCATTTGAGCAGTTAAAGGTGAGCCATGCAGATAGGTGAGGCAGAAGAGATTCTAAGTGTGCGAGTGCTGAGGTGGGAGAGTGCTTGGTATAATCTGAGGACTGACATTGCTGGAGAGGAATGAGCAAGGAGGAAAGAAGAAGAAAATGAGGTCAGTGAAGTATCAGGGGCTAGATCATGGGGGGCCCTGGGGGCCACTGAAGAACTTTGAGTTTTGCTCTGAATGAGATGGAAAATTTTGGAGGGATTTAAACAGAGGAGTCACCATGGGACTTGCATTGCTGTGGCAGAGAGGAGCCAGAAGGGAGAGAGCAACTTAGTGGGCCAGTGAACTAAGAGGTGATGGGGGTTTGCTGGGGAGGCAGCAATGGAGACACCGAGAAGCTGCTAGATTTTGGATTTATTAGAAGGTGATGTTGACAAGATTTGTGGATGAGTTGGATATGGAGTGTGAAGGAAAGAGAAGAATCAAGAAAAATACATGCCTATGTCTGAACTCCAGCCGTGGATGTGACTTAAGTTCCTTCCCAGGAGATACCTCATGCTATCAGTTCTGTTCTACCCGCTCTCTGGGTGCCATCCCCACATTCTAGAAGCCCAGTGGTTGTGATGTCCAGGCTTAACTTGAGATCCTTGCATTGGTAAATAAAATTCTGGACACAGCCAAGTTTGTGTTGGGAGACAAAAACCCAGGTAAGGCGAAATCTTCCAAGGAATAAAGATCCTGACCTAGCAATCAGCCTGTACCTTGTTTAACATGAAAAGGCAGAAAATACCATGGCATTTTCGTTCCACAGCCCCTAATTCCAACAGACTTATGCATTTTTCTCCAGCTCATAAGTATGGTGTTAAATCTCAGCCTGAGTGTGAAATCTGGAACCCAGTCCTAAGACATCCTGGGTACCAGTTAAAGAACTGGTCCAAGCAGTATTTTCTGGGCTCTGTAACATTTCGACCCAATCACTGTTTTTTGTATATGAACAGAGAACAAGTCCTGGAGTTTTCCTGGCATGAAAACCACATATGGTCTCTGCATGTAGGGCATCACTTTATAAATAAGAAGTATTAATAAAAGAAAATCTTTTATACAGCTAAAAATAGCTAGTTTAGACAAGGTGGTGTATACCCATTCTCCCGATGCCTCCCCTACTAAGTACAAGTATAAAAGCCAAAAATGATGGGGCGCCTGGGTGGCTCCATTGGTTAAGCATCCAACTTCAGCTCAGGTCATGATCTCATGGTTTGTGAGTTCGAGCCCTGTGCTGGGCTCTCTGCTGTCAGCACAGAGCCTGCTTCGAATCCTCTCTGCCCTTCCCCATTTCGTTCACACGTGTGCTCTCTCTCTCAAAAATAAATCAACATTTTTTAAAAATGGTGCAACAGGCACCAAAAGATTGCAAAACGTGGTAAGGAGGAGCCCAGCTGATTTGGGAATCCAGGACCTGAGGAACAACATCTTGCTCCCCCCCCCCCAACTCAAAATAGGAAGGCCATCCAGACACAGAACCCCCAATCTCCAACCTAGCAGCAGAAGGCCTCCCAGGCTATTCCTCCCTGGAAAAGACAGGAAACCCTCTGACAACAAAGGAGGATCACTGGAAACCCACCAGAAATGGCCAGGAAGCACTCTCCTTCCTTGCAGGCCTCACTCTCCTTTCCCTCCCAAACATACCCAGAAACACATAGCAGGAGAGGGCGAGCTGCAGTAGGTAGCCAGTCCTGCCTTCTGAGACTCCCCTCCCCCACCCAGGGACAAAGCTGATGGGAGAAGGATGAGAGAAAGGGGTAGTCACAGAAACTGAGCTGATAGAAAGAACACGAAAAAGGCTCATTGAAAACTAAAGAGCTGAAACAAACTTTAGCTCATAAGTGATTCTGGTATTTTTACAGCGAAGGATTAATAGGATAAGCTGGCATATACGGTGGGATTGAGCCGTGGAGCCAATAAAAAGGTCTCTGCAGAAGATTTTATCTAGAAATTGAGATGTCCAGGTAGGGTTGCCAAGCAGTGAAAGCCCTTAACCTTGGCTTTATATTTTAAACGCAGGCAGATTGAGGTTAAAATGAAATACACAATTTTATTGGTATACAGGAGCAAGAAAGGGACATTGGTCTGTATAAAGCTCTAAACTAAAATTTGATTTTCGGCTAAGGTGCTTTGGGGGAATACACATAAAAGAAAAAAGGCTTTCAAATAAAATTGAAATATGCTTTTGAATGACAGGGTAGTAGTACCCTGGATTCAGGGTAGTAGACTACTCTTACAAGCCAAATTTAAATATGAAAACAGACCATTTCATTAATTAGGGCAGAATTCAGGGTGCTGGGGATACCAGGAAAATTTTTAGCCAAGACGATCAGTGAATAACTTTGGAAAGTCCCCAAACCCTCCATATCTGAAGCAATGAAAAAAGTAAGTTCCACGGTTTTCTGAAACTAAGCTAGAGAAAAAAGAGTGGTGACGGGGTAGAGAAAATGTTAGTTCCTCAACATTTGAAAGAAAACAGAAGCCAGATGGTACCAATTGAATGTTCATGCGCCAAATTCCTCTTTTGAAATCCTAACCCCCAGTTTGAAGGTTAGGCCTTTGGAAGGTGACCAGATCATGAACATGGAGCCCTCGTGAACGCGATTAGTGCCCTTAAGAAAAACACCCCAGACAGTTCTCTTGCGCCTTCCACCTCATGAGGTTAACGCAAGAAGACAGCCATCTATGAACCAGGAAGTGACCAGACACGGTGTCTGTCAGCAATTTGATCTTCGACTTTCCACCCTCCACGACTGTGAGAAATAAATATTTCTTGTTCAAGCCACCCGTTCTATGACATTTTTGTTACAGCAGCCCAAATGGACTGAGACATCAGATATGAGAAACTGGTTAAAGAGGAGTTCAAGAATCTGAAATATAACATCCCCTATGGAGGTGCCGTAAATCAGTCAAGTAACCAATTGTCCCTCTTCAGCCTTTCTCTCTGAAGATAAGATCCTCTGCCAATGACGTACTCTATAAATAAAAGGGGAGGAAATTGGTTCTCTCTCTTTTTTTTTAAGTTTATTTATTTATTTATTCTGAGAGAGAGAGCAAGATCAGGGGAGGGGCAGAGAAAGAGAGAGAGAGAAAGAATCCCTGTCAGCTTGGAGCTCCACGCAGGGCCCGAACCTACGAACCGTGATCAGCACCTGAGCCAAAACCAAGAGTCAAGACACTCAACCAAGTCACCCAGGCACCCGAAAAAATCAGTTCCTATGAGAGCTTTCAAGAAGAGAATTCCCCTAACAATACTCAGATGCTTTCAAAACAAAAATTTTAACTAATAGAAAGGATACATTCCTTTCACGATGAAAAAGACTCAAAAAATAGTTTCTACTTCTGAAGATAAAGAACTGATTCAATCACTAGAACTCGAAGACCACCAAAGCTTCCAGGGTTGAAAACTGCATCAACTAGTGAGAAGACAACCAGAGCCGGGAAGCTGATGGTCCCCTGGAACATCATGAAGATGCTCAGCGTCACCTCTCCAGCAACCTCCTGTACGGATCCCAAGTGTCTTTGCCTTGATTTCTTCGTGTGAAATATAGGAACTAAATCTTTACAACTGTAAAGAATCTCCAGCTTGCTGGAGACTTTGTGTTAAAGTTTATATAATCTGCTAGATTAAAGACGACCTTTAGGATGATCTTTTGTGACGCTTTTTCTTGATTATAGAAATAGTACACACTCAACATAAAAAAACTTTTGAAAACCACAAAAAAAAAAAAACATATAAAGAAGAAAAAATAAAATACAACCCTCAGATATAATGTACATGGTGACTACAGTTAAAAGTGCTATATGGGATATTTGAAAGAAGTTAAGAGCATAGATCTTAAGTTATTGTCATCACCAAGAAAAGAAACATTTTTTTTCCTTTTTTTATTTTTCTATCTATATGAGATGATAGATATTAACCACATTTACTGTGGTAACCAATTCACAATATATGAAAGTCAAGTCATTATGCTGTAACACCTTAAACTTATCCTGTGCTGCTTGTCAGTTATATCTCAATAAACATGGGGGGAAATCCATCAAACAAAAAAAACTCTTAATCTTCCCAGAGTTAAGTGCATTTAAAATTTCTTTTCATCTTTCTATTATTTTATCTCTGAAGACATACCTTTTTTAAAAATTAAAATCATGCTATTTGAAAAGTGTAATATTCTGTGTTCTCCTTTACCTTTTCATAAATTGTTTATGTTTATTCTTTTGTTTTTTATTTTAAAAACTTCTTTAAAAATTTATTTTAAAATGTACTTAAAATTTTAAATAGTTTATTTTTATTTATTTATTTAAAACTTATTAAAAACTTATTTAAAAACTTATTAAAAATTTATTTAAAAAACTTTTGTTTTTTATTTAATTCTTTTTTAATGTTTATTTATTTTTGAGAGAGACAGAGACAGAGTGTGAGCAGGTGAGGGGCAGAGAGAAAGGGAGACAGAATCCGGAACAGGCTCCAGGCTCTGAGCCATCAGCCCAGAGCCCCATGCGGGGCTGGAACTCACGGATCACGAGACCATGACCTGAGCCGTAGTCGGACGCTTACCCGACTGAGCCACTCAGGCGCCCCACGTTTATTCATTTTTTGAGACAGAGAGACAGAGTGTGAGTGGAGGAGGGGCAGAGAGAGAGGGTGACACAGAATCCCAAGCAAGTTCCAGGCTCTGAACTGACAGCACAGAGCCCGAAGAAGGGCTCGAACTCATGGACTGTGAGACCGTGACCTGAGTTGAAGTCAGACGCTTAACAGACTGAACCACCGGGCACCCCTCCTTTACCTTTTTTTAAAATGTTTATTTATTTTTAAGAGAGAGAGAGGGAGATCATGAGCAAGGGAGGGGCAGAGAGACAGCGAAACAGAGGATCCAAAGTGGGCTCTGTGCTGACAGCAAAGAGCCTGATGCAGGACTCGAACCCAGAAACCATTAAGATCACGCCCTGAGACATAAGTCAGGCACTTAACTGACTGAGCCACCCAGGCATCCCTCTCCTTTATTTACCTTTTATTTTCTCATATCAGTAAATACTTTCCAAAACATGATTTTGAATCATCACATATTATCTATTCTACCTTATAGATGTACCATAATCATTGAATAGTTTACAATAAATTTTCCTATTAAATGTTGTCCTGAACACTGTCGTATACAAAACTCTTTTCTACATCTCTAATAATTTCTTTCTGATTTGTTCACAAAATTGAAATTGCTGGGCAAAAGAGTATAATTTGTTTAAGGCCATGGGTTAACTGGCACACTAATTTTTAGACAGATATACTAAATTACACTCTAATCAGCCATGTGTAAGAATGCCTACTTCACCAGATCCTTGAGAGAACAGAATCTTAACAAGTTTGTGAGTAGGCTTCTGTTTCCACAATTGGCTAACTAAACTGTTTATAAAAACCTTGTACTTGGGGCACCCGGGTCGCTCAGTTGGTTGAGAATCTGACTCTTGATTTTGGCTCAGGTCATGATCCCAGGGTCATGGGATCAAGCCCTGAGTTGGGCTCCGAGCCGAACGTGGAGCCTACTTAAGATTCTCTCTCACCCTCACACTCTGCCCCTCCCCTGACCTGCCCCCCCCCCATCTCTCTAATTAAAAATAAAAAACCTACCTGAGAATAACCAGAAATGCTGGATAAAATATATTAAAAGAAATATTTTTAAAGACATGAAACCTACTGAGAAAATGAAACTTGCAGGGATAAGATAGGGAAGAGGAGAAAAAAAAATTTAATGTAAATTTAGGGTCACTTGTACAGGTATGGCTATTATTGACATTGAAAGCGACAGTGTCAGCTAAGAGGCTAAGGGTAGAGCTTTAGCAGTCAAAACTTGGAAAAGACTACGGAGGGACTCCAGTAAACACCCTAGGCTTTCAGGATTGGGAGCCTAAAAGGCCCAAGGTTTAAGGGTGAACCAGAAATAGACCATAGCTCACAAACACTTACATCCAACGTGATTGGATTAAGGTGATCAGTTTCCTGGCTTAAATGCCTTACAGAAGCAAAATAAATCCTCTCTGAAGGAAGACAGCATAATCCAAAGCCACAAATCATCTCTACCATTTTTCATACAGAATATCTGACGCTTAATAAAAATATTACTAAGTATATAAGATAAAAATGGAGAGAAAAAAATGAGAAACAGACCATAAAAACAGAGCAACAAGAAAATCCAAAAATTGTATAGATCATAGATTGATATGTTCATGAAACAAGATAAAAGCTAAAACTAGAAAACATTAAAAAGGAAATCAAATTAGTATCCTAGAGTTGAAAAATATAATAACTGAAATTTTAAACTCAATACATGAACAACCTAAAACAACCCAAACACTGATCAATAGATGTACGATAAATAAAATGTGGTAACGTTTACAAACTATTATTCAAAGAGAAAAAGAAATAAAGTACTGACACATGGTACAACATGGGCAAATCTTGAAAACATTGTGCTAAGTGAAATAAGCCAGCCACACATTGTATGTGAAAATCATATAATCACATATCGTATGATTCCACTTATATGAGAAGTCCAGAACAGGCAAATCTATAGAGGCAGAAAGTAGACTAGTGGTACCTGGGGGTAGGCAAGGTAGGAGATTGTAAGAGGATAGCTAAGGAGCACAGGGTTTCTTTGGAGGTTATAAAAACGACCTGAAAACGATTGTGGTATTATTTATGAATCCTGGAGCCTGTGCTAGAGGGGCAGGGATTGTTAGGCGACTTCTCCAAAAACAAAACAAAAAAAAAACTGGCAGGCTCCATTTCCTTCCCCCACCTCCCAGCCTCTATACCTAGACGACGACAGAAAGCAACACAGCGCCAACACTCTCCACCTAACTCGGGAACAGCGCACCCTGCCCTTGACCACTTCTGTAGACGCCACTCCTCCGGCCAGGTCTCCTCCTACAGCAGACCCAGCAAAACTTGCCAACACCGCACGCCCCACCCCTGTGCTCTACTGCAGATCCGCCCACTCCAACCTCGCAGCAGTTTTCTAAAGCGGATCGGGGTCCCCTCTTAACAGCAGACCTGCCCAAACCTTGCTCACGCCACACGCCCCCACATTCTCCTGCCGACCTGCCTCTTCCAATATAGACTTGGCCAGAGCCCATCCAGAGTGCTACCACAAGCCTGACACTGTGTTCGCAGTCCCAACAGGGGCGAGGACTCCTCCGAAGTGACTCCTGCCCCAGGGAGAGAAGATAACCACAAGCACTAGTCTGACTGTGGCCCCAGCAATGGGCTGGAGGGCAGATACCTGGTCTGACTGAGACCGAACCCACCGACAAACGGTTCTCAGGGACAGTGGCCCGTGATTCCAACTACTGCATCTCTGGCCAATGCCTGGTCTGACTCAACCAAAGCCCCAGGAAGCCCCAGACTGGACCACTCACAACACAGGGACCAAATGCTGCTCACAACAGGCAAAAAGGGCCATTACAGATTGGACTGAAGGCAAAAGTGGCTCAGCCACGATAGTGAGGCTCAGACAACACATACAAGAGATACTCCTGAAGCACCAGGTTCTGGTGAAGAGGGAACACTGCACTTCAGGGCACTAAACGGCCTCTTTTTCATAAGGCCACTACTCTTTTTTTTTTTTTTTTTTTTTTTTAATTTACATCCAAGTTAGTTAGCATATAGTGCAACAATGATTTCAGGAGTAGATTCCTTGATGCCTCTTACCCATTTAGCCCATCCCCCCTCCCAAAACCCTTCCAGTAACCCTCTGTTTGTTCTCCATTTTTAAGAGTCTCTTATGTTTTTGTCCCCCTCCCTGTTTTTTATTATTTTTGCTTCCCTTCCCTTATGTTCATCTGTTTTTATATCCTAAAGTCCTCACATGAGTGAAGTCATATGATATTTGTCTTTCTCTGACTAATTTCTCTTAGCATAATACCCTCTAGTTCCATCCATATAGTTGCAAATGTCAAGATTTCATTTTTTTTGATTGCCAAGTAATACTCCATTGTATATATATACCACATCTTCTTTATCCATTCATCCATCAGTGGACATTTGGGCTCTTTCCATACGCTGGTTATTGTTGAGAGTGCTGCTATAAACATTGGGGTGCATGTGCCCCTTCGAAACAGCATACCTGTATCCCTTGGATAAATACATAAGGCCACTACTCTTAAGAACAGGAGACATAGCTGACTTTCCTAACACAGAGAAATAGATACAGGAGAGTCAGACAAAGTAAGAACATAGAACATGAAAGAACAGGACAAAAATCACAACAATAGGAATAAGCAAAACAGAGATAAGTTATAGGCCCTTCAGAGAATTTAAAGTAATGGTCATAAAGATACTCACTGGACTTGAGGAAAGAGTGGAGGACCTCAGTGAGACTGTTAACAGAGACAGAAAACAAAAAAAATAACCAACCGGAGATGAAGAACTCAATAACTGAAATTATAAATATACTCAATGGACTAAATAGATTAGAGGAAGCAGAATGGATCAGTGACCTGTAGGACAGAGTATTGATAAACAGTCAAGATGAAAAGGAGAGAGAGAAAAAAATAATAAAAAGATGAAAACAGAGAACACAGCAACATCATCAAGTGTAATAACATTCACATTACAGGGATCCCAGTAGAAGAACATATGGAAAAAGGAGAAAATTAATTTAAAGAAATAATAGCAGAAAACTTCTCAAATCTAGGGAAGGAAACAGAAATCCAGATCCAGGATGCATAAAGAGCCCCCAACAAAATCAACCCAAGGAGGTACACAACCAAGGCACATAGTAATTAAAGCGACAAAAAGTAATAGAGAATTATAAAAGCAGCAATGGAAAAGAAAACAGTTACATACAAAAGAAACCCCATAAGGCTATCAGCTGATGTTTTCAACAGGACAGAAGGGAGTGGCATGATATAGTCAAAGAGCTGAAAGGAAAAAACCTGCAGCCAAGAATACTCTATCCAGCCAAGCTATTATTCAGAATAGAAGTAGATATAAGAAGTTTCCCAGGCAAAAAAAAGCTTAAAGGAATTCATGACCACAAAGCAGCCCTACAATAACTATTAAAGCAGACTCTTTAAGTGGGAAGAAAAGATCATAAGTAGGAGTAAGAAAAGTAGGAAGCACAAAAGCATTAAGAATAAATATTTCTGTAAAAATCAGTCAAGGAATTCACAAAATAAAAAGGTGTTAAAGTATGACACCATATACCTAAAACATTGGACATGGGGGGGGGGTGGAAGAGTAAAGAATGGGTTCATACTTAAATGACCATCAACTTAATATGGACTGCTATATACATAAGATGTTATGTACAAACCTAATGGTAACCACAAGTCAAAAATCAGTAATAAACATGAAAAAAATAAAGAGAAATAAATCCAAGTACATCACCAAAGAAAGCCAGCAAACCATGAGAGGTGAGAGAAAAACAAAGAACAGCAAAGACTACACAAAAACAACCTTAAACAAATAACAGAATGGTAGTAAGTACATAACTACCAATAGTTACTTTGAATGTTAGTGGACTAAACAATTGAATCAAAAGACACTGTGTAGAGGCACCTGGGTGGCTCAGTTGGTTAAGCATCTGACTCCTGATTTAGGCTCAGGTCATGATCTCATGGTTCATGTGATTGAGCCCCATGTCGGGCTCTGTACTGACAGTGTGGAGCCTCCCTGTCTCACATTCATGCTCTCTCTCTTGCTCTCTCTCTCTCTCTCTCTAAATAAACTTAAAAAAAAAAGACACTGGATACTGGAATGGCTAAAAAGGCAAGATCTATCTATATGCTTGCTGCCTAGAAGAGACTCATTTCAGACCTAAAGACACATGAAGATTAAAACTGAAGAGATGGAAAAGCATTTATCATGCAAATGGTAGAGAAAAGAAAGCTAGAGTAGCAATACTTATGTTAGAAAAAAATAAACTAAAATAGACTATAACAAGAGACCAGAAGAATGCTATGTTAGAAAAAAATAAACTAAAATAGACTGTAACAAGAGACCAGAAGAATGCTCTATAATCATAAAGGGAAGAATTCAACAAGAAGACTAACAACTGTAAATATTTATGTACCCAACAAGGAACCACCCAAATACATAAAGCAGCCGATAACAAACATAAAGGAAGCAATCAAAAGTAATCCAATAATAGTAGGGAATTTTAACACCCCATTTACATCAATGGACAGATCCTCCTAACAGAAAATCAACAAGGAAACAGTGGCTTTGAATAACACATTGGACCAGATGGACCTAACAGATATATTCAGAATAGTCTATCATAAAGCAACAGAATACACATTTTTCAAATGCACATGGAACATTCCCCAGAATAGATCACATAATAGGCCACAAAACAAGTCTCGATAAATTCAAAAAGACTGAAGTCATATTATACGTCTTTTCCAACCACAACACCATGCAACTAGAAATCACAAGAAAAAAATCTGGAAAGAATACAAAAGCAAGTTAAATAGCATGCTACTCAACAATGAATGGGTCACCCAAGGAATTAAAGAAGAAACAAAAAAAATACATGGGACACAAATGAAAATACAATGGTCTGAAACGTTTGGGATATAGCAAAAGCTGTTCTGAGAGGAAAGTTTATAGCAACACAGGTCTACCTCAAAAGCAAAAAAAAAAAATCTCAAATGAAAACCTAAACTTACACCTCAGGGAGGTACAAAAAGAGGAACAATACCCCAAACCAATAGCAGTAAGGAAATAATACAAATACAGCACAAACAAATAAAATAGAAGCCAAAAAAAAAAAAAAAACCCCACAAAAAAACAAAAAACAAAACAGAACAAATCAATGAAACCAGAAGATGGTTCTTTTAAAAGATCAATAAAATTGATAAACCTCTAGCACAAAGAGAGAGACAGAGGGACAGAGAGGACCCAAATAAACAAAATTACTAATGAAAGAGGAGAAATAACAACCAACACCACAGAAATACAAACAATGGTAACAGAAGATTATGAAAACCTATATGCCAACAAATTGGACAACTTAGAAGAAACGGAAAAATTCCTAAAAGCATAGAACCTACCAAAACTAAAGCAAGAAAAAATAGAAAATTTGAACAGACTAATCACTGGCAATGAAATTGAATCACTAATCAAAAAAATCCCAAAACACCAAAGTCCAGGACCAGACAGCTTCACAGGCTAATTCTACCAAACATTGATTTTTTTAAGTTTTATTTATTTTAAGTAATCTCTACACCCAACATGGAGCTTGAATGCACAACCCTGAGATCAAGAGTCACATGCTCTTCCAACTGAGCCAGCCATGCACCCTGCTATCAAACATTTAAAGAAGAGTTAATACCTTTTCTCCTCAAACTATTCCCAAAAACCAAACTTCCAAATTCATTCTATAAGGCCAGTATCACCATGATATCAAAACCAGATAAAGCCACAACAAAAAAAAAAGAGGGAGCTACAGGCCAATATCTCTCATGAATATAGATGCAAAAATCCTCAACAAAATGGCAGCCAAATCCAACAATATATTAAAAAAAATCACTCACCACAATCAAGTGGGATTTATTTCCGTCATGCAAGGGTAGTTCAATATTCACAAAACAATCAACATGATATGTCACATCAATAAGAAAAAGGATAAAAACCATATGATCATTTCAATAGACACAGAAAAAGCATTTGACAAAGTACAATATCCATTCATGTTAAAAACTCTCTACAAAGCAGGTCTAGAGAGAACATATCTGTGCCTAATAAAGGCCTTATATGAAAAATCCACAGTTAACATCATACTCATTGGGGAAAAACTGAGAGCTTTTCCCCTAAGATCAGTAACAAGACAAGGATGTCCACTTTTACTGCTTTTATTCAACACAGTAGTGTAATGAGACAAGAAAAAGAAATAAAATGCATCCAAATGGGTAAAGAATAAATAAAACTCTATTTACGGATGACATATTATACATAGAAAGACTCCATCAAAAAACTACTAGAACTGATAAATGAATTCAGTATAATTGCAGGTTACAAGATCAATGTGCAGAAGTCTGTTCATTTTCATACACTAATAATGAAACAGCATTAGTGAAATTAAGAAAACAATCCCATTTATGGGGTGCCTGGGTGACTCAGTCAGGTGAGCATCTGACTCTTAACTTTGGCTCACGTCATGGGCTTGCAGTTTGTGGGTTCAAGCCCCATGCCGGGTTCTGTACTGACAGTGTGGAGCCTGCTTGGGGTTCTCCCTCTGTCTCGCCCCCTCCCCTGCTCATGTTCTCTTTCTCAAAATAAATAAATAAACTTTCAAAAATATTAAAAAACAAAATAGAAAGAAAACAATCCCATTTCTAACTACAGCAAAAACAATAAAATATCTAGGAATAAACCTAACCTATAAATAAAATGAGGTGAAAGACCGATACTCTGAAAACTATACAACACTGCTGAAAGAAATTCAAGATGATGCAAAGAAATGGAAAGACATTCCATGCTCATGAGTTAAAGAACAAATGTTGTTAAAATGTCCATACTACTCAAAGCAATCTGCAGATTTCATGCAATCCCTATTAAAATACGAACAACATTTTTCAAAGAACTAGAAAAAACAACCCTAAAATATGTGTGGAACCACCAAAGACCTTGAATAACCAAAGCAATCTTGAAAAATAAAAGCAGAATGGAGGTATCACAATTCCAGATTTCAAGTTATACGATAAAGCAGTATTAATTAAAACAGTATGGTATTGGCATAAAAAATAGACACACAGATCAACAAAATAGAACAAAAAACCCAGAAATAAACCTACAATTATATGGTCAATTAATCTTCAACAAAGGAGGAGTGAATATACAATGGGAAAAAGACAGTCTCTTCAATGAATGGTGCTGGAAAAATTGTACAGCCACATGCAAAAGAGTGAAACTGGACAACTGGATTTAAAGTATGTTAAATCTCTTACATTATATGAGGGGAGGTAAAGGCATTAATTTATTTTACTTAAAAATTTTTTTTTAATGTTTATTTATTTTTGAGAGAGAGAGAGACAGACTGCAAGCATAGAGAGGGGCAGAGAGAAGGAGACACAGAATCTGAAGCAGACTCCAGGCTCTGAGCTGTCAGCACAGAGCCCGATGTGGTGCTTGAACCCACGAACTGTGAGATCATGGCCTGAGCCGAAGTTGGTCACTTAACTGAGCCACGCAGGCTCCCCTCTTTTACCTTGTAATATGTCAGGAAGTTAAGATATTCACTGAAAGAATAGAAGAATAGGTAAACATTAAGGAAAATTTGAATTATGAGAAATAATTATGAGAAATAATTTCATTGAAACATACCAGCAAATACGGTACATCTATACTAACCACTCTAAGTACAAAGATTTGTAGAATGGATAAAAGATCAAACCCAGCCATACACAGCTTATAAAAATTGGGTATTAACTATAAGACAATTTAAAGTAAAGAAGGGAAAAGACAGACACCATTTGAATGCTAATCAAAGAAATCTGCTTAGCTTGTTATACGTCAGACACGTAAGCACTGAGGCCAGAGGCATCCCTCGAAAGAAACAAGGATGTTTCTTTCATAAGATAAAATGGTCAATTCACTATGACAATATACCATCCTAAAATTTCAACTACTTAATCTATCTTTTGTATGAAAATATAGAAAGCAAAAATACAGAAGTAAAAGGATGGGTAAAAAATTCAGTCATGGGGCACCTGGCTGGCTCAGTCTGTAGAGCTTGTGACTCTTGATCTCAGGGTTATGAGTTTGAGCCCTATGTTGGGTGTAGAGATTACTTAAAAATTACTTTAAAAAAATTCACAATCATAATGAGAGATTGCAGCATCCTTCCCTCAATAATTGAAGAACAAGCAGCCAATACATCAGTAAGGATAGAGATATGAACGAGAGAATTACAAAATCCCAACTGACGTATTTAGAACACTATACATAACAATCTCGGAATGCACATTTTTTTCACATAATATTGACCATAGAGAGGCTCGCAACAAGTTCAAAGAAACAAAACCATAGAGACTATATTGCCAGACCACTGTGAAATTAATCTAGAGATGATTAACAAAACAAAACTGGAAAGTATGTTTGGGAATTAGGAAATCCAATTCTAAATAACCCAATGATCAAATAAGAAATTACAACGGAAATTAGAAACTATTTTGAACTAAATGGCATTGGAAACCTATCAAAGTTGGTGGATTGCAATTAAAGCCTTGTTCAGAGGGAAATTTATCACTGAAGAGTGAAGAAAGGCTGCAAATCAATTTATCGGTGCAAACACTCAAAAGTTATTTTAAAAAAGCAGATGAAGAAAGAAGAGAAAATAAAAAGAAATTAAATTATTGAAACAAACATATATACAGAGGAGAAACAAAGATAAAAGTTGGCTCTTTCAGTAGACTAATAGCATAGATCAGGAGTAAGAAAACCTTTTCTGTAAAGGTCCCGGTAACTTTTTTCTCCATTGGTAAGCCTTATGATCTCTGTGTAATTGTTTATCTGGCGTTGTGGTGGGAAAGCCACCATAGATAATAAATGAATAGTTGTGGTTGTGTCACAATAAACCTTTATGTACAAAAACAGGCGCAAGGCTAGATTTGATCCAAGGCTATAATTGGCCAGCCTGTAGACAAGTGTGTGTGAGACAGAGAGAGAGAGAGAAATACCAACAACAAAAATTAGAAATTAAAAAGGAGACCTCATTACAGGTCCTACATTTAAAGAAAGTTGTAACAGTCATAATAGCTTACTGTGAATAACTTTAGGCTAATTAATTTAAAATTTTAGATGAAATGGACCCTAAGGAAGGCTCAACTTACTAAAACTAAATAGAAACTCCAAATGGTTCCTCATCTATTAAAGGAATAAATTGAAAAGGCTTCCCTCAATGGAAATCCTAGATCCAGAAGAATTTACCAGTCACTTCCATCACATATTTAAGGAATAAATTCTATCGCACCGACAAATTTCATGGAGCATTAAAAGAAGGAATACTTTCCAGTTCATTTTATGAGGAGAGCAAACATTGAAACCAAAACTTGCTAAAGATATTACAATAAAGGAAAATTAGAGGTCCATCTCTCACATTTACCTAAAAGGAAAAATCTTACACAAAACTGTAGCAAATCAGGGCGCCTGGGTGGCTCCGTTGGTTAAGCGTCCAACTGCGGCTCAGGTCATGATCTCATGGTTTGTAGGTTTGAGCCCCACATCAGGCTCTGTGCTGACAGCTCAGAGCCTGGAACCTGCTTCAGATTCTGTATCTCCCTCTCTCTCTGTGCCCCTCCCCCACTTGTGCTCTGTCTCTCAACACTAAATAAATGTAAAAAAAAAAAAAAGAATTTTTTTTTTAATTTTAGCAAATCAAATCTAGCCGTATCCAGAAAGGATAACACACCATGGTCACTTTGGGTTAAAAAAAAAAAATGTTTTAACATCAAACATCAATGTATATTAATGAAGAAAGCATAAAATAACCAATTTGAGTAAAAACAACCTTGCTCTCAGGTGCAGCAGCAGCTCAGGTATTTCCAGGTGAAGTGGTCGTGGCTTAAGGAACTCTTGGTCATTGAAAGGACTTACAGCTTTGATTAAAAAGACAGCTCCTCATGAGAGCCCACAGGGGAAAGATCGTTAATGAAAACAACTCCTTTGTCCCATAGTCAAAGTTGGATGTCAGGCACACCTGAAATGCGCTCTTAGCCTAATCCTTTACTCTGTCCTCCCACATTCCTGCCTTTGACTTTTCTCATTGCTGTATGTTCTTTCTTTTTCCCTCTTAGTCTATTGTTCGGGACTTGCTTAGCTAACTGGATATGAATATTACTAGACAAGAATTCTGCTTTCCATCCAGCATACTAGTTCTTACTGGAGAATTGTGGTCAGAGGGTGTTTGGATAAAGTATCCTATGCTTATCTTCATGGTATTGAAATTTGTGTAAGTAACCGGCTGTGCAGAATGTTATAGAAGCTTTCCATATTCTTCTAGTCTTAAAATCCGTATCTGTTTACAGACACTATTCTTTCTGCATAATCTTTTTGTACATTGAAGAATATTTTGATTACATTAAATAAGGCTGCTGACTTTGCTGTTTTGGGGGGGCAAACGCAGGGGGTGGGGGGGGGAGGAGTAGAGAGAGGGGGATAGAGGATCCAAATAGGGGTCTGCACTGACAGGCCGACAGCAGAAAGCCCATCTGAGGCTCGAACTCATGAACCGTCAGATCATGACCTGAGCAGAAGTTGGAAGCTCAACTGACTAAGCCCCCAGGTGCCCCCGATTTTGCTACGTTTTTAAAGGGATCTTCAAGTAAGTACAAAACTGACATTAAAGGCAGAGGAAAGGGGTGCCTGGGTGGCTCGGTAGGTTGAGCATCAGACTCTTGATCTTGGCTCAGGTCATGATCTCATGGTTAGGTTTGCGAGATAGAGCCCTGCGTCGGGCCTGCTAGGGACTTGCTCTCTCTCTGCCCCTCCCCTGCTTGTGTTCTCTCTCAAAACAAATGAAGTTAAAAAAAAAAAAAAAGGTAGAGGAAAAATGTACCTTGAATTTACATCTTCCTTCTCACACCCAAGCTGTAAACAATTGACATACTCTGTTTTAAAACATTTGGCTCAACATATGCGTATTTGTTTTAAAGCCTCATCAAACGCTCCCTTTAGATTTAAACTTCTGTTGAATAGGACACTTTTGAGGAGTGTACTCAGAACTTAGGATATAGCGGGCCAAGCATCCCAAGGGTACCAAATTTTCTACTGTTACACCCAACATGGGAGATGTGGTCACTAAACAACAAAAATATATATGTAGGAGATAACGTACTGTTGCTTTGTCAAGCCATTTGATAGTTTTCCAGATCATGTTTCCCTAACTCTAAAAAGCGATGTAACCGGGTAGCAGTGTATTAGTTCATCGGCATAACTTTAAAAACCAACGTATCAACAACTTCCAGGAAGGCCAGTCACGGCTGCCAGGGAGGAGGTACTCACCGTGCAGGCAGAAGTTGCCCTGAGCGAGGAGACGCTGAACTCCCTGAAGCAGAGGCCGGTGGAGGCTCTTTAGAGGCTCTTTCAGCAGAGCTGCACCTGAGCTGAAGGACTGCCCCAGCACTGCCAGCACAGCCCCGGAAGGCCTTTATTTTATTTTATTGTATTTTATTTTACTGTTTAACGTTTAGTTTTGAGAAAGAGAGAGACCGAGTGTGATGGGGGAGGGGGCAGAGAGAGAGGGAGACCCAGCCTCGGAGGCAGGCTCCAGGCTCTGGGCTGCCAGCACAGAGCCCGTGGTGGGGCTGGAACCCACGAACCACGAGATCATGACCTGAGCCGAAGGAGGAGGCTTAACCAGCTGAATCTCCCAGGTGCCCTGGGGGAGGCCTTCCTCCAGGTTGAAACAGCTCAGCTGGGCATGCACAGATCCCCGGGCTGCGACTACCTCGGTGTAGTGGGCCTCGGTGGGCTGGGCAACTTGGCATGAGCTGTTCAGTTCTTGGCAACTTGGCATGAGCTGTCTTGGCCTGGCAGACTGCCAGCTGAGAAGAGATGAGCCACCGGGCGCCCAGGGCAGCACAGTGAGGCCTTTTCCGCCACCATGTCGATCCCGGCCTGGAGCACGTGCCCTGGGCACAGGCCCTTCGCCAACCACAGCACCAGACCGGCTCCATCTCTAGGAACTGTGACAGAGTGCTCACTTGCCCTCTGGTTAGTGACAGGCGCCTGCCAGAGTGCCGGCCTCCCACCCTGGCCAGTGCCCTGCACGTCTCAGTCTAAAGCAGAGCCAGCCGGCCGGCCTTGCTACCTCTGCGTCTCTCCCAACCTCTCCAGCCGAGACACTGACCAATTGCATGGACGATGCGGTGGTCGGCATCCTAACTCGGGTGCTGGGCTGCCTGCGGAGGCTGGACCCGCTGGGTGGGCCCTCTCACAGTGGCAGTCTGTCGGATGCCTTCAGAGGCATTTCCGCAGGATTCGGACCCAACTGGACAGCTTTTGAGGAGTGGCCCACTGTGACTAATTTGAAGGACGAGTGACAGGGAAAGATAGGAGTCAGTAAGCAGAAAGGGACAGGCTAAGGCTTGAAGGCCCCTGGCGGGGGGGGGGGGGGGGGGGGGGAGGACATATTTTAAAACATTTCTCCTGGGAACGTCTGACCTTCAGCAAACTCCCTCAGGCATGAAGTTCCTCTTAAAAATGCGAAGGGGTGCCTGAGTGGCTCAGTCAGTTAAGCGTCCCACTCTTGATTTTGGGGCGCCTGGGCGGCTCAATCGGTTAGGCAGTCCGACTTGGGCTCAGGTCATGATCTCACAGCTCGTGAGTTCGAGCCCCGCGTCGGGCTCTGTGCTGACAGCTCAGAGCCTGGAGCCTGCGCTTCATTCTGTGTCTCCGTCTCTCTCTGCCCCTCCCCTACTTGTGCTTTGTCTCTCTCTGTCTCTCAATAATGAATAAATGTAAAAAAAAAATAAAACCAAAAACATAACAGACAACAGCTACTCCCCCTCAGGTTTCCTTCAGAAATTTGACACACAAAAGACCTAACTAAAAATAAGTAGACCTTGTGACCCACAAGGAAGGTATGGCCATAGACCACCCCTCATACAATGGAAAGGAGTCAATCAAAAAGGAATGGTTAAGCATTTAGAGTTACCTACCCAACAAGGGCAGAACTGGAGAAGAAACACGGGGAAAAGGAAAAGGACCGACCAAAATGCTATAAAATAGAGTCCCTTGGGCGCCTGGGTGGCTGAGTCAGTTAAGTGTCTGACTTCAGCTCAAGTCATGATCTCACAGTTGGTGGATTCGAGCCCCGTGTCGGGCTCTGTGCTGACAGCTCAGTGCCTGGAGTCCGCTTCGGATTCCGTGTCTCCCTCTCTCTCTGCCCTTTCCCACTCATGCTCTGTCTCTCCCTGTCTCAAAAATAAATTAAAAACGAAACAAAAACATTAAAATAGAATCCCTTGCCTGTAGTCCATGGGCATTTACTTTAGAATGCCCCCTCTCTGTAAAGAGATCTTTCATACTATTGCTACTTTCTGATCTTATATTCTAATAAACTTTTGCCTGCTGCTCATTTTATTTTGTATCCACCTCTTCATGCTTCAAAGCAGTGAGACAGCGAACCCTGAGTGTTGAGGTAAAGAATCCTGCAACACGAGGAAGCCTTCTGTGACTCCTAAACCAGCGACAAGTGTCCTCCCGGCAGTTGCGGAGCTCAGAGGAGCAGGCTTCTGCGTGGGCAGCAAGCGACTTCTGGATTCTGGGCGCCCCACCTGTTGCTGGATATCGGGCCTCAGGCAGAGGTGGCCATCTGTCATTTACCTACACATCCCTTTGAAATTCTTGGAATGGAGGAATGCAGGAAAGCTGGAAACTCCTGGAAGACGTAATTGGGGAAGGGAACCGAGCACTTAGGAAGTGGCAGCTCTCCCCATTTATGTGATTTGTAAACTGAGCGATGACTTCCCAAAAGCCGTAAACATCCTGCAATCCTAAATAGCAACCCAAGAGTTGGACTCTTTAACAGTTCGGGATGTTGTGAGGGCCTCGTGGACAAGGCTGGCAAAATCCACGAAACATCTGCCATACTGAGGTGGCTAATACGGACAGACCTGAGAAAGAGGTGAATTACTTTGTATTAGCTCAAACATATACTCATTTTCATCTTCTAAAACAATGTAGAAAAGAACCTGGGATTCTACCATATCTACAAATACATAGACTCCTTTTTTGTGGGACTTTTCTACTGCAATTTATTGGATGACTTATTGACCTATTACACTTTCTGAGTATCTTCTTGTTTTCGGCACTTGGAGAGTGTCTTGACCACGAAACTTGTCAATAAATGAAAAGTTTTGTTTTCAACTGCAGATCGTATACTCACCTGCTTATTTGCCACCTCTCCCAATAAAAAACTTTCTGGAAAGTGTCCTCTTCGTGCCTGGAATTGAAGTGGGGTAAACTGAATTACCAAACTAATCACTGATGATATACATAAGGGCAGCTTATTATTTAGTAATGCATCCTTTGAGTCTGATTTCAAACGATAGACTGTGAGAAATTAGCCCACGGACCCAATCAAAGGAGGGATGCAGAGACTCGGAGCACAGTGAAGGGAGGCTTTAATCAACGTTCTTACAAGAGCAGGTGTCTGATGGACAGGCACACTGGGGACAGTTACTGTAGGCAGTTTATCTCCTAGCATAGCAAGTCCCTCCCCCGGTTCCTCATTGGCTGAGTGCTACAGAGGTTACAGCCTTAACCAGACGTCACCTATGCCCATGTAAGGGAAACAGCCTGATTGGAACAGATGTACATTCCTTGGGTGATGCAGAGACTTCAGTTCTTTGGCACATGCTCATTGTAAAGCCTGCAAACAGGAGAGGGGAAGAAGCAGGAAGTGAAGTGTCTAAGGGTTTGGGACTCCATTTGGGGGAGGGGAGGGGTTCTTACATTTTCTAATTGGTTGTAAACCTATTGTTAATTAGCACAGCTTTTGTTTCGTACTTCTGAAAATGAGCCATCTCCCTTCTCACATAGACCCTATCCTACATTAATAGTGTTTTAGTATGTAAATTGTTTTGATTATCTGGAAAGTGGTCATTCCAGTAAACATTTCGAATTGATATCAAAGTGAGATCTTTACAGTTCAGCAAGATAAAGGAAACCACCCTTACAGTCTGTCAGTTTCTCTTCCAGATGGTTGGCATTTTCTTAGCGTTAGCTCCAGGGTCATGTTGTATACTATATGTTGTATACTATAACATTTCCTAAATTGTCTATCATGGTTTGGCTTGCTTTAGAATCTTAAAAGTCCAAGTTCCAACCTTCTCCACCCTTGCTGTTTAGTTTACCTTTTTCATTTTGGCATAATCTATTCCAGCATTTTATGGCAGTGTAAAATGTAGATGTTTTTATGTTGTTTACTTACTGAACAACATTTTCACGAAATGGCCAGTAGTCTGCCAAGATTACAAGATGTACAAAAAATTAGAAGTAGCAATTTGGTAGGTTAGTATACATCAATGGCAAATTGAGGAACAAATACTTTGTCTTGTCAAAAGGGGGTACTCTCCAGCTGACTGTTGCATGCGGGTCCACTCTTGTCAGATATGTATGTATGTATGTATGTATGTGTATGCATAAGTATAAATGTAAATATAAATATTTAAGAGAAGGCAGAAATCGCAGATGTAAATGTAAAATCTTTGTATCATTAGCAGTAAATTGTGTGTGTTGGGGGATAGGGGTGGTTTAAAACTACTGTGGGCCAGACAAAACCACTGCAGGCCATATTTACACTGCAGGTCACCAGTTTGCCACTTCTGGTATGCTCTCTTGTTTTATTATTAAAGGCTAGTAGTTTAGGGGGCACCTGGGTGGCTGAGTCGGCTAAGAGTCCAACTTTGGCTCAGGTCATGAACTCACAGTCTGTGAGTTTGAGCCCCGCATCAGGCTCTGTGCTGACAGCTCAGAGCCTGGAGCCTGCTTTGGATTCTGTGTCTCCTTCTCTCTCTGCCCCTCCCCCACATGTGCTCTGTCTCTGTCTCTCAAAAATAAATAAAAAATGTAAAGGCTAGTAGTTTAACAGTCAACTTCAAAATTAGGATATCATCATTTTTCAGTTGTGGAATCATATTGTAACCCTTGGCAGTTTTTGAAACAGGTATACTTAAAGTGTGGTATACCCTTCTCTGTTATGAAGACGTAACAGGCCTCATTATTGTTTTTCCTAAGGGGTTCTAGAACTAAACGACTGAGACCGGAAGGGGAGAACCACAACAGCGACAAAATCAATGTATTTTACTACATGAATAGAAAAAGACAAAATACAACCATCTCGACAGATGCAGAGACTTAACATCCTTTTGTAGTGGGGCAGGGAGGAGAAGAAACCACTTTGTTAACAAAGAATAGAAGAGAATATCCTTCATCTATTAAGGACTATCCATCCAAACCTCCAGTTATCATCATGGTTAATGGTAACTTGGAAGATTTTGCTCTGAGATTTGAAATGAATCAAAGATGCTTGGTATCGCCACTTACATTCATATTTTAATAAAAGTTCTAGCTAGCTAGTACAATGAAGCCAGGATGGATAGATAAATTAATAATTAATTAATTAATTAATTAATTTTGGAAAAGAAGAAATAAAACAACCTTTTTCTCTTTTCTTTTTTTAAAAATTTTGCAGAAGGCAAGATTATATATGTAGAAAGTCCAAAGTACAAATGTATGCTATTAAAATTTTAAATCACATTTACAAGGTTATAGGTTTCATCGTAAATATGCCAATTGTGATAGTTAATTTTATGTGTCAACCTGATTGGGCTAAAGGCTAGTAAATAGCTAGTAAAACATTATTTCCGGGTGTGTCTATGAAGGTGGTCCCAGAAGAGATTAGCATTTGAATCAGCAGATTGCTTAAAGATCTTTACCAGTAAGGGCAGACATCACTCAATCTTTTGAGTGATATCGCACAAAAAAAGGTGAGGGAAAGGTAAATTTGCTTTCTCTGAACTAAGATGTCCATCTTCTTCTGCCCTCAGTGCTTCCGGTTTTCAGGTTTTTGTACTCATACACTGGGACTTACACCAGCCGCCCCCTTATTCTCAGGCTTTTTGACTCAGGTTGATTAGAACACCCATTTTCCTGGCTTTCCAGCTTGCAGACAGCAGACAAAGAAAATAGAAAAAAGAAAATAAAATTTAAAAGGGATCCCATTTGCAATAACATCCCAAAGCACAACATATCTATGCAAATAACCTCATAAAAGATATGCAAGACCTCTACAAAGAAAACTATAAATCATTACTGAAGGAAATTTAAGAAATATCTAAATAAATGGAGAAATGTACCACATTTGGACATAACAATTGAGAACCTCAATATTGTCAAGATGTTAATTTCCCTAAACTGATTTCATAATTCTGTGCAATCTGAAACAAAATCCCAACCATTCTTATCGTCTAAATTGACAAGGTGATTCTAAATATTATATGGAAATACAAATATCTGTCTACTCTAAGATCACATAGATGTTGTCCAATATTCTGGAAATGTTATGTTATCTTTTTAACATTTGGATCTACAACCCATAGGGAATTGATTTTTGTGTGGGGGGAGGTGTGAATAGGAGTCAAGTTTTATTTTCTACATGTATATCTTACTTCCCGGGCACCATTTAACTCACTACCAAGCTAACTGAACAGATTTTGTGGGCACACATAACAAAAAAATATAGACTTTACAAAATTGGTTCAAAAGTCAGGTAACATATATACAAACTACATCTATAACAACTATCAACAAGAACAAAATAAACCTCAAGTGTGTGGGAGAAACTGAATTTCAGACTTGCCACATTATTTTACTTAAAACATTCAGTTTTCAACAAATTATTATGAGGCATGCATAGAAATCAGAAAGGATGACCCAAAAAAGGGGGGGGGGGGAGAGAAAGAGATAGGAACTGTCCCTGAGAAAGCCTGGATGTTGCACTTAACTAGAAAAAAAAAAAACCCAAAACTTTACAATTAGGCATTTTAAATGTGTCCAAAGAACTAAAGGAAGCCATGTCTAAAGAATTAAAGGAAAATATGAAGATGATGATGTCTTACCAAATAGAGAATATCAATAAGGACAAAAAATATAAAAAGAACAAAATTCAATAGTTGAAAAACAAAAACTGAAATGAGACTACAGTAGTGGGCTCAACAGCTTATTTGAATAGGCAGAATAATGATCAGCACACTTGAAGATAAGTCAACTAAGATTATCCAGTTTGAGTAGTGGGAAGAAAAAAGAATAGAAAAAGAGGAATAGAGACTCAGAAATGTGGACCACATCAAGCACACCAATATATGCATAATAGGAAAAGCAGAAGGCTCTATGGTCATAAGAGAGATTGGTCTGTAGTTTTCTAGTAATGTCTTTGTCTAGTTTCAGTATTAAGGTAATGCTGACCTCATAGAATGTGTTAGGAACTATTCCCTCTGCTTCTATCCCCTGACAGAGATTGTAGAGAATTAGGATAATTCTTCCTTAAGTGTTTGGTAGGATTCACCAGTGAACTCATCTTGGCCTAGTGCTTTCTGTTTTGAAGGGTTGATTACTGATTGATTCCATTTTTTAAATAGGTACAGGCCTATCCGCATTGTCTACTTTTTCTTGTGTAAGTTTTAGCAAGTTGTTTCTTTCAAGGATTTGGTCCGTTTCATCTAAGCTATCAAACTTGTGAGCACAGAGCTGTCCATACTATTCCCTTATTATCCTTTTAATTTCCAGGATATCTGTAGTCATACCCTCAATTTCATTTTTCATACTAGTCGTCTGTGTACTTTCTCTTTTTTTTTTTTTCTCTTTTTTGCCAGTTAGCCTGGCCAGAGCTTATGGATTTTATTGTTTTTTTCAAAGAACTAGCTTTTGGTTTCCTTGATTTTTCTCTATTGATTTCCTGTTTTCAATTTCAATTATTTCTGCTCAACTTCTTTTTTTTCTGCTTACTTTGGATTTAATTTTCTCCCTCTTTTCCAGTTTCCTAAGGTAGAATATTAGATGATTGATTTTAGATCTTTCTTCTCTTCCAACATACGCATTCAAAACCAGACAAGGGCATTATAAGAAAAGAAAATTACAGGCCAATATTCCCAACGTAGATGCAGAAATCCTCAGCAAAATACTAGCAAACCAAATTCAACAAAACATCAAATGGATTATATACCATGATCGAGCTGGACTTATTTCAGGGATATAAGGATGGTTCAACATCCATAAATCAATCAGTGTGGTACATTAACAACAAAATGAAGGATAAAAAATATATGATCATCTCAGTAGATGCAGAAAAAGCATTTGACGAAACTCAGTATCTATTCATAATAGAAACCATAAAAACTTACATATAGAAGAAATTTATTTCAATATAATTAAAGCCATATATGATAAGCCCACAATTAACATCACACTCAACAGTGAAAAGCTTTTTCTCTAAAATCAGGAATAAGACAAGTATGCCCACTCTTACCACTTCCATTCAACGCAGTTCTGGAAGTACTAGTCAGGGTAATTAGGTAGATAGATAGATAGATAGATAGATAAATAAATGGTGTCCAAGTCAGAAAGGAAAAAGAAAAATTCTTTTTTTGCAGATGATCTGATCTTATAGATAGGAGTCCCTGAAGACACCACCAAAACACTTAGAATTAATGAATGAATTTAACTAAGTGGCTCAACTCAAAACCAACATACAAACATACAACATACAAAAATCAATTGCATTTCTATCTACTAACAACAAACTGTCTAAAAAGGAAAGAAAACAATTCCATTCACAATAATATCAAAAAGAATAAAATACTTAGAAATAAATTTAACCAAGAAGATGCAAGATCTGTGCACTGAAAACTATAAAACATTGATGAAAAATTAAGGGAGAAACAAATAAATGGAAAGATAGCCCCTTTTCATGGATTGGAAGATTTCATATTGTTAAAATGTCCACACCACCCAAAGTGATCTACAGATTCAATGCAATCTGTATCAAAGTTCCAATGGCACTTTTCACAGAAATAGAAAAAAAATTCTAGAAGTCATATGGAACTGGAGACTCCAAATAGCCAAAGCAATCTTAAGGCAAGAACACCACAGCTGGAAGCTGTGTATATACAAAATATACAGAAGCTATAGTAATCAAAACGGTATGGTACTGAAATAAAAACAGACATACAGACCAATGGAACATAAGGCAGAGCCCAGAAATAAATCTAGTCTTTATGGTCATCTGATCTTCAATTAGGGTGCCCAAAACACGCAATAGTAGTCCCTTTGATGAATGGTGTTAGAAAAACTGGATATCCACATGCAGAAGAATTATATTGGCTGTTTTCTCACACAATATACAAAAATCAATTAAAAATGGATTAAAGTCTTAAATGTAAGACCAAAAACTGTAAAAGCACTGGGAGAAAACAGAGGGAAAAATCCTCATGGCAATGGTCTAGGCAATGATTTTTTTTGATATTACCCCAAAAGCAAAAATGGACAAGTGGGATTGCTTCAATCTAAAAAACTTACAACCAGTGAAGGAAACAATCGACAGAATGAAAAGACAGCCTAACAAACTAGAGAACGTGTTTGTAAATCGTATATCTGATAAGGGGTTAATGTCCAAAATATTAAATATTTTTACATTTAATATTCATACAACTCAGTAGCAAAACAACCAAATTACCCAATTTAAAATGTGCAAAGGACATCAATAGACATTTCTCAAAAGAAGATATACAAATGGCCATCAGGTATGTGATAAAGTGCTAATCATCAGGGAAATACAAATCAAAACCACAGTGTGATCTCTCTTCACACCTGTTAGAATGGCTATTATCAGAAAAGTAAAAGATAAATGTTGGTGAGGATGTGGAAGAAAGGGAACCCTTGTACACTGTTGATGGAAATGTAAATTGGCACAGCCACTATGGAAAACAGTATGGAGTTTCCTCAAAAAATTAAAAATAGAACCCCCGTGAGATCCAGGAATCCCACTTTTTAGTATATATCCAAAGGAAATGAGGTCACTACCTTGAAGTAATATGTACACTCCCAAGTTTATTGCAACATTATTCACTAGGTTTGGGAAACTTACCTAAATGTCGCCAGATGAATGGTTAAAAAATATATGTGTGTGTGTGTGTGTGTGTATATATACACATATATATACACATATACACATATATATACATACACACATATATACACACACACATACACATTTTAATATAAATATAAAATATACAATATTATATATAATTTTGATATAAATATAGAATATGTAATATAAATTTAAATATATATATTTTTAAATATATACACATATGTGTATATATACATATACACATATATATACATACACACTTATATTTTTAAGAGTCTCATGCTCTACCGACTGAGCTAGCCGGGCACCCAGACACACATATATTTTTATATAAATATAAAATATATAATATTATATATAATTTATATATAAATATAAAATATGTAATATAAATTTAAATATATACATTTTTTAAATGTATATATTATTACATGTAGAGCCTGTAGCCTGCTTAGGATTCTATGTCTCCCTCTCTCTCTGCCCCTCCACCACTCATGCCCTGATTCTGTCTCTCAAAAATGAATAAATGTTAAAAAAAAAAAAAGACAATGCAATTTTAAAAATGGGAAAGCATCTGAATAGACATCTCTCCAAAGGAGATATACTAGTGGCCAATAAGCACATGAAATGATTCTCAATATCACTAATCATTAGGGAAATGCAAATCAAGTGAGAGTGAGATACTACTTCACATCCACTAAATTGCTATAATTAAAAAAAATGGACACTAACAAGGCAGTTTGTGGAGAAACTGGAGACATCATCATTGCTGGTAAGAATGAAAAACAGCTGCTTTGGAAAACAGTGTAGTAATTCCTCAAAACATTAAACAGAATAGCTCTATGACCCAGTAATTCCATTCCTAAGTATATACCCAAAAGAACTTTTGAAAACATATGCCATAAAAAATTGTGGATCAGTGTTCATTGAAGTATTACTTTTGGTAGCCAAAAGACAGATACAAATGTACATCAACTAATGAATGGATAAGCAAGTGGTTACAATAGACTATTATTCACTCATAAAAAGGAATCAAAGTTGTGGTAAATCCGACACAGTGGATGAATTAAAAAAAAAAAATTCACTAAGTGATAGAAGCTAGAGACATAACACAACTAATTATATTATTTCACTTACATAAAATGTCCAGAATAGACAAATACATTCAAGCATAGATCAGTGATTTCCAGTGACTATGAGGAGGAGAAACTAGGAAGTGACTGCTAATTGACATGGACTTTTCAGAATATGAAAATATTCTGAAATTAGATAGTGGTGATATTTGCAAAGCATTGTAAATATAGTTTAAAAAATCACTGAATTACACAATTTTTAAAAGTGAGCTTTGTGATATATGAATTAGATCTTAAAAATGTATATGTGTTTTTCTTTTCAAAATTTTATTTAAATTCTAATTACTTAACGTACAGTGCAATATTGGTTTCAGAAGTAGAATTCGGTGATTCATCACTTAAAACACCCAGTACTCATCATAACAAGTTCTCTCCTTAATACCCATCACCTATTTAGCTCAGCCCCCCAGCTACCTCCCTCTATCAACCCTCACTTTGTTCTCTATAGTTAAAAGTCTCTTATGGTTTGCCTCCTTTTATATTTTATCTTATTTTTCCTTCCCCTCCCCTATGTTCATCTGTTATGTTTCTTAAACTCTACATATGGGTAAAAACATATGGTATTTGTCTTTCTCTGACTGACTTACCTCACTTAGCATAATACACTGTAGTTCCATCCACATCACTGTAAATGGTAAGACTTCATAGCTGAGTAATTCCATTGTGTGTGTGTGTGTGTGTGTGTGTGCACGCGCGCCACATCTTCTTTATCCATTCATCAGTTCATGAACATTTGGGCTCTTTCCATGATTTGGCTATTGTTGATAATGCTGCTACAAACATTGGGGTGCATGCACCCCTTTGGATCAGTATTTTTGTATCCTTTGGATAAATACCTAGTAGTGCAATTGCTGTGTCATAGAGT
Organism: Prionailurus bengalensis; assembly: GCF_016509475.1. Lineage (NCBI taxonomy): Eukaryota > Metazoa > Chordata > Mammalia > Carnivora > Felidae > Prionailurus > Prionailurus bengalensis. The sequence goes on from NC_057343.1 coordinate 27,597,162, forward strand.
GTCTATCTTGACTTTCTAAGGAACCTCCACACTGTTTTCCAGAATGGCTGTACCAGTTTGCATTCCCATCAACAGTATAACAGGGCTCTCCTTTCTCCACATCCTCACCAACATCTGTTGTTTCCTAGCTTGTTAATTTTAGCCATTCTGACAGGTGTGAGGTGATGTCTTATTGTGGTTTTGATTTGTCTTTCCATGATGATGAATGCTGTTGAGCATTTTTTTCATGTGTCTGTTAGCCATTTGTATATTTTCTTTGGAGAAATGTCTGTTTGTGTCTTTTGCCCATTTCTTAACTGGATTATTTACTTTTGGGGTGTTGAATTTGATAAGATCTTTATAGATTTTGGATACTAGGCCTTTATTCAATATGTCATTTGTAAATACCGCCTCCCATTCTGTAGGCTGCCTTTTAGTTCTGTTGATTGTTTCCTTCGCTGTGCAGGTTTTTATCTTGATGAAGTCCCAATAGTTCATGTTTGCCTTTGTTTCCCTAGCCTTTAGCAAGGTGTCTAGTAAGAAGTTGCTCCTGCCGAGGACAAAGAAGTTGCTGTGTTCTCCTCTAGGATTCTGATGGTTTCCAGTCTCACATTTAGGTCTTTCATTCATTTGGAATTTATTTCTGTGTATGGTGTAAGAAGGTGGTCCAGTTTCATCCTGCATGTTGCTGTCCAGTTCTCCCAATACCATTTGTTGAGGAGACTGTCTTTTTTCCATTGGATATTCTTACCTGCTTTGTCAAAGATGAGCTGACCATATAGCTGTGGGTCCATTTCTGGATTTTCTATTCTGTGCCTTTGATCTATGTGTCTGTTTTTCTGCCAATACCAAGCTGTCTTGATGATTACAGATTTGTAATACACCTTGAAGTCTGGAATTGTGATGCATCCCACTTTCCTTTTCTTATTCAACATTACTTTGTCTATTTGGGGTCATCTTTGGTTCCATACAAATTTTAGAATACTTTGTTCTAGCTCTGTGAAAAATGCTGGTGTGTTTTTTTCTATAGGGATTGCATCGAATGTGTAGATTACTTTGGGTAGTATAGACATTTTAACAATATTTGTTCTTCCTATCCATGAGAATGGAATATTTTTCCATTTCTTTTTGTCTTCTTCAATTTCTTTCTTAAGTGTTCTATAGTTTTCAGAGTACAGATCTTTTACTTCTTTAGTTAGGTTTATTCCTAGATATCTTATGGATTTTGATGCAATTGTAAATGGGAAGATCCCTTGATTTCTCTTTCTGCTGCTTCATTATTGATGTGTAGAAATGCAACAGATTTTTGTGTGCTGGTTTTATATCCTGTGACTTCGCTGAATTCATGTATTGGCTCTAGCAATTTTTTAGTGGAGTCTTTTGGGTTTTCCAGGTAGAGTATCATGTTGTCTGTGAAGAGGAAAGTTTGACTTCTTCCTTGCTGATTTGGATGCTTTTTATTTCTTTTCGTTATCTGATTGCTTAGGCTAGGACTTCCAGTACTATGTTGAACAACAGTGGTGAGACTGGACATCCCTATTGTGTTCCTGACCTTAGGGGGAAAGATCTCAGTTTTTCCCTTTGAGGATGATATTAGCTGTGGGTATTTCATATAGGGCCTTTATGATCTTGAGGTATGTTCTTTCTATCCCTACTTTTTTGAGGGTTTTTTATCAAGAAAAGGTGCTGTATTTTGTCAAATGTTTTTCGGCGTGTATTGAAAGAATCATACGGTTTTCATCCCTTCTTTTAGGAGTCTAATGTATTACGTTGATTGATTTGTGGGTATTGAACCACTCCTACATCCCAGGAATAAATCCCAGTTGATCATGGTGAATAATTCTTTTAATGTCCTGTTGGATTCAATTTGCTAGTATCTTCTTGAGAGTTTTTGCATTGATGTTCATCAGGGATGTTGGTCTGTAATTCTCCTTTTTAGTGGGGTCTTTGTTTGGTTTGGTAATACTGGCATTATAGAATGAGTTTGGAAGTTTTCCTTCCATTTCTATTTTTTGGAAAAGACTGAGAAGAATAGGTACTAATTCTTCTTTAAATGTTTGGTAGAATTCCTCTAGGAAGCCATCCAGCCCTGGGCTCTTGTTTGTTGGGAAATTCTTGACTACTGATTCAATTTCTTTGCTGATTATGGAACTGTTTAGATCTTCTATTTCTTCCTGTTTCAGTTTTGGTAGTTTTTATGTTTGTAGGAATTTGTCCATTTCTTCCAGATTGCCCAATTTGTTGGCATATAATTGCTCATGATATCCTCTTAAAATTGTTTGTATTTCTGCAGTGTTGGTTGTAATCTCTCTTCTTTCATTCATGATTTTATCTACTTGGGGCCTTTCTCTTTTCTTTTTGATAAGTCTGGCTAGGGGTTTATCAATCTTGTTAATTCTCTCAAAAAACCAGCCCCTAGTTCTGTTGATCTGTCCTACTGTTTTTTGTTTTTTGTTTTTTGTTTTCACTATAATTGATTTCTGCTCTAATCTTTAGTATTTCCCTTCTGCTGCTTTTGGATCGTATTTGCTGTTCTATTAGGTTGTATATCTGAGACTTTTCTTCTTCTTTAGAAAGCCCTCTATGGCTATATACTTCCCTCTTAACGACTGCCTTTGCTGCATCCCAAAGGTTTTGGACTGTTGTGTTTTCATTTTCATTAGCTTCATTGGCTTCATTGGAAATTTTTAAATTTCGACTTTAATTTCCTGGTTCATTGGAAATTTTTAAATCTCTTCTTTAATTTCCTGGCTAACCCATTCATTTTTTAGTAGGATATTCTTTAACTTCCACATCTTTCTTCCATGTATTTGTGGTCTTTCCAAATTTTTTTTTTGGTTGACTTCAAGTTTCACAGCATTGTGCTCTGAAAATATGCATGTACGATCTCAATCTTCTTGTACCAATCGCGGCCTGATTTGTGACCCAGTATGTGATCTATTCTGGAGAATGTTCCTTGTACACCTGAAAACAATGTGCTGTTTCAGGGTGAAATGTTCTGAATATATCTGTTTACATCCATCTGGACCAGTGTGTCATTCAAAAACATTGTTCCCTTGTTAATTTGCTAAGATGATCTGTCCATTGTTGTAAGTGGGGTATTAAAGTCCCTTACTATTATTGTATTATTACCAATGAGTTTCCTTAAGTTTATTATTAATTGATATATTTGGCTTCTCCCAAGTTGGGGGCATAAATATTTACAGCTGTTAGATCTTCTTGTCGGATAGACCCCTTTATTATGATATAGTGCCCTTCTTCATCTCTTATTATAGTCTTTGGTTTAAAATCCAGTTTGTCTGATAGAAGTATGACTACTCCAGCTTTCTTTTGATGTCCATTAGCATGTAAATAGTTCTCCACCCTTTACTTTCAATCTGGAGGTGTCCTTGGATCTAAAATGAGTCTCTTGTAAGCAGCATATTGATGGGTCTTTTTATCCATTCTGATACCCTATGTCTTTTGATTAGAGCATCTAGTCCATTTACATTTAGAATAATTATTGATAAATATGAATTTAGTGTCATTGTATTACCTATAAAGTTGCTGTTCCTGAAGATTGTTTCTGTTCCTCTCTAGTCTTTGGTGCTCTTGGTCTCTCTTTCTCAAAGCGTCCCCTTTAATAAGCAGTGCTGGTTTAGCGTTCACAAACTCCTTTAGTTTTTGCTTGGCTTGGAAACTCCTTAGCTCTCTTTTTATTCTGAATGACAGCCTTGCTGGATAAAGTATTCTTGGCTGCATATTTTCCCCATTAGCACACTGAATATTTCATGCCACTACTCCCTTCTGGCCTGCGACGTTTCTGTGGACAGATCAGCTGTGAACCTGATCTGTCTTCCCTTGTAGGTTAAGAACCTTTGTCCCTAGCTGCTTTCAGAATTCTCTCTTTATCTTTGTATTTTGCAAGTTTCACTATGATATGTCTTAGTGTTGACCTATCTGATTTTGAGGGGAGTTCTCTGTGCCTCTTGAACTTGAATTCCTGTTTCCTTCCCCAGATTAGGAAAGTTCTCAGCTATAATTTATTTATTTTTTTTAATTTTTTTTTCAACTTTTTAAATTTATTTTTTGGGACAGAGAGAAACAGAGCATGAACGGGGGAGGGGCAGAGAGAGAGGGAGACAGAGAATCGGAAGCAGGCTCCAGGCTCTGAGCCATCAGCCCAGAGCCCGACGCGGGGCTCAAACTCACGGACCGCGAGATTGTGACCTGGCTGAAGTCGGACGCTTAACCGACTGCCCCACCCAGGAGCCCCAGCTACAATTTGTTTAAATAAACCTCTCATCCCTTTTCCATGCCTTTCTTCTTCTGGGACTCCTATAATACAGGTATTATTGTGCTTCATAGAATCACTGATTTCCCTAAGTCTATATTTGTGATCTAATAGTTTTATTTCCATCTCCTTTTCAGCTTTATTATTTTCCATAATTTTATGTCCTGTATCATCTATTCAGTCCTCTGCTTCTTCCATCCTCATTGTAATTGCATCCAGGCAGTTGTGTACCTCAATTATAGCATTTTTTACTTGGGCCTAATTTTTAGGTCTTTTTTTCCTGCAGCAAGGGTTTCTCTGGAGTCTTTTATACTTTTTTTTTCAAGCCCAACTAGTATTCTTATGACTGTTGTTCTAAATTCTTGTTCAGATATATTACTCATATCTGTTTTGAGCAAATCCCTTACTGTGGTTTCTTCTTTATCTTACTTTGGGGGAGAATGCCTCCATGTTGTCATTTTGTCTAGGATTCTGTCATTTGTGCATTATGAAAACTTGTTATATTTCCTGCTCCTGAGAGTAATGCTATACTAAGAAGGGGTTGTACGCTCTCCAAGGCCTGGAGCTTCAGGAAGTGTTTCCAGTATGTGCTGGGTGCACTCTGCTGTGGTGACGCAGCCTCTTTTGTGGTGGGGTTTGGTGTAAGTGGCTCCGGCCTTGACTGAGGGCCCTGTGTGGCTCACTGAAGTCTGACTGTGCTGGTGAGTGGAGGAAGACCACATCACCCAGCTCTCTCCAGAGGAGAAGTTTGTGGCACTGCACCTGGTGCCATTCTGTCCCAGAAAATAGTTGCATAGCTGTGCAGGTGCCTGGAGTTTATGGTATTGCACAGCAAAAAGCTGTGACCACTCTATCCACGCGCTATGCACGCCTCGGTCCCGTTGTTGAATAGTCGCTCAAAGGCACCGGCCGGGCCTTTCGTCCCTAGGCAATATACCGTCTTCCAAATGCACTCCAGGGAGGGGAACTTTCTCTCCCAGTGCAACCCAGCAGGGATCCCCACGGCACACTGTCCACTGTCTGTTGCTGGGCCCACCTCCTTCTCCCCAGGAGGACTGCCACCTGCCCAGATCTAGTCCAGTGAGCAGCGAAGGACTTCCAAAACCTCAGAATTTCAGCTCCACCGTTCGTGAAAACTTGCAATACTCGGTTCCTCATGATTCCCCCATCAATGGTTTTGGGGAGTGCTTTTCTTGCACAAACCCGATGCGCTGCTTTCTCTCCCCCTCTCTCTTTTTCCTCTCCATGGAAAGGGCTCCCACTGGCCCTGCGACTTTTTGCCACTCCAGTTACCCTCTCCATAGCGCATACCTGCCACATCGTCTCCCTCAAATTACACAGATTGTTCTTGTAATCCTCAGATCATTTTCCTCGATATGCAAAATGATTTGTTGTCCAGCTAGCTGCGTTCGAAGAATAAGACGAGCCCAGGATCCCCCTGTGACTCTAGCATCCTAACTCCTCCCCCGAAAATGTATATTTTTTAGATAGTTATCAAGGTCCATGTTGGTTTTCCCCAGAGTAAACATGCCCAGTCCTGTCAGTCGTTCCTCGTACCATTAATTCAAACTTCTATGTAATGGTGAGTAGTTTTCTTTGAGGATATTCCTACAATTTATTCTGAGGCGACTAAAGAGTGTAGTATTGTCTGATCAGTATAAAAATAGAAAGGAGCTAATATCTAGTTTCAGACTCTGTATTTCTATTATGGCAGCTGAAGATTATGTTGTATACCTTCAGCACGTCAACTCATATTGACCTTACTGTCATGTTAAGAGTTGAAGTCATTTTTCACATATCATCCATTCTATACTTGTAAGATTGGCTTTTGGGATACGAGTGTAGGAGTTTCCATTGGGCCCTATAAAACTTTAGCTTTATTTTGGCCCAGATTCTAAATTTTTTAGTTATTTTTTAGATTCCTATGTTACCATCGGGTACACAATATATCTCTTCCTGTTGCCTCCCAGCTCCTAATTTCATCAACATATTAACCGTGTCCTCATGCAGATAATTTGTTTAAGTAGGCTCCGTGCCCAAAGTGGGGGCTCAAACTCATAGCCCCAAGATCAAGAGTCACACACTATTCTGACAGAGCCAGGCACATGCTCTCACATCCAGATCACCAACAGGTAGAGAGTAGAGCCTCGTCATATACTACTGTACCCTTTTCTCCCGATAATGGCAACAGTTCACTGGTTGGTGGTCTTTCAACATTTTTGTACATAAATTAGGATATGCTGTTGTGACAAATACATTCGCAAATATCAGTGACTTAACAAGAAATTTAATTCTCATTCATGTCTCAGTCCAGTGTATTTGGGCAACTCTCCTAGGTCGTTCGCCTCTATGCAACACCCAGGGAACTGGGCTGGTGGCCGTCTCTTTACCCTGCACATGCAAAGGGCACAGAAAGAGCGAGCTAAGATTCTCACGGGCGATTTCATGAAGCAGGTTTGCAAGTGGCCTATATTACTTTTGCCCACATCCTCTGGGCTGTTATCAGTCACGTGGCCTCAAACTAACTGCTGGGAAATGTAGTCTCTCTGTGTATTAATGAGCAGTCCTATATAAAGAAATAGTATTAATGAGCATATAGCCATAATTTCCTTAATATAGTAAAACCTCAGTCTCTTAAAGTTGGCAATAACAGACTTCCCACGTGGCAAAGGGTGAGTGAACCTTGCAGCCTTATTCTTTCCCACTTAGGATTTGCCTTCCGTTGAAGCTCTTTCATTCGAACCACTGCCATCACCATCAAAACATCAGGGGCTTCTGCAACCCCTTAAATACGCCTACCTACGAGACACTCCTTTTTCACCAACCCCAACAATGTGGACAAGACGCTTTCACCAGTAGAGTTAGATGAAATAGGCCAGCTTGTTCCTTCCACAGTCCAAAGGAATTTAGTGAGGAGTCCACCAATTCATAAGTCCTCTCTGCTGCAGATTCTCAGCCCCTCCAGGCAGCAAAACAATATGATCCCATATCGACTCTCTCTTGCAGGTGGTCCCACATCTGTTCTAAGCAGAAATACTCTTAGATGCCTTGCCCCAAAGAACTATGAGAATTTTTCCTCATTACTCACTTTTTCTTCCAAAAATTGATACCTAGGAAGCCCTTCTCTTTTAGGGGGACATCCCAATCCCAGCTCTAGGAATGTAATCTCACCACCATGGTCCAAACACAGACCAGGACAATTATAAGGGCACCACATGTTCCACTTAGGTGGATGTGGGATGATTCTAGGACAATTCTTTGTTGTGTGCTCCTGCTCTAACAACTAACATAACTTGCGCTAAATAACCCCTAGCCGCTGTATCTCACAAAGATGACTCCATAATTTCCCTATCCCCTAGGATCCACAACCGAGAATCACTGGGATTTGTGTGTAAACTTATCCAAACCCGACCCTTCCAAGAAGTGCATAATTTTTTTCCAGTTTTTTTTTTTTATGAAATAACTGACGTACATCACTGTATAAGCTTAAGGTGTAGAGCATGATGGCTTGATTTATGTAACTTGCGAAATGATTACAACAGTACGTTTTGTTAATATCCAGCGTCTCATATAGATACTATAAAAAGAGAAAAAAAATGTCTCTGTGATGAGAACTCTTAGGATCTACTCTCTTAACAACTTCTCCATATATCATAGAGCAGTGTTAGCTCTAGTCATCATGCCATACATTACATTCCTACTACTTCTTTACCTTATAACTGGAAGTTTATGCCTTTCGACGACCTTCCTTCAATTCCCTCTCCACAACCTCCTGCTTCGGGTAAACACAAATCTGATCTCTCTATCGGTTTGTTGGGATTTGTTTGTGTGTTTGTTTCTAGAGCCCACATATAAGTGAGATCACAAAGTATTTGAAAGACGTGGATACGTGAGCCTTCAATACCATGCACTTTAAAAAGGGAAAGAGGCTATTTATTTGGTTTTGGGCGCAAAGAAGGAAATAGCACCATCAAATGCCTTCCTCCTACTCCTCCCCCTCTGCCTTCAAGGGAAAATAGATTTGCTGGCTGATGGATGTGGTGTAAGTGACCATTCCTGAACTGTGATATGGTGCCTTTCGACTCCTAGTCTCAGTTGCTTATTCTATAGGGGAAATACTAGGCATCAAGTAATAGCATCACCTGAACAAATAGCCCTCACCCCCAAAGGAGTGTTCTGAATCAATAGTCCCTCCAAACTGAGCCTTCATACAGAGCCCCCTTCCTGTCCATCTCCCCAGGGTCAGCTCCCCACTGGCCCATAACCCTCAAGGCCCTTATTGCAAATTCAGACTCTTCCTCATAGGCCTTTTCAGAGAACAGTCCTTCATTATTATTAAATCACTTGATTAAGTGATTGTAACATTTAGTAATTAATTTAGCAACACTGAAAATTAAAATGTTCTTGCAGCCAGGGTGTAGTAATGCGTACAAATGTACCTCTGACTCATAGATGTATAAAAACTTTTCTAAAGCTAAAAAGCTTTCAATATGACGTCTGCTTTTTTTTTTCTTCTTTTGAGGTGAGATAATCATGATAATCATGGCAATATTAAGATGTTACAGCAAAAGGAGTATGAAGACTGTTTTTTATCTTGTATCATCTACTAACCCATGTGACTCTAGCAACGTGCATTATTCCACCAGGCTATTATCAACGACTTTGTCAAATGTCAGGCTTATATCCACAAGCACTTGTGTGGCATTCCCCTAATCTAGTTAATATAGTAACTTTCTCAAGAACAAATGAAAACAAAGGCCATACCATACAAGCTTACAGCTCTTTCAAATTTAAAAGCACACGGGAAAGAACAACCAGATGAGGCTTTCATATGACCTTAGAAAATTCTTTATAGGACGCTTTCATTGCTATTATCTCTATAGGAGGCAGCACAGACAGCGGACTTAAAATCAGAAAGCAGACCTGGGTTTTGCTTCATGTACCTGGTTGACCTTGGGAAAGTCATTTAATTCTTCTCTCTCCTTATCTCTAAATATTAAAAAAGCAATGCTTTCCTTCTAATTAGAATCTAATTAGGAAAACACAATCCCCCTCTAATATTTACAACCAAGGGATTTTAACGGGAAGAATTGCTTACGCAGATGATGGAGGCTCTGAGACCCAAGTGGTAGTAAAGGCAAACCACAGATTTGCAACGAAAGAAGAGAAAGGGGAAAGGAGGCAGAATTCTGAAGTCCAGACACAGAAGGCCACTCACTGCTTAGTGGAGAAGCCCCCCCTCCCCTTCCCACCAGTGCGTCCCATTGGCCAAACCACATTGGAAGCCTGCTAATAAGGGAGGGGGCGTGGCCTAGAGGGTCAGGGCCCTGGTGACACAGAGTAGAGCAGACAACCAATGAGGAATAAATCTGAGGGCAAACTAAGTACATTTACCGTGTTATTGTGAGGAGTGGTAAAACCAAAAAATACACAGGGGACACCTTTGTAAACTGTAAAGCTTTATACAACACAATCGGGTATTGATTTATAAAATGCATCTCATTGAAAACATCAGGCACATCTCTTCTGATGTCCTATAACATTTTACCTTTGCTTGCTTTCCAGTTCCTATTTTCTGCCCAGTTCTCTTGTTTTTTAAGCACATGTCATGTCTTCCCTTGCATGGCTGTGCTCCCTGAGGCCAAGTCTATGGTTGATTCATCTTCATAATCCTCACCATACATTTCCTATAGTAGATGTTCAGTATGTATTGGAGGGAGGAAGAGAAGGCAGGGAAGAAAGAAAGAAAGGGTGGGAGAAGAAAAGAAACATCATATTCTGAAATTAAATTAACTGAATGAAATTAAAAGATGACTCCTATCTTGGGTATTGATAGCATGTGGGCAGAGAATTACTCATCAGAGGGATTGACCAAAGTGTCACAGGATGTTCAGCATCCTTGACTCCACCATTAACGGCCACTCATTCTCTAGAGAGAATGAGAGACAAAGACAAGACAAATACAGAACCAAGACAAATACAGCTGCCCGCATTTCAAACTGCCCCTAGGAGGTGGCTGAGACCCACTCTCAGCTGAAGATGCTTAGACATCTCCATCAAGCCTGGCCTCAGGACAAGCTTAGGCATCCCTTCTTCCATGCTCCTACCCCATCACACATCCCTTTGACCTTTTATTTGATTTAATGGTAGAATTATTCATTGTCTCCCTGTTGAGGGAGAGAGTAAATAAATAAAGCGTAAATGTTCTTAATATTCATTACCCACATGCAACACAAGAGAGATAAAGTGGCTCAAAGGAAATTAGGGGAGGTGAGCATTGTCATAGGAGAATCATTAGTTCAGAAAAAAACCCACTAATTCCTTTGTCCTGCTGGGACAGGGCCATTCATTTATTCAATCAACAAATCTAATTAATTGCTATATGCCAGGTATTGTGTTGGATGCTGGATATATGGAGATAAATAAGGGCAGTTATTAGCTCCAAGCCTGGAGTTTGGGATCTAATGATGGAAACTGAAGAAGTAATCAGCCAATTACAATGTTAAATGTGTGTTTACAAGCTGTGATGGTGGCAGAGACCTTCGACACATGCCTGACAAATCACTGTGCTCCATTTCTGCAGCTATTCAGGACACTTTGAAAAGTCCTGGGCATGACTGGTTCACATTGCAGGCTTCCAGCAACTTCCCATCCCAGTCGTGGCAGGGACCCTGGAGGGCAGAAGGAAGCTGGTAAGCTGCCTGAGGTCATGGTGATACCTTACCTTACAACCACAGGTTAGATTCAAATCCTTGAACTGTGGAACACAGAGACAGCAAGGAGCTTGTGCCAAAGCACAATCCATTTTATGACTTGACAAGATGATCTTTGTTTGTCTTTCCCACTAGGCAAGCTGACACATTAGCCTCTCTGTTGCTTAATGACGCAGTTGTTATTGTTGCTTTCCAAAATGAAGCATCGCACAGATACACAGACACATGTGCGGAAAATATTTACGGCCTCTCCCAGTGAAATACATGTCAAGGCAAGCTCTTCCTCTGAATGCATTCACTTATAAGTGCCACTCCATCCCCCATTTGCTAAGAAATAAGGGCCCAGGAATGGCAACATAACCCCATAAAGATGTATAAAATGCACGCTGTGAATTAGTCCTTAAAGATGAAAGGCTGCGTACTTGGAAGTACTTAAATCTTTGTTCAAACTTCACATTTCTCCTGCTTGAACTATAGACGCTGAGTGTGATTCATCAGGGCCTCACTCTCATTCAGGCTTCAGACATGCTGGGAAATGACCCAATAATCTGAGAGGAAGATGAGCCTAACGTTCTCTGTATTTTCAGAAACTCAATACGTGTACCCACTAATGGCGCAGAGTTGGAATAGCTCCTCGTGGTGGCCCACAGTGTCAGGGGTTTCCAGCCCAGGACTTAGGGTCAATAGGCACTGTACCAACAACTTTGTCTATATATTGATCTGGGGCCTTGTCCCTCATGGAGCTTTATGTGAGCATCACAGAGCCCACACGGAACAAGGAGCTGTGCGCACGTATGCGTCTCTCCTCTGCTATGAAGCCCTTGTTTGTAAACCCTCCCAAGCATGAAGAGAATAGGGAATTTATTCAAACGGGACAATAAAGAATTCGAAAGTGTTTTGTAAACCATAAACCACATGCTACTGATAATTGTTAGTTGCCATTTTGTTATTAGTGCCCATTTGAAACGTTGTTTGTCACAAGTAGTTATCATCATCACCATAGAAAGAGGGGGGTTTTTGATACTGAAGAAGCTGCAACTTGGGTTCCTCTTAGGACAAGAGCACTCTCTTTGTTCAAGAAAATCCTGGGAATTTTTAGTGCAGAAGGTAAAACCCAAGGACTTTGCCTTAAGCGCACAGAGAAACAAAGTTAAGGGAAGAGGCAGTCAGTAAAGAGATGGGGAGAGGGCTGGAGGCTGGGGACTGAGGAGTTTAAAGAACTTTTAAGAACGGGATGTCTCACATTTAAATCCAAGTTGTGTAGCACTGTGTTATAAATCCCCTTCCCTGCCCTAACACTTCAGGAAGCCCTCTATAGCTACAACCTTACAGATCAGAGGCTGCTGGGGGAGTAAAGAGATCAGAGTGGCAGGCAGCATGGAGTGGCAGTGTAGAAAACAATCAGAGAGCATGAGATGGCAGGACAGTCCCTAGAACTGGACTCTTGTAGCTGTAGGAATCTGGAGCCATAGTTACTAGAAGAAAAGTAAACTCATCCACAAGGTTCTTCTCATGGGGCAGAGCTAATGGTAACACTGTGTACCTGGCCCTGTTATTAATGCTTTATTTGCAATACTTTATTGAATCATCATCCCAAATATATAAAGGTATTCTTACGCCTATTTTACAGACAAAAAAAAAAAGAAGAAAGAAAGAAAGAAAGAAAGAAAGAAAGAGAAAGAAAGAGAGAGGTCAAGTCATCTGCACAAAATCACACAGTAAGTAAAGAGAGTATGTAGACGTGGGATCTGGGCAGACGGGATCTCATATTTTTTTCAGTGTGCTTTAAAGCCGACGTCATTTGAATCTCAAAGGCACAAGGATCCTAGTTGACATCTGGGCTGCAAATTCCTTGTGACTGTTTCAAACTAATGGATTCAGGGGCATTTGGATGGTATTGTGAGTCCGTTGGCACTCTTGGAAAGCAGATATCAAGTCAGGGCTCACAAATAAGCCCCAGCAGCCCATGGAGGTGAGAGCCCGTTGGGATGGCCTTGGCATGGAGGGCATGCAGCATTTCTATTTTGGGGGACTAGAACAGCTCTGGCTAGAGCACGAGGTTGGGGGGAAGCAGAGGAAAGGACCATGGTCTAGGAAAGACGCAGACCAAATCCAGAAAACCGGGGAAGCCAGTTCAAGTTCCGAGATCCAGGGATGATGAACTTGGGGAAGCTATAGGCCAACCAGAGCAGCGTGGGTCCCAGGAGCCTGGAGTGGTTGCTTGGCGGGAGGGCTCCTGTGTTTGGCCCCCAAGCACCAGGGAGCAAGAAACACATTGCGTCAGAGAGGTACAACTGAGACAGGTGGGCAAAGCAATGAGGACCTGAGGAGGGAAGCGGAAAACAAGGGATGTAGGTGCGACACGGGAGAGAGAAGTGCGGGGGGGGCGTGGCGGTACGAGCTCTTGTCTGCCTGTTCCCAGCCCTTTGGCATGGGAAGTCTGGGCCAACTGAAAGGACTCAGGCCACAAATGACAATAAGGACTACATGACTGTGTTTGATCCTTCAAGGCCTCCTTGAAGGCCTCTTGCGTGTGCAAGCTTTCTGGTTTAGACCTGTGGGTCCATCATCAGCCATTAGCCAGGCCTGCTTCCAAAGGAAGTATCTTCTGCAAAAGAAAGGGAATTTTCTTTTTGGAAGGAGTTACCTTTATTTTTTTCTTAACTGCGCTGAGAATAGGAGGAGGGAAGCGCAGGGGCATCTGGCTTTGGGCCGTCCACTGCCCGTCCTGAAGTAAAACAGACTTGAACTGGCCCAGGGTGAGCCATCATGAGGGAGGGCTAGCAGGCTGCACCCCGGATAAGAAGAGCCAGTCCTCTACGTAAAAGACTACGAGGCAAGACAAAACAGACCGCAAATTATATACGTGACACTTTGGGGCGCCTGGATGGCTCAGTCGGTTGAGCGTCCGACTTCGGCTCAGGTCATGATCTCACAGTTCGTGAGTTCGAGCCCCGCATCGGGCTCTGTACTGACAGCTCAGAGCCTGGAGCCTGCTTCACATTCTGTGTCTCCCTCTCTCTCTGCCCCTTCCCTGCTCATGCTGTGTCTCTCTCTGTCTCAAAAATAAATAAAAATAAATAAATAAATAAATAAATAAATATGTGACACTTTGATGAGGAAACAACACAAAGCTATTTTAAAATAGAAATAAATACATCTAGCCATTTTCATCCAAGAAATCCAGAGAACTGCTTCCAAACCCTTTGAAGAGTCCTGAGACACAGGAAATTGGGAAGATGGAATTAGAGGGAGGGGCGCCTAGTGGGGGCAGAAAGGCAGATGGGCAGCTTTACAAACGTGTCATTTCAGGGGCATGTAATGGCACAGCGCTTCCCCGATGCTCCATCTTCGCCACCGGTGGCTAAATTCGCTCCATGAATAATGTATCTCCGTCCAAAGGCCTTCTCAGGACTCCAGCACAGAGGTTTCTCAAACATGTCAATCCCCCTGCCCTGAACTTGTAGCCTTAGCTCGCTGGTTACGCTGAAACGACTGGAGGACGTTGGGGTCCCGTGATTACTCAGCACTGGGGGAGAAGGGGGGGGTGGCAGAGTGGATTTGAGGTAATTTTCTCCTCCCTCCAATACCGCCAATACATCTTATCCTAGGGAACAATCAGATGCCATCAAATGAGCAATAGAAACTAATATGGGTTTAATGAAATGAGGACCTTGGATTGACAGTGCTTTGTTTTAAGGACTCTCTGGGGCTCTGGCAGCATAATTTATTCATAACTTGCAACTCCCCAGGAAGGGAAAAACAGATGGCTCATCTCTGTTTTCAAATTGGAGGTTGAAGGGCTAAGATCAATAGGCATGATCCCATGGCAAACACTGTTGTCTGGCTCTTCTCCAAATCCCCCTTCCCTTTTGCCCTCCTCCCATTCTAGAGTGAAAACGCTAGAGGCTCATGTTCCAAGCCCCCTCTGCCACTGAGGCGGTGCTAACAGAACACTGCTGGGAGGTCTCTGGGAAGGAGTTTTCCTCCCTGATCGAAGGTGGGAGGCACACAAGCCAAACACGTGTATGTGACCCTCCTTTCTGCCTCTTGGTCGTGATATAGGGCCTGGAGCTGTGGCAACCATCTTGTGACCATGAGGAGAAGGCCAAACACTGAATGAGATGGCAGTCGTGTGTCTTGATGCCATAGAAATGCTAAACTTACCCAGGAACCACCTACCTCCAGACGTCTTGTTGAGGAAATAAAAGCATACTTATTGTGTAAGCCCCTGCAATTCAGGTTTTCTGTTACTTGTAGCTAAACACGTTATTTTTACATTTAGTTGAAATAAACAGAGAGGCACAAGTAATATACCTGAAAAAACAGAATGACAGAATCAAGGGGGCAGCACAGGGGCAGTGGGGACTTCCGTTAAAGGCTGGGATACTGGTAACACTTACTAGGTGGTGGGAAGACATTTGTTTCAGACTCTTAATTTTCATGCCTGAGATTCAAACTGAAACAGACAAATTAAAGGGACCCTGTGTAAAACTTTTCCTGCTTCCTACATCCCCGCCTGGGTGGCTCAGTCGGTTGAGCATCCAGCTTCGGCTCAGGTTAAGATCTCGTGGTTTGTGAGTTCGAGCCCTGCGTCGGGCTCTGTGCTGACAGCTCAGAGCCTGGAGCCTGTTTCGGATTCTGTGTCTCCCTCTCTCTCTGCTCCTCCCCCGCTCGTGCTCTGTCCCTCTCTCTCTCAGAAGTAAATAAACATTAAAAAAAAAAAAAAAAAAACAAACAAACCCTACTCTCACTTCCTCTAGGCTCATGTTTGATTTCCATCCTGTGAGAAGCCAAGGGACCCTCATGGCTGGTCCTGTGGGACTCTCTCTAGGTCCTCGGACCCAGCCAACCTGTATCAAAAGCACATGCCTACTGAGGCTATAGTGTTACGAGAAATGGTAAGAAGCATTTAGGATTTGGGGTTATGTTGGCTCCTTTTTGCAGCTTCTGGCAAGGTCCTACAAGAAAAAGATAAACACAGGTTAGAGATCTGTCGTGACAAAGGGAAGAAAAAGATCTCTTCTGGGATGTTCTCTGCTGATAACCAGCGATCTAAACTGATGGAGCATTTCACAATTTGGAGACTTACTGGAGTCAGAAGCAGGGAAGCGTGGACATAGCAAAGGCTAAGCCGGGCAAAGTTAGAGCCAAACCTCTCCAACTCCTCTCGTTCAGTTTTCTTCGCCTGTGGTCAAAGGTCTGATAAAAATGAAGCCTCCCCATCCAACACTCTCGTTCTTAACTTCTTCACAGCAGCCACCATTAACTGATAAAGAGAGAACACAAACAAAGCCGGTCAACTATACTGTTGGCCGTATCCTTGCACCTCCACAGCAGCCCCATTCGGGACCCCTTTAAGAAAGAAGGCGCAGTGAGAATGGTTAGCTGATAGCCTCTGGCTGTGAGCCCCTTTGAGATGCTGCTCAGCTGTAGATCAGAAGCCGCAGTCTTTCCAAGAAGCCTCTAGTCAGTGACTAGATAGGGCTGGCTATTTCTGCACAATGTGGGATCTTCTAATGAACTATCTTTGCTCTGAAGCTCCCTTCTGAGTTAGCAAAGACTTTATCAGATCTGTAGCCAAGCTGGAGGATTTTCCTGCCCAATACGACTTCCTTCACCATTTTCTCTTGCAGAAAATGGGGCTGAAGGCTTTCCTTGCCTTGCATCGCATTTTCCTTGCCTTGTATTATAGTTCTTACTGTGTATCATAGGCTTCCAGATAGGTTAACTAAGAAATTGAATCCTCTCGCATTCTTACTGTTTATTAAAGATCAACAGGACTGGGTATGTGCTAAAAACCAGGGACTATTGTGTGTTTCCCATTATGCCTTTTCCAAATGCAAGATTTTATTAAAGACAATTTCTTCCTTCTACATCACCGTGTTCGAAGCAGGTATGTTATCTTTCAGTTGTAGGCTGTTGCACTTTAAGAGTCTACATGGAGACATGATGGAGATTACCAACCACCCAGAGATTGGGGATTTGGCGGTAGCTGTAGGAACTGAGTGATTCTGTACATTTGTCCTCCCACAGAAAATGGGTGACAGCATTCCATTCACAGTGGCTATTGGGGAGGAGTCATGTCAAAGATGGTGAGTGGCCAAGGAGATGGATTCTGGTTAACACTCTGGCAGGCCATCCACAGGCGTGCCCAACCTTCTTTTCCCTTGTATACCTTCCCAAGTAGAAGCTGAAAACAACAATGGATATTCTCTTTAGCAGCTTCCTTTGCCACTGAGATACAAGGGAAGTCTGGAGGGAAGGCTTCTGGAAAAGTGATCTTTCCAATAAAAGAGGTACACAAGGAGAGGTCTATTCTGCTTCCTTCTTGTGGTTACAGTCATGTGGGGAGTTATCTGGAGCTACGGTGGCCATTCTACAACTGAAAAAGCAAGAAAATGGCGCAGATAGAAACCCAGGCCCTGAGACTTGTTGGGAGAGCAAAAGGTGTTCTTAGGATTTCAGTCATTGGGTTTTCAGTTAGCTGTGACTGAATGCGTGTAACTGATCTCATTTCAGACTTCTTTGAGACAAGCATCTACAGTGTCTCCAGTTGATTTGGTTACCTATGTTCATCTGTCTGAAATTAAAAACAACCCAATCTCTATCTTCATATAGATCATATAAAATATTGGAAAGTAAATAAAATTTATAAGACCGTGAGCTAATTATTCCCTTAAGGCTTCATAATTACTAGTTAAGAAATATATCATCTATTCACTCTCGTCAAACTCCAAATCACTGGTACAGTTGAAAATGCTAATAAAATAAATATCCAGCCTTATGCATTAGATTTAAGATAGTATGCTAGGCCTTGAGATGTTTTCCCAGCCTTATAGGTAATGGAAGTGGCCAAAGAATGGCAGCAGGACAAAGCCCTGAGGTGCTGGGAAAGGACCTCCCATTTAATCTAACTTTGCACTGGATTCTTCCAACATTTGCACCGTGAGAGGGGACAGTGCTCTCTATAGGTACAAAACTAAAACAAAAACAATAAAACAATACTTTGCCTTCCTGCCAAAAGGCTCTAGTTACTGGGGAGAGTCATCTGGCTCAATGACTTTCTAATCTCTACTATTCTTTAGATATCATCCAGTCTGATGCCCTAATTTTACAGATAACAAACTGACGTCCTGAGCTGTGGGGAAGACTTGTTAAGTTTGCTTTGTTCTTAGTGACAGAATAGGGGTGGGAATTAACCCCAGATCTCTTGCTGTCTGTGGGGTGCCTTATCTACTGAACTTTTCTTTCCAAATAGGCAAGGACAGCATGATCTCTTCTTCTGTCTCACTCCTTCCAAAATATCTAATCCAGAGCTGTTACGACCATCTCTAAGAGATGTCCAACAACGCCTTATGGAAGAAGGGAAGGGATGGAGGGAAGAGGAAGGGCTACACAGTAAACTTGAGAGAATCATTTTGTGGATTGTTCCAGTTGGACTTGGGAGCCCAAACTTGTTCAGAGATTTTTTTTTTTAATCCCAAATCACCCCACTGAAATGAAGCACTGTACTCCTACACTATGAGCCTTGGACATCATAGGCACTCAATGAACACTTACTGAATTGAATTGAATGAATGGAATATACTCTTTACGAGGTCAAAAGTAGCACAGACATACATATTTAGATAAACTTCTTTGCTTTTGAATTACATTATTAACAGAGCCAGTGGAAATGAAGCTCACTAAAAATATTATTAATGGGAGAAGATGAAGATTCTTACACTTATCAGAAATCCATGAAAAAAGTAAATGCTTTCAATAATCCTTTGAATATGACTCAGTTCAATAAACTTCATAGAGCACCTACTATCTACAAGAGCATGATGGGGCATTGTTGGGTACACAAGGGTGAAATAGATACAATATCCTCCTGCTCTCAAAGAACTTAAGATCTGATATATGAATAAAACATTGATGTCTGTATCAACAAATAATTGTTTTATAAGTGCAATAGAGAGCAATAAAAGATATATATGTATTTGTGACTTCCCAAGAGAGGGAAGGGTCCTTGGAAGCTATGTTAATGATTGATCTTCATCAGAAGAGAGGCAGAGAGCTATTGACGAATTTTAATTAAATGGTGTTTTGATGTGTATTTTAAAATGCATATTAGTGAAGTAAGGCTGAGATTATTTATTTCACTACATTAGAAATCTACTAATAGCACTGGAATACTGGTGATAGACCTTGCAAATTGTTCTCAGATGAGATTCCTTCTCCAGATTTGATGGTTGTGAAAAACCTCAGGCCCCCTTTGCTGTTCATCATCAGAAAACACTTGAGGAGCACTGACAGTGATCTGGTTGCTGATCTGGGCTGGATAAAAGTCTAGGGCTGTGTTTGTATAATGATAGATTTAATATATGCTGGCTCACGGCATCAACGCTTTATCAGAGGAATAAATGGAAAGTTATTCTGGGCTGAGAGGGTAAAGAGATCAGTTTATGGAAAAGAGAGCCTCCTTATGCACATATTCTGTAAACTACAGATCAAAAGCCAGAAGAGGAGCGCCAGCCATGAATAATGAAATCATACATCCAAAGGTCTGGATGGAGTCAGACATCCTGATGATTTCTTTTTAAGGAAAAATCAAGACTTTTGCCTAGTGCTGAATGCTTTGAAGATAAGTGCTCTGAAGGCAGAGCAAGATAGCTATCATATTTAGTAGAGATAGGTGAACTTTCAAATTGGGTTCATTTAAATGGTGTGCCCTAGAGTATCCTGCCAGACAAGAAAGGTCAGAGTGGCTTTCACTGAATTTGAGGGACACTCTGATCCCCAATAATTTGGTTGTTCCATGATGTCAGGTGGTTAGAGACTAAGCTGACCTTACTGAAGATCTCACTTTGGACTAAAGCCCAAGCCCACATCCTAACCAGTGAAATTCCCAATCTAGTGAAATTGTCAGAAAAACACAGCACAACCACGAGAGCCACAATCATACCCACAGGAGTACATTTCCTGATTCCTACTCACTCCCCAACCCATTAAACTTTATCCCTGACTTCTCTCCATCCTCAGTTCCAAAAAACTGCTGATGCTGAGGTAGGAAACCGGCCATCTAGGTGGGCCTGGCATTGCTCTGCAAGGGCTGCATCCAAAGCAGCTCCCCACCCCCGCAGGCATGGGTAAACGAAGATGGTTGGTCACCCTACGGAGGTCACCACTACTTCCCAATGGACACATGCACTGACCCACTTGAATCCCTCGCACTTGACCTCTCAACAACTATGGATGTGGGTTAGTGATTGTGCTTCAAGAAGACTCTTTACTCCTCTGGCTTCCTTGCTTCCCCGCTCTCACATTTTTACTTCCTCTATCTCTCCTCTCATTTCTCTGCTGACACTTCCCTTCTAAACTCCAGAATGTTAGTGCTTCTCAGGATTCTGCCCTTAGCTTTCTTTCATTCTTTTCTTTACCTTTATACTACATTGAATAATGCCTCGCCACACACAATTCATGTTCACTCGGAACTTCAGAATGTGAGCTTATCTGGGACTAGAGTCTTGGCAGGTGCAATTAATGAAGTTAAAATGGGGTCATACTGGATTAGGTTGGGTCCTGAATCCAGCACGACTGATGTCCTTATAAGAAAAGGGGAGGGCCCACAAAGATAGACGCAGAGGGAAGGCTGTGTGACAACAGAGGCAGAGATTGGATTGATGCAGTTGCCAGCCAAGAAAGACCAAAAATTGCCAGCAACTATCAGAAGGTAGGAAGAGGCAAGGAAGGATTCTTCTCTAGAGCCTTCAGAGGGAGTGTGGTCCTGGTGAAAACCTGATTTCAGGCATCTAGCCTCCTGCACTATAAGAAGAGAAAACATTTCTGCCCTGTCATGCCACCAAGTTTGTGATAATTTATTCCAGAAGCCCTAGGAAACTAATGCAAGCATCTTGAAATATTTTATCCGGTCTTCATGGTCTCAATTCTATTTGCCTGTGACATCTAGCCCTCTCCCAAGTTCTAGAGCTGTGTTCTAAGCATCTGCTAAAACAGCAGAACAGTGGATCCCTGGGTCTTCATGCACTGTCTGTGGTTAAGTCCAACTCTGAATTTATCTTTTACATACCTGCTCTCCCCCTCAATAGGTTTTCTATCTAGGCTTGTGGCCTCACCAAACACCCGCCTCCTCAACCTTAAATCCTGATGTGACCCTTGATTATTTCTCCTCCTTCTCCCCTTCCTCCTCCTCCTGCATTTATCTGGCCATTGAGACCTCACAAACCTCTCCATGCAGTATTGAGTGAAGTAGACGGTGTGTCCAGCCAGAGCCCGAGTGATCTCCACGTTTTAGACATGTGTCTGAGCTTGTCTGATGCACTCGGGCACCAGCAGGTGGGAGAGATCCAGCCAAGAGCCAGTCTGGGTAAGAGATTTGTGTGAATTTGTGATAGTATAACCTACATGTTTCCTGGTTTCACACGCCTATGATTATAAAACAAGGTCATACTTCCCTTTTACAATCCAAATTATTATGGCAGGAGACCTCATCCTGCTTGCCTGTAGGAGGCAAGTCTTCCTCAAAGTGTCCTCATGTTATTTCCCGAAGTCCCCAGAGGGAGGTGTCATCTGTACTCACAAATCACACTGGCACCTGCTGGCGTCAGAAAGTGCATTAGTCGGGGCCATTTTGCCACTTGTGTCAGAGGGCATCACAAACGAGCTTATGCAAGACGAGAGAATAAATGGGTCCCATGGTTAAGAAAGATGTTGAAGGTTTTCATTTAATTGAGGTGGCAGTGGAGGGGACCAGGGCCCCAAGGACCAGAACCCGTGTTCGGTGCCTCCATAATACTTCTCTCTCCTCCTGTCTCTCACTTCTGCCATCTTTGTTCTTCTTTATGTACTGGCTCCATCTTCTGTCTTCACTCGCATGGCACAGACCATGCCTACGTGAATCAATCCCAGGGACAGACTCTGATGAACTCTATACAGGTCTCATGCCCATGCCTGGGCTCATCACTGTGGCCAGGGAAAGGGAAGCTATGATTATTAGGCCTGGTCCCTTCCCCATCTCTGCAGCTAGGGGACAAAGTCTGTCACTGGGAGAAACAGAGTGTCAGGCAAAATCAGTCGCTACCCCAGGCCACTACCCGTGTGTCTTCCTTTGTCATCCTTTCCTGCATGTCTGTGTCCACTGCTTCCAAAGCCTCGTGGTAAAACTTCATCACTACCAATGCCGTCATGAGACCCGGAACACAAGCAACACTATTTAAGGCCCAGTGACAAACTGCATCCCCAAGAAGAGATGAAGGGCATTCTTTCATGTGAAAATTCATAGTCTGATACCCAAGGACTCCCAGTAAAGTCAGCAGGGCTATCTAGCATTGGATGAGGGAGGAAATAGGATGAAAACGGTGACAATATCCAGTGTGTGACTCTACAAGAAGAGGAGGTGAAAGTTTTAGAATCAAGGTCAGTGTCCCAGCACTGGCTTTATGGACAACTGTTCAGTTAGCACCAAATGAGATAGAGATTTGTGAACTCAGAGATCAAACCAGCAGACGAAGACTTATTGGCCCAGGGGTTTCTTTGAAAGGTATGTGTGTAGGGGGGTGTATCTGTCCTTCCAGGGCCAACTAACCCAACGAACAAGCCAGTTATCCTACACAGGTTCAAGATTCAGTAACTTTAGCATCCCTGACTCTTTACGTCTTTCTCAAAACATCAGGTCACAGAGCTTCTCCGGGGGTCCCATTGCAAGTGTTTGCCTTTTGCCTTCAGGCCCCATTGCCACTTGTCCTGGGTAATGACAGTGCAGCCAGATGCCCCATGCGGATTAGGGACAGTAGAGAGCCAGGTGGGGTGGAAATGGAGGTGTGTGAGCACCCCTGCCTGCTCCCGGAGGGGGAGCCCTGATTCGACCCGCGGCCTGGGTCGGTGGCCACAGAATGTGAGGCAGGTGGTTCTGCCGCACCCCATTTCTGGTCTCGCCAGCCCACTGCAAGCCTTGCCGTGGCCTGAGCCTTGACTATAGACAAGTCAATGGAGCCAAAGTTAGCAGCCAAGGCTGATTTAAAGCTACCATTTAGACTGATTCTCACTTGCGGCGTGAAACACAAATGATCGTTCTTACCGAGAGTCGTTTGGGGAATCGAAGTTTGGGGCTTGACAGAGTGTAATTAACACATCATCGGCACAAAGCCCAAAGACGGACTCCGTAGCATCACCGTGATCACTCCCAGGAAACACACGGTAATTGTATCATCGCATCCAAATATACTGGGACAAGCATTTTGTGTCTGGATGAAAGTCAAGGCAGATTAAGAAGCGCTTTTGCCAGAAGCAGCTTCCCGGACCAGCATGAAGAAGCAAGAGGTGAGAGGAACTAGGAGGGCCTGGTAAAGCAAATAATTCCACAGCCACACAATAGAATGTGCTGCATAATTAGGAATTACGTTGCAGGAGAACATATAACAACATGGAAAATTTCCACAGTCCAATATAAAAAGGGAAGAATAAGAAAATTGAAGAAACCATATAATCGCAAGACCCTCAAATGTTTATTATTTTTGTGTGTTTTTTCTGTATTTCTACAAGTTTTCTTGCAACCAACTTTGAACCAACTTTCTTTGTATAAGGAGAAAATCTCAATTGGCCTGATTTGAAAAACAACAGTGAAGGTCAGAAAAACCTTTCTCAAACTAGGAATTTTTCTTTTCTTTCTTTCTTTCTTTCTTTCTTTCTTTCTTTCTTTCTTTCTTTCTTTCTTTCTTTCTTTCTTTCTTTCTTTCTTTCTTTCTTTCTTTCTTTCTTTCTTTCTTTCTTTCTTTCTTTCTTTTTTATTCCTGACCTTCTTCCCTAGTCCCTGGCCTGAATCCTACCCAGGAGTCTTGCCTGAGAGGTCAAGACCTCCTGTCCCCTTTTCTGCCCCTACTAATAGTTGGAGTCACCTGGGAGCAGAAAGTCCCAGGGTCTAACTTGATATGGGACACACACAGAGACAGTAAGCAGACAGCCATTCCAATGGGGACTTGAAAAATAAACCCTTTCACTTAATGATGTTCTACAAAAACTGATTACTAAAGAAAATAAATGATAACAAAAGCAACACCACAAAGGATGGCCATCTGCTGTGAAGGTCGTTAAAGGATTGTCCGCATGGGGAAGGAGGTTGAGCCAAATTATCTCTGAGGACTCTTCTGGATCTCAAATTCTATGAAATAAATGGTGAGCCCATAATAAAGAGAGGTTCAGGGGAAAAAAAAGAGGAGCCACCCCATTCTGCTTTGATACATATTCTGCGACTTCTGGCACCACTGCGTGCTCAGCCTCAGACTGGTCAACTGTCCCGTGTTTCAAAAACACTCCCCCATAGATGGTCTGTTTCCCCTCGAAGGAAACGTGGGCACCACCATGCTTTAGCCCACTCTCCCTCTCTGTCCCTGGGACAGTTCTGATGACCACCCCTCCTTTGTCTCCACCAGCTTCTGTCAACCACCAGGTACCCAAAGGAGGGCGTCCTCTCTGCAAAGGGCTCAACTTCAATCCTTCTCGTGCCTCTTCCCTCATCCCTCGGGCTGAGATGTCAAATCCCAGAATGTGGCCGGGGTGGTTTCTTACCGAGCGGGGTGGTTTCTCACCGCTCAGAGCAATGGCAAAGAAACAAACCCGGCTCACACTGGAAGGGCTTAGGCCTTCGTGTCACATGTTTTAGGACAGTGAGTTTATGTATAGTGTATGTGGGTTTGTGGCGTCATCAGATCTAAAATGGATTTGGGGGGGGGGGGCTGGGTGGCTCAGCTGGTTAAGCATCTGACTTCAGCTCAGGTCATGATCTCACGGTCGGTGAGTTCGAGCTCCGCGTCGGGCTCTGTGCTGACAGCCCGGAGCCTGGAGCCTGCCTTGGATTCTGTGTCTCCCTCCCTCTCTGCCCCTCCCCCCCTCCGTCTCTCTCAAAAATAAATCAACATTAAAAATTTTTAAAGAAAGAAAGAGGGGCACCCGGGTGGCTCAGTCAGTTAAGTGTCTGATTTCGGCTCAGGTCACGATCTCACCGTTCATGAGTTCGAGCCCCGCGTCGGGTTCTGTGCTGACAGCTCGGAGCCTGGAGCCTGTTTCGGATTCTGTGTCTCCCTCGCTCTCTGCCCCTGCCCCACTCGTGCTCTGTCTCTCTCTGTCTCAGAAATAAATAAACATTAAAAAAAAATTTTTTTTAATAAAAAATAAATAAATAAATAAAAGAAAGACAGAAAGGAAGGAAGGAAGGAAGGAAGGAAGGAAGGAAGGAAGAAAGAGAGAGGAAGGAAGGAAGGAAGGAAGGAAGGAAGGAAGGAAGGAAAGAAGGAAGAAAAGAAGAAAGGAAGAAAGAAAGTGGATTTTGTCCCTGGCTCGTTTGTGAGAAAGGAAGGATGAAGGGGGTGCTAACACTGGCTGACCGCCAGGGACACCTGTTAGGTGCTTATCTGAATTCATCTTGCTCTTCTCGAGAACTGCATTTTATAGAGCAGGAGCTGGAGATCCTAGAAGACTCGAGGATCTTGCCCAGCGGTACGCAGCCAATAAGTGGCAAAGCAAAGGTTAGAACTGAATTTGTCCAGTTCTTACGGTTTATGTAGCTGGTTGAAAACATACGATTTTGTTAAATTTTCCTGAGTGTCACGCCATTTGAAAAAAAAATAATAGTAACGCGTGGATGTAAAGGTTATGCTTGTACCTCAACAATATTTCAGTTTAAATTTCAAGTTACATGTAATTAAGTTGTATAATTTAGAATATAATGATGCCACTGTATTAGCAAGATAGACACACTTAGTGATGCTTACTACTGAACACAAAAGAGCCATTTAATTTAAACAAGATAATTCAAACATTTGCTTTGCCTAAAGCTCATAAAATGCCATTTCATTAAATCATGTTTTCATTTCTGTAAGATGACTGTCATATCAAAGCTATTTTATTGTTATAGGAGTTAGAACAGTATGGCGTATTGTTATTAAATTATGAACGTATAATGAAAAATACTTTTTAGAATAAAATAACACTGGGCTATATTAATTTATTTAGTCACTTAGTAAATACCAGCTGAGTATCCGCTATGTTGTGGGCACAGTCCTAGGTGCCTGGGGCATAGCAGATTGCTCCCGCTGAGCAATCGAGGGAGACAAATTGCAGGAGGCAACCGATAATGCCCCTCCCCACCTCCCCCAAAATATCAGGCCCTAAATCTCTGGAACCTGTAAATGTCAGCTTGCAAGGAAAGAGGTTCTTTGTAGATGTGATTGAGTTAAGGGTCTTGGTATGGGAGATTATCCTTGATTATCAGAGGGGGCCTCAAATGCAATTATATGTATTCTTCTAAGAGGGAAGCAAAGGGAGGTTTTGACACAGACACACAGAGAGGAGGTGACACTGCCGCGGAGCTGAGAGAGCCGGCCTTGGGGGCTGGAGGGGTGCAGCCGCAAGCCAAGGAATGCTGCCGGCCACCGGAAGGTGGAAGAGGCCAGCCCAGGTTCTCCTCTAAGACCCTCCATAGGGAGAATGACCCTGCGGACGGACACCTTGACTTTGGCCCAGGCCCAGCGCTGATTTCGGACTTCCGGCCTGAGTTAACTGTGGGAGAATAAATTGCTGCGGTTTCAAGTCAGCAAGCATGTGCTAATCGGTTTCCGCATCCACAGGAGACGAATACGCACATGTGCAAGTAAACACGAGTACGTTGGTGGCGACTGACAGAACTGTGCATGTGACAGATGGGGACGAGAGGTGCCAGCTCAGGCGACACAGCTGGGGCAGGCCTCGTTTACCAGTGAGCATTTCGGCGGGAGCCCGTGAGCCTGGAAGGATGCTGAGCGAGAGCAGCTGGCACTGGGCGGGGGAGGCAGGGCTCCGTGGGTGTGGGGAGGTGGGAGCCAGGCCGACCAGGGAGAGGGCTGTGACGCGGGGTCAGACAGACTGGCTGGAGCCACTGCGGGTAGGGTTTTGTCAGCTGGAGTCGGGAACCCAGATTTTTAGAGCTGTGAGCCCTGAAGACAATGAAGGATTTTACCGGGGAATAACACGATGCGCTTTCCATTATGTAGAGCTCCCCGGGGTAAAGGGTGGCTGGTAAGGGGCGGGTGAAAGGAGGCAAAGTAGCAAAAAGCCTCTTGCAGGATTCCAGCCCCAGGGATGGTGGTCCCGGCCACCAGTGCTCCACTTTGCTCTGGGTGCCAGCTCCCCCTCTGGGCGTCCCCATTCCAGCGACACCGCTGCTGTTGCCAGGGGTCTATGGCAACACGTTGGATGGGCCTTTTCACTTTTTCTTCTCCCTCCCCCCCCCCCCCCGCCGTCACACAGGACCAGGTGGCCTCTGGGCCCACGGTATCGCAGCCCGCCTCTAGCGCTCCCCACTTTCGCTCAGGCCCTCGTTGTGTTTTGCCTGAATAAACAGCTTAGAGCATCCGGCGGCACCCTGGGTCTTCCACCTCTTAGGCGGGTGACCCCGGACAAGTGACTTAACCTCTCTATCCCCCGGTTTTGTTATCTGTAAAATGGTGAAAATGGCAGTCTCCCTCCCTCGCGAGACGTGCTTGAAACAGTGCATGCCATTCTAAGGCTTACCTGCCATCCTCTCCCTCCTCCTCCTCACCATCCTCCTTCTCATGCCTGCCATCCCCGCCGGTCCCCCTTCTTCCTGGCCTTCTGTCCCCCAGTCCGCCAGACGCTGCTGTGGGACTTGTTTGCCGAAGCACTGCTCTGATCGGGCCGCTCTCCCCAGACACCTTCAATAACCGTGGGGTGTCTCTTGTAGGGCGTCTGACATCCCTAGCCTGGCTTCCGGCCCCCTGCACGGTCGGCTTCCCAAGTCCCTACTTACTTCCGGCACCACAGCCTAAGGGTCAGCCCCACCTTTCCTGAACACGCCCCGGATCTGCCTTTTCGCCTGCAGGCCTCTGCCCTCGGGGCGCGTTCCTCTGCCTGCACTTCCCTCCCCGAGAGCTGCCTCCAGGGTGCATCCTCTGAGGCCGGCCTACATTTAAGCTTTTTTCATCTTTGAAACCTTCAAAACTTTCTCAGCATTTCCCACGGAGCCCTTACCCTCTATTCCTTGAATCGGTTCACTTATCTACATGTCTATCTGGGGATGAACCAGGGACGCTGCTTCCGGCCTGCTTTTATCAGAAGTCCCGGATCAAGACAGTTTAATCCGAGACTGTGCCCCAGGCCTGGCACCTCGTCTCCATCTCCCTCTGCACCAGGGAGCACCTCCTGATGGCCTTGGAAGGGCACCGGGCCTGGGGGAGTGGGGGAGTGGGGGAGTGGGGCATGCGCTGTTCCGAAGAAGCAAGACCAAAAGGAGACAAATTGGAAACGCGCCCCTTTCTCCAGGTGGGTTCTAGGATCAGGCTGTGTGGTCTCTGAGGAAATCTTGCTAGGTGCGACATCATAGATGGCCTGGTAAGGCGGTCAGCCTGCCCACAGGTTCCCCTGGGCCAGTCAGCAGTCCCCAGCGCACCTGCCCAGAGACTGTGATGACGGAGCCGGAGACAGCACTGCACATGGAGGCAAAGCTCTAGGTTAGAGGATTCTTGAAGAAACCCTTTAGAAAGGCAGAGCATTTTCCCAGTGCACCTGCGGGGCCCCTGCACTGAGATCTGGGGAGGTGGCCGTAGGGTGGATGACCAGAGGGAAGAAATTCAAGACCAGCGGTGGGGAGGGGGCGACGTGAGGGGACAACCTCCATGTACAGCCGCAAGTCTGGAAGGTGTGGCAGAAGGACACGTCTCCCTAGAATTTCAATTGTAACCCTCCCTACATATTTGCAAACGCTCATCGGAGATTTTGTCTGGCAGTTGTTTGTCTTGCCAGGAACATTTCCCGGCTGCCTTTCCTGCCCCATGCACGT
The DNA here is from genome assembly GCF_016509475.1 of Prionailurus bengalensis. Lineage (NCBI taxonomy): Eukaryota > Metazoa > Chordata > Mammalia > Carnivora > Felidae > Prionailurus > Prionailurus bengalensis. Next base: position 27,625,960 of record NC_057343.1, read on the forward strand.
ACACATGTTCGTGGAGGAAAGGGGATTTCCACCCCAAGATCAGAAAGGAGTATTGGAATGCCTATTTTGGTCCTCTTTCTCACCCTTTCGTCACAGTTCCCAAAAGAGGAGGGATTGGCCTGATTGATGAGTGGACAGAGGAAGAAATTCCTGGGATCCTGTCCCATATACCAGCGGGTAGGGGTACGTGGCCTTAAGAGTGGGGAACAGGCTCAGCCCCTCTCTTGCTCTCCTGGCCCCTCTTTGCTCAGGCTAAAGGGTCCTTTGTATTCCCAAGCTGCACAGGGATGAGGTCACAAACCAGACAGGCCTGCTGCTGGGAGGCCTGGCTAGGTGTCTGCCCTCCTAGTTCCTTTTCCTTCATCTGTGACTCAGTGGGGGGTCCGCTGGCCTTCACTGCAGACCTTATAACTTCAATTCTGGGGAAGGGGGTAAGAAAGCACAACTGGGCCCTGGGTGCCCCACAATGCTATAGTCCAGAGTTGCCCAGAGACCTACATTGTCAGGGTCATTGAGCACTTTCCGGACCCGCAATAAAGCGGATCCAACTTTTTACTTGCCAGGGTGGCAAGTAAAATTGATTAGAACCTCCAAACAAATAGCCGTGCAGTAAAGAATTTCACATATCTACATTGTAGTCTGAAGGAGTGGACCCGGAAGAGGCTGAAGCATAGGTCTATCTCACCTTAGGTGAGACAGACCTGGTCTAGCCCTTTGGGTGGGTTCCTTCTTAGATAAACCATAGAGCCAGCTGCAGAGAAGAGACTCGTGACCAGGAGATGCTGGATAAGACTCCAGATTTGGGAGGCAATATGATTAACCTCTTGGCTGTCCTCCAAGGATTGGCAAAAATCCCCCTTACGAACAGAAAATGAAGGGACCCTACCACACCTATGCAATTTATCTAATCCCTCTCCATATTATAACCCCTTCATCATTTGCAGCTATGTTTTACTTGTCTTTGTATTCAACTGTCAAGCACTGAGTCTGGCATAAGGTAGGAGATCATTCATATTTATTGGACTGAATTAAAGCCAGACTGAATAAGACGAACCTCTGGGTGATAGATTTAAGGATGAGGTTGAAGGGCATGGGCTCTGTCAGTATCAAAAAAAAAAAAAAAAAAAAAAGCCACTGCTCATCTCACTTCAGTAAGAAGTAAATGACACCACTGAATGGAAGTAGAATCTTTAAATACAAAGAACAAGGGGTTGTGAAAGGAGAAACAAAATCATTAAAGGAATTGAGAACCTCTCTAATTAGTTCAATTTTTCATTCTCTTGCCTTCAGTGTATTTTCTTATACAGTCTCTAAAAGATTGCAGTGTGGCTCCTCCCCAGTCCTTCAGCTCTGCTGGCTCTGGTTCATGCATGAACACACACACACACACACACACACACACACACACACAGAGGCAGCTGGTCCTCTCAACTGAGTATCTGCTAAGTTGCTATTCAGAAAGGAATCCATGAAGAAATAAAGACCCAATGAGACTAAGGTCACAAATCTCTTCCAAGGCACTGGGTCCCTCCTGTCATGGCCTCTTAGGTACACAGCAGTCATCCAGATGCCAGCTATTTGCAAGCGATTAAGAACCAGGTAAGTTAAATTGATGATCTCAGATTCTGCCTTGGGGCATTAACTTCAGTCAATTATTGAAGTTACTGCTAGTTCTGAAATAGTGTTTGCTTTAAATCTCCAATAATGTAAATCTCACAGGCAGGAAGAGTCCCCCAGCAGCCATTCCAGCTCAGTGAGTAACCGGAAAAGATGCTGAGGAGTTAGGACGCGGTGCAGACCAGGGTCTTCCCTTTGACTAACACGATGGCCATCTTTGCCACCCAGAGAAGAGATGAAGACTTTTGTTTTGTAGCATTCGTGCTGCAGAGAGAAGCCACTGACTGGGGTTTCAGCTTACAGCACAATAATTCACTTCTGCAAATCATAAGTGAGATCATATCATGTCGTAATGAATAAAATATACACACCGATCCAATGCAGGCAGGCATCTCTCCCTTGTTAATTCTTGTATTTTGTTTGTATTTAACATACCATTAAGTTCTAAACTTCTAAAATGTGTCCACTCAACCAATATTTACTCGCAAGCGCTGTGATCTGTGTCGGGGAGTGGGCTGTAGGGAATCTTTGAGCTTTCAGTCTACTGAGTGAGATCGGGTATGCTCACAAGCAAATGCAATTTACAGTCACGCTGTAAGGACCCTAAGAGGCTGGGTTGGTTTGCTAGGACTTCAACAGCACAGTACCACAATCTGGGTGGCTTAAAACAACAGTAGTTTTTTCCCTTAGAATTCTAGAGGCTAGAAGTTTAAAATCAAGGTGTCAGTAGGGATCCGGCTTTCTCTGAAGACTCTAGGGGAGGATCCTTCTCTTTCTCTTCCTCATTTCTTTTTGTCATCGGCAAGCTTTGGCACTCTTTAGCTTGGAAGCTGCATCGCTCCAACCTCTGCCTTTGTGGCCACAGGGAGACCTGTGTGTCTCTGCGTATACGTAGCTTTCTTCTTACAAGGACCCCAGTCATATTGGGTTAGGGGCCCACCCGATTCCAGTATGACCTCAGCTGAACTGATGACATCTGTAATGACCCTTTCTTCCTCGTAAGGTCATAACTGAGGTATGGGCGTTAGGACTTCAACTCCCATCTTTTCGGGGTGGGGGGCACAATTCGACCCTTAACAGAGGGATCTCGAAAATGATGCCTTCTGGTGAATGACAGCAGAGCATTAAGGTTTAACTCTTACTCCACTTGCAGGGCTCAAGCATGACTGTAATGTGGCTCATCTGGCCAAAGTGTCAGCAATTGACATCGGGACCAGTCAGGCATCTGTACTGTGAGTGTCAGGGCTGTCCTTCCAGGGGAGGGCTGACCGGGAGGAAGGAAGGAAACTGTTTATATCTTCCTTCCAGGTTTCTGAATCCGGCTGGAGCTAGAGAGAGGGGAGCAGTTTAAATAAGATGACAGATAACAATTTGGATATCAGATTGTGGTGGAGTTTTTAATGTCTGCTAATAAGAATGGCTACTGTCACCTGGAAATAACCAGAAAAGCTATGCACTCTATGCATCGTCCAAGGGCAGGGAAGAGCGGGATTGAAAGAGAATGGTAAGAAACCATTAAGTGGCACCCCATCGTGTGCAGCTGAAACATGTATGGTAGTAAGGGGATTACGATGGAACTGGTAAAAAAGCCTTCAGTGAAGGGTCAGGTGTAGCTCAGAGTAGCACTACCATGTTGGAGAAACAGACGTTCTCTGTAGATTTCACTTGAGCATTGGCTTGCCATGGAAGGAAGGACCACAGACTTGAGTCTGGGAAAGGTTCTGGTAGAACAGGTGCTTCCCATGGACACCCCCACCCCCATCCCCCGGCCACCTTCCTTTCTCCCCTGCTCCTCACTCTCCCCGTTGCCCCCACACAGCCCCCTCTTTACAGTTCTCCAGTAAGGGGAACCCCCTCCCCCCCCATTCCACCTTGGAAAACCCTACCCTTCCCCAAAGGTGTCTCAACCCTTTGGTTTCTTCCCTTGTGTTGCAAAAATGAGTAGCCAGGGTGCAGCCAGATCCCAGAGGAGATGCCCAGCTCAGTCCTGTTGACAGCAGAAAGAGAGGTTGTGTTTATCTTCCTGCGGGAGGGAGACGGTGGGTCCTGGGTGTGCAGCCGGAGCACTGCCTGGGAGCTTGATGGTGAGGAAAAATCTTGAGTCTCACCTAAAAACCACTGAACCCAAATCTGCATTTTAACAAGATCCTGTGGGATTCATATGCAAATTAGCATTTGAGAAGCAAAAAAAATCAAAAAGGCGCTAAAATCTTGCGTTAACAGACACCCCAGATGATGTCCGTGACATTAGGAGAGGAACCCTAAGCCAGACAGCACTTCCTATATCCCATATGTTGAGGGGGAGCCTGTGTATTCAAAAGTGTTGCCCTTCTGGGTCATTCTCTGAAAAGCAACTTCTCAAACTCCAGATGGTGATGATGACGATGATGATTTTTATGTATAATATATCTACATTTTTTTTAAATTAAAATTGTTAAGGTTTCTGTAGTCACGTGCCTTCATCCACCTAGGAGGGCCCACAACCCTCATCACCTCACAACGGGCTATTGAAATCCATTCTCTAGTAAAGTACTCACACACCACTCAGCCACCTTCTAAGCTCAGTGCGTCATTCGAAAATAGCAGGTTGTGAGGAAGAAAGTTCTGGGCACAGTTGGTGCCACCAAAGCAGTAGAAACTTGAAAATATCGATTGGATGTTTCTTCAGCATTCCTCAGAGAATGCGTTTCACAGAGTGACTAGCTTAAAAGAACAAAACAGAACCTCTGGAGGCCAATGTGACATTCTCCCGAATTCAAAATGTGTACAAAATCTAAGTCTGACTTTAAGTTTTGGAGGTTCCCCCCCCCCACCCAGTAAATATCCATAAAGGTCTCAAGATAGGAATGGAGAACTATTCTCCATTTCCTCCTAGCATATTTTAGCACTTTATTTTAAAATTCTGAACTTTGTTAGGATCTCCTCCCCAGCAACATACAGCATTAAATCAACAGAATCAGCGGTCCCAGCCTCAAACCCCTCATACAGGATGGGGACCAAGATACATCCCAGATCTACTCCAAGATACATGACACACAAGAACCCCTTGAGTAATCCATGCTCTCACTCTCAAGATGGACTCTAACAAAATGCATGCCCAGACATAACGAGCTCATTTTTTCTCGGCCAAATTGCAATTCAAGTCTAAGAAGTGTATTCGTTTTGCATGAAATATTCTTTCCAAGAAGTTCCTCCCAGGTGAGGAATTTTAAATGCGCCTGCCTCGACTGAGAAGGCAGACAAATGGCTTTGGCTGGTCAAGGGTTATATTTCTCACAGCCAGGATATTCCAAATGGTTTCTTATTCCATGGGATCAATAAACAGCCAGGCTCATATGCATAAAACTGTCTTAACCTCGCCAATGTTAACACAGACCATTTCTGGAGCTTCTCCCAAGGTGGAGCCTTAAAAAAGCCTGACATCACTGAAATATGTACAGTAACAAAAGCAATAAAAGGTTGAAGATGAGAGAGACAAACTCAGCTCTGGACATGCCCTCAAGACAGTTGTTCAGTGCAATTCAGGCTTTCTTCTTGTGCAGAAGGAACACAGGCCAAATTTAACTCTGTCAGCAAGAACAAGCCCAGATTTCTGTCACAGTCATCGTCGCCCCAGATAGGACCTATAAAAAACCAGCCGATGTGAAATGACTTAATGTGACAGGGCAATCACTGTTAGTCATAAAACTCCTGGAAGGACCTCAGGCCTGCAGAAGATCACAAAGATCAAAAATGTTTAAATGCCATGATCTCCATTTATAGACCTCACTAAGTGCTTGAGTGTCAGGTGGCTAGGCTCAAAATCCATGCCACCCCCTCAGCCACAGCCTGTCGGTGAACATCAACCATCAGCTCCACAGCCTGGCCCCTAAAGGCCCAGCGTGCACATGGGATACCACACTTCCTTTTACACACATATTTCCTTCTGGAAGCAGAACCATGAGAAAATTTTGTCCGTCCACCTCTTGGAAGGTTTTGTGGGAACGTGTGCTCTTTTCAAATATAGGGTGACTTTTCCTATGAAGCTCTTGTGAGGAAATAGGATCAGAACTGATCCGTCATTCTCTTTCATTGTGTCTTCTAGCCCCTTCTCTTGGTATCCCATCCCTGTATCACTGTGACCGAAAAGACATTGGCCTTAAGATCCTAAGTCTAGGAAGTTAGGCTTCCCGTCGGGTTTGCTTCCCTCCAAAACCTCCCAACAGATGGCAAAGAAGGACAACGGGGAAGACTAGTTTGGGCTTCTGCAAAGATAGCCACTTGTCCATCGTTTGACCACGGAAGAACCTTCTCCCAGTATTGATATTGACCAGTCAGTTGAGCCCTCGGTAAGAACGAACACATGTAAAACTCACTGTAAAAAAGTAGATGAGAATGCAGAATACCAGCAGTCACAAATGAGACACACGAACATGACGGCATCCTTGGACATCACTGCACAAATGGGAAAAGACAACTGGAAATTATAACAGCATTCAGTGGCACATATCTATTGAGTCTACCGTGCGCTGACCAATATCCGAGGCCATGCAGGTAGAAAGGGACACACTTGATAGAAAAACACTGATGCTGACCTTGAGGACCTCAGGGATAAGTGGGAATACAGAAAAGCGAATGTTTCTGCGGCACAGCGGGGTGGTGGGAGCCAGGCGTTGTTTAACAACACAGGTGGGAAGGAAATCGTGCGAGCACAGAGAGAGATACCTGATCATTTTCAAAGCAACCAGGAACGGTTTCTCAGAGGATGTTTATCACTTAGGAATTTTAGAGGACAGGTTAGTCTAACAAACCAGTCGTGTGTGTGGCATATCTGGCTCCGTGAGCAGGCAGTAGTGTTAAAAGTCAAATCGGCCTGGGTTTGAACCTGGGCTCTGACCCACTAGCGGGATTTGCCCTGAGCAAATCACTTCGCCTTGCTGACTCTCTACTTCTGAATCTGTAGGATAGATACTGCGTATCTCCTAGAATTCCTATGGGGATAAAATACCACCATACGTCCAAGATGCTCACTACCGTGCTCGGCACATTCTAGACTTCCAACACAACTTCTGTTCCGTTTCCCACTTTGCGCTTCGGTTCTTAAACTGAGTGGCGGACCACATTCGCGAGAGACCGAGTCCTGAAGGAGAGAAGACTATTGATTTTCACTGCTGCTACCGGTCTGTTGGCAAAAGTCAGGACTGCGATGCTGAACTCCAGAAGGGCAGACTTGGGGAGCTGCAGCTGACCCTTGAGGGGACAGCTGGGGGTCCATCAGTTCTTCTAAGTAATTCAGACTGGAGTCATCAGAGTGCTGAGGGCCAGCACCCGAGGTGGCCAAGACAGAGCTCTCCAGGCCAGTTAGTGTCACCGGAGGGGGTTCGGCCCTGGCTGGAGTCCACAGCATCGAAAAGCAACACTTATTCAATACTACATATTAGGGTTGCCAAACTTAGCACATAAAGACACCCGATGTCCAGTTACATTTGGACTTCGTAGAAACAATGCATGTTTTTTCAGTATAAGTATGTCCCAAATATCCCATGGGACACACTTCTATTAAAAAAAAAAAGCCCATCGTTTATCTGAAATCCAAATTTACCTGGGTGTCCTGTTTTTATGTCCCAAATATTTCATGGAACATACTGAGGCTGAAAGATTATCTGTTGTTTATCTGAAGTCCAATTTTAACTGGGTTCCCTGTATTTTATAGCCGGCAAGGCTACAACATACATATACACAGGCCTAAAGGAAAGAGATATGGTTCTGTCTGCTATAACCCTGCCGTCCAAAGCAGAGAATCGCCCTGAGGAAAAGTCCAAACTTCTCCATCTGGCATTCCAAGATTTCCGCTATCTGCCCTACTCTTCGCCAGCCCTTTGCCTACTCCTTCCCAGTAAAGCAATTCCATTCTAGCCTGGGCAGTCTCCTTCCTGAGCCCTGAACATGTACAAAACAGCCTGCTGTCCCTCACACGGGGACATAAATTTGTAGCGTTCTCCCTCCTGCTCACGGGTCCACATCTCAGCCATGCGTCCCAACCTACTCAAATCTCCCCCTCCTCTATATGTTCCAACATAATCCCTTCCCAACACTCCCTGCACGCACCCCCGCCACCCTGAGGTCACCTTGAGGTCACCCTCTCCTGCGTGGAACTCAGGGAACATCTGCTTTCTTCCTCACTCATTTGGCCTTGGGTTGCCTTGCCAGGTAATTTTCCTATTCCTTTGTCAGCTATGAACTGGTGACTCTAACTCTACAGGGCAAGAAATGACTCCCTTTCCTTCTACATCTGCTCTGAGCCCCCCCCCCCCCACCCTTGCCCAGCTGGTGGGAAAAGTAATCCCAGTGACCGAGTGGATTTCCACCACAGGACCATACGTGATTCCCAGGCTTGTTAGCACAGACGCACTTGGGGACAGGGTGGGGCAGGGGATAGATGCAGACTCCGGTCAGTCTTCCAGTCTGCAAACACACCCTGGTACACGCAAATGTCGCCTCCCAAACCACACAGTAGGTCTGGCAACACCTCTTTCCATGGGAGATTGCATTAAGACTACTCAGCCTTTAAGACCAAGCTGATGAAGCATTTTCTGACTTCTTCAGAAAGAAGCCAACACCCACACAAGTGCCTGTAGACCCTCCCTGGTACCCCACCCTCCCTCCCTCCTTGCTGCATTGCCCATTGCGTCCGCTTTGCTCACTCTGCTCCAGCTACCCTGGCCTCTTTGCTCTTTTTCAAACATGCCGTGCATGCTCCCTCCTCATGGTCTCTACCCTTGCCGTTCCCTCCGACTGGAAGGTTCTCCCGCCTGTTATTCACACAGCGCCCTCTCTCTCCCCTGCCGGGTCGTTGCTGGCAACGTTGACTCTTCAGCCTGGTCTGTGCTGACCTCCCTATTTATAATTGCAGCATCCTTCCCAGCCACCCCCATTCCTGTTCCTGCCTCACTGTTCTGCTTCACACTCGTCACCAGGTAATGCACATCAGCTTCTCTTATTTGTTGTTTATTGGACCCCATACTGGACTATAAACTCCCTGAGAGCAGGAATTTTTCAATCTGTTTCGTTTCACTGCTGTAGCCCTAGTCCCAAGACATAAAGATAATCAACACATTTTGTTGAGTGAACAAATGATTTTTTTTTCAATATGTTCACAAAACATTATACAAAATCTGTAACCCCACCTAGTTTATTTTCTGGTGTCCGTAGGTTGTACCCGCCCCCCCCCCCCCAACAGAGCCTTCAGTTTTCTCTAGTGAATGAACAATGAATGTGCCAGGGAATTGAAGCAAAGGAACTATGTCACGGTTCTTAATGTACGGCAGGTACTTGGCAAATACTTGCTGATTAAATAAAAAAGGAAAACACCAAAAACACATGCACAATTAGAGAGGATCAAATAGGGAATCCTGGAGAAAACCAGCGTTGACCTTTGCAGAGGGCAAAGGCACCACAGGACGTAGCTACATTCTCCAGTAGAGGTGTAGACAGTGTGTTGAACCGTCTATCTCCTGCTGCTCCCTCCTTTCTGTTGGCGTGCCCTCCCCCTAGTGTCACACACACAGGCTCTAGCCAGAGTGGCTGGGCACAGCCCCTGGCAGTGGAGGAGAGTGAAGTTAACTGGCCCCCAGGGGGATTGAACCCAGACTTTGGCCTCATTAGCACCAGCTGCAACCCACCAGTCGCACACAGACTCCACAAAACAAAGAGAGATCACAGGATGGTTGGGCCAGGCCCATGAATAAACCAACACACCCGTAAAGAATGAAATATTTACACGAGCCACAGGATTCAGCGAGACTTCATGAGGAGAGCATTGAGTGGGAAAGGGAGAGCATCAGGGTTCTTTCCTCTCAACCAGGAAAGGCAACGCCCCCGCTGTGTGTTTTGAAAGTAGGCACCAGGTCTCTTCAGTCTGATAGCCCCAGCAATTTGCGACAGGGTTTTGCTGCTGTTGGTGTCCTTTAGATTATTAAAATACATTTCTTCTCTGTTTTAAGACAAACTGATTGCAAACACCTTGGGTGCAAAGACGCTTAATTTTCTCCTAGTTCAATGCCTTTGTTGATGAACAAGAAAGGCCCATTACGCTATTTCTTTTCTTATTAAATTTTTTAAACGTTTATTTTTGAGAGACAGAGAGACAGAGGGCAAGTCGGGGAGGGGCAGAGAAAGAGGGAGACACAGAATCCGAAGCAGGCTCCAGGCTCCGAGCTGTCAGCACAGAGCCAGACGCCGGGCTTGAACTCACGGACCTCGAGATCATGACCTGAGCGGAAGTCGGACACTAAACAGGCTGAGCCACCCAGGCGCCCCTCATTATACTATTTCTTAAGAGCAGTTAACCAACCCTTTCTCACACCTCGGCCTTTAGGAAACTTGCAGCTTCCAGAAATCACTGTAGAGTCAGGGATCCTGCAGTAAACGAAGGCGGGGTGGGCAGGTGGTCTATAGACTCACTGAAAGAGAAGGGTTGCGCTTTTCCCCACCCGTTTATTTGCCTGAAAGCTGTTTAGAGAACGTTGCCACAGCCCTGATGACACTTCTAGGTGATTTTCTCAGTCACATCCTCCTTGCAGAGCCTGAGACAAGGATTATAGTACAGCTATTTTCTTTGGGAAGTAAAACCCTAGAGAGGTGAGGGTGAGAAGAAAAGGGGAAGAAGGGCAGGGAAGACAAGAAGCAATGTGATGCCATGGCCACCAGAATGGCTTCTTGGTGGGTGGCCAAAGACACGGGCTGCTCTGTGGTGTGTCCCCTCAGCCAGAGGAACGGCTGTAGGTTTGCCGGGAGACGCCACCCCTCAGAGACAGAATAGGTTCCCCATCTCGTTACCTGAGTCCACGTTCACTCCCGGGGAGGCAACATCCTGCTCTTCTGGGTGTCTTCCGGTCCCTGAGCAGCCACTCCGGAAACCAGGTCCCATGTCCCTGGCTGTAGCATGACATCTAAATCCTGGAGTAGACGGCATCTGGAATGAATGTGCTCCACAGTGAGGCTGTGAGGTTCAGGGCCTCAGCTTGGCAAGGGGTCCATTCCAGGGCTTGGCAAAAGCAGCGATGCCGTTGGTGGGGGATGTGGGGACGGGCGGCCTCTTCAGAAACAAGGTACTCCTGAAGGGCATCTGAGGGCGCCTCCGATGTTTGTGTCCCATACAGGGGGGATCTCAAAGAGTTCTTCCTACTTCCAAAGTGGGTGCACAGTTTCTTCACAGAACACTTTTTTGAAATCCATTGTCATCCCTTTTGGCTAATTTGTCCGCTTAAATCCAAGTCGGGACACAGATTCACTTGGAACGATTCTGCTACCTTCCCCTTCTTAGGCCCACGTTGTTTCGCACTTTTTCAATACCGTATTCCCAAATTCCTCTTGCTTTAGCCCAAGCGACACCTTGTTTTACTCTCCCACCCAGGCCCTTTCCTCAGCAGAGGACTAAAATTCTCCGAGACTACACCTGGGAACCTGGGTTTCAAGACGGTGGCTTTGAACGATACACAAGCCTCAAGAAAGATCGTTCGGCCTGTCAAGGTAGCAGTTGCAATTAAGTTGGCTCCCGTGGGAAACGATTCTGAGATGGGAGATGGGGAGAACGAGACTTGGAGGCAGCCCCTCCAGGTTCACGGTCTGACTCTCGTCATCATTGTCCTAGTGTTCCTTGAGGCTTGAGTGCCCCACTTCTCACTTGCAGAGACTGGCGTCACAGGTAAGCACAGCATCTCTGCGAGGTGCTGGTGAGATGCTGCAGTGACATTTTAATCCACTGACGTCCAAGGCTTCCAGAGAACTCGAGATGTAAGACGAGAAGTGGTTTGGATCCAGTTAGCAGTTTCTTTCAAAAAGGTGATAGAATATGCATATTTTCCCAGATGGAACGCAGGCATGTTCCCACCATTTTCCACAGATCATTGATTATTTTGTACTTGAACGCAGCTAAGGTAAGGGTGTGTGGGGGGGTGGTGTACATGCACACGTGTGTGAGGGGTTATGAGGCCACAGAATGAGGCACGAATAAGATCTGAAAAAAAGTCTCCACCCCAGCCCCGTGACAACACAAAGGAAATCAATGCAATGCAGTAGGCTATTTTAGAGGCAGCCGATGAACAGAAATCTCTCCACCATCGCCCTGTGCTCAGAAGAGACAGGGACCCCTCCTGCCCTTTCGCTGTTCTGCCTCCAAGACCCATTGTCATGCTTTTTTCGGGAGAAGTTGAAAATTAATTTGGTTTCCCTGCATCTTGTCCTATTTTTGTCTAAGTGCGAACTGTTCACTCAAAAATAAAAATAAAGGATCACACGAGATGCATGCAACTGCCTTTTCTACGTAAGGATGAAAAACTGGTTATGAAGGAGGTTAATGTTGTTATTCCAGAGAGATAACCCCGGTTGCTATGGCGAGGAATCTTCTGTCAATCACCCCGATGAAGTTGGCTCTTCTTGTAAGAACAGCCTCGATCAGAGCTACAGTTTGAATATATCTGCCGCTGAGCTTTGACTCAAATGTTTAACTTAGTGGACAGGTCTGTGTTTTAGCAATTGGAATATTGTAGACTTTAAACGTGATGCCTATAGAATGTGGCTGAGTGAAACCTCATGCTCTCAGAATGGGCCGATTTAACCACCAGGCCGGAAATTCTTCAATCTCTGAAAAAGCGTGTAAGGATTTGGGCAAGAATAGAGCTAACCGTTGACCAACGGAGGAAAAGACCCAAAGAATACGTTACAAGATGTGGTGTGATTTGGTTTGTAAAATGGGAGTTCTTCTTCATGGATTAGTTGATTGATTTTTTTTTTTTTTTAATTTCAATGGTTTTGATCTGTGGTGTTCACGGCTTAATGATCTGCCATTCCTGCTGAAATTTATTCAGGCAATAATCCACAAGAAATTGGTTGTTTTCAGCGGTTTATGACTTGTTATTTAACATTTAACAGAATGGCTATTTATTTTGGAAACAACCAATTGTGAGAGGTTTATTGCTATTGTAAACCATAATCAACTGCTTGTATCATTGCTAGTTTTGCACGAGATAAAATGGGCAGCTGCGAGGGGAAATTGTTGAGTAGCTTTAAAACATTTGCATCTCCCATCGTACAGGGGAGCCACTTCACCTTGGAGTTCGCCTTACATTCGCGGCAACTATGCACTTGCCTTTGGTGCGAAATATTTGGCCTTCCGGTTAAAATCGTATCCAAAAAAGATAATGCTCCAGAAGGTCTCTGCGATGTTTTTTTTTGCAATCACTTACATGGAAAAAGAAGATACGATTTGGATGAGCTAGGACAATGCTGTAGATTACATTTTGTTTATCCCAGTATCATAGTAGGAATTAAGTTTCACGGCATCTCGAGAAACCCAAGTGTTTGAGTAATTTATTCCACCAAACCCTCAGAGAGCTCCTACTGCCACCAGGGTTTCTGCTTTGGCTCTTGCTGTTCCACTTGCTGTAGATTCACTGCAGTGATTAAAACTGCAGACCTGATTAGATCTCTGAGCGGCACTCAGTTTGGAGCCCCGGCCAGCGCATGTGGCCGTAGGTGACAATTTAGAGAGAACACTGTGTGCATTGAAGCCACCCAGACTCTCTGGGGCAAGTCTGGTCTGAGTTGTTTGGAATTTCTTTTTTTTTTTTTTTTAATGTTTATTTATTTTGAGAGGGAGAGAGAGAGAGAGAGAGAGAGAGAGAGAGCATGTGCGTGAGAGCAAGCAGGGGAGGGGGAGAGAGGGGGAGAGAGAGAATCTTAAGCAGGCTCCACATTCAGCCTGAAGCTTGACCCAGGACTCAATCTCATGACCCTGAGATCATGACCCTCAGCCAAGATCAAGAGTCAGATGCTTAACCGACTGAGCCATTCAGGAGCCCCTTATTTGGAATTTCTGATGGGAACCAGAGAATCTGGGAGTTGGGGCCGCGGAGGGGAGTGAGGGCCTCAAGGTCCCCAGCAGATGAGGGTCCTGGGGCAATGAAACTTCGTGAGGGTGAGCAAATCACGGCATCTCTCTGAGCCTCAATTCCCACCTTCAAAAATGGAGACGATAATAATAATACCACCTCTCCTACTATAAAAAGGTTACCCTAAGAAACAAAGAGTAGGGTAATAGATCAAAAAATAGATTATGAAAGGGCTAGGATTTTAAATGCAATGCTATAATTATAAACATTTTATTTGTAGTTATTCTGCATGTTTCCAAGCAGACTAAATCAGTTAAACAGCCACAAAGATTTTGTTTCAATACAATTGATATATTTGAAAGTTTGTTTTGTGATGGGACCTCCTCACCCAGAAGGTTTTCCCAGCAAGAGCCCATGTACACTATTTCTCTTTAGGAAAAAGGGCTGTCAGAAGGAAGGGCGCATTTTTATCTCCTGCCTGGGAAAGAGGAACCATTTGCTGAGGTGCAGCCCCCTTCCTGGTCCTGCAGCAAATGTCTATCAAGGGTGTGGTGGAGGTTGGGGAGTGGCATGGGTTTTATTAGTAGTTCCAGACCACAGTCCCCAGAGGGGCTTTGAAGACTCCAGGGACACAAGGAGCCAAAGAGTGACAGTCAAGGGAGGAGGGAACAGAAAGAGATGCACGGAAAAAGACAAAAATACAGAGAGAGAGAGAGAGAGAGAGAGAGAGAAAGAGAAGGAGAGGAGGCAGCTCTTTGGGTCCCCCCCAGGTTGCTGACTGAGGCCCTTATTAATAGCTGCTGGATGTGGGGGCACCTGGGTGGCTCAGTTGGATAAGTGTCCAACTTTGGCTCAGGTCATGATCTCGTGGCTCGTGGGTTCGAGCCCCGCGTTGAGCTCTGTGCTGACAGCTCAGAACCCGGAGCCTACTTCAAATTCTGTGTCTCCCTTGCTCTCTGCCCCTCCCCTGCTTGCTCTCTCTCTCTCTCTCTCTCTCTCTCAAAAATAATTAAACATTAAAAAAAATTTTAGTAAAAAAAATAGCTGCTGGATGTGAAGGGAAAGGAGGAGACAGGGCAACAAAAAGAAAACTGGAGAGTGTGTTTGTTTTGAGTGGGATTGCTGTAAAAGACAAAATCATTTGCAAAAATGACAGACTTATAATTAAAAAAAAAAAATCCCTCCAAACCTCCATATTTTAAACCAAGAAGTGTAAAATGGTATGGGAAGCCTGGCAGCGTCCTCGTGCAGGGGCACTCAACGGAGACTTAGCACAACTGCCCTGTGGGCAGAGGGCTGGGGCTTTCAGGATCCAGAAACCACCCCCAGGCCCAGCACCTTCTCATCCCTGTCCCACAGGAAAGGGGACCGAAGTCATAACACAACACGGATGCCAAGGCTCCTTGATCTTTTATTATCCTGAAGATTTCTAGAGCAAAACAACAGTAATTCCCATCTTGTATTAGCATGTCTGATGTGTCGAGGACTGTCCTAAATGTTTTTCATGCATTAACTCATTTATTCGTCATATAACCCAGGGAGTAGGCACTATCACTGCTCTCATTTCATAGAAGGGATCACATCTGTCTGAACATATTCTTAACCACTCTGATACATATATATATCAGATATATATAAATATATATATATATCTGTATAATATATATATGTGTATATATATCTGTATATAAATATATATATCAGATATATATAAATATACATATCTGTGTATAAATATATGTATATATCAGATATATAAAAAATATATATGTATATATTTAAGGAATTTTAGAAGAAAAAAATCCCGTAACTCTCTTTCTCTCTCTCTCAGGAATAAAAAAACATTAAAAAAAATATTTTTTTTTAATTGGGGCACCTGGGTGGCTCAGTCGGTTAAGTGTCCGAATTCAGCTCAGGTCATGATCTCGCAGTTCGTGAGTTCGAGCCCTGCGTCGGGCTCTGGGCTGATGGCTCAGAGCCTGGAGCCTGCTTCCGATTCTGTCTCCCTCTCTCTGTTCCTCCTCCACTCATGCTCTTTCTCCCTCTCTCTCTCAGAAATAAATAAACATTAAAAAAAAAATTAGATAAAAGTCCCCTAACTCATGCATGCAACCTATTTTTCCATAAGCCCAATGATAATAAGCTTATATCATATACTCCCATTTTTTTCATACATCATCATGTCATCATTATTACAGCATCTCCCTCACCCCTAAATGAAAGATATTTGGCATGAACATTATTTGACTGTCCTACATAAAGTTCCTTGGGGTCTGCATTAGCTCTGTGCCAACCCAATGAATGTTGGCTGGGTACTTCCAATGTCAAGTACTGTGCCAGGTCCTGGGTAAGCACAGGGGGCCCCACCGCTAACACATGTCTCTACATGAGGCAGCCTCTGCCCCTCCTGGGCTGCAGAGCACAGTCCAGGTCCTAGAACCGTGATCATGATGGTCAGGACTAGATTGAAAGTTGCCTTACTTTTGTTTTCCTAGGAAGCAGCCAACAACAAGCAGTCCAAAGACATAAACAAGACAAAAATGCAGGAGGTTAACTGGGGCTCCCCATACCTCTGCCTATTTCTCACAGGGCACACCCAGTGTTTCTGGATCCTGCCAGCTGGTGTGGATTTGAGGTCCACCAGGATGAAGAAGCACAGAACTACTGCCTCACTGCCTTTGTACTCCTAGCCTCATCAGCCACCAGAAAGATGGATGTGACCAAACAAGGCAGTAATCCTGACACTCAAGGGTTTTTTCAAGGGTTAGGCCAGCATGGTCCAATGGAACTTTCTGCAATGATGGAACTATTCTGTATCTTTCCTGTGCAAAATGGTAGCCACTAGGTGCAGGTGGCTATTGAACACTGGATATGTGTTCTCAACACTGGATATGGATATGTGTTCTCAACACTGAGAAAATAAATGTTTAATTGTATTTAATGTTAAGTAACTTAAATTCATATTTTAACCACCACATGTGGCCATTGGCTACCATATTGGACTGTGCAATTCTAGGCTTTGAGATTTCAGGTGGGTCAGTGCTGGAATAGTCTTCCGTCTGTTCAATTCTTCTCTCCATGCCTCTTGGGGACCCTCTGTGGGCAGACGTGAATCGTGTCCTTATGTTTTTATACAACCCTGATTTTCATAGTAGGCCAACTTTCCTTCGCTCTGTGTGCAAGCAGCCAGGAGGCAGAGTCGAAGAGCTATGCAAATCAGTCAGGCCCTTTCTTGCAAGCAACCGGAACGAACTCAGGCTGATTTAAGCAGAAAATAAACTCATTACGAGGATATCAAGAGGCACACAGAATCACCAGGAAGGCAGAGGAACCAGGTTCAGGGGCCTGCAGCCAGGACGGTGCCTTGGATCAAATGGGGAGGTCACAGTCTACATTACAGATACTGCTAACGTCAGTCACTGGGTGCCACCAGTCAGGGCCGTTACCAGCGCTTGCCCTCAAAAGGTCGTCCTTCCGCAGCTACTACCAGCACCTACGTTGTCATAACTCCGGGGCGAGTTAGAGGTCTGCCCACCTGCCAGTTGTAAAGAAGGCTGATGGAGCAAGTAGCTGCCATTTTCAGCTTCTCCAAGGGCAGGCAGGATTTGCCCGAGCTCAGGGAATTCAACAAGGCTAGGAAGGAGGCTCGGATGCTCGGTAACGAAGACAATGGACATCCTTCACGACCACCGCACAACACGTATCCAAATCTCCACTGAGGCCAGAAAGCCCTGCAGTCCCTCTGATTCGGTAAAGCGCATCTGTGAGTCTAGCCAGGCCAACAGAGCCCGTGTAGCCAGATCTGATTGTATCAGCCTCCCCGCAGAATCGCTTACCCTGAAGGGCACTCGGGTGTGATGCCATAGGGGGACAGTAAAGGATGTCACATAACACAGCCCCTGAAACGTATTGTGTCCGCTCTGAGGATACTGCTGAGGACACTGTTCGTGACCCCTAAAAGGGTTGGGTTGGCTGCTATAAGGCTTAGGGCTGAAGCCGTGGCCCATCTGAAGCCTGAGTAGAAGACCCCAGAGTATGTATTCTATGCATAAACCTCATTCTTCTTCTTTTTTTTATTCCCTCTCTACCCCTTATTTCCCTGTGCCCTGATTTTGTCACCTAAAGTATGTGGCTTATTTCACATTTTAATTGTATATTTGAAATCCACCTTACCTCCCTCTTAGAGGACGTCAAAATTAAAAATATACAATAATGAGAACTCACAATTATGTCAAGAGGTCATTTCAATATGCTAAGGATACACAAAGAAGCACCAGTGGGCTCTGCCTGGTGGGGTGGGTGAAGGAAGGGCAGTGCTGGGGAAGGCTCCTGAGAGGGGATGACCTTTGAAGGATGGAGAGGTAGACATTTATTCGCAAAAAGGACAAGGCAAGGGAGAGCCTTCCAGGCAGCATGAATAAAAACCAATATTTAATTTTGTTGTTCGGCCTTTTTTTTCCTTCTAAAGAATTGCTGTTGCGGTCCGGAGGTGAGTTTGCAACGCACAGGCTCCTGGATGGTTTTCTCTGACTCAGGTTCTTGCCTTCCACGGTTTTCCTATTTCCAGGGGCCCTCGGAACAGAGTGGGAAAGGACTCTGAGGCTAAATTAAGAGGCTATCTGTTGGCCCTGTTTGGATTCCATCTGCCCCATTTGGCCGCCATCCTCTTGACAGGTGGGCCTGGCACGGCACTCAGGCCTTTTGGCTAATCGTGGGCAGCTCTGAAAAGGCCTGTTCACTCACTTCGGAAGGAAACACCCAAATAAATCCACCCTTTTGGGGAGATTTAGCAGCCAAAGTAGCTTTCCGGAGAGCAAGTGGTGCCAGACCTATTTAATTTCCTTGTCTGCTAGAATGAAAGGACACAGAGATAAGGAAGCAACAACAGATGCAATCTCCAAGGGCTGCAGGAGAGCTTTCAACTTGGTCCCATGGATACTCCCATCAGCAGAGCAAAATGGCAGGCGTGCAGCGCAGTGAAATATGGAGCCGGGTCAAGTGGAGCTTGATGACCAACGTGCCTGAGGCCCACAGAGAGCCCAAGTTCCATGCCAAGATCAAAGTGGGATGCTTCAAAGACTCTCCTGAGACTGGAGGGCTCC
The DNA here is from genome assembly GCF_016509475.1 of Prionailurus bengalensis. Classification (NCBI taxonomy): domain Eukaryota; kingdom Metazoa; phylum Chordata; class Mammalia; order Carnivora; family Felidae; genus Prionailurus; species Prionailurus bengalensis. The sequence goes on from NC_057343.1 coordinate 27,644,549, forward strand.
TTTCTTTGACAACTTGGTGACCCTGATGGACCTCAAGCAGGCTACAGAGGGTCTCTCACATGCGGGGTTGGTGTGGCTACAGGGACCCATTGGTGGTAGGAAGCACCTTCCGTGGGAAGCAACACCTGTGTTTTAAAGAGCCTGGCCTTGGTTGTCTTGGGTGTCAGGCAGACCCATCAAAGTCTGGATGCCAACTGTGTTCCTTGTTGCTAGCTGGGTGACTGCCAGAAAGTCATTTACCCTCTCTAGCCTTCAGGGTTTTTTTTTGGCCTGTGAAATGGGCAGAATTCTTTTCTGTAAATACCTTTTTGTGTATTAATAAGTAGAGGTTAAAGTGAATGTAAAATGCACCGTGCCAAGCACTCACTAAATGTTATTTTCTTTCCCTCCTAACCCCGGGCTTCTCAGTGCTCCCTAAATGGTCTGTGCCCAGTAAACCAGCACAGTTTACATTGGCCTAGTTAGACCATTGTTATGAAGGGTCTGTGATGAAATAAAAATCTCTCAGGGGCCTAGAATCCTGGAACCCCAGGCCAAGAACCACGGAATAAGACACAATCAAACAAAAGGTAAAGCCCATGGGTGCATAATCACGTGTGGATAGAGCCAATTGGACTTTATGATTTTCGCTGTTGGTTTCTGTTGTTATTGTTGGTCTGGCTTTGTTGAGATATAACTGACATACAACATTGTATATATTTAAGGTATATAAGCTGATAATTGGATCCTCTTATATACTGTCGTTGCAGAATAATTACAATAGGCTTAATTAACACTTCCATCACCTCATATAATTACCGTTTTATATTTTTGTGGTAAGAATATTTAAGGTCTACTCTCCTAACAACTTGCACGTATACAACACAGCACTGCTAACTATGGTCACCGTGCTGGACATTAGATCCCCAGAACTTATTCATCTTATAACTGAAAGCTTGTGCCCTTCGACCAACATCTCTCCGTTTATCCCATGCACCAGCCCATGGCAACCCTTCTACTCTGTTTCCTCGAGTTTGGTTTTTTAGATTCCACATATAAGTAAGATCATCCAGTATTTGTCTTTCTCTGACTTAGTTAACTTAGCAAAATGCCTCAAGGTCTGTGCTGTTACAAATGGCAGGATTTCCTTCTTCCTCGTAGTTGAATGATTTTCCATTATATATATATATATATATATATATATATACACACACACATATATATGTATAAACCATATCGTCTTAATCATTCATCTGTTGATAGACATTAAGGTTGTTTCTGTATCTTGGTTATTGTGAATAATGCTGTACTGAATAGAGGAGTGCAGACATTTCTTCAATATCCTGATTTCCTTTCCTTTGGATCCCCTCCCAGAAATGGTATTGCTCGATCATATGGTAGTTCTATTTTAAATTTTTTGAGGAGTCTCCATATTGTTTTCCTTCACTGCTGCATTAATTTACACTCCCACCAATAGTGCTCAAGGATTTCCTTTTCTCTACATCCTTGCAGACACTTGTTATCTCTTATCTTTCCATTAACAGGTGTAAGGTAATATATCATTGTGGTTTTGATTTGCATTTCCTTGATGAACCTGCTGGCCATCTGGCTTTTCTAGAAGAATATCTATTCAGATCCTCTGCCTATTTTTTAATCAAATTGTTTGGGTTTTTTTTTTTTTTTTTTTTTTTTTTTTTGCTATTGAGGTACATGAGTTCTTTCTATATTTGGGACAGTAACCTCTTCTCTGATAAATGATTTGCGAATATTTTCTCCAGTTTGGTAGGCTGCCTTTTCATTTTGTTGATGGTTTCCTTTGCTGTGTAGAAGCTCTTTAGTTTACGTAGTCCCACTTGTGTGTTTTTGCTTTTGTTGCATTTGCTTTTGGTGTCAAATCCAAAAAACCATCACCAAGAGCTTTCTCCCTATGCGTTTTCTATATATGTTCTATATATGTTCGTTGAATGTATAAGAACTAAGAGATTATAGGTGTTTAGTGAGCCAGCTGATATCACTTCTGCTGCCTTCTTGAGCCAGGACGATGCAGGAGCCCTTAACCTATCCCCCTACACCTGGAGTACACATAGCAGTGTGAAGGTTGAATGCCTGCTTTCCCATTCCTGGCTAGGGTGAGTCTCGACAGCTTTCCTTCACCTCTCTGACACAGAGCAGACCCTCAAAAAAGAATAATTTTCATTCCATAAAACCAGAATAAACCAGAAAGATGCCTGCAGGGAACGCTGACTAGACACAGTGTACAGGGAAAGGCTGGGGGATCCTTTGGTCCGAGTGTAGGACAAAGCATGATGATGCCAAGGAGGGCAATCAGGTTGCTTTCATTCGCATCCCTGCTAAGCCTTAGACACATTGGATTCCCTTGTGTAATCATCAAACTTGCAAGGCAGGAGAGGGGTTTCTTAAGCTTTTCTTGTGCCCTGAACCACTAAACCCCTTTTCAGAATAAAGTTTTCAAACACATACATAAAATAAATAAATAAATAAAATTCCAAAGGACACCAATTAGTTTAAAACACGATTTTCAAAAAGATAAAAACATTTACGATGGAGTAATGCAAGTGCCTCCTTATAGTTTTTTTTAAAAAATTGTTTTAAATGTTTATTTTTGAGAGACAAAGACCCATAGTGCGAATGGGGGAGGTGCAGAGAGAGAGGGAGACAGAATCTGAAACAGGCTCAAGGCTCTGAGCTGTCAGCACAGAGCCGGACTCAGGGCTAGAACTCGCGAACTGCAAGATCATGACCTGAAAGCTTAACCGAGCCACCCAGGCGCCCCAGTGCCTCATTATTAATACATTAAATACCGAGAACTAGCAGTGAGTCTAACAACTGTAATTTTGAAGTAGATGAAAACAAACGCGTGTAGAGATATCTGCAGCAATGGTAATGTGAGATGCGAATCTCTGTGCCTTCTACTGCTGACAAAGTTGTCGGTTGCTAAAACTCCCGTGGTTTGCTGCCTACATTCCTAGTTAAAAAGCATGCTAAATTTCAGGTATAGATTAGTGAAAATAAAAATGCTTTTGTTCCTACCCAAGTTCACAGACCCCCTGGACTCCATCCACAATTCCCTTGGCAGTCCATTATTATGGTAAAAATATTGACCACCAATTTTCAGATGAGGAAACTAGAGTTCAGAGAAGTTAACTTTTCAAAGATCACTCAGTAAGTGACCGAACCAGGGTTCAAATTCAGAAGCACGTTCACCTCTAAAGCCTGTTTTATTTTTAGTGTAGCGGTGCTTCTCATTCTTTAATGAGCGCAAGACTCACTTGGGAACTTTGTTCAAATGCATAGTCCTAGGCCCCATCCCTAGAGATTCTGACTCAGGTTTGCCGAGGGATGCGGGTTTGAGAGTCTGCATTTCTGACTAGCTGCCCAGTGATACCTCTGGCCCTGCGACAGACCACACTGCACTTCCCAATGATTCGGAGAGACCCCATTCAGTGTAATGAGTCTATCAGCGGTCCTTGACTCCAGAGGAAGAAAGAGAGGGGAACTCTGGGCACCTTCCACTGAAAGTCAGAGTGCCTGTGATGTCAGGACCTGCGGGGAAAGGCTTGCTCTCACCATCTCCTTCGCTGTCTCTTCTCCCTCTTTGCATGCCATCTCCCCTTAAGCAGTCTGCTTTGGCCCTGATTCTTTTCCAAGACGCCCTCAAATTCCATGTGAAGCTGGTCTCACTTGGATAAAAGCGCTGTGGGGGAAGGAGAGGCCCCAGGGTGATTAACCTCCACCAGGCCCTGGGGACAGCTGTGCCCACAGCCCCCAGGGAGAGCGGAGAGTCCCTCCCACACTGCACTGCGGCCCTCAGGCCCCACACCTGCTGGAGCTGTGTTCCTACAGAGCCCGGGCACATGCTGGGTCACTCGTACTGTACCCAGCCCCGGGATGCCCAACCTTGGCTGCACAAGGAAATACCAGAAGGGCTTTAAAGAAACTGTTGCCTGGCTCCCATCCCAGAAAGTCTGATCCGGGGTGCTGCCTGGGCATTAAGGGTTGTAAGAGCTACAGGCGTGATTCCAAGGAACAGCCCAAATAGAGGAGCCCTGGCTTCGTGAAAGGAAATCGATGATGTGCAGCTAGGGAGTGCTGGCTGTGCACCAGGAGGTTTTGCCCGCATCACTTTCTTTCATCCTCATGGCAATTGTGTGAAGTGGTGACACGATCCCCATTTTACAGATAAGGAAACTGAGGGCTCAGAGAAGTTAAGTAAAGTCTTATTATGATGAGCCCTGGGTAATGTACAGAAGTGTTGAATCACTCACTATATATTGTACACCTGAAACGAATATAACACTGGGTGTTAATGACGCTGGAGTTAACATTTTTTTAATAAATAAATAAAGACCTTGTCAATAAAACAAGAGTGATGTAATGGTATAAAGCAATAATTTGTGATCTCCTTTTACTTTAAAAGAAATAATTCCTTAAAACTGTAGACCTACATCTTTAAAAAAGAAAGAAAAAATAAAGAAGTAGTTAAATAACTTGTCCAAAGCCACACAGCAAGGAAGTGTATGAGCCAGAATTTAAAACCACATTAGTCTGTCTCCAAAGCCCGAGTTCTTGGAAGCCTGCCGTTTCCCAACGGAGGGGACTTAAAAGTGGTACCACTCTCTTTTGCCCCCAGGCCTGATGCTATCCCTTTTAACTCACAATGTTTATCCTCTTTGCTGTGATCAAGTGCTTAGAAAATGCCATGGATCTGGAAATCCATCAGACAGCGCCTGGAGGAGGCCTGCAGATCTACAAGGTCTTTTCCCGCTCCAGCTTCAGCTCCTTATTTGTCACAAAAGGGCCTCCGTTCATTTCGCTGGATGCCTCCTCTGGCATCCTGAACGCAACATGACAAGTGACAAATGTCTTCAGAGGTAGGGAGGCCCTTGGACTGTGATCATGTTGGAATGAATGACCACCCCGAGGAGACTTCATAAAATCCCCAGCATCCTCTCTAAGCCAGGAGTGACGTTTTCGGGAACTCAAGCTAAAAGTCTTGAGGGAGAGTTTTGTACTTGGCTGGGAACGCTTCCTGGGAGGCAGCTGGACAAGGGAAAGAGGACGGACTTCGGGGTTAGTCGGATTGGAAGCAGAGGCAACTCCATTCCTTCCTAACTGGGATTCTGAGCAAGTGCTTAAGCTCTTGAACTCCCCTATTTATGGATGAAATGGGGATAAAAATACCTAGTTGAGTGGGTTGTTGTAAGGATTAAAGACATCATGCATATAGCATGTTTTGGGGGTGCGTGGGTGGCTCAGTCGGTTAAGTATCAGACTTCAGCTCAGGTCATGATCTCACATTTCATGGGTTCGAGTCCACATCGGGCTCTGTGCTGACAGCTCAGAGCCTGGAGCCTGCTTTGGATTTTGTGTGTGTGTGTGTGTGTGTGTGTGTGTCTGTCTCTCCCCTGCTCACACTCTCTCTCTCTCTCTGTCTCTCTGGAAAATAAATAAACACTAAAAAAAAATTTTTTTTAAATACTGTCTGGCACAAATATCAGGCACTCAGTAATTACCAGTTGTCATACCTGGCTTTGCCGTAAAGCTGGCCAAAGGACTGTTTTTTTCTCTAAATTCTCTTGGATCGATTTTTCAGCTGTTAAATAAGTAAGAATACATATTCTTATTTAGTCACAATTATTGATAATCAGTTATTCATTTCAATAAAAACATTCTAATTTTATTACAATGTCATTGTAAAATATAGTTTGATTTCCCTTCTAGAGATCTGTGTATTTGTCCACAGGGGTTTTCTAGAAGATTCCTAAGGCTCTATATTAAGATGCACTCGAAGGGGCCCCAGAAAAAAGAAAATGGTTGATGTCCAGATGTTGGAATTATTGGTAATTTGCTATTCATTCTTTTATTCTTTTATTTTTTGTTTGTTTGTTTGTTAAGAGAAAGAGAAAGCACAAGCAGGGGAGGGGCACAGAGAGAGGGAGACAGAATCCCAAGCAGACTCCACGCTGTCAACACAGAGCCTGACATGGGCCTCGAACTCACGAACCCTGAGATCATGACCTGAGCCGAAATCAAGAGTCAGTTACTTAACCAACCGAGCTGTCCAGGCACCCGTTATTCATTCTTTAAAAATCATTTAATTGTTATTATGTTTGTGTAGTGCTTGAAATAAAAAACTAGTAAAGTCAAAGAGACAAGCAGTAAAAATGAACATTTGTGGAAAAGCTACCGTGCACAGGTGCTTGCTAACAAGCACGCACATCTGTATCTGTGAAATCTTTAAACTCTAGAAATAACCCTCTGAGGTACATAATATTATACCCATTCTATGGGTCAGGAAACAGAACTTCCACAAGATCACTCTACTAACAGAAGGTGGAGCAGAGATTTAAACGTAGGTCTGTGTGACTCGGGAACAAGTGCTTCTCCAGATTGCACGCATCTGAGAAAGCAGCGCATTCAAGTATTTCGAAAAGGCTGTGTCCTGCCCAAAGTCACATAGCTCATTAGCTGCGGAACCAGGGCAATTAGAACCCAAGTCTTCAGTCCTCAACGTTACAGGAACTCAGGTGTGTTCTTTTCTTTGAGGAAAACCGCCATCTTCAAACACATTGTCGAAAAAGAAAACACAAAATCCTCAAGTAAATCCTTACTGGGTAATTTAGGTCAGACCCACAGGATTATCAGAAAATGCCTTGATAATTAACATAAGGATTTGTCGCCCCGTCCCCTCTGAAAGCACTTTGGATGGGCAGATAGTTTTCTAAGAGGCATCTACAGAAATACTAGCTAGCATCAGGAAGAGAAACTCAAGGCACCATCCTCGTCTGAAAGCAAATCAAATCAACAACATGTGTGGGTATGTCTGCTTAATGGAGTGGGTGGAGAACAAGACCAAAGATGACTCAGTGTCAAGTGAAAAACATCTTCATATAGGGCTGAACATATGCAGATCCCATCAGAGCCACGCGAGTCACTTACAGATGTTACCTGGCAGCTTTGCACCTGGCTCTGTGAAAAATACTAATTGGCTTCCAGGTATAGTTGGACACCTGACTGGCTGGGTTGCCAAGGAAAATTTTAAATCCTTGCGCCTGGCGAGTTTGCAGCATAGATGCACAGAGCATCCTGTGCACAACGGTGTATGTGCTCGACATCAGCTCACACACCCAGCCCTAGGTAGAAAACTTAAAATAATGCGGTATTATCTCCCGGCCACCCACAAAATGGAGCAAAGATTCATGCCTGAAGCTGGAAATAAAAAATAGCAACTTCAAAGTCTGTGCTATTAGGCGGTGGGCGAGGTACTTCGCCCATTTATAAGAGAAAGGTTCAATTCAACATTCCAACTCTGTACACATGCAAAATCGTTCTCAGATGAAAAAAATCAATGTTGCCATACTTTGCAAAACATATTAATAATGACTTGAATAAACATCTCTCTTCAAGGTGTCCAGAACATTCAACGTGTCTCTCATTATTTCCCACTCGTTTCTCATTGGTCTCACCGTCTCTCACTCTGTGGGCAGGTAGGTGGATGGTATTCCAGCAGGAGCAAACGCGGCGAGGCAGGCTGGGGTGCTGGGCTGTGGGCCCAGAGCTCACCGACGGCCCAGCAGGAATCACGCCCTGGTGCCCCGATGCCGGATGCTGCAGCGGCTCCCAGCCTGATGCAAGCGTGACTGGTACGAAGGTGAAAAAGAGGCCAAGAGTAGGAGATGACAAGGGCAGTTTGGCTTATTAGGAGAAAGAAAAACTCTGACTGCCGCGTTGTGGGCGTGTAACTCCCAGACAGCAAAGACCAGAAGCTCGGTTTCAGGCTAGGCAGCCTAAGAACCAGAAACGGATGCTACTGGGGGAACACAGGGGAGACACAAAACCTGAAGTCAAGCAGTCAACTGCTATGCATTTCCTTACTGAATCCAGAAAGTCGAAACCGTTACTGTAACACCAACACTGAGAAGCTTTAAACCTCTTTCGGTTGATCAATAGGTCTTCTAAAGTCACATTATTCTATAATAATTCCACCACCGCCAATGAATGGGGCTCTGGACAATTACTGCCTAAACTCCTGCTGATCTCCACTAACTAGGTTGTTTGTGGCTCCAGATGATTCCTTCAAACGGGTGACAGATTTGTCAGCCAGGTTCTTCTTCTTTCCCCAAGAGTAACTTTCAGCCAGGCTTTGGGGGAAAGCACACTATTCCCTGGATAGTAGGAAGTGGGAGAGACCCTCAGACCTCCTGACACCACACTTTACTCACAGCCCTACGGGAAGAAGCTGTTAACAAACTGAGAGTGTTACTGAGCCATACGTCAGACCCTAGGAACTGCCCGCTAGGTATTCTTGCTCTGCGAAAAAATTCAACCCCAAAAGGAAGATGGTAACATATTAAAATAATGTATTTGTCTTTGTATTTCTGCATAGAACATACATACTTCACACGTATTCTGAGCAAAAAAATTCAAGTTAATGTTATCAGCTGCGTTGTTTTCAGGTTTCTCTGATTTTCCCCTTCGTTACATTTCTTAAAACTTAACATCCCACACACCATACGCATTCTTGCAGTTCTCATACCATGGTAATATGTACTCAATTATGTCTGTACAGAGAATTGATGTTCCATACATAAATCCTATCGGCAGAGCCAAATATAACGCGTTCACCGTATGATTCTGTATACTGTTCTTAATTCACCAGACTGCTGTGAAAAACATCCCTCCCCGACGAAACAAAATTCAAGCTTGTATTTTATGACAGACACACCCTATGTTAGCTCAACACCCGTCAGTCCTGGTTCCTCCACCGATCTGAAGAACAGATCACAGGATGGGGCCTCAGGACAACACGAGACCCTCCCAGGACACTTAAGTGACTGCTGCACGCTCTGGCCGTGGGAGGTAATTACGAAGCGACCACTTTATGGGGCACAGCATGTGTGGGGGCGGTGGGATGATGAAGGGCGAGGTTGGAGAAACAGAGGGTCCACACCTACCTGGACTCCCCTCCTGTGAGAAGCTGGAAACTGAACAGTAGTAGCCTTATCCTTCACGTACACTAAGTACGGAATCAGGCATCTGTGCCCACATACTCGGTAATACATTCTAGGGGTAACAGTTCGGGTTGTGTCAGCATTTCCACCACCAATGCCTACGTTTCGAGTTGTTTAGGCAGTTAGAAGTGCCGCAGACCAAAAACTGCTAGGGATACACCCGAGGCAAGGAAGAAGGAAACCAAGGGAACAGGCACTCTCTTTGGTATTTGCATTACAAGATACCTACAAAAATAAAATTTAAAGTATTACTGGGCTGATTTCCATTTTTTTTGTCCCCCTTGCTTATTTTGGTATGCAGGGTAAAAACCCAAGTTTCACTAACGGCTTCTAAGAAAATCCACATGTTCACAATTTTGGTGCCTGACAGTTATCCTTAGAAGTAAACCAATCAATACCGTGTCCTGAGGGACACCCGGCCAGGCATCTCCTGAAGTGGAAATAAAAGAAATAAAAGCAGCGCCTGCATGAAAGCTCAGTGTAGACGAAGTTACGTTACATATAAGATTAGTGCCTTTTCTACAAGAGTTGTACGACAGAAAAAAATTGAGTGTAAATTCAATTGTAGCAAGTCAGACTTCATTTTCACTGTGCTGGGAAAATGAGACAGCTAAAAGTAGCCCACAGTTTATCCTTTACAATTTTAAAGCAAAACAAACACAACAGTGTGTATGTATATATGTATGTATGTATTTAATTTTTACATATTAGGTTAAAAAAATCTGCTTGCAAGGGGAGAAAAGCCCAAACAAGTATATAGTATGTAAGTGTAAACCGGGACAGAATCAAGTGCTAACTGAATACCTATGTCCCAAGAAGCTGAGGAACAAGGCATAAAATCAGACCCAAGCAGGGTTAATTAGGGAAGGTTGCATTTCTGTGTATACATGCGGCTTTCTGCAACACCGTACTATAGAATGTGCCGGCACAATTTGAAAGATAGAGACCACGCAGATACAGTATGGCATCTCACCATCACAGGACAAACACTATTAGGTTTCATCCTACTCCAGAGGCAGAGAAGCCAAAACGTAAACACTTCTGAAGTCAACTCCTGATTATCCACATTTACAGAAGGAAAGAACAAAGGCAAGGGTAATCTAAGAGTAGATAGATGGAAGATGCTGGAGTTGGCTTTGGAATGTACTTATTCTTGAATACATGTGTATCTAACATTCAAGAAACGCACAAATCTCCTATGAATAGGAGAGTCATGCATAGTTATAAATCTCTGGAAGTTTGAAACCTTTTCACCATTTGATTAGAGCACCTTTCTGAAAGCATAGAAAATTAAGTGATAATCTCAAGACACATTCTTAGATTGGCAACTAAAGATCTATGGGTCCTACTAGACAAGCCTATAACTGTGCAAAATGTAATTTTGGAATTTGGCATAAAAGCGTGGCATGAACAAATAACCCAGTCCACAGCTGGGAATATTGGCAAATGATTTTGAAATGTTCTACTGAGCACTGGCAATTCTCTTTCAAATGCTGTAAGTGATCTCTTCTTGGTTCAGTTGTCTCTCTTGTTAACCTTAATTTTTTCACTACCTCTCTGTTCCTTTCAATAAATTCAGCTTTCTTATTCTCATCTTTATTACACCGAGCAATTTCTTCATTTCTCCCCCAAGGTCTGCTGATTCAATTTCACAAGCCATCTTCTGAACGTTGCTCTAGATGTTTTCGTAGGAAACTTCTGCCCATGAAAGTTTCAAATAAAATCTCATCCCCACTGAAGTCAGAGACACTCACGCTGCTAAACTCCTTAAAGTGAACTCTCAGTATGTGCAGTTGGATGGACATCACAAGCTTCCAGGGCAGAATAAAAGACATTAGGCACTCCTTGTTCATAACGCCAAATGTAATGCCAAATGACACGACCCTTCCCATAAGCCTTTCACAATCTATAACCCAAGGTTCACAAGCAAAGAATGAGTCAAGTCCCTTCATTTTACCACGATTCCCATGTGTCCAGAATTAGTTTAATACAATAGAGCATGTAAAGAGCATGTGCTTCAGAGTCAAGCCAAACTGGATTTGGATCCCAGTTTCACTGCTTACTAACTATGTAATTTTTGGCAAGGTTCCTAAACTCCTCTGACCTTACCTCTCTTTCTCCATCTGTGAAATGGGGGATACAGATAGTAACTATCTCTTAGGGGTACTGTGAAAATTAAAAGAGAAAATGTAGGTAGGAGGCTTGGCACATGGTGTTCAACAAATATTTGCTATTATTAATAAAATCTCTTGAACTTACACTAACAAGCCGATTCTAATTTCTTAGTCTTTAGCACTACTGCTTAGATGTCAATACTGAACCAATATCTCAATGTGATTTCCATCTTATCAAAATTGAATTAAGTTTCCCACCATTGATTTAAATTTCCAGGGGCATCCTCCCCTTCTTAAGTTGAGGAACTAATGTGAAATTTATGGCCAATTTTAACCTGAGTGATCATACTCTGCCCATCTGAAATAAAACTCTTTCTTGATGTTGGAGATTGCATATCTATAGTATATAATAGTCTGTTCAGACTTAGTGTTGACCAGTGCGGCTAGGCACTATTGAATTGAGCAGAGGGGGACAGGGGGTTATTATGGCAGGAAGAGAAATGAATAGTACTTAATGAACTTGCATTTCAATTGAGCAGGGTTTTTAATAAAAAAAAAAAAAGCTTTTTATAAATTCTTTCGCTCAGCAACAATAAAAAAAGGAAAAGAGCGCTCAACTGGGAACAATAGCTGCTCAGCTCATAAAAATCATTAGAAAGAACATTTTCTTTGTCGACCATGCCCAGCAATTTTACTGGTGGGCAATGATCCAAATCACTTAGATTCTACCTAAAAAAATGAGTCCAGAGAACTTCTCAACTTTTCCAGCTAATAAGTTAAAATTCTAATTTCCTAATGTGTATAACTCTGCCATAAATAAAATTCAGCTGGTAATTGACGGAATGCTTTTGACAAGTAGATGATACTGATCTAGCGTTAACGGGATATGCTCTTTGGGTTGCCTTTCTGTTAGGAGGGAAGCACAATGCTGACACATTCACTTTGCTACCATCAAATCCTCCTTGGAGCCAGAGGCCTTTAAGGAGGTGGCTGTGGGCAAGGGGCTAAGTGCCTGTGGATGGCGTGGTTGCCAAAGTGCAAAATAAGCCAATCTACTTAGATATTTAACTTTGCACCATGGCCCCTGTAGTTCATTCTAAGTGAGTTGAGTCAGGGAAACTTCAGTATTTTTGACAATAAGGGCCTAGCTGATTCATCTCCTCCTACGTATGTCATTAAACCACCTTAAGCTAATTGCCAAATGTGTCGGAAATATGTCACGAAAGGCTCTTTTCTGTGTTCAAGGTTCCCCATGACAACAAAAGAATTTCTGTCCTTGGATATGATACGTTATTTCTAATGACCATGCTGGTCATCACAAGCATGACTGGTAATACGACTCTTAATATTTCTTATTTCAAAAGTATCAGGCAAAAAAAAAAAAGTTCTCTGTTTTTAAGAATCTGTTTCTCTATTTAGTTTGAGCATATTACACATTTTAAGAATAAATGTATTTTATAACTTTACTGCCTGACATAATTTTCAAACCAAATCAAGGAAATGGTTTGAAGACTAAAACAATGTCTTCCAAAATCATCATACTTTTTTTTTCCTTACTAGACTTCTCTCCACTTTTGACTTTAGGCTGGAGATTGCACCACCAATTATAGTCTAAGTGGCATTCTATGCTCCCTTTAATTAACTGTCCATTTGACTTACACTTTCTCTGGAATCTGGGAAGTAATTGTTTTTTTTCTTAAAAGGTCTTTCCTGCTTCCTCAGATTGCATCTAAGATGTAAGAATAAACAGAAACTGCAGTATCAACAAAGAACCTAATTAAGAAGAATATGCAATGACAGCAAATATGTAAAAGCCATCTTTACTGAGGATAAGTGACGATTCAAATAAGCTTTTTAGATAATAAGAAGTTGAGGGTGGGTAGCTTTTAAAATTCTATTCCGTAAGTACAATGCCATTTGCAGAATGACTACTAAATTAATATCTACCTAAAGTAGTAGTTGTGTCATCTGAAACTACTCTAGCTAAGTTTACTTGAATTCTACACTCCTGACAACATTTTGAAAGCAATGCCTTAACTGACTTGAGTAAGGAGAGGAAAATCTAAACCCTGCCCTGCTACATATTAAAAATGGCCACTATGGGGCGCCTGGGTGGTTCAGTCGGTTAGGCGGCCGACTTCGGCTCAGGTCACGATCTCGCGGTCCGTGAGTTCGAGCCCCGCGTCGGGCTCTGTGCTGACAGCTCAGAGCCTGGAGCCTGTTTCCGATTCTGTGTCTCCCTCTCTCTGACCCACCCCCGTTCATGCCTTGTCTCTCTCTGTCTCAAAAATAAATAAACGTTAAAAAAAAATTTTTATTTAAAAAATGGCCACTAATCCACTAATTCTTTCACTATCCTCTCTATCCTCTCCCTTTGAGACTTGGCATTCTCTGTGCCTATCGGAACCACTGCCGGTTTTCAGACCCGGCCTCAGTTTGCAGCTTCTACTTCCTGTCCCTTCACTTTCTTTGTAACACGGCCACCAGAATGTGATGATGCTTCTCTCCACAGCTCCATGGAAGAGCCTATTCGGACAGCAACTGAGGCTCCTGGCTGACTTGTCCTGGTGAACTTCCCAGCCAAAGCCGGTCCCGACTTGCCAGCCACATGAAGTGGCTCCTCCAGAGACAGCTGATGCTGCATGGAATAGAGACAAACTGTCCCCACCATGTACCCAAACTGCAGATTCAAGAGTAAAATTAATGATTACTGGAACACACCTTCAAACCTTAATTCAAGGTATTCTGAAAGATTTTAAATTAAATGGGCAGTGAACAAAGCAATAATTCTATTTTTTGAGCATTTGCTAAATGCTTTACATATCCTTATTTCCTACAATAACCTTATTAAATAAGATTATTTTCTCTATTTTATAAATGAGGTCACTATAGACTTGCAGATTAACTGCCCAAGATCACGTAACAGAAGGAGAGTATTCAAAGCTGTGTCTTGTCAGACTCTTAGGCACATGCTTAGCAGGAAAATGGATAAAGGAAATTCCAAGCTAATGCTACAGGCTCAAATTCTCATAAAATACAGTATGGATTAGAAAATAGCATGTCAATTAAAACGTATATCCTGAGGGGCGCCTGGGTGGCTCAGTTGGTTGGGCGTTCGACTTCGGCTCACGTCACAATCTCGCAGTTGGTGGGTTCGAGCCCCGCGTTGAGCTCTGTGCTGACAGCTCAGAGCCTGAAGCCTGCTTCAAATTCTGTGTCTCCTCCTCTCTTTGCCCCTCCCATGCTCATGCTCTGTCTCACTCGGTCTCTCAATAATAAATAAACGTTAAACAAAATAATTTTTTTTTAAAAAAAGTGTGTCCTGAGAACACCCCAATATTGCTTAAGATAACTTTTAAAATTAGTGGTAGCATTTTTTTAAAACACACTATTTGGAAAACAACATTTTCTCAGTGCTCACAACTTCATATCTGCTGTGTGCAAGTGCTCCATACTAAAAAGAGGTTATGAAGATGAACGACAATATTCTTGCTCCAATGGTTCTTGCATTTTTGAGAAATAAGGCATGTTACACAAAGAGTTTTTTTCCACAAGGTACCAAGTTGTAACTATCATGAGTGAGGAATAAAGTGCTATGGGAATTTATTCATTCATTCAACAAATATTTATTGAATGCCAACGCAGCAGTGAACAGATAGACATGGTCCCTGCTCTCAGAGAACTGACAACTCATGGTATTACTTTTGCTGGAAACGCCAGAAAGACAGGGATACATTTTAGCTTGGCCTTGAATATTCCTGGGCTTTTGGCAGGTGCAGATGCAGGGATCAGGGCATTCAAGGTACAGGGATAACAATGACCAGAAAAACGAAAAACCCTAATGCACAAGAAAATTAGGACATCCATGGGGACTTTAAAGTGAGAACAGTATTTTAGTGATCCTAAGATTCAACTGATTTTCAGTGAGATCATTATTTTATGTACCAAAGGAAAAAGTACTTAAAATTTACAGCTGTGGCTCTCAACCAGGGGCGATTTTCCCTCCAAGGAACATTTGGCAATGTCTGCAAACATTTCTGGTTGTCACCCTGAAGGGGTGCTATTGGCCTTTAGCAGTTAAGGGCAGGGATGTTGCTAATTATCCCACAATGCACAGAAGAGAGGAATTACTCAACTCAAGATGTCAATATTGCGAATATTGAGAACCATCAAACTATATAGGATGTCATAAATTGAGAGATGCAACTAGAATATTAAAAAAGTATTTGAAGACAGATGAAGTATAGTGGCTCAGTTTACCTGGGATGACCCAGGATTTATAAAGGATTACAGGAAAATATTGCTGGTACCCTGTATCTGAATCCGTTTTCTCAACTTTGGGATAGTAAAGTGATGATAACTGGGGCTCTATGAGATAATAATTCCATGCAGTATAAAAAGCTGGCCCTTCATGATCATGCGTCCATCTATTGCTTTTGAGAAACCTTGTACTGTAATCACACTAATAAATCTTATTTCTACTAATTGTGACTGATCTCAGGGGAAACAACACTGACTCACCAATCATGTGGTATATTTCTTACTAATTGTATTTAAAGCCCAGCTCTTAAGCCACTTATTCTCTGAGGCTCCTCCTTATGCTCTCAGCTTAAAATATTCTCTTTTTCTTTGAACTTCTTTAGCATATCACCTGCACTTCCCTAATAGTGTTCTTGTTTATCTTTCCTCTAAATATAACTTTTGGGGGGGTCAAGATCCATGGTTAGTTCACACCTGTAACTCTCAGAGGACCCACTATAGTGCCTTCACATCATAGGTGGTCAATAAATACTTGCAAAATGAATAATTGAATAAATATACAGTACTGGAAGGCTATAATTAAAGACAAATTCCTCAGACTTTTCCTACGTCTTTTCAGCCTTTCCTCACAGGGCTCATTTTGCAAATCTTTAATCATTTTAGTAGCTCTCCAAGTTCTCATGCTTCACTTATAGGGTCTCAGAGAGAACAGAGTTCTTTAACAAGTCCTAACCACTACTTTACAAAACACCATTTAGTAAATTCGATGGAGTTTCCGATCATTTCCCCATGGGATGGCAGTCAGTGTTTGATCTCAAAACATGTAAAGCACCTTACACAGGCAGAGTACTAAAGTCCTCTGAGGAAACAAGGGACAATGTGAATATAAATAGAAGCAGTAAGAAAATCTCTACTAATTGCTCACAAATCCCACGTTACTGATGATGAAACTTGAGTGAGGGAGGGGAGCCGGGGGACCTTAGGACTAATGAACAAAAATCTTACACTGTGTAACTACCACAGAGAAAGGAGGAAAATAAGCAAAGTGTTCCTTTAAAAGATAATAAACAGATAGATTATTAATATTTTATTATTATATACCTTAATATTGAAATAAATGATTGTGGTCAATACATGTACGGAAATTGTGAAGGTCGTGGCTTAGATTAATTTGCAGGACTTTCTTGCTTTAAATTCCCCCTTCTCTTCCTTCAGAGTGCTTCTTGGGCATCAATCAATGTTTGGTGGTTGCTTCCAGCAAGTCTTTTGCTTCATTTATTTTGGTTGCTAAGTAAGGAGATCCACCTAGGAGGACAAAGAAAAAACAAATGGATTAAAACTTCATCACTGACATTTTTAAAAGTCTCAAATAAAGAAAAACGCTCGTAATTGGAATCCTCTGATATTTTCCCACACATTCATCCTGTTGACAAATTATTTTACAAGCTAAGTAGAAATCATAACAGCATAAATTAAATTTGTTTAGTGAAGCGCTACAGATACCCAACAATCAAAGATAACCTCTGAGGAAAATAATGAAAGAAAGCTATGATCAGGAATAATTTGAAAAACACTCAAACATTTCATTGGTCAGACACTGCCATTCAAATATTTGATCACAGAATTTTCTGAAATTAAGTGGATGGTTAGGTAAATAAAATAATGGTCTCTGTCCAAGACTTTTTTTCTGTAAAGAGAAGAATATTCATCTATGAAGGAGGGTATCTTTCTGAAGGAGGTAAAGCAATCCACAGGAACTTTCAGAGATGTATCAAACCATACATTTCCACAAAAATGAAAAACATGTTAGAAAATCAACTATGTACTATCCAATCCTAAAAATCATATTTACTAATGTAGATGAATGAACTAATAAATGAGTGGTAATAAAAATAATGTTTAAAGGAAATGCTCTCTGTTCTCCAAAATAATCCTATTAGGATACTTATGTATACTTGGGTAGTCTTAGATTCACTGTACCCTAAAATAAAATTACATCAGTTCTTTTTTTTAGAATTCTTTTTAATGCAAATAGTAAGAAGGAAATTGAGCTGATTTTCAAACTCAGAATCATTATAAATCACAAACAGAACCTAACTGACATACAAAAATACTAGCCCCAAACAGTCACATTAGGCTATTTAAGCATTATATGCCTTCTCATTTCTACCCTTGAACATTTTTACTGCTTAACGCTTGAGCTAACAATCATATTATGGTTCACCTATCTCTCTGTGTTTGTTTTTATTTTTTTATTCTCCCCTTGAGTACAAACCATCTATGGCTTTTGAAAACCTCATAAGACCTCACTAGCTTACAAAAAAACAAAATACACCTAGATAGCATTGGTGTGTAAATTGTCCAGGTTTTATCCAAGCCTTTCATTAATATGATACCACCCGCTTTATATAGGAATAAAAAAGCAGGGAAACAAATCAACAAACATGGTTATAGCAGAAAGGGCAATGCTGGAGGAAGCTATATTTAGCTTTTTGCCCTTGAGGATAATACTAACATTTTTACATCAAGATTTGTACTGCTATAAACACTTATGGAATATATCAAGGAGTGTCCTTGAATATACAGTAAGAATTACAAGCGACGTTGATGAAAGTTTCCATATGCACTTGGTTATGAAATAAACTGATTTCATGATTATCTTTGAAAATGATCTTAACTTAGGTAATGTCAATCTTGGAACGCTGTTTAAATGTTTAGAGTTACCAAGGCAATGCCAGGCATTCTGCATGTCCTCAACAAATATTAAAATATTAACTGAATTTAAATATAACCTGTAATTGATTGATATGCACTCTGGATATTGAAATCGTAACATGCTCATTTAGCAATTAGCAGACAGAAAAAAGCCCACACTGGGCTCTGCACAGGGCGTGGAGCCTACTTAAAAACAAATTGAAACTTTCCCCTTATCTCACACCATATACAAAAGTTGATTCCAGTTTATTACAAATACAATTATGTCAGGTAAAAGATTTCAGAAATTATCTTCGTGACCTTGAGACAGGCAAAAATTTCATAAACAGATAAAAAATGCACTAGGTATAAAGGAAAAATCTGACAAACTGGACTTTATTAACATTGATATTTTTTTCTTAAGTTTATTTAATTATTTTGAGAGAGAGAGAATGTGTGCAGGTGTGCATGAGTTGGGGAGGGACAGAGAGAGAGGGAGAGAGAGAATCCCAAGCAGGCTCTGTGGTGTCAGTGCAGAGCCTGACACGGGGCTCAATCTCACAAACCAGGAGATCATGACCTGAGCTGAAATCAAGAGTCAGATGCTTAGCCAACTGAACCACCCACACACCCCTAAAATTAAGAATTTCTGTTCAATGAATGGACACCATTAAGAGGCAAAAGCAAGACACAGAGAGAAGATATTTACAACACAAAAGACTCATGTCTAGAATGTTAGAATATATAATGTTCTCAAACGTCAATAAGAAAAGGAGACAACACAACAAAAAATGAATAAATGGAGAATATATATTCGTACCATGGAATACGATACAGCAATACAAATGAATGAATCACTTCTGTAACATTCACTGCTACATAAATGAATCTCACAAAGATAATAAATGAAAGAAGATGAATACGGAAGACTGCACACTACAGGATTCCACTTACATGACATTCAAAAAAAGGCAAAGCTAATCTATGGCTATAAAAGCCTGACAGTGGTGACCTCTGAAGAGTGGGGAATGACAGGAAAAGTACCTGAGGAGAGATTTGTACGGTTTTATTTCTTAATCTGGGTAATAGCTGCATAAATGAATTCATTTTGTGACAATTCACTGAGTTGTATACTTATCATCTGTGTACTTTCATGAATGTATATTTCAATTTTGAAAAGCTTATTGAAAAATTTACTGAGGTATGTCGACCTCCTGCAGTCTGATGACACTACAAATTCATACTGTCCAAAAATCACTAGGTTCAACAAACCTATGATCAAGACCATGATGATGAGGGTAGTGACTAGGCGTTATTTGGTGTTTCCAATTCTATTTTCATAAATTAAAGAATCTAAATCACAAAACAAAGTGTAGTAAGTTGCCCAACACCAGCCACAGAGTTCATATGAAGTGGAACCAGGATTCCTAGGAAGCCTGGCTCCTGAGCTGCCCATATTCTTCTTTTTTAAAAGATTTTAAAGTAATCTCTCTACCCAATGTGGGGTCAAACTGACAACCCCAAGATCAAGAGTCATACACTCCACTGACTGGGCCAGCCAGGTACCCCAAGATGGCAATCTTCTTGATCACCATACCACTCCATTTTGTTTACAAGATTTCTTGGGTATTAAATTCCTATCGTATCGAACATGTGGTTGTTGTAGACCTTTTCTGCTTTCTTCAAGCCCATAATCCCATCCTAGGCCATCCCCTTCCTTCTAGAGAAGATTGAAATCATGAGTGTGATTTATCATTTGAAGTATATATCTATGTACCCATTAGATAATAAATACCTTGAAGAACAACCTTGTATCTCTGTATTATCAACACAGCTCTGAGTACACCGATGGGGCTCGAGGTACTCTTTGTGGAGGAGTAGAAAAAGTGATGAGTTACTATCTATTATTTTCTTAAAAGTTTTTCTTTAAGTTTATTTATTTTGAGAGAAAGAGACAACAAGGGAGTGACAGAGAGAGGCAGAAAGAGAACCTCAAACAACCTTCACATTGTCAGCATAGAGCTAGACATGGGGCTCAAACTCACCAACGTGTGAGATCATGACCTGAGCTGAAATCAAGAGTCAAACACTTAACTGACCAAGTCCATCCAGGCACCCCATATTATTTTTCTTGCATCAGGTACCAGCTTCATAGAAGAAAAACCACTCCAAAGACCCAAAGATACGGAAAACAGTAACAAGAGTGTCACGAGTAGGTGCTTTAAAAAATAAATGTCTGCAAAACAGCTGAGTAAGAAATCCTAACAAGTACAAAAGAAAATAAATATTCTATAACTAGTACGTGTTTCAAAGTTAGGTATAATTATTAATAATTATATATAACTAATAACATTAGTTATAACTTAATAATTATACCTAATTAAGTAGAATAATTGTTACTAATGTTGAGTTTCATAATTAGCACACCAATCTGAGGATTAAGAAAATACAAGTTCCCTTATATCCTTGGGCTTTCCTTAGGAAGATCTTTCCATGGGTTTTTACATATTCTTCAACCTTCATTAAAACTTATGAATGTCTACATTCCAAACCTGTAACACAGAAGTAAAAAGTATTACCATCTGCTGATTTGAAGGATCCTTAAAGGTTACCCACAATTCTTAAAAGAAAGATGTTAAAATCATGTGGAGACAGATGGACTTCTGGCATGAGGAGTTCCACTGATCTGCTCCCCAGTGGAACTGGTGAAAACTACGTAAATAACCCTAGCCACTTAAAACCTCTGAAAATGGTGTTAAAAGCAAAAGTAAAAAAGAAACATCTATTCAAGAAAATCTATGACAATTCAGTAAGAAAGGCAGGAAACTGGTATTTGAACCAAAACAGCTTCCCTTCTCTCCTCTCGGCTCAGCCAGACAAACACTTCTGCTGGATTGATGCAGCCAAAAACACAGGGCTCCCCTCTCTCCCTACCTCCTGGACAAAGGGTTTTCTTTCTGGGAGGATCATGATCTCCATTATTTCTCTTCCTTCCCCCAGCTGCCTGCTGCTGAGGCTAAGTGCTAAGCAAGTGATACAGAAGCTCTACCTTAAGTGTGGCTCCTTTAGAATACTGGGCCTCAAGAGTCCTTCTCCAGTCCATAAAGCATGGTGGTTCCACACAAGAGAGGCAAGCCAAGAAGACCTCAGGCTACTGCTCCCTGTGTTGCATGCTTAGATCCTACAGCGGGGGTTTCATTTGGAGAGAAGACTGCCATAGTTCCCAGTCTCAACTCCAGAGCCCTGGCAGATATTTTTCCTATGAAGTAAACAGGCCATGAAACAGAGAGCCCCAAACCTCTTTCCAAAGGAACTGACTTCATTTACAACAGAGCATGGAGGGTGCTCTCAAGGACAGTACAGGGAGGGACAGCAGAGGTTCTGAAAAGCAACTGGGAGAAGATTCATGAATCTAGTGAACATACACAGTGACCGTATGTTCACAGGACAGAAACAGGGAACAAATAGCAGAGAGGAGTCCTCCTGGGTTCAGAACAAACATCAGACACTGACTCCAGAAACCGTTTCATCAAAGGTGCAACTATTTGATTGTATTCATTCGTAGAGAAATTTGTGTCCCAGGGCATTGTTGAGAACAACTGAGCAACTGGTCAGCAATTAGTGGAGTTTACAATTGGGTGTGATCAAGAAAAGAGAGGAAGAGTGCCCGACCAATACCACTGTCATCCCACAGTGGCTGAGTTGCATACCCAAAACTATGCCACCTTGAGGAACAGTGTAAAAAGCTTAACAAGGGAAGGTGGGGGGGTGAGGGTATCAACTTCACTAAAATAATCCAGTTACTAAACATATAAATAAAAATAATAAGCCCTCCCTGGGGCGGACAAATACCCTGAGCTGCTACAATACATAATCTAAAATGTTCAGTTTCCAACAAACTACTATGAGGCATACAAATTAACAGGTCATGACAGTATGACCCATACATACACAATGAAAAAGCAGCAACAGAAACTACCTGTGAAAATAATCAGATGCTGGATTTATAGGAAAAGATCCAAGAAGCCATTATACATCCACAGAACAAAATTGAAAAATCACTAGAGGTGCTCAAGAGTAGACTTGAACTGGCCTAAGAAAGAAGTAGTGAACTTGAAGATACAGCAATTGAGATTACTCAAGCCAAAGATCAAAAAGAAAAAAGAATGAGAAAAAAACAACAGTCTCAGACAAATGTGGGACATCATTAAAACCACAAATATACATGTAATGTGAGTACCAGAAGATGAGGAGAAAGAAAATGAAAAAAAAAAAAATCTTTAAAAAAAATAATGGTTAAAAATGTCCAAAGTTTCCTGAAAAACAATAACCTACTCACCAAAAGAGCTCAACAAACTCCAAGAAGGATAAATAAAAAGAGATCTAAGCACAGACACATCACAGTAAAAATGCTGAAAGTCAAAGGCAAGGAGAAAATCTATAAAGCAGTGTTAAATTAATTAAGTAAGGTGGCCATTGTACGGAAGTGGCTTTAATGCCTTAGTAGCCTACATAACCAAACCAAAACCTAAGCCTGTAAATCCCTCAACATTAAGAAATTGAAACCTGAGGGCAACTAATCACCAACAGCCAACCAGACTCTTCCAAATAAAGCAAATGCTTAAGCTGTAGTCAATCAAACAATTTCTTTGTTTTGCTTCTGCCTCTTCTCTATACAAGTATTTCCCCTAGCTCCTGTCAGTGGCGTGTTCCTAACCAATTGCAGTTTGGTGCAATTCAAACAGATTTTTGCTCAAATAAACCTTTTTAATATGCCTAGGTTTATCTTTTAATTTTTTTTTAACGTTTATTTATTTTTGAGACAGAGAGAGACAGAGCATGAACGGGGGAGGGTCAGAGAGAGGGAGACACAGAATCTGAAACAGGCTCCAGGCTCTGAGCTGTCAGCACAGAGCCCGACACGGGGCTCAAACTCATGGACCGCGAGATCATGACCTGAGCCGAAGTCGGACTGACCCACCCAGGAGCCCGCCTAGGTTTATCTTTTAAAAGTAGCAACAGGAAAACAATGTGTCACTTATTTAAAAAACCCTCCAATAAGACTGATAGCTGACTTAACAGAAACAATGGTGGCCAGAAGCAATGGGACACATAATCAAAGTCCTCAAAGAAAAAAACGGTAGGCCAAGAATCCTAAATTCAGCAAGGCCTTCATTCAGAAATGAAGGCAAAACAAACGCTATCCCATATACACAAAACTGAAAGAATTTGTTGTTAGCAGACCACTTGAGAAGAAATACTAGAGGAATTTCTTTAGGCTGCGAGCAAATGACCATAGACAGCAATCTGAATTCACACACACAAAGAACACTAGGTAAAGATCACCACAATTATAGAAGACAATATAAACACATATTTTTCTTTCTTCTCTTAATTCACTGAAAAGGCAATGAATGGTAGAAGATAATACATACAGAATGTATTGTTGAACCTATAACATTTAGAAACATATGCAAAATATATATGCTAGTAACAGTACAAAGGAGGTCTGTGGGAACAAAGCTAATATGGACTAAGGGAATAACAGGAGATGATAAGGTAGTAATACTAAGCGTACTGTTGGGTTTGTAACATTAGTAGATATAATACGTGTAACAATACCACAAAAAGGGTACACAAGGAATAGAGCTATGTAAGACTAATGTTTCTAAATATTACTGGAATCTAGTACAAATATGAAACAGAGTCTGATAAAGGAAGGGTACATATGAGAAACCCTACAGCAATCACTTTTTAAAAACCTCAGAAACAGTGAAAAAATAATTAATGAAATTAAAATGCTAGAAAATATTCACTCCACATAAAATAAAATAGTAAAGGAGGAACAGAGGAGTAAAAAAAAAAAAGATATGAGACATAGAAAACAAAAAGTAAATCAGACATAAACCCAACTATATTATTAGTAATAATACATGTGAATGGGTTAAACAATTCAATTAATCAAAATGTTGTCAGATTTTATTTAAAAAAACATGACCCAACTATATGCTGTTTGACAGAGACACAAACACAGATTGAAAGTAAAAGGATGCAAAAAGATATATCATGAAAAAAACCAACCATAGAAAAGCTAGAGTGCATATTCTCAAAATAGACTTTAAAAATGTAAATGAGATTTTTAAAAGGAACACCTAATAGGATCAAATTCATTAAGAAGATATAACAATTATAAACATGTATGCATCTAACAACAGAGGACCAAAATATATGAAACAGAAACTAACAGCATGAAGAAAGAAGCAGATAATTCAACAACAAAATTTAATGCCCCACTTTCAATAATGGATATAACAACTAGAAAAAAGATCAAGAAAACAGAAGAATTGCACAACACTTATACCAACTAGATCTAACAGACATCTACAGAACAAAACACTCCGCCCCCCAAAAAGCAGAATATACATTCTTCTCAAGTGTACATGGAACATTCTCCAGGAGAGACCATATGCTAGGCCACTAAACAAACCTCAATAGGCTAAAAGGATAGAAATAATCACATTATGTTTTCCAAACACAATGGTATGAAATTAGAAATCAATAAGGATAGATTTAGGAAATAAATATGTGGAAATTAAACAACATACTCTTGAACAATCAATGAGTCAAATGAGTCAAAAAAGGGAAATTAGAAAGTACTTGAAGATAAATGAAAATGAAGACACAACATACTCAAACTTATGGAGCACAACTAAAGCAGTGCATACAAGGCAATTATAGTTATAAATGCCTATGTTAAAAAAAGAAAATCTTAAATCAACGACCTAACCTTCAACCTTAAGACAATGTAAGGAGAAATATAAACTAAACCCAAAGCAATTATAAGGAAGAAAACAGTAAAAATTAAAACAGAAATTAATGAAACAGAGAATAGAAAAAAAAGAATTACAGAAAAATCAAAAAACCCAAAAGCTGGTTCTTTGAAAAGAAACCTTTAACTTGTTGATCAGCAATAAAAACCTTTTTCTTGTTCGACCAAGAAAAAGAGAACAGATTCAAATTATTGGAATTAGAAACCAGTATTACTATCAACCTTAGAGAAATTAAAAAAAGGTTATAAAAGAATACTATGAACAGTTGCATTTCAACAAATTGGATTACTTAGATAAAATGGACGAATTCCTTGGAAGACACAAATTACTGAAACCTGACTCAAGAAGGAATAGACAATCGAATAGACCTATAACAACTTAAGAGATTGAATCAGTAATCAAAAAACTATGCACAAAGAAAAGCCCAGGCCTAGACGGTTTATAGAAGAGGAGGAAACACTTCCTAACTCATTTTATAAGGCCCACATTATCTTGATACTAAAACCAAAGACATCACAATAAAACTACAGATCTATATTTCTTATGAATATGTATTCCAAAAACCCAAGAAAATACTAGCAAACTGAATATAGCAACATATAAAAAAATTATACGCTAGACCAGGTGAAATTTATCCCAGGGATCTGAGGTTGGTTTAACAACTGAAAATCAACTAATGGAATCCATTACATCTATAGAATAAAAAACAAAAATACAAGGGAATTTCCTAACCTGATAAAGGGCATCCATTAAAAAAACCTACAGATAATACCATACTAATGTGGTAAAGACTGGATGTTTTTCCCTAAGATCAGAAACAAGACAAAAATGTCTGTTCTCACAACTTCTTTTCAATGTATATAAATATATATATACAAACATCAATAAGTACATTAAACATAAAAGAACTAAATACTTGTATTAAAAGTCAAAACCTGTTAGATCTCATTAAAAAACTAAAACCTGCTGCTTAGAAGCATCAAACTTCAAAAGTTAAAAAAGGCTGAAAGAAACAGACAGGAAAGGATATACCATGTAAACGCTAACCAAAAGAAAGCTGGGGAAGCTACAGTTTCAAATAAAGCAGAATTTATGGCAAGAAGCAATACTAGATATAAAGAAGGATATTTCAAAACGAGGAGTCAATCCACAAGGAAAATATAACAATTCTAAATTATCTGTCCCCAAGTTATATAACCATACCATCACAGTAAGTGAAGCAAAACAAACAAAACCTAAATGGAGAAATAAACAAATACACAACCATAGTAGGTAAACAAGAAAACAGCAAGGATATAGAAGATCTAATCGACAAAACAATTTACCTTACTCATATATCTTTAATATTGAATTCAAGAATTACAGACTATACAATGTGTTCACAGATTACTTACCAAAAATTAACCATATATATGCTGGATCATAAAGTAAGGTTCAAACAACTTCTAAAGAACTGAAACCAGAGTATGTTCTCTTCCCAAGTGGAATGAAGACAGAAATCACTAACACAGATAACTAGAAAATATTCGGTCACTAGGAAATTAGGCAATTTATGTTAACACATGAGTGAAAGAAAAAAACTTTGAACTAATGGTAGCTAAAACCAATGATCTGAATATTCAGTTTAAAAAACAGAAAAAGAACAGCAGGGTGCCTGCGTGGCTCAGTGGGTTAAGCATATGACTTTGGCTCAGGTCGTGGTCTCATGGTCTATGGGTTTGGGTCCCGTGTCAGGCTCTGCACTGATAGTGCAGAGCCTTCTTGGGATTCCCTCTCCCTCTCCCTCTCTCTCCCTCTCTCTCTCTCTGCCCCTCCCCTGCTTGCTCTCTCTCAAAATAAATAAACTTAAAAAAAAAAAAAGGAAAAGGAAAACGAACAGCAAATTAAAACCAAAGTTAGAAGAAATAAAAAGAACAATTCATGGGGCGCCTGGGTGGCGCAGTCAGTTAAGCGTCCGACTTCAGCCAGGTCACGATCTCGCAGTCCGGGAGTTCGAGCCCCGCGTCAGGCTCTGGGCTGATGGCTCAGAGCCTGGAGCCTGTTTCCGATTCTGTGTCTCCCTCTCTCTCTGCCCCTCCCCCGTTCATGCTCTGTCTCTCTCTGTCCCCAAAATAAATAAACGTTGAAAAAAAAAAAAAAAGAACAATTCATGATACAGAAAATTAACTTACAAATGCAGAATAACAAAATATGACCATAAGTTTTTAAAAGACTAATACACATATATTGACCTTTAGCATGACCTGTCAAGAGAACAAAGGGGATGATACCAATGAACAAATTATGTTAACACTGAGAATGAAAAAGTAGTGAAAACCACAGCTACTACAAACATTAAAAAGATATTAAGGGCAGGGGTGCCTGGGTGGCTCAGTCAGCTGAGTGTCTGACTCTTCATTTCTCTCAGGTATGATCTCACCGTTTGTGAGTTGGGCCCTGAGCTGATAGTGCTGAGCCTGCTTGGGATTCTCTCTCTCTCTCTGCCCCTCCATCGCTCTCATTCTCTTCTCTCAAAATAAATAAATAAACTTTAAAAGACAAAAAAAAGGTAACAATGGGATACTATAAACAACCTTGTGCCAATCTGAAATTTTAGGTGAACTGGAAAAATTCCTATAAAAAAGTTACCCAAAACTAGGGATAAGGAGAAACAGAAAATCTGAAGAGGTGTATATTTTTTAAATGCTGAATCTGTAATTTTAAACCTTCCCACAAAGAAGTCTCCAAGCCCAGATGGCTTCATTGGTGAATTCTTACAAATATTAAAACAAGAAGTAACACATCTTACACAAACTCATTCAGAGAACAAAGGAGAACACTGCCAATTCCTTTAAGAGGCTAGAGTGACCCTGATAGCAAAATCTATTAACTTTCTAAAAAAGCAAAACTACAGGCTAATTTTTCTCACAAACAGAGGCACATTTTCCTTTTAAATACCTTAAGTACTATTTATGTCTTATTTAAGAAATCTTTACCTACTCTGTGTTTTGAAATATAGAGATGTATTGCTGTTTCGTATCACACATTTACATTAAAATCCATTAAGAATTAACTTTTTATATGATGTGAGATGGAGTCAACATGCATTTTTCTCATATGGGTGTATGGACACTTTGGTGCCATTGCCTTTACTGGTGCTAAGGCACTAGCAGTTTACACACCAATGACGTTTTTGCAACATCATTACAAATGTCCACACAGTAAAAGGGAAACAGTTTCACCTAAGAGCTCCTGAAAGGGTCTCGGGAACCCCTGGTGGCCCACAGAGCCCACCTTGCTAAGGCTGCTATGTATCAATGAGAATGAACACACTATTGCTTCACATTACAATATGGATAATTCTCACAAGGATAAATACTGAACGAAAGCAGCCAGGTGCAAATGACTACACACATTCAAAAGAGGCAAGACGAATTTGTGATACTATGAATGAAGACAGTGGTTTTTTTTAACAGTGAAGCAGAACTGGAAGGGCTCATGAAGGGGTTTCAGGGGTGTGGTGATGTTCTAGTTTTTGACGTAGGGGATGGTTATACAGGTGTGTTTGTAAAAATTTATGTAGATATATACTTATGATTTGTGCACTTTTCTGCTTGTATACTTCAAAACGAAGTATATTTAAAAAAAGAAAAAGAAGCAGAGATTGAGGAGAAAAATTTCTTAAGAAGTAAATTACATCACTCTACTGCTTAAAAGCTGACAGAAACTTCCCACTGTGTTTAGAATCAAGTATTACACACCACCTACAGCATTTCATTATCATAAAGTACACCTGCAGTTTTCAAAATGTGGACACCACCTCATCTCCTGCTCTCTCTCCCCTTGCATATCACACCCCTATCATTCTAGTCTTCTTTCAAGTAATTAAACACCCCTAGAGCCTTTGCTTATGCTAGTTCCCTGGCCTCGCAAGCATTCTTCACACAGCTGGCTTCTTTTCATCCTTCAGGTCTCCTCACGAAGGCCTTCCCAGCCACTGCATGCAAAGCTGCCTCTTTCTTACACCCTTTACTACACTAACTATGATGTGAAATAGGTTTACTTCTTTTTTGTCTGTCTCTCCAGTAGAATTCTTGCTCCATGAAGCCAAAGATCCAGTCGTCCTGTTTTATAGTTAAAGCCCCAAGATTTACCACATCTGGCACATTACAGAAGTTAAATAAATACCTTCTGAATGACTGAAAGAATAGTTACAGATGGTTTCATATCAATCAATAAGTATGTAAAATATTTCATATGATCATTATGTATTATCAATCCCAATTCTATTTTACCTGTAAATTTTATTTGTATGCTTGCTTTTTATCCATTTTCTTATTCATTACTCATGAAAAAAAAAGTTCAAGTGTCAGCTATATAGACTATAAAGATGAATAACCCATGTTCTTTACGTTTTAAAGATCACATCATCTATCTACCAAGGAAAATCAATGTGGATAAAACAAAATCATACATTTACTAAAAAAGTTATTAACTCAAATACAAAGCCTTAAATCTAATTACAATTGTTGAAATAAGGGGAAGAAAAGATGAGCCCTTTGAAACAAGTATGAGTCTAGCACATCTATCAAAAAAGGAAATCAAGCTAATTAAGCACCACTTTTTCTTAGTGAATCCATTTTGACTCTTGGTGATCATGTCTTTCTTTTTATGAATGTTTGCAGTACATCTTCTAAGTGTAACATATTGTAATAAATTGCAGTATCTTATTACTAGGGCTATTTATCAAATTTAGCTTCTTCTACAATGAGAGTAATTAGGGGAAATCCATTCAGTGGTATACTTTGATTTGTCTGTAGTCCCAATATTTAATTTTTACTGAAACACTGTGAAAGAAGAGTGAAAGTACTGTATGTTTATTGAAAGAGGGCATACATGAGAAAAGACGGAGAATCTCTGCTGCAGGCAGGTAAACTGCAGCTAAATGTAAGAACTTTCTAGTAGTTAGAGCTGCCTACCAACAGGCTGCTTGTAAAGCAGAAAGCTCTCCATCACTAAAAATCTTTCAGGAGAGCTAACAGGCCATTTTCCCCAGGATGAGCAGAAACAGTCCTGACTTAGGAGGCAACATTGATCAGATCAGTGTCTTTCAAACTATGGTAAACAAGCACCTTTTAAAATATTTCCAATTTGTAGTGCACCGATACTTTCACAAATTACAAAAGTATCACACATTTGGATGTCACCACAATGTCAAATTGCTACAGCGGCTTCTAAATGCTTACTTAGATTTTTTTTTTTTTAATTTTTTTTTTTTCAACGTTTATTTATTTTTGGGACAGAGAGAGACAGAGCATGAACGGGGGAGGGGCAGAGAGAGAGAGGGAGACACAGAATTGGAAACAGGCTCCAGGCTCTGAGCCATCAGCCCAGAGCCCGACGCGGGGCTCAAACTCACGGACCGCGAGATCGTGACCTGGCTGAAGTCGGACGCTTAACCGACTGCGCCACCCAGGCGCCCCTACTTAGATTTTTGTTTGAAACTCACTGCATACAGGTGACAAGCCGGCCTGCATGCACGAGCAAACTATCCTCTGAGTAGCACTGGATTAGAGAGTTTGTAAGAGATCGTTGAGGTTCTACACTTTTTCAAATTTACCTAGTCTGTCTTCCTTTCTATATTCATTCATTAGGCATAATATCAAACTACTTATTTCCAAACATCTAGCCTCTCCAGCAATTTCAAAAAAACATAATCTAATCTGAATACATTAGATCAACTGAGATCTTATCTCCCTAAGTTGAATAGCAAAATTTACTTTTTACCAAAGCACATCTGAATGCTTATTTAAAACTGGTTACAAAAAATGTATTTTCAGCCATTACCACACCTACTTTTCTGGTGTCACTTTCTTTGCATAATCTGATAATGAAATGTGTGACAAATTATAGTTGATCACACATCTGAAGTTCTAACTTTGTTTTACTAGCTGGCAGTAAAAGTGACTTGGGGATAAAGTGGGGGTACATTCATGAATTTCAGAAGCATGGAGTAGAGGATTTAAATTTTTTCAACTACCTGTGTAACAGTCAGTGCTGATCTGGACAAAGCAATATGGTGAAGAATTAGAAAAAGAGGAGACAGGGGCGCCTGGGTGGCTCAGTCGGTTAAGCGTCCGACCTCGGCTCAGGTCACGATCTCGCAGTATGTGAGTTCGAGCCCCGCGTCGGACTCTGTGCTGACTGCTCAGAGCCTGGAGCCTGTTTCCGATTCTGTGTCTCCCTCTCTCTCTGACCCTCCCCCATTCATGCTCTGTCTCCCTCTGTCTCAAAAATAAATAAATGTTAAAAAAAAAAATTATAAAAAAAGAAAGAAAAAGAGGAGACAAAATTAAGAGTTGCCCATTCTCATATTTCCCCCAATACTTCTGGCTTTCTCTCTCTGAGGACAGTGAGGCATTTTTGTTTAAAATCTGTTATCTTCTTCTCATTCAGAACAAAACAAAACAAAAAAAATAAAATAAAACAACCTTCCTTCTCAAGAGACAATTTCAGGATTTATGGACTATTATCTCCCAACTCCATCATCTATGAATATTCTCCCTTCAGTAATTCCAGTATTCCTTAATTCACCCTACTTGTACTAGAGCAGTTCTTTTTTATGTTTATTTATTTGAGACAGAGAGAGAATGTATGTGCATGTATGCAGAAGAGGGTCGGGGGTGGGGGGTGGTACAGAGGATACAAAGCAGGCTCTGTGCTGACAGCACAGAGCCTGATGTGGGGCTTAAACTCAGGAATTGTGAGATCATGACCTGAGCCAAAGTCAGATGCTTAACCAAGTAAGCCACCCAGGTGTCCCTAGAACAGGAGTTCTTAACTGTGAGCATATGGCTGGGTGTTGAGAGGTCTATGAACTCTCTGAAACTCCAAATGTTTTTTAAAATTGTGGGTGAATGAGCAATTATATGGACAAAATGTACACAGTTGCCAACATATTCTTAAAGGGTACAATAATCCAAAATGATTAAAAGTATCTTTCTTAAAAATGTGATCTGGGGGCACCTGGGTGGCTCAGTTGGTTAAGCGTCCAACTCTTGATTTCAGCTCAGGTCATGATCTCACGGTTTGTGAGTGTGAGCCCCACATCAGGCTCTGTGCTGACCGCATGGAGCCTACTTGGGATTCTCTTTCTCTCCCTCTCTCTGCCTCTCCCCATTCTGTCTTTCTCTCAAAAATGAATAAACTTAAAAAAAAAAAAAAAGTGATCCGAATAGAAATACAGAGTACAAGGGCACCTGGGTGGCTCAGTCGGTTAAACGTCTGACTTCAGCTCAGGTCATGATCTCACAGTTTGTGGGTTCGAGCCCTGTGTTGGGCTCTGTGCTGACAGTTCAGAGCCTGGAGCCTGCCTTGGATTCTGTGTCTCCCTCTCTCTCTGCTCCTCCCTCATTCATGCTCTGTCTCTATCCCTCAAAAATAAATAAAAGTTAAAAAAAGAAAGAAAGAAAAATACAGACTACAGGTTTTTCATTAATTGAATAGGTATATAAAGATATTACGTTCTATAACCAAAAGGACTTTAGAAATAAATCCCTTCATCTTCCAGAACATAAAATTGACATTTGGAGAGTTTAAGGAAGTGTTCAAGGCCATATTGCTGGCTGGAAGGCAGAAGCCAGAGAAAAACGCCAGCCTCCTGCTTCCAGGTCCCTTCCCTAACATCCTGCCTCCTACACAGGGCCAGACAGGATTATCAGTAAGCATGCTACAGGCAATCAACAATCCCACCTCTGATAAATATATGACCTCAACACAAATCAAGTAATTTTTTGAATACTACTGTATAAGATACACATTTTCTTTTTTCTTTCACTACAGGTATCTGAAAATAGATGTTCTCTTTGATCCATTTTAGAACTGGTTTCCTTGCCAGTAGGCACCGTCAACAACTTGTCAATCGTCTGAAAGACCTGAGTGCCTGATCCCACTGCAATCAATCAGAGAAGGGCACACACTTGACCTGGAAGGGACAAAGGATGTTTAGGAGAAAGAGGGCTTTAAGGAGGCACTTTAAACACATTTCTGCCTGAGTCAATTACTCAGAAACCCCACAATACAAAGTAATAGTTGAGTAGATCTTTCAGTAACTGTTAAAGCTATTTGGAAATTTTAAGCAAAACCTCTTTTCCAAGTTTATTTTCTGTTTATTCATACTAAAGAGTAGCAAATGCAAAAACCAATGATGATGTTTAGTGAAAAGAATTTTTATAGGAAATAATTAAGTAAGAAAACTCAAAAAGAATGCCCTATTTTGGTGTGAGTTAGGATGTGCAGAAATCCAAAATTTGTTTTTAATTTTTTTCAAAATAATTAGAAAACTGAAATCCTGTAAATAAGAATCCAAAAAACCCTTCACTCCCCCCCGCCACCCTTGACTTCTGAAATACAGTGCAACTTTCTACCATCTGTTATTTTAGAGAAGAAACAGTAATGAACATATGGGCTTTCTCTCTCAAGCAGCTGTAGTGTAGTTAAAGTTATAATAATTGTCTTTCTGTAAGATAAATTTACATTAAAAACCTGGCCAGTTAAAAACAAATGGCTCAGCCTCAGAGCCTTCCAGAATAAAATTAAGAAATACAGAATTATCTATGACATATTATAGAGATTTAGAGGATATCCTCTAAATCTTACGTTTTTATGTTTAAGGTTAAACCAACATAACTCATGATGCCCAAATCAGTTTATACAGAGTCTACAATTCATGTTTTCTCTTTCCCAATCAAAATGCTAGGAGCCTCAAACAGTAGTTAGGTACACATACATAAAAATCAGTAACTAAATTCTTGAAAGCTTATGATATAAACCCACCACTTCTGTGGGTCAATGAACTCTAACCCAAAAGCATATTTATTTATAAGAAAAATCACAATACATGTGGCACATAATCTTCCATTTCAAATATATGTATGTGTGTTTGTATGTGTGTGTGTGTGTGTGTGTGTGTGTGTATACATATATCACTTATAATGAGTTTAAGTAAACTGAAAAGAAATTCAGAGCAGATTCACATCCACATATTTTGAAAATTAGGAATTTTGCCTACCTTTATCTGGGTGATTCAAAATCATAATTCTCCTATGAGCTGTTCTAATCTTGGCCTTGCCAGCAGATGGGCTGTAAAAAGAAATTAAAGTGCTTATAATAAATAGTGTCAAACGCAGATTATAAATTAACAGTTTATATGGGTTTTAAGGAATTAAAAACTAATGAGAATTTCACCATCTTGTGGATAAATATGAAATTACAGCTTTTCACTTAATTTTACTAACTATCAAAATAAACCATTGATTCAATGTCACATGCATTTTTCTTCCTTTGTAATGCCAATCTCTATTCTTAATCACTTTAAAAAATAAAACACAATATATAGGGTAGGACAGTCACAGTCTATAGATTATACTCAGTTTGAAAACTTATGCTTCAAGTTATTTGAGGAGAAGGTATTTTATATAGTGTGTAATAGACACGTATTCAGACTCCAGAGCTCCTAGACTACCAGATTTTAATCCCATTCCTATTTAGGATAGGGGTAACCTTGGTGAAATTTTTTAACCTCCCCGTACTTCAGTTTTCTCATTGTAAAACAGGGCTCAGAAAGACATATTCCTCACAGAGCAACTGTAAGGACTGAATCAGTTAAAGCCAACAAAGTGCTAGATCAAGTGTTCCAAACTAGTTAGCTTGTATTATTATTACATTTCAACAGAGCATCTCAAAACTCTTCGTAACTCATAATTTTTTTTTAATTTTTTTTTTCAACGTTTATTTATTTTTGGGACAGAGAGAGACAGAGCATGAACGGGGGAGGGGCAGAGAGAGAGAGGGAGACACAGAATCGGAAACAGGCTCCAGGCTCTGAGCCATCAGCCCAGAGCCCGACGCGGGGCTCAAACTCACGGACCACGAGATCGTGACCTGGCTGAAGTCGGACGCTTAACCGACTGCGCCACCCAGGCGCCCCAACTCATAATTTTTTAATATAATTTATTATTAAATTGGTTTCCATACAACACCCAGTGCTCATCCCAAGAAGTGCCCTCTTCCATGCCCATCACCCACTTTCCCCTCTCCCCTCCCTGCCATCAACCCTCAGTTTGTTCTCAGTCCTTAAGAGTCTCTAATGGTTTGCCCCCTTCCGTCTCTGTAACTTTTTTCCCCTCTTCTCCTCCCCCATGGTCTTCTGTTAGATTTCATAGCTCATAATTTATTTAGCTTGGGAGAAACCTATGGGAAAAGCCTAGCTGTTAGAGCCTATGCTGTAAACAAAAATTAAAGGAGAAAGTTAAATAAACCTAAAATTATTTCAGTAAAAACTAATCTATCCAGTATTGGAAATGTTTCTCACTAGCACATTCTCCAGGCAAGGAAACAAAATTAACACTAACAACAACAAAATTCTGGTATTGCTTATTAATAGCTATATTATCTTATCTAAGCTACTTAGTATTTATGGGTCTCAAATGGGAATAATAGCAACTGACTTAAAGTATAGCATGGCTGTTGCAAAACTCAAAGTAATTTAATTCATATGAATGAACCACACTGCAACAGCTAAAAAGCAGGTACTTTTAGAGAGATATTCAGACACAGGTTTAACATCCAGATTCCACCACTCATTAGCTACAAAACTGTCTTGCTCACTTAAATTCTCCTAAGTAAAATGGACACAATAAACCACCTCCCAGGATTATTCTAAGGATAAATTAGATAATGCAAGTAAAAGGATTAGCATAACATCATATACAGTGTTCAAAGTGTTCAAAAATAAATAGTTTTTCGTAATTATTATGAAGACAAAGGATGCTTATGAAAGTACATTACATATTTCCTTTCAAAAGTGGGGTATAAATAACCTAATTTGACGTCTCTTGAAGGACTCAAAAGTATTATCATGAGTATAAATTAAGTGCAAAGAAATTCTTAAGGTCTGCAGAGATTTGCTTACCCTTGTTTTAAAGAGTTCTAGAATGCTTTCCATTTAAGTTTTTCTATTTACTTTTAGAACTGCCTCCCTTGCTATCAGCTGTCAAGCCTTGATTCTGCCATTGTTCCAGTCTCTAGCTATTCCTTGACCATTACTTACTACTTCTAATCTTCTGAGGTTAAATACCAGATCACCAAACATGTTAAAGCAATAAGCATATAAAGCATTCTTCTATGAATAAAAAATGTCTTGAGTCAAAGACGAAATCAAAAGAGAAAAAATATTTTGAGACAAAAGAAAATGGAAATATAACGTAACAAATTTATAGGATGCAGCAAAAGCAGTTTTAAGAGGAAAGTTTATAGTAATAAATGCCTATATTAAGAAAAAGGAAAGAGCTCAAATAAATAACCTCCTTTATCCCCCAGGGAACTACAAAAAAAGGAAAAACTAAGACCAAACTTAGCTGAAGGAAGGAAATAAAAAGGATTAGAGTAAAAATAAATGAAATGGTGACTAAAAAGATGACGAGATCAATGAAACTAAGTTATTTTTTTAAAAGATAATCAAATAGACAAACCATTAGCTATAGTCACCAAGAAAAAAGAAGACAGTACTTAAATAAAATCAGAAATGAAAAAGAAGACATTAAAAGTGATACCACAGAAATACAAAGGATCATTAGAGACTATATTAACAACTATACATCCACAAAATGGAAATGTAGAAGAAACAGATAAATCCCAGAAACATACAACCTACCAAGATTGAATCAGGATGAAACAGAAAAGCTGAACAGACCAATTATTAATAATGAGATTAAATCATTAATCAAAAACCCGCCAACAAAGAAAAGCTCAGGACCTATGGCTTAAATGAAATCTACCAAACATTTAAAGAATACCAATTCCCCTCAAACTTTTCAAAAAACAAGAAGAAACATTTCCAAATTCATTTTATGAGACCAGTATTATCCTGACACCACAAGCGGACAAGGACACTATAGAAAAGAAAATTATAGGTCAATATCCCTGATGAACATAGATGCAAAAGTCCTCAACAAAATATTAGTAAAAGGATCATACATCATGAACAAGTAGGATTATTCCAGGGACGAAAGGATGGTTCAACATCCACCTATCGATGTGAAACACCATAAATGTGAAACGAAATACAGGATAAAAATCATATGATCTCCCCAAAGACACAGAAAAACCATTTGACAAAATTCAACACCCACTCATGATAAAAACTCTCAACAAAATGGGTATAGAGGGAACATATTTCAACATGATAAAGGCCATATGACAAATGCATAGCAAATATCACACTCAATGGTGAAAAGCTCAAAGTTTTTCCCCTAAGATCAGATACAACACAAGGTTGCCTGCTCTCACCACTTTTATCCAACATAGTACTAGAAGTCATAGAGCAATTAGGCAAGATAAAGAAATGAAAGGCATCCAAATTGGAAACCAAGAAGTAAAACTGCAGATTACATGATATTATATAAAGAAAACCCTGAAACTTAGAAGTGATCAACAAATTCAGTAAAGTTGGAGGATATAAAATCAATATACAAAAATCTGTTACCTTTCTATATACTAATAACAAATAAGTGCCTGGATGACTCAATCAGTTAAGTATCTGACTCTTGATTTTGACTCGGGTCATGATCTCAGAGTCGTGAGATTACGCCCTGTATCATGCTCTGTGCTGGATGTGGAGCCTGCTTAAGATTCTCTCTCTCCCTCTCCCTTTGCCCCTACCCCTGCTCACATGTACACACACACACTCTCTCTCCAAAAAAAGAAAAAAAGAAAATGATCCCTTTCACAATTGCATCAAGAAGAATAAAATTCCTAGTAATAAACTTAATCAATGAAGTTAAGACCTGTACAATGAAAACTATAAAATTCTGATGAAAGAAATTGAAAACACTAATAAATAGAAAGATATTCCATGCTCATAGGTTGGAAGAAATTTGTTAAAATGCCCATACTATTCAAAGCAATCTACAGATTCAATGAAAGACCTATCAAAATTCCAAAGGCATTTTTCACAAAAATAGAACAAACAATCTTAAAATTTGTATGGAACCACAAAAGACTCCAAAAAGCCAAAGATCTTGGTAAATAACAAAGC
The DNA here is from genome assembly GCF_016509475.1 of Prionailurus bengalensis. Classification (NCBI taxonomy): domain Eukaryota; kingdom Metazoa; phylum Chordata; class Mammalia; order Carnivora; family Felidae; genus Prionailurus; species Prionailurus bengalensis. The sequence continues at coordinate 27,682,533 of NC_057343.1, forward strand.
TGGAGGCATCACACTTCCTGCATTCAAAGTATATTACAAAGCTATAAAAATCAAAACAGTATAATATTAACTTAAAAAGAAACACACAGATCAATGAAACAGTTCTGAGAGACCTCAGAAATAAACCCATGTATATATGGTCAATTAGTTTATGACAAAGGAGCCAAAAATGTAAAACAAATAAAAGATAGTCTTGCCAATATGGTGTTGGGAAATTCGGACAGCTGACATGCAAAGGAATAAAACTGGACTCTTATCTTATATCATACACAAAATCAACTCAAAACAGATTAAAGCCTTGAACTAAAGACCTGAAACCATAAAACTCCTAGAATAAAACACAGGGGGTAAACTCTTTGACATCGTTGTTGGCAGTAATTTTTAAAATCTGAAATCAAAAGCTAGGCAACAAAATTAAAACAATGGGACTCCATCAAAGTTTAAGAAGTTTCTACACAGAAAGGAAAACCATCAACAAAGTGAAAAAAACAACCTATGGAATAAGACAAAATATTTGCAAATCATATATCTGATAAGAGGTTATATCCAAAATATATAAAGAACTCATACAATTCAATAGCAAAGATAGATAGACGGACAGACAGATGATAGATAGATCTCATTTTAAAATGAGTGGAGGATCTCCCTAGACATTTTTCCAAAAACATAAAATGGCAAACAGGTACACGCGAAGGTGATCAGCATCACTGGTCATCAGGGAAAATGCAAATCAAAACAACAATGAAATTTCACATCACACCTTCTAGAATGACTACCATCAAAAAGACAAGAGACAAACAAGTGTTAGAAAGATGTGAAGGGAACCCCTGTGCACTGTTGGTGGAAATGTAGACTGGTACAGCTACTATGGAACAGTATGGAGGTTCTGAAAAAATTAAAAATAAAACTACCATATGATCCAGCAATTCTACTTCTAGGTATATATCTGAAGGAAATAAAATCACTCTCAGGACACCTGGGTGGTTCAGTCGGTTCACTGTCCAACTCTTGGTTTCGGCTCGGGTCACAATGTCTTGGTTTTGTGAGTTTGAGGCCCTCATTGGGCTCTGTGCTGACAGTGTGGAGCCTGCTCGGGATTCTCTCTCTCCCTCTCTCTGCCCCTCCTCCACTCATGCTGTCTCTGTCTCTCTCAAAAATAAATGAATAAACTTAAAAAAAAGTATCAGTCTCTCAAAGAGATATCAGCACCCCCATGTTCACTGTAGCAAGACATGGAAACAACCTGTGTCCATGGGCAGATGAATGAATGAAAAATGTCACACACACACACACACACACACACACACACACACACACCAGAATATTTTTCAGTCATTAAAAAGAAGAAAATCTTGCTACTTGGTGACAACATGAATTGACCCTGACAGCATTATGCTAAGTAAAAAATCAGTCAAAGACAGAAAGACAAATACTGTATGATCTCATTTATATGTGGGATCTAAAAAAGCCAAACTCCCAAAAACAGAACAGACTGGTGGCTGCCAGAGGCAAGAGGAGAAGGGTGGGGGAAATGAGTGAAGGTAGTCAAAAGGTACAACTTACAGTTATAAGATAAGTGAGTCCTGGGGATGGAATATACAGCATGGTGACTACAGTCAACAATGCTGTAGTTTATATTTGAAAGGTGCTAGAACAGTAGATCTTAAAAGTTCTCATCACAAGAAAAAATACATCTGTAACTATGTGAGGTGAAGGATGTTAACTAAAGTTGTTATGGTAACCATTTTGCAATCTGTACATATTATACATGTCAAATCATTATGTTATACATCTTAAACTAATATACAATGTTATACGTCAATTATATCTCAATGAAACAAGAGGGAAACTTTTTAAATTAAAAAAACCTTTTTAATAATAAAAAAGTCTTTTAGTATAAGGACTTTAGGGTATTCCTTTTGGCTTATGAAAGTCCTTTGGGGGACCATTTCAAACTTACTTTTTGGTTTGTAGATACTTCCCGGATAATCAAGACAGTGTCTGATTCTAAAGACTACTAAGTTTTGAAAAATAAGTCATTAAAATTACATCATGGCTGTGAATACTTTATTAATTGCCTATTAAGAAATGGAACACACATTATTTTTTTAATTCCAGTATGGTTAGTTTCCTGCCGCAAACTTACGTTTCTCATTCTCTTGTGTGGTGCTCTACAGCCCTTCTTTCCTTTATTAGTTATACTTTCTAGTTGTTCTGCATGTATTTAACATGTCTTCTTAAGGTAGATACTAAAGAGCAGAAGCTATGATTTGTATCTTAAAATAGCATCCAGTATTGAATATGCAATATGTGCTTAATGCATTTTATATAGTCCTCCAAAACAAAATGGCTCTAAAAGGTAAACTCCTTCAAATAATGGCTCTATATTAGTAAACACTGACACTATAAAGGATTACTGTATTGCAGAAAATCTTAAAATGGAAAAAGAGGTGCTTTAAAAAACATTTCATAAAACATCAAATGTGAACCACTAGATAATGAAGATGTAAGTTGGGTAAAATCCAAATGTACATTCTATGTTCTTTGGGGGGAGTATAAATGGTAAGTTGCATCTTACCCTGGATATTAAACTTTAATTTAGCATGTAGGACAAAATCTGAAAATTATCCTTGATAATTATATCTCATAGATTATCGTTCATAATCACTTACATTGCCTTTAACACTTGGTTTTGTACATAAAAGTCCATAAAGCATTATGTACAATGTAGTCTGCCAACCACTGAAATATGCTGAAGGAAGTAAGAAATGCAAGGAAAGTTTCTATGTACAAGTATGGCCATTCAAAACATTATGCCTTTAAGATAATAATGATCAGAGTCCTAGTGGTGAGCTCTGGGGATAAGGGAAATATTCTCGTGTGCCTGCAGAATTTATTCCCTTTTCCTGACTGCTATATTAAGGCTCTAGGAATTTAATACACTTTAGTGCCTTTATTTGTTATTCTAAAGATTAAACGGGATGGGAGAATCCTAGTTCTTAAACAGTACAAAAATTAAGTAAAGCTCGGATATATATCCAGTACGGACAATTTCACCATGAAATTGAAATATAACTTTAAATATCATGTTGCCTACATCAAGGAATACAAACTGTTCCCAGGAATGCGTGTGACTGGGACTTGGGAAGTGCGGTTCATGGGACTGAGTGGTGTTCTCTAATCTCGTGGCAAATGGAGCAGTTTTGGTTTCATCACTTTTACTATTGGTCTTTTGAATAACATTTAGCTTAACATAATTCCACAGGAGTGTTCACAAAGTATGAAAATCTCAAATGTGCATCATTTCAGAAAGTAACAAGTATGAACAATAGTTTTCCTGGACCGCTTGGTAAAATATTTTAGGCTTCGAGAAATCAATAAGAATGCATAGACTCATCTAATAGCATATAGAGTATTTTTTTAATAGGTCATCAACAGTCAGCTCCACTGTGCCTTTGCCTACTTGTTACATAGTCTAAGTAGTTTAGATTCAATGATCACAGAGAAGGGAGCCACAGCAACGTATTCACATCTTGAAGAGTCTTCTCAAAAACAACACTACCTGACTGAAAGAAAAGGCTAGAGGAAAGCAAATAAGGGTTACCTTTCTGTTTAATATGTAAAGGGCAAATATTTAGCTTCTGCATTTGTGATACAAACGGGAAGAAAGAGGAGCCAACATTTATTTAGCATCTGTTATTTGGTAGGCACTATTATAAAAAGGTATCGTCATATCATTTTATATTATTTCAACAAGCCTAAATATTACTAACTCCATTCAAAAATGAAGAAACTGAAGGGCAGAAAAGCTAAAAATAACTTGACTGGGATCCTATAATGCAGTGCTTCAGTGACAGAAGCAGGATAAGAATCTGTTTGGCTCAGCTGGTATTTGTTATTTGTTAATACATAAGACATTTATTTGTTATTCTAAAGATTAAACAGGATGGGAGAATCCTAGTTCTTAAACACAGTACAAAAATTAAATAAAGCTCAGATGTATCTCCAGTACAGACAATTTCACCATGAAATTGAAATATAACTTTAAATATCATGCTGCCTACATCAAGGAATACAAATGGTTCCCTGGAATGCACGTGACTGGGACTTGGGAAGCGGGGTTCATGGGACTGAGTGGCGTTCTCTAATCTTGTGGCACTAAGTGCTGTGTTTACGTGCAGAATTATCTATGTATCGGTCTTCACAACAACCCTACCAGACAGAAACTATTATTATCTCTATTTTACAAATGAGGACACTGAGGTCATGCAGCTAGTAAATGGTAAAACTGGTATTCATAGATTCACCTGTTAAGAGCATATACTTTTCAGTTTACATTGTGAGAGAGAGCACATGTGCATGCAAGTGAGCAGGGGAGGAGCAGAGAGCGAGAGGGAGGGAGAGAATCCCAAGCAGGCTCCACACTGTCAGCGCAGAGCCAGATCCGGGACTCACTCTCATAAACTGTCAGATCATGGCCTGAGCTGAAATCAGGAGTCTGACACTTAACCAAATGAGCCACCCAGACTCCCTGAGAGTATATACGCTTAACCAGCAAATCATCTTTGTGAAATTTTCTACAGTTTCTAGGTTAACAAGATAAACCTTTAAAAACAGAAATCTTAAGTCAACTCCTAATTACCTGTCGTAACAACAGGAATGCTTTGGATGATATCGACTGATATTCTCAAAAACCTTTGTGTTTGGTTTTATAGTAAGCTCCATATTCACATTTCAAGACTATGAATGGGATGCTCTGGGGGCCCAATAATAGTTCCAGAAAAATAACAAGGCCATCCTGAATAATATTAAAGCAAAGAATGGTCAGAAATAGAGCCAACTTCCTATTTTGGTTCCCTCCCCTCCCTAAAACCTATTCTCAGTGAGAAACTTCATCTCTTATATTTAAATAAAGCACCAAGCTCAACCGAACCATTTCCTTTGCTCCCTAACCCTTATCTTTTCTTGCTAAGTCAAAAGAAATAACAACATGTTTTGGCCTTAAAAATGTGCAAATCTACAAGAGATCCAAAAAACTGTATCAATACAGGACTTTATGATCTATTCTGCTTAATGATGTTGATTAAATCATCAGAAGATCTGCTGCAGATGACATACTGTAACCAACCCCCACAAAAATTTGAGTGGGCTCTAAGGGAACATAAGGTAAACAAATGAATATAGCGACTAGCAACTAAATGGCAGGGGGCATATTCTTAACTTTAAGTGTTAAATGTTATCACAGAGCAATCACACAACATCATTAGCTTTCTCCTATGTGGTCCAAAGTCACACAATAGATACTAGGGTGAAACAATTATAATAAAATATGCTAGATGTCAAATTGTGAAAATAGAAAAGAACTGTGAAATAGATCCTATATTATAACAGAAAATATGATAGATAATAAATTATAAAACTGAGTTCAGAAAGAATGGGGTATCACAGTAAGGGAGATTTTGACAATTGCTTTGAAATTTTACTACTGTATTCAAACATAAGAGCTCAGAGCCCCTTGTTAAGGAATAAGGACACATCACATCTTTGTCTGATATTTTTAGGGATTTGGGCTTTTAAAATGTAAAAATTTTGTATTTTTTCCTCTGTTTCCTATTCATAATTTAAAATATAAGGAAAACTTTACTGTAACATTTTCTCCCTTTTTCAAGACAAGCTTGGCCACAGAATAAAATAAGACTTATGTAGCTCACCTACCTTATACCCAAAATAAGACTAGCTTCTCGCCTACTCATTTTCTGTTCAAATCCTCCTTTATAGTAGGATGAAAGGCTCTGTACAGGAAAGAAAGGGCATGAAATAATTAGTTGCATGTATGAGGTGGTAGGACCTCAAACCTATCATAGCTGCAATAAGAGTAATGCATTTTACTACAAGGCAACCTGAAACTGTAGGCGGGGAGGGCACTAAACAAGGATCCTTTACAAGAAACTATGACCAAGACGAACTTAAAAAACATTAACAATTTTTTCACATTCAAATACATTAATTTTTCTACACTAAGATATAACAGAATCAAAGCAATCAACAGAAGCAAAGGCTTGAACTCTTCCTGAGCTCTGCAATAATTTTCTCATTGGGTAACCTTGACAAGTCATTTAATATTGATATGACACACATCTTTTTTACCCACTGGACTGGCTGATAGAGAAGGAAGAGGAAGAGGAGGAACTGACAAAGTGGGGAGGACGTCAGAATAGCAGACAGCAAGGCCAAGAGAGAGCACAAAACTGGACTGAAAGGTCACTGAAAGGTGGCTGGAAATGCATGAGCAAGGAAGACCGTAGTATCAGAGAGGCAACTAGGGGCCAGATTGTGGGGGGCCCTGTAAGTAGCAGCAATCTTTAGGATTCTATTCTCAATGGTAGGAGAAACCAGGGCACTGGAGTCATGTCATTTGGCTTTCGTTTGAAAGGATTACTCTAAATACCATGTGAAGAATAGGAAGAAAGGTGCAGGAGGGAATCAGGAGACCAGTTAAGAGGAGATAACAATAACCTAGGCAAGAGATGATGGTGGTATGGGCCAACGTGGTAATAGAGGAGGTAGTTTGAAACTGGTCACATTCTAGATGTATTCTGAAAGGAAAACTAATAATTTGCTTGGCAGATTACATAAGGGATATGAAAAAGGGATTAAAGATGATGCAGTAAACACTGCTATACACGTGCAGCGCCCCCTCCAGACGTGAAGGACTTACTTCGTGGACGTTGGGGCTGTTGCTGGCAGACAGCACTCAACTGTCAGACTCGTTAGAGGAGTTGCCTTGGCTAAAGAAAGTCAAGCTCAGGCCCCCTTCCCAGGGCAGTTTTCTATTTAATGACTGGTTGATACGGGGGTATAAACATTGTAGTTCATTGAGTTCAGTCCTTAAACTTCCTATCTATATTCACTTATCGAGTGACATCATTCAGTCTTGTGGCTCCTTGCCCCAACCTGGGACAACCACAATGAGCTACCCGTGCTTCAGAGCTCACTATGGGGTTGGCTGAGGCCTACTGCAGCCTAAATTGTCCTTCTGTCCTTCCTTCTCTTCCCTTCTGGAGCTGTTGATCCTAAAAGCACTCCCTGATGAACTACCAGCTTGCTAATTTCTGTCTGTCTGCTTTGTCTCAGTTCCAGGGAACTTAAACTGCAAATGACTTTAAGGTTTCTGGCCTAAATTGCCAAACTGCCACTAAATGACTTAGAGAGGGAGCAGTTGTTTATTGAGGGTAATAGGTATCAGGAGACTGGTTTTGGATATATTGAGTTTGAAATGTCTGTTAAATATCCAAATGGAAAAGTCTGACCTGGAGATAACATTTAGGAGTCACGAGTATATATAGACAGTACGTAAAGCCATGAGACTGAATGAGATCACCTAAGGAGTAAGAGTAGGTAAGAAGTCCAAACAGTGAGCCCTAGAGATTGCAGGTTTTAGGGGCACACAAATGGAGAGGAATCCGTAAGCAGACTGAGTAGGACCAGCAGTAAGCCTGAAGGAAAAGCAGCCCAAAGTAAGGAAGGGAAAAAGTTTCAAACACTTCTGTAGGTCAAATCAGATGTGAGCTGAGAACTGACTGCTAGATTTATCAAAGAGGTCAAAGTCTTTGACAAGAGTCGCAGGGAGTAGGAGTGAGAGTCTGATGAGACTGGGTTTGAGAGAGAACAGGAGAGAAGGAATGGGAGACAGCTCTTTAGGAGCTCGTAACAAAGCAACAGGATGCACGAACTCAACTTTAGAAGGAAAAAAAAAGTGCATCGATGACTGTACTGTATACATGTTTCTAAAACATGAAACTCTATTTTTGTAAGGCAAGATAAATAAGTGTATGTTTACATAAAACAAACTCTGAAAGTATATATACACTAAAATGTTACTTCTAGTTGGTGACGTCATGAATAATTTTTTTTCTTCTTTATTTTTATTTCCTAAGTTTTCGACAATGAACACAGACTATTCGTATAATTTTTTTAAAAAGGAGGACTAAATAAAAGACCAAGAAAACAAACTTAAAAATGAGTCCCAGGGAGCCAGATCTGGTCATTTATATAAGCTGCTCTCTTTGAACAGCTTGATATAAATTTCCACCTGGGAATAATTCCCTGGCAATTAATTCATTTCACAAACACTTCAGCACCTATTACATGCCAGCAACATTTCAAAAGAGACAGGTCAAGTTCCATCCTTATTACATAGATGCTAATGTATCAATGCACCAGTGCCGTGAGGGATATGACGTACTATTTCAAGTTTCAAGTAATTTACAATCTAGAAAGAAAACTAAAAATACCCGTCTCTAAGTTGTAAGGGGAGCAAAAGAATCAAATTATGGAAGTACACATAGTAACCTGGACAAATTATACACACACATGCACGTGGAGATTATATAAAGAACGAGGGGACTTCACAGAGGAATAACAGCTAGTTAAGTTTTCTCTCAACAGATCAAAATTTTTACTAGATACGTACCTTACTCCCTGACATTTCTGTAAGTATTTATTTACCTTAGGGAACTCCAAAATCTCAGCATAATAAACATGATAAACTGATGTTTCATGAAGTGTCACCCCATGAGTCAGAAACTCATTAGCCCTAACAGCAGGTATTGTATCAGAGCAATTGATTTACTTTCTGGTTTGCCCAGGTAGAAAAGGAGACACAGAAAAAACTACTTAAATTTTTTTAAAATTCTTTGTAATGTTTATTTATTTTTGAGAGAAACAGAGACACAGCAGAGTGAGTCAGGGAGGAGCAGAGAGAGACAGAATTCGGACTCCACAGAATCCGAAGCAGGCTCCAGGCTCTGAGCTGTCAGCACAGAGCCTGACACAGAGCTCGAACCCACGGACCGTGAGATCAGGACCTCAGCTGATGTTGGATGCTTAACCGACTGAGCCACCCCGGTGCCCTAGAAAAAGCTACTTAAAATATAGCATCTAGATGAGACTCATACCCTAAAACACTGACCTTCTTATGAATAAGTTAATCTCTGCATATCTATAAGGAACAGTTTAACTATACAAAAACTCCATCAAATAGAGTAAATGGTTATATTTTTCTAACAGAATTTCCAAGAATAGAAACAGGATGCCACGACTTTTATGCTGCCATTTGAAATATACCCTGCACCTTACAAATTATTATTTTGTGTTATTCTATCCATAATTTATATACATAAACAACATACCTCAAAATCATTTTCGTTCTGAAATTAGCATTAAATGCCATGGTGTCACATATTATCAAAGGAGATATGAAATGAACCAAGTTCAACAAAACTTCGTTAATTGGCTCAGCCAAGAGCTTAAAATACAAAAGCCCTCCACACAACCAAAGAAGAACTATATCATTCCATAATCTTAAGAAGAAATAAATTTACCATAAACTATAATCTCCTATTATTTACAATAATCTATTTCATTTATAGAGCCACAGAGGTACGATTTTAATTTGTGTTGTTTCCATGAAATTCACTTAACCATAAAACAAAAGAAGTCCAATTTTTAAAAACTGTATTCAAATAAGGGGACATTTTCACAAATAGAAAAATAAAAGCCTCGGGGCGCCTGGGTGGCTAAGTCGGTTAGATGTCCAACTTGGGCTCAAGTCATGATCGCACAGTCCGTGAGTTCGAGCCCCGCATCAGGCTCTGTGCTGACAGCTCGGAGCCTGGAGCCTGCTTTGGATTCTGTGTCTCCCTCTCTCTCTGCCCATCCCCTGCTCATGCTCTGTCTCTGTCTCAAAAATAAATAAAAACATTTTAAAAAATTAAAAAGAAAAAGAAAAGCCTCAGAAGAAGATGAGTGACTTGGGTTTCTTCCCCAGGAAAAAAATTAGGGGTAAACACTGACTGAGTTTATAACAGATACTAACATATGAAAGGTCAAGCAAAAAAACTACTGGTTCAAAACAGAAGATTGAATAAAAAAAGGTCTTTTGCTTCCTAAAGTGCCTCTGAAATAAGGAGAGAAAACAAGAAATGAGACAAAGAGAAAACCAGAAAGCTGAAAACAGGTAAGATTACAATTAAAGACATAAAAACATCACTGCAGCTTCAAACACCAGAGGAAAGTGGAAAAGCCTTCCCAGGAAATAAAGAAAACACTAACTTTAGAGTCAACAAATATAATAATGACATCAGGATAATTAATTAAACCAGAACAGCAGAGATGACCATTTCTAACTCCATTAACACAGAGCATAAGGGGCCCACCACCTGCCATTTTTGCCCTCTGGCTAAGAAAAACAACTACTAGCCTGAGATGTATCTCATTGTGGGTGGTAGGTCCCAACAGAAGCAAAGGAGAGTACTAGCAGATCACACTATAGGACCCAGGAGGCCAGTGAGGGGGACAGTTATGCCAAGGAATGAAATATACTCAGTGCTTAATCTTTCCTCAACCTCTCTCTGGAGGTCTCAAGCCTGCCTCTGGGTTCCTTGCTTTGGAAAACATGCCTGTTGACATAAACCATCTTTGTATTCACAGCCCACTATCAACACTCTTGTTCAATTAAAGTGAATGTACAGGGGCGACCTGGGTGGCTCAGTCCATTAAAGTGTACAACTTTGGCTCAGGTCATGATCTCATGGTCTGTGAGTCCGAGCCCCACGTCAGGCTCTGTGCTGACAGCTCAGAGCCTGGAGCCTGCTTCAGATTCTATGTCTCCCTCTCTCTCTGGCCCTCCCCTGCTTGTGCTCTGTCTCTCAAAAATAAATAAACATTAAAAAAAATTTTTTTAATAAAGTGAGTTTACCAAACTGTTATACTATTATAACACTTATATTATTCAACTCAGTCCTCACAAATATACACCACTAACCAAGGATTGTCAGACATTTGAACAAATCCAATACCACGGGGGGCAATAAAACAGAAGAAAGATGAACAAGTAACAACTGGCTTTTGGAGGAAGGAGGTAAATCAGAAAGCAGAAGAGGACTTGACAATTTTCAAATTAGTATCTTATATCCATAAAAGAGTAAATTGCTATGAAAAGAGATATTAAATATTACTGAAGTAAAACATTTAGTGATGGATTAAATAACAGACTGGCCATTGCTGAAACCCAATCTGGTGATCTGGAAGACAAGCTATGGAAATACTGTGGAATGTAAAAGAAAAAGATAAGAAGATGAAAAATAAGAAAGAAACTGTTCAGTGACATAAAGGATAGACTCAGAGGTCCAATGTGTCTCTAGTAAGAGTTCCAGCAACAGAAAAGAGAGAAAATGTAAAAGAAAAAATAATTAAAGAAAAAGTATAGGAGAATCTTCTAGAATAAAAGATAGGGAGTTTTCACTTAAATTTCACTGAGAATACCTGTGAAATTTCAGAACATCAGTAATAAAGAAAAAAAAAAAAAAAAAAACTTCCAGAGTTAAAAAACAAATAAAAATTACCAAAAAACTAAAAACCTAAAACACAAACAACAAAAGAAAACCGAAACAGGCTGCTTACAAAGGAGTAAGAATAAGAACACAAGAAATTCCGGCTGAGAGTCTCAGTTACCAGAAAATGTGGCTGAGAGTATACAGGAAAGCATGTATGTGGGCACTGAGGTTCAGTCTGAGCAGAGATTTTTTTTTTAAGTAATCTACACTCAATATGGGGCTCACACTCATAAGCCTAGAGTTGCAGGCTCCACTGACTGAGCCAGCCAGGTGGCCCCTGAGCAGAAACTTCTGTTCTTCCCTCATACTGGCTCACCAGATTTCCAAGGAGCCAGCAGCTGATGACTAACAATGAGAGAAAAGAAACAAACTGTTTAGTAGAGAAGAACTTAAAACATTTACCATCCATGCATTCCATATGAAAAAATTACTCCAGGTAGTATTCAAGAAAAATGGGGGGAAAAAAAAGGTATGAAAATACAAAGATGAGATTTAAGGACAAAATGATGTTAAATAAAGTACAGAGAAAACAAACTTCAAGAAGAAATTTAAAAAGAACCCATAGAGGGGCGCCTGGGTGGCTCAGTTGGTTAAGCATCTGACTTTGGTTCAGGTGATGATCTAGCAGTTCCTGTGTTTGAGCCTCACGGGGATGGGGGGGATGGGGGGGGGCGCGGCTCTGTGCTGACAGCTCAGAGCCTGGAGCCTGCTTCAGATTCTGTCGCTCTCTCTCTCACTGCCCTTCCCCCGCTCACACTCTGTCTCAAAAATAAACATTAAGGGGCGCCTGGGTGGCGCAGTCGGTTGAGCGTCCGACTTCAGCCAGGTCACGATCTCGCGGTCTGTGAGTTCGAGCCCCGCGTCGGGCTCTGGGCTGATGGCTCAGAGCCTGGAGCCTGTTTCCGATTCTGTGTCTCCCTCTCTCTCTGCCCCTCCCCCGTTCATGCTCTGTCTCTCTCTGTCCCAAAAATAAATAAACGTTAAAAAAATAAACATTAAAAAAATTTTTTTTCATTTTTTTAAATTTACTTTTGAGACAGAGAGAGACAGAGCATGAGCAGGGGAGGGGCAAAGAGAGAGGGAGACATAGAATCCTAAGCAGGCTCCAGGTTCTGAGCTGTCAGCACAGAGCCTGAGGCAGGACTCTAACTCACGGAGTGTGAGATCATGACCTGAGCTGAAGTCAGATGCTTAACCAACTGAGCCACCCAGGCTCCCTTAAAAAAATTGTTTTTTAAAAAACATAGAAACTTGAACCTTGAATGCTTTCCAGGTTCTCTTGAGCGACAGAGATTTAGTGGCACACAGTTACAAATTCCTATTTTTTTTTTCAACGTTTTTTATTTATTTTTGGGACAGAGAGAGACAGAGCATGAACGGGGGAGGGGCAGAGAGAGAGGGAGACACAGAATCGGAAACAGGCTCCAGGCTCTGAGCCATCAGCCCAGAGCCCGACGCGGGGCGCGAGATCGTGACCTGGCTGAAGTCGGACACTTAACCGACGGCGCCACCCAGGCGCCCCACAAATTCCTATTTTTTTTAACAACCCTATTTGGTTTAATAATGAATCATATTAATAACATCAAAACATTGTAAATGCTGTGTTTTATGAAGTTTGACTTTTTGGAATCATTAGTGCCAAGAGAAAGCATGCACATATTTAATTTCTCAGTTTCCCTAGAATTATTAATATTTAAAGAATTGTTTAAAACACCCTTATCTTCACAGAGGTATAATTATGATGACAGTGATGATGATAAAGATGTTCTAAAAAATATTTTCACTGCCAACTGCAACAGTAGTATTTTGTGGGGGAAAACAGGGCCAGATTTATCAAAAACTGTTTCTTAACTCAAGCCCACAAAGGAAAAGGAAAGAGGGACACATTATTTCTCTATTTAGTATACCCATGACAATCTCTCAAATTATTCTACCTTATCCGTGAGCCTCCACAGAGCAGTGAAAATTTTCTCATTTTCTTGCTCTCTCTTCCTTTACAATGTTAAATAATGCAGTTCTACAAAACTTGGGAGTCCTTTATTTATAGCATAAATATATCTACTGAATATCACCTTAACAGAAGAGAAATAATTTCTGAAATTCTCTCCAGTCATTATTTATAAACATATGGAAAGACATAAGTAACATTGAATTAAGGAACTATGCCACTATTTTCATTCCTGTATTTCAAGCCACCATTTATCTATTACCTGAAGTATCTCAATACCCTCTTAACTGGATTGAGAGCTTTTACTCTGGCTTGTTCTTGTTGACCCTCCATGCAGCAAAGTGATCATCTAAAGTGCAAATCACGGGCACCTGGGTGGCTCAGTTGGTTAAGCGTCTGACTTCGGCTCAGGTCATGATCTCATGGTTCATGAGTTCGAGCCCCGCATCGGGCTCCTGTGCTGACAGCTCAGAGCCTGGATAGAGCCTGCTTTAGATTCTGTGTCTCCCTCTCTCTCCGCTCCTGCCCCGCTCACATTCTGTCTCTCAAAAATAAATAAACATTAAAAATAAAATAAAATGCAAATCACGTTGCCCCCATGCTCAAAACCTTCCAAAAGCTTTCCATTATACTGGAAGTAAAATTCACAGTTTTGATCATAGTCTATGGGGCCTCAAATGATCTGGTCCCTATTCTACCACTATTCCCGTTGCATATTTCACTGGGGTTATTCTTGCTGCAAAGCTCATTTCCACTTCAGGACCTCTGCAGTGTTTCAGTCCCTAGATAGCTCTTTCTTCAGAGATTCACATCTGCTCTCTCATCTTCTCAGTGAGGCCTTCCCTGACCCACCTAGTATCAATTCCTCTCTGCTGTTATTCTTTAAACTCTTAGCCTGATTCAGTTTTCTTATAAGCAGTCAACACTTCTACATAGTATATACTTTACTTATTCATTCACTTGTTAATTGTCTGTGTCCACTAAAATATACACTCCTAAGGGCAATATCTTTATATGGTCCTTGACTATACCCCACTCTCCACAGTAATGTCTGGCATGTAGAAGGTCCTTAATGAATAATTACTGAACGAATGCTAAATACCTATTAATACTGTAGCCAAATAAAATATAAATAGGAACACAGAAAAAAAACCACACATGCTCCCTCTAATCACAGACATACATTTATAGGTCTGCAAAATCACTTGCAGTTCTTTTGGACCTGAGTTTAATTATTTGTATGTCATCCTTTGAAAGTGTGGTCATTGTTCATGGCTAACTAAGCCTCGCAAGCCCATAATGCCTTTGCTAAAACAAGTCATTCATTCTCCAATTGCTGCAAGCCAAGTTGATCTATCCCATATCTGCTTCTATTTCCCAGAAGTCAACGATTATGCTGCAACACTTCAGTGAGTTTTCTTTGCATTGTGTCCAGTAGTTACAAACCAGTCTACCACGCAGTAGCTTTTAAGTACCTACTATCATTCATTCTTCACTTACATTTAGCTCAGCAGAGTAGCTACAATGCCTATAGATGAATGTATAAGCCCTATAGGATTTCAGCATTGGAATCTTATAATTTTATGTTTGAAATGATCAGGCGGTGGTACACGGGGATCAGTTTCAAATTTTATGATGAAATAAACTCTTGGGTAAGCTCCATCAGGGCAAGGAACTTGTCTGTTTTATTCATCAACTATATCCAGCTTCTACCACAAGAATTAATATAGACAATCACTAAAAGAATTAATATTAATTAAACAAGGAAGATAAATTACCTCAAAGTTGGTGTAATACTCTAAGAGAGATATAATTAGATGTCAAAAGCAGGAATAATAAGATTAGAAATAAAAATAACGTGACTAAGAGACTGAAACAAATCAAGAAATAGACAAACACCCCAAGGGTATCATGAAGAAAGTAAACTACAAATGTTGAAAAATCTAAGACATTTTCTAAATTACTATCAAATATGGCATATAAACAAAAATCAAAACAAGCCTTCTAACTAAAGCCATCTTTAACTCACAGGAGTGGAAATCTTCTTTGCCGTTTCTGTGATTACTTGTTCTAGAGGTTTCCAGATCTGAAATGCATAGCGACCTAAAAAAACAACAGGAATAAGAGCAAACATATTTTCCATAATATGGAAAGACAATACCCACAAGGTAGTAACTACAATATTTATCGATAGTTTCTTTTCTATATATTATTTCAATAACTATTTCAAAATTTACCAGAAAGTTCTATTTTTCCAAATGTCTAATTTATTGAATGGAGGAAGCATTTCATTTTAACAGAATTAAAATAGTTATTAGATTGAGGGATGTCTGGGTGGCTCAGCTGGTTCAGCATCCAACTCTTGCAGGTCAGGTCATGATCCCAGGGTCGTGGGATCGAGCTCTTGCATTGGGCTCTGTGCTGAGCATAAAACCTGCTTGGGATTCTCTCTTTCTCCCTCTGCCCCTCTCCCCGGCTCGCACATTCTGTCTCTCTCAAAAATAAAAAATAAAATAAAAATAAAAATAAAGTTATTATTTATCAAGTTCTAATTAATGATTATAAAATTAGAAAATGTCAATGTTTATGTATAATATCTTCTATTTATACGATAGGATAGGTAACCAAAAAAAAAAAAAAAAACATCCTAGTACTCTAACACAAACTATAGATAAAGTCCTTTTATGTATGTGTAGATTCACACATCTGGTTATCTGTACTGATTTTCCCAGTGATAATCACTTTGAAATACTTAAGAGAACAAATACTATTTAGGATCTGTAAAACATAGGAACAATTTTAATGGAATTATCTACAAAGTAAAAAGCAACTATGTAAGAAATATTCACCAAAGATATTTACTGCCAATTTCTCACCAAATTTAACTATTCTCCTAAAAGCATAATTTATTCTGGTGCTTTCTTTTCTTAGGTATCCTAATAATTAAAACTCCTGAGTCATCAATAGCAAAACAGGTCCCAAACTATTTTGAGGGCATAGAACAAGAATAAAATATTACCTGATTAATTTACCTTTTGTACCCTAATCAGCATTATGTACCGATCAACAGTAGTGTCTCTCTTCCCAAAAGTCTTGCTAGAAAACCCACTATGATACTCTGGATTTTATTCAATTTCCAACCATAACCTTCTTTGCAAATCAAGATTTCCACTGGGAAAGCTCAATTACATACACCTCTTAGAAATTTCCTATCTAGGGGCACCTGGGTGGCTCAGTCGGTTAGGCGTCAGACTTTGGCCCAGGTCATGATCCCGCGCTTCATGGGTTCAAGCCCCACGTCAGGCCATGTGCTGACAGCTCAGAGCGTGGAGCCGGCTTCAGATTCTGTGCCTCCCTCTCTCTCTTCCCCTCTCCTGCTTGCACTCTGTCTCCCAAAAGTAAATAAATATTAAAAAAAGAAAACATTAAAAAAAAAAAAAAAAGAAGTTACCTGTCTAAACACACTATTATTCCTGTGCAAACATGTGAAAAATAGGATGCTAGATATGGGTGATGGGAAATAGTCAATCCACATAGAAGAGAAAAAGTTCTTGACCTCAAGGAGAGCATTAAATAAAGGGAAATTAAATAAGTTAAATAAGTGACACTGAATTAAGTGAGAGCCTAACTCATCCAAACCTCTTGTCCTATAGATGTCAATTTCCATTTGATTCCACAATAGTACACAGTATAGCTTTTAAATTATCTCAAAATTTAAAATATAAAAGCACATATAATCAGGCAGTCTTGATGAAAAAAGTAGGTAAAGTCTTCAACAAGTGACATCTGAAGGTTTATGTTAACCATAAACCAGAAGACCAAGTTCCAACAAGTCTAAGTGTACTTTCTCCTAAATTCCATTATTCAGTTGCATTTGGCGCTGGAAGAGAGCTGCCTGCTATTAACATTCTAGTTAGTAATAAGAACTTGGCAAAAGTGTGGTACGTACACAATTCACACACCAATTCTTCTCATTTTAGAAAGAAAACCCTGGCAAAAGTACAGCATCTGTCTTTAATTTCAAATAAAAATCTTCCATTTGAATTTCAAAATAACTATACCAATTCTGCTAAAATAGTTGATACTAAAATTCACGTTTCATGTTTAGGGCCAAGTTTGTCAGAATTCCTTTTTGGACGATAGTCTTCTCAGAAAACCTCAGTGTAGTCATCACAATGAGACACAAGACATTGATGGCACAAAGACCAAGAGAATCTGAACCACTGATCTTGATTTTTAAGTGTTTATGCTTAAGGTGCTTTAAGAGAGTTGCGTGAAATTAAGTATCATATAAAACAAAACAACAATCTTTTATGTCCCATTTTGCAATTGGATCTTACCAACTCCATATAACCACAATGGAATGTAGCTTCACTTAAAGAGAAGATCCAACAAACAAAATCAAATCCACGAAACTTAAGATACACAAATGCTAAAACAAAAAATGTAATGAGAGATGCTCTCAGATCAACATCTGATTAGGAAATAGCTATCCAATTTACAACTGAAGAGATAACAATTTTGCTTTAAATTTTTATAACTATTCTTTGGTGATGTGAACAGTAAAAGAAATTCTCCCAGGTTTTCAGAAGAAATTACACCAATGTGTTAAAAAAAAAATGAAGTAGTTAATACATTACAGGGAATAACTATGCTCATCAAAAAAAGTGACTGCGCAGGAAATGTGACATCTTACTGCAAGAAAAAAACAAGAAGAAACAAACAAAAAAACAAGGAAGAACAGAGAAACCCCATATCGCTTACATTGCTTCATACTGAAGAATGTTTTTAAAGTACATTATAGTTCAAGCTAAAAAAAAATACTATGAAGATCAACTATTATTGGGGCTAGTTTTCCTAGCTTCTTATTGTTAATTTTCTTCACTACACAGTTATCTAGCTTTTGCTACACTGACAAATGTTCAGGGACTATAAATGGAGAAACAAATGAGAATGTATAATGTCTTAAAACCCAAACCTCAGAATACAGAGGGTATCCTCATGAATCACTATAGAAGCTATTTGGAAATATTTCTCCTGCAACATTTATTGAGAAGTATGCTTTACTTATCTTACCTGCAAAGGCAAGAGTTGCAACACCCAGTCCGACAGCTATCAAACTTCTTGCCTGCGAAGGAAAAAAATGATTATCACTTAGAGTCTTACACTGGCTTTTTTTTTTCTTCAAGTAAACCATTTAAAATAATGAGAATAATTATGTTAAATACTACATTTTACTCAAGCTCTGCTGTGAAAAAAAGAATTTTTTTTTAAATCTGCAGTGTCTATGGGATTCTACCTGCTGTGTACCATATTAGCTAATTTTCAGTAAACTTGGGGCACCTGGGTGGCTCAGTCGGTTAAGCATCCGACTTCGGCTCAGGTCATGATCTCATGGCTCGTGAGTCCAAGCCCCGCGTCAGGCTCTGTGCTGACAGCTAACAGCCTGTAGCCCACTTCAGATTCTCTGTCTCCCTCTCTGTCTGCCCCTCCCCTGCTCATGCTTTATATCTCTGTCCTTCTAAATAAATAAATGTTAAAAAAAATTAATTTTCAGTAAACTAAAATTATTCTAGATTTCACTTAATTTATGTATATATGAATTCATTCTACCCAAGAGCTTTTATGCTAAAATATTTTCTATAGGTTATTCTTAATCGTGGTTAAATATATTTATCTTCTACAAAGATAGAAGGAACATATTTCCTTTATATTTGCAATAGCATTTGCTATATTTTAAATTTTGATAAAACATTAGATCTATGTTTAGTAAAGAAGTCAAAGTGCCAAAAATTAGTAAGAATTATGAATAATTTAAAAGTGAGTTTATTTCTACCTTTACAGACCAATGTAAAGTTTTTTAAATAAGAGCCAAGAATTTAGAATCCATAAAGTTATGAGCTCATTCTGATCAAAATCTAATTTAAATTGGTTATATACTCCATATTATTCTATGCTTTTCTCCTTTACCATCTCAGAAAAATATTTAAATCAAAACAGATAAGGTTTACATAACAGAGCTCAATAGCTCCCCCACCCCAACATCCATTCCCCCTTTCTTCTCTAGGATCGGGAATTCCTATTTTTAGTCAGACATATTTCCAAGCCTCCCTTAGACTATGACTATGTTAACTAAATAGTGGCTTATAAGATATAAGCAGGGTGGTATATGCAACTTCTGAGAAGTCCTTTGGGGAATGGAAGAAATGTCCTTCTCCTTTTCTATTCCTCCTTCTTACTGGCTAGAAATGTAGATATTCTACCTAGAGCAGCCATGTTGGATAAAGGAGGAAAAACAATGAAATGAAAGGAGACTGTGCCCCAGATGATCAGGGAGACACCATAGCACCCCAGGACTGCCTCTATTTACACAAGATAAAAATAAAATTCTATCTTTGTAAGCCACTATTATTTTTAGGCGCTTGCAGCCAAATCAAATTTTGATGGATACAGAATTCAGGAGAGACACGATAGAAATGTTTTCTCTAATGGTGAGAATCTAATGATTCTCTAATAGAATCCAGGAAAGACTAAAAAACACATCTAGAAAAAAAATTTCCTCAGTAGGGAACAGAATGGATTCATTTCACACTGGTGCAGAAGTAGTAAGACAGAGGTTGAGCCTGGAGGGACGTTATGAAAGTGCTCTAACTTTAATATCCAGCATCTGTCTCTTAGAAATCTAGAGCTCTTCATAGACAAGATGAAGGAAGTTCATCTATGGTTCTCCTCCTCAGTTCTAATGCTAAGATATACTTTTTTACCAGGCAGTAACACTGGACACCCTAGTAAAGAAAGATTTTTTTCCCCCAGCAGAGGAGCTAGCTACCCAGAGAGGCAAAACAGTTTCCAAAGTTCCCTTCAGGTTGTCTAGACAGGTTGTCTGTCCTGAACAGAAGGGAGGTATAGATTTAAAGAGTACAGATTTAAAGAGGATATTCTGTTGAGGTATATGTTTACCATTTTCTAAAGTTTCCCTGAGGCTGTATGGCTTGAAATTTCCAGAGTTATCTTCCACTGGTTCACTTTAATGAACCTCAGTCCTAACAAACTACTCAACTGTTTCATGTGTGAATTTATTCCTTCCTTATAACCTTATTTAGTCTTTCATCTGTCTAGAAATATTTATCTTGGCCTACCAGATATGTCCTGTTCTTAACACTTTAGTCTAAATCTGCCACAGAATTGGAGAAGTCATTTGTAACACATAATAGACAGTGAGCATATATCCAAAGACATGTACAGAATTCCTCCATATTACTAGTAAGGGAGACAATCCAACAGAACCATGGGCAAAAGGTCAGGGACTTTATAGAAAAAAATCTAAATGGCTAATAAACATATGAAAAGGTACTCAACTAAAAGAATACCTAGGGGACGCTAACAACAAAATGCTGCAGAAATATTAATACCAGCACATAAAGACCTCTGGCCTTTGTGGAACTTCTGTCCGTTGAGCCATCTCAAGCGCGAAACAATAGTATCTATACTTCCTAGGGTTATTGTGAGGATAAAATGTAATTATGTACGTAAAGGACTTAACACAGTGGATTGGCACATAGTAAACAGTCAGTAAATGTGAACTGCTTTTAATATTATCAATAAAATAACTACTATTAATTGAATATAAGTGGTATAGCAGAAAAAAGAACAGTGTTCTGCAAACACTTAAATTTGTCTAAGGGAAGATTCATAGAAGTAATTTTTGAGGTAGGCCCTAGAAAATGAGTTGGTCTTCTCTAAATTAAATAGTCCAAATTCTCACATTTCAAAAAACCATATTTGAAAAATATAGTCTTAAAAAGTTGTGTTATTCTAATTTCACATTTTTATAGATTGATAATTGTGTCACTTTTACTATTTTAACTACTCAAAATACAAATTGTTGCTTCTACAATTCCAAAGAGATTTTCATTTGGAGGTATTTATATCAGAAACATTAAACCATTAGGCATCTGGTCATTTTTCCCTTTAATATGTAAATCTAAAATGTTTAACAATATTCAATTGAATTCAACAAGTAAGTATTAAGCACTCTGCTGTCATTCTCCATTTGTCCTTCTAGATTCATTCTCCACCCTTCTCTGACTTGCTCTGTACTTCTGCATCCCCTTATCCACATTATCCAAGTCCTCACTTGCCCACTAGTTTCTGTCTGGGTTTTACCAAAGAGAGGAAGTTTCAAAAAGAACACCAGGCACAGGTGACGAATCCCAGGAGAGGACTCCAAACACTTCTGCCTGTTGCATCTTGGTATCAAAGTTGCCAAGGAAAACATTACACAGTCAAGCACTGAAAAATGCTTTACTTACGCGAAAGAAGACAAAGTTCAGCTCCAGCTGTATGCATCAGTCCGTTATGGCTAATGGGTTCCCCCTCCCCCACCCCCAGTGCTAGCTAACTAAGGGAAATGGGCCTACAAACACGCACCCCTCTGGTGGCACAACAGAAGAACTCACCCCTCTCCACCCCACACCATCCCTGGAGTCTGAAATACTGAAAGCTGAGAGCATATGTGAGAGCCATTGACTATGCTTCAGCAGAACAAATCCCACAAAGGTGGTAATCCCAGCACAGGGTATGTGAACTCCTCATCTCTTGGTAGGGAAGTATTCAGAGCCCAGCACCCACTTTTATGTGGCCAAGTGGGATTGATAACTGTGCACAAAAGACCGTCTTCTTAAACAGGAAGCATCAGCAGAAAAGCAAAAGGTGGAAAAAGATAGAAGTAATGGTACAATTTACTTCCTGTTATGTTTCCTTTTCAGCCACAGCTCCTGTTAAAGAGCTCCTCTTCCATGCCCACGACTCTCATTGGGTTCTGGAACATACATAATTCCCATTCTCTTGCCCCTTTCTCTGGGTGGATAACAGTCTCCAACCATTGCTAGCCCCTGGATGATTCATCACCCATTTCTGGTTACCTTAAACCATGTCTACCTCTGCAAATAATCTCTTCATTAAACTATCTTCAAAAAAAAACCCATCCATTACTGCCAGGACCCTCACTGACACAAAAATTACTATACATCAGTCACTATATTATGCACAACAGACATAGCATGTAGCAAGGCAAAGGTCCATTATCAAATGAGTCCTATGTAGGACCTGAAACGTGATGGGCCTCCAACGTTTAATCTCCCAAAGACCTTTATTTTTACCCTATTACAACATTTACTACACTAGTTTATAGTTAGATGTGCTCTGTCTCCTTTAGCTTTTCTACGTATAAAGAACCTTTTAAAAATCTGGTGAAATCTATGGGTCACCCCAGAAAACCACACATATGTACACACAGCAAATTTTTTATACATAATTTGAAGGGATCCAAAGGTTTCTCTGAAGCCCTTTAGTTCACAAGCCCAACATGAGAACCTCCATAAAAAATATATAAATAAATAAGCTCGCTAAGGTCAAAAAGGGTATATCATTTACCTTCATGGTCCTAGAGCACATGAGAAGACCTGCCACATATACTTCACTTTACATTCATTCAACAATACAAGAAAAGTATTAATAATACAATAATATATCAAAATAATACCAGAAAAATAACACTGACGACAGAGTTAACCTGTTTCTCAAGACTAACTTTATAGAAAGATAAACATGAAAAGGCCTACAACCTTTAAAATCAAAAAGAAACCAAACCCAAATTAGGTAGATCACTGGCTCAAATAAGAATGTTCAATATATGACCAAAAACTGCAGTCAAATCTTATTTACCCACAGTGAATGGACAAAGCTGTGCACAGCTTTCATCAAAAACTCATCTTTCGGGGGCACCTAGGTGGCTCAGTCGGTTGAGCATCCGGCTTCGGCTCAGGTCATGATCTCATGGTTTATGAGTTTGAGCACAGCGTCAGGCTCTGTGCTGACAGCTCAGAACCTGGAACCTGCTTTGGATTCTCCCTCTTTCTTTGCCCATCCTCTACTCACACTTGGTCTCTCTCTCTCTCTCAAAAATAAATAAATATTAAAAAAAAAAACCAACAACCTCATTTTCCTTATTGGAAGAGAACTATAACTGATTTACCTCCTTAATTATATTTTAATTAATTGATATTAAAATAGTTTACACTTTTTAAGCATAAACCATTTACAACAAATAAAAATATATTATTTGGAAATTGAACTCCACTTGAGATTTTCAAAAAATACCATGTATCATACACAATCAGATCTTAGACTCTGAAATAAGAACATAGGTCTTTCTCATAAAGTTTTCTATGGAAATACTAAAACTGTTAGATATAAAGCAATTAAGTTAAAACTTTAACATTAACTGGTCCAAAATAAGAATATGATCAATTTCCTAGAAAAACACATTTATCTGCTATGTAACAGTTTTTCATGCACTAAAACATCATTGGTATTTTTTTTTCAGACACAAATTGAGAGAGCTCTAAGGCAACAATAAATTCCCCCAGCCCTCCACATATCTGAATGACCCCAAAGGGGAAAAGAAACTATCTAATTGCAAATGTAGAAAACAGGAAGTACAGGAGATTGAATCTGAAATCTCAGCAAGTAGTTCACACAGAATTCTTGACAATACCTTTATTCGACTTTAATTTTTAAAAGTAAAATAACATCTAAAACATACTGGGGCGTTTAAATAGCCCATGGTTCATTTGGCCTAACTCTGTAAATATCAGAGAATTCCATCAACATCTCTAATTTACCACTATTCAAAAAAAATTTCACATATGCTCTATCACTATGCTATTTCACATTTACTTAAATTTCAGTATTATATCCTCAGGCTAACAGGATCTAATTTCTTTCTTTTATATAAGCAACATCATATCTGATCCAGTGTCAAGCACACGATATACTTCAATTTTTATTTTGAATGTGTTTTAAATAATGATTCTTTAAAACTAAATTGCCAGTAACAGAACAACAAAAACGACACTGAAAAGACAATTTAAAAGCAAAATGGTGAATGAGGCACAGCATTACTACCACAAAGACAGTCATTTTCTAACAACTAGGCAATAACCAGGTTAAATGTCTAAAATTGCTCATGCGACTAGACATGGTACATCTGTGATTTCACAGAAAACTAGAGAAATGTTATTTCTTTGACTTAGGAAAATTACAATAGGTGCTGAAAATAGAAGAAATCAGGCAGTGTTCTTTAAAAAGAAAGATGTGTGGGGCGCCTGGGTGGCGCAGTCGGTTAAGCGTCCGACTTCAGCCAGGTCACGATCTCGCGGTCCGTGAGTTCAAGCCCCGCGTCAGGCTCTGAGCCTGAGTCAGGCAAGAGCCATCAGCTCAGAGCCTGGAGCCTGTTTCTGATTCTGTGTCTCCCTCTCTCCCCCACCCCCGTTCATGCTCTGTCTCTCTCTGTCCCAAAAATAAATAAATGTTGAAAAAAAAATAAAATAAATAAAATAAAATAAAATAAATAAAAAGAAAGATGTGTAGGGGCACCTGGGTGTCTCAGTCGACTGAGCATCCGACTCTTGATTTTGGCTCAGGTCATGATCTCACGGTTCGTGAGTTTGAGCCCCACATGGGGCTCTGCGCTGAGTGGGAACCTGCCTGGGATCCTCTCTCTCTCTGCCTCTTCCCAGCTTGTGCTGTCTCTCTCTCTCAAAATAAGTAAACTTAAACAATAAAATAAAAAACTGGGGTGCCTGGGTGGCTCAGTCGGTTAAGTGGCCGACTTTGGCTCAGGTCATGATCTCACAGTCCGTGAGTTCGAGCCCCACATCAGGCTCTGTGCTGACAGCTCGGAGCCTGGAGCCTATTTCAGATTCTGTGTTTCCTTCTCTCTGACCCTCCCCATTCATGCTCTGTCTCTCTCTGTCTCAAAAATAAACGTTAAAATTTTTTTTTAAAAATAAAAATAAAAAATAAAATAAAATAAAAAACTGAAAAGAAATATGTGTATACAACTGTACTCGGACTTAGCTACAACTGTCACAGGTGTCATACATACATAGGAGAGATAAGATGGTAAATATGGATGCTATACAAGGATTTTTGTTATTGTTTTTAGAAATATCCACAAAGCCGCCTTGTGCAAGTTTTAGTTTTGAAACATTTTCTCTAAAGATTCAGATGTACATGGGTTTGAAAAGCAGCTATTATTTTCTAGGTATTCAGAAGATCTAAATAAGTTCTTAGATACATTTTTCTTTTCTGTAAAAAATTAGGCTAGCACATACTTAAAGAAGCTGATCTTTCTATAAAAATGTGCACATATAAGAAATACAAATACCATATAATTTAACTTATGTGGAATTTAAGAAAAAAAACGAATGAACCTGGGCAGTGAGCACCTGGATGGCTCAGTCAGTTAAGCATCTACTTCGGCTCAAGTCATGATCTCCCGGTTCCTGAGTGTGAGCCCAGCGTCAGGCTCTGTGTTGACAGCTCTGTGCTGAGCCTGCTTTGGATTCTGTGTCTCCCGCTCTCTCTCTGCCCCTCCCCTGATTGTGCACTCATGCCTTCTCAAAAAACAAACAAACAAACAAACAAACTTTTAAAAAAATGAACATGGGAAAGGAGAGAGGCAAACCAAGAAACAGACTGTTAACTATACAGAACAAACTGAGGGTTACTGGAAGGGAGATGAGCAAGGGGATGGGTTAAATAGGTGATGGGGATTAAGGACGGCACTTGTGATGAGCACCAGGTGTTGTATGTAAGTGATGAATCACTAAAATCTACACCTGAAACTAATATTACACCATATGTTAACTAACTGGAATTTAAATTAAAACTTGGGGGGGAAAATGTTCACCTAAGAAAGAAATCAGTTACAAATCAGTTAAAAATTCCACCAACTAATTCTTTACAACCGGTCCAGACTAGTGTTTGGGAACAGTGGTCTATATATAAGGAAAACAGAAAATATTCTACTTGCACCAAATTTGGAAATTCAGCTCTTAACAATTTCATTATGGTCACCATGGAAAACAAAGACTATATGTATACACATAACAAATGTATGTGATATTGGCCAATGGTATTTAATTAAGTCTTAAAAATTCATGATAATTTTAGATTATATCTGTGAAAAATGCCACAAAGCAGTTTTCACTTTTCATAAAGCATTACCTTTGACCATACACAAAGTATGAATATTTTAAATTTTAAAATGTCCAGGCATATGCATAATAGCATATGCAGAAACCAATGAATGGTAACTTCTCAACGAAATCATTGATTGGTTTCAAAATGGTTAGAGAGTTACCATAGACAATCTTTTCCCTAGACTGCTAAGTCTGGCTGAAGAAAAGTTTTATGTCCACACTAAATGGCATCAGTAGAAAATTATGGCTTCTGATGTCTGCTGACCTTCAAATCTGTTCAGTATCATCATCATCCTCAACCCAAATTCATACCATTCCTCTTTGCCTTTACTATTCTAAATATTTACTTTTTATATAAGACTTCATTCATGTTTTTCATCCATGCAGCAGGTATGAACTCTCTCAATCTTCCACCCTGATTATCCATACATTCCACTCCTGAATGTATAAACATGGGCTTCAAAGTTAATCAGGTTCAAAATCCAAACCAACATTTACCAGTTCTGTTACCCTAAGCTGATCTGTCTGGGCCCATTTCCTCATCAATAAAATGGCAATGTGAATGCCTACGTCATAGGATGCTCAAAATGATTTATGAGACAAGATTATAAAAAATGACCAGCACACTGTGCAAACAATAGCAGATCTCTGCTAGTCCTTCTTTACTTTTACTCCTTTCTATTCCTCTCTGCTCAGTCCACCTGGAAAATCCCTACTTATTCCTCAACAAATAGCTTTAAGTCATCTCCCAGTGAAGCTTTCCCCATTCACCTCCTCACCCAAGCAAACCTCTTTAGTGCCCTCACTAGTGCTCTCACAGTATTTAACAGATCTATTATAATACACGATACATTATTAATAATGGTTTTATCTGTCTACTTCAACCCCTCCTAAAAGGTGAGCTTTCTGGAAGTAGGGACTGTTTATCTCTTTGCATTTCCAAAATCTGACGAAGTATCCAGTACATAATAGGTTTTCAAAAACTTGTATAATGAGATAAAAATGACCTTAAGAAGGTTCCCCACTATCCAGATGCCTTTTGGAGTTTGTATGATTTGTGTACTACATTGGTGTCTGCTACTGAATAGAATTTTATTCAAAATAGGAAAATATAATGGACAAGGACAGTCACATTTAATTAAGAAAATAACACATAATCATGTCTCTAAACATCCTGGACCAGATAAATACATATCCAAAAGTCTCATGGATGACCAAGAAAATGAAGTAAAAAGTCGTACGTCAGTAAACTTCATTACGTAAGTGAAGATAATCCACAGGTCCATATAGGAAAACATGAAGAAATGATTGAGTTGTTATACAAGGAAAAATAAAGAAACTCCCAATAAAAGAGTTAGATATTTTTCAAGTAGCTATTTGGAGGCCATCTCTCATCTCTGACTGGTTGACTGATTTCAATAAATACTCAGTGAGTGCCTACGATATTATATGCCAGTCACAATTCTAAGTCCTGATGATTTATCAGACAAAATCCTTATCCTTCTGAAGCTACATTTTAGCACAAGAAATAGACATTAAACAATATAAATCAGGAAAAGAGACAATAGAAAGTGTTATGTGCTATGGAGAATATTAAGCAGGTAAAGACAAGGATGTGTATTTATATACTGAGAACAGCAAATTTAGATAGAATAAGCAGGGAAAGATTCACTGAAAACGTGATTTTTGGAAAAAAACAAAAATAAAACTGAAGGAAGTCAAGAAGCCATGCCATTATTTAAGGAAGATAGATCACTGGGCAGGTGGAACAAGTTTGAAGGCCCCAAAGCAGGGATATACCTAGTGTGCCTGAGGAATACCCAGAAGGCCAGGGTACACAGAGCACAAGTGGGAGGAAAAAGGTAATGAGATCAGAAGATAACATGGGGAACAGCTCATGTCAGGCCTTAAGGATCAACATAAAAACTTTAACTTCTCCCTGAGTGATAGGAGACTTGATTGTTTTGAGAAGAGGCCTAACATTATCTTAGTTAGAACTGTAAAATGACCACTAGTTGTCACGTTAAGAATAGAATGTCAAAGCCATAGGTATGGAGATGCGTTAGGAGCCTATTAAAATATCCAAGAGATAATGGTTGCTGGGACCAAAGTGATTAGTGACGGAGACGGAGGGGGGCGGGGGTCAGATTCTGGATATACTTTCAAGATAAAGGCATTAAGATTTGTTGAGAGACTGTGTCTACTGACAGATGAATGGATAAAGAAAATATGTATATATACAAGGGATATTATTCACCCACAAAAAAGAAGGAAATTCTAACATTTGCAACAACGTGGATGGGCCTTAAGGGCATTATGCAAAGTGAAATAAGCCAGACACAGAAAGACAAAACTGTAAGATCTCACAGAAGCAGAGTAGAACAGTGATTGCCAGGCTGGGGGTAGGAGAAATGAGGGTGATGTTGGTCAAATTTTTAGTTATGAGTTAAGTTTTACACTTGACTTTGCTAAGAGTAGGTCTTTGAGTGTCTCACCAGACATATCCACACACACAATGTGAGGTGATGTATGTGTTAATTAGTTTGATTGTGGTAATCATTTCGCAATGTGTATCAAATTGCATGTATACCTTACATGTAAACAATTTTTATGTGTCAATTATACCTCAATAAAGCTGGGGGGTAAGAAGAGATGTCAAGGTTATTTGCCTTAAACAACTGGAAAATGAGTTCCCTTTTTGCTGAGAGTAAAGTCTGTGACAGGACTGCAGTCAGAGGAAAGGGAGGCCATAAGCTCTCTTTCGGTACTTATTTTTCTAAAACCATGCCATGATAAGTATAATGCATAAAGCCCAACCAAAGCAGTATGTGAATTCATAACAACTGGAGAGAAAAAAAAAAAAGGTCTCGTCTACGATTGGAAAAGAAGAATGAGCAGGTTGTATCAAAAAACACTCTTTCTTTGTTATCTTGCAGTGACTCTCAATTCTCAAGGGTTAATCACAAGCAAATCACTTTCTGCTGAACTCAGAGTTTTATGCTGCCTTATTATTTGGTTCAATTTCTACAAAGAAAGCTCTTTGAATTTAGACAACATAAGTGGAAAAGAAAAAAGAGAGGAAACAAGAAAGACTGCTGGCAAATCAGCAGAATTTGGGAAAGAAAAGTATTGCACATTCAGATCAAAAGAAAGAGAGGAAGAGAATTGACATTCAAGAAAAAATGTCAGACATGATAAAATGACATTAGGAAGATAATTTTTACAATTTCCCTTCCCTAAAATCTTCAAGCTGGCATGAATTTCACAGACTATCATATCTAAATTGGACTAGTCCACATTAATCTACCTGCCTTTACCAGCCATTGCCAAAAACAAACACACTTGAACCTCTCTCAAAATACCAATTCCCCTGAAAATCTTAAATTACGTAAAAAGTGAAGGCAAAACTGACTACATCTGTATTTCCTCCACTTTAAGGTCACTTGAGGGGCACATGGGTGGCTCAGTTGGGTAAGCATCCAACTTCAGCTCAGGTCATGATCTCGCGGTTCACGGGTTCGAGACCCGCATCCGGCTCTGTGCTGAGAGCTCAGAGCCTGGAGCCTGCTTCAGATTCTGTGTCTCCCTCTCTCTCTGACCCTCCTTTCCTCTCTCTCTCTCTCTCAAAACTAAAATAAAAACATATTTTGGGGCGCCTGGGTGGCTCAGTCAGTTGAGTGTCCGACTTCGGCTCAGGTCATGATCTCACAGTCCGTGAGTTCAAGCCCTGCATAGGGCTCTGTGCTGACAGCTCAAAACCTGGAGCCTGTTTCAGATTCTGTGTCTCCCTCTCTCTCTGACCCTTCCCCATTCATGCTCTGTCTCCCTCTGTCTCAAAAATAAATAAACGTTAAAAATAAATAAAATAAAAACATTAAAAAAATTTAAGTCACTCCATTTATTTTTAACTATAGACAAGCATTAATTTATACAAGACTAGACAGTACATAAAAGGGCAAAACAAAAACAAAGCAAAATAAAACAAAACAAAGCCAAAAGTCAAACATAGTTAAGAAACAAAGCTCAGGCATGGCCCAATTGAGTATTTCTCCACTTTCTAATATAATTAAAATCCCCAAACTGAAATCCTTGCTGTAAATAGTGATTTCTTAAGAATAGTCTTAAAGTACTAGTTTGCATTTCTTCAGTGACCCACTGATGTAAACCTTATCTCCCCTTTTCCTAATAAGATAAGCAGCTTTCTTTGTTCACATTCAACATAGCTTGTCAAAATCCTGCCCCAGTATCAACCTAGCCCTGGATGCCTCAGAGAGCACAAAGAGCTCCTGGGCTCATCACAGGTTTGCCAAACCAGGCTGTACATTTGGTTTCATGTCCTTAAACCTAAAGACACTGTAATGGTTCATTTCATATGTCCATTTGGCTACGTCAGTCATTTAAACACTATTGTGTAGGTATTTCATACCTGTGGCTAGTGCATATTACCTTTAAAGAGATTTATCTTTGATAATATTGGTGGGCCTCACACAATCAACTGAAAGGCACTAAGAACAAAACTGAGGTTTCCCTAAGGAAGCAGAAATTCTGCCTCAAGAATAAGCTGCTGTCTGAAAGTTTCCAGCCTGCAGGCCCGCCCTACAAATTTTAGACTTGCCAGTCCACATAACTATTTAAGCCAAATCATCAAAATAAATAAATAGATAAATAATACATACTACTTGGTTCTGTTTTCTGGAAAATCCTGACTGATACAGATTTCTGCTTTAGGACCAGAAAATAAAGCTTTTAGGCATATGCCCTTGATTCATATATTATTCACTAATTAAATCAACATTTAAACATTTAATATGGGTGCCTACTACAGACCAGACACTGCAGTAGGGATAGAGAAACAGATCAGTAAGATGACCTCACAAAGGTTACAAACTGATTCACAATCTTAAACCATGCATGCCTTCAAATTTTACTAGTTTGCTTTCATTATTTTATTTATCCATAAGTATATTTAATTCCTTTTAAAACTTACTAGATTTTGGGGCGCCTGGGTGGCGCAGTCGGTTAAGCGTCCGACTTCAGCCAGGTCACGATCTCGCGGTCCGGGAGTTCGAGCCCCGCGTCAGGCTCTGGGCTGATGGCTCAGAGCCTGGAGCCTGTTTCCGATTCTGTGTCTCCCTCTCTCTCTGCCCCTCCCCCGTTCATGCTCTGTCTCTCTCTGTCCCAAAAATAAATAAAACAAAACAAAACAAAACAAAACAACAACAACAAAAAACTTACTAGATTTTTAGCTAGAAATACTTCTTGGGCAATAAAGGTATGCTAATACTAGTTGTCAGTGATTCTCAAAAGTTGACGCATAGGACACTTCCATTCTTAGGCTCAGATTTTAAGTCAGATTATGGACCACATATAAAGCATGCTCTAGGCTACTTGCAAAAGCACATGGTTGTAAACCCCATCCATTTTCTCGTGTTGCTATATTAATATGTGGGAACATCGAAGTTAAGATCCACCGCTTTATACAATTATACTGAGATAACCAGAGCACTAAGAATAATCTAGTACACATACTTTGCTAGTGTTAACACAGTTCATCAGTAAATTTCGGAACAAGGATGCACTAACTAAAAACTATTCTATGCGTATAAAATTATAATCATATAGTAATTGGAATTAGAAATTTTGTGAAAACTTTCACTTTAACACTAGATATAACTTGAGAGGGGAAGACTTCATTTTAATATCTTTATTTCATTTTCGTTGATGTAGTAGGGAGCAATGGAATTGAGAGGCTGAAAGAGGGCTTTTGCAGATATTTGACAGAGGCTGCCAATAAGAAACCTGTACCTACTCTTACACATTTTCCGTAGGAGCTGGTCCCAACCCTGTATCCGGAACACGGCACTTTTTATCAAAATAAGTTCTCTCTCCGCTGAAGCTGCTGGCTGTGAGCAAGGGAGCAGAGGTACCTGAGTCATATCCCCACTAGCCTCACTGACTCCACTAGTCCCTGCCCTTCTATGTCACCACCCTTCACGAAAAGGTGATATGATCAATCCTTATCCCTAACAGAGAAGAGTGTTGCGAACATGGCTTTTCAGCTACTAAACAGGAAAGAAGAAAAATGGAACTACTCTAGACAGGCAGCAAGATCAAGTAAACTCTCAAATATGAAAGAAATCAATGTCATTGGAATCTCCCCTATTCCAACATCAATACCACCTCTCTATCTCCCAGTTTATTTCTCCATTGTGATCCCAGAATTGTCTCCCTTACTAAATCATGAGCGTCTAGAGAGCAAAACGTAGGCTTTATTCATCTTTATATTCCCAAAATATAGTATGGGCTAAATAAGCTAGTAGTTAGTTGACAGGATGGATGTATATGGGGACAGATGGTTAGACAGACAGATGGCCAGCTGATTGAGTACTCTGCTTCTGGGCAAGAGATGGCTTCTGAGAAGAGTCCAGATAAAGCTGAAGGACACAGTCAAGGTTAGGCCAAAGAGGAAAAAGGGAAAGTATAGGGACAAAATAAAGGTTAGAAGCTGGGAAACCTGACTTCTGACTAGGGTTCTGCCCTTAACTCATTGTGACCTTTGGTCATCCCAAGTGAATGTGTATGTGTGATAGAGGGCAGGGATCATCTATAGAATATATTAAATATCTATAAAATGTTAAATACAGATTAGACTAGTTACCTATGGAATATTTTAAACAGATTAGATCAGACAACTCATAAAACATAAAGTCAACCTTCCATCTATTTAACAATATGGAATCATCTCAAGATTAAGCAGACAGACCAAAAACAGACAAGATTTTTGAAGCAAAATTCTGATCAGAAAGCTAACTCAGAATGATACTGAAAAATAACCACAGCATTTGGAAAATACCTATTAAAAAGTAATAACTATCATAGGCTCTGTATTCTTCCTTTGTAGCTCTTGATGTTAAACACATCAAATCTATAAATACAACTTCTGAAATGTGTTCTTTGATCTGAAGCTTCAGATATACCTCTTCTCAAAAGCTGGGTCTTCTGGGCACTTCAAGGTTCATTTAGGTCTAAGAGTTACTTTAACTTGTTCATCACTGCTATTTAATTTGCTGGCCCTAAATTGATCTCTTTTATGTTTAAGGAGTATCCTTAGTTCTGTTTTCTAAAATTTGGAGGACAGAGACTTTTTTACCCAATGGATATCCTTTACCATTTTATTACTGTACTTTTATTAAATTATTTCCATGTCCAGTGATGTCCTGAATTAAGAGTTCTAAACTATCCTTGAATTACAGTTCTAAACAAATTTCGCCTTTCTTCAAATGAGCTTTCTCTTCCCCACACCTCCACACTCAATACATACTTCTCCCCTCAATACATCTCTTTCTGGAAAGTTTCCATTTCTCTTTAAAAATGTTTTTATCAACTGAGAACAAACTGAGGGTTGATGGGGGGTGGGAGGGAGGGGAGGGTGGGTAATGGGTACTGAGGAGGGCATCTTTTGAGATGAGCACTGGGTGTTGTATGGAAACCAATTTGACAATAAATTTCATATATTGAAAATAAATAAATAAACAAACAAACAAACAAACATTAAAAAAGGAAAAAATAAAAATGTTTTTTTCATGTTTATTATTTATTTTTGAGAGCAAGAGAGACAGAGCACAAGCGGGGGATGGGCAGAGAGAGAGAAAACACAGAATCTGAAGCAGCTTCCAGGCTCTGAGCTGTCAGCCCAGAACCTGATGTGGGGCTCAAACCCACAAACTGTAAGATCATGACCTGAGCCGAAGTCGGACACTTT
Organism: Prionailurus bengalensis; assembly: GCF_016509475.1. NCBI lineage: Eukaryota > Metazoa > Chordata > Mammalia > Carnivora > Felidae > Prionailurus > Prionailurus bengalensis. The sequence continues at coordinate 27,716,688 of NC_057343.1, forward strand.
ACTCACTGAGCCACCCAGGCACCCCTGGAAAATTTCCATTTCTATTTGACTGTTTTAAAAGGTACAAACAGAAATGTACAAATTATTCTAGATACAGAGACACCATACTTTTATACAAAAAGATATGTTTCTGTTTTGCTTTATTTCCAACAGCTTCCATAGGGTGTCCAATGTTTTGTTGTTGTTTCTGACTAATACAGTAAGTCAATGTCACAATCATAGAGCTGAAAGGAATTACATAGAAAAACCCACATTTTATAGAGGAAGACACTGATGTCCTAAAAAGTGACATTCCTTGTCCAAGGTTTAGCATTGGTCATTAGTGTCTTCACCTGGGCTAAAATACAAGTATCCTAATTCCAGACCAGACCCTATGTCTTCAAGCAACAATTCAAAATTATTGCCATGCCCTCTCCTGCTTGCACTCGACTTCTCTCAAAAATAAATAATAAACATTAAAAAAAATTTTTTTTTTAAATGGGGCACCTGGGTGGCTCAGTCGGTTAAGCATCCAACTTCGGCTCATGTTTTATGGGTTCGAGCCCCACCTTGGGCTCTGTGCTGATAACTCTGAGCCTGAAGCCTGCTTTGGATTCTGTGTCTCCCTTTCTCTCTGCCCCTCTCCTGTTTGCACTCTGTCTCTCTATTTCTCCCAAAAATAATAAACATTAAAAAAAATTAAATTATTGCCATGCTCTTTTAAAAGATTATAATAATTCATCAATCTTTCCATTGTGAGCTCATAGGCAATGAAACATCCCTATCTGACTTCAACACCCATTCACAAACACCTTATAATGTCTTATCCTATTTATTAGTTTTTTAATGACCTAGAGAACATAATGTCATTTAATTATTTCATGCCAAACTAGATTCTAGCACCAGTCCTTGATGCCCTTACTCCTCATAATTCCCTATTTTTTCACAAAATTTTATATTCCCTCACCCATTCCCAATAAGTTGTATTTTCAATACTCTCACATTTAATATAAAATCATTCAGTTTTTAAGTATGGAAGCGGATAAAACTGACCACTTCCATAAGCAAATAAGTGGAATTACTCATATTTCCTTCAACTTTTCTTCTGGATGGGAACATGTGGCACTCTGTCATTCTTTCAGTATAAAGACCAGTACTAATGAAAGGCACACAATTTAGCCAACAACTGAAAGTCTTACAAGTTGTTGAGGGAGTAACTCAATGAACAATCTCATGAACTGATGCTGGGAATGCAAATTGAGACAATCTGTCTTGAAAGTAATTTCAGCATAGGAATCAACAGCCTTAAATATATGCAAGACACTAGGCTAACTACAACTAGAAAAAATTACACTAAGAAAATAATCAGAGAGGTGCATAAAAACTTATATATGAGAATATTTATAACTGCACTATTCATAATATAAAAAGTTGGAAACAATTAGAATACCCAACAACAGGGGATAATTAAATAAATTAGTGCATATGTGAAACATGCACTGACCTATCTACTTACAAATAAACTTTAAAAAACAAATTCTTCCTGGCACTCTCCAATAAAAACAAATGCAATGATCTCTGGCATCTCCCTTTTTATCCTTGCACTTAAGTTTGCACCCTGAGCATAAAAATGATCTTGCTGAATCTCTAGCTGGCCTCTTCTCTATCATGTACTCCTACAAGCTTTTATTACACTGACTTTAGAGGCCCTGGGCAAGTACTCCCTAAACTCCCTTAGATTACACCTGATGTACACCTTACCTGCAACACTCTGTAGCTTTGCTTATTCTTCTTGCTTGGCAAATCATGCCACTTTCTAAAAGCTACTTTTACTCCCTTACAAGAACCTATTTTACTTTAGGCAACAATTTCTTAGAGTGGTAATACTCACAGCTTAAATTTCATTACACAGTATTCTTTTCTTCCTTTCTGAGTTAAGGTGAGATAAAATTAACTCTGCTTCAAGGTTTAAGAATTTTAAACTATCTTGAAGCATCTGAAGACTCTGAAAATTACCACAAATATCAGGGCTATAAATCATTTCTTAGAGTTGGATTTCATCAATTTCCGATATCTAAATGATGAAGCAGCAATATAATTCAGTGAAAAAGTCAAGGACTTCCAAAGTCAAAATTGGTTTCATATTCTAGTCCTGCCACTTACTAGCCATATGACCTTGAGAACTCTTTGGTCCTCGGTTTTCTTATATGTAAGAAAAGTAGCATCTAACTTCACAGGGTTATGATGAGAAATGGGACAATGTAATCACAGTGTTTGGCACTTAGCAGACATTAACTGTTAGTTTACTTCCTCCTTAACCATTTGCATGCACATCATGCAGTCAGTACATTCATGCATATCATACAGTTTTATCTTCTTTTCATACATGCAATGAATAAAAATAGAAAATATTACTAATATTATGGAAGCAGGAGGAGACAGGTATGAAATTTTTCATTTTATAAAAGAACTTACATTTGAAAAGATTAAGAGGCAGTGTTTTGGGGCAAACAAATCTGGAAAAAACTTGTACTGGCCAAAAGCGAATTAAAAAAAACACAACTCCTTTATTTATTTTTAATGTTTATTTTTGAGAGAGAGAGACAGAGTGTGTGGGGGGGGGGGGGTACAGAGAGAGAGGGAGACACAGAATCCGAAGCAGGCTCCAGGCTCTGAGCTGTTAGCACAGAGCCCAACACAGGGCTCAAACTCACGAAATATGAGATCACAACCTGAGCTGAAGTCAGATGCCCAGGCACCCCCAAAAGTGAAAAAGTAATCCTCTACAAAATCTCAGAGTCAAAAACTCTATGATACCAATATAGACAACTTTAGTATCAGAAATAGATGTGTTAGGGGCACCTGGGTGGCTCAGTTGGTTAAGCATCCAACTTTAGCTCAGGTCATGATCTCACGGTTTTTGAGTTCAAGCCCTGCATTGGGCTCTGTGCTGACAGCTCAGAGCCTGGAGCCTGCTTCAGATTCTGTGTCTCCCTCTCTCTCTGCCCCTACCCTTCTCTCTCTCTCTCTCTCTCTCTCTCTCTCTCTCTCTCTCTCTCTGTCTCTCTCTCTCAAAAATAAATATTTTTTAAAAATTAAAAAAAAAAGAAATAGATGTGTTGACACTTAGAAATGAGAATGAATGAGTCAACAGTTCTAAACTACATGATATTCCATGTAGTTTAAATAGAATAGTACAAGTTTTCTAGAATGGAGGGAAAGGCTGAAACGGGCTACCCTGAATCAGTTAAAGGAATATACAAACTGGGTATCAATTCAGAGCCTTTTTTAAAACTTCTATTTAAAATTCTTCACAGGGGTGCCTGGGTGGCTCAGTCGCTTAAGCGTCCGACTCTTGATCTCAGCTCAGGTCTTGATCTCAGGGTCATGAGTTCAAGCCACACATTGGAAAAGGGTGTCAGTTGAGTGTCCGACTCTTGATTTCAGCTCAGGTCATGATTGCAGGGTTGTAGGATCGAGCCCTGCATCAGACTCCATGCTGAGTGTGGAGCCTGCTTAAGATTCTCTCTCTCCATCTGCCCCTCTCCCCTACTTGCATGCTCTCTCTTTAAAATAAAAAAATAAATAAAAATAAAAGATTCTCTCTCTCTCTCTCTCTCCCTCCCTCTGTGCCTCTCCCCTGCTCACGTTCTCTCTCTCTTAAAAAAATAAATAAATAAATCTACTCTTTAAAAATCTACTAATTTTACAAAAACCATATATTTAGAAATATTATTAAATACTATATAGTAATAAAGTTTTTGGTGAATAAAACTGTAACATCATTGTATGTAGGCAGTATTTGAGGGGAAAAGTGCTGTTTGTAGTACCATCTGTTACTGATTTCATGGCTGGCTTAGTTCTCATCTCCTCAGTTCTATATGCTTGCTATACAAAACTAATTTTTTAATGTTTATTTATTTTTGAGGGAGAGAGACAGCATGACGGGGGAAGGGGAAGAGAGAGGAGGACAGAAGATCCAAAGTGGGCCGTGCGTTGACAGCAGAAGTCGGATGTGGGCTCGAACTAACAAACCAGGAGAGTATGACCCGAGCAGAAGTCAGACGTTTTAACTGACTGAGCCACCCAGGCACCCCCAAAACTATTTTTTCAGTTGTGGTGGTGATGATAGTTATTGTGAAATTCCAGAGATACCAGAAGGAAGTGGAATTATTCTCTGGAAGACCATAATAAATTACTTGGAGGAATATGTGATATTTTACCATATCCCTGGACATAGGCACTTCTGTTCACTGACCTGGTAAAACTATAACAAACTTGAAATATAATGATAAATACAGAACAATTGATGAATCAATCTCTCTCTCTCTCTCTCTCTCTCTCTCTCTCTCTCTCTCTCTCTGATTTCACAATCCCCTGACACTCTCTGTCGGCAGATATTGAAAAACAAAAATAAAGCCAAACCAACAAAGCAAAAAAGTGCATTGCTGAAGCTGTAGGAGAAATGCCACATTCTCTAGTGGACTAAAAGCACTCCAAGACAAGGAAATCTTTTACTATCATACTTCATCAGCTACACAAGAGGAAGATAAGGAAAATGGGGACAAGTTGGGTAAGAGGATAAAAATGAAACTATTAGGATCCAGAGTTGTGACCCAGAATGAAGTTTCCCACGAGATAAAATGTTATACACACAAGGCTTCTTAGAGAAATGGCTGATTCTAGGACAGGAGCAAGAAATATACAAAATAAGCCTAGAACGCCTTATAGTGCCAGAAGTAAGGAAGTGCTCAAAAAAACTCCGCAATAATGGGGTATGTCAAAGGTATATGGGAACCAACTGAAAGAGATACCAAGGCCGAAGGAAGAATAATTTAAACAACAAAATAAACAATACTGTTATAACCCAAAGTATAAATATCCATGAATCCAGGCCGATATAAATACATGATGGAATAAATAAATAAATGGGGAAGAAGAGACAAATCTCCTGTTCAGAAAAATTCCAAATACTTTCATAAAGAACTCCACCCTCAAGGAGGGGAAGCATAACTCCCTACTCCTTAAATGTAGGCCATACACAGTGACTTCCTTGCAAAAAGTCCAGTAGGGGAAGGGAAAGGGGAAAAAACAGCTAACTTTACAGTAGAGAAACCAGACAAATGCCACGTCATCAGATTAGTTCAAGGAGAACCTAAATAGTGAGAAATCATGTTTCTAGTACGTGCCTTCCATATGGACAAATTCCAGTGGAGGGGCACTACAAAATATCGGAATAGCATTCCTCAAATCTGTCAGGCGCGTCAAAAACAAGGCAAGTCTGAGAAACTGTCGGCCAAGAGGAGCCAAAAGAGACATGAAAACTACATGTAATGTGATCTCCTTGATGAGATCCTGGAATACATTAGAAGGGCTGTAGGTAAAAACCAAGAGATTCTGAATAAAGTAGGGACTCTGGTTAATAATGTATGAAGCAACAATCGTTTGTTAATTATAAGAAATGTACCATACTAACACAAGATGTTAAAAGGGGAAACTGAGTGTGGGTACATGGAGATTCTGTGTGCTCTCTTCTCACTTTTCTGTAAATCTAAAACTGTAGTTGAAAAAACATCTAATTTTAAAAGAAAAAAAATGTTATATGTGATTAGATTTTCACGAGAGCTAATAATGTTTATTGAATCCCTAACAGCATTTAGATAACATTCAGAGCACATAAGACAGTGAAAATGGAGTTCCTGAAATACTCTGTCTTACGCTGTGAGTTACATAGACCTGTGGGCTAAGGGAATGCACACCATTTATAAACTAGTGTTTGGTAACACTGCTTGTAGGAGACTATGCCTTCAAATTTCTCACATCTGTGAAATTCAAATCACCTTACAGCTGAAAATAGATAAAAGTGAGTGTGTTGGTCCCAGACCTGTTTGCATTCACTGGTCCATTTCCCGGCTTTTCCCTACTCTGTTCTTTTGGGAGGAGAGCTGAGTCCTGCAGGCTCCTGTGTCACCCGGCTCCAGTTGAGTCTGATGAATGGGGCTCAATGGTGGGAGACAGGAGGGTGGGAAAAAAGGGAAGTCCACGGTATTTCTCCCCTTTCCTCTGCCTTGTAGCAGCAGCTCTCGCAGCAGCCGTGTCCCGAGGCTCCAGCTCCCTCCTGCACAGACCCCCACTGTCTAGTTACAGAACAGTGGTTATGAAAACACCTCCTCCTTTTGACCCTGCAGCCGGAGAGCGCTAGTGGCTTTTTCCTGTTCTCAGCCTCTGCACTGCCTCACAATCCCATCTTCTCAACAACTCTTCACCTGTAAAACCAACTCTCTACATTCCATTTCCTTTGCTTTACATAATTTAAATATGTCTGTTTTCCTAGTTAGACCTTGAGGACACAGAAGACAGGTTGAAGGGCAATGGGGATGGAATATATTTGGAGTAAAAGCAGAGTAGAGAAAGCAGAATTCCGGGGTGCCTGGGTGGCTCAGTTGGTTAAGCGACCGACTTCGGCTCATGTCACGATCTTGCAGCTCCTGAGTACGAGCCTCATGTCGGGCTCGGTGCTGACAGCTCAGAGCCTGGAGACTGTTTCGGATTCTGTGTCTCCCTCGCTCTCTGCCCCCCTCCTGCTCATGCTCTGGCTCTCTCTCAAAAATAAATAAACATTAAAAAGAAAAGAAAATAAAGCAGAACACCTTTGGAGCTCATCCACACATCAACTGTGTGGCCCTGGGCAAATTATTTCACTGCTTTAAGCTTTGATTCGTTCATCCATCAGTGGGGGATTATAACAGTATCTACGTTTCACAGGGTTATTACATGCATTAAATTGGTTCATGCATTTAAAGAACTAGCCTAATACCTGGTACAAAACATTTAGCTACCACCACTATTACAGCTGCCATCACGGCTTCTAGACTCCAGAGGACTGTCCACTGTAATACAATCTTAACTGGTCTTGCCCTCTTCTCCTTCTCTATCCTCTACCCTTCTTGAACAATGCCCTAGGCTTTATCTTCCTGAAGCCCACTACTGATCACACAGCTCCTACAAAACTGCAACAGCCTATAGATAAGGTACTTGTTCCTTAACCTGCCACTCAGGTATATCCACAATCTTATCCCAACATATTTTCCCTTATTTTTCCCCCCTTAATATAAGCTACAGTTGGTTTTCTCTCTTTCTAGCTTCTCTTGAAAAATGAGATATTTTTCAACGCTCTTGAGGACAAACCCATGTTTGATTCATCTTTGTACTTACTACAGCACTTAGCCTCAGAGTACTTTACCTAATAAAATGGGACTCCGTATCTCACATTTAGGTAGTTTTGCTTTTGTCTCTCTTGCCCGAAGAGACATATCTAAAACATGTTGCTAAGGCCAATATCAAAGAAATTGCTGCCCATGTTTTCTCTTCTAGGAGTTTTAAAGTAGGACAGCACTTAATACAATCGGTCTTGCATTAGGTATTTAAATTTGATCCAATTTACCTTCTCGGAGCAGTGACAGGCAAACTTAAAGCCCACAGGCCAAATGCGGCCCTCCAACTATTTTGTTGGATAAATAAAGTTTTATTGGAATAGTTTTTTTTGGAATACAGCCACATTTATGGATTATCTATGGCTACTTTTTGCTTTACGATGGCAGAGTTCGGTAGTGTAGTAGAGACCCTATGGCCTGCAAAGCCTAAAATACTATTTAGCCCTCTACAAAATAAATTTGCTGACATCCGTCCTTGAGAGTGGCAATCCTGGTTTATCCACATCCTCCCCACAGACATCTAGTATATAGCTTCCATATATTTGGTGTTCAAAAAAAATTTTTTTTTAATTTTTTTTTCAACGTTTATTTATTTTTGAGACAGAGAGAGACAGAGCATGAATGGGGGAGGGGCAGAGAGAGAGGGAGACACAGAATCGGAAGCAGGCTCCAGCCTCTGACCCATCAGCCCAGAGCCCGACGCGGGGCTTGAACTCACGGACTGCAAGATCGTGACCTGAGCTGAAGTCGGACGCTTAACCGACTGAGCCACCCAGGTGCCCCCAAAATCTTTTTAATTAAACTGAATTGACAAACTTTAAAAACAGAGTTGGAGACTGTGTTATTGGAGGTTAATAAGCAATAAAATTACCAAAACCTAGAAAAGCACATCAGAAGTCAGAGTATTATGTATACTCTGACTACACATACTATTACTTATATTTTAGCCCTCTCTTTACCGTTAAAAAGTGAAACAAGAGAGTCTCATTTATCTTATTCTTTTTTATTCCTTAGGGCTATCAGTTCATAATTCTATAAAACATTTCTCTCATCTTCTATTTTTTTCCTATCCAGTTGTTTTCATTCAATTGCTAATTTAAACATTCAATAAAAATTTATGGAACAGTAACCAGGTTACTGGTACTATGTTGAGAGCTGAGAGAATGAGGATCCTTAAAACTTGGTCCCTGCCTATGAAGGCTATCTAATCTTAGTTTAAAAGACATATTTCAAAAAGGAGAAGCACTATTTAAATACCAGCAAATCAACAAGTGGGTCAAGTCTGGTATCTGTTACTGTCACCTAATTTCAAATCTTCAGCAGAAAAAAAAACAAACAAAAAAACCAAACAAACCAAAAAACTTAAATGTTCCACTACTATGAATCCAAGTATTTCTGAAAATTGGGAAAACAGCTCACTCCATCACAACTGCCACTGCTGGGGGAGGGGAAAAAGAGCATGAAATTTGTTTACTAATTCCCTAAGGCATTTTATTCTTCCAAAACAGCATAAGCAGTAAATAACCTTCTCAATAAATATAAGTTGCCTGAAAGTGTTATAAAATGCTGAAACTTCTATGGAGACTATAACACTTAAGTTCAAGATAGACAATAGCTGTACCAGTGGGAAATTAAGAAGGAAAAAAATCATTCTGCCTCAGGAAGAGGCAGAACTGGCAATGCAGAGAGTAAAGATGGAGACTATTCACTCATACCACAAATATTTATTTAGCATTTACCATATACATATACAAACATTTACTCAGCATGCACCAGGCCTGGTGCTAAGTAACACAAAGACTCCTGTTCTTCCTCAGAGGCTAACATAAAGGAGAAATCCTACAGAAAAAACACATTCATCAATGTCAGAATCAAACATTCACGTTTAAGTCACTCAACAGTAATAAAGTTAATAGCTGTTCATTTAATAAACAATTAAGTGACTACCCTGGGTCAATTACAGTGCAATCACAGAAGCATAAAAAAGTTCTTGCTCAGAAGACTTCACAGCCTGGGTGCTTATACAAAGATGAGTAACTTTTTAAAGTTTATTTATGTATTTTGAGAGAGAGAGTGCACATGCAGAGAGAAGGGGCATAGAAAGAGAGGGAGAGAGAGAATCCCAAGCAGGCTCTGCACTGTCAGCATAGAGTCCGACACTGGGCTTGAACTCAAACTGTGAGGTCATGACCTGAGCCGAAATCAAGAGTCGGATGCTTAACTGACTGAGCCACCCTAGCACCCCAACAATGAATAATTTTGATATATGAAATATTTCAAAAAACTGTACAACTTTCTGAGGAAGTACACAAGAGGAAACATTACTAGGGAGAGGGAACTTGAGTCAGGCAAGGCTTCACATCAGTAACCTGAGTCTCACAAAATGAACAGGAGTTTGCCAGGCAAAGAATTTCAGACAGAGGAGAAAACCACACCAAGTGAAGTCAGAGCACAGGGTACAGTGCAGTGTGGGGAATGGAAAATAGGGTTGGGGTAAGTTGTTTGGGGGTCAGTTGATAGAAAGCCCTGTATACCACCCTGAGGAAAGTTTGGACCATGGTACACTTATAAAAAGGTTATAAAAATAACTGATGGCAGTGTGAAGTTTAAAAAGGATAAAGTACCAGAAGCCAAGAGGACTGCTTTTTAAAGGCTATTACAATAGGCCAGGGGAGAGATGATAAAGACTAACAGAATAGCAGTGGCAAGGTCAGAGAAAGAAATCAGAGATCAGGATAACGGACTAACAGAAGAAACCTGGAGATAGAGAAGAAACCAGAATTGATAATGGCATTGTTCACGATAGGGGAAAGAAGAGAATCAGCTCGTATGGGGAGAGAACATAATAAGCTACATTTTAGGCAGCTGAAGTTTGTATTTTTGTTTGTAGGACTCAGTGGTGAGACAAGTGGAAATTCTTATTAACTCCATTCACTGAGAGAATAGTTCTCATTCCTTCCCATTCCAGAATAACATTTATTCATTCAGCAATTTCTTTTTGGAAAGCTTATCACATATCAGGCACCATTATAAATGCTGGAAAAACACAGACAGCAAGCATAGTCCCTGCCCATGGAGCTTAGATTTCAGCCTCCTCTTATCATATAAAGTTAACCTCGCTTATGATAACAGTGAGGGGAAAAATCAGATAAAATTAAAAATATGGATATACAATATGTAAGTCATGTGATTTCTTCAAAGGGAAGCTTCAAGGTAAACATTTTAAATCAAATTGCATTGAAAAATACTAGAAGTGATTTGTTTTGGTAGTAAGTAGTTAATGACTTACATGTTTGATAGGTTTTCGTTTCCAAGCTGGCCTATACTGAAATGTGTATGTGGCTAATTACATGTTACACTATGCTACTGACACTAGGAGTTACGCTTTTTGGGAAAGTACTGAAAACTGAAGGCTATCATTTCATACAAACCGGGTTTTTTTTCAAAATGCTTTAAAAACTGGTAATATTCTCTTCCTAACATTCAAGTTTCTTCTCTACTTTTTCATAAGAATCAGTTTTGCTACAAAGCAAAATCTGACCATGACCTCTATTAAAGAATTAATTTTAAGCTACTATTTTATTCAAGGTATGACACGGGTATTTTTGCCTGTATTTTTATCTTTTTAATCTCCTAAACTGGTTATTGCACATTAATTCCTAGTCTCTAAAGGGAAGTTTACCTGAGAAAGAGTTATTTAACATCTACAGCTGCTTTAGTATATTTCAACAACTTTAAAATAAATTGGATCTTTTTAAGAAACAATGTAAAAAATTTCTTCTTCGACTCCTTGATATTTTATTTTTTACTATTTTATTTCCTAAGATTACCCATATGTCCCACTCGTGGGTTGTTTCTTTTTTCCTAACACTTACTCTTTGTCAGCTTCCCATCACTTTCAGTACTTCCAAGCTCTCCCCAAATTATTACTATCAGTTCTCTTATCTTCGAACACATCATTGGTCATTACCTGGGCCAATGATTCCAACAGAAGCAGAACAGATCCTTAGGGACATTTTGAAAATCTGTGAGGACCTTGTGGTTGTCACAGTCATTTGGATAGGACGGAGGGTATTTGGTGGATGGGGAACTATTCATCCTAGAAGTCCTAAAATGTGTAAGACAACCCTGTATAACAGAGAACTGTCTGCATCCCTCAGGATTTTAAAAGATCTGCTGGGCATTAAGTAGGTGAAAAGTTTATTTATGATCATCTTAGTCTAAACTTTTATAATACAGTATATATAAAACATATTTTTGTGCTATTTAAAAAAAATTTTTTTTTAACGTTTATTTATTTTTTGGGACAGAGAGAGACAGAGCATGAACGGGGGAGGGGCAGAGAGAGAGGGAGACACAGAATCGGAAGCAGGCTCCAGGCTCTGAGCCATCAGCCCAGAGCCCGACGCGGGGCTCGAACTCACGGACCGCGAGATCGTGACCTGAGCCGAAGTCGGAGGCTCAACCGACTGAGCCACCCAGGCGCCCCATTTTTGTGCTGTTTTAAAGAAGACCAAATTTTTCAGAAGTGCAACTATTATTTATGTAAATTGAGGGAAGTATCCACTTTGTTGTGTTCAAAATTTTACCAAACATTGTTAACAAATTTGGGAAAAATCAGTTTGTCAATGATGATGGCCCTTACGGTATCTGAAATGCCAGAATGCATGTGAAATCAGTCTGCATTTATAGTTGTCACATTCATAGTGATTCTTTGCAATATGCCAGCAATTGATTACTTCATTTTATCTTCTAATATAATCATGTCTGAGCATTTACATACCTAAATAGCAAACCTGTTATTTTCTAATAAAATATTTCACCTTTATGTTTCAGTTAAAGCACTACATTGGTTGTTGTTTTTTTTTTTTTTTTAATTGATTTATTTTGAGAGAGGGGGAGGGAGGGAAGGAGGGAGAGAGAGCGAAGACCGAATCCCAAGCAGGCTCTGTGATGTCAGTGCAGAGTCCCACGCGGGGCTTGATCTCATGAACCTGTGCAATCATGACCTAATCTGAAAACAAGAGTCAGATGCCACTTAACCAACTGAGCCACCCAGGTGCCCTGCACTGCGTTGACTTTTAAAAGTTATTTTTATGAGTATATTTCATTGTCTATGATGATCATTTTAGGATATTACAGAAGACTTTACAAAATATTTATTATAAAAAAGGGGGCACTAGGTAGGACAGGAATCACTTTAGAATCACTGGCCCACACTTTAGCCTTCATGTGCCTGGACTACTGAAGACATCTAACTGATATCTTAAATTCTACACATACCCTCTTCCAAATGAAGTACCTACAGATGTGAAAGATCACCAATATTACTTCTATCTTCAAAATACCAGAGCTGCCAACTGCCTTGCAAGTCGGTCCAGTACTGAGATTTCTACAATTCTCCATAAAGAGATTCCTCTACCTAAGAACTTACCCGGTCTACATCACAGACTGAATATTACCCTCAAAAAGCCTTATTTCTAAGAAGTCAGCAAGTCACGGTGGAAGGGTAGAGGGAATCCTAGGTCTGCCCCTTACTTATTATGACAATGATCCTGGGTAAGTTACCACCTTTTTTTTTTTTTTTTAATGTTTTTATTTATTTTTGAGACAGAGAGAGACAGAGCATGAGCAGGGGAGGGGCAGACACAGAATCTGAAGCGGGCTCCAGGCTCTGAGCTGTCAGCACAAAGCCCGACGCGGGACTCAAACTCACAAACCGTGAGATCACGACCTGAGCTGAAGTCGGACGCTTAACCGACTGAGCCACCCAGGGGCCCCTACTTACCACTTTCTGAATCTCATTTCTTAAATGAGAAAAAGAACCTTCCTCCCAAGGTTGTAGTATGAAATGACTCAAACAAGCAAGAGCTCAGAGCTTACTACTTCAAACTTTCACCTGTTTTGTTTACTCACCTATCCCAAGGCCTTGGAATAATAACTGGTACCTAGCAGTATTCAAGAAGTGTCTGTTGAATGAAAACACATTGCTTCCGGAAACCTTCCCAGGCAAGCCCAATCTGACCGCTCCAGAAATGTATCAGTTAATCAAGTAAGGATAACTGAGTGCCCACAAAGTGAGCGGTTACTAGAAGAAAATCCCCAGTCCCTGCTCTTAGGAAACTTAGAAAAATACAGGAAAATGACAGGTCAACATAAAAAATGTAACAGTACAGTAGTCAACAAAGGGTATGGGACAGTTAAGTGCTGTGCATCTAAAGGCAAGGTCTACATCACGGCAGGTTGGCACAGCATGGAATGCCACGTGAAAAACAAAACAGCCATGTTTCTAGACTTCTTCCACTCTTCTTACACAAAGCCTGAGAGCACCCTACAACAGCCAAACCTGTCACTTCTCTGCTTAAAGCTCATCAAAATGGTATCACTGCCCTCAGGATATCCTAACTTGTTCACGTGTTTTATCAGATACTTCGCATGTTCTAGCCCCCACTTATATCTGGCAACTGCACGGATTAATAATGTAGCCACTAGCTACATGTGGCTGAGCGCTTGAAATGTGGCTAGTCTCAGGTAAGATGTGCCATTACTGTAAAACACACACTGGATTTCAAGACTTGGTACAATAAAAAAAGGATACAAATAAAAAATACCTCAACAATTTTATATTGATTACATGTCAAAATATCAACGTGGATACACGGGGCTAAATAAAATACGTTGTTAAAACTAAATTCACCTGGGGCACCTGGGTAGCTCAGTCGGTTAAACATCCGACTTCCGCTCAGGTCATGATCTCCCGGTTTGTGAGTTCGAGCCCCCTATCAGGCTCTGTGTTGACAGCTCAGAGCCTTGAGCCTACTTCTGATTCTGTGTCTCCCTCTCTCTCTGCCCCTCCCCCGCGCTCTCTCTCTCTCTCTCTCTCTCTCTCTCTCAAAAATAAACATTAAAAAGATAATTAAATTAACTTCACCTGTTTTTCACGTTTTAAAAATGGCTACAGAAAACTTAAAGATCTGTATGCGGCTTGCATTACGCTTCTACTGGACACTTACTTTTCCCAGCTCTGCATTTTAGCCTGAAGAAACCACTTGCAATTTCCAACTGGGCCCTGTTTCTCTGGCTTACGACTCTGTAGACACTACTACTGGTGCCTGAAACACTTTTTCCTCTTCGCTGAGTTAGTTATCTGCCACTCATTCTTCAGATCTTAGTTTTTAACCGTCTTTCTCCAAGAAGCCTCCTCTGACTTCACCCCTTACCCCCGCAAGGCTGGAGTGGGGTCCACTCTAGGCGATAGGTGAATCCATCCTACCTAGGATGATGGGTGATCGGCGAATCCATCCTACCGTACTTATCACGGGGTATCTGCAACTGCCTGTCTCCTGGTCTATCTCCCCGCAAGACTGTAAGCTCCTCGAGGGAAGAGACTACACACGCCCACTCGTCCACGCCCGGCACCGAGCACAGCTCGGCGCACGAAAGAGGGGGTGGGACAAGGACGTGAACGCCGGGACTACCACCGTCGGAAGGGAGAGAGGGGTGAGGAGTGACGCACGGCCTACAGGAGTCCGCGGGGTGCCAGCAGGCAGGCCCGGAGACGGGCGGGAACGGCCGGCGGGACTCACCAGTCCGTGGTCGATGTCCGCGTCGGCCCTTTTGGTCGCCGGCGGCGAATACTCGGCGTAACGCAGACCTTCGCCGGCAGGAGCGACGCCGCCACCGGCAGCCATGGCAATGGGAGGCGGGGAGAACTCCGGGCGCCCGGGCGTCGCCTACGAGACGGCCGCAGGGACAAACTAGTTAGGGCGGTTCACTCGCGGGTTTGGTTGGCACCGCCCCTCGCTGCCCCAAAGGAGGGCGTGGCCCCAGAAGATCTCGTTCTCACCCAGGCGGGGACGGTTTTGTCCCAGCGAAACCTGGGGTCAGACTCCGAGCTGAGACCCCCTAGGACGTGTAGGGTTTTTTGTTTGACGGAAATTCGGAGGCCCAAAGTCAAGGTTGGGCCTCTTGGGCATTGTGTGGTGGAGCTGGCTCTTCCCCAACCCTCCTTCCTACCAGGGGCCAGGATTTAAACCCTATGGTCTGATGTTATTCTCATCAAATTGCTATTCAAGGGAGACCCGGAGGCTCCAACCGCAATGCCTATAGGTCTCTGACCCACACCAGACCTTTCTTCCCACCCCCAACTACTGATCATACTTCTGTTTAATGCCGCAATTCTCCAACCCATGAAAGCAATAGAAGTGGTAATTTGTGTATTCTACCCTTCGCTCCGCATGGACGGTTATATTTAAGATGAAATTACAAAGAAGAAACATAAGCAAGGAAATAAACCTCACCCCCCACAAATGGTTTTGTGCTGACTTGGATGTAGAAAGATCCATTTTATTATTAATATTTAAGCGAAGCCTTTTGGTGCAAAAAGTCACCAACAGATGAAGCCAGTGAAGGGTTTTCCAACTCCTGAACCCTCTTGGCCCCTCTTTTGCCGTTTGTAACCATTGGAAGAGGTGTGAGTTCTAGTGTATGGTCTATCATTTTTCTGGGCTTGTGTCCCTGCAATACCCATTTACCTCTCCAAATCTCTCCTTATCTGTGGAAGGGGAATGACATTGCCCAACATTCAGACTCAGGAAAGTTGCAAGGATAAAATGAAAAAAGGCGGGGGGGGGGGGGGGGGGGGAGAAGGATATGGAGGCAGTTTGTACGTGCAGTTACCGTATACTACACACAGTTACTACCACAATGCTGTTGGTATTTATGGGAGGGCATAGTCACTTTTAACAGGGATCTTCAGAGAAGGGTCTGATCACTCCAATTTTAAAGAAAAAGCTTCCACAGAGACTATCAGTTCTCAGCTTTTGGTTCGTTGCTAAGGTCACCCTCAACCCCAAGGAAAGGGTGGAAATGAACAATTAAGTCCCCTCTCGCCTCACACAGATGTCTTGAGCTAAATTCACTTCTCTGGTTTCCCTGAGAACGGAAAGGAATGCTTTTTGTGAAACCCGAAAAGGAAGGCACGTTACATTTTCATCAGCCCGTTTTTATTAGTTACACCATTTCAAAGACAGGTTACATTATGTTCAATAGACTTTGTAAAAGAAAGGCAGGTGCTGGTAATATATCTTAGAAACATTTTGGTAAAAGATGTCTTAAACATTTGTTGCTTAAGAATACTTTTAGCAAAAAAAAAAAAAAAAAAAAAAAGACCTCTGTGTGCCTCAGTCTCCTCATCAGGAAAATGGGAGATGATAATGGAACTTCCGTGGTGAGGATTATATGGGTTTTGTAAAGCTCTTATTTTTTTATAAATGTTTTATTTGTTTTTGAGAGAGCACAAGTGGGGAAGGAGCAGAGAGAGGGAGACAGAGGATCTGAAGTGGGCTCTCTGCTGAGAGCAGTGAGCCCAACAAGGGGCTTGAACTCACTAACTGAGAGATCATGACCTAAGCTCAAGTCAGACGCTCATCCCTCTGAGGCACCCAGGTGCCCCGGCTTTTGTAAAGCTCTTAAAACAGTTCTGGATGCCTTGTAAATTCTATGAAAGTGTTAGTTACTATTTTCTGTTTATTACTTCTTTCACCTATTTGTTTCCTATGTATTTTCTCACTGATGCCCCCTGCCCCCGCCAGCGATTGTGTTTGATCTCCAAGTGATTGTCCTGTCTTTGAAATGATAAAATGTGATTAAACATTATATATAGTGAGAAAGTGTAAGCGTGGGGAGAGAAAAATTTATTTTTATGAAAATGAAATTAAATGCATTAGAAATACTTCATAAAAAGCAATTTATGCATATATATTTTTTTTTAAAAAACAACTCAGGGGTGCCTGGGTGGCTCTGTCAGTTAAGCCTCCAACTCTTTTTTTTTTTAACGTTTTATTTATTTTTGAGACAGAGAGAGACAGAGCATGAACGGGGGAGGGGCAGAGAGAGAGGGGAGGGGCAGAGAGAGAGGGAGACACAGAATCGGAAGCAGGCTCCAGGCTCTGAGCCATCAGCCCAGAGCCTGATGCTGGGCTCGAACTCATGGACCGCGAGATCTTGACCTGAGCTGAAGTCCGACACTTAACCGACTGAGCCACCCAGGCGCCCCAAGCCTCCAACTCTTAATTTCAGCTCAGGTCATGATGTGGTTTGTGGGATCCAGCCAGATGTTGGGCTCTGTGCTGACAACGGGGAGTCTGCTTCAGATTCTCTCTCTGCCCCTCCCCCACCAAAATAAATAAATGAACATTAAAAAAATAAAAATAAAATAATAGGGGTGCCTAGGTGGCTCAATCAGTTAAGTGTCTGACTTCTGCTTAAGTCATGATCTCATAGTTTGTGAGTTCAAGCCCTGTGTCTGGTTCTGTGCTGACAACTCAGAGCCTGGAGCCTGTTTAGGATTCTGTGTCTCCCTCGCTCTCTGCTCCTACCCCGCTAGTGCTCTCTCTTGCTCTGTCTCAAAAATAATAAATACACATTTAAAAATAAAGTAAAATAAAATGCTGTTAAATGGTAGGCATGGGGTGAGAATCGTAACAATGGAGCATGATTCTACATTCAGTTTGTTTCTCAAATGTTTTGTTCCCCTTCTATTTTAAAGGAACCCAAATTGGGAATCATATCGGAAGATTATCTATGCAGAAGAAATCTGAGGCAGAGGACCCACATCCATATAAAAGGCCTTAACCCTGAAGATAGACACGGAGCACATGAATAGATACAGTGTGTGTTTGTTGTGTTATCAAAATTTCATAGGCAATGGGAGGAAGGATGCTTTTAGGATAAAAATAAAAGTCTGAAAAAGCTCTTTAGTGAGGGGTGCCTGGCTGGCTCAGTTGGTAGAGCATGAGACCCTTGATCTCAGGGTGGTGAGTTCAAGCTTCACGATGCGCATAGAGGTTACTTAGGAAAGAAGAAGAAGAAGAAGAAAGCTCCTTAGTGAGAAATAGTGATTTATAAGGGATCTTTAAAAAATAATGTTTAGGGGCACCTGGGTGGCTCAGTCAGTTAAGCAGCCAGCTCTTGATTTAGGCTTAGATCACGATCCCAGGGTCATAGGATCAAGCCCCGTGTTGGGCTCCACACTCAGCAGGGAGATTTTCTCTCTCTCTCTCTCTCTCTCTCTCTCTCTCTCTCTCTCTCCCCCTCTGCCCCTCACCGCAGCTTGCACTCTCTCCTTGTCTCTCCAAAAATAAAATAAAATAAAATAAAATAAAATAAAATAAAATAAAATATTAATAATAATGTTTAAAGCATATGTCATTATCGTTATGATCCCTGATTTATTTAGTTTTTCAATTAACCCATCAACCACTATCCTGGTCTGGTCAGAAAAGAGGGCTCTCCCGTGTGGCAAGTGCAGCGAGCATAAAGGAAGATGGGTCTAAAAAAAGAAGAAAGGATTCACAGAAGACAGCGTTCAAGCTGACTATGGGAGAATGAATACAGATTTGCTGGATTGATAAGACTGAGACAGGCTTGGGGGAACAAGGTATGAGAAAGCAATGTGTATGAACGGTACTACAAGTAATTCAGTTCTGCTAAAGCTTAAAGTATAGACAAGAGAATATAGATAGATGAGAGTGGACAGATAACCAGAGGAGGGCCAGATATTAAACAGCTTTACTTAATAAGAAAAGGCATTTGGAATTGACCTTATAGGTAAAGCCAAGACATCAAAACATGTAGACTGTGGCAGTGACACGATCAGATCTACACGCTAAGAAGATCATTCTGGTAGTGGTGTGGGATTGATGGGTCAAAACAAAAGGAGGGAAATCTGCAAGAAAGTTATTTCAAAAGTCTCAGTAAGAAATGTCGGGTGCTGAACTAGGAACGTAGGCAAACACGGCAAGGAGGGATATGGTGACCTTTATTAGTTTCCTCCCCACTTCAATCCCTCTTGGCCCCACCCAAAGGGACCCAAGGATTGACTCTGCCCCCAACTGTCAGGGTCGGTCCTGAGTAACCTAAGCCAACCAAGGTATCACATCATTCTAAGCATATGTTTGTTTCATGGATGGCACATATCTCTTCTAGGACATTGGGGTTATAGAAAATATTTGCTGGGTGCTTCTGGGAGAGCAGCTTTTTCTCTCTTCTGCTAGACATGAACAGAGAAGCATAAAGACCTAACTGTGGTTGGCAATCGTGGGACAACCATGAGCTACGGTGACTGACCATTTTACTTCCCATCTCAAACTAGGTTACAGGTGAATGAATGTCAGTGCTATAAATAATTACGTTAGGACTTTAGGATGAAGCAAACACCGTTGAAAGCCACAAGGAGATTAAAAAGAAACTGAGGCCCTCATGATATTAACTACTATTTCAAGCTTCAATTAAAGTCTACCTCATCTCTGAACTTCTTAGTTTAAAGTAAAAATTCCCTTTGTTTTAATTTCTCTTTAAGTATTTAAAAAGCATAAAGGGGGGCGCCTGGGTGGCGCAGTCGGTTGAGCGTCCGACTTCAGCCAGGTCACGATCTCGCGGTCCTGGAGTTCCAGCCCCGCGTCAGGCTCTGGGCTGATGGCTCGGAGCCTGGAGCCTGTTTCCGATTCTGTGTCTCCCTCTCTCTCTGCCCCTCCCCCATTCATGCTCTGTCTCTCTCTGTCCCAAAAATAAATAAACGTTGAAAAAAAATAATAAAAATAAAAAGCATAAAGGTAGTAGAATGAACCCTCATATTCCGCAAATCCAGATTCAACAATTGTCAAGATTCTGCTGCAATTCTTCATCTATTTTCCTTTTCTGATGAAGTATTTTAAAGAAAATCAAGGTATCACGTCATTTCTGATTATTTCAGTAGGCGTTTCAGTGTGGACATGTTCTAATGTCATGTCGTTGTGAACCTAACAAAAATTGTTGATAGCCTTTTGTGTTGTCAGGGAGGAAGACTGTCCTCTGCCTTTCACAGTTCTTCTAGCTGGACTTGGCATCAAATTGACATGAGACGGATTAAGAGGAGAAAATCAAATTTAACAGGTGTACGTATGAGGAATCCATACAGACATCGAATTCTAAAGACAATGAGGCAACATGAAGTTTATATGAGCTAAGGAGAGGGGTAGGGTCTGAGGAGACAAAAAGTAGGAAGGCCACTAGCAGGAAGGTGAAAGGAGATGTTTTGGAAAAAGTTTGCTCTATTATACAGGTAAGTTTCTTAGGTAAATGGGAGTTTCTGTTAATAGCTCCCTTTCTGGTACGGGCTCTTCTTTCCAATGTATATCCAGGCAGTTGAGAATCAGGAAGAGGGCTTTTCCTCCATCTGCTGTGTTCAGATTATATTTAACTCAAAATAGTGTTCATGCCAAGGAGACCCACCTTGGGGCAGCCTGCCCTTGTCCAGTACAGTGTCATCTAATATCCAGTACTTATCCAAATTTCCCTGATTGTTACAAAAAAAACTTTAAAATAGCTGGTTTGTTCATGTTGGGATCCGAACAAAATCCAAACAAACATGCAGCAGCTGATGTTTATGTCACATTAGTCGCATTTAATCACAAAAATCCCTTTCCCCACATTTTTCATACCATTGACTTGTTGAAGAAACCATCACCCTAGTTTTAAGCCAGGTTTTAGTGGGATTTTCCATATTTGTCACCGAAGTAGTCTTACTAATCCAAGGGGAGAAATCTAAGGAGTGAAGAAATAGTGTCAAGAAGACAGGGGATTGAGCAGATAGAAGGGAAAAGGAAAAGGGAAGAGTTCGAAGTGATTCTTAGATTTCTGCCAGTGGCAACTACTGGGGTAGGAAAACACATATAGAAAAGAAAGAAAGAAAGAAAGAAAGAATGAATGAATTAGACTCTGTGCACACCAAGACTGAGAAAGCAGATGGGAGGAAGGGAGAGAAGGAGGAAACTACAAATAAAAAGCCAGAAAGGTAGAAGAGGTAGAAATCAGGAGAGAGTGGGGTCATGGAAACCAAGGAAATTTCAAAAAGGATGAAACAGTGGAAAATGCCAGATACCTGTAGGTAAACCAAGTAAGATGAGGGTCTAATGTGCCCATTGAATTTGACAAGTAGGTATGACATAGGCAGGCCAGGCCCGAGGACCCAGAAGGGGTCCCATAGGACCAGCCAAGGGGGTCCTTGGCTTCACGTAGGATAGAAATCAAACATCAGCTGGAAGGAAGTGAGAGCATTTCTTTATTGAAGATAGAGAAAGAATGCAGATACAGACAGAGCATCTGGGAAATTGGGAAAGGAAAGGAGAGTGAGTCTCTCCTTTGCTTGGGGTCTGCAGGGTTTTTTGAGAATTGTGGTCTCATGTACGTGTCCTCTCAGGCAACCAGGAACAAAGACAAAGACAAGTATCTAGGCATCCTCTGTAAGTCATTTATGTCCTGCAGCCGGTGGTGATCTTGTCAGGTATCTGGAGTCAGGGGTCTGGAAAACACACATGACAGTCTTAAAGTGACCTGGTCGCTCCTCAGATGTTATCTACTGTGCTGGAAGCTTCCAAAGAAATCATGAACTCTTTGACCCTTACAAAGAGGACATACCTATTATAAGGCATGTGGGGGGGGGGGGGTGCAGGTCCCAGCAAAAAAAAAAAAAAAAAAAAAAGGCAGGAAAATGAACAAAAAAGCAATTCTTCATGGAGTCCCCTTAGTTTCCCTATCTCAGGTGCTCACTTGTGACCAGAGCAAAAATAGTTTCATCCATCACCTCCCATCACACACTCTAGAATATTCTAAAAAATATTCTTCCAAAAAAAAAGTATGAGTTGAGCAATGTGGAATCCTATTCCCCTGTGCACTGATATCAGATAGTTTACATAGCACAAAGAGAAGGCAAAAAAACGAGTTAATTTGGATTTTATCACCCATCAGATGATTAGTTTTTTAAAATGACTATTGCTCACTCCATGATGGCTTGGATAATTGCTACAAAGTTCATCCCTTGGAACTTAAGTAGGAAGACAGTGAAATACTCTGCCTTCTTCCCCGTAATAAAATTCACTGAACTACCTAAGGCAAAGAAATACAGCTGAGGCGTGGTTTCAGGACTGTATTTCTAATCTGATAGGAGATTTTAAAAACAAAGAAAGAAGCCTCCAGGAAGTCACTAGGGGATAAGCCAAACAAAAATGCATTTTCAGTTTTTCGCTTCAACACGTATTTTCAGTTGACTGACTGCCAGTAGCTAGAAAGCTGGTTCTGGCCTATGTCAAAGGCAGTGAAGTAAGTGCCCTTCATGGAGGTGTCCACTCATGGAAAATGGGAATCTACATCATGTAGGCTCGTCTAATGGTCACCCAGAGCAGCTTCTGCTGTTCAGGTGCCAGCTAGAGATAATCCCATGAAAGAAAAGCTGGCACCCGTACGCACATGTTATTTTCTGGAGCCAATTTACATTTTGTGCTTTTGTCTTTCTGAGCCAGAACAGCATAAACAATGCCAAACCCGGTTTTCTGATTATTTTCAGGCTGATTGAATCTGGCACATGACATGGTTTTATCTAATTAACCCACATGTGGTACAAAACAAAACAAATTTGAAATGGAAAGCTCTTTCTGCTTTTATGGAAAGACGGAGGTGAATATATAATTATTTTGTCCTTGTCTCTCAGCCAGATTTATAGTTGAGAGAGGAGGTCTTTTTCTACCAGATAGCAAAACAAGTTCTTTGTATTACCTGACTATTATAATTAGAATTTATTATGTTTGACATGTTCCCGAATCTGGCCCTTCCTTTTTCTCTCTCTGTTCCAAAAGGAGAAGAAATGTGTGGAAGACGTGTTCCTAATTGTGGTATAATAAGAAATATAGTTGATCTTTGCCCCTGGTTCCTGTCACAGATCTCCTAAAACCCTCAGAATTGCTTCAGCAATACAGAGGAGCATCCCTTGCTATCCAAACTAAGCTGCTTTGGAGCGGCCAGAGTTTATGCTAATGAGTGGCTTAGGGTGGGGTCCCTGGATAGCCTCAGGATAAGGGGGGTCACAAAAACCAAGTAATTAGAAGGTTGCAAATTTCAGCCCCACCCACCAACCCAACCCACCAAGGAGGAAGGGGCTGGAGGCTGCACCTTAGGCTGTTAAAAAGTGCTGAACTAGGAGATTTGATGAGCTTCCAGGTCGGTGAACTCAGGAGCATCCTGCACCCCAGTTCTAAGGGGATAGAAACTCCTGTGCTTGGCACTCTTCTGGACTTTATCTTATGCACCTCTTTATCTGGCTGCTCATCTGTATCCTCTATAACATCCTTTAGAGGAAACTGGTTAACAAAAGTAAATGTTTCTCTGAGTTCTGTGACTTACTCTAGTAAATTAATCAAACCCAAGCAGGCAGTCTTAGGAACCTCCAAATTCTAGCCAGTCTATCAGAAGCACAGGTTACAACCTGGACTTGTATTTGGCATCTGAAGTGAGACTGAGGTTGCAATTTTGTGGGTCTGAGCCCTTGGCCTATGAGAGGTACAGATACGAAAAAGGGAAGATCAGAAAAACCCTGTGGTATTCAGTCAGAATCAGTGTAAATTCCGTTTTATATTTATCTCATAGTCTATCTGTATAAGTTTCTATTGCTACTATAAAATTACCACAAATTCAGTGACTTAAAACAACACTCATTTATTAATTGGCTCTTAGTTCTATAGGTCAGAAATCCAAGGGAGTTCAGTTGGGTTCTATGTTCAAGGTCTCACAAGACTAACATCAAGGTGTCCGTCAGGCTAGGCTTTTATCTGGAGGCTCTGGGAAAGAATCTGCTTTGGTCAGGTTGTTGACAGAATTTAGTTCCTTGTGGTTGTAGGACTGAGGTCCCTGTTTCTTTCTGGCTGTCAGACAGGGCCATTTTCAGCCACTGGAGGTCACCTGCATTCTTCAACATATTGTCCCTTCATCTTTATCTTTA
Organism: Prionailurus bengalensis; assembly: GCF_016509475.1. NCBI lineage: Eukaryota > Metazoa > Chordata > Mammalia > Carnivora > Felidae > Prionailurus > Prionailurus bengalensis. The sequence continues at coordinate 27,740,691 of NC_057343.1, forward strand.
AGCCAGCAACATTATGTCAAACCTTCTTGTGCTTCACATCTTTGACTTCTCTTCTGCTTCCAGCTGAAGAAAACTCTCTACTTTTAAAGAACTCACCTGAATAGGCAAGACTTACCTACCTGAAGCATCTGATTTGGCGCTTGAATGATATCTGCAAAACCACTTAAGAGCAGTACCTACATTAATGTTTGATTGAATAAATGAGAGACAAGAATCTTAGGGAAGCTATCTTTAGAATTCTTTTTTTCCCCATATTGTTATGGGAATCATGGGAATTAATCCCAATGGATTAAAATATCTGTATGGATGGATATGGAAGAGTGTGTGTGTGTGTGTGTGTGTGTGAGTGTGTGTATTTCCTATGCATGTCTTTGGAAAGAGCTTGGAAACAATGATACCCCAGTAAAAATATATGCACCTTGCACTCAAATGGTTTCTAAATATCATTCCTTACTAAATGGAGAGAGGGTTTCTTGGATAATTGTATGGTTGAAGCAGGAAAAGTACAAGATAAGCCTGGAACATCTTGTAACAGAAAGTAAGGAAGTACTCAAAAAATGATGGGGACAGGTCAAAAGTATCAGGAGCCAGCATGAAGGGATTTCTCATTGGCCAAATGTGGCAATCTAAATAAATAATGATAATAATGGATTATAACCCATTGAATAAAATAGATACCCATGAGTCCTTATTTGTATAAATGGATATATAAGGGAAAAGAGAAAACTCTTCCTTAAAGCAGAATGTCACCTAATAAGTGTTGAAGAGATGATGGAGCCAGAGATTAATTTTGCGATCACAAATGACTCAGGAAAAAAATATCAGGGAATGTTAAAACCAGTGTGTAAAAGTCTGATGAGGAAAGGGATATTTACATAGTCTCAGAGTATCTTCCCACAAATGACAGACCAGTTGCTTATTAATTATTCATTAAGTATACAATGGAGAAATTGAACATGTACTATTTTCAACAAATGATAATAGCATGACCAATTTTGGAATAAACTGCCATAATACATTTCCCAATCTGATGTACTGAGGAAAAAAGACAACCTCTGTTGTATTTCTGCCAAAATGCATAGCTTTATTGGAATCTTGAGGAACCATCAGACAAACCTTTGCAAAGAACACTGCAGAATTACTGGCCTGTACTCTTCAAAAAATGTCAAGGTCACTAGCAACAAGGAAAAAATCGGGAACAGGTCTAGCTTGAAAGAGATAAGAGTCACGACAGCTAGATTGTTCTAGACTGGATCTTTGATCACGAACAAAGGGGGCATGGGGAAAAAGTTTGCTCTTTGTTTGCTTAGCTATGAAGGATTTTTTGAGGCAAGTGGTAAAATTTAAGTGGCATATGTGGCCTAGATGGTAGTATGGTATCGATGTTAATTTCATGATTTTTATGTGTATACTATGGTTATGTCGAAGAGTGTCTCCATTTTTAGGAAATGCATGCTCAAGTATTTACGTGTAATGGGGCTGTGTGTTGCTGAAGGTTGAATTGCGATCCCCCAAAGAGATAATGTTGAAGATCTAACCCTATCCCTGTGAATGTGTCCTCATTTGGAAATGGGATCTTTGCAGATATAATCAAGGTAAACTTGAAGGCATACTGGTTAGGGTGGGTCCTAAATACAATGACTGGTGTCCTTATAAGGAGAGAGAGATTTAGAGGCACATGGACACACAAGGAAGGCCATGTGATGGCAGAGGCAGAGATAGGAGTGATACAGCTATAAGTCAAGGATTTCCAACAAATACCAGAAGCTAGAAGGCAAACACAGAACACATTGTCCCTCAGAGTATCCAGAAGGAACCAACCCTGTCAACACCTTGATTCCAAGCTTCCAGCCTCCAGAAATGTAAGAGAATACGTTTCTGTTGCTTCAAGCCACCCAGTTTATGGTACTTTTGTTACAACAGCCCTAGGAAACTAAGATAAATCAAATCACTTGCTTGCTATTAACAGCAGCATCTTATGTATATGATTTTCTGAACTTGAATATTTAAGGGGAACTGAAAGAGCTATACAATAATGTATTTCCATGTACATGTAAAAATATTTGTTCTTTCTCTATGCACATATCTTTAATCCACATACCAATGGAAGTCTTGCAAGTGATGTCACTGTGTCTGCTGTGGTCAGAATATGTGTGTTAGGGTTGAAATCCTAACCCCCAAAGTTGATGGCATTAGTGGGTAGGCCTTTAGAAAGGCAGTTAGGTCATGTAGGTGGAACCCTCATGAAGGGGCTTAGTGCTTTTATAACAGAGATTGACAGAGCTTTCTCCACTCCTTTTGCTATGTGAAGATACAAAACAACAAGTCTTACCCAGAAGGCCCTCACCTGACCATGCTGGCACTTTGCTCTTGGACTTCCAGGCTCTGGAACTGTAAGCAGTACATTTCTGTCTATAAGCCACCCAGCCTGCGGTATTTTGTTCTAGTAGGCCCAAACGGACTATGACAGTATCTTTTAATTTTTATTTTCTTACTGGATAGTATCTCCTTTAAAATGCCCAATACGATGAAGCAGAGTAAGATAGTGCAGAGGGTAGTAGAGAATTAAAGGAATTCGATTTGAAGCCTACTTTGGGAACTGACGTAACACAGGTAAAAATGCCTAACCATGTCTGACACACAGCAGTATGTACCCAGTAAATGTATATGTAAATATGTGCCCGCGCACACACACACACACACGTGTGTGTGTGTGTGTGTGTGTGTGTGTAAGAATTCTTATGCAATAGTTCTGAATTGCTTGCTTGAAATTAAAGATCAAGAAACTAACATTCTTCACAGGTTGTGTCAGGGTAAATAATGAGATAATAAATGGAAAATTTCTTTTTAACCTTGAACCTCTCCTGCAGAGAACATTTCCATTATCTGTAAAAATGCTACCATCACACTACTGCATGCTTACGATACTATTTATAGATCCAGGTTATTGGGTATGCCATTGTTAACTTGTTAAGTAATAACTATAAAAAACAAAAACCTTTATGATTTCCAGTGTGGAAGGATCACATTTGGCCCTGAAGTCATGTAAAAGCAAATGGGGAAGCGTGGTTTTACACAGAGGGAAACAGGTTCAGAGAGTCGCATAATTCGCTCAAGGTCATGCCGCTTTTAAGAAGAGACAACATGGGGAACTTTTCTTGTTTAAAATTCCTAAAGTGCCCGTGTCAGTCATCTCTTTGGAACACATCCTAGCCAGAAGTAAACACCTGGTTTGAAGCACAGATTGTTGATGGTACCAGAGAACGAATCCACCTATTACTATCATAACAGAATACTTTTGTTTGCTTCATTTATTTTCCCAGCGGGTTGAACATTCCTCTTGGCATATTCCGTAACTCAGGAGCATGTTTTTTTAAAATTTTTTTAATGTTTTCTAATTTATTTTTGAGACAGAGAGAGACAGAGCATGAGCAGCGGAGGGGCAGAGAGAGAGGGAGACACAGAATCTGAAGCAGGCTCCAGGCTCTGAGCTGTCAGCACAGAGCCCAACGCGGGGCTAGAACTCATGAACTGCGAGATCATGATCTGAGCCGAAGTCGGTCGCTTAACCGACTGAGCCACCCAGGCTCCCCTTTTTAATTTTGTTTTAATTTTTTTTGTTTTTTTTGTTTTTTTTTTTTTTGAGACAGAGAGAGACAGAGCATGAGCAGGGGAGGGGCAGAGAGAGAGAGGAGCATGTTTTTTTTCTTGGATTAAATACACCCCCTAAAAGGGAATAACAGCATGATGATGCAAGGCCATTTGCGTCTGAAAAGCATTGCTGACAAACACAACTAGGAAATACAAAACATTGGTTTTTTGTTAGGGTCCCGACTTCGTGTTTTGTGGCAGCCTCTGTGTGAGTATGTGAGGTTTTGAGACCAAATCTACTGGGTTGTTTTAATCTACCTTGAGCAGTAAAGAACCCCTATCTAGTACTGACAGAGTACGAACTGTGCCACTTCCCGCACATTTTTCTTGTTCTTCCTACTTTACAGCCGTGAGAAGTTATTGAATGCACAAGGGAGTATGGCTGATGTGGGCTTGCTTTTCAAAATACTTTTATTTCTATAACACTGTGCCACAAAACTCACGTCATCAAGCTGACGTCCCCATATTCCAGCCACAAGAACAGTGTGAGCTTCTCAGGGTCAGCTGCACGGGGGGCCAAGCAGAACCCACAGAATCTCTGACAAACAGATTTCCCAGATGTGTGTTCAGAAGGAGTTTTGAAAGCACTGTCGAACCAGAAATTTCTTACATCGATAAACAATGTTTATATCCTTACCTTTTCCACATTCTCCTAAAAAGTGTCAGGTATTCCATTCACGGAACAGCCTGTGTTTTAGAACACTCTGTGTGCATATTTTGTTGTCCTTTGTTCACAGGCCAGCCGATGAGTCTGCTCTATGTGGTACAACACCTACTCTATCACAAACCTCAAAAAAAAAAAACAAACCCGAATTGTTGTTCTGCGAGCAGCCAGCACTTAGTCTAGGCCTAATGTTCTGAGAAATGACCTACGGGAAGCAATACAAAATATAAGTTCAAGACTTCTCCCTATATATATTTTTTTTTTCAGTCTTCTAAGCTGTTGTTTTGTTACAGTTTAGTAACCTCTCTGTAATGTCCTTCTGGACAAAAAGCAAGCCAAGAGCTGCTCCTAAAGGAGCTGATAAGGATGCCTTATGAACTGTAGTGTTGTTTTTCATCCACAGTGCTGATTCTCAACCGTGGCTGTACATGGGAATCCCTGGCAAGTATGTAAAACCCCCAGTGTCCATGCAGTACCCCAGACCAATGAAATTGGAAATCTGGGGTGGGACCCAAGCCTCAGTGATTCTAAAGCTCTCCAAGTGATTCCAAAGTATAGCCAACATTGAGAACCACTGAGCTAGAATATAAAGAGTTGGTTCACCAACTGCAGTGTTGGTCAACAGCTTTTCCACCTTGTCTATGATTGTGTTCCTGATCGGACTTGAGTTTCGGAGGTTCGGGTATGTCTGTTTGTTCTTACACTCTCAGTGTTCACCCCACACCACCAAAACATTGGCCTGACTCGCTAATGCCCACTCCTGGGTACCTATACATTCTTACTAACTCATGGGCCTAGATCTGGAGTAAGCAGGGAGAGAATTCTAGTTCTCCTTCGATATTGATGTTTCTCTTCCATAGTGATAAAATTCCTTCTATAATTTAAAACTAGGGAAAAGGACACCCAAATTCTCTTTTCTGTTTAAACTCACTTTCTAGGTAGTCTCATCCAACCACTTGACTTTAAAAACACTTCATAAGCTAATGAGTTCCAAACTTGCATCTTCAGTCTGGACATCTTCCTTGAACCCACACTTGAACTTCAACAGCTTACTCTACTTGGATGTCTAATAGGCTCTTAAAACTCGACATGTCCAAACGTGAGCTCATGACAATACCCTTCCTCACCACCAATACCAGAAACACCCGTCTCACAGCCTTCCCTAACTTCATTGATGGTAACTCTATCTTCTAAGGCTGAAAACCTACATATCATCCTTGACTCTTTTTCTACAAGTCAAATCCAATCTGTTTCTGTTCATCCTACACTTAAAATCCTGTTCATTATACTTTTAAAATATATCAAGAATCTAGGCATTTCTCACCACCTCTACTGTGTGTGTGTGTGTGTGTGTGTGTGTGCACGTGTGCACATGTGCATGGTACAAGCCAACATCATTTCTCATCTGGATTATTGCACCTGCCTCTCAACTTGCCTCCCTGATTCTACTCTTGCTTTCCTTCCTGTCTATTCTCAAAATATCGGTGAGAGTGACCTTGTTAAAACATGCTATATCATGTTACTCCCCTGCACCAAATCCTCCAAATGCTTCCCATTTCACGCAGAGTAAAAGCCAAAAGCTTTACTATGACTTAAAGGACCCTATATGGTCTGGCCCCATATTAGGCTTTTATCCTCATTTCCTAGTGCTCTCTCCTTTTGCTCACATCAAACTTTTTGTTGTTTATCAAAGACAGACATTCTCTCACTTCAGGATATTTGACTATATTCCATTTGCTCAAGGCTGAAATTCAGCTGGGTTTCAACATGGGGCCCTAGGGAATGTTTTTGAACTGTATTAGCTTTTATTGGGTGGGACATATGCTGTGATTGGTCAGTACCTGTGTCATATTGGTTGTTCAATGTTTTGAGTATCAACACGCTCTTCCTGTACCCTTGAATCCCTGAGATCCCTATTGAGAGGTCACAAGAAGATATTCCCTGGCCACCCTATCTAAAATTTCATACAGATTTTACTTCCCATTCAATTTCCACTTTAATTTTTCTCCTTGTACTTATATTCGTTGTCCATTGCTGCATCATGTATTACCCCCAACATATAGTGGCTTAAAAAAAAACATTCAGTATGTGTTTCCCCCAACAGTTTCTGGAAGGCAGAAATTCAGGAGCAGCTTGGCTGTGTGGTTCTTGTTCACGTTGCACCAAGATGTCAGCTAGAGTTAGGGTCATCTTGATAGGGGCTGGAGGTTACACCAAATGGTCGTCTTCAAAGTTGGAGGAAACTACTTAAGGGCAAGAATAGCAGAACACAAGAATCATTAGGGGCCACCTTGGAGACCAGCTACCACAATACGACCACTGGTCCCCACAGGTTCACATGCAAGTTATCCTCATCTCCTCCCAAGACCCCCTCCCCCCAAGTCTCATGCCATTACAGCATCAGCTCAAAATCTAGACTCTTGTTATCTAAAGCAAGTCTGGTGCAGATGAGACTCCACACATGTAGTTCTTGTGTAGCTCATCCAGTATGGTTTCTCTTGACCTGAGACCTGTGAAGTAAAGGGTCAAGTTATCTCCTTCCAACGTATTCCACATAAAATGGTAGGATGTGCATAGGATAACCAGTATAGGTGTTTATTCAAAGGGGGAAAGTGGGAGGAAGTTGGTGCCATTGGGCTATAGCGATTCAAAAATCCAGCAAGATAGGGGTTGGTACTTCCTTGATTAGGACTCAAGGCATGAGAATAATTGTTTGTGGCATTTGGCTACACACTGTGGGCTTTAAGTTCTGCCCTTTGAGTTATGTTTCCTTTTCCATGAAAAGCAACCCATGTATGTGGTTGCTGGTGTTCCCCGCCTGATCTCTGTCATAATGAGACTTTTCATTTCATCATGAATCTGTCCCTTTCAGTCCAAACTGGTGGTATTTCTGAAAATAGAATTGTCTTAAAAAGTCTGAGGGGTTTTTTATAAATCTTACTTGGGCTTATCCCATTGGACAAAAACCATATCTTGTCTTCTATCTTCTTTGGTCTTCTGCCAGACTATTAAAGGACAACATTCTTAAGCTTCTGAAAGTTTTATTCTTTGACTGAATGGTTCCTTGAGATATTTATTTCCTTGGATTGTTCTGATGTCTTAACAAAGGAATTAATAGCCACTCTCGCATTTTCCACTTTAAATCAGGCTTTCATGATGGTTCTCTGATTTGATCTCTTCCTGGAGCCAATTCTTAACCTTAGCATAGTTTGCCATTTACAGAGGTTGAGAACTACCAAAATCAGCAATTCCTAGCTCCTTTTTGGGCAATAACCTTTCATTTAGGCTATCTCTATCTTCCCACATCTTACTATAAGCAGCAAGAAAGAATCAGGCAGCGGGGCGCCTGGGTGGCGCAGTCGGTTAAGCGTCCGACTTCAGCCAGGTCACGATCTCGCGGTCTGTGAGTTCGAGCCCCGCGTCGGGCTCTGGGCTGATGGCTCAGAGCCTGGAGCCTGTTTCTGATTCTGTGTCTCCCTCTCTCTCTGCCCCTCCCCCGTTCATGCTCTGTCTCTCTCTGTCCCAAAAATAAATAAACGTTAAAAAAAAAAAAATTAAAAAAAAAAAAAAAAAGAATGAATCAGGCAGGACCTTCCACACTCTGCCTGACTATCTCCTTACCCAGCTCACTTAGGTCATTAGGTACCTTTGCTTCCCACGTCACCACAGGTAACGGTGCTGCTATCTAACACCAAATATCAGGGACCCCTTCTATAATGTTCCTAAACTTGTGCCAGCATTGTCCTCAAAGACTTTCCAGCTTCTGCCCTCAGACCAGTTCTGAAGCCAAGCCCATGTTTTCATTTTAGACTGCACCAAACTTCCAGGTGCTATAATCTATAAGTTGTTTCCTGCTGCATTACAGTTTATCCCAAATTTGGGGTAGGAAGTGAGAATCACTGGAGGCCGGCTTGAAATCTGATTACCTCAGTATTTAACAGTATCTAACACATTACATATTTTACTTACTTGCTTTGTGAGTTGCCCATCTAGAATGAAAGAATGTGGCAGAGGGATTTTTTTTTTAATGTTTATCTATTTTAGAGACAGAGAGAGACAGAGCATGAGCAGGGGAGGGGCAGAGAGAGAGGGAGACACAGAATCGGAAGCAGGCTCCAGGCTCTGAGCTGTCAGCACAGAGCCCAACGCGGGGCCAGAACTCACAAACTGCGAGATCATGACATGAACCAAAGTTGGACACCTAACCAACTGAGCCACGCAGGTGCCCTGAGGGATTTTTGTTGGGTTTATCCACTACTGTAGCCTCAGTGTCTGGTTTATACTAGATACTCAAGAAATGTGTGTTAGGTGACTAAAGTAAGACTACACTTCCTGGCCTTTCTTGTAACTAGGTGTAGCTGTGCAACTAAATTTGACCAGTGAAGTGTGAGCAAAAGTGATGAGTACAATCTCTGGGTTGTACACCTAGAGGTAAACTCGCCCTGCAGTTTCCCTTTCTCCCTCCTCACTGGCTGGATTATTTATGCATTTGATGTAGATAAGGGAAGCACCCCAGAGAAGACAGAGCAACACAATAGAAGCCTGGACCCTTGACACCATAGTAAGTAACACCATCACTGTGCCAGCCCTGGCCTGCGTGTGCAGAGACTAGCACCTAAGAGACAATTTCTAAGCTGCTAAATCACAGTTATTTTGAGTCTCGACTATTGTGGCTGAACCTGTAGTTTAATCTAGGTGACGTGAGTGAGAGGGGCTGGATAGAAACACCATCACGCCTGAAAAGAGCTTGAGGAAGTTAGAGAAATGGCCAACTAGCCCTTTAGGATGACGACTATAGAACTTCTCATATGTAGTATTACACTGTAGGAATATACCACCGTTTATTCGTCGGTTATCTTGTCTTTGCCTTATTTCGCGTAGTTTTCTGGTTTTGTTAAGATATAATTGATATCCGCCGCTGTATAAGTTCAAAGTATACAGCAGGATGGTTTGATTTACAATCCATCTACTATTGATAGGTATGTAAATAGTTTCTGTTTTAAACTCTGATGAATCATGCTTGTACTGGACTTGGTGAGCACGTGAACAGTGGAATGTCTAGGTATGAAAATACTCGGCCTTAGAAGGTTCTGCCAATTTTCCAAAAAGGCACTAATTTACCAGTCCTCTAGTGGAGCACGAGAATTTCAGTTTCCCATCCTGACGCACGGTAGCTTTTTTTTTTCATTTTAGTAATTCTGTTGAGTGTATAGAGGTATCTCATTGTAATTGTAGTTTGCATTTCCATATATTTACTAGCCATTTGGCTGTCTTCTTTTTTTTGAAGTTTATTTACTTATTTTGAGGAGGGGGGAGGGGCAGAGAGAGAAAGAGAGAGAGAGAATTCCAAGTAGGCTCTGTGCTGTCAGTGTGGAGCCCAACGTGGGGCTTGAACCCATGAACCCAGAGATCATGACCTGAACCAAAACCAAGAGTTGGAGTCTTAACTGACTGAGCCACCCAGGTGCTCCTGCAAATTTAAATAGTATTGATCACTGTATTTATTGAGGATACCATGTTGGATACATGGTACTGAGCACTTTATGCTTACCTAACAGGTATGACAACTATCTTCAGTAGGTTTAGAACTCATTCCATTCTATAGTTGAAAAAACTGAAGCCCTGAGATGTTCAGTGGTTCACCCAAAGTCTCTCGTGTTATAAGTAGTGGAGACAAGATCTAAACACAGGTCGATCTGACAAAGCCTGAAGCGTGCATGCTGAACCCTTGTTGAATAACACGGGATTCACTCCCTTTCTTCAGACTGCATGAAACTTCATTATTGTAACCATTTTCATCACCCTCCCTTTGTTTTACTGGAGCCCCAAAAGAGAAGCCATATAGTTGGGAGGCTGCTGAGGACTACTCAGGAGAGTCTTGAACTCTAGCCGCTGTGGTATGCCTGCAGGGAATTCCTACCCCACATCGCACTCTTGGAAGCCTGCAAGGCCAAGGGAATTTCTAACATGACTCCTTTCTACAAGTAAAGCAAAATAGGAGGATCCTAAGTTTTATCCATAGAAATGGAACTCTTGTTGGCTGCCAGAAGATATTAGGGATGGACTACTGCCCCAGAATGTCTACAGAGTGCTCAGGGCCTTCCAGTTATGCCAACGGAATTCCAGCTTCACTGGGCACTGTACTCCTGTGACAGGCGTTTATATATTGGTAGGTAACACTATATACTGCTTTATTTCTATTCTGAAAGGGATTTCAAGATAAAACACACTGAGGATATAGCCCTATGATGTTTTAGCAATTGAAAGCTGGGAGCTGGTAGTACCAAAGTTAAGGACTCTTTGAGGACAAATTTAAGTATTATTGGAAACATATAAAGTGCTTGCATGGACAGCTCAAAAAAAGCCACAACACGATCTTCCATTTATATGGCATCAAGGTGCAATTTACGAACCACTTCCACAAATGTTATCTCATTTGGCCTTCACAAACCCCCGAAGGTAGATTGGACAGCTGGTCTTATTATGATTAATATTTCATCTTACAAATGAAGCAACCAAAGCTCAGAGAGTTTCAGTGTTTGCCCGAGGTCACAGAATTCTTAAATGGCTCTGCCGGGTCTCAAGTTCAGGTCTTTCTGCCCTTTGCCCCTATGCCATACTCTCTGTTACATACCTGGCTATACTTACAAAGGATGTGAATACCCACAGGAGTTGGCTTGGAGTTAAGACGTCAGGACAGTCAGAAGTTCCCTAAGAGAGGGCATTTTTGGAAAAGGCATAGTGGTGGGGTTTAAAATGGGTAGTGCTATGGAAAGTTTCTGTTTGGTTCATTTATCATGGCTAAAGAAACTCTTCAGGGGAATTTCTCTCCCATGCCACTGACAGAGTCTTCAGAACTTTCCCAGTGAAGGGAAATTTCTTTCATCCCTGTAGCCAGCAGAGGTCTGGTGACAGCTACCATACAGTGTGACAACTCAGAGATGGAAGCCATTACGCTTTCCTCAGATATGAATTTATAAACAAAGAAATGCAGCCACCTTCCGGAAGATCGCAAATATTATTAAAAGCACATTTCTCCTCATTTCCCCAAGTGACAGTATTCATTGTCATCAGAAAAACAGAGCGAACAAATGTACATCTTTCCGTTTCTACACTATGAAGCTCACTATTTTCACACAGTTAAAGAAGAGGAATTCTAACCCAAATTTAGCATGTTTTCTATTCACAAAAATTTGACATGTCGTACAAAGCACTGTCTATTGTAAAGATTATTTGACCACATAATTATAGGGATGAATGTTGGAGTGTAACGGTTTTTATTAATGTTGATTCTAATAGGTTTACAGACTTTGCCATAACCGTTCTGGGAAATAATACAAAGCTGCTCATGGGGGAAATTATAACAAATGAAAAGCATTCCAAATTCTGGATTTTGTCAAAAGATATATATTGTCACAATCATCTTCCAAAATGTAGAAAGCTCTATGTGGACTCAGAAGACCTAAATTCGGTTCTGCCACAAAGTTGTCACACAATACTGGAAGTCACTTGACTTCTCTAAGTCTCTGTTTCCTTCTGTCTAAAATGAGGTGATCTTAATCAAGGGGTTAGCATAAGAAGGTTCTGTCTGTTCCCCACTGTAGCTGCTGGGTCTGATGGAGTGAATGGTCTGTGCTTATTATTAATAAATATTTATTACCTGAACTTAAGGTGACTTATAATTGTAGCATTCCATGATTTATGGCATAAATTTAAAGAATTTCTAAAGAATGTGATATTGCCACAAATATGCTCTTATGCAAACATACACACACACACACACACACACACACAAAATGAGGAGTGCCTAGTAAAGTAGTCACTGATTCACGTAGATCCTTTGTTGGAAGAGAGAAATCAAATCTTTAACTGCTGTCCTCACCCTACTGGATTAATCTAACTTTTCACTGCAGAATCAAATTTAAGGAAGCATGATTTTTTGGAATTTTCAGAAATTAAGATTTTTCTCTTCCTTCCTTCCTTCCTTCCTCCCTCCCTCCCTCCCTCCCTCCCTCCCTCCCCCCCCCTCTTTCTTTCTTTCTTTCTTTCTTTCTTTCTTTCTTTCTTTCTTTCTTTCTTTCTTTCTTTCTTTCAGTAGGCTTCATGCCCAACACAGAGCCCAGTGTAGAGCTTGAACTCAGGACCTTGAAATCAAGACCCGAGCTGAGATCAAGAGTCCAATGCTTAACCAACTGAACCACCCAGGTACCCCTAGAAACTAAGATTTTCACTGAGACATTTTATGACAAGAAACAGCTGAGAATCTATGTCTGTATTTATTCACACTAATGAGAGAGTAATCGAAGGCAACTAATTTAAAAACCAGATATGTATCTTCATTTAGATCCTTGGAAGATAAAAGACATACTTGGATATGTTAGCATAAGCCCAAATTGGTGAAGTTTCTTTTTGATTTCATCTTATCTTTAATCTTATCCCAGCACGCTGGGCTAAAACTGCTCATTGTAGCCTTGAATTGCCATTTCCTATCAATGTCTCATTTTACAACGTTTTCCTTTGTGTATCCTTTTGAATCCTCTTTTTCTTTCCACTTTCGCTTCCCTCTTCCCCAACGAAAATATCTTTTGCTTAGATTAAACTCCTTTACCTAAGGAATGAATAAATGATTATTTCCCGGATGCAGTTACATTTTAAAAGAAAGCCATTTCCTAAGGGAATCTTTAATTGGCCAAATTTCAGGCCATTTAACAATCTCCCTAGATTTCAGGTAATCCCCCTTGTCCCTTAAAATATACAGGTAATTGTCTAGTACAATGATTCCTTGAACTTTCAAAGCCATGGAGCTCTTACTCAAACAAAACCAGGTAGCAATTCGGTAAACAGAAGAGATAAGGGCTGAGGCAGGGGTGGGGGTCCAGAATCTTCTCCACTCTCCCTATTTCTCTCCACTAGCCATTGCTACAGAGGCACACATCTCTGAGCAACCCTAGTAAAAGGCCAGCCCATATCTTCACACAAATACACAGACACATAAGGTGAAAGAATATGTGATATGCAAATAGATAACCCACTCTCAAGTATCCTAAAGGAGCCTGTAATGTCTACTGCAATAATAAACCACATTCACATTTTTTAACACTTTAGGAATGTAGCAAAATGACAAATGAACAGAATAAGCAATCTAGATTTTGCCTATTATCCTCTATTTCTATTTCATGTTTGCAACTTGGGTGTGCTACGCGGTTGGGTTTTAAAATAAATACGGTCAACCGAGTGTATTCCTTGAAGTCAGCGTTACTCGTACTAGTTCCTTTAGAAGAACTGATTTTCCTTTATTCAAACTTTGAATTGAATCCAATCACCAAAACAACTTCTTTCTTATCCTCTGAAATAAAAGTTCCAGTGGTATTTTCCCAGCAGTTGACAATTTGAAGAAAATTGCCTCCAGGAAGATCACCCAGATCCACTTTTGGGGGGACTCTGGAACTGCTTTTCTCACCCTGCAGGCACCTACAACCCGGAAGTTCCCCAATCAAAGTCTTTCACCCTTGCCAGAAACCTGTCCCTCCTCTTGGTTACTGATGAATGGTTCCGCTTTCCTCCTATACACAAAGCTAAAACCTTATAGTTACCATCAAACAGCAACCATTAAGTTACTGGGACTCTAAGCTAGGCATATTACCTAGATCAGGATTTTCCAACCTCAGGACTATTGACTTTTTGGGCAGGATGATTCTCTGTTCTGGGAGGCTGTCCAGTCCATTACAGTATATTTAGCAGCATCCCTGGCCTCTACCCACTAGATGCCAGTAGACATACCCCTCTCCCCCTTCTAGGCTTCACAAAAAATGTCTCCAGGCATCGTCAAATGTCTGCTGGAGGCAAAATCAACTGCGTTTGAGAAGCGTTGATGTGGATTGTCTCTTTATTCCTCACAGTATCCCACAAGGTACATACTGTAACTTCATTCCACATAATGCAGATCAGGAAACTGGGCCTCTAGGGAATTGAGTGACTTGTCCTTGGTCATGGGGCCGGTATGTGGCAGAGCTGGGTTTCAGAGTACTGTACAAACTGTCTCCCCATCTGTCCCATTTGCTACCTCTGGAGCTCAGGTCCCTTCTGCATCTACTTTTTGTTGTTGTTGTTGTTGTTTTTTTAATCCAACTATGTTAACCTTTCATTTGGAACGTCACGGGTTTTGTCCCCTCCTTCCTACTTCCCATGCTGTTGCCTTAGCTCAGATTTCCCACCTAGATTATAATAACTAGGCTTTGAGTTTCTCTCTCAGATTTCAGCCTCTTCGTTTTTCAATCTGTCTTTCACATTGCTGATAGAACTTTCTCAAACATATTATTACATAACTGCCCTAGGGAAAAACCTTCTGTGCCTCCCACGTTGCCCACAGCAGGGTTCTCGAACCAGCTGTGGTCCCAAACCAGCCCCATGGGTATCTCTAGGAAACTTGTTAGAAATGCAAATTCTTGGGCAAGCTGAGGGCTAGGCAGCAATGATTCTCCAGGCAGCCTTGCTCAGTAATTGATCAAACATTCAAGAAGTATTAGTTTCATAACCGGTCTGTGCAAGACATTGGGCAATGATTCGACTATGGAATGGAGATTTTTTTCCTTCCAAATTTGGACTTGCAAGACTCTGTATCTGTAGGTCTGGGGGGTGAGTCTCAGCATCCATATTTTTAGAAAGCTCCCAGACGATTCTGATGTGTAGTGGGTTGATCATGACTGTCCTAATGCTGGCTATACAAAAATGAGAGAAATCTCTTCCCTCCCATAACCTATGTGGTAGGAGACACGTAAGCAAACGCTAATGCCGCCATCATAAATAACAAGAGCTTGCTTCCCCTCTTTTGGGCTTTCTTTGGCTTTTGATTTCACTTTTGGCTTTTGATTCCACTTCACATTTCCTTCAACTTGAATGTATGTGCACAACAACGTAAAGCAAAATTTTGTTCAGATGATTTTATTTATTCACCTAATCTCTGACGTTCCAAGGTTAACCTATTGTTCAGGGTCTCAAATTTCCAGCAGTAACCTCAAATTAGGGGTTACCTATTACACAGGCCTAAAGTACCTTTGAGGGTTCTAGTCCCCTTGAGGCTACCTCCTCATCAGGCGTCCGTGGTTGACCACAGGTCTCTTCATTATTCTCTAAGGTGGCTGCGAGACCTTGAACCACCACGGGTAGGGGCGGAGCAGGCTCACTTCTCCCCGCCGCCAGGGCGGCGCAGCGAGAGCCCTCACCCGCGCTAAGGTCAGAGGGCGCCCGAGTGGAGAGCCCGAATGGGGAAGTCCTCCGGGGGCGGGCGCACCTGCCGCTGCTGGCGGGAAATCGAAACTCAAGCTGTTGAAACCGCTGCCCCTGCCCTTTCGAATCCCATCTCGAGACTCCCGAGGCGTCCCAGCCCGCGTCCCCGCCGCAGCGGCGGCCGGGCACCCGCGGACTCAGAGCTATGTTCACCCGCACTCGGGTGGTGGGCTCCGGGCTCGGCGCCCCCCCCGCTCCCCGCCCGGCCCGGGAGCCCCCCGGGCGGCCTCGGGAGCCGGGCCAGCTGCAAGGTCCCAGACCGGGTTCGCAGGCGACCCCCCAGAGCCCTTCGCAGGAGAGCCCACGGCTCGCCGGCCAGCGGTGGTAAGTACTTAACAACCCGGCTTGGGGGCGGGAGCCCAGACCTCAGACAGACTCGCGAGCACTTTCTTGATCATCGGAGTTTGAAACCACGGGGGCCCAGGAACGGGGTTTCTGAGAGAGTGCAGGCTCGTTTGCCTACCCAAAAGCTTTCAGGAATTATTACCTTATAACTTGAGTGTGCCAGTCTGCGGTTCTTTGCTAAATAACAGCTCTCGTTCCTTTCAAGAACATTGCTTCCCCGATTCTCGTGACTGGCTACAGGATTGAAAAGACGTGTGGCGAACTCGCCTGAGCTTCCTACGAACTTTACAGGTGTCTCCAGAACTCCTGCTCTTTAGCATGAATTATTGTTTTCCTTCCTGGTTTAAACCATCGATGCCCTTAAGTGGTGTCTCCGCGTCAGCTGCCGGGGCAAGGGCGGAGAGGGAATGTGTTATGGGGTAGATGCTCCAAATGCTGGCTCTGGGAGCACGCTTGCATCTCAACCAAGTTCCCAGATAAATGACCTCTTAGGACCAGAGGAGTGGGACCGGGTGAGGTCGAGAGTGGCCGCAGGGTTTCCTGTCATATAGGTAACCTTGACCTTGGTCTTTGGTTCAGAGTCTACAGTTGGTACCCTGAAAACGTTTGTTACGCCGCGTCAGTGATCCTCGCTTTCCTCCCAATGGAAGGAGCTTCTTTAACAGGATAGTATGGCTACACAGGGCTCCGGAAGTGCTGCTTCTGTGCATTGGAATCCTCTGAATAGTTTCATTTTCAGTTCCCCCCTTTCCATCAACCTGTAGTCGCACAAAAGACCTGCTGGTTGCCAAGGAACGGTGTATCACCATATGACCCGTAAACAGTAACTTTTCTTTCATCCCTTAACTTTGAAAGAAGTCATGAGTACTGGGCTTTTGATATTATTCCACTTAGGGTTGCCCTTAGATGGGGTGGGTGACCCGGGTGGTTGCAGTTAGAGATTGCCGCATTTGTCACCTTTGCGGAATGAGAGGTGTCTTGCTACGATAGAGGTTCATTAAATTCAAGTAATCTCAGTAAGCTGTAGCATTTAATGTAGCAGAGGTCATGGGCATACAGTCTCAGGTTGATGATGAACGCCCTTTACATGCCTTTTTGTTGTTAAAGAGCATCTAGTTAGATACAATCATTTATTTGCAAGCTCATATGATCTCATAAATATTAGCATTTGCATCTATCTGTTTTTTCTTTTTCTTTTTCCTTTCTTTCTTCTTTTTTTTTTTTTTTGGCTGTCAACATCCCCAGAATCTTGCTGGACCAAATTGCTCGGAAAGGGGCGGTTTTCTAATTCATTGTCCAGGCCTCAATACCTGAAGACCTCACTGCATACTATTTTGTGATTTTTAAGATTTGCCGATAGACCATTAGAGAGTACATGGGAGAGTTGGCTTTCACAGAGCTCTTTTATTTTTAAAAAATGCGAACCGGTTGCAATAAGTAGAGTGTTTTTTTTTTTAACGTTTATTTATTTTTGGGACAGAGAGAGACAGAGCATGAATGGGGGAGGGGCAGAGAGAGAGGGAGACACAGAATCAGAAGCAGGCTCCAGGCTCTGAGCCATCAGCCCAGAGCCTGACGCGGGCTCGAACTCACGGACTGTGAGATCGTGACCTGAGCTGAAGTCGGACACTTAACCGACTGAGCCACCCAGGCGCCCCAGCAATAAGTAGAGTGCTTTAGACTCATTCCCTTTTAGGTGTTCAGTAGAGGAGATCCTGTTTGGACCACTCCGAATTCTTACATCTCCATTAGTCACTTCTATTGTTTATTCTCACTTGTATCCTTTAATGCAACTGGAAAACCAAGGAAAATGGTTGAATGGTAAATAATGTCTTAGTAAAATGCACACACAAACCCTAAAAGAGGGCTTTATTCTTTTTTTTTTTTTTTTTTTTGAGCGGAATTATAGCATTTTCTGGTGGGAAGTAGAGAAAAAGGAAGGATGAAGTGCTTAATAAGCTTCATTTGTTCATTCTCAATATGCGCTATATACATGACAAAGGATTGGGATTTCACCTTGTATTGTGCACATCTTTCCATTAATTCCTTAGGGAAGTGCCAGTGAGGGCACAGGAGCATGGGCTTTGATGCCAGACTCCATGTTCTCATTCTGCCATTACTTGCTCTCTGAACTTCAGCAAGGTACTCAAGGACTTTATGCCTCAGTTTCCTCATTACTTGAAATGAGATAATACCAACCTCTGAGGGCTTCTTTATTTGTGTGTAGGTGTATGCGTAAAACAGAACTTCATGCCTGGCAGGAAGGAAATGTCCAGTAAATGTGGGATGCTGACAACCTTAAATTCATTTAACAGATGTTAATTGATCAAGTACTGTGCCGTCACCCTGAAGCGGAGTATTTGTACATTGTAAAAACACACTGGTTTAAAACACCTACTTCCATGTGGAGATGTTAAGGCAATCTCTTAATATTTTATTTTATTTTATTTTATTTTATTTTATTTTATTTTATTTTATTTTATTTTATTTTATTTTATTTTTTTCTCTTAATATTTTAAATGACTCCTGAGAACCTCCAAATAGACTCTAAGGCAAGGCTGTGTTCTTGACTATGTTTGGATTTAAATAATTATAAGTGCTAATTCATGTTGGCTTTCCCAATTATTTTTAGTTGGTGATTTTTATCTTGTCCCTAGGTATCATAAGCAATTTACACAGATTTAAAGAGAAGAAAGGCTTATATATACTTCGAATCCAAAGTAACAATTTACCTTCACTGTCCCTTTCAATATTTTGCTTTTGTAAAAAAAATTTTTTTAAATGTTTGTTTATTTTTGAGAGAGAGAGTGAGAGAGCACTAGCAGGGGAGGGTCAGAGAGAGAGAGAGAGAGAGAGAGAGAGAGAGAGAGAGAGGGAGACACAGAATCCAAAGCAGTCTCCAGGCTCTGAGTGTCGGCCCAGAGCCTGACATGGGGCTCGAACCCACAGACTACAAGATCATGACCGGGGCTAAAGTTGGATGCTTAAGCAACTGAGCCACCCAGGCGCCCCAATATTTTGCTTTTTGTAAATATCTCCCACTCACTTATATAATTTCTAGATAAGTATATGATTAAAGCATGGGTTTAATCTTATATATGAAGAAGGAGATTTTTCACCTGACTTTACCCAATTCTGGGCAATAGACTCTTGCTTGTGAAAACAACACAGGGTTCCCTCAGTTCAGGTACTTGTTTATAATCATACCCGGAAATAGTCCTTTAGCTTGATGCCATTTAAAGTAAATAAAAAGATATTCTGAAAATGAACCTATAATGTGGAATTTTGCTATACAATTTACTTTAACATCAGGTGAACTGAATTTGTATATAAATTAACATATTTGTGGCCTACTTTACGCTGAGAACTGAAGAGAGTTAAAGATAAGCAATAAAATAACATATGGAACAGTTAACATGTGAAAGTGTGTTATGTATATGAACTCAGTCCTCACAACAATCCTGTAAGAAGAGAGGATCTCTAGCTCTGGATATTTAATTACGAATTCAGGGACAAATAACTACTCAACAAGAGATAAGCCCTTATATGGCTTATAGTCTAATTGATGGGGTACACAGTTATTAGATAATTATAGGAATAACCCGATATGCACTATCAAGGGAAGCCAGGGCCTGAGTTCGTCTTGGGAGCAGGAGAAGCGTTACCAAGAAGTGATGTTTGCGCCGCAGTCTACAGGCTGGTTAGGAGGCGTGTGGTTTTTTTTCTGACATCAAACACATTATTCCAGCACCAACCAGCTTCAGTTCAATTCAGTTCTGACACTACCCAGAGTTAGTGCAGACCCCACAGGTTAGAGCTCAGTTTCACAAACCTGCCCCCGTTTCAGACACCAGCCACAAATGGGGTCCCCAGACTACCCACACTTCTGCCTGGCTGACTACAGATGTGGGGGTTTCCGTGACCTCTCTTCCCCTAGTTTTCTAGAACGAATCAGATAAATCGTGGAAACTGTTGTGCTTACGATTACAGTTTTATTATTAAGGATACAATTCCGGAACAACCAAATGGGACAGATGCAAGGGTAAGGTAGGAGGGTGGGGCATTGCACAGAACTTCCAGGCCCTGTTTAGGTGGGCCACCCTCTCCGCGCTTGGATGTGTTCACCATTCTGGGAGCTCCTCAGTCCTTACTCAAGAATTTTTATTCAGCTCCATTACACAGGCATAGTCGATTAAATCATCCTCTAATCTCATGGTTGGTTTTCCTGGCAAATCACTCCTATCCTGAAGCATTCTGGGGTCCTCTCGTTAGCATATAATCAACACTCTTATCACGTGGAATCCCAAGGATTTTTGGAGATCTGTGCCAGGAACCAGGGTTAAGGTCTAAGTATTTATCTTTTATTATACCACAGGAGTTTATGTGGCCCCTATGACAGCCAGGGAAACTTTGTGTTCAGATGTCCTTCAAAAGAACTTACTGTGGGGAGCATAGACAACTGGTAGCCCCAGCTGCCACCATCCATTATGCCCTTTGTTCTGAGAGCACTCTTATTCTGCACCCTTCCAGCCAGTGTCCGAACTTTCCAGGGTACTCATGGAAGCGTGTTCCTGGCCTATGTGGGACTTCTCTATTGGGCAGCTTTTGCCAGAAGACTCCCCACTGAACTCTCCGAGATTTTCTCAGAGCTATACAGCAGTCTGAGGCTCTTCCCGCTCAATCCCCGCCTCCCCTCTCTCCTTTCATAGGTATCAGACCTGCTCGTGTTCTTGAGGCTTTCACCGCCTACCCGCGCGCATTCCACTTTGGTCCTTCCTAAGCGTTTTCCCCCAAAACATCTCGCGTGTCTAACCCTGTCCTGATGTCTTCGAATTGGAGGACCCAAGCTGACACAGCCTCTCAGATACACCGCAGCCCTGATTACTAACTGCTTAGACTCGATGCTGTTGAAGTGCTATATAAGTATACTAGGGAAACCCACTCCTTTTTTTTATTTCCTCCCTTTGCGGTTCTAGTTCCCTCATTTCCTTACTCAAAGCTTCAATACTTTTCCCAGTTCGCTGTGCTCCAGGGAAGGAAATAAACCTGGTAACTCATACCCTTTGTCCTTTTCCCTTTGTCCTCGAAGTCTCAAGGAACAGTGAAGGGAAATAAAGGATGGCTTGATAAGACCACTTATTAATGGCCACTTCCCAATTTTTCTCTCTTTTCTCCTTAAAGAGCACTGTCAAACATTAGTATTAAGCATTTTATAGATATAGGATGGGGTATAAAGTGGAACATATAGTCATTAAGTTATAGCGTTCAATTTTTATGAGCATCACTATTGGAATAATTGTTGAGTATATTCTGAATCCTGAAATATAATGTCTTAGGGCTAAGACAGATCATCAAAAACTTATGTTCTTGACTCACCTCACTTGATTCTGAACTGGCTACATGAAATAGTCTTAAATTAAGTACAAGTTTTTACAAACGTATAAGAACTGCTTTCACTATTTCTTCTTCACCGCAATGCCCCAAATTTCTCTTCTGAATCCTCATATGACTCTGAGAAAGTAAGCTTTTGTTTATAGATGTTAAATGGCATGAAAGCATCAGGTTATTATTCCTCCCTGGGGATGGAGAGCTCCAGGCCCTTTTAGTGCTATGAAATAATAGTACATGGGAAGAGAAAAATCTATGATTGATTCCGATGAGTAATCTTCTTGACGGCTCAATATAGATGGCTATTCATTAGAGGACTATAACTCAATCTTCAGGCAAGGCTCATAAGCATTCAGAAAGTTTGTAAAACAACAGTGTTTAACTCTTAATGATAATTATATGGCTCAATGAGCTTGTTGGGTGTCTCAATGATTACTATATTCTACTAGCAAACTAATCAGTAGAACTCTGCCTATCTGACTTATTTTTGAAATGAGCTGTATGGCAAAGCATTCCAATACTGTGGTAGCTTAAAGTAAATTACTTGTGACCTAGAATAGTCAAAGTGGGCACCCCGAGAGAATAAAACCGAAATAACAATCAATAGCTTGAACTCTTATGTCTTGAACTCTTAACCATGTGCTAGACCTCGTACTATGCATGTCCTATAATTGCTTTTTCTTGATACAGTAAACACTTTGCCACTTTACAGTTGAGGAAACTGAGTCTTTGGAGATTAAATGATGTCCCGGAGTCTCATGGCTTTTTTTTTTTTTAGTAAAAGAAGCAGCACTCAAACCTGAGTCTATCTACCTAAGTCTAGATCCCGACCATGATGCGGAGCGGGAGGATGGAGTGGGAGTGCAGCTAGCTAAGCTTCCATCAATTGTCATATTTTCACATCAAGAAAATAGAAACTCTGTAGGCTAAAGGGAGTGGCATTGTACAAACGGTAATGTGACCTTTATGTACAGCTTTAAAATTATTTGGACAAAGAAGTCGTTTGCAAGAATGAAGTTTCTGTGGGGGTTCTCTTGAATCTGCTGCTTTTCTTAAATGACAGCTTGGTGGGCTTGCATTAAAATAATTCTCTTACTGTTTCTGTTTATGAGCAACCTAAACAGCATCCTGCCTTCCAGTGATCTTTCAGACTTCTGACCAAAGGCTAGTGTATGCAATGCATCTGACGTTCATGATCTGGTACAGGTGTGGGTAGGTAGGAGTTCATATATAACTGAAAAAGTCTTCACAAAACAACTCTCACCTTTCTTCTATGTGATGAACACTGACCTTTTCTACACTCATTTGTTAAAAATAAGCCCATTAAATTGGTTTCATGACCCATTAGTGGGTTACCTGTGTAGTGTGAAAATCATGGTTCTGTGCGTGGCAGAAGAGATTGCTGGAGTGGATGGAAAGGAGAGATAGTCTGGTTTGCTTAGATCCACTTTCTCTTCCTGTTTACACAGGAGGATCGAAATTATGGTTGTGTTTAGAAGGAATTTCCAACTTTTCTGCACTGGATTTCACCCCTCGGTATGGAATACATTTGGCATTCCGCCAAGTCTTGGGGCGCAATCACTTTTGCTCAAATACAATATCAAAAATGAGTGGGCATTTCTCAAAAAGTCTTTGACAGCTAAAACAGTGAAACAATAAATCAACAGGATGATGAAAGCCTGAAAATACATAATACCTGCAATGATCAGTAGACGCATGGCAGAAATGAGAAAAAAGAAACTTAGTTCAATTACACGGTAAGGTTACTTAACTCAAAGTCAGTAGAATGCTGTAAGGTTATACATATTGTTAAGGTTAATTGCGTCTATTCAGAATCTATTTGAATCTGAAACAAAAGCTTAACAGGAAAAAAAAATCATCAAAGATGAAGACTGCTTTTGAAGGGTCTGTTCTGTATCAGAGAATCAGCTAATGACGATCTTCCTTTGTTCTGTAATGTTCATAATTCCCCCCCCCCCCCAATACGAAACTTAAAAGGCAGTCTGTTAAAATCCTATAGAAAAACTAAAGACGTTTGTCATCATTAACACTCAAGGGCTAGTATTGCCCAGTGTATATTTTACTGGTGCACCAGAGAGTGGAAATCCTATGCGACCTAATCTTGTAAGCAAATCTGAGCCCCTAAATATTTCCTCATTGAAAAATTCTTTTTTTTTTTGGAATGTTTCCCCTGATTTTAAAAGTAAAGTTATATCTGCTTATTATAAGAACTCAAACATTACAAAAATAATATACAAAGTGAAAGTTCCCTGCAATTCTAACCCTTAGAAATAAACATTTCAAATGGTTTGATATGATGACATTTTAATTAATTAATTAATTAATTTTAATGTTTATTTTTGAGAGAGAGAGAGCGCATGAGTGGGGGAGGAACAGAGAGAGGAGACACAGAATCTGAAGCAGGCTCCAGGCTCTGAGCTGTCAGCACAGAGCCTGGTGCGGGGCTTGAACCCATGGACCGTGAGATCATGACCTGAGCCGAAGTCAGATGCTTAACCAATTGAGCCACCCAGGTGCCCCAAGACATATTTATTTTTAAAGTGTAGGCTGTGCTTTTTGACTCTTTAGGCCAAGTAGAAAGTCTTAGAGCCATTATGCCTTCTGATTTCTATTGCCAATAGAAGGTGACAGGCAGGAGAAGATATGTTCTCTTTCTAATCTTTATTTTAAAATGTGATTCCCCGCTAACTTACAGGCAGATTCTATTCTCACATTGATTTATTATTCAGTTGTGCAAGGAAACAGCCCTTGTTCTAACAATGGAATCTTGGATAATATCTTTTATGTAGTACTCTTCCCCCACGTTTCACCTGACTATCTAATCATGAGGAAGTCATCAATGTTTCACATTCAGATTGTGAGGCATTCTATAAATTCTATTAGACAGTTTACCTGGTGTATTAGGGTTCTCTAGAGAAACAGAACTAATAGATTACATATATGTACTATATATTATATATAGAGATTATCATTATAAATATATAATATTTATTACATATATAATATGTATTATATATGTAATATGCTTATATATTGTATATGTTTTATTAAGAGATTATTTCATATATATAAAGAAATTTATTATAAGGTTATAAGGTATTGGCTCACATAATTATGAAGGCTGAGAGGTCCCATGATCTGTCATCTGCAAGTTGGAGACCCAGGAAAGCCACTGTGTAGTTGGAAGTTCTAAAACCGAGAGAGCCATGGTGTACATTCCCCTCTAAGTGTGAAGGCCTGGGAACCAGGAGTACCAAGGGCAGGAGATCAATGTCTCAGCTCAGCCGTCAGGTTGAGATTGGTTTCCACCTTCCTCTGCCTTCCTTGTTCTGTTGAGGCCCTCAAGGGACTGGATGATGCCCCCCCCCCCCCAAAGAGGAAGGGCCATCTGCTTTACTCAGACCATGGATTCAGATGCTTACATTTTTCAGAAACACCCTCATGGACAACCCAGAAATAACGTTTAGCCAGACACGGGGGTATCCTGTTGCCAGGTCAAGTTGACACACAAAGTTAACCATCACACCTGGACTCTTCAGAATTGTTAGTCATGAAAGGAAGAAAAAAGTCAAGGAAACAGTCCTGGATTATAGGAGTCTATAGAGATTTGTCAAAAAATAGGCGTGTGTAATCCATGATTGGATCCAAGGTGTGGTGGGGGTAGGGAAGAATACTTAAAAAATTGGAACAGTTTAGAAATTTGTACAGAGACTACATAGTAATATTAATTTCCTTGGGTGTGATAGTTTTTAATGTGTAAGTAGGGGAATGTCTTTGTTCTTGAGAGACACAGGTTAAAGTATTCAGGGTTATGCATTAATGACTCTGCAGCTTGCTTTTATATTGTTTAGAAAAAATAAACATGAAGGGAGTGAAAGAAATATGGCCAAACGTGAGCAATCGGTAAATATAGGTAAATAGTATATGGGTTTTCATTTTACTAATATTTTAATTTTGCTTATAGGCTTAAAATGTAAGATACAAAAATAATTTCAGGTGATATTCTAAAGTTTTTTATGCCTCTCTCTTTTTTCCTTTATTCTTTTGGAATCTGGATAAATTAAAAGGAAGTTTGTCATGGAGCTGTATACTTAAGATTTGTGCAGTTTGCCTAAAAACATTATATCTCAATAAATAATTTAGCAAAAAACCTGGGCTCAGAACCATGCTGTCTTCTACAGAAGACTATATACTAATCTTTAACGAGAGATTTATCAACACTACTTTGTTTCATGTAGTGGTTCTTATGACTCCTAAGACATGGATGAAAGGAAAGAATCAGGAACTAGGATATAGATGTGAGTGGCAAATGCCAGAACCAGGAGGTAAAGAGACAGAAAAACTAACTCACATACATTGTTGAAGAAGATGGGGCAAAGAAATGGAATCGCAGCATATGATTCAGGACTAGGTTTTATTACATATGGTAAAAGAGGTGTCATATTACACATAGGTTATATGTAATTATTATATTACAATTACGTATAATACAATATCTCCAATTAGGTGTCTTGAGCAGAGGTGGCTTTGTCTATTTGTTTCTCGCCTATGAGAGAGGTCTGAAGGTAGCTAGCCTACGGGTGATGTAGTAAAAATAACAGGAAGCCATAATAGAACATATATTTTCTAGCATTTTCCTAAGTACTTTATGTCTGTACTCTAAGAAGTAGGTAGTGGTTAGCCCCATCTCACAGGTGAAAAAAAATAGAAAAACTTAGTAATTTGCCCAAAGTTGTAGGTAGAACGTAATGGAATTAGGGTTTCAAGCCAGGCAGTTTGGCAATAGATTACCACTAATGTGGAGGTTTTATAGTCCCAGAGCACCAGATTGCTTTTGTCTTTCTGTTCTGCCATTTTTAAAAATGTTTATCTATTTTGAGAGAGAGAGAGAGAGAGAGAGAGAGCGCGCGCGCGCACGCGCATGCACACGTGGGGGAAGGGCAGAAAGAGAGGGAGAGAATCTCAAACAGGTCTGCACTGTCCGTGCAGAGCCCTACACTGGGCTGGAACTCCCAAACTGTGAAATCATGACCGGAGCCAAAATCAAGAGTTGGATGCTTAATTGACTGAGCCACTCAGGTGCCCCTCAGTTCTACCATTTCTTTTCTTTTTTTCATTTATTTTGATAGAGATAATAGAGAGCGAGTGGGGGAGGGGCAGAGAGTGAGGGAGACAGAATCCCAGACGGGCTCTGTGCTGATGTGGGGCTCAAACTCAGGAACCGTGAGATCATGACCGGAGCTGAAGTCAAGAGTCAGATGCTTAACTAGTTGAGCCACCCAGGCGCCCCATTTCTGCCATTTCTGATGCATATCTTCCATATTCAAGTTGCCTTGTTGACCAAGATACCTGTCTGAGCACCAGCTACCACTTCAGCCTTCCAGGTAGGAGAAAGCAACAAAAAAAGCTTTTCCTCCCTGTTTCCATTTAAAGGAGCTTTCCTAGAAACCTTTCTCAATAGCTTCCCCTTACATTTCAGGTTTCCCAAACTTAATAGCATAGCTATAAAAAAGGTTGTGGACTGTAGTCTTTTAATTGGGTACTTTGTGAAGCTGAATAATACAAAGGTGCCATTTAATAAGAAGGAGGTGAAAAATCAATGGTTGGGTAGGGCCAGCATCTCTCCTAGTTTAAGAATTGAGGAGAGTCAGGCACCAGAACAGAAATTAATCATTTGATCATACTGTTTCTGGGATTTTGGAAATGCAAATGAGATAGCTAAGGAAGAAAAATTTAAATGTCCACATTCCTGTTCAAAGTATTGATTTTTGAGGACTATTGTTTATTTATTGTTTTAGAGTTTTGTTCTGGTTAATATTCTGTGCAAAGCTGTATTTTTATGCTTTGTACATGGTGCAGTATTGTTTAAAACTGTGAACAGTTGAAACACCTGACATAGTTGAGTGGCTACATTATGATGCATCCATGTTGTGAAATACTATGTAGCCATCTAATATTAAGCTTGTTACATGAATAGTTGGGAAAGCACCTACAAGTGAAAGTAAGACATAAAATTGGACTTAAGATATGTTTGCAACGGTGTAATAATATGTACAGAATATAGATAGGACTGAAATTCAGTCAAATGAAACTATATGTGATCTCTGAGGCGTCGGATTATGAGTGCCTTTTAAATACTTAAAAATATATTTTGTGATTTTCTTCTATAAGCATATGTCTTTCAAAATCAGAAATAAAAGATGAATTTTGTTTTTAAATGTTTTATGCAGAGATTTAGATAAAAATCCCTCATGCCTTGCATTTATCTCTGACCCAGGAGTCTCGTGGCTTTTGCCAGTATCTATGAAACGGTAACATGGCTAAGGTTAGCTTGTTAGGTTAAGCAAGTAGTTTGCAAGTAGGCTCAAATCAAGTCCCAGATCCAACATCTCTGTGTTCTGAAAATATGAATTCAATTTCATGCATTTTGCAAATATACCTAACAGTTGGTCCCCATCTCCACTCTCATCATTAGTTTTTGGCCTCTTAAAGATGGTGAGTCTCAATAATACTATGTTTCATATATATTCTTTGTATCTTTAGAGTGAATCCTTCTTGCTTTTCTCAAAGCCCTTATCATTTATGTCTGTATATGTATTTTAAGTGATTAAATGTGACATCTTTCAGGTCTACCCTGTATGGTTGTGCAGGTTGGTAACTACACAAACTTGTCTGGCTAAGGTAGTAATTTGGAGCTGAAATACATACCAAACCATGCACCCTAGTGTAGGGTTACCTCTACCTGAAAGAAGGAGCACTTTTTTCTCATTTGCATAAATTTTCCATATCCCACTAAACCACGAGCCTACATAGGAATGCTGGGATGGAGGGTGTGTGTGTGTGTGTGTGTGTGTGTGTGTGTGTGTGTGTGTGTGTGTATACCTTTTCGACTTTCCGTAAAGTTATTCTATGCACAAAGGTGCTGATGACCTGTGATCTCTTGCGTATCTTTTCCCTCTGGGTGTCTGTTCTGCCCTCTGGGTATCTATTCAATTGTCCACCAGAAGCTGTGGGTTCAAGAACTAACTTGCTTCACATCAGCTTCTTGGATGTGTAGACAATGTTTTGGGCTCTGCAGATTTTGAGGTCAAAGAATTCATGAGCCCTTCCTCACTGGAGTTGTGGAGTGCTGGATCAGGGTTGGTGTAACAGGTGTAGTGGTTAAGTATGATTTACTCAGCCGGATCTTGTTATTTTTTGTTTTTCTTGGGAATATGGTCTGTTTATTAAACTTTTGGAAACCTGAATGCTTCAAGTTTTGACACATGTTGGCTAAAAACAGTAAGCTTCAGATGCCTATATTGAAGGTCATATAACAAAAACCAATATGGAAAGCCATAGCAAGAAAATCCAGTGCCTTTGATTAACCAAAAATCTTTTTTTTTTTTTCAAGTTCATGCAAGGTTAAGGTTTTCTTGAACTAAGAAAACCTCAAACTAGTTTTTTGAAGAATGGTAGACTTTACATGTCTCCTATACTGCTTGAAAAGATCTGTTTGTTACTTAATCTTCTGTTTCTGAATTTTTGCTCCTATGTTTCTTTTTCAGTCAAACCAGTGTTGTTCCTAATTAGAAATTTAAATTACATCTGCTGCAGTTTGTACACACCAGGGGATATATTTATGTAATACTTTTAGCCAGCCAAGATATTTTTCATAACTTCAGCGTAAC
This sequence comes from Prionailurus bengalensis, assembly GCF_016509475.1. NCBI lineage: Eukaryota > Metazoa > Chordata > Mammalia > Carnivora > Felidae > Prionailurus > Prionailurus bengalensis. The sequence goes on from NC_057343.1 coordinate 27,769,716, forward strand.
ATTTTCATAGGGCGCTTATTGATGAGATGTTATAAAAATTGTGCAAGAATGGACACGAGAGAAGCAATTGTGTAGCTCAGGAGAGACCTTGCAAGAAAAACATTTCTTAAATATATTTTTCTTCTCTCTATTTTTTTTGTATGGTGCAGGAACACATTTTCTCTTTGTCTTCTGCTCTTCTTTATGTGTTCTCCCTCAGTATGTCTCCTGGATGTGTGCTGTTGGAAAGTGAAAATAATCTTACAAATTGTGAGATTTCATTAAATTTCAATGAGGTAATTAAGGAAACTCATTTTCAAAGATATACATTTACTTCAGTGGCTTGAATGTTGCTTAATCGGGAAATGCCCAGAATACTAAATATAGGCAGGTTGGGCTTGTCTGGATCAGCATCTTTGAGAGTCAGGCTGTTGAAAGGGAAGACATGCAGGTTAAAACAGCAGAGGCCCTTGCTGTGGGTGGAAATTAATTGGCTGAAAACATGAATAAGTTATACTTGTTATTCATGTCAAGAAAAAGGGAGGAGAGAAGGGACGGATATTTGTATCTATCAAGGCATTACTCTCTGCCACATGATAATAAAAAACCTAAAAAGCAGATCCTTAGAAGTAGGCTCCTCTTTCCATAGCAAGTCAGAGGACTAGAAGCCCAAATACTTGCCATGCTTTCTTCTGAATATTATGTTTCAGATTTGGCAATTTCAGCCGAGAAAATGTTACTGAGAAGGTTACTAAGGAATTCTCTAACATGAAACATTTATTACTGGGACCTCTCCTTGAGCCTGGGGTTATGTTAAAAGGCTTTCAAGTTAAAAGGCTTTGAATTTAGGTTTGGATAATTCTTTCCCTCTTTTCATGGCCCCACACTATGTCTGGGTACGTGTAGGCTACACAAATTGCAATAGATTGACCGCAGTTCTATTCCTAAAACTAAAGATGCTACTGTGATGTTATCAGACTTGAACATATTCAGATTAGATATTGTGGAATAAGATCTTTTACCTATAGAATGATTTTTCTTTCCAGATCTTTAACGAAATTTAAATTTTGGGCATAAGGGAGGCCCATGGGACTTGGAAAATTCTGTGAAGCTGTTCTTGGTAAAACCCTAGCAAAGAAACCCTTCTTTGGCCATTTCAGACCCTGTCTTTTAAACCTCAGCTGGCTATACTTCTCATTTCTATCCCTCTGTGACTGTCCCCCACCTTGAATTTCTACTTAATGTCCTCTTACTTTGACATTTGTTTGGATATTCTTGTATGCTCCAGAGGCTTCAGAAATTGTTCCTAACTAAAATATAAGCTCCATTAAAGTGGTTGGTCTGCTTTTTCATCTCCCTTCATTCTTCATAAACCCCTTAATGTGAGTCCATAAATAGGTGCTCAGTAAAGTAGGTTACTTTGGAAGTCTATCAAGAGGCTGGAAATGAGTGACGATCGTATCTTCTACTCTCTGTGTCAAGCTGAAGGGTTAGCTGCAAACACCCACCTAATCTAAAACAAAAGTCCTGCATTTGAGTCTGAGTACCATTGCTTAATTAACCTTGTGACCTTCGGTGTGTATCTGTATCTATATCTTTATCAATGATTTAATCCCTAAATTCCCATCAGTCTAAATGTTCAAATATAACTTGATTGATCTACAGCAGTGGTTCTCATAGTGTGGTCCCTAGATCAAGAACATCAACATTGGGGCGCCTGGGTGGCTCAGTCGGTTAAGCGTCCGACTTCGGCCCAGGTCATGATCTCGTGGTCTGTGAGTTCGAGCCCCGCGTCGGGCTCTGTGCTGACAGCTCAGAGCCTGGAACCTGCTTCAGATTCTGTGTCTCCCTCTCTCTATGACCCTCCCCCGTTCGTGCTCTGTCTCTCTCTGTCTCAAAAGTAAATGGATGTTAAAAAAAAAAAAATCAACATTACCTGGGAACTGTTAAAAATGCCAGTTCTCACCCCTCGCCCCTGCCCTCAGACCTACTGAATCAGGAACTCTGCGCTTTAACTGACCCTCCAGGTGATTCCGATGCGTGCTCAAGTTTGAGAACTGCCGATCAGTGTAGAGTCAAATCCCTGGGATGGCGAGAAGCTCTGTGCCACGATGTTGAGTAGAGTCAAATCCCTGGGATGGCGAGAAGCTCTGTGCCACGATGTGGCTAGACTTGAAGGATTGTGCAGTCATGTCACGGCGAGCATTTAAATCCAGTACCTTGCGTTTCATCTTTAAGGCTCTGTACAATGGCTCACCATTGCATCATATTCAAGTGTGTAGCCATTACCCACAGAATTGCAGCTCCCAAGCTCCTGTGAATTGAGGAGTGAAAAATCTTTCTTAGGGTGAACAAAGAATATGTAATGGACAAGAGATTAATTTTCAGTAGCAGCCTCCTCATTTTGTATTCATAACGTTGTATGCATGTGAGGCTACAAATGCAATGTCTGCTGATATATGTTAGGTAATTGGGCATCTTGCAGCCCCATTTGCATGCAAAGGTGATTGTACACTTCCCATTTACAAGTCTAAAATTAAAGCCCAGTTTGAAGCAGGCTGAAGTCTCACTGCTAGGAAAATAACAAGATAAGGAAGAAATGACTTCTGTTAATCAGCACTTTTGGCCTCTACTGTTCAATCTTTGCTAATTTGCCCTTTGAAATTGTACATTCTGTGTTGAAGAGAGAGAATTCTAAGAGTAGGGGTTTTAAAAAAAACAACCTTCACTTACAAGCTGATTGTGTGTATTCATAGCATTCCCCCTAAAATTGTACCCACACATATGCTGCAGTCTGTTGCTCTGTGAGGTATTGGTGCTCTTGTGGGGCCACATCCATCATCTCAAAGAAGAGCCTCTCTCCCCCTGCCAAACAGATTTACAGACTCGGTCTGTGGCATCATTTCATTTCAGTTCAGCCCACAGTCCTCAAGCAGGTACCCTGTGCCAGGCATTGTGCCAGAGGCTGGGTGGGTACAGATCAGTCAAGTTCCAGCCCTCAAAAGCTCACAGTATTTTAACAGCCTCCTGGAATCTCGGTGCTGTGTATATTTGGTTAAATGCCATCTTCCCAGATCCGCACCCCATGAATTAAAATGCTTCAAGGATGCTTCTCTGAGCTCCTGATTATGTTCTATCTGTGTCCCCAGGAGAAGAGGAGACCTAGTAGATCCATGCCTAGGAGAGTCAGAGCCTGGAAGCACAAGATGTGGCCACATGGCCACTCAGATGGGTCATGAAGAGAAGGTGGCTGCGTTGCAAGTGGCATGAATTTCCAGTTTGTAGGACCAAAGAATGCATGAATGTTTTCTGTACTCCCAACGTGGGTCATGATGGAAGAGAATGCCCGGCTAACGCCATCTCAAAGGGACTTGCCCCTGAGTGCCACCTGGAGGAACGGTGGATCCCTACAAAGACAGTTTACTAGAGCGAACTGTGAAGCAGTCCCTTGTCGGTCTTGATCAGTTGCTTTATATTTCCATATTTGGCCATGTGTACCTGTTTTACTTGACAACTAGATTGTAACCTCCCAGAGGACAGAGCTGGGTCTTAAGAAGATTATCTTCCACAGTACCTATTTGATGGTGACGATCATAAATACAGTATATTAGCAGCAAGAGTGTCTGGAAGTTATATGTATTCGTTTCTCATGATAATCAATTTTTTTCCTCTTTATTCCAGCACAGGCGCATATACCTTGATAACACCAAATGAAAACCGAAGAAATCAGATACAAAGGAGTATGTATATTTATTCATTTAACATTCAGAATGCTTCTCATCTTAGAGAGTAGGATTGATTTACTTTGGTTTATGGTTTTATTTTCTGGTACGAATAGACTCACCACATCTTACAGAGTTTTTTCTTTTTTTAACTTTAGCAGCTTTAATTATAGCTTTTAAAATTATTCTATTGTTAATCCTTCTAAATTAGTTTCTCTATGTTAATAGCAGAACTCATAGCACAATGGCAAATCTCAGATTTCTGTTGGACTTAAACAATTTCACATCTATTGCCAATAAATTATCTAGTTCCCATGAAATTGGGTTGACTGCAGATATTTTTACAGGACTATGAATACTTGCAGAGCAGACGAGTTATATATGAAACAGATCAGGACATAATCTGTCCCCTTCTTGATCTGTCCTGTCCCATCCCTTCTTTTTTTTTTTTTTTTAATTTTTTTTTTTCAACGTTTATTTATTTTTGGGACAGAGAGAGACAGAGCATGAACGGGGGAGGGGCAGAGAGAGAGGGAGACACAGAATCGGAAGCAGGATCCAGGCTCTGAGCAGTCAGCACAAGAGGCCAACACGGGGCGCAAACCCACAGGCCGTGAGATCGTGACCTGAGCCGAAGTCAGACGCTTAACTGACTGAGCCATCCAGGTGTCCCTCTCCTTTATTAGATCTTGATAGGAAATATAATATTGTGACTAAGAATGGACATACAGGCACAACAGGGAAGCAGGTGTCTAAATTAGAGACTTGAGTCTCCACCAGACATGTTGCACCCTGGATGGTACACCTGCATCAATGCAGAGTATGACGGTCACAGCTATGCAGAGACTGTGGGTATTGCCAGCAACTGAACCAGCGACCCAACTGAGTCCCAAAGGTTCTGGCATTTTACGAGCTTGTGATTTAAATACTTTCCAGGAATTTATGCCTTAGTGTGGTCTGGATTTGGGGTATGTTTCAGAAGTTTTTTTTTCCCCCCCTCTAATTAAAAATACTACATATGGACGTTTGAAACAATGGGGTCTAAGGTGGGGGAGATCTGGATGCGCACTGAAGAACAGAATTAGTATCTCGGGTGCCCCCTGCTGTCATGCAGAGCGTGTATTTGGGCAGTGAGCACTGCTCCACCTAGAGGAGGCTTTCCTGCCTGGTGGAATGGAGTGCAAGGGGCTGGCGCCCTCACCCCTAGTTGCGGTAAGCTTGGGGGACGTTCGAAACACAGTGCTGTGGGCATCAGAATTCTCTGGGGCTTTGTTTACTGTGTGCAAAGAGTTCTTACTGACATACGAATATTCTAGTTTTATACACACTCTCTATAGAAAATTCAAAAAGCTAATTGGATCTAGGGTTTTAAAAATGCCAGAATGAGTGGAAAAACAAAACTCCTTTATTTTAGTAAGAGGTCAGGATTTTCCAAATTTGGACTTTCAGTTCATACTCTTGGAGAGAGAGAGAGAGAGCCTCAGGGGTGGGCGCAGCGTCACCCCAAAGGGTGCCTTCCTTTCCTGGCTATTTTGTGCACTCATGCTTGCATGGAGTTAATTGCCCTCTGATGCTTGTTTCTTATGCTATCAACGGAACTGTTTTCTTTTCACATTCTAATAATTGATGATTTGACATTTCTCACCTGGCTTAGTTGCTGAGAAAGAGCTGGAAAATCTTGAGAAGTGGAAAGAACAACAGCGAGCGAAGCCTGTTACCCTGGTCCCAAGGCGCTTAGGTAAGCCAGTAAACCAGGTGCCTGGATCGGGGGAGACAGGGCCACCCAGGGATCCTGTTAGCGCCTTGCCTGCATCTGTCTTTGAACGTGCGTTATTGGTTTGGGGGTCATTGTGCTGCTTGGAATACAATGCATTTAAACTTGAAACTCTTAGGTATGCAGGTATGTTGTTTTGGATCTTCTGCGAGAAGCAAATGTATGATGCCCCAGTTATGTGGGAACAAAGTGATGGCTTAATTGCTGAATAATTTAGAGTCTCTTAGAGGATCACTTCTGAAGAAAGTACCTGGGACGCTGCATATGCCTTGTCATAGCACTCGACAGGACGGGAGTAAAAGCTATCACAAGCATATTAATCCTGGCAGTATTGAATGCTAATGGGAAAAAAAAAAAACAGATGGAGATTCAATTCTAAAACGAAGATGAGAGTGAGCTGGGGACACGGTGGTGGGTATAAAGAGAACTTCACCTGTGTTTTCATTCTACAGATAGAGACCTTTGGGCCCCCAGAGCACATGCCAGTGTGATGAATTGTGTGGGCTGCCTGTGCCTGGTGTTTGAATCATTCAACAGGGATGCCACCTAATGGGAATCATTCACATCCTTTCTTCGCTTTTCCTTTCTCCAGCAGCAGCTGGGAACTGAAAAGACTGGATACAGGGTTCCCACAGATTTCGTTAACAACAAATGCATTAGAGTCAGGGGTTACTTCCTGTCACCATAGTTTTAGGAAAGTATTTTTTCCAGGACAAAGGTAAAAATAAGCTAATTCGGAAATGATTTATTGGGTGAACGTAATGGTATTATCACTATCATTCCATTGTATTTCACAAGCGTCTAGGAGGTAAAAAAGAAAATCCTAGAATATATGAAACTTTGAGATGAGTTTGGAACAAAGCCTTCACATTCTTAGACATCTGACTTTCATTATTTCTTTTTTTAAATGTTTTTATTTATTTATTTATTTATTTATTTATTTATTTATTTATTTTAATTTTTTTTTTCAACGTTTATTTATTTTTGGGACAGAGAGAGACAGAGCATGAACGGGGGAGGGGCAGAGAGAGAGGGAGACACAGAATCGGAACAGGCTCCAGGCTCCGAGCCATCAGCCCAGAGCCCGACGCGGGGCTCGAACTCACGGACCGGGAGATCGTGACCTGGCTGAAGTCGGATGCTTAACCGACTGCGCCACCCAGGCGCCCCTGTTTTTATTTATTTTTGAGAGACAGAGCGAGCACATGCATGAGAGCATGAGTGGGGGAGGGGCAGAGGGGTGGGGGGCAGAGAATCTGAAGCAGGCTTTGTGCTAACAGCAGCAAGCCCCACGTGGGGCTTGAACTCACAAACTGTGAGATCGTGACCTGAGCTGAAGTCTGGATCTCAACTGAGCCACCTAAGAGCCCCTTTCTTTATTTGTTTTAACTCTCCACTCCTCCCCTATTCATCTGCCCTTTAAAATATTGGAATGGTTCCAGGAGATACTGACAGTGGCTGTAACATTAGATAATAGCTTCCATATTCCTCACTGTTTCTTTCCCTTTCCCCAGTTCCCCACAACAGAGACCGAAGGGCCACAACCAACTAGGCCTTATATATCTTTTGGGACTCAGAATAAATGTCTCTGTGGTGTGTTTATCAGTTCAATTACAAAAACTACAGTGAATGCAAATTGTTTTAATGCATCTTCTGTGCGAATGAATCTTTCAGAGAACTGACACTTTTAGTGACCAAAGCACCAGAGAATCATTTCAAAGGAATCTTTATAATACACATACCAAGCTTGCGTAAACACCAAGAAATCCCTAAACAGCAATTCTTAGATGATTGGCAAGCTGCAAGGATTTCTGTCCCCGAATTATTTTAGGTTTAAGAGAGAGTAGGCAAATAATCTCACTTCCATATTTTTCTCTTGAATACCTCAAGAAAGAAAACTAAGGGGTATGGATTGACAGTCACTAACTAAAATATTAGTAGTTTTAAAAACCTGGTTATTTTTTTTTTAATTTTTTTTAACATTTATTTATTTATTTTTTTCAACGTTTATTTATTTTTGGGACAGAGAGAGACAGAGCATGAACAGGGGAGGGGCAGAGAGAGAGGGAGACACAGAATCGGAAACAGGCTCCAGGCTCTGAGCCATCAGCCCAGAGCCTGACGCGGGGCTCGAACTCATGGACCACAAGATCGTGACCTGGCTGAAGTCGGAGGCTTAACTGACTGCGCCACCCAGGCGCCCCTAAAAACCTGGTTATAAAGACTATGTAATTTTCTGGTGGCAAGACCCCTGAGGATTTCCTACACTATGCTACTCAAGAATGAGGCAGTAGGGTCAGGAGAAGACAAGACAATCAAAGCAAAGCATCATCAGCCTGAGTAGGCTAAGGAACGGCCATCCTCAAGTAGGAGGAATGTTCTAGAGTATTTAAGAACGGCACTATTTAGCATGTACCTTCAGGTGTAAATTCAGTCTAAGTGAAAACGTGACTACCCACATGACTGAAAACCTTTGTAGGATTCTCCTCTCCTTTTAGGCATATGGTACCATGCTCTGTCCAGAGCATGTTTCTCTTTTAAGAAATTCCCATTCTCTAATGTCTTGTTAAGAAAACTGTTTATAGTTTTCCAGGGGCATGAAAATGTTAAAGAAACTCCTGGCGTAGACTTATCATGTATTAATTAGTCTCTGATGGCTGACATTTCAGCTTAATATTCATGTTTCACCTTTGTGACTTTTTTCCCCGTAGGTGGAAGCCAATCGGAAGCTGAAGTCAGGCAGAAACAACAACTCCAACTGATGCAATCGAAATACCAACAAAAGGTCAGAATCCGTCTCTTTTAGTTCAGTTTTGGCAAGGAATTTGAGTACTGGCACTTTCAGTCGCCATGAAATAATACATTTACCAAAAGCATAAAACCTTGAAACCAATTACAAAAGGAAACTCTCAAAATCAAAGAAGTCAGGAAGAAATGAAGAGATGACTCTCTAGACTTCTTATCCAAGCCGTACATCAGTCAGCAGGACTCTTCACAAAGGGATTTATTTTTTATAGTTCAACCCCTGCCACGTTTTGAAGGTTTTGCACCAAGAACATGGGTTTGCACAAAAGTAGTACAGAAAAGATTGAAGATGCCAGTGACTTTTTAAAAATAATGAGGCATATGAGTTTTATAATAAGGAAATATCATCTGCTGTCTCTCCTCCCCAACCTGGGTGGGTGGGGTGGGAGGACAGAGAGACAGAGACCAAGGAAGAACCATGAGAGAAATGTCACGGACAGGAGATGCAACCTGACAATTCTCTGTGATCTTAGTAGTGGGAAATGCCAGCCTATCATCATGGCGAGGTAGAACACAAACAATACTGTAATTTGTCTCTCATCATAATTTCGTGTTCCAGAGGTTCAGACTGAAAGATAGTAACTGTTTTTTGTCCTCTGTAATTTCAATACAATTTAGCTAAAAAGAGAAGAATCTGTAAGAATCAAGAAGCAAGTGGAAGAGGCCAGAATACAACAGATGAAGGCAGTTCAGAGACAGAAGGTAAGATAGTGGCAAGGATGGTGAGCTACCACTGACCGAAGGCTCCCTGTGTATGCCAGGCTGTCTTCTGCACACCGCCCATATGCAAATTCGTTCAATTCTCGAAACAGCCTTACGAGTATAGATTATTCTTATTACTTGCATTTACAAATGAGGAAACCGACACAGAGAGGGTAGGTAACTTGCCCAGGGGCTCACGGCCAGTAGATAGAAGTAGGATTCAAATACAGGCAGACTGGCCTCAGCGCTAGGTTTTTGGTTTTTTTGTTTTTTTTTTTTGTTTTTCCTGTGTTTGTTTAGTTCTTTTGAGAGAGAAGGAGAGAGGGAGACGGAGGGAGAGGGAGATGGTGAATCCCAAGCAGGCTCTGTGCTCTCGGTGCAGAGCCCGACGCACAAGCACAGCTCAAACGCAGGGAACTGTGACATCGTGACTTGAGCCGAAATCACGAGTTGGATGCTTAACCGACTGAGCCGCCCAGGTGCCCCTCAGAGCTGGAGTTCTTAGTGACCACACAATCTCACCTCCCAGGCAAGTGATCAAGTAGTGGCTGTCTACTTGACCAGAAGGCAAAGCGGTTAGTAACACCAGCAATTCACGGTGCACTGCCTTTTCCAGGGTGAGTGATAGGTGAACATGCCGCTCTTACCGGTGCAAGAAAAAGTGTGCATTTGCATTTCAGTATTAGTGACGTGATAAAGCTCACAGTGATGTGGTTAGTTTTGATAACTCTTTCTGGAGCTTGGCAAAAAATCTCTCTTAAAACATGCTTTTCGGCTACAGAAGAAGGAAGAATGTAGTGTTGTTCTACCCCCACCCTTCTTCCTCCTCCCATTCCCACAAGGTCCTAAGCTGTAGCAGGTTTTAAGTATTGGAGGTATGGGGGCGAGGGGTTGGCTCATGATACCGACCACCAAGTATGGCACCTGCTCAAGTGTAAGTCATGGAAACACACTTCCTATTCTTGCTGTCCTCCTGCCTGTCTGTCTGTGCAGCTCTTTCTCCCTCCCTCCTCCCTTTTGTTTTTTTCTTTTAAAGATTGAGTGTTGGTCAAAATTTAAGCCTGGTTACCAAGCAATGGATATTTTTTTTTTTAATTTTTTTTTCAACGTTTATTTATTTTGGGGACAGAGAGAGACAGAGCGTGAACGGGGGAGGGGCAGAGAGAGAGAGGGAGACACAGAATCGGAAACAGGCTCCAGGCTCTGAGCCATCAGCCCAGAGCCCGACGCGGGGCTCGAACTCACGGACCGCGAGATCGTGACCTGGCTGAAGTCGGACGCTCAACCGACTGCGCCACCCAGGCGCCCCAAGCAATGGATATTTTTACCAGTCACAGTTAATAAAGCCGAAAGGTGATGGCCTGTAAAACACATGAGAGTATATGAGCCTTACCTGCTGTTTACCTGGCTGGTGAGCAGACTGTCTTTCTTTATAAGGTGTCTTGTTGTATGATCTCGGGCAGCTCTCTGCCATGCCTCTACACTAAGCCCCACCTCCTCTTCTTCCCTCACGGCTCCGGGAACATCTGTCAAGTGCAGAGATGTGGGCTCTAGGGTAGAGATAAGACCGGACTTCTGCATGCGGAACTGTAATGAAATGCTGGAGGTGTAAGACAAAAGAATATAGGAACTTTGCTCGCAAAACTTGATTTGGCAGTCTGTTTCCAATTGATCAGCTATTACACCTTCACCGAAAAGATTTTTGTGACACTAATTTGTTTTTCATCTTCAAAAACATGATTTCGTCTTTCTACCTCTCTGTTCCCCACTCTTTTTCATCCAACTGCCCCCTCCCAATTTTTCTTCCAAGGGAAGTTCACACTTTGGTCTTGTGATTGTAGAGGAGACGGCCCCTTTACATAGTCCTGCATTTCAGTTGGAACTAAGAAAATCGTCAGATCATCACCAGGAATTGAATTAAGAGTCTTGTAGATCCTGAAGAACTACTGTGTTGCAACTTCTTATTCTAAAAGCCATTTATTAGTTGTCATTTAATCCCCATAGTTAGCTGACTTGTGGGTTATTTATAGCTCATTTCTTCATGGGATCAAATAATGTATACTATTCAGAAATGTTAGTGGCCGAAATGGTCTTCATTTTTTTTAAGCTTGTTTATTTATTTATTTTGGGGGGGGAGGGTGGGGGAGAGAAAGGGGGCAGAGAGAGGGAGAGACAGAATCCTAAGCAGGCTCCACACTGTCAGCACACAGCCCAACGAGGGGCCTGAACTCAGGAGTCGGGAATTCATGACCTGAGCTGAGATCAAGAGTTAGATAGATGCTTGGGTGGCTCAGTTGGTTAAGCGTCAGACTTTGGCTCAGGTCATGATGAGTTCAAGCCCAGCATCAGGCTCTCTGCTGTCAGACTTATGTCCCCAACTCTCGCTCTGCCCCTCCCTTGCTGGTTCTCTCTCTCTCTCTCTCTCTCTCTCAATATGTAAATAGACTTAAAAAAAGAATCAGAGTCTTACCCAACTGAGCCACCCAAGTGCCCCTGAAATGGTCTTATTTAACACTGAGTAAAAGCAGCATTTTCCTCTTTCCAAGTTGTACTATAACACTAGGTGTATAACAATCATTAACTACAGAAATCTTAATTGGATTTGCTTTTCTAATGTGATAATTGTAATGATTATTGGTATAATTTTGTCCAAAAGTGAGAGATGGGGAGAGAAAGTTGATATGTTGATCCTTCCCATTCAAAAGATGTTCCTTGAACCAGCCCTATGGGCATCACTTGTTAGAAATGCAGAATCTTGAGATCCCCAAACCTTTGAACCAGAACCTGCATTTTAATAAGCTTCCCAGTTTATTCTTGTGCATATAAAATCGAGGAGCATTAATGTAATCTACGTAACAAGATAAGGAGCAGCCTCCCCTGGTCCTTCTACGGACCTGATTTCTTTGGTTAATTGCCCTGCACTGCCACCGCGACCTAGCTGTTCTTATTGTACATAAATCTGTGGCTTTTCGTAGTAAATGTGAGCCTATTTAGTAGCATGTGTCAGATAAAAGAAAAATGGACATTAGCCATCTAGAAATGGCATACTTCACATTGCCAGTGTGAAAATGGCCAAGGGAAGCAATAATGGCTGTGCTTATGGAGCATTTATTCTTTAAAATGCACGGCAAACACACATATGGACACCAGCCTGCAAAATACCGCCCTCCCTCCCCAGGCGAATGGCTACTGTCCAGGAACACCGAGTCAAGTAGAAGCTGAGCAGCCTGTTGCCACCCGAGAACCCCTAGCTTGGCCTCTTGTCTTAACCCTGTTGCCCTTTAGTTTTCCGCTCTCCCAAGAAGGGTCACCTCCCCACCCAACCCTGGGCCTCTAATTGCTTACCACCTGTGTGTGAGTGAGGGTCAAGTAGACTATTCTCTGCTAGCACATGGGGGTGTTCTTTGATCTTTAATAAGCAGAAGGTTGTGAAAGGCAGCCAGCCCTTTAGTATCCGGTCTTGTCAATGGGTTCAGGAAGAGTTAGCCCTATAGGTGAGGGGGAAATTTGGAAAGGGCACTAGGATACGTTAGTCAAACTTTTATTCCTGGTCCTAGACTAGGTTGATGTTATGTATCCTTCCCCTGGTGTACGAGAGCCTGCTCAAATCCACCTGTGAGAGTGGATTGTTATGTTTTCAGGATTTTTGTAAACTAGTTGACTTCACTGTGGTAGCTTGAAACCCTCCCTGTTGGGAGTCTTTTCACCACGGAAATCAGTAAACGCTGCAAATCAACCTCCCCCTCCCCCTCTTTGCTAGAGGAGGTTGCTGAGTTTATCAGTATACCCCTGCTTGGCCCTAAGAGAGAGAGGGCCTCGCTCACCTCCCCCCACCACACACATTCCAAAGCCAAGTGCCTGGGGGCTAAAGAGGGCAACAGTTTCGTGAAGTATCTGGCATATTATATGTCTGATACTTATTGACTTAAAACTAGATTATAGCCCATGTGGTAGGCAGAGTAATGACCCCTCCCCTGCCCCTCCGTTCTAATCCCTGGAACCTAGGACTATGTTACGTTATGTGGCAAAGTGGAGGGATTACATTTGCAGGTGGAATTAAGGTTGCTAATCAACTTACTTTCAGGTGGAGCTCTGCACTCTCCAGGTGGGTCCAGTGTAATCACAAGGGTCCTTAACTTGGAAGAGGGGGGCAGGAGATTGAGAGCGTGAAGAGATGTTAGCAGGGGGAGATTTGGCCTGCCGCTGCTGGCTTTGAGATAGAGAGAAGGGACCACGAGCCAAGGAATGTAGATGGCCTCAAGAAGCTAGAAGAGGCAAGGACAGAGATTCTCCCCTGGAGTCTCCAGAAGGACAGCAGTCCCGCTGACGCCTTGATTTTAACCCAGTGAGACCACCTTGGACTTCTGACCTCCAGAGCTGTAAGATTATTAGTAAACTCGTGTTTTTTGAAGCCACTAAGTTTTGGCAAATGCGGCTTCATAATGATGTATTCATTTCTCTTTCTGGAATTCCATGAAACAGAGAGAATACCTCGAAAATCAGAACGTCAGAGTGAAAGGAAGTCGTTACATAAAAGCAGTGTACGAGTACTTTGTACATACGACTGCACATACAGGGGTACAAGTACTTTCTTTGCCACTGGATCCTGCAGCGTAAGTAGACAGATTTTCAGAATCCTCCCAGAAAGCCTTTTGCCTACAATTCTGCACTGTGGGAGCAGACCTCCACTGCGGTTTCCCCCCCATAATCCTATTGATGAATTAGGTAATACTTCGATTCCTCCTCCAACCCCCCCCCCCCCCCGCTTTCATAATACCCACAAACTTGCAAAATGAAAACCTTCTGGTTCCGTGTTAAAGAACCTCCCTACCCCCCGGATTACTCTGACTCTGCCTTTGTTCTACTTCTGTTTGAAATAATATTACACAGTGGCATCTAGTTTGCAAATACCTTCACTTAATACACAGAACCTCCTGGGGTATCATCACGTCAGAAAGGGCAGAAGCCAGCCCGAGATCTGAGTGGCACCTGATGGCTCTCCTTGTTTTTTTCTGCTAAACCAAAAGTCATAGAGCTGATCGTTATTTGGAGCACCGGGAGTCACTGGGTTTTATGCCGGCCCTGAGAAGCCTTGTTAGTTAATTTTCATGCTGTAAACTGAAGTGGGAACCAACGAGTAGAAAATAAGTAGATGCAGAGATGCATACTTATACATATTTTTAAGGAATCGCATGTCACTATTTCTAGCAAGCGTGTAATAGCAAGGGCTAACAGTTTAAGACAGATTGCAGGGTAAAGCCACACTGAGGAACCACTTTCAATATTGTCTTTATAAATTAGGAAAAATGTCCATTTCTGACATCTCAAGGAACACTGGTATTTCCCAGAAATATGGTTCCTATGTTTTGCATTTCATGGTGGATGAATTAGTGTGGGCAGTTAGAGCCTATTGTTAAAATCTAGTAGGATCCCGTTAATCCCCTAACGTTGGGATGTCTGTCTTTGAAATATAGAGGTAGTACTAAGAAGGTAAGCTGTTAGCTTCTCTATGCCTCACTTCCCTTATCTGCAAAATGGGTACAGTAATAATACAACGGACCGGAAGGCTTAGAGGATACGGTATGTGCAAAGCCCTTAGTACAACGCCTAGTACGTAGTAATCACCGACTAGGGGTTCCCTAACCTAATTCATTGTAAAGGAAAAGAAGTGCTTTAACACTATCTCGTTTGACTCTGTTGTATCAAGCTGTTTTGTGGAAGGCCAAGAATTATTCTTGTGTTACATATGAATTGGTTCCATTTTTTCATTTTTACTAAACCTACACGAACGAGGTTGCTGGCGAGAAACAAACACACATGACGTGTGTGTGTGTGTGTGTGTTGTAATTTTGCCCCACCAGATTTGTGGGCTTCCCGCTCAGCTGGGTCTCTAACAATACCTACTCTGCATTCCTGGCCCACCCCTAAGTACCAAGATCTTCCTCTCCTCATGTTCTTCTTACTGTCTTCTTTCATTTTCAGCTCACGATCTCCTCTCTCACTTGCTAGGCAAAAAAGTCCATCAGGCATAAGCACCTTTATCTCTCTGTTTCCTTTACTCTTCCTTCGCTGTTTTTACTCCTATCCCATCTCAGGAGAAATAAGAAAGGGTTTTCTTCATTGCTACGATAGATGCTTCCACCTGTGTTTGTTTTCTCCTCTTTCATCTCCTCAGGAACCTTGCTGCCCCATCGGTTAAGCCTCCTTTTGTCCTGTTTTGTCTCTGTCCCACCCCCACTCCCTCAGTCTCTTGGTGTAAAATCCTGCTCAAATCTCTTCTTTTAAAAACAAAGGATCTCTCCCTGTTCTGGTTTCCTTTCAACTCCTCTGTGCCACGCATCGTGGTTCAGCTGCTTGAAGGCCTTTCTACCACATTTGGTTCCCAAGTGCCAGTCTGTGGACTGACTTCTAGCAATCACCTGAACCAACGAATCTCTTGTTAAAAAAAAAAAAAAATGTCCCTTAGGTGATGCTGAGCGCAGCTGGCCTAGGAACCTGCTGTCTTTGTGTTCTCCCCTCTAACTGTTCCTTGGTGGACTGAGTTTGACTTCTGTCTCTAGTACTCCACGGTACTGATCTAGCTAAGAACACCAGAGGTGCTCTTAATTGAAAAAACCACCACCACCACCAACGATGGAGACTCTTTAATTCCTACCTTACTTAATTAAACTCTTCGTAATATCATAACTGTTAAGTACTCTGTCCTTCGAATTCCACCCCTCTGGATTTCCAGATCCGTTTCCCTCATGTTTTTCTGCTACTGATGTTCTATCCAGGTGCCACCTGTGGGGTCGCCTCTCATCCCTGTGCCTGTGCCACCATAGTCTTAGGTGAAAGTCCTCACTTTTCCACATTTAAGGATTAGTTATTGCTTGTGCTGGCGATTTTTGAAATCCGTGTCTCTAGCCCATATTCCTGAGTCCCAGAACCATGTATTATACCATATGCTCGATAGTTCTTTCCAGATGTTCCCCAAGTAGAGCTCAAATCCAGTAAGTTCAAAATGAAACTTCTGTTCATTCTGATGCTCTTAGTGGCCACCCTGTACCATTCCCCCTTGCCTCACCCATTCTCTATGGATGTAGTCTTCCTCCTCTTATTTTCCCCCTGTCCTATTATATCTGGCTCCTGAATGTTTCTGGAATTTGCCCGTCCTTCTCTGTCCCTGTTGCCGTAATTTGGGACTCCTAATTTATGGGCCGATTACCGTGAGAACCGCTCCATTGGTTTTTATGTTTGTGGTGCTTTCTGCAGCTCACTGTCTACACTGCTTCCAGAGTGAGCTGCTTACTGTCCTGCTTAAAATAACGTAATGGCTCATCATTGCCTTTACTGAAGCCCAAACTCCTTCACTTGGCATATAAATTCTTTTGTAACTACCCCTTCCCTTTTCCTCAACCGTCTCGTCCACCGTGTCACTACAAACACCTTTTAATTTATCCACGAGCTGCTCCAGGCTTCCTTAAATTGGCTAATTCTCTCATGCCTTTGTGTATTGAAAAAATTGTAAGTTATGGGAATATCCCTTCCCTCTCCGGGGCCACCACTAGCCCATCATTGCCTTTGTGCAAATTACAAGCAGATTCTTCATCCAGGTGGTCAGTTCTGCGGGTGCTCAGGTTGGTGATTGATAGTACTTTTGTGGAACATAGAAAAAGATACTTGTGCTGCGCTGAAGCACCCTGTGCTGGGATCTAGGGTTTGGTGAGCTGAATGCCAGCCCTCCTTTAGCCTCCCCAATCCCTTTGCCGGCCCCATGGGTAGTGAGCAACCTGTACAATGGAGTTAAGTTAAGCCCTGTTCCCATCACCTCTTCCTCCTCCTGGAAAACTTGCTTAGATTTGTCTAGAATTTCTACCTCTCGTTAGACCATGGTTCGTATCCTTAATTTGGTCATTAACCCCTTGGTGAATCTGAACAAAGCTATGGATGAGCCCACTCTCTGTAGAAATGAGCATACTCTTAACAGAGTTCGTCATGAACCCAGGGGTTAGAAACTACATTCTGAATGTCACTCAACTTGGCTCCTGTGCCCAGGGTGGGGTCTGCCACTTAGTAGACGCTGGATGAATGTTCATGGGACTGTTGAAAGAGTACCTACTTCCGTGCTTTTTCTCTGTTCATATTATTTGCAAACCTCTAACCCCCCAACGTATTTTACAGACTGTCATCATTGGTTCCTTGTCTGTGTTCCCAGCTAGCCTCTGAAATTTTCCAGAGGAGGCACTACTCTGCTCATATGTATTCTCAGCATCTAACATAGGACCAAGCATATAATAGGCATTTGATAAATGTTTGAGCAAATGAGATTTGGTAATATTAAATGATTTGTTTAAGGTCACTCGGTGAGGATGGGTCTAGAGCTGGTTACAGAATTTTTTCTTTTAGACCCCATGCTTCTAGACATTTTATACTTGTGTATATATGTATAAGTATGGTTGGATGACTTCTTAACTCTGTGCAAAATGAAAAGACCTAAACAGTATGACTAAACTTAAGGATTTGGATTATTATACTAAAACAGCTCCTACGTTGTTAGGTATTGACTATAATTTTTTTTTTGCAGATACTCTGGTATTTTGCAGTACTTCTCCAGCAACCTCTGAGAGATAAACAGACCTTTGTTGGACAGAATTTAGCTACTGAATAACTCATGAGTTAAAAGTTATCAGTTATTCATGAGTTGAATTCAATGCTAATCTATTAGTGACAAGATTAAAACTGGGTTTCCATTTTGTGACCTTGCTAAAGGAGCCCCGGTCTCCAGATCTTTGTGTGGTTTTCTTGCCATTTTTGAAGTAGCATTTCTTTTTTTTTTTTTTTTTTTTAAATTTTTTTTTTCAACGTTTTTTTATTCATTTTTGGGACAGAGAGAGAGACAGAGCATGAACGGGGGAGGGTCAGAGAGAGAGGGAGACACAGAATCAGAAACAGGCTCCAGGCTCTGAGCCATCAGCCCAGAGCCCGACGCGGGGCTTGAACTCACGGACCGCGAGATCGTGACCTGGCTGAAGTCGGACGCTCAACCGACTGCGCCACCCAGGCGCCCCTGAAGTAGCATTTCTAACAGTAGGCTAATGAATACCTACTGCGTGCTTACCGTTTTTTACCGCCCCCCACTTTTCTCCAGAGATGTAGGGGCTCCTCACAGTCCACCCTTTGGGTCTCATGAGTCAGGATTTTTTTCTAGGTTGAGATCCTGTTGATTTATTTTCACAATTCTCTATTTGTTTGCTTCCTAGAACTTGTTTAATTAATAATCCAATTGCTTTGTATTCTAATGGGTTCCTTTGGCAGTAAATTTCCTTTATGTTTTTTTTTTTTTTTTTTTTCCTGAAACTGAAATCCTCTGTTTCACCTTTCAAAATGGGACCAGTAAATGGTTCTGTGTGAATGAAGACTTTCATGGAAATGAACAATATGAACTGTTTTCCCCCCTCTTTGAAAGATGGGAGCCAAACTAATGTCAGGGTTTAGAAATGATGAGTTCCATTATTCCCTTTTCACAGGTCTTCCTGCCAGGAAAATCCAATTCCTTTTATTAAAGCAAACCCAGCTGCTTGCTGTCTCCCTTGGATTCATTTAAAACTTCAAGTCTCTCCTGTGTTGTAGAATTTGTTTCAACTCCCCATTAAGCTTGTTTTCTAAGAACTTTACTTGTTTTTCATAGGCAAGTTTTAAAAAACAAAAGCACAACAGTTTATGTCATAGTGAACAAAAAGCTCCAGGATTATTTAAATTGGATTAAAATATGCCAGAGCCTTGGTGACTGTAATCTCAAATATGAAGTCCTTTGTTTCTAGATTCTCCAAACAACTAATTAAAAAAAAGAACTCTTTTCCATTCCATTTTTTATGACATTTGCTGTTCAGTCTCTCAACAGCTTTAAGTATATGATTCTGAGTCAGAAGGGACTTGAGTTGGCTTACTTAAAATCTTTTTCCAAATGCTTTAGTGGGATGTGGGTTTATATGTATAAATTTTTTATGAACTACTTAACCATTGCTTATAATTTTCACTTAACATACTTGGTGTGGAAATTTCATGTTTCCCTTAAAACATCTTGAAAACACTTCTTAAAATATAAATGTTGCTATCATTTGAAGTAAAGAATAAAAATGTGAATACTGATTCTGCGATTATACCAATCAAGTTGAGAGAGGAACCATGGAAGGAACTTGGGACTCCTCACTTTCAGTAAATAGTGACCGTGGGTTGAAAGAGCACATCTGGGAGCAAACCATAAGAGACTCTTAAAAACTGAGAATAAACTGAGGGTTGATGGGGGAAGAGGGGTGGGAGGGAGGGGAAAGTGGGTGATAGGTGTGGAGGAGGGCACCTGTGGGGATGAGCACTGGGTGCTGTATGGAAACCAATTTGACAATAAATTTCATATTAAAAAAAAAAAGAAAAAGAAAAAGAAAGGGCACATCTTGGAAGCCCTGGTAGGTACCAAATTGAATAACTGAGGCCACTTGAACCTAAGGATTTGGGACCTTGGATAACTTTAATACCACGATTCTGCCTCAAGTTTCCCTAATAGATTGCATTTTGAAACTTGCAATTTCAGAGCAATAAACTAGAGGAGAAAAAAAGACTTCAAGAAAACCTCAGAAGAGAAGCATTTAGAGAGCACCAGCAGTAGTAAGTTTGTATCTTCAGAACTTTGTACCTTTAAGACATTGTTTACTCTGCTTTTGAATTCTAGGTAACTTTCCAAGACCTCTGCTTTGGATTATGGGCTGTTATATTAATTATGTCATTGAACTCTGTCATTATGTAAGGTTTGAGGTTGGATACCTCTGTACTCACCAGAGTATTCTTCATCGATTTGAAATAATACTGCTAAATTTGAGAAATCCTTGATTCTAAATAACTTGGAGGGCTGATTCTTTGGCAATCCAAGGTACTTCTGATTATGTTGACTTTCAAAACACTGATATAAGGAAGATAATATTTGAAAAGAAGCACTCTCAACAATAGCCAAATTGTGGGAAAAGCCTAAATGTCCATCAACTGATGAATGGATAAAGAAATTGTGGTTTATATACACAATGGAGTACTACGTGGCAATGAGAAAGAATGAAATATGGCCCTTTGTAGCAACGTGGTTGGAACTGGAGAGTGTGATGCTAAGTGAAATAAGCCATACAGAGAAAGACCAATACCATATGTTTTCACTCTTATGTGGATCCTGAGAAACTTAACAGAAACCCATGGGGGAGGGGAAGGGAAAAAAAAAAAAGAGGTTAGAGTGGGAGACAGCCAAAGCATAAGAGACTTTTAAAAACTGAGAACAGGGGTGCCTGGGTGGCGCAGTCGGTTAAGCGTCCGACTTCAGCCAGGTCACGATCTCGCGGTACGTGAGTTCTAGCCCCGCGTCAGGCTCTGGGCTGATGGCTCGGAGCCTGGAGCTTGTTTCCGATTCTGTGTCTCCCTCTCTCTCTGCCCCTCCCCCGTTCATGCTTTGTCTCTCTCTGTCCCAAAAATAAATAAAAAACGTTGAAAAAAAATTAAAAAAAAAAAACTGAGAACAAACTGAGGGTTGATGGGGGGTGTGAAGGAGGGGAGGGGAGGTGATGGGCATTGAAGAGGGCGTCTTTTGGGATGAGCACTGGGTGTTGTATGGAAACCAATTTGACAATAAATTTCATATATTAAAAATAAATAAATAAAAAATAAAAAAATAAATAAAAAAATAGGGATGCCAGTATCTCTCCCATAAGCCATTTGTAAGGATGAAATAAAATAGTTTACGTAAATGGCTTAAAAGTACCTGAATTCTATGGAGACAGAAATGAAACTTACAGGAGTCCTTGTTGAATGGATCAGACAACTTATATTTTGTAGAGACTGGGTAGTGATTCTGGTCCCACCCAAAATTAGCAATTGGCTTCCACTTTCAGATGGATTATCATCTGACTTCCTCCTGTTCTCTCTTCCCATTATTGTACCTCATTTTCAGAATTTCAGATCATTCTAATGTGGGTGTGAGCATATGTGACGCCCTAATGCGTGTTGCTCTTCTAAGTACAGGGTCCTCTGTTTTTCTCCTTCCGCCACAATTATCCTGCCTCTATCCTAAGCAGCTCCTCCTTGCTTTGAGTCTCAGAGAGAGGAGTGGGAAGAAGTTTCTCAGTGCTTTACTTCTTGGCAAATTAGGTTACTTGGCCTCTGCTACCCAGGCCACAAAATGGGAGATGGGGTGGGTTGGGTACAAGTGCCAATGAGTAACGTCATCTTTTTAAAGTTAAAATAGGCATTGCCCTCATTTGAGTCATTGATTCCATAGCGTGTCTTTCCCCGCTGTTCTTCTAAGATAGGCATGGGGGTGAGGGAGCTGGTGGGAAGCTAAACACCAGGAAAGATGAACTGTCTTAGAGCTGGCAGGAGGGAGGCAATAGATTAAGGGTATATTATTGCCTTTCCCTTCATTGCTTAGAGGATGGATGAGTGTATTTCTAGGCCAACCAGAGGAGTTGAAGGAAATAAGGGTACAGTTGTAGCCTAGAGACACAATAAGAACAAATGTATTTATCCCCATGTCATTCTAGTTTTAGGCTGGAGAAGGGAAGGCCTGCTTGCCAATGAGGGGTCTTAAGTACAGGACAAGGAAGTTGAACAAACCCATTCTCTGGAGAGTTTTAAACATGGTAAAGTGGAGAATAAGAGGTTCTCAGAGTCTGAAAGGACATGGGAGGTTGTGATACTCAGTCACCTTTCTTTCACAGTCCAGCTTGTTTTATTTTTTATTTTTGAGAGACAGAGAGGTGGAAAGAGGGAGAGGGGAAGGGGGAGAGAGAGAGAGAACCCACCTCCCCCCCACCTCATGTGTGCACAGGGGAGGGGCAGAGAGAGGGAGACAAAGGATCCAAAGCAGGTTCTGCTCTGGCAGCAGAGATACCCGTGCGGGGCTCAAACTCACGAACTGTGAGATCATGACCCGAGCTGAAGTCGGACGCTTAACTGATTGAGCCACCCAGACGCCCTGTCTTCCAGCTTCTTGAGGTGTGTTTTACTAAACACTGGAGATCAATCACCCTTTTTCTCTGAAGAAAAAAGTTTTACCCTTAGCCGCCTCCTATACCATCAGTGGAGCTGAATTCAATTACACGCACATTTCACTCTTGCTCTTTCTTCTGCTTATCATGAAAGTCCCAGTTAACCAGGAAAAAGGAGTTGAGTAAAAATGAGAAGTATCTCAAATTGATTTTTAAAGCGTATTGAGAAACATAAAAAAATATATGTGAGGGTTTTTTTTTGAAGAGTATTTTGTTTTGAACTACTTTTGAAATTAAAAGACTAATAGCTCATGAAATGAATGATCATTATATAGCTAGAAATATGAAAGGGACTCCTTGGAAAACATGGACCCTCTGTATAACAAGCCTTTATCATACCTTCTTATAATCGATTTTTTATGGTACAAAAATTGCCTAGGAGAACTGTTAGGATTGTTTTTTAAATTTTTTTTTACATTTATTATTTATTTTTGAGAAACAGAGTGAGACAGAGCGTGAGTGGGGGAGGGGCAGAAAGAGGGAGACACAGAATCTGAAGCAGGCTCCAGGCTCTGAGCTGTCAGCACAGAGCCTGAGGTGGGGCTCAAACCCACGAACTGTGAGATCATGACTTGAGCCGAAGTTGAACGCTCAGCCGTCTGAGCCACCCAGGCGCCCCAAACTGTTAGAATTTTAATAGCACAAAGATTTCACCAGACCAACCAGGCTACTCTCCGTTCCCCAATGCGCCCTTCCCCCACCAAAAAATTTACATTATCCTGAAGCTGTCAAACCAAGGAACACAAAATAGAACACAGCTAAAATTCTTTGAAACCCATCAATACCTCATGTCCTTGCTAGTTTCAGCATGCTGTGATATGTGGTTCAAATAGCAGACCAGGAATGGTGGTATGTGTGTGTGTATGTATGTGTGTGTGTGTGTGTGTGTGTTGTAGAGGAGTGCATCCATGGACTTGAGCAGACTATAAATCTAAGCTGCTGGAGAAAAAGCTCACGATAGTATCCTGGGGCACCACCAGGAGAATCTTAATGTGCTCTTTCTTAACACCTTATTCCTGACTTCGTTCATTTGCTTCTGATTATTTTTAGTGTTGTCAATTATTTAGCTAACAGGCAGAAAACTAGGCTTTTATTGACATCCAAAGGGACTCTCCTGAGTGTAATAATGAAGGCAGTTTATTGAATGCCTGTGAGGTTGCTTTCTAATTGTACGCATTAATCTGCCCATGCAAGCTGGCTGGAAATACACAAGCAGATTGCGTGTGCAGATGGAGCACACAGGATGGCTTTTGTGAAAAGACCTCTGGAATGTACTTCTGCAGTACTGTCTTTTCCTTAAAAATCGAAGGACTGTGACTATTTCAATTGGCAGCTGAGAGCACACCAGATTAATGGTGCATTAAGTCTGCTACTCTGGCTGGGGACAGATTCATTTCACAATTTAGAATTAGTTCTAGGATTCTTGAGCATGAAAAGCAAAGGGCAAAAATAGGCATCTAACCTTGGTGTAGTTTCCCCCATTATTTTTACTCTCTGTAACTACCTATAAAAAGTCAAATGTGGTACTTTTCAGGAAGGCCTTTTCTATTAATCATTATTACTGGTGGATTTGAGGGTTTGAGGTGATAGTTAATAAACTTTTGATTGTGCTTTTTAAAAAAATATCAAAGGGAGGACGTTGGGATATAGGTGATTTAAAAACACAGAGTAAATACATCTTCACTTTTAAAAATTTGAATGGTAGCTGATTTGGGGGGTTCTAGTCGTTTTTCTAATTATATTTTTTACATAGATATAGAGACAAGTTTGAATTTTGAGCCTATTTAACCAGTGGCGGGGGCTCACATAGGGTGGGAGCAATGGGATACATTTTGTGTGTGGGTCTTAGGAAAAAACAAGGTTCTCTTAAGGATATGCTGGAGAGCTAACAATTGGGTATCTTCCAAACATTTGAAATGTTAATTCATATCTAATAACCATTTAATGTAATAGATTATACATTTGCACAGTTTTTTTTTAAATACAAAATGCTTGGCTCTTTGAAATAAGCAAAATAATAATAAAAGCTGCTGTATTGCTGAGAGCCTCTGGAGTATCAAGAGTATTAGGTATATTATATGCATTTTTTATTTTTTATTTATTTATTTAAAAATTTTTTTTTTTAACGTTTATTTATTTTTGAGAGAGAGAGAGACAGAGCATGAATGGGGGAGGGGCAGAGAGAGAGGGAGACACAGAATCTGAAACAGGCTCCAGGCTCTGAGCTGTCAGCACAGAGCCCGATGCGGGGCTCGAACTCACGGATCGCGAGATCGTGACCTGAGCCGAAGTCGGACGCTTAACCGACTGAGCCACCCAGGCGCCCCTATTATATGCATTTTTAAATCTAACTTTCAGATCAGCCCTATGAGGGGTATATCCTCCTCATTTTACAGATGGAGGGTTGAGTAAATTACCTGAAGTCCCTAAGACCATAAGTGATGCAGCCAAATCTTGGTCTTGAGATTTGGGGGTCCAGGGGGGCTGGGGAAAATAGGTCATTGAGAGGTATGATCTAGTTGGAAGGTCAGGAATATCTGGCTAGGGTGGGGGGTGATAAGCCCTGGAGTTAAGGGGGGGGTAAAGTTCAGTTCAGAGAGCAAGATTTGGCCAGTGTTGACTTCTGTTTCCTTCTACCAAGATGTACATTTTGCCTAGGGTAGGTGAAAGAAAAACTGAGGAAATAAGTTGACTTTCTCTGATTTTCATCGTAGATGAATGCTATCCTTTTCCAGTCCCAACACTGGGTTAGTACCACACTTAAACTTACTGTAGGGTATGTGGGTTTTTGTGATGTTTCCAGGCAGTGCTCTGCTCCTACGTACTGTTTCCAATATTTCTAGGGGATGGGGCGGGGCGGGGGGGGGGGGGGTGGGGGAGGATGCTTAGTTCTTTAAAAACCTAGTTGAAAAAGCTCTTGGAACCAAGCTCTTTCCAAAACAGGACCTTCCTATTCCTCAACTGCCAAGCACTACCTTGAGCTCAGCCTGTCGATTGAAATGTTGGGAAGTTTACTTCATTTCCACCATCGGAACCATGCATCTCTTTTATTTCCATTTGAATAATAGTGTGATTAGGTCCTAAGAGGCACATCTTCATCTGTTTTAGTTTTCTAAGAATGGAGGATCTAGGCAGGTCTGCTGAATATGCACACTTAGGCCCCAAGTTTGCCTTCTAATGTGCTCACAAAACTTCTAATGCCCTTCATGGGAGCTTGCAAAAGACACTTAAGGGCTAAATCGATCCCTTATCCATATGGTAGGCTTAAATCCAACTTCACATTTTATAATCCAAGTAAGGTGAATTGAAAGTCATCCTATTCATAACTTTCTATCTTATGCTAATGAAGCGAACTTATAGATACAAAAATCCCCTATCTATTTTGTTCAGAATAAGACTGAATATTTTATGGGAAATCTGATCTGAGAGAATCCTTGCCTACTGAATGTTAAATCATGCTGACGGTTAAGACCGTATCAGTATTTCTATCACTGTCCGTTCTTCCTGTGGATGTCCCAGCACACATTAACTTTTTCATTCCCACTGCCACCACCTTCCGATAGGTATTCCTCACATTCCACTTGCCTTTATGGCTTCTGTCTCCTTGTCATCCCCTGGCATACTCGAATGGCTTCATTGCTGTCTTCACCAACTGTCTTTTTCTGTCTGTTATCTTACATGTTTTGTTGGATTTCATTTTCTAAAGCACGGCTTTCATCATGTCACTACCCTATTCTAAAAGGGTATTATTTCCCATTGCTTATAAAATGAATTCTAAACTTCTTAGCTGCATCTTGGGGGAACTGTGGGCCACCTTGGTAAGAAGATGTCAGAACATGCTAAGATTTGGGCCTGTGTCAGGTGACTGCAGGAGACTTTGCGGAAACGGGGCTTCATTCTGGGTTGAACGTTATCAGGAGGCAGGGTGATTGTGATTAGGTATCTTTATTTTATTTAAAAGGAGGGAAGACCTGAGTGGTTAATTGCAATTGTAATGTAATTGATAAAGAAGCAGTGTCACACAAATCAGGTAGGAATTTGGGGGTGTTTGGTCACTTTGGTGGTTTAGACAGGTTCATGTATCTTTTTTTGCTCAGACATGTTAATGAAGGGGTCTTATTTTTGTCAATATCCATCACAGCCCCAGGGTGACTCTTTTGATGTTGATACTGTGTGAATTGCTTTCACCAGGAGAACACCAAGGCCTAGCTCTGAGTGCTAGACTAGCTCCTGGATGTCAGGGACAGCTTCTAGCTTTCGCAATATGTAATTAATAATTAGTAAAAGGTGAGAGTTGACTAATGTCTTTTTTATAAACTAGTTTCCCTTAGTTATCTCATCACTGTGACCTGGTATACCTGGGGGGATATGTGTGCACCTCCCCTCCATCCTTCAGAAAAGCTGGCTGCAGAGCCAACTTTATCACTTCTGTGTGAGTTCTAAGATCCTTACTGAAAAAAAAAAAAATTAACACCAAATGAACTCCGACCAAACAAAGAATGAATCCAAGAAAAGGGAAGGGAGTAGGTATTAGAACAGTTGTGAACAAAGAATATAGTGACATGTATAGTCAGGTATGTGATAGACTTTTCTCTTTTCTAAAAATTAAGAATAAGCATGATCAAATTAATATAGAGGATTTTAGTGCTAGAAGAGGCACAAGGAAGAGGAGATAGGAAGTAACGTTGAGTGTTTTTTTCTTTGTACGAGTGAAGGCTTGTGAATTCCGCATATTGATAGAAGACTAATTTGTGTTTTATGTGTTTCATTATATGGGATATAGGAAATATAACATAAAAAGAGGTGAAAAAATACAGTGAAATACAATGAATACAATGAAAATTTGATCATTGTAACATAAGGCAGAAAAGAGGAAGAACTATGAACAAGTCAGCAATCACAGAAAAGGTATACATGCCAAATCTCCTTATTAAAAGAAACACTCTCGGGTGGCATAAAAAGATGAAATTCTAGCTATCTGCTACTATAAGAGATGCCATAAAACAAAAGAGATGAAAATAAAGGAATGGAAAGTATAACCATAAATGCTAACAATAGAAGGTAGATTAATTAATATCACTGTTAGTAGGAGACTAAATTCAAGGTGAAAAGCATTCAACAGGATGAAGAGTATTTTATAGAGATAAAATATGTCAGCCAAAAGATAATGTGAATAATGGGTCTTTATCAATTTGAAACCTATAAAACAAACTGCTAAAGTCTGTAATATAGATAATGGATTTGTCACCTTCTCTCTTTTTTCTTAAGTTTATTTTTGAGAGTGAGCAAACATAAGCGGGGGAGGGGCAGAGAGAGAGGAGACAGAGAATCCCAAGCAGGCTCTGTGCTGAGCCCACAGAGCCCGATGCAGGGCCTGAACTCATGAACCGCAAAATCATGACCTGAGCCGAAATCAAGAGTTGGACGCTTAACTGACTGAGCCACCGAAGTGCCTCAAATTTTCCTTTTTATTTAACTAATTCTCCATTGAAATTAGCAGATCATGTGAACCAAAAAATGATATAAGGAATAGAAGATTTGAATAATAATCAGTATGATTATATAGACAGTTATAAAGTGTTGTACCTGGTTTATGAAAATACAAAATCTTTACAAATATTGACGTAACTACGATTGGCCTTCACTAAGGTTTCAGAGTTTCTCAGAAAATCCCCCCAGTACTCCCAAATCCTAGAGAACCACCATTCCTAAGGAAAATGTAATAAAATCATAAATTAAGCAATAAGAAATGTTAATGTCAGGGGCGTCTGGCTGGCTCAGCTGGAGGAACATGTGACTCTTGATCTTGGGGTCAGGAGTTTGAGACCCATATTGGGTGTAGGGATTACTCAAATCAGCAAAAAAAAGAAATT
The DNA here is from genome assembly GCF_016509475.1 of Prionailurus bengalensis. Taxonomy (NCBI): domain Eukaryota; kingdom Metazoa; phylum Chordata; class Mammalia; order Carnivora; family Felidae; genus Prionailurus; species Prionailurus bengalensis. Next base: position 27,797,632 of record NC_057343.1, read on the forward strand.
TCATGTCTGTTCACATAAATGTTTTTCTAATCACTTTTCTGAATGACTGTTAGGGTACAAATTGAAACCAAAAACTGAAATCACAAATTACTTGGGGATAAAAGAATACAAGTTTTATTTATTTATTTATTTATTTATTTATTTATTTATTTTTAAATTTTTTTTTCAACGTTTTTTATTTATTTTTGGGACAGAGAGAAACAGAGCATGAACGGGGGAGGGGCAGAGAGAGAGAGGGAGACACAGATTCGGAAGCAGGCTCCAGGCTCCGAGCCATCAGCCCAGAGCCTGACGCGGGGCCCGAACTCACGGACCGCGAGATCGTGACCTGGCTGAAGTCAGACGCTTAACCGACTGCGCCACCCAGGCGCCCCAAGAATACAAGTTTTAAAGTATCCCATATTATATAAATCTATAGAATGTGGCTATAAAATTATTTAGAAAATAGTTTTAAAAGCATTTAGTAAAAACAGAAACAAACTAAACGTCGTATTAAGATAGTGTAGAACAATAAAATAAGTACAAATAGGTAGAAGGAAGGATAATACAGGAAAAAAAAGTTTTAAAATGTTTATTTATTTATTTTGAGAGAGAACACACGTGCAAGTAGGGAAGGGGCAGAAAGAGAGGGAAAGAGAATCCCAAGCAGGTTCCGTGCTGTCAGCACAGAACCCTACGCAGGGCTCAGTCTCAGGAACCATGAGATCATGACCCAAGCTGAAATCAAGAGTCTGATGCTTAACTGACTGGGCCACTGAGGCACCCCCACCCCCCAAATTTGTTTTAATGATGTAGAAAACGAATTTATCATCTGTAAATTAACCCCAAAACTAGTTTTTTGCTTTTTTAAAAAAATTCTTATAAAATTTCAGGCCGATTTTGAACTTGTCTGACTTAAAAATAAAAAAAGAAGAGCCCCAAGGATAAGAAAGGAAGTACAACCAGAATTCTGGAAGAGCAAAATACTCCTAATTATCCTACTTCTAATTGTTAATTTTTTGTCACCCAGATTTCCTCATTTATTTCCTGGGGAAAATATACATGACTAGACTTGAAGCCTGAATAGAGTAATAACTAGAAGTGGAAGAGAAAATACAGTTTGGTTTTTACCTAAAAAAAAAAGCCCAATTGGGTTTTTGTTTTGTTCTGTTTTTGTGTTTTCAGTGAGTTCTACTAAACCTTCAAGGAAGGTGTTAGATTTCATTTGAAATCCTAAGAAAGAAGCCAGCTTTTCCAGTGAAGTCTGGAACAGGGTGATGAGAATGCTTGTTATTACTGCCCTGTAACTAGAGACTGTTTCTATTTTTAACAAAGAAATAATCTAAATATTGCAAAGAAAGAGATCAGTGTCTCTGATTATCCGTCTAAACCATCCCGAAGGGATCAACCAAAAAGTTACTAGACCTAATACTAACACTTCAACTAACATGAATGAATCTAAAGCCAATATGCAAATATTTGTCTATCTTCTATACCATCAAAAGCTCATTAAAAAATATAATTAAAGAAAAAGCCCACTTAAAGTAATCATCCACTTTAAAACAGGTGAGTCGAATAGATAGATCCTACATAAGATACCTAAAAGAAGATGAAAATAAATGTAGACCATTAACTCTAGAAGGAAAAAAAAAGTCAGTATTATAAAGATAGTTCTCCTGAACAGGACCTTTTGTGGAATTTGATAAATCAAGTTTAAAGAGAAAATACTAAAAAAAAAATGATACACTTGAAAGAGAGAAATTGAATGGAGTTAGGAGAGGCTTGTTGTACCAGGTATTACGTGTACTAATATAAAAGTATGGTAGTAATAAAGTGTTATTGGAATTATAATAAATCTATTCAGTGAAAGAATCTAGAAGCAGGCCCATGAATATAAGGGCATTTAGTATTTAGGACTTCAGCTATTGATAAAAGTATCCTTTCAAATCAGTGTCAAAAAGACAATTTGACAAATTGTATTGAGCCAACACAATTAGAATATGATGAAGAATGTTTTTGGAAAGGAGATTCTACCCCCTAAATCATAAGTCACACACATAACTCAGAAGCCATGAGGAAAAATACAGATTTGACTGCAAGAAAAAATCGTGGTAGGTGACAACAGTCAACAGTATTACAAGTGAGTCTAGGAGAAAATATTTGCCTCAAGAGTAATGGACAAAGGCTTAATTTCACAAAGAACTCTTATAAATTAGTAAGAAAAAGACAACTCTAGAAAAATTGACAAATGGCTTGAACTAGCAGTTCAAAGACAAGAGATATAAAATCGATAAAAATATTTGGCCTCACTGATGATCAGAGAAACATAAAAAATTTTATTTTGACACTGGCCAAAATGTAAATGTATTGATAGTATCTAGCATTAGGCAATGGGCTTTCATGTATTCAACTGTGAGCACCTGGTATAGATCAAGCACTATACTAGGTTACTAGGTTCTAGACATGTATGATGAATAAAGCAAATCTAGCCCCATGACCAAGTGTGGAAATTCAGATAATAAACCAGATGACCAAGGAATATATAGGATAACAGACTATAATTCCTATGAGAGAACATAGGGGAAGATAATGATCTCTACCAGTGATCAAGAATACTGAAACTGGGAGGGGAGAATGTAGGGGAGACCTGCATCTCTGAGAAAATGACAGTTGAGTGGAGGGATGAGAAAGGAACGAGTCCTGCTGAGAACCAGGGAAGTGGGTCCTAGGCTGCGGGAGCAGCACCCAGTATATTCGGAAAGGAAGCTGATATATTTGGGTTGAAGTGGGGGAAGAGAGATCATGAAGTTGACAAGATTGGTAGGAGCCAGAGAGATCATGCAGGCCGTGGCACATAGTTTGGGTTTTATTTAAGCTACAGGAGCAAACCTTCAGAAGCTGTTTTATTGTTTTTAAAGAAGTGATTACTGCTTGCTGTGTCAAGAATAGATTTGAGGAGGCAAGAATGGAAATGGAGAAGCTAGAGACAACGTTACGGCGGTAGTCCAGGCAGGAGTTGGTGTTGGCTCTGATCAGAGTGATGTCCGTGTTCATGAATTTCATGTGAAGCCTGTCTACACCCCTGCCCGCATCCTCCTCCATGTCTACCATCCCCAAACACCTGATAGGTTATTTTTCCCCAAGTTTGATTCACTTGCTCTGGTGCCCATGCAGAGAAAGCAGATGGTCGGCTTTATCTTAGAGAGTCAAAGACATTTGTAAAGGAAAGATCGTAAAAATGCACTGTGGGCTCTAAGCTGCACAATAAATAGAGATGGGTAGGAACTGATGGTGAGAAGAAGGGAGGAATGATGGCTTGGAAATCCCAAACCGGGCAGAACATTGTTGTAGTGACGATGTTTGTGCCAAGAACACGGAATGATGGAAAGTTCTGTCCAAGAGTGGTGTTTGTCAGTTCTTCTGTTGGAGGGAGGATACTTGTTCATGACGGTAGAGTTTAGGGTAGGACTCTAGGAGTGTGGCTGAGGCAGACTGAAGAGGTGTTGGAGATGAGAAAATAAAAAGTGGAGCCTGGGAGCTGGAAGGCAAGGAGGAGATCCGGGACATCCATGTCTCCAACACTAGTTGAGATGGGGAGGAAGCCTGGTCGTGATGAATGAGAGATGCTTCGGACCAGAAGGTTTGGAATGTGTAATAGCAAAGAGGGGAGAAGAACGTAGGGTATACTGATGTCAAGGGCACTAACCGGAACAGACTTTTTTTTTGCAAGTGATGGAGGGAGAAGTAATTGTCTGAAGTAACGTGAGGAGCAAAGAAGAGGCCTGTGTTCCCCCCCCCACCCCCTCCAGTCACTGAGGAAAATGTATGAGAAATAAGATGCCTCCATTTAGGGAACTCGGAGGCAAATGCTGTCTTTAGGTTTTGTCTTCTCTTGGTTTCAGGTAAGGAAGAGAGCTGAGGGAGATTTCCTTTTTTTTTTTCTTTTGAAATAACTTTCAGCTTAGAGAAAGGTTACAAAAATAGTACAGAGTTTTGCACTGAGACTTTCTAGGTTCCCCTAATGTTAATATCTTGTATAAACCATAGTGCATTTATCAAACTAGGCAATTAAGATTGACACAATAAACTACAGGCTTTATTAGAATTTCACCAGTTTCTCCTCAATGTTCTTTTTTCTATTTTAGGATCTGATTCAGGATCACATAATATAATTAGTGGTCATGACTATTTAGTTTCCTCTAGTCTGTGACAGTGCCTCATTTTTGCCTTATGTTTCATGACCTTGACACTTTCAGTCAGTACTGGTTAGTTACTTTGTAGAATGTACCTCTAATTTGGGTTTATCTGATATTTTCTTATGATAAGATTGAGGTTTTAATTTTCAGAATACTAAGAGGTGATCCTGTGTCCTTGGAGCATCCTATCAAGAGGGTATATGATGTTGATGTCCTCATTACTGGTGATACTAGCTTTCATTATTTGGTCAGGGTGGTCTCCACTGTAAAGTTAATTGTTTTTTTCCCTTTGTAATTGATATTTTGTAGTTGGGGGAAATACTTTAAGACTATTCTAATATCCTGTTATCCTCAAACTTTTCCCCACTGATTTTAGCTTTGAGTGCTTATAAGTATATGAATGTTTTTTGTTCACACCCACTTATATGAAACTGACTCAGTCAAAACCATCTCTGTTTAGTTTATTCGATAACCCATATTACTAAGCATAAAGCGGAGACTGAGGAAGAATTTGTTGCTGGCACAAATGCGTATGTGAATGTAAGAATGATTACTTGCTCACCTAAACCTCACAGTGGCCAAGTTCAGGTTTGTGAAGCTATTGTAAAAGACAGGAAGAACGTATTGTTAGACAGTCCTCCTAGAGAAGGATTCCTAAGACACGCTAAGATTGTGTTTCCAAATGTGTGTGATAGCATGATTTAATCATTAAGTCAGAATCCTGTGGACCTCAGAGAATTACGCATGTTAAATATCCATTGGTACCTCTATAGTAGATCCCAAGATCACCAGGGGTGCTTTTGAGAAACACGGGTTCCCGGATCCGATACCAGACATGCTGACTTGGAAAGTTTAAGTCTTGAGTCCAGGGCTTGACAAGAAGCAGCGTAGATGATTCTTACGGTGTCAGCCACACGTGGGTCTTCCTGGTGGCATTTTGGAAATTACTGCTCTAAGGAATCCAGAATGGCATCTGCAAAACTTTTCCCCATAAGCACCACAATAGTGTGTATGCTTTTTCTCTCTTTGAGAAGCATTGCAAAATCACAGAAAATATGTATCAATCACTAAGGTCACACTTACGATTTTGCCTGCATTTGTTTCATTTTTAAAAAAGAAATTAAATGGCATAGTGATGGCTAAAGTGTTAGTTACCCTTTCACTCTCATCCCTTCCCTCCATTTTTTCTCTAACAGCAACAGTGTTCTGGTGTGTAACATTTGTCAGTGCCCTTCAGCAGAAGACCACCAGGGACATACCTGTAGTTGAACATTATGGGTTTATTACAAAAAAGGAAAACATGGGACACCTGGGTGGCTCAGTCGGTTAAGTGTCAGACTTCGGCTCAGGTCATGATCTCATGTCTCATAGGTTCAAGCCCCACGTCTGGCTCTGTGCTGACAGCTCAGAGCCTGGAGCCTGCTTCGGATTCTGTGTCTTCCTCTCTCTCTCTCTCTCTGCCCCTCTTCTACCCGTGTTCTCTCTCTCTCAAAAACAAACAACTAAAAAAGAAAAAAGGGAAAACACACACTGTAAGAAATGGAGGGATATCTCAGTAAGAGTGTTAGACATAACTGATGAGGATTTAGGTTTCAGTTAGGTAATTTGGGGAAGGGTCTAAAGAAGCAGGAGATTGCTCTAGATTGTGTGTTGTCAGCATGTGGGGACAATTCTGTGATTGGATGTCTCACTAAATGTTACCTATAGGGGGACAGCCTAGATGAGTATGACACTGTAATTGGTAAGGAAGTCTGCATTCATTTAGCAAGATGGGGGATATTTGGTAAGTTGTGAGGTCTACTTGGGTAAAGTGGATATTCTGTGGGACCATTTATGTCCATCAGTAGAACAACATGGCTTAGCTGTAAACGTCGGATTAGTTTGTAATAACATTGAGATTAAGATGTGTCAGAACAGTTCCTAAATATCTTGGGCTGCTTTTCTTTTTCTCATCATGTACATTGTTCCAATTTTATTACATATATGTGAATCCACACAAGGTACAGACTGTTGTTTTATGTCCTTCAGATACTTTGATCACTGTATCATACCTTTACAACTCCTCCCCCCCCCCCCCCCCCCCCCCCACCGCACCCCGACTGGATACTGTTTTTTGAGATTTCACCATATCGATTCTTGATGTAGATCTAGTTCATTCTCTTCTTCCTTTCCATTCTCATCTTCCCCTCACCCCACTCCACATCTTCTTTCTATCTCTGGGACTCTCTCTCTCTCTTTTTTTAATGTTTTACTTATCTTTGAGAATGAGAGACAGAGCACTAGCAGGGAAGGGGGCAGAAAGGGAGGGAGACACAGAATCCTAAGCAGACTCCAGGCTCTGAGTCGTTAGCACAGAGCCTGATACGGGGGTGTGAGATCAGGAGCCCAAGTCAGATGCTTAACTGACTGAGCCACCCAGGCGCTGCCCCCCACCCCTCTTTTTAAAATTCTATCTCTGGGACTGTTATAGCAGTGCTGGATTAAATTACCTTGTTCAGGTGTCTTTAAATACCTATGCAAGAGTTTCTCTAGAGTTGGTACCTAGGCATTATGCACATATTCATCTCTACTAAGCACTGTCAAGTTACTCCCTGAAGTGGTAACACCAATTTTCCCTTCCATTAGCAATTTATAAGAGGACCAGTTTTGTAAGACACCCTCCCCAGTATTTGGAAGGTTCATGCTTTTTTATGCTCTGAGCCTAGGTAGCTCCTAGGCCTAACAGGAAGACAGCTCCAGAATGAAGCCCCTTTCCCACTTTCCCCTTCCCTGACTAAGGTTCTGAAATATCTGCTTAGCTGAATCCTTGAGAATCCTTGTTTCTCATCTTCCTCAATTCTTCTTGGCTGCCTCTTACACTTTTGGAATTGATCACTTAATTGAGAAATGATTCTCTTGTACATATTTCTTTTCTTTCTTTTTGTTTTTAATTTACATCCAAATTAGCATATATTGCAACAATGATTTCAGGAGTAGATTCCTTAGTGCCCCTTACCCATTTAGCCCAGCCCCCCCTCCCACAACCCCTCCAAAATCCTCAGTGTGTTCTCCATATTTATGAGTCTCTTCTGTTTTCTCCCCCTCCCTGTTTTTATATTATTTTTGTTTCCCTTCCCTTATGTTCATCTGTTTTGTCTCTTAAAGTCCTCATATGAGTGAAATCACATGATATTTGTCTTTCTCTGACTAATTTCACTTAGCACAATACCCTCCAGTACCATCCACGTAGTTGAAAATGGCAAGATTTCATTCTTTTTGATTGCTGGGTAATACTCCATTGTGTATATGTGTGTATATATGTGTGTACACACATACACACACACATACACAATGGAGTATTATAATATATATATATATGCATACATATATGTGTATATATATATATATATATATATATATATATACACACACACACCACATCTTCCTTATCCATTCATCCATCAATGGACATTTGGGCTCTTTCCATACTTTGACCGTTGTTGATAGTGCTGCTATAAACATTGGGATGCGTGTGTCCTTCAAAACAGCATACTTGTATCCCTTGGATAAATACCTAGTAGTGCAATTGCTGGGTCATAGGGTAGTTCTATTTTAGTTTTTTAAGAAACCTCCATACTGTTTTCCAGAGTGGCTGCACCAGCTTGCATTCCCACCAACAATGCAAAAGAGATCCTTTTCCTCTGCATCCTCCCCAACATCTGTTGTTGTCTGACTTGTTAATGTGAGCCATTCTGACAGGAGTGAGGTGGTATCTCATTGTGGTTTTGACTTGTATTTCCCCGATGATGAGTGATGTGGAGCATTTTTTTCATGTGTCGGTTGGCCATCTGGATGTCTTCTTTGGAGAAGTGTCTATTCATGTCTTTTGCCCATTTCTTCACTGGATTATTTGTCTTTTGGGTGTTGAGTTTGATAAGTTATTTATAGATTTTGGATACTAACCCTTTATCTGATGTGTCCTTTGCAAATATCTTCTCCCATTCTGTCGGTTGCCTTTTAGTTTTGCTGATTGTTTCCTTCGCTGTGTTGTACATATTTCTTATGTTGTGTTATTAGGGTAGTATAGGGGTTGTGACAGACTTTAAAATATAGAATAGTTTGAATACTATGTTGTTTTTTTCTTGCTCATTTAAGGAATGGGTGAACAAGTTTGGGTGGAGGCCCTCTCCACTCAGATATTCAGGCACCAAGCCATATGGGCTCTCCTACCTTCAATATTACAACTTTTGGGTTTGTGCTGGGGGTAGTCTTTACTCCAGCCAGCCAGAAAGAGAAAAACATATGGAGGTGCATGTGTAAGAAGTTTGTAATTAGTCCTGGAAGGGGTGTGCATCACTTCCTTTCACAGTCTATTGGTCAAGACTCAACCCCGTGGCCAACCTTCACTGCAAGGGAGGCCAGGGTATGTAGTCAAGTTGTGTCACTAGAATAAGAGAACATGAATTTGATGGACATTTAGCAGTCCCTGCTGCATCTGAATTGTATTGAAGTGAGGTTAGGATAAGCTATGGGAATCACCCTAACAACAAACACAAAGTACCCTTGAAGATCTTAAGTTGGATGTGAGTGAACTAAATCTTCTAAACCAAGTCTGACTTAATTGGTTCATCCACTCTGTGGAGAGTAAAGGAAGGAGTCCTGTATTTATGCTTATGTCAGAATGATGAACAAAAGAGGGTCATCCCTTCTACAGGTGGCAGAGTCACAGGGATGACAAAGAGCAAGAAACTCCCAAGGGAAAGGAGAACCCGTCAGGGTTCTCAGTCTTGTTGGACTTCCCACCAGGAGATTCTCCTGGGGGGGGGGGGAAGAGAGAGAGAGGGAGACACAGAATCTGAAGCAAGCTCTAGGCTCTGAGCGGTCAGCACAGAGCCCGGTGCGGGGCTCGAACTCACTGACCATGAGATCATGACCTGAGCTGAAGTAGGATGCTTCACCGACTGAGCCACCCAGGCACTCTGAGATTCTCCCCCTTTTGCCCTCAAGAAGGTTCTTCTGTATTTTACTTTTATTAAATGTGACCATAATTGCCTACAAGTATCCCAGGTCAGTTTAGTCAATATATGGAAATTACATTCTATACCTAGGCCTATACTAACAGTTGAGAAATACCAGTGAGTTAGTTTAGTAACTTGGAACGTGGCTTGTCAATATGGTTCATCTTTGGGAATAATCCACATGCTCCACAGACCCGTACTTGAATTCCTGGGGCAGTCCTGTGGCCCTGTCATTATGATTTAATCCTGTGGCATAAGTGGGGCAGTGATAATTGGTAGAAGGGCCATGGCTAGTGGTTGGCTCTGCAGGCAGTTTTGTCCTTGGCACCAGCAGGTAAGAAGCCACTGTCAGAACACAACGTGGGGCTGCCCGTCAACTTGGTCTGAGGTTCTTTCCTTGTTTATCGCAGTGTTTCTTTTTCGCCGCTTTTCCTAGGTCTGAACTCAGGATATTCGGAAATCTCATCCAAACTTCTGGCAACTCTCTTCTTTTAACACTTTTGACTGATGACTTCATAAAGCCCCAGACAGTGGGGCAGCTTCCAGGCTCTGAGACTTCATTAGTCTCCTTGTCTATTCTGGGCAAGATAAGCAATCCTAGACAAATGGAGAGGCTGTTTGTCTCCAGTGCCGAAGCCTTATGTTTCTCAGGGTGATGTACGTCGCTTACCTTTTTGCTCTTCCTTTCCCAGCTCAAGCTTCTGACCTTGTTCAAATGCCATGTTCTATCTAAGTAATTATTTGAAGTGATGTTGGCATCCCTGTTTAGTTTTGAATTCCTTGTTTTGATTTTCCTCCACTGGATACCATTTATTTTTACCAGATCATTGATGCGTTTTTGGGTGTCCATATCTTAAGTGCTTGACAAGTTGAGGACTAAAATATCAGGGGGGAAGAAGGGGGCTAACTGAGGGAAGGAGGCAGGCAGTGAGAGGGCTGCAAGAGGCTGGTGCAATATGCATTAGGCCTCCATGAATGAAGTATTTGGTTGTGCATCGGAAATAAGGGGGGAAAATCCCACAAATTACATGGGGAAAGGACAAAGAAACGGAGATCAGTGGTAGGCCAAATGGGGAAGTCACTGAAATAAGGTCTAGGGAACAATTCTAGTGTTCTCTGCTTGACATAGGTGAGAGGAGAAATTGGGGTGATGGTTTGGGGTTTTTAAGGGAAAAACAAAGACCTTCTTAAAACTGAGGCTATTTCTCGGCCAATCTTTCTGAGCTAACAAGAGATGTCGGAAATGCAGGCCAGGACCAGCAGCATTTCTTACCTTCCATGGAAGGTACAAATCAAATGCGAAGGTGTGTCTGTGTGCATGTGTCTGTGTAAGGGGCTATAACTGCTTTCAGAATCCCATAGGGGCTCCACGATCCATATGTGGTTAAGAGTTACAGGATTGGAGGGCCTGTATCCCGAGAGCAGCCAAAGCCATGAGGGCAGCGAGAGGAGAAAGCGGGCGAAGGGCCACAGGAAACCAGCGTGGAATGCGGTCTCACAGGGGACCCAACGTGCCACGGCTCTATCGTGCGGTCTGAATGTCGGGCTTTAAATACTGAGACGGGAAGTTAGGACCCCACACTGTAGAATCTGAGGGAGCATTTCTCTCCATGTCAAGGAGATAAAAATGAAATCCCAGTTTCACGTGCCACAAACCTAATTTTATACTTTTGAGATGAATGTTCTTCAACAAGGCGGTCTTACGGTAGCGTTTTATTTTGGTTTTCTACGCGACCTTGTTCTCACACTAACCTTTTGTTCTACCCAGGACACTTTAAGTCATCACCCAATGAATGTCTTGGCTAGTATCCAGAGGCACGATGAGTAATGATATTTCTGTTTTTATGAAGGCCCTAACACCTGTTTGTGTCCCTGCTAGCAAAACTGCGGAGTTCCTGAGCAGACTGGACACAGAGTCGCCAGATAGAAGTACCTGTCAAAAGGCTCTTCATGACTCACAGTCTTCAACTTGGGTAAGTGGGAGGCCATGCAGGGTTGCTGTCTGGTACTTTATAAAGAGGCATTTGGTGAATGAAGGCTACGGGCACAGAGTGAGCTGTGTATAATAGATGGCTGGAACTAAAGGCAGATGGACCTGATCTGAAACTTAACGTCAGCTGTTGCTTCCTTGAGCTATAAAACAATGCTTGCACTTGGTTATCTACATTACGGGCACCTGGACTAAACACTACCCTTTGAAAAGCCTTTGATCTCATCCAGTCATCCATCCATTTATCTATCCAACAAATTTTATGTTTACGTAAGGTTACGTAAGGTCTACCAAGTGCATACAGTTTCTGCCTGGAAGGACTGTAATTTGGGTGGGACAGTTCATTGTATGGGCTGCCGTGGGTACTGCAGGATGTGGGCACAACATGCTAGAGGTGTCCCCCAGACATCAAGACATCCGGAAATACCTCACATGGGAAGCCAGCAGAATACCACTGCAGAAATTTGTATGCTGCATTGGAGATCTTGGACCTCATTCTTTGCGTGCTGAAGGCACTAAAAATTTTCAAACAGGGAAGGTTCAAAGTCAGCTTTGTATTTTAGTGGGGTCATACTTGTAACCATGTGAAGGATGGCTCTGAGGGAATGGAGAGGCAGAGAGGCCTCTGAGAGGCTCTGCATTAGTCCAGGTAAGGAATGATAAAGACATGAAATAGGGCAGTGGATGGGAGGATGGAGATGAGAGCACAGGTCAGAGAACCGTTTAAAAGGTGAATGGAAAGAGCCTACATGTCCATCAACTGACGGATGGCTAAAGTAGATGTGGTTTATGTATACAATGGAATACTACTTGGCAACGAGAAAGAATGAAATCTGGCCATTTGCAGCAACGTGGATGGAACTGGAGGGTATTATGCTAAGTGAAATAAGTCAGTCAGGGAAAGGCAGATACCGTATGTTTTCACTCATATGTGGATCTTGAGAAACTTAACAGAAGACCATGGGGGAGGGGAAGGGGGAAAAAAAGTTGGAGGGAGGCAAACCATAAGAGACTCTTAAGGACTGAGAACCAACTAAGGGGAGATGGGGGCTGGGGGAGAGGGGAAAGTGGGTGATGGGCATTGAGGAGGGCACCTGTTGGGTGAGCGCTGGGTGTTGTATGGAAACCAATTTGACAATAAATTATATTAAAAAAAAATAAAAGGTGAAGTTGGCAGGGCCTTGGTTATTGACTGGTTAACTGGGGACAACAAAGTAAGTACAATTCAGGATGCCTCTGGAAATGGTTGTAGTTGAAAGAAAGGATGGGTTTAAGTTTTTAAAAGTGTGCGCTTTAGTGACCATGATTTAAAATGTCGAGAAGCTATTATGACACTCCTTGGGATAAGTTCATTGTACTCTTACTTACAAATGTTTAAATGTTCCTCCCCCCACCCTCGTCCCCCGCTTCTAAGGTGGTGCTCCAAAGTCTAAGATTTGCCACGGGTCCTGTCACATCTGTCCTCTCTCCTCTCACTGCAGGGCATGAAAGGACAGACTTGAAAACTGTAGGTAGAGAGCTAAATCCTGTGTAGGGACAGTCCTTGACGTCTGTCCAGATACCCTGTGGCCGTGAGGGAGGGAGAGAAGACAGGAATTGGATAACTTTATCAACTGGGTGCTTGGCTGCCAGGATGGTCTTGACCCTGTTTGAAGGCTTCCCGAATCCTACGAAACACCCGGCAGAATTGTGTGTGCCTGACCTATTGATTTTGGTTTGTTTCTTCAAGTTAACAAGATCATCCTGAATTTTAATATTGTTGTCCATAACATGAGTAATGTCTCCCAGGACTGCGTTTTCTGTGGATTGATTAGTGCATTAGTCACAAGATCCTCAGAGCTATTAATAGAAAATATGGAGCAGCATTGGACCCAGGATGATTCTTTATGAACTGCATTCAATAGCTGCTCCCATTTTGACAGCAAACTATTAATAATTTGTTGGTGTTCAATATATAAGTGACTTTTTTTTTTTTACCAATATTGTACTCTTCTTCTGTCTAATCCATCTGTGTAGAATTCCTCTGAGAATGCTTTGCAGAACCATTTCTAATGCTTTAGGAATGACACACCTTTACAGTGCACTTTTGTAACATGGAAGGAAGACACCTGTAGTTTGCCTTAACTGTGGTCAATGTATAGAATGTCAATGTATAGAATTTCTATGGGGGTGTGATAAGCTACAAGCTTTCAAGTTTTTAAAAAAAAATTTAATTCTCACATAATGTACCTTTTCAGAGAAAGTTGTTCTTATTACATTTATTTACGTGTGGCTCTTCCATGGGCAGCTGGGAATTTAATACATACTCTATAATTACATCAGTGGAAAAGACGACAAGAATATTCCTTTAAGCGATACGTAAGAGAACTTCAGACCAAAGATACTTACAGTGTTTACTTACACATGGGTTGATACAGTTCTCTGTACCGTGTGTGTGCCTGTGAGAAGTGCCAGAAAATATGCCGCCTTCCTCAATCATAATCATTGAATATTTCTGGTTGTACCCTAAATGGTTTCCAGTCTGCTTTGTTGCCTCTTGCCGCCTCCTCTACAGCGAATAGTCGTTTAAAAACATCTCATCCGGTTGTTCCACTGCCCGTGGCTCCCTGTATCTTCAAGGATAAAGTCAGAATGCCTTAGCTTGAGCACAGAGCCCTTTCTGCCCTCTGCCTTCCTCCCTTCCCTCACGACTCCTTTCTGTACGTAGAATCTAGGTCTTGGCTACTCTAAGTAGGGTCCATGGACCAGTAGCGTGGGCCTCACCCGGGAGCCTCGAAGGGTGTAGATGAAGCTCAGGCGCCACTCCAGTCCTGAATATGAAGCTGAATTTTAACACGGTCTGGGGCGACTTGTGCACACATTAATGTCTGCGGAGCGCTGCTCTATAGCTTGTGCCTTTCCAGCCATTTCCTCTCACTTCTGCTTGGAACTCCTCGTGCGGATGGTTTAATTTTTATCCACGTGCCACACGTTTTTTCAAAAAAAGCCAACACTTGAAGGCCTGTGTCCCTTGCACTCCTTTAATCTCACTCCCGCTCCCAGTATTTTAAACTCTGTGTATTAATTTCCCATTGCTTATAAAATAAGGCCTGGCGATGTAATGCACAGCCTGTGGCCACAGTTAACAATACCGTACCGCGTATTTGGAAGTTGCTAAGAGAGATCTTAAAAGGTCCGTCACGAGAAAAACACTTTTGTAACTACGTGTGGTGACGGATACTAACTAGACTTATTGCCGTGATCGTTTTGCAGCACGACACGTTGCATCATTATGTTGCACACCTGAAACTAATATAATGTCATGTCAGTTATGGCTCAATAAAAAATTTTCCATCGCTGGTGTAACAAATTGCTAAGGACTTCGTGGCTCAACACAGCACAGATGTATTGTCTTACAGATCTGGAGGTCAGAAGTCAGGAATGAGTATGAAGGGGGTAAAATCAAGGTGTCAGCAAGGCTGGCTTCTTCAGGAGACTCTAGAGAGGAACCTGTCCCTTGCCTCTCCTAGCTCTCCTTGGCTGCGGGCACTCTCGCCCCCCCGGCATGTGGCTGCGTCCAACCTCTGCCCTCCTCCTCATGCTGCCTTCTTCCTGCTCTTCGGCTTTCTTGCCTTCCTCTTACAAGGACCCTTGTGATTCCACCTGGATCATCCAGGGTCCTTTTCCATCTCAGAATCCTCAATTTCTGCAAAGTCACCTTTGCTAGATAAGGTGACATTCACAGCTTCTAGGGATTGGGAAGTGGGCATCTTTGGGGGGGGGCATTATTCCTCCCACCACACTCGCCTAAGCGGTTTCTTTGTTATGTGGCTCCACGTACCTTTCAATGTAGGTGTTGCTGTTGCTTGGCTAACCAAGTTCAGATCTTGTTAATTTATCCCTTCCCCTCCATTCCCCTAATTATTCAGTATTTCAGGCTTTCTCTTACTGTAATGACTACATGAATTTTTTTCTCACTGCCAAGCCAGTTAGTATACTTCACAGTTTCTTTCTGTTAGGACTTCTTAAAATTTTTGCTTTAACATTTGCTTGGTTTCCTCTGAACGTTTGACTGGCTTCCTTCAGATTTTGTGACCGTTCCACAAAGTGTCTCTGATACAGATTTCCATACAGTTTTCCGTTTTGTGTCTGTCAGGTAACTTGTCAGTTTCGGATTTCTTTCCCTTCTGGAAACATCCCTCTTCTGCCTTAACCTGGCTGGTGGTTCATTTGGCCTCCTACACAGTGGTTGTTCTGGGACTTTGCCTTCACAGAATGGTTCTCAACCTCCTCTACACATCGGAATCATCTGGGGGACTTTAAAATTCACTGACGACTGGGTCGTACCCCCAGAGATGCTGCTGTATTGTGGCCTGGGCTTCAGGGCTTTTAAAGCTCCCCCGGTAATTCTAATGTGCAGCCTAGGATGCGAATCATTGTTTTAAAGTCATCTGGGGAATTGTTCTTACTGCTTTCCTGTGTGGGGTCCCCTGATTTCTAGGCCTCCTGTCTTCTATTTTCTTGTTTTATTTCCTTGTTTTGATGGAGCATGTTATTTAGTAGCTTCCCAGGAGAAGATGTATGGTCAGGTCATTGCGTGTCTGAAGGTATCTTTATTCAGCCCACACACTTAGCTTGTAATTTGCTGGTAAGTAATCCAAATTGGGAATCCTTTTCCTTCAGAATTTTGGAGGCCTTTCTAGTCTACTTTTGAGTATTTGTTCTTGAGCAATCCCAGGCCCTCTGAATTTCAGGCCTTATATATAAGGGCTTCTCCTTGCTTCCCCTGGAAATATTTTAGTATCTTCTTCTTTTTTCTGGTATTCTGTAATTTCACAATGATATGCCTTGGTATGAGGGTTATTAATATTCCTTTTCAGTCTGGAAACTCATTTCTAGTTCTAGGTGATTTTCTTGTGTTATTTCTTTGATTTATTTCTCTTCATTTTCTCTAAGGAATTCTTACTGAAATCCTAGGCCTCCTGGATTTATCTTCATTTTTGTGAAAAAAAAAATTTTTTTCTCCTTTAATTTATCTCTGACATTTTTTTCTACTTCTTGGCATATTGGGTTAGAAAAAAAAAAAAAACCCAGTCCTTTCCCCACTGAGTGTCTCCTTTCCTCTCACGTGACTACCACATGCACACTTCTGACAACAGATGTGGGGCGACTTGCTTTACCCCGAGTAATTCTGTGACACCAGCTGGGGATCCTACAATTTAATTCAGTTCTGACACTGTCTATCTGGAGGTTCCCAAGGTAAAGGAACCCGCAACCCTGCCCTCCCCTTAAGATGCCAAATTGCACGTAGTAGGTCCCCAGGTGACCCACAACTTCTGTCTAATATGGCTACAAATTGGGGGTTCCCATGACCCCCTCCTGGGTTCCCTTAATTTGCTAGAGTGACTCACAGAACTTGGGGAAACTTTTACATTTACCAGTTTACTAGAGGATATGATAAAGGATACAAATGAACAGCAAGATGAAGAGATACGTAGAGCAAGGTCTGGGAGTGTCCTGAATGCAGGCGCTTCTGTCCCTGTGAGTTGGGATATGGTGACCCTCGCAGTGTGAATGTATTCACTTACCTGGAAATTCCCCACCCTCAAGTACTTTGGGGATTTTGTGAAGGCCTCTTCACACAGGCAAGATCAATTATTGACTCCATATCCATCCCCTTTCCCCTCTCTGGAGGATTGGAGGGGATGGTTGGGTCTGGAAATTCCAAGCTTCTAATTGTGGCTTAGTCTTTCTGGTGACCAGTCCCCATTCAGGAGCCCACCCAGTGAGCCTCATTCGAACGAAAGATGCTCCTACTGCCCTGATAGCTTAGGAAATCACAAAAGTTTGAGGAGCTGTGTTCCAGGAACTGGGGTGGAGACGTGTGTGTGTGTGTGTGTGTGTGTGTGTGTGTGTGTATACATACATGTATATTTTTTTCTGTTTTCTCACACATTTTCTTGAGTATCTCCTAAATATTTTACTGGTCACATTTTTGGGAGGGGAGGGAAGATCTTTTGATTTTCCAAGAACTTCTTTTTTTTCTGTTGCTTCGTAAAACATAGCAACCTGTTTTTGTTTCATGGATGCAATATCCCCTTCTAGCTCTCGGAAGGAACCGTGCGGGGAGCAGAAGACGACTTCAGAGAAGGGGGCCCAGAGGCTCACCACTTAGTATGCAGCATTTTATACAGGCCTTTCATTCTCAACCTGGGTTTAACCACTGTGACCTTCTGTGCTAGGTGTGTCCGACTTAGTTTATCCAGAGAATACACTTCTGATTTACTGTCTGGGTTGGGAGAATTAGCGCCTGAATTCTCAGGGTGGGAGCTGGCGTAGGTACTTTCCTATCATCCATCTGCCATCCTTGATAGCTGTTACATGCGTGTCTTGGGCCCTCATGTTGCTCTGTGGAGAATATTGGCTTCTTGTGGGTATCCTACATCCCTACCAGAACACCTTCTGTTTTGCTCTTTTCCTCTTAGTCACTTACCATTTCTTCATCTACTTTGTCTTCATAGATTTTTGTCTGAGAATGCAGATGTCTCTTGGTTTCTGGATGTAGAGCTTGTTTCATTTTCTCTTCCGTTTAGCATAATTAAAAAATTTTTTAATGTTTATTTTTGAGAAGGGGGGCAGAGAGAGAGGGAGAAACAGAATCTGAAGTAGGTTCCAGGCTCTGAGCTGTCAGCATAGAGCCCGACGCAGGGCTTGAACTCACGAACCGTGAGATCATGATGACCTGAGCTGAAGTCAGACGCTTAACCGACTGAGCCACCCAGGCGCCCCAAATTTAGCGTAATTTTTGAGAGAAGGATGGTGCAGAAACATTTTTACTCCACCGTCTTGAAGTGGGGACTTCATGTTTGTCAGGGATTGAACTGTGATCTCCCAGGCCATCTCAGAATTCATATGTTGAAGTCCTAACCCTCACTACCTCAGAATGTGACCTTTCTAGGAGATTGGGTCTTTATAGAGGTAATCAACCTCTAATGAGGTCATTAGAAGGGGGCTGTAATCCAACAGGAAAGATGTCTTTATAAAAAGGGGAAATTTGGGACAGAGGGAAGATGATGTGAAGATACAGGGAGAAGGTGGCCATCTACATGCCAAGGAGAGAGGCTAGACCCTTTCCTCACAGCCCTCAGCAGGAACCAACAGCACAGATACCTTGATTTTGGACTCCAAGCCTCTAGAACTGCGAGACGATAAATTTCTGTTTTTTAAGCCTCCTGGACTGTGGTACTTCACGGCAACCCTTAACTAACTACTGCAATGCTATTTTTCCTTTGTTCACACACTGCCCGCGCCCCCCCCCCCCCCCCGCTTAGTCTGTTTCCTATTCACTCTTTAAAACACAACTCACCCACTTTAAAACACAAAGTGTCACCCACTTTGAGGAGGTGTTCTTGATCCAGTTTAATTAAATGTCCTTTTTAGCTTCTTCTGTCATAATACCCATCACGCTGTGCTTCAATCCTCAGTCCTCACATCAGGCTTCCACACTAGGCTATTAGTGACTTGCTGTCTGAGATATCATGTCTTATGACAGTGCCTGCACATAGAGGCTTAAATGTTACTTGTTGACTGGACGTATTATAAGCATAGCTTTTGGGGTAAAGCAAGTAAAAACGTGTATTTTAATTGAATAACAAAAATTTAGTATTAGTATTATACTAATACTTAGTGAATACAATGTTTTCAGTACAGTAATACTTCGTGTACGTGAACACAATGACAGAAATTTCTGGGATTTAGAACTGAGAAAAATAGTGATCAAAGGTTTTTTCCCCCCTGTTATTTTTGAGCAGAAACTTCCTGTCCTGCCTGGGAATCCTACCTCGGTAAGCCTTAAGATAGCAAGTAACTTTGAACTCTTCATAGTTGATGTGCCATGTGACTGCCCTTTTAAATGACATTTTGTGTCTAATCCCCCCTTTTTTCTTCTGAGTCAAAAACTAGCACCCATATTCTGATAAAAGACCAATTAAGTGGTTAAATTTTTTGTTTTTAATTTTTTCATTCATTTCGTTTATTCATCTTTGAGAGACAGAGTGCGAGCAGGGGAGGGTCAGAGCAAGAGGGAGACACAGAATCCGAAGCAGGCTCCAGGCTCCGAGCTGTCAGCACAGAGCCTGACACAGGGCTCGAACCCGCGAACTGTGAGATCATGACCTGAGCGGAAATCAGATGCTCAACTGACTGAGCCACGCAGGGGTCCCTAAGTGGTTAAGTTTAAAAGGAAGGTATGCAAATAGAATTTAGGTTCTCACTTAAGGCATCACATCTGCTTTCACCAAGTATTTTACTACTGCTTTTTTTTTTTTAATTTGTTTTTTCAACGTTTATTTATTTTTGGGACAGAGAGAGACAGAGCATGAACGGGGGAGGGGCAGAGAGAGAGGGAGACACAGAATCGGAAACAGGCTCCAGGCTCCGAGTCATCAGCCCAGAGCCCGACGCGGGGCTCGAACTCACGGACCGCGAGATCGTGACCTGGCTAAAGTCGGACGCTTAACCGACTGCGCCACCCAGGCGCCCCCTACTGCTTTTAATCTCTTGAGCAGAAGTTGTGTCCCCTGGTCCATTTTCCTCTTTGAGGTCGTATATGGAGTATTTGTGGCAAAGACTAGCTCTCTCTAGTGTAAAGTGAAGAGGTCACTGGAGAACCACTCTCTGCTTTCAGTGTCTTATCACAGTCCTCCTGTGTTTAGGACTTAGATAAGAGAAAATCCGAGGATATGTTTGTCTGTCCCATGAAGCAGGGTTTGAATGTGTGAGGACTTTCTGAACACAGCTGGAGTTCCAACATTCCAGTTGGTAGTGCTGTAGATGATCCCATTCCGAAAGCCTCCCCTCTTTCTGGCAAGTGCCTATTATTTGATGGAATATGGGTTTTTACAGTGACATAAATGGGGGAATGAATTAAGAAGTGCTTGAGAAAAATTATAGTAAGGAAAAAGGCGGGAACCAGCCTTCATAAGCTTTATGGATTATTAGTGTGAAGAACTAGGCCTGAAATATGTGGTCTGCTGCCATGATGCCTGCTGGTAGTTTTATGACAACAGTGGAATTTCCTACGTATTAGCTTATCAGGCTGCCCGCAGAGGGTGGGCTACAAATCACTGTGAGCAGAGAAAGCATATGACAAATGAACAGACAAACTACTTGGAATCTTATAAATTCCAGAATGCATGGTCACTTTGCCAGTGTGTGAAACCCCGCCATGGTGGGTCAGTGGGGCTGAAGGACACCTTACTGCGTGTACTGGTCCTCCTAAGACCGCCCCTTGAGACTCTAATTCAGCCAGAAGTAATGACTCCTGTGTTCCTGAACAGCCTTTGTTTTTCTTCTCAGAAATAAAAATAAGCTTCAGGTACTGCTTAGGGAGGCACGGACTTGGAAAGAAATGCATCTCTGGAATTCTATGGTATCAGTCACCAGTTGACAAGCTGTTTAATAGGGTACCATTAATGAGCAGTAGGCATGTCAGTGCTTCTAAAGTCACTGTCTCTATTGCTTATCTCTGATATTAACTGATCAGCTACTTGGAATATATATATATAATACATATATAATATGTATTATATATATTATATATATATTATACACATATATATTATACACACACAGACACACACACATATACACACATACACACACACACACAGAAGAATATAGCTTTGCTAGGCAAGGCCCACCTTCCAGAATCTACATGTGTGAGGCATTGTTTGAGTTCTCTATATGTTGGATGCAGCAGCATTTTAGCTGAGCAGCAAAGCAGTACAAAGGGCTGAAGGAAGGACGTTCCAGGCAAGGATGAGAACAGTGGATTTGGGGCTTCAGCGTCAGATAAACAGGAGTTTTAGATCCATCTTTGCCTCATGATCTTGTCAAGTTATTTCACGTATCCAAGTCCATTTCCTTATTCACAACATGAGGATAATATCTACTTCATAGAATTTAAAGGTTAAATAAAATAATAGAAATAACATGCCTGGCAGTTTAATGCATTGACACTGCCGTAAGTGATGTAAAGTCTCCTCTTCCTTGGTTAGCTTATTCTGAGTCCAGTTGGATCTCTGTGCTCTCTCCTTACCAGAGTCTAGTTAGAATTGTTGCCAGTTAGTTGGAATATCCTTGAAAAACATATTTAACTTTCCTCTGTTTCAATCCTTATCACTAGAAGAATAAACCATGTTGATTATCTCTGAGGGGACATTTTTTTAAGCTTAATTAAACAAACATTTAGATCATCCTTTAAAATGTGCTGGATGATTATGCTTATACTAGCCTTCTTTTTATATATCCCCAGGGACATCGTCAGACGATATGCATAAATCACTCAGTAAGCAAGTGTGTATGGAGAGCTTAGTGTATGCTTAGTACAGAGGTTGAGTTATTAGAACCAGTCCCCTGGTAGGGAGACTAGTAAATTGTGGTGGTGATGTTTTTTCCTATGATTTTTTTCCCTCTACATTCACAGGCCAGAAGCTGGGCTTACAAGGATTCTCTAAAGGAAGAAGAAAATAAGAAATTGCAAAAGATGAAGGAGGAACAACGTCAGAAGGTAGTCACAAGACCTTATTGGTCACTGCTAATTGTTTGCTTGTAGTACTAGATAATTTTTAAGGTTTTCTGAACAGAAATACTTACATATATGAAAATTGTGACAAAACCCATTAAATATAAAAGGTGAGATTTTGGTGTGTTTTAAGAGTATGGTGGGGTGTGGTCAAAACTTTGGGTCAAAACTCTCATGACACTTAGCCTCATGGGGTTTGCCATCTAGTATGTGTGCTGGAGGGAGGCCAGCAGTTTGCAGAGACGTTCTGATTTGCAAAATGCAATCACTGTCACTGCCATTTTTTCAAACCAAAGATGTCTGAAATTACAAATCATGTCCAGAGAATAATGAATAATAGATATCCATACAAAGTTATGAAACTGGCTTAAATGTTCACCTAAAAATACACCTGTTATACAACAAAAGATACTCCACACATATATACGAATTTGTGAGGTATTCCAAATTATTTTGAGCAACAGAAATCAGGGAAATGAAGGCAGAGCTTCGTAAGAAGAGCGCTTAAAGGGTAATTCTCGTCAGAATCTAAAACTTCTGGTATGTTGACTGAAAACATTCAATGTTGTGACTTGATGGTCCTACCTGCCTTTCCTACATCTGCTCAGATGGGGCCAGTGGCTCCTCAGCAAGGGATCAGACGATGATCAGTGGTTAGCTCCAAGGCACCACCTCATTCCAGATCCTTTAAAGAAGCAAAATAGACTATTCAGCTAGTTGGACACCATTACCTTCCCCATCATTATTTTCCAATTTGCCATATTGGTGGCTGATAAATCCTGTCCTTTTGTCCAGAATCTCTCTCAAAGCCATTTCTTCATTTGTACAATTAACTTGACTCCTAACTCCCATTTGATTTCCTTGATTCAGTTCAAATTATTTTCCTTATGCCTTTGCTGCACAACATAATTTATTATAGCAATTGTGTGTAAAATCGTTTTATGAAATAGGCTGTATGTATCGTCACTGCTATAATTTGACCCTTCTAAGTGCTACCCTCCTTCCAACAGTGGTCCCTCCTTCCTTGTTTGTTGTTTCTGCCAGCATGCAGTCTAAATGACTGTGTCACTCAACTGCTTTGTGCATAGGAGGTAATAATTAAATTATTGAAGGAAATAATAATGTAAGTTGTGTATTTAGTTATTAAGTTACTATGTAAAAAAGGAAGAAGCCAGAAAACATTTTTATTCCTTGGTGGGTTTTTTTTGTTTTTTTTTTTTTAATTTTTTTTCAACGTTTATTTATTTTTGGGACAGAGAGAGACAGAGCATGAACGGGGGAGGGGCAGAGAGAGAGGGAGACACAGAATCAGAAACAGGCTCCAGGCTCTGAGCCATCAGCCCAGAGCCTGACGCGAGGCTTGAACTCACGGACCGTGAGATCGTGACCTGGCTGAAGTCGGACGCTTAACCGACTGCGCCACCCAGGCGCCCCTCCTTGGTGTTTTTTTAATATCTTTGTTTTGACAAAGACCTAATAATGAAAGCACAATTAAATAATATTATAGTAATAGTCAGCAGTAATTAGCACATAGAAGCTAAGTCTGGTATATACTCGTGGTGTATTTTCAATAATGTCTGTCAAGGGATATGTAAATGTTAGTCTGTTTCTGTGACCTTTGAAGTCAATATCAAGTCCTGAGGTGTTTAGATACTGAGGAGAATGTTGTGAAGTCAGCGTAGGATATGATTTATATAAAAATAACTTCTAGTGAATTTTAAATAGCACTTTATAAAGTTTGGGGGCATATTTGGAACGTGAAAACCATTAAAAGTAGAACATTTCACAAAGAGAATGCTCAACAGATTAGAAAATCAGATCTGGGATTTAATTTTCAGGTTGAGCAGTTATTTTAAACAGTGAGAATTAAGCTTTTTATTTCTTAATCTTGTTTTTCTTCTAGAGTTAGACAAATATTGATACATACATATTTTCTGGTTATTGACTGAGCGTATGTTTCTTTTGCATAAATTATTTCCCTTTACTTACTGTAGCTTTCAGTAAAATGAATAACTTTGACATACACATAATTCCATCATTAGAGTTTTCAGCATCAGTAAAATATATGAGGGTATTTACCTTATTTTTATTTATCTTCTTTTTTCCACTCTATTATTTACATGTCCACATGTCCATTATTTGATTGGTAGAGTCTCATTCCGTATCACTTCAATGATTTAGCTTAAAAAAATAAGGATCATGTTTATGGTAAGAAGATACAGGAAAAAAAACATGTATAACATCACATCTATTCATGTGTTTGTTCTTTTCATTCATTCAACAAATATTTAGTGAATTCCCGCTATGAAGTGAGTCATCAGCAAATAATCTAGGTTAGGTTGAGATGATAGCACATTTATTTTGTTCTGTGTCTCTTTCATATTCTTTCATTACTCTGGGAACAGTAGGTTCTTCCTTAAGGTTACCCTTTCAGTATTTTACATTTGATTCAGTTTCTTCTAGAAATTTTTTTATAATTCCCCTTTCCCCCTATGCACTCAATATGTTCTTCTCTTTTCACTACTTTGTGTGTGTGTGTGTGTGTGTGTGTGTGTGTGTGTGTGTATGTGAACAGTTATACTTACTCTTGCCTTTCTAAAATAACCCCTTCCTTGATTCTGCTATCCTCAGAGATACTATCTTTTCTGTTTCTACCAGAAAAAAAAAAGACAAAGACTAAAGGTAATCTTCCTGTAATCACATATTTATTAGCCATTTTGCCCTTTGTTCCTTATGTTCTGGTTTATATTTAGCAATGATCATACTGAAACTGCTCTCCAAAGGTAAATCCCTTCTGACCATTCAATTCAGTGGTCTTTTGCAATCCCTGTCTCTCTCTCTAACTCTGTAACAGTATTTAATACCACTTTAAAGCTTTCCTTTTCTGGCTTTTTTTTCACTCTATTACTCTGGTGCATCTACCTCAGAGTAATCTATCCCAGTATTCAGCCAGCCAGCCAGCCAGCCAATCAACAAACATGTATTGAGCTCCTATTATATTTGGAGTCTTTTGTAAGGTGCTAGAGCAGGATAGACCAGAACCCTAACCTCCCAAAGTTTACTTTTTAATGGAGGAGATAGACAATTAAAAGGAGACAGAGAAATAAAACACTATATTTTTAAATTTATAGTGATCAATCACTTTGTAGTAATTAATGCTGTGAAGGGATATATTGTGTGTTGTGATAACTTCAGGGTGATGTATTGAATGCTATCGATTGCCTGCCTTTCTCTTAAAACACTGATTTTTTTTCCTCAGTATACATTTTACTTGGCATGGGCCATGTTTCAGAGAAGGCAGGCACTTCCTGGTTCCAGGGATCCAATCCCAAAGGATCTAACTGCTCCTGGGAGTTCCATTCTCCTCAGTGTGATTGGTTCAGCTATGGACATAGGAAATAGTTCCAATCAATGAGACTTACAGGAAACCTGTCATTTAGTTCAGATTTTTTTCAATATGAAATGGACCAGTCTTCCTATTCGGTGATTTTCAGCTTTATTTCTTTTTTTGTCTTTTTATTTTGTCCGATTCTACTATTTTCTCTGCTAGCTTTTTTGTTAGAATTTGGCGATATCTTTTTCTATCACTTAATTTGAACCTCTCTGTGTCATTTGGTTTAAATTATATTTCTAGTGATAAAAGGTGGCTGATTTTCTTTTTACCCAGTATCATAGTCTCTTTTAATTTAGTATATTCTCATTTATTGTGATTACTAGTGCTTTTGCACATATTCTTGGTACATAATTTACTTTGTAGCTATATTTTCTTGTTTTCTGTTCTTTATTTTTTTTTTTTGACTCTTTGAATTTCCTCTGTTCCATTTATTTACCTTTCCTCTTTTCTTTCCTCTCCTCTTTCCTTTCCCCTGGCTCCCTTCCCCAGTAGTAAGAAATTTCAGTGTTTTTATTATTTTATTTTTTACTTTCTATAATTTATTTATTTTTTATAATTTACATCCAAGTTAGTTAGCACATGGTGCAACAATGATTTCAGGAGTAGATTCCTTAAGCCCATTACCCATTTAGCCCACTCCCCCCCACACACAACCCCTCCAGCAACCCTCTGTTTGTTCTCTAAGAGTCTCTTATCTTGTCTTCCTCCCTGTTTTTATATTATTTTTGCTTCCCGTCCCTTATGTTCATCTGTTTTGTATCTTAAAGTCCTCATATGAGTGAAGTCATATGATATTTGTCCTTTTCTGACTAATTTCTCTTAGCATAATACCTTCTAGTTCCATCCACGTAGTTGCAAATGGCAAGATTTCATTCTTTTTGATTGCCAAATAATACTACACACACACACACACACACACACACACACACACACACACACCACATCTTCTTTATCCATTCATACATTGATGGATATTTGGGCTCTTTCCATACCTTGGCTATTGTTGATATTTCTGCTATAAACATTGAGGTGTATGTGCCCCTTCGAAACAGCATACCTGTATCCCTTGGATAAATACCTTGTAGTGCAATTGCTGGGTCATAGGGTGGTTCTATTTTTAATTTTTTGAGGAAACTCCATACTGTTTTCCAGAGTGACTGCACCAGCCTGCATTGCCACCAGCAGTGCAAAAGAGATCCTCTTTTTCCGCATCCTCCCCAACATCTGTTGTTGCCTGACTTGTTAATGTTAGCCATTCTGACAGGTGTTAGGTGGTATCTCATTGTGGTTTTGATTTGTATTTCCCTGATGATGAGTGATGTTGAGCATTTTTTCATGTGTCGGTTGGCCATCTGGATGTCTTCTTTGGAGAAGTGTCTATTCATGTCTTTTGCCCATTTCTTCGCTGGATTATTTGTCTTTTGGGTGTTGAGTTTAATAACTTCTCTATAGATTTTGGATACTAACCCTTTATCTGATATGTCCTTTGCAAATATCTTCTCCCATTCTGTCAGTTGCCTTTTAGTTTTGCTGATTGCTTCCTTGGCTTTGTGGAAGCTTTTAATTTTGATGAGGCCCCAGTAGTTCATTTTTGCTTTGGTTCCCCTTGCCTCTGGAGACATATTGAATAAGAAGTTGCTGCAGCCAGGGTCAAAGGTTTTTGCCTGGTTTCTCCTCGAGGATTTTGATGGATTCCTATCTTACATTTAGGTCTTTCATCCATTTTGAGTTTATTTTTGTGTATGGTGTAAGAAAGTGGCCCAGGTTCATTCTTCTATGTCGCTGTCCAGTTTTCCCAGCACCACTTGCTGAAGAGACTGTCTTTATTCCATTGGATATTCTTTCCTGCTTTGTCAAAGATAAGTTGGCTATACGTTTGTGGGTCCATTTCTGGGTTCTCTGTTCTGTTCCATTGACCTGAGTGTCTGTTTTTGTGCCAGTACAATACTGTCTTGATGATTACAGCTTTGTAATACAGTTTGAAGTCCGGGATTGTGACACCTCCAGCTTTGGTTTTCTTTTTCAAGACTTCTTTGGCTATTCAGGGTCTTTTCTGGTTCCATACAAATTTTAGGATTGTTTGTACTAGCTCTGTGAAGAATGCTGGTGTTATTTTGATAGGGATTGCATTGAATATGTAGATTGCTTTGGGTAGTATTGACATTTTAACAATATTTGTTCTTCCTATCCAGGAGCATGGAATATTTTTCCTTTTGTGTGTGTGTGTGTGTCTTCTTCAATTTCTTTCATAAGCTTTCTATAGTTTTTAGTGTGTAGATTTTTCACCTCTTTGGTTAGATTTATTCCTAGATATTTTGTGGGTTTTGGTGCAATTGTAAATGGGATCAATTCCTTGGTTTCTCTTTCTGTTGCTGCATTAATGGTGTATAGGAATGCAACAGATTTTTGTGCATTGATTTTATATCCTGAAACTTTGCTGAATTAATGGATCAGTTCTAGCAGTTTTTTGGTGAAATCTTTTGGGTTTTTCATATTGAGTATCATGTCATCTGCAAAGAGTGAAAGTTTGACCTCCTCCTGGCCGATTTGGATGCCTTTTATTTCTTTGTGTTGTCTGATTGCTGAGGCCAAGGCTTCCAAAACTATGTTGAATAACAGTGGTAAGAGTGGGCATCTCTGTCTTGTTCCTGACCTTATGGAACTGAGACCTTAAGCTCTTAGTTTTTCCCCATTGAGGATGGTATTAGCAGTGGGTCTTCCATATTTGGCTTTTATGATCTCGAGGTATGGTCCTTCTATCCCTACTTTCTTGAGGATTTGTATCAAGAAAGGATGCTGTATTTTGTCAAATGCTTTCTCTGCATCTATTGAGAGGATCATGTGGTTCTTGTCCTTTCTTTTATTGATGTGATGAATCACAGTAATTGTTTTGCGGATATTGAACCAGCCCTGCATCCCAGGTATAAATTCCACTTGGTCATGGTGAATAATTTTTTTAATGTATTGTTGAATGCAGTTGGCTAGTATCTTGTTGAGGGTTTTTGCATCCATGTTCATCAGGAAAATTAGTCTATAGTTCTCCTTTTTAGTGGGGTCTTTGTCTGGTTTTGGAATCAAGGTAATGCTGGCTTCATAGAAAGAGTTTGGAAGTTTTCCTTTCATTTCTAATTTTTGGAACAGCTTCAAGAGAATAGGTATTAAGTCTTTTTTAAATGTTTGGTAGAATTCCCCTGGAAAGCCATCTGGCCCTGGACTCTTGTTTTTTGGCAGATTTTTGATTACTAATTTGATTTCCTTACTGGTTATGGGTCTGTTCAAATTTTCTATTTCTTCCTGTTTCAGTTTTGGTAGTGTATACGTTTCTAGGAATTTGTCCATTTCTTCCAGATTGTCCATTTTATTGGCATATAATTGCTCATAATATTCTCTTGTTATTGTTTGTATTTCTGCTGTGTTGGCTGTGATCTCTCCTCTTTAAATCTTGCTTTTTATTTATTAGGGTCCTTTCCTTTTTCTTTCTGATCAAACTGGCTAGGGGTTTATCAATTTGGTTAATTCTTTGAAAGAACCAGCTCCTGGTTTTAATTGATATGGTCTATCATGTTTTTTTTGTTTTTTTTTTTGTTTTTTTGTTTTTTTTTTTTTGGTTTTGGTAGCATTGATTTCTACTCTGATCTTTATTATTTCCTGTCTTCTGCTGGTTTTGGGTTTTATTTGCTAATCTTTTTCCAGCTTTTTAAGGTGTAAGGTTAGTTGTGTATCTGTGACCTTTCTTCCTTCTGTAGGAAGGCCTGGATTGCTGTAAACTTCCCTCTTATAACTGCCTTTGCTGTGTCCCAGAGGTTTTGGGCTGTGGTGTTATCATTTTAATTGGGTCTGTGTACTTTTTAATTTCTTCTTTAACTTCTTGGTTAGACCATTCATTTCTTAGTAGGTTGGTCTTTAGTTGTCAAGTATTTGTTACCTTTCCACACTTTTTCTTGTGGTTGATTTTGAGTTTCGTAGCATTGTGGTCTGAAAATATGCATGGTATGATCTCAATCTTTTTGTACTTGTTGAGGGCTGCTTTGTGTCCCAGTATGTGATCTATTCTGGAGAATGTTCCAAGGGCACTGGAGAAGAATGTGCTGCTTCCACTGCTTTAGGAAGAAGAGTTCTGAATATATCTGTTAAGTCCATCCTGCCCAGTGTGTCATTCAAAGCCATTGTTTCCTTGTTGATTTTCTGTTTAGATGATCTGTCCATTGTTGTAAGTGGGGTGTTGAAGTCCCCTACTATGATGGTATTATTATCAATGATTTCTTTATGTTTGTGATTAATTATATATTTGGGTGCTTTCACATTTGGAGCATAAATGTTTATAATTGTTAGGTCTTCTTGGAGGATAGACCCCTTAATTATGATATAATGCCCTTCTTCATCTCTTTTTACAGTCTTTATTTTAAAGTCTAGATTGTCTGATATAAGTATGGCTAGTCTGGCTTTCTTTTGGTGACCATTAGCATGATAGATGGTTCTCCATCCCCTTACTTTCAATCTGAAAGTGTCTTTAGGTCTAAAGTGGGTCTCTTGTAAACAGCACATAAATGGATCTTGTTTCCTTATCCATTCTGTTACCCTGTGTCTTTTGATTGGAACATTTAGTCCATTGACATTTAGAGTGAGTACTGAAAGATATGAATTTATTGCCATTATGTTGCCTGTAGAGTTGGAGTTTCTGGTGGTGGTCTCTGGTCCTTTCTAGTCTTTGTTGCTTCCCACCGTCCCCCCCCCCAGTCTTTTCTCCCTTCAGAGAGTCCCCCTTAACATCTCTTGCAGGGCTGGTTTAGTGGCTATGAACTCCTTTAATTTTTTTTTTTAATTTTTTTCAACGTTTTTAATTTATTTTTGGGACAGAGAGAGACAGAGCATGAATGGGGGAGGGGCAGAGAGAGAGGGAGACACAGAATCAGAAACAGGCTCCAGGCTCTGAGCCATCAGCCCAGAGCCCGACGCGGGGCTCGAACTCACAGACCGTGAGATCGTGACCTGGCTGAAGTCGGACGCTTAACCGACTGCGCCACCCAGGCGCCCCTGAACTCCTTTAATTTTTGTCTGTCTGGGAAACATTTAATCTCCCCCTCTATTTTGAATGACAGCCTTGCTGGGTAAAGAATTCTTGGCTGCATATTTTTCTGATTCAGCACATTTGAGTATATCCTGCCACTCCTTTCTGGCCTGCCAGGTTTCTGTGGATAGGCCTGCTCTGAACCTCATCTGTCTTCCCTTGTAGGTTAAGGACTGTTTTTCCCTTGCTGCTTTCATGATTCTTTCCTTGACTGAGTATTTTGTGAATTTGCCAGTGATATGCCTGTTGATGTTTGGTTTTTGTTGGATCTAATGGGAGTCCTCTGTGCTTCCTAGATTTTGATGTCTGTGTCTTTACCCAGGTTAGGAAAATTTTCCTGTATGATTTTCCCTTCTACCCCTTTTTCTCTCTCTTCATTTTCTGGGGCTCCTATGATTCTGATGTTGTTCCTTTTTAATGTCACTGATTTCTCTAATTCTTAAATCATGCTGTTTTGCCTTAGTCTCCCTCTTTTTTTCTGCTTTATTGTTCTCCATGAGTTTGTCCTCTATATCACTGATTTGCTGCTCTGCCTTATCCATCCTTGCTGCTGCAGCATCCATGGAGATTGCAGCTCAGTTATAGCATGTTTTATTTCATCTTTATTAGCTTTTACTTCTTTTATCTCCACAGAAAGGGATTCTAATCTGTTTTCAACCCCAGCTAGTATTCTTATTATTGTGATTCTAAATTCTGTTTCAGACATCTTGCTTGTATCTGTGTTGATTAAGTCCTTGGCTGTCATTGCTTCTTTCTATTCTTTTTTTTGGAGTGAATTCCTTCATTTTGTCATTTTGAAGGAAGAAAAGGAATTAATAAGGTAAAAAAAAATTTAAATTAAAAAATTAAAAACAACACAAAATAAGTCAAATAAAGGATACTTGATCTTAGGTGTGTTATGGTCTGGTTGTTGAAAGGAGCTTGATAGATTAGAGAATAAAGGGAAAGATAAGAAAAGAAAAAAAAAAGGAAAATGTTTGAAAATTTGAAAAAATGAATACAGTGTAATAGAATAAAATGAAATTGTGGCAGTATAAAAATAGAATTTGAAATATTTACAAAAAAGGAAAACATTTAGTGGAAAAAAATTAAAGAAAAATATTTTTAGTAGAAATGTAAATAAAAAATAAATTTTTTCTCTTTCTGTATTCAAGTATAAGAAAAGAAAAGAAAAAAATTGAATAGACGGACCAGCAAACAAACTGAAGTACAATTGAAATTACATCAATTTCCCCTAGAAGTCGAACTATGAAGCACTTTGTAGTCCATAAACTAAGCAGGGTGGAGAGACTTGTGTTGTTCCTGAAGAGCAAGATTGGCCAAGTTGGGTAGGGCTTAGTGTAATGGCTCCATTCTCCACTAGATGGTGCTGCTCAGCTTACTGGGGTGGATTGTTGTGGCACCTGTAAGATGTGTATGTGCATGTGTGGGAGGGGGAAAAATTGCATCACCCAGCTACCCAGTCTCTAGTATTAGAACTCTTTGCTCTCCCCAACCAGCAATCATGCTCTTTTGTCTCTGGCTTCCATCCACTCCCCGCTTCTACACTGTCTGTGACCAATCTGTTAGGCTGCCAGGCGGCACTTCCCTCCTAAGTTTTATTTCAGCTGTGGCTGAGTTTCCCAACCCCTCACCTCTGAGGGACTGTGGCTTTGATGTGCTCAGCCCCTCTATGGGAGGGTCTCACTAAGCAATAGCCAAGTACCAGCCAACCCCCAGGAACATTTGGGAGACTGCGCTGCTGATGTCCAGAGACTGCGGCTGGGTGCTAGCCCACTCAAGAAAAAGTTCCACGATCATGTAGCAGCGGCGTTTCGGGGGTTATGGAAAATCTCAACGCACATCTGGTGCCAGGTTTCCCCCTTAATGTCCTTGTTCCATCTCCAGGTAATGTGGCTGTTCTCTGGGGTTCACTGGGACCTTTGCCTGTGGGGATGCTGAATAGCCTCTACCAGATACCCTCCCAGCAGGGCAACTGCCTCTGCCCGTGTGGCCTGAGGACCCCTCGGACCTGGCTCTCTGCTCCTGGAGATTTGCCCTTCCCACCAGAGCACCACCAGCATCGAGCTGCAGAGTTTCAGACTCTGCACTCCCTGTTTATAGAGTCTTAATGGGATTTAAATTCTCTCCTTTCTCCTCTCTCCCTTTTTTTTCCAGTCCCTTGTGTATTCTTTCTTTTCTCTCTAGCTGCTTTCGGGTGAGGGGCGGGGGGTGGTGAGGGGGGTGCTTTCCATGCTCTCCCCTCTCTCTGTCCTCTCTCTGCAAGCAAAAACAGGTCCCTGCCCTCTGCAGCTGTCTCCCCTGGTTCACCTCTCCATGCTGCTGGTACCTGCAGAGTTCTGTGGTTCAGGTTGTGCGGATTGTTGTGTTTATCCTCAAATCAGTTTTCTAGGTGTGCAGGATGGTTTAGTGTTGATCTGGCTGTATTTCAAGGATGAGAGGCACAAAAAAAAACCTTCCATGATGTTCTGCTATCTTGGCCCCTCCACCTCAGTGTTTTTATTTTTAATCTTGTATGACCTTTGACCCATTTAATTTCAAAATATATATCTCACTTTAGGGAATTTCTCTTATGTTTATTCTACTATATCGTCTCTGTTCTTTATTATTGGGATGTGTATCAAATGGATTTTGGAAATCTGTTCTTTATATCTCTTAATTGTTTTCCTGATACTTTCTGTCCGTTTGGCCTTTTTCATTGTGTTCTGGGAGAAATCTTTGATTAGATCATCCAGCTCACTAATTTATTTCATAAGTTTCCATTCTGCTTATTTGGCACATGTATTGAATTTGTTTCTTTACCAAGATTGCTGATTTGCTCATGACCATGTTATGTTTTAACAGTGCCATATTCTTTCTAGTCTCTTCATTGAGGGTAATTACACCAACATTAAAGTTTTCGATTTACTATTTTAGCTGTACTCTTTTCCTTTCCATTTTAAGTTTTATCTCCTGTGGTTTTCTTTCTTAAATGTACGATTCTTGGTTATCTTCTTTCTTTGGGCGTGCTGTCAAGTGGGGTATGTGGGAGCTCGGCTTCTGGGAGGAGTAGCCTGTTTTCCTCCTATAGTCAGTAGGCGTCAGGGACATCGTCCCGTTTCTCTGAGCCCGGACACCCCTCCTCTATTCACTGGTTAGCCAGTGGGCCATGTCCGTGCTGTCTCCTGTGTAGTGCAAGTGTGGGAGGAGAAAGGGCCCAGTTCCCAGCCGCTCTCACTGCACTTCTCCAACTCATCCTCTCAATGACCACCTCAGTATTCCCTCCTGGAGCTCTTTCAGAAGCACAGCTAACTCAGTCCAGTTTATCCTACACACGTGTTTCCCTGTGTAAGTTATCCTGCCTCCTTCCTACCATTCAGGAACTTAAACTTCTGATAGGCCAGTTGCACGTACCTATTTTGCATGTTTATTGACTTCTGTGTAGCCATTTGGAAAGTAAAAACAAGCCGAAAAGTAAGAAAACACTGAAATAAATGGGTGGCAGAGAAATTATTGTAGAATATATCAAAAAATTATGAGAGCATTTTATGGGGCGTGCTTGCAAAGTTGTATTTTGAGATGTTGTACTCAGAAAGGAAAAATCATAACTTTTAAATCCAATCAGTACTAAAAAAGAAATGAATTAAGCACCCAATCTAAGAATTTAGAACAAGAACAATAAACGACACTGAAGGAAGTAATTAAGATAAGAAACATAAATTCATAACAACTTCAAGAAACAGCTGTTATAAAAATCCAACAGTTTGTTTTTTGATAAGGTCACAAAATGAACAAATCTATGGCAAGTCCAATCAAGAAGAGATGAGTAAAAATGCAAATACGCAACATTAGAAATGAGGAGCCAGGACCGTACATTTGGAAAAGATTAAGCTTATATTACTAGAGATAATGCTATGTTAATAATTTGAATATGTGGATTAAGTGAAAGATTTTATAGGAAAATATAAAACTCTAAAATGACTCAGAGTTAAAATACATAAAGACAATTGCAAATGCATGTGATTTGTAAAGTTTTATGAGAATTACTCTCCCTCAACAAGCTAAACTTGGAAAATTTTACAGGCAAGTTCATTGGAATTTTCAAGGAACAGTTTTTTTTTCCTATGCTTTACAAATGGTTTTTGAGCAAGGAAAGAGATTAATTTAGAATTAATATTGAACTCGAATCTCTATATGTCACAACCTGATAAAGGGAGCACAAACATGGAAACTTGTAGAAATTAACATTTGAAAGAAAACTTTAGTTAATGATATTTTTTTCTCTTACATAATTTACCAAGGCAAAGTAAGGTTTATTCTAAGAACATAAAGATGACTAGCTATATGTTATAACTTTTTATATCTTTTCCCTCTGGTAGGGTAGGTTATGAAAGAAAACCCATTGGATTTTAGCAACAACAACAAAAAAAAGCGTTGATAAATTTTAATCTTTACTACTAATTAACAACAAAAAACCAATTATCATGAACTAGATATTTAAAAGATTGTGTTAACATACATGTAGTTTTCCAAACCAATAACCAACATTAATTCAATGGTGAAATATTAGAGCACTAAACAGTATCAGGATATCTGCAACACCTACTACCAACCAGTATTGTTCTGGAAATTCTAACCTAGTGCTTCATGGGTTAAAGTTATTTGATGGAAAAAAATTTTTTTTAAAGCTGAAAACTCTTAACATAGCGTGGAACAAAGTTTGGGAATTGTTTTAGCTAACTTGATAAGGCAAAAATACAAAACGGACCTTTTCTAATTATTGGAAATAAGTTATTATTTTTGGGTGAGAGCAATTTGCCTGTACAGCCTAAGAGAGTCTACTGAAAAATGATTAGAACAAATGAAATCAAAGAATTGGTTATAAAATAGAGGAATCAACAACTTTCTCAAATAGCAGCAAACATTAATTAGAAAATATAATAGAATAAAAAGTCCTTATCAAAAAGCAACTATGTGAAGAAATTACTCCATTCCCTCCCTTCCAAAAAAAAAAGTGAATAAGCCAAGAAAAAACCCCAGGACTTTCCTATGATCATGTCAGTTTGAATAATATAGAGATGGGTGATGGTTCCGAGTGGTAAAATTCAATATTGTCATAACTATAGTTCTGTTCAAGTTAATTTGTGAGGTTAGTGCAACTCCAATAAAATTTTCAGGGGAACGAGGTGGTTTGAAAAGACTGTTTCTACATTTCAACCGTGAGAATAATCACAAGACTAAACAAGAAGCTTTACAGAATATGGATAATAATTTGTGTGTGTGCTGGGGCAAGGAGAGCTTAAGGTATTAGCTGTTTAAAAATATCTGAAACTCCCTTGTACTGCTGTGCATAAGAGGTGAACTGAAGGGCTCTTTGACAATATCAAATTATAGTTTCCTAAATGTGAAAGTATTAGGTATAAAAGGTGTAAGTTTGTTGTGTGGAAATAATCAGAGGTCAGAGATGAATGCAAGGTGTACATACAGTGTTGTTTATTTTCAAAATGATGTTACTGGAAAGTTTGAAACCATTTGCTCAAGAGGTAAGAGAAGGTTTGAGAACTTTGACGTTCGGAATACCACGGCGCAACTGCTGTGGTTTTTTTTTTTTTTAATTTTTTTAAATTAAAAAATTTTTTTTCAATATATGAAGTTTATTGTCAAATTGGTTTCCATACAGCACCCAGTGCTCATCCCAAAAGGTGCCCTCTTCGATGCCCATCACCCACCCCCCTCTCCCTCCCAACCCCCATCAACCCTCAGTTTGTTCTCAGTTTTTAAGAGTCTCTTATGCTTTGGCTCTCTCCCACTCTAACCTCTTTTTTTTTTTTTTCCTTCCCCTCCCGCCACTGCTGTGTTTAAATGACATGGGAATGTGATCACCCATATAAAAATGAAACAAATAAGTTTTATTAAAAATAGACTCTGGGTGAATTTTGAAGGCTGCCTCTTCTTCTTGTACTTTGTGCAGATTATTTCATCCCCCTAAGCTTTATTATGTACGAGAGTTATTTGCCCCGTGATACTGTTTCTAGGGTCAGCGGAGAGAAAGCTTGTAGAAAGTTTATCTTAATGCCTGGCACGTGATAAGCACGTGATAATGCGACCTGGGCTGCTGATAGGAAGTTATAATCTATGTGTATAAATCAAGAGATGAAGGAAATACACTGACGTGTTATCAGTAGAGAGATTTTGTGAGTGATTATTATGTCTGGCTTTATCGCTTCTGTACTTTCTACGCTTTCTACAACGAACAAGTAACTTTTATGAGAAATATTTTTTTTTAAATTTTTTTTTCAACGTTTTTTATTTATTTTTGGGACAGAGAGAGACAGAGCATGAACGGGGAAGGGGCAGAGAGAGAGGGAGACACAGAATCGGAAACAGGCTCCAGGCTCCGAGCCATCAGCCCAGAGCCTGACGCGGGGCTCGAACTCACGGACCGTGAGATCGTGACCTGGCTGAAGTCGGACGCTTAACCGACTGCGCCACCCAGGCGCCCCGAGAAATATTTTTTTAAAAGAAGAAAGTTGACAGGCAGTATTTCTGGGCTGAGAGAGAGCTGTGTGATTCAATGATCATTAGTAGCTGGAAGTCCATATGTCTTTAGATTATAATGCTAGAACTAACAATAATTAGTAAAAGGGGAATGCACATTATTGCTATTTTTTTGACTCCCCTACTTTACCCATTAATATTTACTTCCTCTGATTTGGTTATCTCCTCTTAATTTCTTGAAGTAGTTTCCACTTTGTTCCCCAGTGAAGGCCATCTTTGCCCTTCTGGGCAAAGGTATTCCCGTGGGGGGCCCCAAAAGCAGGAGTTCTCTGAACTGCCCCCTCCCCCTGGAGCTCTGTCTCTTCTATTAAAAAACATTCAAAGGAAGGGGCTCTTTAACATTCATGACATCACCTCTCCTGCTTCCACTGTCCTTTTCCTCTTGAGTTGAGAGAACATCCTCTCCTGGGAAAAGTTTGTCCTGGCCAGGCGATGGCACTTCAAAGTTTACATAAAGCGGTCAAGCTGAACCATGTCGGAACGCGCCTCACTGGGATTCAGACATGATTTCAAAATGACCCTATCTTCGTCTTCAGTTACTGCACAAGAGCCTTCCTCTGGAGTATCCCTGTCCTTCTGGCCTCATCAGGTTTCTCCAGCGTCCAATTTGCACACACCTAGCTGTTGTGTGGTTGACCCTTTGGTTCAATGGACCACAGAGAAGTGATTTCTACAACCTCTGGCAGGAAGTGGTGAGCCCTCTACTTATTGCTGTTAGCTTGGGCCCCGGCACTGATCATTAGAGCTCCCCAGCCCTGTAGCCCATCCTCTGGCGAGAGCAACCCCCCCCCCCCCCCCGCCCAACACACACCCCGGAAGCGTGAGCAAAGGGAGAGGCATGGATGGCTGTGTTGTCTGAATTTCCTCCCACCACTTTGCCCAATGTTCACAGCAGATTCTGCTGTTAGCATCTCCAAAATGGTATTTTATTTATCCTATTTCTTTAGTGCCCTCTTAACGTGGAGCTCTGTTAACGTAGGGAGACGTGGGAAGCGTGGGGAGACATGGTCTCTTTCCTCTGGGAGTCTTCACGACATGCTTTCATTGTTGAGCCACACCCAGCACCATTTACTCCTTGTTTCTCGGCATCCCTTCCTGTGTAGCCCCAGGCCCTATTGCTTGAACTGGTGTTCAGCAACACATTTCTTTGGGCTCTGTCTCATCGTTGCTTCTGGGTCTGTCTCCCTCACTGCACTTTGGCTTCCTTCAGGGTGGAGCTGTGTCTGTTTGCATCTGTACCTTCAGCATGAATCCGGGTGTCTGGAAAATGCTCGCTGCTTAGCAAATCGGTGTGGAGCGGGACAGGACTTGACAGCGTCTCAGATGCCGTGTGTCACATTCCTCCTGCTTAAAGCATTTTGATTTCCTTAACGTCCAAAGCTCAGCCCTTGGAACAAGAACCACTTATTTGTATCTGTCCAACTAGATATTGCACTTCTGTATGAGAAGCCAGTAAATGAACCAAGGATGTGTTTATAAGGCATGCAGATGCATCTGCAGTGGCTATCAATTCAGCAGAACAAATGAATTAGTCGAAATTATCCTTCGTGGTACCAAAGGAGAACCAGCCTCTTCCTAGTAAATACGCTTTGCTAGATATAGAATAATAACCCTGAGTGCGGTGATGCCAGAGCCTCCCCGCTGCCATCTGGAGCAATGTTCTTGCATGGTGATGCCTCATCAGCTCTGCCCTGGTTTCCCGCCTGCTCTGGGTTTTCTCCTCTCCCTGGCCTTGCTCTGTCATAGGATGATGCACATCACTCTCTTCCCGTCCTCTTTTCTTCCTGCCTGGCAGTTCTTGGCTTCGTAATGTAGTGTTTTTCCTTTTTTGCACCTTCATGTATTAAAAACTGTATGAATTGATGAGGATTCTTTTTAAAGTTCGTTTATTTATTTTTAGGGAGAGAGCTGCGGGAAGGGCAGAGAGAGAGAGAGAGAGAGAGAGAGAGAGAGAGAGAGAGAGAAGAGAAGAGAAGAGAGAGAGAATGCCAAGGAGTGCACAGCCCGATGTGGGGCTCGAACCCACAAACCACGAGATCATGACCTGAGCCAAAGTTGGACTCAACCGACTGAACTGCTCAGGTGGCCCTCATTAGGATTTTTAAATAGAGGAAAACCTACAGAACCGGAAATGGTCTCCCACACAGATAAACCTCTGTGGTTGGTATGAGAAAGTAATATATGCACATGGATTAAAAGTCAGAAAGCAAAAATTATATACGATGTTAAAGCTTCCTACCCTGCCCATGCACTCCACGCTTCTCTTCCCAGCGATAATCACAGTTAACATTTTGGTGTATGTTTTTTTTTTTTATAAAATTGTTTTAAATATGATACACATCTATAGATAAAAGTTGAAATGATATATGTATATCTTTTCTATTTACGCGGAACAGTCCCAAGAAAAGTGCTCTGAACCTACCTTTTTTTCTATTTATTTTATTTATTTGCCCCATAAAAAATTTTTTTTGAGTACTTGACACACAATGTTACATTAGTTTTAGGTACACAACTTAGTAAATTGATAAGTTTATAATGTTGTACATTATACATTACAAGTGTGGCTACCCTCTGTCCCAGTACATCACTATTAAAATATCATTGACTGGGGGTGCCTGGGTGTCTCAGTTGGTTAAGCGTCCGACTTCAGCTCAGGTAATGAACTTGCAGCGTGTGAGTTCAAGCCCCACGTCGGGCTCTGTGCTGACAACTCGGAGCCCGGAGCCTGCTTTGGATTCTGTGTCTCCCTCTCTCTCTCTGCCCCTCCCCTGCTCACGCTCTGTCTCTCTCTGTCTCTCAATAATAAATAAACATTGGGGCGCCTGGGTGGCCAGTCGGTTAAGCGTCCGACTTCAGCCAGGTCACGATCTCGCGGTCCGTGAGTTCGAGCCCCGCGTTGAGCCGCGCGTCGGGCTCTGGGCTGATGGCTCAGAGCCTGGAGCCTGTTTCCGATTCTGTGTCTCTCTCTCTCTCTGTCCCTCCCCCGTTCATGCTCTGTCTCTCTCTGTTCCAAAAATAAATAAACGTTGAAAAAAAAATAATAAACATTAAAAAATTTTTTTTAAATATCATTGACTGTATTTTTATGTTGTACTTTTTATTCCCATGACTTGTTCATTCACCCATTTTGCCCAACCCCAAACCCCTCCACTCTGGCAGCCATCAGTTTGTTCTCTGAACCTTTTATTACTTAATGTATCTTAGAGATCCCTCCATAGGTATCTCTCCTCCTCTCCCATCTATCTTATTCTTTGTATCTCCTGCATAGTATTCCATTATGTAGATGGTTTAACTTTCTGGTCCAGTTCCTTATTAATGGGTAGAGACTTTCTCTTGAACTTTTACTGTTTCAGTAATACAACTGTGACTATCCCTGTACGTATATCTTTGAACAGTTCTGCAAAGGATGTGTATGTTTTCCATGTTGATTGTTGTTGCTAAATTGTCCTTCAAAAACTAAATTGGTTTTCACTAATTTAGATGTACCACCAAAGTGCTTGAGTGTACTTGATTCCCTGTCAATCTTTTCTAGTTTTTGCCAGTAGGATAGAAAAGTTTTCTCTCCTTGTTCTGATATTTCTTGGATTGTGTGTGAAGATGAGGACCATTTTGAATTTATAAGCAATCTGTACTTTATTTGTGAATATTCTCTTCCCATCCTTTGGTTCTTTTTCTGTTTGGTTGTTTTTTGTTTTTGTTTTTGTTTTTTCTCATTAGTTTAGATGAAGTCTTATCAACCTCCTCAGACCTTTCTTGAGCCTTGATCTAAAATTGTAACTGAGTCTCACCTCAGTGTGTTTAATGCTCTGCATAGGATTACAACTGGATATATTTCCCACTTGTTTGTGGGTTTCTCTTTTTCTAGAATAGAGACTCTTAATCATGGATCTCATCTGTCTTGTTCATTATTGTATCCCCATCACATAGATCCACACCTGGCTCATGATAAGCATTCAGGTGTTGTTGAGTGAATGAAAGAATAATTGAATTCGCCTATATGGGTTATACAAATTTTTTGTTTGTTTTCTAATTTTGTTTATGGAATTTTTCCCAGTGGCAGCTTTGAAGTGTTTATGCAACCACATTTATCAATAATTTTCCTTGATGATTTCAGAAACTTCCTTGTTCCACATTTATAAATAAATTTACCTCTGCCTCCTTTAAAGACTCCTGTGGCTCCATCTTCTAAGTTCAACTGTTAGACGTCTATAAAATTTATTTTGATATTTTAAAAATCTAGTTTTAATTTTTCTCACAACAGTTGGCTAGTTCCTTGTCATTCGTTGAATTGGCTCTCCTGCATGCATTTAGCATACAACTTTATGGTAAACTACATTTCCACGGGTTTCTGGCCTCAGTCAGATTGTTTTAATTGCCGCAGTTTCATGATATGTTTTCATATCTGGCGAAGCTGATCTCTCTCCTTTCTTTTCTGTTTTTCATGCTATGATTGCCTATTAGCTTTTTTCCAGATGAATTTCAGAATCATTTTGCCAAGGCTGAAAAAATATTTTAAAGCAATGCATAATAGTATTCACATATACTCAGAATATATGCCTTGTATAGTTTTTGTCTCATGTTTCGAGCTGATGAGAATTTAATTTGTTCAGAATTCATGTTATTAAACTTAGGATGGGCTGGATATCAGAAGTTGCTTGCTGGAGAAATGCATGTGAGAAGAGTTGGCATCCTTTGGCAAGAGGGATTTTGATTTAGGCTGGATATGCTGTTAGAACTTTTGAGTGTCAGTGGGTGCTATATTTCTGGATGTGGCGTTTATACTTGAGTGTGATGAACTACTGATGAGTTATCCTTAATCTTAACTGCCTGTTTTGGATGCATCTTGCAAGAGACACTAGATACAAAAGAAGCCTAAACTTTAGTCTTTCTTTTGCTACTAATGAGCCATTTAGCTCTTGATAAGTTAAACGGAGTTTCTGATCTTGTTCCCTCATCTGTAAAACTAGCATAATCTGCACTCAATTCATTCACTCATCAGATAATACCTTATTTTTCTGCCTACCTTTGGGAATTACTGTAAGGAACAAATAACAGAATTCTGGTAACATTTTTGTCTGAAAATGTTAAGTCCTGGTTAAGCATTGTT
Source organism: Prionailurus bengalensis (assembly GCF_016509475.1). Classification (NCBI taxonomy): domain Eukaryota; kingdom Metazoa; phylum Chordata; class Mammalia; order Carnivora; family Felidae; genus Prionailurus; species Prionailurus bengalensis. The sequence goes on from NC_057343.1 coordinate 27,839,464, forward strand.
CCTTGAAAAACTTTTCATTTGCTTACCTCCAGTCCCCCTCTCCCCAAATCCCATCGAAAAGATGATAAAGGAAAAAAAAAAAAATTAAAGCCATAAGCCAGGAAGAGCAAAAAAAAAAACCAAACAAACAAAAAAACAAACAAAAAAACAAAACAAAACAGGCCAGCAATTACAGCAAAGAAAAGAAATCGGCAGAATTTCGGGAGCTGAAAAGTAGAGCAGAAAAAGCCAAACCTCATTTGCAAGATGTCGTGAGGTGCCAGTTGAAGCAGTCCCAGTGCCATTCGGGAATTGGAGGCACCTGGTGCGTCCAGAGCTGGGGTTGAAAAGATGATGATGAATTGGAAGTCTAAATGAGGACCTGTAGGACCCCAGGAGCCCCTCTCTTGCCACAGTGAATGTTGGAAAACGTGGTAAAGATGAGGGCTGAGGAAGGTGATGTACTTGGGAGGGGAAGTTGGGACTGGGATGGGGGTAGTAAGAGAGACATAAATCTTCTCCCATAGCAGGAAGTCAAAAGATAATATGTTTTTTAAAAGTTAAGACATAGAAGACTTTGCATGCTATTAAGAAGGAGGCAATTGAGAGGTGAAACGACACGCAGGAATTGAAAGTGATTCTGTGGGAGGGGCGCCGGGGTGGCTCAGTTGGTTTAGCGTCTGACTCCGGCTCAGATCACAGTCTCGTGGTCTGTGGGTTTGAGCCCCACATCGGACTCTGTGCTGACAGCTCAGAGCCTGGAGCCTGCTTCGGATTCTGTGCGCCACCCCCCTCTGCCCCTCCTGCACTCGCACTCTGCCTCACTCTGTCTCTCAAAAATAAATAAATGTTAAAAAAAAAAAAAAAAGAGAAAGAAAGAAAGTGATTCTGTGGTTGATGGGGAGGACAGGAGCTTATTCTTTTTTTTTTAAGTTTATTTATTTATTTTAAGAGAGACAGAGACAGGGTGTGTGGGGGAGTGGCAGAGACAGCAGGGGAGAGAGAGAATCCTAAGCAGGCTCTGGGCTGCCAATGCAGCACCCAATGCAGGGCTTGAACTCAAGAACTGTGAGATCATGACCTGAGTCAAAATTAGTGGGTCGCTTATCTGACTGAGCCACCCATGTGCCCCCTTTTATTTTTGTATAAGCCTTGGTAGTATTAATAACTAGCACGTTGCTTGGTAGACTTTTTTTTTTTAATTTTTTTTTCAATGTTTATTTATTTTTTGGGGGACAGAAAGAGACAGAGCATGAACGGGGCAGGGGCAGAGAGAGAGAGAGACACAGAATCGGAAACAGGCTCCATCCAGGCTCTGAGCCATCAGCCCAGAACCTGATGCGGGGCTCGAACTCCCAGACCGCGAGATCGTGACCTGGCTGAAGTCAGACGCTTAACCGACTGCGCCCCCCAGGCGCCCCCCTTGGTAGACTTTTAAAACTAGGCACATGTATTATAGTGACAAAAAATAAAATGAAATAAATGACTTCATGCCATTGTAGAAAAGTGAGTCTCTAGCACAAGGCTTGCATAAATGCCTATAGAATAGTTAAGTGAATATTATTCAGTTATTTAGAAAACTCTTTTTCCCTTGTTGATGGTGCTAGATAGGAATTAGAATTAAATAGTGTGCTTTATGGATTGACAAGTAATATATGTGGAATATCACAGCATATAAAACCAGTCTCTTTATTTTGAGGACTATAGCATGTCAGAAGGGCTTTGAATAAAGTTAAAAAAAATATACAAAATGTCTGTCTGGACTTTGGATTTACTTTATACTTTTAATTAAGGAAGTTTTAGGGTTAAAAATACATGTGTTGGTATGTTTTTATCAAGACGTGTCAGTATTTTCTCTACCAGAAAATTCTCTGACTCAGGCATTAATTTATGACACGGTCCTGATAACTCTCTTCCCTTTGCCTTTTTCTGTTTTTGAGAAGAGGTTAAAAATCAGTCTGCCTCAAGGAAGGCAGTTGAGTACTGGAGAAATCCTGGCACCTAGTTCTTTGGTTTAATATCAGAAACAGAGTAACACAGTTTGGAAGTTGCCTCTTCTAAGAGAATAATTGGAATGTCAGAAGCAGAGATCTAGTTGTAGCAACATGATCTCCTACCTGAGGCAAAGTACCCCTCCAGGGAGTCCTAAGTTCTGCTGGTATTAGAAGTAACGAGTCAATAATCGGTAAGTTGGTTATTTTCCAGGATGAAGGATGTTTTACCAACGGAATTGTACTACAAAATTGAGTCCAACATTTATTTGCAAGTTACTATAAATTTGGGGGGAAAGAAATGCTAGAGAAATACCCGGAAATAGTACTGTGTGGCATTTCTTCAAGAACTAATTTGATTTTTCTTTGTAAGACACAGGTGAGTTTGACTCACATTGCATTTTCCTCTGTGTATGTTGCACCTATTAGTCTAATATCTTGAGCATGCGCACTGGCTTTTTAATCTTACGATTTTACACTCACAGAGCTATTGTTTGACTGAGGCACAATCATTTTTGCTACCTAGTTATATAAGAAAATTCACATGGAAATGGTACTTAAGTAAAAGTTTCAAAAATGAAATATTATACCAGCTAAGGTTAAATATGTAATTGATTTGGGTATCTTCTGTACAACCGTGTTACTCGAAAGCCATATTTTAAAACTTTTATTGTTCTTAGAGTGAATTACTGGAATTTAACCGGCAGCAACAGGAGGAAGACAGAACCAGAACCCACCAGGCTGAACACAAGAGGTATAAATGGCTAATAAAATTAGCATCTTTGGTTAAAACAATTACTTACAAAGTTTCTGCAGTTGTTTTAAGACATCACTATAGTTATATTGAGTGTGTTTTAGAACCTGTATTACCTTTTTAATCTTTATATTATTTAATCTTTATATTATTGGGTATTATATGTATATGAGGATGCCCACTGTTACACGCGTGGGCGCGCACACACACACACACACACACACACACACAATCCAGTTTTTCTGGATAGGTGGCATAAATTCACACTAGAAAACAGAATCATGCTCTCAAGCTATTTATTTGGGTTATACTTAATTTGCCTCCCAGGGAACAAAGCATTTTAATACTTTGAGATGATCCTTTACTGTTTGTAGATCATTTTAGAATAATTGAACTCATCCAGATGCTGAGATACTCATACGAAAGCTCAGACAAGAACTATCTTATATTGACTAACATATTGGGGAAAATAGCTTAAAATAGAACCACTAAGCAAATTTCAAGTACTCTCTGTCTTATTCCTAACACCCAGTAAAATATCATACTGATACTGGCCTGGTATACTGACTCACATTGGTATACTGATATGATAGATACCTGTCATATCTATCCTTATTCTAGGATTCTCCTGGAGGCACTTGGGTTATCCTAGTTTATTGCAGTGTGGTTGAAGATCTCAGAAGTGTTTAATGTAGAGGCTCTTGTGATCTAAAGGAGCAAATTCTTTTTCTAAAACCGAGTGCTTTCACTTACAGGTTTAACCTTCCCACTGTTGCTAATGTGTAGTTTTAAATTGTGGTGCTTTCATTTTGTAATTGAGACTTTAAAAAGTGTTCACGGAAGCTCCCGATTCTGCTGGAGCTGTGAACTATGGATGGGTACTCATATTCTTTTGACTGGATTATTATTGTGCTTCCATAATCCAGTCAAAATAGTTTTAAAATGTCAAATGTGAATTTATATGTTTTTTTCCAATTAAAAGAAAACATCAAAACTCTGAGACACTGGTTAGGCTATTTTGTTAGGTAAGGGGTAACGGTTACTGCTACCTTTTGTTTTTGTTTTCATTTTAATAAAGTAGGTTATGAACTAGCTTAGTCTCTTATTGGTTTTTCTCATTTTCTGTTTAAAATTCTTTCTATTAAAAAAACTAAATAGAGGGGCGCCTGGGTGGCGCAGTCGGTTAAGCGTCCGACTTCAGCCAGTTCACGATCTCGTGGTCCGTGAGTTCGAGCCCCGCGTCGGGCTCTGGGCTGATGGCTCAGAGCCTGGAGCCTGTTTCCGATTCTGTGTCTCCCTCTCTCTCTGCCCCTGCCCCGTTCATGCTCTGTCTCTCTCTGTCCCAAAAATAAATAAAAAACGTTGAAAAAAAATTAAAAAAAAAAAAACCTAAATAGGGGCGCCTGGGTGGCTCAGTCGGTTAAGCATCCGACTTCGGCTCAGGTCATGATCTCACGGTTTGTGAGCTTGAGCCCTGTGTCGGGCTCTGTGCTCACAGCTCAGAGCCTGGAGCCTGCTTCGGATTCTGGGTCTCCTTCTTTCTGTGCCCCTCCCATGCTCATGCTCTGTTTCTCTCTGTCTCTCAATAATAAATAAATAAACGTTAAAAAAAAATTTAAAAAGCTAAATAGTGTATTTCTTTAACACCGGTTGTTAGTGGTAGCCAGTTATTTCTCTTTATTTCTCCCCCCCCCCCTTATTTCTCTTTATTTCTGAGGACTGATTGGATTGTAAAGCTTTAAACATCTTAAAGATAGTGTGATATGTCACATTAATAGGCCCTGTTGCTAAGAAATTCATCTTCAATGGGCCCTCCGATAAAAATGCAAGTTATTTGATCAGGGGTGGAAAGGATTACTTTCTTGTTATAGGAAACTTGGCCCTCATTCTTTAAGTGTATTTCCATACTGCTTGCATACCTAAATATTGGGGGGGGGGACTATTTATTTTCTATACTTTATTTTCTCTTTTTATGGATTCTAGTTAAATATAGATACAAATTTAATAGGAAATCTCTCTGGGCAATAAACTCAGTAACCACTTTTGAGATAACTGATCAAGGTTTTACACATATATTTTATGTTCTCAATCAGTTTTTGAAGACAGTGTGTGTTTGTATTGGGCTTTAGAGTTTATAGTGAGCTTTCCCATATTATATGAAAATACTCATTTGGTAGTCTTATAACGAATAAAATGCTGTGACCATTTCTGCTGAGGGCAGCAACACCAACTCTGTGTGTGTGTGTGTGTGTGTGTGTGTGTGTGTGTGTGTGTGTGTGACATAAGTCAGATTTTCTCCAGGGACATAATTTTATTGGAGTCAAAAAGACAATGTGCTTTCTACTGTTTAGAGGTGAGTTTTATAAGAGAAAGTTTATGGTATTCCTCACAGGTTTTTCAGTGTATCCAATACTGACTGAGCTTGGCTGCACCTGAACCTGACCCATCATAACTTTTTGAGTAAGAGAAGAAAGTTGAAACCTCAGAAAGAAAAGACAGAGCATGAGGGTCAAGGACTTGAAAGGATCTGGGCCATGAGCTGCAAACTGGAGTGAATTGAATCAATTTATTGAAACTTGAACCATCCTTAAGTAGTTTTTATCCATATATATATATATATATTTTAAATCTTTATTCACTTTTGAGAGAGAGAGTGTGAGCAGGGGAGGAGCAGAGAGAGAGGGAGAGACAGAATGCAAAGCAGGCTCCAGGCCCTGAGCTGGCAGCACAGAGCCTGACGCGGGGCTCGAACTCACGAACCGTGAGATCATGACCTGAGCCGAAGTCGGACGCTCAACCGACTGAGCCACCCAGGTGCCCCAGTTTTTATCGATATTAATCCTTAGAAGAAAATCCAGAGTACTGCAGTAAAGGGCATGCACTTTCTAACGCTAGTAAACAAAACTATATAAACAGGTACTTTTTCTTTTGTTTGTTTTTCTTGATTCCTACTGAGAATTCAATCTCTTTAGTAAGTGATGTCCTCTTAGTAACTGGTGCTCAGAAGTGAATCATACCACTTGCATACATGACAAGCCATCAGTCCTCCCAGTGTGTGAGCAAACTGAGAGCAGTGGACGACGGGCTGTTCTTCAGCCGGTACTCACCACCTTTGGGGGTTTCACGATGCAACTGCAGTCACAGAAGCAGACAGATGTGGGGACCACGCACCTGCATGATTCATGTATTCACCTTTTACGTATTAAGGCACACTGTGTGAAGGCTTTGTTCTAGGCACTGGGAACAGGTGTAAAATAGCAGAGAACATCCCTGACTGCATGGAAATTACAATCTGGAGACGAGAAATAGAAGTCAACAGGTTGATAGCAGTGGTATTTCAGACAATGATATGTACCGTGAGGAACACATCCGGGGTGAGATTAAGGGAGAGATGGGAGGTCATAGTTCTTCCATGAAGAGGTAACATGAAAGGACAAGAGACCATCACATAGAGATTGGGGTCCAAAGTATATACTTAGATGTCCCCTGTCATCTGGTATGGGAGAAAATGCAAAGGCCCTAAAGTGGGAGTGACTTTGGAGTTTGAGTCTTTAGTGATTGGATTGTAGATGGTGAGGAAGAGAATACGGTGAAATGAGGTTGGCGGGAGCCAGGAAGTACAAGGTTTTGGAAGCCAGTGATTTTATTCTAAGACTAATGGGAAATCATAGGAGGGTTTTAAGCAAAAGGAAGGCATGATCTCTTTTATAACTTAGTCAGGTGGTTGTGTGGAGACCAAATTATAGAGGGTGGGAGTGGAAGCAAAAGCAAGGTGGGAGAGGATAATGATTTGGACTAGAATGATGGCCATGGAAAGAAATGGGGGAATTCAGGATGTGTTTAGCGGGTAGAGTCAACAAAACTTCTAGTGGTTTGGATGTGGGGTGGATGGGGGATGTGGAAGGAAAGCCCATCTTTGCTGACAAAAATACTAGATGAAAACAGTCCCAGGCACATGGGCAATCCAGAATACCCTTGGTTGTGTGGTTAAGGAGGATGAGGATCAGTTTTCTCTCTCTTTTCTTTTTCATCATGATAAGTGTACTCTTTAATCTCTATCATCTATTTTATCCATACCCCACCCACCTCCCCTGTGGTAACCATGTTTATTCGTGATAGTTAAGAGCTTGTTCCTTGGTTTTCCTCTCTCTCTCTCTCTCTCTCTCAGTCTCTCTTTTTCCCTTTGCTTGTTTTGTTTCTTGAATTCCACATATGAGTGAAATCACATGGTTATTTGTCTTTCTCTGATTTATTTCTCTCGGCACTATAACTCTACCTCCATCCGTGTTGTTGCAAATGGCAAGATTTCATTCTTTTTGATGGCTGAATAATATTCCCGTGTATGTGTGTGTGTGTGTATACACATATGTGTGTGTATATGTGTATATATACACATACACATATACATATACATACACATATACATGTGTATATACACATACACACACACACACACACACACTCTTTATCCATTCATCTATCAGTGGACACTTGGGCTGCTTCCATAGTTTGGCTATTGTAGATAATACTTCAATAAACATAGGGGTTCATGTTTCCCTTTGAATTAGTGTTTTTGTATTCTTTGGGTGAATACCCAGTAGCACAATTACTGATCATAGGGGGTAGATCTACTTTTAAGGGCCGGATTTCTCTTAATATTCAGGTCTCTAGCTCAGTAACATACTGTTCAATCTGCATGCTGAGAAGTCTAGAAAAGGGGACATAAATATCATACTCTTCACTGAACCAGGCTGACTAGAATATGGCACTTGGGTATACTTTATGGTGAGTGAGGAAAAAAGAAAAACACTTCTAGCAGCTAAGATGTGACTACCACCTGATAGGTCTTGAAGTTGTTGAGAAAATAGCAACCCAGTAAGCCAGAGAGAGCATTCTGGGTCAACGTGCAGTTGGCATTTTAGCTAGCACTGAACATTTTAGCTAGGCACGAAACAAACCCAGCCTCTGGCTTTGCCACCCAACAGTCATTATCCTCAAGGTTCCCAAATTCCCCAGTCATTGACTTATAGCCACCTACCATGACTACTTTCTGTTAATCTTCATGACTGAAAAGGAGGCTGTGAATGGGGCCTGCCTACCCTTCCTTCCAGAAACATATATTGATCTGCTGCTATGCATCAGGCACTGTGTTTCTTTTCTTTTAAAATATTTTATTATTTTGGGGAGAGCACAAGTGGGGAAGGGGCAGAGAGAGGGGACAGAGGATCTGAAGCTGGGTCTGCACTGACAGGCTGACAGCAGTGAGCTGGATATGGGGCTTGAACTTATGAACTGCGAGATCATGACCTGAGCTGAAGTCGGGTGCTCAACTGACTGAGCCGCCCAGGTGCGCCAGACCTGTTTCTGCCAAGAAGCTTATGGTCTTAATGATGCTATTCCTTAAGAATCAGTTAACATCATAGGGTACCTATTACAGCATTGTTTCTTCAGCTTCCACGACCCTGACTCAACAATACATGGGCAACTGAGAGCATGGTGTTGCCTTTAATTTACTTTTTTTTTTTAAGTTTGTTTGTTTATTTTGAGATAGACACAGTATGAGTGGGAGAGGGAAGAGAGAGGGAGGGAGAATCCCAAGCAGGCTCCATGCGGCCAGCACAGAACCCAATGTGGGGTACGAACTCATGAATCATGAGATCATGACCTTAGCCAAAACCAAGAGCTGGATGCTTAACCGACTGAGCCACCCAGGCACCCCTAATTTACATTTTTTAATTCAAAAGTTGTAATATGTAACACACAGGAAAGTCCATGGATTAATTATAGGGGGAGCCTCTAAGTAGCCAGCTCTAGAAGTAGAATACAACCATCGGTTGTATTCTGACCTTTATGATAATCATTTTCTTGCCTTTCCTTAAGGTGTCAACTCCTATGTGTTAAATTTAATTTTTGAAATCAGTTGCTGCAAGCATCACCAAACACGAGGGAAAGCTCTGCCCATTCTTTCTTTTGAAAGGTCGAGTTTCCCTCTTCTGATATTTCCCCTTTCTTATACTCTCTTCCTATTTTCCTTCTACTCTTCACTTACAGGATTTACTTTAGCGAGACTGACAGTGGGGTACAGGGCATATGGGAGGGACATCTGTGTTGCAGCAGCAATGCCACAGAGCTACTTCGGGTTCCCCTTCACGTTTTAGGTCTTGCTGAAGCTTCCATCTTCCTTCAGCCTCTGGAGCTCACACCTGGCATGGCCCGCAAGGAGACAGTTGCTCGGGAACAAAGCTCTTGTTGAACTGGTAGAAGATGAGGGAATGAAGCTCTGAAGTTCAGAACTGTTCCCCCTCTGCCCACATCTGGCACCAGCTCCAGCCGATGGCTCTTAACAGCCTGTCATATTGTCATATGGTTAATGTGAGAAGAAGTTTCTGTAGATTTCTTCTAAGCGGTGGGGGTAGGGGAAAGCAATCCCCACGGTCAGTTCATACAGCACCTTAGGTTCTCAAAAATCTCTCAGCCCTGTAGCACGCTTTCCACTTACACACATTTTTCATTGTTTTAAAGGGTAAATAATGCTTTTCTGGACCGACTCCAAGGCAAAAGTCAACCAGGTGGCTTCGAGCACTTTGAAGGCCATTGGAATATGAATAGTGGTAACAGCTGGGTGAGTTTTTTCTTGTCTCTTAAAAAAAAATCTTTGAAAAGTAAAAACAATGAGAATTTTAAAAATATGTTGGGCCTTCTCCCAAGATATTATTTTTTTGGTGTGCTGTTCAGCTGTGTGATGGGCAGTCAGCCAGGGTGATTACTGTAAATTCCACAATAGTTTCTAGAGAGAAGGAGAAAGTCCAGGTTTCAGCTCTGGCCAATCACAATAAAAATGACACCTGCCCTTTGCTCTCAGGGTAATTGCCTGGACTGTAAGAATTTTTTTTATCACCCCTTTCCCAGACCCTACAACAAAAACAAATGAAAAAAAAATTTTTCAAGAAGACTTTAAGTGCAATATGGTTATAAAAATAGTAAGCATTCTCTAGTAATATAGTCTTTCGGTGAAACGACCACATCAAAGAAACCAGTATTTAATTTTTCACTACAAAATGACTTTTAAAAAACCCTACAGCAAAAGGCACTTTCTGAAAATGAAATGTCTTTCTGGATTTCTGTGAAGAAAACATTGCAACTGTGTTGTAATATGTGTTTAATGTGTTTTGCGTGCACAATATATCATCGAACCCACACCAGATCTTCTGAATGTATGATTGCAGGGTTTGCAACGCGTACAGAATCAAAACTAACTATAGTGGGTTTTATAATTTAATTTAAGCCAAGTACATATGTACCTACTAAAAGAAATGGAACAGGTAGAGATCTTTAAACTGGTAAAATACAACAAAACAAGTGCTTGCTGGCCCGGAAACTCTAGAGATCACCCTTTAATAAATATTTGATGGACAAAAGATAATTTTTGAGAAGACAATCTGTTGGAAATCTTGTGGATGTTTTCTTGAAAGGCGTTTAGTAGTTAAAATTGATGGATAGATCTAACAGTTCTCTTCAGTGTATACACTGGGGATGTCTTTCCATAACGCGTGCCCACGTGTATCACTGTGGCATTGAGAATAGGGACAAGATGGAAGAACAAGAAAAGAATCAAAACACAGTATCTTTCCATCATGAATTACAATTTACAAATTATTGACTTCCTTGTAAGAATATGTGAGTAGGAGTCATGTGGAAAATGGGGCATTGTGAGTGAGTTTGAGACGTTATCCAAATTCGTGGAATTTGTATGTCGTGAAACACGACTGGAAGTTTGATTTTGGACAGCACTTGGGACGTTCTCTCCTCTACCTACCAACTCTCAAAATTTAGAAACTACTTAGAAAAATACCTGGGATTGAGGGGAGGATAATGGGAGAGAGTAAATGAATACCACATGGACTGCTGTTAAGGGAATGAGAATTTGGGAATCTGGTTCACCACCGACCATTGGTAGGCCTTATGCAAGTGAGCTATGAATCTCTGCTTAGATTCTTCATGGGTAAAAAGAAAGGAACATCATTTTCTCATGATAGGAGTGAAGGCTATTAAAGTTTCCTTAGTAGGACAATCAGAACCAAGTCCAAAGTGGTTATCAGCTCTTCCCTTACTTGAAGGAAGCTGTGACAAAGATGAGAGTTTCTTCAGGTTCCCGACTCCACCTCCCTATAGACATCCTTACCTATATGCCTATTTTTCCTTGGAGACCAGATTCTTACTCCTCCACCTACTGAGGGACTTTGCTCTAATGACACTCCCCTCTCTTCTGAATCATCAAATATTCATCTCAACTAGAAAATTCCCATCAGCATAAAATAGAGATACAAATTATATTGATATCCCCCCCCCTCTTGCTACTGTTCTATTTCTTTGTTCCTCTTTCAAGCAGAACTCCAAGAAGTAGCTGTCCTTCAGCTTTTCTAATTTCTTTGTTCCCATTTCTCTTACACTTATTTAAATCAGAATTTAGACCTTATCCATCCAAACATAATGCTCTTGTCATGGTCGCTTACAATGTCCACATTACAAAGTCCGGTGGTTATTTTTCAGTCTTCGTCTTTTGATGTACCAGCCTCATTTGTCATGGCGAGTCATTCCCTCCTCTCTGAAACTGTTTACTTGGCTTCTGGGGCACTAGTCTGTCCTGAGTTTCCACCAACCTCAGTGGCTACTCCTTTTCATTCTCCTTTGCTGAATCCCCTGCATCTTGTCCTCTCACCATTGGAGCACCTCAGAGATCCACCTTGGACCGCCTTCTGAACTTTATGTTCACTTAATACCTTGGTGGCCTTATTGGTTATTATTACGTTAAATACAGTTTTTGTGCTTATTACTCCCATGTTTCTTTTTTTTTATTTTTTAATGTTTATTTTTGAGAGAGAGAGCAAGCACATGAGCAGGGGAGGAGCAGAGAGAGCAGGAGACACAGAATCTGAAGCAGGCTCCAGGCTCTGAGCTGTCAGCACAGAGCCTGACCCAGGGCTTGAACTCGAGAACCGCGAGATTATGACCTAGGCTGAAGTCAGACACTTAGCCGAATGAGCCACCCAGGCGCCCCTTATTACTCTCACATTTCTAATTCCACCCTCTACCTCTTCCTTGACTCCAGACTTGCATTATCGATTTGTCCACGCAACATCTCTACTTGTATGTCTAATGGACATTTCAACCTTCACATGTCTAAAACTTGGTAGGACGTGATTGTCCTACTAAGGAAACCTTTGATCCACTCTACCCAAAGGCTCCATCTGCACTCTTTGCTGTTTATATAATGGTACAACCCATCTCACATCTCATAACTGATCCATCAACAGATCTTTTTTTCTTTTCCTTCAAAATATATACAATCCAGTAGCTTCTCACCACTTCCACCACTATTACCCTGCTTCTAACCTCCATTATGTTTATCTAGATTCTCGAAAAAGTCTCCAAGATGGTTTCATTGCTTCCACACTTAGCCACTTAGAACCTATTCTCAATATAAGAGTGATCCCTTTGGAACAGAAGCCAGATCCTGTCACTTTCCTGCTTAAAATCCCCCAGTGGCTCCCATGACTCTCTAAATCCAATGGAGTGAAAGCCAAAGTCCATATAGTCACCTACGGGGTGCTACCTGATCTAGACCCCACTTTACCCCACTGGTGCTCTCCTGCCACTGCCCTTCTTTCTCATTCCTCTCAGCCATGCTAGTTTTCTTACTTCTCTTTGAAAACTTAAGGACCTGGATGCTTTCACCTTAAGGCCTTTGCACTGGCTGCTCCTTCTGTACCTTTGTCCATATGATTTATTCTCCAAGCATTTTGTAGAATTCCACCCCATTGAGGTTTCCTTGGCCATTTATTTAATGCTGCCACCTGTGCCCTCATCCCTGGCTCTAGCCATACGTTTTCCAACCTCCACTTCCTTTTCTCTGGCACTCTGCAGTTTCTTACATCTTTCTAATATTATTTGCTTATATGTATTGTTGACTGTTTACTCAGTCTCTCCCTGTGATAATGCATGTTCCGTATTGTGTCAATCAGGGTCCTTTGATTGTTTTGCTCACTGATCTATCCCAAGCATAAAACAGTAATTGGAACTTAGCACAGGCACAAGGAAACAGGTGGCTGTGATTGAAGGTTGGCCAAACAACAAAGATTTAGGACCAAATTATTTGATATACCAAAATGCTTAGATACCAAATTGAAAATAGCTATGTATAAAACATTCAATGGACCAAATTTTGGATTTGAGACAATAAGGGAAAACAAGAGACAAAGACAAACAAAAAGATTTGAAAAAAGAACAAAATAGAACTTCTAGGAATAAAGAAATTTAATCTTTGGAATTAAAGCACTCAATGAACTCATCACAATAAAAGGAATTCGAATTAGGAACTAAATCAAAATACCATTTCTCATCTATTATCTTGGCAAAAGAACAAAAGTTTGGCAATATACTCTGTTGGCAAGGCTGTGGGGATAAAGGTTCATTCACACACTGTTGGTGAGAATTCAAAATGATGTAAACGCTATCTAAATTAATTTGTCACTGGGGCGCCTGGGTGGCGCAGTCGGTTAAGCGTCCGACTTCAGCCAGGTCACGATCTCGCTGTCCGTGAGTTCGGGCCCCGCGTCGGGCTCTGGGCTGATGGCTCAGAGCCTGGAGCCTGTTTCCGATTCTGTGTCTCCCTCTCTCTCTGCCCCTCCCCCGTTCATGCTCTGTCTCTCTCTGTCCCACAAATAAATAAACGTTGAAAAAAAAAATTTAAATTAATTTGTCACTGTCTTTTCATAAAATAAAAACCAGACCTAGACATATTGCAGAAAAGTTGTACGAAATGTTGAAGGAACAGATAATTTCAAATGTCTAGAAAGTTTTCCAGATAAATGAGAAAAGAGAAAATATTCTCTCAAAGGATTAAGCAAGTGAATATAACTTGAATCAAAATTACGCAAACACTATACAGAAAAAAATATATGTATGTAAGCTCACTCATAAACAGATTGAAAATATCACAAATTTTGACAGATTTATCACAAATTAAAAAACAAAAAAACTGAGATGTTTATCTCATAAATTATAGGAAAAATACCACATGATCATCTCAATAGATACAGGAAAAAGAAACAACTTGATAAATTTCAATACTTGTGGTAAAAATTGCTAACAAAGGAGGAAGAGAAAGGACATTTCTTTAGCTAATAAACTGATCGAAATTCTATAATAAAAATACATCAAAAGCATTTCCTTTAAATCATATATAAAGGTTGAAAGGAAAAGAAACATTTATAATTAATAGATGATACAATCATTTACTCAGAAAATCTGAAGGAATTGATATTTAAGTTATTAGAATAAACGAGGAGCCAACAATGTTGGTAGATGCAGGATCAATATGTAAAAACTCACTTCATTTTTATACATTGTGAATAAACAAAAAATTTAATAAAAAGATAAAACCAAAAATGCACATAACCTTTAAAAATATATATAAATTTTTTATAGAAAGACCCTAAGGAACAAATGAATGAAGAAGTTATACCTTGTTTAATGGGTAGAAATAGGAATGAGCTCTCCAATTATCTATAGATTTCATTAAATCCTAATCAAAGCAAAGAACCAAGAATAGCCAATTCACTCCTAAAGATAAAGAAATATGTACGGGGACTTAGTTAAATATTTAATATGGTCTGGAATTGGCCCAGGTGGACCCAGCCATTTCTGGAATTCTGATGTATGACAGAAGGCAGAGCACATCATTGGGGGAAGATGAACTCTTTAACAAATTGCTGGCGGGACAAATTGAGAACCCACATGGCATTGTAACCAGTTAATTCCAGGTGGATTAAGGCTTATAAGTAGAAATGAAGACTTTTTAGATTTTGGAATAGACTACAAAATTGAGGATTTTGTAAGACCCCGGGTATAACCCAAAAACTAATGATAAATATGCATTAAAATGAAACATCTGTTCATGAAAGGACACCGTACAAAAGAAAGAAGTCATATATGAAGATTTTGTAAATAAGTGGACAAAACGTTAGTATACAGAGGTGTTTAGACTGTGTCATTTATTTAGAAGTTGGTTGCTGACACCTGAGCTACCTTGGGAATGATCGAGAGGAGCTCACAGATAGGGCTTGGAGGAAATACTGGAATCAGTAAAAGGTTCAAAAAGAAGAAAAGGAAGAAGGCAGAAAATATGACAAAACAATAATGAAAGCCAAAGAGAGAAAAACTTGATTTTTGAAACATCATATAAGCACTTAAGTAGCAGGCCTTTAATAAGTATATTTTGGGTAGACAAATGAGATTGATCTTTATCTTTAAATCTTTAACATTTAAGTCACATTCTTCTCATATTGCTTTATATATATGTATTTTTTTCTTTGATAATTTAAAATTGCTGTTACATTTAAAAAAATTTTGGTTTTCTCGACCCCTCGACTTTTCATGATGTACGTAGGGTAGGATGTTGAAAGAATCACTTCAAATTCTCTTTGATGTCAGTAGGTGAGACCCTTTGAAATGCTGTGGAACCCTAAATCCTATGTCTTCAAGGGCGTTTGAGCATTTGCCATGACCTATGAGGCAACATGAGATTTTAGTTTCCCAGAATGTTAGAACAGCAATAGTCTGAATGCCAAGTGTAACTTGGCCCCAGCATTCTGGAAGCCTGATGGAGAATTCTTGATCGTTTGCACATGGTAGGGGGCAGAGGGAACTCATTTAGTCTATCTCCCTAACTCAAGGTCCCCTTAGAAGTCAGCTTTCTGCTGTATAATATGGCACCATTCTACTCCATACATTTCCATTTAAATTGTTCTGCTTCACACTGTGCTTGTCCTGTCCTTGCTGTAACTATGGAGGTGGGTGACAATATTTGTGAACACTATTATTTGTGACCTATGTTAGCCTATCTCTAAGAACACAGCTGATGAGCTGTCATTCAACAAGCCATTACATTGTTGACAGAGACTATTTTGTGAATCCAATGCAATGGGACTTGAAAATTAAAACATGTCACTGGGACATTAAATCATTAAAAAATAGGCATTAAACTCAATATAGTAAGAGTATTCTTTGAAGGAGCTTCAGATTGGACTTTAAAAGGTTTTGAATTTTGTTTTGCTGCTTGTACTAATTTTTGTTTTCTTTTGCTTCCAGGATGTATGAGAAATATTTACTTACATCTGTCCTTTGTCAACGGACCTTGAAGAACATCACTCAATGCTTTTCCTTCATGCTGCTTTGTTTATCCTTACTGTTTTCACCTTGACTTCAACTGCCCACTCACTCAGCTGAACACGTGGGAATGACCCGTTTTCCCCTGTCATTATTTACACATGCTTGCAGGAGCTGATTGCTGAGCTCATAGTTAATTTCTACTTCCAGTGAAATGTTGCACTGTTTTTCTCATTAGTTTCACATCTTATTGGAAGTATAATTACAGCCATGTTAGTAAGATGAAAAAGGAGGGAATCATTTGCTGCTTTCAGGTGTATAAGAGCTATACGGGTGCTACAGGCTTATCTCTCTGAGTAGCTAACTCTTACGTAATTCTCAGATCAGGTTTGGGGAATCTTGGGCATTTTTTTTGGATTTTAAGCTCTACTTAATCCAGGGTACAAACTTGAGAAAAAGATAAAAAATAAATCTTTTATATTCTTTTGAACACACTTTTAAATAAATTTTGAAATACTTCTGTGTAAATGGTTTGTTTTATTTTTAATGAAAGGCTCTTGAGTTTTTCTCTCTTGATGGGTCTCATTTTTATATTCTTCTTCGTAGTTCATGTAGATTAATTGTAAGACCTTAATCACTATCGGATATGCCTTTGGTCTTGATTTACTTACTAATACTGTTCCTCTGCTTTTTCATAGCGGTTCAGTTAATTCCCTGAAAGGATGTTGTTTATATGAAAATCAGCTAGATACAAATGTAGATACAAAGTGTGCTTTATAGGTGTTTGGGAATCCTGTCTTTTCTCTATGCAACCTATTTATTATTTATGATAGCTAATTCAGTAGGCTTCTCTATTCTACTTTTATGACCTTTAACCAAGTTAAAAAACCTTAGAGTGTAAGAATATTGGTTTTCCATGCTTTATGCTCCACCCCACTCCATGTTATATAGGAAAGCATTGCATTTAGTCTTAGAATGAAAGTTGGAAGAGCAAATAATTTTTGCAGGTGGGCAATTAATACTGTTTTTTTAATGACGGGTAGTTGACATACAATGTTATATTAGTTTCATGTGTATAGTTTAGTGATTTGACATTTGTATGCATTGCAAACTGATCACCACAATTAGTCTAGTTACCCTCTATCATGTCGCAAAGTTAATACAATATAATTCAGTATATTCTCCATGTTGTACATTCTATCTCCATGACTTACTTATTTTATAATTGGCAGTTTGTGTTTCTTGATCCCTTTCATCCACTCCCCCATTTCTCCAAAACTCCTCTGACAACTTCTAATCTGTTCTCTGTATCTGTGTGTTTGGGTTTGTTTGTTTTGTTTATTTGTTTTGTTTTTAGGTTCCACATACAAGTGAAATAATGCAGTATTTGTCTTTCTCTGACTTATTTCACTTAGAATAATGCCTTCAAGGTCCATCCATGTTGTCACAAATGACAAGATTTCATTCTTTTTTATGGCTGAGTAGTATTCTGTTATATATATCTACCACATTGTCTTTATCCATTCATTCATTTTTTTAAAGAATTTTTTTAATGTTTATTTATTTTTGAAGGTGAGAGACACAGAGTGTGAGTGGGGGAGGAGCAGAGAGAGAGGGAGACACAGAATCTGAAGCAGGCTCCAGGTTCTGAGCTGTCAGCACAGAGCCCGACGCGGGGCTCGAGCTCACAAACCACTAGATTGTGACCTGAGCCGAAGTCGGACACTCAACCAACTGAGCCCCCCAGGTGCCCCTATCCATTCATTCATTGATGGGCATTTAAGCATTGTTTTCATATCCTAAAAAAATTTTTTTAATGTTTGTTTTTGAGAGAGGGAGAGAGAGAGAGACTGTAAGCAGGGGAGGGGCAGAGATGGAGACACAGAACTCGAAGCAGGCTTCCAATCTCCGTGCTGTCAGCACAGAACCTGACACAGGACTCAAACTCATGAACCATGAGATCATGACCTGAGCTGAAGTCAGACACTTAACCAAATAAGCCACCCAGGTGTCCCTGTTTTCATATCTTGGCAACTGTGAATAATGTGGCAATGAACATAGGGGTACATACATCTTCTCCAATTAGTGTTGTCATTTTCTTCAGATAGATATCCAGTAATGGAATTGCTGGATCATATGGTGGTTTTATTTATAAATTTTTGAGGAAACTCCATACTGTTTTGTATTGTGGCTGAGCTAATTTATATCACTACCAACAATGCATGAAGTTTCCCTTTTTCTCACATCCTTGCCAACACTAAATTCTTGTCTTTTGGTAGTAGCCATCTGACAGATGTAAAATGATATCTCCTGTTGTTTTGATTAGCCTTTCCCTGGTGATTAATGATGTTCAGCATCGTTTCATTTGCCTGTTGGCCATCTTTATGTCTTCATTGAAAAAATGTCTGTTCAACTCTTTTGCCCATTTCTTATTTGAGCTTTTCGTTTTGTTTTGTTACTGAGTTGTAGGAATTCTTTATATATTTTGGATATTAAACCCTTACTAAATACATGATTTGCAAATACCTTCTTCTATTCAGTAGGTTGCCTTTTCATTCTGTTGGTTTCCTTCACTATTCAGAAGCTTTTTAATTTGATGTAGTCTCATTTGTTTATTTTTGCTTTTGTTTCCCTTGCTTTTGGAATCAGAAAAAATATCCCTAAGACTGATGTCAAGGAGCTTACTGTAAAGAAGTTTTCCTTTGGGAGTTTTGTGGTCTCACGTCTTATATTCAAGGCTTTAATTGATTTGGGGTTAATTTTTGTTTATTGTATAAAATAATGGTCTAGTTTCATTATTATTATTTGCATGTAGCTCTCCAGTTTTCCTGGCGCCATTTGTTGAACAGTCATTTACCCATTGTGTATTTTTGCCTCCTTTGTCATAAATTAATTGGTCATACATGCACGGGCTTATTTCTGGGCTCTCTGTTCTGTTCCATTGATCTATGTGTCTGGTTTTATGCTAATACCATACTGTTTTGATTACTACAGCTTTGTATTATAGTTTGAAATCAGGGAGCCTGATACCTCTGGCTTGTTCTTTCTCAAGATTGTTTTGGATATTTGGAGTCTTTTGTGGTTCCATATAAATTTTAGAATTATTTGTTTTAGTTCTGTGAAAAATGCCGTGGGAATTTTTATAGGGATTGCATTGAATCTGTAGATTGCTTTGGGTAGTGTGGACATTTTAACAATGTTAATTCTTCCTTCTAACATATGAGCACAAAATACTTTCCATTATTTGTGTTGTCTTCAGTTTCTTTCATTAGTGTCTTACATCTTTCAGTGTATGGGTCTTTCACTTCCTTGGTTAAATTTATTCCTAGCTACTTTATTTTTTGGATGTGATTGTAAATAGAATCATTTTTAAAATTTCTTATTGTTCATTATTAGTGCATAGAAATGCCACAGATTTTTATATATTAATTTTGTATCCTGCAACTTTACTGAATTCATTTATTCTAATAGGGTTTTTTTTTTTTGGTAGAGTCTTTAGGGTTTTCCATATATAGTATCAAATCATCTGCAAATAGTAACAGTTTTACTTGTTCCTTTACAATTTGGATGCATTTTATTTCTTTTTCTTGACTAATTGCTCTGGCTAGGATTTCTAATATTATGTTGAATAAAAGGGGGGGGGAAGTGAGCATCCTTTTCTTGTTTTCGATCTTAGAAGAAAAGCTTTCAGCTTTTCACCATTGACTCTAATATTAGCTGTGGGTTATGAATGTTCCCTCTGTACTCACTTTATTGAGGTTTTATCATGAATGGATGTTGAATTGCATTAAATGCTTTTTCTGCACCTACTGTGATGATCCTATTTTTATCTTACATTTTATTAATGTGGTATATTGCAATTGATTTGTGGGTGTTGAACCATCCTTGCATCGCTGCAATAAATCCCACTTAATTGTGGTATATGATCCTTTTAGTGTTGTTGGATTTGGTTTGCTAAAATTTGGTGAGCCTTTTTACATTTGTGTTCACTAGGGACGTTGGCCTGTAATTTTGCTTTTTTTGTGATGGCCTTGTCTGGTTTTGGTGTCAGGGTAGTGCTTATAAAATGAGTTTGAAAGCATTGTCTTCAGTTTTTTTTTTGGAAGCCTGTCCCTCAGGCTGAAGCTCCAAGCTAAGTAAATAAGCCTTTTCATAGGAAGACTGGATTGTTTTTCAGTCTGCCATCTGTACAGTACCCTGGGGGTGATGGGCTTCCAAGAACTGTCTTTCTTATTGTTCTATTCCTGGGAAGCTCACAATGCTAGCCTCCTTGGCCACCAGGGCCAAGTGATTAAGGGGAATTCCTGTGTGTCCCTGTTGGCTTTAGCTAGGCAGTGGAAAGTGGGGTGGGGAATGCTCTCTGGCTTCAGAAAATGTCTTGACTGAATGTGCCCCAGGGGCTTCAGAAGTGCAGCAACAGAGTGCCTTGTCTGTGTGCATGTACCAGCTTTAGGCTGGGAGCAGAATGCCATGACTGCTACACTTGTTAGCCCCAGCCAAGGACTGGGGGAGTATTGCAACCTTCCACACTTCATAGACTTTAGCTGGGGAACAGGAGAATGCTGCCACTGTTCAAATTTGCCGGCTCCAGCCAGGGACTAGGGGAATGCTATGGCCACCTGTGCTCTCTGGCATCAGCAAGGCGGCAAGATAGTGCTGTGACCACTGGCTTCTGGCTGTCTTAGCAAAGTGCTGGGAGGGTTCTGTGTCCAGGCTCACCCATCTGTGCCAGCGGGCTAGACAGAGGGTCCAAAAATGACATCTGCCAATACCTCCATCTCTGGGGGGCGTTTCAGCTGTCTCCTATCCCTCCAGCAGCTTTAGGTTAGTAAATGTATCTCTTTCACATATAGTCTAGGTGCTTTTCAAACTGCTGTTTATTCCTGCTGGGTCATGGGACAAATGACACTGTATTGAGCCCTTTACATGGAAAATCTCAGTCTCCTACAGTACTTTGAGTCCCTTGGATGTCAGCCCTGTTGATTTTCTAAGTCAGATGTTTGGTGGAGGCGGGTGCTCATCTCTCTGGTGCAGATCCCAGGGGTTTGGGTACCAACCCCTCACTCCAGCAGAAGTGCCAGACTGGTGAGATAGGGATTGTAGGTCCCAAGCTGGGGGTGGGGTCTTTTGGTGAGACTGTGCCTGTACTTTGCTACCCATCTCAATGTTGGTCTTTTTATCCTTTTTGTGGAGAAGCAGTTCATCTAGTTTTCAGATCTTTATCAAAGAAAAAAAATGATCTGTATGTAGCTGTAGATTTGGTGTGTCCTTGGGAGGAAGTGAGTTCAGGATCTTCCTATGCCACCATCTTGTGGAAATCTCCCCAAAACTAATACTTCGTAGCATTAAGAGATCTTCTGTGCTGCCAATCACTCTTCAAATTGACTTTCCAAATGTGTATCCAGGGAAGCGTGGGGACTTCAGGTTCTAAGGCCAAGACTGAGGGGGGCTCATCGAAGCAGGACAAAGGTATAGTATAGAAAGGGCTGCATTGGGGGTGGTGGGGGCTGAGAACAGACGGTGCTCAGCTAGCTTCTCTGGAGTAAATAAGGTAGATACGCTTGGTTTTCCTCTCTTCTGCCAGCTGAAGCTGCGTTAGTGCTGTTGACGCTAATATAAAATGTTTGGTCCATTTGAAGTCTTTGTCATTGCCTAATATGGGGAAAACAAAATCCCTCAGCCTGGGCTGGAAGCATCGCCAAAACAATTGTAAATGTGTGAATGTTGCAGGCATTTTACTGCTGTGGCATGCCGCCATTTAAGCCCTACACCTGCCAGCCTGGCTACCTCAGAGTCCATAGTCATGTTCTGGTGTTTGCGTCTAGGGCCAACATTCTTCACTTGCTGCTATTTTCCAGTATGTAATCAGGAGTTGATGTAGGGGAAAGCGATGCCTTCTCACGTTAGTGGATCTCAGGACAGTTGGCATGAATTTCTCTTCCACTGCCTGCTGTATCCTGCCTCCCCAAGTGAAGATTTTGTTCAGGTCTTCGGTCTCACTAAAAAAAGAAAAAAACCATTGTGCCATTGTGCCATTGTGCAGGTAGGGAAAATTGTGACTTCGTGGCCAAAATTATCTAGAATATGTATGGGGTTGTAAACATCTTCCTTGAACAATTCTCTCTGTAGGTGGAAGGAAGCAGAAAAGACACACGAGTTGCTGTGTAAGGGAGCCTCCCATCAGCTTTTCACATTTAATCTGCCCTGTTGAATCAATTGGAATAAAATTTTGACTTGTGGATAACTTTGGAAAGGAATCTCAAAGTTCTCATCACAATTTCTATGCTTTTGAGGTGCTTTCTTCTGAAAAAGAGAATAAAAATGAGACAAATTGTTACAAAAGAGCTGTAGACATATGGAGGAGTAATAAAAAGCAAAAAACTAGTGATTTTTTCAGGTTATTTGTAAATAACCACAGTTATTATTTTGGCATGCACCCTTTCAGATACTTTTCTGTATGATTGTATATCAAAATCCCTGCAATAAAAATCCTTACAGATACTTGTCTGAAGATTGGATAAGGACAAACACCTTAATTAGAATTGGTGGTTTAAAGTAATCCGCATTTATAGAGGTTTTAATGTAGGTAGTCAAATTACTTTCTCAAAAGGTGGCACAAATATTTATTACCACCAGAGGCATGCCCTATAGCTAATACTGTTAGTGGTTTGTAAGTCGTTGCTTATATCCTAGGCAAAAAACAAAAACAAAAACAAAAACAAAAAAAACCCCACATCATTTGGAGAGCTTAACCGTTCTATTTTCCACAGGTTTACTGGTCATTCTTTATCTTCTGTGTGTGTGTGTTTGTGTGTGTGTGTGTGTGTATACAGTTGATTTTTGTTTAATGTTTTTATTTTTAAGAAAGACGGTGTGAGTGGGGGAGGGGCAGAGAGAGAGAGGGAGACACAGAATCTGAAGCCGACACCAGGCTCCGAGATGTCAGCACAGAGCGCAATGCAGGGCTCTGCTTCCTGAACCATCAGATTATGACCTGAGGTGAAGTTGGATGTTTAACTAACTGAGCCACCCAGGTGCCCCTGTATATAGTTGATTTATCAAAGATCTATGTAATGATACTGTGTTGTAAATATTCTAATTTTTATGGATCTTTTAATACAGCATTATTTGACTTAGTATTGAGTTTTAAATATTTATGTCTTTGGATATATCAGTCTTTTTTCCTTTGTGGTTTCCTCTTGGTCTTATGTTGATAGATTTTTTTTTTAATTTTAGTTAATTTTTTTATTTGATTATAGTTGACGCACAATGTTGCATTAGCTTCAGGTGTACAACTTAATGATTTGACAAGTTTATGTATTATGCTATGTTCAACACAAGTATAGCTACCATCTGTCTCATTACACTATTACAATATAATTGACCCTGTTCCTTATGCTTTGCTTTTTATTCCTGTCACTTACTCATTCCATAACTGGAGGTCTGTGTCTCCCTCTCGCCTTCACCCTTGCCCTGCATCCATACCCTTACCCTTGGGCAACCATCCATTTTCTGTCTATATTTATAGTTCTGATACTGCTTTTTGTTCATTTTTTTTAGGTTCTATTTATGAATGGAATCCTATGGTATTTGACTTTCTCAGTCTGACTTCTTTCACTCAGCCTTATACCCTCTAGGTTCATCCTTGTTGTCTCGACTGGCATGATCTCCTTCTTTTTTTGTAGTTGTGTAATATCGCATAGTATGTGTATGTGTGTGTATATGTATATACATACATGTATGGATACACACACATATACAGACACACCGTTTTCCTTATCTATTTGTCTATTAATGGACACTTAGTTTGCTTCTATGTCTTGGCTATGGTAAATAACAGAAGTGCATATATCTTTCCACGTTAGCATTTTTGTTTTCCCTGGGTATATTCCCAATAATGGAATTATTGGATCATATGATATTTCTATTTTTAATTTTTTTTGAGGAAACTTGATACTGTATTCCACAGTAGCTGTACCAATTTACATTCCCACCAACAGTGCACAAGGGGTCCTTTTTCTCTATATCCCCCACCAACACTTGTTGTTTCCTGTATTTTTTATTCTAGCCATTCTAATAGTTGTGAGGCGATATCTCATTGTGGTTTTGATTTGCATTTCTCTGATACTGATGTTGAGCATCTTTTCATGTATCTATTGGCCATCTGTATATCTCTACTTTGGAAAAATGTCTATTCAGGTTCTCTGCCCAATATTTAATCAGATTGCTGTGTGTGTGTGTGTGTGTATTGAGTTGTATAAGTTCTTTATATATTTTCTATACTAACCCCTTAGCAGAAATGTCATTTGCAAATGTCTTCTCTCATTCAGTAGGTTGTCTCTTTGTTTTCTTGAGGGTTTCCTTTACCGTGCAAAACCTTTTTATTTTGGTGTGGTCCCAATAGTTTAGTTTTGCTTTCGTTTCCCTTGTCTCAGGAGACCTATCTAGAAAAACGTTGCTGTGGCTAATGTCAGGGAAATTACTACCTGTGTTTGCTTCTAGAATTGTTATGGTTTCAGATCTTTTACTATGCAAAAAATTTTATTTTGATGTGGTCCCAATAGTTTAGTTTTGCTTTTGTTTCTCTTGTCTTGGGAGACCTATCTAGAAAAATGTTGCTGTGGCTGATGTCAGGGAAATTACTACCTGTGTTTGCTTCTAGAATTTTTATGGTTTCAGATCTTATGTTAAGGTCTTTAATCCATTTTGAGTTTATTTTTGTGTACAGTGTTAGAAAGTAGTCCAGTTTCATTTTTGTACATCCAGTTTTCACAGCACCGTTTATTATATTCTTGCCTCTTTTGTCATAGATTAATTGACCATATGAATATGGATTTATTTCTGGGCCCTCTATTTTGTTCTGTTGATCTATGTGTCTATTTTTGTTCCATCTGTTTTGATTACTACAACTTTGTAGTATATCTTGAAATCTGGAATTTGTAGTATATCTGGAAATCTGGAATCTCCAGCTTGGCTCTTGTTTCTCAGGATTGCTTTGGTCTATTCAGGGTCTACTGTGGTTGCATACACATTGTAGTATTATTCTAGTTTTGTGAAAAGCTGCTGTTGGTATTTTGATAGGGATTGCACTGAATCTGTAGATTGATTTGGGTAATATGGACATTTTGACAATATTAATTTTTCTAATTTGTGAGCATGGAATATCTTTCCATTTGTGTCATCTTCAATTTCCTTCATCAGTGTTTTATATTTTTCAGAGTACAGGTCTTTCACCTCTTTGGTTAAGTGTATTCCTAGGTATTTTATTCTTTTTGGTGCAATTATAAATGTGTTTTTTATTTTTTTTATTTATTTTTTATTTTTTTTTTCAACGTTTATTTATTTTTGGGACAGAGAGAGACAGAGCATGAACGGGGGAGGGGCAGAGAGAGAGGGAGACACAGAATCGGAAACAGGCTCCAGGCTCTGAGCCATCAGCCCAGAGCCCGACGCGGGGCTCGAACTCACGGACCGCGAGATCGTGACCTGGCTGAAGTCGGACGCTTAACCGACTGCGCCACCCAGGCGCCCCTAAATGTGTTTTTTAAAATTTCTTTTTCTGCAACTTTGTTGTTAAGGTATAAAAATGCTGCAAATTTCTGGGTATTAATTTTGTATCCTGCCATTCTACTGAGTTTGTTTATTACTCTAGTAGTTTTTTGGTAGAATATTTAGAAATTTCTATGTATACTATCCTGTTTTCTGCAAATAGTAACAGTTTAACTTCTTTACCAATATGGGTGCTTCTTATTTCTTTTTCTTTTCGGATTGCTGTGGCTATGACTTCTTCTATGTTGAACAAAAATGGTGAGAGTGGGCATACTTGCCTTATTCCTTACCTTAGAGGGAAAGCTGTCAGTTTTTCACCATTAAGGATGATGTTAGTTGTGGTTTTTCATATATGGCCTTCATTATTTTCAGGTATATTCCCTCTAATTCCATTTCATTGACAGTTTTTATCCTGAATGGATATTGAATCTTCTAAAATGCTTCTTCTGCATCTATTGAGATATCATATACTGTTTTTCTTTGTTTTGTTGTTGTGGTTTGTCACCTGATTGATATATGAATAGGGAACCATCCTGGCATCCCAGGAGTAAATACCACCTGATGGTGGTGAATTATCTTTTTAATGTATTGTTGTACGCAGTTTGCTAACATTTTGTTAAGGATTTTTGCATCTGTGTTCACCAGGGATATTGGCCTGTCGGTTTCTTTTTTTGTGGTGTCTTTGTCTGGTTTTGGTATCAGGATAATGCTAGCCTCATAGAATGTATTTGGAAATTTTCCTTCCACTTCTACTTTCTGGAATAGTTTGCAGATAATAGATTTTAATTCTTCTTTAAATGTCTGATAGATTTCACTTGTGAACCCATCTGGTCCTGGACTTTTATTTTTTGGTAGGTTTTTGATTACCATTTACATTTTGTTACTTGCAATCATTCTGTTCAGATTTTATATTTGTTTCTGATTCAGTTTTGGAATATTGTATGCTTCTAGGAATTAATCCAATCTTCTAGATTGTCCACTTTGTTGGCATATGCTTTTTCATAGTATTATAATCCTTTGCATTTCTGTGGTATCAGTTTTTACTTCTCTGTCATTTCAGATTTTACTTATTTGTATCCTTTCTCTTTTTCTCTTGATTAGTCTGGCTAAAGGCTTGTCAATTTTATCTTATCAAAGAACCAGCTCTTGGTTTCACTGATTTTTTTTTCTATTGTGTTTTTAGTGTCTATGTCATTTATTTCTGCTTTGATCTTTATTATTTCACTTCTTCTACTCACCTTGGGCTTTGTTCTTCTTTTCCTAGTTCTTTTAGAAGATTAGATTGAATTTTTCTGATTTCTTGAGGTAGGCCTGCATTGCTACTGTGTCCCAGAGATCTTGAATCACTGAGTTTTCATTCTCATTTGTCCCTATGTGTTTTAAAAATTTCTTCTTTGATTGTTTCATTGACCCATTGGTTGTTTAGTATCATGTTGTTTAGTCTCTGCATGTTTGTGTTTTTTCTAGTTATTTTTTTTCTCATGATTTATTTCTAGTTTCATACCATCATGGTATGATCTCAATCTTCTAAATTTATTGAGGTATTTTTTATGGCATCATATGTGATCCATTCTGGAAAACATTTCATGTGCACTTGAAAAGAATGTGCATTCTGTTGGTTTTGGATAGAATGTTCTGTATGTATCTGTTATGTCCATCTGGTCCATTGTATCAATCAAAGACATTGTTTCCTTCTTGATTTTCTGTCTGGATGATGTATCCATTGATGTAAGAGGAGTGGTAAAGTCCCCTACTGATACTGTATTACCATCAGTTTCTCTCTTCATGTCTGTTAATATTTGCTTTAAGTGCTTTGTATTTAGGTGCTTCAGTGTTGGGTGCATAGATATTTACAATTGTTTTATCCTATTGTTGGATTTATCCCTGTATCATGATGTAATGCCTTTCTTTGATTCTTATTACAGTGTTTTAAAGTCTATTTTGTTTAATATAAGTATTGCTACCCTGGATTTTTTCTCACATATCTTTGCATGATGAATGTTTTTCTGTTCATTCACTTTCAGTCTGTATATGCATCTTTAGGTCTGAGGTGAGTCTCTTGTAGGCAACATATATATGGGTCTTGTTTTCATATCCATTCTGCTACTCTGTCTTTTGATTGGAGCATTTAGGCCATTTAAATTTAAAGTAATTATTGATAGGTATATACTTGTTGGCATTAAAAATTTTTTTCTGATTGTTTTTATAATTCTTTGTTCCTTTCTTCTTGCTGTCTTTCTTCGTGATAGATGAGTATCTAGTGTTTTGTTTGGGTTTCTTTATTCTTTGTGCATCTATCATGGGTTTTGGGTTTGTGTTTACCATGAGGTTTATAAATGGCATCCTAAGTAAATAATAGTCCATATTAATTTGATGGTCATTTAAATTCAAACACATTCAAAAAAGAAAAAAAAAAGAATGGTTCTTCTAGTTCTCTTCCCTTTCTACTCCCTTCACATTTTATGTGTATGTTATCATTTTACATCCTTTTTTCATATTTTTCTTCTGTGTCATGACCATTTTTTAATGTTTTTTTAATTTATTTTTGAGAGAGAGACAGGGTGTGAGTGGGGGAGGGGCAGAGAGAGAGGGAGACACAGAAGGCCTCCTTGGGTTCATCTTACTTGGAACTCTGAGATTCTTGGGTTTGGAGGTCTATTTCCTTCCCTAGGTTAGGGGAGTTTTCAGTTATGGTTTCTTCAAATAAGTTTTCTACACCTTTCTCTCTCTCTTCTTTTTCTGGGACCCCTGTAATGTATTCACTTGATGTTGTCTAAGAGATCTCTTAATCTGCCTTCATTTTTTAACGTTCCTCTTTTTTTCTCTTCTTTTTGCCACTCAGCTTGTGTGCTTTCCGATTCCCTGTCTTCCAGATCACTGATACATTCTTCTGCATCCTCTAATCTGTTGGTTCTTTCTAGTGTGTTTTTTAATTTCAGTTACTGCATTCAATTCTGATTGATTCTTTTAAATATTTTCTATCTTTTTATTGAAGGTCTCACTGAGTTCTCCCATTCTTTTCTCTAGTGCAGTATCTTTAGAGTTATTAAATTGTTTATCAGGCATATTGATTATCTCTGTTTCATTTAGTTCTTTTTCTGAGCTTTTTTTTTTTTTCTTGTTCTTTCTGTTGAAATATATATCTCTTCCTCCCCATTTTGCTTGTCTTTCTGTGTTTGGTTCTATGGATTAGACAAAATGGCTTCTCCACCTAAAGCTGAAGGAGTGGTCTTGTGGATGATGTCCCTCCTGCAGACTGTGTGCTTTGTGACTGCTGGCTGGCTGGAGCTGTGGCTGTCTGTACTAGTTACTCTTTTAAACTGTGACTTTTTACATGGAGAATTAAAAAATAAAAGAGAAAAGAAAAACAGAACAAGAAAGAACAACACCCCCCCCCCAAAAAAAACCCCAAAATAAAAAAAAAACTTTTTAAAAGTAAAATAAAGTAAAAATGTAAACCCCCCACGAGATCACCACTTGTTTTTGTGCCCTCGCACTACAGGGTGGCTGGTGTGGGCTTGTCTGAGGTTGCAAGCTCACAGCTCACCCTGTGCTGGACCCTGCTCTGGTCTGGCCCTTTAAGGCGCAAGAGGCGAGAACAGTCCCGGGGTTCTTCGCCCCTTTTAAACCGCCGCTGCCCACCTCCGTGGTTCTGCAGCGTTGGCGCACGCGCGACTGGGGCTGGTGTAGGCTTGAGTGCCCTGTTCTTGCCGAGGTGGCAAGCTCCCTGTGAGGGTTAAAAAGTGCAGGTTAGAAGGGTTAGAAAGCCCCATGGCAGCCAGACCCGGCTCCAGTTGGAGCTTTTAAGGGGGAGGGGGAGAGAGCATTGTAGCAATTCCTTGGCCCTTTGAAACCTTGGCCTTTTCCGGTGTCCCAGTACAACCTGGGCTGGTGTGGGCCTGCAGTGCCAGGGCTTGCGGAGGTTTGCAAGCTTTTTGTGAGATCTGACCCATCAGTTACGGTGTTGAGACCCCCTCCTTATTGCATCAGTTTGGGCTTTTAAAGCGACAGGGGAGAGAGTGTTCCTACAGCTCCCGAGCTCTTTTACCCCCACCACCTGCTTTTTCTGTGCCCTATTGTAGAGGTGGGCTGATGTGGGGTTATGGACCCTGGGCTTGCTACGGTTGCAAGCTCACCGAGAGGACCGGACCCATCCCTTGGGGGGTCCCCACCGTGCTCTGGTCTAGGCTTGTAAGGTAAGGGGGGACCATGAAGGGTGTACCTGGAGAGCTTTCCCATCACTCCCCTACCGCTTGGCCGAGTTCTAGCACTCTTTTCTGTGCTAGTTCCTCTTTTAACCCCCATTTTTTTCCTGTGCCCAGAAGGACCTGTTTCTGATCCCTCCCTTACTTTCCTTCCTTCCCCACTGCCCTTCGCAGTGTCAGGGGGCGGGGCTGAGGTGGGGCTTCCGGTAAGGTAAGTTACTTACCACGTCTCTGTGTCTCCTGCTGTTCTTTCCCTGGTTGTTCGGCAGCGGTGCAGTCAGTGCTCGGTTTGCTTCCGGACCAGTCATTCTGTTAATAGGTGTGATTCGGTGTGTTGCGTGGAGGGGAGTTCAGAGTCTTCCCAGCCACCATCTTGAACTGGAACCTAGAAGTAGATTCCTGCTTGCTAGATTTTTTTTTTTTTTTAATACTTATTTATTTTTGAGAGACAGAGCCCACATGTGAGTCGGCAAGGGGAGGGGATGGAGATAGAGGGAGACAGAGGACCTGAAGAAAGGTCAGGGCAGAGCCTAGTGCGGGACTTGAACTCAGGAACTCAGAGATCATGACCTGAAGTCAGTTGCTTAAGGGCCCAGGCACCCCCCTGCACTGAGGGATTTTAAAAGGTGCAAAGCAGCGAGCCGTCCAGTGACTCATCACAAGAAAATGAAAACTGCTGGGGGTAGTTATGGACAATATGGGGCAGCTGGTCTTAATTCCATTCCTGGCATAGACCTGAGCACCCACGTTCGTTTTGTGTGTTGTTACACAGGAGAACTCCTGTGCTCTCCAAACACTTTAAGCTGGAAAAAAAAAAAAAAATGAGATTCTTTCGTCAGATTGGTTTTGTTAAATGTTTTAAAAATTTGGTGAGCTTATTTTTAACTTGACGATTTGGTTGGCTTTCGGAAAGTTAGGTATGTCTTTCAGGAAGAAGCCCTGCATTGGAATTGTTTTCTTTTTGAACAGTCCACTGTTTAACGGTGGAGCTTACAAAGGATCATAGATAATTTCTTTCTTCCCCTCACAGAAATACATGCTCAAAAGTGAGGGTTTTAAAGGCAAATGAAGGCAAACCGAGGAACCTTTTCAGTACACGTATTGCCATGTCATTGTGCCATCTTCTGGAGCAGAGGCTACAGGGAGACTGGTGTCGCTGCACCTCACATGTCCCAGCAAGCTGCTGCTTACGACTCCTTTGCTTCGCCTCCCAGAGCTGCGTGCATGCACTCAGGGCCTCTCTTGTGCCCAAAGAACTCTGTTGCAGCCAAGCTGTAGGAACTGTCCAGTCATCAGAGGGAAGACGTCTCCGTTTCGACATAAATGCTACGTGAGTGATCCCCACTGTATTATGAACTGGTTAGACCTTTTAATTACTACGAGTTAGAAACCATAATGGTGCCGAAATGGAACAGAAATTGTGCCTCGGTATTGGGGCCGCAGAAACAGATGAGAGAGGAATATTTGAAAGGGAACGTTGTGAATTAGGAAAGATCAGAGATCAAAATTTAAATACAGTATTTATATTCCGGTCTGTTTTGAATATGGGATGTGGAAACACAAAGATAAGTGGTAATTTCTGTCGTCAGGATACAGTTTCTTCCTCATGGTATCGTGGAAGTGATGGGAATCTTGTGAGGAAGTAGTTGTGGCATTTTAGGATTTCTGCTAGCCAAACAGAAAGCTTGGAATGCTAACACAAGTACTCAACACTTAGAGAAGGCAGATTTCAATGAATTCAAGACAAGATGGTTATCATTCTGTTACTGAAGGGGGAATTCAAAGGGATAGGTTAACTTTCAAAATTATAGTCTGTCTTTGCAATTACACGTTATCCATGCTGAAGACCAAAAGTGAGGGCATCTAGAGCCAACATGGAAGCACTCTCTCTGAGAAACTCAGATTTAAAAATTTTTTTTTCTTTTTTTCAATGTTTATTTATTTTTGGGACAGAGAGAGACAGAGCATGAACGGGGGAGGGGCAGAGAGAGAGGGAGACACAGAATCAGAAACAGGCTCCAGGCTCTGAGCCATCAGCCCAAAGCCCGACGCGGGGCTCGAACTCACGGACCGCGAGATCGTGACCTGGCTGAAGTCCGACGCTTAACCGACTGCGCCACCCAGGCGCCCCTCTGAGAAACTCAGATTTTAAAAGGGCACGTGCCAAAAAGTGGAAAGACCTGTCACCAAAAATTATGTGAAAGAGAGGCAATGGCCAGTAACAGGGAACAGAAGGACCAAAGGCCAGAGTGTGCTGAGGCTTTTGAGAAAAAAAAAAAAAGTTAAGGGCAGGATAATGGAGGACTTACAACTTCAGAGCGAGAACAAGAAGGAAGAGGCAGGCCGTGTTGCTTGCGGCCAATGGTGTGATGTTGATGGATAACGTGAAGAAAG
This sequence comes from Prionailurus bengalensis, assembly GCF_016509475.1. Lineage (NCBI taxonomy): Eukaryota > Metazoa > Chordata > Mammalia > Carnivora > Felidae > Prionailurus > Prionailurus bengalensis. Next base: position 27,871,503 of record NC_057343.1, read on the forward strand.
CAGAACTTGTTTCCTGCTGTTTTTCCTGTCTTCTCTGTCAAGGAGAGCTGTCTTTGGACTAAACAGGGTAGAATGAATGTTGTTAAGAGTTGGAGGCCCAAGATGGGTGAAGAGATTCTGTGCGAGCCATGCGTTGTTTGTAAATGAGCCCAAGGTGCTGGCTCTGAATGAATTTCAGTGCAGGGCTCTGAGAAAATGTGCCGGTGAGTTTACCCACCCACGCAGGGAGAGCTTTGAGGGTGGAGGAAGGGAGAAAAGCAGGCTGGCTGAAGACAGGTAAATTCCACCACCTGGGAACTGTGGAATCCACACTTGGAAAGGACCTTAGATACCCAGTTCATTCCCTATCTGATACATTATTACATGTACGAGTAGGTGTTCTATGGATATTCAAGGGCGCATTTGATAGGCCCAGCTTATCTGTCTAGTATTTGATCCCTTTCCTTAGCAGCACAAAAAGCCCTTAATGTGGACATTGTTTCCCAGTTGTCAAAGAATCCATTCCTTTCTCCCTTTCTTTACGTTCTCTTTCCATAAACATTTGTCGACTGTATGTTGTATTGTCTAGGAAGATAAATAGGACATAGTTCTTGCCCTATAGTTCTTTAAAAATATATGAATTTACTTATTTGTTTATCCAACAAAGATTGACTGCCCCAATGTGTGCTGGGCACTCTTCCAGGTACTGGAAATAGGATTTTAAATAAAACCACAGCCCTGCCCTCATGAAGCTTATATTAGAGGACAGATAGAGGACTAGCAATAAACATAATATCTAAATTCTATAGTCTACTTGGAGGTGTATATGCCATAAGAGACGTGTCAACAGATGAGTCTGGTGACGGCTCTTTGGGGACAGGGGGTGCACAGAGGAAAGAGGAGTAAATTCTTCTGAGGTGCTTGAGGACCTGATCAGTGAACTGAATCTTGAAAGATGAATAGTTTTGAAAATAGCTGGTTGCTTTAGGGGAGGAGCGGAGCTGGCATTCCAGGAAGTAGGAGATATTTGATCAAAGAAGTGTGAATGGAAACAGTAGAATGTGTTAGAAGACGTCTGAGTAATCAGCATCATTTCATTTGATATCGACAAATAGAGGTAGAGATGTTTTTTTCTCCTTTTCCTCTTTTTCCTCCCTCTTTCACCCTCCTGCTCTCTCTTCTTCTTCTTGTAATGATTAATACTGTTGACTCCTTTGGAGTTTACCATCAGCTAAAATCCTGAATGTTTCCACTCACATTATGCCTGAGCCATATCACCCTAGTCTTTCTGTGTGGGAATACTTTGTATTTTATGAGTTTATGTTGTGTGTATTTTACGTTTTGAAAAAGAGTTGAAGTAACTGAAGTAACTAGACCAGAGAAGAGAAAACTCCAGAAACGGATAAAAGTCGTCTCCTCACAGTTGAAGATCCATCATGGGGAAGAGAGCTCTCTTTTCTCTTTTTGTGGCTGATCTTACTAGTGGGTGGGACTTCAGGGATGTAGAGTTCAACTCCATGCCAAGAAAAGCCTCTGGAAGTTGATTTGAGAAAAGGCCAGCTGCATTTTTCAAAGCTGCATTTGGATCTCCAGGAATCTGTTGGAGAGATGGGGAAGTCTTGGGCAACATACAGACTCCAGGGCCCCATCATGGACTTTGTGAGTAGGGGCAGGCATCTGTATTATAATAGGCTCCCAAAGAAATCCTATGCATACTGAGAATTTTAGGGAAAAGAGTTAATCATCTCTTCTTTGAGAGTCCTTTGCATCTTGGGAGCCTTTGTCCCTAGAAGGGGGAGTCAGAGAACATTCATTTTCTTTAAAGTGTGAGGAACCTGATGACTGTGGGTGTCATCATAGGGTGATCATAGTATTTACCACTCAAACCAGAACACTTTTGAGAAGGAAGAAAATGCTGAAAGTAACCATGTGTTTTTTGAAATATTTATTTAATGACTGATAGTTTCATTATGTTGATGAACCCATAAAAGTTATATTCAAGAATTGTTTAAAAATAGTTTTTCCCAAAACGTGTAATAACATAACTGTGCACAGTAAACTTTAATACGACTTTATATTGAAAAGTAAACATTAAAAAATATCAGAATCCTTATTCACCTCTTTAATCAGTTCCTTAAAACAAATATATCTCGCATACCACGGTACTGTATTTGTTCTGAAGCAAGTGGGATTTTTTTTTCTTATATGATCTTGTTATGTTGAACCAAAAGTTACCTGAATTTTTCTTCAAAATTACATTTTATGGCTAATAAATTTGAGATGAACCTTCAATTAACCTTTCTGTAGACCATATTGTGTTGGAGACTGTACTTTCTCTAGCATACTAATAGGATCGGAACACATTCTAAGTGGATGATATTCTCAATTCTAATGCAGTTTCAAGGGTATTCTTACTTCCATTCCTTTCCTCAAAAAGTATTTTTACAAGGCAAAGCTTGTCAAATTAGTTCTCTATTGTGCCATGTTTATATTTTGCAAAAACTTATTTCTCAGCTTTACCCTAGTCTGGTACAACGGAAGATAGGAAGGAACTCTATAAAAAAATTCTCTCTACAAACGGAGATATTCCAAAATGTAGTTCTAGAACTGCATATTTAAATCTTACACATCATTTGAGCTGCCATTATTTAATTTGTTCAGTTCTTCCCTTGCCCTTGTGGGTACAAATTTTAGCGTCTTGCTGTTTTTAAACCTCCTTACCAATAATCCCAATTTGCTGAAATTCTAGAAAACTGAAGTTTGATCATCTGCTCACTGAAAATGTTGATAACAACTTCTCCAAAACGGATTTAGAAGGATATGGCCCAAATCTAGAAGGTTTATTTATAAAGAGTTCAACACCATCATAGGACACTTAGATTGATTTACAAATTATTTTCTCAAAGGCTCATATTTTTCTAAAATCCTACTTATGGCAGCCAGCAAAAAGAGAAACCACGCATTGCTTGGTATTCAAAACCAGACTTTTCACAAAAAGTGTGTGGTTCAGTTATTCCAAGTACTATATACGTTATGCTATTTATAAACTCCTCAGCCATTGCTTATTTTGACAACTTGAGTACCATGTTGCACCACACTTAATTCCAAGCACATTTCTACTCCATCAGTGTTTTTTGCAAAAATGGGGTTTTACCATGGTACTGTGCTCCATCAAAATTTGTACTTATATCAGTATGCAAGGATAACTTTTATCTGTCGTTTGAACTCTCTAGGAACTGAATTTACAGCAGCAGTGACTCATTTAACGGAGTTTATCATGGCATCACACCCTGGTAATGTCAGGTGTTTACCTTCAACAGAATGAAATCCCAAATGCTTTACTGGTACCATGAATTAAAAAAAAAAAGAATTGGGGTGCCTGGGTCGGTTGAGCAAGTGACTTCGGCTCACGGTTTGTGAGTTCGAGCCCCCGCGTCGGGCTCTGTGCTGACAGCTCAGGGCCTGGAGCCTGCTTCCGATTCTGTGTCTCCCTCTCTCTGCCCCTCCCCCACTCATGCTCTGTCTGTCTCTATGTCAGAAATAAATAAATTAAAAAAAAAAAGGAATCATTATGGAAAATGACTGTTTTCCAGTTTGTAGCTTCTGATTACATTTCTGTAAAAGTGACGTCATTTAATTAACTTGAAGCGCTCTTCTGCCAGGGGAGCCAGCACATGAACAGCTGTCTTCACTTTTTCTATGTGCCCAAGAACAATAGAATGAAATTGATACAGTAAGTTGATTAATAAATAGAATACAGAGACATTAATAAATTAATAATTAATAAATAACTAGAATAAAACTGTAGAGCAACGTTTAATTGATCTAGATGAAAGTCTTGCTTTCCTGCATATTTTCCACAGCTGCGCGTGTCAGGTCATTGTGTTCCGGCACAGTCTTTGGGAGCTGACACTGACACTTGAGCAGATCTGCGTCTTCTGGTTTTTGTGGGATCAGCGATAGCATGTGACTCCTCTAGTAGAGGGTAAGTGTCGATCAACCTTTTGGAATTTATAGGTTTGTCACGGACTTTCTCATGAATAGAGTATTTGGTTTTCCATCAAACAGTCCTTTTCCTCTTTTTAACCCGTTAATGCCCAAACGTTCGTTGCCAATTTTTAAAGTGCCACCGTGTAACCACACAATTTAATAGTTGTAGATTCATCCTGCATGCCGTTAATGTTAAACCCACTGTAGGAAGAGTATTTGGATTTGTTTCCATATGCTATGTGATGGGACTGCTCAGTGCCCATTACCCATGTTTCATATACATCTAGACTAAGATTTCCCTGGTTTTCCACTGCACCCAATGGTGACCTGCTGACTTTGGGTATCTCTCACGTTAAGACGGCAGAGGCAGCTGCACCAAATCTCCTCTCATCATTATCCCAGATGGATGAGAGCTCTTCCCAGCTGCTGGTGTTCTGTCACTTTCTTTGGTAAGTGAGCACCCCACAAGCCGTCCTGGAAGGGGAGGTGTTACATTGGGTTGCGGGTTGAATTATTCAGAAGAAGATGCCGAGAGGAAGTTTGGGGTCTATTTTGGGGATCAAGAGGAAAGGGGAAGAGCGGGATTGGGTAGAGGAAGATGTCCAGATGTCATACAGGCTTGACAAAGCCTAGGCTAAACTAGCTGGGAACTCTGGAGTAAGGGTAACCCCTCGGAGGTGTTCGCGTTCGGCCAGAGAGCTGGACTTACACACACCCGCTTCTTGGTCACCAGGTGTGGGCTGTCCTGGAAGGTGTGTGAACTTCGATGGGGTCACTCTCTGAAGCTGAGGCTGACCCTGAAGAGGCTGACAGAGGCTGTCTGTTCACTGTGCTGCCCACACCTGGCCAGCAAGTTCCACCTTGAAGAAGCATCTTGACATCAGATAGCCTGCCATACGTCGTGTCTAGACAAGATTGGAAAAAATGAGATCGGTTACCTCCGGGCATCCTCTGATCTCACCAGAGTAAGAACTCCATTCACTACATAAGGGTCTCATGTGCTACCAGATGTGTAGAAAGCCGAAAGCACCAAGTGGCACCGGTCATTGCCGTGAGCTGCTTGGAAAGTCAACTCTGAGATGGAGATGAGCATCCAGGAGTTTGTTGGGGCGTGTTCTTGGGACCACCCACTCTGGGAGGGGAGCGAGGAAGGTGGCCTGGGCAGAAGGAGAAGCTGGCCTGTGAGGAGGGCCTCAACACAAGCCAACCCAATCTCCCGTGGGGAGCCTCGAAGCCAGGCCAGGTCTTTCTACCTCTCTGTAAACAAGTCATTGAACCTGGGCACCCTGGGAAGAGGATGTGGCCATGTTGAGATGCCACTTTTCATCTGAAGCAAGTCTGAGGAGGGCTGATGGCTGGGGCTTTCTCCGGAAGCCCTCCTGGAAGCTTCAGGAATAATCCTGATGGGTCTCTGAGGGGTACCTCACAGCATCCCCACTGGAAGCGGACTGAGCCTGTCCCGGCTAACTTAGGCCACTGGTACCGTTGCCGCTGCTGCTGCCACCCCTGCTGTTACTTAAAGAATCCTGAACAAATGCTGAAAAGAGGTCACGCCTGAGACAGCAGCTATACACGCGGCTGTCCCTGAGCAAATCAGGAGGCAGCCACCTTGTCTGTAGCAGAGTTCAAGGCATGATTTCCAGGAGAAAGGACGACTTAACGTTTACCAGCCTTGAAAGGTAAGGTGCCGGTTCAGAAATCTTGAATTTGCACTTGTGTCTCACTTAAATGCAAAAGGATTTAAGTCGATTATTTCATGTTTGTCTAGAGCGTGACAGTGCTTTTTTTATTTTGCAGTATTTGCTTCCATTTTCAGCAGCCCCCTTTCTGATCCTCGTGTCTACTGCCCTGTCCTGATCACTCAGTAGAACCCGCCACTGGCCAGGGCTGCGTGGCTGCAGGTTCCAGCATGCCCAGTGCCTGCACTGTTGGCCCCCACTCTGCCCGTGGCCTTGCTCTCCCTTAGGCTGTGAGCAGAGCATTTTTTCACAGCTGCCATAAGATGTAGACACTCATCCCCACCGATCCTTTCAAAGAGCCCAGGGACCCCAGGCCGCTCCAAATGAGATGCTTCTGCCAAAAGAACGCAGGGAGAGTGGCTCTGGCTACCAGAGGGAGGCTGGAGCATTTCCTTTCGTGATGAGCGCAAAGCAGGGTCGAGAGGAGGTTAAAATACCTTTTGTTAGCTCTCAGTCATTATCATGGCTGCCACACAGTGTTGTGGAATCATGAGGGAGGAAGACAGAGCAGAAGGAGTTTGGGACTCAGATGTCAGCAGGCGTGGGTCCCAGCCCCTCTCAGCCCCTGATATTCTGGTTCTCCCTGGACGGATAAGGTCTTATTCACCCTACACGCGTTGCCTAGGAAAGTGTTAGGTTCACGGTGGGTGCTCTTAAGCGTGTGCCTTTGTTTTCAGGGTTTTCCACCCCCGGACACAGCTCATGTAAAGAAAGAATAGGTGCGGGAAAAAAAGCTAAGGAGTTCTGGATTTCCATTCATGATGCACATTCTCTACCGCCACCCAAAGCACAATACCTTCCCTTGACATTGCATCTTGCAGCCCGCTGAAAAGATGTCTCCCAACCTCATACATCTGCCCGAGGGAAATGCTTATTTGGAATTGCTGGACACACGTGTGTTCCCCCTCAGAGCACACTTTATGTCCGGGAGAATAGAGTTCTGTGATTATTCAGACCGAAATACTGCTTCCCCATTCTCTCTTCTTGTTATCCTACTAGATACATGCCTACTAGATACATGCCCAGCCTTTCCTTCTGTTCTACATGTATTTGTGCTGCATTTTGTGTAATCTCTTCAAATATATTTGGAGTTTACTAATTTTCTCTCGAGCTGGTTCTCATCTACTATAACCTATTCATTGAGGTTTTTTTTAATTTTTTTTTAATGTTTATTTATTTTTGACACAGAGAGAGACAGAGCATGAACAGGGGAGGGTCAGAGAGAGAGGGAGACACAGAATCGGAAGCAGGCTCCAGGCTCTGAGCTGTCAGCACAGAGCCCGACATGTGGCTCGAACTCACGGACCGCGAGATCATGACCTGAGCCGAAGTCGGGCGCTTAACCGACTGAGTCACCCAGGCGCCCCTTCGTTGAGTTTTTAAATTGTAATAAACACTTTTCTGAAATACAACAGCTTATTAAAATAGACTTGTCCCTAATACCTTTTAGTGTGGTTAAAAAACACATGCCATGAATTCTATACTCTTAGCAAATTTTTAAGTGCATAGCCCTATGTTGTCAGCTGTATGCACAGTGCTGTACAGAAAATGTCCAAGAACTTTCTCGTCTTGCGTGATTGAGACTCTATAGCCGTTGAACAGCAGTTCCTCATTTCTCCCTCTTCCAGCCGCTGGCAGCCATCATTCTACTGTGCTTGCATGAGTTTGACTACTTTTGATACTTCCGACAAATGGAATCATGTGGTATTTGTCCTTCTTTGCCAGGCTTACCTCACATTATGAGATAATTACATCCTCAAAGTTGATCCACGCTGTAGCATATGACAGGATTTCTTTCTTTTTAAAAGCTGAATAATACCCCATTGTTTGTATATGCCACATTTTCTTTATCCATTCATCTGTTTATGGACACCAAGGTTGTTTCCATTTCTGGTGAGTAATGCTTTATGAACATGGAAGTGCGTGTATCTCTTTGAGATCCTGACTTCAATTCTTTTGGATAAATATCCTGAACTAGGATTGCTGGGTCATACAGTAGTTCTATTTTTAATATTTTGCGGACCCTCCATACTGTTTTCTGTAGCAGCTGCACTATTTTATATTCCCTCTAACAGCACATAGGGGTTCCAATTTCTCCACATCCTCACCAGTGGTTGTTATTTTTTGTTGTTTTGTTTTTTGAGAATCGCCATCTTAATAGGCGTGAGGTGCTCTCTCATTGTGGTTTTGACTTGTGCTTCCCTGATGAAGCGTGATGTTGAGAATCTTTTCATATATATGTTGACCCTCTGTATGTCTTTCGTAGAAAAAAGCCTATTCAGATACTTTGCCCATTTTTATAATTGGGTTATTGTCTTTTTTGCTAGAGTTGTAGGAGTTCCATATGTATTTTGGATATTAACCCCTTATCGTATATATGGTTTGTAAATATTTTCTTCCATTCCATGGGTTGCCTTTTTACTCTGTTGGCGGTTTCCTTTGCTTGTTTGTGTAGTTTCACTTGTCTGTTTTTCCCTTTGTTGCCTTATCTAAGAAATCATTGCGGATCCCATGTTACAAAGCTTTCCTCTAAGTTTTCACCCAGGAGTTTTATAGTTTCAGGTCTTACAGTTAAGTCTAATCCATTTTGAGTTGATTTTTGTGTATGGTGTGGGGTAAGAATCCAACTTTGCTCTTTTGTATATGGATGTCCAGTTTTCCCAGCACCATTTGTTGAAGAGACTCTCCTTCCCCATCATATAGTAGTGACACCCTGTCAAAGATCATTTGGCCATATATGTGTGGGTTTATTTCTGGGCTCTTCTGCCCTCTTGGTCTCTATGTCTGTCTGGATGCCAGTACCACTCTGTTTCGATTTCCATAGCTTTGTAATATGTTTTGAAGTCAGGAAGTATGAGGCCTCTAGCTCTGTTTTGTAGATTGTTCTGGAATAACTATTTTTTTTTAAGGTTTAAAGATAATATGTGTTTTTGTCTTTAACTTGTTTCCTTTTTTCCTAGTTCTTGGCTCTTCCGTTTTAGTTTTAGTTCTTATTGTATAATCTTTTTCACATTGTCTTGTCAACTACCCTAGAACATGTGGTGTTAAATCCAATGGTCGTGTCTGCTATTCTCTTTCCAGTAATTTCATTTCTTGTGTGTTTTGTAATTTTTTATTGCAAATTCCTTTTAAACTGGGGTTGTTTTTCCCATGTAAGGGACATACTCCCTTGTGGCTCAATTTTGCATTTACTTTTCTTGGACTTCAGGGGGTCCCTTGTACTAGAGTAGGTTTTGTAACATTCTCTTGGTTTGCATTTATTATATTCTTTGGGCATTATAATTTCTGATACCATGTCTGGTGTGGGGTTTCAATTTCATGGAAGATTTTATTTGTTTTCTACTTAGATTCCCAGCAATTTGTAAGGTTTTCTCTTTCCCTTTCCTGAGCTGATGGGTAGGGTTTTTCTAAGCCTCTTTCTGCAGAGAAGGAAGTCCTTTCCAGAACTTTACTCTGTGCAGGATTCTTATTTTTTTTTAGCTTCCTGCCTCACACCGCTCCCGGGGCATTATCTCCTTTTCTCAGTGCAAGGTAAAGCCTCTGCCTTTAGCTTCCTGGTGGACTGTGCAGACCTGTGCTCCTGTGGGCTCTTCTTTCATCAGTTGTCAGAATTACCAGTCTGGTTTCGGGTTCTTTTTCCTGGGTTTCCCTCTCCTTCTTGCTCTCTCCTTTCCTGTTCTCCCCACTTCCCTTCTTCATCTGAGTTGATAATGTATTCTATACAATTGCTCAATGCTTTTACGTAGCATTGCTGTGTTTTCAACAGGATCAGTAGTATCTGTTTGTGGTGGTAATGGCGATGGAAGGATGCAAATGACTTCAGTTTATGTTGCCCAAGGATCTTGGGTGATGTTTTGAAAATGAAATAAATCTTGTCTCTCTCCAGATTAAAGTCTGCTGATGACTTGCTATTGCATTTAGATAAATAAACTCCAAACTCCTGATTTTGGCTGAAAATATCCCATAGGAGTCGATTCCTATTTTTCTTTGCAACCAGAGCTCATGGTACATTCCTGCCCCCACCCCCAAACCCCGACTCCCCTTAGTCAAAGCAGCCTTCCTTCTTGCCTTAGTGTCATTGTTCCTTCTACCTGGAATGGCTGGTCCCTAGGTCTTTGCATGGACATCTCCATCTCGACATCCAGATGGAAGAATTGCCACCTTCCTAAAAAGGTTTTCCTTGTTGCCTGTCAAAAGTAGACTCTCACTCCCTCCTCTCATGTCCACTTATTTCATAGTCTTAATGACACTTATCACTTTGTTAATCCGTATCAGTTTATGTTTTTTGCTTAGTTACTGTTTATTTTGGAGGCCGGCTGTCAGGGATTGCTGATGGAGGAGGAAAGAAATAATCGAGGATGAATCCTGGATCTGGGGCTTGAGCAAGTGAGCAGACTTCTGTAAGAGAAATAGTGTGAAATGGAAATCAAGAGTTCTCTTTTCATGTTTGTGATTCCTTATATTTGTGATTCCTAGTCTTCATCCCTAATGGACAAATCAAGTGGGAAGTTAGATATAAAAGTCTGGAACTCAAGCAGAAGTCAGAGATGAAGATAAGCATTTGGGCATCATCAGGATATAGATAATATTTAAAGCCATATGGCTAAATGGTAGTACCCAGGGTAAGAGTGAAGTGTCCTCAGAAAAGAGAAGGTGGTCCGGTCAAAGCTTCAAGGTTATACCATTGAACCAATAAATGCAAACGAGGGAGGGTCTTTTGATAAAGAAAGTAAACAGCATGGTCAAAACTTTGTCTAATTAGCTTAACTCAGAAGTTTGATGCATGGAACCAACCACCAATGATGGCCACTATAGATTTTCAGAGGAGGAGAAATAAATTTCATGGAGTCCTCGTCCAATGTGACTTAACCTCCTCAAACAAATGTGCATAAGGATTTCATGAATATGTTCTTTTACCCTTTTTCATAAGGATTGGTGTCGGGGCAGGGAGGGGGGGAGTCTGACAGAGATGACACGTGGATATTGTCCAAAACAAAGTTGTGTTAGAAATCTCTGGACAGCTTCATCTTCACAGTGTCCCCAAAGGCTACTGAGAATGGACCAGAAGAGCATTTTCTTCCTTCATTTTGGGGAGACTAAGTTACGCATTTGAGCAACTTATTTGTACTTTAGAGGAACAGGACGATATTGCTGAATTCCTTGAGACAATTTGGTCCAAGGTGGGAATAATGCTCTGATGTTTTGAGATGTGTGATAAGGTTGAAGAATTGTCAACCATAGTCCTGGTAATAGAATGAACAGTCTCTCTGTCTGTTCCGACTTCCTTGAGCTACAGATCACCGTCTCGCTTTTAAATCTAAGTTACTTACTGCTCTCATTGTCTTCTGGACTTATTTAGGCTATAAAAGGTTTGCCTAGAGATATGGATGGTTTATGCAGATGGTGTGGTTACCGCTGTGCCATATATCCATGCCTTTGCTTTACGATTTCAGTCAAAACAAAATTAAAGGCTCATAATCACCCTTGTTCAGGAAGCACTGAGGAATATTTTAAAGTTCACATTTTCATTGATCTTTCATCAAGAATAGGAATAAAGTTCCAAATGCGATGCATTTTCTATAATGCATGTGGCGCCCTGTCCTGAAATAGCTATTGTTTTTGTCATTGTGATTTGCTGGCCAGACAGTTGGATATTAAACAATAAAAAATAAGTTTTGTACGTGACATTTCGCTTTTGGGTAACTAGCAACCTCAACTCCCAGGCATTAAGATTAGTATATTCATCTCCACAGGTGTCCAGAAATGAAATGAAAGGTCACCTAAAGCAGTAGACACACTTCATTGCTATTACACCCCAAACTTCCTCCAGTAAAATATTTTATTAAAATTAAATGAAAAACCAAAACCTGCACAGTGGTTGTTCAGACAGCTTTAATGGGCTTCAGGAGGGAGTGCACTCCCAACCATTCTGTGGTGGATATTTTATTATGTGCAAGAATATTATACTGTTCTTTCCTCATCTCTTTGGCTGTGTGTTGAATCAATTAAATTGCAGCTTATAAATTTCGGCTTAAAATCTCTGAGAAAATAGCTTTTGTTTCTATTTATAGATGCAGTATGTACTTCCTGAAGATGGTTTCTCTCGCGCTGAATCATTCTCTCCTCTCTCCTCATTTGGTTGTTCATTTAGCAAATATTCACTTATGTGCTGAGTTACTGTGTGTGTTCTGAAGGTGACAGTTGTGAGCAAGGTAATCAAAGTCCCTAGGCCCTTATGGAGTTTATAATTTAGCCAAGTAGACAGGTGTAGCACGAAAAACAACGGTAACAGCTATAACTTGTTCTGCTTATTAAATGTTTACTATTTGCCAGATCCTGTTCTAGGTGAGTTCATGTATTACCTCACTTAGTTATGACAATACAATGTGGGAAGACCTATGAGCTAGGTTCCATTATTATGCCCATTGTATGGAAGAGGAAGCAGAGGCAGGGGGAAATGTTAAGTAACTTGCCCAAGGCCACACAGCTCAAAGTGGCACCGACAATACAAGGTGACCAGTGTTGTGATGGGGGTACGTTCAGAATATTGTGAAAGCCTGGGTTAGAGGCTCCTGACCTGATGTCTTAGACTTCTTCTTGGGCTGCCATAACTAAAGTGCCATAGACTAGGTGGCTTAAACAACAGACCTCTATTTTCTCATAGTTCTGGAGTCTGGCAAGTCCAAGATCAAAGTTAGTCTGGGTTCCATTTCCAGCGAGGGCTTTCTTTCTGGCTTGCAGACGGCTGCTTTCTCATTGTGTCCTCACATAGCAGAGAGGAAAGAGGTCAGCTCCCTGGCGTTTCATAAAGACACTGGTCCTATAATGAGGGCCCCCTCCTCATGACCTCATCTAAACCCAGTTACCTCCCAAAGGCTCTATCTCCAAATACAATCACATTGAAGTTTAAGGCTTCAACAGTAGAATTTTGAGGGTGGACATAATTTAGTCGACAGCAGCTGGTTTTAGAAGTTTTTCAGGTCAAGGATTATAGATTCCTTTCCAGATCAGAAATAATATTTAATAGCTATTAATGAGACAACTTAATATATATATTTGCTCGATCCCAGTGGCATCATAATGGGTTACTATATGACCTTTAGCTTTTTAACGCCATTAAGCCTTGGTTTTCCCATCTGAAAGTTGGGAGGAGAGTTATGTTGCTGTCACACTTATGTATATACAGCACTTATGTATATATGGTGTGCATTTCTATATGGTGTTGTTTATGTGAACGGTGAGGTGTGCACGTATGTGTGTGGCTGGGGCCAAGCAATCTTTTTTTTTTTTTTTTTGGCTCTTTCAAATGTACAGCACTTTTAAAAATAAAGTAGATGTATATTATCTCATGAGATCATCGCAGGTGAGCTGTTACTTTTATTCTCATTTTTCCATGTGTAGAAAGTGAGGCCAAGAGGTCCAGTTTCTTTTCCAAGGTCATGCAGTGTGTATGAACCAAGGTAAGGTGTCAACAATAGACCTCCGATGCCTGGGTCAGTGCTACCCCTCTGCCTCACGGCTTCCTGGTGCTGATGCACGTTCTGACTGCCACTTGCTTTGAAAAAGATGTTCGCTCTCTCCTGTATGCTCAGTGGACATTTCCTTTTGGTTCCCTGCCATCCATGACTGTGTCATAGTGGTGAGTGTTTCAGTGGATTTTTGAAGCATTGATTTCCAGCCAGCCCCCATCCCAAACACCTGACCACACACCCACTTCTGTTTGCTTCACTTCAGTTCACTGCGAGCTGCTACGGGAGCTCCTCGTTTGTTCTCGCCCAGTTTACATGCAGCTTTCAGAGTTTTATGGTGGCCATGAGGCCCCAGTGTGAGGACAACAGCTTCAGAAACGTGAGCAGGTCGTGCTGTTTCATTTATATCATTTCATATAAATCTAGGCATTGGATCATAGCATCATGCCTTTTTTTAAGCGAAATATTTTTCTTTATCTGCCCTTTCCTACTCTTTCCCAACCCATATCAGCCTCTACACCCAGCTAGTCCGTGTTTATAATCTAGCTTGTGCTCAAATAATTCTCCGTGCTCATCTTATGAAGTCACATGTAAACGTACATATATGTGTGTTTATATATACACGCATATGTTTATAGACATGTGTTTACATATGTGTTTGTTTATATATGTTTGTATTTATATAACATATATATGTATATATATGTTACAGAACAGGTCATCGTTTTGTAAATAACCCCAAAATGGGTTCTTTATTATGATTGTGTTATGTGTACTTTACTTCATCTCGCTCTTTTCACCCAACAAGAAAGCATGAAAATTGCTCCAGGTCAACTGTCAGAGTTCTAATCTGTTCTTTTATTCTTTATTTTAAAGATGGACTCTTTATTGTAAAGAATAAAAGATGGAGAAAATAACATGATGGATCCCCACTGCCCATCACCTGGCTTCAACAATTATTGGTGCTTTATTTTATTTCATATATTCCACCTAACTTTAAAATATTTTCATTTTTTGCTGGAATATTTTTAAGCAAACCTAGGCTTTATGTTATTTTTATCAGATAAATACTTTAATATGAATCACTAATGGAGGTGTTTAAAAAAGCATAACCATAATAACCATTATCACTTAAAGCCAAATTTATAATAGTTCTTTATGGTTAAATCCCCCTGATTTCCTCAAAAATGTCTTTTTTTTATGGTCAGGTTGTTTGAGGATTCAGAGCCAGACATTGTGTTTTCATGATATGGCTTATAAATCTCTTTTAAATTTACAACTTTCCCTTCCTCTCTCCCTTTAATGCCTCTATTATTGAGGAAACCAGGTTAATTCCCTTGTAGAATTTCCCATCTTCTAGGTTTGGCTTCCTGTATCCTTATAATGTGATTTAACACCTTTTTCTACCCTGTGTTTCCTTTAGGTGCTTGAATATAAAGCATTGACTAGATTCACGTTTCATTTTTTTGGCAAGAACACTGAATAGCAGGTGTTGCGTACTGCCTGCTGCATCACATTAGGAAAAACAGAAAGTGGGTGGGCCTAGTTTAGGTGAGGCTGAAGTTGATCAGCTGTTTCAGGTGTGGTCAGCTTTATTTCTCCCATACAAACTTCCCGAGAACCCAATTTTGTGAGGACTAAAGGAAAATGACACTTCTTCAGGTGGATAGACATTTTCTCCTCTGCTTCCTGGAGCTGATTTTTAACCAGTTGCGAGGCTGATACCCTTCCCTCCTTGCCTCTCGTGGTTGGAGAAGAGGCCGATCATGAGACAGTGGGCAATGGAGGAAACAAAATTTATTGAGAGCTCTCGGCTCTGTGACTAGCAATAACCATTCCTGGCTGGTTACAAAGTTCCCCAGATACACTGTGCTATATAAGCCTGATTTTCTAGTTCATTGTAAATTCACAACACTACCCTAACTCTGCCAACTGGCCCTCTTTTCAGTATCTACATAAAAAAGAAAGCTCCTGGTAACACTCTTAATGCTTTTGATAATACTTATTGACTTTACAGAAAAACTTTTATTATAGCATAATATACATTACAGAAAAGTACATATAAGTGTACAGCTTGATGAATTTCTACACACCGAACACACTCATATAACCAGCATTTGGATCAATAAATAGTACATCATAAGCACCCCAGAAGCCTCTTTATGCTCCTTGGAGTATCTCCCCTTTTACCTGCAAGGATAACTATTATCCTGCTCCCTAAAAGCATAGATTAATTTTGCCTGGCTTTGCACTTACATAAATGGAATTGTAGAGTGTATATACTTTTGCATCTGGCTTATTTCTGTCAACATTTGTGGCATTCAGCTGTTTGAATATATGCAATTGTAGATTGTTCATTCTCATTGTCATATGGGATTCTGTTGTGTGTTTCTACCTACCAGAGAGATTTTTGGTCATGGTGTATGCGGTATGTTCTTTATTAGATAATGCCAAGTAGTTGTCCAAAGCAGTTGTACCAAATCACACACCCACCGGCAGATGGGCCACATTTGATATTTTCTATCTTTTTTCATTTATAAGGACATAATTTTCAGTTGGAAGAAGATTCCCAGAGTAGAAAAGACTTTCTAATACCAGCCTCCAGGTTCTGTTTGAGTGTAGCGATACAAATGGGGCAGGTTAGACTGGGCCTCTAACAACATCCTCCTTTATATCACTGATGATAGAGGATGAATGGGTCAGATGGATACACATAGCCTTGCTTATCAGCAAGGAGAAGAAGCTTATGGGCTTAGTGATTTAAGAGCAGCCAACTTTTGGGGCGCCTGGGTGGCGCAGTCAGTTAAACATCCGACTTCAGCCAGGTCACGATCTCGCGGTCCATGAGTTCGAGCCCCGTGTCAGGCTCTGGGCTGATGGCTCAGAGCCTGGAGCCTGTTTCCGATTCTGTGTCTCCCTCTCTCTCTGCCCCTCCCCCGTTCACGCTCTGTCTCTCTCTGTCCCAAAAATAAATAAACGTTGAAAAAAAAATTAAAAAAAAAAATAAGAGCAGCCAACTTTATTATCATATAAGTTTTATGACAAAAATAAAGACAGTAAAAAAAAATTCTATGGAACTATAACACAGTAATATTTTTTGAGTTCCCTCATCCACAAACATATATGAATTTTATATGGTTACAGTCATAATCTAGATATAATTTTATATTATGCTTTTTTGAAAAGATACTGTATTTGAATCACATTCTCCTGTTGTTTCAATGTTTATTCATTATATGTTTAGACCATTTCTGAAGTTTTGCTATTCTCTACAGGTCTGAAGAACATACCTTTATGAGCTTACCTCTTCTTCTTTTTTTTTAATCGATTATTTTTTTTAACTTTATTTATTTTGAGAGAGAGAGAGAATATCTTAAACAGGCTCTGTGCTGTCAGTGTGAACCTGATACAGGGCTAGAACTCAGAAACTATGAGATCATGACCTGAGCCAAAATCAAGAGTTGGATGCTTAACCTGCTAAGCCACTCAGGCACCCATAGGCTAAGTTCTTAAGAGTAGGATCACTAAGTAGAAAATTGTGTTTTTTTTTACTCTTGATTTATCATGCATTTTTCTTTACAAGGCTTTCCACCGTCTATACCATTGGAATCCAGCCTTCTTGGAAACCACAAAAGCTTAGTTTTATTTATAAGCAACAAAAACTTTGTTAGGTTCATAAATAAATAAAATATATAGCATATTGTAAAAAGGAAATTACTTGTATTTTGAAGATTTAAAACTCTTTTTCTTGGCATTATTTATGCCAAATGAATAAGCAACCCAACTTTCTACTATTAGGCCAATAGATAAACAAATGTGGTACATCCATATAATGGAATACTATTTAACAATTAAAAGGAAGGAATCACCGATACGTGTGGCAGGATGGATGAATCACAAATAATTATGCTGAGTGAGAGAAGCCATACAAAAAAAGAGTACATACTTCATGAGTCTGTTATATAGAACTCTATAAAATGCAAACTAATGATAGTGACAAAAAGCGGATCAGTGGTTGCCTGGGGACATGAGGTGGGGGTGGAGAAGGGCAAGAAGAAAAGGTTACAGAGGAGCACATGGGAACTTTTGAGGGTGATGGGTATGTATATTATCTTGATTGTGGTTATAGTTTCATGGGAATATACATATGTCAAAACATTAAATTTGTACACTGTAAATATGTGTGGTTTATCGCATATCAGTTATACCTCAGTTAAACTGTTTCTTGCCTAAATTTCTTGCCCAACATTTCCAGCTGTTTGAAGCTCAAAAACTTGATTTATCCACATTGCCATGAGGAGCATCAGTTGCAGTTAATTCATTATTATTATGCAGTAGTGTGGGTTTAAGGGACACAAACCCATTACACTACATGATGATGATAATAGCGATTCATGCACCTGATTTTGGGTCCCCCCAAAAGATATGTTCAGTCCTAACCCCCAGTACTTATGAATGTGATGTTATTTGGAAACAGGAACTTTGCTGATGTGGCTGAGTTTAGATGAGGTCCTACTGGACGAGGGTGAGCCCTAAATCTAATGATTGGTATTTTTATCAGAGGAGAGGTTACACAAACAGATACACAGAGAGAATGCGATGTGTAGATGGAAACGGGCAGAGATTAGAGTGCTATAGCTCTGAGCCAAGCCCCCCTTGTTTCTGTCTGCTCTGTCCCGAAGGCAATTATGCTGCTGTCGTGTCTTTATATTAACATATGCACTCAGTGGACATCAGAGTATTGTCCATGGGTGCTTGGTTAATCCCGAGTCTCTTCCGTGGGGTCTGGGAGGTCAAACTGACCTTCAGTTTTGCTTCTTTCGCTGTGCTGACATTCGCAGTGATAGTACAAAAGCACGGGTAGGTGAAACTGCTGACGTCTTAGCACGGATCAAGGGCGTGCTGCACCAGGAGACGCTGTGTTCTTCATCCACTTGCACTGGCAGAAAACAACAAAAAAAGAGTTTCATTTAAGAATGACCTTGGTGAAGCAGCCAAATTATTTATTTTGTTAAATCTTAATTCTTCACTGCATGTCTTTTCCCTGCATTGTGTGTGATGACATGGGAGTACAAAAAAGTCCTCCTGTTACATACAAAAGTACAAAAAACAAACAAACCAACAACAAAACCAAAAAGCACTTTGCGTAGTTGAGTTGTGAGCTGAACCAGCAGCTTTTCCCAAGAACACCATTTTTATTTGATAGACGCTGGTTATTCAGAATGTCCAGACTTGGATTTTTGGCAGAAATGCCCTTCCATGCTCAGAGATTCTTCCATCAGAGACAACAGTCTTAGAGATAATGCTTTCTTTACTGAGAATGACATTTCCTGTAAAAGCCTAAGCACAGGTAAGGCCCAGGGAATGCTAGGGATTTGCTTAAGGACACGTAGCAAAAAGTAGCCAGCGGGCTTAGAAACCAGCCTCCCTGACTTCCAGCCCACTTCCCTCCCCATTCCACTAAACGAGACAGGTGGCTTTCCATATTTCATGCACCCTCACCTTGAGACAGAGTTAATGCTGCAAAAGAAAGAAATGCCAGGTGGAAAAACTGACAAGTCAGATATTACACAGCCACTTAATTTTTATTTTGTAATCTTCACAATCGGAGCAACCAAGTAGAATACATAAAGAAGACACTAAAACGTGGCATAATAAAATTCATTTGACCAGGAATATGGGCTTCCATGTTTTTGTCTCCAGCTCATTTTTTTTCTCATTTTTAATGTCCGCTGTGTTTTGGGTCCAGTGCTCACTTTGGCAAAGGCTACATTTAGCTGCAAACTGAGACATGGTGTGTAGCTGCTATGATTAAGGAATTCAGAATCTTTATCCAATATTAGGCCTTGAGGGTAGAGAGAAATGCTGAGGAAAAAAAAAGATTTCAACCTTGCCATGAACAGATGAATGCCTGAAATAAATATTAACTGTTATTTCTGCAAACTTTCCCACTGTTTTATATACTTCATTTCCCCCCATTTGTGAGTCTACAACGTATTCTGGCAACATTATGGGTTTCTACTCATGATGAGTCTTCTCAGCATGGGCTGGGTCAGTGTTTGTAGCTCAGCTGGCCGGTGCCAGAGTGGAGAGCTTGTCTGATTTGATTCCACCCCAGGCACTGAAGGATTTTCAAGATTTTCCTCTTAATATTTGGCTTTACTTGATAATCCTAGGGCATGCTGGGAAGTCTCAGCAAGAGGAAAAAATTAGTAACCACAGGGAGGCCTGTTTGGAGGGTTGTGGGTAAGTATGAAAGCCTATGAGTGTGACTACTAATGACTCTTGAATGTTCTGCTTTTCACAAGATTTTCCTTCAACAAAAAGCGTGTAGGCTTGTGAGGACAGAGGGCTTTTAGAAAACTCAGCCATCCCCAGAACGACAAATGTATGATTGAGTCATTTCCCAAGAGAGAAGCCACTAGTCGGTAAGGTATGTGGAGCCATATGGTTTAGCATGCAATTTAGAATTTCAAAAGCAGGAGTTGGCAAAAGGTTGCACGAGATGTTAGCCTCACGTTTTTATCATTATTTTTCTTTCTTTTTTGTTGAGTGCTGACATTGCCCTTGGCATATGCAGGATAGAAGGCATACTATCTGCCTCTGATCAACATTGGAGAAAGTGCCCAGTTCAGAAACAGGCTTTGCAGCTGAGAACGTGATCCCAAAGGCTTAAAGGTTGTGTGTGTATGTGTGTGGGTGTGGGTGTGTGTGTTTGTGTGTGGCGGGTGGGGGTGCACAAACCAGTTTCTCATGTGTTTTCTTTAGTTTCTGTTTTTTCCTGTTTTTTTTTTGTTTTGTTTTGTTTTTGTTTTTATACAGCCACTAAGAATTTCTGTCTTGGAAATGCTTGATAGGCTAGAATCTCCTTTTGTCTGGATGCTCCAGATGTCAGGTGGCCCTATGGAGGAAGTGTGGTAGGGCTGACGGTTTTGCACTGTGCAGTGGAGGAGGGAATATTACTGACTGGATGACAAGGCTCTGAGGGAGTCTGTATTTAGAACTAGATTTTTCTGATCAGACAGCAATTGTGCGAGGCATCTGACAGTGGCTGATCTTGACACGGAGGGGATCCAATCAGAGGTGGTCTGTGCACAGCATGTCCCCTAGAAATACAAGCAGCCTTTCCCCATGACCTTGTACACACAGAGATAACATAGCAAGCCAGCCAGGATGACTCGGTGGTGCTCTATCTGCTGAAAATAACTTCAGCTTAATTTAATCGAGTTCGGTTCACTTTATAAGGTTCCTACTAAAACACATGCACGAGGCTTGGACGTAATTAATTCTTGTGACTTAGATATAATTAGCCTCATTTTAAGTTGTAGGAAACTGAGGATTAGAGAGGATAAGTGTCTTATCCAAGTTCATACAACTGGATCTCACCACATATCTTCATTTTGATAAGACGCATGGCTTTCCTTTCTGTGACAAAAATTCAGTCTCATGCCCTGATTAGTGAGTCTATGTCTTCTTTTTTTTAAAGACTTAATTTTTTCAGAGCACTTCTAAGTGCACAGCAAAATTGAGAAGAAAGTATAGAGATTTCCCATATATACCCTCCCTCCTATGCATGGTCTCCCCCATTGTCAACACCCCCATCCAGAGTGGCACATTTGTTACCATCAGTGAAAGTATACGGACACATCATAATCACTTCAAGTCCATAGTTCACATTGGAGTTCACTCTTGGTGTTGTGCATTCTGTGGGTTTGGACAAGTATATAATGATAAGTATCCATCATTATAGTATCATATAGAGTATATTTCATATAGAGTATTGCCCTAAAAATCCTCTGTGCTCTGCCCATTCATCTCTGTCTACTCCTACCTCTGGCAAACACTGATCATTTTACTGTCTCCATAGTAAGACTTTCCCAGAATGTCATATAGTTGAAATCACACAGTATGTAGCCTTTTCAGATTGGCTACATTTGATTAGTAATCTGCATTTAAGACCCCTCCACATCTTTTTTATGTCAATGAACAAATACGTCTATAATTAAATATTAATACAATAATTTCATAGAGTCTTACATTGCATGAATGTTTCAAGGGTGAGTATCCCCAAATGGAGAGTCTGTTAGAAGCTGTATTGCTTTTTCTTTTTTTAAAGTTTGTGTTTAAATTCCAGTTAGTTAATATACAGTGTAATATTAGTTTCATGTGTGGAATGTAGTGATTCAACACTTCCATATAACACGTGGTGCATATCACAACAAGTTTACTTCTTTTTTTCTTTTTAAAAATAATTTATTTTTTTAATTTACATCCTTCATTGTATGTATGTGTGTATATGTGTATACATACATACATACATACATACATATATACACACACACACACACCACATCTTCCTTATCCATTCATCCATTGATGGACATTTGGGCTCTTTCCATACTTTAGCTATTGTTGATAGTGCTGCTATAAACATTGGGGTACATGTGCCCCAGGTACATGTACCCCAGGATACAGTATACCTGTATCCCTTAGATAAATACTTAGTAGTGCAATTTCTGGGTCTATAGGGTAGTTTTATTTTTAATTTTTTGAGGAACCTCCATACTGTTTTCCAGAGTGGCTTCACCAGTTTGCATTCCCACCCGCAGTGCCAAAGAGATCCTCTTTTTCTGCGCCGTCGCCAACATCTGTCATTGCCTGAGAATGCTAGCCATTCTTACAGGTGTGAGGTGGTATCTCGTTATGGTTTTGATTTGTATTTCCCTGATGATGAGTGATGTTGAGCATTTTCTCATGTGTTGGTTGGCCATCTGGATGTCTTCTTTGGAGAAGTGTCTGTTCATGTCTTTTGCCCATTTCTTCCCTGGATTATTTGTTTTTTTGGTGTTGAGTTTGATAAGTTATTTATAGATTTTGGATACTAACCCTTTATCTCATACGTTGTTGGCAAATATCTTCTCCCATTCCATCAGTTGCCTTTTAGTTTTGCTGATTGTTTCCTTCACTGTGCAGAGCTTTATTTTTTTGATGAGGTCCCAGTAGTTGATTTTTGCTTTTGTTTCCCTTGCCTCTGGAGACGTGTTGAGTACGAAGTTGCTGAGGGCAAGATCAAAGAGGTTTTTGCCTGCTTTCTCCTCGAGGATTTTGATGGCTTCCTGTCTTACATTTAGGTCTTTCATCCATTTTGAGTTTATTTTTGTGTATGGTGTAAGAAAGTGGCCCAGGTTCATTTTTCTGCATGTTGCTGTCCAGTTTTCCCAGCACCACTTGCTGAAGAGACTGTCTTTATTCCATTGGATATTCTTTCCTGCTTTGTCAAAGATGAGTTGGCCATACGTTTATGGGTCCATTTCTGGGTTCTCTATTCTGTTCCATTGATCTGTTTGTTTTTGTGCTAGTACCATACTGTCTTGATGATTACAGCTTTATAATATAGCTTGAAGTCTGGGATTGTGATGGCTCCAACTTTGGTTTGCTTTTTCAAGATTACTTTAGCTATTCAGGGTCTTTTCTGGTTCCATACAAATTTTAGTATTGTTTGTCCTAGCTCTGTGAAGAATACTAGTGTTATTTTGATAGGGATTGCGTTAAATATGTAGATTGCTTTGGGTAGTATTGACATTTTAACAATATTTGTTCTTCCTATCCAGGAGCATGGAATATTTTTCCATTTTTTTGTCTTCTTCAATTTCTTTCATAAGCTTTCTACGGTTTTCAGTGTATAGATTTTTCACCTCTTTGATTAGATTTATTCCTAGGTATTTTGTGACTTTTGCTGCAATTGTAAATGAGATTTATTCCTTGATTTCTTTTTCTATTGCTTCATTATTGGTGTGTAGGAATACAACCAATTTCTGTGCACTGATTTTATATCCTGCAACTTTGCCGAATTCATGGATCAGTTCTAGCAGTTTTTTTGTGAAATCTTTTGGGTTTTCCATATTGAGTATCATGTCATCTGCGAAGAGTGCAAGTTTGGCCTCCTTCTGGCTGATTTGGATACCTTTTATTTCTTTATGTTGTCTGATTGCTGAGGCTAAGGCTTCCCATACTGTGTTGAATAACAGTGGCGAGAGTGGGCATCCCTGTCTTGTTCCTGACCTTAGGGGGACAGCTCTCAGTTTTTCCCCATTGAGGATGGTATTAGCAGTGGGTCTTCCATGTTTGGCCTTTATGATCTCGAGGTATGATCCTTCTATCCCTACTTTCTTGAGGATTTGTATCAAGAAAGGATGCTGTATTTTGTCAAATGCTTTTTCTGCATCTATTGAGAGGATCATGTGGTTCTTGTCCTTTCTTTCATTGATGTGATGTATCACATTGATTGTTTTGCAGATATTTAACCTCCCTGCATCTCAGGTATAAATTCCACTTGGTCATGGCGAATAACTTTTTTAATGTATTGTTGGATCCGGTTGGCTAGTATCTTGTTGAGGAGTTTTGCATCTGTGTGCATCAGGAAAATTGGTCTATAGTTCTCTTTTTAGTGGGGTCTTTGGCTGGTTTTGGAATCAAGATAATGCTTCATAGAAAGAGTTTGGAAGTTTTTCTTCCATTTCTATTTTTTGGAACAGCTTCAAGAGAATAGGCATTAACTCTTCTTTAAATGGTTGGTAAAATTCCTGTGGAAAGACATCTGTCCCTGCACTCTTGTTTTTTGAGAGATTTTTGATTACTAATTCGATTTCCTTATTGGTTATAGGTCTGTTCAAATTTTCGATTTCTTCCTGTTTTAGTTTTGGTAGTGTATATGTTTCTAGGAATTTGTCCATTCTTCCAGATTGCCCATTTTATTGGTGTATAATTGCTTGTAATATTCTCTTGTTATTGTTGTATTTCTGCTGTGTTGGTTGTGATCTCTCCTCTTTAAATCTTACTTTTGTTTATTAGGGTCCTTTCCTTTTCTTTTTGATCAAACTGGCTAGGGGTTTATCAATTTTGTTCATTTTCTCAAAGAACCAGCTTCTGATTTCTTGATTTCTTCTACTGTTTTTTTTGTTTGTTTGTTTTGGTTTTTTTTTTTTTTTTTTTGGTTTCGATACATTGATTTCTGCTTTAATCTTTATTATTTCCTGTCTTCTGCTGGTTTTGGGTTTGCTTGCTGTTCTTTTTCCAGCTCTTTAAGGTATAAGGTTAGGTTGTGTATCTGAGACCTTTCTTCCTTCTTTAGGAAGGCCCAGATTGCTATATACTTCCCTCCTATGACCACCTTTACTGCGTCCCAGAGGTTTTGGGCTATGGTCTTACCATTTTCATTGGCTTCCATGTGCTTTTTAATTTCATTTTTAACTTCTTGGTTAGACCACTCATTCTTTAGTAGGATGGTCTTTAGTCTTGCGGATGATTTCGAATTTCATAGCATTGTGGTCTGGAAATATTCATGGTATGATCTTGATCTTTTTGTACTCGCTGAGGGCTGCTTTGTGTCCCAGTATGTGATCTATTCTGGAGAATGTTCTAAAGGCACTGGAGAAGAATGTGTATTCTGCTGCTTTAGTTGAAATGTTCTGAATATATCTGTTAAATCCATCCATCCTGTCCAGTGTGTCATTCAAAGCCACTGTTTCTGTTTAGGTGATCTGTTCATTGCTGTAAGTGGGGTGTCGAAGTCCCCTACTATGATGGTATTATTAATGAGAAATCCCCTACTATGATGTTATTATTAATGAGTTTCTTTATGTTTGTGATTAATTAATTAATTTGGGACTGCCATATTTGGAGCATAAATGTTTGCAATTGTTAGGTCTTCTTGGTGGATAGACCCCTTACTTATGATATAATGCCCTTCTTTATCTCTTGTTACAGTCTTTACTTGAAAGTCTAGATTGTCTGATACAAGTATGGCTACTCCAGCTTCCTTTTGGTGACCATTAGCGTGATAGATGGTTCTCCATTCCTTTACTTTCAATCTGAAGGTGTCTTTAGGTCTAAAGTGGGTCTCAACAGCATATAGATGGATCTTGTTTTCTTATCCATTCTGTTTCCATACGTTTTTTGATTGGATCATTTAGTTCATTGATGTTTAGGGAGAGTACTTAAAGATATGAATTTATTGCCATTATGTTTCCTGTCGAGTTGGGAGTTTCTGGTGGTATTCTCTGGTCCTTTCTAGTCTTTGTAGGTTTTGGTCTTTTGTGTGTGTGTGTGTGTGTGTTTTCTCCCCTCAGAGAGTCCCCCTTAAAATTTTTTGCAGGGCTAGTGGTTTAGTGGTCACGAACTCCTTTAATTTTTGTTTGGAAAACTTTAAATCTCTCCTTCTATTTTGAATGACAGCCTTGCTGGGTAAAGAATTCTTGGCTGCATATTTTTCTGATTCAGCACATTGAATATATCCTGCCACTCCTTTCTGGCCTGCCAGGCTTCTGTGGATAGGCCTGCTCTGAACCTGATCTGTCTTCCCTTGTAGGTTAAGGACTGTTTTTCCCTTGCTGCTTTCATGATTCTTTCCTTGACTGAGTATTTTGTGAATTTGCCAATGATATGCCTTGTTGATGTTGGCTTTTATTGAATCTAATGGGAGTCTCCTGTGCTTCCTGGATTTTGATGTCCGTGTCTTTCCCCAGGTTAGGAAAGTTTTCCTCTATGATTTTTCCTCATAACCCTCTTACCCCTTTTTCTCTCTCTTCATATTTTGCGGCCCTTTTGATTCTGATGTTGTTCCTTTTTAACGTCACTGATTTCTCTAATTCTTAAACCATGCTGTTTTGCCTTAGTCTCCCTCTTTTTTTCTGCTTTATTGTTCTCCACGAGTTTGTCCTCTCTATCACTAATTCGCTGTTCTGCCCTATCCATCCTTGCCACTGCAGCATCCATGGAGATTGCAGCTCAGTTATAGCATGTTTTATTTCATCTTTATTAGCTTTTACTTCTTTTATCTCCACAGAAAGGGATTCTAATCTGTTATCAACCCCAGCTAGTATTCTTATTACTGTGATTCCAAATTCTGGTTCAGACACTTGCTTGTTTTTGTCTTAAGTCCCTGGATGTCAATTCTTCCTGTTCTTTCTTTTGGGGTCAATTCCTTCATTTCATATTTTTGAAGGAAGAAAAGGGATTAATAAGGTAAAAAAAATTAAAATTAAAAAATTAAAAACAACAAAAAAATCAAATAAATGATGCTAGATCCTAGGTGTATTTTAGTTTGGTGGTTGAAAGGAGCTTGATAGATTGGAGAAAAAAAAGGGAAAGATATGAGAAGAAAAAAAAAGAAAAAATGAGAAAAAGAAACAAAAGAGAAAAAGGAAAATGTTTGAAAATTTGAAAAAATGTATTCAATAAAATAGAATAAAATGAAATGATGAAAGTTAAATAGAAGTAAAAAATTTACAAAGATGTGAAGATATAGTAGAAAATTATTAAAAATCTTTTTAATAAAAATGGGAAATAAAAATAATTTGTTTCTCTTTCTATATTTAAGAATAAGAAAAAAAAATTGAATAGATGGACTAGCGAACAGACTGAAATACGATTGAAATTACATCAATTTTCCCCAGACGTCTGTGAAGCATTTTATAGTCTGTAAACTAAGCAGGCAGAGAGACATGTGGTGTTCCTGTACAGCGAGGTTGCCCCAGATGGGCGGGGCTTAGTGTAACAGCTCCCTTCTGCACTAGGTGCTTAGCTTACTGAGGTGGATTGTTGTGGTGCGTGTAGGTGTGAATGTGCATGCATGGGAGGGATGAAAATGGTGTCACCCAACTACCCAGTCTCTAGTTTGGGAACTCTGTTCTCCCCAACCAGCAATCGCACACCCCTCCTTTGTCTCTGGCTTCCATTCACTCCCCGCTTTTACATTGTCTGTGACCAAGCCATCAGGTTGCAAGATGGCACCTCCCTCCTGAATTTTATCTCAGATGTGGCTGGGATTTTTTTCCTAGTCCCTCACTTCTGAGGGACTGAGACTTTGACCCACTCAGACCCTCTGGGGAGAGTCTCACTGAGCAATGGTCAGGTGCCGGCCGAACCCAGGACCATTCATAGGGCTGTGCTACTGATGATGCTCAGAGACTGTGGCTGGGTGCCAGCCTGCCCCAGAAAAATTTCCGCTCTCGTGTAGCAGCATTGTTTCAGGGATTATGGTAAATCACAACATACATCTGACACCAGGCTTCCTGCTTAATGTCCTTTTTCCAGTACCAGCAAATGTGGTTGTTCTCCAGGGTCTGCTGGGACCTTTGCCTGTGGGGTGGCTGCACAGCCTCTACCAAATATCCTCCCAGCAAGGGAACTGCCTCTCCCCCTGTAGCCTGAGGACCCCTTGGTCCTTGCTGTCTGCTCATACGGATTTGCCCTTCCCACCAGAGCTCTGCCCAGTATCAAGCTGCAGAGTTTCAGACTCTGTGATCCCCCTGTTTATAGAGTCTTTTTTAAAAAAATTTTTTCGATGTTTATTTTTGAGAGAGAGTGACAGAGTGTGAGTAGGGAAGGAACAGAGACAGAGGCAGACACAGAATTCAAAGCAGGCTCCAGGCTCTGAGCTGTCAGCACAGATCCCCACGTGGGGCTCGAACCCACGAACTGTGAGATCATGACCTGGGCTGAAGTTGGATGCCCAACCGACTGAGCCACCCAGGTGCCCCTGTTTATAGAGTCTTAATGGAATTTAAACCCTCTGCTTTCTCCTTTCTCCCTTTTAGGTTCAGTCCCTTGTATACTCTTTCTTTTCTCTCCAGCTTTCAGGCAGGGGGGAAGCTTTCCTGTACTCTCCCCCCATCTCCATCCTCTCGCCGCAAGCAAAAACAGCTCCCTCTCTCTGCTGCTTCTCTTTCCCCCCGTTCACTTCTCCACACTGAGTACCTGCTGAGTTCTCTGGTTCAGGTTGTGCCGATTGTTGTGTTAATCCTCAAATCAGTTATCTAGGTGTGCAGGATGGTTTAGTGTTGATCTGACTGTATTTCATGGATGAGAGACGCAAAAAAAACCTTCCATGCTGTTCCACCACCTTGGCTCCCACTCAACAAGTACACTTCTTAGTCCTCATCACCTATTTAACCCATCCCCTCACCCACTTCCCTTCTGGTAACCACCAATTTGTTCTCTATAGTTAAGAGTCTGTTTCTTCTTGGTTTGCCTCTCTCTCTCTTTTATTTTACCCTTTGCTCATTTGTTTTGTTTTTTAAATCCACATATAAGTAAAATCATATGTATTTGTCTTTCTCTGACTGATTTGTTTCCCTCTGCATTATACTCTCTAGCTCCATCCATGTCATTGCAAATGGCAAGATTTCATTCTCTTTTATGGATTAGTAGTATTCCACTGTATACATATATCACATCTTCTTATCCATTCATCAATTGATGGACTCTTGGGCTGTTTCCATAATGTGGCTATTATAGGTAATGCTGCTACAAACATTGAGGTGCAGCATGGAGGTTTCTCAAAAGGTTAAAAATAGAACTACCCCATGATCCATCCATTGTACTACTAGGTGTTTACCCGAAGAATGCAGAAATCCTCCATGTCTTTTAATGGCTTGATAACTCGTTTCTTTCCAGCACTGAATAGTATTCCATTGCCTGGATGAACCACAGTTTACTTATCCATTCACCTACTGAAGAATATCTTGGTTGATTCCAAGTTTGGGCAACTATGAATAAAGCTGCTATAAATATCTGTGTGCAGGTTTTTGTATGGGCGTAAGTTTTCAACTTCTTTGGGGAAATACCAAGGAATGCAATTGCTGTGTTTTATGGTAAGAGTATGTTTAGTTTAGCAAGAAACTGCAAACTGTCTTCTAAGGTGGCTGTACCATTTTGTATTCCTATATACACATATGTGTGTGTGTATATATGTATATACATATATATAGGTATGTGTATGTGTGTGTACACACATACATGTAATATGTATATATATTCATATAATATATGACATAATATGCATTTATAGACATTTATATGTGTTATACAGAATATATATATATATGTATACACACACACACACATAAAGGTATGTATATCTTTTTTTTGGTAGAAATTGGCTCATGTGATTGTCAGAGGCTGGCAAATCCAAAACTTGTAGGGCAGGCCAGCAGGCTGGAATCTCAGAAGCTAATATTGTACTCTTGGGTATGAAGTCTTTCGGGCAGTCTTGGCATGCTGGAAACTTAGGCAGGATACACATGTTACAATGTTGAGGCACACTTCTTCTCTGGAAAACCGCAGTTTCTGCTCTGACGGCCTTCAACTGATTGAGTGAGGCTCACCCATATTATTGAGGGTAATCTCCTTTACTTAAAGTCAGCAGATTATAGATGTTAATTGTGTATACAAAACAACTTCACAGCAGTATCTCAACCACTGTTTGACCAGTCAACTTGTCACCAGACCCTAGCCACGTTGACACATAAAACTTAACCATCAGGCCTGTGTGTGTGTGTGTGTGTGTGTGTGTGTGTGTGTGTTTAATTGTAACAGAGACAACCATTAACTTGGTGGACCACATGTGCAAGATTTCTCTAGAAGTCTCTTGGGGTCTCAGCCTAAAAACAGTTCGACACTCCTTCTAGCAAATTTTTAAGGACCTAATCCTTTTTCTGCTTAAAAGAATTAGAATGGTTTCTGTTATTTGCAACAGAACCTCACTGCTATTCTAGCAAAGTCTTGATGAGAGTATGAGAAAGAAACTCTATAGGCTAAGTATATTCATGAGGATAGATGCAAAAGTAGCATCTAAAATGTTAGCACTTGAGGGACACCTGGGTGGCTCAGTCAGTAAAGCATCCGACTTTAGCTCAGGTCATGATCTCATGGTCCTTGAGTTTGAGCCCCACTTTGGGCTTTGTACTGACAGCTCAGAGCCTGGAGCCTACTTCGGATTCTGTGTCTCCCTCTCTCTGTCTCTTCCCCGCTTATGCTCTCTTGTTCTCTCTCAAAAATAAATAAACATTAAGAAAAAAATTTAAAATGTTAGCAATTGAATTCAGGAATCCATCAAAAAGCTAATGTATGATCAAGCTGGGTTTACAGCAGAAAAGCAAAGTTCAGCATTAGAGAAATAGTTTATTTTACTAAATTAACAGATGTAGTATTAAAGATATAAAATCATTTGACAAAATGCTATTAAGGGAACTAGAGATAGACATGAATTTCTTTAACCTGATAAAGTATATCTGAAATACCAAACAGCAGACATGAAACAACAGTAAATTCAATGCTAAGCACAAAACCTTTCCTTTAAAAAGAGTAGCAGGACAAGGATACCCACTATGACCGTGTAGGTGCAATGGTGTAGTAAACATTTCAGAAATAGTACTCATAAGGAAGAAGAAATAATTATTGTAAAGATTGTGAAGGCAGGAACAAAATTTTGTTATTTGTGGTTGAAATTATCATAGAAAACTCCATAAAATATAGAGACAAATATCAGAATTAGTAAGAGTTCAACAGGTTGCTGGATGAAGTTCAGTATATAAAAGTATTTCTTTAGTAGCACCAGCAACAGACCTTAACATTTAAAAAATACACTTAACCTCATGTGTAGGGGTAAGGAAAAAAAAAATAAAGACCATTGAGGAGAAATTTACAACAATTTTATTGAAAAAGCCTAAAGATCGTGATAAATGAAGCTGTATACTGTATTTTAGCATAAGAAGTTTCAATATTATAAAGGTATTAGTTCTCACCAAGTTGATCTACATTTTTTTTATTAAAAAAATTTTTTTTAACATTTATTTTTGAGACAGAGAGAGACAGAGCATGAACAGGGGAGGGTCAGAGAGAGGGAGACACAGAATCTGAAACAGGCTCCAGGTTCTGAGCTGTCAGCACAGAGCCCGACGCGGGGCTCGAACTCACAGACCGCGAGATCATGACCTAAGCTGAAGTCGGCCGCTTAACTGACTGAGCCACCCGGGCGCCCCTGGTCTACATTTTTAAAAGAAATTCCAGTCAAAATCCCAACAAGACTTTCTATGGAACTTTTGAAGTGTATTTTAAAATTTATACGAACAGAGGTAAAAACAGCCCAGATGCTCAGATGTTCCTGAAGAAGGAGGTGGTGGGTGGTGTGGGGGGTGAAGTGGGGTGAGGAAGGAGGCCAGACAACTTGCAAACATTAAAAACTGTGGTAATTATATCAGCGGATATTAGTATATATTGATAAATAGATATAGAATCAATGAAGCAGCAGCTCAGAAACATATATATTGAAATCTGATACATGGCAGAAAGCACAGTGGATATGGAAAAATAGAAAATTGATTCCTACATCACAGGATATACAAAATCAATTCTAAATGTAATAAATATGTACATATGATAGACAAAACTTCCAAATATTTTCTAAGGAAATACAGAACAGGCTTATACCTTCAGCTGAAAAATATTTGTTGAACAAAACATAAAAGGAAGAAACCGATTTAGGAATTAGCTGCTTATTAAATATTTGGTAGAACTTGCATATAAAACTGTCTGTCCTTGGAGTTTCCTTTATGAAAAAAGTTCAGATGGACCCATGCCTTTATTGGTTATGGGTATATTCAAGTTTTTTATTTTTTTTTCTTGAGTAAGTTTTGACAACTGTCTCAGGGAATTTGTTGATTTTTCCTATATTTTCGAATTTATTGACAAAAAAACTATAATCTTAAAGAAATCTTGTTAGTCTCTGCTGAATTTGTAATTATGACTTAATTTTATTCCTCATAATGTACCTTTTCTATTTTTTCTTGATCAATCTTGCTAAAATTGGTCAAATTTACTACTCAGTTAAAAGAATTCTTTTGTTCAGTTAATCCTCTCTATTAATATCTTCATTTCCTATTTTATTCCTGTTTCATCTTATCTTTACTATTTAATTTTCCTTTTTTCTTTGTTTTCAGTATTTTTAAAAAATACTAAAATTTTTTTTTAATTCCTTAGGTTGAACTCTTTATTTATATTCACACTTTTTCTCTAATAAAAGCATTCATGGCTGTGTTACTTCGATTTTTTTTAAAAAATTCCTTATGTTGGACTCTTTATTTATATTCACCCTTTCTTTTTCTCTAATAAAAGCATTTATGGCTGTGTTACTTCGATTACCTTTTTTTCATTTTGTTCTTGGTTTTGTTTGTTTATTGTACTTCAGGTATAGTTAACATACAGTCTTGTATCAATTTTAGGTGTTCAATGCAGTAATTCAATAATTCTATACATTACGCAGTGCTCATCACGATAAGTGTACTCTTAGTCCCCTTCACCTATTTCACCCATTCCCCCACCCACCTCTTCTCTGGCAACCACCAGTTCGTTCTCTATAGTTAGGATTCTGTCCTTTGGTTTGTCTCTTTTTTTCTTTGTTTGCTTGTTTTGTTTCTTAAAGTCCATATATGAGTGAAATCTTACAGCATTTGTCTTTCTCTGACTGACTTATTTCGCTTAGCATTATATTCTCTAGCTCCATCCATCCATGTCATCGCAAATGGCAAGATTTCATTTTTTTTAGGGCTAAGTAATGTGTGTGCGTGTGTGTGTGTGTACCTATATATATATATATATATATATATATATATATACATATACGTATATATATACGTGTATATACATATGTATACATATATGTATATATATATATATAGGTACACACACACGCGCACACAAATATATATTGTTTGTTACAATAAAAGTGGTTAAACCCAGGGTCATTTTTTATATTAGTCATGGTATTTCACTTATGATAAAATGAAAGTTTTTACAAAACCACAATTTGGAACAGAAATATATATATACATATACATACACACGTACACACACACACTCACACACCACATCTTCTTTATCCATTCATCTATCAGTGGACACTTGGGCTGCTTCCATAATTGGGCTATTGTAAATAATACTGATATAAACATAGGGGTGCATATATCTTTTCAAATTAGTATTTCTGTATTCTTTGGGCAAATACCCATTAGTGGAATTACTGGATCATAAAGTAATTCTATTTTTAATTTTTGGAGGAACCTCCATACTGTTTTCCACAGTGGCTGTACCAATTTGCATTCCCGCCAAAAGTGCATGAGAGTTCCTTTACAGCCACATCTTTGCCAACACTTGTTTCCTGTGTTGTTGGTTTTAGCCACTCCGACAGGTGTGAGGTGATGTCACATTGTGGTTTTGATTTGCATTTCCCTGATGATGAATGATACTGAGAATCTTTTCATGTGTTTGTTAGCCATCTGTATGTCTTTGGAGAAATGTGTGTTCATATCTTCTGCCCATTTTAAATTTGTTTACTTGTTTTTTTGTGTGCTGAATTGTATAAGCTTTTTATATATTTTTGATACTAAGCCTTTACTGAATATGTCGTTTGCAAGTATCTTCTCCCATTCAGTAGGTTGACTTTTTGTTTTGTTGATGGTTTCCTTTGCTCTGCAAAAGCTTTTTTTTAATTTTAATTTTTTTTACTTTTTTTTTTTTATTTTGGTGTAGTCCCAGTTTATTTTTGTTTTTGTTTCCCTTGCCTTAAGAGACCTATCTAGAAAAATGTTGCTATGGCTAATGTCAGAGGAATTATTGCCTGTGTCTCTCTTCTAGGATTTTTAAGGTTTTAGTTCTCACATTTAGGTCCTTAATCCATTTTTTTGTTCATTTTGTGTATGGTGTAAGCCAGGGTCCAGTTTCATCTTTTGCATGTATCTGTCCAGTTTTCCCAACAGCGTGTATTGAAGACACTGTCTTTTTCCCATTGCATATCCTCGCTTCCTTTGTTGAAGATTAATTGGCCATATAATTGTGGGTTTATTTCTGGGCTCTCTATTCTGTTCTCTTGTTCTATGTGTCTGTTTTTGTGCCAGCACCCTACTGTTTTGATTACTGCAGCTTTGTAGTATATCTTGAAATCTGGGGTTGCAACACTGATGGTGTTAGTCTTTTTCAAGATTC
Organism: Prionailurus bengalensis; assembly: GCF_016509475.1. Classification (NCBI taxonomy): domain Eukaryota; kingdom Metazoa; phylum Chordata; class Mammalia; order Carnivora; family Felidae; genus Prionailurus; species Prionailurus bengalensis. The sequence continues at coordinate 27,905,500 of NC_057343.1, forward strand.
CTTGGCTATTCGAGGTCTTTTGTGGTTCCATACAAATTTTAGGATTATTTGTTTTAACTTCAATTACCTTTTTAAATGCATTCCTCAAATTTTGCGATGTAGTGTTTCTGTTATTTTTCCAAATGTTTTGTGTGATTTCTCCATTGAGCCATGAATTATTTAGTAGTGTATTTTTAACTTTCTAGGGGTTCCAGGGTGGCTTAGTTGGTTAAGCATCCAACTTTGCCTCAGGTCATGATTTTGCTGTTTGTGAGTTTGAGCCCCACATCGAGCTCTGTGCTGACAGCTCAAAACCTGGAGCCTGCTTTGGATTCTGTGTCTCCATTTCTCTCTGCCCCTTCTTCACTCATGCTCTGTCTCTGTCTCTGTCTCTGTCTCTCTCTTTCAAAAATGAATAAATATTAAAAACATTTTTCTAGGGGCGCCTGGGTGGCGCAGTCGGTTAAGCGTCTGACTTCAGCCAGGTCACGATCTCGCGGTCTGTGAGTTCGAGCCCCGCGTTGGGCTCTGGGCTGATGGCTCAGAGCCTGGAGCCTGTTTCCGATTCTGTGTCTCCCTCTCTCTCTGCCCTTTCCCCGTTCATGCTCTGTCTCTCTCTGTCCCAAAAATAAATAAACGTTGAAAAAAAAATTAAAGAAAAAAAAACATTTTTCTAAAGTAGCATATTTTTAACTTTCTAAATATATGGGCCTGAAAAAATCCTCCTCCCACTGATTTGTAATTTAGTATTATTGAGATCAGAGAATGCAGATTACTATAGGATTCTCTGAAATTTATTGAGACTCCTTATGAGGGCCAGTTTTTATAGACAGTCCATCTATACTTGAATAGAATGTTTATTCTCTAATTATATTCTATGTACATTAATGTTAATGTATGGAATATTAATTGTGTTCTTCAAATATTCTATTTTCTGATTCTTTGTTTACTTGGTCTTTAAATTACTGAGAGAAGTGTGTTAAAACCTTTCACTATGATGATGGTTGCTTTATCAATTTTTCCTTTTCATTCTATAGCTTTTTGTTGTATATATTTGAAGGTATTTTGTGGTTTATAGAGTTTTAGTATTTTTACATGTTTCTACATTTTTTTAAATATGTAGAAGCCCTCTCCACTAGTGCAATAATCTTTTCCTCTTAAAGATGATCTTTTGTCTGATATTATTGTAACTATACCAGAATTCTTTGGGTTGTGTTAACCAATACGTGCTTAATACATAATTTTTCTACATTTTTAATTTTTCTGTGGTTTGTGTTTAGATGTTCCTTTTGCAGATTTCATTTTAGATGTGACTATTTAAAAAATATATAGTTCAACATTCTTTGTCTTTTAGTTGGGCAATTGAGTCCATTTACATACATGTGGATCCATCTCTTCTAACTTCTTTTGTGAGTTTTGTTGGTCAGACTTCTTTTGTGCAGTAAGAAGTTTCAGCTTTCCCCCTTATGTAATTGGAAATTGTCAAGTGTTTATTGAGCGCAGTTTAATACACATACACAGACACACACCCCGTAGGAAGCAGGTTACTTTTACCTTCATTTTATACCCGAGCCAGATGAGTTAATTGTGTGGCTTTAGATTACAAAACTATTAGGAGATTAAATTTGAACCACGATCTGAAATTGGACCCCAAATCCACTATCCTTTCATGCTTCCATCTTGTCTCCAGGATAGAGAGGTTCTGTCATCTACAGTGGAGCTACAGATGGCAGAAAAGATCAAAGGATGATGAGGACTCTCAGGAGAAGCTGATAAGGTATGTTGAGCTCAGAACTTTTATTGTCCCTAATTTTTAAAAGGAAGTTGAATAGAATTTGGAAAGTGAATGACATTTTGCTTTGTTCTTGTTTCTTTGATGAGATTTACTCATCAGAAAGTGATGATGTTTGCTATAATAAAAGTGATATTTAAACCCAGTGTCATTTTTTTAATTAGTCATGGTATTTCACTTACAAAATGAAAGTTTTATAAAATTATAATTTATAACAGAAGCACATGGTGATTTTGTCCATTTTCTTGATAAGTGGAGAGAATGAAGATTATTGTTGAACAAGTCTGACAATGACAATAACCCCAAGTCCATTTCAATGATTCAAAAAGAGATCAAAAGGAATTTCTCTCTTTTAAATTATTGTTTTACTGTTGAATAATTTACTTTGAAAAAATTTCTTGAGAAGTTTCTTAGGGTCACTGAAGCTAGTTTTGATAATAAATTTAGGATTTGAGAGGAAGCAATGGCCTGGGAAAATAAAACTTTGATCAGTAATTGTCTAAAATCATAGAGATTGTATGATTAGGGTGTTAGGAAGAAATTGGAGCTATTTTGGGGGAATTAAAGAATCTATAAAATGCAAACAGCCTGATTTTCTTTATGGATTCTATGAAATTTCAAGGTAATTGTTTTTTCTATATTAGGTCATAGCACAGCTTTCTAGACCCAGTTCCAGGTCCCCTTGTCCAAATTTTAACCACCCCCCCGCCCAGTTGTGTGGAGTTGTGATAAGAGCTCTAAGTAGCTTGAAAATACTGTGGGAATCACATTGAAGCTGGCTTCAGGATCCTAGTTTTGCAGGACTAGGTCACTAATAAGCTGCAAAATCCATTTTCAAATGAAATATACTTATTCTAAAAGAAAAGGCCTTTCAAATGAGCAAAATGCAATTCTAGGTCTTAAATTGGGGCATTAACAAAGGCTGAACTTCACTTTGATTTACTTAAAAAACAAATCACCAAAACAGGGTGCTGGCTGGTTTTACCCCTTTTCCTCTGTGGTAGGATCACTTCTACTTTGTTTTAGTATGGGACATGCGGGTGGTCTATGAGATGTACCGATAGTTAAAAGATAATTCTTTAGGCTTTTCACTGGTTTCCTCACTTCTGTTCTTGTTCTATACAATTTATGCACATATTGCTATTGAAATATTTTTTTACAGCCAGTTGAAATTTATGGATAAAGTACTACCTTTACAGCTTGGGTTAAAAGCCATTTCTTGTCTAATCCCAACCCGCCATTCTGATCTCACCTTCAATCCTTTATCACTACCTCTAGATGTGTGCACATGCCTGTGCGCACACGCGCGCACACACACACACACACACACACACACACATGGTTTTAACCACAACATGGTACTTGCCCTTTTCTTTGCATATGCTGTTCACACTGCCTGAAATACTCATGACCCTCCTGCCATTGTAATCCCAGATTAAATATCACTTCCTCTTTGAAGCTATACTGAACCTGCCTTTCATAGTCGCTCCCTACTCCGAGCTCCCAAAGCATACTATAAACTCATCATTTTATGGAATTCGCCAATCATAGTCTAGTACAAGACATTGCCCACAAACAATAGCTGCATAGGGATTGGCTTTGCTCTTCCAGTTTGGTACCATTGCTCTTGTAACTTCTTACCTTGCTCCTCTTATATGCTCTGGGTTGAAAAAAAGAATAGACTTGCTGGCAGTGCCTCTTGGACTTAAGTAAATAACGGAAAATGTAGAAGAGGCTGGTACTAAGAAATGACAGCAAGGAAGCAGGGGGATTTCTGTCACCCCAGGGTGGTCTATCCAGACCGACTATGCTCAAGTGGCCATCCCTATCTGGAGGATGCATGCAAAATAGGCATAAGCCAATCAAAGATTACCAGTAGAAGGAACACATTCTTCTTAAATCTAAGAAAAACTAGGATTAGATTAAGGATGTGGAAAAAATAATAACCCTCCCCAAGTGTTGAAATTTCTGTAAAACTCAACATTAGTCATATATTCTGTTTTAATATAATGATTAGAAATATAAATACATGTTTATGCTGAGGTATTAACAAACACTAGTTCAGCTTTTACTTATAATCTGGAAAAGTGTAATAAGCTGCTAACCACAGTGTTAGAAAGATGGGCTTATTCAAAGCTATAGACTAGGTTGGTAATACTAGTTACGAGTTGCCATTTATTCAGTGCCTGTTAAATCTCAAGCCCCGTGAGGGAGGCGTCAAGACTATATTTTACTTTGACATATTTTATTTGACTTAATCCACACAAGATACTTGTAGGCTAGGTACAATCATCCCAACTTTATAGAGTAGACAACCGATGTCCCAAGAGGTCGAATAATTTGCTCAATGTCACCCACTTTGTGAGTGGAGTCCGAATTTGAATTCCAGTCTTCCTGCCTCCAAAGCACATGCTCTTTCTGTCATACAAGGCTGCCTCACAAAGTAAGTTTCGAAGAAAGAAACATCTACGAAGAAAGACGGAGCTTCTCAAAAACTGTACCTGCAAACTCACATCTGTACTCAATAGCAAACAATTCCATTAGTTAAGAGAAATGTATTTCGGAAAGCAGTTTGGCATATGAAAAATGTGCCTACCATACACAATGACTACAAAAATACTTGAAATAAATGATCAGATGTAGTTATCTCTTGAGGCTTTTCCATCACTGTCCAGCCCAACCTTGTGAGATCAGGCTGAGGACACCATGTAAAAGTTGTGACCCATGGCCCTGTTGGTCCATGGCCCTGGCCCCCACTCATTCTTCTCTCTGCTTCTCTAGACTTCCTGTTTTCTGACCCTGCGTCTGGTCACAGCATTCCATGCTGTCTTCCTCACTTTATTCTCTGTCTTACACAGGGTTCTATCTCTTCTGGGCACAGCCGCGGTGATTCCCTTGGCAAAGCTCTGGTTCTGGTTTGGTAGTGCAGACCCAGATGGATACTTTGTCAGATGCCCCTATGGTGGTGTTTATCCAGGAGTGGTTTGAAGATCACTTCTATACAGATTACATTGCAGGAGGCTTGGAGAATATCCGAGTTGACTGAATCAGGACCTCTTCGGAGTAGGTCCTACAATCTGCACTTTAATAGGCTTTCTCGTTGATTCTCTCTCTTTTTTTAATGCTTTATTTTGAGACAGAGGGCACACCACGTGGGGTAGGGGCAGAGAGAGAGAGAGAGAGAGAGAGAGAATATCCCAAGCCGGCTCCTCACTGTTGCACTGTTGGTGCAGAGCCTGATGCAGGGCTCGAACTTATAGCCATGCAATCACGACCTGAGCCGAAATCAATAGTCGGACGCTTAACCAACGGAGCCACCCAGGCGCCCCTCATTCATTCCTTTGTGACCAATATTTTACAAGTACTGCCCTCCATTTCATGTGATCCCTGGGCATCCCTACCCTTTCTGTCATCTTTTGCAGGGACTCCCACATGTGAGAGCTCACCGGTCTGACCTGAATATACTATTGTTTTGTTCCATTAGTGTGTTTAACTGAGGGTGATCTATATTACTTGGGCCTTTTAGAAAATCACATACTGGGAGTGACTGTCTGCCCTTTGCAATCACAAATGTAATTTTCTCTCTACTTCACATATAACCTGACTTTCCCCAAAGCCTCATCTGTTTGTGGGTACAAATAAAGCCACTTAATGGTTATAACCCAAATTTCACTGACTCATGCCTGTACCTACATAATACAAAACTGCAGTTCCCTGCATAATTCTCCTCCGGTATTTCTGGGAGGTCTTGGAAGGTGCCTCGCAGGTGCTCTCAGTCCTGCTTCTCTGCACTGTGCTGCTGGTTGATGTGTGTTGCTTTTGGAGTCATTTAGACTGTGCCTCCCCATGGCTCCAAGGCTGGTGGCCTCCCTGAAGATGCTGATCTGCATGACCAGGACCAGGTGCGCGCGCGCTCTCTCTCTCTCTCTCTCTCTTTCTCTCTCTCTCTCTCTCTCTCTCTCCCTGTTCTCTTATAGCCACAAGCCCTCAGGTTGCTGAGAGCCGTGCTGTGTTCCCAGGCCTCCTGATGGGGATGAATCCATTCTGTGCTGGACACAGAAGTGACGAGGATACTGTTTGCTCTGATTCTGTGTTTTTTTTTCCCCCAACACTATTCCTTTTCTGGATCCCCAGGGTCCCTTATGGAACTATTTCATTTAATTTGTGCATGCAGCTTCCCCTCACCGCCCCCCCCCCCAACATCCCAGATAAACACTAGCCTGTATATCCATCCACTTGTCCTGGATGCCCACAAGAAAACCACATACCCCCAACAAAACCTCTGTGAAAAATCTACTCCTTACAGACACTTCCACCAGTTGATCACACGCGCTCCGCCATGTCTGGATCTTGGAAGCTCCTTTCAACTTAGGTTGGGACTTGTCCTCTCCTGACCCATGGCCACATGTGACACGTTCCTGAATCCAGTGAACCTGGCTTGAGAGCTACTAAAGGGCCTCCCTGGGGAGGATGTTTTAAAATTTCGAATGTAGGAGAGGCTGTCAGAGTGAGAGAGCCCAGACAGTACTGATCCTGAAAGTGTAGTTATTTTTCCTTTAAAAGAGGACATCTGATCTCTAATTGAAGAAGATGAAAGCAAAAAGAGAAGCAGAGAATTGAACCACATGCAGGATTCAGCATTCTAAATGGTACACATTCTCCCCTACCTTCCTCCTCCTTTACCATAGAGTGCCAGCTGTCACCAGAAGCTGTTTCCAAACCAATTACCGTTCCTTTATCAGAAAGGAGGATAAAATCTTCACAAAGGAACAGATGACTGGATGCCATTGGTTCTTCTGACTCTGGAACTGCTTTAGAAAGGAAGTTGCATCTTTGCAGAATTATTATTATCAATCAGCCTTTATTGCTTCAGCTTTCTTTATTGCATTCTAACACACAAAGTAATGAAAACATATAATAAAGAGAATAAAACACGTAATGCATCACTGTGCAGATATTGCAATCATAGCAAATCCAATGTAAATGCCCTACAGGGAATACTTGAGCCTTCCAATACATTGCTAACAGTTTGCATGATACTACATCACATTATTTATCTACTAAACCTGTCATGCTCTGCTAAATATTGTGCCAGCATCAACCCCAAATAGTACTACTCCTTCCCATCCTCCAAACGGAAGGCATATTTCTTTGCTGTCACTGGTTTTAATGTTTGCAAAGAGTAGCTCCAGCTCCTGAATAATTAATGCATAACGATTACTAAGCCACGGGTAGTTTACTATTCTAGCCCCTCTGGTCTTTGCAATGTTGCTTGCTTTAATATGCACTTCGAATTGGAACCAAGAGGTAGTAAAAGTCATTAAGACGGCATGAAGCTAAGTCAATAATGATTTACAGAGTTTGGATGCATTCCTGGGTTTTTCATTCTTGGCTCTCAAGCCCCATCTGCTGCTCATGTTCTGACTTGGTCTCCCTTTTGCAAATGCTTCTCTGATGACAGGGTTTCCGCTCTGTATATACTTACTTAAAAGAGTCAGCTCTCAAGAGTTCAGGTCAAGTACACACTTCCTTTGTGGTAGTTTCAACTTTGGAAGAATACTAGCGGTGACTAAATACATTTGGAATACTTCTGCCAGATAGATGCATGTCAAGAAACGTCATGATCTCAAATGGTGGGGGCGCCTAGTAAATGATGATAATACTTGCAAGGGTGATTCACTCTAAAGAAGGGTGTTAAAAGCTAAGTAGGAGGACTTTAAAAAGGAGGACGAACTTTTTCATGGTGTGATGGTAGAGTACTAATGTGAAGACTAAGTCTTCTATGTGCTGCTTGTGGTTTCTACTCAAAAGATGTTGCTATATATCAACAGGACTTTAATAATTCCTGTGTGGAGTAAGCTGTTTCCTCCCACAGGGCAAAGATTGGTCACTTTAGTGGACTTGCCTTTGAGCAGGAAGGATCCAGTGCTTCAGGAGTATCTAATGAGAAGATGTGACTATGACAGGGTAAATGCCTCTTGGGTAGACATTGGAAAGAGAACTTGTTGCTTCTAGAAGGCCAGTGACTCAAAGCTTGTTCTCCTTCATGCTCGGTCTGTGGCTAAACATATATACTATAGAAATTTGGACAAAATATTTGTGAGATAGTGGTGAAGAAAAGAATGTTGTAAACACTGCCATATTAACCAAATGGAGGGCCGCTTACAGCTTGTTTGCTCAGTGTTTTCCTTTTATAGCATATTAATGCCATTTCTCTTTCTTTTAGAGTTCCTCAAATCTCCCCAGCAAATGAAAAATGTTTAGAAATAAATATATACATGCTTTGAGTCTGGTTCTGTAGATTACAAAAAATCTCTGAATTCTCTTATGATAGGATATATTGTTAATTCTTTGAGGTGGTTTGGAAAATGTCTTTGACTTTTAAATGGACCCTGGTGATCTACATGTTAGCTTAAGTCTGAAAGGTCAAGCTTGCTATTTCCTCCTCACCCAGCCGACCAAGCCTTCTGTACTATAATTGGTGCTTTGCCCTTTCAAGTTCTTAAATTGTTGCTAGGTCTAGCACTAGGTTAAATGGATGGGACCCTTATTATTGGTAGAGCAAAGAGAAGTGAGGCTAAGTGTATAAATTGCTCCATGAATGCAACTGGTTTGCCAACAAACCACTTGTTAGAGAAGAATGAGGTAGAAGAGAGAGATCTGCAGGATGACCTAAAAGACCCCACAGTAGGGTGTATGAATAAATAACAGATTGAATACCAAAATCTCTGAGTACTTTGGAGAAATAGAAGACACTACAAATTAGCATCGCTTTCCATAACAGATTCCCAGCAGAAGAACGCCATTGAGTCAGGTTTCTCCACCCCTGATAATGTGCAATAGGACCATTGAATGCATTCGTGGTCTAATTGGTTGGTTGCTGATTGCCTTAGTGAAAGGGGTGGGAGTGACAGGACTCAGGGAATCCCAGGGGAGACTGCAAAATGCTTTGATTTGGTCCTAGGGACTCTCCTTACCCCATCGCCCTATCCTTCCAGATGTCAGGGCCCCATCTTCCTTTCCATGTGTTTGTGGTTACTTGTGTGAGTGACCCAAGCCATCGAAATTGGGGGGCGGTGACTGTCCCTATCAGGTGGGTTGAATGGAAGTGTACAAAGGTCAGATGAACATCAGTCTCGCTTATCATTTGGTGGGTAACACCCAGACTGTTGGGGTCTGAACCCTGGCTGTGCTGCCGTGAAGCTCTTGGACGGCAGATCTGAGTAGCTTCTCAGTGGTCCTCTATTCCTGTTCATGAGATCTCTCCTCCTGCCATCTCACCAGCCATGAAATTATTTTCTGCACTGAATGACATGGGGTACCAAAGGTCCTATTGTTCCAAATTTGTACCATCTTTTACCTGCACTTCAGCTTGTCAAACATAAGTAATATATTTGACTCCATTGTTCTCTCTCCTCTGCTTTCCTATTCCTAAGGTCGTGAGTAATTCATAATGTATCACTGGAGTTGGGGGAAACACCTTGTGGAACATATGAAGGAATTCCAAAGAGGGAGAAGGTTGGGAGGAGGAGGTTGAATCTGATTAAAAGTTACAAAAATATTATCCTGCCATATTTATGCTTAGATATGCAAATCATTTAAAGTGTATGGGATCTCAAGTAAGTAATTTAACCTCTGTGTGCCTCCATTTTTCCATTTTTCACAGCTATAACAATTGCATGTAATTCCTAATGTTGAGAATATTGGAAGATATAATGCATATAAAGTACTTTATGTAAGTACTGGGCATGTCACATAAAGATATGTCCAATGTGAAGGAGTAAGCCATCTTTACCACTCTGGAAAGTTGAAAAGCTAATATAGCTTCCTAAAGCTCCTTGCCATAGCCAGGGATTGGGTCGTGTTCTCAGCATCCCTGGCCATGTGAAATAGGGAAATGGATTTGGGATTTAACATCAGAGGACCTGAGAATAAACTGAGGGTTGATGGGGGGTGGGAGGGAGGGGAAAGTGGGTGATGGGCATTGAGGAGGGCACCTGTTGGGACGAACACTGGGTGTTGTATGGAAACCAATTTGACAATAAATTTCATATAAAAAAAAATAAAATCACAGGGCCTGGATTTCAATGCTGGGTGAACCTCTTACTATTTGACTTTAGGCCTGTTCCTCAATGCAGTAGTTTCCTGTGCAAAACAAATCGCCACACACCCTGTGACTTAAGATAACAGAACTTTAGTCTTCTATAGTTCTGGAAGCTAGAAGTCCAAAATCAGTTCCACTGGCCCCAGATCAGGGTGTCCGCTGGGCTGTACTCCTCTGAAGGCTCCGGGGGACAGTCCATTCCTTGTCTCTTCTAGCTTCCGGGGGCTGCTAGTACTTCTCGGTTTGTGGCTGCGTCACACCAATCTCTGCCTCCGTGGTCATGTTGCTTCCTCATGTGTGTTTGTGAAATCTCCCTCTGCTTCCATTTTATAAGGACACTTTGATTGCGTTTAGGGCTCGCTTGATAATCCAGGATAATCTCTCCATCTCAGAATCTTTAGTGTAATCCCATCTGCGAAGATCCTTTCTCCTTATAAGGTAGCTTTTATAGGTGCCAGCAATTAGGGCATGATATTCTTGAAAGGTCATTATTCTGCCTGTTACCCCTGACTTCTCTTAGTCTTAGGTTTTTTGTTTTTTGTTTTTTGTTTTTTTCACCTCTAAAATGGGAATAATAGTACCAAACTCACAGGTCATTGTGAGGATTAATCCAGTAAGCCATGAAAATGCCTTATTAATGCTAAGGCCTTAGACAATAGTTGCTGAGAGATCTTCAAATATCCATTTGAACTTTCCCAGCTGCAATATGCATCCTGCATTCCTATGGCAAGACACAGCATGCAGCCTGTGTTTTCTGAAATGGTGTTAGGATTGTACGAAGTTGAAAACCATAGGAAGTTGCCAGTTTTTGCTCAGTTCAAACATTATAGGCCTGCTCTTTGCTGGACGCTCTTCTGAAGATGAGAATGACAGGGATGAAAAGCCATGATCTTGAAGAATTCTGTTCCTGATCTATTCCATTTGGGGTGCACAGACACACAAATTTGGGGCACAATGGTGGGTGGCCTGGCAGCATGGTGTTGGAGTGCTGGGGTATGGGCGGGCATGGAGGGGGCGGGCTGCTCATCTTCATGGGGGGGTAGCACTGGAAGAAGTTCCCCTGGTCTGCAGGTCCGACCTGCCTCAGTGGCTTTGTAGTTGCAAGTAGAACAGATCGTCCCTATACCCTTTGGCTCCTGAATTTGGGGATGAAATAAACAACAATATTGTAGAATGAGATAAAAACACAGACTTTGCTGTTTGTTCTCCAAAACTCGAAAGTCATGAAGACCTGTATCGGGGGGATGCTATCGATTTAGCACAAAGAGCCCAGGAAGGCTCTTAGTCTTTTTCTCCCACTTCCCAATTTAAACATGCCTGAATCTTTAATAATCAAACCAAATAAATGATGAAATACCCAGTGACAGCTGGTTGGTTTGATGGAGCTGGCCCTGGAAATAGATTTGTAATTCTGTCGTGTTGATGGGAGAGAAGATGTTGATCAGCATGTTCCTAATTCATTACCATACTAGCGAGGCCTGCTGCCTCACGATTTCCTATCAGGTTCCTTGTTGAGCCTGCAGTGGAGGTGGATGTGGGAATGTGTCATTCATACCTATTGGGAGTAAATGTTGTTTTCTCTTCTAAATGTATTGTTTTAGCACTCTAAGTAATTATTATATGAGAGGTAACAATTGTACTTCCAGTTTCAGAGGACTGATAATTTATGGGGATCCTATTTGGAGAGACAGGGCATATTTATCAAAAGATAACAATTCCCGGTGGCATATTCCAAAGTAACAAATGAATGGCTCAGACAAGGAGTTTTAAAGACATTTGGAAGAGCGTGGTGTTTGGGCAAGACTACACTGAAGAGGTGGGCCCAGAGCTGAGCTTTCAAGTGTTGGCAGTTATGAAGGAGGCATTTAGGAAAGGAGTCTGGAGACATAGGAAGGGTGGCACCAGAAAGAGACATAGGCAGGAATGTGCTGATGTGCTCTGGGGACAGAATATATATCCTTGTTGATGAAGTAGTATGATTAGAGCCATATAAATGTAAAATAAATTTGAATAGAGAATTCAGTCCACATTCATTCATTCATTGATTTATTCATTCATTCATTGATTTATTCATTCATCGGTATATTAAGAGTACACCGCGTGCTGGCCTTGACCCTGAGGTAAAGAAACTTGTATTTTATCATGTTGGCAAAGAGAAACTAAGAAGGCTTTTTTTTTTTTTTTTTTTTTGAGCGTTGGAGGAAAGGAAAATCATGTAAGATCATGAAGTAAACTATAAATCATGATTTGAGAAAGTTCATTTGGCTGCCTTGCGTAGAGTGAATTGGACTGGAGAGATCTTGAGAATGGAGAGATGAGCTAGGGAACCATTGCAGCCAAGGGACTTGGATAAGAGAGGTAGCAGAAGGAATGGATGCAGGAGATACTATTGGAGGAAAAGTGGCTGTTCTTCTGTTTCCATAACACTTTGTAGGATGTGTTGTTTGCTTACCTGTCCGTTTCCCCACCAGACTGTGAGCCCTTCAAAGACAAAGACCACACCCAATGTCTTGTGTCTCCACAGCCCCAGGCTCTGGGCCCGGCACCCTGTAAGTCCTCACCAGGGGTCTGTTGACTTTCTAGTTATCAAAAATGGATTGGATGTGAGAGGTGAGGAGAAAGAAGAGTCAGAGAAGGCTCAAGATCTCAAACCCGGGAACAAGGGAGGGTTGGTTACTCATTATCAACAGGATAAGAGATGGTCACCGCAAAATTGCTACTTAGACATGTTCTGCTGCTCTCACTGGTCAGGCATTTGTGACACTGAAGTGACAGTGAGACACTAGGACTGGCTTCAGTTTCTAGGTTACATTTTATTTTATTTTATTTTATTTTATTTTATTTTATTTTATTTTATTTTATCTTAGTTTATCTTATTTTTTAAGTTTAATTATTTTTGAGAGAGAGAGAGAGACAGAGAGACAGAGAGAGAATGAGTGGGAGAGGGCCAGGGAGAGGGAGACACAGAATTCGAAGCAGACTCCAGCTCTGAACTGTCAGCACAGAGCCCGATGAGGGGCTGGAACTCCTGAAACCATGAGATCATGACCTGAGCTAAAGTTGGACACTTAACCAACTGAGCCACCCAAGTGCCCCTCTAGGTTGCATTTTAGAAGAGAAACAAAGGGGCAAGGTTCTAAGAGTTATTTTGAAATCTTAGGTAGGAGGGGGACAGGGAGGAAGTACAGTTTGTAAAAGCATATTCTTTCCTTTCTGATTTTCTACTCGGGGACAATATAAGATATAGAAAGGGTCTTAAATATTTGCTTATAAATGGAGGAATGAATTTCCAGTGATTCATATGCTTTGATAAGAAGTCCAGTCAGACTCTTTTCCTAACACCCTTAAAATCATACCTCACAGATCTGGACCATCCTCTTGGAAAGTGGCTTGGCAGATAGGCATAGGAGCAATCTTTTACCCCAGTTTTAAGTTTTTACATACAAAAAAAAAATGAATAGCTTGGTGCCCATTGTGAATAATTCAGTCAAGTAATTCAAACAACAAAGACATATATGGAACAGAAAGTTAAAGTCTCCTTCACAGCCCTCCATCTAATCTTTTCATTGGAACTAGCTATTGATAAAAGTCTGGTTTGGTTTTTTTCTCACATATTTTAATCGTCCACACAGGCCTGGAGAGATTTTATAATACATAAGTGAGGTCAGACTATACATATTTATTTTAGGATATCTTTTTTCCTTTAACATCTATGATCTCTGATATCCATGCATGTAAATCAGCCTTGTGCCTTTAACAGTTGTATAGTATCCCATTGTGAAAATGACAGTTGACATTATTTAGGCATTTGTTGTAAGTCAGCATCTGTGCTAAGCATTTAATATGATAATCCCATTTATCATTATGCCAGTCCTAAAGGGTAGATATTTTTATTATCTTCATTTTGGAGATGAGGAAAATAAGAGATTGGGTAGGTTTCCCAAGACCACAGAGTTAGCAAGTATCAGAGATAAAATTTTATTTCAGGTAATCTGATTTCAGCATTTTTATTCTATCCTGCCCTTTTATGGATCTACCATAATTTATTTAAATAATCACCATTAATGGGCACTTACTATGTTTCCATTTTTTTCAATTCATTCATTTATTCACTGAACAAATACTTTTTGAGTGCCCACGACCTACCACACATTAGTTTAGGCACTAGGGATTCAATAGTGAACAAACTAAACAAAAATTCCTGCCCTTGTGGAGTCTACTGGAGAAGATAGACAAGTTAAGTAGGTAAACACATATAATGAAGAAAGAAAACAATATAGCAGTGAGGAGAGATATGAACTGTTGTGGGTAGAGAGTTGGAATTTTAGAGAGTGTTCAGTTAAGGCCTTTTTGAGAAGATAATATTTGAGCAAAGACCTAAAGGAAGCAGGAGCTCCAGTCTTGTCTCTGCCTGGGGGAAGAACATTCAAGGCAGAGGGAACAGGAACAGGAAGAGGATGAACAAAGGCTCTGAGAAACAGCAAGGAAGCCAGTGTGGCTGGAGTGGAGTGAACAAGGGGAATAGTGGTAGAAGACAATGTTAAGGAGGAAAAGGTGTCAGATTACGTAGTTCTTCTAGGTCTTCTGGTACAGAGTTTGGCTTTAACACTGGGTGAGTTGGAAAGGTATTGAAATTTTGAGCAGAGAAGGGACAGAATTTCACATTTTAACATCCTCAAACTATTGAGTATAGACTGAGGGAGATAAAGGCAGACACAGAGGTTCTTGCCGTTATCCAGGCAAGAGAAAATGGTGGCTTGGATGATGCTGGCAGGGATGAAGTGGTTGAATTCTGGGAGCATTTTGAAAGTAGAGCCAATGGGATCAGATGTAGCATGTGAGCATAAAAGAATCAAGGATGACTCCATTGTTCTGTTCTTGAGCAATGGATATATTAAATGCGAAAAATCTGTTAAAGGTCCACAAGGAGATAGTAAGTAGAGAGTTGCATATGGGGTTCTGGAATTCATAGGAGAAGTCCAGACTGGGTTATAAATTTAGAGGTTGTCAACATTTACAGATGATTACAGATGATGTTAAGGATAGGTGCCCAAGTCAAATCACTTAGGGAGTAAGAGAAGGTAGAGATGTGGGGCAAGAATGAAATGCTGGGTCATGCCAACCTTATAAAAAGGCTGAAATCAAC
Organism: Prionailurus bengalensis; assembly: GCF_016509475.1. NCBI lineage: Eukaryota > Metazoa > Chordata > Mammalia > Carnivora > Felidae > Prionailurus > Prionailurus bengalensis. The sequence continues at coordinate 27,920,521 of NC_057343.1, forward strand.
ATTCTTATACGTATTCTTTGCATCTACATGATGTTATTTCTTCCAAGATTTTTCTGTTGATGGATCAAAGGACATTTTTTTCTTTTTTAAATTTGGTGGTTGCGCATAAACTGGCCTCTGTATCAATCTGTATTCTCAGTTGGAAGCAACAGAAGACCAGACAGCCTTCAGCAAATAGTTTTCTAATACATTTCCTTCCACTAAGGAAGTGTTGGGGTCAGTACTGACTAGAGGCTGGCATAGTGGGCTTCAAAAATGAATGAAAACCAAAGAAATTCTATGGGCCGGACAGCAAGAGAGATTTCATCAAGATGGTGCCAGAGCCGCTGTCTGATGTGCCGAAGGTGGCTTTGACCGTCGCACCATTGGCACTGCTGCTGCCATCACTGAATGAAATTGAACCTGGCCACTGTAAATCGGAAGTCAGCAACTCCGGTCCCGTGGTCAAATCCAGCTGTCTGCGTGTTTTCATAAGTAAGGTTTTACTGGAATAAGCACCGTCTACTTATTTACATATTGCTTATGGCTGCTTTCATCCTACAGTGGCAGAGTTGAGTCATAGCAATTGAAAATCTATGGAACACTAAGCCACAATTACTTACTATCTGGCCCTTGGCAGAAGGTTGCTGACCTGTGCTGTAAATGAAGTTCAGCAGTCTGTATTAGTTTGCTGTGGCTGCCATAACAAGGTATCACAGACTGGGTGGCTTAGCAAATTTATTTTCTCACAGTTCTGGGGGTTAGAAGTCCAAGATCTAGGTGTCAACAAGAGTGTGTTTTTCTTTTTTTTTTTTTTTTTTTAATTTTTTTTTCAACGTTTATTTATTTTTGGGACAGAGAGAGACAGAGCATGAACGGGGGAGGGGCAGAGAGAGAGGGAGACACAGAATCGGAAACAGGCTCCAGGCTCTGAGCCATCAGCCCAGAGCCTGACGCGAGGCTCGAACTCATGGACCGCGAGATCGTGACCTGGCTGAAGTCGGACGCTTAACCGACTGCACCACCCAGGCGCCCCAAGAGTGTGTTTTTCTGAGGCTTCTCTCTTTGACTTGTAGATGGCTGCCGTCTCACTATGTACTCATATGATCCTTCCTCTACGTATGTCTGCGTCCTGATTTTCTCTTCTTAGAAGGACACTATTTATATTCGATTATGAACCACTTCCAATGACCTCTTTTTAACTTAACTACCTCTTTAAAGACCCTACCTCCCAATGTAGTTACATTCTGAGGTACTATTGTGGCAAGCACTTTGTTTCAAAACTTTTTGGCTACTTCTTGATTCCCCACTCAAATGAATATTCGGGCGTTCATATTAAATTCTGTTTGTAATACTGTCTGAGGTTTTTATTAGGATTGCATTGAATATACAGAATAATTTGGGAGGAACAGGTGCCGTCATCATATTGAATTGTCTCTGTGAGGAGCACTGTATGTCTCTTAATCAAGAATTCTTTTATATCTTTTAGTAAGGTTTTATCTTTTTTTAATATGGGTTTATATACTTTTTGTATATGTTCATTTCTGAGTATTTTACAGTACCTGTGGCTATTATGTGTGTGATATTTCCATTTCATTTTCTAATTAGTTGTTGCTTCTATACGGGAAAACTACTGATTTTTGTAGGTTTATCTTTCATTTGGATACTCTACTGACTTTCTGACTTCTAATTAAGCTGTTGGTTTTCTAGTTGAAAATAATATTAACTGCAAATAAGACAGTTTAGTCTCTTCATTACACACGCATACTCACGTACTTACATATTACATGTACATAAATATGAAGATGAGAGGTACAAAAGGAAAGAAAGAACTTATTTCTTTTTATCTTTTTGCATTGACTTGGGCTGTGTAATATTAATTTTTTCCATTGTGGAAAAATACATGTTGTCTCCAAATAGTCTTGTATCTGTCTTCCCTTTCATACTTCAGAGAAATAAAGACAGGGAGGAACAAATATAAAAACATGAAATGCCTACCTTTGAGCATGTTGCTATTTGCAGTTCTGGAAAGCAATAAAAATTGACACAGAAAACCAGGCAACGAATGCCCCATCTCGATGTGTGATAGGTTAGTGTTTATTATGGTCTAGATCAGGACTGTCTAGTAGGCATTTAAGATACATTCACATAAAATAGTCCATCCTTTGCTAGAACACACAAAATGAGTGGATACACTTCAAATGAATTGTTGCTGATTGAAGGAGGAAGCGCAATGGGAATGAGGAATGAGCATTCAGGGGGAATAAATAAATAAGAAAAATTTTGAAAGACTGCAAAAAAGAAAGAATAGGAGTAGTCTCCCAACAGCTGTGCCAACTCCTGCAGATGTTTGGTTAACATAATCCTTCACAAGCTTGGGATGTACAAATGCAAAGCTAAGTTTCCCGAATACCTGTCAAAACTGAATTGTTCCTTAGTTAATTGAAGTCATCAGAGAATTACTGCTTTGTGGTTTCGGTAACTTCTTCGGGGCGGGGGGCGGGTAGCTGAATTATAAATACCAGAGAGCAATAGAATAAGGAGTCAAGGGATGTCTTCACTCCCAAGATAATGCGGCTGATACCTCTTTACCCATATGTAGATCTCTCCACCAGCCATTTCTGACACCCGTGAGCCACGATGTCTCTCTGTTTTGAGAAAGATGATACACTATTGGCAAAATCTTTCCTAGAGTATCTTCTAGGTCGGGTTTACAATTTAAATGGAAGTGGAGGAAAGAGCTCTGTGTTGCGTGTTCGCCATGAGGAAGCCAAGAGGTTTTTTGTTGTTGTTTTTTTCATTGTTGTATTCCTTTCAACAACCTGCACTGTTTTTAATCATTCCTCATAGTGTTCTAGGCAGGTGTAACTGTCAGATAGCAAAAGATGAACTCAACAGGGTACAATCATAAAATAACTTTATGTTTCCTCCCATGGCCCTTTCAAACCAATTCAGTGTGCTTATTTAAGTCCCAGAGATTTTCCGGGAATTCTTAGATTATAACAAGTCCCCAGTTGCTTCAAGTCACAAGAATAGTCTCAGTTCAGCAATTTAAGGACGCAGCCCAGTTTAATAATAAAAATCTGAACTTCAATTGAAGTTTGATATTCTCCTGTCCCCCAGCTTTATACTGCTTCTTTGAGCTGGGAATCTAAGACTAGGAGAGGTGAACAATATCAATTTCTATCCATTCCAGTTATATGTGCCTTATCTTCATGCACACCCTTCACTCTACCCCACTTAGCGACTGCCTCCACCACGGTTGAAGTTGGGGGCAGGAGAAAGAAGTGAAGGAAAGAAAAGTTCTTCCTTCATTGAAAAAGATGTTACCTGGTATGGCAGATAATTTCTCTGCAATTTCTACTTTTACAGATCATAGGGAAATAAATTCTTCCAAAGATTTTTTTTTATGAAGTGAACATAACATTGTCTCCAAATACTGAAAAAGTTTACCAAAAAATAAAGTTACAAATTTTCCTTTCAATAGTAAGACAATTATCCTAAATAAAAAAAAAAAATGAAGCAGCATTCAATAGCTTTAGAAGATACTACAGCATGACCACGTGAAATGTATTTGAGTGATACGCAGCTGGTTTGGCATAAGAACATGCATCGTAATGTATCAAAGTACATAGATGTACATTGGTGAAATACTATAATAATATAGATAACCAAACAGGCAGTTGATAAAATTTGGCTTTCTTTCTTTCTTTCTTTCTTTCTTTCTTTCTTTCTTTCTTTCTTTCTTTCTTTCTTTCTTTCTTTCTTTCTTTCTATCTATCTATCTATCTATCTATCTATCTATCTATATTCAAATTAGTTAACATACAGTGTCGTCTTGGCTTCAGGAGTAGAACCCAGTGATTCATCTCTTACATATGACACCTAGTGTTCCTCCCCAAAAGTGCCCTCCTTAATGCCTATCACCATTTAACCCATCCCCACCCACCCACCTCCCCTCTGGCAATCCTCTGTTTGTTCTCTGTATTTAAGAGTCTCTTATGGTTTGCTTCCCTCTCTGTTTTTATCGTATTTTTTCTTCCCTTCCCCTATGTTCATCTGTTGTGTTTCTCGAATTACACATATGAGTAAAGTTATATGGTATCTTGATTTAAAAATTCAATTAAGTAAGCATATGTAGATCCCTCTTTAGCATGATTGTAAAAAATACCCATCTCCATCAACAAAATAGCTTCATACCCAGTGGAAAAACTCTAGAAACATTTCCACTGAAGTCATAAATAAGAAAAGAATGTCCGTTAACACTGCTGTTATTTAACATTGTTTAGACTGAGGTACTAGATGTTGTAAACAGGCAAGAGAAATGCACATTTGAAATGAAGAAGTAAAATCTTTGCATATGATGTGAGTTATAAACCTCTGAAGCCAAAAATCAAATGAAAAACTAAACAATAAAGTTAAATTGAGGGAGATGACCACTACAAAATATAAATAAACAACTTCTGTATGATCAACCACCAATTAGATAATAATGGAAGACCCCATCTCAAATCACAGTACCACACTGTGCAGAGCCAGACCCCAAAGCCAAGGAGCACATGCTCAGTGTTTCATCACATCTGTGAATTGCAACAAACACGTGGCATGCCTTAAAGTGTAAAATAAATAAATAAAACAAAATTGCAATAAAAAGATGCATTTCCTAGAATGAATGCAAGAAGAAATGTACAAGGTCTATACAAAGAAAACTTCTTAAGACCCTGAAGAGCCATGAAAATGATCACTTTAACAAGTGAAAAGGTATGCAGTATCCTTGGAGAGGAAAATGCTATCTCATAAACATAATTTGTCAAGTGAAATGATACATGTAGTGCAATTCCAATGAAATTCTGTTAGGGAATCATTGATGGACAAGCTTATGTTTCTCTACATGAATGTTATTCTCTAATATTTAATTTTAATTTTTAACCTCTCATGTTAGACATTTCTTTGGTATTTTACATGGTTAATGATTGTTTAAATTCAGTCGTGTGCTTAGGAAGTTTTTTGCCAATATTTCTTTGGTATAATAAAATTTTCATCTAGGATCATGTTCTTTCTTCCTAAGTATAATCTTCAGAATTTCCTTTATTGAGAGTTTGCTGGTAGAAAATTCCCTCCCTCTCTCTTTCTCTCTCTCCCTTTCTCTTTCTTTCAATTTTGGGGTCCTGGAAATGATCTATTTTGATTGTTTTAGTGTTTGCTTAGCTAGGTACAGTATTTGGCTACTGGATTTTCTTCTTGGTTCTTTGATGGTATTACCTGATTGTTTTCTGATTTCCATTTTGCTGTCGAGAATTCACTGGTCAGACTAATTGTTGCTCTTATATAGATGATTTGTATTTTCTGTGATTACTTTTTCAAATGTTCCCTTTGTCTTTAATAATCTGTACTTTTAGTCTGATGAGTCTAGCTATAGATATCTTTTTTCCTGTCTTGTGTAGGACTAGTTATCTTTCCTGAATTTAAGGATCCATATCTTTCATTAGTTCTAGAAAGTTCCCATCCATCATTTCTTCAACTATTGCCTCTTTCAAAGTCTTTTTGCTTCTTTTCAAATGTCAATTATATCTTTTGTAGACATTTTTTCAGTCTATCTTCCATGTCGCTAATGTTTTTTCTCTTCCCTATTTCTCTCTTTTTCTCAATGTGCTACATTTTAAAAAATTTTTCAATTCTATATCAAGGACCTTATTTACCTCTAATAAGCTGTGTCTGCTGTACTCTTTGGGCTGCTATTGGCTTTTTAAATTTCAGTGATTATAATTCTGGGTGGAGATATATTTGGCTATTTTTCAAATCTTTCTTTTCAATAACATGTAATTATTAGCTCGTGTTTTTATTTAGTTTAAATCTCCTTAAATATTTTAAACACATGTATTATATATTCTTTATACATTCTTCATTATTCTATTATATGAAACAGGCAGAGGTCTAACAGAACTATTATTTATGCTTACCCTTATTTGTGGTGGCTTATTTCCTCATATTTAGTAGATCTTAGTCTGTGAAAATCCAAAGAGGTCCAGTTTGAGGGAACTTCGGCATTGCCTACCTGTGACCATTTAAAATTAATTGTCTCCATGCTTCTTTCTTCCTTCTCCCCATTCCGTTATCCTCCAATTTTCTAATTCTTTCTCAAAATGTGTAATCTTCAGTTAAACCTATGCTGAGTTAATTTCAGCTGTTACATTTTTTGGATTCTAGAATTCTCATTTTTAAAAATATTTCAGTTCTTTGCTGAAATTCTCAATCTTATTTTTATTTTCTTGAACACATTAGGTACAATTATTTTAAAGTATCTGTCTGGTAACTATTTTATTATTCCCTATAGATCTGTTTATATTGCATATTATTTCCCTTTATCTTTGTTCACATTATCTTTGTGTGTGACTGATAATTTTTGATGGAGTCCTAATCTTTACTTATGAAAAAATATAGAAATAATGTGAGGCCCAGAATAATTTTATCTTCCTCCAGAGAGGATCCACACTAGTTTCTGGTAAGAGACCAAGGGCTCTAGCCATCCCACACTACCTTGATTCAATTTCAGGGATTGAGGTGGCTCAACATTGGGTATCAGTCCCTGTAAGGTCCAGTGTATTCATAAGTCACCTTTACTCTTAGGGTACATTCCTTTTGTGACCATACAAGTCCTTCGTCTTTGTTAATCCCTGGACTCTAATGATTGTCTCTTTACTCCACGAGGCTGTTGGAAACTGGTTATCTTCTCAGCTACATCTTTCAGTAGTAACAGATACCCCCAGAAGGAAAGCAACTTCAGAGGTGTGTCTCGCTTAGTGGGTTTTTCTGTTTTCCACAGATCTGGTCCTCTAATTCCTCATGGCTTTGTTTGTTCTCTGAATACTTCAAGTATATATTTGTTGTATGTTTCCAACTTTTCTAGTTGTCCTCAGTGGCAGGGTTGATTCTAATGACATACTCTACCATTATCAGAAGGAGACGGTTTTTATTTTTCTTCTGGTAAAAAAAATCTTTTCCGGATTTTGCACCAGTTCTCCATCAATATTAGTGGCCATCTGATATTGCTAGTCTATTTTGTCTGCTTATGTCTGGCTACTGTTTCCCTTAAGTGCATAGTTTTCAATGTATAATATATATTATTATTCCCTCAACAGTTGAGTCATATTGTGAGCTTCTTTGTAGAGTTTACAACCAGTAAAAAGGTAGTGGAAGGCCCAGCAGTGCTACCCTCATCAGTTAATGAATCAACAGTAAACAAACTGGAGAAAATCTTTAACCCTCTGCTGAAGCTTGGAGAGAAAGCTGGTTACCGCCAGATCTCTGATCACAGTCATAAAGATGGAGAACTATTTTTGAAAGATTCCCATCTAGTTCCACTGGGATTAGAAAGATAGAACTCCCTGGGCAAATAGGTAGTGACTTTCCCCAAAAGGATTCACAGGCCTCCAGCAGCTAAGCTACCTCAGAGAACCATGAAATCTCAGACTTAGATCCTGGTGTGAAAGAGAAGTAAGTCCTTGACTCCGTGGTTATCTCGTTAGCTCTTGGCAGGCCCCTAAAGAGGTGGAGTTTATCAACTACCTTTTTGCCCTGACTCCTTGGGAGATCCTCGGCCTCAGTGGAAAAGTCTTCTGAAGTCCTTTCTTCTCAGAGTCCTCCTCTCCTTGTGAGTCTACTTTTATGAAGAACACTGGTCTGTGTTCTTTGAGAAGAATATGGCTGTGGTGGTGGTGGTGGTGAGGAGGAAGAGGACGACAATAGCTGGAACCATTTATTGAGCACTTTTTTAAAGTTTATTTTATTTTTGAGAGAGAGAGAGCGAGTGAGCGCGTGCGTGCAGGGAAGGAGCAGAGAGAGGACCCCAAGAAGGCTCCACACTGCCAGCACAGAGCCTGATGCAGGGCTTGATCTCATGAACTGTGAGATGATGACCTGAGCCGAAATCAAGAGTCAGACCCTTAACTGAATGAGCCACCCAGACGTCCTATTGAGCACTTCTTAAATGATAGCCACATCACCATATGCTTTGGGCGTGCTGATTTCTTTAACCTCCTTTAAGAAAATCATATGCAAATGTTTCTTTTCCCTTTACACTGCAAATTGAAGCTTAGAAAGATGAGCCACTTGCCTATGGCTCATGTAGTTAGTAAGAAACAATGCTAGTATTTTAACATGCAAAAGACTCCTCTTTTTATAACTCTGGTACATTTTCTAAATGAAAATTACCTACATGTGCTGTGATAAATAATTCTTCAGCGGGGGGGGGACTTTTTAAAAAATATAATGTATTATTAAATAATTCTTAACATATACTTATTTTTGTAATAGTCTTGTAAGGACAATTGTAAAATGTATTACAAATAAACACATTTAGTATTATATATTATATTTAGCCACTTCAAGAGTCAAAGTCTAAAATGTAAGATAATCTTAAAAATTTGGCCATCTGTTATTGCAAAGCTTTTGATTTCTTCTCTCCTACTACCTAGCTGTAGAAACATGGGAAAATTGCATTATATTTCTATTGGTCTGTTTTTCAACTGTATAATAAAAGGGCTATCTTAAATTATCTCTGACTCCTTGAGATCAAAGACTTTTTACCTTCTTAAAAATACCAAATGACTTTTAGAAACAATTTAAGAAAGTTATTTTGTAAACTCTTTAGTCAAATAGAACTTCCCCCTTTATTTTTCAATCAGATGGTCATATTTTGCAGGTATGTTTTGCTTTAAACAATATATAAATTTTCTTTTTTTTTTAGATTTTTTTTTTAACGTTTATTTATTTTTGAGACAGAGAGAGACAGAGCATGAACGCGGGAGGGTCAGAGAGGGAGACACAGAATCTGAAAGAGGCTCCAGGCTCTGAGCAGTCAGCACAGAGTCGGATGCGGGGCTTGAACTCACAGACCGCGAGATCATGACCTGAGCCGAAGTCGGCCGCTTAACCAACTGAGCCACCCAGGCGCCCCCATAAATTTTCTTAAATAGATAAAGGTAGATTTTAGATGTTGGAAAAATGTGTGTGGCAGACACTATTAGCAGCTGTTTCTTCTATCCATTCTATCTCATTAATAGAAGCCAATTTATGTAATTTATAATTGAAATATAATTGACATGAAACACTGTAAGTTTAAGGTGTATATAGTGTGTTGATCTGATACATTTGTATGTCACGATATGATTACTACCATAGTGATAGCTAATAGGTCCATCATATCATATAATTATCCTTTGTGTGTGTGTGTGGTGACAATATTTAAGATCTAGTCTGCTAGTAACTTCCAAGCATATAATACAGCATTGTTAACTATAACCACAATGCTGTGCGTTACATCCCCAGAATTTAATCATCTTCTAACTGCAAGTTTCTACAATTTGGCCACCATTTCCCCCATTCCTCTATCCACCAGCCCCTAGTAACCACCATTTTACTCTCTGCTAATAGAAACTAATTTAGTTCAGCATGGCAACATGCCCAGCTGTAAATTCTAGCTTCATCGTCACACATGGAAAGGATGAACATGTGGCACAGTACTACTGGCCAATGAAATATAAAGTATAACATTGTAATAACTTTATATGGTGACAGATGGTAACTAGACTTACCACTGGGGTTATTTTGAACCGCGTAAAAATGCAGCATCACTTTGATGAGTACCTGAAACTAACAGAATAGTATATGTCAATTATACTTCAATCAAAAAACGAATAAAAACTAAAGTTGCCCATCTCCAGTCAATGCATACATACGTACATACATAAAGTGACAGTTTCTGGAAAGTGTTTGCTTTCCTGATTTAGACACCTCCTCTTCTTCATTGCCCTTTCTTCTTTCCTCCTACCTGGATCGCCAACAAAAGGCTTCTAGAAGCAGCAGCCGTCTTGCAACCGACTATAGACGAAAGCCACGTGCTAAGGATGAGGGGGTAGAAAGAAACTTGGTCCTTGATGGCCCTGGTGATAGTCTGAACGGTCTACCTCCAAAATTTTCTGTTACATGAGTGAATAAAGCACCATATTTTAAATCACCAACAGTATGGTTTTGCTGCCAAATGAGTTCATAGCTGGTAGAGCAGGTATTGATTCTAGTCTACACTAAAATAGTAGAATGAGATATAAGGCACACATTCCCTTTTGTTCTCAATCAGATTTAATCTGTTGTGAGTGTCCACCTACTTGGTTGGTGGGAAATTCATCCTCAGTCATTTTTGTGATTCCTGTCCTGTGTTCTCAAGAACGCCAGACTTATGAGGTACTTACACACACACACACACACACACACACACACACACACACACACACACAAAACCAGGGAAAATGCCACATCTTCAGTCCACAGTGGCTGTATTCACGGAACATTTATTTACCTATTTTCCAGGAACCGTATGAAGAAAGAGAATACACAATGAAAATGCCTGTAGCTATGAATGTGCTGTTTGGCCCTCAGCTCCAAGCAGACGGGGACGTGTACCATGTCCAAGATTTGCCTATGAGATTTTTAGCCCCTGATCTCCTGACCAAGATACAGAGTCCTGGGTTCAGGCGTCCTTCAGTCTACCATCAGGGCACTACCTGATCTCCCCTACTGGGCGAAATGTGTGAAACCCTATCCCTATATTTGATCTTAGGACTCTAAACCTTCTTAGGGTCCAAAAGCTTCTGCTCTGTCCAATTTGAACATTCCCCTCTGCAGAAGGGACCTAACTTAATTTTCACAATAATAGCAAACACTTTTGTGCTCTCCTGGTCATACAGATGAGGAAACTGAGGCGCCAAGGCTAAAGTCACCCAGCTAATAAGTAGCAGAGGCAGAACTTGGATGCAGAGAGCCTCATTTTCATCCCTGCCCCTAACGATGTATCATGCTACTCCCTGCTTATCACACAAAGGCTTCTCACTTCTGGTTACGCTTACCTCACTTCTCTTCTGGGTAAACAGGTCCCAACTGTTAGAAACACGATGCTGATCTTCTTTTCCTGGGTGTGATGAGGGAAGAGGTATTAACTCGCAATACTTTTCTTAATAACTCACTCTGTAATATAGCCAATGCAAAACAATATGTTGCTTTAAAACTGCATTAGTTGAAGCTCCTTGTGTCTTAGTGTTTTCATAAGTTGGAGATAGTCATTCAACTACAACTTTGCTTCTCTATTTTACCTCATTACAATTCAGTGATAGGGTAAAGAAGGATTGTCCAAGAAGGTGTTGGAAATCTTCAAGAAAAAAAGTGATATTATAACTAGAAAATTGATACAACAGCAGGTACCATACTGGTAAAATGAATTTTTGCTTTGGTATCCCTAGATGCTCCCTATTCAATTCTTACTAAAATGTATTTCAGTCTAGAAGAAAATAGGGACCCTGACCACTGTTATTAATGCTCGTTGCCTTTTAATTGAAGCACACTCTTGGAAAATGTCGTATGTATCCGGGGAAATTTAATGCATTCGGCGTAAGAATAAATCTCTTTTTTGAGTGAGTTACATCCAGGGATTTTTTTTTTTTCACTTTGCAGTCATTCCACAATCTCTCTGGTTTATCAACTCCTTTTTCTTTGCTAAGCGGTGATGGTAATGCATACATTTGCCTTTTCCAGTAAATCATCCTTTTATAATTTGGCTTTCTTTCAATCTCAGATTCCCATCAGAAGGGTTTTACCTCGAGGCATATTGCAACCAATTTCCCTCGTAATTAATGCCATATCTGCCTCAGAGTCCATTTCAACTCCCAAATGAAAATTGATGAGGCAGCCAACCACGATAATCAGATCACATGCCACTGATTAAACTATCAGTCTAGTTTCCAGACTATCACCTTATAGTGCTGCATCATAGCCAGAGGGGGAGTTTTCTGGTCTTTTGCAATGTATATTGCTCATAGTAAGTGTCCATAAATTGCCATTAGCAGACGAAGAGAGGGATTTTATATGACCCCTATCAAATTCTACCAGAAAGACTAATGATCAAAGAGGTTTGTGTTACAGGGACTGAGACGCCACAGCATATGAAAAAAAAAAAAAAGCTGTCTAGACTTGATAAAACGAGCCACAGACTGTGACAAAAATCTCCTGGAAAAGAAAAACTACTCGCGTAGGTGTTTTCTCTCATCCAGGTGGAATGTGGATGGTTGAGCTGCATTATTGCCCAGGGAACATGGTGACGAAATCTTCCATCCACCAGCCTTCAACTCCAGACCTCAGGGTGGGAGTGGGATTAGAGGTTGGTGTTTGAGATGACTCTTCCCCAAACGGTCAGAGCAAGATTGACTCATTCTCTCGTTCATTCGATTCATATATTCACTCGCTCACTCAGTGTTTTTCAGGCGTCAGGAGAAGCACGGGGTCACGTAATGAAAAAGATACTGGGTCTGTTCTGGTGGAGCTGATACATTACGGGTGGGTGAAGGGGGACAAGTAAGTAGCCAGACCGTTCAATGCAGAAGGGTTAAATGCTAAAGGGGAAGTAAGCATGAAGTACTAGTCAAGTATACAGCTATGTGTGTGTGAGAAGTTCCTGGAAGGGAGCCCTAGAGCCCTCCGTAGGTGGGGATAGTTAGGGATTGTTAGCCGGGTAAAGAATAGGGGCAGGGCAGGGCATTCAAGGTAGTGGAAACAATTTGAGTCAAGTGTGGGATGGATGGAGAGTATGACTTGTTTGGTAGCTTTGAAAAGCTAACCACAGGGGCGCCTGGGTGGCGCAGTCGGTTAAGCGTCCGACTTCAGCCAGGTCACGATCTCGCGGCCCGGGAGTTCGAGCCCCGCGTCAGGCTCTGGGCTGATGGCTCGGAGCCTGGAGCCTGTTTCCGATTCTGTGTCTCCCTCTCTCTCTGCCCCTCCCCCGTTCATGCTCTGTCTCTCTCTGTCCCAAAAATAAATAAAAAACGTTGAAAAGCTAACCACAGCTGGAACAAAGGTATGAGAAGGGTTTTGTGGAGAAAAAAAGACTAGAGGAAGGCTGCCTGAAAAATTCCATTGACTATCACAGGGAGCAGCGTGGATATTGGAGCAGTTATGAAAACAGATATGTATGTGAATATACATGCATAAATTTACCTATAAATGCAATACTTATTTAATCAGTAGAGTATGGTTTTTGTTTGGGTACCACTTTGAAATGTTTTTAAGCAAGTCATTTAAAAAAAATTCAGGACCACTGTAGATAGGAACCCTACCCCTAAGAGACTCTTTGACACTCTCAAGCAGATACTTTATGTCCCAATTTGAATGACCTGACTCCGGTTTATCTCACTAATATCCATAGCTACTCCCAAAGTAATGGCCAGTGTCTTCTGAGATAAGAAATTCCAGAGCTTTTTCCTATTATAGAACAACCTGCATCGGTGGGGACCTAAATCACATTGACTTACTGAATTAAAAAGGTTGACCTGTCCACTTTTCAAAGGCTCAGCTACCCTGTGCAATTTTCTGGCTGCCTGTGACCACTGAGTAGCACAGTGTATAGAAGGCTGTCATGGCAGTCAAGGGGAGGGAACCATGTGGCCTGCTTGGCAGGTATGTCCTACAGCATCAGAGGACACTCAAATAAGGACCCAGGTGCAAAAAAATAAGTTGACAACAAAAATACACAGTGAACAAATGGCTTAGTCCTATTGGCTATGCGTGCACTTTTTTTTTTTTTAAAAAGCTCGTTTGTTCTTACAATTTATTTTAGGCAACAGACATCTTGTCTCAAAAATGATAAGCTAATTTGATAGCTGTTGTAATTCTGAAAACAAACTGATGATGACGGTGATGACGATGATGGTAGGAGTTATTCGTACAGTAACATGCCCAAGACAAATCCCAGGGGAGCAACAGAAACAAAATCAAATGGAGAGATTTGTCTTTGCCCAAGTTCCTCTGAACTGGAAATTTCTAAAGGTGTTTTGTGTGGCACACTGCACTGTTTGCAATTTTTAGCTTTTAAACTTCAGGCACATCAAAGTGTTGGGAGAGATTCAAAGAAAGATAATAAAATTCTTCTGAGGCTGCCTTACAGAACTGGGCTAACTGCCTGAGAGAACAGTGCTGTTGAATCAGCCCTTGCTGAGGAAGCTGCCACACTGGGCCGCTGAGACCCCTCCATCTCATCCAAAGGACAAGGGCTTAGACCATTATTCATTGCCTGGCCGGCCTTGGGGTGGCTTGCACACCTTAGAAGAACAAGGGCAGCAGGCGTTCAGAGCATGGGGCCATGCTGTGTGGTTTCCTCAGAGAGGGTTAACTGTATGTTTGCCGTGGAGTTCTCCGCTTCCTTCTTTCCTTCCTTCCTATTTGGCCCTCAAACAGTAATAAGGGGGAAGTCTTAGGATCTAGTTCCTGATCCAAGAATAGATACATGAATGCCGTGGTTGCTTCAGAGCAATGTGCACCTGCCCAGACACACTGGATTCCAGACCACCTGCCATTAGTTTTACATTGTAAAGAAGTTTCCTTAGTTCCGTTCTTGAGAGCAAATCTCAGTACAGGATGGGGGTAAAGGCCCTGACACTAGGTTTGGCCCTTCACACAGATAAAGTGAAAGTGAAGGAGAGGCAGATGTGAAGGGAACCTACGTTCACCGAGTTTCCACTATGTGCCAGGCACTGAGCTAAAAGTCCTGTGCATATTCTTTAATTCAGTCCTCACTGGTGTCCCATGCCTTGCCCTTTAGTAACCTTTTGCTGTCTCATACCGTGAAGGTGATATGCTTAAGGCCACCCAGAGAATAAATGGTGGGGCTTAGGTCACACCTGGATCTATCTGGCTCCTAAGCCCGTGCTGTTTGCATTATGCCACATTTCAAGGACATAGACTATAGGGGTGAGGACTCTTATGGGAACAAACAAAAAAGACGTATCTGTGCTCAATATCCAAAAAAGAAGTACTAAACCTTCTCCGATGGCCCCTGATTTACTTGCTTATTTTTAAACAGAGAATAATGACCAGAAAAATGAGCAAACAGAAACTTCTGTGTTTTCTACTTCATGCCTATTTTTCTTAAATAATCTCAGTTACTAGGAAAGGATCTATTTAAAAACCTTATTCTAGCTAGTTTGTGACCCAGGACAGACTGTGAAGAAGTTTCTGGATTTCCATGTTTCTACATTTTGTTCATTAGATCATATGGATATTTTATAATTTTGTGATTGTCAGCTCTTAATAAAAATGAACTTGTCATCTAAAGGAGCCCTTTAATGTACCCCAAAATAGATTTCAGGGACCAACTGTCAGTCTCAGTAAATCCCTGCCTTCTTCCATTTTTTTTTAAATTTTTTTTTCAACGTTTATTTATTTTTGGGACAGAGAGAGACAGAGCATGAACGGGGGAGGGGCAGAGAGAGAGGGAGACACAGAATCGGAAACAGGTTCCAGGCTCTGAGCCATCAGCCCAGAGCCTGACTCGAGGCTTGAACTCCCGGACCTCGAGATCGTGACCTGGCTGAAGTCGGACGCTTAACCGACTGCGCCACCCAGGCGCCCCTGCCTTCTTCCATTTTTAACAGGGAACCAAAGGAACTTACAGTGAATTTGTTCAAACATGAGTAAGATCCATAGACTCAATATTCCCATCAGGAATCACAGATACTTCAGTTGCCCATGTTAGTTTCCTACATCTCTTCATACTGCACCACCTAAAAAATTTAGGATTGGAGCACATAGAGATAGAGGCAAAGGACAGAGGATGTCAAGTCCCTCAGGTACTTGAGGTTAGGATTCTTTCTTAACCCCTTCCTATGATTCCCTATGCAGAGAAATGCCATAGTAGAGATAAACTGGGGAGTTTCTCCATGGATTACACAGCCACAGTTACATACATCTCAGCATCTCTGAACCAACCAGAACAATGGCAAACTAGGAAGTAAAAGGAGGTAAGAGATAACGACACAAAGACTGAATAATAAAGTGGATGAGTCAGTTAGCCACGCAGGAGAAAAGAGTACAGTCGTAGGCTGGCAAAGGTTATAATTATCAAGCTCTGTGAATGTCAAGTACTGGGAGAGCAGAGCTAGGGGAGAGAATGGCAGAGGGCAAGGTTAAGGTGGGAGTGACATGGACAAGGGAAAGGGAAATGAGGCCAACTAATTAGGGATGAGTCACAAGAAGCAGAATCTGACAACAGAGAGCAGAGATCAGGAGGAGCAAGACTGCAGCAAAATAAGAAAAAGAATGAATTGTATGTGAACATTGAGTTCAGGCGAAAAGCAGACTTATAAATCCCCATGGCTCCTGAGTTGGCATCACTGGATTATGGCAAGGAGTCTATGTAACTGATGCTTAGAATGATCAGGCTGGGCCATCGAGAACATTTTAAAATAGGAGTGTCTTATGGACGACTGCAGAGACGTGTAATACATTTTGGAGGGATTTTAATGTAGTTGGATTTCAGTTTTATCAGTAAGTGCGTAAACATTTAGCTATTTGGAAGTATAACCAGTTCCCAACCATCCTGGGTAAACTAAAGCCTAGCCAAAGAGATCACTTGCCACATTTCCAAAGGCACAGAAATGGAAAGGAAATGGGGTCCTGTTGCTAGATCCTCGGGTGCCTGGGGGAAGAATGGAGGCGGCGTAGAATTGCAAGGCTTGGGAAGCCTCTTAGGGAGTGTGCCAGGCTGCTTTAGCAATAGCATTCCAGCAGGGCGCTACAGGAACTTGCACTGGGAGGAGGCTTGGCAGTGGAGTAAGGCAACTTAGGCACTCATCTCTGATGCAGAATCCGAGGCGGCACCAAAAACCTCTGGTAATCAAGATAATATTCTGACGGATTGTTTTTACAGATCGAAATTAGTGCAAAAACAATCCATGACGAACAAACCGTCAAACTTTGAAACAAAGACAGAATCAGCAGGGACACTGAAAACATCCGGGAGAGGCTGGATGAACTGGAGAGATGCTTAGGAGGAAGGACAGGTGGTTGATGCAGTGTGCTGAAAGCGAGACAGGGGAGTCAGGGACAGAGCCCAGCTTTATGACTCATGTGGCATGTCAGTCCCCGACTTAGGGGATTCAGAGAAGGAGGGCATTTGGGGGAGGATGATGGTAAGTTCCGCTAGGGCTTTGTCACATGTGAGGTGACATGAGCTATCAAATGGAGGAAGTTCAGCCAATTCCTGGAAATATAGCTGGTACTTGGCAGAGAAATCTGAGCTGGCTATAGAGAGAGAGGCTCACATGTAGATGCTACTGGAAGCCAGTGTATAGGTGAGCCTGCCCAGGGAGTAGGTATACAGACAGAAGAAACAGATGAATGTGCTGAATGTAATAATAAAAAGCAATAGTAAGTAACATTTATTGAGTTTTACTACGTGCTTACCACTCTGCCGAGTTGTTTACAAGCAATAGCTACTCAAATCCTCACAAGGACTCTAAAAGATCTATGCTATTATGACTCTCATTTTACTGATGAGGAAATGGATGTTTAGAGAGGTTAAGTAAGCCAGGATTTGAGCTCGGCAAGCAAATGGCCAAGCCAAGATTTAAACTCAGGAGGTCTGAAGGAAAGAGCGGGGGGCAACCTGAAGAGAAGAGCAAGGGCCAGGATTTGAATGCTGGCTTTGTGGTTTACGGGCTGTGTGATCCCGGCCAGCGCTCATCCTCCTGCCGTCTCTGTTTCTTCGTCTGTAAAACGGTGATAGCAAAGGCTACCTCCTCGGGTTAATAGGAAGATGAGACAGGGCATATTAAGTGTCTGGGTGCGCAGCACGAGCTAGCTAACTATGGCAATCGTGAGGAACACACGAGGGTCATGGCAAACATTCAAAGGGCCTTAGAGAAGAGGGGATAGAGGAAAATATAATAGAGAGGGAGAAGCAGAGCCGGGAGAGAAGCAGTCCAAGGGAGGGAGCATACCAGTGTTTGGTTGGTTTGCCAGCCATTGATGCCCTTGGCAGAAGGGGTAAGTTGAGTGAGGTGGTTGGTGGTGGGGGGGTGGGGGGGCTCATTAAGTGATGCTGAGGAAGGAGAGCTAATGCATGTGGACAATCCTTCCTGAAAGTGTGGCCCTGAAGGGAAGGGAAAGGCGAGATGTTGCATGAGGAAGACACAGTGGTCAGGAGGAGTACTCTCCCACCCCCTATGCGTCTGAGGATGGGGGAGAAATTGGACCTTTTTCCTCCCTGAGAGGAGAAGTCATGGAAAGTGAGAGAAAACATCAGGCCTAAAAATAGTGATGACTTTCTACTTAAACTTGAACAGTAGTGAACGTCTTCAAAAGTGCTTTTATAGCCAATGTGATATGGAGTCTTTAGAGCAATCCTGTGGAGTAGATAAGGTGGTTAGATTCCCCGATTTATAGATGTTGAAATGAAGACTCAAAGGATAAGAGATAAAGGGTTGTCAATGTGAGAAGATTAAGAGACTCCCTCCTCACCCCAGCTGGTGTGCAGAATGGAGGTAAGGTGCTGATTCTCTAGCATAGCCATGAGAGGGGCCATGTTCCAACAGAGGGCTACTAGGGGGAGGGGTATGCTCCCCGGAGGCAAAAATGCACGGGAGGAAGTGAGTGAGACACAAGAGACCCGTGGCTAGCCCCCACACAAAGTCTAAACCATGAGAGAGAGAGATCTGAAAAAGACTGTAAAGTTTAACTTTGCATTAAGAATATACTAAGATCCTTTTGGAATTGTCTTAAGACATTGAGAGAAGATTGGAATTGTTTGCAGTGGATTTTTTCTCTGGAGCCCTGGGCACATGGGGCATGGCAATATTTTCTTTTGTGCAAAAGAAGAAAGAACAAAGGTAGAAAGAAGAGGAAGTAAATGGAAAGATAAGGGTTTTAGGAAAGGTTGAGGTTTCAGAGAAAGACAGAATTTAGAGAAAGTGGTTGAAAATGAATAAAGCTGGGCCGAGGTCATATTCTGGGAAAGAAAATCTACACTGCATTTGAAAGAAAAACAAGACCTGGAGAGAAGCTGGGGGGAATGGGATATTAGTCTGGGTGCTAGTGACAAACTAAAAGTGGTATGACACAGGTGTGCTGTTTCGAAGGGACACATGCACCCCCATGTTTATAGCAGCACTATCAACAATAGCCAAAGTTTGGAAAGAGCCCAAATGTCCATCGAGGGATGAATGGATAAAGAAGATGTGGTATATATATATATACAATGGAGTATTACTCGGTAATCAAAAAGAATGAAATCTTGCCATTTGCAGCAACGTGGATGGAACTTGCCATTTGCAGCTAAGTGAAATTAGTCAGAGAAAGACAAAAATCCTATGACTTCATTCATATGAGGACGTTAAGAGACGAAACAGATGAACACAGGGAAGGGAATCAAAAATAATATAAAGACAGGGAGGGGGACAAAACAGAAGAGACTCATAAATATGGAGAACAAACTGAGGGTTATGGGAGGGGGTGTGGGAGGGGGAATGGGCTAAATGGGTAAGGGGTATTAAGGAATCTACTCCTGAAATCATTGTTGCACTCTATGCTAACTAATTTGAAGGCAGTCTGGGAGGCTAGAGGTGCTCTATGAGTTTGAAAAGGGAGCCCAGGTTCCTTATGTCTTGTTGCTTCCACAGGTGCTGTCCTTATCTGTATGACCAAAGTTGGCCCTCTACATCCATATTTCAACCCAGTGGAGGGGGGAAAGAGGAAGCGAGAGCTCTGAGTTTTCTTTGGAGAACAAAAGCTCTGAATTGGGCACACCACTCTATTTACATTCCTTCGTCAGAGCGTTGTCAGATGGCCGTATGTAGCCGCACGGGAGGTTGGGCAATGTGGTCTCTAGGTGGGCAGTCCTGTGCTCATCCCAAACTCAGGGGAGCGTGTTACCGAAGGAAAGAAGAGAGGACTGAGAACAATTAGTCTCTGCACTCACAGTCAGACACCATAGTTAGATAATTGGAGGATTCCAGTAAGTAAGCTTGAGTAGGCTATGCAGAGTGTGAGTGCTAATCTGAGTTCGGATTGCAGGAGTGAGGTGTGTCGGTTTTGGGGAGAAGTAAGACAGTAGTAAAGTGTGGAGGGATGATGTGTGTTTTGGGCGTGACTGAGATTGTACTAAGCGGGACACACTCCTAGGTCCATGACTCTCGTTTATAAATATGCCTCTAGTTTAGGAGTCGGCAAACGTTTTCTGTAAAGGGACCAAGTAGTCAATAGTTTAGGCTTCGTGGGCCATACGGTCTTTGTCAAATCTATTCAGCTCGGCTGTTGGAGCACGAAAGCAGCCTAAACAATATAAGCAAACAGGTTGTTTCCCAGTAAAGTGTTATTTATAAAAACAGGCTGTGGGCCAGATTTGACCTGTGGCCATAGTTTGCTGACCTCTAGTCTATTGCTCTGAAAGTACAGTCCTCTGAACCTACAGTATAACCCTATCAAGAATAACAGTTTCATCTACATTCACTAATACATTTATTTAACTGGGTGTGTTCTATGCGAGGCTCTGGGATATGAAAGAATGTGAGACAGTGCCTGAACACATAGGCAAGTTATTGTCTAAAGAAATATACACGGAAATAATTGCAAAACACCACGGTAACTTCTTTCTTTCTTCCTTCCTTTTGTTTTTCTTTTTAACTGAAGTATAATTAACATAGTGTTCATTAGTTTCAGGTATATAGTATAATGATTCAACAACTCTATACATTATCCAGTGCTCACCAAGAGGAACGATCCCCTTTATTTCACTCCTCTGCACACCCACTTCTCCTCTGGCAACTACCAATTTGTTCTCTGTCTTTTTAAGAGTCTGTTTTTATTTGTGTCTTTTTTTTCTTTGTACATTTGTTTTGCTTCTTAAATTCCACGTATGAGTGAAATCACACACCGGTAATTTCTGTAATAGATGCGTGGGTCAGAATCAGTAGGAACACGAGGGAAGGCATGCCAAAGTTTGCCTGGAGGTCAGAAAAGCCTTCTCAAAGGCAAGGCCCAAGTTGGAGCCGGAGGGGGAAGGGAAGAATCCGTGCCTCACCCAACAGAGAAGGGAATTTCAGAGCGCGTGCGTTGTGTGTGCGAGCGCGCATATGCGTGGGGGGTGGGGGGTGGACAGTATGTGGACAAAAATGGAAAATGAGAGTCTGGCATGTTTGCAGCACTCCCAACATTTGAGGAACAGAGAGATAAATGCTTAGAAGTCAGGTTATAAAAGGCCATTTATAAGTTGTTCCAAGGAATTTCATTTTATGCTGTAGGTCATGGGGAGCCATTGAGACTGCAAATGAGCTGGGCAGTTACAGTAGCAGATCTGTTAGAGAGCTCCCTCCTGCAGGAGCATGTGCCACGGAGGGGCGGGGCGAGACAAGAGCAAGGAAAACCAGTAACTGTTATCAATGATCGTATGTTTGGGGGAGGGGAAGGAGGGCCTGAAATGAGTTGCCAGGGGTGGGAAGAGAAGGAAATAATGGACTCAAGAGACTTCTGATATGAATTATTGGCTTACTGGAAGCAAATTGTGTAGGGAGAAGGAAGAATTCGGTATGACACCCAAGATTCTGACTTGGGTAACCAAGTACATGGTAACACTTATCAAGACAGTAGGGATTACAGAAGGACTGGGTTTGGGGGGGATTTAATGTGCTTCTGGTATGGATTTGACATAGCTGGGAAAATCCAGGTGGAGTCTACTGTGCAAATGGGTGTTTATGTCTGTTCCTTGGGAGAGCGTCTGGATCAGAACTACAGATGTAATCAATTAGGATGCCTCAGTTTTAGGGGGTAATTACACTCCATTACCTTCTGGAAAACACCATTGCAAGGCCAAAATGGACAAATGTAGAAGTCAGGGGGAATTCAAAATGTGGGTACAAGATATAAAATCAAACCAGAATCTGCCTGTACTAACAGTAGACTTCAGACTCTGCACTGAAATTCCCTATGACCAATACAAAGAATGAGGCCATTGCTTAAGTCACGGTATCTATAGGACAGTCAATTGTTTAGTGGGAGCCAGTTGGTCGTGGTACTGAAATTTAAGTTTCCCAGGTGATATGGTGAGCAACTTCTTCAACAGCATCTTTTTATTTATATAAAAAATAAAATCACTTCACTGAGTTCTTTCTTCTCCGTCTCTCAAAGGGTTACATTAAAGCAAAGTTGTACAAGAAAGTTGTTGTTCTCAACTCACCTGTCATCTTCATAAAGTCCCTAGATCAGGAACTCTCTGAGGGTTGTGCTGGAGAGAGTTCTGAACCAGGAGGAACCTATATGACATTCTCGTTGCTAGGGTGGGCAACACCAAGTAAATGAGGGCCTTACAGCCTGTTGTCTTAAAAAAGACAGAGTTCTTCTCTTATTTCAGTGGATTTTGTTTAATTATCCTTTTATATACATTTAAGAGAGTTCTCCAAAGGAGGTCAACATTTTAGTGCAGGTACTTTTAAGGTCACTAGGTTTAGGCCAAAAAAGCTTTCTTCTGTTCAGGATGTTACAAATAGGTCAGCAGAAGGCTGTCACCATGAGCCATTAGGGGAACATGGGAACGACTTGTACTGGACTGTTTTTATCCAGGAGTCTTTTGCGCCTCTAAAAAACGTCAGCTGAGTAAACGTGGAGTCTGAAATAGAAGAGGAGCAGATTTTCTAAATTAGGACATATGTTTGTCAGTTTTCTTCTCAAAAGAGTGTCTTTCAGCAGCATGCTTCATCATCTTGACTACCCAGGCTTTAGTCTTTACATTTAAGAATCAGATCCCTGGGGCGCCTGGGTGGCTCAGTCGGTTAAGCGTCCGACTTCGGCTCAGGTCACGATCTCGCAGTATGTGAGTTCGAGCCCCGCATCCGACTCTGTGCTGACTGCTCAGAGCCTGGAGCCTGTTTCAGATTCTGTGTCTCCCTCTCTGTCTGACCCTCCCCCGTTCATGCTCTGTCTCTCTCTGTCTCAAAAATAAATAAACGTTAAAAAAAATTTTTTTAAAGAATCAGATCCCTTACGTACACTGTGAGAACATCCTTAGCGCACTGCAGTGATCTACATTTATTTATAATTATCCTTCAAACTTTTATGACTGGGAGATGCTGGGAATTGAGTTGGTGGAAGGAACAAAGGAGTTAGAGGGATATGTGCAGAAAATGATGCCGAGAGAGAGAGGCACATAGACATAACAGAGATTTATTCCACTCACTCCTGGCTTAGCTTCCCAGGATCTTTCCTCATAAACTTTTTGTTCCAACTTATGTAAAAAATTCTAAACATAAATGAATAGGTAGTATTACAAGCTGTTATGAGCAAACACTTAAATAACCACCACACAGACCAAGTAATAAGAAGATATTGACAGAATTCCAGAAGCATCCCCTATTATCCACATGGCCCTGTCTGTCACCAAGTCTTCCATCCCATAGTAGTCATGCCCATCAATGTTATGGTAGTCACTATGCATCCCTAAAATACTAGCTTTTGATATAAATAGAATCATAGCACATAAATATTTTTGCCTGGCTTCTTTCACTCAATGTTATGTTTTTATAACTCACCCATGGTGGTGTGTGTTATAATTCACTCATTTCCTTTCTTTTTTAAAAAAAAATTTTAGTGTTTATTTATTATTGACAGAGAGAGAGAGAGAGAGAGAGAGAGAGAGAGACAGTATGAGTGGGGGAGGGGCAGAGAGAGAGGGAGACACAGAATCAGAATCAGGCTCCAGGCTCTGAGCTGTCAGCACAGAGCCCAACACAGGGCTCGAACTCGCAGACAGTGAGATCATGACCTGAGCCGAAGTCGGATGCTCAACTGACTGAGCCACCCAGGCGCCCCATATAATTGACTCATTTTCATTGCTGTGGAATAGTCTACTGTCCGAATTAACCCCAATTGCTTATCTATTTTATTATTGATGGAATTTGGATTTTTTCCATTTTGGAGCTCTCCCCACCCCTCCACTCCCAATTTATCCAATCACTCTTACTGCTCTTCTCTTGTCGTATATATTCCAAAATATACCAGGATTGGAAATTGGAGATGATGAGACTTTACCTGCTGATAGCCATTATAATCTTTGTCTGGAAAATTATCTTCAAAGACCCATTTGACCACACTTACCCTTTGATTAAGTGAGCTATTTCAAGGTGCCCAGTAAATGATAAAACACTAAAAATACTGAGTATTGGTTGTTCTGTTACCACAATTATTATATTTCTAAAGCCAATTTAGTTAGCTAACATTAATATACACGCCGTCAGGCATTGTGTGTTAATCCTCCCGAAGCTCTTCAGAATAGGAACTGTTATTATTGCCATTTTACAGATGGTGAGACTGAGACACAGAGGAGCAGCCCCTTACGTGCTTCCACACATCTGTTACGTGAGGTATCCAGAATTCAACCTTGATGACCAAACTCCATAACCGTGCTCTCAACGATTGCACTAAGTACGTTAACTAAAGGCAAACACGGGGAGCAGAACGTATACTTCTGCCCAGGTTCTGTTTCAAGATCATGTGGCACTTAGTTCTGATGACAAATAATCCTGCCAATGCAGCCACAGTAACCTGTGATAAGGCAGAAGAAAGATTTGTAGGTGAGCTCCCCTGCAGCTTGTGGGGACTCTTCATTTTGTTCTCGCACTGGAGTGGGTCCTGCAGAGGTAGAGGGGCTCTGGCAGTGACCTCACTGAGCACTCCCACAGGAGCCGACCCTGCAGTCCACAGCCACACTTCCCTGGCACCTGTGGAGAAGGTCGCCTTGGGCTTGGTCACAGCCCAGTTAGGTAGTCAGGGTCACAAGGCTGCGAGGTGAGCAGCAAAGACAGCCTAGGCAGAGGCGTTTCATTCCATACAGAATCTTCAGGGTCCGCCACAGGACCTGTCTCCTCACCAGCAGTCAAGAAATGTCTGGTGAAGGAGCTAGAAGGAAAAGCTATGAAGCTGGTTTGACTGGCTTTATGAAACTGCATCCCTCTGCTGTTAGAATGATTCGAATGCCATGCTTAACAAAGCTCTGATTCCCATGCTTTCCTCCTCTTTGGAACCATTTTAGTCTTCAGAACCTGCTGTAAGCACGCTCGTCAACACAACTGCACATGCATGGGACTCCTGCCAAAGAGTGTGTTTGTGGTGACACAGATTCAGTTGTGACTGTGTGGCGTTAACTTCCTGCATCCGAAAGCAGGGGCAGTCAATTAAAACCCTGATTTATTTACACATCCCCTCTCTTTCTTTCAATTGAATATCTTGTTCAGAAGAATTCTATTAATATGATTTATCACAATAAACAGCATGGTTCCTGCTTTAATTGATTCATCTTTTTCTCCATCTAAAATGTTTCCTATATCTCTATTCTGCATCAACTTTTAGTGTCCTTTTCACAACCCCCCCGCTCCATATCCTCACTGACTTTGATCATTTCTACAGAGTCTAGATTTTTTATATAGTCTACATCTTAAATCACTCATTTTCTCATTTTTAAAGTGCTGATTATAATCATCCCTTAAATTTACTGAAATTAGCATGAGTTTTTAAACCATTAGTCAAAAAAGAAGAGGCTTTTTTAAAAGAAACTCCCTGCTGTTCTTTGTGGATGAAACAGTTGACATTTTGTTAAGAGATTTTTATCTGACTTTAATTCTGTAGCTTTAATGTATTCTTCACAGTTATAAATGGAGCGGTTTGTCCTAAATGGAAGTGTATCTATATAAGCATAGTTATATCCAGTCTTTAAAATGGATCATTTCATTTCACACATGCTATAGAATCTTGAATTTCACCTTTACTCATCTCAATTTCTTTACTAAAAACGACTCTGTTGCTCCAAATTCCTATATCAATGGATTGGATATATCAAATTGTAGTAGTAATTGTTCGTAAGTACATATTTTATAACATGTACTAATGGAATAATAAAATATATTGCAATAACAATATGCTCTGCCTGATAGAATTTCGTCACGGGACTCCATTAACGCATTCGGCTGGTATCAGCTTTTGAAAACGCCTTCCGTTGTGGTGCAAGGAAAATGCTCTGGATAATAGTGAATGGTGAAAATGGGATTCAAATAGGAATTTCTAGGAAGGCTGAGCAGAATGAAAGAATACAGAAACATGAACGGATGCTGACCACGCAGTTTTGATATTGCCTGAAACTGGATTGATCCTGTGGATCCCTGTGCTCTCATCACACCCCAGCCTTTCACCCCTTACAGGTCAGGGGCTACCCTCATGCCTGAATGACACTGCTTTGCTCAGGTCACCAAAGGGTTCCTAATTGGCATCCCCAGTGGCCACATGTTAGCCTTCATCGTCGTCAGGCAGCCATTAGCCCTTCCTTTTTCTAATTTCCCTCTTCCCTGGACTTGGCTCTCCTACCTCCCTGAAAAATCCCTTTCAAGCACACTGGTCTGTAGGGCTCCATGCCTCACAGCCTTTCTGGCCCCTGGGTTCCATCTCTGCTCTTCTCCCCTGGGGATCTCCCCTCCTCTTGCCTCTGCACCACCCCCAGGGCTGACTTTTCACCCCCCTGCCAATACCTGCAGAATGCAGAGACCTGAAGTTCAGCTTGTCCAAAACCAGACAATAATTCACTGTCCCTCAGATCAGCTCTCCTGGGGCTGTTGGCCCTGTGCTTCTCCCCCAGGTCTCCCAGTGGTCCTTTGGGTCTGTTCTGTCACACCCAGCCTGAGTCCCCGGTTCTCCTGCCACCAGATCGTTGGGTTTTCCTCCCTGTATTTCATTCCTGGGTTTGGTCCTCCTTATTTTCTGCTACTGGAAAATGAGGACAGATGCCGGAGTCGTTTCCCTGATTCTTTCCTCATCTTCTCGGATTCATCCTGCTCAGTACTGGAAACCAGTTCTCAGGCCAAGCGCCTACTAAAAACACCACCAGTGATTCCCTACGGTTTACCAATTAAAGTTTATTAAAGTGTCTCCATGACCAAGCTGTAATTTCTTCGCAGAGTTATTTTCCAGCACAAAATATATATTCTCTCTGCACTGCCGCCAAATTTAATTGCTTGTAAACGTTACAGTTAATAAATATTATTTCCAGTAGCTCTCAGGTACTGTAAATGAATAAACGACATAAGAAGGGTGACTTAATATTGCCCTCTCACCATGAGACAGTTAATCATAAAATTATAACTTTGAAATAATATGTAAAGTCTAAAACCTTTTTTTTACTTGTTTCAATCATGTAGATTGCCTTCAGAATTGCACTAAAGACGAAAATCATTTTCTTTTTTTGTGTACGCGCTTCTCCTGTTTCATAGGAAGGGAACTGATACCTTGAGTTTTAACACCTGACTTTTTCTTACCAAAATTAAAGCTCGTTTAACTTACATAGATTATACATAGACTTTTTCGATCTTAATTAACTCTTGGTCTGGTTTCATGTGTTTCTTGACCACCATTTCCATGATCTTGGTCACAATCCATTTGACGTAGCTCTCAGCAAAAAGCTGGCCCTTCAGTTAGGAAATGGAG
Source organism: Prionailurus bengalensis (assembly GCF_016509475.1). Taxonomy (NCBI): domain Eukaryota; kingdom Metazoa; phylum Chordata; class Mammalia; order Carnivora; family Felidae; genus Prionailurus; species Prionailurus bengalensis. The sequence goes on from NC_057343.1 coordinate 27,947,830, forward strand.
GCACATTTTGCACCTTTTCCCAGCCTTTAGCACACCATCTGACCTCTTGGCAGCTGTCCCTTCCTCTCTCCACAACCCCTTCCTTTCCAACCTTGTGCCTCAAACAGAACCCTGGACTTATGGGACTTTGCCTTCTGATCTTCCTTATTTACATAAATAGACAATGCAGCACATACTGTAATCACTTATAGAATTTAAATAGGTACTATATTTACAGTGGTATTTATTTATTTTTTCTCCTTCAACAAAGCCGGGCTTCTGAAATGCCACTGGCTTTCTATGATACTTTGTCAAGCCATCTTGATCATGTTTCTGGGCTCATTACATTATTTTCAAGGTGGAAGGTGTCTTTCTCTAGAACCCTCTGTAAACAGGTATTCATTTCCCCTCAGAGAACCACGCCCCATGGGCCTAGAGGATGCTGGAACTCACACCATATAGCTGAGTGTTTGGCTTAGTTACAATTGGGTAAAGCCTCTGACCCTGCTCCTAAGCTGTGATTTCCAATAGCTACAGGGATTTCCTCTACTTCTGACCTGACTGGACCCGTTGTGTAACTGGTACAGTATGGTAGCCTTAATGTGGAGAAAAATGAGCGACAGTTCTCTGGAGGCAGACAAGGGATTGATTTCGAACATAGGGATTGATTACATTTCAGGCAACAGGACTGTAATTTAAGGGGTAAGGCAGAGTCAATGAGGCCAATATAATGGTTTCCTCTACAAGCACTGATGCAATTAGGAACTCATTTTAATTGAAAAGGTGCAGGAACTCTTGGCCCTGTTCCTATGGCCTTCGTCACAATAGGAAATGGGAGGGAAAACCAAGTCAGGATTCGCTTTGGTTGGAATGGTAATGCATATTTCGTAATACCAAATCTAGGAACCATAAATCATTTTAGTAGAAAGTACTGTTATAATATGCCATTGGTCTGGCTTTGAATGAGAGTAATTGGCATTTTATTTATATGATTTATTGAAGGTTAGTATGGAGAATCTTTATCCCAAAAGCCACTCTTATCATTCAGTCCTTGGTCCTAAATCTTTGCCAGACTTGCCAAACAGAAATTCAGTTTATTATGGCTAAAGCCTTCTGGCTATTGAAGTCCCTTCTTACATGCTATCATACTTTAGTAAACATAAGTAGCACCTAGAATGCTACCTCTCTGATTCTGATTCACTGGGTCGAAGATGGGAGCCAGGAACTTACATTTTCCTTAAGCATCCTAAGTGAGTCTGGTATATGAATTGTATTTTGATGAATACTTCTCTACATCTAGAGATAACATTTAAGTAGGTAATTATTAAATGTCTCAGGCTTGTCTGAAATCAATTTTTCCTTAACAGCATGTTGGAATATTGGAACACAAATCAGCTAAGTTTCAAGAGAGGGTCATGGCAAGAAAAAAGTATGCAGCACAGGGCAGTAGTTCGAGAAAACATGCTCGGACTGGATGTCTAGGCAGGGAGCCCTGTCAGAAGCTAGCATAAGGGTACTGAGTGCATGTGGAAGGCAGCAGGGTGAAGACTAAAATTGGATTGGTCTCTGGGGAGCAATTGTCTGGGATTCACTCTTGGGGTCATGTAAGATTAAGTGTTTCTGGGGTGCCTGGGTGGTTCTGTCAGTTAAACGTCCACCTCTTGATTTTGGCTCAGGTCAAGATCTCAAGGTTTGTGAGATCGAGCCATGCATCCGGCTTCATGCTCACAGTGGGGAGGAGATTCCTTGGGATTCTCTGTCTCTCTCTGCCCCTCCAACCCCTCAAAATGAATAAATAAACTTTTTATTTATTTTTATTATTATTTTTTTTTATTAAAGAGTGTTTCCTTCTATTTTGTACCCTAGGTACCTCACTCACCTCACCCTAGTGCTGGCTTTGGTAGATAGCTTCTGCAATGGCTGCCAGTGGTCCCACCTTGTGGTATTCATGCCCTTGTGTAATCTGCTGCTCTTGTGTGTGGACTGAACCTAGTGACTTGTTTCTAATGTGTAGAATATAGCAAAGGTGATGGGATGTCACTTCCAAGAGTAGGTTATAAAAGACTGTGACTTCCATCTTCTACCCCCTCTCATGCTCTTTTGCTTTTTAACTCTGATGAAACAAGTTGCCATTTGTGACTTATTGTGGCTTATTGCCATTTCTGCCTTATTGAGAGACCTATGTGGCAGGGAACTGAGGGGAGCCTCTAGACCATAGCCAGTGGATCCTTCCCTGGTTGAATCTTGACATAAGACCACAACCTCAGCTGACACCTTGACTGTAATCTTTGGGATACCCTGAACCAGAAGCCCCAACTAAGTCTTGCCCAGATTCCTGACCACAGAAACTGAGAGGGTAAATCTTGTTGAAGTCACCGTGTTTTAGTATAATTTTTTTTATTCAGTAGTAACTAATACAGTGCATAAAGATCGTGGTGGTGGTGGAGTGATGGTTGCTGAACCTGAAGAGCAACATAAACAAGGAAAAGAGAGAAGGTACTGAGGACACACTGAACCCAGTATCATGTGTTTAAGCAGTTTGAACCAGGATAGTTCTTCCTACAGGGGTTGCTTCCTTTTCTTCTTCCTCACCTCCTCCAAGTCTTTGCTGCCCTAAAAAATAGCTGGACAGTTGCTTAATCAACGCTGACTGCTAAACGTTGAAATTTCTTCTATTGAATCTCCAAGATTATTGCCGTCACCACCTCCTTGTCTATCGTGAACTCCTTCCCTGAAATTTGCTATGGTTCCTAATAAGGAGGTCTGTACTTAACAGTGATAGATAATATCTTCATCCAGCAGCCATAGCCACTAGAATATAAAAAAAGTAAAATGTCTGACATTGCAAGGATGTGGAGCAACGTGAACTTTTATAATTGCTAGTGGGAATGCAAAATGGGATGATCACTTGGGAAAACACTCTGACAGTAGTGTATAGAGTTAAATCTAAATCTACCATACGACCCAGTAATCATACTTCTGGATATCTATCCAAGAGAAATAAAAACTTATGTGTACACGAAAGCTTATATTATTTTTTTTTTTGAGAGAGAGAGAGAGAAAGAAAGAGTGCAAGCAGGGGAGGGGCAGAGAGAGAGGGAGACAGAATCCGAAGCAGATTCCGGGCTCTGAGCTGTCAGCACAGAGCCCGATGTGGGACTCGAACCCACCAACCTATGAGATCATGACCTGAGCCGAAGTCAGATGCTTAAACTGAGCCACCCAGGTGCTCCTATATTAAAATATTTATAGCAGTTTTATTTGTAATAGTCCAAAGCTAGAAACAATCCAAATGTTCATCAACTAGTGAATAGATAAGCAGACTGTGGTGTTACAGATTATCCTCTGTTCCCCTTTGTCTGTCTTTCTCAGGATTCTCTCAATGAGCGCCTTTCATCTAGCACCATAATCGGTCATATTCCTCATAGGCCTTTGGGGTGGGGCTCAACTGGGAGGGCATTATTTTCTCAGAAGGGAGAGCCAGTAAGTGGGGCCTTCTGCACTGACTTAGATTTGTCCTTTTTTTATGGGCCTGGGACATTCACTTACCAATTAGCTCTTAGAAGCCTCTATTGGAAACAAGGTGCTTCTGAGATTTTTGACACCAGGGCTGCTGCTCAGAATCCTAAGTGGCCTCCTTAATATTCTGCATCACTAGCAAAGGCTTACACAGCAAATATTCATGCCCATCAAAAAAAAAAAAGTCTAAGATAAAAGTGCATGCATAACATAACACTTAGAGTTGTTGAATCACTATGTTGTACACCTGAAACTAATGTAACGTTGTGCGTCAACCATACTTCAATTTTAAAAAGTGCATGCAAGAAGTTCATCGGGATAAAAGGCCCATTTTGGAAGCAGTGGGAAAGCTAGTATAGGTCAAGTTAAATCTATCACGTACTTCAGTCCCTTAAAGAGGGCTACCCTATAGCTCACTATAGTTTCATTTATTTTTCTTCTTTTAAGCCTATCTAATGATTCTTAGAACTGGAAAGCTACATGGAATACATGAGTCAGGGCCAGGATTTGCAGAGGTCAAGCAACTTCTTTATTCTTTATGAATGGTTGCAGAGAGAACATCATCATCATCATCGAGATTATTTTTTTCTTTCTTCTAATGGTACAGCATCTTCCTTCCAGATCACTGTCAGCATATCCCTCGTCAAACAAGTCTATAATTCCATCTCAAGCAACTCCTTTTACAGGCATGACAAAGTCATTGGCTGATTTAAATGAGGGAGGGGGGTTGAACATTTAGCATAAAGATGAAGTAAAGGCATTTTTAAATTTTTTACTTTATGTGAGCACTGGTGTCTAACTTTCCAGACAGAAAAAAAAATCACTAGTGATGAAAATAACAATTCAATGTAACTCATATAACACTGTACCACTGTATGTTGTTTTGATTCATTGTTATCTCCTTTTTGTTTTTGTTTTGTTTTGCTTATTTGTCTGGTCTTGGGTGCTCGCTTAAAACCAGTGAGGCCACGGAAAGGTTAGACTTGAGACCCGTTCTTTGGGGGCTCTTTCTCGTTCTGCTGAGAGTGTTTCTTCAGCTGCCAGGAAAAGATGCGTGCACGAATTCTTTTGCCTGTGTCATGATCAACTCCAGCTCCGTAGATGAACCCAGCTGTGGCAAGTTGATAAGTCCAAGTTTCAAGATGACACAAAGGGATTGAGTCAGGCAAGACCCAGAAGATTTGGGGCCAAATTAAATGTTACTGCTCGATGGGAAAGAAGAGAGGAAGGAGGATATGGAAATACACAGCCCAGTTTCTGCTGAGATGATAGGCTCTGGAAACCCACCCCGCATGCTCACTGTTAACTCAGTACTGGTTTGTGTATTTTCCGAATCTGCAGTGGGTGGCTTCAGCAGTCACCCGGGGACCGGGCACCCGGCGCCCTGTGATGACTTTTCCCTCTCACGGTTCTTGGGATTTCTCTGGAAGGTTCTAATTCAAAGGCAGCTTTTATTTGGAAAGCTTCAGAAGTCATTTCACTCTACACATTATATGAGGAGTAAAAGGCTTGTTTACGTTTAGCTCCACTGCTCTTAAACCCTTGTTCTTGCTGGTAAAATTTATGTGAGTGGGAGGGAGATTATTCCTAGGTATGGGGTTTGTGTTAGAAGTTACTTTTTTTTTCCATTCTCATTCACCAAATAGGTACTGAGCACCCACTAGATGTCGGGGTACATGGGCAAAGCACCTGTTTCAGAGCTTGTGCAAAACCTCAGTTTCTGAGGTAGCCAAGCCCTGCACTTTTAGCCCTGCGTTGAACCACAGGTAGTGCTGACGGCCCTGTTCTTGTCATGGCTGAAGGCTTCTGGGAGATGGATCTTTGGGGAGCTACCTTAGCTGAGGCTCTCTTGGTTGAATCTCTAAGCACAGCAGCACAAGCCAAAGCTTCCTGTTGAGTAATGTGGCCTAAGGGGAGAGAAATGAGAGAAAGTTCAAAGTCAACAATCTTACAAAACAAATAAGCAAACAACCTTGCAAATGTTTATGAATCCATAAAATTTCCTCTACTCTGCACGGTAGAAACCATTGTGTTTAACACACCCAGGTTGTAGGATCTTTGAAGACAGGCAGTGTACTTCTCTTCTTTTGCATTGCTCATTCAGTTAAGTTAAAAAATACATGGTCATTGATCAACATGACAAATCAGTTGGGGAGGGACTTGGGCCATGAGTCATCTGAGCCTGACCTGTGTATCTTCATTTTCAAAATTTTCCTCAAGCCAGAAACTGATATATTGAATCTCTGTCAGTGTTTTTAGAGTGTAGGCTGCAGACCAGCCACGACACAATCATCAGGCTGAGGCCACATTTAATAACGCTTTTTTGAAAATTCAGATTTCTGGCTCTATGCCAAAGACTTTCCTAATCAGAAACTCAGAGAGTTAGGTCTGGAAATCTGCATTTTGATATCTCACGCAGGTAGATCTTATGCGCACTAAACACTGAATGTCTCTGCTCGGGTTTCCTTGGCCTCTATGCAATTTTACTCTACGAACAAAGCTAGTAGATGATGCTTCTGCAAGACTTCAGGCAATCCTGAGCAGGCTGCATTGAGCTTTGCCACTTACCGGTCACATGATCCTGGCCAAGTGATTTAACTTATTCACCTCTCAATTTTCCTTTCTGCAAAATGTGGGTTATAAAAGCACCTACCTTTTGGATGGAGGTGACTGAGTTTCAAGTAAGACAACATTTGCAAAGTGCTCAGAACTGTCCCTGGCAGATAGGAAGGCCTGATAACAGATACCTATTGTTAATGTTCTTGTTATTCAACCATTTGCAAAAACCGTGTCTTTTATGCAAACGCAGGAACAACAATATAAGGTTGATGTGCTAATGTTAAGTGAGCTGCTTAGAAAAAGAAAGCTCTTCCAGTGACAGAGGCCAGCTGGAGACCCAAGTCATTTGCTAGAAGAAAAGAGACTCAACGACAGTCACATCTTTCACAAGGTTGTTGCTTAAAGTCTGTGAAGATCTTTTGCAACCATCATTTCATTTGTGCTTCATAAAATCCCATGAGGTTGCTAGAAGAAGAGAGATGTCAGAGCATGGGCGTGAAAATGCATGATCTGTGCAGGCGACGGCCCTGATATTCACTCTAAGACTTGAGCAAGTTGTATAATGTGTCTGAGCTGCAGTTCCCCACTGCTGTGAACTGGGGAGAAAATGTATAATATATAATATTACATATTATATGTGTAGAGCTCCTAGCACAAGGTCTCTAGCGTGGGAAATGCTCACGAAATGTAACTGTTATTGTTGTGAGTAAACCAAGCCTCTGAATTCACACATCCAGCAAGCGGCTGACCTGTGGTTTGAGCCTAGACCATCTGCCTAAGCCCATTGCCATCTCTACTAGATCAAGTGCCTGTAAATCTCAGACAGTTGTTGACATTTTATGGCAATCCATACTCTGATTTCTTGAAGCCCTCTTAATTTACCCATAAAGCCTTGCTTAGGATTGTCAGGGATAATCATTTTTAAACATGGCCTGCCAGCCATGTTATAAAATAGCACACTGGCAGAGGAGGCCATTCTACTTGAATTATTTATCTGGAAACTTGACTTCCGGCTGCAGCACGCGAGTCCCTCCCTAAGGTGCCTGGTTTGGGTCAGGTAGTTAAAACTCACCAAGCAGCTGCTGGTGCCGAAGGCTGTGAATATAGCGGTTCTGCAGGGCCTCCCACTGGGGCCTGGAATTGTAAATCCTCATGATGCTGTAAAAATAGCGCTGCTGCCCTTGGGTTAGGTCCTGTCGGAGCAGAGCAGGTGATTTTGATGAGTTGGTGGAATTCTCTAGGACTACGAGTGTGACGTATTCAAAGCTGACTTCTTTTGGAAATAAGATATATATATGTATACATATGTATGTATAACAATTTTATGTGTGTGTGTGTGTATATATACAAATTGTGTGTATATATATGTATACACACACACGTATATATATATATATATATATACATATATATATATATACACACACACACACACACACATACATGTAACAATTGGAAAACAACAATTGGGTAGTTTCTTCCCCTAGTTTATTTAAACAACTTCCACTGGCCTGTGTGATAGTAAAAATGGATAAGCAAACATTCTAGGTTAAGTAAGTAGGTCAAGGTATTGGGCTGAGAGAGATCTAAGGATTTCTAACATCTTATAATTTTATTTATCTATTATGATCCTTCTTGGAGAAGGTAGGCCATGAGAATCTACACAGGGCCTGACATAGACCCGGCTTCTGAATGGGGTCAAGAGAACTTCCCACCAAGAGTTGTCAGTAAGCAGGGGGAGATAGCTGGATGAGTGGATGGGTAATGTGATAAAGGTTCAGCATTATTTAGTTAAAAGGTGCTATGAACACAGAGGAGGAAAATAAACTCTGTGCAAGGCTTTCTAAATGAGTTGACCAAAACATCGGAGTCTTAGGGTGAGGAGAAATTCCCCCAAAGAACCAGAATACCGGTTCTCAAAGGGCATTGGCATCACCTGGGAACTTGCTAGAAATGCAAATTCTCAGGCTCCACCCTAGATCTACAGAAGCCTAAACTCTGGGGAGTGGGACCCAGAACTCTGGGTTTTAACAAGCCCTCTGGGTGATTCTGACACAAGCACACTAAAATTTGAGAACCACTGTGCTGGAAGAAAAAGAAAGGCTAATTAGTGGGAGAAAGTGGTACAGATTTCCAATGGGGCACAAAATATCTGGATATATTGGGAAGCAGACTTTTTTTTTTTCTTCAAGCAAAATATAGAGTCTGAGCTGGGAAAGGCTTAGAGGTAGGCAGGGGAAGGTCATAAAAGCCTTATAGATGTAATGTTCCGACTCAAATCTTAAAAGTAATACTTAAAAAAAGTTTAAAGATTATCTTTTATATGAGGAGCCATTGAAGGTCTTTATTTAAGTCCGTGATTCTCAAAGGGAGTGATTTTGACCATTGAGGACATTTGACAATGTGTAAAGACATTTTTGGTTGTCATAAATGGTGAAAGGGAGGATGTATGGTACTGGCAGTCAGTAGGTAGGAGCCAGGAGTGCTGCTGAACATCCCACAGTGCACGAGACAGCCTCCCGGTCCCTCGTAACAAAGAATTATCCAACCCCAAATGTCATCCTTTCATGTGACCAGATTTTGCAGCTGGCCCTGCTGTGGAGGATGAGCTTCTGGGAAGACAGACCATTGGTAGGGAGAGCATTTAGAAGGATGACCTCTAGGGCAAGCAAGGAGCAAGAAGGGCTGGGACTACAGTTTCTGTTATATACCTCATCTATCATCAATGCTTATCGTATGTAGATGGGGAGACTGAGATAGTGGCATCAGCATTCTAGAAAAATCAAAGAACAAGAAGTTCACCGTAGGCTAAAAAATTCAAAACAATGACAGAATTTTCAAAGCAAGTTGTTAACCATTGTAATGAAAACTAAATTTAAGTGAATCAAATGTAAAAGTAAAGTGACTTTCATCTGTTAGAAATTTGGTGTGGAGGGGTGCCTGGGTAGCTCAGTGGGTTAAGAGTCTGACTCTTGATTTCAGCTGAGGTCACGATGTCACCCTTCATGAGTTCGAGCCCTGCACTGAGCTCTGTGCCAACAGTGCTGAATTCTCTCTCTCCCTCTCTCTGCCCCTCCCCTGCTCGCTCACTCTCTCTCTCTCTCTCTCTCTCTCTCTCCCTCCCTCCCTCCCTCACTCAAAAATAAGTAAATAAACTTAAAAAAAATGGTATGGAGTTGAAGCCTGTGTGTCAAATTTATTTTCTGGTGTCTAGAGACCTTAAGCTTGATATTGAAAATGTGTCCAGAGTGAAGGTAGCAAAGCCAAGTATTTCTCAATTTGAGACATCATTTCAACTTTACAGTTTGTGAATTAGATGTTTTAAAAGATAATATCTTTGAAGAAGATAATCGATTCTTAATTAAGCTTTTTCAAATGACAGACAACAATATAATATGAAAATAGCAAGCCAGTTTCAAAAGCAAAGCTCCAAAGGGCAATGGGAATAATCATTATAGAAGATAAAATCTTAGCAGTTATTGTTTTATTTCATGGTGGGGGGTGGGGGGGAATGCTATGTCCTTTCCTTAGCAGGGATCTGAGCTTCCTAAATAACAGTCTTAATATTCTTACCCTATTGCTTATCCTTCCTTCAGGCGATGGAAGAGAACTTAACTTTTGCAAAAAGTATTTATGAGAATGGCTTTAAATAACTTTGACTGAAAGGCACTAACATCGTTCTCTAGCAGGGAGCCATAACATGGTTGCTTCCCGCCACCGATTAGTGCTTTCGCAATGAAGACAAGACTGTCCACAGAGCTCCTAAAATGGGCTGGGTATAGGATCGGATCATCCAAGGGCTCATTTATTCACCACACAGGCCGTCAACGTGCACTGAGGGCCTTTGTCAGGCACGATGTTACCAAATACTGGGTAAACAAAGACATGAGAAAAAGTTCTCCAGCTTTGAAGGAGAGACCTACAAATTTTCTCCATTAGCGAATGATATGCTATACCTTCAGTAAAGAAGTCTCCAAGGCAGAGGAAGGGACGCGAATACAAGGAATCCGTGGAACATTCCCAAGTTTTTGCTGTCTTTTCCATTTTTCTCCCATTCTTTATCCTGTGCCTCCAGGGAACAACAAAGCATAGCATGAAATTGCATTTTGTTCAGCCTATTTTGGGACCTAAGTAAATAAGTAAGCAAGTAAGTAAATAAAGAAACAAATAAATAGATGTTATTTATGTCAAGGGATAAGAAGTTTTCTCACGTGTTTCCAAGTAATTGGATCTCACCAGACTGCTCAGTTCTGTACTTTTCCCTATTCCCACCTGCTATTTATGGAAGGACTTTTCTTTCTGCTTCATCTTGTGTGTGCAACATGTAGACTGGGGAACCACTCCCTGTCACAAGTTATTTCTTATAGTTATAAATAATAGTTATTACTTTATCTGACTTTAAAAGCAGTATATGTCATTTTTGAAAATTTATCCATGATCTAACTGTCCATAACTATTGGTGGCATTTGATTGATTTCCTATTATTCTTTCTTTTCTGTGTACATTTTGTATGGTTTTAGAAAAGGGAGATGATACTCTATATGTTGTGCACTTTCCCAGCTCATTGAATATCCCTTAAAAAAGCCTATAATTTTTAGTGGCAGTATAGTATTCCTTTACATTTTTCTCCGTTTCTTGCACATTTTGCAGTTTTCCGGCACTGCACTGTCCAAGAAACTATTAAACTTAGCTGTATTTCTTGCCAATTGCCTGACAAAATGAAGGAGCCGCAAAAAAAAAAAATGAGTAAGTCTTTTTTTTTCCTTTCCATATTGTTTAAGGTTTGGAATCTGAGATGTGTACAATAATAAAAAAAATTAATAATCAAGGAGTAATAGACATATTGGGGGCGCCTGGGTGGCGCAGTCGGTTAAGCGTCCGACTTCAGCCAGGTCACGATCTCGTGGTCCGTGGGTTCGAGCCCCGCGTCAGGCTCTGGGCTGATGGCTCAGAGCCTGGAGCCTGTTTCCGATTCTGTGTCTCCCTCTCTCTCTGCCCCTCCCCCGTTCATGCTCTGTCTCTCTCTGTCCCAAAAATAAATAAACGTTGAAAAAAAAATTAAAAAAAATGTTTAAAAAAAAAAAGGAGTAATAGACATATTGGAATAGGGTCGCCAAGGCATGGAGTGAGAACTCTAAGTGTTGTCTCCTCTGCTCATACCTTTGCCCTTGCCAACACCTACCCCCATCGGGTTGTTTGATTCACTGAGATCATGGTTATAGAAAGCTCTGCTTCATGCCAGTTCCTTCTCTCTCTCCTCTCCTTTATTATATGCTCATGCACATGCATACATAAAAGCACCCACATGTACACACGCTGAAGAAGTATTTCAACATGTGATAAATCTCTGCTTCTGAATTCATGAAGCTAAGGCTCCGATCTTCCTGAAGAGAAATTTATTAGGAAAACATCAGCCAACATCTCTGTGTGTCTTGTTTCCACGATATAAACTTATAAATTAAACTATAAATATTGTACTTAATACTGCCTTCCCTCAATGTGCACTTCAGAAACCACACTAACCAAGATAACTCTTTTAATATTCTCTGTGATAAAAGTTGACACTTTATCCTGTACTTAGATCTTCTCAGTATCCCTCCTCCCATTTTCCAGATCTGCAGAGCAGAGCATAAATATTCTTCAAAGCTAGAAAGATTTCTTCTTTCCTCAACTAGCATAAGGAAATGACTGACGATCTTTCTTGTGGCAACAATTCATGGGTGTTTTCTTGGGCTATTGCTAAGGAAATCCATCTTACCTAGTCAATTGGACTATACCTGATGAAGTTTGATTAGAATGCTTGGAAAATTCAAGGAGGGAAAATCTACCAAATAACTTCTGTCTGAAACAAAAAGATTGCTTCAAAGACTTACCCTGTATTATAAACTTCCCTCTTTTAAAAGCTGCTACTCCTATTCAGTGTAGTCTGCTTGCAAGGTCTCTTTCTTCATGGGATGGTGGCGGTCGAAATTCAGTCTGTTGATAAGTTGATATCTAGGCAACGTCATGTGATGAAACAAGGAGCTGGGGTGGGGGGGGGGTGGATGGATTTGGCTGCATGCCTTTCCCTGCTTCTGGGCAACATTCGACTGCACAGTTTATCTTTTTCCTTTGAAATTTTGTGTCTAATCAAGTGTCAACTTCTAAATCTACTACATCTGCATTATATGCAAACATGAGAAAAGAAAGTACATGGAGACAGAGAGGCTGAATATTAAAGGTCAAGAGATCCACCAGGGCAATGGGCCATTATATATTTCCCAGATTTGGAGTCAGTCCCCTCACCCACATTGTTCAGAATGAGGAAGAAACAGTTCCTAGATATAGACCTATGGGCGTGAATTTTACTGTGGTAACCTATGGAATTGTTCAAGACAGTACTCCTTTCTTAATTTTTGGAGGAGTAAGATATTCTCATTTTGGATCTTGGTTAGAGGCTGTGTATGATGATAATGAACCTGTGGCACAAGGATCTTGCCCACACTGATGTCATCAGCATAAGCCTCGCATTTTAACCTGACTCATGACAGCAATCTTACCCCTCCCTCTGGAGTAGCATTATTACTACAGACTTCCTTTTTTCCTTTTGAATCCTCCGTCTGAATGCCAGATTATCTGTAAAAATGAATAATTCCTAGGGAAAATGGAAGAAGAAATACCAAAAGAAAACCACAAATTCAAAATTCTTAAGTATCTAACGGGAGTATCTCATCAAGATGAGAGTGATGAATTGTGTAGCTTACAGAAGAAAGAAAGAACTCACCAGACACAGAAAGTCTGCATTTTCTTCAATAATTTAAGTTATTGAAGACTGGGGAATAAACATGGCAGACACAGGAGTCTATAAAAGCCTGTGGATACCACAAACCTCTCATTGGATCTGAGAGTTTGGTGATTCTCTACTGAGAGATAAAGAACAATTGAATGCAGAGTTGACATCGTCAATTGAATCTTCCTTGAATGTTTTCCCAGCATATGATGAAATGCCTTCCAGGGTATACCACATCTGCTGACTGTTACACACACGGGCTGATTCATAGCAGTGTGCATCAGTCCCTGCACCACCAGGAAAACAGAAACAGATCTAGGTGTTTGACAAAGAGCTTAATGTAAGGAATCTGTTTCAAAAGTACTGGAGGGGCGCCTGGGTGGCTCAGTTGGTTAAGCGTCTGACTTTGGCTCAGGTCATGATCAGGTTCGTGGGTTTGAGCCCCGTGCCCGGCTCTGTGCTGACAGCTCAGAACCTGGGGCCTGCTTCGGATTCTGTGTCTCTCTCTCTCTCTCTGCCCCTCCCCTATTCACACTCTGTCTCTCTCAAAAATAAATTAACATTAAAAAAAAAAAAAGTATTGGAGTGGGTTAGAGGAGCAAAATAAGAAAGGCCTGCTCATGCAATGATAGGCAATTCCACTCAACGACTAACACACCTAGAGCTGGAGGACAAAAGGGAAAATGATTTTCCCCAGAGTCCATAAACACTGTGCCATCCAGGCTGTTTCCGTTGGAACACGGCCTGAGTAGCACCTCAGTACCTGGCACTCAACCAGTGCCCTTGCTTCCCTGCTCTGTCCCAAATGCTGATGTTACAGTGGCTGTCACCCCCACCACTGCCCCTGCTGCTACTGTCCCTGACATGGTTGCTGATGCTTCCACTGCCACAGACGTAAGCAGAAACCATGAAAGCAGTTTCTCCTTTCCTCTCACCTTCCATTTTCTGTCCCCCATTGGATGCCAGCTGGTAAGGGACTCTGCAAAATGCATTTTGCAGTCTTCCCACTGCCGTGATAAAGAGAAGGGTATAGAACGGTAAGTGCAAAGCTGGGAGATGTTGACACTAGCCAACACGTGGGGATACCATCAGCGAAAATCTAAGAGGTACCTCTTGTTTCTGTGATGTCAGGTGGGAGGCTCAAGAACTTAGATGTACAGTCAAATGTTTGCCTGTTACCACTAAGGTTTGTAATTTTTAAAGAAAAAAAATACCTAGCTCTGTACATAGTGTCAAGGAATGAAACAGGAGGTTTGGGTCAGTAATTTAACATTTAAGAATGATGAAACCATGCATATCATCAGTTTTGATCAAAGAAATTATTTTTCCAAAGACTAGACTTTTCAAAAAGAATTAAAGTTGACTACAAAAAAAAAAAAAGAATAAAAACACCTAAAATCTAATTACTATAAGGAATACAGTGTTGACTATTGGTAGAAAATATGCATGCTCTCTCAGAGCTGAAATAGTGGTAAAACAATGGAATAAGACAGTGGTATACCTATATAACTGTCCTTAGAACATGTGTTTTTATGGAATAATAGAATAATAAAGTGTTTTGATAGAATAGTAGGGTAAATATGATCTCATGGTCATTACCAAGTGAGGAAGGAAGAGGGACCCATGATTAGAATCCAAGATGAGGTTAATTCAAAGAATCTTAATCAAACAATCCAATCCTAATCCTAATTCAAAGAATCGAATCTTCTAGAACAAGAGGCAAAGCTTAACTCTATTTCATTGAGATAGGTATTTCCCTGGAAAAGCATGAACCCAAGGGGAAATTATCTGCTCATTTCTTTCTGCTTTTGCTCCTTTCCATCATTTCCAGGATCCTCTTAGCTGCAGAGCTCTCCAGGGAAATAGTTATGCTAGGCACAGATATCCTCCTTGTGCTACCCCAAGCCCTCAGAGGGCCTCAGTGCACCATCATGAAATGAAGGGACTGTCCCTGTCCCCATTCAGAGCTGCTGTATATCACCTGGACTTTTGAATGTCTCTATACAAGAGTCTTACACAGACTTTGTTAGACTCTCTTTCTCGTAGGACTACATAGCCCGTTGGGTGTAATCTTGCTTGGTGGGTGTTGGAATGGGTGTCAATTATTCCTCTACTATCTTGTTTTTCTTCCCTCTGATCTCTTCGCAGAAAATTCCCACTTCCCCAAAACTCCAAACCAAAGCTCTCACACATACAAACACCTTAGGGGGCACTGGTCTCAAA
The DNA here is from genome assembly GCF_016509475.1 of Prionailurus bengalensis. Classification (NCBI taxonomy): domain Eukaryota; kingdom Metazoa; phylum Chordata; class Mammalia; order Carnivora; family Felidae; genus Prionailurus; species Prionailurus bengalensis. The sequence continues at coordinate 27,962,879 of NC_057343.1, forward strand.
AACTAGAAACCTTAAAAGTCCCAGTTTGGTCTATAAAAGCCACTTTCAATGAGTAATAACTACTTTGAACACTTAAATGCAGTGATTATCAGGAAATGAAAAGCTGGATATGGTCATATATGTGCTAAGGACTTTGGGAAAACAGATTCAAAAAGTACTGAAAAAATCTAAAATAGAATATAACTCAAAAACAAAATGGTCTGTGGATTTAATTTTGACTCTATAATCCCAAATAAATGCTATGGAACGAAGAGGTATGATGTCAAAAGAAACTAGAACAGGTGTCCTGGGAACTTGTAGATAATTCTAGATTCCAGACCTTGATTTTTTTTTTAATTGTAAGAATTTGCAAGAAACTCTTTTTCATTAGGGACTAGCAATGGTCCTCTAAAAATAGACCTTATGACATAGTTATTAAGCAGGAGAACCAGGATTCAAACCCATGGTTACCTGCGGTCTATGGTTTCTCCCCTTGGCCTTTGGAAATAAAAGGGAATTTGAGCAATACACTCATTGCTCTAATAGGAAACTCTGTCTCCTTGGGTGTGTTCTGTTCCCATCTGCAATATTGCTTTGTTGAATAAGGGGAGGCTTCAGATTCACAAAGTCTTATGGTCATAATTCTGGAGCAGGTTATTAGTCTTAGGATACCAAGTCATCCATCTTCTAATCTAGTCTCCTGGGAAGGTTTCACACAAGCAGGCCATTCCCATCAGTTCTCAAACCTGCCTAGGGGTTTCTGCATTCACAGCACTTAGGGGTTTAAAGCTTAGGTCCTTGTCCATGAAAACACTTCCCAGATGTATTCTAATTTTCTAAAAAGTGGACTGAATAAAAATACCATCTACTGCTCGGCAACAGATTGGCAAAACAACTTTATAAACATTTAAAAGATCAGTACTGACAGCTATGTTTTCAAGCAATGTCATTTCCTTTTGTTGTTGTTCTTGTTAACAGGGAGACGGTTCTGGGACTCTTAGATGTTGTAGACCTGGTATTTCTGCTGTTGACAAGGTGCCTTGTGCAACCCTCATGGACAGATAAGTACAATTTGAAACTTGTTAAAATTTTATACTCAAGTGTGCTAATTAATGAGTTCATGACAATCTGGATGGGTTTTTGGTGGCACGCTCTGATCTGTTCCACAGTTTCACCAGCTTATTAAGTTCTCAGATGACGAAGATCTAGTTTCCAGATGATAGAGATCTAGGTGGGATGGAAAACATGGCAGATGGCAGATGACGAAAAGATCTCGACAAGTTAAAGTGATGGACTGCATCTAATAGGACAAAATGCAGTAGTAATAAAAACAATATTCTGCATCAGAGTTTCATTTCTAATTGGACAAATACAGAAAGAAAATGTGATGCTTAGTAGCAGTTCAGGCACAGGGAAAGGCAATGCATCATGAGTTAATGAGGCCGCCGGAGGGATTCATGAGTGTGTATCCACAGAAGTATAGTATCTAAAACAAGGCAGAGACTGGGACTGCCCTGGTGTGCTTTTTGTGCTTCAGTGTGTGCAGACAAGGGACATAGGCAAACTGGGCCATGTGGCTAAACTAGAGGTGCTTCGTCATAGGATAAGCTGACACATGCATTAAGAGCTATCGAATCTGGAAAAGGCCTATGGCAGAAGGGGGCGGGGTGGGCAATAATGCGTCACAAAGTATTTGAAGAGATCACGCGTTTGAGATTAGACTTACTTTGTATATCCCCCAAAAAGAAAAAAATTAGGATCCATAACTAGAAGCCTGCCAGGATATAAATTTCTGGTGTAAGAAACCACCTCAAGAGAGAATGAGCTCCCCATCCCAGATGTCTTAAAAATAAACTCCCTTGATGAAAACACTGTAAAGGGTATTTACACATTATACTGGGTCGCCGACACTATAATTCTGTAATTCCAAAGGCCTATATATGAGTCAGAACATCCCAGCTCCCCCATTGCCTGCTTGGCCCTTCCTGATACAGTCCATCCTTCTTTCCATAAGCTTCAACGTTCTGTGCTTTGAGTGAAGCCACAAATTTGGCCAGTTCTTATGTAACTGTGGCTCACTGTGTGCCATTCCAGGCACCTTTGTAACATTAACCCATGTAAGCCTCATAACGTACTGTGAGGCATTCACGATGACTAGCTCCATTTGGCTTCTGAGGAAATGGAGCGGAAGAGAGCCAGGAAGTGGCAGGACTGGCACCTGAGCTCAGGCATGTATCTATCTCTCCTTCTTAGAGACCTGGGCTACCCACAGCGAATCTCCTCTGGGCAGAAGCGCCCTGAGAGGTAATCTTTGGCTTGGAATTGACACACTCTAGTTCTGAGACGTTCCAAGTCCAAAGTCAATGGGGCAGGAAGGGATACTCTTCTCTAGGAGGTCATGGGAAGGAGCGAATGTTTACTTAAAGGTAATTTGATCTTCCATGAAAGGACTGGATTTAGGCCAACTCCTAGCCGGGGGGCAGGGCTGACTTTCCCAGAAGCTAAAGGATATTTATCCAATGTCAGCTGTGGAAGGCTGTTATCCAGAAAGAAAGAGTAAATGGCTTTTAAATGGGTAAGAAACAGTGTCAACAGTGTCTGCCTTGATCTGAAAGGAATTTTTGTAGTTCTATCCACATCTTAAACTATTAGGCAAAAGATGTAGTGTGTCTAAGTAGATAATTATCTTTTTCTGTTTCATACCTCCAGGGACAGGGACAAAGATGAGGAAAGGAACTACCATTTATTATATGTCTAATAAATGCCACAAACTGTGCTAGGAACGTAATAATAATAATAACATATGATTATTATAATTTTATAGTTGTATGGATAATAATAAAGATAATTGTTACTATTACTATTTTATAGTTGTATGGAGGAAACAATTGAGGTTTTGGGAAGTTACTTGACAATTTATATTATCATACAAGGGGGACCCAAGATTTACACCTAGGTTTGCCTGGCACTAGGGCTTTATTCTTTCTATTGTACTATGTTGCCTTTACCACATTTTGTTCTATTTATTTAAGAGCTATTTCTAGAACATTCTACACGGAGTCTCCTAGAAGAAAATCATCCTCAAACAGGATAGTTCTTTATATGTATGAAATCAGTCATTGTCTAAGTCATTGCCTCTCCAGGTTAAAAAAGGTTTCTTTAACAATTCCTTTTATTATATGTGTAAGCTTCTGGTAGTTCCATTTTTCAGAAGGTCCCCAGGTAGTCCAATGTGGAAGAAGAACTCTTAACCAAAACAATCAGGACTAATAGCTGGCTCATTACTCTTGTCATAAGCCTATGTAATATTTAATTAAAGCATGCCATTCCAATAACAAGAGCAATAACATAAACAGGTTTGGGAACGTACCCACATCGGTAAGTACACAGTACAAATGGGAGTGCCATTAGAAAATCAGGGGATGCTACAAAAATATGATCAGAGATCTTCCACAAAAATGTGTTTCTTGGAATCTCTGTTAATGACTGTGGAAAATTCCTTGCAGCCCAGATCGCAGGTGTAGTAGACTGAAATCCTTTTTGTGGAGAATTCCCCATCAGGCTTGTTACCGTTTCCCTTCTTTCCCACTTTTGCTGGGTCTTCTGCCTTTGTATCTTTTGTTTTGGTCCTTTAACCCTTTATCAGTTATGCGATATGCAGTATGAACCCCAGAGAAGCTGCATGCAACACAGCCTTCCCCCCGCCACCCCGCAGGTAATAAGAGAGGGCTTTCCATCCTGTCTTCTCTTTCTTGTGTTACCGCCTTCAAATCTAGTGATCCAGTTCTAAACACCTCACCTGGTGAAGCCAATGTCTCATCTTATAGCTGTTGCTCCTCCTTCTTTCCAGCACCCCTCCTCAATCGTGGACACAGCTCTCAAAACTCTAGCCCGCCTCTCCTGGTGTAGGAGATTGGACTTTGTGGCCATCATCTGCAGCCCTTTCGAAACCCCACAGCTAATATTGTCATCTGCGGTGTGGCGGCTTGTTCACGGTTGTGAGCTGCGCTCCCTGATTATTTTGAGCTCAAATTAGGGACAGTAAAACCCTGAGGTTAAAATCTCAGATGCTTTTAGCAGAAAAACCTGAGTTTTGCAGGATGATTCTATAATATTCTGCCTGTGTAACTTTGGACAGGTTTCTCAACCTCTCAAAACTTTGGCTTCCTCATCTGGAGGAAGGCTATTTGAGGAGTTCCTGTATACTTAAGGGTTGCTCTGAGCATGAAATGAGCCAATAATGCTTGAGATGCAGCAAGCGCTTGATCCATGGGAAACTTGCGTGTTGCCTCTGTGTCATGCGTGAGTCTAAGAAGTTTACATATATTATCTTGTTTAATCCTCACATAAACCCCACAAGCTAAGTACTATTAAGTCCTATTTGATAGACGAGAAATCTGAGGCACAAAGAGTCTTAACAGCTCAGTCGTTTATACAAGCTATTAAGTGGAAGTGCCAGGATCTAAACTCAGGGGGGCTGGTTCCAGACTGTGCCCGGCTGACCACTATGCCATGCTGCCTCTGCACTGGTGGCTCTTACTGTCTACATTACTGCTTATACCTGCATCACCTCGACAGAGGGAGGAATGGGAAAAGACTGACCCTTCCTTTTTTGCATGAGGTCATCCTTCCTGCTTTCTTTTACCACCAACGTACGCTCCCCTTTTATGCTTCCTGTACAGAAAATCCATTTGTAGCCTCTTCCCTCTGCCTTGCCACTTGGGCCCAGCACCCTTCTTCATCTTCACCACACTAGGACACCTGATAAGGCAGAAATTCACAAGTTTCTAGGTCATAGCTAGTTAGAGCCAGTCTCCATGTGCTTTCCTTAAAAAAATATATATATATTATAATATGTTATATTATAATATATATTATATATATTATATATAAATAAATATATATAATATATAAATATATTTAAATATATAATATATAAATACATTTATATACTTATATATAATATATAATATATATTATAATACATATTATATATTATATATTATAATGTATATTATATTATATATACTATTATATATATTATAATGTATATTATATTATATATACTATTATATAAATTATAATGTATATTATATTATATATACTATTATATATACTATTATATATACTATTATATATATTATATATTATATATTATATATATTATATATTGTATATTGTATATTATATATTATATGTTATATGTTATATATTTTATATATATATGTATATATATATATATATATATTTAAATTCAAGTTAGTTAACAGTGTAGTACTGGTTTCAGGAGCAGAGCCCAGTGATTCATCACTCACATATAACACCCAGTGCTCCTCCCAGCAGTGTCCTCCTTAATGCCCGTCACCCATTTAGCCCATCTTGTCACCCAACACCCCTTCAGCAAGCCTCAGTTTGTTCTCTATATTTAAGAGACTCTTATGGTTGCCTCCCTCTCTGTCTTTATCTTATTTTTCCTTCCCTTCCCCTGTGTTCATCTGTTGTGTTTCTTAAATTCCACATGAATGAAATCATATGATATCTGTCTTTCTCTGACTGACTTATTTCACTTAGCATAAAACCCTCCAGTTCCATCCACGTTGCTGCAAATGGCCAGATTTCATTCTTTCTCATTGCCAAGTAGTATTCCATTGTATATATAAACCACATCTTTATCCATTCATCAGTTGATGGCCATTTAGGCTCTTTCCATCATTTGGCTCTTGTTGAAAGGGTTGCTATAAACATTGGGGTACATGTGCCCCTATGCATCAGCACTCCTGTATCCCTTGGGTAAATTCCTAGTAGTGCTATTGCTGGGTCATAGGATAGCTCTATTTTTAATTTTTTGAGGAACCTCCACACTGTTTTCCAGAGTGGCTGCTCCAGTTTGCATTCCCACCTGCAGTGCAAAAGTGTTCCCCTTTCTCTGCATCCCCACCAACATCTGTTGTTTCCTGAGTTGTTAATTTTAGCTATTCTGACAGGTGTGAGGTGGTATCTCATTGTGATTTTGATTTGTATTTCCCTGATTGATGAGTGGTGCTTTAAACCTCCCCTATAACTCTAACTGGGCTCTTATGGACTACCTTGGTTTGTCAATGGCCTTTCAAAACATTTCTCTTGAACCAGACACCTTGTAAGTGACCAGAGCCAACCCTGATGAGCCTACTTACTTCCTATGATCTAGATGTTGTACTCCTCTTTAAACTTCCCTAGAGAGTGTTGATACCCTTAGAAGCCACATCTGGGTTAGCATGTGGCATCATATTAAATTTATAATCAACTATCAAAGATAACTTTCCAAGGATGGCCATCCTCTTCCTATAATAATAAAATGAGAGTTTTTTATTTTTAACCCTAATAAATCTTAGTAATTTTACACTTGCATTCAATCCTGTCAAAGTAATTTTGACTTTGCATTAGGTTGTCTTTTATAGTAGTTACTGCCAAATGTTTGCATAATCTGAAAATCATGTGTCCGTGATGTTGGTTCTTAGCAAAATCTAGACTTTAATAGCAAACACCTAATTTATGAGCATTTACAAAATAAGACAATGGTCACTCAGAGCCAGTGAGTGATCACCAGGACCAGGTCATGTTGTGCTAACCTCATTTCCTTTTGGTCAGGGTCATTACTTAATTAGAGCAAAGCCATACACAAATTGTGTTGTGACTTCCACAAAGTCCTTGACAAAATCTCGGATTATGTTGCTATGAATGAGAAAGTGAGCTGTGATCTTTAGGTTGGTACATGCTAGGGGAATTCATAGTTCAATGAACTACTGAGTCCAAGAATCCAAAAAATACTTATGAATGACTTTAGGTCAGCCCAGATGATTTCTCTATAGTAGCATGTAACAACTTAGTGCTGGGCCTTGTTTTACTCAACTTAGGTATGGAAAATGTGCACCGTACTATGCATGTATGATGTGTAGTCCATTCTTATTCCCATTTGAAAATTAGGATACTTCTAAAATTTCTCCTACATTTTCTGTTGTCCAAGCTTGCCTGTAGTGTTTCTGAAGTTGATCAAAAGTGTCTTTAGTGCCTGGAACACCAGACAGCTGGGTCTGGCGTTGTGAGCACATACAAAGTGCATGTTCTGAATTGTAATTCCCTCTTTATATCATTGGCTCAGTCCTGCCGGTCAGGTTTTAATTTTCTTTTTCTTATTGGGCAAGACAGAAGCAAAATTGGAGTGGAGTAATTTTGCTGTCATCTGTTGAATTGTACTCAACATTCCCTAACCCTCTGTGTGCTCATCTTGTTCTTATTCTTGCCTCTTATTGCTTCTTTTTTTAAAAAAAAATTGTTTTAGAGAGTACGCAAGCAGGGGAGAGGAGCAAAAGGAGAGGGAGGGAAGTAGGTGGGGGAGAGAGAGAGAGAGAGAGAGAGAGAGAGAGAGAGAGAGAAAGAAAGAATGAATCCCAAGCAGGCTCCACTCTCAATGCAGAGCCTTATGTGGGGCTCGATCCCACAACCCTAGCATCATGACCTGAACCAAAATCAAGAGTAGGACACTCAACCAACTGAGCCACACCGGTGCCCTGCCTCTTATTGTTTAAAAATCACTTTCTGTTGTTCTGACACTTTTTTCAAGTTTTAGCTCATCCTAGAATTTTGCCTGTCTGGCACCATTTTTACAGGTCTGGGATATTTATTTAACAAATTTATAAAGCAAACATCTAATGGAGCAAGAAAGACGATAAGCTTCATAAACAGGTGAATTATGTCATGGGTTATAAGATGAGCATAGTGGAAAATGCAAAGGAAAGCAGAGATGCGGAATTCTGGGTTGGGGGATGAGTTGCAATTTTAAACAAATTGGCCAAGGTCGCTCAGTGAACCGACATCCTTTAAGCAAAGACTTGAAGGAGGTGAGCAGTCAGTTAACCTTTGTGATGGAAATTAATTAAATGGTTCTTTCTCCCTTGCTTACACAAAGGCTCGTATGTTCTGAATCAGTTGTAGAAAAGGAGCATTACGTTTATTACCCCTCCAATTTTCCATGAACGCTTCTCCCCACCTCTCTCACCTTCTTTCAGTCAGGGACTAAGATCGACAGACTAATGCTACGTCCAATTCTTCATTTCAGCTGTCAACGAATGCTTTCTTGACATGTAGTAAACACTTAGCAAATATTTATTAAGTGAATGAATAAAGAGTAAAAGCCACTCGCTAATTATAAAAGGTGGCAACTAAGAGCTAATTTTGAAGCCTCTAGGAATATATTCCCTTGAATGGGATCCTCTGAAGATGCAAGGTAGGCGGTGGATTTGTAGTTTGGGGCTGGAGGCCTTTCTATGCAGTTCCTTGAGGAATGCCTTTAGTGACGTGGGCGTAGAAGCTCGCTCCACGAGCTTCCCGTGAACTTGGGAACTGTACACTCAGACATTGATCCTGTGAGAATAGGAAGTGGGAAAATCACCCACGAGGTATTTTTCCATTTAGTTTTTAATCTTCTGAGTGAGCTTTGCTGCGACTCACCACAAGACAAACATCCAGCAGTGTTTTTCCCAGGGTCCCACATCTTGGGCGGGCTGACTGCAAAAGGCACTTGCCAGAGGTCCCCGCACTGAGTGTGCTGTTTGTAAGGAAAGAAAACAGGAATTCACAAACCAAGGAGTTCTGAAACACTGTGTAGGAAAACGGTCTGGGATAGAACTTTTTCTTTGGTTTGAAATATGCAAACTATGGAAATCTAATGCATCCCGTATTCTACGAACATAGATAATGAGTGAAAGAAACTTAAAAGATGGGTAACCGTCTAACTTATTGTCCCAACTGGGACACTTGGGGGAGTGAAAGGGTCTCTGTTAATCGCTACACTTGGAAAACAGGCCTAAGCCAAGGTTTGACTTCCTTAGGCAAACCAGAATATGTGGTAATGCTACGTAGAAGAAAAGTGCTGTGAAAGAGAATGTATAGAGAAGTGTAGGTAAAATGTGATACTTCTCCCCCTGCTGCTCACTTTACCTTTGACATTGCCATCCCTATCATAGAGTCACCAAATCATAGGATTTGGGGGCACAAATTGTGCTTGCAGATCATACACCCTTCTACTCAAAAGATGGTCCATGGCTAGCAGCATTGGCATCATCTGGAAGAAATACAAATCTCAGGCCCCACTCCAGACCTATTGAATCAGAATCTGTGTTCTCATACGATCCTCAGGTGATTTGTGTGAGTGTTAAAATTTGAGAAGCACTGACTTAAGCCATTTAACAAATGAAGAAGCTGAGGCTCAGAGAGGAACAAGGGTTCATCTAAGTTCACTAGTTATATCCAGGATATCATCTCCTGTCTCCTAAGGCTAGCTTTCCTTCCATGTGCAGTGGTTCTCTTCTATCAGACCTAAAAATTCCTGAGGCTAGCAAAAGTGGAGCTGAATTCTTGACCTGGAGTCACCTCAGGGTCAGCAAAGTCACTGCATGCAGTCTCTTCATTGGTAAAATGAGAAAAATTGACGATTTTGCCCACTAGGTTTCCCTTCAAGTTCTAAAGTTCCATAATTTTATGAATTGTGGGGCATCTCGGAAGCCTGAAGCTAAATGAGAAGAGTCCCCCAAAACATGGTGGAGGACAAGTGTCTTGATTAATGCTTTTCATGAGGAAAACATGTTGTTTCTAATGAGAAACAGGAAGGACCTTCCAGGACCTGGAATGGCAGATGCAACTGTTGATCCTAGGAAAAAGTTTTGGGGGACAATGGATAAAGACAGTATGGGGTGTTTACGAAAGGGGAAAAAAAAATCAGGCAGCTTTAAGCATGTCCCTAGTAAATTTAGACCATGGCATACAAAATAGCCTGTAAGTTAACAAAACTTTTCCTTAATTGGAGGTCATATATTCACTGCTTCTGAGACTTTCCCTTGCAACCTTGGGCATCTATGTCTACGGGCAATGAGATAGTTAATTTCAAGTGTCAACTTGGCTGGGGTTTGGTGCCCAGTAATTTAGTCAAATACTAGTGTAGCTATTGCTATGAAGGTATTTTTTAGAAGTGATTAACATTTACAGTCAGTAGACTTTAAGCAAAGCAGATTATCCTCCGTGATGTTGGTGGCCTCTTCCAATCAGCTGAAAGCCTTACAAAGGCTGAGGTTTCCTGAAGAAGGAATTTTGCCTCAAGACTGCAGTATAGAAACCTTGCCTGAGTTTTCAGACCCTGTGGGTTTGGGACTCAAGAATGCAACATCAACTGTTAGCCGAATTTCCAGCCTGTCAGCCTGCCCTACCAATTTCAGACCTGCCAACACCCATAATTGCTTGAACCTGTTCCTTAAAATCTGTCTGTCTTTCTCTCTCTCTCTCTGTACACACACACTCAGTTCTGTTCCTCTGGAGAACCCTGTCTAATCTAGGCAGGGTTTACAGATCAATTCTTATTTAAAGAGAAGTTAAGTGACAGACAGACTTTGGGTGATCTATTGATAAATGTGAAAAGTAGAAAAGTCTTTGTTCTGAAGTTCTGCCTGAAGAAGGCAGGGTTCATTTCTGGTTCACTGATTTATCCTTAATATCTATCTCTGTGCCTGGCACAGAGACAGCAGAGGCTCTCAATAAATGTTTGTGAGAGAACTCACATGAGACTAATACTCGTCTGGGAATTTTGAAGGCTTGGGAGAGGGAAATGGAATACCTTGGTATCCATATGCCATAATGATTAAGAACATAGAGTTCATTGCAAGGTCTAATCCCAGCTCTGCCATTGGTAGCTGTATGACCTTGGGAAAGCTACTTAAACTCTCTTAATCTCAGTTTATCTATACAAAAAAAAGTGGGTATAATAATGTGCCTGCCACAAAGGGTTTATGTGGGGCTTCTGTGATTTAATTCAAGTAAAATACTCAAAACAGTGCCTGGTATCCAGTTAGCACAACAGAAGTGTTAGCTGTTATTACTATTATCTTCTCACATTCAACAAAGAACACTCATTGTCTGCAACTGTACTAACTGCTGGATTAAAAAAAGAAAAAAAAAGCAAGACAAAATGACAGTCTTGGAGGAAATCAATCAGACAAAATGACTAAATGCAATGTGATGAATGTGCAAAAGGCTTATAAAGTATTTGGGAACACAGACAGCAGCTGATTATCTAAACCACGTAGCCCATGAGGCCTTTATGAAGGAGGGAAAAATTTAAGCTAAATCTTGAAAAATGAATAAGAGTTCACAAGACAAAGAAGTTGGGAAAGACATTTCTCAGGGAAGAGACAGCACATAGAAAAGCATAAAGGCGCGGTTTGGGAAGTGATGAGTTCTGTGTTGAGGAGAAACGTCCAGAAAGAAATATTCAGTAGGAAAATGGCAAGAGGGTCTAGAGCTCAGAAGGAGGTAGAGGCTGAAGGAATGAATCTGGAAGTTACGGTGTCAGCAAATTTGTTCCAGCAGTTGTGAACCGTGTGCGAGAATGAGCATGTGGGTGAGAAAATTCAGAGATCTCCAAGGATCATGGTGTTTAAGGAGCAGTGGGGATGTGATGTACTTGAAACAGAATTAGAGAGGTAGCAAGGAGACCCAGAAGAGAAGAGTACCACGGAAGCTGAGAAAGAACATTCCCAGAATGAAGGAATGCTGATCTTCTCTCTGTCACTATGGATTTGCCTTCCATAGAAGTGGAATAATACGTAGTCTTGTGTCTGGCTTCTTTCCCCTAGGATAACGTTCTGAAGTTTCATCTATGTTGTAGCAGTATTTTATTCCTTTTTTTGTGGCTGAATAATTTCCCAAAGCCACATTTTGTTTATCCATTCACCAGTTAATGGTCATTACTGTTGTTTCCACTTTGTCTATTATGAATAACGCTGCTATGAATATTCATGTACAAGTTTTTGTGTGAACATATGTTCTTAATTCTCTTGGGTCCAGCAATTGGAGATTAGCTAAATAATATAATAAATTACTATGTAACCGTCAAAAAGAAGGATATAGAGTTGTATATGTTCATATGGACAGAATCATTAAATGAAAATACAAGGTACAATGTGTATTGAATAAACCCTTTTTTATAATTATAGACAAACAAATGAATAAATATGCAAAAAAAAAAAAAAAAGAATGAGGAGATGCTAGAAGGAAAGTGATTGTTTCAAGTCGTATCTTGTCCCTAATACAGACTTTGCCAACATGCAGATGTTTTTAGAACATTCAGAAAGAGATGCACCAATGTGCTTATGTTAAGAAGAAAACAACAGACAAAAAAACCCTCACTAATTACATAGCTTCAAGGTAATCTTATTTCACCTCTTTGGTAAGGTTTTCCATGAATGTGCAATTAAGATAATTGCCAGTAACTGTGTGAATTTAGTCAAAGCAGGAAGTATGCTGTTCTAGAACTTGTGTGGGTGCAATTAAAAAATAAAAAAGGAAAACATCTGTTAATGCTCTTGAAGAACTTCCAGTGCTTTCAGTCCTAAGTTATCACCCCCCAAATTGCCACTAATCCTGGCTTTGTCCCCACACAGCCATCTATTCCCATTTACCTACTTTCCTTTTGTTTTGCGGAAATCTTTCCCAAACAAATGCTTCTCTAATCTGTTATATTGGTGGCCTCCAATGAAGCTTGCTTCCAGGGTTCACACCTTGGGGGGGTCCTCTCCCCTGGAATCTGGATTGGCCTGTGACTCACAATACCAATAAAATGTGGCCAATAAAATGTGGCCACCATGAAAGTGACAATGAGCCAGTTCTGTGCCTAACCCTTAAGAATGTCTGACAGCTTCTACTTTTGGGCTCTCCAGAGCCCTAAGCCACCATGTAAGAAGTCTGGGAGCTCTGCTGGAGAGACCACCTGGAGAAGCCACGGAGAGAGGTCATGCGAAGAGAGAGACGTCCTGAGATCCCAGCTATCCAGCATCCTTCTAGACCTAGTGACTCAGTGAAGCCAAGCAGCCACTGAAAGGACCAACAGGGGAGCTGCCCAGCTGAACCCTGCCCAGTTACTGAATCCTGGGCAAAAAAAAAAAAAAAAAAACCTTAAGCCAGAAGTTTCGGGAGGATTTTCTATGCAGCAGTAGGTGACCAAAAGGAATAACTGGTCTTTTTTTGGGAGAGGTGTAAGGAATTTTGAAGGGATGTAAATAACCTTACCCTGAAGGGTTAAGGACCAACTTCTTCATGTTGCAAGTGGGTCCTTCCCTAATCAGCCCTTTCATATCACTGGGAGAGAGATATGAAAGGGAGGGAATTCAGCTCCTTCCGCCCACACTTTTTTCATCAAAGCAGCATCCCTTTTTCCATTAAAGCTGTAGATCTCAAGTTTTTCTCGCCATCTGCTGTTTTCATGTGTGTGCCTGCTGAGGATACTCAAGTACATGTTCATTCCCTGGAAAATCCCCTTACCTACCTTTCCAGCTTGACTATTCCCCTGGAACCTACTGTCCTACGGGTGTTCCCTCTCGTCTTCTTTTTACCTTCTCCATCCCGTGGACCGTCACAGTCCCTGTGTCTCTTGGACGCTGGTTCTCGAAGCGTGCACGATGGGCCGGCAGCACCAGCAGCTCCTGGGAATTTATTAGAAATGCAGTTTTAGATTCTACCTCAGACCTACTGAAGCAGAAACTCTGGAGACAGGGCTTCTGATGTTTTAACAAGCCCTCTCGGTGATTTCTAACGTACACCAGCGTTTGAAAGCTACAGGCCTAGAGCACAGGTCAGCAAACTTTTTCTGTAAAGTGCCAGAGAGGAAATAATTCAGACTTGGCGAGCCTTATGGTCTCTGTTGCGGCCATTCAGCTCTGCTATTATAACATGAAAGCAGCCACAGACAATACGTAAACGAATGAGCACAACTGTGTTCTAATAAAATCTTACTTATGGGTGCTGATATTCGAGTTTCATACAGTTTTCATGTCTCACAAAATATTGTTATTCTTTTAATGTTTTTCAAAACTGTTTAAAAAAGTGAAAATTATTCCTAGCTCAAAAAAGCAGGCAGTAGACTGAGTATGTCCCGCAAGCCTGAGTTTGCAAACACTTGCCTTAGAACATCTCTGGTTTGCTCTTACTCAGGATGCCTTTGGCTGAGGCATCCACCTTTAGTTCAGCAATCTTTTCTTTCTGAGGCCCCCCGGGGTGATTACTTCCACGCTCTAGTAGGCCGTTGATCTTCTCCGAAGCCATGTCTTAAGGAAATGGTTCCAACTGAGCCTTTGTATGGAAGAAGAGGTCTGTGTATGGCCCTCAGCCAGGGCCTTCCTTCTCCATGAGAACTTACTCAACCTCAGGTCAGCCTTAATGGGGGTGGATTCGGGCCACTCTGCTCCCAACAGACTGACGGTATAGTCCATGCTGAGCGGGGCCCCCCACCGACCCCAGTAAACCAGAAATAGGGAGTAGAGATGACCTCTCCAGAGCCATTCCAGGCAGGGATGATCTTGGACCAGGCCACGTCCCTCTAGGTACTCCCCTCTAGAGCTGTGCTCCCAGGACTGAGTGCTCCCAGGACTGAGTGCTGGAATCACAGTTGTTTGTTTAGTGCCACTCCAAATCACATCTTCCGAGTGGGCTAGGGAACAAGAAAAATGTGTATCTTGGCACGGTTGACAGAAAGCACACAGGGAACTGTGGGCTGGGAAGGGAGTAAGCGTTACAGTCTTCTAATTTAAAATTTTTTTTAATGTTTATTTTTGAGAGAGAGACAGACAGACAGACAGGGTGTGAGATGGGGAGGGGCAGAGAGAGGAGGAGACACAGAATCCGAAGCAGGCTCCAGGCTCTGAGCTTCCAGCACAGAGCCCGATGTGGGGCTCGGACTCACAAACCGTGAGATCATGACCTGAGCCTAAGTCACTCAACCGACTGAGCCACCCAGGCGCCCCAGCAGTCTTCTAACTTTAAAAGAAAAAAATAATAACACTGAGTCTCCCTGGAATACTGCGGCTCCCTGGAATACAACGTCATTCGCCTCCCCTTCTCTTGCTCCACCCCTCCCCCCCCCCCCCCCCCCCCCCCGCCCCAGGGAAAGCACAGATACCATAACAGCAACCGGTGTTTATTTTCCCATGCTGCACCCAGTCACACACGCTTGCAGCCATTACACAGCTTCCTCCATCTCTGCCACTGCTCTGGGATTTGTAGTACTTCCAGACTCCGGTGCTAAATGGCAAGCAGGTGGAAATTTTTTTTTTTTTTTTTTTTTGTACCATTAACAGAGGCAAACCATTTCAGGGCTCCTCATTTCTGGCAAAGCTGTTGTTGTTGTTGTTGTTGTTGTTGTTGTTGTTGTTATGGACGTAAAGCAGAAAGGTGATGACTTGGTGAACTTCTTTTCCTGCTTCAGAATCAGAACAGAATCCCTCTCCTGAAAAAGATCAGGAACACAGTGCGTGTATCATTGTATACAAGGTTTTCCAGATGGAGCTCAGTGGGAGCCCTTCACTGGGGTCCAGGGCTGCAGCCTGAGCAAAAGAGTGGCTTCCTACCCAGAGACCGCATCACGCTGCATGGGAGAGAAGTAGGGATGGGGGGCTGGAATGACGGGGACCGTGTCCTCCTTAGCAGTGACCATGAATGGGGCACTCCGCACAAGAGATGATGAAATAGAGGCACGGAGAGATCAGGTAGCTCATCAAGGTCACCCAGTGAAGTGGCCAGAACCGATGGTAGGTCCAGGTGTATTTGGTTCCATGTTCCTTCAACCACTCCACGGCTCCCCCCACCCAGCACCCACTAGTCCTAATTAGCCCATGTCCTAATACTAGCACTTCAGGGTGCCACGCGCCACATGTTGTTCTAAGCACCCCACATAATTAACTCGTTTAGTCCTCATCATGGTATAGTAGACACCATTATTATCCAAATTGACCTGAGAGGCGGCTGAAGTGCAAAGTTAGCAAGTAGCTCAGGCACCATCTGAACCCAAGCCCACTGGCTTTAGACACTTGCTCTCAACCACTGCACTACGAGGCTCGGGAATGAGACAGAAGGCTAGAATCCTTGGTTAGCTGTGTGATCTTGGGCAAGCTATGTAATATCTCTAACCCCCAGCTCTTTTATTTGTAACATGGGCTCAACAGGGTGTTAGCAGCAACAAGTAAGTGAACTGTCCCCTAATAGCCTACTTGCCAGGCAGGTAGCAGACGCTTTGATAAGTGGATGCTGTTATTTATTATTACAGAATCCATCCAGGCTAAAGAGAGAGAACCACGGACTTATAAATCTTTTTTAGCGATGTTTTTCTACGGAAGAAATACATGTACACTATAGAGAATGCAGACGAGAATGAAGAAGGCAGCAGCCTCCAAATTCCAGCAGTATAAGATTAACTATATGCTTTGAATATATAAACTTCTGATGTTCTTCAATGCATATATATGCAGTTATTCTTAGAAGGTTGAGATTATACTCTACATTATGCGGTACACTAAATTGTGTATTATGACCGTATTTCTACTTCATTAGATCTTCTTCTACAGTGTCATTTTGAAAAAAAAAAAAAAAAGATACAGTTTGCACTGAATGGTGACACTATAATTTTTCCACTCAGTTCTTTATTGTTGGGTATTCGGGTGGCTTGCAGTTTCCCCCTATTTTTTATAATAAGTAAGGCTTTGATGAAAATTTTTTAAGTGTAAGAACACAGCCTTTCACAGCATTTGGTACTTAAGGGTCCCATTTGAGACCTGCATTTGAGTCCCTTTCTGGCTACGTATTTGCCACGTAACCTTAACAAGTTATTTGCCCTTTTTGAGGTTCAGTTTTTCCACTGGTGATCAAAGACAGCAATGCTTACAATGTCTTAGTAACCACCTCACAAAATGACTGTAAGGATTAAATTGAGAGACTCGGCATAGACCCCTAGTGTGTACCTGTCAGGTCAAATGATATGCGTATTTTTGAGACGCAGGATAAAATTGCTCTATTACTTTCCAGAAAGGTTGAGCTATTTTTATCCCTGCCAGGAGTGTAAGACAGTGCCCGTTTCCTTAGAAACTTGATAACGTTGAATATTAACATAAAAAAAAAAAAACTCTGCTAATTTGATTGGCAAAGAACATTTCAGTGCTGTTTTAATTTACATTTCTGATCATGTGGATTTTTTTTAAATGTTAATTTTTTGAATGTTTATTTATTTTTGAGAGAAAGAGACAAAGTGTGAGTGGGGGGAGGACCAGAGAGAGAGACAGAATCTGAGGCAGGCTCCAGGCTCTGAGCTGTCAGCACAGAGCCCAACATGGGGCTCGAACTCATGAACCGTGAGACCTTGACCTGAGCTGAAGTCGGACGCTCAACTGACTGAGCCATCCAGGCACCCCTGATCATGTGGATTTTTAAATAAATGTGTACCGGGGCGCCTGGGTGGCGCAGTCGGTTAAGCGTCTGACTTCAGCCAGGTCACGATCTCGCGGTCCGTGAGTTCGAGCCCCGCGTCAGGCTCTGGGCTGATGGCTCGGAGCCTGGAGCCTGTTTCCGATTCTGTGTCTCCCTCTCTCTCTGCCCCTCCCCTGTTCATGCTCTGTCTCTCTCTGTCCCAAAAATAAATAAACGTTGAAAAAAAAATTTAAAAATAAATAAATAAATAAATAAATAAATAAATGTGTACCTATTTGAGTCCCGTGGTTCTACTGCCTGAGGAAAGAGAATGCCAAGAGTGACTAGAAATACTCAAAATGAAGGATGGCAAGGAGTTCTAAGATATGCAGCTGAAGGGGAGAGGCCAGTCTTGGAAGAATAACACTTTGTACACATATAAACTGTGCCTCCAGAGACCTGGCCTCCTATCGGTCTCTTTACATGGCGTTTTCTGGGAATTTGAGGCCCCCCAAATCCAACACTGGGGTTCTTGAGTCTCCGTTGGAGGACGGACAAGGGAGATGAACCTGTTCTTCCCAAATGGTTTGCCGCAAGCCTCCTAACCTGGCCCTGCTTCCTGTATGGCAGGGGCATCAGCTCCCACAGCCTCTGTTTCTGGTGCCCTTGCCTCCCATGGCCACAGGCATGGAGTGAAGAAGCAGCAGGACAGGTCTCTCATCTGCTTGATGATGCGATTCCTCTGGAAACTGTCGAGGAGAAAAGGCAAGCCAACTTTTGTCAATTAAGGAGCAGAAAAACTCTGGGAGTGAGTCCTTGGCTCTTTTTCATGACTTTATTCCAGCTCAGAGGAAAATAAATAAGCAGGGTATGGAAACACGGCTGAACCGAGCCTTTATGAATCTATGTCACCGGACTTCTAGGATGTCACCCACACCCACACACGAACGTCAGTGAAAGATACATTCAATTCTGCCAAGCTCATCTACTGATTTATTTATTGCCTGAGGTCTTTTGCAGTGCACTCCTTACTCTGACCCCGAACCAGAGCTACACTGATTCAGTCAGTCATGCCTGATGCCCACTTCCAAGATCACTGTCCCTACATTACTGGTGGACAGGCCCCAGTATCCTCTTAGTCTCCCGGGACATTCCAGCACTCTCAAAACACCACCTTTTGTCAGAGGAAGCCAATAAACTCCCTTGAAGTGACAGATTCCCCTTCCTTGCTTTTCTCCATTGGCCCCAAGGAAAAATCTCGCGCCACCTGTTGCCCCAAGGTTTCCTCTGACCAGTTTCTCAGGTCTTTGACCTCATTTGTCCCATTTGTTTGTCTTGCTACCTCCCTGTTCACCTCCAACAGCCTGTCTACCCTTAGGCCTTTCCGATTTTACCTCCCAAACATCAAGTCTCCTCATCTCTGATCATCAGCACTCTCACCTTCTGTCAGGCTGCCATCATTGCTCCCCAGGACTCGTGAAACTTTGGTTTCCACATTGTTAGTCTCCTCTTCAATTCGTTCTTCCCACCACGCTGGGAGATCTTAAAGTACTTCCCATTGGCTTCCCGTTGCTTTTAGGAAAGTTGCGAGGCTCCCACACTAGTCCCCGTGCTTTAGCTTCATCTCACAGCCCTTATTCCCTTGGCGTCTGCCACCCTGACCGTGGCCATCTTTCAGTTTCTTGGACCATCCCTGTGCCCTCCTGCTTCTGCATCCTTCAGATCTCTACCCAAAAGTCACTTCCTCTCAAATGTTCTTCCTCACCTCCGTGACCAAGTCAAACCCCACACGTGTTCTTAGCCCTCCGTGTCATTTGTCTGGCATGGGTTCTTTCACAATTCATAAATTTACATTTTGTGTAATTATTTAACTTATGTCGTAGCCAATTAGACTAAAATAGGTGAAGGAAGAAGCATGGTGTTCTTACTACTATATTTCAAGCACACGTTTGGCATATAGTAAATAATCAGTAGATGTTTTAATTAAAATAATGAATGAAGAAATGATTTAACAAGGACCGGGTAGTTTTCTCAAGAAATGCTAAGATTTTTCCTCAGAAATAGAACACATTCATCTATGTATGTAGGAATCTTCTTGGTTTTGCCACATTTAGGTAACATGACCAAGGAGGCATTTATCTTTGGGGTTCAATGAATAGGGGGAAGCACCACAGTTTCTATTCTTGTGTGCCAATTTTGTACATTATTATAATGATTTAGTGTGGGCATGGTTTAGGATAATATAATAAATGTGTTGAATTAATTTACTTCTTCTCCAACACCTCCTACCCTTAACTCACCCAACCAGCCCTTGTCACAGATTTATGCAGGGACCATTTCAGCACTACAGAGACAGGCTGTATCTTGCTGCCCCCATCATCGACCACTAGAAAGGTGTTTCTGTCTTTGTCATTACTTTGATGGTTCTCAGGAGTATTGGTCAGGTAGTCCGTAGAATGCCCCTCAATTTGTGTTTGTCTGATGTTTTCTTTATTTCTTTTTTTTTAAAAAAAGTGTTTATTTTATTTGAGAGAGAGAGAGAGAGAGAGAGAGAGAGAGAGAGAGAGAGAGAGAATGAGAATCCCAAGCACATTTCATGGGGATCAAACCCACGGACCATGAGATCATGACCTGAGCTGAAATTAAGAGTTGGACACTCAACCAACTGAGCCATTCAGTAACCCCTTCTTTCTTTCTTTCTTTTTTTAAATTGAAATATATTTGACATATAGTAATGTGTAAGTTTAAGGGATACAATATATTGATTTGATATATATTTGCAATATGATCGCCATTGCAGCTTTAGCTGGAGAAAGGTTATACAGGAACCTCTCTAATATCTTTGCAACTTTCTAATAAATATAAAATCATATTAAAATACATTTTAGTTAAAATTAAAGATTTTTTTCATTTGTAATAATTCTTACCCATATACATAGGTAAGAATTGAGCATATGGATGTTTTAGAAACGTGTGCTGTATTTCCTCCAAGCTTTCTGCTTGGAATATGATCCTTTCTCCATCCATGTATTCTAATCTTACTTAAATTTCTAGGTCCAGCTAAAGTTCTATAAGAATAATCATCCTCTTTCTAGAGTAAGTACCATGTGCCAAACAAAGTGCTGAGCATATTACATGTTATTTAATTTCATCCTTAGTACATGGTGGAGTGGGTATCATTTTCCCTGTTTTTACAATGAGTGAGAGAACCAAAGCTTAGAGACTCTGAATAACTCATTAGCATCATCTAGCGTGCTCCAAAATCATACATTTAATCTCACTGTGCCCTGCTGCCTCCATTTATCCCAGGAAGCACTTCTTGGTCAATTTTAGTCTTAGTGACCCTCTCTTCTGAATTGCTGAAGTTCCTTCTGGCTGTGACACTCAACTCCAGATTTTATTACATTATGTGCTAATTTGTTGGGGCTCCCTGTAGACTCCCCTTGCCTCCCCATTTCTCCTCGTGCAGTACAAGAGTGATGGCTAGCACCCTTGATACTTTGCTTACCCCCCACCATGGATGGAGAAGTGGAAAAAATGGAGCAGGAGTTCATTGGGGGAACAATCTACGTGAGAAGGATGGCTGAGGGCACATCCTATAACAAATGGGGTGCCCAGTGAGGCAGTCAAGCCTTTGGAAGTATTATGATAGTTTTGTTCACATTTGCACATGTCCCAAGCAAGCTGAATAATCATAAAAGGAAGTGTTGCATCCACGGAAAAGGCAAGCAATGGGCTCCTTTGAAAATAAACAACATGCATCTTATCGATGGGATGGCATTTGGCAAAATAGAAAAACATATGCTGTGGTGGTGAGTGTTAAAATAACAAACCACAGCCCAAACCAAGCATAACAAACCAAGCAGCTTGGTTTCTCTTAATTACAAGTTGTTACAGCTCTTTTCCTTTCTCGATTGTGAGCCTCTATCCTAATTGTCTCACAGACTTGTATGAGGAGGCTCTTCAGCCTGTATTTACATCATCACCCATACACCATCACATTGTCTTGCTAACCAGTTTTCCTTGCACATGCTTGCTGGGTTTGTTTTGTTTTGTGTTTTTAATTGTATGTCCCACTGCTTAACTAACTTTTTCTTCAGATTCACTCCAAATTCCTAGCTGTGCTTCTGGTCATGAAGCCGCCCTCTCTCAAATCCTTTAGGTTGCAATCATCAGGCTAACTTGCTTTCCCTCTCAGGCACTGTGAATGAGACTTACTCCTCTGAGTCCATTTTCAGAAAAGCAGGTCAAAGTCATCAAGAATAGACTTCCTGAGTGGTGACTTTCTGTCTCGCCATTCATCACTTCCTCGTGAACAATGGGAAAATAAATTTCATGTGACTCTAGGCAGGTATCAAGCAAGATCCTCTGTTGAGTCCTGGGAGGATATAGGCAATTTTATGGAACTGGAAAAAAAAGAAATTTTCCATTTTTCAACCCTGAGATTTCTCCTTTCATTTTAAAATCGCAATTGCTTCCACTTTTATCATTTCAGTAAATCCTAGGAAATGATTCTGAGGAGTTTATTTGTGTAGTTTGAAGGCAGAAGAGTGCTCCAGTGAGTAAGGGACAGAAAGGGGTGTTCCCAGTCCAACAGCAGGTGCAGTCTTTTCTCAGAAGTAACTCCTACCCTGTGAGTTGGATTTATTAAACCAGAGGTTATGGCATAGGAAAAAGTAATGAGCCATGTGGACCCGTTAGTTCTAAATTGCTTTCACCTAATTGTGACTCAGCTCCACAGGATGAAAAATCATCTGGCTACAGCCCATAATCAAGAGATATTCACACTACAAAAGAAAGTCTCTAAAGGGTGACCCCGGACTTGACTTGTAATTATTTCCAAAAGGCATTTGAAAGCTCTGGCAGAGATTTTGGCTTAAAATTAGTTGAAGGGAAGGAAAAATTCTTCCTCTACCCTTCAAGGTCTTCCAGCTGGACTAAGAAATTTACATGAGACAGATGAACAGGAATAAAAACTCAAGTTTTTATTATGTGCACATGGAGCCCCAATAATGAAAGTGAGACCTAAAGAAATTACCAAAGCAGACAGTTTTTATGCCTTTTGGACAAATAGACAACAGATCTATGAGGAATTGATGAGACCAAAGTTAACATTGGGAGGTTTGATTGGTAAGGAATTCTAAACAGAATTTGGGCTGGGGTCGTAACTTAGAAAAAAGTAACAAGGGTTGTTTATATAGCATTCTTGGTTTTAAATTTCCTATCTCTGGTAATAAGGATGTCTCTTTACTTCCTGGTACAGGGAGGGTACCTTTCACGTGGGAGGTTTATTTCCTGCCTACTGGAGGACAGAGGAAGATCTGAGTGTCCTTCTTACACAGGCTGTCTCTTAAGTAACTTGTGTTTAGAATACTCAGTGTGACAAGGGGGCCCATTTTGGGGCAGTCTGTCCTTGGCCCCTACACAGTCTAATATCTTTTCTTGGTAGAACGGGCAACTGTCCTGCATCTTTGAGAAAGAGTGAACTGAGAACTAAGGTGGAATACACTGCCCTTGATTTGGCCTGTGGGATTTCGAACAGGGCTGAGATTAACCTGCTGACATCCAGCTTCTACAGGGCAGCACAGCTATTTGCAGATGGAGATCGACAGCCTAAGTGTGCCTATCTCCGTCAGAAGCCTGGCCCCTGGAACTGAGCCATCAACAGGAGCACCGCAAGGTAGTCAGAACAGCTACTGAGCAAAGGAGCCTATATGCGTTCCCTCTGTGGAGAGAGAGAGAGACGCTGGCTCACAACACGGCCTTCTCAGCTACCTCCTTATAGACAGAAAACAGCATGATCCAGTTCTTCAAGAATAAGCATAAAGCATGGGGCTTCTAAGTACAGGGGTGGGGCACCATAGACAAAATATGCCTGTTTTGTGCTTGAGAAGCCCATTCCAAGAAGAAATTCTGAATAGTTCAAATGTGACCCGGGCCAAAACCTAACGATAAGGGGGAAAAGGAGCTATGCTAATTATGTTTCCAAACTCTACTCTGAAAATGTTGCCTTACTTGTCGTCTAAGCTCAGCTTCATTCATTCATTGATGCATTCACTCATTCATTCATTTGCTCATTCACGAGCCAGGGCCTGTGCAGGGCATGGGAGATAGAATGGTGAATGAGGCATGAGATACTCACAGGCTGAAGGGGGGGGTGGGGGTGGGCAGGACCAGCCTTGTTATCGAACCCACTGCCTCCTGAAGACTTCTTTTAAAATGACATCACAGCATTTGCTGTAGTTTTCTGGAAATAACTTGTTACCCAAATGAAGAAATGAATGTTGCTGTTACTTTGGAGACTCAAGTTCAGTGGTGACACACCCTGAACAAGGGGCGTGCTAACAACTCACCCCAGTAGTTGAGGGGTACACTCAACTGGAGGCAACTGCTTTTGGGGAAGAATCTTGATAGAAATCTCTACAAGGTTAGTTCCTCGTATCGATGGCAGAGGGGGATGGTCTTCTGACCGAGTTTATTTCCAAAGGAATCCTAGGGGAATTCACCACAGCCCTTTGTGACTGGTGGGTGGATAAAAGAAGTAGAAAACCAGCCGGCAAGGCTCTTTCAAACCAAACAACAGGGTAGTTTGCACGTCTTGAAGTTTCTCTCACTGTGTTACAGGATGCAAAGTACATCCACATTGCTGAAACAAGGGGCATGAGAAGGGTGTCTATTTGATGCGTGTGTCTATTTAATGTAGGTGGCTCTGCTGGATGATGGAAGCCCAGAGGGGTGGAGAGAAGGAAGGGTAGATGTTTGTGATTATATCATAGTATCTTAAAATCAGTGTTTGATTAATGAGTTTTCTTGGTGAAAGCGATTTAACATGTTAGACCCATAAGAAGAGACCGCCAGCGATGTGATAAAGCTAAGAAAAATTATAGCAGATGACACTCCTGGGGCAAGCCCTCCTCAAAATGCCACACTCTGTGCTTTCACAAAGTCCTCACCGAAGCACATGGCAAAAGACAAGCGTCCCGTCCACAGTTGCTCTGAGTGGGAATGTGGGGCTGGAAGAAAATGGACAATGTTATGGTTCTCTCAATCATATTCTTCAGTTACAGTATTGACTTCAAGAGGCACCACGGTTTGTTTTAGTGTGGTTGAGGAAGATGGCAAGGCACAGCCGTCTCCTCTTACAAAAGGTTTCTGGAAGGTTACTGGTAATGACCTACCAGCTTCAAAGGGAGTCTGGGGAAGTGTAATTGAAGGAACTGGGTGAACTCTATGAGGGAGCTCAACCTTCCTTTCTTACAGCCCCTCACCACATGACTGCTCTAGGAACTATATAATCTTTCCCTCTCTTCCCTCTGAGAGGGAGATATGGGCAGCTTCTGTGAGGTAAACTCTGTGTTGTGAGGTTTGCTGTTGTGAAGTGTGCTCTGAAATGGGAAATGCCCTGGGCTTCATTTTTTGCTCATCTCACAGAAGTACTTAAAAAATTCAGGTGAGATTCCTCCTGCGTAGATGGTGACCTTTTGACCTCCTATCTCAGGGCTCACACCTTGACAGCATCACCCAAAACTCCACCATGTACATGTCCTCATAGTCTCTGCTTTGATCACCTTCCCCAAGTACAGGTGCACACAGCACTCCATGAGCAGCCCAGCCCCGAATCCAGGAGCGACAGTCACCCAAACCCATGCTA
The DNA here is from genome assembly GCF_016509475.1 of Prionailurus bengalensis. Lineage (NCBI taxonomy): Eukaryota > Metazoa > Chordata > Mammalia > Carnivora > Felidae > Prionailurus > Prionailurus bengalensis. Next base: position 27,987,762 of record NC_057343.1, read on the forward strand.
ATGGCAGTGGGCCTCCTGGACGGCTTGAGAGAGCTCTGGACATGTTTTACTTGGGAAACCCTGGACCCCTCCTTCCCAGCTATATGAGAAGAGAAACTTAAGAGGATGAGAAAGTTAACTTCGTGCAGAACTTCTCTGGCCTCTAGATCCTTTTTCTCTCCGTGGTCTGAGTCTGTAGGTCCACCAAAAGCCACAGAGAGCCATGAGCAGCCCCTGGGGAGCAAGTTGGATGGAGGAGATGAGAATATCATGAAGGACCTTTGCCCTGTCAAAAGATCTAATATGTTCTTCAGTTTAGAGGCCACATCAGTTGCATTATCACCTTCCCCATGTCAGGCAAAATGGGGAGTGACAATAGGGTAGCCTGCCTCATCTTTCCTCCAGACCCAGGAGAGTGTTTGGTCTTTGCCACTGACAAAGGAGATTAAGACCATTGGATTAAGAGCTTTCAAAATTTAGGAGCCTTGGAAATTATTTAGTCTAGTGGTTTTCAAATGCTCTTTAGCTATGAAACCCTTTGTTTCAGGAAACCGTTCTGGAAGCACCTTACTGAAAACAGAGGAAGACAGACATGTTCTGACTGAAGCAGGAGCAGGGCAAATTCTGGACCCCGTCTCCTTAGACCCCAACTCGGACCCTTTAGAGTTGCATGGCCCAATATGGCAGCCACTCGCCACATGGAGCTATTTAAGTTTAAGTTAATTAAATAAAATTTAAAATTCAGTTTCTCAGTCACTCTAGCCACATGTCAAACACCCCACAGCCCCTAGGGATGAGTGACTACCAATTAGATAGCATGAATGTACAACATTTCCATCATAGCAGAAAGTTCTATTGAATAGAACTTCAATTGAACAGCTATGCTCTAGAGTCTAGGAGATCCCTAAGGAGACTCTGGAACTTCCTGGACCCTGAGAAACACAGGTAGAAAACCACTGGTCCTATCTAACACTTGAGCAAGAAGAAAAATGCAAAGAGGTGGTGTGGTTTGCCACCCAGAGTCTTAACCTCATAACTCCTACTCCATTTCTGTCTGTTCCCAACGTCTTACCCCACTAGTCTCTGTTGCCTCTCAGGATTCACCAACGCCTCCCCCAAGCCTTTTTCAGACATCCCTACTATTGAAAGAGAGGGCATTCAGGTCCCAGGCATCTCTCAGGTTTAGAAATGGATTTTAAATTTTATACATGTTCAATCAGCTTTAGGCACTTAAATAGAGACATTTAAACTCACATCAGGCCCAAGCAGATGTGGAGGGAAATACTGTCAATTAGTGAGAGGCTAATTAATCTTTCTTTGCCACATGCACTCTGGCAAGATCTAGAAAGTGCTGTTTCGCTCAGAGCTGTGGGATCCTTTGCTATGGAAACAATGCATGATTATAATGTTGATTTCTTGACTTTGTTCAGAAGTTGGCAGAGGAGGGCAGATTGTGCCAGCAGTCACCCCTGCAGTTAGAAAGGAAAGGAATTAGAAAATAGAAAGATACTTTAATTAGTGAAGCTGGGTATTTTGGATTCTCTGCTTATCATAGGATAAGCATATTTTATTCTACGTAGCATCTTCCAATTCAGGTATTTCAAAGTGATTTCCTAATCACATTTTGTTATTTCTCAATCTAAGTATTATTATTATTATTTCATGACACAGAGGCTTGGATGAGGAAATGAGGCTTTTCAAGGGCAGAGGCATCCTACACAACATGGTAACTGGCTGTGCTTTTTGCAAGGACTCACAACTGGCCCGGTTTTCTACATGTTTGATAACTTCTTTCTTCCTGTCCAAATCACTCTGTGGCTGCTACAGAGAGTCCTGTGCTTACTTACAGGGAGATGCCCTAAAGAGGGCCAAGCCAGAAATCAGACAGCCAGCCAGCGGTCTCGGTAGCCATCTAAGTGTCCCGAAGTTAGGCAAGGTAAGCTTAGTGTCAGGCACTAAATTTGTACCCAGCACAAAGCTGCATCTATGCAAGTGAAGAGAACAGTTTCTAGTAATTGGCACTGACTCCTGAACTCACATTTACAATATGGTGTGGTGTTTGTGTTAGAAGAATTTGCAGGGATGGGTGCTGTAAGCTTTAGCCCTCGTCACTACAATGAAACTGTTTTCTCTCATGTCAGGCCGCTAATCTGTATGTGTTACTTCCTTGGCTTCTTTACCTCTCTCAGTAATCTTCATTCATTCATCAAAGTTCAGTTGAGGTTGCTTTTATCTGTGAATCATCTCTGACCACACTACCTTCCCGAATGATAGGCAGAGTTGGGTGCATTAGCTTCACTGTCCTTAGGGTAGCCCATACATTTCTCTGTTCAATACACACACAGTTTTGAAATTATTTGTGTAGTTTCTGTTACCCCTTTGGAATATGAGCTTACCCCCTCTGAGACCCAATTTCTTTATCTATAAAATGGATCAATTTTATACTTCTTCTATACTATACTTCTATACTTCTGTAAGAGTACAGAGGTTCTTAAATGAATGGTAACTAATATTATTATATGACTAGTTGGAAGGATGGATGAATGATATGGAGGATGTGACAGATGAGTTGTGTCATAAAAAATGGAAATTGTCAGGTAGAGATGATATCTTAATTCTAGTAACATCCTCCGTAAAGTTCGCAGCGTATCTAAAATTGGGAACTAGTTTGTTGAAAGTCCATTATTCAATTCACTAGAGTGCCTTCATTTTGTTTATTCATTCACTTATTTAAAAAGTTGGAGAGGACAGAAGCCCTCTTGCACTGTTTGTGGGAATGCAAACTGGTGCAGCCACTGTGGAGAACGATATGGAGGTTCCTCAAAAAGTTAAAACTTACTCTCATAGAACTACCCTATGATCCGGCAATTGCACTCCTGGGTATTTATCCCCCAAATACAAAAACACTAATTCAAAAGGATACATGCACCCCTATATTTGCAGCAGCATTATTTACAGTAGCCAAATTATGGAAGTAGGCCAAGTGTCCATCAATAGATGAATGAGTAGTGAAGAGGTTTCATATATATAAAGGAATATTTTTCAGCTATAAAAAAGAATGCAATTCTGCCATTTGCAATGACATGGATAGAACTAGAGACTATAATGCTAAGCAAAATAAGTCAGTCAGAGAAAGACAAATACCATATGATTTCACTCATATGTGAAATTTAAGAAAAAAATGAGCAAAGAAAAAGGAAACAGGCAAACGAAGAAACAGACTCTTAAAAAAATTTTAAGTGTATTTACTTATTTTGAGAGAGAGAGAGAGAGAGAACACAAGCAGGGGAGGGGCAGAGAAAGAGAGAGAGAATTCCAGGCAGGCTCCACACCATCAGCAAAGAGCCTAATGTGGGGCTCCAACTCACGAACATGAGACCACGACCTGAGCCAAAACCAGGAGTTGGATGCTTAACTGACTGAGCCACCCAGGCACCCCCCTGCCGCCCAAGAAACAGACTCTTAACTACAGGGAACACCTGATGGTTACCAGACAGGAGGTGTAGGAGAGGGGTTAAATAAGTAATGGGGATTAAGCAGGGTACTTGTTGTGATGAGCACTGGGTGATGTATGGAAGTGTTGAATCACTATATTATACACCTGAAACTAATATAACACTATATGTTAACTATACTAGACTTAAAATAAAATTTTAAAAATAAAAATAAAATAAAATGTATCCTACATATACACATAGGATTTGGGGGAGTTTTTGACAAAGGAAGGACACACAACCCTCTCTGGAAGAGTTTGAAGTCAAAGATACATGAAATAGTTAATCCTGTAGACATTTAACTCGTAAATGCAAAGATGAAAAATATATAAAGGATATATAAAGGACATATATGATGAATGCAGTGGGTGTTCAAAGGGTACAGATTTCGTTCTGATTTTGAGGAAATTTTCATGAAGGAGGTGTTTTGAATGGGCCTTTAAAGATAGGTACCATTTTGAAGGGGTAGTTGGGAAGGGCTGTCCAGTAGTGGTAGACTAGGGGCATAGGCCTGGAAGAACCATGGACAGGGCCGACTCAGGAGGCAGAAATAACTCCACCACCTAAGGAGAGATCTTACACTGAGGAATTGTAAGAACTAAGATGCATCCATTTATTCAACAAACACTTACTGAATTCCTGTCACATGCCAGGCACTGTTCTAAGCATGGGAAGGATAATAATAAACAAGATAGATTCCCGGTTACAAGGGAAGACTGTCAAAAATAATCCCAAAAAATGTCCACTGAATAAAAAGGAAGACTAGGTTGTTAGGCCAGATTTGACTTTTCTTATTGGACTATCAAGTGATTGCTGGACGATTGAAGGCAGGAAAGAGAATCATTATAATGGGCTATAAAGGTCAAGCCTTCTGAGCTTCCATGATGTAGCTACATGTCTCCATCTGGGAGAAGAAGCGGGTCTGAAAGGGGAAGCCTTCCTATATGTCACATGGTTATTTTCAGGGACTCAGTGTAACAACTCATTTAACAGATATTTATTTAGTGTGTACGGTGTGCCAACAGTGATTCACGCAGAGTCCTACTCTCCTGAAGCTATAGTCTGGTGAGGAAATCCATAAAATACATAAATAAGCAAATGGATTCTTTCAGTGTGGTAAGTGCTAGAAGAAAACGAGCAACATCACACAAATGAATGTAACTGGGGTTTGGAGGAAATAGGGGAAGTGCTAGTTTGAATAAGATAATCAAGGAGGGTCTCTCTGAGAAGATGGCATGTGAGCTCACATCTGAAGGTGAGAAGGTGCAGCCATGTGAAAATCCAGAAAGAGAGCACTCCAGAGGGAAAGGCAACAAGTGCATAGTGCTTAATGCTGGAACGAGTTATTAGGAGCTAAGAGGGCAAGGGTCTAGCCAGCAAACTAGAGTATGTGGAATAAAATCTGTATTATATTTTAACTCAGTGAGAAGATATTGAGAAGTTTTAGGAAAATGAAGTAAAGCACCCAGTCATGAAATTGTAGAGACTAGTAGTCCAAGAGAGAGGTGATAGATATTAGGCTGGGGTAGCAGCAGTGGGGAGAGACAGAAGTGGGCAGATTTGAGATATATTTAAGAAGTGATATCAAAATAGGGTTGAGGGAAGAATTCAGTTGACTCCTGGGTCTTGGGAGAGCCTTGGGAAGATGAGGCAATAAATGCATTCATGGGCCGAATCCCAAATGGCTTAAGACATGTTGAGTTTGAAATGCTGTAAGACAGAGACGTAGTATGTTAAGCAGGCAGCTAGCTACACAGGACTGGGGCTCAGGGGGAAGGTCAAGGATGACAATTGGGATTTGGATTCCATGAGCATTCAAGGGCTGTTCAAATCTATGGAATGGGTGAGATAAGTTAGGGAGAGAGTATAGATGGAGAAAAGAAGGTGGCCTAGGACCAGACCCTATACTACTTCAAGAATGAGAGGCTGAATAAAGGGAGAAAGAGCCAGCAAAGAATCTGGTGATGAGTCTCTAGAATAGTAAGCAAAAACTCCAGAGAAGAAAGCACTTCAAGACAAAGGGAGTAACAACCACATTCAATGTTGCAAAGAAGCGATGGGAAGTAAGGGCAGAAAAGGGGCTATTAGCTTTGGCAATTTGGGAGCCAGGGGTAAATCCCAGCAAGGGGAGTCTTGGGTGTGATGGTGGGGTACCATACCAGACACTTCCATGAAGTCTCAGCATTAGGAAAAGCCCTCCCACTGCAAAAGAGCTGGATATAGCTTAGCATTGCAAACCTTGCACAAAAAACAAGAGAGAGATTCAGAAGCCAAAACACCCCAACAGGACACCAAAACAACAACTGACCTACTGACAAATCTAGAAAAGAAAACTAACACCTCTACAATTTGCAGAATAATGCAGACAGTTCGGTTGGCCTGAGCCTGGACATGGGGAGAGGCGAAGCACAGACCACGTCATGAGACACACGTCTTTAGTGGATGTCTTAGGAAAAGACTGGCTTGCTTTCAACAAGGGGAGCGACAGGATATGGCTCCAGGTGGAAAGCTGAAAGGAGAAAATCCATCATCGCCGCCATCATCATCATCATCTTTTTTTTTTAACCATAGCCTTGCCTTCAAGTGGGCCCGAGGTTCAGATTTACATTATCTGCATCATCAGGGAATGCACAAGTCAAGAGCATTAAACCAAACTAATTCCAGGTTAGTAGCAACCTCTACTCAGCAAGCTCAATTTCATAAATATGTTTAGAATTCTGCACATCGAAGTAAGAGAACTCGCATTGCCTTCAGGCACATCTGCAATAATTACAAAAATATAGCCCATACTGGGCCTTAAAGGAAATCTCAAAATTTTTAAGATTGTAAAAGTGTAACTCAGGGGCGCCTGGGTGGCGCAGTCGGTTAAGCGTCCGACTTCAGCCAGGTCACGATCTCGCGGTCCGTGAGTTCGAGCCCCGTGTCGGGCTCTGGGCTGATGGCTCGGAGCCTGGAGCCTGTTTCCGATTCTGTGTCTCCCTCTCTCTCTGCCCCTCCCCCGTTCATGCTCTGTCTCTCTCTGTCCCAAAAATAAATAAACATTGAAAAAAAAAATTAAAAAAAAAAAAGTGTAACTCAATCACAAAAGTAAATCAATTATATAAACAATTATGAAAATACATTTTGATTTTTAAAATGTATTTCTATATAACTCAGATGTAACAGAATAAGTCACTACCGAAATATTAAAATAATGAGAATTTAACTTAAATGAAAATTCTGCACTTCAAAACTTGTGAAATGCAAGTAAAACAAAACTCTGAGGGAAAATTATAGTCTTGAATGCTGATATTAAAAAAAGATAAAGAAATGGCTGGGGCACCTGGGTGGCTCAGTTGTTTGAGCGTCCGACTTCGGCTCAGGTCATGATCTTGCAGTTTGTGGGCCTGAGCTCAGCTCAGAGCCTGGATGGAGCCTGCTGCGAATTCTGTGTCCCCCCCACCCCTCACTCTCCCTGCCCCTCCCATTCTCAAGCTCTGTCTCTCTCTGTTTCTCAGTAATAAATAAGCATTAACAAAAAATTAAAAAAAGAAATGGCTGGAAATGTCCAAGTTATTATTTTTACAAAGAAAGAGAAATACAAAAAATGCCAGAAGGAGTGAGATGATGAGAATAAAAGAAAAACTAATGAAATTGAAAAAAAAAAACTATAGAGAAGACAAAACCAAAAGGTGATCCTATGGAACAATTAATAAAATTGACAAATCTCTGGAAAAATTAGTCAAAAGACTGTGCACATAATTAAAAAGTATTAAGAATGAAAAAGGGGACATGGCTAAAAATGCAGCAGAGATAAAAATATATTAAATAAATACATTAAGAAAAACTATGAAGACTCATGTTAACATTTGAAAACGTAGATAAAATTTCTAGAAAAATATGGCTTACTCAAACTCGCTCATGAAATATTAAAATTCTGAACAGCTATAGAATAACTACAAGTTAAGTCAGTTAACAATATTTTATAAAGAAAGCTCTAGGCGTGGACAGTTTTATAAGAATTATACCAAACTTTCAGGGGTGCCTGGGTGGCTCAGTTGGTTAAGCATCTGACTCTTGATTTCAGCCCAAGTCATGATCTCGGCTCAGGTCCTGATTCCATGGTTCATGAGTCTGAGCCCTGTATTAGGCTCTGCACTGACAGTGTGGAGCCCGCTTGTGAATCATTTTCTTTCTCCCTCTCTCTCTCTCTCTCCCTCTCTTTCTCTCTCTCTCCTTCTCCCCCTTCTCTCTCTGCCCCTCCCTATTTCTGCTCTCTCTATATATATCAAAATAAATAAACTTAAAAAAAGGATTATACCAAACTTTCAAGCAATAATTTATTCCAATATCATATAAATTATTTCTGATAAGAAAGAAAAAAAGAACAAAAAAAAAAGAAAAAGTCCTTAGCAAATATTTTGTCATAAATATAACCATGATATGAAAGCCCCCATAAAGACAATTAAAGACAGGAAAACTATTTATTCATGAACACAGATACAAAAAATCTTTTAAAAACTCAACAACATATGAAAAAAATATCATCAATTTCAGTTCATCCCAGGAATACACCGTTCATTTTACATGTGAAAATCCATTAGCTTAATTCATTATATTAACAGATTAAATGGTCATTTGAATAGTACTAAATAAACTTCAACCATATGTGGTCCCCCACCTCTCCAAAAACCTTTCACTAAGATGAAGAATAGAAATTCTTCTTAATAAAAGAAGCAATGAATTGCTGTTCCCTAATACCTGTGTTGGAGAGCAGAGAGCAAGGGAGAGAGACAGAGGGACTGTGTATCTGTTCATATATATGCATCCCGTGGAGTGATAGAGTAGGTAACAATGATTGCAATTGAGGAAGGCAACTGGAAATTTGAGGAACAGGGTGGAAGGGAGATTTTTTTCTGTTTACCTCTTTGTGCACTTAAAATCTTGATTTACGTACATGGATTGCATACCCAAAATCAATGTTTAAAAAAACAAGGCTGAAGTTATAAAATATTACCAATCTGTCATCAGTGAAAAGCCATTGTTATTTCAACAGCAGATAACTGGTGAGATACGAGTACTCCGAGGGTTCCTGTGGAACAAAGATACCAGGACATTTGGGAGATCATAAAACACTCCGCATTAGCTTTCTGTGTGTCCTGACTGAAACATATATATTCCCTAGAGGAAGGTAACAAAACAGCTTGAGGACTTAGAGACCAAAATGAAACAAAACAAAACAAAACAAAACAAAAAAACATCCTTCTTCTTATGTATATAGTTTTCCTGGTAAAATACACTAGGGATCTAATTATCTAATAGAATACTTTGAGTACCCACCCACCATGTACTAAGCACTATGTTAGAGTGTGTGTGTGTGTGTGTGTGTGTGTGTGTGTGTGTGTATTGGGGGGAAGGGGATGAGTTACAAAGGTGAGTAAGACATAGTCCCTGCTCTTAATGAACTTATCATCTACTTAGGAAGACAAGTCCAGCATACAAGAAACACTGTTTTTCTGTATGTAAATAATTCAATTTATGTATGTGGATCTATGACCATTTCTTTTATTTTTTTGATTTTAATGAGCAAGTAATAAAAGACCATACAAGGTTTTTTTTTAATTTATATTTTATTATTTATTTATGTTTCAAGTTCCTTTTTAAATTTTAGTTAGTTAATATATAGCGTAATATTAGTTTCAGGAGTAGAATTTAGTGATTCATTACTTACATACAACACCTGGTGCTCCTAACAAGTGCGTTTCTTAATCCCCATCACCTATTTAGCCCACCTCCTCCCACCTCCTCTCTAGCGACCCTCAGTTTATTCTCTATAGTTAAGAATCTCTCTCTTTTTTTCCTTTCCCCTATGTTTATCTGTTTTGTTTCTTAAATTGAAATCATAAAGTGAAATCATAAAGTAGTCTTTCTCTGACTTATTTTGCTTAGCATAATATAATCTAGCTCCATCCATGTTGTTGCAAATGGCAAGATTTCATTCTTTTTAAAAAATTTTGTTTAATCTTTATTTATTTTTGAGAGAGACAAGAGCATGAACAGGGGAGGAGCAGAGAGATAGGGAGACAGAATCAGAAGCAGGCTCCAGGCTCTGAGCTGTCAGCACAGAGCCCGACATAGAGCTCGAACTCAACAAACCACGAGATCATGACCTGAGCTGAAGTCAGACGCTTAACTGACTGAGCCAACTAGGCGCCCCAAGATTTCATTCTTTTCGATGGCTGAGTAATAGTCCATTGTACATATATACACCACATCTTTATCCATTCATCAGTCAGTGGACATTTGGGCTCTTTCCATAGTTTGGCTATTGTTGATAATGTTGCTATAAACATTGGAATGCTTGTATGCCTTCAAATCAGTATTTTTGTATCCTTTGAGTAAATACCTAGTAGTGCAATCCCTGCGTCATAGGGTAGCTCTATTTTTAACTTTTTGTGGAACCTCCATAGTGTTTTCCAGAGTGGCTGCACCAGTTTGCATTTGCACCAACAGTATAAGAGGGTTCCCCTTTCTCTGCATCCTTGGCAATGTCTGTTGTTTCTTATGTTGTTAATTTTAGCCATTCTGACAGGTGTGAGGTGGTATCTCATTGTGGTTTTGATTTGTATTCCCTGATGATGAGTGATGTTGAGCATCTTTCATGTGTCTATTAGCCATCTGGATGTCTTCTTTGGAAAAGTGTCTATTCAATGTCTTCTGCCCATTTCTCAACTGGATTATTTTTTGGGTGTTGAGTTTGATAAGCTCTTCATAGATGTTGGATACTAACCCTTTATCAGATATGTTATCTGCAAATATCTTTTCCATTCTGAAGGTTGCCTTTAGTTTTGTTGATTGTTTCCTTGGCTGTGCACAAGCTTTTTATCTTCATGAGGTCCTAATAGTTCATTTTTGCTTTTGTTTCACTTGCCTCCGAAGACATGTTCTAGTGAGAAGTTGCTATGACCTATGTCAAAGAGGTTGCTGCCTGTGTTCTCCTCTGGGATTTTGATAGTTTCCTGTCTCGCATTTAGATCTTTCATCCATTTTGAATTTATTTTTGTGTTTGGTGTAAGAAAGTCATCCAGTTTCATTCTTCTGCATGCTTCTGTCCAGTTTTTTTCAACACCATTTATTGAAGAGACTTTCTTTTTTTTCCATTGGATGTTCTTTCCTGCTTTGTTGAAGATTAGTTGACCAAAGAAAATACAGTTTTAAGAGCACTGAAATAGGAGGTTTCGGTCTAGTAGAATTGAACCAAAGGGAATGATGGGAGAAATCCTGTTCCTGAAGGAAAGCTGTTTCTGGACAGAGGGCTGGGAATTGGCTTACCTGGTGGGCCATCTTACAACTGTAGCTTTTCTGCTCTTTGCATGGAAGGATGCCTCTCCTTCTCTGCGTTAGGCATGGCTGACATTACAGCCTTCCACTGGTATGCTCAAACGATATTGTTCGAGAGTGGAGAGTAGGAGTCAGTGTTGGAGAGTACCAATGTGTAAGTCAGAAGGGAGCGTTTATGGTCATTTTATATTTTATTTTGAGGTGCTGAGTAAAGAACTCTTGGATGGACCTCTTTTCATTCAATGAGTTGAAAAGGAAAAATCTAGGGCTCTCAAGTAGACAGGCCTAGATCCCCACTGACTATTTCCATCTCCTCTTAGCTATGGAACATGGGCAGCCCACTGAGCCTTCACTTGCTCACTAAGAAATGGGGAAAACTGGGGAAGACATGTGTGGGGCAGGCAGTATATGGGAAACTTCTGTTCCTCTCAATTCTGTTGTAAATCTAAAACTGTTCATAAAAAGTCTTTTAAAATGGGGAAAATAACTACTTTGCAGTATTATTGTTAAGATTTAGTAAGCTGCAGATAAAGGACTGATTAAATATCTAGCAAGTTAAAACCATTAATTTTAATTATTTTTTTTTTCAACGTTTATTTATTTTTGGGACAGAGAGAGACAGAGCATGAACGGGGGAGGGGCAGAGAGAGAGGGAGACACAGAATCGGAAACAGGCTCCAGGCTCTGAGCCATCAGCCCAGAGCCCGACGCGGGGCTCGAACTCACGGACCGCGAGATCGTGACCTGGCTGAAGTCGGACGCTTAACCGACTGTGCCACCCAGGCGCCCCCATTAATTTTAATTATTATTGTAACTATAAACTGCCATTTTCTCCCCCAGGGCATGTCCGGGTCTGGAGGAGACATGCAAACCGTCCCCTCTGAGGGTCTCCTCATCCTCAGATCAGTACCAGACATCACACCTAGTTATAATCTTTTAAAGCTTAATCTGCATTTCCAATTCACATTAGTAATAATACTAACACCCACAACTGTTCTCTATTGGTCACCTGTATCTGCCAGGCCCTGTGTGCAAGTAGTCTGCATAAATTAACACTACCAATAACCCTGTAACATGGGGAAGATCCTTAAAACATTTTAGTCACAATTATTTATGATTTGTTTCATAGACAGCAAAACTTAAAACTTAAATGACTTGTTATAAATCATCTCATAATCAAAACACATATCCAACATTCTTTTACATATCCAGCCATGTGCTGGGCATTGTACAAAAGAAATTGATGAGACAGCATTCCAGTTGTATAATTTACTACTTGAAGAAGCAAATTAATAGCATATATTACTGAAGACAGGCCCATACTTAAGGTCTACAACAGCTTAAGTCAATCTTGCAGACAGAAGGAAGGGAAGGGAAGGGAAGGGAAGGGAAGGAAGGAAGGAAGGAAGGAAGGAAGGAAGGAAGGAAGGAAGGAAAGAAGGAAGGAAGGAAAGAAGGAGGGAAGGAATGGGGAGGAAGGAAGGTTGGGAGGGAGGAGGGAAGGAAAGGAGGCAGGGAAGAAGAGAGAGAGGGAGAGGGGAAGAAAAGAAAAAAGAAAAGGAAAAAATGAGGTGAAATTAACAGGAATCTAATTGTAACAGTCAAATAACAAGACATCTTTCCTCCCGGGGCCTCCTCCCTCATTTTCTACTCTCTATTTTTAGAACAAAGAAACAAATAAAACAAAACCTCCTATCAGAGATGTAGATGATATTGTTGATGTTGATTTGAATTCCAGGGATGTGCTGGTGGGTGGTTGTCTCAGGGGGATAGTGACTGGCAGCAAGTTGCCAACAGACACAGGCAAAGAATACAAATTCTTTTCCTTAAATGGATACAAATGAGAATTTAGCTGCGGGAAGACTGCTGCACAGAGCAGGTGACCCACCATGAGCTCATGGTTGGAGATGCCGCTTCCCTAACCCCTACATTTCCCGTATCAGGCCATATAACCAGCGACACCACCTCAAGGGGCTGATGATTTGGTCAGGCCCTGCCAGACTGTATGCTGGACCTCCCCGGGTTGGGAGTGAGATGGGGGGTGTCTTTATGCCTCTCTGGCATTCTTGACAGTTGTGAGAGAGGAAAGTAGCAATGCTGTCCAGGCAAATTGCTCTTCAACTGTATCAATAACAAATTAGTATTCAGTGTATCAGGGTAGGAATGCATTTTGCCCTAGGGATGCTGACATCCCCTTCTCATCAGTTTAGGAGCTAAAACAGTCCTACACAGGGCTGGGTGAGGGACGCAGACTCCACTGAAGTGGTCAATCCAGGACTCTCTCAGATCTGACCATCCCAAGTAGGATCACAATTTGATTCTGCTTGAAGTTCGGTCCTCACTGGTAGGCTCAGCAGTAACCAGGACTGAACGATACAGCTGTACAAGTTATGCACCGTACAACTCTACAAAACCTTCACTTTTTATGATGGCCCTGGATTCTGCTCAGATTCCTGTCCTTCTGCCGCCCCAGTGATCACTGAACAGTGATCACTGATGTTTAGGATAATAAATAACCAAAAGTACTGCAAGGTCTCAATAATCAAAAAAGAAGAAGATCTGCTTTCTATTTTATTCAGGTAGAAAATGGATAAATACAATAAATGTCATGTTCTAAGATTTCAAAACAAGATATAAAAGAAAATCTCTACTTAATAAAAAAATTGATTCCACAAATTCCATTTACTTAGGATTTTGCAATATACAACTTATGTATCCTATTGTAATCACAGCAAAGAAAAATAGACTCTTGCTTTATCACCCTTTCCACAATGGAAAATCATTTTATGAAGTTTTCATTTCAGGAGGAGCTGACTTTTCAGTATCTAATATGTGAATCAAAAACCCATCAGTAGAAAGTGCATAGTGGTTTGGGAGGTTAATTTATAATTCAAGCCTATTCCCAGGTAATTCAGGAAGATATCAGTAACGATTGTACAGGATACACAGAAAATTAATACATTTTAAGGAGAAATGTAGACAGGATTGAATTAAGAAGGATTCAGCTAGGCCTGTCTCCAGTTGGGGTAGAGTATAAACTCTCTCTCCAGATTGCCGTTAGATTAGCTGAAGCAGCAATGTCTTTGATTCCAAAATATAAGCGGCAATTAGCTCATACCCATTTATCTGAAAGCCTGCAGCGAAAACAGAGTTAAAGCCGCTTGCAGTTGGTGAAAGACTAGTGTTGAATTGGAATTACATTGTTTACTACAGCACTTTCCGATGAACAGCGAAATTTCCACTTTCAGATTTCTCAAGCTCAGATAACACAAATGATTTCATATCAGTAGCTCTCACCCATTCTTCCCGCACAGAGAGCACTCTGGCTAAGCCAACCCCTCGCCCAGATGAGGAAAAGAGTCAAGGACTGAACACCTTGAGTGGGAGGAAATGACAATTGAACCAATTAGCCACGTTACAACCTCCTGCTAGTTTGAAGACAGGTTTTGTTCTAGCTTCTTTATGCTCAGAAATTTTTTACAAATGGTAATCATTATTCTATAATTACATGAAATGCCAGCTTGTGTGATCTCTCCTGAACCCTGTAAAGCTGCAAAGCAATTCATCTAGGCCATGATGAACTTTCTAAATTAGACACAATATACTGATTTACTGTGGATGCAGCTAAAACCCGGTGGGGGCAGCTGATTACTTATGGTTATAAATATTAACAAATGAGCAAGGAAGTTTTTGAATTTCCTCTCTCATTCGCAGCTGCGCGTGCGCACACACACGCATACACACACAGCCTCCTTTCATGAGCTAAATTGATGTTCAAGTATAATTTTCAAAATGATAAAATCATAACTCTTACAGAAATTTAACATGAGTCGATGATTTTATTTATCTCTTTATTTAAAGGAGAATCAATAAGATGTTTCTAGAGAATTTGAAGATTGGGCAATGGGGAATGAGGAAATGAATTTGCTCACAGATGCAGAGCAGGTTAATATCCTGTAAGGAGATAATGTTTGGGGTAGCCTTCTCCATAGGTCAACAATCCTTTGTCCACTTACCAGATAAAATGTATTTATATTGCTATGGATAAGAATCACGTACACTGCACTCAATTTCCTACAACTTCATTCTCCCACTACAGAGTTACAAAATACTCAGTGGAAACTGGCCAAAGGCAGAATTTCTACAGAAACCAGCAATCCCTGAAGGTCAGATAGACAATGCCCAGCACACCCAGGGTGCAAGACGCCCAGCAATCTCCTTTGCCATTTGAAAAATGTGGCCTTTTTTTCTGACAGTCAGCTAACGTGCACTGATCTTACTCCTATGTCAGAGGGAGAGAAAAGGTATCTGGAGAGAAATCAGGTAGATCATTCAAACCCACACAAAAGGGCTAAATGAGGCTAAGGCCAAGATTTCAGAAATTTAGAGCTAGAAGGGATTTTAGAGATCACCTAAGATGTTCATTTTGCGGGAAATAAGTCTGAGACTGCCTTCCTGGCAGTTGAAAGAAGATCTTAAACCACCTTGATCAGGTGCCTTAAGCTCTGTGGAATTTGCCTCAGGAAACTCCTTTCTTCTTTGGTGTAAAGAATCTCCTTTTTCCTCCCTCATTCACACCCTGAACCACCCCAGAGAGGTTTCCTTTTTTATTCAGGAATAATCAGAGTTAAAAGACACAGAAAAAACATTTATCAGTGTAATATTGCTTTTCAATCAGGTATGCATGCTCTAAGCTTTTTTTAGCTGTTACATTTTTTAATTGAAGTATAATTAATACACAGTGTTATATTAGTTTCAGGTGTACAATATAATAATTCAACAACTCTATACATTGCTCAGTTCTCATCAAGATAAAAAAAGTTTTAATGGAAGGATAGGACATTTAAAATGGGACTGAAAGTGAATGTTAGTTCAAATAACTGATATGGCATACTATGGAAAATAGTCAACCTACTTTTATGTCCAAAAGGTTGATAACCTCTCAACCCCACAGAACTAGAGGATGATGGGGACCCCACTCCCCACTCTGTGTCCTCACTCTTTGGAATATCTGCTTGATTGGGCAAGCTAATATTCTTTTGTATCCTAAACAGAGCCACCACTCCCCCAAACTGTTATGCTCAGAAAGAACAAAGTATCCCCCCAAATAAAACATCCCAGTTTTAGGTCTGCTTTTTTTTTTTTTAATTTCAAAGAGTATGCTTATATAATTCATCTTTTCCTAGGGCTTTGTATGCATAGCTCATTCAGACCTGGGGTAGAATCTACATGATCAGACTCCCACACATTTAACATTGACCAAACACAAGATAGTGTTGCTCTGTGTCATTAGATATATGCTATCTAATTGGTAGATTAAAGATACTTATTAGTTAAAATTACATTGGTGCCAGTAGGAATAAATGGCTTCTCAAAATTTATAGTTCATAAAAAGTCAGATTCTGATTACTGTAATTATTTCTTTCAAAATGCAAAGCATATGAATTTTTCACATTAATGAGAGAAAAACAGAAAGGAAGCAGGACCAAACAAAAATGAATCTTATTTTTCACCTTGTCTTTGTCTTCGAGTGTTAGGCTAAATTGCTATTATTTCATTTTGGTCAAATTCAGTGCATCTCTGTCAACATTTTCAAGGCGTGGATGGAATGAACAAAGCTGCATTGTCACCCCCAAATTCAATTTAGAAATTTCATAGTGAGAAATATTTGCGTGAATGTAGAGTTCTGAAGGAGCTAACAATACCTGTCATTTGGTTTCTTGGGCGTTTTGCATGTTTTATTCCGAACACCTCCCATTTTATCTGCACTCTCCACCCCACCCCCTCCATAGTAATTATTACAAGGAACAAAGAACTTGAGCCTGCCTCCTACCTCTGAAAACAGCTTAGTTGTACCCCAAGCCTAAATGAGGCATGCAAAAAATGGAATCATTCCTAATGAAGAAGATATTCTGCCCCACTAGGGATAGATAACCCATTTATTGCCCCAGAAGAAAGAATTTTGTTACAAATTTAGTTAATGATGCAAATAGATACACTTCACCTGTTAAGGGGAACTCGTCTATTATGAAGGGCAGTAAAACAAGGTTTTTTGTGTTGTTTTTGTTTGTTTTGGTCTGTGAAGAAATGAGCCTTATTCAAAGATGACACAGATACAAAGTAGAGTATAAAATGTGAACCTGTGTCATTCCCGTGATAGAAATATCAGATACCAGACACAGAAGAGAGGAAAGCTTGGCATATTGGGAAACCAACACCACTATTTCCTCTCCTCCATCACATCTGAGATAATAAGAAATGCTGATCATGAGCCATCAGACTGACAATCATGCATAAATTGCTCTTGACTACTCAGCAGGGGCAAAGTGATGAAATTTTACAACACAAGATGGAAAGATCTCCATCAGGACTCAGCGTGAGGTTGCTGGGGCAGCCTCCTGTTGCTTTTACTTCTCGTGGGGAAATCCTGTTTCCCTGAAACGTCCCTGGGCAAGCAACCTCAGTACCTTCTGAGCAGTCCAGCCTCGAGAGTAGTCACTTGGGGCTCAAACCCAGGATCAACAGAGGCTTTCTGGCTCTCAGAGCTGCCTTCTCCAGAGTATGTCCTTTGCCCACATGTGAAGAAGCATCAAAGCACATTGCCTGCCATCCGGAACTTATTGTTCAATGATTACATTTTGGTGCCAAAATTATGAATTCAAACTTAATTTTGCCTATTCTAACCTTTTTTTTTGGGGGGGGAGCGGGGTTCCCATCTTGAGGGTATCCTGTGTGGGCTCTTTCTGAGGCAGAGAACAGAAACAGGCTCAGGGTACCTTAGTTAATGAGATACATAGGGAAGTATAAAAACCTGGATGCTGTCTCAAAAGCACACAGCTAAGGGTCACAGAGGATTGGGACACATTTATCACATGTAGCATATGACCCCAGCTCTGATAGTTTGACAGTAGCTTGAGGGCCAGAATAGAAATTTTATTTCTGAACCAAGTTTATGTTTCAGTTCCTGCGTCTACTTTTCCCTTCAACTGCTTCTTTTTGCTACTTTGGTATCAACTTCTTTTGCTCTCCTTTCCTCTGCTTTGCACGCTCTCTACTTAGGTCGCTGCTCCTTCATGGCTTCTGCTCGCTGCCTTCATGCTCTACCCCTCTACGTCTGGATCACTCTGTATTCTACTGGCTATAAGCCCTCACTCAAACCCTCCCAAAGAGAACCTGCCCAAGGCCGCTAGTCCTGGGGCTGCAGGAGGGTGAGGGAGACGCTGGTCCTTGTCTCACAGAGTCCAAGAATGAAGTTGGCAGACAACAGAGTGAGCAAAACGATAGAGTTTATTAAGGGAAA
This sequence comes from Prionailurus bengalensis, assembly GCF_016509475.1. Taxonomy (NCBI): domain Eukaryota; kingdom Metazoa; phylum Chordata; class Mammalia; order Carnivora; family Felidae; genus Prionailurus; species Prionailurus bengalensis. The sequence goes on from NC_057343.1 coordinate 28,005,855, forward strand.
GTATAAAGCTCTCAAGAGTGATAGGGGTCCCAACTGGGGAGCCGCTGAAGATTTTTGTCCCTGACTTTTTATTGGGACCTTGTCAGAAAGTTTGTGAGACTTCACGCATGGCACCTAGACTGGATAGGTCCGGAACATGTGTATCTTATCCACTTCTTCCCCAAACTCCGCTGCCATTGCTGCTTCGCAGCCCCCCACTTGCAGCTGCAGCCTGCCTCCCTGAAGGTCCCTTATCTCTCCCTGCCTACTGTTGACCCTTTCCCTACTCACTTGTGCATATGGTGGGCCCTTATTGGCCAGAGATCTTGTGCTAGGCACCCCGAGCGCCCCTGCCAGCTCACAGATGACAGCCACCTATCTCTGGTCTGGTCTGCTGTGACCACAATGACAGGGACACGCAAAAACATGATGACCTACAAGAAAGGAAACATGCAGAAGAGAGGATGGAGTGGGTCCTGCGTATGGACAATGAGAAGAGGCCAATGAGATCTGCAGCTATAGGAATTCATAGTTCCGAATCTATGACTTCGAGATTTTGAAGCAGACAGGAAGCCAAGCCAGTTTGATGTGATATTTTTGAATCTGACTCTTCACCTACAGATGAACTAGACACTGAAGGAAGAAAGAGCCTGAGGGCTATTGATTCCCTGCAGTAAGGAAATGGAAAAAAAGGCAAATAGAGTTTTTATTACTTTTCTCATGTGATGCAGGATAATATCAGTGTTCAAGTGTTTGATTCAACCAGCATTAATCTGATTGCCAACAATCTGCAGTACTCCTTTAAGAAGACAGGATATAGCCACAGAGTAGGGCCATAACTCTTGAAAATGTACCACTAAGGCCAAGACATGAATTCATGTCAGATACATGCTTGTGATCATTCATTCATCCCTACACTCACATATACTAAGGTTATCAGACAGTTTCAATAAAAATCTATTAATAAAAATTGGTTGGCTAAAACTCTACATATATGTTATAGGACATTTATTAATCACTCTAATCAGATCTCATCTGTTATACTAAATTGTGCAGCTTCTGATCATTTTAAAAATTTCCCCCAAACTCATCGTTTACTTCTAAACAATGAAATGTGTATATCTTTTTAAAAGCTAGAAACTGAGAACAAACTGAGGGTTGATGGGGGGTGGGAGGGAGGGAAGGGTGGGTGATGGGTATTGAGGAGGGCACATTTTGGGATGAGCACTGGGTGTTGTATGGAAACCAATTTGACAATAAACTTCATATATTGAAAAAAATAAAAAAAATAAAAGCTAGAGGTCACATTATGTAGAATCCACACTCAGACTATCATATTCATTGATCAATAGATTACCCATGACACTATTTTTTTTTTCCTACACAGCCGTTTAGCATTGAAAGTGAAACAAAATACTGACCTGGTTTCTAAAAATTTGTAGTGTAGTTTCTTTGCTGAAAACAAAACAAAACAAAACAAAACAAAACAAAACATTTCTACCTAGCAAGAGATATTGTTCCCTCATGGGAAGTAAAACATCATGTCCAAGGCACTGATTTCCTTATTTTAAAAAATGGAGAAAATGCTTCATTCCTGTTGACAGCATTCAGAATTGTATTATTTCATCAAAATAGAATGATATCTGAAAGAACACAATATACTGACTTTTCAAAAGGAAATCCTGTATCAAAAGGCAGCTCTGTGTCACTGCTATTAGAAGTAATTATCTTGAATATCAGAACTCTAAGAAATTGTTTTAAAATATAAATATAACCTATGTCCCCCAAACCTTATTATCACTTTCCTCAGGAACTCTGAACCTACTTGTATTGTTAAGTTTGTAACAAAAAGTAACGCTCTTTAAAAATTTATTTTCCTACTAGGAAGATGAAAGTTAGACAAATGCTGTTTAAGTCATGAGCATTATTAAATCATTAAAGAGGTTCAGCATTATTGAGTGCTTCTGCACTGTCAGCCTTCTAGACAATGAATGCTACTTGGAAATCAGACCTATAGTTTACAAGCGTAGTGGGTTGAATGATGGTTCCCGGAAGAGATGTGTCCATGTTCCAATCTCCTGAACCTGTAAAGGTGACTTCATTTGGAAAGAGTAAGCAGATCATCTTAGATTATCCAAGTGTGTTCTAAATCCAATAACAAGTGTCCTTATAAGAAGCACACAGGGAAGAGACACAGAGAAGAGGAGAAAGCCATGGGAAGGTGGAGGTGGCCATTGGAGGGATGCAGCCACAAGCCAGGAAATGCAGACAGTCCCTGGAAGTTGGGAGAGGCAAGGAAAGAGGCACCTCTAAGAGCCTCTGGGGAGAGCATGGCCATGCTGCTGCCTCAATTTCAGATTTCTAGCCTAGAACTATGAAAAAAAATGCTTTTCTGTTTTTTAAACCACTCAGTTGAAAAAGCAGGAGAGCTTGCAAGCAGAGTACTTATGGGACCATGATGGCTGCTTCAAAAGTAAGCTCTCCAAGGCCTCAGTACGTGTTGCGTTTTCTCCTCCAACTATCCCCCTCCAACTTCTTTGTTTGACGGTCTGCTACCTTCCCTTCAGAATTCCACTCAAAGGTCACTTCCTCTCTAAAACCTTCCACACCCAAGCCTGGCTTAGGTGTCCTGCCATGGGCTTCTGGAACAAATCCTAACTGCTTATCATGTCATATCGTATTTACAATGTAAGTTACTCATCTATCCATACCCCTGGACTTTACACTCACGGACCTACAATATTAACTTTGCATTTCCAGTATCTAGCACTGTCCCTGGCCAAGGTAACCATGTAACAAATGTTCCTTGAATTATGGAATGAATGACTTTGGAAGTCTACTATGCTGAAAGTTTTGGATTTATTACTCATGGTAGTATGATTTCAGCAAGCAGAATTATGACCGGAGTACAAATAATGAAGTCTCCACACAAGTAGAGACATCCTACAGATGGGATATACTGACCTACCTTTGTATAGGCTGTATGAAGTAGCATGTACCCATAATTGGAAGTGCCCAAACAAGGGCCTGATATGAGAAACAGTGTTGATGTGACCCTCTGCATTATTTAGTTGGTGGAGTCAAGTATGCTCTAGGGACTTTTCTTGCTCTAAGATTTTATCACTTTCCAGAGCCTGGAATTTCTATAAAAGATCTAGTGCTAAGTGATTCCAGTGATCCAGTTCCATTGAATTCATTGAAGTGAAATTTCGACCACTATCAATTACCGAATGTGTTCACTACTACTAGAATTACTTAGATGAGTAATGTTTCTATCAAGAAACATTAAGCATTACGGTAAAATTGTTCATGACTCATGTAACAGACACAAAATGCTGTGGGTGTTCACAGGAGGAAAAGATCATATCTACTAGAAGAGAATCAAAGAAAACGGGATGAAGCAGGTGACCTTTGAGAAGGGTCTTGAGCAATAGCTAGTATTTTTAAAGAGTTTAGGAATAAAGCCTTTTGAATAGTTGTTTCCTGTTTCCTCATTCTTTATTAAGATCCAGCTTGGGGGCGCCTGGGTGGCGCAGTCGGTTAAGCGTCCGACTTCAGCCAGGTCACGATCTCGCGGTCCGTGAGTTTGAGCCCCGCGTCAGGCTCTGGGCTGATGGCTCAGAGCCTGGAGCCTGTTTCCGATTCTGTGTCTCCCTCTCTCTCTGCCCCTCCCCCGTTCATGCTCTGTCTCTCTCTGTCCCAAAAAATAAATAAACGTTGAAAAAAAAAATTTTAAAAAAGATCCAGCTTGTATTTTATAAAATTTTTTATTGGGAGAGTTAGGCCTACATACTCCTCTTTAGTCATTTTAGCGTAATGACATTTGGCTTATGAATGGGCAATCATTCATTTGCTAAGAAGTAGGATATGGGGCAAGAACGTTCAGCCAGCAAGAAATCCTTCCATATGGTCCATATACTCTGTCACTAACTCTTGAAATTCCAGCACTAAAGATTCGTTCCTTTGACTTATGTCAGTATAGTATGTCCCCACCCACCCACTTCCATTAGTAGGCTCCAAGCCCAGCCAAACATGGGACTTGAACTCATAACCCTGAGATCAAGACCTGAGATGACATCAAGAGTCTAACACTTAACCAACTGAACCACCCAGACTCCCTGCCCCCTTTCCATTCTTAAGAGTTACAATTTTTATTTGTGCTATATTGATTTTTTTCTTGATCAGTCTTACCAGAAAGTGTGTGTTGTTTTAATCTTTCCAGAGAAATGTTTTTACTTTGTTGGTCTTGCCTCTTTGTTTTCTCTTTGTCAATTTCTGCTCTTATTTTTAAAATCAATTTTAATCTATTTTCTTTGGTTTTATTCTTTTTTTTTGAATATAACTTCTAGATATGAGCACTTAGCTCGCTTATTTTCTGCATTCTTTTTTATGATATAAACATTGTCTGTGGGAGAGTATCTGGAAAGAAGAGGCTGGAGGATGTTCAAGATGGTGTCCGTGTATCCTGCAATCTTCTTAGAGGGCTAGCCCAGCTGTTTGCAGAAGTGTTTCTTTGCCAGAATGTGCTAGTATGACTTTTCTGATCCTTTATCTATTTTCATTTTCAGGATTTAGACTCACACTCATATTCTCTTTAGGAAATATCCACATTTAATGAGCTGCCCAGAGGAAATTGTGTAGTTCCAATTACTGTCTCATATTCTGACAACAAGTTGCAGCAACCTGAAAGGCATGACATTAAATGTTTTCTCCAGAAGGTATACATTTTTTATCAAAAGCAAAACTTTCCGAGTGACATAAACATATTATTAAGTACTGGTGTTTCTTTAAATAAAAATTAAAGACTGGTGGAAACAAATATAAATGATTACACATAACTCATTCTAAAAACCATTCTAGTTTACTGCTAGACATCATTGCTTAATCTAGATTTTGTGTTTTTATAGAAGTGAGGAAATGGAGATAAACTGTAATAAATATAGTGGCTCAGGTCATTCATCTATCAATGTATTAATGCTTTTATTCAGCAAAGAACAAACTACTGAGCTAGGTACTAAGGAGATAGTAATAATTTATAAGAACCAATCTCTGTTTTAGGATATTTAGAATCCTGTACAGTAACGAAAACATTATCTGAAGTAAATACAACATAAATAAAAAAGTGACAAATGTCAAATGAGGATATGGGTATGTGCTCTGTGAGTTCACTGCTGAGAGTTGGCTCTGTCCTTTTTGGTTCTTATTATAATTTTTATCCAGTATCTAAGGTCTTTGGGGTCCTGGGAACATAATACTTGGTTCAGCTCTCTTGAATCTCTTCTCTTTTTATAACACGGAGGAAAAAAAGGCCTTCTTTTTATTTCAGAAACAACAGCACAAAGTTTGAACAGCTTAAGCTATCACTTATGGTGGCTTATGAAATGAATAAGCTATGAATACTTCTCTGGAACGATCATAACCATTAGGAACTATAAACAAACAAAAAAACCAAATCAATAGTTTACGTCACAGTGAAATAATGCCTTGTTTCTTCTTTCTAGAAGAGACTGCACAAAACACTTCATTCTCTTTAATCTGCTCTAACCCCATCATATCCCATTGTTTATGATACTAACAGTAACGACAATGCAATATAGCATGCTCAGTGACTCATCAGCACCCGCCTTCCAGAAGTACTCAGCTTGCACATACACAATGAGTAATGGCTCACAGACACATTGCTTAATATCTGTAATCAGTTTTAGTCTGATGCGGTGCTCAAAATGCATTCTTCTTTTCCAATAAATGATAAATTATAAGGCTATTGCCTGGCAAAGAGAGAGTCATTTTTCCGCGGCCAAAGATTTATTTCCCAGCCAAGTTGTTTTTGAATCCTAGAATGTCACTTTCAGCTGTTTCCAATTCTCTAAACAAGTATCTGCCAATCACCCAGACATGTGAAAGGCAACGCTTGAGTGTGTAGTTATTTAATAGGAAGTGTTACCATCAGGACTGAAGAGATGGTCTGTCAAAATCTGAGAGGGTAGCAAGAAGAAATTGGGGAGGAGTTGAGAGGGGAAAACAAGGGAAGGAGGAGGAAAAAAAGCGACATAGACACAATGAACTAGAAAATTTCACAAGACATAAAACCTCACCAAAAAATTATGGTTTTTCAAATGAGGCTAAAGCCTTTGAAATATTCTTGGAAAAGGATTCCCTTAGCTACAGAAAAATTGTAAACAAGATTACAGAGACGCTAGTTAACCTATAGTAACAATTCTTTACGTCTTTTAGTAGTGTCTATTTATAAAAGCAAGGAGATTGCCTGTTTCCTTGTACACAAGAGCAGCGTTGCTGAGGCTTACTTGACAGTCCTTCATTAATCACCGATGTTTGTCACTGTACTAATTCCCAGAATTGAGTTTTTAAAAGTTGCATAATTCAGGCTTCTCTTTACCAGATTGTTTTAAATTAGTGAAGGTATCTGTTAATGAGTTTAGCACCAATATGCTAATAATTATTATTTCATAATTCTGAATTATTACTTTGCTTGGCACCTTGCTGATGAAGAGTAATAATATAGGTAGAATAAGGATGTCGGGATATTTACAGGGGCTGTGCAGGCGTTCTTGACTTACAGACGGATGCCTAGACTGCAGGGTCACCGCAAATACCTGCTTTACTTAAGGTTCCATGAACCTGATACTCTCACAGATACAGTGGGGAGACTGCTTTCTCCTTCTGGAAATTTCTCCTCACTTGACTTCCAGTTTTGTGGTCTTTGCATTTTTCTTCTTCCTGTATGATAACTACTTCATCATCTCTTTCAATGGTTTCTCTTTATCTCTCTCATTTAATCAGTTTCCACCGGCCCTTTTCTCCACTTGTACATTTCCTCTTGGGTAATGGCATCATTTCCCATGTAACGGTGAGCCAGGTTATTTTATGGATCTGCTGGTAAATTTAAAATTTGTACTTCCTGATTTAACCTGGTTTCTGGACCTCAGACTGTATTTCCGACCAGACATCTCTACCTGATGAGTTCTGCAGGCACCTAAAACTTGATATACTTAAACTGAACACATCGACTCTTTCTGCTCCCAAACTTATTCCTCCTTTGTTCCTTAACTTGGATGACAGTAGTCTCACTCATTGCTTAAGCAAGGCACTCCTCCCACATCTTACCTGTTATCAACTAAGTCAGGCCAATTTTATCTCCAGTTTCTTCTCCACTGATCATTCTTTCTACCTGTATCATAATTTGGACTACAGACTCTTTATGATGCATTTTGATCTCCCAAGAAATCATCCCGCTCTCACTCTACCACACAACTTGTGTTTTAAACACAGCAGAGAATTCACCATTACTTAAGTATATTAATATGTTATGTCCTTCCAATAAGCTTGACCTTCTTTTCATGATTTACCCTCTGCCTGCCTGGAATGCCCTTTTGACTTACCCCTTATGAAAATCATATCAAGATTAAGACACGGGCTATGGAGTCAGAGCTGGGTTGATGCGACCATTCTGCTTATTAAACATGTGACACTCCACAAATAGGTTTATTCTATGTTTCAGTTTCTTTATCTGTAAGATGGGGAAATAACATGCATACCTCATACAACTTTTTTCAGACTTTCTAAAAAATTAAGACTTTGTTTCGGGTTTACAGCAAAATTAAGGAGAAGGTACAGACATTTCCCATATACCCCCAATCCCCACACATGCATAGTCTCCACCTCTATCCACATCCTCCACCAGAATGGTACGTTTGTCAAAATTGACAAACCTACACTGACAAATCATGATCACCCCAAGTCCATTGTTTACCTTACTGTTCATTCTTGGTGTTGTAAATTCTATGGGTTTAGACACAGGTATAATGCCATGTATTCATCATTATGGTCATTAGACTTTCTATATGCTTGTTTACTATCTGTATATCTTCTTTGGTGAGATGTCTGATAAGATCTTCAGCCCATTTTTAATGGGCTGTGTCTTATTGTTTCTTATTGTTGGTTTCTTATTGTTGAGTTTTAAAGTGGTTCTTTGTATATTTTAGATAATAGCCCTTTACCAGACGTATCTTTTACAAATATTTTCTCCCAGGGTATAGCTTGTTTCTTTGTTCTCTTGATATTATCTTTTGCAGAGATTAGAAGTTTTTAATTTTAATGATGTTTGGCCTATCACTTCCTTGTTGCATGTACTGTGTCTTTGATATTGTATTTAAAAAGTTATCACCATACACAAGATCATTTAGATTTTCTCCTAATTTATCTTCTAGAATTTTTCCCATTTTGCATTATACATTTAGCTCTGTGATTGATTTTGAGTTCATTTTTTTGAAGGATGTAAGGTCTATGTCTAGTTTTGTTTTTTGTTTTTTTGTTTTTTTGTTTATTTGCACGTGGATGTCCAGTTGTTTTGGCACCATTTGTTGAAAAGACTATTGTGTTGCCTTTGCTCCTTTGTCAAAGATCAGGTGATTATATTTATCAGGTCTATTTTTGGACTGTCTGTTCTGTTCCACTGATTTATTTGTCTAATCTTTGACTCATAGCCCCCTATCTTGATTACTGATTACAGTAAGTCTTAAAGTCAGGTAGTGTCAATCTTGCAACTTTGTTCTTCTTCCATATTGTGTTGGCTGTTGCGGTCTTTTGCCTCTTCATATAAACATTTGAATAAATTTTTCAATATCCACAAAATCACTAGCTGGGATTTGTTTTGGGTTTCATTGAATCTTTAGGTCAAGCTGGGAAAAACTGACATCTTGGCCATATTGAGTCTTCCTATTCATGAACATGGAATATCTCCCCATTTATTTGGTTCTGCTTTGGTTACATTCATCAGAGTTGTATTTTTCCTCATATAGATCTTGTACATATTTTGTTAGATTTAGACTTAGATATTTTATTTTAGGGGGTGCTAATATAAATGATACTGTGTTTTATTACACATTCCACTTATTCGTTGCTGATATATAGCAAAGCGATTGACTTTTGTATATTAACCTTGCATCCTGAAAATTTCCTATAATTGCTTATTAGTTCCAGTAGTTTGTTTTGGTCACTTCTTTAGGGTTTTCTACATAAATAATCATGCTATCTGTGAACAAAGACAGTTTCAGTTTTATTTCTTCTTTCTCAATCATCATACCTTTTATTTCCTTTCTCCTCTGACCACACTGCTAGAACTGATGTTGGAGAGGAGTGGTGAGAGGAGACAGTCTTACCTTGTACCTGGTTTTATTCATAAAACTTTAAGTTTCTCACCCTTAAGTATGATGTTAGCTGTAGGATTTTTGTAGATATTCTTTATCAAGTTGAGGAAGTTATCCTCTATTCCTAGTTTACTAAAACTTTGTATCATGAATGGGTGTTGGATTTTGTCAAATTCCTGTTCTGTATATATTGATAAAATTTATGTGATTTTTCATTTTAGCTTGTTGATGTGATGGATTACGTTAATTGATTTTTGAATGTTAAACCAGCTTGCATATGTGAGGTAGAACCTACTTGGTCATGATAATATAATTCTCTGTTACCTTGTTGTATTCAATTTGCTAATATATTGTTGATGATTTTTCTGTGTTCCTGAGAGATATTGGTTTATAATGATCTTTTCTTATAATGTCTTTGGTTTTGGTATTAGGGTAATGCTGACCCGATAGAATGAGTTAAGAAGCACTCCTTCTGCTTCTATTCTCTGAAAGAGATTGTACAGACTCGATATAATTTCTTCCTTAAATATTTGGCAGAATTCACCAGCCAACCCATCTAGTCCTGATGCTTTCTGTTTTGGAAGGTTATTGATTATTAGTTCAATTTCTTTCATAGATATAAGCGTATTCAGATTGTCTGTTTCTCTTGTGTGAGTTTTGGCAGATTGTCTTTGGAGGAATTGGTCCATTTGATCTAAATTCTCTAATTTGTGGGCATGGAGCCATATATAGTATTCCTTTATTTTCCTTTTAATATCCATAGAATCTCTAATGATGTCCCCTCTTTCATTTCTGATATTAGTAATTTGTAATTTTCTTTATTTTTTCTTAGCCTGTTGAGAGGCTTATTAATTTTATTGATCTTTTCTAACAACCAGTTTTTGGCTTCATTGATTTTCTCTGTTAATTTCTTGTTTTCAATCTCATTGCATATCTGCTCTAATATTTATTATTTCTTTATGTCTGCTTACTTTGAATCTAATTTGTTCTTCTTTTTCTAGTTTCCTAAGGTGGAAGCTTCAATGATGATTTTAAATCTTTCTTCTCTTCTAATATATATATTCAACACTATAAATTTCCCTGTAAGAAGAACTTTTACTTCATCCCACAAATTTTCATATATTGTGTTTTCATTTTCATTTAGTTAAAAATATTAATTTATCTTGAAAACTCTTCTTTGATCTGTGTGTTAATTAGCAATACGTTGTTTAATCTCCACATAGTTCGAGATCTTCCAGTTATCTCTGTCAGATTTCTACTTTAATTCCATTGTTTTCTGGGAGCACATCTTATATGATTTTAATTCTTTAAATTTGTTAAAGTGTGTTCTGTGGCCCAGAATGTGGTCTGTCTTAGTGAATCTTTTATTTGAGCTTGTCAATTATATCCAATTGATTGATGGTGTTATTGAGTTCAACTCTGTCCTTTCTGATTTTCTCCCTCCTGGATCTGTTTCTGATAGAGGTATGTTGAAGTCTTCAACTATAGAAAGAAAGAAAGAAAGAAAGAAAGAAAGAAAGAAAGAAAAAGAAAGAAAGAAAGAACGAAAGAAAGAGGGAGGGAGGGAGGGAGGGAGGGAGGGAGGAAGGAAGGAAGGAAGGAAGGAAGGAAGAGGGAGGGAGGAAGGAAGAAAGAGGAAGGAAGGAAGGAAGAGGGAGGGAGGAAGGAAGAAAGAGGAAGGAAGGAAGGAAGAGGGAGGGAGGAAGGAAGAAAGAGGAAGGAAGGAAGGAAGAGGGAGGGAGGAAGGAAGGAAGAAGGGAGGGAGGGAGGGAGGGAGGGAGGGAGGGAAGGAAGGGGAGAGGGAGGGAGGAAGAAAGGAAGGAAGAAAGAGAAAATCAGTTTGAAGGATGCCATATTATTAGCATGCTTAGTGTCCTTTATGATTAATTTGTTCAGAGAACTGCAGGCCTTGTTGTAGCCCTAAGTAGAAACTAATAAATAAGAAATCCACTTCTTCCCTTTCTTCTTTTTCTCTCCTATGTTTTCCCTGTGATGTTGGTCATAACATGGCTACCTTCACACTAAAAGGGATTTAGGCACAAATAGAAGAAAACGTTTGACAAAAATATTGCTTTTTTAATATAGCATGTAGTGAGATATAAAACTACGTTTTATCTGTTTCAAAGATTGAATTTCATCAGTTCATAGAACATGCTTCATTATACTGGTTAGTGATGCCTATTAAAAATAAGATTCCCAAATGCCGTGTCAGCTTGCATATTTCTGACAAAGAGGTCCAAAAATATTCCATTGCATGTTCCAATAAAAAGTGTTCAGTTTGGAGTGAAGTTGTAAGGATGATTGGACAGTCTACCCTTTTATTTATATTCCTCTCAAAATCGATCTCAAGCCATTTCAACAATGATTTGATTCAAGTGTTTCATTTTCAATAAATACTGAGTTGCTTGACAGCCACAACTGTATTTTACTTAACTCTTAATCTGCAGATTCTAGCAAATGCCTGGCACACAGTAGGTGTTCAATTCATTTTGACACATGAAGGAAATTTGTGTAATACTTTTGCGGTTGAATTATAATTATTCTGCAGGAATTCTTCCCATGTGACCCACTGCTTGACGGCCACGCTATTCAACTAATGTGACAGACCTCACATCTTCCATTAAATGCAGAATCTGGGACAGAGCCACCCATCCGGGGCATATTAACAAAAGACTGGGTGGTGTTATGATTCCAGTGAGTGGTCAGCTGGATCGAGTTCTGTTCTCACATAAGGAGAAGAGATTTCACAATTCTCATAATTATCTGAGCTTTATTGCTTGTATTCACAGCTTTTTTGTTTTCATAGGACATGAATCTGGTCCATTTGGAATGGACATTTCCCTTGTAAAAGACCCAAAAAATATAATCCCAGATGATTTCTTTTTTTGGGGATTTTAAGTACGTTAAAGAGCCAGGCACAATCTATGTACTTGATACATCTTCTGTATTAAATGTTATCCAGTTGTTTCCTTTGATATTAAAAAATGTGACTCTCGTGTCTGATAAAGGCGTTGTGTAATAAGAGTCTGACTGCAGTTTTGGTGTCTGAGTGCTGATAGCTTTCAAATCCCCACCACCTCCCCTGCCTTCTCCTCACTCCACGTAAGCTGATAAAGGAGCCCAAGCTCTGCGTCCCTTGGCACTGGTGGAGTATTACACCGTGCAAGCCCACTCTCTAACACTGTAAACCCCAAGCCAATCTCTGTTCCACGCTCTGTTGAGCAATTTTGGGGCCTGCTTGGAAACCTGTCCCTAGGAAGCATCGTTATGTGAATAATAAATCTCTTCCTACCCTTCTGGTGCATGGGTGGCATCATTAGTCTTGACATCTTGAACCAGATTTGGGGGGGAAAGTCCATCTGCCTTTGTTAAAAAAAAAAAAAGAAAAGAAAAGTACTGGGAATACATAACTAGTATTTGGAATACAGAAAGAACTCTAACCATACAATAATAAAATAGCAACCCAATAAGAAATGGACCAAAGGTGTAAACAATCACGTCACAAATTGCACAGTCACATGAAATGCTGCTTAGCATTATTTAGTTTAATCATTAGTCATTCAACAGGAAAATGCAAACAAAGCCATCATGTGATATCACCGCACACTTCTTAAATGGCTACAATATGTTTAAATTACAAAACCAAGTGCTAGTGTCGATGTAGAGCACCCAGATCTCTTGTACACTGCTGATGGGAATGCAAACGGCTACAGTCATTTTGGAAGACAGGCAGTTTCTTATAAAGTTACTTGTGTGCTTACCATACAACCCAGCAATTCCAGTCCTAGGTTAAAAAAAAAGGAAAAGAAAACATATGTATGCAGAAAAACCTGTACGCATTTGTTTGTGTCGGCTTCATTCATAATCTCCCCAAACTGCAGACCAACCGCATGGCCACAAGTAGTAAATGGACCTACATATGATGGCCAGAGCAACCTAATTTTGGTACCTATGTAGAATAAAATCGTCCTCAACACTAAAAGGGATGAACTGGTGATACGTGCAACCACACGGATGAGTTTTGAACTGGATTATGGTACGTGAAAGACACCCGACTGAAATGGCTACCTAATGTAGGATTCCAATTTTATGGCATTCTGGAAAGGAGAAACTGTAGGGAGAAGAAATAGGTCAGTGGTTGCCAGGGCCTGGGGATAGGGCAGGGGTTGACTCCAAAGAGACAAGAGGTAATTTTGGAGAGTGATGGAAATGTTCTATATCTTTTTTTTTTTTAATTTTTTTTTTCAACGTTTATTTATTTTTGGGACAGAGAGAGACAGAGCATGAATGGGGGAGGGGCAGAGAGAGAGGGAGACACAGAATCGGAAACAGGCTCCAGGCTCTGAGCCACCAGCCCAGAGCCCGACGCGGGGCTCGAACTCACGGACCGCGAGATCGTGACCTGGCTGAAGTCGGACGCTTAACCGACTGCGCCACCCAGGCGCCCCGGAAATGTTCTATATCTTTACTGTGCTGGTCATTACATGACATTCACATATGTCAAAATTCATAAACTAGTACACAACAGAGAGTAATATTTACCGTATACAAATTATACCACATAAAACTGGGTTTTAAGTACATGGTTATTCTCATTCATCAGTATCTTCAACACCATATTAGCCAACTTGTATGAAATGCACAGTACCACTGTTTCCAAATGCACTGGGATGTTTCTCTTCGTCAAAACTGAGAAATACAGGAACCAAATAAAACTCATAGGAGTTTGTTCAGTGAGGACATTAAAAAGCAAAAATGTTTTCCTTTCCTTGTTTGCCACGTCTTATTCAACTTTTTTTCCCTTTGCTGTTTCGGGCTAGTCGGAGTAAAGATTAAATCGTATCTTTTTAGTGCTCATTGGAGATTAAATAAATTCAGAGGTCGGCATGAAAACATTCTAAATGGTTTGAGTTCAGTTAACATTTTGCCTAATGGTATTTTTGCTCATATATCTTATCAATTAAGGAGTAATTTTAGATAAGTGAATATCATTAGAAAGGGAAGTATTAAGTGTAGATATTTAAGTACTTATATTGGCCAGAGCAAGAATAATGTGATTAAATAATTTGGACAGATTCCTTATTGATATAATTCGATGAAGAAAAAAGGGGAGAGTATCAGCTCCTGAGGGGATTGAATGGAATAGATAATCTGTGGTCAAACAAGCAAAGAGAAGCACTTTGCTAAAGATGGGCTTTCTGTCTTCATTAGAAAAATTGAAGATGCTCTAAAGAACTCCATTAAGGATAATGGTGTCTCTTAGAAGAACTGTGTGCTTCATGGCTTAGGTACTTGATTAAATGTCTAATTCATCCCTTGCTTATCTAATTGATCTTGTTTTCTCCTCCTTCACCCTGCCCTTGAGATATTCAGAAGGAAATGACATGTAACCACTAGCAACTTCTTTCCCCCTACTCATCAAGGAATGTTGAACTGTGTCTACTTCTATCATAGGTTCTCTCAATACCTGAAAATGATGAACTGTATTCTGCAAGTGACAGTACTTATTTTGGGAGGACAGCTCCAAGCCGCCCTGAGGATGAGAATCCCTTCTTAAAATGTAATTGGCTATTGTGGGGGAAAGAGAGAATTCCTCTGTAAAATTCACTTTCTTTCTTTTTAAATAAAAGACGCTTTACTATTATGGGTAAAAAGACACTGTTATTATCAATGACTACTGATCCACCTCCATGTCCCTCCCAGAGACTGATAGGTAAGCTTTATCCTGAGAGAGGGTGAGGGGATAAACCATGGTCAAGCATGGCAGCTGATTGGTAATGTCAATGGGGTCTTTAAAATAAATCAGTATCGATTCCTCCCTTCGTAAAATGTGATGTAAGCGTGGTTTTCAACACTCTTCTGTTGCTCTGCATATGCTTGATGACATTTATATATGTGACATAGCTTTTCATTCATTTTGGACACATCCATCAGCACTTGCTATATACCAGGCACTCTTAGACACTAACAAGAAACAGTGAACAAATAGACAGTAATTCCTTCCCTAAAGTTTACATTCCAGTAATGTGGATAGGTGATAACTCAGATAAATAAGTACTATATATGCTTAAAGATATAAAGACATAAATAAGTTATATATATAACTTATATATTAATTATATAACTATATATAATTAGATATATAATAATATATATAATTATTATAACTAAGCTGTATATATATATAAACATATACACACATAAACATACACATACACACATATGTGTGTGTATGTGTATGTTTATACACACACATATATGTGTGTGTATATGTTTATATATATATGCATATATACACACACATACATACATTAGACAGTAACTAGTATATGAAGAAAAATAAAGCAGACAAGAATGATTGAAGTGTCAGGGCCAAGAGTTATAGTTTTGGATTGTGGCTCAGATAGTCCCATTGACAAGACATCCCTTCAATTAAAGACCTGAAGGAAGTAAGGGAATATGACTCGGGGATATCTGGGGAAGAGCATTTGAGGTAGAGCAAACAGAAAATGCAAATGCCCAGAAGTAGGACTTCAGCTGGCATTTTCAAGGAGTAATAAGAAACTGGGTAAGCTGAGATGGACTGAATGAAGAGGAAAATAGTAAGAGAGAGAGAGAGAGAGAGAGAGAGAGAGAGAGAGACACAGAATCCGAAGCAGGCTCCTGCCTCTGAGCCTATCAGCACAGCTGACATGGGGCTCAAACCCGTGAGCCACTGAGATCATGACCTGAGCCGAAGTCGGACTCTCAACCAACTGAGCCACCCAGGCGCCCCTTAAAACTGTGGCTTTTACTCTAAGAGAGGTGGAAAACCACTGGAGAGTTTTGAGCAAAGAAATAGCATGAGCTGAAGTATTCTTTAATCGTATTGTACTGACGGCTGCATTGAGAATAAACATGGAGAGTAGCCTGCAGATTGGTTTAGGAGGCTCGTCCAGGGTAGTGGCAGTGGTGATGGTGAGAAGGGTTTAAATCCTGGATATCTCATTATACTGGCTTGAATAGTGTCCCCTCAAAATCCCTGTCTATCTGAAGCCTCAGAATGAGAACTTACTCAGAAATAGAATCTTTGCAGATGTAATTAGTTAAGTTAAAATAAGGCTAGTAGTTTAGGGTGTGTTCAAAAGCCAAGGACTGCTCCCTAGGTAAGAAGGCCACGTGAGGACAGGAGACACTTAGAGAATGCTATGTGAAAAGGAAAGCAGAGATCGGAGTGATGCATTGACAAGCTAAGGAATACCATGGATTTCTGGTAACCACCAGAAGCTAGGAGGAGGCAAGAAAGGATTCTTCCTTAGAGCCCTCAGAAAGCATGGTCCTGTCAGCACCTTGATTTCAGACCTTGAGCCTCCAGAATTATGACAGAATAGATCTCTGTTTTACACCACCCCAACTGGTGGCACTTTGTTACGGTAGCCCTAGGAAACAAATATGTTCGTGAAGATAAAGCTAATAGAAAGCGCTAATAGATCACCGAGTGTCGTCAAAGAGAGAAAAGTAAAGAACACACCAAAATTTTAGGTTGGAGCAACTGAAAGGGACAATATTTGAGTTCGGGTGTGGGCAGATTTTATTAAAATATCCCTAGAACCTAATCCAGCCATACAATTTTAAACTGTTTACGAAATCCTAACAGAGAATCAGTAGAAGGTAAGCTACGCTGTTGCATGGACCCCAGATAGAAATAAGAATTACAGATTTAACAAAGAATAGACTTTAATGGATTATTTAAATAGGTACTTAAGTAATTATGAAATAACTTGAGTACAAAGTTATACACCAAATCATTCTGCTTTTATTTAGTGTATAGATCCCTTTTTCCCTTTCTGCTGCCGATAGAAACCATATGGCATATGGGACACATTGGGTCCTGAGGACAAGTATTAAGTAAGCTACCCACAGTATTATGGCCTAAAACAAGAAGAGTTGCATTTACAAAGCAGCATCATTGATCATATTTCAATGCAACCCAGAGTTTTCTTCCATTGAGACACCTCAGGGGATATGTGTAATAAGACCACCATGAAATATACTTACAGGCATCTGGTTAAAAATGATGAAGTATTTTATACTCTCCTTTGCCTTAAAATCCATCAAAAACAAACAGCAAAAGGAAGGAAGGAAGGAAGGAAGGAAGGAAGGAAGGAAGGAAGGAAAACTCAAACTACCATTTCTTTGAAATGAAAATTTATTATAATGTAAACCATAAGCCATAGTGAATATTGGCCAAATAAAGTGAAATTTGCACCAAAATTAGAAAGGGGGCTAAGAGTTGACACAAACTTTTTCAGACCCCAGTCCCAAGAGAGATTTTTCTAAAAGTAAGTATGACATAGTATCAAAATGGGAAACTTGCAACTCAGTTTTAAGAGATCTCCAAACTGCCAAGTCCCCTGATATTCCCAAAGTGAGGTACTAAATGACCAGTACAGACTTTGCAAAGGATGTGGCTGAAAATTGAATTTGCCTTTATTCACTGCACAATCACCTCAGACGGACATGTGGTCTGAAATTAGAGGAAGCATGCCTCTGGAAAAGGCGATGAATGTCTATGGTATATTCTGTCCTAAATCTGCACTTTTCTGTCCTTCCCTGCGCTCCGCCTTGGGGGAGGAGAGGGGCCCCCTTCTCTCATCTCAAGTCAGAAAAGCTGTCCTTCAAAGTGATCATCCAGACAACTTGTCTGGTGTCCCCAAGTGGCGGGGCACAAGTGTAACTGCTAGACTAGTCCGATAAAGTCTGAAGTTGAGCAATTGTGTGGCACAGAGAGCTGGCCATCCTGGGAATAGCCTGGGGTTTGTCAAGGTAAAGAATGCATTAATTTGGAACAAATTGTTTGAAAGGATCTTAAGACACTATGCTTTTTTCCTAAAAGTCAGCTCAAGGAGAGGTTTAAGAACTCAAGGAAGGGATGATAAAACAATGAAAGGTGACAAGTAAGTTGGCAGAACTCAGAAAACAAATAGATGAGAAAAATAAAAGCTGCTGCAGGCCTGAAAACCATTTAAGAAACAGCTAGTAGAATAAATATGACTAAAAACATGTTTTGTAAAACATAAGAAATCACACAAAATAATATAAAAACTAAGGAAAGTGATTGGAAATAAGGTTATAGATATTGAAAACAAAGATGTTCAAACATTGTTTAATTGAGGTCTCCAAAAATAGTAACAGAACAAATGGTACATAGAGTCCATATATTACTGCGAGACATTTTCTTATTATAATGGTCTTTTTTTTTAAGTTTACTTATTTTGAGAGAGAAAGTTAGTGGGGGAGAGGCAGAGAGAGAGAGGGAGAGAGAGAATCTCAAGCAGGCTCTTCACTGTCAGCACAGAGCCTGATGTGGGGCTCGAAACCACAAACTGTGAGATCATGAATTGAGTGGAAGTCAAGAGTTAGATGCTCAACTGACTGAGCCACCCAGGAGCCCCAAGGCATTCTTAATATGAAGAAAGTCTTGAACCTTTGAAAAGTTAGTGAATTTCAAGGATAAAGAAAGGATCACATGGAAATCCCTATGGAAACTCAAATTTGAAAATTTTTAAAATCACATTACCTTCAAATGTATCCATAATTATATTTAATGCCAAAAGTTGTGTGCAATGCTTTGTTATGAATCATTGAAGTGAGACCCAAGAATTTTATACCCAACCAAATTGTCATTTGAGTCAAGTATAAAAGTATCAGGCAGACATGCTCAAATATGAGAGAAACCATATACCATAAACCTCACTGGGGAAAAAAAATGACAATATTTATTCAACTCTGAGTAAATCAAAATTAAAAAGAAAAAACCCAAAATGAAGAGGCTAAAATAAAATGCCTTGCCATCAATATAGAATTCATTTGTCAAATTTTATAGAACTGAGGGAATTATGAAAAGAGAACAGAATGTAAATGTGAAAATCAGGAGATGGAGAGAAAGAAAGTTATGTATAAGAGGATTAATTTTCTGATATTTATAGTAGGAAGTCAATTGATAAGGCCTAAAAATGAAATGTAACTAAATACATACTTCCATCATGGCTTTAATACCATCTTGTTTCCATTACCTTTTTTCTACACTTAGAGAAATATTTTAGAAATTAGTAGCTCTTATGGTGAAGAAATATTTTCTTATAGTACAATCTTATTTTAGAAAATTGTACCTAATTATCCTGCTGTATGTGTAATTGCATACAGAAATAATACAGATAATGTTCACCAGATGTAGATAGTGATGATTTCTGGGTGGTAGAATTTGGAACCATTTTTAATCTTCTTCCCACTATTTCTCTATATGGCTTGGCTAGTTATAATAAGCATGTATTTTTTTGTGAAAACAATTAATTTATAAAAGCTCAGCCAATAGTCCTTTATTCAAAACCCTTGGGACCAGATACATTTCAAATTAGAATTTTTCAAATTTTAGAAAGGCAATAGGGTGCTTATGGAGTACCCTTAGGGGTTGGTGAGCCAGCACCCCAAAGCCAAACCTGTTAATATTGGCACAGCAAAAGTATGAATATTCATACGATGGGGAGAATTATGACTATTTTAGCCTTTTTAATATGAGTTCAAGTCAGATGTTATCAAAAGAGTTTTCTGCAAACCAACACAGTTTTTCCATTTTCAAAGCTATTTCTTTTTTTTTTTAATTTTTTTTTAATGTCTATTTATTTTTTGAGACAGAGAGAGACAGAGCATGAACGGGGGAGGGTCAGAGAGAGGGAGACACAGAATCTGAAACAGGCTCCAGGCTCTGAGCTGTCAGCACAGAGTCCGACGCGGGGCTCGAACTCACGGACCGTGAGATCATGACCTGAGCTGAAGTCGACCACTTAACCGACTGAGCCACCCAGGTGCCCCTTTCAAAGCTATTTCAATTACAGCTTTGTAGATGAGGAAATATGGATCATTATATTTAATTTGGATGTCCAGTTAACATAAGCAATTTAATGTCTTACAATCATCCTAACATGTTTGTGTGTGTGAGGTAACGGTCATACATAGTGCCTGGATTCTCCATCCTCAACATGTTCTCTAAGCTATGCCGTAATCCTGCGCGTCTTTCCTCACCCCACCTGTATCCCTCATTGTTCTGAGTTTCATCAGGACAGGAAGGATGATAGAGTTGGAAAAAACACTAAACTGAGAATTGATTTCATTTTAGCTCTTCTAAGTAACTGTGGACTTTAGACAAGTCAATTTTCTTGATAAAACTCTCTTTCCACACAACACCAAATGTGCAGCACATCCTAAACCTAATTATATGAACCCAGAGGTTACTCTTGAATGGAAAAGAAGGGAGGAATTTGTTAAGAAGAACAGCAGTGAGTGGAATGGAGATGGTGACCAGCAGCCAGGCTCAGTGGCTAATTGTTTTCAGCCAGCCTCAGATCCATTTTAGCATGGCTAAAGTTCATGGCTATTAGTCCCCAAAGGCTAATAGATACAGGCTTTGTGAGCATCCCAATCAAAACACAATCTCTCTTCTTTGAAACATACCTGTCATCTTCTTTTTTGCTCAATTGCTTCGAGGCAAGGATACCCTAGGCTACTTAACATTACGCTCCATTTCTCCACCTTAGATAACTGGACACAAGCATCAAACTAACTCAGGATTTAACCTGATGTTTTGTGGGGTTCAGTTGGATTCTAAACCGAATCCTCCAGATCTATAAACATACATATCACCTAGAGAAGAAAAATAAGTACCACAGAAATCTTCAGGCTTCAATTTCTATGAATCATTCAAATAAGTCTAGAAGTAATGAAAACATGATTCTCCCTGCTAAAATTCCTATATAATAGGTATGTAAGCATATTCATCAGACTCGGATTTGGGTAAAATAGCTCCATTCTAAACAGCTTTTGGCTATGAAAGCAATGAAGCTGTGATAAAAAGATCTCTTAAAGTCATAAAAGACAATTGGATTGTTGAAGTTGTATCAGCAGAAGCTCCAGGAAGGCTCTGTGGAGGAAATTTCCAATGTAACAAGATGTTGTCCTATTAATAAGTTGCAACAGGAAGTCGGGCACTTTGCTGACTGACATGGAAAAACCTTTAAAAGCACATGTCCCTTTGGTGGTCACTTTTCACAAAGAGAAATTCTGCCATGAGTGTCTGGCAAGATTGCATCCAACAACTGGGGCCGCCTATGTAAGGGATGCAGGATTCAACATGACACCATAGTTCTCATGTATTAGAGGAAAATGAAATGGAAAGAACCCAATGGCTTGTTTTCTCCGATTGGCATCCAGATTACTGACAGGGGTTCTATTCTTGAAGTTTCGTATGCACTGTGAGTACTGGATCAGTACCAAGAGTATCTGTGTTTCTGGGCTTATGCTCAAACCGTTAGACCTCTTATTTCTCAGGCCACAAAATCCGATGATTTCTGTGATGTTGGAGGCTCTGGGAGCACAAGTCAGGGAGGCTGGACCCAACTATGCCAACAGACCATGCATTGAGTTCAACTGTCCCCATCTTTTCAGAATCTTAATTGGCACCAACTCAAGCCCATGCACCTAGAAATAAGCACATGGACACCCACACGCACATGCACACGCACACATAACACACAGATTCCATTTTCCTTTTTAAGCAAACCAATTTCATGTTTCTACAAATACGATGCCACATCAGCAATTCTTTTAGCCTGCAGAATAGTTTTTGGATGCCACTAACGTGAAAGCTATCTCTGTTTTTTTTTTGTTTGTTTGTTTGTTTGTTTTACTTAACTACCTGAAGAATTAGCCCCTTTCCTGATAGAATTAGATTCTTGTCACTGAATATATTTCAGGAATGATGTTTAGATGAGAGTCTTTATCAGAGCACTTTTTATCTTAAACCTTACACTAGCATTCCCAGTGTGCCCCATAGGAGGTAAGTTCCCAAAGGCTAATAGATATTCCGCAAAATAAATAAATAAATTAATTAATTAATTAATAAAATTGCCAGCTCAAATTAAATTGGGAAAATTTTAGGATAAGCCAAATGTCTTTACTGCAGGACTTTCCAGAGCCCATAAATTTAATGTGTTGTAAGAATTTCTAAGAGAGAGGTATACTGTGCAGTTCTGCTCAACCTACCTCACCTGGGAATTATTTTTCAGTAATCATCTCAAGGGATGTTTTTCTAGGACATACCAAACCTTAAAATGCACATCATGTTACAGTGGGCATAAATGAGCTGAGCTACCTAGGTAGACCCTTAATAAAATTAACCAGAAGGCATAAATGACATTCATATTTCTGCTCAAAGGGGAATCAATTTCAGCTTGGAAACTCAATCAAAGAAATGTTTTTTCATGCTGGAAAGAGATAAGAAGCCTTTATCACTTGATCACAACTTAGGACACTTTATCACTTTATCACAACTTAGGACATGAAGCAAACAGAAGAATGACCCACAGAGCCACTCAGAGTGGACAACAGGGCTGGAACATTCCTGGCTGATTGCTATGTGACTAGTGGAGGCCCTTTGTTGAGCACATTGAAAGAAGCAACCCCCCTGTAATTTCCCCCAGTTTTATTGAGAACTAATTGACATGTATCACAGAAGAAGTTTAAAGTACACAGCCTGACAGTTTGATTTACATATATTATGAAGTGATTACCACAATAGGTTCAGCTAACATCCATCTTCTCATATGGATACAATTAAAAGGAAAGAAAAAAAAAAGAGAAAAGGTAAAGATTTTCTCCCTGTGATGAGAACTCATAGGATTTACCCTCTTAACAACTTTCTTACATATCACAACCATGTTAGCTGTAGCCATCATGTTGCATATTATGTTCCTAGTACTTATTTTATACTGGAAGTTTGTACCTCTTGACCACATTCTTCCGATTTCCTCCCCCACCCCCACACTCTGCCTCTGATAACTACAAGACTGATCTCTTTTTCTATGAGTTTGGTTTGTTGTTGTTTAGAATCCACATACAAGTGAGATCATACAGCATCTGTCTTCCTCTGTCTGACTTATTTCATTTAGTACAATGCCTTCAAGGTCCATCCATGTTGTCACAAATGGTAGGATTTCCTCGTTTTTTAAATGGATGAGGGGCGCCTGGGTGGCGCAGTCGGTTAAGCGTCCGACTTCAGCCAGGTCACGATCTCGAGGTCCGGGAGTTCAAGCCCCGCGTCGGGCTCTGGGCTGATGGCTCAGAGCCTGGAGCCTGTTTCCGATTCTGTGTCTCCCTCTCTCTCTGCCCCTCCCCCATTCATGCTCTGTCTCTCTGTCCCAAAAATAAATAAACGTTGAAAAAAAATTAAAAAAAATAAATGATGAATGTGTGTGTGTGTATGTATTCATATATATATATATGATTATGTGTCGCATATATATATATATATATATGCACACCACAACTTATTTATTTGTCCATCAATGGACACTCAGGTTGTTTCAGTGTCTTGGCTATTGTAAATGATGCTGAATGAACAAAGGGTGCAGATATCTTTCCTAGTTAGTGTTTTTGTTACCTTTGGATGTATTCCCAGAAGTGGAATCGCTGGGTCATATGGTAGTTCTATGTTTAATTTTGTGGGAAACCTCCAAACTGTTTTCCATAGTGGCTGCACCAATTTACAATCCCACCAACAGTGCACACTGGTTCCCTTTTCCCCGTATGCACACTAGCTTTTGTTATCTCTTATCTTTTTAATGGTGGCCATTCTAATAGGCATAAGGTGATGTCTCATTCTGGTTTTGATTTGCATTTCTGTAACGACTGCTGATATTGAGCATCGCTTCATTAACCTGTTGGCCTTTTGTTTATCTTCTTTAGAGAAATGTCTGTTCAAGTCCTTTGCCCATTTTTAATTGTATTATTTGTGTGTGTTTGTTTGTTTGGCTATTGAGTGGTATGAATTATTTATATATTTTGGATATGAACTCCTTATCAAGTATATGGTTTGCAAATATTTGTCCCCATTCTATAGGTTGTCTTTTTGCTTTGTTGATAATATCTTTTGCTGTGTGGAAGCTTTTTAGTTTGATGCCGTCCCATTTGTTTACTTTTATTTTTTTGCTTGTGCTTTTGATGTCGTATCAAAAAAAAAAAAAATCATCACTACCAAGGCCCATGCCAAAGAGTTGTACACCTATGTTTTCTTCCAGGAATCTCATGGTTTCAGGTCTTACATTTAAGTCTAATCCCTTTTTAGTTAATTTTTATGAATGATTCATTCACAGAAGATATGGGTCCAGTTTCGTTCTTTTACACATGAATATCTAACACCATTTATTGAAAAGACTGTTTTGACTACTGAGTGTCCCTGGCTCCCTGGTCAAATATTCGTTGGCCATATTTAGGTTTATTTGTAGGCTCTCAATTCTGATTTTGTTGGTCTCAAACTCTTCAGTTTGTTTGCTGTATTTTTCAATTCTAGGATTTCTGGTTGGTTTTTGTTTGTTTGTTTTATGTTTGCTATTTCCTTATTGAATTTCTCATTTTGTTCATGCATTGTTTTCCTAATTTGGTTTAGTTTTCTGTGTTTTGTTGTTCACTAAACTTCCTTAAGAGAGTTATTCTGAATTCTTTGTCTGATAGTTCATAGATCTCCATTTTTTTAGGGTCAGCTACTGGAGTTTTATTAGTTCCTTTGGGTGGTGTCATATTTACCTGATTTTTTTGATTCTTGACTCCTTATGTTGGCATCTGTGCATTTGAGGTAATGGGGCTCTTCTTCCAGACTTTACAGATTTGCCCTGGCAGCAACAGTTATTTACCAATTTGGGTTTCTGGATGTGTCTGCTGGTAATGTCCTTGGGCAGGTGGGACCTGCTATTATGATCTGTTTTGAGGTGAAGCAACTGTTCAAGCTCTAGGAATGGGGATGGGGTATGTGTGCCACTGGCTAAAGACAATTGGATGGGACTGCTGGCTTGGGTCGTGAGGCTGTGGGATGGGCTCCACAGTTGCCTGGATCTCTGGTCAAGGACTGGGCGCTATATTCATTAATAGTGGGGCTATGAATTAGCTTTCTTGCACTGGAAGGGCAGCAGGAAGGGACCCAGGGCCTGTACAACTCATTGTTTAGGGGACCCAAATTGGGCCAAGATGTACACTGAATTCCATGGTCAGATGAGGCCACTGGTTTTGCTCTGCAGATAAGGAAAACCATGGTATGCGCTCCCTGTTCAAGTGCCACTCTCTCCATGGAGCTGTTGAATGGGCTACATACCTTCCTCTGTGCTCTGGTCAGGTCCCCTGGCCCAACAGGCTGAAGGGTGTGTTCAGCAACAAGTGAGGCTATGAAGTAGATTCCCCACCCAGGCACAGTGCAAGTAGCAGCTCTCGATCTGGCAAAACTGTTTGTTATCATAACTCAGGCTGATGTGCACCCCACGCTCCCTGACCAAACACAGCTTCTGGCTTTGTTCTGCACACATTGGCTCTGCCTGCCCACCTCTCCGCTCAAGTGCCGGGAGGCCGCACAGCTTCTACACGTGGATGCCAGCTTTTCCAGTCAGCTGGGGCCGGAAGACACCCTCCACAGTGAGTGGAGCTGTATCTCAGCTTCTTTGCCTGGGCAGAAGAGGGAGGGGATGCTCCAGGCTGCTCTTGATTTCCCAAACAGGCTCTCAGGCTGAGAGGGGCCAGGTGCTACCCTCAGCCATGACTGTGAGTGAATCACCCTGCCTGTGTGTAGCATGGATGCGCTCCATGCCTGATACTGGCTTTCTTCTGGGGCAATCAGTTTTGCCCGCCCTCCTGTCTGCTTGAATACGGCCGGGCCACACTGCTTCTAGGAGTTGTCACCACCTCTTCTGGTCAGATGGGGCCAGGAGACACTCTCCGCAGCGGCTGGGGCTGTGACTCGGCTCCTTGCCTAGGCAAGGGTAAACTGGGCTCTAGGGACACCAAAATTCTTCATTTGAGGATCCAAATCAGGCAGATCTGTATACCCTGCTGAGTTCCCTGGTTGGAGTGTACCCCAACCTGATTCTGCAGATGGGCAGATCTGCTGGTCGGGATTACTGCTTGGGCACTGTAGGTCTGATTTCAGTCTCCCAAGATCCATGTGCTGGTTATTGCAGCCCCTTCCCCCTTTTCCGTCACAGACTCCCAGTGGCTGAGCCCCTCAGATTCCCCTGCAATTCCGGGGGCGCAAGATCAGAATGTGGGCTCCCCCAAAGTGATGCACGATGCTGGGGGTGGGGGGCGGTGCTGGTTGTCTCCATTGGGTTCTCTTTTCCTACTGGAGAAACTAGAGGCTCAGGGGAGACCTCTGCTTGGTGCTGCACTGGCTGGGGGAGGGGCAATATGGTCAACATGTGGCTGTTTTTCTTACCCTTCTAATGCAGTCTTTCTTGGTCTCTGGTGCAGGGGGTGCTTCCACCTCACCACCATGTTCTAGAATTCTGAGTCATGTCTTGTTTTTTGAATATTTGTTAGTTTTTCTTTTTGTGCAAGGAAACAAAGTGAGGAACAACCTATGTCTTAATCTTGGTGATGTCACTTCCCTCTTACATGTAATATTGGAAAAAATTCTTATTCAAGAATTCTACTGAAAAAAAAATCTTATGTGACTATGTCAGCCTTGAAAAACTTTCAACACACTAACCGACAAGTATTACTAGGGCATGATTGACTCAAGAAGAAGAAAAATCCAACAAAACCAGAGAAGAGAAAAATCTTTTAAAAACATATGGGGGGGGCGCCTGGGTGGCGCAGTCGGTTGAGCGACCGACTTCAGCCAGGTCACGATCTCGCGGTCCGGGAGTTCGAGCCCCGCGTCAGGCTCTGGGCTGATGGCTCAGAGCCTGGAGCCTGTTTCCGATTCTGTGTCTCCCTCTCTCTCTGCCCCTCCCCCGTTCATGCTCTGTCTCTCTCTGTCCCAAAAATAAATAAACGTTGAAAAAAAAATTAAAAAAACAAACAAACATATGGGTTCCAATTTGTAGAAATAGAAAACTAAAAATTAGTGTTGGAACACTGTAAGATTCTCTTCCATTAAATAATTATTCTTAAATTAACTATATGCTAGAATACATTAAACATACATTTAATAGGGTAAATTCTCTTTTTAATGATTATCTTTTACATAGTTTTCATGATGTTCCATTCCCTCCAGATGTTATTGTAGGCAAATATTTAGACAAGATGGATCCCATATCCAGGCATTATAGATTGCAGGTGGGAAGCTTTTTCTTCTTTCAGGGTTTAACTCTAACCTCACTACAGATGGTATTACTATTATTTATTTGTGCAGGTCTAAGCGTAAATCTAGCCTGGGATTAGAAAAAAAGCCACTAATAAGATAATTAAGGTAATTAATTGCTAGGAATGACTTTAGCCTAGTATTTACTTCCAGATTAACATTTGAATCAGAAAAGTTGGTATTTCCAATTCAAAACCATTGTTACACAGCATGTTCTAGACCTAATCTATGTAGTTAGCATAGGGGCAAAAAACCTGTTACCAATATGGAATGTCTACAATATCATCTGTCCAAGTGGTAGAATCAGCATCTGCACCCAGATCCATTCACCCCAAACCTCCCCACTCTCCACGCTGACTCAGGGGGTACCACTTTAAGAAAACTTTGAACAAAGTTAATAGTGAATTCATGCAAGTCTTGAATGATGACCTTAATGCGCCACAATTGTGGCTTCCCAACGAGAGACTCATACCCGTGGAAAAGTGTATAGATGAGACCCTAGAATTTATAAAGTGCAAAAGTATTGGTTTTATTTCTTTGTTAGCAAATGAGTAGACTGATAGCAAAGAGGAGGATAACTAAGCACTTGTTTAGTGAAAATCTATATGGTTTCTAGATGGGGAATACAAATCTGACTCATTCTTTGGTGGTGTGTTTTGTTTTGTTTTGTTTTTGTTTTTGTTTTTGTTTTCGGAAGGAATAATTAAGCAAGGTAGCAAGGTGAAGACTTCATAATGTAAAGGTGTGAGTTCCTCCCAGCTTGACCTTTGGGTTCGGTGCAATGAAAATCAAAGTCCCAGCAAGTTATTTTTTGTGGATATCAATAGATTTGTTCCAGAGTTTATATGGAGAGGCAAAAGATCACAATAACCCACACAATACTGAAGGAGAATAAAGTTAGAGGACACATACTACCCAACTTCAGGAGTTACTATAAAGCTGTAATAGTTAAGATTGTGGTCTTGGCAAAATAATAGACAAATAGATCAATGGGGCAGAATAGATAGTCCAGAAATAGACCTACATAAATATAGCCAACTGATCTTTGGCAAACGGCCAAAGGCAACACAAAAGAATAAAGATAAAGATAGTCTTTTTAACAAATAGTGCTGGAACAACTGGACATCCAAGTGCAAAAAAATGTAGACACAGACTTTACACCCTTCACAAAATTAGCTCCAAATGGATCATACACCTACACGTAAAAAGCAAAACTATAAAAGTCCTAGAAATACCATAGGAGAAAACCTAAATGATCTTGGGTATGGTGATGGCCTTTTAGATAGGACACCGAAGTTACCTTCTATGCAAGAGAAAAACAGATAAGCTAGACTTCGTTAAAATGAAAGCTTCTATTTTGGGAAAGACACTGTCAAGACAATGAGGAAGTAAGCCACAGACTGGGAGAAAATATCTGCAAAAGACACATCTGATAAAGGACTCTTACCCAAAATATAAAGAACTCTTAAAACTTAATAACAAAAAATAAGCAACCCATCTAAAAAATGGGCCAAAGTTCTTAACAGACATTTCACCAAAGAAGATATACAGAAGGAAACAAACATGAAAAGATGTTCCACGCTATATGTCATTAGGGAAAGGGAAATTAAAACAATGAAATACCACTATACACCCATTAGAATGGCCAAAATCTGACCACTGACAACACCAAATACTGGTGAGCATGTGAAGCAACAGAGACTCTCATTCATTGCTGGTGTGAATACAAAATAGTACAGCCACTTTGGAATACAGTCTTGTGGTTTCTTACAAAGTTAAGCACGGTCTTCCCATATGATTCAGCATCACACTCCTTGCTGTTTACCAAAGGAGTTGGAAACTATAGACAAAAAACCAGTATACAGATCTTTAAGGCAGCTTTATTCATAACTGACAAAACTTGAAAGCAAGCAGGTTGTCCTTCAGTAGGTGAATGGATAAATAAACTGTGGCACGTCCAGACAATGGAAAGTTATTCAGTGTTAAAAGCAATGAGCTATCGAGTTTTGAAAAGACAAGGAAGAAATGGAAATGCATATTACTGAGTGAAAGAAGCTAATCTGAAAAGACTACATATTGTGCAATTCCAGTTATATGACATTCTGGAAAAGGTGTAACTATGGAGACAATAAACAGATCAGTGTTTGCTAAGGGATGGGGGTAGGAGAGAGATGACTAGGCGGAGCAGAGAAGATTTTTAGAACAGTGTACGATATTGTAATGATGGGACATGCTTTACACATTTGTCTAGACCCCTAGATTGTACAACACCAAGTGTGAACCCTAAGGTAAACTATTGACTTCGCGTGATTATGATGTGTCAATATATGTTCATTATTTGTAACAAATGTACTCCTGCATCATGGGGGAGGCTATGAATGTGTAAGAACAGAGGGCCTGTGAGTATTCCCTGGCACTTCCTCTCAATTTTGCTATTAACTTAAAACTGCTCTAAAAATAATAAAATCTTTATTTAAAAAAAGCAATTGGCAGGAAAATTACAATGTTTTAGACCAGATGTTTGAAGTTGTTTGAAAAGAAAAAAAAATCTTGGGGCGCCTGGGTGGCTCAGTCGGTTAAGTGTCCGACTTCGGCTCAGGTCATGATCTCACAGTTTGTGGGTTCGAGCCCCGCGTTGGGCTCTGTGCTGACAGCTTAGAGCCTGGAGCCTGCTTCAGATTCTGTGTCTCTCCATCTCTTGGCCCCTCGCCTGCTCATGCTCTATGTCTCTCTGTCTCTCAATAATAAATAAACGTTAAAAAAAATTTTTTTAAAAGAAAAAAAATCTTACTCTTTCTTACACACTGTCTCTTTATCAACAATCCTGAGCTGGACCACTTTACGATGCTGATCCCAGAGAGTAATTCCTAATTGCTTGATATTCTAAACAGAGGTAGGAAAGCACCAAATGTTAAATACTTGGTTTTCTTTGTATTTAGAAGAAAAGTGAATTGGCCTTTGTCCGTTTAATTTGTGGGTAATACTATTGTGACAGTTACTATTTCCGCAACAAACCACAGCAAACCTTAGGCTAAAACAATCCTGACTTTCATTTTCCTCCTGTATCTGCCCCCCTGGCCAGAGCTCAATGGGGACAGCTCACTTCTCCACTCTGTGTGGGACGAGGGCAGCTCAAAGGCTAGTGGAGTCAACTGTAGGCTTGTTCGCTGTTGGCTGGGGGCCTCAGTTTCTCCACGTGGCCTTCTTCATGTGGTCTCTCCACAGGGGTTACTTTGGACTTCCTCACAAAACCCAGTGGCGAGGTTTTGAAGGCACATGTCTGAGAGAGTGAGGCACAGCTGTATCTCTATTATGCCCTAGACTCAGAAACCAAATAGCACTTCTGTCATGTTGATTTACGGTCAGGACCGTCACAAGGCTCCACCCAAATTTAAGGAAAGGAGATACAGTCCCAGCTCTCAGAGGCAGGAAAAGAGTATATGTATATTGGTGCAAATACCATTGGAAACTACAATCTGTTACAGCTTTGCTGGAAGCAGAATCTGTTAAGATTTTTTATGTTTCTGTCTAGAGAACTAGAACCAAATGCAATGATAACAAAAGATAGAGCTGAAATTAATTGCTTGATAGGACACAAGACTAGCTATTCAGACAGTCTTATTTCAAATATTAAGTTATTTAGAAATAAACAACTTATGAGTTTAGAATTCTGATTTCAGACAGTATAAAAAAACCAGTTGTTTTAAGTTTGTAAAGGCAGAATTTTTTGAAACTCAAATTAGCTCATCATCCATCATTGGTTAATAAATCAGTATAACCCTTCCCACATTTTGGTGTTTCCACTTCATGAGTTTTCAGGGCAAGGCAGTAATAGCCCGACATTTAACTTGTTAAAAAGGGAAAATGAAAAAGTTATTTTACACTTAAAATAGAAGATAAAAATTGAGAAAGGCCTCTGATGTCAAAATTAGACTATCCTAATGTTTGAAAAGAGGGGAAATAGAATGAAAATGTTATTAATAATTAATGTCATAGAATGAAGGATAATTTAGAATGGAATGAAAAAGATAATAGGCAGTGTTCCAACATATTCTCCTTTTCTGAATTCATATCAGTATACTATCCAAGTTATTACTTCAGTCATTCCATATATGAAATAGAATACATATATATATATGCATATATATATATACACACACACACCATGTGCATTTTTTCATCCTCTTTCATATCAGATGTATACTTACTTCTGGTTCCTAAACCTGTGAATGCTGTGGACAGTTGACGCATGCTGTAAAAAGTTAATGACAATGAAGCGAGGTAGTTATTGCCCACATGGTTTACTTTATGGCGTGTAAGGGTTAACTTTGAATGGCTGATCTGTTTGAAAGACTCACTTTTTGAACAGAGCAGAGTTTCCATTATAGGGTTCTTGCTCCTCTTGCAACTTAAAGTAGAGCATATTAGGAGGGGAAAGAGTGTTCACTGCTCACAGATTACTTCACCTTTCACTGCTCACAGATTACTTCAAATTATTCTCACAGGCATCTGCCTCAATTAACATCCAATCTATTACTCGTCTACTTTTGTTCTCAAGGATGAACATCTTTACAGCATGATTGGGTTTTTTCTCCCGTAAACAAAGCATCTTGCTAAATTACCTTTCACAAAAGCCACTTTTAGATAGATAGATACACACACACACACACACACACACACACACACACACACAAAGTATTATTTTAAGATCAAATCCTGAAAGTCATGCTGCTTACTCTTCGGAGAAGGAAAAAGATACACAACACAGTGTCCTGAATGTTTTCCACAGAATTCCCAGAGTATCCAAGAGTTAAGGGAAGGATTTAAACTTTCAATCCATGTGAACTGGGTTTTTTTTTTTTTTTTAGTTTAAAAAAAATGTTTAGTTTTTTTGAGATAGAGGGCGTGGGGGTGGGGCAGAGAGAGAGGGAGACAGAGGATCTGAAGCAGGCTCCACGCTGACAGCACAGAGCCCGATGTGGGGCTAGAACCCACAAACGGTGAGATCGTGACCTGAGCCAAAGTTGTATGCTCAACAACCCAGGCACCTCTGACTGGGTTTAAACACCATTTGTGACTTGGACAATATTAATAAGTCACTTAAAATCTCTGAAACCCAGTTTGCTTGCATAAAATTGGGAATAACACTCCCTGTCTTGCAGGACTTTCACACAGATTAAGTGGAACAGTTTGGACAGAGTCTGGTACTAAGTAAACAACCAATAAATTTTATTTTGTCCTCTCTTCCCAACTCAGTCATTGTGTTTTTCTGTTTTTAAGTTTTAAAAATCTTTTATGTTTTGTTTTTAATATCATAAGTGAAGATTTTGAATATATACACATGTCCACAGGTGTGAAGGTGCACACACGTATGTACACACACTTTTATATTTTATTTTATTATTTTTTTTCTTCATTTTTATCTTTTTTATTTTTTTTTAAATATTTTAAAGTAGGCTCCACACCCATTGTGGGGCTTGAACTCATGACCCTGAGGTCAAGAGTCACACACTCCATCCAGGAGTTCCGTCACTTGTATCTTTTTAAAGAGATCTTTCCGGGGCGCCTGGGTGGCGCAGTCGGTTAAGCGTCCGACTTCAGCCAGGTCACGATCTTGCGGTCCGTGAGTTCGAGCCCCGCGTCAGGCTCTGGGCTGATGGCTCGGAGCCTGGAGCCTGTTTCCGATTCTGTGTCTCCCTCTCTCTCTTCCCCTCCCCCGTTCATGCTCTGTCTCTCTCTGTCCCAAAAATAAAATAAAAAAAAAAATAATAAATAAAAAAAAAAATAAAGAGATCTTTCCTTTTCCTTTCCCCACAGCCCCCCCCCCCCCCGCCCCCGCCATCGCCCTTCCTTTCTTCTTTGCACAGATATGTCAGTGTCTGCTCGGTACCAAGCACCTATACCAGGCACCAGTTTTCTAGAACAAAGCAGCAGGTGCCTGTCCTGATGACGGTGTACCATCCATTGTGAGAAAAGAGCATTTGAACAAATAATCAGATACAGCTATAGTTACAGATGAAAAAGAAAGGAATTGAAAGTACCAGAAGGGATCTAGGGGTGCTTGGGTGGCTCAGTCGGTTAGCTATCCGACTCTTGATTTCTGCTCAGGTCATGATCTCACGGTTTGTGAGTTTGAGCCCCACAATGGGGGGATGGGGGGCAGGGCTGACAGCAAGGAGCCTGCTTGGGATTCTCTCTCCTCTCTCTGCCCCTCCCCCACTCCTGCTTGCCCACTCGTGCTCTCTCTCTCTCAATGAATAAATAAACATGTAAAAAAAAAAAAAGAAAGTACTAGAAGGGATCTAGTCAAGACCATAGAAAAGATGGTCAAGGAAGGCCCTTATGAGGAGGTGATAATTAGAGAGAGCGATGAGAATAGTGTACCGATTAATCTCCAGTTCTCCCACCCACACCCACATACCCTCTCAACCATTCTCTGCCTTTCTCACCCTACTTGTGCCCAGTGGGTGGCATCACCTGTGCTCCCTTGCCCTTGGGCTTCCTGTTCAGTTCTGCCAAAGTGAGACATTGGCTGAGGATTGAGGGGCAGGAGGATAGAGATGTCCAGGTGTTCCCTGGCTCTCTGTCCATGCTCTGGTGTCTTCAAAACTACAACTCCTACCAGAAGATTCCTTCCTCATGGGTCTAGCTTACAGGGGCTCAGGTAATACCACTTCCCCCTCTTACTCCTTC
This sequence comes from Prionailurus bengalensis, assembly GCF_016509475.1. NCBI lineage: Eukaryota > Metazoa > Chordata > Mammalia > Carnivora > Felidae > Prionailurus > Prionailurus bengalensis. The sequence goes on from NC_057343.1 coordinate 28,039,851, forward strand.
AGCCCTAGGTGTGATAATGACTTCCTGCGGTTGCCAGTCCTTGGGAGCCTTCCCTTTAGCTCCCTGACCCAGTTGCCACCTCTGAAGTCCCCTCACGTGGACCATCTGGTGTGAATGTGGTTTCTAGCCTGGGACCTGACCATCACAAAAAGGAGCTGGCCGCGTGAAAAACTTGGGAGGAGTGGCACAGGGAGAGGAAACAGCAGGTGCAGAGGTTCTAATGGGCACAAGAGCTTGACGTGCCTGAGAAATCAGGAGAAGGGCTGCTGTGTGTCTGACGTCCTGTGAGTGAGGAGGAAGTGGAGTGAGGCGACTCCTGAGAGGTGACAGAGGCCAGACCCTAAGGGCCCTGAGGCCATCTGAGAAGTTCAGGTTTTATATCATGAGTGAGCTTACCAGTTCTCACACTTACAATATAGAAAAGACAAATTACTTGTTAATTCAAAATGTTCTCCCTTTTTAGCCAGCAGGGCGGAAGGCCAGGAGTGGGTTAGGAATTTTCGTGTCCCTCAAAAGAAGGATTAGCTTCCTTTTTATATTCTTTACAATGTTGTTTGGTTATCATTGTTGTTATTCTTTTCATGAAAGGCTTAGTTTAGAAGGTATACCTAGACTAAAATGTGCTTTGAACTATAAAAATATACCTTGGTGTCTTGAAATCTTCAGGCGGTTTTATTTCTACCATATAGTACCTTACAAAGATAAGGGATATTATTATCACTATTCTGATAAGGTCAGAGCGTTACTTCTTTATCAGCGGATTAGCTACATTTATTTCTTTATTGCTGTTTATAGTCAATTTATTTCAAGCTTACTCTAGTCTAAAACAGTGGATCTGTGTACCCTCTGTTCCTCGGCTTGCCATTGAAACGTTATCTAAACCAAAGCAGCATGGAGCCTAACAGAGGAGGGAAGCCCTACCGTGGTCTGCGTTGCCCAGTTTTCTCACTCACTCCTGCAGATCTTTGCATTGTCTGATTAAAGCGGGGGGGGGGGGGGTCCAGAGGCATCTGGACCTTATGGAGGGCTGCAACAGTGCTTTCCTTCACTGCCAAGTTGACTTTCATTCTAAACAATGTGCCCCATTTCCATCATTCTCCGTCCTCACTCTTCGCTTCCTGACTTGCCCTCTTGCCCTCTCCTTTGTCACACTCAGTTGGAGTCATTCCTGGATAATGTTCCTGGGACCTGCTTGGCACCCCTTCTTGTACCCATGCCCCCTCTGATCTATCACCACCCTCTCTGTGTGCTATAGATCTCCTATATCCCTCTCTTCAATTCATCATCCCCACGTCTTGCTATTCACGAACCCCCAAATGGTTTTTCTTTGGTTACATCATAAGACGCAAACTGTCCCGCCCGGCTTTTCAGACCTTCATTATCCGCTTCCACGTTTCCTTTGCATCAGGCCAATGACCTTGGGGTCATTCTCTGCTTCTCTTTTTCCCCTCACATTCCACATTCAACCCCTCAAGGATATCATGTAGACTCTGCCTTCAAAATATGTGTAGAGCCCAACCTCTTCTTATCAATTCCATAACTACTACCTAGTCCAAGCCACCATTACCATCTCTTTACTAGATTCCAAGTTTGAACTGCTCTCCTGCTTTTATCCTGGTGGTCCATTGTCCACACTGTTGAAATTCAAGTCAGACAAAATGCCATTATTTGCTCAAACTTCTCCAAGTTCTGCATACGTCACTCAGATTAAAGGCCAGTTCATTCTTCAGAATGAACTGGAGGGTTCCATGTGACCTGCAACCCCCCTTCACATCCCCAACCTCACCTCCTACTGGTGTGCCCTTCACCCCCCTTTTACACATGGGTCTCCTTGGACGTGTCAGGAACACTTCTGACTTGGGGCCTTTGAACTAGTTGTTCTCTCCACCTGGAACAGTTTCTCGTAGATAGGACACAGGTGACTCACCTTCAAGCCCAAGTCCAAATGTCACCTATTCAATGAGCCTACTAGGACAACCTGCATCAGTCAGCATAGGCCATGTTATGCTGTGATGCTAAACAACCCTCAAAGCTCAGTGCCTTAACACAACAAAAATGTACTTCTAGTTCATGCCATGTATCTATACAGGGCAGCAGGGTAATGCCTGCTTGTTGCGGTCACTAAGGGGCCCAGGCTAATGGCAATTCCATTTTAACATGTGCTTACTCCATCACCACTTAGAGGAAAGATGAACTGCCTCGTCTTACACAGGTAATTGAACCCCTTCACCCAGAGGAGATGCATATTGTTTCTACTTACATTTCACTTGTTAAAGCAAGTCACACGGCCATGCTTAACTTCAGCAGATCAAGGGAAAGCAGTCCTATCACATGCCTGAATTGAAGACAATCCGAATGCATGGGAACAGCCTGTGTTGTTATCTCTTGGCACAATAATGCTGCGTAAGAAACAGTTGAGATCTTCTAATGGCATAAATGGCAGTGCTTATTGCTTCTGCTAGAGTGATTGGTTAGGCGGTTGTGCTGCTCTTGGCTGTGCCTGCTCACTTGTCAGGGGTGGGAGAAGCTTGTGTTGACTGATCTCATCCGGTCTCAGGTGGTATCTCTGCTCCACGTGTCTCTAATCCTCTAGCAGGCTAGCCGGGCCACGTTCTTATGGTGATGGCAGAGGCATAAAGGAGAACAAGCAGAAACACATAAGGACTCTTGATACACTCTTGAAATAATGCACTAAAGCATCTATTTCTTGATCCACTGACCCACCAAGGATTGCCTTTGGCGATAAGTAACAGAATATCTAGCTAAAAGTCTCTAAAACAGTGAAGAGTTTATTGCCTCACATGATCAGGAGACTCTGTTAGTTGATTTTGAATTTAAAGAATGTTTAGGCTTTGGGTGTGATTGCAATTTTCATAGCTTTCCCCTTAGCATTGCATTATTACTCTAGGAGCTTCAGGTATTATATCCTTATAAAACAACATACAGAGTCAAGAACAACCAAACTATTATCTATATCCATCTTAAAGAGTGAAATTTTTTTTTACTAGGAACCCTCCCAAGAAGATTTTCTCGTATATTTCCTTGGTCAGGATCACATCCTCTTGCAACACATGCCACAACACAATACCTACATTAATCACTGGTAAAGAGAATAGATTTCTCATGATTTGAATTAAACTAATCGCCCTTCATGCCCTGAGTTGAGGGTGAAGTGCATGTAATGCATAGTAATACCTGATTGTGATTGTGGTATTGCCGGAAGAAATAAGAGAGGAGAAATTATTGAGGAGGCAACAAACAGGGTTTATCTTTGCTACCCAACATAAATACATATGTTTTGTTCCATACAGGGACTTTCAGAAATTCCCAATCCTACACAGAACACACTTAGCTACTCCTCAAAAGAGAAAACTCCAAGTCTCATCAGTTACTATACTCAGTTCTACTAAGTTCTGTATCTTTGGGGTTGTACTATAATCTCTATCATAATTAAATGTGGTTTCTTGTGGTCCGGGAACATTTGTCCAAAAGATAATTATTCACCCTAAATATACCCAACATATATAATGGTGGGAAAGGACAGGGTAACTTCAGTCTTTAAACATCCTATTTGAAGAAACAGAGGATGGTGAAGCACACACACAAAATCACTGGTCCATATCCTGCAGGCTTGCTAATTCTTCTCTCTGGAAGAATTTTCTCTGACTGTTGTTCTTCATGTTCCTGAATATTTCCTCTTGGAAAATAGTGTTTGTTAATCATACCCTAAAGTTACAGTTCAGATGGTCATTAGAGAGTTCTAGAAATTACAAAGATGTAGCAGCTCACTTCCCCTCAGGTAAGTTTAAGAATCTTAGTATTTCCTTAAAAGCTGAACAATCATCGGCTGATGTGATTATGTTTGAATTTTATTTGGCCGTATGGTTCCCATAGTAACTAAGTAGGCTTCCAGTGTATCTGTTTCTAGGCAATTTCATAAACGAATAGTGAATGGTAACACTCTGGTCTGCACATTACTGTTAAGAATTCCTGTCTTCTCTCTTTTGCCTTTTGTTTATGATCCTTCCTCAAGACAAAGTAAAACAAAACACTTAAAAGGGAAGAGACCCCCCCCCCCAACCCTAAATCTGATCAGTGATGCCTGATTTGCCCCCTTTGTTAAGGAGAGAATTCTTACAAGAGTTTCTTAGGAGAGACTTAGGGACCTGGTCTAACCAATCTTACCTTCTGCTAAGTTTATTGCTTTCCTGCCTCTGCTTTTTGTATTTTATGTGGAGTACAATGTTAAGTATTGGCTTTTGTAATGAGAAACCTAAATCCATTTTTTAATATCTTGTTTTTTAGGGGTGAGGGGCAGATGGAGAGGGAGAGAGAGACTATTAAACAGGCTTGACGCTGAGCATGGAGTCTGACGCGGGGCTGGATCTCACAACTATGAGATCATGACCTGAGCCCAAGTCAGTTAAGTCTGACTCTTGGTTTCGGCTTGGGTCATCATCTCACGGTTTGTGAGTTCAAGACCCACATTGATCCTGTTTGAATACTGCTTGGGATCTCTCTCTTTCTCTCTCTGCCCCTCCCCTGCTCATGTTCTCTCTCTCTCTCTCTCTCTCTCTCTCTCTCTTTCGCTTTCTCTCTCTCAAAATAAATAAACTTTTATAAAGTAAAAATTGTTTATTTTTTGAGAGAGAGAGGGATGGGGGGGGAGGGCAGAGAGAGAGAGAGTTCATGCTGACAGCACAGAGCCCAACTCAGGGCTTAATCTCATGAACTGTGAGATCATGACCTGAGCTGGAATAAAAAATCAGGGGCTTAACCAACTGAGCCACCCAGGCATTCCAGATTCTACATTTTACTATCTGTTACTTCAGCCCCCTACTCCTGGTAATGAATTTAGTGTTTTTATATATAAATCATGACTTCCTTATGCAGCCTTTTAAAAAAAAAATTGGAAGTTTTAGTTGTCTCTTTTTCCTTATGAACAAAAGAGACATATGCTTTTATCTGATTATTTAAAAAATGATGTAAGGAATGTAATAGATTCTGTTTTCTTCACAAAGACAATCCACGTGGAACCTTCTGTCTTGTTTAACTTAGACTCATTTATTTCTGTGACTGCTGCACAGATTTCTTACTGGAATTTCTTTTCAATTCATTTCCGGTTGGTTCCACTGTTTGTATGAACCCACATTGCCCCTCCTCCCTTGGTTCCCTTTTTTCTTTGGCTGGACTATATCCTCAAGTAATTTTCTCGTAAAAGGTATGAGAAGAATACTTGAAGAATTCTTGACTGGAGGAAAATATCTTGACCTCCTATAGAGGTGGTATTTACCCTACGCTTTTCAGCCACTATGTCATACAGGTAACGTGAAGTTCCTGTCTGCACTGCAGCATGCATAAGTTGGGCAATATTTCTAATTTGCTAAACTATTTTCTCGTATTTAGAGAAATTATGGTTTGAGGAGTTGGGGAGAGATATTAAAAAAATAACTGTGTAGTCTTCTCTCTTTAATGAATTTCTTAAATTCTTCTTACAACTACTCACTTGAGTCTGTCTACTGTTCTACTTCTATATTCCATTCTTACAACTTGACATCAGTTTGATAAATGTAAGTGAAGAATTAGTTGATCTTGTAGATACTCCTGCACTTATTAATGAACTCTTAGATTCAGATGGACTTTGAGAAGTCACGTAATAATATACTTGTTTTCAAAACACTCAGTTAAAACGCGATCCTACAAAAGGCCTTTTATGTCATTCTCCTTAATGGTAGGATGAAAATTAAGCCTGAATCCCATGTCTCTCTAGGGATGTAAGACTTTTATTCCCTAGCTTTTCCTGAGGATGTATATTTAGCGTTCATTTCTCGTGAATCTTCATTTTAAATGTTTTCTAATATTTCCATATTGTCATCACACTTGCTAGACACATCAAACCACTCAAGTGTAACTTGTCTTACTTTTAGAAAGACTCGTAATTTCTTAACATAGCTGAGGAGCTAGACCTTTTTCTGTACTGTGATAAAAGATGATGTTTGTATCTTATATCACATTCGGGCAATACAAATTTTCAAGTGCATTACTGAAACTTTGGCCTCTCATATTAAATTTCCTCCAGATATCAGAGTCTATTCCACAGAGGTGGAATTAATCTCCTCTACTGAGACAAGATGTTCCCATTATTCACCAAGATAACTAGTACCCAGATTTGCTGACAAGATCCTTTTTCAAATGTTCAGACTGAAGAGGAGCAAAACTCACTTAGAAGAAGAAGACAGTGGGGTTGAAGATCAACCTTCCTAATATTCAGAACATGAGGTATTTCAATCCTTCTTCTTTAGACGCATATGACTCAAGGTGTACATACACCCAAGATGCATAATCAGAGGTTAAGTAAGAGATTAGTATGGTTTTCCTGAATAAACGAAATTGTATTTTGCCTGTGTAACACATAAAATCTGGAGAAATTACTCCTCACATATTTCTACTTTGGCTTCACGTTACAGTATGATTTGTTGAGTCTCTATTTATTATAGACTCTTTGGTCATTTTCATATGACTAAGGCCCTAAAACAATGAATATATTACAAAAAATTTGGGAAAGAAATCTACCTTAACTTAAGGGAATTAAAAGACTGATACGGCATTTACAAGAGAAGAGTGCATAGCTTATATTGAAAACTTATATAAAGTTAAGTATTCCAAACAAATGTGGCTGAGCTGTTCTGTCAGTCCTTCATATTTTAAAAACATTTCTGAAGTCGGGGCGCCTAGGTGGCTCAGTCGGTTAAGCGTCTGACTTCAGCTCAGGTCATGATCTCACAGTTTGTGAGTTCGAGCCCCGCGTCCGGCTCTGGGCTGACAGCTCAGAGCCCGGAGCCCGCTTCAGATTCTGTGTCTCCCTCTGTCTGCCCTTCCGCTGCTTGCACTCTGTCTCTTGCATTGTCTCAAAAATAAATAAACATTAAAAAAAAAAATTTCTGAAGTAGTTTGTGGTACAATGAAACTCTCTTTATTGGAAGATTTAGTCCCCAAAAGAGCAGGTACTTCAGATTTGAGCTCTGCTAACAAACTGTGTGAGTCCCATCTTTTCAGATCTCAGTTTCTTATTCTACAAAAAAAGGAAGGGTTGACTCTGATAATCTCAATCATCTATCCCAGTTCAAAAAAAATATCTAATTATAGAATTTTAAGTTTGTTGTAACTTTTCTGATCAGTGAGGTTGATGGTGAGCTAAGATCAGCCAACATCAGGGGAAGCATCAACTACTTCTTAGCCCAAATAAACTCTAATTCTGAACCAGGGGTCTTGAACATAAGGAATAGAAGTACAATTATGAGCTCTTATGAACTGGTTATATGAAGTTGACTGTCACAAAGAGAGGGCACTTGATGATAAACTGAAGTCATCAAAAAGTGGCAATGTAAGTGTGCAGGTGTGTGTGCATGTGTGAGGAAGTGTGCTTGCGATTTTGGAGGAAGGTGAAAATGTTGGTGTAGACATGGTGAGAAACAGTAGAGCTTCCCTCTGAGGAGCCCTGTTTTCAAGCTCTTTGGCAATCTTGGTAGGATGTGACATTCTTATAAGAGGTCGTAATTTGGTTCACACATACCAATTTCAGATTACTCTCCTCCCTCTTTCAAGGCAAAGGCATAAGCAAAGTGTCCATCGATCTGGTGCATATCCCTGTGAAAATGTCTGGATTAAGGAACTGTTCAGCTCAAGGACGCTTTAAAGTTGAATAACTTGGCTTTTTAAGAATTTGTTTTCTTTTTTGAAAAAGACGACACACAGAGCAAATTATTCCATTTCCAAATGAAATTGCTACAAATGATGTTTCCAAACTAAGAGATTACATTACAAGAAAAACAATTACAATAGGTAAGTTCTTATCAATAATCACATCAACACATCTTAATACACAAAGGTACTTCAGTGATTACCTTTTGTATCAAAAGCTGGCAGATTACAGCTCATGGGCCAAATCTGGCCCGCCACCTGTTTTTATAAATAAAGTTTTATTGAAACACAGCTACACACTTTCATTTATGTATTCTCTATGTTTGCTTACTGCTACAGTGGAAGAATTGAGTTGTGGTGACAGAGACCTATGGCTTTAAAAAAATGTACTATCTGGTCCTTTACAGGTTTACTAACCTCTGATCTAGATCAATGGTTTATTATTATTATTATTAATTTTTACATATGAGTGTCCCTGGCCATGTTTTCAAATAACTAGGTAACTATTGTTTTCCCCTGTGACAAATTTTTCCTGATAAGACTTGTTTTACGTCCCCTGGTACCCACCAGCAGCCTTCTTTCCTAACTTAGCCTTCTTTCCTAACCAAACACTGATTTTTGCAACTAGAATTCTCCGTAAAACTTAGGTGCTGCCAGGTAGACACATTCATGCAGGTTTTTGAAGGTCTTAGAAACATGGAACATTTCTGCAGGATAGTCCAATGTTCATTCTTTGGCTAGAAATTGAGGCAGTGGAGGTGGTAGCTTCTGGCTCCCCCGATCACAGCTTTGGTGGTGCATTTTTAAACTCTAGTTCCAGCAGTGGCCTTATAATCCCTTCCCTTCCTGAGAAGGGCTGAGAAGGGCTGGCAGGAGGCTGCAGTATTCTGGGTCGTTCCAGAAGCCTCGTCCTGAAATGACTCCTAAGGCCTTTCAACAACTTTGTAAGTATGTATCTGAATTGAATCCTCGTGTTTTTACAATGCCTTTAGTGCCTTTTATTTTCTCTACAACACGTAGCTGTTATATCTTGATCACATGCTGAATTCTCATATACCTGAGTCTGGTTTGAGATTCTTTCTTTTCTTCCATCCATCCAAAGTGTCCTTCAGCTCCATTATTGTGGTTTTGAGCTTTCTATTCAGTAGGGTGTGAATCCTTCTGTTAAACTTTTTTTGGAGGAAGGCCAGAGCATTCTTGACCATTAACCCTTGCAAACAAATTTTAGAAACAACTTGTCAAATCGCCCTGCAACTGCCCACAACAAAAGAAAATAGCGGAGTTTTTAATTAAAATTCTATTATATTTATAACTTACTTGAGGGATTAACTAACGCCTTTACAATATTAGTTCTTCCTGTGGAAGAACACGGTTTGCCTCTTTCTCTTTAAGCCTTCTTTTATAGGAGAACAAAGGAAAGAAAAAAACACAGATTTCCCACAATTATGGTTATTCTTTTAAGATGGATACTGAAGCAAACGATAACATCATGAGGGCAGTATGTATTCTGGAAGGTTTTAAAATAAAATTACTAATCAAATAGCATCTATACATTTGGAAAACAATAATGAATATAAGTGAAAGATATTAATTTTTATTAAGTTTTTTAATATTTATTTTATTTTTGAGAGAGAGAGAGAGAGAGAGAGAGAGAGCGAGCATGAGCAGGGGAGAGACAAAGAGAGAAGGAGACACAGAATCTGAAGCAGGGTCCAGGCTCTGAGCTGTTAGCACAGAGCCTGACATGGGGCTTGAACCCACAAACTGTGAGATCATTACCTGAGCTGAAGTCAGATGCCTAAGCAACTGACCCACCCAGGTGCCCCAAGACATTATTTATTGGACCTAAAGATATTTGGGGTACATATGGATTTGAATGCCTCTTGAAATAATTCCGAGGATTTCCAAAGTTCTCTAGCTAATGGATAGGAAACCACCAATCTAGACCACCCCCCACAGTGATAATTCTTTGGACACGTTCCCGGTTAATCACGGTAGAAGCTTGTGTGAAACATTAAGGAGAATTCACTACTTGGTGGGGCAGCCATTTCATTCCTAGAAAAATCTAATAAAAAAGGATTATTCTTCATGTGGAGTGAGATCTACCTACGGTCCTGTCCCCTAGAGCTAAAGTGAACACATTTATTCTCCGGAGCATTCCGGTTCTTCAAATATCTCATAATAATCTTCATCTCCTCTGTGCCCAGCTAGTTCCTTCAATTTCCCCAAACAATTTACCATTCTGGTCACCTTTCTGCAAATATACCTAAAGTTTTTCAGAATCTCGTTTAATTGGAGAAACTCAGCAGGTGCTAACCCAGCACTCCAGATGTGTTCTAACATTGGAATAGGGTATTTTAACTCCGATTGCACTTTTAGCTCACATTGCACATTTTATCACCTAGGTTTTGGTTTTTTCCTGCCTGAACTTTAAAGCCAGGTAGCTCTAAGTCTGCACATAAAAAATTAATTAATTAATTAATTAATTAAAAGCTTTTTCTTTGGAAATAATTTCTGATCTATAAGAAGAATAGTACAAAGAACACCCACATATCATTTACCCAGATTCACAGTGTTTAACATTTTACCCAATTTGCTTTACCATTTGCTTTTTCTCCCACTCTTCTCTCTCTGGTTCTGTCTCTCATCATTTATGACCATATTTAAATATATTGGTGTTCACATTGTCCCAAATTTGGGCAGTGAGAGCACTTCCAGGTGGCGTTTGTGTCCTTTTGCCACGTTCCCATCACTTTTTTTGAGCACGTCCTAATTTTCTGGCAGAGTCAGATGTTCCGGGCTCTCCCACACTCGGCCGGCACTGGAAACAGCCGCTTCTCCAAAAAGTCATAGTTCCTGTTAGTGGCGAATTAAATGTGTACTTTATAATCAGTTGATATTTTAAGAGCCAGCTATTTGGAAACAGACCCAGGACCAAAGTCAGGTCTTCTAACCCCCAAGTACCCATTCTGTCTATTTTATTACCTTTCAGCCGTCATATAGCACTCAACAATAACGTGTGTTAAGTTTCATTCTATTGATTTTGTGCCATCATTTCGACATCCTGAGACATTTATTTATTAACCAGTATCTTCATTGGCTACTCAATCCTCATTCAAATGCTTCAAAAAGTTTCTAAACTAAGATTGGATCTGTTTCCAACTTCAGGGAAGATTTCTTGGGCTGAGTTATAAATCTTTGAATAATGAGGTTTTTAATGAAACCCAGGCTAACACATCGTTAACTGTGGAGAGAGAATGGGGCTCTTATAATCACTATTTTTTTGGCGCTTAATGGAAAAATGCAGAATATTGAAAATGTTTTCTTGTTATTACTTAATTTGTCAAAACCCCATCATTTATGCCACATTTTAAATGAGGTGGAATAGTTTTTAAAGATGTTACAGAGATCATTACAAAAGCACTGGGAAGCTGAATACAGTGAGAGGGGATGGGGGAGGAGGCACAGGAGAAAAACGAATTACTAAGCTCCACGTGAATCCGGGCTCCGGCAGCTCATCGCCAACAGTCCACAGGGGGACATGATATGAAAGTTAAAATGGGATCGAGATAGGTGTGTTGACAGTTCTGAATCCATAACATCCATCCATCCCAAGGCACCATCTGTTACATCTTCAGTCTTTTTGTGAGTGTCAGCAGTGGAGGTAATTAAGCAAATGAGCAGCTAAAATGGAAGTTCCCAGAAAGGAGGAAAGTTAGCAAAACTGTAACAACGGGGAGTCGTAGGAGCAGAGGCTGAACACCTGGGTAAGGCAGAGTGGATCAGTGGTGGGACTGGAGGGTGGGAGAGCCCATGGCTTGGTAGTGCTTCCTGGTTTCAGGAGCTACAGATGGCAAAGGGAAAATGCCTCTGATTTCCTTATTAAGGAGAAAGAAATGTACCCATGATCTTGGACACACCCTGAAGGGAAAAGGGGCCAATTTGTATATCAGTGGCACCAAGGACAGGGCTGCCTGCATTTGCAAATCTCCCAAGATCACTGCTCCTTTGAACAAAGTTGGCTGAGGCACCTGTGGAAGCTCTAGTCTGTTTTGGCAGTTGGTCGGGCAGCAAGGGGCCTGTCTTGGCCGTGGGACACCAGAGGGTCTAGCACGATCCAGGTAAGAGAAGGACCACGTTATCGAGGCTGAGTTAGCTGCAGAGGGTGCTGGCCCCGGCATGAGATCATGCAGCCTCTGTGTTCCTTGTGTGGGGAGCCATGCCTAACCAAACTCAGAGGGCTGGAGAATGGAGAGAAAGGAAGCCCATAACCTCCCTGATGCATTTGACAACAAAGTGTTAGTGGACCACAGAGGAAACGGGGTTCCTTTATTCCACATCGTGATCTTTTGTGCCTTTGGTGCTACTGTTTTCCTTATGTCTTGATCTCTTAGGCTTTCTTAACTTTACCCCCTTCTTCCCTTCCTTGTTTTTCCAGTCCTGCTCCAAAAGCCTGTAAGGAAATTCAACCTCCCCCTAGACTCTGTAAAAGTTCAGCCACTAATCCTCTCCCTGGTCTGAGGATCATGAGGAGTGTTTCCTTGGAGCACGCTGTTTGCCTTGATGCTCCTCCTACTCTAACCTTGGACACCGTTTCCAGAGCCTGGGCTCCTGCCGTGTTTTCCCCACCAGGCTCCTGCCAGTAACCAGCTTCTTGCTTTTGTTGCCCTTGCCTGTGTCTCTGCTGTGCTTCCCTGCCAAAGATCCTTCCTCCTCAGGGACCCCCTGCAGGACTCCCTGGGTCGACCCCTCTGTGCTTGGACTTCTTACCAATGTGCAGGCCCCAGATGCCCTATCCAAAGGCTCCATCTGTAGGCTGAGATCTCAGTTTGCTGCACACCTGTTGCAGACTGCTTGCCTGTGACTGCCCAGAGCATCCTTCACACATTTACTCTGTCCCCTCTCCCTTCAGCTGGGTCCTCTGGGCTTCAGTGCTGATGGAAGCTCTTCTTCCAGGCCAGAGCTGAGATGGTGATTGAGGCTTGCGTCTGGAAACAGGTAAATGGTGCCAGTTGAGTATAAGCACATTGCAAGGAATGTTCTAGTAGTACGGACATATTCAAAAGAACTAGTGTCCTGGCTGAGACTAGATAGCATCAAAACTGTCCCAAATTCGTGGGCTCTTAAAATAGTTTCAATTAGTTTCAGTTCCCTGAACAGACTTGGGGGCGCGGTATGCTCCACAATGTTCTCACACTGATTCAGCTAATAGATGTCAAGCTATTTGCTCTTGGGGCCTTAATGACTCAGGTAGGCAAGGTAAACAGCTGAGAATCTGCGTTAGGATGCAATTTAGTCAGTCAAGGAGGAATGCTCCTTGGTGGGAGGTGTTTGGTTTCAGGAAAGGAAATGCTGCCTATAAACATGCAGATCAAAACTTTTTTAAAGCGTCCCATCCACCCCCTGAGGACTAGGCATCTATTTGTGATGTTCTTTTTGTCTGGGAGAATCTCATGACCAAGATGGAAGCTGTGTAGACCATCCCGGCCTTTTAGAATGCAACTAAGTAGCCCAAGAAGAATGAAAAAAAGTGTCTCCAGTTACTGCCTGTATAGATTTGCTATAGAACAGGTCCTGGGATCACAGTATAAGGAAGGTATTAGTACCACATTGGGTCCATAATGGGTAGAGTCCACTCATAAGGCGGGAAGAGAATTCACTCTGTCAGTCACCACATTTTAGGCCAACAGTCTATGGACAAGTCTGGAGCCTCTGAGAGGCAGGTGCCCAGAAGAGATTAAATATGCAAGAAACTTATTACAAAAATACGTGTGACAGAAAACGAGCTGAGATCCAGGAGAGGCTAGGTGAGCCATCAGAGCATAACGCAGGTCCGACTTGGGTGAAGGAGAGAGGGGAAGAAGGGGATTCCAGTGGAAGCATTTTCTCAGTGCAGTTCTAAGGAAAGTTTGGGAAGGCCATTGGGTCAAAGTTGTTTGTCAGAGGGACACTACATTTCCTGGGAACGGACCTGCCTTAGTACTCCCGTGGCACTCACGGGGAGCAGCCCATGGGAAGGTGGGTTCAGTATACCCAAAGCAAAGGATTTTAAAACACAGCAACTAAGGCCATCGGCTGATTATAATCTTTGCAGTCCGAGACCTGGGAGGCCAATTCTCACATTGATCATATGAAATGACCAACCCAGACTCTCACAAGTTGCTTATGTTTGTATCCCGTCCACTATTAACAGATTTAAGGAGGTTTACATCAGTAAACAAACAAAATGTCAGGCAAAGAAAAATAAATAAATCAGTGTAACGCCGGGGAGAAAAAAAAAGATAAGGTAATAAGAATAGCTACTTTTTATTTAGCACCTACCAAGCGCCAGATACACTCTACCCTTACCTTTAATCCTTAACAACAACCTCGAAAAATCATTTTACCAATGAGGGCACACGTGTAAAGGGGTTAAGTGACTGTCTAAGGCCACACAGCCAGCATGTTGAGTAGTCAAGTCTGAAACCACACCTTTGGGCTCCAAAGTACACTCTTTCTACTCTGTCACACTGAATACAAGAAGAGAAGACAGCAATTATGTCAGAACATGCTGAGAGAAGTTGCTGCAATGAGCACAGACCTAAACACTGAACATCCTGGCAGCCCAGGAAAAGGGAGGGATGCTGAGTTATAATTGTGTCTGTTGGCTTTTAGAAGAAGCACATGAGAAGGTAACCACTGTCCTAGCCTAGAGTTCTGAAAGAAATTTGGTGAATCATACCTGAGAATAAAGACTACTGGAAGACTCTTGGAAACAGAGGAACAGTAATGGATGGATTGTGTGTCTGCAGTAACTTTCATTTATGAGGAGTACGTAGCATACAGGGTTGAGCACATTTAGCCCCGTGGGCAGGTAGGAGGAATTTGGACCCTTCTATGTCCGTGTAGTAAAGGCTTAACTCCCCAGATTGGGAGTGCCCAAATGTTGCACGTTCTAAAGAAAGGGCTAGTCCTTGACTGGTTCCAAGAAGATCCACGCCAAGCCCTTGGAATATCCTGCCTGATAGCCGTGTCTTTGTATACCTGGGGTCTTGGGCCATGATAGACAGTTTCTTCCAACTGTGTGATTTATGACAAATGCCTCTTTCTGTATTCCTGGAGTCCTGCAGCATTTCGACCTCTGAGGAGATTGGAGACTGAGGAGTCAAGGCCAGTCATGTGGGTGCTCCTGCCTATGTGACGGGCTGATCCCCAGTAAAAACCCTGGACGCTAAGGCTGGCTGGCAATAATTCATACGTGTTGTCATGCATCATTGCTGGGAGAATTGAGTGCTGTCTATGTGACTCCACAGGGTGAGGACAGCTGGAGGTTCTGTTGCCTGGTCGCCTCCAGAGCCCATGACCCTATGCACCTTTTTCCTTTGCTGACTTCAGCCTGTGTCCTTTTGCTGAAATAACCATAACCATGAGTATAGCAGCTTTTCTGGGTCCTGTGTGTCTTTTCAATAAATCATCAGACCTGAGGGTAGGCCTGGGGACACTTGACACCCTGTCTTTACTCTTGTTCCTTCCCTTCAACTTCCTCCCATCAACTCACATCTTCCCCCTTTCTGATTTCCCTTCCTCCCTGTGTCCCTCACTGCATTCTCTTAAAGGGGCAGACAGTAAGCTCTCGTGGTTGGGCAGTTTTCTTTCTCCACCTCAAACCTTGCTACCAACTGTAAAATGGAGTGAGGTGCACCCATATTTATAATTCTTTCTATTCTTGGATCTTCCGTCACTTAACCAACAGCATTGGACTTTCAGAAGAGCAGGGAACCATGCAGTACTTTTTCCACTGCACAAATGAGAAACCCGAGACCCAGGTGTGACGGATTATCTGTGCCGTATGGAGCTGATCCAGGGGCCATGCTTAGGAGTGACAAAGCTGGCTTATTGGTTATTGCTTCGGGTCCCCAAGTCCTTGGCTCTTGTTAAGATCCTCTGATTAAATTATGGCTAGATTGAGAAAGATGACTTTGAAAACAAACCGCCTCCAGTTGCTTCTCCCTGCTCCCTGGGGGATGCGTTTTCAGTCAGGTGTTATACCCACCGATTTCATTAGCATTGAGTTATAAGGATAAAAATATCCCACCCTTGTCACTGACAAGTTACCCTCTGCACTGAACTTACTGAGTCATCTTTTCTCTGGCAATTTTGTCAGTGACATGTTTGTTGTTGTCAGCAAGGAAAAGCCAGCGCAACTGATTCAGGGTGACCTGGGCTCTGTTCCGCTCCGTGCATCAATGAAATTGCCAGGTCTGCTTTGATTTCAGAATTTGTATTGTAGGTAATGATGATATATGAGCTCATGGCACAGATTTGATTCTCAGAGATAAGAATGGTTCTGGCAGCTAAGGAGGGGAAAAATAATTTTGATCTACAGGATAGACGGGCTTCTTTTGATATGGATGTCATCAACGGGAAATTCAGATGAGTACAAGACGTCATCTCTACCCCGAGGGTTGGCCTGTGTGGACAAAGGAATAGAAGCCACAGTGATGCCAGAGAAGTGAAGAGAGGGATCTGTAGTGGAACGGGTGGGGAGAAAGCCAATAGGGGAGACCAAATTTCAAGTCGGCTGAATTCCATCCATGCTCTATTATGCCCAGCAGCTAGGGTCACGCCGAGGACACAATCAGGTTCAAGCAAATGATTACCGTCCTTGGACCCTGGTAATCTGAAAAGACAATTACAGCCCAGGAAGTAAGCATCCGCAGGGCAATCGGGATAACAGGGGCCAACTGACACGCCCCCCAAATGAGACTGTGAGGAACAGTCAGGTGCTAGTGATAATTAAAAATGCCAGGCAGCACTGGGGAGTGCTGACCGAGTGGAAGTTTCCATGCGGTAGTTCCCTCCCAGGCCCTGCTCTGACCGAGCAGGTTTGAACTGTCCTAGATAAGAATTTTGGTGTGTGTAATGAAATATGCATAACCGTTTGTAAGCATGTACTTCGGTAGCATTAGGTATATTCACATTGTTGTGTAACCATTACCATCATCCATCTCCGGGAGTTTTTCATCACCCCAAATGGCAACTCTGTATCCATGATAGCATGACTCTTCATTCTGCCCTCCCTGTCAGCCTCTGGTAACCGTTATTCTCCTTCCTGCCTCTACGAATCTGCTTATTCTAGATGCCTCACAAAAATGGCCTCTTACAGTATCTGTCCTTTGGTATCTGAATTATTTCGCTTAGCATAATGTTTTCAAAGGTCATCCACACCGGTAGCCTGTATCAGAATTTTACTCCTTTTTAAGGCCGGATAATATTCCATTGTAGGTGTGTGCCACCTCTTGTTTATGGAAACCCAACATTTGAATTGTTCCCAGCTTTTGTGGTGAATAATGCTGCTACGAACATGGGTGTGGAAATACTTACTCAATTTCTTGCTTTCAATTCTTTGGGGAATCTACCCTGAGGTGGAATTGAGGGATCATATGGTAGTTCTACCTTTTAAAAAGCACGTCCTCCTGGCTTCGTTTCAGATCACAGTTCTACAATTTATTAGACCTGTCCGTTCATCAGAAGAAATGTGAAAACATACCATGTGCCTAAATTTCCAGCCACAATTCAGTGCTAGCAATGGGTAAACTTAGAACTGGTCAAGAAGGGGGGGGGGGGGGGAATGGAATTATAAACTCTTCTAAAAAAAATCCTTATCAAACTGTAAGTCCTTAAAAAGTAGGTACATCTGTGGTCCAGTACTTAATTTTCTGCCACATATACAATAGGAGCTCAATAAATCAACTTCAGTATTTATTGAGCAATTGTTACATGCTCTGCACGGAAGCGTGAGCATCATTCTCCTGATTTTAAGAAGTGTGCATGGGCCACATGGAAACTGTAAGATGATATGCAGCAAGGTGGCAATTATGTAAAATTAGTGCAAACATCTGGATCCAACAGGGTGAAATCAGTGCATGTAATGAGGGTGTACCCCGTGCTGTGCACTGAGGGACGTAACTTTCTTTACATACATAATCTCTCATATCTCTTACTCCAACCCACTGAGGCAGAGATGAGTTGCATTTCCAACGGAAATATGGAGCACGAGCGGGATGGGCAATGGTCACATGTCACACACAGAGCAAACGGCTGAAGTAGGATTCCATGGCAAGCCTGTCTGACTTACGTTCATGCTCTTCCCTCTAAATTTGGGTTTTGTTTGGGTGCGTGGGCTTCCCAGGCATAGGATAGGGCAGTGATGATGGCAGGAACAAGAGGGGTCCACGGTGCAGAGCAACAGTGGAGAAGAATGGAGGCTGGTATCTCCGTGGCAAACATCCCACAACAGAATAATTGCCAAGCACAGCAAGGCCCACGTTCCGATCAGTCCCACCTCCAACATGAGTCTTCTGCTCTATAGGAAATGTCAGAGTAGTAGTCATCAAATTTTAAAGAGGAGGAAGTTGTCCAAGGCGGGGGGGGGGGGGGGGGGGGTTGCGGACATCTCTGCCCATGACCTTACTGGTGGCTCGTGGCAGCCAAAGGTGAGAACGAACCCTGGGCTGCAGAAGTGATGGGTCAGGGCTCAGGGACTCGTGAGGATGTGCCCAGCCTCACTGTAACACTTCGGCAATCATATTCATGTGAGGCTGAGCTTTGTAACTAAAACAGGCTGAAGAAACCAAGACTCCGTGCTCCATGCTAGGATTACTGTTGGCCTACAGTTGAGCAAGTTGGGCAGAAGGTGAAGGAGCTAATGGAGCGGCCTCTGGATGCAAATGGACTTGATTTTGCACTGGGTCTTTTCTAGCTAGGGTCGCTGTAGGCATGCCTGCAGCTTCTCTATACAATGAAAAAGGCTAACAATGGCTGTGCAGCCTTGCAACTTGATTCAGTTCAATTGTTTACACACGGAGGCCATTATTATCTTCGTCATCATTGGTGATGACACTTGTCAAGGAAGGAGGGAATAATTGTCAGAATGAGTCTTCTGAGTGGGCGGGAGGGAGTGAAACCCAAAAGGAAGTGGAGGGCTGTCCTGAGACAGTAGGAAAGACACCACTTCCTCTCCGATTGGATGTCAGCAAGTACTGATAGAGGCAAACGTAGAAAACTCACCCAAGGTGGCAGGGAAGAGACCAGCCCGATGCCTCTTGCTTTGGAAGAAAATGATAAGATGATTTTCTGACTGGCTTTTCTAATATTTCATTTAGGTGATGTTAACCATACTTTTCATTTCCTGAGACTTTATCATACAACGGGGCGGGGGGGGGGACTGGGATTCAGAAAAATTCCATATGTCAGGCGTGGGGAAGATCATCTCAGCACTGGAACGTCTGCGTCCAAAGTCAGGAATCTGCTTCCACATGTTGAGCTCTCAATGGATGCACACGTTTGTGTGTCTGTGTTCTCGTTTAAGCATTATCATTTGCATCTAGAGCCATGTGCCATGTTTCTGCAGAGTCAACACAAAACCCTAGCTCACAAGTGGTCTGAGACAATGCAGCTGACTGGGGGAGGGAACTATTCTGTAGACTGGCTCCGTCTCCTGTAGCCACCACACATATTGGAGCTCGGAATAACACGGTGTGCCTATGACCAGGGTTAGCCCTGCCCCCAGGAAGGCCATTCTAGGAGCCTTTCCTCTGTGCAGTGACTCAGTGAGTATTCTTCAGAGAAAGAGAACCAACAGGGGGTTTTACATTTGTATATGTATATACACACGTGTACAGGAGATCATATTATATCGCATATATAATATGTATAACCCACAGACACACACATTGGCAATATGTTTATATCCTGTTGGTTCTGTTTCTCTAGAGAATCCTGACTACACTAGCTAGAAATAACTTGGGATTAAAATTCACAGCCGAGAGAGAGGATTTATCGTTATGGAATTGGCTCCTGTTACTGTGGGGACTGGCAAGGTCAAGATTTGAGGCAGAATTTCTTTCAGAAACCTCAGTTTTTGCTCTTAAGACCTTCCACTGATTAAATGAGGCCAACCCATATTATTGAGGGTGATTTCCTTTACTGGAAGTCAACAGATTGTAGGTTCTAACCACACCTACAACATACCTTCACAGCAATGCCTGGATTAGAGTTTGGTTAAATAACTGGGCACCACAGCCTAGCTCTCTATGCACATAAAATGAAACATCACAGTCATAAAGATAGCTGGTACACAGGAGTGTTTCTTAATCAGCTACACAACAACGGGAGGGAAATTTCACTGAGCTAGACATCAGCAGACCCGAGCTTTGTACCACCTCCCCAGGGAACCTGGAAATACATCCCTTAAACTCTCTGTGCCTCAGTTTTCTAGGTGGCCCAGTAAGTACCTTGTCTGCCTACCCCTCATGTGGTTTAAGGAGATAATGTATGTAATTTTTTTTTGAAAAAAATTCATATTTTAATAGCTAATGTTTATTACAGCCTTACGTTCAGGCATCACGCCAGGTTCTTCACATAAATTACATTATTTAATTATCGAAACAACCCTTTTCTTTGGATGAAAGAAATACCCTTTGGATGAAAGGATACCCTTTCTTTGGATGAGGACACTAAAGCTCAGAGAGGTGACGTAACTTGGGTAAGGCACCACAGCAAGTAAATGACTGAGCTCTGTCTGACTCTGAAGCTTATGATTTAACCTCTTTACTATATTCAAATATATTAATATTTACTATGCATTCACATTCATTATGTAGCTGGAGGCAGGTGACTGAACCACATGACCAAAATCACTTTTTTTTTTTTCAATGTTTATTTATTTTTGGGACAGAGAGAGACAGAGCATGAACGGGGGAGGGGCAGAGAGAGAGGGAGACACAGAATTGGAAACAGGCTCCAGGCTCTGAGCCATCAGCCCAGAGCCTGACGCGGGGCTCGAACTCATGGACCGCGAGATCGCGACCTGGCTGAAGTCGGACGCTTAACCGACTGCGCCACCCAGGCGCCCCCCAAAATCACTTTTTAATGATCGCTAAAGTGTGTTATAAAAGGCACCGAACAGTTCTCATTTCATGCACAGCATCAAGGGAAACCAAATGTTCAAGCACATTGTATGTGCCCAGACACTAATAGAAAACAAACATCCCCCAGTTAGCCTCCTGGATTTGTTTTTTCAGTGCCGCTTCTGCACCTAAGCGCCTTCCCTATGTCAGTGAGTCCTGACCTTATCTGCTTACACTCAGTTCTTCAGGAAGCATAAAATGTGAAACAGGTAACTCCAGCACAAGTTATTGTACTGAAGCCACTGAAAGAATAGCACACATTACTACAGAGAGGGAAGGATGCAGAAGGAAGGAAGTCAGACATAATGAAAAACAGACACGTAGACACAATTAAGTTTTCTGGCACTTTCTGGCATAAAATTTCAGCTGTTATTAAATATGCATAAGAGAAATCTTTATTGGTGCTTTGGAAATTCTTAATTGCTACAAAAGCCTTAGCAGCCTACCCCCTACCTAGTCTCTTACATTGCTGGAAATAATTGGTGTATTTTACATACTACCTATCATAATAAAAATATCTTAACACTGTTTACTGTCTATTGTATCAGAAAGGATGTTAGTTCTCTAATTTTTTTCCATAAAGCTGTATTCTATAGAGCTCTGATCTAGCCTTAGCTTGAAGGGATTTTGCACCCCAGTGCGTGCATTAAGGCACATTCAATCTCAGTTCCTCATGATGATCCGTGTTTTTATTCATCTCTATATTTAACAATCCCCCACCCCCAACTTGATGAAGCCACTCACTGTCTTCTGTTTCCAGACTTTATGCAGACCATTCTGCAAATTTGGGTAATAGTGCTCATTATCTAAATCTCTGGTTTTCCTCCCCTCAGGGTCATGCAGCCCTGTGCTTCCCTGCCCTATTGAATTTAGGGATGCCGTTTGACATGCTTCAGCCAATAAACTGTGAATAGAAATGATTTAAGAATGGAAAAGTGTGCGTTGGAGGGGGGAGGGGTACCTGAGTGGATCAGTTGGTTGAGCACCCGACTCTGGATTATGGTTCAGGTCATGATCCCAGGGTCGTGGGATCGATCCTGGCATGGGGTCCAGTGCTGAATGTCGAGCCTGCTTAAGATTTTTCTCTCTCTCCCTCTCTCTCTCCCTCCCTCCCTCTCCCCAGCTTGTCTCTAAAAAAAAAAAAAGAAGAAGAAGAAGAATGGGAAAGGTGATGTCCTAAACACATGCTGAGCTGACAAAAATATATACATGTACCATAATGTCAGAAGCACTCCTAAATAGCCATCTGTCACCCTGTCCCACTTTTGTACCGAAGTATCCCCTAGTGCATCTTGGGATTGAGCCACTGTTATCAGCCCTGATTCCCTATTTGTGCTAATAAAGTTATTTTAGAGCTTTCACCTTTTGCTTCACAACTAATTTCAAAGAACAATGGTTTTTCATAGCCAGTGACTTGCAACTATCGGTCGTGTGTTCCCTCTGTAGTCACCCTTAAAAGATCATCAAGAAGTGCTTACATTTGAAAATGTAGCTTTTCAAGATTGAAAAGTTAAATATGTCTCAATTACCCAGCTTCTGTAGTGCATCTGTAATGGTTTCAAAAATCGATTCCAGAATCCCCTTTAAGATAGAAAAAAAACAGAAGCACTTAATAAGTAAAGAGGTTTGCTGACATTGCAGTTATTACCTTTAACAGCTTGGGCATATTCATTTGCTGAGAGACATGATGGAGAGTTTGAAAGGGCCTGTAATAAAATGACAGTTTGATTTGTGTGGAGGATAATATCTCTGCTCCGTCTCAATTTAGTTCATTAATGTGCCTGCATAATAAAAAGTTTGCAATTAAGCATGATAAAAACACAAATAAACAGTGCCACCTTTTGGACAATGCTTAAACTTGACGCATGTATATAGTCCTCTATATATTGTCAGGCAAGTACTCAGGACCCACCAGCATCCATCACAGGTGTCGGAAAGATCTTATTTTTATCATTAGTAAATTTCCAGGGCATGAGAGCTTTTATTGGCACCATAGGAAGGCAAGCCGTCATACCTAAAAATAGTGTAACTTGCACCTGTCCAACTTACCTGGAATAGCACACTCAGATTGGCTTTTTAAGATCTCCATGGAAATGCCATGGGCAGCCATGTGTTTATTTGCTCCTTGGGGCACCTGAGGACATTTTTTTCCCAGTTTAATTTCCTTTCTAAATCTAGGATGAGCTGTATCTGGCTCAGGTGTCAGGTTTTAAAAAGCAGGCGGATGAATGTCATGTATAAAAATAGAAACCCTATTGTTATCCTGTTCATAGCTGTTATTCATGACCAAAGTGGGAGGAACACACAAGAAAAGCCTGTTTCACCAAAACTCCTTCTCCATTGAATAGCACAGATCAGTTCAGTGGTGGGCAATCTGAAAAGATGACCTATACATAGAGATGCAAATATTTTGGAAGAGGAATTCCAAATTATCACTCTAGTCAAGCATTTAATAGCCACCTAGCATTGTGCTAGGAACTCTATGTGAAACGGGCCTATGACCCCTGAAATTATTGAGACAGTTGTTACTTAAAGGCTTTATAGTAGGCAAAATGTTTCAAAGGTGTGCTTTTAAAGGATTAGATACTATAAAATGAAAATGGAGGTAATTTTCACGATGATGATGATGGCGATGATGATGATAGCTAACATTTACTGGGCATTTACCTTGTGCCAGGCACTGTTTAAATGTTGTACGTGTATAAATTCACTTCACTCTCGTGAAGACTTAATGAGGTAGGTTCTATTATGATCATCATTCTATAGACAGGGAGACTGAAACAGAGTGCCTTAGTAACTTGTCCAAAGTCACATAGTGACCACTTACTAGAAGATCTCGTGTCAAAGAAAACTGAAACAACTAGTGGTGGCCATAGTGAAGAAATAATGAGCCAAAGCCAGGATAAGGGCATGAATGTCAAATTTGTTCATACAAAAAAGACACAATTATTTGAGTACCTATTCTCTGCCAGGTACCATTGTCAGAGCTGGAGACTGAACAAAACAGACAAACTCCCTGGTGTCATAAACCCGCCTCATGCTGGAGCAGATAATACACAGAAACATATTACCATGTCTTGTGATGATTAGGAAACCAGGAGAGAGCTACAGAATGCTTGGGAACACTGCACTAGGCTCAAAGGGATATGAGAGGAAATCATTGGTACCTGCCCCCAAAGCACTTCGGGCCTAATGATGAAGTCCGAGAGACTCAGTAAAAAATGTATTGTGACTTGTGCAGTACAGGACTCCCCATCGAGACTAGGTATCGAAATTTCGAAGAAGGCTTTTCAGAGATGGTGATGTTTTCACTGAGCATTATACAACGAATAGAACTAGCCAGACAGGAAATATGGAAACACCTTGGGAGAGAATAATCACAAAATACAAACCTTGAGAACTGAGCAAGATCTGAGAACAGATGTATGTTCGTCAGGGTAACAGGGAGAGAGAGAACCAATAGGATAAACGCACTTATGGAAGCTGAGAAATCCCATGATCTGCTTTCTTCAAGCTAGAGACTCAGGAAGGCAGTGGTATACTTAAGCCCTAGTCTGAAGGCCTGGGAACACCACGAGCAGGAGAAGACCCATGTCTCAGTTCAGGCAATCAGGCAGGAAGAACTGAATTCTCCTTTCCTCTGAATTTTTCTTCCATCAGGGTCCTCAGTGAACTGGATGAGGCCCACCCGAGTCAAAGGGGGCAAGTCACTTTACTGTGTCCACAGATTTAAATTCGAGTTTCATCCAAAAACACCCTCACAGACACACACAGAAATCATGTTTAGCCAAATATCTGGCCACCCTGCGATCCAGTCAAGCCGACACATAAAATTAGCCATCACACGAGGGTGGCTCCATATAGTGAGATCTTAGGATATATGTAAGGTGAGTGATCAGAAATCATGGTTCCGGAAGGTTGCGCAGAGGGCAAGTCCCACCCGTCTGTATCAGGCCTGTGATAGAGCAGTTGCTAAACCTGAGGGCCACGAGTGAACACTGATGGGAACAGGGACTCTGTGCTCTGAGGAGAGCACTCTAACAATGATGCAAGCCATGGGTTGGAGGGGGCCTAGGTAGAGGCCCCCCTCTACCTTGAAGTGCAGAGAAGTGCAGAGATGGTCATGGCAATCCACGGGAGAGATGTTGGGTTTGGAGAAGAGGAAGCCCATTTGCAAGACTCTTAGAAGAAAGATGGGTAGCTAACGGGATTTGAGGGAGGAATGGAAAGATAGGAAATCAAGAAGATGTGCAGGTGGCTGCCCTGTGTGACTGGAAGGTGGTAGTGTCGTTCACAAGAGGAGAGTATCAGAGGAAGGGCAGGTTTGGATTTGAGGGGCCTGAGGCATGGATGCCAAACACCACGGTTCTTTCATTTGCTTTTTCACATTGAATATTTTATTTTATTTTTCAATATATGAAGTTTATTGTCAAATTGGTTTCCATACAACACCCAGTGCTCATCCCAAAAGGTGCCCTCCTCAATACCCATCACCCGCCCTCCCCACCCTCCCACCCCCCATCAACCCTCAGTTTGTTCTCAGTTTTTAAGAGTCTCTTATGCTTTGGCTCTCTTCCACTCTAACCTCTTTTTTTTTTTTTTCCTTCCCCTCCCCCATGGGTTTCTGTTAAGTTTCTCAGGATCCACATAAGAGTGAAACCATATGGTATCTGTCTTTCTCTGTATGGCTTATTTCACTTAGCATCACACTCTCCAGTTCCATCCACGTTGCTACAAAGGGCCATATTTCATTCTTTCTCATTGCCATGTAGTACTCCATTGTGTATATAAACCACAATTTCTTTATCCATTCATCAGTTGATGGAAATTTAGGCTTTTTCCATAATTTGGCTATTGTTGAGAGTGCTGCTATAAACATTGGGGTACAAGTGCTCCTATGCATCAGTACTCCTGTATCCCTTGGGTAAATTCTTAGCAGTGCTGTTGCTGGATCATAGGGTAGATCTATTTTTAATTTTCTGAGGAACCTCCACACTGCTTTCCAGAGTGGCTGCACCAATTTGCATTCCCACCAACAGTGCAAGAGGGTTCCCGTTTCTCCACATCCTCTCCAGCATCTATAGTCTCCTGATTTGTTCATTTTGGCCACTCTGACTGGCGTGAGGTGATATCTGAGTGTGGTTTTGATTTGTATTTCCCTGATGAGGAGCGATGTTGAGCATCTTTTCATGTGCCCGTTGGCCATCCGGATGTCTTCTTTAGAGAAGTGTCTATTCATGTTTTCTGCCCATTTCTTTACTGGATTATTTGTTTTTCGGGTGTGGAGTTTGGTGAGCTCTTTATAGATTTTGGATACTAGCCCTTTGTCCGATATGTCATTTGCAAATATCTTTTCCCATTCCGTTGGTTGCCTTTTAGTTTTGTTGGTTGTTTCCTTTGCTGTGCAGAAGCTTTTTATCTTCATAAGGTTCCAGTAGTTCATTTTTGCTTTTAATTCCCTTGTCTTTGGGGATGTGTCGAGTAAGAGATTGCTACAGCTGAGGTCAGAGAGGTCTTTTCCTGCTTTCTCCTCTAGGGTTTTGATGGTTTCCTGTCTCACATTCAGGCCCTTTATCCATTTTGAGTTTATTTTTGTGAATGGTGTGAGAAAGTGGTCTAGTTTCAATCTTCTGCATGTTGCTGTCCAGTTCTCCCAGCACCATTTGTTAAAGAGACTGTCTTTTTTCCATTGGATGTTCTTTCCTGCTTTGTCAAAGATGAGTTGGCCATACGTTTGTGGGTCTAGTTCTGGAGTTTCTATTCTATTCCATTGGTCTATGTGTCTGTTTTTGTGCCAATACCGTGCTGTCTTGATGATTACAGCTTTGTAGTAGAGGCTAAAGTCTGGATTGTGATGCCTCCTGCTTTGGTCTTCTTCTTCAAAATTCCTTTGGCTATTCGGGGCCTTTTGTGGTTCCATATGAATTTTAGGATTGCTTGTTCTAGTTTCGAGAAGAATGCTGGTGCAATTTTGATTGGGATTGCACTGAATGGGTAGATAGCTTTGGGCAGTATTGACATTTTGACAATATTTATTCTTCCAATCCGTGAGCACGGAATGTTTTTCCATTTCTTTCTATCTTCTTCAATTTCCTTCATAAGCTTTCTATAGTTTTCAGCATACAGATCTTTTACATCTTTGGTTAGATTTATTCCTAGGTATTTTATGCTTCTTGGTGCAATTGTGAATGGGATCAGTTTCTTTGTTTGTCTTTCTGTTGCTTTATTATTAGTGTATACTGCATGCATATCAGTATGCAACTGATTTCTGTACATTGATTTTGTATCCTGCAACTTTGCTAAATTCATGTATCAGTTCTAGCAGACTTCTGGTGGAGTCTATCGGATTTTCCATGTATAATATCATGTCATCTGCAAAAAGTGAAAGCTTGACTTCATCTTTGCCAATTTTGATGCCTTTGATTTCCTTTTGTTGTCTGATTGCTGATGCTAGAACTTCCAGCACTATGTTAAACAACAGCGGGGAGAGTGGACATCCCTGTCGTGTTCCTGATCTCAGGGACAAAGCTCTCAGTTTTTCCCCATTGAGGATGATGTTAGCTAACACCATGGTTCTTTCAAATGCCTGCATAACGCCTATCCCTTCCAGGAATTGGCAGAGGCTGTGACCCCTACCCATTTCCCACCGTTGTGGCCTCCCCTCTCTGAGCTTTCCTGGGGTGATCCCCCCTCATACCTCAGATCTTGGCTTCAGTGTCATTCCCCCAGTGGCCACCATGACCTCAGGCAGGGGAGGCTCTTGCTAAATGCTCCCCAATAGTCTGTTCTCTGACCCCGGACTGTATCAGAGCTTCTTTTTAGTTTTCTGCCTTCCAAGCTAAACAATAAACTGGATTTCTCCCCACACAGTTCCTGCCACAAGGCACCCCCTAAGAAATGCTACAGCATGCCTATATGAGTGAGTGCCCTATAAACTCCTAGATATACGGGTGCCAAGCTCTAAAGAGGGATCTGAAATTAGAGATATGGATTTGGGCGTCATCAGCTGGTGGAAGCAATTTCCCTTAAATTGATGATCACACAGCCGTGGGAGAGGAAAGTGTTTTTTTCAACAGCACCCTGAAAGGCAGTGCTTAAAAAAAAACCACATATATATTTATTATGCCCGAAGCACCTTACATGTATTTCCTTTTGACGCTTTCTATCCTCCCAGGAAAACAGGTGGTATGCACCGTTTCCCTTCTTTTCTTTCTACTGGTTTCTTTTCAGCCCGGCTCCAAGGCTTTTCACACTAACAGCAAAAACAACGTAGACACTCTAAAATGATACACAACCAAGATTTCTCCCCTCAATAGCAGGGAATGGCTTTTCTTCGAGGACAAAGCTGAAAACAATACCTTCCCCCAGTCCCTTCTAAATCCTCTCCCGTCTCTGGGGGCCTTCAGGTCTCCTGAAGTTCACAGTCATCAGTGTCCCTTGCCACTCAGTTTCTCTTAAGGAGTCCTGCCTCTCTGCAGGTTGGCTCAGCCTGAGCCTGAAACCTTTCTGCCCATGGAGCAGGACTTGGCATCCATCATCGAGGTGTCTTTTTCCTACCAAGTTCCCCCACCAAGGTGAAGAGATGCTTTTTTTCTGGAGGAAGTTAGTTGAGACACCGTTTCTGTGGACTCGGGTTCCGCGCCTGAGCAAGCTACAACCTGGTATGCTAATGAATGCTAATTAGGGTGGATTACGGTGTGGCCATCTGTCACGTCAGATTACTTCATCGCACCCCTGTGGGGGAAGGAATTACACTGTCCTATTCTTGTGAAGATTATTTAATTTAACTACGGAAAAAGGAGGTCTAGTCCTCAGTTAACATCTCTGTAATCATCAGCTTTATAATTCACATTTATTTTGTACCTTTTTCTTGTATCCCTCTAGATGGCTGAATGTTACACTCTCAGAGAACATGAGAAATGACAGTGAGACCAATTAATAAATACTAAGCAATGCACAGAGTATACATTCTTGCACAAATATAGAATTAGGTCCAGGGGCCCCTGGGTGGCTCAGTTGGTTAAACCTCCAACTCTTGATTTTGGCTTAGGTCATGATCCCAGGATAGTGAGATGGAGCCCCTCATTGGGCTCCATGTGGAGCCTGCTTAAGATTTTCTTTCTCCCTCTCCCTCTGCCTCTCCCCAGCTTGCTCTTGCTCTCTTTTATATTAAAAAAAAAAAACAGGAATTGGGTACCTAAGAGACCTTTCTGAAATGCTTGGCTGTACATGCTCTGAACGGCTTCTGAATTGTTGGGTGTTATTTTCAGTTGGAATAGAAGTGTGATTCTTAGCTGAATGGGTGATGTCCTTCAAAAGTCTTCCAAAAAAATGATTATAATATAAATCTTCAGACTTTGTGGTAGATGGCTTTTTACTAAGGAGATATTTCGAGTGTAGATATGCATGTCTTCCAGTGGTTGGAGAAGTGATTTCAATATAGACTGAAATGATTTACCTATTTGCCAGAATGTTAAAATAGGTCTCTTCGTGGTTCAGAAATACAAAAATGTGAGGCAGGCACTTCCACGTGTGGGATTTCAGCACACTTAGAACCCCTTCAACTTGGTATCAACCATGAGGACCAGTGCCTAACCCACTTGAGAGGAAGTTGCTGGTGGCAGTGATGGAGAGCGACTGCATTGCCAGTCACCTATATTACCAGAACTTTTAGGGGCAAAGTATTTGTGAGCATTTCCTATGGACTAGACTTGGGCCCGGCAGGTGGCAGAGTCATCGTGAAGTGAATATTTCCTGACAGCAATCACAGTTGGCTAAACAAGTTTCAATCTGTGTAAAGGTTTGCTATAAAATCCTTAGCATACCGTTTAAATCTTGGAAATCCAAGCTTTTTCTTTTATAAATGCGGGAACTAAGACGCAGTGAATGATTTCCGCAAGGCCATGGTAGTACAACTTAGAAACTAAAACATTCAGCGGAAAGAACTACAGCTAGAATTTCTGGGTGAGCCAGCAGCCTGCCAATGCAGACCAAATCTAGGTTAACACATGGTGTCTACAACTTTCCAATACCGACTGTTCACGTGCACCGGGAAGCTTGCATATTCTTCAGCAAGCGACAGGTCCTGAGCACAAGCTCACAGAGTTAAATGCACAAAGGTGACACTAACTTACCGTTGCCTCAGGATGTGCTTTATATTGTTTTGTTAATAGATGCGATGGATTTGTTTTGATTCTATATTTATGATGGATGGGGAAGGGGCGCCATGTGCTAGGTCTAACTTTTGGACCTGGATGCCTGCCTGAAGCAATTTGATTGAAGTGGCATGGAATGTAAGATGGGGATTCACGACTTCTTGTTAGAGGCCAGGAGCCTTTTCAAGTCTTCCCCTTGCTGCCACAACAAAACTGCATTACATCCCCAAGAGGATGCATTTCACCATTATTCAGTCAGTGTGAAGAAGGAGCCAGAAAGGCAGAGCCACCAAAGTCACATAGACCGCTTTGAACACCCAGATCTTGGAATAATAGGCTTCCAATAGAACGACGATTCATGTTTTCACATCTAACTGTATTGCACTGTATTTCGCAAGTTTACAGTCATCTGGATCAATCTTGCGAAGATGTCCAAAGGCTTGAAATCCATAAAATGATTTGTCATTTACCTTCCAGATTCCTATACTTTTTCCTTTTGCATCAAAACCGTTAGATGGGAAACACAGATCCTTCAACTCATCCTCTGATAAATAACAGAAGAGCTGGCAGAGAAGGGGTAAAAGCATATGATTTTCTAAAACAGAACACTTCTTTTCATAGGCAGCAGGCCTTCTAGGAATAGCTATATATAGTTTTTAAAATCCTAAGTATTACATCTGGAGGGATTTCAAAGGAAGGTAAGTAAACAAACAAACGCTTCACTGTGTCATGTAGACTTTCCCTTTAGTTTAACGAGCATTTCCATTGTGTGACCTGCTTTTCATCAAGCTGTTCTCTAGTCAGTGACCACATTAACCTGTATTTAAATTTTTGCAAGACCAGGCCAGGTCACAAACAGTAACAGACATCCTGGGATGGCTTTTGTATCACACTGGCCCCTCGTTTGTTTCTTTTTTTCTTTCAACTCCACAGAAATCCACGCAAATGGGAAGGCCCTTGCCAGCCGCATGATTTATTACTCAGTCTCTGCCAGATCCCTACACTTCATTTGAATATTTGCAGTCACATGCAAGTTGTGCCTGGTGCTCTGTATCTTGAACGCAGGAATCTTTACTGCACTAACTGAGACGTATTATTCACCACTCTGGAGGTAGCAGGAGGATTGATTTATCCTGGTGCGTACTGCTCGCCCAGCAGCTGTTAGATTCAGAATCATTTGCTTAGAAAATCCATCAGAATTAAAGAGCAAATTTCAAAATAAATTGTTATCATTTTCATCTGCAGCCTGGCTGCATGCACCGTGGGAAGTACAGAGATCCCTTTGCCCAAACGTTTCTTTGAACCTCTTCTTAGTAACAACAGTTATGAAAGCAAGTGCCTCGGGAGTTTTTCCAGTGACAACAGCCAATGTTGCCTCAGGATGTTGAGGTGGGCTTTCAACTTCATCTGATTTATGTTAACGACAAGCCAGCTCATCAAAATGAGTCAGAACTCTTGAATCATTGTCGGTCTCCAGCTCTGAAGGAGCAAACAGTCTGGAAATGGAAAATGGTGCTCATGTGACCTGCAGAATATTGATGGGAGTCTGGCCCCATGCTCTCCCTCACACAGTAAGGCCAACCTTTTTGGAAGCAACCCCACTGCTTGGACTTTTCCGTGTTGGAAATGTTGAGTACCTCCTGTCTCCTGGTCCATTCAGCTTACATATCCTTCCAAAGCATCCTTCGAGACGACCAGGGTTATTATAGTCATTTAAAGAGGAATATCAGATTCAGAGAGGAAGTCACCTGCAGCAATTTGGTGGCAAATGTGAAGCAAAATGGTCAGAAGTGTACTTAATCCGGCCCTGTTGTTAGTCCATGGTCAATCACTTTGCCTCCGTAGACTTTATGTAAATATATTTTTCTGAACTGTCCTGATGTGATGTGCCTTCAGTGGCTTATCAATTTAATTAAAATCTTGACATCAGGAACACCCACTCTCATCCTTTAGC
Organism: Prionailurus bengalensis; assembly: GCF_016509475.1. Classification (NCBI taxonomy): domain Eukaryota; kingdom Metazoa; phylum Chordata; class Mammalia; order Carnivora; family Felidae; genus Prionailurus; species Prionailurus bengalensis. The sequence goes on from NC_057343.1 coordinate 28,071,611, forward strand.
ACTAAATACAGGCAGTGTGCCTAGTGGTTAAGACCCTGGAGCTTGCTTGCGTGCTTTATTATTTATTTATTCATTTATTCATTTATTTGTTTACATCCAAGTTAGTTAACATTTAGTGCAATAGTGATTTCAGGAGTAGAATCCAGTGATTCATCCCCTGTGTATAACATTCAGTGCTCATCCCAACAAGTGTCTTCCTTAATGTCCCTTACGCATTGAGCCCATCCTTCGACCCACAACCCCTCCAGCAACCCTCAGTTTGTTCTCTATATTTAAGACTCTCTTCTGTTTTGTCCCCCTCCCTGTTTTTATATTAGTTTTGCTTCTCTTCCCTTGTGTTCATCTGTTTTGTATCTTAAAGTCCTCATATGAGTGAAGTCTTATGACATTTGTCTTTCTCTGAATGACTAATTTCACTGAGCATAATACCCTCTAGTTGTAGAAACTAGAAAAGTGTCTATTCATGTTTTTTTCCTCATTTCTTCATGGGATTATTTATTTTTTGGTGTTGAGTTTGATAAGCTCTTTATAGATTTTGGATGCTAACCCTTTATCTGATACGTCATTTGCAGATACCTTCTCCCATTCAGTTGGTTGCCTTTTAGTTTTGCTGATTGTTTCCTTCGCCATGCAGAGGACTTTTATCTTGATGAGGTCCCAATAGTTCAGTTTTGCTTTTGTTTCCCTGGCCTCTGGAGATATGTTGAGTAAGAAGTTGCTGAAGCCAAGGTCAAAGAGGTTTTGCCTGGTTTCTCCTCGAGGATTTTGATGGCTTCCTATCTTACATTTAGGTCTTTCATCCATTTTGAGTTTATTTTTGTGTATGGTGTAAGAAAGTGGTCCAGGTTCATTTTTTCACATGTCCCTGTCTAGTTCTCCCAACACCATTTGCTGAAGAGTCTGTCTTTATTTCATTGGATATTCTTTTCTGTTTTGTCAAAGATTAGTTGGCCATACATTTGTGGGTCCATTTCTAGGTTCTCTATTCTGTTCCACTGATCTAAGTGTCTGTTTTTGTGAAGACCCTGGAGTTTTGGAGTGAGATTCCTTTGTAATTTCTCCCCCACCATTTCCCCACTTCGTGATCTCAGGCACAGTATTAGGTTCAACCATATGAGGCTGCCATATCTGTAGGTCAAACATGGTCAACTATTTGCAATTTCAGATGGTTCAGCCTTAATTTTTCTAAATTCTAGTTTCCTCTTCTGGGAAAAGAAGAAACATAAAAGAACCTACTTTGTGGACTTGCTATGAAAATTGAACGAGATGATACCTGTCAAAATTTAGTGTAGTGCTTGGCACAGAGTGAATGTTGGATGGTTGTTTGTTTGTTTGCTTGCTTTTTGTTTTGTTTGTTTGCTTGCTTTTGGAGTTCTTTTGAATGTCAGATGTTTTTATCATAGAGAGTAGGAGTATTAATGAGGATTTCCCATTCTAGGTGTGCCAGACTTTAGTTGAGTCTGCTGATGTAGTCATTGTGGTCAGATTTTAGTGTTCATGTCTATTGTGCTGTTTTTCAATATGGAAATATATATCTGTAATGTTTGTAACATGTTAAAAATCTTAAATCTGACTTACAAACTGTACCTAGAGAACTCAACACTGAGTTAAATTTCAAATAAAACAAGGCTGTCATTAGTTAGAAAGCATTTTCACTATATCCTTCCCATTTAAAACCTTTCAAAAATAACTCGATACTGTCATGGGGCTCAATCTATGAACAATGAGATCATGACATGAGCCAAAATCAAGAGTCGGACACTTAACCAACTGAGCCACCCAGTGCCCCATAACTCAGTGCTGTTTTAAATTCCATTTATTGGGTCCTTGGTGAGATTGAGCATTTTCCCATATGTTTATTGGTTGTTTATACTTCAACTAGAACTGTTTGGGGGCCCAAATACACCTGCTGAAGGAGGGGAGGTGAGTGAGTCTCAGACTCTTTGGTAGACCTTCTGGAATGTTACCATTTCCCTTCTGTCTGGCCAAATCCACTCTGCTCTTCTCCATTATATCCTCTCTCCTCAGGGTCTGATCTAGGCACATAGTGTATACCCCCTTCTTTAGGATAATTTATTTTCTCTCTGAATCACCATCACAGGTAAGACTCAAGTAGAGAGGGCAAAGATATCTTGGTTCTGGATCCTAGCTCTTCTCAGGTAACATGGCATTGGAGCAGAAAACAGTGGTGACCATGTCTAATTTTTTAAATGCTACTGTTGAGCAAAAGAAATAAAATACCAGTACTGCTATTTTGCTTCAATATGCAAGTTAATGGGTAGCCTTGGTCCTGAGATGTTTATTTTCTCACCCAAAGCAACAAGGCAATCATGGTGCTCAGCCTGAAGTTTTTCCCTCATCTAAAAACAAAAATAAAAAAAAAACCCAAAACAAAACAAAACAAAACAAAAACCCCACAAAAACATTTCATAGCTCCTTCTTTCCTCTAGAAAACACCTTGACAGTAGCAATCATTGGGCTGCATGACATTTGTGTCAGCCATGGCTCCAACATTGATTTCATATAATTTGAACAGGCTAAACAACTAATAGTCAAATGCTAAATTACGTGGTATAAACTCTGAGTACTGTAAATGTTCAGGGAATAGATGAGCCATGGATGGCTTTACAGAAGAGCTAGGACTCAAGTTCTTTCTACTGAGGAATCCAGAAGATGGTGTCTTTTCTATGTTCAGCTTCTATTCTTGGCTCTGTTTTATGAAGTCTGGCTTCTTCTCAGAAACCTTAGAAATACTGGCATTTTTGATTTTCTCAAAGCAAATGAAAACTCAGTTTTGAGTTTCAGGATACTGGGCTCCATAACTTACCCTCCTCGTGATACCAAATCATCCTCAGCCCCAGAGCTGGGCTCATGGCTCTAATCTAAGCAACCCTTGTTGACCTCATCCAGTCTGTCTCTTGTTCGTACCCCTGAGGCTCCCCTGACAAGCTAACCTCCGCTCCTTTTGTGAATGCCGCTGCTTCCCTTCTTCTTCCTCCTCCTTTTCCTTCTTTTTATTCAAAATCTCCACATTTCCACCTGACTCCATTTCTAATTCCATCTAACTCCGGTCATCCAATCACTCAGACTGACCTAACACAGCTAACTATGTCAGCAAAATGGTGGTTTGGAGTTTTCGTTTTGGTGTGATGGAATGGTGGTTTCTGTCATTTATTTTCTTACATGTTTTCATGTGTGTGCTCCTGACTGCCCCAATAAATATAAAACTCTTCAGGAGCAGGAGCAGTGCCTCCTTTTGCTCTAATGTTCCCCATAGTGCTCAGTGCTCTGCACACAGTGGGTGCCCCAGAGTTGCTGCTGACTGATGGATATAATGAAGGCTTCAACAGCTTGATGAGCCAATGGACCACAAAGTGGTGTAATCACACTGCTGATTGCCTCAACCCCCAAACTCTGGGCAGAAAGCCAAAGCCCACCGAAGATGTTGTAATGGTCTTATAATGACACAGTATTTGTTTACAAGGCTTCTTAAGAGAAACTCAATTGGTAGCATCTAAAGCCTTCTAGACATATTGTCTGATTAGCCTTCCTATTGTGTCTCTGGAGTGATCTAACCCTCTATAGAAAAGGAGCAGCCACGGAGGGTATGGGACCTGCTTTATGTGTGTCTTTGATGGCATTTGTAAGACAACTGATAGAGAAACCTCCTATTTCCCTACTCTTGGAAGCCTTCTTTTATCTCTTTGGCCAGTGGCAATCATTCCATTTTTTTTTAATGTTTAATTTTGAGAATAAATAAACCAGGAGGGGCAAGACAGGGAGGGGTACAGAGAGACTGAGGGGAATGCAGAATCCGAAACAGTCTCCAGGCTCCAAGCTGTCAGCACAGAGCCCGATGCGGGGCTCGAACTCACAAACCTTGAGACCACGACCTGAGCCAAAGTCAGACACTTAACGGACTGAGCCACCCAATCATTCCATTTTTTAAAACTCTTATTGTGTCTATTGTCTGGGACATACAAATTAGTCTTTGATATTTACAGCAATATGTAAATAATGGCAGTCAATAACAATGACCAATAATAACAAAGAGGTAAGAGATTCCTGTTAATTATCCTCTGAAGCAGAGTTCACAGACACCTTTTCTTTTTAGTTTTTGCCTAAAATTAAATGGCAATTAGCAAGCAACAATTCCCATTCTTGGCCAGCAATTGACCACTGAGATGAAGTAAGTTCATATCCTTTTAAGTCTGTCACGGCAGCTCTCTTCTCTCTTCCCCCTGGAAATAGATGTTAGCTAGTTGGAAACACGGGAAGTTCCAACCATTGGGTAGTGATGATATTAAGGCACTTAACTTGTTTTTGTACATCTGATATGTTTCCATGGCAATAACAGTTGGAAGCCAGCAACTGAGAAGTAAGAATTCTGGTTTTTCCTCAGCTTCTGGCTGTTGACAAAGAGCCAGATTTTCATACAAGCTGAAGAATCTCAGGATCTTTGATCTGGTGCACTTGTCATACTTCATTAAAAGAAAAATCACATATTTCCTTTATTGTGACCTTCTATTAATCTTCATGACTGTCAACTAATATTTAGGTCTCCCCCCACAGATTGAGGAGTTGGCCCCATGTAGTAAAGGAAACAGTTCTGAGCCTATAGTCGGAATATCTGGACTCAAATCTCACAAATTCTAGTGGTGGGAACTTGGACAAATTATCTGGACTCTCAGAATCTCCATTTATTAACTAGAAGGCAGATTATTATTTACAAGGTGATTATAAGCATCACATGAAAGAAAATATGGAAAGCATTTTATATAGGGTACACCGTAATGAATGTCTATTGGATCTTAGTGAAGAAATGGGAAAGCAGAATAGTATGTATTTGTTTCTACCTCCACCCACCCCCACATTCACGGACTTTTCCTCATCGACCTGAGAGGCAACACTCCCTTTTAACATTTTGTTGTAATCTTTGACCCAAAATAATTTCATGATATGTATTAGTTTCCTCTTGCTGCTGTAACAAATTACTACAAACTTAGTGATTTAAACTACACAAATTGATTACCTCAGCATCTATAGGTCAGAAGTGCTGCTTGCTCATCATGGCTGGATTCTCTGCTCAGGGTCTCATAAGGTTGAAATCAAGGTGTTGGCTGGACTGTAGTTCACATCTGGGATTCAGTGTCCTTTTCCAAGCTCACTGGTTGTTGGTTGAGTTCGATTCCTTCTCACACTTTCCAAGGATATGGATCCTTCTATCTCTGAGCCAGTGACTGTGCCTCAAATCCTTGTCATGCATTGAATCTCTCACATGTCTCTGGCACTGAGGTGGGAGAAAGTTCTGCTGCCCAGAGCTCATGTGACTACATTGGATCTAACTAATTCAGGGTAATTTCCCATGTTAAGGTCAGCTGATTCATAGCTTAATTACAACTGCAAAGTCCCTTGGCCACATAGCACAGCATATTCAAGGATGAAGAATATTTCATATTCATATTTCACCAGACAGTGAAAGTTGTGGGGACCAAAATTCTGCTGAGCATATAATGTGTCATATAGAAAAGAAATATAAGTTCATCCACTTTATCTGTTGCAAGTGGGGCACTGGAAAATGATGTGAAATAACTATGATCACCTAACTGTCCAGGAACAGAACCAAAATGATCCAACTTCCCTCTACATACGTCTGGTAGCCTTGTGATCTCCACACTGAACATCCTGGATCCTACTCTCTCCTCAATCGTATTTCCAGCCTTAGCATCAGCCACCCGCTTTCTTACCTGCCATCTTGTAGTTCAATTCGATGGCAAGAAAAATAAAATTCAGAAAATAAAAAACCTTAGTGCCTGCTGTGAAGACCGCATACTTAGGTACATGACAGAGAGTGTGCACAAGACTAGGGAGCTTCCTGCCCTACCTCTTCTGTTCCAGAAAGCAGCTCCCCAGCCTTGTTGGATACAACCACAGACAAACATGAGCCAGGACACGTCGCAAGCGCTGCTGACGCAGAGGCTTGTGGTACTGGCCTGGGGTGGCTATGTCAAATATCATATCCCACAATGTATGTTATACACATCTCACAATTTTATTGGGAGGCTCACACTGGAGACAGATTTTTGGTGATGTGACAATCAGTGGAGGACAGGCTTCTCAGACTGCTCTTCGTGAAAATGCTTTCAGATAACCACACGTTCTCTGGAATATTTTCTGAAAGTCATGGGGCCAAGGAAGCTCCATTCCCAATTTTTCTATCCACAACCAACAGCATGGTACCTTTGTTTAGCCAGTAAGAAGTCTGAGTGTAAAGAAAGTTGGCCAACCAGTGAAAAGAAAAAATCTGGGCTAACTAAATACGCGGAATCAAAGATCCCCAGCACTTCGCCTAAACCATCAAGTTGATGCAGACATGCGTGTGCTAAGAGGGTTTCAGAAGCATGGTGACATTTAATTATTCATGAGGAGGAGAGCCCCTCCCTTTCAGCTCTGTGTTTCACAGGAAAACCGGTGAAGATGCGGGGGTGGGGGGGGGCAGGTGGAATTTCAGAGATGTTACAAATAAGATTATGATCAAATAGAAAATTTCCCAGAAATGTTTACCTGATCTTTGAACTACTGTCTTCTCTAAGTAGGTCAGGAAATAAGGCTAAAGTGAAAATGTGGAAAGAGGAAATGGTCCCTCAGGTCCAGCACAGAGCCCTATACACTGGCCTCACACACTGATGCTCTACAAGTGAGTGTGTTATTCCTTCAGGGAAAGGGTCTTGGGCTACAAATCTGCTTCAGTGAAGCTCTCGTGAAGCTGCATTTTACATCTTACCACTTGGAGTGCGTGTCCATGAGAATGGGCAAAGGCCAGACCAACTCTCTCCTGTTTATTTTCTAACAATACTTTATTCTCTTGGAAAACAAACATCCCCAAAGCCCCCAAGAACATTTGCATTGTGGTTGATGATGTGATCACTGAGGAATACTCTTGCTCACTTTATAAATATTGCTTTGACTCAGAGAACACCTATCTCTTGAAAAAGACCCCCTTCCTCAGAATATTGTCTGTGTTTCCTCAGGGCATTATAGATAAACCAAGTCACAAAGGCTAGAGACCGAGTAGTATGATGTTCATTCCCCATGGGAGAGAGCCATTTGATGCAAAGCAAAGTTTGGATTTCTAACAGTAGCCCTAGTGATATTTCATGAATTTGGAGGTTGCATGAGGCGGTATTTACCCACTACCATTACAAACAAAAAAATTAAAAAAAAAAATCAGTGGCATGTGAGAAGAAATTAAATCTCATTCTTTCTCTAAGCTAAAAATAGGAATTCCTTGTTAAGCATTTCTCCTGGGTGTCTCTCCTTCAGTGGAGGGAGACTTTGGGATCCAGCCTCCACCTTGTTGTCACCATCCGCTACATCTTCAAAGCTCACCCCGTTCGACTGGCAGGTGGAGGAAAGTAAGAGAGCCGTGGTTTCCAGACTGTGCACAAACACAACTGGTGTGCTGCGGTGAATTCACAGGGGTGTCACAAGCTCTTTGAAAATGTTGGAGGAAACCCAGCAAAAATCAGCATCTTCTGGACACTGCAGAAACCACTGGCTCAAGGTGGTTGCAATTTGATCATTATATCAGGCTACCCTCATTTCTACAATGCTACATTATTTTCCTGAATATGATTGACATATAACATTGTGTGAGGTTAAGATGTACAACATATTGATTTGATACATTTGCATATTGCAATCTGATTACAACTGTAGTGTTAGCTGACACTTCTATCACACCACATAATTATTTTTTGTGGTGGGAACAGTTAAGATCTAATCTCTTAGCAACTTTGAAGTTTATAACAGGGTATCATTGCCTATAATCACTATGCTATGCATTAACTCTCCAGGACTTCTTTATCTACTGGTTCCCCAGTTTGTGCCCTTAAACAACATCTCCCCAATCCCTCCACTCCAGTCCCTGGTAAGCACCATTCTAATTTTCTTTTGCAAGTTCAGTTTTTTTTTAGATTCCACAAACAAGTGATACCATACAATATGTGTTTTTCTCTGTCTGACTTATCTCACTTAGCGTAATGCCCCCAAAGTCCATCCGTACTATTGCAAATGGCAGGATTTCATTCTTACTTGTGGCTGATTAATATTCCATTATGTGTGTATATCTATATATACCTATATACAGATATCTATATCTATACCTATATATACCTATATCTATATCTACATATATCTCTGTATAGATATCTGTATCTATATGTCTCTATATATATCTCACAACTTCTTTATCCATTCATCTATTGGCAGTCACTTAGGTTCTTTCCACAATTTGGCTATTGTGAATAATGCTGCAATAAACAAGGGAGTGCATATTTATCTTTGAACTTCTGTTTTCATTTCCTTTGGCTGTATATCCAGAATTGGAATTGCTGAACCATATAGTAGTTCTATTTTTTTTTTTTATGGAACTTCCATATTGTTTTCTATAGTTGCTGAACCAATTTACATTCCCATCAACCCAACAAGGGTTCTCTTTTCCCCACATCCTCACCAACACTGATCTCTTTTCTTCTTGATGGTAGCCATTCTAACAAGTGTGAGATGACATCTCATTGTGGTCTTGCTTTTCATCTCCCTGATTAGTGAAGTTTAGCATGTTTGCATGTACCTGCTGGCCATTTGAATGTCATCTTTGGAAAAATGTCTATTTAGTTCCTCTGCTCATTTTTTAATTGGATTGTTTGTTTGTTTGTTTGTTGTTATTGAGTTGTATGGGTTCTTTACAGGTTTGGATATTAACCTCTGATCTGATATCTTTTCAGAATATTTGCAAGTATTTTCTCCATTATGGAGGTTGTGTTTTCATTTTGAAATTTTTTTCTTTTTCTATGCAGAAGCTTTTTAGTTTGATGTAGTTCTATTTGTTGATTTTTGCATTGGTTGCTTGAGCTTTTGGCATCATATGCAAAAAGTCACTGCCTGGTCCAATGTCAAGGAGTTTCTTCCCTATGATTTCTTCTAGGAGTATTACAATATCAAGTCTTATGCTAAGTCTTTAACCCATCACTAGTTAATTTTCATGAGTGGTGTAACATAGGGGTCCAATTTCATTTTCCTTCATGTGGCTGACCTGGTTTCTCAACACAATTTATTGAAGAGACTGTCCTTTCCTCATTGACTGTTCTTGGGTCCCTTGTCAAATATTAGATGATTGGATGTGCAGGGATTTATTTCTGGGCTCTTGATTCTGTTCCATTGGTCTTTGTGTCTATTTTTATGCTGTACCACACTATTTTAATATTCAATAAATATTATTCAATTTTCAATATTCAAATATTTGTTCAATATTCATTGGATGTGCAGGGATTTATTTCTGGGCTCTTGATTCTGTTCCATTGGTCTATGTGTCTATTTTTATGCTGTACCAAACTATTTTAATATTCAATAAATATTATTCAATTTTCAATATTCAAATATTTGTTCTTTTTTAAAAATTTTTATATTTATTTTTGAGACAGAGACAGAGCATGAGTGTGGGAGGGGCAGAGAGAGGGAGACACAGAATCTGAAACAGGCTCCAGGCTCTGAGCTATCAGCACAGGGCCTGAGGTGGGGCTCGAACCCACAAACCATGAGATCATGGCCTCAGCCAAAGTCAGACGTTCAGCTGACTGAGCCACCCAGGCGCCCCATGAAATATTTGTTCTTTTGATGGAATCTTGTAGATCATGTAGGTTTTCTTTGCTCTTTCTCATTCTTTTTTCTTTGTTCTCCTCTATTTGGGTTATTTCAAAATTCTTATCTTCTAACTCACTAATTCTCTCTTCCATTTACTCTACTCTTTGAAGATACTCTGTATTGCATATTTTTATTTCACTAATTGAGTTCTTCAGCTCCAGAATCTCTTTTTGGTTCTTTTTTTTATGATTTCTATATCTTCGGAAAAAAAAATCCTGTTTGGTGATGTACTGTTTCAAGATCTCATTGAATTATCATTCTGAGTTTTCTTGTAGCTCATTGAGTTTCTTCAAAAATAGATATTTTGAATTCTTTATAAGCTAGATCATAAAACTCTGTGGCTTCGAGCTCAGCTTTGGAGAACTGTTATTTTCTTTTTGTGATGGCATATTTCATTGGTTTTTCATGTATCTTACAGTTTTTCTACTTCAAATGCAAAAGAATTGTAGAACACGGCTCCTTGAATCTTTGCTAGTTACCTTCTGACAGGGCATTCTATTCCATGCTTATTATCTGGGGTTTTATATTTGTATGGGTACACCTGCCCCACTCCTCTTGCCTCCTGTTGTGTCAGGATTCTTAAACTTTTATGCCTCTCTGGTTTTCAGAAGTCACCAGGGTGGTTACTGGAATCCTCTTTGCTTTCCAGAAGGTGGCACTATAGCTCAAAGTTGTGGTTTCTCCCTTGCCTGTTTCTGAGCATGCTCTTTGTCTACCAAAACTCTCACTGCCACATATGGGAGCGGGCACAAGGAGTTAGCCACAGAGCAGGGGAAGGCGTGGGTTTAGCATTTGAGGTGTTGGAGTACCCACAGGCCCCACTGACCCCACTGGGAGATCCACTGGCATGGTACTACCAGAGGTTCGTAGGTGGGCTTTCTGCCCAGCATAGTCAGTGGGAACCATGTCTTATCTGCCTCATTTCCAGTCAGCACCCCCCACCCACCAGCTGAGTTCCTGCTTCAGTCAGTATTCTGGGTGTTGCTGGAGAGAAGTGGGTTTCTCTAGCCATGACCAGCACAACTAGGGTCACCAGGCACTTACAACTATCCTTTTCCCTTGTAGGAGAGGTCACCACCACCCAATAAATCAACCCTGGGCAGGGTTGCCTTGGGGTGAGGGAGTGAGGGGGTGAGAGGGTCTGGTAAACTTTCTTTTATCAACACCTTTGCTGTGATGAAACTCATATTGTTTCGCAGTACCTTTGGATGGCTGGATTTCTGCCAATTCTCTCTCTTGCCCAGGTCACTACTCTTCTCATTTTGTCCTGACTGCAGCAAGAGGGATCTGGGTAGTTTTGCCTACTGCCCTGATTCTGCAGCCTATCTATACTAAGGTCTGTCTGCTTGTTTTTGAATGCACAGGTGCATGTGACTCCTCCCACATTCCTGGGCTTATGGTGCTAACACCCACAAAGGCACTTTTGTTTGTAGAGGGATGTCTTTTTTGTTGTTAAAAAGGGAGGATAGAAGGGGCGCCTGGGTGGCGCAGTCGGTTGAGCGTCCGACTTCAGCCAGGTCACGATCTCGCGGTCCGGGAGTTCGAGCCCCGCGTCGGGCTCTGGGCTAATGGCTCAGAGCCTGGAGCCTGTTTCCGATTCTGTGTCTCCCTCTCTCTCTGCCCCTCCCCCGTTCAGGCTCTGTCTCTCTCTGTCCCAAAAATAAATAAACGTTGAAAAAAAAAAATTTTTTAAAAAAAAAGGGAGGATAAAAAGGGGAAATGGCCTAGGACACCATGATGCTGATGTCACTGATAAGGCTATTCCTTTTTGAATCTGGGTTTTCAGCCATTGCTATGATAAATATCAAGTACCTCATGAGAATCAATGTGCAACAGGAAATGAGAGTGGCTACGTCCAATCTGATTCCCAGGTGTAAGAAGATATGCAGTGCCCATTAGTAAGTAATTGTGGTTATTTAAGAATTAAATAAAATAGTATTTGGCTTGGAATTCACGTGTACTATTTTTTTCAACATCATGAAGTTATTAAGACATAAATATTTATTAAGTTGTTTGGGCCTAGCCATTTAATAACTGGAACTGTTACATATTTCTTTGACCAAGGAATAGCATAAAAAATTTACTAAGACTCCAAGAGCACCAGGAACTGAGAATAGAGCGTTGTGCTAAGAAATATTTAAGGGTCAAGCCCAGAAGTAGTATATATCACTTCCTTCTGTATTCCACTGGCCAGAATTTACTTAGATAGCTACATCTGAGAGCAAGGGAGGATGGAAAATGTAGTCTTGCTGTGTGCCCAGGAGAAAAGGAACACAATCTGATGAAAAACCAGTCATTCTCTACTGCAGAAATGAATAAGCAGAGGCACAGAAGTGTCCCACATCTATAGTCTGAGTGCCCTAAAAACTGATAGAGCATATATTCTCAGTAACTCAGCATCCCCATTATCCTTTCCATTCGACAGTTCTTGGCATCCGCAAAGCACGCACGCGCACGCACACACACACACACACACACACACACACACACACAACATTGCTTCACTTATTTCTCACAACCTCATGAGCTGGGCAGAACATGGATTATCTCCCATTCTGCAGATGAAGAAATAAATTGCAAACAACTGGATTCTTTTCAGTCATCCAGGTAGTGAGTGACAGAAGTCAGACCCAAATCCGAGTTTTATGCCACCTTGTGAGTTCTTTCCAGCACAGTCAGCCGCCAGGCCAGTGAGAATTCACGGGACAGGTGGGGGCTTGTGTTTAAGGACAGGGACATGATGTGTTTGGCAGGGGACTGGGATAAGCAGGAATGAGCAAGAAGATTGTCAGACAAGCAGCCCCTGTTCTACAAGCAGAAGATGGTAATAATTTGGGGGACATAAGAGACTGTCACCCAAAGTACGTATGTTCTTCAGCTCCTCCTACCCTGGGCAAGCTCATAGAAGGTGGCTAGCCTCACCCTCTCCCCAGCTTGGATTTGCTCAGGCTCTGCACAATTACAATGACAATTGATCAGGGAAAGGAGAGAGAACTGCCATGCAAATCTTATCTACCGGTTGAATTGCCTTATGACTTGAGCAAATTTGTCTTGAGGACTTTTTTTCTAATATAATTGAGTTATATTAGAAGCTATCTCTCTCTCTTTTGAAGCTCATCACCATAAATGGGGGGGGGGGGGAGAAGGGAGGAGGCTGGCCAAGAGCAGGGAAAAGCCTTTCTGAGGTCTGAAATCTACCAGTGATAGCTCATAATGTGAATAATTTTCAGATAGTCTATATAAACATTTGTCTACCAGAGGCAGTTGCTCAGCCACTTAAATTCTCTTCTGCCCCTGTAAACAAGAGGTAAGAAGCCGGAAGCACTGAACCTGAAGAAGTTGCAATCTATAGTTTTCTTTCTCTGAATGGTGGGCACGCAGTGAGAGATAAATGAACTATTGAAGATAGCCGAGAAGGAATTCTCTTGCATGGCCAATCTTTATGTTATTGTATTTTCTGTTCACATTTATTTTCTTCTTCAAGCTTCAAATGAAAGTCATTAGAAGCCGAGATTTCATCACTGAGGAGGTCAGAGGCCAATTGACTTTCTGGTATATTCCCTTTTTTTGGCAGTCAGCTAAAATACGCCAGTTTGGGGGCGTGTGCTAAGACATGATTTGAGACCAGGCTCCGGGAAGAAAACTGAGTTCCCTTGTGCTTATCAGTGATTTATTGCCACTTGAACCAGAACTAGCTTGCCTGCAAAACTATACTTACAGCCAGGCCATTGAGTCTGACAGGGCCAAAGCTAAAATTATTGATGAAAGACTAAGGACCACATGTGAGAAGTTTATTCTTTTGCTGTGATTTCTAGATGTGCATGCAAGTGGCTCACGCAGAACATTTACACCCTGCGGTTTTCTCTAGTCAAAGACACAAGCACTTGGGGCTGGCGTGTGGAGGGCAGCACACAGAGTTCCTCGCTCTCGCTCCTGCCATTAGAGAGAAATCCTGCAGACATTTTCATTCTTGTAAGATACCTTCACAAGCATTCAACGTGTGGTACCAGTAGTCCACTCGGCTCATAAAGATTCTTGGAGCACCGGGGAAACAGCGTGGTCCTTGTCTCTGAACGTAGAAAAGAAAAATCCTGATGTTTTCAGTGATTTGCTCGAACTCATTTAGCTGGGGAGAGGTGATCACAAACCAGACCAGAGTTTTCAAGGCCCGAGGAGAAGTTCCCACTGGCGCTCGAGCTTTGGCCTAACCTCGTCCCATTTCATTCCTCTGTCTACGTGTTCAGGAATCGAGACTGCTTGAGAACTAACATCTACCGTTTGCCCGGGTGGTGCAAAATGCTTTGTATGCATTGCATCACCTAGGCCTCCAAGCAACACAGAGGGTGACAATGACAGCACTGCTCAGGGTGGGAAGTAGTTGCAAGAGAGGCAAATTTGAACTGTTTGACTTCAAAATCCGCACTCCAAACCAGCATAAAGAAGCTCTGCCTGCTTTATCAGGCTGAAACAGTAAGTTTCAACTCCTTTTGCGGCTGTGACACCTTTTCTCCAAGAACAGAATTTTGGGAGGTCACTTAAAGGGATGTTAGGATTAAAAACTGTACTAATTAAGACAGAAGGCGTTTAGATATCATCAATACTAGATTATTTCAGTGTTTCACGGATTCCAGTTAAGAGTCCCCACAGTTCCTATGCTGTTCACCTGGCAAAGCTTCAGCCTTGGATCAGTCCCTGTTTGGACAGAACGGCTGTTGCCCTGACCAAGAGAACAAATTTCACACGTACTCCAAAGAGCCCTGGACTTGCTTCGATGTTGCCTTGTTCTGCTGTCCCTTGTATCTCTAGAGTACATTATGCCCTGCACAACACGTAGCCACACAACAGATACAGCACGGTGTTCCCGCTGATGGTCATCACTGTTACAGGATATATTTTTAGTTATAACACAGCATCGTAGTATAACAAAGCGTTGATGACATTTGACAGCCTACCTAAGAATGTAGCGGTGTGCTGACGCAGACCAAATAAAAGCCGCTGGTCTGAGGCCCCCCTGGACGTCACCCAGGTGAGCCCCTCTCCTTGTTCCGTAGTGCAAACAACTCAGTGCAGCGCCCAACCGCTTTCACTTTAAAGTGGCCCTCGTCGAGGCAGTGGTCTTGCCAAACAAAAAACCCAAGTTCAATATCTGAGTTTGCTTAGAGGAGAGGCGAGACATAGTTATGTATGACATAGACTGGGTCCTCCCTCTGTATATATATGGGCTTATGCTATGAGTGTGTGTGGCCATGTGGTATGTTGTTCATACACCATGCTGGCATATATTCTAGTGTGTTCTTTACATGTGACTTCTATCTATAGAACCATTTTGTCAGTTCCTGAAGAGAGTAAGATGCCTTCATTTCTTTGGCATCCTCCTTTCAGCCTTCATCCTAGCCGTGATTTACAGTTCAGTGATGATCCCTGTGAGTTCCATGGTGTTATTGAAGATTGAATAATGTCTCTTAAGGCAGCACAGCACAATGGGATGGTGAATATGTAAAGACAATATAGCCCTTTAATTTATAGAACCTTGAAATTCTTGGGACCTGGATGGTTTTGTGATATTAGCGTTATTTAATGCCTCTAAGTTGCCATTTTTTTATCTGAAAAAAAAAAAGAAGCCATAAAATCTACCTGGTAGTATCATCATAGGAATTAAGAGTCAGTTGTGATGGCTGTCAGTAGAGTGGTTCTCCAAAAGAATCGATTACTGAGCAGGTGAGAGAATGAATGAAGTGTGATGGGTTACACCAGCCAAAACTCACATGCGTTGTGTCATTCTCTGTTATGATCTCTTCCCAACTAGGTGAGTCTAAGCAAATCTCCGAAAACTGGGTGAACTGTTTTTGTTTAAATAAATTGAATTTTTAAAACTTTAGGATTTTTTCTTTCCTACATTTAGAAACAGGGACCATGCTGTTTCCCTGGGTCTTCGGGGATCTTTATGAACCCAGTGGATTACTGGTAACACGTATTGAATTCCTTTGAAGGTACCCAGCACAACACCTGACTCCAATGCTCTCAATAAATGATAGCAATTCTATTATTGTAACCACACTGTGAAGCTATTCGTCGGGGACAACATCTCTGGACTTAGGGTGGTGATCAAAGACAATAAAAATGTTCACTGGGTGAAATATTCTGGGGAGAAGAAGCAAACAATCAGGATTATTTTTGTCTAAAGAAATTAGAAAGTACAACTCTTGGTTAGTCAGCAACAGTCCTTAATCCCTTATGCATACCAAGGCTGGAATACAGAATATGAAAGAAATAAAGACCACGATGACTTCAGAACAGTTACCAAACAACATAAAATTCTCTTATTTTATAAAATATAATCTTTTATATATATTATGTATTACATGCATTTTATAATATATGTTACTCCTATGTATAATATATATGTAATGCTTATATATGAATAATATACTATACTATAATACTATAATATAGATACATAATATATTACTACCATATAGTAGTAATATACATATGGTATATTACCATAATGTATTACTGTCTATTACATATATATAATACTTCTATGAGATTAGGCAGCACAAGACAAGTGGCTATTTATTTAATAAATATTTACTGAGCCCCTACTATGTCTCAGGGCTATGCTATATGGCTGAGATCCAATGATGAGCAAGGCATACCTGGTCACTGACCTCAATGAGCCCAGAGTCAATTACAGGATAGAGAGAAATAAACAGAGATTTTCTGTTGAGGACAATCCATGCTAGGCTAGGGGTAGGTAGAATATTGCAGAAGCACATAGGAGACATATCTAACCTAGTAGAAGGTGGGAAGGTGGAGGGGATAGGGCAGACTTCTCAGGGAGGAATGATCTCTAGATTGCAGCCTGATGAGTATATAGGAGTTACCCAGATCACAAAAGATGGAAGCGTGTTCTAGGATATTGGAACAGCATATTTGGAGGACCAGAGATAAGGGACCCAACAAAAGGACATTTGAGAAAATAAAAGATACTCAGTAGATGAAAATATGACTACAAAAACCCTACACATGAGTGTTTACAGTAGTTCTATTCATAATCACCAAAACTAAAAAGGAGACTGGATAAACACACTGTGGTATACATGGTATATTATATGGCAATAAAAAGAAATGAGCTAACAAGCCATAAAAAGGCCTGGAGGAACCTTAAATTCATAATACTAAGCAAAGGAAACCACATAGCATACGATCTAACTATGTGACATTCTGAAAAAGGCAAAGATATGGGGATAGAAAAGATCATTGGTTGCCAGGAACTGAAGGGAAGGGAAGGATTAAATGGGGGGATTCAGGTCAGTGCATCTATCCTGTATAATAATTTAATGGTGGATACATGTCTTTGTACATTTGCCAAAACTCATAGAATATACAACACAAAGAGTGAACCCTAATATAAACTGTGGACTTTAATTAATAATAATGTATGAAAATTGGTTCACCAATTATAAAAGTGAACTACACTAATGCGCATGTTAATAACAAGAGAAACTGTGTGTCGGGGATAGTAGTTAGGAGTATCTGGGAACTCTCGGTACATTCTGCTCAGTTTTTCTGTAAACCTGAAATTGCTCTAAAAATTAAGGTCTGTTAGTGAAAAAGAAATTCGGTGTAGCTGACTCATTGAGGACCAGATCCAGTGTGTTTGCCGGATGAAGGGGGCGGGGAATCATGTCTGGGGAAGAGATTGCAGATAGAGGCACTTTTTGGATCATGAAGGGTCTGTCATTAGACTTGACCTGAAAAGCACCAGAAACCATTAGGTAGAGCAGTGATGGAATCAGATCTGTCTTTTAAGAGGACGACTCTGACTGCAGTAAAGAGGAGAGTGCATTTAAGAGGAGGAAGGAGGCCAGGCAGGGAGGCCAGGTGCTATTATGGTCATCAGTGAGGGATACAAGTGGCCTACGCTGGAACCAGAGCAGAAAGGACACAGTGCAGGGGAAGGAGTAAGAGATGTGTCACCTGGAATCAACTTATCTGTTGGATGGCTGGGTATAGGAAGAGAGAAAGAAGATTTTGAGCAGGTTGTTGTAAGCGTATTTAAAATCGATCAAAACAACGCATGTAAAGTGTAAAAAGCATGTTTGCCAAAGTGGCTTCTAGAAAGGAAGAAAATGCAATCAAGTTCTTCAATGGGCCGTTTTTCCTCCCTGTGGCTTACTGCCCACTCAGTCAGTCTTGGGGTGCTTTTTAGCAGCTGTACAAGGGCCTTTTCAGAAGCTATGGGAATCACTGGTAATTATTCTTCTAGTTTTCCATGAAATTTGAAGTATTTTTGATAGATGCCAACCAAGTGTTGAACAGGTCTTATGGCATTAAAAGATAAGAAAAAGCACTCAGAGCTTCTTCGGAGCATTTATTTGGTCTAACGCTCCTAGCTCTGAAAAAACTGTGGCTATGGAACAAAATATTAGTAGTTAAATGTGAGGAAGAGAAATGAGGGATCCGTGCTCACTTATCTTTAAAAGAAAATAGCACATGTTGGTGCCTTAATCATAAAAATAATGTATACACAAAGTAGAAAAATGGAAAATATGGAAAAACACAAGGAAGAAAATACAGCTATTCGTAGTTATCACTCTTCAGAAATAGATGTTGCAGTACTTAGCTTTTCAGGGTTTTTTTCTACGCACACATGCCTTTACAAAAACTGTTTTTGAGGGGCACCTGGGTGGCACAGTCAGTTAAGCATCTGACTGTTGATCCCAGCTGAGGTCATGAACTCTCAGTTCGTGAGTTTGAGCCCTAAATCAAGGCTGTGCACTGATGGTGGGATCCTGCTTGGGTTTGTCTCTCCTTCTCCCTCCCCCTCCCCAACTTGTGAGTGCGCTCTCTCTCTCTCTCTCTCTCTCTCTCTCTCTCTCAAAATAAATAAATAAAAACTCAGGGGTACCTGGGTGTCTCAATCAGTTAAACTTCCAACTTCAGCCCAGGTCATGATCTTGTGGTTCACAAATTCAAGCCCCACATTAGGCTCTGTGTGGACAGCTCCGAGCCTGGAGCCTGCTTCCGATTCTGTGTCTCCCTCTCTCTCTGCCCCCTCCCCCACTAGTACTCTGTCTCTCTCTCTCTCAAAAATAAATAAAACATTTTTTTTAAAAACCTTAAAAATACATAAAGAAAATAAAAATTAAGAAGCAAATAATTTGAGATTATAAGGCACTCGCTGGTTTGTTGTGTTCTGTTTTTTACCTGCACAACTGAGTTTTTAGGGTAGATTGAAACTACCGTACAAAGACCCCAAAACATGATGGCTCCATCAAGATACAAGCTTTCTGCTGTTCATAGATAAATGCAGAGGTGGACAGGGGTTCCTGGGGTCCCCAGGTAGCTCTGCCACTGAGGCTGCCCAGGGACCCAGTCTTGCTCTCTTGTGCCACATCTCCCAGGGCATCACTCTAATCCAGGTGGGTGAAGCAGGCCTGGTAGCCACCCATCACATTCCAGCCAAAGGGAAGGAGAAGCAGATCAGATGGAAAGCAAACAGCTTCCTCTTTTAAGCATGGGCCCCGATAGTGGCTTACTTCTTTTCTGCCCACGTGTCATTTGCCAAAATTCAACCACGTGGCTACACTTAGTTATAAGGGAGGCTGGGAAAAGTGGGTCACCCATTGGCCAGCCCCATATCTTGCAAAACCATAGCATGGGAGAGCTTTTACTAAACACTGAGGACAGTGCCAGCCTCTGTCTCGAGTCCCCCAGTTACTCATCTGTGCCTTCCTAAACATACATAGAACATACCCACTCCTGCCCTCAAGGACTGTCTAAAGGAGCCATCCAGTTACTAAATCCAATTCACAGTTTAAGATTTCCGGGTGACATCAAATCGTCTCCATCAGGGTTGAAGTTTCCTGGGTCTGAAGACCTACAAACGAACAGGTATGATTTCTTGTGCCTTCCGCATACTTACTGTCCAACAGTGGAGTCAAACAGGAGAGCCTCAGTTAAAACTCCTATTTTGGAAAAAAAGGTGAATGGGAGACGGGACTGCTGTGGTCCTGGAGAAAGATGACGTCTCACTGGGAAGGATCTGTGACAAGTCTGCCAGAGCCAACGAAGAAAATTCCTTGGTCTGTAGACACCAGTTCTCCCGTCTGGCAGAAAGCCTTTGGTCCACTGACCTCTCAGAGACTGCTTGCCCACTAAGTTCTGTGGCCATGGCTACAGCGAGTGTAGAAGAGCATGGTTTCCTTGGGGATGCACGACTTTCCCGGGGGTTGCTTTAGGGATCAGAAAATTACAAGCTTTTGCAGGCCAGGTCTGTGGTTTCTTTGATCACATAGTACTTTCAAAATTCTTAGCAGTTTTCTGGACTACTTGGCTACCAGTCATTTCCATAAACATGCAAGGATAACCAGAGGTCTTTTCTGCGTAAATCTTAAGTTTGTGAACACTCATTTGTTTGCTCACCTATTGATGAGCTGCCTGGACTATTTCTCTCTAACTCAGTTGCAACTTGGAGGCCGTCTGAATTAACAGGCTCAGATGAGAAGACAATGTGCCTGATTCTGTATTTGCCTGTGGTTGCCTCCTATGGTTCCGTTAGCAGGCCCCGGAGAAAGGTCATAGACACAGTTATTCTTTCTTTCTGTTTGTGGTACTGAAGCAGTCCAGTTTCCCAGCTCCACGACGTCCAAAGTACTGGAATGCCAGTCAGGTCAGACTGTGGTCCCAGGCGCGGGGGACATCCTTGTCCAACCTGGATTTCCTTTCATCTCCAGTGGCAAACTGACATATTCTTGCCCAACGTCATCTCTGCCTTCCTCATTGCCTACTGAAAGCAGCAAGGGACAGCCAACGGAAATCAACATTCTGATTTTGTCTCACTGTTTCCCCCCAGAGCTCCAAGCCTGGGAAGCATGTAAATCTGCCTTCAAAGTCATCAACAGGGACCAGTTTTACCAAATGTTCTGCTGTGATTTCATAAAGGTCACCAGCTTCTCAGCTGGCAATATCTGTTTCCTCGCTGCCGATCCCAGGATTGTTAAAGGATCGATGTTAAGCACAATAAATTTTAACACAATTGGTAAAAGACCACACGCTTGTTGCAGTGATAGAGTTTAGGTTTTTGTTACTCCTGCAGGATACTATTTCTGATGCCAACTTACCTTTTGTTATGATTCAGACTACGCTACTGTTACAAACGACCCCAAAATGTAGCATTGCAAAACAGATTGAGAACATTTTATTAAGCAGTTTTTATATACATCTCTGGATGATTTACTTAAAAGAGATATACTTAGAAATGGAAATGTAATGTGTGAACACTTTAAAGGACTGACTAACCGCCTTCTGGAAAGATTGTGGGAGTTTGTAATTCCAGCTGGAGTATGTAAATCTGCCTCCCCACCTAATCTCCAATACTTAAATATTTTTATATTTTAAAAATCTTCCCCAAATTAATACATTCTTGCCTCTAGAAGGGATTTTTTTTTTAATTTGTTTTAATGTTCACCTATTTTGGGGAGAGAGAAAGAGAGAATGAGCAGGGGAGGGGCAGAGAGAGAAGGAGACACAGAGTCCGAAGCAGGCTCCAGGCTCCGAGCTGTTAGCACAGAACCTGGCATGGGGCTTGAACTCACGGACCATGAGATCATGACTTGAGCCAAAGTCAGACGCTTAACTGACTGAGCCACCCAGGCGCCCCTAGAAGAGATTTTCGCTGCAAGAAATGAAATCACGAACTGCATTGCTGACTGCCTATAACAGTACTTTCTCTGAAAGACCAAAGCAAACGGTGATTTTTAAAGGGCTCTTCTTATTTGAAGGAAAAGCGTGGGGAGGAGAGAAGAGTCAGGTTGGAGAATCTTAAATAAATTTTATGTTGTATGTGATGGTGTGTGACGCTTGTTTTCTGATCTAAAAAATAAATGCAGTCTCACCATGAGAAATTGGGGGGGGGGACAAAAATACGAAGAAAATGAGAAATCACTCCTAATTACACCCCAATAGAAAATCACCTTTTAATGGTTTATTGTCTATTCTTCTTCCTCAGGATTCATACTCACATTCACATTCATATTATTTACAAACTTGTTTTCTTCGTACATACATCCTTTCAAATCCTTTCTCACTGAAATACATATTTATACATTTTCCCATGATATTAGACATCCTTCAGAAATCTTTCAGTGACTACAGTATATGGTTATAACAGAAGCTAGTATGTATTAAGTACTTACTAAGACAGCAGCAATTGAATCTAATCACTTGAAAAACAATATAAAAACAATTTAATCTCGCCATCATCAACAAGGTTATACCCCTCCCCGTCGCAGCCTCAATTACTGTTCCCCTCTCTTCATCCCTCCCTACAGAGCAGCAGTTCTCAACCAGGGGCCAATTTTGCCCCTAGGGGACATTTGTCTGGAGACATTTTTTGGTGATCACAATTGTGGAGGTGCTTCTGACATCTAGGTTGTAGCGGCTGGGGAGGCTGCGAAAACATCTACTGATTCATAGGATAGCCCCTCACATGAAAGAACTATCAGCTCCAAAAGGTCAGTAGTGTAGGGGTTGAGAATCCGTGCTGTGGAGTCTTAACCTTAACTGTGTGATTTTTTTTTTTAATGCCTTGACTTCGGGGCGCCTGGGTGGCTCAGTTGGTTAAACGTCCGACTTCAGCTCACGTCACGATCTCGCGGTCCATGAGTTCGAGCCCCGCGTCGGGCTCTGGGCTGATGGCCCGGAGCCTGGAGCCTGCTTCCGATTCTGTGTCTCCCTCTCTCTCTCTGCCCCTCCCCCATTCATGCTCTCTCTCTCTCTCTCTGTCTCAAAAATACATAAAGCTTAAAAAAAAAAAATTTAAAAATAAATAAATAAATAAATGCCTTGACTTCAGGTTTGGTCAATGTGACTTGCTTTAGCCCAAAAGAATTACAATGCAACCTCGCCTTACAAGTTTTCACGTTTCCCTCTTGGGCCTTTTCTATCACCATGTGAAGCACATGCATGTCTATGCCAGTAGGATAAGCACGAAGGGTGAGTGACCAGAGGACCAGGGCCAGATGCAAGGAGCTGTAGAGGAACCCAGGCCAGCCCTGCCTCCGTGGGGCCAACGCCAGCCAACACACATGGGAGCTATGAAAATTAATGAGTGATGGTTGAAGCCACTGAGTTTGGGGGCAGTTTTTTGTGTAGCAATAGTTAAATAATACATTAGATGAAAAACCTAATTGCCCCAGGTCACAGAATTAGCAAGCAAAGAGCTACATTTCAGATCTGGTTGACTGTTAAAGCCTATACTTCACTTGACGCTATATTGTTTTTCTAATACAGTCATTTATGTAGGGGCACCTGGGTGGCTTAGCCAGTTATGCATTCGACTTCAGCTCAGGTCATGATCTCGTGGTCTGTGAGTTGGAGCCCCATGTCAGGCTGTGTGCTGACAGCTCAGAGCCTGGACCCTTCTTTTGATTCTGTATCTCCCACTCTCTCTGCCCTTCCCCCACTCATGCCCTGTCTCTGTCACTCTCAAAAGTGAATGTTAAAAAAAATTTTTAGGGGCGCCTGGGTGGCGCAGTCGGTTAAGCGTCCGACTTCAGCCAGGTCACGATCTCGCGGTCCGTGAGTTCGAGCCCCGCGTCGGGCTCTGGGCTGATGGCTCGGAGCCTGGAGCCTGCTTCCGATTCTGTGTCTCCCTCTCTCTCTGCCCCTCCCCTGCTCATGCTCTGTCTCTCTCTGTCCCAAAAATAAATAAAAGTTGAAAAAAAATTAAAAAAAAAAAATTTTTAGGGGCGCCTGGGTGGCGCAGTCGGTTAAGCGTCCGACTTCAGCCAGGTCACGATCTCGCGGTCAGTGAGTTCGAGCCCCGCGTCCGGCTCTGGGCTGATGGCTCAGAGCCTGGAGCCTGTTTCCGTTTCTGTGTCTCCCTCTCTCTCTGCCCCTCCCCCGTTCATGCTCTGTCTCTCTCTGTCCCAAAAATAAATAAACGTTGAAAAAAAAATTAAAAAAAAAATAAAAAATAATACAAAAAATTTTTAAATAAAAAAAATACCATCATTTATGTAATCATTCTGTTGGATAACTAAGTTACTTTCTGTGTTTTGCGATTGTAAATAACAACTTTTTGGTGACCATCTTTTTTACCTTCCATTGTGATTTCTCTGGGATACAATTTCTCTGTCAAAGGATATGGATTTTTTTTTTAGCAACTTTTTCTTAATGTTTACTTATTTATTTATTGTGAGAGAGAGCTTATGTGCGTGCACACACACGCGTGAGCAGGGGAGGGGCAGAGAGAGATAGAAAATCCCAAGCAGGCTCCACTCTGTCAGCACGGAGCCTGATATGGGGCTCGATCCCACAAACTGCAAGATCATGACCTAAGCAGCAATCAAGAGCTGGATGCTCAACCGACTGAGCCACCCAGGTGCCCCAGGATATGGACTTTTTAAGGAACTTGATGCGTTTTGACTGTGTAATTTTTAAAACATATTTGAATCACCCAAGTAACTCTATTAATTTTAAAAGATCTTAGTAATCAAATCAATATATACATGTATGAAATCATCACATTTGAATACCTTAAGCTTACATATGTTCTATGTCAATAATATCTCAATAAAGCTGGAAAAAAAGTAAAATGAACCGCCCCAATTCTATTAAGAATTTAAATCATACATCATAGCTCATATTGTAATTTTAGACAAAATATACAATCATAAGAAATTACTTAGACAAGTTTACAGTTCTATTAAAGGGAACCATGCAATTTCATGCAAAATGCAATATATCTGTGAATCTAAATTATATTATGTATCACTTGTTGCACCTTTGAAGTCAGATATAAGTTTCTTCTTATAACTGGAAAAATGCAACCCTCTTCTATGGGAATTTATTTTGAGGAGCCATTTTTAACAGTGAATCAGAACTAAAATTAAAAACAAAAAGCAAAAAACAAAAAAAACAGTCTAAATGAGGCACTCCCTGAAGGTGAAGTTAGCACCAGCTGGATGGCAACAGAGGGGTTAAAGCGGACTAGAGGCTAATGCTTTTCAGTGATCCTGTGTCTAATAAAATGTGTGTCAAACAAAGGCATGTGAATAATGTTCCTCTGCCACTGTAACTCTCGGTAAAAAATATAGATAGATGTAAATGGCTCCCTAATGCCAGCATGTGACCCCAGCGCCTGAGGCAGGATTTATTACTGTTTATTTTCACTTAGCCTAATGACTTTAGCCCTAGAACATCAGTGGCAAACCCTTCCTCCCAACGGGGGGTGGTCCGCTAAAAAGCAATGCAAAGATAGACTGTCCAGGTCTCCCTACAAAGGGAGGGTGGAGGAGGCTGAACCAGAAGATCAGAGGCAGGGAACCTAATGGACGTTCTTTGACACTGGGACTAGAAACTCCAGCTGGAATGTCGCCTTTGGAACGCGGGGTGGGGGGGTGGGGGGGGGGTTGCTGAACGAAGCCCAGCCCACCAGCCTAGCGGGCCTCGCCTTGCTGCCTTGCCTGAGGCTCCGCCACTGCTCGGCGCGGGGCGCCAGAGAGCAGCGCGGTCTCACCGGGCCCCTAATCACCAAACCGCCAGCGCTTGGGGATTACGGCTTTGACCGTGCAGACTTGGAAGTAATTGTGTTTTAATTAATTTGTTTTACAGCTGAAGGCTGATGGGACCTTGGAGCACGCACTGGGGGCTTGGAGTGTCAGCTTACCTAAGGTTCCACCTGCCACTGCCTCTCCTCTCCTCTCCGGTCCCTTCTTCCAGCCTCTTCTTCTCCCTCTGCAGGGGTGACTGCTGCAGCCCCCACCCTGGTGACCAGGTCGTGGAGGGGGGTGGATTTGGAGGGAAGAGAAGCCCCCTTTTGACCCTTGGTCTCCACACGGAGCAAGCACAGGGAGGGGGGAGAGGAGGTTGACTTGCCCCATTGTCATTTTGTCTTTGGCCCCTGTGTGGGAGGTTCCCGGGACTCAACCACCGTCTTGTCTTCC
Organism: Prionailurus bengalensis; assembly: GCF_016509475.1. Taxonomy (NCBI): domain Eukaryota; kingdom Metazoa; phylum Chordata; class Mammalia; order Carnivora; family Felidae; genus Prionailurus; species Prionailurus bengalensis. The sequence goes on from NC_057343.1 coordinate 28,097,269, forward strand.
TTACCACGTTATTCCTAATGTAGTATCTTCAGTGGTCAGAGGGGTCTCGTCTGAATGCTGTCCTCTGACTGGTGGCTGCCACCTCTCCCTGTCTGTCCCAGCAGTGATGGGGCTGTCTGTTTACTCCTTCTCTATTCCTCCAACCCTACAGCCCTGCAGAGAAGTCATTCATTTCAAGTATTAGTATCTTGGAGTGGCTCACTCGGTTAAGGTTAAGAGTCAGACTCTTGATCTGGGCTCAGGTCTGGACTCTGACAGCACAGAGCCTGCTTGGGATCCTCTCTCTCTCCCTCTCTCTCTGCCCCTCCCCACCTCAAAATAAATAAATAGACATAATTTTAAAAAAAGAAACAGATTTGGGGAGAAAAAAACCAAAGAACAATAATAAGGGACTGATCACCTGACTTCCACATTCAGGTTCAGTATGATGTGAAAACTGGGGCCTTCTCCAGACCTTGACATCCAGAGTTCGGAAACAACCAGACTAACGAAGAAGGGGAGTTTTTTGATATGAGAAGAGAGTATGGCCTCTGAGCTATCCGGAGAGCATTGGGATAACTAACGTGTAGACTACCAAGGACTGTGTCTAATTCATCTTTTTAAAAATACCAGGGTCATTTGGCACATATCTGGCTCAGAAGAGATTCTCAGTAAAACATTTACTCTGTTCCACAGAGAAGAGAGGGCGGTTGCTTGTCTTTAGGCTGGCTATTGAAGCCTGGGACAGCTAGACACCCTCCAGAGGCTACCTTTCAGGTCCTCTCCTTACCTTTAGTCATCATTTTTACCCCTGGCCAGAGATAAGACTTGAAAGGGAGATAAAGAGTCCTAGGTCTAGGAGAATATGTTGACCAGATTCCTCCATCCTCCCTCTTTCCTTCCCTCCCTCCCTCCCTCCCTCTCTTCTTCCCTTCCTCCTTTTCCTGCCTCCCTCCCCTCCTCCCTTTCCTCCTTTCTTTCCTTGTTTCCTTCCCCTGTTAAATATTCTTCGGACAGCTCCTAGTTCCTGGTCACTGTGCTACCCATACCCACAAAAATGAAAAAGAGCCAGTCGTTGTAGTAGTGGGGGGAACAAACAGGTACATAAATAACTACAATTCAACCGTTGAGCCCTGGACCAAAGTGCCACAGGGGCCCAGAGAAGGGACTACCTGATTGACAGCCATGAGAATAAAGAAAGCCTCTGGTTAAGGGTGATGTTTGAGCTGTAGCCTCAAGAATGAGGAGCAGAGGGGCGCCTGGGCAGCTCAGTTGGTTGAGCATCCAACTTCGGCTCAGGTCATGATCTCACGGTTCACGGGTTCAAGCCCGGCTTTGGGCTCTGTGCTGACAGCTCAGAGCCTGGAGCCTGCTTCCGATTCTGTGTCTCCCTCTCTCTCTGCTCCTCCCCCCCACCTCACACTCTATCTCTCTCTGTCTCTCAAAAATGAATAAACGTTAAAAAAAAAAAAGGAATGAGAAGCAGATATGAGACAGGGAAGGGGGTAGGTCCGCCCAGAACCTCATACACACTCACAGAGGTGAGGAAGCACACGGGTGCTCAAAGAGGCAACAGCTGGTTCTTTGGGATGACTGGGGCATCGTGTGGAGAGGCCACAGGTCATCGTGTAGAGATTTCAGGAGAAAAACTTGCAAAAAGAGGTTGATGCCAGCAGCTCTTTTGTACTTCATCTGTTTGTGCGGAGAAAGGGTGTAAGGCTTGGGGACAAGTGAATGACGGGACTGTAACTGTGTTTTACAAAATTGTCCTGCCCAGCGCCGAGGATGAGGATTAGAAGCAGCGCAGCTGGGAATACATAGGAAGAGCGGACTAGGGCTTGGCCACATCAACTTGCTGCCCTGAAATTGACTGTTGCGCTGTTGAAACTTGTCTCTTAGCCATCTTGATGACCAATGTTTGCCGTCATTCGGGCCAGTCGTGCAGCTGATCCAAAGCAGCTGTTAAGTCATCTGGGAACGCAAAAGGGCTACCGATCTCATGTTTTCAGTGGGCAAACAAGTTTGCAAGAACAAGCCCTGAGTAGGGCTGACGTTAAAGCAACAGAACGTTTCTCTAGTGGATCCTTGGTGTATTGACTAGAGCAGCAAATTTAAGGAGGATTTCAGATAACATGTGTGCAATGTTAGAAATCCAGCCCCAATGTGGTACTTGTAAGCCAAGTAAGCACAGTAGCAAAGGTTCAGGTGAAGGTCACACAGCTGTGAGCGGATAGTGCCCAGTGGAGTTTGCTGCAGAGAAATCTTCCGGTTTGAGTTCTGCACACAAAAGGGGCGTAAAAATCCGTAACAATATGGTCTTCCATAAGCTAAACATACAGCTCCCTCTGCTCTCGTCTGAATTCTGTCTAGAAGCCGGTTAGTGAGATTTGTCAAACTTACTCTGTGTGCCACGGGGAGCCCTCCCCCATCCCCCGCAAGGGCACTGGCCAAGCCTGGGCCAGTTATGCTTTTATTTCTTCCTCTGAACATTGTACTGGAATTTGATGTCTGGGACTGCTAACACCGAGGGGGTGAAGTCAACACACGATGGAGAACCAATCAGAGAGAACAATAGAAGTAGATTTGGAGCTCTGATGTACTACACCTATAGCCTGATTCGCCACTGGATTTCTTGTTATACAAGGAAACAGATTTCCTAACTTCCTGATTGTTCAAGCCACTTGAGTTTAGGTTGTCTGTTATTTACAGATAAAACGTGCAAAGTTATACCTACCAAATACACATGGGCGCACACACACGAAATATCTCTTCCCTAACCAGTCCTTGCCATCTGAAATGTTTCTCCTTAGTGAACCATTCTTTTCACTGGGGAATTTTCTTTCTACTATAATACACATATCTCAGGGTGTCCGGGTGGCTCAGTTGGTTAAGCAGCGGCCAGCTTCGGCTCAGGTGATGATCTCACAGTTTGCAAGTTCGAGCCACACATCAGGCTCTCTGCTGTCAGCATGGAGCCTGTTTCACATCTTCTGTCCCCCGTCTCTCTCTGCCCCTCCCCTGCTTGTTCTCTCTCTCTCTCTCTCTCTCTCTCTCTCTCTCTCTCTTTCTCTCTCTTTCTTTCTCTCTCTCTCTCTCTCTCTCTCTCTCTCACTCTCTCAAAACTAAATGAACAACACACATTCTCTGGAAGATCCTCTTTAAATCTTTTCATTTTTCTAAAAATTGTTTTAAGTGTTGTTTAATATTTTATCGACTCCTTACCAAATGCTAGACCTTGGAGGCTGTGAGGATTTTCGGTTAAGGGATGGGAGTGGTCTTTAAAGAGTTGCTTACAAAAAATGAAGGAGAATTGTCTAAGGCACTATCTTCTTGGACTCCCTTCACTTTCAGCAGTAGGGCTCAGCGCAGGCTGATCGGCTCCACCAGGCAAAGGGAGGAAAGCCAGAAGTGCCCAGTGGAGAGGGAGAGCAAGGTGGGTTTGGCCCTGAGATTCTAATTCATTGCTACTTGCCTGCAAGAAAGAGAAAGTGATCCATTGCCACTGTGATTAAAGTGTACTTTTTTTGCCTTTCCCCTTTCTCTTCCACTTTAGTAAAGGGAAAGGTTGGAAGAGATAAACTCAGTCTCTAGAATGTGAAACCAGAGTTCAACAGGAGAAAAAAAAACTTCAAAATGTCAAATCCTAGGGGCGTCTGGGTGGCTCAGTCAGTTGAGGGTCCAACTGCGGCTCAGGTCATGATCTCCCAGTTCATCAGTTTGAGCCCCGTGTCGGGCTCTGTGCTGACAGCTCAGAGCCTGGAGCCTGCTTCGGATTCTGTGTCTTCCTCTCTCTGCCCCTTCCCCACTCATGCTCTGTCTCTCTCTGCCTCTCAAAAATGAATAAACATTAAAATAAATAAATAAAATGTCAAATCCTAGTAGAATTAATTTGAAGGCTTGCATCACCATTGAAAGCAGGACATGCATTGAGCTCATGGACCACTAAAATCTTTCCCATAAATGCTTGCTGGTTTGGGAGATGGCACCAGAGAGGGTATGAATGAACTGGAGGAGGAAAGCAGCTTCAGGGAAGATACTAGATGCCCATCAGGTCAAACTGCAACTTCCGTGAGTGACTTCAAAAACACTGACCCTACCCAATCTATATTACAATTTATTCATTCTGCCATGTTTGCACATTTCTTTTACTTGAGTTCTCAAGAGTGCCAAATAGGTGATGTCGCTGTGATCATCTTAATTTTGTGAATAAAGAAGTGGAGCGACAGGAAGGTTAAGATATGAAACAATTGTTGGAAAGGCACGCCTAGATCTCTATTCTCCCAACATCAAATTTGTTCATCTTTCCACTCTGTCATCCTTCCCTTCTTGGGATTCTATGTAAGAAGGCACCACACCTGAAGAAGCTCATGAGGCAAAAGTGGTTTCTTTAGCTCCATTCCCCTTCCATCCCACCCACACCCAATTCTGTGTCGCCCTGGGAAGAAATGAGGGCAAAAATTCAAGGAGCAAAAAATTAAGAGCCACACAGCAAATAGTGGGCTATGGTCTGTCACATTGTCTGCAGCATCAGGAGGGCAGAAGAAATTCTAGTAGTCTTACATTCTAATCCCAAACACACAGACACACACACACACACACACACACACACACATGCTCTAGATGTCACTTACTATTTATGAATCTATAAAATGGGATAATAACAGTCACTACCTAGAATTGTAATGAGGGTTAAAGAGATTATGTGTGAGAACAGCCCTAGAGAGATTTCCTAAAAGAGAAGAAACAAATCTGGGTATTTCTTAATCATTGCTTCAGGCAAAGAAAAATGCATGAAAACGCATTAACAGACTATTGATAATCTTTGACAATTTGATGATGTAATACAGTCCATCATTATTTTTCATGGAAAGACTAAAGACTACATACATTGCTGTGTTTTGCAGAGCCAAACTGGTTGGGCTGGAGGAGCAGGTGCCTGGGACAGTTGAAATATAAGAAAACAGAGATGGAGGTAAAATATTTACTTTTCTATATGCCAGGAAGGAACTCATTTTGGCCCCTGGGGCCATCCATAGGGGTCAGGCTCCCAAGGAGCATGTTCTTCCAAAAAAAAGGGAGGTGATCAACTATTTGGGGGGGGGGGGGTTCTGATGAACTTGAAGAATCATTTTACTGAGTGTGATATGCAAGTTTGGACCAGATCATTACTGTTCAGGGCAGTCCAAAGGAGGCTTAATGCTGCCACAAGCAGTCTCCTCTGCCCATTCACATACATCAATCTCCTCTCCTAAACAAATTGTGAACACATATTTTTAAGTAGTCATTTAAAGTGGGGTAAATTGGCCTATGCCTTGTGGTTTGGGGCCTACATTCTAGACCCAGAGTATTCAATGACTCATTCCTTCCAGGCACATCAGTGACGCCACAGATCTCTGTAGGTTCCCTATAAAAACAAGATTATGTCATATATGGCTTTAAAAAAAGGTTTGTGGGGGCACCTGGGTGGTGCAGTTGGTTAAGCGTCCGACTTCAGCCAGGTCACGATCTCGCGGTCCGTGAGTTCGAGCCCCGCGTCGGGCTCTGGGCTGATGGCTCAGATTCTGTGTCTCCTGTGTCTCCCTCTCTCTCTGCCCCTCCCCCGTTCATGCTCTGTCTGTCTCTGTCCCAAAAATAAATAAACGTTGAAAAAAAAATTAAAAAAAAAAAGGTTTGTGTTCCTCCCTTTAGCCAGAAGCCTACCCCACTTTTTAGTGGAGGAGATGCTTTTGACATTGTAACCTGCATAGTTGAACTTCTATGGGCCAATATCTGAGGATTAAATAGGAATTCCTAGCTTTGGGGGCACCTGGATGGCTCGATCTGACTCTGGATTTCTGCTCAGGTCATGACCTCATAATTCATGAGTTCAAGCCCCGCATCATCCGCGTGGAGCCCACTGGGGATTCTCTGTCACCCTCTCTCTGTCCATCCCTCTCTCTCTCAAAAATAAATAAATAAGCATTAACAACAACGACAAAAAGGAATTTACTAGGTTTTGAAACAATAAAGTTTCTATTCTAAAGGAAAAGCTTTATCACCAACCCTTATATCAGAAACAAAAATGTTCAGCTTTGAGTTCCTTTTGACAATTCAGATGAAAAACAAAAAACAAACAAAAACCTTATTAAACAGCCATGCCACAAAGGATACCATCTTTACCCAAGCAGTTTGCACGCCAAGGGAACATTTCAATTAACTTGTCTCTGTCTGTCAAGTTTACTCCCCCGTTGAGGGCAGAAAACAAAGTGAACAAGTTGTCAAGTTATCTTTAAAAAATTAACTTGGAACCTCTTGGGTTTAAGGCGTTCAGGAAAACATGCTCCTTTGAAACTGTCCTGCTTCCTCATCTTGTCCTTCTAGAATCAGGGAGCGTGGTGAAGAAGCCAAGTATTAGGAGGGAAGGAGGGAGTGTTGGATGTGAAATCTGCCTTCTGCAAGGTTGTAGCCCCTAATTCTGACTGTCTAAGTTCAAGGCTGGGAAGGGTGAAAGGCAACACCCGGGGGAGAAGTCACTTCTTCCTGTTCTAAAACGCCAGCCTTTCCAGCTGATGCAGTCTCCCCAGGCCTCCAGGGCATCCTATTTAAAAAACAAGCAGGCCTCACATTGTGGGGCCCTAGATTGATTTAGCACCAAAAGCTGCCATATCGTTTCTTTGCTGAAAACATTAGTTTTAATGCTCTTTATTATTGAATTCAATGGCAGCGTAACAATAGTCAGGGAGATTTTGGAAAGAAGAAAACATCTATAATCCCATTTCCCTAACACAATAACATTCTCATACACGTCTATCCCCTCTGGGATCTGTCTCATGCATTCACATTTTCAGAATTTTGCAGATCTGGGGATTTTTGTATCTTTCAGTATTTTACTTATGAGTTGTTTTCCCGGCCCCAGCCTCTTCTGATGGTTTCCTTGTCCCTCCTTGAAAGCCATAACCACAAGGAGAAGGATATCAGGGTGACTGGCCCCATTAATAATTGTGATTTGGAAAGCATAGTAGGTTCAATGGTGACCTCAAAAAGATATGTCTACATTCTAAACCTAGTACCTGTGGATAATACTTTATTTAGGAAATGGCTCATTGCAGGTACAATTAAGGATCTTGAGAGGAAATCTTCCTCTTTAAAAAAAATTTTTTTTAATGTGTATTCATTTTTGAGAGAGAGAGAGAGAGAAAGAGAGAAAGAGACAGAGTGTGAGCAGGGGAGGGGCAGAAAGAGAGGGAGACACAGAATCCGAAGCAGGATCCAGGCTCTGAGCTGTCAGGACAGAGCCAGAGGCGGGGCTCGAACCCATGAACCTCGAGATCATGACCTGAGCCAAAGTCAGATGCTCAACCAGCTGAGCCACCTAGGGACCCTGAGAGGAAATCTTTTTCTATTATCCAGGGGGGCCCTAAATCCAATGACAGATGTCCACAACTCCCACCAGAAATGCAATAAAAACTTTAATTTTGTAGGCTCCACACTCACCATGGAGCCCAACACAGGGCTTGAACTCAGAACCCTGACATCAAGACCTGAGCTGTCATCAAGAGTCAGATGATTAACCAACTGAACCACCCAGGCACCCTACAATAAAAACAAACTTATGAAGATGCTGGTTACTTTACCCAAGATTTCAGCACCACAGGTATGGTACCGATCTCTCAACCCCTGCCCTTCCCGCCATCACCCACCCCCTGGCATGCAGGCGGAGCTCTTGCTAAAAGCCAGCCTTGAACACCTCCATGGGCAAAGCTCCATCAAGCTTGGCTGCCTTCCTCTGAGCTCTGGAACTTTGGGTAAGTAACATTTTCTCCATCTGGTTCCCTATTACGGAGATGAATTCTTTCAAATTGGTTCCTTTTAACTCCTCATCCTTGAGCAAAATCACATTTGCCGTTAGAAAGAAGAAGCAAATACAAATCCTGGTGGTGGCCATCAGCAGAGCCACCCCATCCTGGGGTGGGGTGGGGAGCAGAGAGGGAGAGACCTCACAAGGAGGGAAGGTATAAGAGGGCGCATAACAGCCTGTCCTAATTCCAGTATAGTCTCATGAAAATAAACAGCCAACACAAACACAGCATTCTTAATTGGATTCAAATATGATTTCATTCATATTTCAGTGAAACAAACCCTCACTGTGTTAGGTTTATTCAACAGCACCATTGCTCATGCTTCTATTGTGGCATTAATTAATTCCAGTTTAGTTGTGGTTTGGTTTTTAGATGTTTATTTCCTTCCTGAACTCTGTGTATAGCTGTATTGGGTTGAATAGTTTTACCTAAAAATTCACATCCACCCAGAATCTGTGAATGTGACCTTATCTGGAAATACGGTATTTGCAAAGTAATCAAGGTGAGATGAGGTCATGCTGTGTTAGGGTAGGAACTAAATCCAATGACTGGTGTCCTAATGAAGAAAGGATGGTTGTGAGATACACAAGAAGAAGAGATTGAAGCAATGCATCTACAAGTCAAGGAACGGGACTGCTGAACCCACCAGAATCCTAAGGAAGGATTCTTCCCTAAAACCTTCAGAGTGAGCATGGCCTTACCAACACCTTGATTGCAGATATCCAGCCTCCAGAACTGTGAGAGAACAAATTTCTGTTGTTTTAAGCCACTCGGGTTGTGCAGTTGTTACCTATTGCAGCCCTAGAAAATTAATTTCATATCTATCCTAGGGTCGCTTACAATGCATCGTGCAGGGCTTTGCTCCGTATGGCCATGCATGGCAGCTAGACAAAAAAGATAACATATGTGCTTGGGGGGTGCCACGGTGACTCAGTTGGTTAAGTGTCTGACTTCAACTAAGGTCATGATCTCCCGGTTCGTGGGTTCAGGCCCCACGTGGGGCTATGTGCTGACAGCTCAGAACCTGGAACTTGCTTCAGATTCTGTGTCTCCCTCTCTCTCTCTGCCCCTCCCCAACTCATGCTCTGTCCCTGTCTCTCTCTCTCTCAAAAATAAATTGACGTTAACAGTTTTTTTTCAATGTGCTTGACTCTGGGGACTAAGTGTATAGCAAATGGGGTGGGAAGACAATACTGGTGGCCCCTATTTGTTGAGCCCCTCGCATGTGCCAATCCTCACAACTTGTCAACACAGGTAGGTTGACTCCTACTTCACAAGGTAAAAAACTGAAGTCCAAATGGTGGCCACCTGTTCAAGGTTATCAGGCAGCAGAGGGTAGATTCCAATCCTGGGTCCGGCCGACACCCAATTTGCAATCTTTCTTCCAAAAGATGTGTACATTTCATGAGGAACTTCCATTCCACCAACATAAGATTATTAAGTTCAGGCCTTTGAGAAAACGAAGCTTCTGCAGAATCCACAGAAAGAGGAAAAAAGTAGGCTTTGCCCAAGAGAGTGACATACCATGATTTTAAGGCCCTCATAAGAGAGTTTAAACTATCAATTTTTTCAGGGGAAATTACTGTCTCTGAAGCCGGCCCTGATCCTCAGGTTCTTAGTTCTGGATGCTACTAATGGAGTAAGTAACTACTAGCTCATTCCTTTGCCCAAAGGAAAGGACACCTCTTTCAGGTTTCAAAACAGAAGATTCTACAGGATTTCTCTATAAACACTGAAAGCCAGTTGCAATATGAATAACATTATAACTGGTCCTCATCTGATAAGATCACAGAGGCTGTTGCTACTAACAGCTGGAGTACTGGTCAAGACGCTGACCGGCTCCTGTAAAGAAAATCTGTCAGCAAAGGAGAGGGGAGGGGAGGCGGGTAAATGATTAGGAAATAGAATTTTTAAATTACGAGAGTAGAAGTATCCTCAAAGTGTTACTAATCAGAGGATAGATTTCTGTTTCATAGCTAACGTCTAGCACTCGCTGTGTACAAATTTTTTATTGTAAGAAGTGACACAAGCCTAAATCATCATAATGTGAATCAATAACTAATTAGCATTTATAAATGCAGCTTCTGGGAAACGTATTTCAGTTTCATAGCAGAGAAGCCAGAGCATCGATTAGCGAAGCCCAAAGTGAGGCTGACACATGCTTGGCCTGCCCCGAATGACCCTACAGACTAAATGTGGAACGGCAGGTTGAGTCAGAGCTGTGTCCCCCACAGTGTGCCAGTGTAACCCCAAATCAACAAGTAGACCCAGAGAGACAGGATGAGGCTTGAGGTGCTCAGGTTTCCCCCTAAGTCACTGGGAATGGGCCGTCTTCCCTGGATACTTTTCTAGGCGGGCCTAATGGAAATGCAGGAGCCAAAAGGAAGCGGGAGGGGAGTGCGGAAAGCAGCTTCACGGAACAGGAGCTGCCTCACACGTAGTGTTTTGGAAAGACGCAAGTGTGCGTGAGTCTGGTGGGTTTGGAGAAGCCGACTCACAAAGACAGACGCCTTTAAAATTCGCGTGCGTTCCTTCCTTCAGATTTGGCATGTGTTAGAAAGATGACTGACGTGGGATATTTGCAACGAGCACACAATCCCACTTGCCAGAGCGTCCGGTGTGTGTGTTGGTTTCCTGACATGATTTTGTCAGTCCTCAGCGCTTTCACTTCGTCGCTGCTGAGTGTTGACAGGCTCTGCTTCCATCTCAGTCAGATGCGGCAGCCTCCTTATTCCTCGAGGGCCACTAGAGAAACGGAACGTTCCTCTGAGGCAAGGGCCGGGGATTCGAGGCGAAAAGAAAAAGATGAAAACACGTAAGAAGGATGGAAATGGGGAAAGGGGTGAGTGAGAAGACAATACAGCAGTAAAATAGTGTGTGAGGGGAAGTCGGGTATTGAGTCCTGCATTTCAGATCCCGGAAAGCCTCGAGCATCACTAGAAAAGAGGAAAAGCCTTTTCTATACCTCCACACCCTTGGCACAGCCCCTTGTTACAGCTTACTCCTTCAAGGCACAGGCCAGTCTACACCAACATTTCATTAAGTCATAGGTTCATTCCAGCAGAGCTCTAACAATCCCTACCAGGTTGTTAACATATGCAAGTTCAACGTTACAGTCAGGCTGAATTCTCGAGGTTTTCTTTTTTTTTTTTTTTTTTTTTTTCAACGTTTATTTATTTTTGCGACAGAGAGAGACAGAGCATGAACCGGGGAGGGGCAGAGAGAGAGGGAGACACAGAATCGGAAACAGGCTCCAGGCTCTGAGCCAACAGCCCAGAGCCCGACGCGGGGCTCGAACTCGCGGACCGCGAGATCGTGACCTGGCTGAAGTCGGACGCTCAACCGACTGCGCCACCCAGGCGCCCCTATCGAGGTTTTCTATAAAGGATCTCCCTTAGTATTGCAGACCATCCGCCATGTTAGTTCCCCAGTCTGGCTGGTGCCACCATGTATTGTCGCACAAGATCCTGGGTTCTTTCTAACCCTAGACTTTGGGTTTTAGCTCATCTTTGAGAGATTGCACGTCAGTTGCCTCTAAATTAAAAATAGTAATGGATATCCTACTCTATATTCACTTTCGGAACCTTTCAGCCCACATACTATCCAGCCCAACTTAATTTCTCTAACTTCTGTGATTCCCAGGATTGGGTTCAATGGCCATTTCTCTGATACCACAGCGTGCTCTACAGGTCCATGCCCTGGAGCTCACCTCCCACACTCTTCTGAGGCTCCTCCCCACTAGAAGGGAAACTTCTCAAGGGCGGGAAGAATGCTGTAGAATCCTCAGTGCCTGATACAGTGCCTAGCACATAGTGCTCCGTAAATAATGTGGAACAAATGAACGTTATTCACCTGTGCAAATGACAGAATCACATCATAGGAGCCAGGGCAGCTAATTAGGTTCTTTATATAACATTTTGTGTCCGTGGAGAGTGGAGAAAGTCCGATTGCACATCATTTTTCCTTAAAGCAAGGCTCAGCGATTGGGATATGCATCACTGAAATCATATTTTGTGCCAATCTACTTCAGATTTACTGATAGGTTTAAAACAATAGGTGTATTTTGGACAATGATTGAGTGCTACAATCATAGCTTTGCTGTTTTCAATGTACAATTTTTTCTTTAGCATCTGCTATTTCTTTCCTCTTTCCATTCTTCACAACCATCAAGAAACATTTATCCGCAAATGTCAAGTGCCTTATATTATGGTTTCCTGTGCCTTCCTAAGTTGCTTGTTTTCTTACATCTCTTTCAAGTGAGTAACCAGCAGAGTTGGGACAGCTCCCCACATAAATTTCCATGAGGTCGAGGATCTAGTCCATCGCTAATGTTTCCTCACCATGGTAAGCCATAAAATGTTCAGGGGCCCCTCCAGGTCAAATGGTTGTCCTGCAGGGCATTAGGAACTTGTGCACAATATCATTTTCTTCTCATGACATAGCATGACACAAACTGTTCTTTTTTGAGCGACGAAGCCTCTATTTTTGATCTGGCTATGTTCTTGCATACAAATCCCTTATAAATTATTTTTCAAATTCTGAGGTTCACTAATTCAATTAAATCCATTCTTAATTTTTAATTAAATCTGCATTTCTCCTGGTAACCTTTGGAAAGATGGAAGCCACAATACCACATTGGAGAGAATGGAATCACAGAGCAAGACAGACGGAAAAGAGAGGCACAGTATCACAAGGCAGGTCCTCTTATAAATTTATTTTTGTACCAAAAAAATGAACATTCAAAGGCAATGTTTTTACTGTACAATATAAAATATCATCTCCTATATTAAAAAGGGATTTTTTGCTGATAAGCCACTGATAACTTTTCCATTAAAAAAAACCCACAAAATTTACAATTTGCAGCACTTGTAGAAAAAACACCTGTTCAATAATTATATAAATACTCCTGACAGATTCCAGTAGCCCATTATGTATACTTTTTGGCAATGTCAGCTTTCTAAAGTCAATTAGCTTCTAAATTTGAAAGGCACCTGGTGGCCAACATCCTGCTTATTATTCAAGGCATCCATTTTAATTTTTTTGCGCAGACTTGACAAGCCTGAAAAATCTACTAAGTTAAAAAGAATAAAGAAATATGATACAGTTGATAGTAGCAAAAAAACCACATTTTTTTCCCCCTTAGCTACAAGTTTTCCCCAGGGGATTTACAAAGTGCACCAGTTAAATATGTCTGTACATTTAAAACATTAAATATGTCAACAGCAAGACATTTTTTAAATATTTTGAATCAAATACTATGGCACAAATATAATTTACAATACTTTGCACAGAAAACATTACATCTGAAATATAACTTTAGATATCATATAAAAATACATATATTTTCTCTCCTCATTAGAAAAAGTATTTATCTGCAGGTTCCAGCATGATGTAACAATTCAAAAGAATTTAACCCTTCTGGTGATCATCCATTTGCAATGAGAGGACACCCTCTCCACTTGAGTGGCACCGTGGCGCATAACCACAGGCCAGATCCAGAGAATTAACCCCTCCCGTAGTCCGCATGAAGGCAACCATAATTGCTCCTATGGCCTAATTCTAGGAATTCGTTACAAAATTTAAAAACCTTTATGTCAGAAAGCCCTCGGACTGTAACAACCTAAGCCAACATCTCCCATTGGCTGTAAATACATGTGCTCTCTATAGTCAAAAGCATGGAAAGAGTCTTCTTGTACCATTATGGGTCATACCCCTTAGTAGTCTCACATCTATATACATCCTTCTTGGCTTGTTTACAAAAAATTTTCCATACCTCCTAGGAAATACATAATAACACTCCAAAAAATGGGGCTCAATCTATATCTAGAACTTTAAAAGCCCCAAAGTATGTTGCATCTTGATCTGGATCCAGTAGTGAAGGGTTGGATACCTCAATGCTTATTTCCTCACCAGACCGTAGCTTAAAAAATCCTCCAACATTTATGGAATAAAAATGGAATTCAGAATTCCCTGACCAGTATTTGGTGCTACCTCCTTTCATCAGGGTATGAGAGCTCGGGATTTTGATGCTGGTTTTAGTGACATACACCATCAGCTGAAGATACTCTGTGGCGAGGTCTCCTGAAGTTTCATGATGTCGAAAGCAAATGTTGGCATAGAGGAAATAAAAGCCATCTTGGTTAACTATTAGTTTTCCATTGCTGAAAGTCATGTTGGAGATCTTGGCCCAACCTCGGTCATGGTACCAGGAGGACAGGCTCACTTTGTGGGAACCTGAGGGGAGGAAAGGCACATAATTTAAAATCTGTCCCTCTGGGGGCGCCTGGGTGGCTCAGTCGGTTAAGTGGCCGACTTCAGCTCAGGTCACGATCTCGCGGTCCGTGAGTTCGAGCCCCACGTCAGGCTCTGGGCTGACGGCTCAGACCCTGGAGCCTGCTTCAGATTCTGTGTCTCCCTCTCTCTCTGCCCCTCCCCCGTTCATGCTCTCTCTCTGTCTCAAAAATAAACGTTAAAAAAAATTTTTTTTTTTAAATAAAATCTGTCCCTCTGAGGAGAAGGACATCCTCACGATTCTATGAGGTTGGAGAAAAACACCATAATAGTCACGGTTCCAATCAGAGAATACCTCCTCAGAATTTATTTTCTAAAAGGGCAGAGAAACATTAAGATGTGCTTAGCGCTCTCTGCTAGACACCTGAGAGAGTACAAAGACAAAAACCCAGTGTTCCTTCCCTGAAGGGGACTACAGGACATGACCAATAGGTGTGGTGTATTCAGATAAGAAGCAAGGCATATGCCCTGAGAGCCAAGGTGCAGACAGATAATTGCCATGGGAATTCAAAAGAAAGAGAGTTTGGTTCCTCCCAGAAGAATCAAGAATGACTTTGTTGAATTGCAACTGAGTCTGAGAACTTAAAATAGGTACAGGAGTCAGCCAGCAGAATCAGAAAGATCATTTAAGGCTGAAGACAGAGAATAAGCCAAAGGCAGTTGATACAGGAAAGCAAGAGACAAGTATAGGAAGAGAATTTCCAGACTCTGCTTGACTCCAATGGTTCCAATCCCTGTCCAAGAATAGTATATTTCCTGAACTCCATACCATATCCACAGGAGGGTGCTAGAGTGAGCCTGAGAAGCCATTAGAGGCACTGCGGCCTCTAGGACCCACGGTAACACTTTTTCTTTTTCATTGGAGGTCCCGCCTCAGGTCATCCCAGATTATAGCATCCAGAATGTAAACATCACCCCAAATGTAACTATCATTTCAAATGTCAGTATCATCCCATGGTCCCCAGTGAATCAAGACAAGACTGCAAGACTCACACACAGTAGTAAAATAATTCCTCCAGGCTGGTAAACAGCCACCTAAACCATCGACAAAGTAAACAAAATTCAAGACGTTTCCCATCTGAAATTATCCCATGTTTCCCTCTTCTTACTCTGTGTTCAGTCTTTTTCTCAATTAACGACTTGTCTTATAGTTTATCTCCTATGATGACTCTTAACAGAGAGAAGCAGAAAGGCAAAGTCTACTCTCTCAGTGGGAGAATTAGCTAGTATTAGACCAAGGGCTCAGACATATAGCCTGGAAAGACAAGAAAGGAATATGAAACAGAGAGGGGAGAAAAGACAGGAGCCTTGACCACATATCACTCCCACTGTTAGCCAGTCCATTGGAAGGAATGTCCATATTCCCCACTAACCACCTCTCTTTTTATTCATCCACTCATCCATTCACCAATCCATTAGTTGATCAGTCATTCAATAAATATCTGTGTGGGGTCTTCTAGGGAGATTCACTCTGCCCATAATAAAGAACTTTATCAAGCACTATGACCTCAAGGCATTTAGCACTACTAGTGGAGAAAATGAGAAATAAGCAAGTAAAATAAAATAGAAAATAGAGTAGTTTCATTGCTGCATATCACGTGGCATTTGGCTGAAGTTCAGTTAAAGCATCTAACTGCCAAGTGAAAGCTGCAGAAATTAGCGGTGATCAGAAACACTCGGCCCACTGAGGGGACGAAGGAACCAGGGGACAGGGAGCATCCAATCAGATGTGGATGGGCTGAGAAAAGGAGACTGCGGTCAGCAAGGAAAACTGTTGGTGCAAAGAATGGAATGCACACAGCATGCAGAGAAGAAAGGGAGGACAGCCGTCAGCATGAATGCGAAGGAGGACTCAAGAACAGAGAAGGGCAGGAGACAGGAAAACTATCCTGTGATCAGGTTGAGGGACCTCGCGTGACAAGCCTGGGTTTCCATGACTGATGAGGCATGCTGACGACCTTTCACCCCAGCCCCTCATCCCCCGTGGTCAGTGCCAGTACGTGCGGGACAAGAGGCTTCTCCAAATATTTAGCCTGAGCAGCCCCCTTAAGAAAGCCATGTCGTCTGGCCTCCCAAAATACTTCCCAGTGCATTTTATTCAAGCAGCTTTGAAAAAACCCGTAAGCTAGCAATCAATATAAGGCAGATTCTCGGTTTTTTCTTATGTTTAAATAAACAGAAAACAGAGGCCAAAAATGAGCATGCCAAGTTAAAGCCCCCTTTCTCTGAAGACCAGTACTGGCCCAAATCAGGAGATAAATGGACTCAAGGAGCTGTTGGCTCAGCCAGAGGAGCAAATGCTATTTTCTTAAACGGAAGCATACACTACTGCATTTCACTCAGTCACAAACTCAATAACCGTCGGAAAATAACTAGGAGTTTTGCCTTGTTTTTTGGCAATGATTTGATGCTAGGTGCCTGAAGAGAACGAAAACACGCTTGCTATTGCCAAACAGACTTTGGCACACAGAGCAATGCAATATTTATCAATATGCCGTTTAAAATGAACCGGAAAGATAAATGCAGAGTACATTCATAGCACACACAGCTGAGACGTCAGTATTAATTTGATTGCATTTGCTAATATGCAAAATAGTTTTCACTCAGAAAATCCGTGTAGCGTCAGTGTGAGGCACGCACACATGCACAGAGAGAACATTTGTTTATGAAGCAGGTACCTGGGACAGGACGGATAGTTTAGGAAAATGTGCTACAAACCAAAGAGTTGGCTTCTCAGCTTCTATGTCTACAGTCGGGAAGCATCTCTCTGCGGCCCATGCTATGATAGTGGCTGCAAAATCATTACCAAAACTTGGATATTTTTTTTAACTCCAAGAAAAAGGAGCCTTAAATGATTTTTAGAACAAAGTGGAATATGGATAATTATTTAATTAAACTCAAATAATAATAACAACTTGCTTTCATGGAGTGCTTACTGTATGCCAGCTTCTGTAAGAGCAAGCTCCGACATTGCCTCATTCAATCTCCACAGCCACCCCACGAGGTGGATGTGATCACCATCCCCTGAAGAAGCTGATACACAAATTATTCCAATAATTTGCATGAGGTTGTACAGCCAATGAGGTACAGTGGGCCTCACACCCCGGCTGTCAGACTTCAGAGCCCCTGCTATTAAAACTACATTCATCTATTTCTTACAGGAAAATAAGAACATAAGAGCTCTGAATTTACTTCTCTCTGACAAAGCCAACTGGCCACAGGGTCCTAATATGATAGACTGTAGTGTAAAAACCGTGGACTTGGGAACGAACTAGAGTGGAGTTCAACTTCCAGCCTTGTCACCACCGTGACCTGGGCAGATGTACCACACGGACCTCAGTTTCCTTGTCTGCGAAATGCATGACAATCACTCACCTTGCGTGCTTGTAGCAAAGATTGGAGATAATGAATTCAGTGAGATGCCTGGTACATAGAGTACGTTGGACAAAGGTCATGATGATGAGGATGGTAATGTCAACTGACGCCCTATCGTAATCTTCTTTGTAACCTTTTTGATGTTCATCTATCCCAAGAAGAGTGGCCAGTGGGGATTACATGATGGAACAGCAGGGGCATTAAAGTAGATAGAGGCACAGAGCTCTGAGTTTCTTCATTTCTAAAAGATAATCAGCTTTCCAGTGCATTGAGCTAAATTCTTGCCCAGAGAAAGCGATAAGCCCTTGGAGAAGGAGGAATATGTTTCCTTTTCTAGAGGGCTACTGCCTCTTAAATATTACTCTGTCAAGCCCCTACCTGGAACTCTGCAAGAGATAGATCCATGAACTTCATGGGTTGGCAATGGGTATGTATCAGCTTTGGTTTGGGTAAATACAGATGAACGTAACAAGAGACTGTCCTTCCCAATTGTGCAACCTCAACTGGCAGTCATTAAAAATAAGCACCCATTCTGATCTAAAATTGAAGCGAGGACATCCATTCTGGCAGAGTTGAGAATAACTATTTCCACAATAGAGATTATCAACTGAACGCCAAATGATCTTTCTTCTGATCTAGAAGTTAAGGGCTCTCAAAATTTTAGTAACAGGACAATAATACTTTTGAGTATTCAAATGGGCTGATAAAGGACTTTTGAAATCTTTTTCAGGCTGGATGCTAATGGAACTTACCTGATGGGATGTCAGTGGCATTAATAGTGAGATGAGCAAAAGGCTGGGTATCAGGCTTGCCCCTCCTGGCCAGTTCTAGCCATGAACCTTCCATCATAGCTGGAGATGAGAGAAACCACGTTAGCCCAAAGAGTTCTGGCCCTATATGATTTCAAATATTCATGCAGATCCTTGCTTACCTTTCTCTGCTCTGATGTGTTGTGATCTAACTAGATGTTGTAATTCCTGAAATAAAAAGAAAAAAAAAATCTTACTTGTATATTCACTCTTTCAATCAATCAGTAAGAATTTAGGACTGTTGGAAATACAATAAATTAATTTTCTTTCCTTCAAACTATGCCAGACATATATAGGCAGTGAAATTCTTTGGTGTTCTAGGTAGCTATCAAGAGAATTTCATCCCTAAGAATTATGTCTATATGCTTAAAAAATAGACCACACACATGCCATCTAATAAAATACTTTGGACGATAAGAGGAAATAAAAGACAATGTAAATTATAAAACCTGGAATAATTAAACATAATTAAGAATTTGTAGCAGGTACACAAATGAAGTTACCCAGGAAAAAAACAATTACCACAGAATATATAACCCTCTTAAATCTTTAGGGAGGCTCTTTTTATATCTATTTCATTAGTGAATTCCTGTTATGACACTGAAGCTTGGCCCACAGCAAGGAGAATAATGCCCAGCTCCCAATGATTACTTTTTTATTTAAAAATATCACAGTGTATTTAAAGTACTATATGGAAGTCTAAGAGCTTTTGGAGGATCAGTAGTTAAGTTTAAATACTGCCACAAAGAGGTTTAGAAACAAACCAGAAAAAAAAAGAGCACAAGTATATAACGAGCGTAGGTAATGGCATAACTCAATTTGAGCCCTGAGGATGAAGCATTCAACTACATGCCCACCTGAATCAAGACCTCAGCTACCGTTAAATAGTAAGGTGGAGTAGGTAAAACCTCAGGTTTAACTTCAATTCAAATCCCTTATCAGCCACCTACGTATACTAAGGACATTCATAGCACCTCCTCTATCATAAGGTGGGTGTTAAGATTAAATGACATAATGCATGTAGGCACTTAGCAGAGTGTCTCTGGTAATTCAAATACCTGGATACTAGAAACACTCTGGAGAGATGCTTAATTCCTCTGTTACTGGGATGACCATCCATGGTAACCTTCTCCTCAGCCCCCTGCCCCATCCCATGATGTTTAAAACATTAGCCATATAGCTTAAGTTCTTTGAGTGTCTGGAGAGAAGGGCTTTGAGATAGGTGATAGATAGACAGATAGATAGACAAAGGCAAACTGTAACTTCAACTGTTAACAGTTGGAAGGGTTCTAGAGATAAGATAACACTGAATTGTCTCTCTGCCCTCAGGACTCCCAAGAGAGATAAGAATCTATACTTCTAAAGACCCTTGGAGAAAATAGCACAACTGTTTTCTGTTACCTAAAGAAGTCAGTCTGACTTTTACAAGGAACCATGGTTGCTCATCCAGGGCTACATTCTCCCCTTGCCTTGACCCAGAACATGCACTACAAAGCTCTGGGAGCATGGTTTGCAGGAAGTACTAAGCAAATTGTGGCAGCCCCTTTTGAGCTGTGCAATGGCCCTTACCAGACCTTCTTCTTCCCACTCCATCCAAGATTTATTTTTCTCCCCTCCTGACCTCCAATCACCCAAGTCTCTTCTTGTGACCTTTTGATTCCCAATGGTACTCTGATTTCTGGAATTTCCTGTATTTAGTCTCCCCTGTATTTACAACAGAGATTTATATATACAAAATGTACCTTTATACATTGTGTATATTTTTATATATACATATATATATACATATACATATACATACACACACAATGCATCTTTATACATTTTACATATTCACACATTTATAATGGAGATATATACTTGTACATTGTATATATATATTTTTTATATTTTATTTTATTCTTAAATATTAAATTTATTGTCAAATTGGTTTCCATACCACACCCAATGCTCATCCCATATATTTATACATTTATAGTATAATATGTCTTTATAGATTGTGAATATCTTTATACATATGTATATGCAATGTGTCTTTACCTGATTACTATCTCTTAAAAGATTGCAATAGGAACCTTGATGACAGAGTAACAGAAATTTAAAGCTACCTTCATTTTCCCTCTAGCCCTGACGTGCCTCATCCTCAGAGGGGAGAGGGAGGAGGGAGAAAGGAAGCAAAATTAAGTGTGTCCACAAATGTCTGGTTCGTGCTTTTCTATGGAGAAAAACACACATCTTATGGAGAAAAGCATGGAGATTACCTATATGCCAGCTCAGTAGTTCTTGGGCTTGAGCGTGCATCACAGTCTCCCAGAGGGCGTGTTGAAACACAGTGTCTGACCCAGTAAGGTCTTGGGTGGGACCTGAGAATTTGCATTTCTAACAGGTGCACTGGTGCTCCAGGCCTAAGGCCTCAATTTGAGAACAACATTCCCTCTGACATCCCAAAAGATTTCAGAGATGGGCAAATCTGAAATACGTTTGAAGCTTCAGACCCAGGCAAAGAAGCAGCAGACTAAAGCCAGTGATGAAATGGGCAGGGAAAGGTTTGTTCTCTCCCACCTGGGAAAAAAACTCCTGCCCGTTCAATCAGTGACTTCTAGGTCAGAACCGTGACAGAAACTTTTCATTACAAGAAAATTCAATAACCAGCACCAGTCAGAAGCACTTTCAATGACTGCTTAAAAAAAAAAAAAAAAAGCCAAATACCAAAAAAGCCAAAACAAAAAATAAAAAAAAAAAAAAACCCTAACGTGTCATGACCCAGGATGAATTAAAACTCTAGCTAGAGACCCATTAGACAATGCTGCTTTCATGTTATATTTGTTTTTAGGTACTCAAGACTTGCAGTTCCTCTCAGAAACCCTACAAGGGAAGTTTCCATGTGAAAAGGGAGTACATGATGTGTGTAAAAGCTAAAGCTTATACATTTGTACACACAGTATATCTTTATACAAGCATATATCTTTATAGCTTTATATATATATATATTCATGTGTATTATACATACATATATATATACATTTATATATATATGTATATATATATATTTATGTATCTTTACCTCACTCCCGGTTTTTTGGACTCTAACATGAGTGTTATTTATGTGCATGGATGTCAACCATGAAGAACATTCTTCTCAGACTACTCCTTTAGGGTACCCAGGCCCCAACTCCAGCCAGTCTAACGTAACTAGTCTGATACTGACTTGGTATTTTTAAAAAGAATCTAAGTGAGTTTTTTCATGTTTATTTATTTTTGAGCGAGTGCAAGCAGGGGAGGGGCAAACAGAGGGGGACAGAAGATCCAAAGCAGGCTCTGAGCTGACGGGGGCTCGAACTTACCAACCGCAAGATCATGACCTGAGCTGAAGTCCGACACTAAACCAACTGAGCCACCCAGGGGCCCCTCCAGGTGATTCTAACATAGGGCAGGCACTGACAAACATTATTACTAATTAAGTGCTCCCGTGAATGGCTGTTTGGTGACATCTTCTCTGGTTACGGATTAATTATATTCTCACAACTTACATATATTCTGCATATTCATACTGAAAATTAAATTACCCCTTACATTTGTAGCCAACAAAGTAGTTTCCCGTGTATTGTCGTATTTGATTCTTATTAGAATCAGAGGCTGGGTAATTATCACTAACCTGATTTTTCAGACTGGGAAATGGAGGCTGAAAGAGAATAAGGACTGCCCTAAGTAAGGCTGGGACTAGAACCTCTGCCTTCTGACTTCTCTTTTAGAGCTCTATGCCCACCTCCCTTTACAAGATGGAATCCTCAAATACACACCTGAAAGCTGGCAGAAAAGTTTCGTGGGCTCGTGATGAGGTTCAGAACCTGCTACCCCAAAATATAATGTCTTGGCATAGTGAATATTTTTAGCTGAAGGAATTTGAGAAATGGCAGGTGCAGTAAGGACTCCCTGACCTTGTGCTTCTTCTCTGAAGCAGGTCATAAGACCGTCATGAGAGAGTGCTGTCCTCATAACTGGCAGAAAGGAGCATCCTTATCTCCAAGATGGAAGGACGCCAAGAAGAATCTGAGGGAATGGGCCTCCTCAGTTTACTTAGCTCAGACCCTTTGCCCTATCACATTTTCCCACTTCACCAAACCTGGTATAAAAACCAATCAGGTTAGGGGCGCCTGGGTAGCTCAGTCGGTTGAGCGTCCAGCTTCGGCTCAGGTCATGATCTTGCCCTCTGTGAGTTCGAGCCCCGCGTCAGGCTCTATGCTGGCAGCTCAGCACCTGGAGCGTGCTTCTGATTCTGTGTCTCCCTCTCTCTCTGCCCCTCCCCCGCTCATGCGCTGTCTCTCTCTCTCAAAAATAAATATACATTAAAAAAATTTTTAAAAATCAGGTTAACCATTTCTTCAGGTCTTCATTTCTTTATGAAGTCTATATTCAATAAATGTGTATGCTTTTCTCTTATTAATCTTTCTTTCATCAGTCTAATTTATGAAGTCCCAACTGGAGAACCTAAGTGGGTAGAGGGACTGACTACACCTGTCAAGAAATCCTTAGAGGGTGTTTTCCTCCCTGAAGTAGAAATTCTAAAAGGAGGTTTCCCTTCCCTGGGGATCTGGTGCCTAGTACCTGCCAGCAACCTGGAAAACCTGACAGAAAGCTGCCTTTGTTTTTAAGTTTTTATTTATTTATTGTTGAGAGAGAGAGAGAGAGAAAGAAAGATGGAGAGAGAGAATCCCACACAGTGCTGAGCCTGACATGGGGCTCGAACTCACGAACCAGATCATGACCTGAGCTGAAATCAAGAGTCAGAGGCTTATAACCGACTGAGCCACTCAGGCATCCCAAAAAAGGAGTCTTGACATCAGGAAATATGGTCTTGGAATTCCCAGGGTCTTCAGAAAATCACTGTCTCAGACCCGGCTGAGCCATGTTCAGGGCTTGGCTGGTCAACCGCCCAAACTACAGCCTGCAGACCTTGGGCATGAGGGGCACCGTGTCTCCGGATGGAACACTGTCAAGCCCACTCCACACAGCAGGAGCCACTTGGCTTCGTCAGTTTTCTCAAGGATCAGATACTTTGCTACGTATATACCGACCACGGACCTTTCTTGAATGCCCCCTAATATTTTTAATTTTCAAGATTACAGGAAACCTTCTAAAGGAGCACTGGTACTCCAGCCCAACTGACAATTCCATTTGTTGTCTAAGCAGTGCATTTACATTTATTTTTACCCACTTTAGTCCTCTACTGCTGTTGCACTAATTAGAGTATCTTAAAACGTGCAGTTCTTTATTCCCAAACCTTATCACTCAGACATCGCTTCTGGTTTCTTTGAATTCAAAAAGTTCTGATCATTTAATCCGGGGAAAACAGTACAAAGGATATCCCATCTCCTTCCCTCTGAACAAATTATTCAGATGAAAGAGATCTTTTTTAGACTGTTGTGTGTGATTTATCGTACTTTAAAGCCAGGTGTAAGTTAAAAAAAAAAAATGCACTCTCTGGATAAGCATCCAGTGCATAGTGGATCATAAAGAAGTACAGGTAGTTGACATACCTCCCAGCAGGAAGCAGGAAGTTTCCAAGGTGAGGAAGTCAGGCAGAGGGTCCTCCTAAGGTCTCAGGTCTTTGCTAAGAGCCACAAGAGAGAAGCCACCGTCTGCTCCCCCAGGAAGACCAGCGATCTGCCTTCTCAGAAGACAGCGTGTTTAGCATCTATTACGTGCCAGGGACAGAAAGAATGGCCCCGTGGTTTCTATCAACCATCCATGACAACTAGGATCATTACCTATAAGCTACCAAGAAAACTCACATGAATGAATGAATTTATTTTAAGGTCACGCTGTAACAAGTAGGCTTTTCAGCAAAATTATGCATTTTTAGATAAGCGTAATTTGGACCTAAATTATGATAGCTTCATTTAACCCTTCAAAACAGGACAAGAAGGAAAGCAGCACTGCTGGTAGGCAGCCAAAGAAATTGCAGCCAAGTCAGGGACGAAAGAAAGCCTCTGACATACTGCCACCTAGCGGACGCCGTCCCGCATTGACAAGCCTGGGATGCCGCAGCCAGGCTCTGCAGATTTGAAATTGCTGTCGCCCCCGCTCCAAAGTCTAAAAACAATAGAGATGAGGAGATTTCACAACATGTTTTAATCTTCTCATTGTGGTATTTTCCTATTTAGACTGCAAAACTCAGTTTCATCTTTGCTGTCGGAGTACGTCTGAACAGACAGGAAAACAACCGATACAAAAAAAAATTTTTTTTTAATTTCGACTTTTATTTCACTCATAGAGAAATGTTGTGATTTCACAATTTCTCCTCCAGGAAAGAAAGCGCACAAAGGATCGATGTGATTGTGTAACTGTGGTCTCTAGGATTGCTTCTTTTCAGCTTCTCCCGAGCTCAAGAGCCAAGAAGCACCCAACCCAGAGTGTGGCGGGGTAAATTTGAAGAGTACAGAGGACCGTGTCTTCAATCTGATGCAACAGGCTCTTTCAGACATCTTCTAACATATTTTAGGGTGTTTCGCCAAACCTGGGGAGGTGGGAGACATCCCAGAACTGGCTCGATCTTGACAAAGCCACTTAGGAGAGATTACACTCCAGAAGAATAAATACAAATACCTATGAGTATTTTCAACTCCTTTGGGTAGTTAGGAGGATTTTGCTCCAGGTAATTTAAACATTTACAGCAAATGTTCAGCCCGTCTTTGAAAACTCAGTTGGACGACTGCCCCAAACAAGACTTTGAGAACATTCCAATCCGACAGTGAATGTTATCAAGTTGGTCTTATTTGCTTGATAGCAGTGTTTTATTATCTTACAAAATGATACAAGGAGATTTCAGCTCCCACCGGAGGACATTCCTAGCTTTAAAGATTCCCGGAAAAGGTCAAGTTGCTGGAGGCTGGGCGTCTCGGACTGAAAAATCCCACCTGTGCATTGTGCTGTGAATTGTGCGATCCGTGTGGTGCCTGTCAGTCAGAGCACAGAAGAAGCAATTTGTACGGCCAGATGCCTCGGAAACCACTGGCACCAGCTCGTAGCTGGGGTCTCAGGTGGCTGCCTCCCTCTGCAGTACGAGCAGCAGCTGCAGGGACATCTGGCTGGTTGAACAAGGATTTAACACCCCGTTTGCCAGATATAATACAGGGTTCATACACTTGTTAACATATGTAATGCGTTCGTTTTAACATCTTAATGATACCCTTCATGTAATTCTTCTCCAACCTAGTTACAAGAATGGTGTATTCATCAGCCGAGTTAGCACATGAATACCACACATGGGTTGTTTCTGAAAATGAATAGGTTTCCTATTCCTGCAGAGAAGTCCTGCAGACTTCCGCCTCGTCTCGTGAAGCGCTCAGAGATCCATCCCCTTGGTGCCACCAAGTACAACTGCCTTCCTTCAAGCTTTCCTCCTTTCTCATCAGGATTAGGAGAACAGCTTCCTACCTCTCTGCCAGGCTCTTGCTTTCCTCCAACTGATCTCTGCTGCTGGAGCAATCCTAAAGTACACGGAGGAGTATGTTCCCTCTCTGAACATCCCCCCGGGTGCTGCGCACGGACGTCGGGGGCAAGCCCACAGGCCTCACCTGGGCTTACAAGGTCCCGTACGATGTCCTGGTGACCGCTCTGCGCTCTCTTGCTACTCCTCCCCGGGGCCCCCAGACCCCACCTCTGAGGCCACTCGGGACACCACCGGTGCCAGCCATGCAGAACTACTTCCGATCGGTCTCCACCGCGAGCATCCTGCCCTCCCTTCCATACAGACCTTGTCTCCAAGGGCTCTCCCAGAGAGACACGGCTCACTGTCTTATCAATAGCTCTTTATCTGTAAGGGTTTTATCGTCCATGTATTCTTGGTTTACAAGGTACAGAAAGAATACCCAGCTGTTGTGCACCAGCTAAAGAGACAGAATTAGTACGGTGTCTCAGCCTCTTGCTTTCAACCCCCCCCCCTCCCCTAAAGCTCACACCGACCTTCTAATCCACAGGATATGGGAGAACACGTTGTACGCACCTGGATGGTGCTGGGGGCCCCTTAGTTCCTTTGAACTGTCAGTGGTAACAACAGTCCAAAGATAGCCTCGAAGCAAAGAGCTTTAAGAGGAGGATCCCTTGAGTGTTGTCGCCTAAATACACGTTATGAAGGGTACGGCACAGCCCGTGTTCCTCACCCTTCAGGTCCCAGGACAATGGGAGAGGAGCACGGGGGAGGGGGAAGGGCAGCTCTTGACCATCCCCACTGGGGACAAGGGGAGGAGGACCGGTGAGGGGGGCAGGTACACGGGGCGTTGGGCTCACCAATCCTGAAAGGAAGGGCCGTCTCTGATGTATTTGTAATTCTACATTTTGATCCCCCAGATTACTTATTTCTTAATATAAACTACTGATTTACAAAATTCACCCAGGGCCAAAGTTTACTCAACACGGATTCTATCCACAGCCCACAGCCCCGGCACCCCACCTCTTAACCGCCTCATTTGTTTGCCTCCTAACTAAATCAGCCACCACCGTCCCCGTGACCACCTCTGGAAATTCTCAGCGAAGAACTTTACCAAGATGTGGGCTGGTCTCCTCCTCCCACCCGAGGACAGTCAGCGGGGGCTTGTTTCTCCCGAAAGAAATCCGCTGATTGGAAAAGACACATCTTTGCAAACAGATAATGCTCTCTCCCCACCAAAGGGCTGGCGAAGAGCGTGCCCTTGTTTTCCTAAAAGAGAGTGATGCTTTCCTGGCAGCGCACTGGCTATGCTGGGAATAGAAAATTAGTTTTTATTGTTTAACCTTCATGGCTTAAATGAGGAAGCTTCTGCTACAGTTAAAGGTCCCCTAGGATTTTCATAAAGTTGCCTTATGACAGCAATATTAGTCTTCATAAAGAGCCCAATTTCAAAATGTCTTGCACTATGGTACTCGTTTACAAAGTTTAATCGAAGGGCCTGGCAGAGTAACTGCTGTGTAGCGTCTTGGGCCAACCCTGCTATTTACCATGTCTCCGCTTTCCTCTGCCACTCGAAACAATAATGCCACCCTAACGCTGGCAGAGCTTTGACATTCACTGAGCCTCGTGTCCTCAGAAGAAGGCGAACCCACACAGACCCTCCCCAAAGTATCAGAGGGCTAGGAATGCGACTCCGAGGGGCACAGAGGTCCTGGGCCAGCCACTGCGGACAAATAAGGCCAGGGAGGAAGGGGCGGGGTGGCCAGTCAAGGTCCTCCAGCCTCAAGGTCCTTTAACGTGTTCACGCCCCAAAGGTCGAAACTCCTCTCTGCAAGATGCAGGATAAGCATCAGGCTCAGGAGTGACTCCCGGCCCTTTGCGAATCTTCCTGAGCATGCGTAATGTGGCCAGCTTCTGGCAACATCAAACAACTAGCCATCTGATGACACTAAGAGCAGGGATGAGCAGAGCTCACTCGTTCATTAAACTGGTTCTTCCTTCCACTGGGCACCTACTGTGTGCCTGTCACTGGGGAGGGAAACTAAACATCACACAGCCCCATCCTTGGCAAGTGCATGCCATGCTCCTGCGATGGATGTACTGAATGACAGGGTGAATAACGAGGCCCTGGGCGAGCACAGGAGAAGCTCCTAACCCAAAGGTGGGCAGGCGGGCATCAGTAGGGGCCTGCTTTAGCAAGTAAGGACTGTGCTGAAATTTGAAAGACAATCAGAGAACTAACTACACAAGAAAGGCCTGGAATAGCATGTAAAAGACTAGGCGCAAACACCCATCTTTCATTCATCCATCCATCCGTTCCACAAAGTTTACTGATGGCCGCTAGGGGCCAGGCATCCTGTGCGGTGCTGAGGATGCTGTGTTTCTGGGAGAGATACCATCTGTGCCCTCACTTGCCTTGGATCACAGCAGGGAAGTAGAGTGGGGAAGGGCACAGCTAGGTTAGGGGGCTTCTAGCATTTTACTGTGGCGGGGCCTCTGAGCACAGGCTGAGCACAGAGTGATGGGACGGCATACAAGATAATGAGGCTGGAGAGGCAGGGGTGAGAATGAGGTTTCCAGAACATAAAAGAGTTTGTGTTATGTGTCCAGCAGCTCAGACTTTATCCTGTTGGTTTTAGGGGTCCTGTAGGACTACAGGATGGGGTGGCCACTTGCAGTGACCCAGGCAAGAAACAATGACAGCGACACAGGGGTTAAGGTGACAACAACAGTGACTGGGTGGAGAGAAGTCACTGAAGGTTTTGTAAGGAGGCAGAACCCACAGGACGGGGGCGAGACGAAGAGTTGGTAATGGAGAGTGTAAGACCATCTTCTGGCTTGTGGTTGGGGTGATGGAGATGATGGTCTGGTCCTTCACCATGAAAGGGTTCGATGAGATAAGAAGCAGGTACAGACACTGAGAGGAAGAGTTCCAGAGTCCTCCAAAACTTTCTGATGAATATGAGCCTCATGCTTTAGAGTTATTATCATTTTTACTCCTATCACCACCACCACCATCACCACCCAAGGTTCTCAAAAGGTAAAGATTAGGGGCGAGGGAAGCACCCTAGTGATGAGGAAGCTAGGTGCAAACAAAACTCTCTCGGACCCGAAATCTCAAAAAGTTCAGGCAAACCTGTGTCGAATCATTTTGGCTACAGACTGCTCTCTGCGACTTTCAAAACCCACCTTTTCCACCACACAGACTTGCTCCTACTTCTCAAATATAGTCACTTAAATTCACCAAAGGCTTCCCTGTACCCCAGGGGCTCTCACCTCTTCTTAGGATGCTATCCTGGTCCCAGGTGCTATCTCCGTTCCCACCCTGAAGCCTTCTTTTAAAGACAGGCCAGCCCTTTCCAGGGGGGGATTTCTGAAATCACAAAGTCTACTCCTGAACTACCAACGCTTCTCATTTATTTTTTTAAACAAGGTCCCCAAGTGATTCTTAAGATCAGGCAGGTTTGGGAGACTGTTCTAGGGAACATCATTCTCTCCACTTCCACGGGTTATATTTCCCCCAGGATGAGCCACTTTGGGGGAGCAACCCAATCTATCCTTTGCCATTTCCCCTTCTAGCCAAGGACCCTCAGTTTTATTCACTTCTAAAACTATAGCTCAAGATCCCAAGCCACAAAATGAGATGCTGTCTTCCAGGCATGTCTTTCCTTACCAACTCCAAATATCTTTTCTTCCATCCTAGGGTACTTGTAGCACAAAGATAGACCCACCTCTGCTGGTGCCACTCCCTGTTATTTCCTCTTGCAAACTCTTCTACCTTTTGCCCTGGGTCTCCCTGAGACTGAGCACACCATAGCCAATAGCCTATTGCTGGCTACAAGGCAGTAGATGACCTTGGTTTTGTAGGAAAATTCTGTGGGTCTTACTTCAGCTTTCCCATAACAACAGCTTTCATAAATGCTAGATATGATTGGGGTCGATGGAATTGCATTTCCCAAAACTGTTATGGTGTAGATGAAATCCCATTGGAAAACCACTACATGACTAACATCTTGATTTGGGAACACCAGTGCCCCCAAGCCCCAAGTTTCCTTGTGGGTTTACAAGAAATTTTCTTGGGATACATACATACTCATATACAAAGGCAAAGCGATAATGAATGGGGTTTAATTTTTCCCCTTGCGTTTGTTATGTGTGTATTTCACGAAAAAACCAATTGAGATATAATGGCTATATAACAACCGTCATGATTACAACTTCATAAATATTTAAGATCTACTCAAATTTTAATTGATTTCTTATGTACTTTAATTTTAAAAGTGCAAATAGTCTTCTTATAATAATTGACATAGGAATTCTAAAGGATCACCTCTCTATTTGGAGAAAACAACCATTTAATCTGATAAACTTTTTGGCTTTAATGTTCTTGAATCCATAAAATCCACTAAAAACTGTGCAGATGACAGTCAAGGTTCATTCAAAGATCACAGATGTGGAGCTGTATATGCCTAAACAAACCTTTGAAAGTTCCTCCATAAGATGCATGCTGTTAAATCTACTTTTAAATTTCTCTCTCTCCTGGAATCCAGATAATCCTAAAGTACTTTAACTTTTAGAAAATGAAATCTCAGTCATTCAAATTTTTCATAGATTTATGTAACAAAGTCAACTCTGCTCATAGAGTGAACCCACTCCTGCCTAAACAGGGTTTAGTGAGTATCGGAGGCTGGTCACTGTCCCTTAGAATGAAGCCTCTCCTCTTCCCAGTTATGGGAAACCCCCTTCCTCAAGCCTGGGTGCAAATGGCAACTCAGCTAGAGACGATACGGTACAGCCTCCCTTGCAGCAAGATGTGGTCGTATGAGTAAGTCCCAGCCAACAGGATGCTGCTAGAAGTGACGGCATATAAGCTCCCAGGGACCACATGTGCCTTCTCTCTCTCTCTGGAAATATCAACAAATGGAAAAGCCAACCTGGACCAAGAGATGGCAGGTATGGAAGGTACCAGCTGAGGATGGGGGAGCCTCCCTGCTAGCCCTGGACTGCTCACCCGGATTATTGCACAAACTTCTGTCTTACTGAGTTATTGAGTGAGGGTCCTCTTTGTTACAACAATGTAGACTGTGCTACATAACAATGAATATTTCCTTAGGGATCAAAGCACTGAAAATCCATGGGTACACCATTCTTTTTTTTAGGTTGATTTATTTATTTTGAGAGCGAGAGAGAGAGAGAGAGAGAGAGAGAGAGAGAGATCATGAGCAGGGGAGGGCCAGAGAGACAGGGAGAGAGAGAATCACAAGCAGGCTTTGCACTGTTTAGCACAGAGCCCGAGCCAGGGCTCAGTCTCACAAACCATGAGATCATGGCCTGAGCTAAAACCAAGAGTCGCACGCTCAACCAACTGAACCACTCAGGCACTCCGAGGGTACACTGTTCTTCATATGAGGAGACAGTTTTATTTACACTGTGAATCTTATAGGAGATGAGACCAAATATGCACTGATACTCAGGGAATAAGTAAGAATTCCAGGTAAGAATTAATTGTTCAATAATGGTGGTTCTGGTTTTACTCCCCATTTTCCACTAAGCTTTTGGAAGCTCAGAGTGGCTCAGTCAGTTGAGCATCCCACTCCAGTTCAGGTCACGATCTCAGAGCTTGTGAGTTCGAGCCCCACGATGGGCTCTGTGCTGACAGCTCAGAGCCTGGAGCGTGCTTCTGATTCTGTGCCTCCCTCTCTCTGCCCTTCCCCTGCTCATAGTCTGTCTGTCTCTCTCTCTCTCTCTCAAAAATAAATAAACATTAAAAAAAAGAATATGCCAACAAGATAGTTTATTGGTAGTCATTACCATCTTTGGCTTTTCTGCAATGAAATTAGAGAGTTTTATAAAATGATACTTAAATAAGCCAGAGCCGTGTTTTCAGTTCACATTACAGGCCTGCCTCTAGGTAGTTTATAAGCTATGGAAAGGCAGAAACCTGAGGAAAGCATGTCTAAAGGAAGAAGCCTGGACGGAGATAATTTTCAACAAAAATTATCTGTATTACTGTATCTGTGTTGGAGCCTTATAGCCCCTGGCTATAATATTAATAATTATCCATTATAACATTGGTTAAGACATCAGATAAATGAGAACCAGGCTACTAACACTGTGGCTTTATGAGTTGGTCGATGACCCATGTTTATTTAAAAATCTTAGCTCAGAGTTCCAGAAGTCATTTATCATTTATTTGTTCTTTTCCTTCATTCCTGAGACTACATTATGTGTGACGTAGTCAAAGGTGAGCAAAAGAGCTGCACTTCTTGTCCTGATGGAGCCTGCACCGTCGTTCCATGACCTCTAAACACTTCTGATTATATGGCTTTTTGGGGGAAAATGTCTTAATGCTCCCAAACACGGGTATTTATTAATGTAAGTATTAAATAAAATAGTCCTGTATATTAGGTACATTATAGAATCGTCACAAAAATGATTTAAAAGCTAGTATTAAAAAATCCATATACATGTAGGGGGCGCCCGGGTGGCTCAGTTAAGCGTCCAACTCTTGATTTCGCTCTCCGCTCATGATCTCGTCTCGGATCAAGCCCCACACTGGGCTCCATGCTGAGCAAGGAGTCTACTTAAGATTCTCTCTCCCTCTCTCTCTGAACCTCTCCCCCACTCATGCACACGCTCTCTCTCTCTCTCTCTCTCAAAATAAATAAATAAATAAATATTTAAAAAGAAACCTTAAAATAAATAAATAAATAAATAAATAAAGTCATATATGTGTAAATCTTCATGTTGCCTTCCCACATCGGGGGGTGGGGGGGGAGAGGGGTTATCTTGAATGCACTGAACAGCCCACATTAATCTCTCTCCTCCATATCATTCTTTCAAATACTTTTCAAAGTAAGTTTCGGGATGGTTTTTCCCAAACAGGTACGCAATGGGAAATCAACAACTGGACATACTAAAATCGAAAGCCAAGGGGCGCCTGGGTGGCTCAGTCAGTTAAGTGGCGACTTCGGCTCAGGTCACGATCTCGCGGTGAGTTCGAACCCCGCGTCAGGCTCTGTGCTGACTGCTCAGAGCCTGGAGCCTGTTTCAGATTCTGTGTCTCCCTCTCTCTCTGCCCCTCCCCCGTTCATGCTCTGTCTCTCTGTGTCTCAAAAATAAATAAATGTTAAAAAAAAAATTAAAAAAAATAAAATAAAATCGAAAGCCAAGCCACAGCCCTGAGTGCTCAGAATGTACATTTAGTGCATACACACGTGGTTTTCCACGGGGACCGGCCGGGAGACCTAAGGACCAAGGGCCCCCCGCTCAGGCCCGAGCTCACCACTCCACTCCTCAGGCCGGCAGAGGCCAGAAAGGCTGCCAAAGCTGGAAACAAGAATTGCTTTATAAATTGGACACCATATTTGTACTAGTGTTTTCTTTATTGTCATAGACTGTTATGATAGACTTTGTAAATTGTGGTTGGTAGGGCTGGATCGCTAAGAGGCTTTCAGAGTTCTGTGCTAAAGGGGAAAAAAAGCCAAGAAAGCCCAGCCACAAACAAAAAAAAAGGGAGAAAAACAGCATTACTTGTCTGACCAAAGACAGGCTAGGTAAACACCGCTTTTGCACACATATAATGTAATATTGTGCTTATGTCTAGCATTTGTTACCACTGGATGGGTTGATCTTTCAATAATGATTGCAGCCTCACATGTAATTTTCTTTTACGGGTTCACTCAATATCTGTGTTAGAACTAAAACTGAGACACAGACCTACTTATGGACGCCTGATGCCTCCATTCTATTTTCAGCATCGGCAAGAGAAGTGAGAAGTCTGATTATTTTGGCAGGATGTGGAGAATGTCATATTAACCAATAATCTTCATCAAAGGATAACACAGCCGGCAAATCACTATTTGGCGAAAGTAAGAGAAGGCTAAGTCTTGGGGTACAGGAGAAGTTATGGCAAAGTGCCCAGCACAGTATGTGCACTTAATAAACGTGGCTTGATTCTTTTTTTTTTTTTAATTTATTTTTGAGACAGAGCGTGAGCGGGGGAGGGGCAGAGAGAAAGGGAGACACAGAATCCGAGGCAGGCTCCCGGCTCTGAGCGGTCAGCACAGAGCCCGATGCGGGGCTCGAACCCACAGACTGTGAGATCACGACCTGAGCCGAAGTCGGACGCTCAACCGACGGAGCCACCCGGGCGCCCCAAACATGGCTTGATTCTAATCATACGGTATGGAGAACACCCATCTCCTTCCTAAACAGTCTCTTGTCTGGGGGAAGAAATGGCATTTTCCACCTCCAAACACACATTGGTATGTTATGACGGCTCCTTACTCTTTAAAAAGGATTGTCTGTGTGTAGTGTTACTACCCATGAATAATGGGTAAAACCTTATAGCACAGCAACAAAAAATGCGCTATTAACAACAAAGTTCTACTCATCCTCTGAGTCATACTAATCTGTAAATACAATGCAAACTGTGTGCCTTTCATAAGAAGAGTTGATCATTCTTGTCTGCCCACAAATCTTTCTCCTTTGGCTTGCCAGCTACTGAAGTGCTAAGATGAGTTTTACTTATTTGGAACGAGGCACCATGTCTCCAACAGGCTCCTAAAGTAGTGAAAATTCTGCCATTGTTGCTCATTTTAAGTACAGACTGGCTTGTCCTACTATCTAGGCAGTCACTTGGAAAGCTCAAAGGAAATGGGACAGTGAACAGGTAAGTTCTGAGGGGGCAGCTGGGGGCGGAAAAGTCCACCGGAGCTGCGGAAGGCGTGGGACTGCCAGAAAGTAGAGAGTAGCCATTGGCCACCCAGTACTCTCTCCAGCTGGGATTTGTTTTCACCTTGGACATGAAGTAAGGCTATCACTTTTCAAAAATAGTAAACAAATCCTCCCAGGACTAGTTTTGAATAATTCAAACGATGCCCACTTATTTAAAACAATGTTATATTATACTAAATTGAATACACACATGCACACCTCCAGTAAGGTCTACTTTAAGGTGTTTGGTCTCTTTCTCAGGTCAGGACTTTGCATAGTTACATCTTTACCTTGTAAATACCCATGTAGAGTTTTCTACTTTAATCTCCATAAGCTTTGCCCATGCCTTGCTAAGTTTATTTTTAGGGCTCTTTAAAAATTACAAATGGAATCTTTCATTTGTATTTTCTTTGTCTTTCCTTTTTTTTTTTTTTAAAGATTTTAATTTTTGAGCAATCTCCACATCCAATGTGGGGCTTGAACCTGCAACCCCAAGATCAAGAATCACACGCTCCACTGACTGAGCCAGCCAGGCACTTTTATATTTTCTAATTCTCCTGTTTTGTGTTTTCTAATTCTTGTTTGAAATAGGGACAGCTAGTGATTATTACTTATTAATTTTTACAAACTGATTTATTTGGCTTGCAGCCTTTTGGTCCTTTTGAATTTTCCCAAGTATACAATCAGCATATGCAAATTTTGCCTTTTCCATATCTGTGTGTGTATATTCACATATGCTTTCTGATTTCATTCTCTTGTATAATTACATTAGCTAGTATTCTGAACAATGTTAAATAATGCGGGGACACTAGGCATCTTTGTTGTGTCCTAAGAAAATGTTTCTGTTTTTCATCATTAGCTACCTTTTAGTTTGAGGTATTTAGAAAAACATCAAGAATCCATCTGGTTCTGTTTTCTAATGGATTTTAAGCATCAGAAATAAATGCGAAATTTTGTCAATCACTTCTTAGTATCTACGAGATGCTAATGTTTTTCTCTTTTGACTGGTTAAGATGAACCACACTTGCATTCTCCTAAATAAATGTTAATGCTATCTGTTCTTCTTTTTTTTTTAATTGTTTTTTAAATGTTTCTTTATTTTTGAGAGACAGAAAGAGACAGAGTGCAAGCGGGAGAGGGGCAGAGAGAGAGGGAGGGAGACACAGAATCTGAAACAGGTTCCAGGCTCTGAGCTGTCAGCACAGAGCCCGATGCAGGGCTCGAACTCACAAACCATGAGATCATGACCCGAGCCAAAGTCGGACGCTTAACTGACTGAGCCACCCAGGTGCCCGTATCTGCTCTTCCTAATATTTTTTATTTTCAAAATTATCATGGCTGATCTCATTCTTCCAGGAAAACAAAACAAAACAAAACAAAACAACCTAAGGATAATTTTTAAGAATGAGGACACCTGTGAAATTAAAAGCTTATCTCTTCATTGTAAGGAGTTACAATATAAGTCAGTTCACACACAAAATAAGGAGACAACCACTTACCTAAGCAGAATTACCTTAATTAGGGGTTTGGTTTTTAACCCCTCGTACATGTAAATCATTGTTTATAGATAGTTTGCTCAACATTGGGGAGATAGGATAAAAAGCAAGCCAATGAAAACAAAACATAAAATGAAACAAAAATATGAACAGACTAACTCTGAAAGTAAGATGCAAACAGAATCTATAAAGATCATGTTTAATTTTTTTTCTTCCTTTCTTTTTCTTTCTTTTTTCTTTTCTTTCTGATGCATGAAATAAGGATGTAAGTTGGAAACTGGTGGTATCTTAGATTTGACAAAATACCGCAAATATCAGCTTTATGGGTCACACAAAACAGCTTCATCTCCCTACTTCTAGCTCCGATACACTTTTTTCTAAAAATGCTATTACTAGGGGCGTGTGGGTGGCTCAGTCATTTGAGCACCCGACTCTTGATTTCATCTCAGGTCACGATCCCAGGGTCGTGGGATCGAGACCTGCGTCAGGCTCTCAGGCTCTGCGCTGACAGCATGGAGCCTGCTTGGAATTCTCTCTCTCCCTCTCTCTTTGCCCCTCCCCAGCTTGCATACACGTGTGCACACACTTTCTCTCTCTCTCTCAAAATAAATAAATAAACATTAAAAAAATGCTATGACTCTATTGGAGTTTTTAAAAAATAAACCAAATTAAAATTCAATTTAGATTTAAGGAGTTTGAGATCTTCAGGATTTACTCGAAGATGATCAGAAATAGACCAGGGAGCTGCAAACTAGAGACTGGGATATATGGGTACATGTAAGAATCCACACAGATGTGCATGCTAGAATTCACTGGAGTCACTGGGTTCTCCCCAGTTTCTGGTGGAGTCAGTCCGTAAAATAATTCCAAGGCTGCAAAATTCTCGAGTGACTCTGTTCAGAGAAGTAGGACGCACAGTTATGACAGTTATGACAGCGTTTCTCACTTAGAGCTGTCGATGTAAGAGAAGTCACTGGTCTTCCCCAACCCCATCTCCTCCCTTCGCACCCAGCTCTCCCAGAAAAAGAGAAAATGGACGCAGTTTCCACCTTGGGCGCCACATCAACTCCTGTTCTGTTCGCTTTACCTCCTCACCCCAGATGACAACAGTGGACCAGTTACAAGCATTTTTAACAGAGTCCTGCATCAACAGATGTGGACCAGGAGAGTCTGCCAATACAAAACCAAATGTAAAGGCAACAGCAGCAAGTCCTATACGCTGAGGGAAAGGTTTCCAGGGCGGGGAATTCACACTAGCAAACTGACCCATGGACCACCACAAGCTATCTTTGCTCTCCTTCAATGTATGAATTTAAATGCCTCCTCTTAGAAAAGAAAAGGAAAGGAAAGAAAGGATAGGAAAGGGACGAGTCTGTGCAGGAAAGTCTCTGGTCACTATAACAAGCCACTAACAGCTTCAAAAGAATTCTGCTCGTCTCTTAAAAACCATTCTCTTTAGCTCTTTCACAAATGATGAAAATGAAAAGGAACAAAGTCAACAGCACTTAGCCAGTATTAATTTTCAGCAATAGCAGGGTCAGTGCAGGCCCTTGACTCAGATCCTCATATGGACTCACCTTTTGTACAGCTGCCCGGAAGGCCTGTTTAATGCTCTTACACGAATCAGGTATTAATTTTGTGTCTTGACTCTCCAGAGTTGTGTCTTGCAAATCTGCGTTTTCGTGGAGTTTGAAAATTCTATTAATGCAGTGAGTGTCATCTTCCGATATTCTATTAGGATCCATCTGAGGGGAGAAGAAAAAAGACAGGATACGGAGAAATTATCTTCGATCGTTCTGCTATTTAATAAAGTGTGGCTGACTTCAGGACACAAAATTCACTCTTGCAAGAGTCTTTAT
Organism: Prionailurus bengalensis; assembly: GCF_016509475.1. NCBI lineage: Eukaryota > Metazoa > Chordata > Mammalia > Carnivora > Felidae > Prionailurus > Prionailurus bengalensis. The sequence continues at coordinate 28,135,063 of NC_057343.1, forward strand.
GTCCCCAACAATTAATAATTAATACAATCACCCTCGGTGTTGGTGAAACATTGACTTCTAATTCATTTTTACGAGTAGCTATGATTCACAACACAAGTACACACGTGTGATTCATGGGGAAATTATTAAAATTGTCTGGCAATGAAAGTCCTCATAGAAGGAAGGAGCATCAAGGAAAATCACACGTGGTCAGTGCAGGTAGAGAAGTTTTGGTCTGTAAGTCATACACAGCATTGCTAGATGGGATGATGAAACCCACTAGGATATTCAAAGCACGAAGCTTACGAAACCGGGCAAAATTAACACCATCTTTAGCCACCATGTTTGGCCTTTTTCCGTAATCAATGTATATTTTTTAATCAGCCAAGGAAGGAGGGAGAAATCCATTGCCCAAAACCTAAAGCCAGAAGCAAATTTCCCTTTTGGTTGAAACTCTCATCGATCTTTCTCCACCTGGAGTAGTACGTTTGTCAGGGGGTGTGTCCCATGGGATAAGGAGGGCTGCTTGGGGCGAACGGGCTGTATGGACAGATGCTGGGGAGGGGACATGCTAAAATTTCTACAATGTGAGGGACTGTCCCTCCCAAAATATCCATCCCCCTTGAATTGTTAGCTGGTTTCCTGTCTAAACAGTTCTTCGAGTATTACTCTTCTCTTGAAATTGTCTCCTCCTGGGGCTCTGACGAGCCTTTGTAGCGGTTTCAGCTGCCAGGTAAAGGATAGAGAGAATTAGCCATCAGTTGTGTAAATAACACTTGCTTAATTTATTGTCCTCTTCTTTCAAAAATTCAAGGTGCCTCATGAGCATTTGCTTATTAATAGGTATAGACTGGATGAAAAAAAGGAAGAATTATAGAAGTTTATAATATGAGCTCCATCAATTAATACCAGGTCTCTCATTGCCTGATTTACCTTTTTTAAAGTAATCAAAAAGATGTGCAGGTTTACTAACCAACCATCAGACATAAACTAGAAAGTACTCTCTCCATATCTGAGATTCTCAAATGAAATAATAAGCCTTCAACAAATGTGCACCCACTAATACAAATTTTATTATTTCAGTCTTGCATATATAATAAGATTATCTATAATCCTGGGAGAGGTGTCATTCATGAAGCAAAACTATTTGCAATCCATATTTATTTTTCATATTTTCTTTAGAGGTGCTGGGGTGGCTCAGCCGGTTAGGCGTCCGACTTCGGCTCAGGTCACAATCTCGCAGTTTGTGAGTTTGAGCCCCACGTGGGGCTCTGTGCTGACAGCTCCGAGCCTGAAGCCTGCTTGGGATTCTGTGTCTCTCCCTCTCTCTCTGCCCCTCCCCTGCTCACACTTTGTCTCCAAAGTAAACATTAAAAACAATTAAAATAATTAGTACAGATCAGAATATGTCAGTTTTTATATAAGGAAAGCTTTTCAATCGCACTTTTTTTAAAAAGCTCACTCATGCCGATCAGTTTCCCACAAAATCAGAGACGCCTGGGCAGCTGATGTGAAGGGTCACTCGGTTGAGACCTCAAGAAAGAAGAATGATGCCAAGACCTAGTTGGCTCGCCACCAGAAAGTCGCTGAGCTACAGGAACAGGGCGGTGTTAGCGGGGAAACGCCTGGGGAGCCTAAAACTGGTTGAGCTCCAGACCTGCTGACCAACTAAGTGCCATCACACAGAAGCCGCAGTGAGGGATGCTGCCTCCACTTCAAGTCCAGTCCAAACACCTGTAGCTTCACGGGCTCCCCTGGAGCTCGTTAGAAATGCAGAATCTCAGGTCCCTGGCACGCTGCCTGGGGATCTGCCTCCTAACTAGACCCCAGGCCCTCTCGACGTACGTGAACGTTTGACCAGAAATGCTTTCAAATACCAAACGTGCAAATACAGATGTTCTGCTATTAAAATGTCCCAAAATTTCTCGGACACGAATTTTTTTTTTTTTTTTTTTTTTTTTTACAAGTCATGCCGGCTGGTACAAAAATATTGTGACAGTAATAATGGTTAATGATTCGGTGCAAAGAAATGTAACACAAAGATTTTGTTCCCTCTCTCTGAGCAAGTCTCCACACCCAGGTGCCACCCTCAGCCAATGGAACCCACATCCCTCAGGGTAAGAGCCAACTGGCTCTCTCTGCAAGGGCTTCGAATGTTCAGCTGAGAACCACGGTTCAGAAGGTAACACAAGAGCTAAAACATAGATCAAAGCGATCAACTGTTTTCCCAAAAGAAGTGACGAAAGCATGGCATCGTTCATTTTGATAGAGTCATTTATTTTGTTTACTTCAGTTTAGAGCGTATGTTAGGAATGTCTTGTTCCAGGGTCTTGTAGCCCTCCCTTCCCAGAAATGGAGACCAGGAGAAAAGAGAGGAGTTGGGGCGTGGGGGTGGGCTGACCACACACACCAGTGAGGGTCTCTGGTCTGGAGTCTCTGTGCTGGAAAGACTGCTAGCAAGGGGCGGGATTGGTGCCCAGAGCTGGACACCCCAGGGCTCATCCAGTGGCTCTAGCAACCACTCTCTTACCCCACACCCTCTCTCCAGACACCATGGTCTGGATAGAGAATTTTCGCGACTACATAAAAAGTGCTACTTTTTAGCCTAGTTTAGCTACTCCTTAGCTGACTTACATATTTGCAAATTTCTAGCATCCTGAATCATTTGAAAAGCTTCTCAGCAAACGAAACATGCCAGGCACTGGGCTAGATGCTGCTGATAATGTAGTGAGCACAACAGGCAGTCTTTACCTTCTTGAACTTAACTACACTCAACAAAGGAACACAGAAGCTCATCCAAAAAAAAAAAAAAAAAAAATCACAGTGAACTGGGTTACAAATGAATTCATTATACCTAGAAATGTCTGAACACATTATACAAATCTTGAATATCTGATTTAAGAGACTTATAAATGCATTTACCAGATAATGTAGTTCATATGAAGTGAGACTCTTTAAAAAAAAAAAAACTTGCTAGAAATGTAATCATTTGTAGGGTTAAATGAGGCAGGATGCTTGACATTTGTGCTACTTCGTTATCTGTTTTTTCAAACAGGCGCCTGCACACCTCGACATCAGAGTTGCGGTAGGGATTGCTCCCTTGTTTGGGTAACAAACAGCCAGGGAGGTTGGTGTGCACACTGGGGTTTGGGGGAAGGAGTTAAAAGGGCAACAGAGATTGCGTTTTCTGAAAAGCTTATCTTGTAGCTAACCTCCAAACTTTGAATATGGTTATGTGGATTAAAAGAAGAGAAACAAAACGCACATAAATTTTACAAGCAACTTTTTGCAAGGTTTTCTTCTTCTCCTTCTTCTTCGCAAACCAAAGTATGAATACTATGTGGTAAATATATAGCACAAACCACATGCTATTTTTTTCTTTGGCAACGTTGGTAGAGGAAAAGCCAATCTAGTCTAGATCTAGTGCTTTTTTTTTTTTTTATTTTCAATCTGGGCACAGGCAATCTGCAAACATCCAGGAGGCTGATTCATTTTTAACTATTCAATCATGAGTTGAGAATGGAAAAAACTTTTTAAACTCACTGTAATTTTTACACTCTTCTGGGCATTCTTCTCAAATGCATTTAAGGGCACCTGGGTGGCTCAGTCGGTTGAGGGTCCTACTCTTGATTTCAGTTCAGGTCATGATCTCGTGGTTGTCAGACTGAGCCCCTCATCAGGCTCAGTGCCGGCATGGAACCTGCTTAAGATTCTCTCTCTCTCCCTCTGCTCCTCCCCGCAACCCCCCCCCCCCACGTGCGCGAACTCTCTCTTTCACTTTCTCTCTCAAAATAAAATAAATACATAAAAAATAAAAATAAAAATAAATGCATTTAAAACTAAATTCTACTTTTTTTTTCTTGAGGAATTGCATAGCTACCCTGTCCCCACTTTAAACAAAAACAATAAAACTGGCTCCTTCTCATTTTTTACTGTAAACTGCAAACATGTTACTTGACACAAAATGATTTCATTCTAATTCAGAGGTATTCAGAAACCCCAAGTCGTTGACACCCCCAACTTTAGTGGAAATAAAAAAAAAATCTCTTATTTGGTACCAAGTTCTAACCTAAAGGACCTGATAAGAGTAAACATGTTAAATCAGTGACGGGTCAAATGGAGTCTATTCTCTTAGCTAGAACTTTGAAAGAAGGCCTCAGGCACACATAAAAGTAGGAAGAATTGTAGAATGGACTCCACAAACCCATCACCCAGCTTCAACAATTATCAACCCATGGCCAATCTTTTTTTGTCTGTAGGAAACCACTTCTCTACCCCTAAAGCTCCCCACTTATTATTTTGAAGCACATTCCGGACATCTTAGCACTTCACTTGTAACTATTTCAGAATGTATCTCTAAATAATCAGGACTCCTTTAGGTATCAGAGGTAGATACTATAACTCAGTAACTTCTTTCCTAAAGAAGATGCCCTTTTAAAAATGCAGTACAGGGGTGACTGGGTGGCTCAGTCAGTTGAGAGTTAGACTTTGGTTTGGGTCATGATCTCACAGTTCCTGAGTTCAAGCCCTGCATCAGGCTCACTGCTGTCAGCACAGAGACTGCTTCAGATCCTCTGTCCCCTCTCTCCTTGACCCTCCCCCACTCGTGTTCTCTCTCTCTCTCAAAAATAAATATTTTTTAAAATGCAGTACAAAACGGGGTCCAGAGTAATGGTTAATATATTTTGCATAAGTCTTTAAAAAACCCCAATCTTTATGGCATTTAGGAAAACTGTACTTATGAAATCTGATGACATTAAATCTCCAAAATGAAAATTTTCTAGCTGGCCTTACTAATTTGCATGGTTTTGTTGTTGTTGTTTTGTTTTGTTTTGGGAAAAATGGGGTTGAGAATTTCACTATCACCCATGTAATATCAAGACTGCTAAGTTATAATGAGCGATCATCAGACAGACCCTTTGGCCTGTCCAGACCATTGCCATTCTTACAGAAGCAGGTCACTCTTTTGTACATGGCCACACCCATCCATGGCTCCCGCCAATCTGAGCTGTTGCTGGTGCCTGAGCTCATTCATTGCCTACTGTTCTCTCAATGCTTAACACTCACTTCACCATTACTGCTACGAAAATGCCATGTCCCTAAGGTGATAGAGAAGATAAAAAGTAGTAGACAACTTGTGCAGTCCCATCCTTTTTCTGAATCGTGCTGTCGTGTTTGACTAAGAATTTTAAGTCTTTTGTTAATAGGTCTCTCTAATGCCTGGCACCACGTGATGCACACAGTAGGTGGAGATTGTATGCTGAATTAAGGATTCTTAACACACACTCCACAGCATTTAATAGTCTCATCTGCAGTGTAGGTACTCAATATATACAGATTTTACATGTGGGGGTGGCGGGAGAATGGGAAAATGGGTCATTCTCCACTGTAGCATACTCTGATGAAAGAAAAAGCATTTTCCATCACTTCCCTATAGGTGGGTGTAATCTTTATAGCAAAAGTTGTGGGCTTTTTTTTTTTTAAGAAACAAATATCTTAATAGGTAAAGATTACTTGTATTAATATACAAATACAAGTGTCCTCAAGTATGGCTCATCGTATCTCCACCTTTGTTTTAGTAGGTAAATCAAACTAGCTCTATAAAACACAAAACAGTGGATAATGAATATTAAACAAAAATCCCAGGATTACAAATAATGGAGTTCAAGACTCTGGCACATGTCAAAACCCATACACTCCAAGCAATGCCATGTTTTGATGCGTCCCATTTGGTTTGGTAATCACCTTTGAATCTGAAAACCAATGAAGTCCAAACCCAACTCTCTTTTCCCATAAAAAAAAAAAAAAAATTGCACAGTCAGCCCTCCACTTCCTCTGAGAAAGAGTTCACAGCACCAGACAAGAACATTTGAATGAATCCAACCAACTGCACTGCAATTTCCAAGAAAACACAAGAGCATAAACCACCAGAAAGCATAATATTACAGATTTACCCCTTCCTTTCTACTATCTTTCACTGCAGTTCCCAGCCGTCTTTCTCATCTTTTAGAAGTTTAGTTGTCTGCTGGATTGTAGCGAGGCTGTATCAGGGGTGAGAACCTCACCACCATCACGCACCCCTGGCTTCCTTCTGCCGCCCACCTTAACGGGAAGGCACGTGGTGCTCCCCTCTTCGTGCCCCCAGGCGCGAGCGGAGCCCGGGTCCTGCCACCAGGCTTCTCCGCCCATCTGGCGCCTTGGGCATCCCCCCCGGGGTGCTCCAGCGGCTGCCTGCGGTGCAAGCACCGCGACCTTCCGCTCTGCGCTCGCTTCCAGCCGAGCGGCCCGGAGCACACCTGCAAAGCAGCCAGCGCCGGGAACCAACCCCTCCAGGTGGTGGGCGGGAAGGGACAGGGTTGCGCTCATACCCCCCCGCCCCCGCCCCAAGTGGACGTAAGTCAATCCTTAGCTCCTAGTGAGAAATGCAAGGATTTGGGGTTGGGGTGGGTGGGGAGTGTGCAATCATCCATTAGAGGTTAGCAGCCAATGCTGCGTCGCGGGGGAAATTCAAACGCACCAGGTCGGGACCAGCGAGCCCACGCTCCGCTCCCTGCGGGGCCCAGGCGGGCGCGGAGACCCGAGGCCCGCGCGCCCGGCCCCGCGCCGGGCTGGCCCCCAGCGGGGCGCACCCTCTTTAGAGTCCCTTTCCCCGCCGGAACTTGCAAGGTCTGGGGAGCCGAGCCGACCGCCAGCCTCAGTTTCCCACCTGCGCGGAACGGACGAGGTGGGCGGGCCCCCGGGGAGGCGGGCACTCACCTGCGCTCTGAAGTAGAGAAACAGGGCGACGCTGCAGACCACCTGGCCCAGCCCCAGTCCCAGGAAGGCCACGAACATGGAGCGCGAGGCGGCGGCGGGCGGGTGCGGCGCGGGCGGGGCGGGCGGCGGCGGGGCGTGCAGGGGGCCCTCGTGCGGGGCGCCGGGGCCGCCGCCGCCCATCTCCTCCGAGCCGCGCAGGTACTTGGTGTAGTCTCGGCTGGCGCGGCGCATGGCGCTCGGCCCGCTGGCTGCGGCGCTCGCCTCCCTCGCTGGCTCCCTCCCTGGCTCCTCGGCCCGCGACCGAGCCTAAAGACGGCGCGGAGCCGGCTCGGGGCCAGGCGGGCCTCGACGTGCGGCGCTCAGAGCCGGGCGCTGCTCGGGGGGCGCGCGGGCGAGCGGGCTGGGCGCCCGGCTACCCCAACTCTTATAAACCGCTGGCGAGGGCTGGCCCCGGGAGCCAATCAGCCCCGGGCGAGGCTGCCTCTTCCACTCCCACCTCTGGCTCCCCTTCCTTCCTTTCTCCCTCCCTCGCTTTCTTACTCGCACTGAATGGCCTCCTCCCCATCACACACTGAGAGCATAAGGCTGTGGGTTGCTCCGGCGGTGCCGGACGCCCCTCGCCCATCCGCAGCTGCCCCTCAGGGCCGGGCCAGATGCAGATAGTGCCTCAGTTAAGGATAGAGGATAAGGTGACATCACACACATTGCTCTGGCAGTTAGCATCCCTGAGCTTCAGTTTCTGCTAGAGGATGTAGAAAGTTGGACTTGGTGATCTCTGAAGTCCCTTCCCCCTCCGCTCACCCCAAAAGAAATTCACTAAGGAATATCCTTGAGGATCCTGAGGGTAGAGCCTCTATCATGCTTCCAAATATAGGTTCCGAATTATTTTGGCAGCCTTAGAAAACCAGAGCTCCCGTCCCAGATCCCTGCTTCTGCACCCTCAAAAAGTGGTTTTGAGTAAGGCACGTTTTGAATGTGGGAGCAGAGAGCCTACAGGCACCGAGCCTGGCCTGCACAAGGGAACCGGTGCGGAGAGAAGGGTAGGATCCAGTGCGCCTCGTATACAGGACCATGTATTACATTTCCACAGGGTTCGGCGCATGCCATTCCTACCGCGCGGTGGTTATTTCCCTCTTTCAGCACCCTGAAGGTAAGAGAGGCAGACAGCAAGATGTAAGGAACCCCGGGAGAGCTAATCCACCTGTGCCTCGGGAAAGATGAATGTTACACAAGGTTGAAGGTGCCGTTAAATGTTAGTTTCATTGCTCAAGAAGACTTCCCAGGGTTTTTGTAAAAGCCCCTATTTGGAATTGGGCGCCTTGGTGAGAAAATGAAAATATGGACTAGACTCACAGATTCCGAGGCATCTTCAGCAGAAGGTAAGAGAAGGAGGTGCTGGACAATTTAGACCCCTGCAAAAATTCCGCATTTGTGGATGTTCTACATCTCGTTAATACTTTTTAGTTTCGTGCCCTCTTTACCGTTCTGCAACGGGCACTCCTATAGGCGAGATTTATCACAAATGACACATCTCTAAGTTATTAAAGCTTGTGATCTCAGGCGAACACTGAGAGCTCAGCACATGTTGAGGTGCCTAGGTGGGTCAGTCGGTTAAGCATCCGACTTTGGCCCAGGTCCTGATCTTGTCATTCTGAGTTCGAGCCCCACGAGGATTCTGTGCTGACAGCTCGGAGCCTGGAGGCTGCTTCGGATTCTGTGTCTCCCCCTCTCTCTCTGCCCCTCCCCTGCTCACATTCTGCCTCTCTCTCTCTCAAAAATAAACATTAAAAAAAAAAAATTAAACCCCGTATGTTCAAGAACTTTGTATTATTTACCTCTATATCCCCATTTCTTAGAACGTGGCCTAGCATATAGTAGGTGTGCAGTAAATGTGTCCCAGGTCCAAGCCACACTGGCTTACCTGATTGATCATGTCACCTCCAGACTTGCTGGCCCCTGAACACTTCTGCACCCACTGATCAGGATTTCCTTTTAAAGCAAACAGATCTGTCATTTCCCTACTTCCAATCCTCTAATGGCTTCTAAGTGTCGTTGGTATAAAGTCTAAACTCTTGAAATTAAAAAAAACCTTACATGGTCCTTCACTGTCTGGCTCAAGACTCCTTTTCTACATCAGTTTCTTTTTTTTTTTTAATGTTTTTTTTTAACTTTTATTTATTTTTGAGACAGAGCATGAACAGGGGAGGGGCAGAGAGAGAAGGAGACACAGAACTAAAGGCAGGTTCCAGGCTCTGAGCCATCAGCCCAGAGCCCGACTCAGGGCTCAAACTCGCGGTGCATGAGATCGTGACCTGAGCTGAAGTCAGACGCTTAACCGACTGAGCCACCCAGGGGCCCCTCTATACCAGTTTCAAATACTACCCTTAGCTGTAGTGTACGTCTCTCTTTTCTCCCCATAGCTGGATGCCTCTCTTACTCATCCTTCCTTTTCCACTCCAGTGTCATCTCTCTACTAGTCCTCTGTTCCTTCCCCTAAGCGGGGTCGGCTCCCTTTGTTTTATGCCCCCACAGCACCCTTAACCTCTCCTGTCATGACACTCATGCACTCATTCACTCACTCCACAGATACCTTAGTGGGAGCCCACCATATACCACACACTCAGCTGGATCCCAGTGACAGAGTGATCAAGATAAATATGGAGCTTACAGTGTGGTGGGAAAGAAACAAATCATCAAATAATTAACTAAAACCCCGATGAGCGCTCTGAAGGTGAAGCGCAAGAATAATGAGAAGATTTTTGTAAATGGGGCAGGGAGGGGCGGCTAACCTATTCTGGAGAGTCCGAGCAGACTTCCTAGGCAAAGATAATGATTAAAACTAATCCCTGAATAATAGCTACCCAGGGAGAGAGTGGCCAGGGGGCTATCTGAGACAGAGGATGATTATGTTACCAAAATTATTTGTTTAATACATCTTCCCAATTGATCATGTCTGTCTTACTGTGAATTCATAAATATATTTATTATTACTTTAATGTATCGATTAACCAGTTAATCTGTTACCCAAATTGCAAAATAATTAAGTCAAAGCCCAAGCAAACCAAGGTATTGGGTGGCTCAGTCGGTTGAGCGTCCGACTTCAGCTCAGGTCACGATCTCGCGGTCCGTGAATTCGATCCCCACGTCGGGCTCTGGGCTGATGGCTCAGAGCCTGGAGCTTGCTTCCGATTCTGTGTCTCCCTCTCTCTCTGACCCTCCCCCATTCATGCTCTGTCTCTCTCTGTCTCAAAAATAAATAAACATTAAAAAAAAAAAATTAAAAGAGATGGCAAGACAAAAACACAACCGAAGATGCAAGTGTAGGTCAGTACTCAGCTGCAAAGAACATGATGATTAGATCAGCATTTCTCAAACTGCATTTCCTGGTACCCCGGTGTATTACGATGAAAATCTTTTGGAGTCAAGGGGCAATTTATTGGTGCGTGTAGTTGAAAAATGTAAGGTTAGGTTTAGATCCAGACGTGATTGGACACACACCTGAATCCAGTGTCTTTCCCTTGACGCCAGGGGATCAAGTTACCCCAACATGACCTATGGGCTGAGAACAGGGAAGAAATGACCCCCCAAAAGAAAATTAAAGTGCAAATATCAAAGACAAGGAATTGATACTGTGTTGCTGGGCAGGAAAAAAAACAAGTGACTCACTGCCCCTGATGCTGCTAGGTCAGCAGTGTTCAAACTCTTTGGTCTCAGGACTCCTTTCTAGCTTTAAAGTTAATGAGGACACCAAAGGGCTTTTGTTCATTTGAATTATGTTTGTGAATATTTGGCATATTAAAAAACTAAACTGAGAGGTTTTTTTTTTAACCTATTGGCATGTTAACACACTAGAGTTTTATTTTTAAAAAATAACCATTTAGGGGCACCTGGGTGGCTCAGTTGGTTGAGAGACATGTCTGACTCTTGATTTCGGCTCAGGTCATGGTCTCACGGTTCATGGGATGGAGCCCCAAGTCAGGCTCCACTCTGACAACTAGAGTCTGTTTGGGGTTCTCTCTCTCCCTCTCTCTCTGCCCCTCCCCTGCTCTCAATCTTTCAAAATAAAGAAATAAACTTAAAAAAAATTATATTTTTTTAAGTAGGGAGAAAAGTGACACTGTTTTACATTTTTTCAAATGACATTGCTATTTGGCTTCATATATCCTCGTATCCATTTCAGTATTTAATTTGTCTTAATACTGAACACCAGACAGCCTCTAGAAAACTCCACTGTACCCTCTGGGCAGAACGAAAATGGAAAAGGACAATAATGCTGTACTGTTACTAAGAAATACTTCTGATTTCACAGAACCTCCGAGACAATCTCAGAGACTCTTAGGCGTTCCCTAACCGCACTCTAAAAATGGCACTCTAAAAAAAAAAAAACAACTCTAGATGTTGTGTTAGTTTGAACACAAAATTAGTTGGTTTTTATTTGATACAGATCTTATCAGTGGCAGTAATGTACAAAAGTATATTGTAAATCTCTAGAAAAGGGATTTGATATTCACTGATGTTCAAATTTTCTAATTTGGGGGGGGGCGATGGGGTGGAGTGCTTTACGTATCAAGGGTTTAAGGACAAGATCTGGTAAAAGCTAGATGAGAGACACCTGTAGGATGCAAATGGCTAATACAGCACCAATGGCCTCAGTGTCAGTTAAATCATCAGTAGGCAGGGAAACATACAGAGACTGATGGAACAAGAAAAGGAGAGACAAGAGACAAGAGACAAGACCATGGAGAACGTGGGTGACTGGCAAATTGGAGAAAAGCATCCCTATCCATTTTAAAGCACCGTGCTCGCCATACAAAGCATTCCCACAGACTTGTGGTTTTCAGTCCTTGCGAGGGCTTCGTGGAGCCCCCTTAAACTGGCTGATCAGTTAACTCTCATGTTTATAGCGTCTTCTGGTTCCTACTTTTCTTTATGGCCTCTTTTCGCCTTCCAGCCTCACAATTTATGCCCCAGCAACACAGAATTACTTGTACCGTCCCATTTCTTACATCTATACCTTGGGTCATTCAGTCTTTTCTTCCAAGATTGACCTTCTCTGAACTTCTCATCTGACTACGGGCTTATCTCAAACATTCAGCTCAGCCCCCTTGTCTTTATGAAGCTTTTCATGATACCTTCCACAGGTCAGGCACCACTTCATAATTCTTTGTTACACCGTGCGCATATGTTTATCATAGCTCTAAACTTCTTTTATAATCTTTCATTTATTTCTCTGTCTAACCTACTGGATCCTTAGCTCCTGAGGGAAGTTATTATCTTTGTGTTCTTTGTATGCCTTCATACAGTGCTTAAAAAAATGTTTTTAAAATGAATGAATAAATAAAGAAAAGAATATGCAAGACAAATACCGTATGATTTCATTCATGTATGGAATTTAAGAAACAAAACAAATGAATGGAATGAAAAAGAGACAAAACTCAGACTCTTAACTACAGAGAACTAATTGGTGGTTGCCAGAGGGGAGATCGGGAGGGAAGGGGGGAGGATGTGTGAAATAGGTGACAGGGATCAAGGAGGGCACTTGTGAAGAGCTCCGGGTATTGTATAGAATTGTTGAATTACTATATTGTACACCGGAAATGGATATACACTGCATTTTAACTATACTGAAACTTAAAAATAATAATAAATAATAAAATTAATTAAAATGAAGAAAAGAATATGCAAACCGATTCTGGTATTCTCATAACAGAAGGCTGAACTGGGGAGAAGTCTGAGTGTTAAAGAGGAAAGTGCCCAAATAATGTCGCTCTCTAAATCTCTCTAAATACATTGGTAGCCTAATTAGATTAGGAAAACATACAACAAACTTAAAGGCATAATATGCCTGCATAATAATGAGGAATAAACATATGTATTTTTAATGCTAATGTTGTAAACTTTTAATATCAAACTTATAAAATTTAACACAACTTGAACTTGAGTAACTTTCACATTTTATGTAATTATATAGCAGCAATTCTCAAAGTTTTATCTCAGGACCTTTTTACTCTTAAAAATCAGAAACTCCCCCAAAGGGTGAATTTTTTAATGTGAGTGATAACTATTAATATTTACCATATTAGATATCCAAACAGAGACTTTTTTTTTAACTCTGTGGTGACAATCTGTAACATATTTTTTTTTATTTTTTTTTAAACGTTTATTTATTTTTGAGACAGAGAGAGACAGAGCATGAATGGGGGAGGGGCAGAGAGAGAGGGAGACAGAATCGGAAGCAGGCTCCAGGCTCTGAGCTGTCAACACAGAGCCTGACGCGGGGCTCGAACTCATGAACCGAGAGATCATGACCTGAGCAGAAGTCGGACACCCAACCAACTGAGCCACCCAGGCGCCCCAAGGGAGGAGTATTTTAATTGAATTTCCTGATAATTGTGGATTTCTCCTTTTCTACTACACCAAAACTCAATAAGTAGTCTCTTTTTTAGACATTATTTGCACCGTGACATTGAAACCCTTCGGTGGTTTCTTCCTCCATTACAATAACATCCATCTGTCATACCTTTTTGTTCAAAGGCATCTCTTCCCCAGGGATGACTTTGTAATATCAGGCATGGTCATTTGGAAAATATCCACTCAGTAAATGCCACGGATCTCCCCAATGTTTCCATATTTCATTATATAATACTCCAAACCTACATTCAACTATGATCACCACTGATCTTTTAAGGATAGTTTTTAGTATTGGGAAGTTGTTAGGTTCACAGTGGCAGTTAAGAATTTTTGAAAATACTGCTGGAGAGAGAGATTTGCAATAAGCACAGAGCAAATATTTAGCCTTCAAGATATTTGAGGGGCGCCTGAGTGGCGCAGTCGGTTAAGCGTCCGACTTCAGCCAGGTCACGATCTCGCGGTCCGTGAGTTCGAGCCCCGCGTCAGGCTCTGGGCTGATGGCTCGGAGCCTGGAGCCTGTTTCCGATTCTGTGTCTCCCTCTCTCTCTGCCCCTCCCCCGTTCATGCTCTGTCTCTCTCTGTCCCAAAAATAAATAAAAACGTTGAAAAAAAATTAAAAAAAAAAAAAAAAGCTATTTGAAACAAGAGTTGCACTGAAACTAAGGCCTCAACCCAGCTGAATTTTTTTAAATTTTTTTAACATGTATTTATTATTGAGAGACAGAGAGACACAGAGCATGAGCAGGGGAGGGGTAGAGAGCAGGGGAGACATAGAATCTGAAGTAGGCTCCAGGGTCTGAGCTGTCAGCACAGAGCCTGATGCGAGGCTCGAACTCACAAACTGCAAGATCCTGACCTGAGCCAAAGTCGGTTGCTTAACCAACTGAGCCACCCAGGTGCCCCATCCCAGCTCAATTTTTGATTGAAGTCCTCTTCAGCTTAGCTGCATAGTAATATCTACATTAGTTGCTTTATACATAATGCCTGTTGTACAATTTGAAAAATTACTTGACATAATAGGAAGCTGGAATGTGTGGTTCATAATCAAGAGGGGGATAAACACGCAATAGAAGCAGATGAACAGATGATCAAAATACTGAAAATAGGCAAGAATTTTTAAATAACTATAATAAGTACAGTAAAGAACATAGAGGAGAGGGTAAAGAAAATAAATAAAAAGAATTTCAGGCAGAGATATGGATGGTTTAAAAATAATAAAATGAATATTCTAGAAAATAAGAATAAGATATATGAAATTAGGAAATTGTTGGATGAGCTTAATAGCAGACTAGATACAATAAAGAAAAAAAAATGGATCAATGAATTCAAAGTCTGTTCAAGAGAAAATTTCCAAACTGAGGTACATAAAGGAAAAATAATTAGAAAACAAAACAATATGCCATCAGAAATATATGGAACATTATCAAATGGTCTAACATATGTGTAATTGGAGTTCCAGGAAAAAAAAGAATAGGGGAAAAACAAAATATGAGGAGATTATGTTGAGAATTTTCCTAACTGAATAAAGACATCAACTCATGGATTGAAAAAGTCAGAACATCCCAAACAGGATATATACAAAGAAATCCACATTTAGGCACACCACAACCAAACTGCTGAAACTGAAAGACAAAGAAAAAACCTTAAAACCACTCAGTAATCCATATTTTTATTTTCCTTTTCCCTGGAAGTCTCAGATAAGTGTCATAATTTCTTCGTTAACACTTACATAATAAAAAGTTCCCCAGGCACTTTGGTCCTGAGAACACACTCATTTGCTAATTAAATGAAGGAATTAGTTCAATAATAATAATTAAAAAATTGATTCCATTTAAAGTTAAATCTTCCCTCCCACAGATTAGGATTATCAGTCTAGAAACTTGACCATGGCCTAAAGGGCGTGCTGTGTGGGTGGGGTAGAGTTGGGAGTGGCAAAGGATAGGAAACCTGGGCCGGTGCTCTTTGGGTTTGGTGAATGATTATTCAAAGCTGGTTATTTCATGGGGCACTTTCATATTTCCTTGAAAAACTTCCCACCAAAACCAGCTGACTGAAGTTTCCTCTCCTTTAGATAACTACCCCCTCAGTTTCTACAGCTATTAGTATATCCCTTTTTCTTTCTTCTGGCCACAGTCTGCCTCTGGCTGGGAGCCCTCTTGGATGAAATCTCTTTGAATATTATCCTCAGGCTGTCTCCTCCTTGGCTGCCCACATCTTGTCCCCAGTACACTCTTCTGCCTTGTTGTCAACGAAAACACGTTTTGCTCCCAGAACAGCTTCTTCTGAGCTCTGCCACCAGACAGGCAGCTCCAGCCACAAGCATTTACTTTTAGTCCTTCTTAGACATTTGAGAAATCCTCGTCTCTGCCATCTCAAACTTCAGAACAAATATCAAGCTCTCCAACTGGTCCCTCTCAAAGTCTTTCTCATAAATTCTCCCAGCGAGCCATCCCTCGATTACTTCATCCTCCGTCACTTATATCTTTAATCTGGTTTCCAGATTCCTTCTCTGCAAGGATCTTCTGTGAACTATGGGAGTCCTTGTCGCCTAGGATGCTGTTACTTAGCATGCTGTTACTCAAGGAAACAGCCACTTACCATGTAGTGTAATTAGTAAAATGTGCTCTGGGAGCACAGAAGAAAAGCTCTTAACCTAGACTAGGGGGTCAAGGAAGGACTTTTTTGGAGGACACCATATTTAAGATGAGACTTGTGGTATTGAGTGATAGCTTTCCAAAACTAGTGGGAAGAAACGCATATAAAGGCCCAGAAGCAAAACAGGATGCATTCAAGGAACTGCAAGAAGTTCAGAAGAGCTTGGTCAGAGCGTGAGGAAAGAATGGATAAAGATAAGACTAGAACAATAGGCAGAGATTAAATCGCCAAGCTTGCCAGTCATGATAAAAATTTGAATTTTATTCTAAGAGCAAGAGAGAGTCCTTGAAAGTTGTTTCCCCCTCAGAGAAATGGCACGTTCTGATTTGCAATTTAGACGTTTCCCTTTCAGTGTGGAGCATGAGTTTGGAAGGAGATGGGCAGAGCTGTCCTGGAGGCAGGGAGCTGGCCACTGGACCGTGGCCAGAAAAAGGCAAGAAACGACCACAGTAGGGGCAGAAGTGGGGGAGAGAAGTGATGGTCCCAGAAGCATTTAGGAAGTGGAGTGCTTTGGGTGGGGAGGCTGACTGGCTGTGGAGGGTGAGGAAGGGGAAGGAGTCCATGATGCCCCACGGGGGTTCATTTTCTGCAGCTGAGGGGTGACCTTCGCTAAAATGGAGAAGGAGCAGGTTGGACACGCTCCAGGTCATACCGTAGGCCCGAGTGCACCTGCGAAGTTTTCTCTGCCTTTTCTGTTTACTCTGTTGACTCGTACTCAACTTTCGCGTCTCGACCCAGGTGATATCTCCTCCTGGCTTTCCCCCGAATCCTTAGATTTTTCTAAAAGTATCTCTACTCTTATCCCTCACTCCCCTTTAAGCTGTCCCTTTCTTCATTACAGTGATTTCATCTGTTTATAAATGAGTGTCTTCCCAGGAGACCATGAGAGACTTGAGAACGTTATTTTTTTCATTATTGTGCCCTCATTACCCAGCAAAAGGCCCGGGACACATTAGGCACTTAATCAGTGTCGTTGAATAAAGTGGGCCCTCTGGAATCTTAAAACTTTGTGTTTTTTTTTTTTAAATTTTTTTTTCCCAACGTTTATTTATTTTTGGGACAGAGAGAGACAGAGCATGAACGGGGGAGGGACAGAGAGAGAGGGAGACACAGAATCGGAAACAGGCTCCAGGCTCCGAGCCATCAGCCCAGAGCCTGACGCGGGGCTCGAACTCCCGGACCGCGAGATCGTGACCTGGCTGAAGTCGGACGCTTAACCGACTGCGCCACCCAGGCGCCCCCTGGAATCTTAAAACTTTGAAACAGCAACACAGATGCAAAAATGTGTATGATGAGATGTTTCTGAGCAAATACATTTCAGAAATGACCGGTAGGGCAGATATCATCATCACCACCACCACAACAAACGTGTATGGAACACTCATGTGCAAACAGGCACTATTAGCCTTCTTGGAAAGGTAAAACAAAAAGACTAAAAACTACGGATGCTCAAATGGGTCTTTGTTCAAACTAGTGTGGATTGAATGCCTGAACAAATGTCACACCCATTCTGACTATAGATCTTATGTTCTTTGTTACACTCATAAAACAGTACATGGGTTTTGTCTAAGGTCCCCATGCAAAACAGGATAGAAATCAGTTATTATTTAACATGCGTGCACCCATGCTGTATTATAGAGTGAAAACTTTAGAAATCTGTCCTAAAAACAGTTAGTTTAAAACAGGGACTTTGGGGCCATACATCCTCTGATTAAATCCAAGCTTTCCACTCACTGGCTGGGTGGCCCATGTGTCTTGTGCTTTAGTTAGGTCAGTTAAAGAATAAAGAGAGCAGCATCTACCTTACGGGTTGTAATGAATACAATCAGAGTCCTTGCATGCAAATTCTTAGAACGGTGCTTAATATATGCATGTTACGTTCTTCTAGTTCTTATTAGCCATTCAGATTTCTGGCGACATCTACGCACTTTACTTAGCGGCAGTAACGAGAAAGCTGAGATGAATAGCCATGTCAGATTCTCATCTTTAAACAAATCCAGTGTGCCGGAAAAGAGACAGAAGAATTGAAACCATGGTATCTCCCCTGCGGTAAAGAGTATCCGACTGCAGCCGGAGGTACTCAGGGAGCACAGTCGGAGGAATGACCAAACAAGGAAGGAACACACAGTAGAGTGGCTTGAGGGTCACACAGCAGCATGGCTGCGACATTGCACGGCCAGTGCACCTGAGTGGTGCAATGACCCGGTGTTGCAAACACCGTATTGCTGGCAATGCCGACACCTTCAGGAAAAGCTGGAGCGCATCAGTATGTCCTGCTTACTCAAGCAGAGATACCCTGCAAAAGTACTTCTATCATGACCGATTATAATTCTCAAGGTGTCGGTGTTAGGAAAGGTAAAGATAATTCTTCATCTGGAAAATTTGCTCATTTTTCGATAGTTCAAATATTTGGGGGAAAGAAAATCACTGAGAAATGTTTCGCTGTTGGCAAAGAAGTCAGTAATTTGGCTGTGTCACTACCTCCAAACTTAATTTTTAAATTGTTCTTATTGTCATACTGTGGGACAAGCGGGCAGGTGACACCATAGCCTCATTTTATTTTTGACATCTGCATTTACATGGGACATTTACTCCTTCTATACAAATTGCAGGGGAAATTGTGTGACTCCTCTGCAAAGGCATTTGTAAGAATATGGAATCCCTTAATATTTTCAAAGAGCCTTGTACTAAATTATACCAACCATGTTGGACCAGGGGGAATTCACAGATAAAATCCACTGCCTGGAAAGGCAAATATTCGTTGTCGGAATTTTTAAGCCCAACATAGATAGAGGCTTAGTGGAGATGTTGTAGAGTAGATTAATTATCAGATGGGTAGTTAATCTAGGTAATTTTTAAGGTTGTTTCCAGTCCTGAGATATAAATCAGCAACCTTAACTGGCCTTTCCAGATGTCATAGGCAGCAGTTTGCAAAATGCTTTCGAATGAAAAGTATTCCATATGAAACCATGTGTGTTTGTTCATTATCTACATCGGCACTGTCCGATAGAACATTCTGCCATGATGGGAACGTCCTATACTCGTGTTGTGCAATATAGTAGCCATTAGGCACGTACAGCTATGGAACACTTAAAGTATGGGTAATGCAGCTAGAGAACTGAATTTCCTCAGTCCATCAGAGACTGAGGCTGGTGACTCCCATACTGGAAAGCACCCATCTATATGCACTTTTCTTTATTCCCAATTTATATCTGCTTATTAGTGTTTTCCATTTAAAACATTGTTTCACAGAAACAGGATCAATGTTGCCTAGTGTTGCAGACTTCAGAGGTACCCTAAGTGAGTAGAGCTCTTGATAGAGCTGAGAAGAAATTTCAGTTTCACTACGATCCCAGAGCCTAGCTCAGTGCCTGGCCCAGAGTAGCTGTCAACAAATAGTATGCAAATTTTTTTGAATTCCTTGAATCTGTTAATTCGAAGTCATTCACTTCACTCAATTTCACAGGTTTCTTTTAAACATAGTGGCAGTTTTTTACTTCATCTTCACTGTGCCAGAAATCCGAGGATAATAAAAGTTCAAGAACTTCATGAACCAGCTCAGCACATGAACTCAGAGATTAGTCAACAGCTTAAACAAACAAGGCTGGCCAGCTGGTCCCTGCTCTATTTTACCACAGTCTGGGGGCAGGGACAAAAGACATTTAGGAGAGGACTTGTGAGTGTGGTTCTTGCCTCATCACCCATCCCCCTCATTCCCAACCCATCAGTTTAATCTGCAGAGCATTTGGTTGATGATAAGTGAGATGGCATCTGGTCCTGGAGACCCACAACTATGCTCAGGGACATCTCTCTCTATGAGACCCAGGTGAGCTCACGTCATGCAGGGCCCCTCCCAGGGAGACAAGACCTGAGCCACAGGGGAGATGACTAGGGCTGTATGGGCTCTCACTTTTTTGTTGTTGTTTAATGTCCAAGGGGGGCCGCTCTGCAATACCAAGAAGAGTTTAGACAAATAAACATGATCAGGACATACTATAATTAATGGGTTCCACCACACAGCCAAACTGCCCAGCTTCATAGTTTCAAACTATTTTGGATTCGCCATAAAAGTTTGCTTTTTCGGCAACTGCTCCATTTAGAAAGAGAACAAGGTCCGATCTGGGTTGGGATTGAGGAGATGGCTCCTTCAGTGCCTTCTGTAGGAGCAGAGACTTGCATGCAATGTTTGCTCATCGATTGTTTTCACCCTCTCTCACTGGCGTAAAGAGTGAGGACCCCAGACCTGCAGACATAAAGACTGGAGAATATGCCTGTGCCAGAGTCTGCCAGAGTCAGAAATAAATAGACTTTGTTATAGTTGAATTGTGTACCCCCCAAAATTCATATTTTTTGAAGTCTCAACCCCCAGAATCTCAGAATCTGACTGTATTTGGAGTTAGGGTCTTTACAGAGGTAATTAAGTTAGAACAAGGTCATTCACATGGACCCTAATCTGATATTACTAGGGCTCTTACAAAAGGAAATGTGGACCCAAACACATACAAAGAGAAGACAGTGTGAAGACACAAGGGGAAGACTACCACCTACAAGAGAAGGAAAGAAGCCTGGAAAGAAGTCTTCCCCCAGGGCCTCCAGAAGGAACCAACCCTCCCAATATCTTGATCTTGGACTTCCAGCCTCCAGATGTGAGAAAACAAATGTCTGTCTTTTACACACCCAGTCTATGGTACTTTGCTATCGCAGCCTTAGCAAACTAATATAGGTTTCTTCCAGCTCCTTCTCTGTAGGGCCAGACTTCTTAGAAAGAGTATGATGTCTTTGCCTGGTGTCTTCTTTTATCATCTTGAACACAGAGTGGAAAGAAACATAATGGCACTTCTCTGCCCCTGGTTGGAGCCATTTTTCCTCCCCTAGACACTGTTATACAAAATGTAGCAACTAAGTTGTAGCAATTCATTCTCTCTCTCTCTCTCTCTCTCTCTCTCTCTCTCTCGTTTTGCTCCTTGCTTCTCATTTTCCAGAATGAACTAGTCTTTAGAGCCCAGAAAACATTTCCAGGACCTAGCCTGCCCCTAAGGAGGACAGGGAAGCTCTGAGGTGTTCCCAGAATTCAGGCCAATTCTTACAAAGTTGGCCTTAGGAAAACCAAGCTGCCATGGAGGGTCGCTCTTATCAGGTGCTTCTGATCCAAAGAGTATTTTGTCAGGATCAGTGGGAATAGTAAAATATATTCTCTATGAACACCCTCTTCACATACTGCCCCCAAATAGCCAAGATTATTCATGAAATGCATGGCATCGCTTTTATTTTTACTCAGAAGATGAGATGTCTGTGCTTGCCTTCCAATCACAAGTATTGGATTCCTTCTGCTCTTCGGTATTGCCATTATTATTACCACAGTATTTAAGAGTCTGCCATATTTGGAGAGCCCTAAGGGCCACTGTAGACCATTCCTGCCCTTTCCTGAGGCCTGTCCTAGTCTGGGTCTTTATCCAGAGACATAGACAGTTGAGAGTTGAATCTCACAGATTGAAACTAGGGGTCAGAGCCAAGTGCAAGTTAAGAAAGCACTCAGTTTAGGCTCTTTCTGGCTTCGTTATCTAAGTCTGTCATTGAACGCCCCCAGCACCTAGCTGAATGCCAGGTGACTTAAACACCCAGCACTGCACAATGTGTAAGAGGCCGTGGGAGAAGTAGATCAACTCCAGCCCTCAGCAGTTCCATCATCTGTTATACGAAAGGGGACTTGAATGGGAAAGGGGTGCGAAAACAGGGGATTTACTAAGACCACTGAGCCCTTGGGACAGGTATTCCATTCTAGGTATTTACTCCTTGGTAAAACACTTGCCAGAAGAACCATGGCCATTTCTCGCAGGAGCACTAAACTGTTCTTGCTCTGTCTCCATAACACAACACATATTTAGAAGACAAGAGGTATTCTGTGGTCCAGATTGCCCAGTCCTTGGATTCACTAACCCTTCAAGGAGAAAAGGGGGTGCCCTTCCCCACGACTGTCAGGGAAGAAGCAGCCACACATTTTTACCTGAGGATCTCATTTCAAGTATTTGAAAACATTTTCCATCAATAAGTTCTTCTTATTGTGTATGATTACAAATGTTCACTAGGCTTACCATAGTGATCATTTCACAACATAAAAATATATAGAAATATCGAATCATTATGCTGCATACTTGAAACTAACATAATGTCATACATCAATTATACTTTAATTAAAAAAACAAAAAACCAAAAACCTGACCAGTTCTCTTCAAAACTGTCAAGGTCATCAAAAGCAAGGCAAGTCTGCGGAACAGTCACAGCAAAGAGAATCCTACAGAGATATGACACTAAACGTAATGTGGTATCCTGGATGGGATCTCCACACATAAAAAGGACATTAGGTTAAAACTAAGGAAAGCTGAATAAACTGTGGACTCTGATGAATAATATTGTACTGATGTTGATTCATTAATTATAACAGATGTATCAGACTAATATAAGATGTTAATAATAGGGGAAATTGAGCTAAGAGGCTTATGGGAACTCCCTACTATCTTCTCAATTTTTCTGTAAATTTAATTAATTAATTTATTTATTTATTTTGAGAGAGAGGGAGAGAGAAAGTGAGCAGGAGTGGGGGAGGGGCAGACAGAAGAGAGGACAAAAGAGAATCCCAAGCAGGCTCCCCACTGTCAACACAGAGCCTGATAGGGGGCTCAAACTCATGAACTCCCTGAGCTGAAATCAAGAGTCAGATGCTTAACTGGCTGAGCCACCTAAGCACGCCTCAATTTTTCTGTAAATTTAAAACTGTTCTAAAAATAAAGTCTATTTGCCATAAAAAGTTATTTTTTATAATTAACCCAATCCATCCACTGTAACTTTAATTTTCAATATTTTAATTATATTTTAATTTAATATACAATCAATGTGTGTCTATATAAAATGTATTAAAACAAAATATTAAAATTAATATTAAATAAAGATTAAATTTTATATATTAAAATATTATGATATGATGAAAATCACTGCAAACAATAGCATATGAATCCCTGTATATATTTATGTAAACATGTTTATATTATTTATATTGCACTATACATGCACATTTTTGTCCTTTTTTTCTACTTGATATTGTTCTAATATTCCTCCTCATCAATAAACACTCTTTATAAGCATCAACCTTACAAGTAAAGGTTTGACTATTTTTTTAGTTATCATGTTTATTTTAACATGCACAGTTATTTGGTAACACTGAAAATAAATCATTAAGCTTTGATTTTAAATTACAAATTATTTGTGCCTCGGATAGCTTTGTCCTATCCTTAAGACCCACCCAGTTGCTAAAGTTCCTGGGGTGAAGTTCAAAGGTAGAAAGAAGTAGGGTTCCAGAGATGAAGCCTGTGTTAAATATATCAATTTTTTCTTTAACTTATGAATTTAGTGGTTTGTTCTTTAGGGACATAGAATAGCATGGTCTCAAAAAAGCCACAACAAAGTGTCCTACTTTCCACTTTAATGGATGTACCCCATAATTTACTTAGCCAGTACCCATTGCTAGACATTAAAATTGTTTCCAACTTTTGGCTCTCATATACAATAATATGATGAACTTTACTGGCTATGGAACTTTTGCTGATTTCCGTGTTATATCATTCAGCTATATTCCTAGAAGAACTACCAGATGAAAAGGTAGATTTTTAAGGCTCTTGATTCATATATTAAGCTATAATTTATAATTCTTCAGCCAACACCATCTTCAAAGAGCATAACCTTTCATAATCTTAAAGTGTGCCATTCAACTTCCTCCTAACCAAATTCAGTAACTTCAGTTTCTTTGAGCTTCTCTCAAAAGAGTGATAAAATCCTAGACACTCAAGGAATGTATAATCTGTCTTGATGGAGAGGCTTGCATACTACAAGTCTCTTCAAATACAATGGAAGAGCCTTTGGAGTCTATTCTCCAAGGAAACACACACAGACTTTAGAGGCTGTTCTCAAATGTATTTGAGACCTTGGAAGGCTGCTGTCCCTATTTCAATAAGAAAGGAAAGGAAAGGAAAGGAAAGGAAAGGAAAGGAAAGGGAAGGAAAGGGAAGGAAAGGAAAGGGAAGGAAGAAAGGAAGGAGGGAGGGAGGAAAGGAAGGAAGGAAGGGAGGGAGGAAGGAAGGAAGAAAAGTAGACTGAACAAAATACTGGCATGATTGTACACAAATATACGTATGAAGACAGTGGGCCTGAATATTTTAAAACCAGACCATACCAACTCATATGTATTTACATCTATTAATAGACATTTATTTATTATTCACAAGTACGCACTGAGAGTCTGATATGTGCCAGGCACTGCGGTAGATGTTGGGCATACAATGGCAAACAGCATAGACACGGCTTCTAACCACGTGGAGTTTAGTTGATGTGGATAAGTGTGTGTAGGACGCACCATAATGAAGCCAGATGGGGAAGCCTGTGGATAACACAACACAACCTGATGTTTCTATTGCTGGCCCAACCAGCCTCACTCCCAAGCCCTCCCACACACTCAGAAGTCCTTGTAAGTTTATCTTACGTCTCTATGCTTTGCTTGCTACAGAGAGTAATAAGAAAGGCAAAGCCTCTAGGCAAAGCCCTAAATCTAGGCAAAGCCCTAGATTTAACTGAGACACCCAATCTGGGAAGAGGAGAGGAGATGGCCCTCCCCAGCCCCTTTCAGCCCTGCATTCAATGCTTCCATGAAGGTAGAGGTAAACAGGAAAGCTCATTACCACCCTGACCTACTATCTGCAAGGCCAGACTGGCAGGTTTCCTATGCAAATAAAGCCTCCTTGCTGTGTGTCTAGGGCAGGTTTTATCTGCAGAGCAACTGACAAATCCTGGGGCTCTGGTGACAGCCCAGACCTTGAGGAACCCCAGTTATCCTGAGCATGTCTGCTCATAGTGCTAGTCTGTCCAGGGGTGTTTTCTGTCTATTTCTTTGCTTATCTGTTTGTCTGCTTGTTTGTCTTCACTCCAAATCTTTAGCAATTCAACAATAAACATCAGAAACCTAACTCCACTCAAAACATTCACAAATGCACTGCAACCATGCTAATGGCATTGAAGCGAAGGAAGTGGGGCGGGGGGGAAGCAGGGTGTTGGTGGGTGTTCCCAGTTCCTATGGTCACAGTCTTAGCCACAGCCTTAAAACACACGGTATCGGGTTCTCAGCTAGCCCCCTCGGCGGGAAGAGCTGGGAGTTTCTGACCTCCTTTGGGGTTAAGGCTGCTGGTCTCAGTCTGTGCGTAAGCGGGTGGTCACAGTCCTTAATTGCAAAGGGGAAGTGGTCAGAAAACACACTCTGTCCTGGCGAGATTGATAACTTGTAAGATATCTTGGAAAGACGCCAGGAAGCAACAATGAGGTTGTATGTGAAACTAAATATACATGCACTGCTTGCATGTTTACTGGTAATTTCCAACATATTCTGAAAAGAAAAAACAGCAGAAGAAAAGGAGTTTGAGACGAAATCCATAACAGAAGCCAATAATACTCTGCTGTTTCCTTTCTTTGGTGAAAGAGACCTTTGAAATAGTAACAGTTAACATTAAATCCAACACTGACTATGTTCTGGTTACTAGACTTTCTGTTTATTGACTCCGTTAATTTATCGTAACAGTCCTTCAAAATAGTCCTTTGTCCCCGTTTTACAGACAATGAAATCGAGGCCCAGGAAGTTAAGTCACATCCAGAGTCCCTAAGATCTAATAAGAAGTAAGGGTTAGTCCCCATCCAAATAGTTCCGGGTCCCACGCACTTACCAATTACACCCAAGTTTCCATTTAGAGCTGAATAATTTCCATCAAGTTCAAAATGAATTTATCCCAGGGAAAAGGGAACATAAGTTTTTGATCATGCTGCTAATGATGTTGTTATCAAGACCAAGCTATGAGGATCAGGACTGCTTTTAAACTGGAGAGTCACTCTCAGTGAGACCCATGAGCTGGGGAGCGTATTTCTTGTGTGCGGCCTTCTGACATTGCATGTTGTTTCTGTTTGGGGCCACCCTGTTATCTGAGCTGTCATTTCATGACTTGACATAGGTGAAGGGATTGTCGCCAGGGTATGCTGTATTATCAACTCCTGGAGTTCAAAGTAGTTCAGTCTAGAAACAAAATAAAACCTTATAAGTTAGTAGACATTGAAATTGAGACCACAAAACACACTTGGTGATCATAGGCCCACGCTTTGTCTTCCAGGAAAAACATAAGAAAGAGTTTCTCTGCCTTTGTGAGCTGGCTCTGTTTAAAATGAAAGCCAGGACAAGGCCCCTGTTCTTTGCTTCTTATTCCTGAAGATAGGTGAAATTTTTTGGAACCTGTGTGGGAGCCTTCATTAAGGTGACTGCATTAGAATCTAGCAAAACCTTAGTGAATACCCACTGTATGAAGATCAGTCTAGATGTTGTAGAGGGTACATACAAAATGAAAAGACCAAAGCCTCGTCTCCCAAGAGCTCGTGGGGATAACAGAGTCATAATTATCTTCATTTGAAGGCAGACTGGGAAATAGGCCCTGGGACTTCGACGTAGAGGGGAAATAATTCTACTTGAAGGGATGGGAGGCCTGCCTTTGGGGAATGTAAGCTTGGAACTGGACTTTGCAAATGAGGAGGTTGCCAGCAGATGAATAAGGGAAAGGAAGGCAGTTTCAGGTCAAGGAATCACCTAGAGTAAAAGCCCAGGTGTGAGAGAATGGACCGTGGAGCCTGGAAGGAGGTGGTGAGCCACCATGAGTGTGAACCCGGGACGCGTCTGTGTGATCACACGTGCCTGTGTGTGGGGAGGAAAGGCCTGGGTTCTCTAGTGGGGACTGAAAACATAGGCCGGGGTCATGTCCTGCGAGGTAATGGATTAGCGGCTTTATTCTGCATGTAAAGACAGTGGATGGGCATCCAAATTTCTGAGCAGTCGAACGACACAATTAGGACATAAGGGAGAGTTGAAATGTCTTCAGGAGTATACCCCATTTCCAGGCACAGTGACCGTAATCATCAGGCCCAGAGGATGACTTGGGCAAAAGCGTCCTTGAAGTCAGTTTTCGGCTCCAGCGTGAGCCTACAGACTGCAGGACAGATGGACAGGGTCGATTTGGCCCTGGCTTCTCCCTGGGGAATAATCACATAGTCAATATTTCACCAAGAGTATGACATGACAGACGAGCAGTTACTGTGGGTATTATTACAAGCACCTAGGAACCACTAACCCCATGTGATAGGCTCATCCGATTTCTTGGGGCATGGAGCCCAGGAAGAGATTCTATTACTACTCAATAGGGACCGTAGAGCATGGTGTTAAACGGAGTCCACACTCCGGACTCAGACACAGAAGCTCATGCACGAGCCACAGACCTCTTTCTCTGGATGACCCTTGACGAACTGCATAACATCAGTGAATTCATTTGCTGGGACTACTGAGACCAAGTACCACAGACTGGGTAGCCTAAATACAGAAACGTTTTGTCGCACAGTTCTGGAGGTCTGGGATCCAGGCATCGGAGGGGTTGTTTTTTTTCCTGAGGGAGGAATTTGCTCCAGGTCTCTCTCCTGAGCTTAGAGATGGCTGTCCTCATGTTCACATGGTATTCTCTCTCTATGCCTGTCCCTGAGGCCGTATTTCCCCTTCTTCTCAGGACATCAGTTTGTTGGCTTGGGCCCCACCTGTTGGTCTCATTTTAACTTGATTACCTCGTTAAAGGCCCTATTTCCAAATATAGTCACATTGTGAACTACTGAGGGTAGGACTTTAACATACGAATTTGGGGGTGGGGCGCAAACACACAACACTCAGTTTCCTCATTTGTGAGATGTCAAATATAGTTACCCATTGTATGTGTTATGAGAAATGAGAAATAGGTGGTTAGGGGCGCCTGGGTGGCTCAGTCGATTAAGCGTCTGACTTCGGCTCAGGTCACGATCAGGTTCATGGGTTCAAACCCCGTGTCGGGCTCTGTGCTGACAGCACAGAGCCTGGAGCCTACTTTGGATTCTGTGTCTCCCTCTTTCTCTGCCCCTCCCCAGCCTGCATTCTGTCTCTGTCTCTCTCTCTCTCAAGAATAAATGCCTCGAGCTTATGAATTGCTTTTAACAGTGCACGGCACCTAATAAGTGCTCGGTCAATTATAGCTACTCTTAAACAAATCCACAAAGGGATGTAGAATGTTCTCTGTCCCTGCCCTTCAGTCCAGGTGGCTCATACCTTGCTCCCAAGGTGAGGTTGGGCTGACTGATGTGTAAACAAACCATCAAAATTCCATGGTGGTTCACGAGGAAGGTGGCCACGGCCACTCTTAAGTCAGCTTTCACAGTTTGGAATGTATAGATTCTTCACTGAGCAAAACTTCCCATTCTGAAATGAAAAAAAGGAAGCAGGCAATGCTTTTATATTCTCGCCCGGAAAATATAAACCTTGCTGCACTTTGAAGCGCACACGGACAATGGTCTGACTGAGGAGCTTCTACGCCAAGGCCAATCGGAGTTGCAAGGCTGCGGTGCATGCTGCCTTAGCCTTGTCCGTGCTGCTGGAAGGGAGAGCCAGGGCCGCCCTGGGAAACAGACTGTGTTTTTCTGCCAGCGCCGACTCAGCAGCAAGCGCGCAAGGCTGGTTATTTGTGGGAGGCACGAAGAGTGGCTATTATTTTAAAAGAAATTCTCATAGAAAGAATGTTGGATTTAAAATAAATAAATGCGCTCACGGAAGCTGAATAAAACTGTAACGTCAGTCAAATGCGGAGCATTGGATCGTGTCTATCCACTACTCATGAAAACAGCTCTTCCAAGTTCTGTGCTCTGGGTTCTTTCAGGATCCCCAGGAACATTATTGTAGTAAAACAGAATGCATCCAAAATAATAGTCCATATAATTGGCAACGGCTCCTTTATCATTTCTACACTGTAGCTTGGGCACGGCACACCGCTGATTCCAAAGATGGGTAGGATGCATGTACATGCTCTGCTGATTTTTCTTTTTTCACATTTGAACCTCTCAAAAATAGGCATGTATCTTAAAATTGAAGTGATAGGGGCGCCTGGGTGGCTCAGTCGGTTAAGCGTCCGACTTCAGCTCAGGTCACGATCTCGCGGTTCGTGAGTTCGAGCCCCGCGTCGGGCTCTGGGCTGACGGCTCAGAGCCTGGAGCCTGCTTCCGATTCTGTGTCTCCCTCTCTCTCTGCCCCTTCCCTGTTCATGTTCTGTCTCTCTCTGTCTCAAAAATAAATAAACGTTAAAAAAAAATTAAAAAAAAAATTGAAGTGATAAGGAAGCATCGTGTCAGAGTTCACTTTTTTAATTTGTTAGTGGTACATAAATAGCGCTGGGCTAACAATCCATGGTGACACAAATTCAGAGAAATGTGGTAGTGGTTGGAAAGTAACTTGCGTTTTCTATGGGACTGGAAATGGGACTTGTTTCATCCTCCTTATATCTTCCTGTATTTTTCCTGCTTGACCTGTATTTATGGCATGAGAACATGCTCGAGATGCAAATGTAAAAAAAAAGAAAGAAAGAAAGAAAAAAAGACGCAGAGAGGTTAGTGAGCTAAATGAGATCACACTGTCAATCAGCAGTGGGTAGTTTAGACTCAAAACCAGCAGAATGGCTCTGTCATTCCATGCAGATAATGAACGTGGGATTGTAAAAGAGGAGCCATTGAATTGCTTGTGTGTGTGTTGCGTGTGCATGAGTTTGTGTCTGTAGCACTGAGGCATAGCCTGGGAATTGGAGAAAAGAAGAAGGTCGAAGCGATATAAGCGGGAAGCCCCAGGTGTAAGAAGCCCGAGCGGGGAAGCCAGAGTCAGCTCCAGCCTTTTTATTCTGCAGAATACTGCCCCCAACTGAATGGCTAGCTTCACACCCAGATTTCAGCTCCACAAAGGAAACCATGAATTTGCAGTTTCTTGCATCCTAAAGGGCTGGACATCTACTTAGTGCTTAACAAACATCTCTTTTCTCAAGAAAAACTTTATAAGCAACTCCTGTGATGATGTCTACCGTATGCTGATGGAGAAGGAAAACAAAGGTGGATACATTTTCATCCCCAGGCTCCAGGAACATTCCCTCAGCAGAACTAAGGCCTCCAGCATCACGGAGGGTCAACAGAAAAATTTTAACTTGTTCACAGGAATCGAGAAATGACCAGTCCTGTACATATTGTTGTTTCCTGTAAGCAAGTGACCCTTGCCTCTTCTTAAATCTGTAATGGTGTAAGGCAGACACAAATTTATTTAAGATCAAAAAGGACACAAGCGTATTTTAAAACAGAGGAAGGATGAATAGATTCAGCATAGGACCCAAGAGAATCCATGCTTTGTGTCCTTCTCCAGCTATGAAAAAAAGGTAGTAACAGTAATTAACAAGGCACCTTAATGCTAGCCTAAGGACAATATCATTGAAGAGGAAATATTTTATTTTATTATTTTTTAATGTTTATGTATTTATTTTTGAGAGAGAGAGAGAACATGCACACAAGTGGGAGGGGCAGAGAAAGAGGGGGAGACACAGAATCAGAAGCAGGCTCCAGGCTCTGAGCGGTCAGCACAGAGCCCGATGCGGGGCTCGAACTCATGAACCGTGAGATCATGACCTGAGGCGAAGTCGGATGCTTGACTGACTGAGCCACCCAGGTGCCTGGAAGAAGAAATATTTGAAAAGAAAATAATGTAAATTCATTGGTTGCCACTTTTCCTCATTTTTCACATTTTCTCCTTCCTATTTCCCATCTGTGTAAGAGGCTTTCCGCCCATTTCCATATTGTGTCACTTGCCATACACACAGATCAACAGATATCTACCGGGAACATCAAATGCCAAGCACTATGCTAGGCTCTAGGGAAATGATACCGAAGGAAACAGACACAGTCTGCAATCGTGGAGCTTAAGCCTGTTACCAGACAGCAGCCCAATTCCCCAGCCATCTAGCTCTTCTAGCTCTTCTAGATGAATTTTTCCTGTGAACGTTTCTCCTTGAGTTTGTAAAGCAAACAAGAATGTGGCCCCTAGTGTTTACAACAGAAATCCTAGTAAAATGGAATTTCCAGTGGAGAAGAACATCTCTTGAATCTCTGTGCAGAGTTTTCTCTTAGTATCCCACAAATGTCGTTGTGATGCAGTTATGGATGTGAAAAGTGTCCTATGACCAGTAGATATCTGTAGCAATTTCCCATTGTTATCTTTGCGTTATGATTATTATCTATATCCCCAGCACAGTCTGATCAAGACTGGAAGAGTTCATGACTTCATTATTCTTTGGTATAGGACATTTTCCGAAGCTCTCTTCTGGACGCATACATAGGGAATTTCAACAACCTAGGGACTGAGATAGAAGAAAGACAAAACGGAAACACAAGTTTAATGTGGAACCATGTGGAGAAAGAGGTTGAAGTTCAATGTGAGGTGTGAAGTCTTGCATCAGGAGCCATCTATTGAGTGGTACACACTTTTACCAACATGTTCACATCCTGTAAATTCCATGGATTGTCTTAAGAAATGTGATTTACAATGAGAAGGAAGGACCAGGATAAGCGGTCTATTATTTTATATGTCATTACAGACTTGGGATAGAACCACAAACCAAAAACAGAGGAGCCAGACAAGTTCACGACCCATCAGCAATACCGCTATCAGCCCTTATCATTAACTATACTTTCTCTTGCCTACTGCCAAAAGCCCTGCTAAAGTCAAGTTTCCCTGAAAAAAATCATGCAATGAGCTAGGTTTTCTTTTCTGCTACTGTTTGAGTTTTTAAAAATTTTTTGTTTTTTTTTTCACCAGCTACACAGTCTAGAGCCCTGGGCAGCCCTGTGGCTGAGATGTAACTGGAGAGCTCAGGACTCCTTTGCTTTGAACAAAATATTGGGGCATTTTCATCATCTTGGAGGGCTCCCACCCAAGGGAGCTCTGGGTGGTATCTTTCCAGCAACTTGGTATTCCTTTAAGAGACCTCTTAACCCACA
The DNA here is from genome assembly GCF_016509475.1 of Prionailurus bengalensis. Lineage (NCBI taxonomy): Eukaryota > Metazoa > Chordata > Mammalia > Carnivora > Felidae > Prionailurus > Prionailurus bengalensis. The sequence goes on from NC_057343.1 coordinate 28,166,806, forward strand.
GAAAGGGTGGGAGGGTTAATGGTAGGTTGCTAGAAAGGGAGATGGGTTGGAAGATAAATAACTGAAAGAAAAGATGTAGTATTCAGAGATCTTGGGGTGGGGGTTGGGAGGGCTACAGACCAGGCTCAGCCGACTCATGTGGAGGTATGTCCCTAAAAAGCGAAGGGAGAAGGAAGGAAGAGAGGGAGGGAGGGGGGAAAGGAGACCGACATTAATAGTCCACTAGCGTAAAGCCACAAGTGGTAAGTGCTACAAAGTCACCTTCCATATAGTAATGACGGCATTTCGCAGCAGGAGCCTGAGTCCTTCCGAGCAGCCAGAGGAGTCTTCGCCAAGGAAGTGATGCTTACGCTGATGGGGGGACACAGTGCTTCCACCAGGAGAATATGTGGGGGGAGAGTATCTCAGGCAGAAGAACGGCATGTGCAAAGGCCGTGTGGCTGGATGATGGCCCACCCGTGAATGAAAGGAGAACAGGATTGTCAGAGCCCAGGGGACAGAGGAGTGAATGGCATCGAGGAATCTGTAGAGGAGCTCAGCCACACACGGCCAGGTCAGGCGGCAAAGGATTTTGTCTCCAACCGAAAGAAATGGGATGGCCTAAGGGGTTTTAAGCACAGGACAGACGTTTTTAAAAAGTCCACGTGGCTTCAGGGTGGAGGAGTGATTTTTGGAGGATACAAGGGGATACAGGAAAACAGGCTAGAAGCCACAGCAAATTTTCAGGCTGGAGAAGATTATAACTTAGACTCAGGTATTAGAGATGGAGAAAAGAGGACAGATTTGGAGAGTGGGCGTGGGGAGGAGAAGGTGTGGGGGAATAGAGAGAGGTCCTGGCTCAGTGGGAGCTTTCAAACAGGTTCAGTCTAGACCAGCAGTTGCGTTCCACAGGGAACACTGGGTAACATCCGGAAATATTTTGGGTGGTTGCAACCAGGGGAGCGGGGTGGGGTGCCACCGGCATCTGGCACGTACAGCCCAAGGATGTCACTAAACATCCTACAATGCACAGACTTGTCCTACAGCAAGGATTACAGAGTCCAAAATACCAATAATGCCAAAGTTTAGAAACTCCGGTCGAGATCCACTTTACTCCTTGTCAGCCCCACTAAAGGTAAACAGATCCTCACCCTCATGTCCCCCCGATGAGGAAACTAAGTCATGAGGTTGGCATGGTCCACAGGAAAGCAGCAAGAAGGACCAGTCAATGGCTACTTAGCATCCACTGAGCTCTCAGCTTGGGCAAAGGAAGGTCCTGGTTACAGGTGGGGGTATTATGGACTATCCTCCCTGCTGTCCTCCCTTCCTGGATGTATGCATTTGTCCCAACGTTTATGAGAGCTGGGAAGTCTTGCCTACCCTCTGCTTCCATATCCTTGTCTCCCACTTAGTCCCTCCCTGTCCAGTGTTTGTGGCCTTTGTTTCTGGGTCCACAGCCAGTGGCTAACAGGGGGGGGGGGGGGGCTTCAGGATATAAGCCAAGGGATTTGCAAAGTGCAGAGATGTGGAGACACATACTAATTAGTATTTTGCATAATTATCCCCATATATTACTTTTAATAAAACAATAGTTCATCTTGTTCTGCTGGACACATGGTACTTGGTAAATCCTTGGAATGAGGCTAAAAGCCAAACCTCAAATCCCTGGTCCTTTGTCCCTTTTCCCTTCTTCTTTCCCTCCACCTCTCCATCAGCCAGCACTTCCCTTCCCTTCCCTGGGCTCCCAGAGAAGTTAACTCTCCACCAGCTCTCATAGAGGGTTGGTTAAGCCTTCTCCCAAAAAGTGAGTCATGGTCCCAGGTGGTAAAACTTTCTTAAAAATTTCTCTGCCCGTTCTTCCTCTGCTGTAGACTCCTTCCTCAGTCTCCTAGAGAGGATTATCCAGTCACCTGTTTCTGTTTCAAGGTATAGAATCACCACCTCTGCTTTTTGCAGCATACAATACCCATGATCTCATGAGACAGATCAAAAATGGAAGAAAAGAGCAGGCGAGCAAGCAAGAATGAATGAGGATAAGTGATTGTCAAAACACTAACAATAAAAAAGAAATGTGGTAACTATGTTCTATCAGCGAATACAAAGTTTCTACATTTTCATGCAGAGGGAACACCATTCTCATAATAATAGTCTGCCTTGTAGAAACCAAAATGATTTGGTATTTTATAATATCCCAGGTGGAGTTCATTTCTTTTCCAAAGTCCACCTTGACCCTACATTATCATTGTTCTACCATTTCTGAAAGGATGTGATATTACTTTCATAAGAACCATGATGACTCTGGAAGATTTATTGATGACAGTCTTCCACATGAAAAGCTAAAAAAGAAAAAGACTTTGATTTTGGACTGATTGATTTTTCTGCCCTAATGTAATAGGTAGAAGATTGCCTTTCCTCCAGGAAGTTCCAGAGAAATATTTTATTTTGTTGCCTTTCCGACTCTTAAGGAAACAATGATTCATGTTTACCTTACTGTTCGATGATTATGATGAATAGGTGAATTACACCAGCATTTGACATTCACAGCAGGTGCACATAGCAATATGAAGACTATTTCTATTTATATATGATTTCCAAATGTTAACCCAGACTAAAAGAAATGCGTGTGGTATGCAGCGATAGCTAAAGGCATTTCCACATGCCCCATGTATAGCTTTAGGGGAGGAGGAAATAAATCCAAATATGGATAAGCCCAGGACCCATCTCATGAATAGGCAGTTGCTTCTTGAAGTGACTTCAAAGTCACTAGGATATACCTGTCTTCCCGCAACTCTCTCTCTCTCTCTCTGATGATATTTAAAAATGCTCACATTGACTTCTGTTTAAAGTTGAGCCCTTGCTAAAATATAAATGTTAATGGAGGAACATTTCACATAGTGAGGAAGCTAAAATATTTAGCCATTATGTATGTTAATTCTGCATCAGTCGGGGTTCTTCAGAGAAACAGAACCAATAGGATGTATATATTTAGAAAAAGCGAGATTTATTTTAAGGAATTGCCTCACGTAATTATGGGAGATGGCAGGTCTGAAATGTGCAGGGCAGACCAGCAACCTGGAAATTCTGACAGGAGTCAATATTGTAGTCTTGAGTCCAAAAGTAATCTGGAGGCCAAATTCCTTCTTCCTTGAGAGGACCATAATCTTTTTTCCTTAAAGCCTTTGACTGAGTGGGTGAGACCCACGCACATGACAGAGAGTAATCTGACTTACTCAAAGTCTACTGATTTAAATGTTAATCATATTTTTAAAATACTTTCAAAGAAACATCTAGGCCGGTGTTTCACAAAACAAGTGGGCACCATAGTCTAGCCAAATTGACGCATATAACAAATCAAAGGTCACGAAGGCACCTTGGCTTGAATTAGTTCACTGTATTTGTCAGTTTCCTGGGAGGTCAGTGTTTGGGAAAGGCTAGTTTTGACAAGGCATAACAGAGGGGAAGGAAGAAAAGAACAATAGGGCAAGACTAGCTGCCATTTGGAAGCATTAAGTCAAACATTGCAGGGGAGGGGAATCCAAGACCAAAAAGGGCACAGAGAGGGCACAGGATGCTGGGGATTCAGTTTTGCGAAGGGGACGCCAGGGATGTGAAAGTAAGTTCCTCCACAAAAGTTGGAGGGTGAGCAGGAGTATGGATGCGGTATAAAACAGAATTAGCCGATAGCTTCTAAACTCATCTGCACAGGCCCTTGGACCACTCTTGAACTAGTGCTTTGCTGGATCTTAGTAAGATTTACTGATTAAGACTCACCATGTTCCAGACAGGATTCTAATTTCTTATATAGTAATTCACTTAATCTTCCCAACAATGAAATGAAAATGCTTCTATTATTGTTCCCATTTTACAAGTAAGAAAACTAAGACCTAGAGAGATGAGGCTCGCCCAGGGTCACACAAGTAGAAATCCGTAGAGCTGGGATTTGAACCTATGCAGTCTGATGTCAGAGCCTGTGCTCATGAACACTATTCAATTGTCTCTGAAACTGCTGTTGAAGACATTGTCCAGGAAGTGGTTCTGTGTTCCCTCTGTTAGGACGTACACATATACAATATGTTCCTTTTAGTACCAGGAAAAAGATTGTATCTCCCAAGGAGCTGGTTTATTCAGATGTATCAGATAATGTAACTCATTGGGTTTTATCCTTTTACATAGTTTATAATTTTTTCTATTTCAAATTACCCTAAACCCTATTTGTAAGTAAGGGTATAAATCCCCCCAAATTTGTAGCACTGTATACATTCTTTCATTATTCAAGTAGCTATGGACTTGGAGAAATTTCATATTTTTGAGGAAGTCCTATTAGCCCCCCCCCCCAAAAAAAAAACAAACACTCTAAAAATGATTTCTCTGAAAGGAACATATAGGCACAAACAAATACTAAGATTTCAAGAACTCACAGTGCAACATTAAGTGGGAGTAGATGGGAATAATCTACTGGAAATTTCAGGCTTTGGAAGAACTGGCCCCAGCTCTTTTCTTCAGCATTCAGAGGAGCCAAACTTCCCATATTAGCTAGCCCTCTGGGAGCCCATCTAGAGAATACTGAACACAAGGTTCTTAAGAAAAAAAATTCAGATAGGTAGGGCCTGAGACCTCTAAGGTGTAGAACAATTCTAGATGGGGGATTAGGCAAAATAAAAACCCATGTTGGGGGTGCTTGAGTGGCCTAGTCGGTCAAACACTTGATTCTTGATTTTGAATAAGGTCTTGATCTCACAGTCATGAGTTTGAAACCCATATTGGTCTTTGTGCTGGGTGTGGAGCCTGCTTAAGATTCTCTCTCTCTCTCTCTCTCTCTCTTCCAAAAAGAAAGGAAGGAAGGAAGGAAGGAAGGAAGGAACAAAGGAAGGAAGGAAGGAAGGAAGGAAGGAAGGAAGAAAGAAAGAAAGAAAGAAAGAAAGAAAGAAAGAAAGAAAGAAAGAAGCTCATGGAATCCTGGCAAAGCAAGAAGACAGTGGCTGGTCCCTTGTTCTGCTTCTGGTTTATGCTTCTGTTTCTATTGCTTCTCCAGCCCTGATTTCCCTTGTTGACCAAGCCTGGTTTGTGCTATCTGCTCCCTGACCTTGATTTTTGTGTATAGAGTCCAGTCCATGCCCTGTCAGGGGTCTCCATCTGACACCAAGCCATCACTCTACTTTTGTCAGTAATTATGTCCACTCCAACTCCTGCCTTCTGTAGCTGCCAACATATGGCTTTGTCTCTGTTCCTGTCCACTGTGACTCAGCCTGCAGACCCCACAGCTAAGACGTCTCCTTCACAGTGGGATGGCAGCCTCCACATTGCCCAGGATACAAAATGGAAGACCTGGACACAAACCAGATCCATCACCTGAAACCCCATGGCCAGAGCTTCCAGAACCATCACGCTGGGACTGTAAGGTCCCAGCCTTGGTTCCTCTTTGCAAGTGCCTGAGTTAAGTGCAATAGGACATAAGCAATGTTCAGCTCCTTTCCTAGCTCAGGCTGAAGTGTTCATGGAGCTGTGGACAAGGCGTGTCTTTCCTCCATACAGAATGAACATTCATATAAGCCAGCCAACTGGTCGGGGCTGCCAGTAGGCCACATCGTTCATGTGCTCTGAACCAGAAACGGCAGGAAAACCCAGGTCAGAAAACACTAAAGCCGAGGTTATGAGATAATCCGGAAAGTCCAGAGGACTTTATGAGGGGTACCTCATAAACCACACACACATCCTAGGCAATAAAAATCTAACCACATGGTGGTACTTGCAAAAGACAGAAGGATGCTTGGGACACAGGAGTCTCAGATGCTTCCAGTGACCACTGGAAATCAATGTTCCCGTTGGTTGGTTGGCAACTCTTTCAAGACCTCAACCAACCCCTCCCCTCCTTTCTCATAGACCGTGGGATCCTTTGTCGAGGAATCACACCATTGCTTGACATCCCATGATCTTAACTCTGAATGCTGAGCCATTCTTTAGGACTATGGGGCCACCCATATCAAAACTGTCCATTTGAAAGCATCTCTTGGATAATCTTAATCTAAAAAGTGCTGCGATTAATCGAGGGTGTCTGCATTTAAGGGCTTCCAGAATCATTCTCAGATTCATGCCATCAAACTAGTACTGTGTTCATCTGCGCCTTCTCCCTGTCCTCTCATCCAGAAGGCATGACCTTTATGTACTTACTTGAGAAAAAAAATGTACAACTACGACATTTTTATGGAGCCTGAGAGATCCTCATTCAAAAGCTGTGCATGGATAGAAAATTTGGTAATGAGACAGACCATGTGAAACCCTTTATAAGCAAGTGGTCCATCTGGCTGCAAAAGGTAGAAGACCCAAACCAATCTAGATTAAATGAAAAAGGGATTTACTGACCCACATAATGAGAAAATCTGACAGTAGGCTTGATGACTTCAGATTCTGCTGGATTCAGGGCCAAATCAATGTCATTAGGATCTAGTTGTTTCCCTTCCCTTCATTTACAACTGTGTCTTCCTTCATGGTGAATTTGGGCACAGGGTGCCCATGCTAATAAGGTGGTGGCAGTAGATTCAGTCCTTATAAACTTTTTAGGTTTTAGGTCCAACTAGAAATACCAAGTCCACCTTCCAACTGCTGAAATACTCATTCTGAAATTCCTTATCTTGGCCCCTCATAGACCTAATTTAAGTCATACGCCATCCCTGAACCAAACCCAGTGACTGGGAGATAGAACACACTGATTGATTTAGCTTACCCTGCAAGCTCCACCCTAGATCCTAGGAAGGAATCAGCATCAGCTTTCTGGAACCACATGCACAAAGAGTGAGGGAGGAGTCTCTTGACGGAACAAAAGTACTGTAATCACGGGAAGGGAGACCGGATGCCGGGTGGGAACAACAGCAAGAGTCAACCCGGGATTCCTAGGGCTGCCTTAGAACCAGACTTTGGTTTCTGCCATATTTGTTTCCTTGTATTTTTTTTTTTAAGTGAGGTAAAATTGGTATATAACATTATATAAGTTTTACGCGTACAACATTATAATCCAATATTTGTGTATCGAATACAAAGTGGTTACCACTCTAAGTCCCCTTCTTGCCCATCACCATGCACCTGAGCCACTCCGCTCATTTCTCCCGCTTCCCAACCCCTTTCCCCCCCCCAGTAACCACTGATCTGTTCCCTGTACCTTTAAGTTTGCTTTTGTATTATTTGTTGGTTTTGCTTTTTGGATTACACATATAAATGAAATCCTATGGCATTTGCCTTTTTTTCTGTCTGACTTCTTTCACTCCCCATAATACCCTCAAGTTCCATCCATGTTGTGGCAAATGGCAAGATTCTTTTCTCTTTTATGGTTAAGTAGTATTCCACTGTGTATTATGTATATATACATCTTCTTTATCCATTTGTCCATCACTGGACACTTACTTTGTTTCCAGATCTTAGTTATTGTAAATAATACTGCAATGAACATAGAAATGCATGTATATTTTGTACAAGTGCATGTATATTTTACAGTTTTTGTATTCTTTACATAAATACCTAGAAGTAGAATAGCTGGGTCATATGGTAGTTCGATTTTCAATTTTTGGAGGAACCTCTATATTGTTTTCCATAATGGCTGAACCAATTTCCATTCCCAGTAACAGTGTACAAGGGTTGTCTTTTTCCCATATCCTCTCCAACATTTGTTATTTCCTCTTTTTGATTAAAGCCATTCTAACAGGTATGACATGATATCTTCCCTCTATAGCCAGTTTGTTCAGAATTTTCATCATAAATGAATGTTGAATTTTGACAAATGTTTTTCCTGTGTTTCTCGAGATGATCGTATGATTTTGATCCTTCATTTTGTTAATGTGCTATATCGCATTGATTGATTTGCAGGTGTTGAACCATCTTTGCATCTCTGGAATAAATCCCACTTGATTGGGTGGTATATGATCTTTTTAATGTCCTGTTGAATTCAGTTTTCTAATATTTTGTTGGGGATTTTTGTATCTATGCATATTAAGGATATTGTCTTGTAATTTTCATTTTGTGTATGGTCTTATCTGGTTTTGGTATCAGGTAAAGCCAGTCTTGTAAAATGAATGTGGAAGCATTCTTTCCTCTCCGATTTTTTTGGAAGAGTTTGAGAAAGATAGGTGTTAGATCTTTGAATGTTTGATAGAATTCACCAGCAAAGTAGAAGAAAAAATTCATCAGTGAAGTTTTCTGGTCCTGGACATTGGCTTGTTGGGAGGTTTTTGATTACTGAGTCAATCTTCTTACTAGTAACTAGCCTTTTCAGATTTTCTATTTCTTCCTGATTCAGGCCTTGTTTTTTAAATACATTCAGCTACTTTGTGTCTTTTGATTTGACAATTCAGTTCATTTATATTTAAAGTTATTATTGGTAGGTATGTGCTTATTGTCATTTTGTTGTTTGTTTCCTGACTGTTTTTGTCTTTCTCTGTTTCTTTCTTCTCTTGCTCTCTTCTTTTGTGGTTTGGTGATTTTCTTTAGTGTTATATTTAAATTCCTTTCTCATTGTCTTTTGTGTGATTGCTATAGATTTTTGCTTTGTGGTTATCATGTGGTTTACATATAACATCCTATATGTCTAAAACAGTCTATTTTAAATTGATAGTATCTTAAGTTTTGGTGGATTCTAAAACTTATACATTTTAACACCCACCCATGTTCTTTTTTGATGCCCTATTTTATATCTTTTTATTTTGTGTATCCTTTAACTAATTATTATAGTTAGTTTTACTGCTTTTGGCTTTCAATGTTCACACTAGCTTTATTCTCTTTTAAAGATTTTTTTTATGTTTAGTTATTTTTGAGAAAGAGAGAAAGAGTGTGAGTGGGGGAGGGACAGAGAGAGAAGGAGACACAGAATCCGAAGCAGGCTCCAGGCTCTGAGTTGTTAGCACAGAGCCTGACACGGGACTCGAACCCACAAACCATGAGATCATGACCGGAGCCGAAATCGGACACTTAATCAGCTGAGCCACCCAGGTTCCCCTTCATGTTAGCTTTATAAGTGGCTAATCCACTACTTCTAACTATGTATTTGCATTTACCAGTGAGACTTTTACTTTAATTTGTTTTCTTGTTTCTAGTTAGCATCTTTTCTTTACAACTTAAAGAAGTCCCTTTAATATTTCTTATAAGGCTGGTTTAATGGTGATAATAAACTCCTTTAGTTTTTGCTTGTCTGGAAAACTCTTTATCTTTCCTTCAATTCTGAATAGTAACCTTGCCAAGAGTATACTTACTTAGTTTTTTGCTTTCAACACACTCCCACCTGTACAATTTCTGCTGAAAAAATCAGCTGATAATCTTATGGGGGTTTCCTTGTATGCAAAAGTTGTTTTTGTCTTGCTGTTTTTAACATTCTCTATCTTTCACTTTGTATATTTTAATTATAATGTATCTTGGTGTATATCTCTTTGGGTTCATCTTATTTGGAACTCTCTGAACTTCCTGGAGCTGCATGTCTGTTTCCTTACCCAGGTTAAGGAGAATTTCAGCCATTATTTTTAAAAATAAGTGTTCTACCTTTTTCCATCTCTCTTCTCCTTTTGGGAAGCCTATGGTGCAAATACTATTCTGTTTAATGTCGTCTCACAGTCCCTTAAGCTAGCTTCAGTTTTTAAAAAAAATTATTTTCTTTTTTGTTTGCCACCCTGGTTGGGGGAGTTCCACTGCCCTGTCTTCTAAGCCACTGATCCATTCTTCTATTTCATTTAGTCTGTTGTTTAAACTATCTAGTTTTTTTTTTCAGTTAAGTTATTGTATTATTCAGCTCTGTGACTTCTGTTTAGTACTTTCTTATGTTTTCTCTTTGTTAAAGTTCTCACATGTTCATCCGTTCTTCTCCCAAGTTCAGTGAGCATCTTTATGACCATTAATTTGAATTCTTCATCAGGTAGATTACTTACCTCCATTTCATTAAGCTCTTTTTCTGAGGTTTTATTTTCCTCTTTCATTTGGAACACATTCTTCTGTCTCCTCATTCCCTTGACTCTCTGTGTTTGTTTGTTTTTATTTTTTTTACGTTTGTTTATTATCGAATGAGAGAGAGAGAGACAGACAGAGCATGAGCAAGGTGGGGGGGGGGTGGTGGCAGAGAGAAGAGGAGACACAGAATCCGAAGCAGGCTCCAGACTCCGAGCTGTCAGCATAGAGCCGGATGCAGGGCTCGAACTCACAAACTGTGAGATCATGACCTGAGCCGAGGTAGGATGCTTAACTGATTGAACCACCCAGGCGCCCGTCTCTGTGTTTGTTTTTATGTGCTAGCCCAAACAGCTATTTCTCCCAGTCTTGAAGGAGTGACTTTGTGTAGGAGGTGAATTTTATTCAACCTCGCCCTCGCTTTTGGTTGCTTCTCAGAATTTTGTGATTGTCTAAGTAGCCTGTTTTGTCCTTGATAGTTCCCAGGTTTTGAGGGTGTGCCAGAAACCTGTTAGGGTTCCAAAGGGAGAAATCTCAGTCAATACCTAGTTTCAGACTAATTATAAGCCAGATCCTCAGGCAAAAGCTTTCAAAGTATGTACATATATAAAGTCTTGAATATCTGAATCATAAACCCTGTTGACTTCAGACAAGGAGATCTAGAAGTGTCCGCTGAGTGACTGCTGCAAAAATTATGGCTTTAGATGTGTGTATAAGCTGTTTCGTGGGAAGTATTGGAGAGCTCTGGTGAGGCCAAGGGAGGGTGCTGATACTGTGTTTCTCTGCCCATGGTCCCTGAGAGCACATCTTGTAGCCTCTAGATGTGTGGCAACCTGAAGCCTGGCCCTCAGGCTGAAGCTCCTGACAAGAAAATAGGCCCTTTTCACATGAAGACTGGGGATGTGTTTCAGTCTGCTGTTTGTACAATGCCCTGAGGGTCATAGCCTGCCAAGAACTGTCTCCTTAATTCTTTCAGACCCATCAGGCCCAGAAACACAATCCCCTTCTGGCCACTAGGGCCAGATGCTCAAGGGACATCCCCTGTGTGGGCTGTGCATGCTTGCCCACTGTGGCAGGGCAGGCCACAGTTGTGACACATGGTTGGCAGGGCACTTGGTTGGCCTGTGGCTGGATAGGCCACGACTGCCGCACTCAGGAGTGGGAAGGTCCCCAGAGCTAGTAGGCTAGAGGTGGGATGCAAAAATGGCACCCACCAGCATCACCCCCAACAAAGCAGAAGACCACAAAATGACACTATGAATGCCCCATCCCTGGAGAAAGTCCCCAAAGTCCCCGGAAGATGCTTTAAGATTAACAAATAAGTTTCCTTTGCATATGGTCTTGGCCCATTTCAAAATGTTGATTTTGCACTGAGTCTCAGGGTGAATGTGTAAGAACCTTAAGAGCATATTTTTCTGTTCCCTAGAGCCCTATGGTTCTCTTGGAAGTAAACCCTGTTGGTTTTCAAGGCCAGACATCTTGGGGCTCAGCTCTCCAGTGCAGGTCCCAAATGTTGGGTGCCTTAAGTGGTGCACAAATTCTTTGCTGTTCAGGAACAAGTTCCATATTATGAGATCCCACCCGACTGGGGTTGGGTCTTTGTGAGACCATGTCTCCACCTCTCCTACCTGTCTTGATGTTGCCTTTTTATCCTTTGTTTTAAAGGCATTGTTCAGCTGGCTTTCAGATCCTTTCAGAGGGATTATTGCATACGTAGCTATAGATGTGTTGTGCTCATGGGATAAGATGAGTTCGGGATCCTTCTATGCTACTGTCATGAATCTTCCTTCTTGTTTCTGTGTTCTTGATCCAGCCTCGGCCTCAGCCTACCTCACTCTTATCTGGTCTTGACTCTTATGTATAAGCAACTCACAGCCTGTCTGATCTGTTAGTCCTGCCTGTGGTTCTGCCTCAGTCAATTTCTGCTTATCAAACCTCAATTCCATGGAAGTCTTGCTGAGACCATTAGCAAAGTCAAACCTGAAGCCTGCTATACAGTGCTTCCAATTTGAGCCCTCCTGACTCTATCTATTACCGGTCATACTAAAAGTAGGCAGAAGCTGAGATTTCTGTGATTCAGACCAAGAGGAATAAAGCTGTATAAATGAAGGGATTATTTAGGGATGCATGCAGGGAAGAAAGAACATAGTCAAGTGATAGCTATAGAGAAACAGAATTGCATTTAACCATAGAACTCTTTCCAGCAATAGTTGATTGACAGACTGCTAGAACTGCAAGGAATTTTAGAAAATATTCTTCACTGTCAAGAAGACAGAGAGCACATATGTGTATATCAGGTAAGATTCTAGTGTGTTTCAACTCAAATTCTAGCTGGAAAAAGAAAATTAATTTATATTGAGTTAAACAAAACAAGCAATGTCTAGCTTTTGGTATATAGGAAACCAGATGCTGAAATGATGTCCTCAGGAATCTTTTTCTCTCCGAGTTCTGCTTTCATCTATGGGGAAATCATTGTCAGGCACACTCTTCCCCAGAAGGGGAAAGATGGTCACAAGCTGCAGACCCACATCATATCAGCTTAGCACTCCAGCAAAAAAGAGCATATCATCTTTCCCGATATCTAGTCTAAGTCCCAGGGAAGGCTCTCATTGCCCAAGCTTGGGTCACATGCCCACACATCAAGCAATTGCCGTAGCTAAGTGTAAGAAACACCGTGAATGGCCTGGCTCAGGGCATTTTAACATATGATTATGAGCGTGGAGCTCCACGGTGACTTGGATTGAAATCTCACTTCCTCTACATGTTGGTTGTGTGCTGTGAGTCATTTTCTTTGACTGCAAAATGGAGATAAGAGTTGGAGCTTATACGAGCATTGTGAAAACAAAGAGAGTTCATAGATGTTATGTGCTTAGAACAAGTCTGGTGCATGTGTACACCCCATAAATCAGATACCTTGATTATTGCTATGATGGTGATGATGATTAGTTCTCTGTATAGGGAGTGTGGTTAGCCACACAAAAACAGCATGTTCTGAGAATGAAAGAGAGGAGGTTCCTGAAAGATAGGGCTCTATTATCAGAAGAAGGGTAAGGAATATTGATCAAGCAAAAACAACAGGTAGCCCCTATAGCATGTGTGGGAACAGCCGACATTCACATATATTGTGTGTGTGTGGCGGGGCGGGGGAGGGGGGGTGGCGGCTGGTGCATGTGAGTGGTGTCTTTGGAATTATGGGAAGAAGGCTTGGAGAAAAAGTGCTCCCTACAGTTCTTTTTCCTAGTTAACTTCCCTGCGATCGCCTATCTCCTCTATCGGGGAGACTGAGGGCAACTCTGAGTGTGTTGTGCTTGGACCTGATTTGGCTCAAGTGTGTCCCCACGTGGATGCTCCATTGTTGCTACCCTGGTGTCAAAGTGATACAGTGATGCACTGGGGACTTGAACAGAGCTATGCCTTATCGTGGAGGCGTGGCTTATGCTGGGAGAAAATCTGAGTAACAATAAACAGTCTTTGACTGTATGCAACAAGGAGGTTTTTATTTTCCCTAAAACTCATGAGTTCGCTCCATAAAATTTACTGAGTGCATAATGTGTACCCAGAACCCATTTAGAGCCTAGGGCTCGAGTACAGAAAAAAAAAATTAGGAATGAAGGTAATAAAATCTAAAGCTACAGGCACGGTAAGAGAAAGGAAGAGCCAGAAAACTGTGTTTGTTTTAAGCAAATGTGTTATCCTTTTGAAATTATTTCCTATATTTATCTTCTAAGAGCAGAGTCCACATTAGATAGACCATAAATCCAACTGAGTTCTGAGAAATAATATATTCTCAGACTTGCCTGAGGTGGGGTTTGCATGGCTGTATGTTTTTCTTGGTTTTATTTGCATGAGAAAAAAAAGAATAGAAAAAAAAGCTTACCAAGCACAGCTGTAAGGCTTTAGTTTCAACAAGCTATTAAAATTACTTCTCAGCTCAAAGGGTGGATTTTTATTTTTCATGAGTATATCTTATACCAAAAGGTAGCCCCATAATCTTCTTCTAACTTTAGATTATTTTGCAGATTTTCAGTCTGTCTTTCAATCATCCAAAATGCTTCTATACAATCATGAGTAAAGGAGAAACGAAGCTGAAGGGTTTTTTTTTTTCATTCCTTAAAGAAAAATCGAATTTATCCCTTCAGACATGATTTTTAAATAGCTTGGATGCAGTAAAAAAAAAAAAAGAGGCTGACAGATAAATGCTAACATTTTTCTGGCTCATGTTTTTTAGTTGTTTATATTCCTCATCCAGTAAATGCTTTAAGTTATTTTCCACTTCCTCATTCACAATTATTCTTTGTTCTGAGTAAGAAGGTTGTTTGTCACAGGATGTAATAAAACATTTTAATCAGCTTGATGAAACAGTACAATTATATATTGTCGAGTGGGACACTGTACTTGGAAAAGCATTAGCCTGACCTCTTGCATGTCTAACTTGGGGGGCAATGAATATCTTCTGAAGTGGAAGAGTGATCACCCATGGGGAAGCGAAAGCTGGTGCTTCATTTGAAGATGCTCTTGCTGATAACTTGCTTGCCAAGCCCACAAAGTTGGCTGGAAAGCAAAACCGGTTGCAACACTATGTTTGGAGAAAATTTTGAAGTGTAACCAATTTCCCTCTTCTAATCATAATGTGCAGAACAAAAACTATGTTCTGTAAAGAATCTATTTGAAAGACGTTGGATATTAAAAATAAGTCCTCATCATTCTCTGTCAAGTCTCCCGGAGCCAAGTTCAGACTCAATAAAAGTTGTACCACATTCTGATACTGAGATGCTCCAGTCCAATGAGTGAGACTGTGGGATAAAGGGAAGTCTTTGCTCAGCTAGTTTCTTGTACCAAAATCAATAACACCATGATCTTTTGACTGCTTGAATCTGGGAGGGGGGGAGGGGGAAGAGTGACAGGCCATGTATCCTAGACAAAAAACAACAACTATAGCTTCCGATAGGTATATTGAATGTCTAAGTGCCTGCCAAGTTTGATTCTTTCAAGTTTTATCCTTCAGGCCTGTATTAAAAATGAACAAAATTGTTCAAGGAGCTCAACTATCGTTTAGAGGACTTGTCAAGTGTACCCCTGGCAATAACAGGAGATTTTGCCTCTCTTGTGCTAATGAAATGCAGCTTGGCCTCACTTTAAGGATTCTCGTTCATTTCAAATTATTTTTACAGAATAAAGTTCTTTCATTTACCTTTCTAATAATTTCGCAAATTAATTTAATGCATTTCTCTCCCTCCAAACAACATGATAGAATAGGAAGAGTATTGATTTTAAAGGAAGATGGGAGATATATTGAAATTAAGAGCTGTGAGGACCAGACAAGTTCTTAACCACCCGCCTTCCAGCACGAGACGCTTCTCTTCTGTACAATGACAAGAAGTCACCTGAATGAGAGATAATACATGTGAAGTATCTGGTAAAGTGACATGTGATAGGTGCTTGATAAATATTATTTCTCTTCCCAGTTATTTTTTGGTTCCCAGAAAGCCCGATGCCTTCGCATTCTAATTTTGTTTGTAAGTGCCTACCCTTCCCCAAGGGTCAGACCGTCCTGCTCCCAAGACCAGATGACATGTTAATGCACCTGTAACATCACTCCTCTAGCTGCTAATGTTATCCATATATTCAGTGAACCCCTGTTGAGCATCTATTCCCTGCAAGTCACATGCTTGGAGACACTAAGATGAAGAAGATCCAAAGCCAGCACGCAAAAAAATGGACTACCTTGCAAGGGAGATGAACAAGAAAATCAGTAATTACATCACAGTGTCATCACTTTATCCAGGGGGTCTGCACACCATGTATGAGAGGAGAGAGTCTAGTCTCCCTGATGACAATGGAGGGAAGGGGAAAGTCCAAGAATGCTTTACATGAGTCTAGACCTACCATAATTGTTAGCCAGGCAAGACAGGGGACAGGAGGGCATGCAGGAAAAAGGACTCCGGGGGCGGGGGCGGGAGAAGAAATGACCTCTTTCTCTGGTAGCACAAAACCCATTACACTCAGTGTCAATAATCTTGCACTTCTGTTTATCATGGATAAAAATGAGAAAACTTTTTGAGCATGTGTTGTGGCCAAGTTGGACTGCGACAAGGACGTAAACACTGAATTAAGGCCTTCAAGAAGCTTGGATTCTAGCTAGAAGAGTGAAACGGACATACTGCAGTCACCATTTAAGGCTGGAAGTCGACACTTGTGCCTAGAGCTGTCTGCGCCATCCAAGACTGGTGAGTGCTGCGCGGTGATTTATTGAACTTCACAGAATTAACAGCTTACCCAGGACTAAAAACGTTGAAAGCCAAAGTATTAGAGCCCAAGATTTCCAAGCTTAGTCTCAGATGCAAAAACACTGGTCTGCTCAAAAAGGATGTTTTTAAGTTGAGCACATGAAAATGAGTGAATTGTATGTCATCTTATATGTTGAAATAATAGGAAAGTTGCAAAAATGGTTAGAAAATTAAGCAGTGGGGAAGAAAGCAGCTGACCTAGCATCTTTGGAAAACAGTGTTTTGACTGGATACTGTAAGGCTAAATACAGAAAGAACTGCACACAAACGCTGGAGTTGATAAATTTGTTCCTCACGGGGTTATGGGTTCACAATTCTGATACTGTTTTATATACATAACAGGGTTGAACTAGTAAGTAAACCTATACAAGAAAATGCTGGGAAAAAATATATTGCTGTTGACAACTAACGTTGCGTATGTTTTCAAATTACAATATTTACATAGAGAATAAAATAGAAAAAGTTCACTTATAAGATTAATATGGAAATGATATGAACACAAGGTTATATTAGGAAACGTAGTTTGATGAAGATTTAATTTGAGTAAGATTAGTTTAAGTGTTTTGTTGTTGTTTTTGGTTTTTTACTGTTAATGAGAGGACATCCAAACTTGACCTGAAGAGAAAATCCTTATTTCTTGGTTTCATCCAGGAAGTCCAATACTCTTTATATTTGGAGAAATGAACCATGAAGGAGCTCACCACTGCATCCAGCATGTGGAGGTGAAGGAACTACCTCAGAGAGGGGGGGTCTCCTGGATCCATAGGCCTCAGTGACCTTGTGATGGAAGTCAAGGTAGGCGAACACAGTCTGGTGGCTCTGAAGGCCTGTTGGAGAGGAGGGCACAGCATTTTAAAACCTAGGCCCTCTCCTGGGGAAGGGACCATCAGCACTTGGCTCTTGGCCTCCTGGCAGGTTTGGAAAATCTCCTTGTGATGTGGTAAGTCTCATGACGTCTTTTGAGGCTGCAGGCATTTTAAACATCTCTACCATCTCCCCTTCTCGTTTTGAACATTTGGATCTCCCTTCTTGCAGTTCTCGACCCAGGGGAGTTAATTCCTCCATCAGCATCAAGCCCACCCTCTTTACCTTTCTGTAGGTGTCCATAAGGCTAGTTATATTTAAGAACTCTTTCTCTAGCCTGGCATTCTCTGAAAATGATTTAATCCCTGTATACTCCTTTCTAGTAGCCTTCAGCTTGTCAGCTAGTTGGCATTTCTCCCTAATCCAGGCAGCCCATGTTTCCGAAAGCTGCTTTTCACGTCTTACGGAAAGCCAGCTTCTAACAGACTGAACACGTCTGAGTAGAAATAAAAGACTCATAAATAAAGCAATGACGAGTGAACATGTCACTGTCTCCCACTGGATGTCATCGAAGGTGAGTTGTGGATTCAGGTCTTCGGGCAGGATCTCCTCTACTGGCTTCCCAAGAATTAGCCCAAATCCAAGCTTTGCAGAGGATAGCAGCTCCTCCACAGCACTGATCTACCACTGGGCTTTGCCCAGTTACCGTGGAAGCACCAGCCACAACAAAACCTAGGGAACACCTCAACATTCTTCTAGAACCCAACTAGCAACTGACAGCTTGGACTGGTCAGTGATATGGTCAATGGAGGGGGGAGATTTTCAAGTAAGGTATACTCATCTTTAAAAAATAAAGTAAGTAAATATATTGAGTACCAGGTTTCTTATTGATGGAGAAATAAGTTCTAAATAAGAAAAGGGAGGAAGTTAAAATAAACCCTATGGTGCAGGACTGACGTTGGAGAAATCAGTAAGAGATGATTTAAAATACACACACACACACACACACACACACACAGAATGATACAGAATATATATAAATATATGTGTATGCATGGGTTAGTTTATATACAGTTAGTTTATCTCTAGCTTTGTCTGCCTAGAAGCAATGACACCCCAGTAACAATAAGCATACCCAGAGCCCAGATCTTGGTTTCTAAATATTATTTTCCAATAAAAGAAACCAGGACACTCTTTGAAGAAGCGGTTGATTCCTGGGGACAAAAAAAAGTCAGGATGAGCAATGCTAAGACAAAAAGAAAAAGGAAGAAAAAGAAAAAGAAAAAGAAAAAGAAAGAAAAATAAAAAGAAAAGGAAAAGAAAGGAAAGGAAAGGAAAGGAAAAAGGAAAAGAAAGGAAAGAAAAGAAAAGAAAAGAAAAGAAAACGTGATGAAGGCATATTGAAAAGGCACGGGGGGGGGGGGGGGCGCCTGGGTGGCGCAGTCGGTTAAGCGTCCGACTTCAACCAGGTCACGATCTCGCGGTCCGTGAGTTCGAGCCCCGCGTCGGGCTCTGGGCTGATGGCTCAGAGCCTGGAGCCTGTTTCCGATTCTGTGTCTCCCTCTCTCTCTGCCCCTCCCCCGCTCATGCTCTGTCTCTCTCTGTCCCAAAAATAAATAAAAAACGTTGAAAAAAAAAAAAAAAAGAAAAGGCACAGGGTCCTACCTGATAGAGCTCCCAGTGGCCAACTCTGAAACAATTTAAGCAACAAAATAAATAACAATAGGATTTGGATCATAACCCAAAGCATAAAATAAAATAAATATCCTTGAGTCCATACTGTTATGAATAAATAAATAAATAAATAAATGGCAGGGAAGAAAAACAACACTTCCATTACAGAATGCCCACTAGTAAATGTAGAAGAAATAAGGGAACTACAAAGTCCCCACGATCATGCTCCAGTGGTCATTGCTGCAGGGAAGAATCATCGGTTGATAATAAAATTAGTGGGCAGATATTTAAGGGGAAACAGGATATTTGTGTATATGTATACATATACAAAAATATATATTTTTAAAGGAAAGATGGAACTTTATAGTAGAAACACCCGTAGCCAAGTGATCAAGGTTAACATTACCAGTAATAAGATAAACCAACACCATGTATCCTCGATATGATGACCTGAGAAAGGCACATCTCCTCATGGTTTTCTTTGCAATAATACACAGCCTCGACTTAATCATGAAAAAACATTGGACAAACCCACATTAAAGAAATTCTACAGGCATGAAAGACGAGGAAAGTCTGAGAAACTGTCCCAGTGGAGGACACCAAGGACACGTGACAACTAAATGCAAAGTGAGATCCCAGAACAGAAAAAAAGGGACTTTGGTGGAAAAACTGGTAAAATCTGTATAAAACCTGTAGTTTAGTTAGTATTGTACCAACATTAATTGCTTGATACTGATCATTTTACTATTATTATATATGATGTTAACATTATGGAAAGCTGAGTAAAGGGGATATGGACACTGTTCTATTTGCAACTCTTTGTAAGTCTAAAATGATCTCAAAATGAAAAGTTAAAAAAAAAAACAATAAAATTAAGCATCCTCATCTCTCTACAAATGGATCTGGGATCCTTCAAGGACTGCCTTAGTTTCCCGTTGCTGCCGTAACAAATGATGAGAGATGCAACGGCTTTTAACAACGCAAATTTATTATTTATAGTTTCATACGTCAGAACCCGGTGGGCACTGCTGGACCAAATAGGTGTCAGCAGGACCACTCTCATTTCTGGCAACTCTAGTGAAGAATCCTTTTACTTGCCTTTTTTCACTTCTGGGAACTGCCTGCCCTTTCTGGCTCCTCCTTCATCTTCAAAGCCAACAATGCAGGTCATATTGCTATCTCTCTGTCTGACTGTAGCTAGGAAAGTTTTCCTCTTCCAAGGACACATGTGATTATAGGGGACCTACCTGCATAATCCCCATCTCAAAGTCTTTAACCTAATCCCCCCTGCAAAGTCCCACTTGCTATGTAATGCATCATATTCACAGGTTTGGGAATTAGGACAATTTGGAGATGGGGGGCATTATTCAACCTACCATGGGGACTTTTCCACGGAAAATGACTTAATTCTCTCCATGCCAATCCCAGGCAACTCTTAAAAAGCAGATGAGACAAATTCCCAGGGTTTTCCGTATGAAAATCAGGTGAAGTATCCTGCACAGGGTTGGCACATAGGATGTTCTTAATCAATGATCGCTGATTTGCTCTGAAAACGAAATTACTACACTACTACTTCTGGTCCTTTAGTGAATGTTGGACTACCTTCCAGGTGGTTCATTTCTATCTCGATGGTTCTCACATTTCCACTCGGAAAGTCTCGGCCTTTGTTAGAGCTGCAACTCCAGACCCTTCCGTTCTCAGGCATGGCTGGGTCTGCGTATCCTCATTCCGTCTTGTGGCATGTCTCCTGTGCTCTGCATAGCACCAGGTCCGGGGTAAATATTTAATGGGTAATTGTCAAAATGAACTCTCAGAAAGGAACTCTCTCCCATGCAGCAGACCTATACAGCCTTATCTCATATCCGCTTTAGCCTTTTAAGAAATGGAAACCCATTTTTGCCCTGCATTCAGAAGAAGAATGTAAAAAAGGAGTGGGAAGTGGTTCTTTCCATAATTTTGGTGTGATAGAGCAGACAATGTTTTTATTACGGTCTTTGATGCAAACAGGGAGAGTCAGGCTGAAAATACAATTTTAATGGATTATTTTAATGTTAAATCTTTGCACTTTGAAGCACCTTGTACAATGCCCACATTCTCAAGTCATTCTCAGATATTTATGTGAATAAATGTACATTTTATTCATGGGCACTTCACATGCGCCGCTAGTGGTTTTTGGATCCATTTGCCAAAGCAGCTATATCTGAGCTAAACCATCGCCTGAGGCGCTTTGAACAATACTGATATCCAGATACTTATACTTGCCCTTAAACAAATCCTGATTTAATTATTCTGATAGGGTCTCAGTCATTAGTCTATTTAAGCTTCCCAAGTGATTATGATATAAAACCAGGAAAGCAAACCACTAAGTTAAAGAAATGGTGTTTCTTAATATTAAACGTCAGAATGTGCTTTGCAGAAGAAATGGGTGCGAGGCAGCCTTCCCACGCTGAAATATGCTTCCACTTCTTACGTGCAAGTGACATCCATTCCGTAATCAGATGACTTCTGCTGAGGTCCAACCAGCACAGTCCTTTTAACTCCTTGTCCAAATTGCTCATTCTGGAAACAGCACCCTCTCTCAGTTATCATTTCTGCCCCCCCCCCCCCCCCCCCCCCCCCCCCCCCCCCCGTTTCACGTCCTTCTGTTTGCTCCGCTGCTGGACCAGGACTAATGCTCTATGCATTGCCCACTCTGCCTCCTACAGCCACCTTCATCCATCCCCAGTGGTCACTTTCTTGGCTCTGATGCTTTCTTTCATCCTCCCGTGATGCATTCTCATCCCTTGTAATCCTTTGCTATTTCTTAACACAAATAATGGGAAGAATCAGAGTGCAAAAAGAATTCACTGGTATACTGTGGCCACCATAAAAATGTTCCTCCCAACCACAGGAAGCATAGTTGACATATGGGCCCAGGTGCTGTGCTGAGGAATCCACCGCCCCATTAGTGCGAGGCTACCCTTCCTTAGGGTGCTCCCAAGCAATGGCTGAGCGTCACAGTATGCTAAGTCTGGCTAGTCCCTGGGAGCCTTGAACTCCTCTGACTGGCGACTTGAGTTCAAGGGCTTCTTATTGGCTTTGCCAAATGTTCCCAGAACTGAACCCCCAGCTGTGACTCTTTCCCCATCCATTCCTCCTCTCCCTCTCTCCCCAAGGTCAAGACAACGGCCAGCATCGATGGTCTCCTAATCGTCCCAGCTCCCTCTCCTTTTTTCCTCCCAGGCGTCTTCCCAGATAAATTTCCTACACACCTAACCCTATCTTAGTGTTTGCTTCTTGGAGAATCCAGACCAGCATGTGTACTATAGGGGGAAGTGGTAAGAATAACTGGATTCTACTCTAAAAGAAACTAACGATTCCCAACACATTTATCTAATCATCATTAACTAATGTGTGGATATATGTATATGTGCACATCCACTCGTTTCAAAGAAAGACTGTCAAGGCTAATGAAAAGCTATAAGGAATGAACAAACTGGGAAACTGATGGCCGGAGAAAATGCCCGTAATACATGCTATAAGGACTCCCAGCGTGGTTCTCAACCTCGGTCGCACATTAGAATCACTCAGAGAACTTTAAAAATGCTGGCGCCCAGCTTGAGATTCTGACGCAATTGGGCTGGTGAGCCTGGGAATTCGCATTTAAAAAGCTCCCCAGATGCTTTTAGTGTGCAATAATGTTTGTGAACCCTACTCTATAGGTGTGCACACAGATGGGCCACCATTTATAGTACCTATAATGTGTAAGCTACCCAGTTGCTCGGGAGAAATGTGGTTAATCGTAGTCCTGAGGGAAGAGAAAAATTTCTTCAGCAGATCTTCACAAAGGAAACACTGTGGGATGTCATCAACCACATCCTTAACAACATCCTCAGAGTAAACACAAAAATGACTTTCATAGAGTTGCTCCCTATGACATCCTTCAATGTTGCCAGGTTCTTTCCATGTGCTACCACTTAGAGCAAGCAGGTTCTGCTCACGTACAAATTTGGAGAGGAATTTTCCACTTCGGTTAGTGTATCTCACCCTGAAAGGCTTCATGCTGTGTCTTGGGGTAAAGTTCCATGGTTGGAATCCAGGGGTCCCAGAGAAAATGCACTTTTATCTATTTTTTTTTTGATACCGAGATTCTGCATAAAATTGTTTGATCGAAAGATTCTACCGCCGACAAGAATTTGAAAATCACCCCTCAGCCTAAAGAAAAAGAAATGCTCTCACTTTTCAACAATTCTGAGCTGATCCCAATTGCACCCACAATAAATCCTGACTTAAATATCTCAGAAATAATTAACTTCACTGTAGAATGATCAATAAAGACGAACTTCAGACTGACTTGCTATCCAAACCGATAGGGTACGCCTGACCAGGGGTGATCCATCCATAAAACAAAATCTGAGGTAGAGAGGTAGATGCCATCCATAAAATAAAATCTGAATATGAGGACGAGTTAGTGAAAGTCCAGCTTTCTTGGGACATGATACTAAACCCCATCAAAAAGGTCAACCCCGTTGGAATTCTTACAGCTAGGCTCTAATCTGGCCATCCTCTGTCTTCAGAAAGAACACCTCAGGGAGCCTCCTTACCTGGGCACAGAACACCCCTGCACAGATCACACGGGTGCCCACCGGCTTCCCATGCCTGGCTCAGGCCAGCGCTGCATACTGAATTTCTGGCTTCTTCCTTCCTTCTCCTGACTTTTTCTTCCCAGTATCCTTGCAATCAACCTGGAATGGCAGGGTTGAAGATGTTGAGTTTTTCTTCCCGGTATCCTTGCAATCAACCTGGAATGGCAGGGTTGAAGATGTTTAATAAATGAGTTCTCCCCATCACTTAAGGTTTACTAATCTCCTTGCTTATTGAGCTGCAGTTCACGGCAACGCTGGTGAAATTGATTAGAAAAAATTTAATATACATTTCTGTTACCTATGAATTAATGTATGCTTCAAGGACATTGCTTTTTAGCTGATAGAGGGTGCATGCTATTAGCATTATAAAATGACCCTAGTAGTGACTTTGAAAAACTTAAGTAGGAAGGGCATTGAAAATCACAGAACTAGGCAGCAACAAACAAGTCCCAGGGTGGGCCTTTATGCCAAACGAATAAGCAAGACTGTCCAAAGAATCAAAGTTCAAGGACACCCAGAAGAAGAGAGAGAGAGAGAAAAAAAAAAAGAATAATTATATCTGCTGATCATCTCGGGTCCTTATTATTATATCACCTCTATTCTTGGCTTCAAATGGACATACACAGAAAATGCTGATGTGTAACAAGAAACTCACTTTTTAAGCATTGTGATTTATAACTTGAAATGAATATTCACCTACTCTATCCCCATTCCATTTTCACCAACAAACCATCATTATGCATGGGTGGTAGAATTAAAAAAAAAAAGCCATCATTACTTTCCTTACAAGAAGAAAGGAAGCCTTGTACGACTGGTAGAATTTCAGGTGCAAGCCAGGT
This sequence comes from Prionailurus bengalensis, assembly GCF_016509475.1. Lineage (NCBI taxonomy): Eukaryota > Metazoa > Chordata > Mammalia > Carnivora > Felidae > Prionailurus > Prionailurus bengalensis. The sequence continues at coordinate 28,190,929 of NC_057343.1, forward strand.
ACCTCGCCTCCCCTACCAGCTTAACAACCCTTGCCTTCTGCTAAGGTGTGGGGGTAATACACCTATTAGATTCTTTCTGGAGAGAAAAGTCTTGATAGTGCAGAGATAAAAACAACAAAACAAAACAAAACAAAACAAATGAGCATGTGAGTAAAATAAAGCTACCAAAACAGGATAAAGGTAGAGAATGACTGAAGAGCCAAGATATAACATTTTACCAACATCACCACTGCCTTGGTGTTTACCCTGTATTGGCCTGAGGTGTGGACCAGCGGAGCGTGGATATGCCAAAGGGCTCACTATTCTAGCCCAGCACTGAGATTCTTCCGGAGTGAGGTTCCCCACTTTTCAGTTTGGGGGTTATGTTCATTCCATCTCTTCCCCTTGATACTATTCGAGGTCCCCATGCTGCTGCCCCAGTGTGGCCACATCAGCATCACATGAGACAGGCTCTCCCCATGGAGTCTGCTCAAAGCTTGTGGAAGGTTTACCGGCTAGTGAAATAAAATCTGCTTCTTCCTTACAGTTTTAAAGGCTGTTCAGTGATGCACATGAATAATGACATTGGGTAGAATTTAAAATCTGGTGATCTGCTAAACTCTTTGAAACTGCAAAACCTTTTAGAGACAACGCAAAGAACATGCTTTGAGATCCCTGTTTCCATCCTGGGCAAGAAATTAAAAATGAAGGGCTGTAGGAGCACTTGGGTGGCTCAGTTGGCTGAATGCCCAACTCTTGCTTTTAGCTCAGTCAGGTCATGGTCCCAGGGTCATGGGATAGAGCCCTGCATGGGGCTCCTTACTGAGCATGGAGTCTGCCTGGGATCCTCTCTCTCTCTCTCTCTCTCTCTCACTCTCACTCTCTCTTTCTCTACCTCTTCCTCTTCCCCGCTCTCCCTCTCCCCCACTAGAGCGCCCTCTTTCTCTCTAAAATAAAAAAATAAATGAAGGGCTATAATGGTGCCAGGCTGACAGGAAATAAGTACAATGCCAGCCTGTGGGAAAATCTCAGTAAATCAGTTCTGGAAATTGTCCTTCTCCTTTCTTGCCCCAAGGCCAAAAAAAAAGTGAAGTAAGGAATGGGAAATTTTATCAAATTGGACTTCACCTCATTATTCTCACTATATCACAAATCCACCACTCTCCAGGGCAACCTAACCCCAGGTGATGCTTTTTAAATGAGCTATTCTTTCTCAGACTTGTCTAGTCAGAATCCACTGGTGACTGCATGGGAAGGTCAAGGGTGGGAGGCTCTGTCACTAATGCTTTGAAGATAGGCCTGCGATGTTCTTAAATTTATTGAGCCTTTTCTACTGTGTGCCTGTATAGGCATGTGTGTGGTAAATAGCATTTAAAAAATCATCTTTTAATGATTCTTTTGAATACTTATATCAACATGAGCGTTTTATTTTTTCGTTAAGCTTCTTAGTTTATTAAAGATTTTTCAAAAGTGTTTCATCTGATTACAAATTTTTAAAATAATGATTACAATAGAAAGGTACCATAAGGAAATATTCAGAAAGGTGCGTAGGATTTACTGATAAGGGAGTCTATCCATTGCGTTATTTTTATTTCTAAAACTGTAAATAAACTAAAGGGTCAGAATAGAGTTTAGACAAAGATAACTAAGCTGTGCAGTCATTAAAAATCACTGAAGGAGAGGGGATAGTGATCAACATATATTAAGAGGGAAAAATAAGGTTGTTAAACAATATGTACATTATGATCCCATTTACTTTTAAGTAATTATTCATTTATTTATGTAAAAAAGAAGGGAATGTTTCAAAAGATTAAATGTGTTATAATTTCTAGTTGATTCCAAGTGATTTTTATCTTCTTTATATTTCTCTGTAGGGTATAAAATGTTTGTAGTTACTATACATTACATTTGAAATTAGGAGAAAACAATTCTTTATTACTTGCAAGTTCAAAAAAGACAATTACCCTGAGGCACCTGGGTGGCTCAGTTGGTTAAGTGCTCAACCCTTGATTTTGGCTGAGGCTGTGATCTCATAGTTCGTGAGTTCAAGCCCCACGTTGGGCTCTGTGCTGACACTGTAGAGACTGCTTAGGATTGTCTCTCTCTGCCTCTGCCCCTCTCCCCCTTTCACACACACTCTCTCTCTCTCAAAATAAATGAATGAACTTAAAAAAAAGACAATTACCCCAATAACTGAAGGACTAATTGTGTTCACAGTGGTTAAGTCAGTCCTTTCACGGGCACGGCCTTCCTGTTATAAATTAAAGAATGAAGTGCCTCTGCCTTCCTTGTAGTTGAAGTCAGTGAACTTCCAGACTCTTTGTTTTTCAAGGCTTGGCTTTTCGAACATCTTTGGATGGGGATAATTTACCCCTCTCAGAGCCTTTGTCCTTCCTCGTCTTCCTGGGCCAGCAGGCTGGAAGAAGATACACAAGCCAGCACCCAGCTGTTTCGTCCAGGCTCTGACTGTCCACCTCCAGGTTTCTCTGAAAGGGAGAGGCTACGAACACCCACCTGCCATCACTGAAAGGCAACATGAACCAACAAGTTCCAGAGAAGGGACCTCAGGACTAGAGAGACGAAGTGGTAAAAATTCTAGAAAAGCACCTCATTTTTCTGCTTCTCCAACACTGCACGCAACCCCTCTCATTTGCTTTAGGGAAACCAGGGCACAACTGAGTGAGAAAATGGCAGAGTGACTATTATCCGTGATAGCAAATCCGGGTTTCTTTACCTACATTCCTTCCCAGGTAGTTAACCACTAAATCAGTGCTCCAAAACTTTAATTTCAACACACATAGATGTATGCATCTTCATCAAAAAATGCTCATTGGGTACCTTCTCTGTACTTGGCAAAGTCGTAAGTATAAAGAAATAATGGCAATTTTCCTGCCCTGAGGAATTAGAATCAAGGGAAAGTTACATAACTACATGGGAGCGTGGGTTTACTGTAAGTAGAATAATATATGGAGCACTTCGGCTTTTTATTTTAAACCGCTCTGTGCTATTAATAAACAGAATGGCCAGAATAGTCTTAATCAGTTTTATTGTACAAAATTAAAATTCAAAAACATGTTTTATTTTATTTTCTCCAAATCTCAAGAGAGCAGGGTTTAATGAATATAGCTACTTAGAGATATAAATTAGCCATCAGTTTCCTTTTTCTTTCCTTTTTTTCATAAAGATAGTGAGGTTAATGATATCATTATCTTCACCAGCTTCTAACACTATGGAACATAAGATTGATCCATTTTCCCTAAATCTTTTGTGTAGTAAGTTTTTATGCAAGTGGAAAACTTAATGCTAACAGAAACAAATTTGACCACGCTTTTTAAATTATAGGATAATTACTAATTCTGTGGTCATTCATTCCCATGCCATCAACTCCAACACAGGAAACTATGAGAAATATAACCACTGGTAAAATTAAACCTGCAATTATAGCACCAATTTCTAGGATATGTTGATTTTTCTCTATTTTGCAACATGTACACAGATATATAAAATTTTCTCATTTATTCCTCACATGTTGACCTTGTAAGTCCAGAGTTTGTCATGTTATGATGATTTTCGTGAATTTAAGACAGTTTTTGATCCTGCTTATTGCCTTCCTTGTTAATTTTTAATGCGAGGGTGGTAGTATACTCAATGTATCAGTACAACTTACCCTTGAAAACACTAATCAAAAAAAAAAGAGAGAAAAGAAAAAGAAACAAACATGAAACAAACACGCTTTATCTTTTTTTAATAATGTTTATTTATTTTGAGACAGAGAGAGACAGAGCATGAACAGGGGAGGGGCAGAGGGAGAGGGAGACACAGAATCGGAAGCAGGCTCCAGGCTCTGAGCCATCAGCCCAGAGACCTATGCGGGGCTCGAACTCCCGGACCGCAAGATCGTGACCTGAGTTGAAGTCGGACACTTAACCGACTGAGCCACCCAGGTGCCCCACAAACACGCTTTATCTTAATTCATCATCATTTTAGCCAATGGTTTTCCTATGATAGCATTTGGATCAATCCCTTTGCAGGGAATTCCCATCACACTTGATATCTTTACTAATACCCAATATATACTTGCAGAACTTCTAGGTACTCTGTATTTCTCCCATACACTACCTTCAACCCTTCTCAGTTCTGAGGGCAGCGTATTCAACATTTCGTTATGCCTCAACTTAAAACCATTCAAACAGCTCCCCAATTTTCCTCATTGATTGAAGCTTCCTCTAACCAGAACCTTCCCTCCGCCACCATTCTCTACACAATTGGTTTTTCGTCTTTTTCTTTTTCTATAGCCATAGTAAACTATTAGTTTAAGAAATTTCATCCAGTTTTCCATATTATTTTTTCCTCTCTGATCTCTGGATCAGTACTGTCAGTCTTAAATTATCAGCTCCATTGGCGGGGGTCCTGGCTAATCCAAATGCCACAACAGCACATCTGACATGACATAACTCCACCCACAGACTGGAAGTGGGCAAGATGATAATCATAGCAATAATAAAGAGTTAGCCCTCAGTGCTTGGTGTGTACTATCTGAATCTAAACTCAGATAGTCTAAATGTGGAGCTATTACTTTTACTACTACACTCTGCTGTTGTGATGAAGAAGAGGACCAAGAAGGCAGAGGAGGAAGGAGGGAGGGTAGAATAACTGTGGTTAAATTCCTAGTGCTAGAAAAGTACTGGAATGGAATCCTGGCCCCCTAGTTATGTGCTACACACTGTCTAGTGAGCAAAAAGGGGTAAAATTCCTACCCTCACAAAGTTTGCAGTTGAGTAATGGAGATAAGTAAAGGGGCACAGAAAGACACAGAATCAGAGAAGGTTCCCTTGGGGAATGTGTTGTCTGAAGGGCAGGTCAGTGTTAACCAGAAAGAAGCAGGGAAGGGTATTAAAGGAAATAGCATGTGCAAAGGCCCTACCTCATATGAAAGATGAGGTTTACTAAAATAGTGCAGAAAAAGCACCCAGCATAGTTTCTGGCACATGTGATAGGGGTTGATAATGTTAACAGTGATGATGACAGTGGAAGTACTGGTGATGATGATGGTGCTGGAGGTGGTGGTGGTGGTGATGGTGATGGTGATGGTGGTAATGGTGGTGATGATGGTGGTGCTGGTGATGGTAATGATAATGGTGGTGGTGGCAATGGAGGTGATGATGGTGGTGGTGATGGAGGTGGTGATGATGATGATGGCAAGGGAGGTGATGATAGTGGTGGTGATGAAGTTGGTGGTGTGGTGATGGTGATGGTGATGGTGGCAATGGAGGTGATGATGACCACAACTGTGATGGAGGAATATCTCCTTTCAAAGTATTGCCATCCTGTTCTCTTAACCAACAGTAGAGCTAATTAACTAGATTTATTGTTTTTCCTAGGTTCCAGCTCACCCTTTAGTGAAGGCACTTATTTAAAGTGCACTTCCCTAAAGGCAGGCAAAAAAAACAGAAAAGAAAAAGAAAAAGAACTAAAAGTCTAGATTATTTACATTTGACTAATATTTCTTTTATTTGTCAATTGTTTCTGTGCAGTATAGCAGGGCTCTCTGATTTAATCTTCACAAGTGGAAAAACAAAATATAGACCATCTATTATGTCCGTTAAGGGATGAGTGCCCAGTTTCTACAGGGAAATATCTAACTAGAACAATTAGATGAGACATTTACCTAATACGACATTTCTCAGTAGTAGTGGAACAAAGAAAACAATATTTCTTCCAAAGTAAATAATACTTCTTCCAAGCCACACCCCTTTCAGACCACTTCTGAGTGATGATAGTTAATGGCAGTTAGGAGTTTTCTAACGGTCTTACAGATACTATGGAAATCATGGTCCACGCCGTTTCCCTGCTCACTTCACATTTATCAGCCATCTCAAATAGGTAAGCACTTACGTTAAACACTTCTGAAACGCTATGGTAGAATATGCAGTGAAATATAATTTGCCTGGATGATTAAATCCCTATCCAATGGCCTTTCCCTCCTACAGCTGCTCTACATCTAACAACGTTCAAAGGATAAGAGAATCTAACAGTTGCAAACACTGAATTCACACACCCAAAAGATTTCCATAAAAGCCCAATAAAAACACAGAGAAAGGTGTGGTTGCTCATCCTTATTTTCTTTAAAGTACAGTGGCTATTTTCTATTAGACTTCACTCGGTTTGTTTATGTAATGTCTATTACCAGTAGGCTATTGCCTGAAAGAGGAGAAAATGATTGCAAGCATGAGCTAGGGAAACTGCCATCTTCTCACCAGTGCATGGGAAATAAATCAATTCCTTAAAGCACAAGATCTAGGAGGAGCATTCCTCCCACCTAAATCCTGAAATTATCTGTCCATATGCATAGGTGCCTTCCCCCACCACCACCGCAACCCTGCCACCTCCTTCCCCAGAGGGGCCAATGCTTTAAATCTTGGATGGAATCCATAACCACAGAAAAATCGTTAAAATCCATTGCTCAGGAGAGTTTTCCTTTTGTTATTCTTTCACTTGGCAACTTTTAAACACCTAGAAAGATGACTTTAAAAGGGCAGCACCTCTGTTTAATTGCTCAGAAATTAAGTATGAGCAATGTAATGTACGATAAGTATTAAAATGATATGGATGTTAAACAGGTAATAGAAAAAAGTGGTCCCTTGTCCAGTCATCAGAAAATACCGAGCAAGGTAACAATAAGAATATATGATGCCTTAATTTTTTTTCAACTGCCATTTAAAAACATTTCAAAATGTTAAGGGTATGTGTGGATGACTGTGTGATATCCTTCTGACAAATTCTTTTCAGTTGACATATAGAACAGGAATTTGAGTGCTGTAGAGAAATCACCACATTTGCTGATATCATGTTTTTTTACAATTGTCATGGTCTGTGAATTTTTGGAGTCATTTCCCACACTTAGTCCTTCTATGCCTTGTTCATTTTTTCCAATGAACTTCATGCTTCGGTGGTTATCATTCTAAATTTCCTTAAAAGTGGGATTCTATGGATAATAATTGAGTTCATGTCCACCTATCATAGGTAACCTATAATGGAGAACCAAACTAGCAGATCAGCAACAGAATGAAATGCTGGAGTGGAGTGGTTGTCTGTTTACATATGGTGGTACTATTCACTGCAACTGTGCTATATCTGTACTATATCCCTATACATATACATATATTTATCCATATGTATATATATATATGTATATCCCTATATAGTACAATATAGTACTATATCTGTACAGTAACTGCAGGAATATAATGAATACCCTGGATTCTTTCCCTACAAAAGTAAAAGATTTCAGAGTTTATGGTAATTATGTGATGCACCTTTATAAAATAATACAAAGAGTTGTTTTTAAGGGAGAGGAGGAGGGAAAGGAGGGAGAGGGAAAGGAAGAAGAAGAAGAAGAAGAAGAAGAAGGTGGAGGAGGAGGAGGGAAACAAGGGGAAGGGGAAGAGGGGAAGGGGAAGGAGGAGAGGGAGGAGAAGGAGGAGGAGAAGGAGAAGAGGAAGAAGAAGGGAGAGGAAGAAGGAGGGGAGGGAAAAGAGGAGGATGAGGAGAAGGGAGATAGAGGGAGAGAAGCGGGGAGAGAAGAAGTAAATGACCAATGGAAAAAATGCTTGGCAATACAGCCTTCAAAAAACATACCATAACAATATACACCAATGTCGTGGAACTAATTTTTGAGGACAGAAGTTGAAAATTAAAGAAAGAAGCCAGATGAGGGGGCTCTCAGTTTTTTCTGGTGAGCTCCTAATAGAGTGGGCAACAGACATGAGGAAACAGATGGTGCCCCCATAGTGCCAGGCTGAGCACTGAGACTATGCACAGCTAAATTATTCCTCTAAATGTAGAATTCTAGGAGGAACATTGCCCCATCCAAATCCTGAAGTTAGATTCAAAATTGTGTGTTTATATACATCAGTGCATTCTCCTGCCCTCCTAGGAAGAGGAGACATGGCTTTCTTTGGATATTTAATGTAGTCCATGACCTCAAAAATTTTGTTAAAGCACAATGCTCAAGGTCAGGGTTTCCCAGAAGCTTTTTCCAGAAACATCCAAGTTGCTCTGCATCTCCTAAGTCTAGATCATAAAAGAAGCAACATAGATCATAAAATAATACATCTCTAGATCATAAAAGAGAAGCAACACTGAGGGATATTAGAACAGTTTTTTTTCCTGAGTGTAAAACCTAACCCATAGCCTCATTCTCCTTAAGCTCATGTCTTAACTTGATTAGCAAGCCCAGACTTCAGATAACTGCCACAGTTATACGTGGTCAGTCCTCCGCAATTTTCCAAAATCTGTTCCCATTTGCTATGTTGTTTGTTACTCGCTTCACCTCTGGAGATAAGTAGGTCACCTTACCATTAGTTCTCATTTACAGAACAGGAAATTGAGGCCCAAAGAGCTAAAGTGACTTGCTCAAGTTCACAAGTGGTGGTCGCTTGTCAGGTTGAGAATGTAGGCCTTTAATACCTAGATCCGTGTTGCAGCACACTGTGCCCAGTTTCCATCATGTGCAGAAAATCAAAGAAGGGTAAGACATGTTTGCCCACAAGAAAGTTAAAATCTAAACACAGTGTGTTTTTCTCTCCCAGTAGCAAAAAGATTTGTTTAATCACCTCAACCTAAACTTACACATATCCCTGCAAGATACCCTGCCCTTTCTCAGCGGTACAGTGAATCCAAAGCATTTAAAGGGAAGCAGTGCCCTTCCTAGACAACAAAGAGAGTAGCCACACAAAACTCCAGGCAGATGAGAAAAGCAAATAACGCTCCTTAGCCCATTTCTGAAGATATCTTTTGTTTGAAAGAACAAGACCACAACCTTGCTGACAGGAGAAATCATCTTCCTTCAATAAAGGTGTGTTGTAAAAATTAATATTTTTTTTAAATTTTTTTTCAACGTTTATTTATTTTTGGGACAGAGAGAGACAGAGCATGAACGGGGGAGGGGCAGAGAGAGAGGGAGACACAGAATCGGAAACAGGCTCCAGGCTCTGAGCCATCAGCCCAGAGCCCGACGCGGGGCTCTCACGGACCGCGAGATCGTGACCTGGCTGAAGTCGGACGCTTAACCGACTGCGCCACCCAGGCGCCCCTAAAAATTAATATTTTTTAGAAATATGTTTATTTACTGCAATAGAGAGTGTTACTAGCTCTAATATTTCCCCTCTCCCTCTATCCACACTATTTTCCATGTAACTGTACAATGCACACCCAGTGTGGGCGGGGTGTGCTTCTATGATTCTTGGCAAAACATTCTTGGGTTTGGACATATGACTTGCCTTTGCCAATAGAATAAGACCAAAGTCGTATTGTGCTTATTCTGAGCCAAGGCCTCAAGAGGACTTATGTTTTGTCACTAGCCTCACGTAATTCTGTCTTCACCTTGAGAAGACCATGTCAGCCTAGCCCACTGTCACCAGGATGAGGAAGCTGAATATTTGGGACAGAGCTGAACCAACCAAGTCACCTTAGCTGAGCTAAATCTACATTAGCCAGTCTCCCAAAAGACACCTCTCTGAAGATGCCTCCAAGACCAAGTCATCAGCTGTGCTTTTTACAAAGTGAAGTTCTTTTCATAACAAACCATGTATTTTTTGTCCCCATGCAACAGATAAGGCAATTTTACTTGAACTTTCCTGTTGAGTTTTAATAACAAAGTTTCAAGACTCCTAGTTTCACTTTCATGAGGTGCTTTTCTACAGGACACAACCAGATATACCTGGAAGTTCAAGCCCAATTATTAACTAGACTGTGAACGAGTACCTCATCTTCCATATCTATCCATTGGTGGAACCATAAAGAGAATAATTACTCAGTTGATAAGCATCCTATGATGAAAATCTGTAGTCTATGGCATTGCCTCAAAAGTTCTAAGGGAAAACTATTTGCAACCCAGAATTTCATACCCAGTTGAGCTATCATTCTAGTATACATGTAGACAAAGACATTTTCAGATATATAAGAACTTCTTGAGAATATGCTTCAGCAAAATAATGGAGTAAATCAAGAAATATGTAGTTAGAAGATTTAAGAAACAGTAGATCCACTCCAGGTTGGGCAGCAAAAGAAAGACCGAGGATGACAGCTGTGCAGCAGATTTTGAGGAGTACTAGATATGATGAGAGCAGGACGATAGAAATCCTAGGTCTCTAGGGTAAATAAAAAGTCAGTATGATGGAGTGAAATTTAGAAAAGTAGGATGGATAGATTACAACAATGGAAGCTGGGTATAAATGAAAGATAACTGAATCCACACAATGGGTAAAAAATTATGTATAGTTCCCTCTAGATAACTTTAGTATTATTATGCAAAAGTAACCTCAAGTCATATTCACTGGGATTGTAATATTAATTACCAGCCCTCCTATTTAAGAACTTGGTGAAAACACTTAGAGAAGTATGATAAAAACTTTGCTCCAACCAGGGTTTCTTAACAGAATTAAGAGCCCACGTCAGGCTCTGTGCAGACAGCTCAGAGCCTGGAGCCTGTTTCAGATTCCGTGTCTCCCTCTCTCTCTGCCGCTTCCCTGCTCATGCTCTGTCTCTCTCTCTGTCTCAGAAATAAATAAGCGTTAAAAAAAATAAAAAATAAATAAAACTGGCTAAAAATCAGTGTGCTTTTTATTATCACCATGTGGATGCAGTACAAGATAGTGTAAAAATATCTGTTGCCTAGCATGCTTAAGAACTTTGAGAGCAATCAATACCCAAATGAGCTGGGACGCATGAATTCATTCATCTATTTACTCGGCATCTCTTATGTGCAAGACACAGGGCTATGCAGTGCAGATGAAGTAATAAACAGCACTGGCACACTCTCTGACCTCACAGAGTTAACAGCTGGGCAATGAATGTGCAAGTTGTCTTGAAAAGCATTTCTCCTCCTTCTTGAGACGATGACATCTGAGTTAGAGCTGAATGACAAGGAAGAGGCAATGCTGGAAGATCTAAGAGAGCATCTCAGGCAGAGTGAACATCAATGCAAAAGACTTGAAACGAGAACAAGGCTGCGTTGGAAGCATTGTGAACGAGGTGGAGAGTGGAGGGAAAGAAGCCAGCAGTAGGCACTAGGCCGAATTTTGCAAGCCATGGTAAAAGATCTGGATTTTAAATCTAGTTGCAGTGGGAAAATACTGGACAGCTTTAAGCTGGAAAGAAATACAATATGACTTTAGAAAGACCCCTCTGCCTGCTATGTGGAGTATAGAGAGGCAAGAGGGAAGCAGGAAACCAGTTAGGGGGCTGTTGCATTGGTCCAGATGAGGGACGATCATGGTTTGGCTGAGGGTCTTGGCAGTGGATATGATGAAAATGGTCAAATTCAAGAAGTGTTCAGGGGACAGAGAGGTTAAGACTTAATGATGGATTGGATATTGGTTGTGGGAGAAGGAGATGATGCATAAATGGCTCTTGGTTAAACAATTTAACCAGTGGGTGTGAGCATCAGTTACTAAGAAATTGTCTTCTTAGCTTATGTTCTGCTAAACTAGAAAAAGAAAAGGCTAATCCTCCCCCAACTTCCTCCTGCACTGGCAAAAAATACTAAAGAAACATGATGAAATAAATATTTTCAGTTAATTAACATTCTCATATTATTCAGGCTCCCAGGCAATATCATAGACCAATCATCTGGGAGTCACGGTCCTGGAGCATTCAGGACTGAACTCAGACAAACAATTTGATTGGCCCATAGTGGTATCATGATTCTATTTCAGAGTAGAACTCGGGGTCTGGGTGTTGGTGCCCACAGCCTGAGGTCTGCCACTCGCTGGTCCCTAAGCCCTGGCAGGAGCCATGCTGTGCAGAGACCATTCTGTGAGCTGATAAAAAGCTCACATAGCTGGCCCTCGGGTCAGAGGGTTGTGTAATGCAGTCCATAATGGCAGTGGAGGTAAGATTGGAAACCAAAAAATATATGTCAGTGTGGTCTGACCCTTTGCTGGGTTCACATGAAAATCCCATTTGCTTTCCAGAAAGTAGTGGTACAAACCATTATTCCTGTTCGTAAAGCTTTCTGGGGCAGTTCTTCTAGGACACAGTCCTCTCTTGTGCTAGAAATTATTTTAAAAGTAAACAACACAAGATACCACTATTTAAAGAAATTCTGTGGTTCTAAGATTCTTCTAGAAACCTTTTAGTGTTTCACCATAATGGGCTACACTACAAACAGTTTTACTGGTATATCTACAAAGAAGGTGGAGATCATGGGTGGTCTGGCCACACCTAGGAGGCAGAATTAAACAGTGTCACTCCCAAAAGGAAGCAATGATTGCCGAAGCAGATTTCTACTGTGAAAATGGATTACTGCCTATTGCCAGCTTTTAAGAGAATCCTCATATGTCTAACACCGTGTAATGATTTGAGGCTTTCCAAGGGCATAGTATTTATTGTAACTGTACCATCAGTACAATCTGCAATTTAACAGATTGTGGTGTCAATTTGCCTTTGTCTGTGTGTGTGTGTGTGTGTGTGTGTGCATATTTCAAGCAATATGCCTGGAGCTGAAGGGTGGTGGGGTCATAAATCAATCTCCTTAGCTTTAGCCCACTGGCCCTGGTTGTGTTGCAGACATCTCTGCTAAGTGGCTGATAGCATGTCTCTTATTAAGTCATCGTAATAGGACAGAGGAAAATCTCTGTCTGTGGAATCAATGCAGCGTCATGTGGAGCCACAAAATCACATCAGTGCCATTCACAGCAGACTTAACCTGTGGAGTGCACATGTGCACGCATGCTCAGTACCTACACTACAACAGGTCCATGGTCTAGCAGGCAGAACAGCATAGCAGTTAAGCGCTGGGACTCTGAAGTCGCACTGCCCAAGTTCAAGTCGCATTTTTCTCACTTACTAGCTGTAAATATGAAACCTTGGCCAGTCTGTCAAATGGAGTGATGACAGAATGGATTCCACAAGGTTGGTGAAATGATTAAATGAATTAACACATATAAATAACATAGAACAACACATGACAAATGATAAATACTGTATAAACATATGCTATTATTATGATTATACTATGCTCTTTTGTCTAAGGTTACATTCAGTGAGTGTTTCTTTTATGACTTCGTGTGCCATCAGAATTCACCTAAAGAAGGAAGGATATGAAAAATTAACATGCACTGAGCCTCTGCTACATACCAGGTGCTGTTCTAGAAAATGTAGATGCACTGTGTGATCCAGGTACTTAGTGTGTGTGTGTGGCTAATATATATGTTAAAGTGGCTGGCACAGTGCAGGTTCTCAAAAATAATGTTGCTCCTATAATTACTTGTTAGCTTTTCCCTCCCAGGGAACTCGGAAGACCTCAAGGCCAATAGTCATTTTACTATTTAAACCTGATTTATTGTCATTCTTTTGTAAAAACAAAACAAAACGAGCAAAAAAGCGTACCTTTAAAATCATTACACATACAGTAAAAGAAAAAAACTTAATGGCATGTGCCTTCAGAATTAGCACGTATTCACTGTTCAGCATGATGTATTTGACAATTGCCTTTTATTCCCCCTGTAGCTTTTTTTTAACCAAAGAATAAGAGTTAATTGAAAAAGAGAGAAAAATGGGATGATGACCAACACTTCTGAAATAACAGGGAGTGATGGTTTTCCCAGTAATCTAGGGGGCTTACCCTGACTCTTCATCCTGAATGAATCAATGGTTTTCTCAACCAAATCTTGTGGCTTTGAGGGATGTGTATCTAACGGTTCTGAAGATAGAGGGGCCGTGAAATGACAACCCCTCTAAGGAGCTAGGCTATATGTTTTGGTATCACAAGCCCTTACTTTTGGTTCCAAGGTAGTAATGGGGATGTACAACTCCACAAAATATAAAATTAAGGACGTCCGACTGACAAATATGCCTGGCACAGAAGCAGACCCCGGCCACAACATACAAAGCCAACTGGTGTTACTGATGATTATATATATTTGTGCTGGATTGGATGATGGAAGGTGCCAGAGACCAGGCAGACTGATATGAGGTGAAGCTTGATTAGCACTAGCATCAGTATGGCTCATACTTGACAGGACAGATGGGCACTTGGGGCCAGGAGGGAGAAGCCAGCAGGCACAAGGCAGGAGCCTGGAAAGGGACCCCTTACCAGAAGGGGTCACTTTTTCAGTCTTTCAAGTATGATATACCCTTCTGATGACCTAGAGAAATTATTGGGGCTCCCTGGCCCAGCAGGATTGCTGCACTGAAGTCACAGCCAAGCCAATCAGGAATTCATTGCTTCAACAAATATTTAGTGAGTACCTATTATATGAATAAAACATGTCAAATTTCCATGACCTAATGGTGCTTACATTCTAGCAAAGGGAGGCAGATAATAAATAAGTAACTTATTTAGTATAGTGGAAGATTAAAAGTGCTAAGAGAAACAACAAATAATACAAGGTAAGGGATTAGAGATGTAAATATAGGACTACAGTTTTAATACAGTTTCCAGAGCAGGTCTCACTAAAAAGATGATTTAAAAAAAAATTAACATTTATTCATTTTTGGGAGACAGAGAGAGACAGAGTGCAAGTCGGGGAGGGGCAGAGAGAGAGAAAGAGAGAGAGAGAGAGAGACAGGATCTGAAGGAGGCTCCAGGCTCTGAGCTGTCAGCACAGAGCCCCACCCCGGGCTCAGACCCACGAGCCACGAGATCATGACCTGAGCCGAAGTCGGATGCTTAACCAGGTGCCCCATAAGGATGATTTTTGAACAAAGAAGGGAAAGAGTAGGCCACGTTGCAATCTGAGTCAAGAGTGTGCCAGGCCTGACTGCCAGCGTAAAGACCATGAGGTGTAGCCTGTTCAAGGAGGTCAGTATGTCTGGAGGACAGTAGGGGAGGGAGAGAGCACCAGGAAGTGACATCAGAGCTATAACAAAGGGTTAACCAGACCATGGAAGACTGTAAGAACTTCAGTATTTATTGAGTAAAATGTGGAGCCATGAAGAATTTCGAGCAGTGGGGTGACATGATCTAATTAATGTTTTTAAAAGACGAAGAAGCTTTTGTAATAATCCAGGTAAAATACAGAGGCCGTTTAGACCAGAGTGGTAGCAGCAGAGGGGGCAAGACGTGGTCAAATTCTGGAATTTTTGAATCACGATTTCCTGATGGATTAATGGTTGGGTATGGAGGATAAGACTTGGGGATGGCTCCAAGGTTTTTGTCCTGGAAAGCTGGAAGGTTGAGGTGGTTATCAACTGAGATTTGGAAAGAGTAGGTTTTGGGGGAAGATCAGAAGTTCGATTTTGGACACGTTAGGTTTGAGTTGTCTGTGAGATGTGCAGACACTTGTGCATGATGAGCCTGGAGTTCGGCGCGGCGGGGAGAGGGGTGTCTACACTGGAGATACAATGGCAAAGGCTTTATGGCGGGATGAGATCTCGAAGGTTAGGGTGCTGACAGAGAAGAGAGTCAAGGATGGGGCACTTCAACTTTAAAAAGTAACCAAGAGAAGGAACCACCAAAAGAGGTGATAGATTGACCAGTGAGGCCATTTCTTGCAAAGCAGGAGGGAGAGACTGCTCAACGGGCAGGAGGGAGGCTATTTGCCAGGCCTGCCTCCACAATTTGAAATGTGTGATTTGGGGTGATGTGATGTGATCCTTGTGTATGGCTCATGGTGGTTTCATGGAGGCTCTGGGGTTGGGGAGAGCAGCTTGGATTATGTTTTTGTGTGTGTGTTTTAGCATGTTTGGATTATGTGGCTGGGTGGACCCACATGCCCAAGAGATAGAACCTCGTGATCAGGGAAGTCCTTTGGATAAGGCTGCTTGGGGCATCTCCTTCCACTTAGCAAAAGGAAACCATTTTATTTTTTCTTGTGTCAGTTGAAAGCATTTAGAAAATAATTTCCAATCGCATGCTAATATGAAGCCTGTTAGGTATAAATGGTCTACAAAAGCCTTTTCTTCTGAATTCACTGTATCTAACTCTTTTCTTCAGAGAAGGGGGTTTTCTAAGGTGTTCTGACTATTACTGTCTTATCCGCTTTTGAGAATACTCCTCTCTCTTCATTACTTTATGTCCTTTTAGTCATTTTTCTCTTCTAAATCATGTATCACTTACTTCCTATTACTTGGCTACAGAATTGACAGTCATGTTCCATTTTATTTAAGGACTCAGCCAAACGGACTCAGTCACAGCAGCAGAACGTAAAGATTCCCTTTTCATGACATGCCCCCTCCATGGGAGCAATTTAAAATTGTTTGGTCCTGGGGCACCTAGGGAGCTCAGCAGTTTAAGTGGCCAACTCGTGATTTCGGCTCAGGTCACGGTCTCATGGTTCATAATATCAAGCCCTGAGTTGGGCTCCGTGCTGACAGCACAGAGCCTGCTTGGGATTCTCTCTCTCCTTCTCTCTCTGCCCCTTCCGCGCTCATGCTTGCTCATTCCCTCTCTCTCTCTCTCAAAATAAATAAATAAACTTAAGATAAATAAATACATAAATAACACAACATTACTTGGTCCCATGGACAGAGGATATTTTTCTATAACTTGAGATAGTATCTTCCACGTTTTCCCTACCGTGGAACTGTGCGAAAGGATGTAAAGTCTCCTGTGTCTTGTCCTATGTATTTAACAATCATTAACAACCATGATGTGATGGGCCAGACTTAAGAGCTTGACACATAGTAACGCATTTTATCTCTCAACAACCTCTGAAGTAGGCATCATTTTCATCATCACTCGCATTTTAGTGATGAAGGAAATGACTAACAGAGGAATCAACGTACTCGCGAAGGACATACAGGTAGCAGAGGCGGGATTGGAGCCTACACAGCTGGACTCCAGAGCCCCTGTGCTTCCTCGCCTTCCTTTGCTATGGTCTCTGCCTCTTCGGGTAGTTGTCCACCAGGCAGGCTGCTTCCATCTTGGGGTTTTTTTTTGGTTTTGTTTTTAGTTTTTGGTGAGATCAGGATTTCATATCTGGCACCTCTGGATTACCCTTTAAGTTCACAAAACAGCATCTGAAAAACGGGTGATCAAAAACACTTTGACGATGACACGGTGGGACAGTGAAGCCGCTGATCATAAAACAAAACACCTAGGTAGAATCACTCAGTCAGCTTTCCCTGGATGAAGGTAGCAGATATTCTTTTTTTTTTTTAAGTTTATTTGTTTATTTTGAGAGAGAGTGTGCACGGGAAGGGCTGAGAGAGAGAGAGAGAGAGACAGACAGACAGAGACAGAGGGAGGGAGACAGAATCCCAAGCAGGCTCCACACTGTCAGCCCAGAGCCCAGTGCAGGGCTGGAACTCACAAACTGAGATTGTGACCTGAGCTGAATTCAAGAGTTGGACGCATAACCGCCTGAGCCACCCAGGCGCCCCAAAAGTGACTGTTTTAATACACGAAAGAACACATCCACATGAAGATGGAAAATGTTTAATCTATTTCTTCTCGTTTGAGTTTTTTACACGAAGCCTCGCCGCCAGACGCTGCACTTGGACGTATTTAAAAGCAATGTTGATCAGAGGGCTCAGTCCCTGGTAGTCGCCCCCTCTGAGCCCTCTGTGCAGTGTGACTGTGGCAGCAAGGTTCCTGTCTCTGCAGATGTCCGGTTCTCATCCTCCAACCAGCATGACGAGCTGTCTCCACCGGGCCGATCTCCCCGCAGGTGCACCCGTGCAGGCCAGCGTTTGAGAAGCTGGCTTGTTAGATGCAGTTGCTGCCTCAGCAGTCTGGAGTCAGCCCGACCGTCTGCATTTCTAAGTGCTCTCAGGAGATGCCCCTGCTGCCGGGCAGCCCAGCTCCGTGTGAGCAGCGAGGTGCCCAAAGCTGCGGTCCTCGCCCTTGGCTGCTTCATGGAAACCCTGGGAACTTTTGCAAAAGACTATTTCCTGGGTTCTGTCTTCAGAGAATCTGATTCATTTGGTCTAGAGTGTGGCCTGGCCAGCAGGGGTCTTCAAATCTCCTCAGGTGACTCTACCATTCAGTGGTGATTAAGACCCACTGCTCTGGAGCAGGGGTCCTGGACCAGCAGCAGCAGCATCTCCCGGGGACAGGTGACAAATGCAAATTCTCGGCCCCCACCCGAGCTTCGGTGTGGCGACAAGACGTCATGTGATCCTCATGATCGCTCAAGTTTGAGAACCACTGACTTGGAAGCTCAGACCACAGATTTTCCATTTCTCTACCTTTCCCCCTTCCTTCTTTCTCCCCCTCTTTTCTCTTTCCTCCGTCTCTTTCTCTCCCCACAGCCCCCCGTTTGCAAACTGTTTGGAATAGGAAGGTTATGCCAAAGCACAGTGATAAGGAGCGCAAAGCGTGAGGATGGATACGGAGAAATTATGGGGCCATCTCAGTAATTGACAGTTGAACACTCCGTCAGTTCAGGCGTTGTGCACCCCAAGCCAGCGCAACTGGATGCAAGAAAATGTTGTAACTCCTCTGTGTGCACGTGTTCACATTTCTGATTAAAACCCATGATGTCAAACTGTGTAGATCACTGGAAAGAAACCAAGTCGGAATTGTTTTAGTAGACGCCTCTGCCAGTCAGCATGTAGTGCTTTTCGTGGGTGCCGGATCAGAACGTGCCCGAGCCCAGCCTGTCGCAGTGACACTGTCATTCAGCCACCAGTGGGTCCCCAGGGCGACGTTCTCAACGGCTGTGGAACTAGGTGTTCCCTTACCATCGTTTTTAGCTCTTGATCTCTGAGACTATCGATCTCTGGATACTTGAATGCCACTGCCTTTCACATCTGAAGAAGAGGCAAACATTCGTGAAGGGAAGACTGGCCAGGCTGCCTCAAGGAGGGAGAGCAGTTCCTGCTGGGGAATTTTCTGCCCAGGAGGAGGAGAAGCATAGTGCGAGGAAGCAAAGAAGGCCTAATGTGAACACAGGGTCACCAGGCAAGTCGCGGGCTCGGGGAGAGAGGCCTCATGGGCGTGGCCCAAAGGGGAGGAAGGCTATCTTTTACATGCATTCTGGTTAAGAGCATTAATACTAGGCATTTTTTAAAAACCTTATGACAAAATTCGTATAACGTAAAATTCGCCATCTCGAACATTTTGGTGTTCAGTAGTGTAAGTATATTCACATTTTTGTGCAACCTCCAGAACTTTTTCATCTTGCAAAACTAAAACTCTGTACCCCTTCAATAATGAGCCCCTATATCCCCTCCCCTCGCCCCTGGCAACCACCATTTTGCCTTTTTGTGATTGGCTTATTTCACTATCCTCACGTTTCATCCATTGTAGGGCATATGACAGAACTTCCTTCCTTTTTTAAGGCTGAATAACATTTTGCATGTGCATACCACATTTTATTTATCTATTCATCCACCAGTGGACATTTGGGTTGTTTCTGCATTTTGGCTATTATAAATAACGCTGCCATAAACATGGGTGTACAAACATCTCTTTGAGTTCCTTCATTTAATTCTTTTAGATCTCCACCCAGAAGGGGAATTACCAGATCATACAGTAGCTCGATTTTTAATATTTGAGGAACTGCCGTACTGTTTTCCAGAGTAGCTGTAACATTTTACATTCCCATCAATAGTGCACAAGGTTTCCAATTTCTCCACATCCTTGCCAACATTTGTTATTTTCTGAGTTTCTTTGATATTAACCAGCCTAATGAAGTTATATTTCCATCGATGTCTTGATTTGCATTTCCCTGATGATGAATGATGTTGAACATCTTTTCATATGCTTATTGGCCGTTTGTATATCTTCTTTGGAAACATGTCTACTCAAGTCCTTTGCTCATGGTTTTAATCGGGTCGTTTGGGTTTTTAGCTGTTGTTGTTGAATTGTAAGTTTCTTTATATATTCTGGATATCAACCACTTACCCAGATATATGATTTTCAAATGTCTTCTCCCATTTTGCGGGTTGCCTTTTAACTCTGTTGATCGTGTCCTTCGATACACAGAAGTTTTAAATTTGGGTGTAGTCTAATTCATTGACTTTTACTTTGGTTGCCTGTACTTTTGGTGTCAACCCAAGAAATCTTGCCAAGAAATGCGGCTTTTTCTGTTTTCTTCTAAGCATTTTGCATTTAGGTTTTTGATTTGTTTTTAGTTCATTTTTGTATATGGTGTAAGGGAAAGGTCCAACTTCATTCTTTTGTATATGGATCCAGCTTTTCCAACACCATTTGTTGAAAAGACTGTCCTTTTCCCCTTTGAAACATCTAGGCACACTTATCGGAAACATTTTGACCATATACGTGAGGATTTATTTCTGGACTTTCTAGCTATTGCACTGGTCTCCACATTTGTCTTTATGCCAGTACCACACTGTTCGTTTACTGCAGCTTTGTAATAAGCTTTGAATCAAGAAGTGTGAGGCCTCCACTTTTGTTTTGTTTTTTTTTCAAGATTATTTTGGCTTTTGGAAGTAATACTAGACAAACTTTTAAGGCAATATTCAGATTACTCCCATCTTAAAACCTTCAAATGACTTCCCCTGATGTGCAAATCCAAACGCCTTACCAAGAGGGCCCACAGCCCTCATCTCTCAGCATGTTCCATCTTGTCCACAGTGCCCCAGCCACACTGGACACCTTTTGCTCCCCAGGCTCGTCTCTCTGCCCCAAGTGCGTTTCACTGACACAGCCATTCATCCTGCACTATTTGCTGAAGCCCTACTCTGTGTCATCGGGCCGTGTTATAGGCACTGAACATATAGCACTAAACAAACACTCATGCTGACCCCTTCCCTTCTTTGCTTTTAATTGAGAGTCCTCCCTCCCTGTCTGAATTAGCTCTCCTCCCCTCCTACATCCCGGTCTCTATCTTTATACTCTGCCTTTACTGCTTATGTAGGCTTACCTCAATTCTCCATCTTGTTTACCTATGTATTATGTGTCTCCTCCACCAGACTTTAAGCTCCAAAAAGTCACAGACCCAGGAGACACTTGGCAACGGTGAGGACGGTGTGGGTGGGGAGGCGGGGTACCCAATACACATTTGTTGAAATAGTAAACTGAATTGCAGTGACAGTTTTCCAAGAGGACAGTAAAGCTGAGCAGCAAAGCCTCCCTTTTAGAGGACAGAGTGTTCAGCCACGTTTTTGAGCCCTGGGCATTGCTGGAGAATGGGACATCACCAAACCACTATTTTAGAAGCTTACTTTAAACTAGTACAAAACACAGAATAAAGTATTGCAACCATAATTTCACTGTTTAAACTGAGTATTTCTGAGGTCCCTGAACTTTTTCCCTTATCTTCTGATCTAATCCTTTCCAAAGGAAAAAGAGAGATAAGAAATGTGCCTACCTGAGAGCAAGAATCTAATGTCTTGGAAAATGAGAGACATTTCCTCTGAAGGACTAGCTTACATTTCTTCACTTACAGATACTACTGACTGATTCCAGGTCATTGACTTAAAGTAGAGAGTTGTAGATTCCACTACTCTCCTGGGGGGGGGGGGGGCGGGGAGGAAAGGCTTTAAAATGTAAGTCAATCCAGGTTTAACCAAAGGGAAGAGGGAATGACTCCCCAGGGATCCCATTTTTGATGGTCATTCAGTTAGCTGAAGCCATTGAAGTTACAACTCCCCAAATTACAGATGTGCCTGTGTCTTATTTATGTTACCCAAGTAAACTGAAATTCGTGAGATCTTTTTACCAATTTTTTTTCCTTATTTGCTCAGAGAGATGAGTATAGCATGGACACATGTGCGAGTTTACCTCCTAGTCAACCACAAGGTAAATGGATTTGTCCATATCATGAACTCAAAACACCGTAGTGTACCTTTACGCCATTAAACCTGCTAAAAATTACATCTCATATCCTTCCCAAATATACAACCCTAAGCAAAATAAGAATGTCAAACTTCGTTTTCCTGTATCAAACAAAACGTGTGAATTCTATTATTTTATCATACTTGGTTTTCATTCAGACAATTTCGATCTCCTGCGATACATTCAAGTGAAACTGTTTGTTAGTGCACTCCCCTGGCCTATTACTCATGAAAGAATCAGATACTCTAGTGATTATCTTGTGGAGGCTCACTCATTGCTTTTGGAAACAGGCCACAGATGAAGTAACAATAACCACACTGACAAAAAAAAAAAAAAAAAAAAAAAAAGCTAAAACCAGCAATAAGTATTATGGCAACAGATCACATCTTGATTTGGAAAAGCAGAGGTGGTATTCTGGCTTTTTTGACTTTGTATACACATATTCTCTTGACATTTGCCCCTATCTGCCACCAATAAATTTTCATCCAAGAAAGATAGTCTAAATTTTCCCTGAGGATCTTCAGGAATGACTAACTGAGTCATGAGAAATTTTATTTCAAAAATAAATATTTCCATTATGCTTCCATAGGGGATATGTGAGGTCAGGATATGTTACAGAATTTTGCTTCACAGCATTTTACTAATTTTCACCACAATTATTTCTCTTCAACGAACATACTAGAGTCCTTGCCAGAATGTTCCTGACAAGACTGCTTAGAGTGACTAAAAATGAAAAGCAGCTGAGATGTCCAAAACCAGGGGATTGGTTGAATAGAACTTGATAAACATGTATCAGTGGAATATGATGCAGCTATTAAAATGATACTGTTAAAATATTCGTTAATGTGAAAAGGTGTTCATTTTTTTAATGTCTGTTGAAGAGAACATACTAATTAATATTTATATTTATAGTAAGAAAAATATGCTTATAATTATGAAATTATGGATTATTATAATGTATGAAACCTTATATATTACAATGTATGAAATACATTATAACATATGCATATGATTTCCTTAGGACCTTCTCCTGACCTCAGACTACATCATGCCCTCTTGTTAAACACTCTCCTAGCATGCTGTATTTCCCTTTCACAGCACTTATCAGAACTATAAATGAATGTTGGATTGCTTCATAATTGTTGAGGTTATTTTCCCACCTGAATATAATGTCCTTGAGGACAGGGACATGTCCATCTCAGACACTACTGTATCTAGTAGCATCTAGCTTTTGGTAGGCAGCTCAAAATCTATTTGTTCAATGAAAGAATAAATTAATGTACACAGAAAAAATCTGGAAATATATATATATATATACATACAACTGTGCCATATATATATATATATATATATATGTTGACAATAGCTTTTCTCTGGACAGTGGGATTATAGGTGATTTTTCTTTTCTTAATTTTCTAATTTTTCTACAACGATTATGTACTTTTTGAATAAAAATGACAGAATTCTAAAGATGGAAGCTGTTTTAGTCAGCTTCTGCTGTGATAATGTTATAATCAATTCCAAAAATATTAAAGTCTTGCAACAATAAATCTTCATTTCTCACTTAGTGTCTGTGGGTGAACTCTGGTAGCTCTGTTCCAGATTTGCGGTCAAGTTCAAGTCTGCACCACAAGTTTATCCCTGAAAGGAGCAAGGCAGAAGGATTTGTTCCTATCTAAGACAAGCTGTTCTCATGGCAAGAAGCAGCAGCACAAGAGGAACCAGCAGAAACGTGCTTTTTTAAAAACCCCTGCTCAGGATTGGCACTCTGTCACTTATATCCATCTTCTATTGGCCAAAACAAGTCACATGGTCAAGCCCAAAGTCTGAAGCAAGGATATGTATCTGCCATCTGTAAGGCATAGCTGTCACATGGAAATGGGGAATATGTATTTCACAAAGGAAACAAGAATTTGGGTACAATAATCCAATCTATTAAAACACATAATAGTTTCTAATAAACAACGTCAATTCTACACTAGCAAAGTGCATGCCTAAAAGTCAGAATCGCAAACAACACGAAGCTCTGAAAAGAAGGGCTGAATCCCTGAACCAAAGCACAGCCTTTCAAATACACACACGCTTCCATATAGATAATCAGCACGGCTTCAGAATGTAAAGTTAACGATGTAGCAAGGAAAAGGTACTACATCAGTGGTTGTATGTCCAGGACTGTTGCATTGATAACCCCCACTGATTTATACCAGATTCAGATCTCCCTGTAAACAAGTGCTTCTGCACTGAAGGCAATTTTGCAACCCAGATTGGCAATGTCTAGAGACAGGTTCGGTTGACCTAGGGGGTGTGGACAGGGCTGTTATTGCCAACTGCTAAGTAGGAGCCAGGGGTGTTGCCAAACAGCCTATCATGCACAGAATAGCTCCCACCCCAAAGAATTATCCAGACCCAAATATCAAAGGTGTGTAGGCAAACCCTTCTGAAAACATACAGCCTTGGTTAGTCACCTCCCACATTTACTCAGGGCTTGGCCATGTGATTTGCTTTAGCCAATGTGACATGACCAGCTATGACACATGCAGAGGTGTGAAAAGTGAATGCTCACTGGGGCTTGCTATCTCTTGCTGCATTTGGAATTTCAGCCACGATGCAACGAAGCCTAGACTTCTTGGTACCTGCTAGGGACACATGGCTCACTTGCTTCCATTGCCCCAGCTAACTGCCAGTCACATGAGTAAGGCCATCCAGAGCCGGTGATCCCCTAGAACATTTACCAGCTACCTGCAGTCATGTAAGTGAACCCAGGCAAAACTAATAAAAGGACTTCTCAGCTAGAGCTTTGCCCAAATTGACCAACCGCAGTACCATGAGCTAATATAGGATTGCTGTTTTAAGACACTAAGTTTGTTATGAAGCAAAGATACATTGCGCTGTGACCAAAAGACTGAGACACCCAGTCTGAGTTTACAAAAGAGGTTTTTACATGGAAGTTCAAGACTCCAACATGCTTTCCATCTCTGAGTCCAAGGTGACTCTTCTAACTCCTGACGCCACATCTACATCCCAACCAGCATAAAGGGAGGAAATACAATGGATGTTCACGTGCAACCTTTTTAGGTCTGGACTTGGACATACCATATATCACTTCTGCTCACATCTCGTTGCTAGAACAAAATCACATCGCCACATCCAGCTGCAAAGCAGGCCGAGAAACAGCGACTTTATTTAGCTGGGGCAAAATTCTTTATGCCCAGGAAAAATTCTAGTTGAGTAGAAGAAAAGAACAATGAATACCAGAAAACAGTTGACTGCCACAGTTATTTGAAACTTTAGAAAATTACTTTAACTCTATCATATGCATATAGCAGATGGGGTAGTTAGCCGGTAGCCAGAGAAGTCCAGAAAATTGTTTCAATGTTCCATTTCACTTTGCTAATGTAATCCTGACTTTGCCACTATGGAAAAAAATCACTTGCTCTTAAATCTATAACACAATTTGTATTACTTTGTGGGGGAAAACGTTGATTTCTATCAAAGTGGAAGATAACACAAGTTTTCATAATGCAAATGTTTCTTCCTAATTTCCGTTATGAAATCAAAATACTTTCCTAAGGAGATATTCCCAATATGTAGAAGCCTCCAATGGAAAAGTTAGTGCCTGACCTTAGCATCTAGGCTTTGGCACCATTTTCCCATTTAAAAAAGTTTTTTAATGTTTATTTATTTTTGAGACAGAGAGAGACAGAGCATGAAGGGGGGCGGGGCAGAGAGAGAGGGAGACACAGAATCGGAAACAGGCTCCAGGCTCCGAGCCATCAGCCCAGAGCCCGACGCGGGGCTCGAATCCACAGACCGCGAGATCGTGACCTGAGTTGAAGTCAGACGCTTAACCGACTGAGCCACCCAGGTGCCCCTACCATTTTCCCATTTTTATCATCTCCTTTCTTAAATTTTCCCTTCTCTTTTCTAGTCCATGTTAAATTCTTACTGTCTGGGTACCAGACCATAGGACCGTGTAGACCCTGGAAAGGGCTTAGCTTTCACTGAGTAATGTACTCAACATGGCGTAAAACTAGAGAGTATGTTCATGGGAATGTATGGAAAAAGAAATCTGAAAGATTTATAAACCCAGAAACATGCATATCCTCCCTCCACGGAAGGAGTAGACATGGACACCACACAGAGATGCCAGTTTTCTCTTACAGAATTACATGTCTCAGAACATCTGTGTGTTGAGAATGGAGAGGGACGGTTACTGGTAGGCATTGCTGGTGGGAGTGTAAACTGTTCAACCCATAGGGAGAAAGACTTAGCAGAAACTACAGAATTTCAAAAATTCACATCACTTGAATTTACCAATTCCATTTCTAGGAATTTATCCTACAAAGATACTTATGCACGTAAAAAAAAAATGTATGTGTGTGTGGAGATGATTGCCTGATGCACATTTGTCAAAGGGAAAAAAAGAACCAACTTAACTATTCATGAGCCAAAGGGGTTATTAAATAGAACACATCACTGGAGGGGCATCTGCGTGGCTCAGTCGGTGAAGCATCAGAATTCGGCTCAGGTCATGACCTCACAGTTCATGGGTTCGAGCCGTGTCAGGCTCTGGGCTGACAGCTTGGCGCCTGGAGCCTGCTCCGGATTCTGTGTCTCCCTCTCTCTGCCCTCCCTCCCTTGCTTGCCCATGAGCTCTTTCTCTCTCTCTCTCAAAAATAAATAAACATTAAAAATAATAATAATAAAAAGAACACATCATGGAACAGGATATAGCTGTAAATGAGGAATATATATGGTAAATGATTACTGAAATACTGTACAAAATTTTAAAAAGCAGGGCACAAAGGCCTGGGATGTTATACAGAGTGCTGTCGTCTGTTTTTAAAGGAAAGAAATGTTTGTAAGTAATAAAGCCCTTAGCTGAAGAAAACAAGAGCTAGCCCCAGTGCTAACTTTTTGAGGGAGATGGGAACCAGGCCGATGTAGGATTGGGACAGGAAGGAGAAATTTCCCATAAGTGTACTTTTACACTTGGTGGTATTTGAACCACGTGAAGACATTTCCTCTTCGAAGAAAAGGGTTTTGTTTGATTGTTTTAATGAAAAGTACCAGCAAACAATTACCTTTCTTGTTGGGGTCCCTGTGTATGAATGCAGCCTGAGATTACATTTCTTTACTCTTAATCATTACATCATCTTGAGATCTTGGTGATGCTCATCCTCCTGCTCCTGCAGGCACAACGCCTCACTGCAGATGCATTTGGTTCTTTTGTGTTCTACCTTCCTCCAGGAGCAGCATCTCCCTATTGCCAGATGCTCTTCCATTGCCCTTTTGTGCCCGAAATATGCTTTTCCCTTTGTTCCCAATACATCCCCCGTGCTCCCACTCCAAGCTCCGCCCCATCATGGCCCAACACAATCCCAGCTAACCTTTCTAGACTCAGCTCAGAACTTCACTCGTGGATGGAGCTTGACCTGACCGTCCCAGCAGAGTGAGTTTCTTTGGCCCCTTATTCCAAAGGCTCTGGGTTGTTATCTCCATAAGGGCGCTGTGTTCTTTGCTTTGCGATTTTTCTCTGAACGGTGGCTGTGGCCAATGGACCAAGGGCTCCGCTGGGGCAGGACTCAGTCTTCTTCCCCATCACACCCCCAGGACCCAGGCCGGTGCCCAGCAGAGGGAAAATATGCAATGAATGTTTGCTGAAAGAATGAATGAACTCTATTATGCAAGTGAGGAAATCAAGGCTCAGTGAGATTAACTTGGTAAAGTGGCAATACCCATTCGCTCATACGGTCTTTTCAGTTAGAGAAATACTTCAACGCCAGTTGAATCTGTTAAAATAGGAATGAGAAAGAATGAAAAATACATTGAAAATGTGCGAAGGACGCAGTTTATAAATGGTGACCCGGGACCTGAAAGCCACACTTTCTGACTACAAGCTCAGTGCTTTACCAAAAGTGAGTGTATGTCAGCTGGGCTGACTGGCAGAGGTTTATTTCTTATTTATTGTTTAGGTGACTTCAATCTCAAAGGTTGAACCAGAATACACTGGCAAAAAATACAATATTTTGCTCCAGACCCAGCCATGAAACCTATGGCTTCTGTCCAGTGAACCCCCTCCGGTCACCACAATTGCACAACGAGGCAAATGCAACGTGTAAACAAAATGGCTTAAAACGCAGAACTTAGGGAACTGACAGTTGCATAAAGCGGTAAGATACTTCAGTGAGTGTGTCCCCTTGACAGCCTTCTGAGGAAGCAGACCAGTGCATTTATCCGGTGGCCACTGGCCCCCAGAAAGCAGCTCGCGGACACAACTTGGCAGTGCTCCCTGGGGCTGTGCTCATTTCTGGTGGCATCGGGCAGGGTGCCAGGCATCACCCTCTGTATGCGAGACAGCAGGGCAAGGTGCCCGAGGGTTAGAGACAAAAACATCTGTTGGAGTCACCGAGTTGCTGGTCGCCTGAGTTCACCCGCGGAGAACGCGGGGGGAGCCAGCTGCCAGGCCGTTTCCAGGATGTGTCTCGACCCCGTGAGGGACACTGCAAGCTCCAGAACCCAAGCTCAAAGGTCAGCCAACGTGGAAACACATGCAGAAGCCTCCCCATCAGCATCGGCGAGCAGACAAGGGTGGGGGGCAGAAACCAAGCCCCTTCTGACTCAGACTAAGATGCAGAACACCGGGTTTGATTGAGCCAAGCCAGCGACAGCCAAGCAACGGGTGACAAAGGAAAGAAAAAGTCCATCGCAGTTTTTAGTTTTTAAATTTTGTCTTTTTAACAAGAAACAACTTGACGAATTTTTTTTCACAGAAAATATGGATTCTAAGAGTGGCTATTTTGTTTAATTTTGTCGGTGTCTATGGATTCAGAACATTTCAGGGATGCAAGAGTCCATAAAGGTCATCTCCTCTGGCCCCTGACCCACAGAGATACTTCTGCCTTTCTGCTCAGTTGGTTGCTGCCCCCCCCCCCACCGCCCATATAACAGAGCCATTGAGAGGTGCAAGAGTTGGTCACAACCCGTGCCAGCTAAGGCAGATTAGCTCACTTTATTGGAAGGAGCCCACGGGTCAGAATCCCATTCCTCACCAGGGGACCACCCACAAGTCACTTTGCTCTTCAGTGCATTGTTCTGGTTTTTTAAATCAGGATTTATTCCTAATTCATGTAATGTCCATGCCTTTGTTATGATCTGTGGATATAATGTGATCATTTGGAGGGTAAAAACAATATGATCAATTTCTTTCCAAAATAACCTACTTGCTAATCAGCCGATGAATAAATATGTACCGAGTTTTCCTGGGTGGCTTACTTCACGTTGGCAAATCTAAATGCACTCACTGGTTCAATCAAGATATCTCAATGCCCACTGTTCGTGGGGGTATTGTCTTAGTCCATTTGGACTGCCGTAACAGAATACCATAGATCGGGTGCTTTATAAACCACAGAAATTCACTCCTCATTGTTCTGAAGGCTGGGAAGTCCAAGATCAAGGCGCCAGCAGATTCGGTCTGGTGAAGAACCCACTTCCTGGTTCATAGACCGGCCGTCTTCTGGCTGTGTCTCTTCTGGCTGTAATCCTCACATGGCAGAAAGGACAAAGGAGCTGTCTGGGGACCCTTTTATAAGGGCACTAATTCTATTCTTAAAGGTTCCACCCTCATGACCTAAGCACCTCTCAAAGTCTCCGCCTCCAGATACCATCACATTGGGAATTAGGTTTCAACATGTGAGTTTTGAGAGGACACAAACTTTCAGTCCAGAGCAGGCACCATGGTCGGCGTTAGGGCTATAATGCTGAATAAAAGCCTGTGCCACCTTCCAGAAAGCTTACAGGTTTGGCAGAAGATTCTTTATCCATCACGTCTAAGAGTTCCAGAGATGGAGAAGGTATAGAAACTCTAATTTGGTGAAGTCTGGAGTGGGTAGGGCAGGCCCCACGACCACACTGGCTACCAAGAAAGCCCAGCACTTGCCGTAGAGAACTCCGTGAAAACACTGATCTACATAACATGTGTCTTTAGTTGTTTTTGTATTTTTAATCACTCACCTTAAGTCAGGCTATAAATTCTCGAAGATTAAAGGTGTTAGCCCTCACAATGCAATAGCAAGGTTTTATTTACTGCGTAATTAAAGCTTCTAAAGCTCCCCAGTAAAAGAGTACTATATGCAAATAGCACTCGGACCAGATGCCAAATCTGGAGCATAAGCCTGAGGCGGGCTGTATGTAAAGCTGGTTGCTGCAAATGTAACAATTGGAACCGGGTCCTGTGTAATTGTGATGGAAACCCAAAATGGGACTTGACTTGGCTAATGTAACTTTTATTCTAATTGCTCCCCAGCTCAGTAGGATCTCTAGATCATGCCGCTCAGCAACTCTTTCTCCCCGTTCTTTCATTTGTATAATTCAGCAGCTATTTTCCTAATGGGGATTTGGCTGTATGGTTCTCAGTATAGCATAACTAGGAAGAATGATCCTGAAAAATCTACATGGAGCCTACAGAGCCTACAGAGACATTCCACTCCGATTTACTGAGTTTCACAGGAAGCTAGCTGTTGGGTTAAGAAAACATATAGGCCAAACATCCAGTGACATCAGGCCTCCTTCCCTGACGCCAGCTGGGTGTTTGATGTGGTGACATCCTGCAGCCCTGTGATGCCAGCTTCAGCTGCATGATTCACATTGTTAACCTTTGGAAATGCTGAACATAAGTGAATGACCCTCAATTCTACCCAGCTGTATGAGAAACACTCTTTGTAAATAGTCTCTTCCCTGTGGTAGTACTTTGACTTGCAGACAGTTACTCAGCAATTTCGGCAGCTACTTCAATGGTCCCGAAAGTCACCACGGTCACAGTGTGCAAGTGCCTCGGCTTACCTTTCTTGCTGCTACTGAACCATAGGCAGCATTTATCGTAAAGTATCATTATTCTCCCATTCCTACTTAAAAGAAGCGAATCAGAGGCGATAGCTTCAAGATTGGAAGGCCAACTTCCCCTCTTGCTATCACCTCATCAACCAGATGGAAGAAATGCTTAGTTCACGTGACTGAACATTCGCATTCTAACACACTCTTCAATCATGCAGCCACAGAGAACATTTGGAATGGCAGGCCAGCACCCTCCTGAAACCATTTGCTGTCCTTTCCGAATACACTAGGAGAAATGCTACTATTGTTTCAATGCAGATTCGATTTTCAGTGACCCGTGTTCAGAAAAGTCACATGTGATAGCGTTGTTTTGAAAATCATCTTTTTTTACGTTTATTTATTTACTTATTTATTTATTAATTTATTTAGAGACTGAGAGAGAAAAAGAAAGAGCATGAGCAGGGGAGGGGCAGAGAGACGGAAAAAGACAGAATCGCAAGGAGGCTCTGCAGTGTCAGCTCAGCCCAATGTGAGACTCAAACCCATGAACCGCGAGATCATGACCAGAGCCGAAATCAGGAGTCGGACGCTTAACCGACCAAGCCACCCAGGTGCCCCGAAAATCATTTTCTTATATAGATTCACAAAGTGAAAATGGCTTTGATGATACCTATTTTACATTTATTTTTTGAATAATCTCTTCTTCATGGGGGGTTTGAACTCATGACCCCGTGATCAAGAGTCACAACCTGCACTGAGCCAGCCAGGCACCCCGATAATATCTATTTTAAATTTAATTTTAGTACAATAGAATAATAACTGACATGCACCATGCAGCACCCAAGAGTGTTCAGTGAGTCATTTTAATAGAGATAATAGCAGAGGTCAAAGTGCATAACAACACTTCTGAGGACCATTTATAGTCTAATTCTTTTATTAGCACTTCTAGTCATAACTTCATAAGAAGCAAGGCAGCAAGTAGTTTACCCAAATTAGTTCTTTATTGTCTTTCTCCCTCCATATCATTTATTCTCCAAAGACCAGTCAGCTCGATACTTAATTTTTCCCATTTTGAGACGCCTCTCATACACAAGCTTCATACAAAGTATCCAATTTGAAGCCTCTAAGAGACTTTCAGATGTGATCACAACTGCCTATGTAAATAGCCACCTGCTAGAGCCTGCTTTCTCTGTGACAGCCTTCGCATTTAGTGCTTTACAGACCAGATCTTTCAACCTCACACCAGGCCCTATTATTTTGTAGAGTATTGTATTATATACTGTAGCAGGTTCTCATTCTGTTATTCTTCCTGTTCCTCAGATGATGGGACTGAGTCACAGGGGTTTTGACAAGCTCACCACAGCCTGACAGTAAGTATATGGCCGAGTTGGCGTTGAGACCCAGTTTTAAGTGGCCGTCAGGTGTCCAAACATTCAACCCCTACCCTGTCTGACATCTTGGTGAAGAGCTCACTTGGTAAAGGCCCTTCCATTGCCTTACCATTTCTTCTGGGGCAAAGAATATCATGCCACTCTGCCTAATTCGCCTCACATCGGCTGAGAGATGAGGATTTGGTAGGAAAGACAAAGGACACTTACAAGTGAGGAAAGCCAAGTTGGTGCTGCTGCCATGGTAACTGACCAGGAGAATTTCCTGATAGTTGGGAAGCGACTGGAGGGAGAGAAAGGTCCCTGCTGGTTAGCAGGCTTGCTTAATGCGAAGCAAGATTTTTTTAAGACACGAAGTTGGAGCTACATCCTAATCACAGAGACCATTTTCAATATGTTCAATATTCTGGTGCGTTCTGATTTTGATTAGATCACTGGTGGAGATAAGCTGTATAAGCTACATGAAAACTACATAATAAGTGTGACTAAATTTTTAACTAGTTGTCTTTATTTTTCAGATAAGAAGCAAGATATGAGTCCAAAGATAAATAACACTGAGAAGTTATCTCAATTGTCTACAAATCTAAAACTGTTCAAAAAAATAAAATCTGTCTAAATTTTATTTTAAAAACTGGAGCACCTGGGGCACCTGGGTGTCTCAGACGGTTAAGTGTCTGACTTGGGCTCAGGTCATGATCCTGCAGTTCGTGAGTTCAAGCCCCACGTTGGGCTCTGTGCTGACAGCTCAGAGGTTGGAGCCTGTTTCAGATTCTGTCTCCCTTTTTCTCTGCCCCATAACACTCATGCTCTGTCTCTTTCTGTCTCTCAGAAATAAATAAATGTTAAAAAACAAACAAACAAACAAACAAAAAACTGGAGCACCCAGATGGCTCAGCAGGTTGAGCGTCTGACTTTGGCTCAGGCCATGATCTCTCGGTTTGTGAGTTCAAGCCCCACATTGGGCTCTCTACTGTCAGCACAGAGTCTGCTTCAGATCCTCTGTCCCCCTCTCTCTGCCCCTCCCTCACTTGCGCTCTCCCCAAAATAAATATTTAAAAAAACTCAACTATAACCACACCACCCGGAGCAAAGATGTTAACGTATTAGTATCTATATTTATAAATGTTTTGTCTATGCATAAATTTCCTTTTATAAACAAAAAAGGGATCACACTCTTTTGGCCTATGTTTTATTTTTTAACAACAAATTATGAATGCTGTAAGCGTCAAGAAATATTTTTTCTACAATCACATTTTAGTGGCTATGCATGCACATGTCTGAATTTATTTAACTACTGCTTCACAGTTAGGCTTTCAGTTATTTCCCACTTTTTAATGCTAATAAGCACCACTGTTTAAGGTTCTGTTTTGTCTTTTTGTTTGTTTTACAAACGGAATCGTATCACACATGGTTGTTTTATATACTGCCATGTCACTCACAGTACATTGTAAACATTTCTCCAACTCAATGAACATGACCTACAACATACAGAGCCAAAATCTGGGCCCTTAACAGCTGCATGCCTTAGCTAGGAATACTCAAAAGTTCTTTCAAGGTGAGACTTCACAAAAACCATAAGAGAACATAGAATCATATTGTGAATTCAGTACAGTTTATTATCAGAGGAGCTTAAGTAGGAAATCACATTAACAACCCACATCCAGAACATTCAGTCAATTATGATGCAACTCTCCTCTTAACTAGCAATATCTCTCTAATAAGCCATGTGGCCAAGAGCTAGTTCTCTGCTCTGGTTCTGGTTTTTTCGTTGCCCTATTTTTGGGGTCATCTGCTGATCCTTGTTGCTCTCCATCTGTACCTACAAACCACATCACACGTCATTAGATGGTATCAGAATTTACCTAAAATTTCAGAGAATTTCTAGCCTTTCTGCAATTACTCGAAGGTTGAGATATATATATATATATATATATAGCACAGCATCTTCATTTCCTTGGTTCTAACCATGTCTATTTTTATCCGATGCTTCCTTGGCTCTAACCACATCTATTTTTATTTGCTACTTTATAGATTCCAATCATATGATGAAATAGGCTACATAGGACACTCAGCATGGCACACAGTAATTACTCCATACGTGTCATTGGTTATTACCATCTGTACAAATGCTGTAAACACAACTGTCCTGTGAATCCACAGAATGACAGCTCTAAAATATCTCACTGCAGTAGGAGAAAGAGTTTTAAAGGCTCTCCTAGCTTTTGGCAGGAAAGGATCAATTTCTGTTCCATGTAATTCCTAAAAGACCTCCAACTTCTCCATTTTATAGATGTCAGTTACTCTTTATGTATTTTTCATATATCACAGTATCCCTTCCCAGCCACTCTAATTATGGTTAAAAAAACAACCTTTTTTGCTGCCTCACCAGGTCCCTTCTGTGGAATGTTAATGGTAATGATCTGCATGTTATATTTGCACATCTGAACAGTAAACTGGATTTCAGACCTACAGGGGTACCAAGAATGTGTACATCTATTACACAAGTCATAATCTAGCTGTGCTAGATTCATTCATTCATAGATCATTCATTGATCATTCATTCATAGATTATTACCCTATTTGTGACCTGGGAATTATAAATCATTTGCAATATCCCTGTTTATACAACAACTTTAGAAATACTGAAATAGCAGTAATTAAGTTCTGGTGGGTAAAAAGCCTTCAGGAAGAAGTACTGTAATACATGGACCTCACTTATTAACATTGGTCTGGTTTTGCCACTACAGTATTTAGATAGCACCGTATAAATATAAGGGTTCTATCTGCATAGTTTGCCGTTCCTCAAACCGTGTGTTTAAGTTAAAAGACAATCCATTCCTATTTCCATTCCTTGTTTATTTGCGATCAGTCTGTCCACAGACATTCCAATTCTCCTTCCACTTATGAGTTACATTGCCTTCTTTGTTTTTCAACTCCCCCATATGGATGCTAATCTCTGTGGGTTGTTAGTTATTTCAATCTCTGACCCTCCTTAGCTTCCCCCTTCTGTTCCCGTCATGCTCTTTATTCTTTCTGGGACCCACTTCACACGGAGCTCCACCCGAGCTTTGCACTCGTCACTTTGCTTCTGATTAGATGACACGACAGAGCCATACCACCTGCGCCCACCTGAGGCTCGGTGAGCGGTGTCCACATTGCTGGAATCCACTGCCCACAGAGTTCTCAGAGGCCCCACGGAGAGGCTGGCTGGGTCTGCTCTGGCTCTGCTCCTTCACCCAGAAGAGGTCCCTGGGAAAATGGAGAAAACAGAGTGAAAGTATATCCTGGACCCACCTGGTCACCTCCCCGCTGCGTAAGCCCATCATCGTCCTTTTGGACAGCATAAGATTTTACTGTTCTCCCTTCTTAAAATGTACTATTCCCGTATTCTAGTCCGGCAAGGTGTTTAGCTGACTGACCCATGTTCATGTGTGAATGAAAAGGGACATACTCAGTAAAGATAACTGCACCTTAACCAAAACCTCCTGGTGCTAATGTTGTAACCCAAAGGCAAGCCAGTGAGGAGATCATTTTCCATCTCTACGAAGGCTGCTGGTGGACAGGTATTTGAAGCAAATAAAGCTTCCAGCACCCCTGGAATGACAGGGTGTAAGCAGTTCTTTATTCTTCCTAAGGGTAGGGCTCCTTACAAAGCACACATGTCCTTGTAAGAAGTGTCACCAGATGCAAAGTGGGCGGGGGGGGGGGGGGGACAGGGGAGTGTTAATCTTATGCACATTAGGCTGGAGGGGGAGATAATCATTAAGTATCCAATTTACTTTACTGCCTTTGCCTGGGAGGAAAGAAAGGGAATGAACATTTATTGAAACTCAACTGGGGGCGAGCCATTGTGCTAGGAACTTCACAGGTACCATTTCATTAATCCTAAGAATAGCTACCATTCATCATTAAGTGCTTGCTTTGTGCCATATCCCGGGCTAAGAGTTTCACATGTGTTACTTGCTTGAATCCTCCTAATAATCCTATAATTAATCCTATACTATCCTAAAATATTATGCCAGTATTATCGTCTCCCATTTTAGCAGCCAGGAAGTAAGTTTGGAGAAGTCCACTTGCCCAGGACCACAGAGTTAGTAAATGGCAGAGCAAGAGTCAAACTTGGATCTGACTCTAAAACCTGTGCTCTTAACACAGTCCTGTAAGGTAGCTATTATGGTTCCACCTTTCAGAGAAGGAAACGGAGACTCAGAGAGGTTAAGTGGTTTGCTCTATGTCTCAGAGCCAGTCAGTGATGGGCCTTGCTTCTTCAAACCCAATTCTACCCAAATATAAAGTCCATGAGCTCCCGACTTGCTGACCCTTGGCAGTAGTTGAAGAGATCCTGTTCTTCCAAAAACCTTTGTCTAGGTACATGGCAAATCCAAGATAAGTAATATGAGTGCAAATCTACAAAATATGTACAGAAAGCACAATGACCAGTCCTTAACATAAAAATTGACCTAAATATCTGGGGTCTAATCTCTGGGAATATTAATATGCCAATGTCCAAATCTCTCTCTCTCTCTCTCTCTCTCTCTCAATTTTATTATGACAACACTTCAGTGCAGGGTGAGGAAGGACTTGGCAGTTGAGGGAAGGCTCTGAATATATTTGCTGCAGGTAATTGCTTATGTTGCTTATTCTGATGAAGTCAAGGATGATAGGAGTACAGAGGACAGAAACGGGGGTAGAGCCAATGTTTGAAACGAAGGGAAAATCAGTGCGTATGGGTTTTCACACATATTATTCTGGAGGAGGAGATTGGTAGGGGTGGGAGGGAAGTGCACAATTGAGGAAAGAACCAAACTTGAGAGGGTGTTGGGAAGAGAGGAAGAAACAGATAAGAGAAACAAACTGGCTTCCAACTCTTCTGTGGGGGGGGGAGAAACACCAGCAAGGACCTCACCTCTTTCTCCAGAGCTGTTCCTGAGTGGAAGCTGGCTCACAGCGATCCGTGGGGGCAGCTGGGTGGCCTTGGTTGCACTTCCCTGGCCTTGACTTCATGACCTCATCTCCCTGAACCCCCAACTGTAACCTAGGCTGGGGGCACAAGGACAGACCCTCCACCAATTCAATACAGACAGACATTGGTGGGAATGACTGCATGCAGAAAAGAGCAGAACCCGGGGAAAGAGTAGCGATTCTGGGGCCAGCAGACCTGGCCCAAATCTTAGCTCTAACATTCAGAGTTTAACTTCTGTGGGCCTCACTTTCCCTGATTGTAATATGGGCGTGTTGTCCCAGCGTGTAAGGTCAGAGAAGTAAATGAAACAATGTACATGAAACCATCTCACACAAAGCCCGGCACATGGAACATGTCTGTCCTTCTCCCTTGCCTGGCACCTTGTAGTGTAAGAACATATCAGTTCTCCCTACCTTGGCTTTAAATTATGGCTAATTGCTTAACCTCCTCCCATAGGATTTAGGTCAAAATATAGTCTTCTTCAAATTCTGTATCAAATTATTTTAAATATTTTCATGATACCAAATCTTAACTCTTTAATCATGGCCTTGATTTGGAGATACATCCAAAAATCATTCAGCACCAAACCTGATAGACAAACTAGATTTTTGTTCTTGTTGTTTAGTTTAAAAACACAGATGGAAGGAAGAATGGGAAGAAGGGAGGGGGGAGGGGGAAAAGGGAAGGAGGAAGAAAGACAGAAAAACGCCCTGACTCAAACTGACAAAATGTTAGCCCAAAAGAGTGTTTCTAAAAATGGCTACGGTAGCAACTATGTGGAATAAGAACCTACTTTGAAGGGGACAAGAGTGCCATATTTATTGGCTAATGAATGTCCTTTTGTACTTGAATTAAGAAAAACAAGCAACCAAACATGCGGGGCATCTAGGTGGCTCAGTCAGTTGAGCATCTGACTCTAGATTTCAGCTCAGGTCATGATCCCAGTGTCATGGCATCCAGCCCCACGTGGGGGTCCGCACTGGGCACGGATCCTGCTTGAGACTCTCTCTCTCTCTCTCTCTCTCTCTCTCTCCCCTGCCTCTCTTTTCCTCTCTGTCCATCTCCCCTGCTCACACTCTCTCTCTCTACAAAAAAAAAAAAAAAAAGGGGGGGGATGCAGTCACACCTTATAAGCCTCTGAAAACAAAATAGAGGGAGTGTTGGAATGATGTAAAAATCCCCGTTCTCCCTCTCCCAAAGACCGTACTGGGTTGACAGGCCTCTCGGTGGCTTTCTGTATACCTCTGTATGGTAAAATAGACCACATCATATTTACTCCTACCGTTATCTCTGGTTTTACAAAGTATCCTGAGAAATCGTACAGAAAACACCAGCCTGAAACAGGAAGTTAACAGACGCGGATTCAGATGCTAATTATATGTGTAACACTGGGTGTTACTTACCCTCTCTGAGACTTGTTTCCTCGTCTATTTATCTGTAAAACATCAGGATTAATTTTAAGGTCCTTTTCGACTCACACTTCCTGTGGTTCCTGCCACTGTCCTTTCTTCCCAGAGAAGCAACATGAATCTCATCTTCTCTAAATGCAGAAGCGGACTTATGAGGAAGTAATGAATGAGGCTTAGGATTCAGGGCCACTCTCCTGCACAGGGCCCCTCTTGGCCTCTGTCGGGGGCAGTGCGTATCTTTTTGTAAAATTTGCCAAAGTAGATATTTGTGTATTCCTTTTCTCAAAGAGGACTTCCACCACTGTTTAAGGTTCAAGCTCCACAAAACTCTGGCTCTGTCGCCGTACAAGGACATATTTCTTGCCAAGGTCAGCAATAAAATACAGAGTTCATGGAAACGAGACAAAATCATCACGTGACCGTAGAAGAAAAGTCCACAAGCTAGTTTAAAAAGC
Organism: Prionailurus bengalensis; assembly: GCF_016509475.1. NCBI lineage: Eukaryota > Metazoa > Chordata > Mammalia > Carnivora > Felidae > Prionailurus > Prionailurus bengalensis. The sequence continues at coordinate 28,229,646 of NC_057343.1, forward strand.
AACCACTCTCCAGTTCCTCTACTTGTCATCTCCCCTTTGGCTTTTCTGCTTTTTTTAGGGCAAGAAACTCCGACCCAGAACAGCACAATGGCTGACCCACATTTACAACCTGAACCGAAATCATAAACTGCATTCCTAGTAATAGGGTACTGTTCTCTGCCCTCATACTAGGGGCACCCAAAACCCTGAAAACATGGGGTTGATCTAATTTACTAACAAATTGCAAACTGCACGGAGCCACCGGTGAAACTGGATGTAGCCAGTCTCCATCCCTAGAAGGCTATTTGTCAGTTTTCACATTCACCTCGTGTTTTTCTACATCATTTAAAATAGAGTAGCTGGTGGCTGTTTTTCAGGCATGGCAGAGATTATTTTTACTCTCAATTACTGTGACCAAAATAGCAACTACAGCGCTGGGAATAGAGAATGGGCTGGCATGTATCTAATTGGTTTTCAAGACAGAGTCAGTTTTCATAAAAAATTAGTACTTGTTTTTTGGGGTTTTTTTTTAATGGTTTTTTCCCAGTTGCTTTATACACCTCGAGGCTTGCTCTGCTGGAAGACATCTGCAAATCCCCAGACTCTGGCTTGCCATTGGGGTGTAACCAGCTGCGGGTGCTCTCCTGCCAGAGTTTCACAAGCCCTCTCAAGGCTTTTAGCATTGGCACCAAAGTCTTGGGACCCTGCTCCTTCAGAGCTGCACCCAGTCCTGGGAGCCCGCTCTTCTAGGCTGCACCCAGTCTGTTTTCCAGCTCCCCTCCTCCTAGAGAGCATCAGCAGTGGGGCATTCCATATTCCCAGAGGAGCCCGTCACCACGCAATTACTAAAGACCAATTCTGAGTCCAGCGTGGGGGAGCCAGGAGAAGTGTCCTTGGGGGGTTAACTACACACAAACATATTTATTCAACTTGTTGGGAATGTAAGCTACTAAGTGCTATTTCACAAGCCACTTATGCAATGGTCGGGCTACTTCCCGAAACTTCTACTGCCAGCAGTGCGGGTAGGAAAAATCTATCAAGGAAAATTTTCTAAACCAACAGCAATTATCCAAGTATTAAACCCTACATTCCTTTCTCCTTGCAAATCGTTTCTTCCCCCTATCTTGTCCCCTGATATGCCTCTGGCTTTCTGCTCTGCTTCTACCCATATTCGATATTGTTCTCCAGGGACATTAGTTGTCAAACACGTTGAGCCTTCATTCAAAAAATATATATATATATATATACTCATCAAGTGACTACCTTCCACCAACACTGTGTTTTGAAGAAGAACTGGTTTCTGCCCTGAGTCTAGTGGGAGTGCTGGAGACATAAAACAGCACACAACTGCGTTGTAGTAAATGTCGTGTTGGACAGCAAGGTTCACTGGTGGGTCATTTACATCTGAATCCGTGCTAGTGCTTTTGGGGGCTACCTCAGAGGAATGTGCCATGAAGTCATGCCTTACATTTGACTGGAGGAGCTCTGCAGTGATCCAAATACTTCATCTGAAGAAAATGTCTACTGCTTTTAACAGAAATGATTACTATCTGGTGTCTTGGTTTTCTATTACTGCCATAATACATTAACACAAATCTAGTAGCTTAAAACAACACTAATTTATCCCCTGACAGTTGTGTAGGTCAGAAGTTCAGCAGGCTCAGCTAAGACTCTGCTCAGGGTCTCACGAGGTCAAAGTCAGGGTGTCCGTTGGCCTGGGCTTCTACCTGGAGGCTCTAGGAGAAAACCTGCTTCCAGGATCATTTCAGTTGTTGGCAGAATTGATTTCCTTCTCATGGTCCTCATGTGGCCCCCTCTGTCTTCAAGCCCATAACGGTGAGTTGAGTTACTCTCATACTTCAAATCCCTCTGCCTTCCTCTTCTGATCTCAAGGATTCATGGGATTACATTAGTTTCACCTGTACAATTCAGGATAATTGCCCTACTTTAAGGTCAGCTGATTAGGAACCTTAATTACATATGCAAAATCCCTTCTGCTGTGCAACAACCACAGAACTAAGACCAGGGGCAGAGATCATGGACTACCAAAATTGTGCCCACCTCCGTCTACCCTGTGGACCCCCCCAGGGTTCACCCACATGCCAAATACATTCATTCCATCCCAGTTTCTCCAAAAGTTTTTTTTTTTTCAACGTTTATTTATTTTTTGGGACAGAGAGAGACAGAGCATGAACGGGGGAGGGGCAGAGAGAGAGGGAGACACAGAATCGGAAACAGGCTCCAGGCTCTGAGCCATCAGCCCAGAGCCTGACGCGGGGCTCGAACTCACGGACCGCGAGATCGTGACCTGGCTGAAGTCGGACGCTTAACCGACTGCGCCACCCAGGCGCCCCTCTCCAAAAGTTTTGAAACCAGTAACCGAAGGGTTAACAGGACGAACAAGTGCAGCCACAACTTTTTACTCAGACTTTTTTTCCATTTGCCTTCACATCTCCCTTACTCTCCTCGTTCAGGGAGGCAATTTGAGGCCAGCCCTCCTGTCTCCTCCTTTGGCCGCCTCCTGAATAATCCCTTTCCTTGCTGCATGCTCGATGTCTCAGTGACTGACTTTCTGTGCATCAAGCAGATGAACTTTGGGTTTGGTTATAGTTTCAATCTAGTATAGCATCAAAATCCCACCTGAACTCATCAGTTCAAAAGTCTCACATCTCGGGGTGCCTGAGTGGCTCAGTCGGTTGAGCATCTGACTCGTGATTTCAGCTCAGGTCATGATCCCAAAGTCACGGGATTGAGCCCTATGTCGGGTTCCACACTGAGCATGAAACCTGCTGAAGATTTTCTCTCCCTCTCCATCTGCCTCTGTTCCCCACTAGCCAAACTCCATTAGGTTTCCATGCTCGGAAATACTTCTCCATAGCTCTCACTTCTGCCTTCTGAGTCATCAGGTAAATTGAAACAGCACGAACTATATTCCGGGCACTGTGCTACGGGTTTTACTTACATTGACTCATTTAGTCCTCCAACTACCCTATGATGCACACTGTTATTAATTACCCCCATTTTATAGATAAGGACTCTGAGGCGTATGTGGGTACAGAGCTTGCCCAAGGTTGTACCATCAAGCAGCAGAAGATCTGAACTCCACCCAGGCAGTCTGGCTTCAGGACCATGATGCTTAACACTCCACTGTCCTGCAAAATCAGTAATAATTTTAAACCACTAAGTTCTGCTCAGGAAGGAAGGAGATTGGAAAGCATTCCAGACTTTCCCCATTACACACAGTATTACCTCTAAGATGTGTGCGTCTGTTTATATATCAGTTTGCAGGGGTGCCTGGGTGGCTCAGGCAGTTAAGCATCTGACTTCGGCTCGGGTCATAAACTCGTGGTTTGTGAGTTCGAGCCCCGCATCGGTCTCTGTGCTAACAGCTCAGAGCCTGGAGCCTGCTCCGGATTCTGTGTCTCCTCCTCTCTCTGCTCTTCCCATGCTCATGCTCCGTCTCTCTCTCTCTCTCTCTCTCTCTCTCAATAATAAATAAACGTTAAAAAAAATTATAAATCAGTGTGCAGGGCCCAGTTTCAGTACGGGGAATTAAGAAAATACCTGGAATCTCTGTGGTGGGACGTAGTGGCAAAAATATTAAAGGAAATCCCAAGTGTCGGACTACTTACATGCAAAGCTCTTCTTCAGAAAGACTTTATGACATGAATCTCTATGTGTCTTCCTCCCACCTCAAAATCATCTGTCTCTTCCTTTTAAGAAAAGAAAATCCTAACCCTTTAGGTACATGAAGACAATTATTTTCGAGTTACCTTTTAGTCTCTGCCCCTGATGGAGGAACACACTTGTTCAGTATCTCCTCACAGGGAGGCAGGATCACACAGGGGTTAGGAGTCAGGGCTCAGGGACTGGACTGTGTGTGATCACCTCTTCAGAGCTGCCTAATCCTTCATTTCTCTGAGACTCATTTGTAAAATAGGAACATAGTGAACCTATTTCAGGGGGATTTTGTGATAACTAAATACCTACGCACACTATGTGACTGAGATCCAGTAAGGGCTCAATAAATCTTAGTTACCATTATTTTCCTATCTAAAGTCATTTCCCTTGTTTTTATTTTGTACCATTTGCAAGTCCCTCCGTGCTAAATCGCATACAATGTAGTTACAAATCTGCGGATCAAAGACCTATTCTCTTTATTTTATTTATGTGTATTGTTTGAAGTACATGCGGCTTAGACACTTTCACTATGAAAATGTTCTCTACAACGTAGTTTATTCCACGTACTAATAATGACCTGAGCTGAAACACCAAGAGTTTTCCTTAAATTTTATATTTTGCATTGGATACTCATTTTCATACATGCCCAGTTTCGCTGTGGCTTTTGAGGGATAATTCACCGACACGCAATACCTTGCAAACCTCTTTCTCTTGCTTAGGGGCATGTCAGTTTTTCCCAGTATTTTCTCTGCAGAATTTCTGTCCTGATACTAAGGAGGAAGTTCACAGTTAACCCTCACATAATTGACAGCCAAAATTCACAGAAGTTCAACCACAAGAAAGAAGCTTGTGGTAGAGAAAAATCAAAGGTTTTGAGTTCTACAGCTTACATCCATTAGGATGGCTACTATAAAATCGTGATAATAATTAATAACAATAATAACAGAAAACAACAAATGTTGGTGACGATAGGGAGAATTCAGAAATCTTGTACACTTACAGAATGGTGGCATTATAAAATGGTGCAACCACTATGGAAAACAGTTGGAAGTACTTATAAAAAAAATTAGGGGCGCCTGGGTGGCTCAGTCAGTTAAGCGTCCGACTTCGGCTCAGGTCACGATCTCGCGTATGTGAGTTCGAGCCCCGCGTCGGGCTCTGTGCTGACTGCTCAGAGCCTGGAGCCTATTTCGGATTCTGTGTCTCCCTCTCTCTCTGACCCTCCCCCGTTCATGCTCTGTCTCTCTCTGTTTCAAAAATAAATAAACGTTAAAAAAAATTAAAAAAAAAATTAAAAATAGAACTATCGTGTGATCCGGCATCCAACTTCTGGGTGCATACCCAAAAGAATTGAAAGCAGTGTCTCAAAGAGATATTTGCATACCCATGTTCATTGCAGCACTATTCACAAGAGCCAAGAGGTAGAAGCAACTCAAATATTGATGGAGGATGATTGGATAAACAAAATGTGGGATCCACGTATAGTGGGATATTATTCAGTCTTAAAAAGGAAGAAAGTCCTGATACATGCTATGACGTGGATGAACTTTGAGGAAATTATGTCAAATGAAATAAGCACATCACAAAAAGACAAATGCTGGATGATTCCACTTATGTGAATTACCTAAAGTAGGCAAATTCATAGGAACAGAAAGTAGAACAGTGATTATGAGGGGCTGCAGGGAGAGGACAAAAGAGAATTGCCATTTAATGGGCATAGAGTTTCTATTCTGCAAGATGAAAATATTCTAGAGTCCTCTTTTACAACAATGTGAATATACTTAACACGAGCAACTGTACACTTAAAAATGGTTAAGATGGTAAAGGTTGTATGTTTTACCACAATTAAAAAAATCCAAAAGCCTAGAATGTATAACACAAAGAGTGAATCCTAATGTAAGCCATGGGCTTTTGGTGCTGATAATGTGTCAGTATAGGTTCATTAACTATAACAAATAGACCACTCTTGTCGGGGATTCTTAACAGTAGGGGAGGTTCTGGGGGGATGAGGGCATATATGGAAACTCTGTATTTTATGATCTATTTTTCTGTAAACCTGAAAAAAAATTCAATGTGTTTTTTAGTTGTGAATTCTCCATTATGTAAATGTTGTAAACATCCAACAATATCTTCAGAAAGATTTAGTTTGCTGTGCCAACTAAACGGACGAGGATATCAGTGGATAACCTCAAAGCCATCAGCAGTGTGTTGTAACACAAACTATCACCTATGGTCAATTCATGCTCATTTGGGACTCACTCCTTTGGAATAGGCAGGACTCCCTGTTTCTTCATCTGCAACATAAGGGGCCACATTAAATGACCACGAAGGCCAATTTGACCAATATACTACCTTATGAGGTTGTGAATATAGGTCTCATACGTGATTTTCATTGAGTAAAAAGTTGTAAAATAGATGACTTCACTTGGGATTTGTGTTTGTGACTCATGGTTATGTAATACTTCCCAGATTCGCCATTTAGAGATGAATTAAAAGTGACTGTTTCTATGAATTACCACTCAGCTATAAGTTGAATTTTCACTTACAATACCGAAAAGCAATTTAGTGATCCTTGTTTTAAACTAATTCCGGCCACAGAATTAGTTTCAATAATGTTTTTAAAGACCGAAATTATACAAAATGCCTCTTCAGATCACAATGAAATGAAAGTAGCAGAAGGAATATTGGAAAATCCACAAACATGTGGAATTAAACAGCACCCTTTTAAACAGTGGGTCAAAGAGTAAGTCACAAAGGAAATTAGAAAATATCTTTAGACAAATAAAAATGAAAGTTGTAGGATGCAGCAAAAGCAGTGCCAAGAGGGGTTTCATAGCAATAAACACATACATTAAAAATAAAGTAAGATCTAAGATCTTAAAGTAATAAACTAACTTTTCACCTCAACAAATTAGAACAAGAAGAACACAACAAACCTAAGGGTAACAGAAGAAGGAAAATAATAAAGATTAAAGCAGAGATAATGAGGTAGAAAATTTTTTAAAATCCAATAAAACAATAGAAAAACAGAAATAAAACAAAACCTAAGACATGGTTTTTTGGAAACAACAAAATTGACAAGCCCTTAGCTAGATTAACTAAAAGAGAGAGAGAGAGAAGCCTCAAATAGCTGACATCACAAATTAAATGGAGGACATTAAAACTGATCCCACAGAAATGAAAAGAATTATGAATATGAACAACTGGATGCCAACAAATTAGATAACCTAGAAGAAATGTATAAATTTCTAGAGCACACAACCTGCCGAGACTGAATCATGAAGAAAGAAAGGATCTTAAAGAAAGAAAATCCAAACACACTGATAACTAGTAAGAAAATTGAATCAGTAATCTAAAACCTAACAAAGAAATTCCCAGTACCAGATGGCTGCACTAGAGCATTCTACCAAACAAAGAAGAATTAACAATAGGGGAGTCTGGGTGGCTCAGTTGGTTAAGTGTCCAACTTTTGGTTTTGGCTCAGGTCATGATCTCATGGTTTCATGAATTTGAGCCCCTCATCGGGCTCTGTGCTGTCAGCACAGAACCTGCTTAGGATTCTCTCTCCCTCTCTCTCTGTCTCTCCCTCACTCATGCTGTCTCTGTCTCTCTCAAAAAATAAATAAATAAATAAACTTAAAAAAATAGAATTAACAACAAATCTCCTTAAATTAAAAAAGAGATAGAATTAACAAATCTCCTCAAACTCTTCCAAAAAATTGAAAAGGAAAGAATATTTCCAAGTTCATTCTATGAAGCCAGCATTATCTTGATACCAAAGCCAGGCAAAGATACTACAAATTGATATCCCTGGTGAATATTTATGTAAAAATTCTCAACAAAATACAGTTGACCATCAAAAAATGTGGGAAGTAGGGGCACTGATGCCCCCACATAGTGCAAAATCCATGTATGACTTGATTCCCCCCAAACTAAACTACTAATAGTTTACTGTTGACTGGAAACTCTACAGATAATATAGTCAATTAAAACATATTTTGTATGTTATATGTATTTTATCTGTATTTTTATAAGGTAGGCAAGAGAAAAGAAAATGTTATTAAAAAATAATAAGGAGGGGTGCCTGGGTGGCTCAGTCGGTTGGGCGGCCGACTTCGGCTCAGGTCATGATCTTGAGGTCCATGAGTTTGAGCCCCACGTCGGGCTCTGTGCTGACAGCTCAGAGCCTGGAACCTGTTTCGGATTCTGTGTCTCCCTCTCTCTGACCCTCCCCCATTCATGCTCTGTCTCTCTCTCTCTATCTCAAAAATAAATAAATGTTAAAAAAAATTAAAAAAAAATAATAAGGAAGAGAAAATACATTTACAGTAGTGTACTGTATTTATTGAAAACAATCCACCTATAAGTGGATCCTTGCAGTTCAAACCCATGTTGCTCAAGGGTCAACTATACAAGTAAACAAAATTCAACAGCACATTATAAGGATTATACTCTATGACCAATTGGGATTTATTCTTTGAATGCAAGGATTGTTTGGCATATGGAAATAAATCAATATAAAGTGTCACATTAACAGAATGAAAGATAAAAACCAATGGCCATCTCAACTGATGCGGAAAAAGTATTTGACAAGATCTATGATTTAAAAAACACTCAAGAAACTAGGAAAGAAGGAAACTGCCTCAAAATAATAATAAAGTCCATATATGAAAAACTTACAAATAACATCATACCCAATGGTGAAAGATTAAAAGTTTTTCCTTTAAGATCAAGAATGAAACAAATGTGCTTATTCTCACCATTTCTGTTTAACATCATACTGGAAGTCCTACCCAGAGCAATTAGATAAGAAAAAAAGATAAACCAAAACAAACATATTGGAAAAAAAGAAGTAAAATTATCTCTGTTCACAGATGACATGATCTCATATATAGAAAACCCTAAAGATTCCACACAAAATCTATTAGAACTAATGAACAAATTCAGCAAAGTTGCAGGATACAAAATGAACACACAAAAGTCAATTGCATTTTTATACACTAATGATGAACAATCAGAAAAGGAAATTGTGATAATTCTATTTACATTAATATCAAAAAGAATAAAATATTAAGAATAAACCTAACCAAGGAGTTGAAAGATTTATACACTGAAAACCACAAAACATTGCTGAAAAAAATTAAGGAAAATACAAATAAATGGGAAAACATCCCACATTCATGAATTGGAATATTTACTATTGTTAAGATGTCAATACTACTCAAAGTGACCTACAGATTCAGTGCATTCCTATCGAAATCCCATGGCATATTTTGTAGAAATAGAAAATTTCATCCTAAAATTCATATGGAATTTCAAGCAATCTTGAATAGCCACAATTCTGAGAAAGATGAACAAAGCTGGAGGACTTATATTTCTTGATCTTAAAAATTATTAGAAGGCTATAGTAATCAAGACAGTAGTGTGGTGCTGGCGTAAAGAAAGACAAATGGACTAATGGGATAGAATTGAGAGCCCAGACGAAAATCAAAAACATAAGAAACACAAGTGTTGGCAAGGATGTAGAGAAAAAAGAACGCTTATACATTGTTGGTGGGAATGCAAACTGGTGCAGCCACTCCGGAAAACAGTATGGAGTTTCCTCAAAAAATTAAAAATAGAAATACCAGGTTATCCAGTAATTCCATCACTGGGTATTTACCAAGAATATAAAAACACTAATTCAAAAATAAATATGCACCCCTGTGTTTATTGCAGTATTATTTACAATGGCCAAAATATGGAAGCAACCCAAGTGTCTGTTGATAGATGAATGGATAAAGAAGATATTACACACACACACACACAGATACATACATACATACCACAGAATATTACTGTGGTGTATATATAAGATGTGGTATGTGTGGTATCACAGAATATTACTCATCCATAAAAAAAGAATGAAATTTTGCCATTTGCAACAACATGGATGGATCTAGAGGGTATAATGAAATAAGTGAAATAAGTCAGTCAGAGAAGGACAAATACCATATGATTTCACCCTTATGTGGAATTTAAGAAACAAAACAAATGTTCAAAGAAAAAGGAGATAAATAAAAAAAAAAACAGGTTCTTAAATATAGAGAACAAACTGATGGTTACCAAAAGGAAGATGGTGAGGGAATGAGTAAAATAATTGAAGGTAATTAAGAGTACACATATCATGATGAGCACTGAGTAATATATAGAATTGTTGAATCACTATATTGCACACCTGTGACTAATACAACAATGTACATAAATTGTACTGGAATTTTAAAAAAGCAAATAAATAAATTAAAAAAAACAAAGAGAGCCCAGAAATAAATTCATATATATAGTCAAACGATCTTTGACAATTGCCAGGATCATTCAAAGGGAGAAAGAACAATATCTTGAACAAATGGTGTTGGGGAAACTAGATATCTACAAGCAAAGAATGAGTTTTGACTCTACCTTCTGCCGTATATAAAAATTAACTCAAAATGGATTAAGATCTAAACGTACAATTCAAACTATAGAACCCCTAGTAGAAAATGTAGGGGGAAATCTTCATAACATTGGATTTGGCAATGATTTCTTGAATCTGACATAAAAAATATAGGCAACAAAAGTAAAAACAGACAAATGGGACTATTGTGGCGGGGGGGAGATGCACAATGGAATATTACCCAGCCATAAAAACGAACGCAACTTGCCATTTGCAGCAACATGGATGGAACTAGAAAGTATAATGCTAAGTGAAATAAGTCAGAGAAAGACAAATTCCATAAGATTTCACTCATATGTGGAATTTAAGAAACAAAACAAACGAGCAAAGAAGGGTTAAAAAGAGAGAGAAGCAAACCAAAAAGCAGACTCTTAACAATACAGAACAAACTCATGGTTACCAGAGGGGAGGTTGGTGGAAGGGTGGGTGAAAGAGGTGATGGGGATTAAGGAGGGCATTTGTTGTGATAAGCACAGGGTGATGTATGGAAGTGTTGATTCACGATATTCTACACCTGAAACTAATACTACAGTATATGTTAACTAACTGGAATTCAAATAAAAACTAAAAGCAAACAAAAAAAAATTTTTTTTGTTCATCAAAGGACATCATCAACAGATTGAAAAAACAACCTATAGAAGGGAGAAAATATTTGCAAATCATATATCCAATAAGTTAATATCCAGACTCATACAACTCAACCAAGAAAGTACAAATAATCCAATTTAAAAATTGGCAAAGGACTTGAATAAACATTTCTCCAAATAAGATAAACAAATAGCCAACAAACATATGAAAAGAGGCTCAACATCTCCCTAATCATCAGAGAAAGGAAAATCAAAACAATGTGAGATCGCCTCATACCCTTTAGGATAGTTACTATCTAAAAAATAAATAAATAAATAAATAAAATAAAAATAAAAATAAAAATAATAGTAAGTGTTGTTAAGAATGTGGGAAACTTGAAACCCTTGTGCACTGTGGATGGAATTGTAAAATAGAGTAGCCATCATGGAAAACAGCATGAAGTTTCCTAAAAAAATTAAAAATAGAAATGCCATCTGATCCAGCAATTCCACTTATGAGTATGTATCAATGAATTGAAAGCAGCATGTCAAGGAGATATTTGCATACCCACCTTCACAGAAGCACTATTCATGAGAGCCAAGAGGTGAAAGCAACCAAAATGACCATCAATGGATAAATGAATGAACAAAATGTGATATATACATACAATGAAATACTACGCAGCTTTAAAAAGGGAGGAAATCCTATCACATGCTACAACAAGAAATGAGGAATTATTCTAGGTGAAATAAGCCAATCACAAAAAGATGAATAATGTATGATTCCATTTATATGAGGTATCTAAAGTAGTCAAATTCATAGATATACAGAGTAGAATGATGGGGAATTGTTGTTCAGTGAGGATAGAGTTTCTGTTTACTAGATTAAGCAATTCTTAGATATTTGTTTCACAACAATGTAAATATCTTGAACACTACTGAGTGTACACTTCAAAATAGTTAAGATGGGGGGTGTATGGGAGGCTTAGTCCGTTAAGCCACCAACTCTTGATTTTGGCTCAGGTCATGATCTCATGGTTCATGATTTTGAGTCCCACATTGGGCTCTGCACTGGCAGTAAGGAGCCTGCTTGGGATTCTCTGTCTCCCTCTCTCTCTGCCCCACTCCCTTTCTCTCCCTCTCTCTCTCAATCTCAAAAATAAATAAGTAAACTTAAAAAAATGGTTAAGATGGTAACATTTTTGACATGTGTTTTCTACCACAATAAAAAATATACTTACAAGTCAGGTTTTTCACTACAGCTGGAGAGTGTCAGTAAGTTTATCACTCTTGCCCCCAAATACACAGACATTGATTGTGATTTGATGGGAGAGTCTTGTCCAGGGTCCCAGGGCTAAAACTACATTTGGGAGGAGGCTTGAAAGCTGTAGAGCTCAGCTGGGGACCAAGGAGGCAGGATCACGCCTCCCTCTCTCGCCTCTGTTCCTGCCAACCCAGTTCACTGCATCAGTGGGCAAATCCTCTCTTCCAACAACTAGGCAGGATTGGATTCTGTTTCTGTCTTCGTGGGACACAGAACAATGTCTCTCCAAGGTTCTGTGTTCTCCTTGCTACCTTCCCTTCCACCATTTATTTTATTTTTATTTTATTTTATTTTATTTTATTTTATTTTATTTTATTTGTTTGTTTTTACCTAGCCCTTTGGAGCCTTCATAGTGCCGTAAACACCTCAGACTCTTCCAAAACCACGTCACATTCTCCATCCCCTGGACTTTGAATGGGTTTTAGTTCTCCCTGGAGGATACCCCTTCTGCTGGGAATCCTGTACAAGGAAGCTGGAATTCTCCCAATGGTGGGGCCATAATAAATAGTGAGTGAGTGAGTGAGTGAGTGAGTCTCAGTGTGGCTTCACATTACTTTTATGGCCTCTGATAAGCAAGCTATAACTCCCATCCTTCTCAGAAGCTAGTTGATCTTCATCACCCTTCTACCTACAAGCTCTCCTCTCTCCCCTCTTCCTTTTTCGCTCTCCCTCCCTCCGTCTGTATTTCTTCCTCTTCTTTAGTATGCAGACACATTCAACTCTCTCATCTTAAAAAGGACCCTCCCTCAAGCCTCTTTATCTCTCACTTTCTTGCCTCATTTTCACGTGAAGTTTCTTTACAAGTGCGTCAGCGCTAGGTGTCCCTACTTTCACCTTTCCTATGGTGCCATGTTGTCACTTTTCGCTGTGACAGAATTATTGCATACGGGTGATGATACAGAGTCATAGCACCCTATACACATATTATACAAATTAATGATCTTAACATTTACATTTGCTTCAAATCTTATTTTTTAAGAAATATAGATATGACTGGCTCGCCTGGGGGGCTGAGTCGGTTAAGCGTTTGACTCTTGATTTTGGCTCAGGTCATGAGTTTGTGAGTTCAAGGTCCTACGTCGGGGCTCTCTGCTGTCAGAGCCTGCTTTAGATCCTCTGTCTCCCTGTCTCTCTGCCCCTCCACCATCTGCTCACACACACCCTCTCCCTCTCTCTCTCGCTCTCAAAAATAAACATTAAAAAAAGAAATAGAGATATTGGTTGAAGTTTCATATGTATATGTGTATGAATACATATGTATGTATAGAGATATTGGTTGAAGTTTCTGTGTTTACCTCCATAATTTAATTTTCCCTTTTCCTCCAAGATAATACCCATCCTGATTTTGATGTTTATCAATCTGATGAAACTTATTACACTATTATTGCAGATATGTATTCATATACACTTTATAATATTTTTATAGATTTTTTAACTTTTCATAAATTTTTAACTTTTCATAAAATTTTAACTTTTCATAAATTCTTAAGCTTCTCTGTCTCCATTTATTCTTATTTTAAAATATATTTATGGCATCCCTGGTATGTGCCATGCACAAGTCTAGGATCTTAGACTACATTAGCAGAGCAAAACCAAAACCCTGCTCGTCTGGACTTTATTGTTCTTGAAGGAAACAGATAATAAACAGTAAGCAATAAAATAAATTATAAAACATATTAGAATGTGATAAATACTATAGAAAAGAAAACTGGAAACAGGTAAGGGGGTTCGTAGTGTCAGTGGTGGGGGAGTTTGCAATTTTAGATAGGGTAGTCGGGTCAGGCTTCATTGAATGGTGACATTGGATAAATACCGGAGAAGGTAAGAATGTGGAAGAAAAGTGCGCCAGGCAGAGGGAACATCCAGTGCAAAGGCCCTGAGGCAGAAATACATCTATATTTAAGGATCAGCAAGGAGGCCAGTGTGGCTGAAATGAAGAAAATCAAAGGAAAAATTACCAGGTTATAATGAAGGCTAGATTACATACAGCTTCATAAATCATGCTAAGAACTTTGACTTTATCTCTTATATGAAAAGCCACCGTAATTTTGAGCAGAATACCATAATTCAGGTAGACACATTCCTGTTAATGAATACTTAAGTTATTTCCAATGAACATTCTTGTACATTCTTGAACATTCTTCGTGAGTCCATGTGTAAGTTCCTCTGGCGGAATATATCCAAAAGGAAACTAGCTGAATCATAGCTATGTATATTTTCAGCTTTATTAGAGGTTATCAAATTGCTCTGAAAGGAGGTTGTATCAGTTTGTTATCTTACTGAACACTATAATAGAGTCATAGTTTCTCCAATTCTCCACATCTGTTCTTTTCAGATATTTTGTTAATGGTATGATACGACACTGCTCTATTGTTTTAATTTTTATTTCAGTATTAATGGTAAAGTTGAGCATTTTTTGTATGTCTATTGACCATATGTATTTTGTTTTTTGTTAATGTCCTGTTTATATCCTTTTCTAATTTTGTACTGAGTTTTTAAAATATTTTCTTATTAATTTGAGGGAGTTCATATGTTATGAGTGTCAATCTTCTATCAGTTATATGCATGCATTAGTTTTCTTTTGTGGCTATAATAAATTGCCACAAATTTAGTGACTTAAAACAACACAAATTCATTATGTTACATTTCTTTAGGTTATAAGTCTGACACAGGTCTCAGTGGGCTAGCATGAAAATGTTGGCTGGGCTGCTTCCCTTTATGGAGCCTGATAGAAAGAATCCATTTTCTTCCATTTGGAAGCCATCCACCCTCCTTGGTTTGCGTTATCTTCCCATGTTCCAGTGCTCTCCTTAATTGTGTTCAGTCTGCAATTCACCGTGTCTATTGAAGTCTTTGTTTTGGTTTTGTTTCGGTAACAGTTTTCGAGCACGGCTGTGTCTTCTGAATTTTCTTCTTTTATGTTTTCACCACCATTAGTCTGTGCTTGGAGCATCAAAATGTGTGTCAAAATAACACTTTACATAATCATCTTAATCAAGATGACTTCTTCTATTCACTCTTCAAGTCCCTCCCATTAAAAATCTAACTCCCAGAATTCTGCACTCTTTACCACACCTTTTATTGTGAAACTGCCTTCTCCCTCAATTTCATTGGTAAAGCTCCCTCCTCCTTCTCCTCCTCTTCCTCCTCCTCCTCCTCCTCTTTTCTTCCTTCTCAGTGACAATATTCCTTCCTCCTCTTCCTCCCACAGATTCTTTTAACTTCAAGGAAATGAATAACAGCTTGTCAGAGATTCCTACAGAGGAAAGAATTTTTTAGATACTACCATGAGGTAATATGGTAACATGTATTTCCACAACAGTAAGTGGTGATATATCTAATCCATACCTTTGGGCTGCTGCAGAATTGAAGGTAATAGACAAAACTGTGATATTTTATGCAAGGCTGGCTCTAGATATTCCAAGAGCATAATACAGAGATTTAAAAAAGTGATTTCGTGAGATCTACACTATGGTGTCTGTCTCCCCAAAGTAAGTGCTTGCGATGCATTACTCATTCTGCGATGAATGAAAAAGAAAAAAGAAAACAACAGCATAGATATTAAAGTATGTTTCACTGTGGGGTAAATTTTGTTTTTAGATCCAATAAAACTAGTTTGAAAACCCTCCTCCTCCTCTTTCCCTTCCTTCTCAGTTTCCTTTAGGTTCCTCTTGCCCTGGCTCTCTCTGCAAATGGTGCTTAATGCCATATGATTCTGTCATTCTATAGGCAAGAAGAAGTTATCAGAGGTTTTTGAAAAGAATAGAATGCTTCAGACATCTATGTAACATGGATTTTTAAAAAACCTATATAGAAGAAGCTATTTGCTATATTTGGGTCTGTGTGTGTGTATATCATGCATATATATGAGAAAAAAAACGATACACACAGGAAAATTGCCCTTCCCAGAGCACTAATCATTCTTGTCCCCCGTAGAATTAGCACAACAAATTATCTTGTACTGATGTAGGTTCTTTCTCCATAGCAACTGCAATCCGTCTTCAGGATCTGTCATGAAGGAATGCAAGTGCATTGTAACGGTGGCTCCTGGCAGAAATCAGGCATGGGCTGTTCTGAAAAGCAGATGCTTCTCTTGGCAATGCAGGTATTTGAAGCAAGATGGGCACCCCAGTTTGGAAAACTATCTGCTACCCAATACTGCTACCAAGTAACAGTCACGTGCATAACTCCCTTGGAAAAAGGGTACACAGTTTCGCTTTTTCTACCCTTCCAAATCATGGGAGTGAAGTTAAAGTCCAAAGGAGAGAGAGAGAGAAAAAAAAAAAAAAGACCAAGATGCACCCAGTTGCCTTGGAATAATACTAATCGCCCTAATGATAATAATTAATAATGACAATAATAATAATAATATTAATTAACATGGACTGAGTTTTTAGATGCCAGGTATTGTTGTGAGTACTTTACATATATTAATTAACTAACCCCCAAAACCTTCCTATAATATAGGTACTATTGTTATTATCCTCATTTTATTTAATACTCAGGAACAGAGAGACCAAATAAGTTCATTTTGGATATAATATATCTTAGAGATCCCAAACCCTTCTGCCTCTTTTCTCTCCTTCAAGAACTATCTTGCACTCTTCAATCGCCCAGAGGAAAGGTTGACAAATAAAATACAGGATACCCACTTAAATTTGAGGTTCAGACAAATAGCAAATAACTTTTCAGTACCAGTATGCCTCAGACAATATTTAGGACATACTTACACTTAAAATTATTTTGTATTTTTATTTGCTAAATCTGGTAGCCCTACCAGAGGCTTTGTGTTCTCTGTACCTCATCAGAATTGCTTGTCAGGAAAATTGTAACTACCTCACTTATTCTTTGAAACCTGAGGTCAATTTGTTTTCCTTCCCAAGTGTAGTTACAATTTAAATTTTATTTCAAATTGTGGAAAGGGACCTGATGAGTTCATTTGGGGCCTCAGTGAAGGAGTGAGGGAGGCTTGAGGGGAGGGGCTGAGCAGTTTGTGTCCATAGCTCCTGGAACCCATTGGAGGCCTCCATGCTTTGAGTCCTGTCTAGAAACATTCTAGGTGGATATTCGGAATGAACATCAGGAGGATGTTTGCCCAGGCTATCCCTGTCAGACCAAGAGCATCTACTCTAGGATTTCTCAACCCTAAGCCCATTGACATTTCACTAGATAATTCTCTGTAGTGAGAGGTGCCCTGTGCAGTGTAAGAGGTTTAAGCCCCTTACATTTTGGGCCTTCACCCACTAATATCAGTACCACCCACCCGTCCAAATGTGGAAACTAAAAATGTCTCCAGGCATGGCCAAATACCCCAGGGGGGCAAAATCTCTCTTGACTGAGAACCACTTATTTAGAACAATACCAAAGACAAGAGCCTCCTGGAAGGTAAATCCAAGAACTCTTGAAATGAAATGGGTATTCCTCCATCCTACCTGAAACTGAGTGATCAGTAATCAATGTTGATATCATCGAAGGGTACAGAGCTAACCTTTGCTACATATGCCTTTGTGGGCCAATATGGGGCCCATAGTTTTCAAGGAATGGTCCTATCCATATAAAAAGATAAGGGAGGGATGTAGGAACTGTCTTATCTAATTAATTTATATACAAAACCCGGTGGAGTAAGTCTGGCTTGATAGACTCTATTCTTACTTTGGTTTTGTTTCCTAGAAATCTCAAGGTCATTAGAACAATGGACATCCCTTAGGAATCCAAAGCAGTTTATTTAGGCCTCAAACAGTTTGGGATGGAAAGCATTAAAAAGAAGTTTATAAAGCTATCCTTTGAAACATAACTATTTTCCTTATATTTATATACTGACTTTTGAAAAAAGTCATAGCATCTTTACTTACAGATGCAGAGTCCAAATAACGAAGTTTGATGCAATAAGATAATACCTATAAATGTGTAAAATATTAGCATCTACGTAGCCCATAAACACTGTCAATTTTATAGGCTTGGTGCCCCTCTGTCATGCTGAGCTTAGAGAGAGCTAGAGTGGTTTGGATTGCTCTAGAACCCATTCAATTCATCGTTTACTCTTGGTTTTAGTTATGGAATAAACCTCTACTCCCTCATATCTCTAGCTGAAATGATACATCAAATCTCATCTTTGCCTCTTCCTTTCCTTCTCACACACACACCAGGCACTGGCTTCAATGCTGTAGCATTTTCCCTAATTTGGGGATCAAAATTGATAAAGCTATTTAATAATCTTCAGTTCCATTTTTATTGCCAATCGTGAAGAGAAGACAGCGGGACTTCCAGATGACTCAAGCCTCTCCCAGACCCCCCCACTGGGTCTACAGTTGGCTGTTGGTATCAGAATTCATTAT
This sequence comes from Prionailurus bengalensis, assembly GCF_016509475.1. Taxonomy (NCBI): domain Eukaryota; kingdom Metazoa; phylum Chordata; class Mammalia; order Carnivora; family Felidae; genus Prionailurus; species Prionailurus bengalensis. The sequence continues at coordinate 28,248,003 of NC_057343.1, forward strand.
GCAGCAGTCACAATAGTTAATAGTTCTGAGACTTTGTTATATGCCAGACTCCATCCAAAGTGCTCTCCATGTATCCTCACACTTCATCTTCCCAACAGTCTCATGTGGTACCATCATTATCCCTATTTTACAGATGTGATCACTGAGGCCCTCAAAGGTACAGCAACTTACTCAAGATAACAAAGCAATAATTATGGAGCCACCTTTGGATTCCAGTGTAGGTTCCACGGAAGAGCATGGAGTACATCCTGAGGGTAACAAGGGGTCATTGACTCCCTGATGTGTACTTCCAAAAGATGACCTTGTCCGCAATGTACAGGGGAAGAACTGGAGGCAAAGAGGCCAGTCCAGAAGTATCACAGTGATCAGGCAACAGATGAGGTGGCCTAGACTAGGACAATGCCTGTAGGCAAAGAGAGAAGATAAAGTCAAGAATTGCGGAGGACAATTCAACAGAATTTGGAGATTGGGTAAGTATAGTGAAAGAAGGGAATCAAGGATGCTGCCCACATGTCAATTTACTGGTTCAGTCATTGGTCCTAGGAACACAAAAGTACAAGGGTGAGAGGGAATGATAGATTTAATTCAGTGTATGTTGGAATCCCCAAAATGATTTCTTCCACACAAGCTTCTACTGCAAAAGATACTTTTAGATGCCTTATTAAATGGTGCAAGGCTGACCTAAAGAACTAATGGGCATGAAATATCTATTGACAGGTGGTGATAAAGGTGTATGTGGGCTCCATGACAGAAAGTTGCCTGTTTAAAAAATAAGACAAAAACCATGAGCCTAGTGGAGTGCTAAGAGCCAAATCCTAGACAGGCATGAGCTGGGGTGGAGTAGCGGGGGAGGAACCAATGGCTCCACTATAAATGTGTCTTTCACTTTCAAAAGCCTGTAGATAGTCCAGGCACCAAGCCTGGCAAAGACAAAAGCCTCCTGAGTCAAGCTGAGAAAAAGTGATAATGAAGTTCTTGCCCCGTAAGTGGTCAGAAGGATAAGAGGAAAAACAGGAAAGAATGCAGATGGAAATAACTTTTGATATAGGGAGGTTTCATAGGCATAAAGGGGATTTCCACAGAAATAGTACATGATTCTAAGGCAAGGGTTGAACAATCAACTAAGCCCTCATTACCCTTTCTAGCCAATGTTCAATTCCAGAGAGACTCAAGTTATCAGAGAACATCCATTAGAAGTAAACTCCTTTGCACTACAACTGCCTCCTAATGGAATGAAAGTTCAGACATCAAGGCAGGAAGGGAGGAAGAAGTTTGAGAACTTTAGCACACAGAGAATATTAATCATCCCCCCCCCAAAAAAAACCCTCTAAAATTTGTGTAACTAATACCTAGAATATATTCCAACATTAATTGAATATTGAGTATTGTGATAAAGCTCTATTCTAGGTGCATTTCATTCATTAACCATTTAATTTTCATAGTGGCCCAGGTACTTTTAATGTAACCCCAAATAAGGAAACTAAAGCCTAGAAGGATCAAGCAACTCATCCCATAACATACAGCTAAGAAGAGCCAGAGTCAGGATTTGAACCCAGGTCTGTCTGACTCCAAAGATTGAGCTCATAACCACAGTGCTATCGCCATAACTTTGTACCTCATGTTAAGGCTCTTGAGCTATTCATACCACCATTGTAAGGAAATCAGTGGAGAGCTATCTCGTGCAGCACTGAGATGAAAAGGGTCTAATTTCTGCTGCAAGAAAATAGCCTCCTTCTTCCTTCTGGCAGTGCAAAGAGCTGCTAGAGGAAATTGAGTTCATTATGTTGATCACACCCCTACTGCTTTACAATTGGAGAATGTGGTTAGGAATGGAGATATTTCATGATGAATATAGCAAAGAAATAAGACCCTGTTATTAAGCCCCCTTTAAAAGGATTTATGCAAGGGAGAAATGTAGATCTTTAAAGACAGAATTTGAAAAGACTTTGAAAGTCTTGGGCTTTTACTAAGCTAGTCTAGACCTTTACTTCTTATCCCTGGACTCTAAACGGTATTGGAATAAAACCTACGTATGCTCAATAGACTTCACTTAGACTTAAATGAAACTTATAAGACTTATCTAGGTCAATTCCACTTTAACAAAGCAACTCAGATTCTCCAATTAGTGGATTGAACAGGTTTCTGGAAGCCAGTGCAAAATATGGAGAAGAGGGAGAGCTCTACCCTCTCCTGTGGGAGAAGCTTGGGTGGTTTTGCTCCAGTGATTCTCATAGTGTAGAGGGGAGGCAGGCTCTTCACTTTGCTTGATATTCATTTAGTAGCAAAGGGGCAAGGGCTCCAGGCTTCACATAGCCATTCTGGTTTTTCCCTCTGTTGTCTTCAGAGCAGGAAGAAACAACAGAAACATGCCCTTGTGGACCACATATATGTACACTTGTTTGTATATTGTGCAAAGTTGCCAATGTGCTTTTTTGAGAGGATCCAATTCACCCTCCATTTTTACCATGAAGAATTTCTTACTTTTAGGAAGAAATGGAACACAAATTCATGTATTCATTTTCTATTGCTGCTGTAACAAGTTACTGCCAACAAATGGCTTAAAAAGCCCACAAATTTATTATTCTGCAGCTCTGAAGGTCCCAAATGGGTGGGCATAATTATCTTCCCTCTGGAGGCTCTGGGGAGAATCTGTTCCATTGCCTTTTCAAGCTTATAAAGGTTGTCTGCACTCCTTGGCTCATGGAGTTCAAGCCTCCTATTGGCATCTCCTAGTCTCTTTCTGACTTTTAGCCTCCTATCCGTCCCCCTCTCATAAAGATTGTTATGATTACATTAGGCCCACCCAGATGAGCCAGAATAATCTTTCCATCTTATGTTTCTTTCTCCCCCCCCCCACCCCACCCAATATTATTACCATATCTAACTGCAAGGAAGGCTGGCAATTATAGCCTAGCTGTATATCCAGGGGAATAAATGGGTTTGTTGAACAGCTAACCAGTTTCTGCCAAAATGTATGGCCTAGTTGTAGTCAGTTTCCTGTTTGATGTTTACTTTTTTGAATTATTTTTCTTCACTTCTGCTCACCAAAATTTTCCCCCAATTAACAGTAAGTATTTGGCTTGTTGTTTTTCACAAGTGATTTAGATTAAGTATCTCACGGTAAATTTTCAATTTACATTATCTTCAATACATAAGTTATATATTGCATAACAAATCACCCTGAAATTTAATGGTTTAAAACAAAAATAAGATTTTGTCATCTCACACAGTTTCTGTGAGTCAGGAATTTGGCTGTATGGTTTGGGGTCAGGGGTCAGGGTCTTTTACCAGGCTACAGTCAAGATTTTCGCTGGGGCTGCAGCATTTTTTCCCCCAGTTTATCTAGAGTACAAAAAAAAAAAAAAAAAAGCTGCAGCTCCTGCCAAAAAGAAGATTCTTAACTATCACATCTGCTGAGTCCCTTTTATCATGGAAGGGTAACATATTCACAGGTTCTAGGAATTAGGACATGGACATATGGGGGGGGGGCATTATTCACCTACCACATTGCTGGTTATTTTTATTGGACTTCCTTGTCAGAATAATAAGTTGGAGACCTACGTTAGTCTCGAGTGTTTTTTTTTTTCACTTGTTTTTTTTTTTTTTAACGTTTATTTATTTTTGAGACAGAGAGAGACAGAGCATGAACGGGGGAGGGGCAGAGAGAGAGGGAGACACAGAATCCGAAATAGGCTCCAGGCTCTGAGCAGTCAGCACAGAGCCCGACGCAGGGCTCGAACTCAAGGACTGCGAGATCGTGAACTGAGCTGAAGTCGACGCTTAACTGACTGAGCCACCCAGGTGCCCCTTTTCACTTGTTTTTGTTTTGAGTTTTACTCTCCATGAAATCCAAAAATCATGTTACTACTGTTATGAGCCCTGGAGCTGAGCATGTGCTTGGAGAAGAAAGAGACTGGCCAACCAGAGAGGAGCTGTCTGGTGGCCACTCAAAAAGGAAAGGATACAAAAAGATTACGGTTTTTATTCATGCTTTCATTCATCACAGTATTTATCACAGCACAACCAGAGACTTTCATCCATTATTTTGTAGGTGCTCAGCACTATGGAGATGCAAAGAAAGATAAAATATGATTCCCAAAAGGCTTCCGATGAAGCCAGAGTAGAGAAGCACCTAAGGACCAGTGAACGACCTAGAGCAGGGTGATCCCTTGATGTTCGATTGTGAATGCAGAGCCTAGCTTTTATCACTCTTTATCCTGGCTACAGCTGGGACAAAGAGCAGTATACCACCCCGAAACAAGGGAAACATCGCTAGCAGCATTTTGGTGATGGGTACTCAAGAGCTGAACGTCAGCGGAAACAGAACGCATGCATGGCATGCACCTTGGAACTGCAATAATGTTTTGGCAACCAGAAGAGGGAATCAAAACAAACCAGGGTTACTGAAACGGTTTTCATAAATATGGGTTTAAAAAGGGATCAACCATGCTTCTTTCTACATGGCTATCATCCAAGGAGAGCATACGAAGGGAATTTTTTTTAAAGATACTATGCCCAAATAAATATAAAAGTGGCTTTTTTTTTAATTGATGACTTTTTTTGCAATGACGAACCTATGGCAAAGCTCTGAAAAGCCTAGTTGAGTTTTGCTCTCAAGCTGTTATTGCACATGGAATCTACAGGAACAGCCAGAAGTCTGAGTTCACCTGACTAGTGCTATATACCCGGGAGTAGATTCTATGGCTCAGCCACTAGAGAGGGTCTCATCTCAGCTCAGAGCTGTGTCAGGATGGGCCCCATCCAGCTCGTTCTTCAGGGACCTTAACAACCCAACAGAGCAAGAAGCATACATCACCCCACAGTGTAGCCCCTGTGTGTGAAAAATAATTCTTCTTACTCCCCTTCCTTTCCACCTGTGCTGCGTCAGCAAATGCTATGACAGGCACAAAGCGCATGATCCAATCATGATAACAGCTCATATTTATTAAGAACCTACTGCAGAGCAGGCAGCGTTCTAAGTGCTTCACCTGTATTAGGTCGCATAGTCTACTGTCAGTCTTATGAAACAGATAGCATGATTATAATGTCCCGTGTTTTACTGATGCAAAACTGCAGCATAGAGAACTTAAGTTGTTTGCCCACTTAGTAAGTTGCAGAGTTGAAATCTGCACTTAAATAGTGGAAACCATACTCTCAGTCATAACACTTGATCACCTTGCTTTACAGACAGGGTCCTGTGGCCAAGAGCAAGGCTTCGGCCTGGGGTGTGGAGTGGAGTGGCTCCTTAGAGAAGCAATCTGAGTCAACGGAAAACAGTCCTGGAGTTGGAGCCACACAGATCCATCCAAGCCATGAGCTCTTAAAGGCTTAGTAGAATTAACTACAACGTTCACGCAATGGTTTTTCAGGCTGCTCTCATCGGGCCTGGAGTGTGGCAGCAGGCAGGGTACCTCCCGCCCTCTGGATGGAGCTCCAAAAGTTCATCTTCAGTGGAAGAACTCAGCTGAAGTCCACGGTGAGGACTGCTTTCTTCATTTCTATGGATCGCAGAACTGGAGAACTGCTTCCAATCCCAAAAATAAAATCAAAGCAAGCTATAGACATTCTGATACAAGAGAGGGCTTCTTCTGCAGTGAGTACTGCAGTCACTTACCCAGTGAATGGGTAAGTTTCCAGTTTGCCACGATCTGCTCCAGAAGGGTCACCAGGCTCTCATAAACTGCTCAGAAACCTCCATGGGTGTTGATTGTGGCCCTTGGAATCCAATGACAAGCAGAAGGAAAGGCTTTCCGAAAGTCTTCAGACATCTGTTCAATTGGGAACCAAAAACAAACAAAAATGTTCATTCATCTGTCAAAATTGTCAGTTAATTCCCCATATTACCACCATTCTGTTGCAATACTCTGTTAATATCTTTTATATAAGATGCTTGCTTGGTTAAATAATTAAAAACACAACTACATAGCATGTATATTCCAGACCCAAGAAATAAAGACCACCTTCTTGTCCATGCAGATACTTGCTATTGCACTCGTCTTAGCGATCTTTCATGGGTGACCTCACTTGATATGGTTTTCAACCACAGAAAAAGTGTCACGAAAATCTGACACTCTTATAGCTTACAGTGATAATGACCAAAAACTGATATTTTCATTAAACTCAACCACCGCAGTGAACTCCAGGGCAACCGCATGAACGCTATCATGAAAGATCTATAGAGCTGACATGGGGAGTCATCCATCACCATTAACTACCTAATGGATATCGTTCCCATAGACCAAATAACTTGCAGTTTGTGTTTTTGGGGTTTCTTAGCAAACGGATCAAGCAGGTGCCAGAACTAATTCTAAATTTCCTTTTAATGTATTCACAGAGAAAGTATTGATTCGTTAGAGAGTTTCTTTTTTTTTTTTAATTTTTTTTTAACCTTTATTTATTTTTGAGACAGAGAGAGACAGAGCATGAACGGGGGAGGGTCAGAGAGAGAGGGAGACACAGAATCTGAAACAGGCTCCAGGCTCTGAGCCATCAGCACAGAGCCCGACGCAGGGCTTGAACTCACGAACCGCGAGATCATGACCTGAGCCAAAGTCGGATGCTTAACCGACTGAGCCACCCAGGCGCCCCTCGTTAGAGAGTTTCTAAGTCAAAACTGCATCTTTCGTTGCTATTAGATTTCCAATCATGTGTGTGTCTGCATGTGTGTGTGTGTGTGTGTGTGTGTGTGTGTGCATTTTGAAAAAGTATTCAGAATGCCTGAAGTCATTCAAATGGTTCTATAGTTGAAGAAAATATGTTTTGTCTGATGGTTACATATTTGAAGAAAAAGAACAAAACCCTCATTTAAACTACCACCAAAATAGAATGGGAAAAGACCTTAACGTAAATGTTAGTACACTATTATTGCTTTCATTTCACTAAGAGCCAAGAGACTAAAAAAGGTCATCTGTATGTAGGGCATAAGATGTGTGTGCATGTGTGCATGTGTGTGTGATTCAAGAACATTTGATGGGTTTCACTCATATAAAAATCAGAGAAGCGTAGGAGAAGAGATGGCGATACAGGAGATTGGTCTAGAAGCACAAAAAGTAGCCATGAGTCTATAGGGAGGGTATGTAAAGCACAGTTGTGTTGTCCTCGGTGGGAAGAATGGGGACATGTCAGGAATATGGCCCTGAGAAACTATCTGCCAGGCTGGACCCATGGGAACTGGCCCCGAATGCTACCTGGCCTCTGTGTTCTGAGACAGATCGACCGTGGCCCTGACAGAGGAAGAGATGGCAGAGCCTCTGTTCCTTCTAGCTACTTCCTTCGCTCTCCGTTTCTGCAGGAGCACGCTCTAGCTCTACACAAGCTTTGCTTCCATGGCCATGCGTTCAGGCAGCCAGGTCTTTACAGAGATCCGCCTTGTCTTGGAGCATGCACGTAAATCTGCTGAGCTGCTCCGGGGACCAACAGCAACCAGCAAGCATTCCTCCTTCATTTCTGTTTGGAGGGACACACAGAATCACTAAGTGGCCACATGAAAGAGTACTAAACCTTTCACACCATTTGATAGAACACTTGCTGCTACAGATTGCATCAGCGCCTGCCAGAAACAGAGAACAGTACTGGCGACATCGAAGAGCACACAAATGATGAGACATACACCCAGTACACAAGATGATTGCAACTTTTTTTGGGGGGGAGGGCTGAAATATTTACATTGAAACCCAAACCAAGCTATGAGTAAACTCCAAAGGATATCTACTGAGAGCCATCAACGTCTAGTTGGCAACAGAAGTTGCAGTGGGTTTTGCTGAGAGTAGTCAGAAGGACATTCACGTTCCAGCGTTGCTGACCTCCCCCCAGCTCCTCCCGCCGGCAACCTCACTCAAACCTCCAGGCCTTCGCAGACCCCTTCCCACAGTCCTGGCTAATGTTAGACTTTCTTTCTTTTTTTTTTTTTTAAACGTTTATTTATTTTTGAGACAGAGAGAGACAGAGCATGAACGGGGGAGGGGCAGAGAGAGAGGGAGACACAGAATCGGAAGCAGGCTCCAGGCTCTGAGCCATCAGCCCAGAGCCCCACGCAGGGCTCGAACTCATGGACCGCGAGATCGTGACCTAAGCTGAAGTCGGACGCTTAACCAACTGAGCCACCGGGGCGCCCCTGTTAGACTTTATTTCTTACAGAAAGTGTTTTCTGGTTCCTCCAATGTGTTCTTAACCCCTGCTCCATTTCCCCTCCCAGACCGTTTATCACACGGCATTGTAATTGCTTATTAAATCGCCCCCACAATTAGACCAGAGCATTGCAGATGAGAAACTACACACATTACATAAGGTTAAGCTGACTTTCGTCCTGGCTGTACACTTGATTAGCTGTGTGATATTGGATGAGATTCTTAACCTGTAATGTCTAAGCTTCCATTTCTTCAGGAATAATAATTGTACCTAACTTTAGGGAGTTGCCAACTGATAAAATGCATGGAAACGCTGGCATGTGCCTGAAAAGGGTTCTGGAAATGCTGAAAAGGTAGGCTGTTATAATTGTATTCCCAGTTGTTACAATTTTTTTTAAAGTTTATTTATTTTGAGGAGGTGGGTGGGGGGGAAGAAAGGGAGGGAGAAAGAGAATCCCAAGCAGGCTCTGCATTGTCAGCACGGAGTCCAATGCAGGGTTCAAACTCACCAACTGTGAGATCATGACCTGAGCTGAAACCAAGAGTCGGATGCTTGACCGATGGAGCCACCCAGGTGCCCCCAGTTGTTACAATTTTATTCTAGGTTCCATAAAGGCTTTCATTCACTTGCTCCTAATTGTGAAAACTCATTATTTGTTGCATTTTAAGGGTCACGATAAGGTTTCCATACACTCTACACTCCAATGTTCATTAAATAAGTAAATGAAAAAATGAAAGGTTTATTCATGAGACTCGGACAGACCAGGGAACACTGTGTCACAGCTCCACTAATTCTGCATTTCTGAGCTAATCTGTGTTAGGAATCAGTGTGTGTGTGTGTGTGTGTGTGTGTGTAAACATATATATGGACAACACGTAAAACTGGTCAAGTTCCTACTCAGGAAATAGTCCATGACTTAAATAGTTCAATAAAATAGCAACTGCCCCTTCAAAATACAGCCTAAATCCTTAGTTAACTTCAAATTTAGATCCACTCATCAGTGGTCACAAGTCTAGAAAAGCCATCATAGAATACAGACTGTGATCCATAGTTTTCCTGCCTCACAGCACATCTTACAATCATCTTCCTGTATTCTGCCTCTGCTTATGCTCTCACTTCCCAGAGTTTTTATCTTGTCACATTATTTACGAGCCCGACCTATAAATACACTGAAATGGGGAACATTCATTGGTTTGGTACAATTTAAATTGCTTTTCAGCATCATATATATTTACAACGTCTTATAAATATTTAAAATTATCATGACAATGGCTCCACTGACTCAAAATAAATTCTGTATTTTGTATAGGGATGATTGCCAAGTTGATAACCTAGAAAATTGGAAAACCCCGTCAAACTTGGTGACCTGTCAGTCCCAAAGGAATATTTTTCTAATTACTGGAAGTGCCTGAGCATTGACTGTCTTAGAAGTTGATCTTAATAGATAAACAATCTGAATTTTACCTCTTTGGAAGAAGATAAGTAAAAGAAATACTTTCTGCTGAAGAATTTGCTCATTGGACTGTATTGCTTTTAAAAGCCAGAAAGTTTTCAGTTCTTTGACAGTGTGTAAAGAAAAAAAAATCACAAAATCATGAAGTGACTGCCATGCTTGGGAATGGAGAGTTCTAGGCATGATGGGGAGAGGAACAGATGTGTGAGGGCACACAAGCAAAGAATGCTGCAGAGGCATCATGGGAGCCCTTGGGAAAGACCCTTGAATGCCACCTAAGAAGTTTGGAATTCATGCCACAGGGCAGTGGTTCTCCAAGCGTGACCCCTGAAACCCAGCAGGTATCAGTATCACTTGGGAACTTATTAGAAATGCAAATTCTCAGCCAGACCTATGGAATCAGAAACTTAGAGGCTGGGGCACAGTAATCTATGTTTCCATAAGCCCTCCAGGTGACTCTGATACATACTGAGTTTGAGAAGCTCTGCCATATGGAAGTTTCTATCGTACTTGAATGATAGGAGCGGGTCTGGGCATGCTGCTGGCAATGTGAAAAATGGAATTTTTCCATTGTATTGATTTCCAAAGTATTGGGTCTTTTTTTTTTTTTACTTTTTTGGAAAAGTTTTATTTATTTTATTTTTGAGAGAAGGTGGGGGATGGACAGAGAGGGAGGGAGAGAGACAGAATCCTAAGCAGGCTCTGCACACTGTCAGCACAGAGCCCTATGTAGGGCTCGAACCATGAGATCATGACCTGAGCCAAAATCCAGAATCAGACGCTTAACCAACCTGGCCATCCAGGCACCTGAAAGTATTGGTTCAGTAGGGAGTTTTGCACTCAATCTTTTTCTAAGACTTTTGCGAGTCTAAGATACAATCAATATTAGTCATAGTATTATTTTATTTTCCTCGAGAACGAAAAATTCTACCAATTAAATGATAACACAGTGTCCCTTGTCACTTGGAATTTTTATTTTATACTTCTGGAAAGGACTCTTTTATACTGATACTGACAGATTTTTATCACTTATCACCCCTGTCCGTATATAAAAAGGAAAATACAAGCTCAATAATTTGGTTAAGGTATTCCTAGCACTTTTTCCCATTCAGAGTCTGACTTTTCTGAAACACTGCTCCACTCAAAAGCTATGTGGAGTGTTAATGATGCAGCATCTTTTAAGAATGTTCCTCCTTATTGCTTCTGGGGTTTCCAAGTGACTAGAGCCCATTCTGCAAGTTTGGATGCATGTGCACAGGCTGTGCTTTTGACCTCATGATTGCTGCCTGGCCACAGAAACTCGGAGATGCATCCTGATTTGAGAAATGTTAAATGAGAAAGTGGTATGCATGCTAAAATAGATGAATTCCCAAGGAGAGCTAATCCAAGCTTCAGTGAAGGCAGTAGCAGGAATAATAGGAAAGAGTAGACAGAGACAAAGAACAGTTGAGAGATGGATTCTGAAGGAGCACGATCAGTTACATAGATGTTGGAGGAGAGGAGAGGCAGATGACTCTGAAGTTTCTTTATTTTATTTTGTTTATTTTTGAGAGAGAGAGTGTGTATGTGTGTGTGCGCACACACGGGGAGAGGTAGAGAGAGTGAGACAGAGGATCCAAAGCAGGCTCCATGCTGACAGCAGCCAGCCCAATATGGGGCTCAAACTCATGAACCACGAGATCATGACCTGAGTTGAAGTCGGATGCCTAAGCGACTGAGCCACCTAGGCGCCCTGACTCTGAAGTTTCTAATCTGAGTAACTAAATGGATGGCGTGCCCTTAACCAATACAAGAAATTCAATAGAAAGAGTGGGTTTTAAGAAAAGAAGGGAAGAACTGAATGAGAGCAAAAGACATTTAGTTTCAAACTTTTTGAATTTGGGGATCTTGAGGAATATCCAGGTAGAGATGACTGGGAGGTACATGTGAATGCAAATCTATAAGTCAAGATGGAGAGATTGGGGGGGAAGGAGTCATGATTAAAGATGCATAATTTTTAACCAAAAGCATGTAATTGAAAGCATGGGAATGATTACTATTTTCCAAGGAAAGTACAGTAGTCTCCCTTTATCCACAGGGGATACATTCCAAGACCCCCAGTGGATGCCTGAAACCACAGAGAATACTGAACTCTATACATATATATATGCTATGTTCTTTCCTATACATACTTACTTACAATAAAGTTTAATTTACAGCTTCGGCACAACAATAACTAATAATAAAATGGGACAATTGTAACAGTATACTGTAAGAAGGGTTATATGAACGTGGTCTCTCTCTCTCTCTCTCTCTCTCTCTCTCTCTCTCAATACTCAATATCCTGTTGTACCATAACTCACCTTTCTTGTGATGATGTGAGATGATAAAATGACCAGACGAGGTGAGGTGGAATGATGTAGGCACTGGGATGTAGCCTTAAGTGACTACTGAGCTAGTGATACATCAGGAAAAGGATCATCTGCTTCCAAACTATAGTTTACCACAGAGAGCTGAAACCACCGGAAAGCAAAACCACGGATAAGGGGGGACTGTTGTATACAAAATATTTGAAGAAAGTTGGTGATAGAACAAAAACAAAATTGAAGAAGTGACTAGAATTAGAAAGGACTAGAAATTGTTAGATTATGTTTACATATCTTGTGAGCTCATCAAAGACAAAAGCTGTCTTGTTAATCTCTTGAGTCCCCAGGGCAATGCTTAGCCCAGTAATTTTGGTTGAACTAACATGGAAATGGTGGCTCAAAAGCCAAAAAAAGGTGAACATTTTAAGAAGGAGGAAGTGGTCGGTAATACCAATTGTTACAGTTGATCATTTTAGGTCAAAGGGCCACTGGATTTAGCAAATCTAGTTTAAGTTGCCCCACTATGAGGAGGCCCAGAAACTTGAACAGACAAGGCCAAGGCCAACAGCTGGCTGATGAGTGAGTCAGAGGCAGGACTCTGGACTCTGAACTCTTGTCCAGGGGCTGTTTCTTCTACACTGAGCTTTTCCTCTTAGAGGACAGTTATGCCCACTGCTAGTAAACCCCTGGATTCAAGCAACTTCAGACAGGCTCAAATCCACCCATAAAAACTAACTCCACTAACATGGCCACATCACTCTACAGAGCAGAAGAGAGCTCTAGAGAACAGAGCAAGTCTAGAGTCAGACAGGCACTCCAGGACTTGCGTTAACATCTGTACATTGCCTGAGCTTCCCCATAAAAGAAAAGATTCATATGACCTGAATCTCTGGGTCATATCTTGAGCCAGAACTTTCTCTAATTCTCATTACTTATAACAAGGCAGGAAAAGATGCTACAAGCAGGTGGGAAAAAAAAACAAACAAACTTCTCTGCTGTGATATGGGGTCATTAAACAGGAAGCTTATATCAGTTTCTATACGTAGATGAGGAATATTTGAATTCAGTGAAGTCAAAAGAAAGATACTGACATCATCTTCTTTAATGGTAATGAAGTGATATTGCTATTCACACAGCTGATGACATCCGGAGAAAATGAGTGATTTCTCAAGAGCAGTGAGTGATTCTCAAACATCAGAGCACCCCACAATTACCTGGGGAGATATCTCCTTCAGAGACTCTGGGGTAGCCTAAATGGCCTCAGCCATTAAAGTTCAAAATTCTCTGGAAATTTATTCCAAGAGAAATGGTAAACATGACATTTTCCACATTTTAAAACTCAAAGGTTTCAAAGATCCAGCTCCACAACTCATTTCCCTCTTTGCGATCCTTGCGGAGCCAGAGGGTCTGTAGGATGAGACACTTGTGGTCACAACCCCTGTGGCTTCAGTGTTTTCATCAATAAAGACATGTACAGCAGCTCAGAGATTTCCAGAAGCCCCCATCTGGCAGAGATGACTAATGGGGCTTTCCCACTGACATCCTAGCAAAGGTGCCAGAAGTATATTGGTTCCAGATCACAGCCCTAATAGGGCAGTTCCTCCAGGGACATTGCCCTGATGTATGACCTGTCTTCCTTTTCCAGCCTACATGCCCCCCACACTGTGCTACCGACCTATCCACAGTGGTGGCCCCAGAAATGCATATCTGATCTGCTCTTCTCAACTGACTCCTTCATAGCAAAAGTCAGCCTCGCTGTAAACAAGTAATAGGGCAGCTTTTCTTCCACTATGCAGGTCACAATTGTCACTCACTTTTTTATACCATGGCCACCAAAATTAAAGGCAGAGATGGTCTCGCTAGAATCCTAATCAATTCAAGGGTTCCAAGGGGGTGCAAAGGCAGGTGAAACTCATGCAGTTATTATTGGCCAGTTGCTGAGAATCATCAAAGGCTTTTTTAATAAAGGAGAGGGAAGAAATTGAGTAATGGCTGACTTATTGACTGAAGGCCCTATCCCATCAGAACTCGTAAAAACATGTTGAGCTACAAAATACAGAATACATTTATTCAAAGCCCACCTTCACAAAGATAGGCAAGATCTCAAACTAGAGATAAAGCCCATGTTACCATTGATATAATCCTAGTCCATTAATAATTGCTTTCTTCCCCTTCAGTATGTGAAGAAAAGATGAACCAACAGCCTTAATGAGAAGTAGGTATTGTACTATTAACTGAGTGGCCTTGGAAAAGCCTTGGAACCTGTCTGGACTTCAGTTTCCTTATAAGCGAAACAAGGAGCTTGACTTACAGAATCGCTAAGGTCCCTTCCACCTCTGAAGTTCCTGGTCTGTAACAGGGAACACTGGCTATTGATGAGTTTCGCAGACATGAAGCACGGTGAGGTATGCCTTAGAATATCAAAATAATTAATCTTTCAACAAGGACAAGAACCCAAGTAAGCATGTAGAAGCAGGAACAGAATTTGAAGAATCGTAAGGGCACCAGAGGTCCTGGAACACCACATCCAGATGTGAGGTCTATGTCTCCAAGGAGGCCAAACTGTATTTTCTAACTAGCATCTGGCAGAATGGAAGCCCTACTGGACATTAAAAGGTTTGCTATATGAACAAAATTAAGTTCTTTTACCATAGGATGCCTCAGAGCCCTTCCTGCACCTGTTTAATAGAACTTTCTGCAATGAGGAAAATGTTCCATATATGCACTTCCCAATATGGCAGCCACTGGCCACATGTGGCTATGAAGCACTTGAAATGTAGCTAGTATGACTGAGGAACTAAATTTTTTATTTTATTAAAAATTAGTTTCTAATTGAGTAGCCACATGGGGCTACTATGTGTGCATAAGACAGCATAGCTTACGCCGTGCACATTCACAGCATTAACCCTAAGGGGAAGACAATGCATGCAGCATTTCCCAAACTTGTTGATCCATGGAGCTCTGTTTTCAGAGGACTGAAATTCCTTGCAAAACGATTTGGGAAGTCTATGAGCCATCTTGCTGAGTAATTGAAACCCCAAGAGAGCTCTTAAGCTTCGACCTTCTAACTAACCCTCAAGCGCATCAGTCACCACCCGGTGACAGACCAGGATGTCCTCTGTTCTCTACGTGTCGTAATGTCACCCCACAATGCGATCATATCACAACTTGCCAAGTCCTGACAGACACACGTTGCCTCCCAGTACAGATCCAGTCAGTGGGATGCTACCTGCTGTTCCTTTCCTCCAGATTGCTGCCAGGCTTTACATCTGGTCCTGCACCCTTACATACACTGGGATGCATCATTATTCCAACAACCCGGTAAGATAAGTGGTATTCCTTTTATAGGTGAGAAATTGGGGCTCAGACAGACGGAAGGACCTTCGTATTTAAATTATGCCTCATCAAACATTCTAACAATATTATTCTGAGTTGACCTTTTCCTCAAAATGTCCAGAGCCCATTAAAAAAGGTGTTGAATGAACACATTCCAAAATACAAAAAAAATCACACACACCTGAGAAGAGCAGTTTGTTTTACAGGGTTTGCTCGTATGCACCTTGAGAATCGTGATAAATGCAAGAAATATTTAATAATCATGGCATAAAAGGCCGACGTGATTATTTACCAACATGTATAATTCGCAGCCTCCAAGAAAGCCTCCACTGGACCTGGAATAATCATGTACTTCTCAACTGAAAATCCACATTGCTGTGTAAATAAACAGTTACAAATTTCATTTGCCCAATTATTTCTCCTCTCCTGAGTATGTGATCAATTTGGTGCTTCTAAGTGCCATTTACTCAGACCGCAAGAGTGCACACAACTGCTCATTTTTGCATCTAATTCAGGCTTGGCTCCTCAAGTGGTAGCATGTGGGCCAAAGTCCTTGAATCAATTTGTCGTCACATCAGATATGAGTGCCTTTGACTTTGACCTACACAATTATGGAAATCAAGGTTTTTTTCAGTGAAATATTGCTTCTTGAACCATCCTTTGGCCTTGTAGGAAATTGACTGGGGTCTGAAGTTACACTATGACCCAGAATTCCAAATCCAGGCATTGCCCAGAGAAGACAATGCAGGCCCTGAAGCAGAATGTCAATGAGGTGACCCTCTACAAATTTACGGGCATGGCCAGCTATTGGCAGGGCTCATTACACTCATTTTGGCTCTCTAGATTAAAATACAATCACTTTCAGTCAGATACATAGCAGTCATTAATTCACCTGCAATAAATCCTTATACATTTAATATAATATTGGACTTTATTATGACATACTATGAAAACAATTCATACTACAGTTCAGCTTTCATTACAATGTGGCATACAGATATGCCTTTGGGTTCATCCCAATGGTCCTGAGGAACCTAAAGGAAAGGAAAAGTGGGGTTAAAAAGTAATGAGTGAAGAACAGAGGGTCAGCTGGAGGGAGATATAAAGGGGTTCAAAGGTGAAGCCTGGGTCATCGGGAAGAAACCTTGAACAAAGGGATCAGGTGCACTGAGAGCCTGGAAAATCTCAGAGAGAGGAGGATTTAAGTAGCCATCACTCTGAAAGGCATAGTGCAGGAGACAGGGAGGGCCGTGGAAAGGGGTAAAAACGGAAGACTGAGGGAGAAGAGAACAAAACAGCCCCATGCACAAATCCATTCATCCAGCTGCAAAAGCTCAGAAGGTCCTTGGGAGCTGGGGGTGCTTTGGTACACCATTTCTGAGTCTTACCACATGAGACACTTGTTAATATTGTAGATTCCTGGTCTCCATGACAAAGGCCCAGGAATCTGTATTTTTAACAAGCACCCCCTGATGATTCTCATTATAGGCAAGTTTGGGGGGCCTGCTAGTGGAGAAGGACATGAATTGAAGGCTAACAGGCTAACGTTTAGATCCTGGCCCATCCACCTGCCAGCTCTGTGAACTTGGGAGAGACACGTAACTCTCTGAGCCTTGGTTTTCTTGTCTATAAAAAGAAAAAAATAAATAAATAAAACAATTATGGTCCATTAAAATCCTGCAAGTATCATGCCCATTTTACAGATTAGGGAGCCAAGGCCCAAAGCGATTGGTGGAGTGTTTTGCCCAAAGTCACGCTGCTGGTAAATGCAGGATGGTTTCAAACCAGAGGCCACATGGCTCCAGGTGCCAGGCTTTTAAAGAAAAAAATTTTTTAATGTTTCTTTATTTTTGAGAGACAGAGAGAGACAGAACACGAGCGGGGGTCGGGCAGAGAGAGACGGAGACACAGAATCTGAAGCAGGCTCCAGGCTCTGAGCTGTCAGCACAGAGTCCGACGCGGGGCTCAGATCCATGAACCATGAGATCGTGACCTGAGCGGATGTCAGACGCTTAACCGACTGAGCCACCCAGGCGCCCCCAGGTGCCAGGCTCTTAGCCCCAGTGATGTTCTGCCTCTCCTCCCAGAAAGGAGCACTGCACTGAGAGAGACAGAGGGAAAAGCTTTCCAGAGAGGCAATTTATGTTCATTCTCATTCACGTCAGATGATAACTTGATGTTCCGTTTACGTAAGTTACTCTGTAAACTGGTGAAGTTCACTCAAATTAATTTTTGAATCAAGCTTTTCTTCCTCAAGATTAATAATTTATAAGAATCAAGTCATGGTGCCACCTGGGAAATGGCTCAGGCATATTAATGCTTCAACAAACTTCATAGCTAATAATAATACCACAAGTGGTAGAGATGAATATAAATAAGGTACCAAGTGCTCCTCCCCACACACATAATGGACAGCACAGGTGTAGATTTGGGTCTAGGCGAACAGAATTCACCAACGTGAGACCACCTGCCCAAGTGGGTTCGCTTCTACACTGCTTTACACGGGCATATAGTCTCTGCAGCATATTCCTTGGCTGGAAATTTGCATTCTCTTTCAAATCAGGCCTTACTGGCTCATTTCTGAAGACGCTGCAGTATATATCAAAATGAAGATCTAATCACCCGCTGTTCTGACAGAGAAGATTTATTTTACTAGGATGTGTGAAATGATTGTTTCTCGTTTGTCATCATGCTCTGCACTCTGAGTTGAAAGGAAGATGCATCCTCAAAGATAGGATCTGACACCAGAAACTAATTCTGAATTTTCTGGTTAAAAAATACATGTATATATATTGCAGAAGACAGAGTCTACTGGGGGCAGTTTTTTAAAGCACTACTCAAAGTTCCTAGGACAAACAAATATACAGAGAAGAAAGACAACAGCCAAACTTTGCAGGCAAAAGAATTATAAATTTGTTCAAGCAAAGCAAAACAGAGATCAACAAAATTATTGAGAAAAAGGGAGGACTCTGTGTGACAACAACAAAGTAAATGATTCTAGAGCAGACCTAAGGGGGTGCCTGGGTGGCTCAGTTGGTTGAGCATCTGACTCCTGATTTTGGTTCAGGTCATTATCTCACAAGATAGAGTTCCCCATCACACTCTGTGCTGATAGTGTGGAGCCTGCTTGGGATTCTCTTTCTCCCTCTGTCTGACTCTCAAAATAAATAAACCTAAAAAACTTTTTTTAAATACCCCAAAAACTAAGGGCAGCAGATAGGAACCTATGAGGTGAGATTTAAAGGGCCCTGGTCTTGAGAAGGGCTAATATCTCCCAGCTAGATATTATTGCCCTCTTTGGCTTCAGGCTATATGCCTCTAGAAGGTATCCTAATGTTTGCCATTGCTCACATACTTCTTAGAGAATCCATCTTCCATCTACTCATGTGATCTTGTGCCCCTAAGCTGTAGCTGATTGGAGCAGGACTACATATGTGATCTATGGAAAACCAACCCACAGGCTGGGTTGAGCCAGGCTGAATCGTTTCCTCTAGACTTACAAGACTAAGAGGCACGGAGAAGCTAATTCTTCAGATGGGAGTTGAAAGATAAATTCAGGTAGAGCCAGGATTGGAGGTGGTGAGAGATGGTGACATGGCCAGCCAAACTCTATGGGGAAGAGGTTATAAGTAGGGTAGTGTGGAGCTAATCTGAGAAAGAGGAGAGGAATAAAGACAAGTAGAGGAAAAGACCGTGTGCCCTAATAATCCTAGTTCTGGAATTTTCAGGTTCAGCTTCCGTGATCAGCCTATACTTTGTTTCTGGCTCATGAGATGGACCATTGTATTCTTACCCTATATCTCCTTTTTACTTAAGTTGGTCTCATGGGGTTTTATATTCCTTGTCACCAGAGAAACTTGATTAAGGATAAATAAATGTAGCAGATCTTGACGCTGGTGGGGAACTTACACCTAGCACCAAAGCCAATTCCTAAATCTTCACATTTCCCTCAAGGATTATCTGGCCACACTGAACCAAAAGAATGCTTTCCTTTCATTTCTTCACACTAGCAGATGTTCTGCCTTCCAGAGGTTTTATACCATTCTGCTTAAAATATTTAAAGGAGGCTGTCATGTTCTGGAGCTCTAGGTAGTGAGTTCTGTGTCATAAGAGATATTCAGAGATATTCAGGCCAAGGTTAGTTGATAATCTGGCAGAGATAGGTAGAAGATAAATTCAAACACCAGAGAGGTGTTTAAACTAGATCAGATTCTAGGATGATTCTGGCCTCTTTAGTCAGGTGGCAAATGCCCAAAATTCCATCATTTCTCCCACGATACTGTCTTCATATTTTTTCACCCTTATCTGAATGTGCCTCATTTACCAATGTCCCCCTTAAAGGATCCTAAGAACAGACACACGTGATCTGACGAATGCAGAACATCCTGGGATCACCACCTCTTTAAACTGCACTCACTTCTGTACTTGCTGCCCAGGAGAGCTCATCCTATTGTGGGCACTAGGCCTCACCAGTAGCTCCAACTGAACTTGGGGTCTCCTCCAGTGTTTAAAGTAGTGTCAACTTGGACATAGATTTTGATAGGAGGCTGGGGAAGGAGGCCATCTGTGCAATGGGCTTGCACACCATTGCAACCCCATTGGCTTTTGGAAATGCACCATTACCTTGGGAAATAGCATTCAGTAGAGGGGAAGGGAGGTGAGAAACTTCCAGAGGTAAATTTCATTTGACAATTTTGCCTCTCTGTGGCCCTGGGAATTCAGGACCATGGAAACGGCCATCCAAAACCTCCAGAAGAAAGTTTTCAACTGCCTTGAACCTATATAATATCAAGAAGCATCCCCCAACACTTCTCCATATCTATACCTTAAAGTTTACTGTCTGAATGTACTTGGATCCTGGATGTCTAAAGGTTCCACTGTAGAAGCATTTTATGATTCAGAATACATAATCAGAGAAAAGGGTGTTTGGCGTGGTGGAATAATGGAATGATGGAAGCCTCCTTCAAGTGAGCTGTGTGCTGCTTCACTGCAAAACAGGGATTGGATCCAATTTCCCACTCCTCCCGCCACACACACACAATATTCATACTCATATTTCATATTGTCTCTTTGAGCGTTAGGGCAGACAAGGAACCTCTGCTGATTTATGATTCCCGTGTTAAATTCAACATATCAACCAGGGATGATTGGCCAAGTAATTGTCTTGAAAATTATCCATGAGGATTCTACAAGGGGTCCTTCCTTCACTTCAGCCCTAGGACTTCCTCAAGCCCAGTCGGTTTCCATGTGCACAAATCAGAGGTGTACACTCAAAAAATTCCAAAGAATTGATCTCTTTGGCCGTTCATTCAAAACTAACTCTGCATCTACTACAGGCTTTCCCTCCAAGAACTTACTCTGTAGCCAGGGTCACAAGATGTCTCTGTACTAAACTGTTCAGTATAACACAATAGTTGGCAATTGACTTGTAAAACCCTAACATATTGTAGCAGCTTAAGGGAGAGGAAAGATAAGGGTTCACCAGCTACAACCTCCTAAAAACCAGGGCATCTGAGCTGGGTTGCAGAGATTCAATCTAAGAATGAGATCACAGGAGAATGGAGGAGTCTGGCTGCCATTTCGACTGCCAGCCTGGAAGGTTGCAGGGAATCGTGATCATCATTGCAAGCCTGAAGAATTATGTCTTGAGTATTCCCGGCAAGTCAATTACAGCATGCAAATTTTCCGCGGAGTTGACTTCTTGGCTTCGGGAGCCACGCACACGCTCCTTTGGGCTTTTTGCACGAGGAAAACATTGTTGGGAAAGGAGCCTGAGGACCAACCACTGGAAAGTGCACTCAATAGCACTTTGGTTGAGATAATTGCTGCGTTTTTTTTTTTTAAATTGTAGGCTTCGGAGGTGACCACAGGCAAAATTTGTGACAGACATTTGACACTGAGAAACTGCCGTGTATGGGTGAAATTTTTCACAGCCCTCCCCCCCCCACACCCCCCCACCAGGACTGGTTTATTGACTAACAAAGGAAAATGATGTAAAACCACTGGAGGACCTTAGCCAAGTCTTCTCTTTTGTCGTAATGCTCTTTCACTAGGCACCAGGAGTTCTCCTCCTTACGGTCATGCAGACTCTCATCCAGGCAAGTCCGTTCAGTCTGCTGCTCGGGTGACACACTGCAGCCCATGTGCAGTGTAGCCTGCTCCTATGTAAGTTCACACGTGCAGACTGCAGCGGGACCCCTCACCCATCCTGGGCGCAAGGGACTTTAGAGCCCTGCTCAGTTCCTGCAGAGCGGTCTCCTTAGCCTCTGGGCCAGATGCCGTCCTGTATCCTTTCTGCCTGGAGCAAGCACTGTCTGGAAGAAAGTTTGCCCCGTGATGGTGCAAAGGAAACAAGTCCATCAGATAGAAAAAAAAGCACAATCCAGGGAAAAGAAAAGACAGAGCTTGCAGAGGCGTCTCCCTGCCCACAGTAGCAGGATCCTGTGATGTCAGTTCGCATAACAAAGATAGAATCAGAAGAACAAGGGGAGAGCTTTAGGGAGACACTTGAATGGCACGTCTCCAGCCCCAGCTGGGGCCATGGGTCCAGGCCAGCGGGTGAGAGCGGGCCAACAGCTAGCATAGTTATTCCCCGAGGCACACCCAACATGTTCCGGAGCTCCTTACATCGACTTCCTAAGCAGGCTTCCGTCCCAGGACAAGGAAGCATCCCTGCCTCCTAGCCTTGACGATCCTACTTCTCACTGTACAGATGGCATGCCATTTCCTGGCTTTGGGGGTACTCCAGGGAAACTATTTGTGTCTTAGTGCCACCACATAAAAAATTCGAATGATATTTGTCTTCTTGGGTCTTTGGGAAGATTCAATAAGACAGCGCAGGTGAAAGTGTCTAATACGGCATCTAGTACACAGTTTGCCCCACGTGAGAGTTAACGAATATACAAACTACCTTCACAAAATCAATCAGAAAGCATTGTTGGGGTGTCTTCTGTGTGTTAAACAATGAGGATGACAAAAATGAACAAAGTATTTTTTTTCTCCCGCAAGGAACTTACAGACTAGTTGAGGAGACGATACAAAGGCAAAGATGAATTAAAAAACAGAGAACAAGCACCCAAAATGGATGTGTGCTGTGTTTGCCACGGGAATCTTGAAGGAGAGGCTAGCACAAGCAGGAAACTTAAACGAAAGAAGGATTTTAGCAGCCCCACAAAGGCTGAGGAAGACTTCGGTAAGTCTAGAAGAGGTCCCAGATGAAGAAAGGCTTTTGGGAAAACATTAGGCTCCCATGAGTTGACACAATACAAGTTCGTCTTCCAAGAACCCTACTGCCCTGGAATTAACTACTAAAACTCAAGACCAAGCCCCATGTATAAAGAAAGAAAGGTATCTACTTACTGTCTCCTCCATGAGGCTGTCTTTGATTCAGTACAGGAGAAAGTATATCTATGCTTTTCCAATCCCAGAAAGAGAACAGAGGCAAGAAAAAGACAAGAGAAAATAAAGCACGCAGAGAGATAACCATCTGTGTTTGCTGGTTTAGTCTTCCTTCAAATGTGTAATTATGACTCCAAGGGCTGAGTTGGCCATTTGGAGAGATGAGAGTCCAGGTCAAGCAAATAACCCACAGAGGAGGCAATGAACCTACGGACAATAGCCTGTATGTGCAGAGTTTTTCCCTTAAAGGAGATTTGTGTTTGCCAACCAAACACAAGATACTTCCTTAAAACATTTTAATTTAGTAGGAAACACTAAATTCACAAGTCTTCAGCAAAGTCTAAAGTGGTACCAACCACCTCATCCCTAGAATAAAACATAAGACTGTATTATTTTCATTTTGTATGAAACATTCAAAGTTCAGGGCTGGAAAATTGTGTGTGGGCTGATGCCTGATAGTGCAGCCAGTGATTATATAGTGACTCACGATAAATTTCCAGGGCCACCACACCTTAAAGTCAAACTCACTCAGGCCAGACAGTAAACTATTAGCAGAGATATTTTTGTAACCATAATTTCTAGTCTTTTAACTAATTTTTTTTGTTTGTTTTTTAAACGTGCTTCATGGCCAGTTTTCTAAAAGTCGTAGAGCTCTCTTTTCTGGCATCAGGGTCTCGGGATAATTATCCTTTTAAAAACAATACAAAATAAAAACATACCCATGGGGTATTTTAAGGAATTTTTTCAACTGACCAGATTGGTCAACCAGCAAAATCCTGGAGCACTGGCTCTGTCGTGTCAGCCAGCCCCGGCTCCTCACCACAAGGAAGATTCAGGGCAGGACTCCTGCGGTTGTGGCCACGTCTACCCCAGGTACCCAAAAGGAAGTCTCTCCATGGCGAGGCCAGGCAGGAGAGGGCACCATGCGGGAAGGGCTGCTGACGAGACATGAGAGCTCTCAGAGAGGTTTCCGTGCAGAGTGGAAGCTGACAGGCTTTGTTCTCATCCAAAATAAAGCAGCTACTAACATAGTCCTACCTCAGATAAAGCCCTCATCCCGGGGTCCGTGTCCGGTTTCAGTCACCTGCCTTCACACCCTTCACATTTCCACATGGAACCCATGAGGAAGTCATACCATGTCTGCGCCCAAAGGGCCCAGCGTTGGAAGCTCCTGTTTATTTATTTATTTTTTAGTGTTATCTTTTTTTTTTTCATGTTTATTTATTTTTGAGAGGCAGGAAGAGGGCAGAGAGAGAGGGAGACACAGAATCCGAAGCAGGCTCCGGGCTCTGAGCTGTCAGCACAGAGCCCGACGTGGAGCTCGAACTCACGCTTCGTGAGATCATGACCTGAGCCAAAGTTGGACGCTCAACTGACTGAGCCACCCAGGCGCCCCATGGAAGCACCCGTGTAACATCAGTATGTGTCCGAGAACCTTGGAAGAGCCACAGGACAGACGCAGGCTCAAAGTCTCTATGTAGTAACTGAATTGACCAGCTTTTCTTCATGTATTTTTAATTCTCTTCATGACACACTGTCAGGTTCAGTGATGGAGAGAGTTCTCCTGGGCTACTTTGGCAAGACCTTGGGCTGTTTCTGAGCTGAGTTTCACACAACGTGTCTGCTGTTAAACCGGAATGAATGGAACAGAAATAATGTACGTGTGTTGCCCACTTAGTCCCATCTCTGACACCACTGTGAGGACCTCAGACGTGTTACAAAGCTCTTTCCTAGTGTGATATCGCCCACTCTTTTTACACACCGAATTAATGGGGTGAATGATTGGTTTTTGGCCTCCACAAAGTCTCCCTGTTCGGGGAGTTGAGGGAAGACCTTGACGGTGTGGAGGCCAGCCGAGGCCTCCTGCCCACGGTCAGCCTGAGGAACCGCATCTGGCAAGGCAGAGGTTGGGAACAGGAGACAGGGGGAGGATGCTGACCAGTGAAGACAGCTCGGAGTCTTTTCCTGGTTAGGAACACAAGCTGTGCGCACACCTCAGTCTTCGGCCCTTGAAAAGGGGAATCTGATGGAGGGGGCTCGAAGGCCATGGACAAAGCAGAAAGGTGAAGGCAGAAGCCACATCTATCTCTTCATTCTTCGGTCCTGGCACTGTGGATTAAAGGCCAGGGGTGGTTGAGGGAATGGAGTGTCGATTATAGGGAGATGGATGGAAGGTACCAGCCTCCCGGCCAACGGTATCTAGACAGAGGGGGTAAGCCAGGCTCCCGTGTTCTCTGTGTGCTCTTTCCTGTCCAAATGTCAATTGTGGCTAGGGCTGGTCAGCGCAGGAGACCTCGCTATGGTAGGAAACCCCACACTTCTCATCATGTTTCTTCGGATCCCTGACCTCTGTGCCCTATGTGGGTCAGGACCTAAGGTCTGGGGGTCTCCCTAGAGGGCAGCTTCTGGCTAGGAAACAGTTTTCACTCACCTCTTTTTCGTCCTCCTATGAAACCACTTCCTCTCCTATTCCATCTTCCTAAGCCACCCCGTGCTGTGCCCCCAGTGACAGTTTCAATGTTTCTGTTCCAATCCATATTAGGATTTAGGGGTCCCTTCATAACATGACGCACAGAAAGAACAAGATTCTAATCTCGCATCAGTCCTCCTCTTCACATCTGCTTTGCCTCATACACTCATCTCTGCGCCTTCTTCCCCTGTCCCTCCTCCCACCCCACACAGCCTCACTACGACTGTGTGGGCCTGAGTCAGAAGCGCCGCAGCTTTGGCCCGGAGGTGGCAAGCTCAGGGGTTCCCTGTCCTGCCCTCCTTACCTTGAATTTCTGTTCTACAGAAGCTTTCAGTTGCACAGACCACACACATTGTGTCCTTCATCTATGGGGCCTTTTCTCTTGCTGTTTGTAGAATCTTGTGCCCACTTACACTTTCTAACTGCTGCTTACCTTTTCCCCAAGGCAGGGAGGAAGTGTGGTCTGATGACTGGAGAAGTTGCCTGGAAATTGGGAGGCTGTGTGTACTAGGGAAAATTACTTCGACTCCCTGATAAATTGGTATTTCCGCCAACTTTGGCTGAGGGAACGGAAAGCAGCCCAAGGGTCGAGGGAGGGGCGTCCTCAGTTGCTGGTCCTTCCTGCAATACCTCCGGTTCCTGTGTGGTTCCAAGGATAAGTAGGTGCCCTATTTCATGTCCCTATCCCTCTTCTCCCTCTCCCCAGTTTTGACTTTGGCTCCTCCAGCTTCGGTTGATCAAATAGTTGACTTATCCAGCAAAATCAATGCTTGCCCAATAAGCTTCATGAGCTGCTAACCTGGGTGTCCCCAAGTGCCAGGCAGCCATCATAAGTACCTTGGGCCTGGAATGGGTGGATATGTGCATAGAGCTTCCTGTCAAAAATCTTGATAAATGGCTCGCACTCCCGACTTCTATGCATAAGGGTGAGGACACTTTCAATTTCAAGTGGCAGAAATTCAACTTAAATCAGCTAAAGCCAAGAAAGAAATCCATGGACTTACATGGAAATCCACGGACTTGGGTGCATTTGACTTCAGCAAGGCTGAATATAAGATCTCAGGCAATGTCGTCAGAAACTATTATCAAAAAGCTAAACCATAACAGCCGTGGGTGAGGATGTGGTTGGACGAGGTGTTGGTAGGGAGGTAAATTGGTATAGCCACTAAGGAAAGTAGCATGAAATATTAAAAATTAAAAGATTAAAAACAGACCTATATATAATATAGTATAATCCAGCAACCCCTATCCTAGGTATTTACCCAAAAGAAATAAAATCGGTACCTCTAAAATACATCTTACCATTATGCTTATTATAGCAATATTCATAATCGCCAAGATATAAAAACAGCCTGAGTGTCCATTGACAGATGAATGGATAAAGAAATTGTGTGATACATACATACATACAATGGAATATTCTTTAGCCTGGAAAAAAAAAAAGATCCTACTATTCACAACCACATGGATGAATCTATACACATTATATAAGTGAAATAAGCCAGCCACAAAAAGAAAAGTACCACAAGATCTTATTTGTATATGGAATCTGAAAATGTCAAATACACAGAAGCAGAGAGCAGAACAGTTGGGGAGGGGGTGGTGGGAGAGTGGGGAGGTGGGGGGCATTAGGAGAGATTTTGGTCAAAGGGTATGAAGTTGCATTTATATAGGATGAATAATTCTAGAGATCGAATATACAACACGATGATTATAGGTCAACAATACTGTCTCAAATATTGGAAATTTGCTAAGAAGGTAGATTTCAGATACTCTCCCCACACACATAAAAAAAAAAAGAAAGGTAACTGTGTAAGGAGGTATGTTAGCTTGACTATAGTAATCATTTCACTATATACATCAAGCCATCATGTTGTGTGTTATATATCTTAAATATATACGACTTGTATTAGAAATCAATTTAAAATAAAAATGTAAATGTCTTCAGAGCCCTGCCTCTGTCTCCACCTGCTGGACAGGTGTTCTCCAAAAGGTTGGAAGATGTTTGCCAGTGCAGAACCCCAGTGGAATGAAAGTATTTTCCAATAATTGCAGCAGAAACATCCTGCTTGGGTCATGGACCCATTCCCAAACTATTCCTGGACCATGTGGCTTCTTCTATTGCAGGTAGACCTGGATCAGGTTGTGAAATACGTTCTCCGTCAAAGAGAAGTGTTCAGTTCCTAGAAGGATAGAAATGGATGGTGAACAAGCAAAAACATGCAATGTCTCGTGTACCACCTTGAGCCAGCCAGGAGCCCAAACTGCAGAAACTTGCAGCAAACTGGAATGCCCAGTGCACTTGGGTCTCAGTCTTCTAAATTTCACACATTTCCAATAAAGGCAAAGAAAGAGCTGAGGCCCTGTGCTAGATATATACAGCCATAACAATATGGCAATCTTTTTTTTTTTTTCTATAGTTGGATAAGGCTCTTCCAGCTTGGTGAAGTTAAATACAAAGAGCCATCAGTTTTGCTGCATTCATCAAAATATTTCTATGACTCACAAGATAAATGAGAAAAATACACAGAACAGTCAAAGTAACACTGAAGTTAGATTGTAATCAAACCCTTGAGTTCTGACAACCCACTGACAAAGTTTCCTGCTGAGAGCATATCACTGACTTATTTTTCTCCACAGAAGGTACTTGATTAGCCTAAAGCAGATTATCTTCTCTATGGATTATCTGAGATCCACGAAGGTTGCTATCCCACCCGCGATCCCCCATTGAGTTGCCAGCTGAAGGTAAACACTGACCCACTGAGCCATGAACCCATATTTGAAGCTATCAAATCATCTGCTGAAGAACAAATCAGCTTACAGGACATCATTCTCTCTTTAAACACTGACACTGAAGTCTCTTAAGTGGATGAGGACGATTTTCTACAGTAAGAGGATCAGGACTCTCTCTAGTATTGAGGACACCTTAACACCCCCCGATGGTCCACCAGGAAGTAGGGATTTCTAAGGTAGGCTTTCTATTCGGAAAAGAAAGACCTCAGACGCCCAGTGGAGTATATGAAGCCAAGCTCAACATGCAGAACTTTCCCTGCCTTGGGTTTTCTCACCCTCTCACTTCTGTATCTCCAAGAGGCCCACGTCTCAGTAGCGGCAAACCATCAACATTCGTAGAGCGCCTGAGTGACAAGCACGGGACCACGAAGATAAACTGGAAGAGGCATTTCTGGGCAAGATGCTGTTGTGAGCTCCAGTTCTGAGCTTTTCAACTCTACTCAGTGATATTTGAAACATTCAGTGATATGTGTCCTGTTTCAGAGGAGAAAAGAGCTGCTAGATAATTTTAGATGTTGTTAGAATATACATGTATACAAAAAATGTGTAGATGCATTACCAAAAAAATTAGATACATAGTTTCCAAAGCAATGGAGAGAAAGGGGAGTTGGGGAAAAATAAAAATATACATATTTTTAAGATGTTAGCAATACATCCAAATGTCATAACAATATCACAAGAAGTGTCAACATATTAAATGCATTTATTAAAAGACAAACTAACAGGTTGAGTTTTTTTTTTAAGCTCACGTGTTTTAGAAAGTTTCACTTTCTTGGCAAAAGGAGTGGAGGGAACAAAACCAGATGTTAGGGCATCAGGTAGAGAGCTGTGGCTCTTCCAGTCAAGAGGAGGCAGGGGCCTCACCTGAGGAAGCCTTGGGATGGGACTGGGGGTAGATGGGGTACAAATACATGCAAGAGGGTGATGGGCATACAATCTAATCTGCTGAGCATGCCAGCTGATTAGAACAAGCTGAATTAGGGCCACCTGCGTGGGTCAGTCAGTTGAGCATCCGGCTCTTTTTTTTTTTAATGTTTACTTATATTTGAGACAGAGAGAGACAGTGTGTGAGCAGCGGGAGGAACAGAGAAAGAGACAGAGACAAAGACAGAATCTGAAGCAAGCTCCAGGCTCTGAGCTGTCAGCACAGAGCTCGATGCGGGGCTCGAACCCACGAGCCATGAGACCATGACCTGAGCTGAAGTCAGACGCTTCATCGACTGAGCCACCCAGGCACCCTGAGCGTCTGACTCCTGATTTCGGTTCAGAGCATGATCCCAGGGTTGTGGGATTGGTCCCCACACCAGGCTTTGGGCTGAGCGTGGGGCCTGCTTGAGATTCTCTCACTTTCCCTCTGCCCCACTCCCCCACTCACACACTCTCTCTCTCTAAAATAAAAGTTTTTTAAAAAATTAGAACAAGCTGAGGGGCGCCTGGGTGGCGCAGTCGGTTAAGCGTCCGACTTCAGCCAGGTCACGATCTCGCGGTCCGGGAGTTCGAGCCCCGCGTCGGGCTCTGGGCTGATGGCTCAGAGCCTGGAGCCTGTTTCCGATTCTGTGTCTCCCTCTCTCTCTGCCCCTTGCCCATTCATGCTCTGTCTCTCTCTGTCCCCCCAAAAAATAAATAAACGTTGAAAAAAAAAAAATTAGAACAAGCTGAATTTGAAGGACTTCCTGAGGAAGATCCGCAATTTTATGCTGGGCATCACCTACATGTAGGCGGTAGTTAAAGGTGAAAGTACCAAATTGCCTAAAAAGATGGGAGAAAGGTAAGCATCAAGTCCTTGGCAACACCAATTCTTCACGGACACACAAAGAAAGAGAACCCAACAAAGGATCCTAAGACAGATAAGATCAATTTTGTTACACAGCCATTGAAAAACAGACTTTGCAGGAGGGTGTCACCAACATCAGATACTTTCTGGAGGTCAAAGCAGGAACCGAAAAGCAAGTGTTGGATTTGACAATAAGGTCACTGGAGAGCTTTGCCTTCATTAACCTAGTGGGTCTTGACTGAAGTGTCATATTGAATGCAAGCACTGATCCCTCCAGGTCCATCCACAGGGTCTCTCTAGGTGACCTTGGGTGTTAACCAGTTTAATGCCCATAATAAAATGCCACCATCCACTAGCTAGAAATACCTTGGCTTCTCTTGAGGCTTCTTCAAATTCCACTAGTTTCCCAATACCGACCTTTTATCGCCTTCAAAGCAGCTGGCTTAGAGGACAGATCTTTGAGTTCCATTGTCTGACTTCTCTCTTCCCTTTTCAGGACTTTCTCACTTTTTCTCTTTCAAGGAAGGGATGAATCCTTCTTTCTTTTGGAAGCTGGAATGAATCAGCCATCCTGCTTTTTATATTCAGAACAACCAGTATTTACCAAACAGCTTCTATGTGCCAACTGAGCTAGGAGTGTTCACATATTTAATTTACTTCTTCCAAGCCTGTGGTGAGGCTGACAGTATCATCATATTCTGCAGAAGAAATTATCCAGCAAAAAATTTACAAATACTGTCTCTTCTGAGCTAAAGCTAAACGGGAATGCTCATTTCTGGGCCAAAACAGTTCTACGGCAGTCACGTGACACACAGGTGGCATCCTATTGGTCCAGTGCCATGAGCCAAATGTTGGAATCATCAATAATTTTTTAAACATCTTTGGTATTGTGTAGTGAGTGGAACTGCTCAAGGAGGTTGGCTTGGGAAGGGAACTATCTAATCTACTCAGGCTGCTGTAATAAAATACCATAGACTGAGTGGCTTAACCAACAAACATTTGTCCGTCACAGTCCTAGAGATTGAAAGTCCAAGATCAGGGTACTGGCATGATTGAATTCTAGTGAAGATCCATTTCATGGCTTATAGACAGCTACCTTCTCACTGTATCCTCACATGGCCAAACGAGAGCTCTGGTCCCCTCATCCCTTTACATGGAAACCAATGTCATCATGGGGGTTCTGCCCCCATGGCTTCATCCAAATCTGACTACCTCCCCAAGACCCCACCTCCAAAACCACCACGTGGGGATTAGGGCCTCAACATGTGACCTTCAGTAGAAAACAAATACAAGGTCTATAGTAGGAGGGAAAGAGGAAGGAAGAAAGAAGGAGGGGGAGAAAAGGACAAAAAAAAAAGAGCTTGCAGGAGCAGCGGAAAAGACTCTGGTACACCAGGGACTTGGGCCAGAAATGCTCAGCCACCACAGGAAATTATCCTCAGGGCCTAGGCAGCGTCCCAGCCAGGAAGAGGAGACAGCTCACACCTGGCTTCAATAAAGAGCTCCTGCAAACCCTGCCTCGGTCTTGCAATGGTCATGAAATGCTGGGTTTTTTAAAACCCTAAATGCAACTTGCCTGGCACGCTGCCACTTGAACTACAATCTCTGTATTTTTTGGAAGCAGTGGATTTATTTCTCTGCCACTCATTAAAATCTGTTTGAGGAAAAAAAACTTGTCTGCTATTTAAGACGGCCAAATTGAAATGCCCTTTTCCAAAGAAGAGAGTGCAGGTAGAAAAGCTCATTGATCACTTATTTCTCCTCGATACCCAACGTGTTAATTTTTCAGTGGGCTTTCAAGTTGGACGAACTTCCCACCGTCCGACGTTCTGCTGACACGGGCCCTTGGGGGGCAACGCTTGAATAGAGTTTCTACGCCCTCCCTCCTGGAGGCTCTGTCATCAATACCATTTGAATATTCTCTGTTTTATTGTCTATTTTATTTTTATGGACTCGAGCAAAAGCCACTTTTATACTGGTCACTTATGGTTTCCTTAACTTTGTGATTAAGCCAGAAAAATTCGGTTTGAAACGGCATATAATTTAAGGCTTTAAGATCCAACCATGTATTTCCACTTGCCTGTGGTCCAAAATGATTTCAGTATTTCAACTTGTCTTCGAAGCTCCCCGAATCAGTAGACGTGACCTCCCACTGCCCCACAGCAGCAGCCTAAGGAAACCGAGAAGGACTTTTTCCACCTAAGACCACAATTTCTGAAACTGCTTCCTCTCCTCTCTCTCCATGAACTTTCTTCAGCATGAGGCCCCATTAACCACACCCTCCGTGAAACGCTCTCTTTGCGTGTGTGTGTGCATGTATGTGCATAAGAGCAAAGATTTTGCATCAATAAATTAGGTTGATTATGAATTGTAGTATGGCACTTCCTTTTTTTAAAAAAAATTTTAACGTTTATTTATTTTTGAGAGAGAGAGAGAGAGAGAGAGACAGAGTGCGAGCAGGGGAGGGGCGGAGAGAGAGGGAGACACAGAATCCGAAGCAGGCTCCAGACCCGAGCTGTCAGCACAGAGCCCGATGTGGGGCTTGAACTCAAGAACCGCGAGATCATGACCCGAGCTGAAGTCGGAAGCTTAACCGACTGAGCCACCCAGGCACCCCAAGTCTGGCACTTTCTAACTGCAAGACATTGAAGAAATTGCTTAAAAACTCTGAGCTTCTGTTCTTACATCCATAAGGGAAGGATGAAAATCACTACTTCATAAGAGTTATGGTGAGGACTCCATCAGCTGCTTGTAAAGTGTTTACAAAGGTTCACAGTCTCCATGAGACCACGACAGGCTGGAGTTCCCCACCTCACATTTGTGTCTCCTTTGCGGGCTCCTAAGTAACGACTTCACCCAAGCTGTTTCAGACCTTAGCCACCTGCCCATCCCTCTCCTCCCTTGGTCAGACCCCCACCCACCACCCTCCCAGACCTTGCCTAGCGTATCATCTTATACTCACAAAGTGTCCCTTGGAGAAATGGCTTCACCTCTAGGTCTGTTTCCATGTGTATAAAATGAGATGCCGAGTGGGTGAATGATAAGGCAAGGTTCCCTCTTGTCCCTTCCTAAATAAGTGATTTCCCCTGCCGCTTCCCCAGTTCTCCCCTTGTCCCCTCCTTCTCCCTCCCTCCCACAGCTCCCTCATTTTTGAGGCCTGGATTAGAATTTGGATAGTGTACCAGATTACAATAGTTTAGGTTGGAAAATGCTAGTATAAGGTTCTGCCTCTTACCTCCCAACGCCTAGCATACCTATGGCTTTGGAGATGCAGAATAACTTGGATACTTCTGATAAGAAATGGCTTTGAGAACTTTCTTAAGAACTCTGGATTAGTGAAGGGCATAAAATTCATGAGGATACTGAGGTGTTTCCTTCCTCATGAAGCTGAGCTACATATGTTAACAAATAATTTCCATGAGAGAGTAAGTTTGTGCAGCCATTCTGGAAAGCAATTGGCACTATTTAAGCCAACTGACCAGCTAGTTATACTCTACCCTACAGCAGTTCCACTGCAGGTACAAGGGTATTAAGCTGTATGAGAATAGGCACCATGGCAGGAATTTGGAAGCAGTCTTAGTGTCCACTGGGTGAACAGACAGATAAATTAGATGATACATCCCGGGATACTAGTCAACATGTGGAAGATAAGAGCTAGAGGTGCATATAGTGGTATGAATAGATCTGAAAAACAGTTCTGGAAAAGGAATAAACAGAATGCGATATTTAGCACAGTACCATTTACATAATTAATAATACATGCCCACATAATTGGGTCACCATTGGATAATTCAAGGGAATCAACTCATTAGTTTTCAAAACTGGCAAACGAAAGGAAAGAATCAAGCATTTAGTCTGACTTTCCTCTATGAATTATACCATGGATAACCAAATAATGTGTCAGGGGAAGTTTCTTGTTCTAGAATTGTTCCAGCTAATAAACAAGGAAGGAATGCGAGAATTAGAACATCGCCATTTTGCAACATCTAATTGTGGCAGACTCTAAGACAGACCCCAGTTAACCCTGGGACTCAGGCCCTTGTGTAATCCCCTCCCCTGGATTATGGGGCAGGGGGCGACCTGTGACTTTCTTCTAGCCAATGGAATGCGGTAATGGTGATAGGACATCTCCTCCATGTAACATTACATAAAACTGTACTTCCATTTGCTAGCTGACTCTACTGACTCTCTTGCTGTCTTTGATGACATAAGCTGCTATATGGAGAGACCCGGGTGGCAAGGAACTAAGAAAAGGTGGCCTCTAACCACCAGTCAGCAGGGACTCAGACCCTCTGTCAGACAACCCCAATGATCTGATCCCACCAATAACCACATAAACTTGGAAATGGATCCTTTCCCAGTCAAGCCTCAAATGATTTAAGCCCTGGCCAACACCTTGTTTTTAGACTTCTAAGAGACCCGGAATCTCAGGCCACAGCTAACTCATGCCTGGATTTCTAACTGTGAGAGAACGAATGTGTTTGGTTGCAAGCCACTAAGTTTGTGTCAGTATTGTTACACACCAATAGACCACTAATATACTAATAAGCTAACAGAGTCCCAGGCTTTGGTCATCAATGGCCTCTAATATCACACACACAAA
Organism: Prionailurus bengalensis; assembly: GCF_016509475.1. Lineage (NCBI taxonomy): Eukaryota > Metazoa > Chordata > Mammalia > Carnivora > Felidae > Prionailurus > Prionailurus bengalensis. Next base: position 28,282,302 of record NC_057343.1, read on the forward strand.
AGAGACAACCAAATATTATGTGCATCCTGATGGAAGGACACAAGACAAACCATGAAATAGTCTTGTCATAAAAACATTCGATCAAGTCCTTCGATTCAACTACCGACTCAAAGGAACTACAGAAAACAGACGTACTTGTTAAACTACATCACAGAAATGCAATCAGCAAAATCACTCCATGGTAAATTCTATGGACAAAAACCTGGGTTCATCAACAAATAAGTTGCAAGGGGAAAAAAAAACAGATTTAGTGGAAACCTGTTGATTAAAAGAAAATTTAAAAAATGTCAATCACTTATATATGTATACTTATGTATTCACTTATTTGAATCCTGATTCATATACACAAACTGGAAAGAAATAACCTTTATGAGAGAATTAAAAATTGGAGCACTGGTTATTTGATGAGATTAAGGAAATATTATTCTTTTTAAGCTATTGATAAGGATATTGTGGCTACATTACCTTGTAGAGATATACACTAAAATATCTATGGATGAAATGATCCAATGCCTGGGAGGAGGGATGTGGAGGGGGTGTGGATAGGGTAAGATTGGCCATGGGCTGATGGTGGTTGAAGCTGAATGTTGGGCACAGAAAGTGTATTATACTATTTCACCTCAAATTCCCTATAATACATCTTTGTAAATTACACACAGACAAGAAAACAAGAGTTTCGTAAGAACACTTGCAAACAAAAGGATATAACATTAGAGTGGTTTCATATGGAGAAGGAAACAAGATTGGAGAATGGGGATAAAAAGAAATGAGTAAAGCAATCCCAGCCTTGGGTAAATAACAGAAGGAAATGAAATCAAGATTTCAAAGACATACCTGCACCCCCATGGTCATGGCGGCGTTATTGACAAAAGCCAAGATACGGAAACCACCTAAGTGTCCACTGACGGATGAATGGATAAAGAAGATGTGATAGTATATACAATGGAATATTATTCAGCCGTAAAAAAGAAGGAAATCTTATCGTTCGTGACAACATGGTTGAACCTTGAGGCATTATGCTAAGTGAAGTAAGTCAGACCAGTTAAAGACAACATACTTACCTTCTCACTTGTAGGTGGAATCTAAAAAAGCCAAACTCATAAAAACCGGAATTAGGCTGGTGGTTACCAGGGCTGGGGGTATGGGGGGAAGGAGGAGAAAGTTGGTCAAAGAGTACAAATTTCCAGTGATAAAATGAAACAGTTCTGGGGATCTAATGTACAGCACAATGACTGTAGTTAATAATACTATGTTGTATACTTGGAAGTGGCTAAGAGAGTCAATCTTAAATCTTCCTACCACACACACAGATACACAAAACACAAGCAAAACACACACACACACACACACACACCACAAGCAAAAAACAACTATGTGGGGAGATGGCTGTGTTAACTAACCTTATTGTGGTAACCACTCCACAATACACACATGTACCAAATCATCACTTGTATGTCTTAAAGCTACACACTGTTAATGTCGATTATGTCTTAATAAATCTGGGGGGGGGGGGTGAGCAAATAAGTAAATGAACAAATAAAATGAATGAGGGCGCTACCAGCACCAACGATGACAGTGGGTTGTGAACAGAATATGATTAATTGTTTACTCATTAAGGCCCAAAAGGAAAAAAACTTTCCCCAGAGTTTTCCCTGTTGGCCGTTTCCAATCCTTCCCTTCTCCGGAGCCTGACCCTAGGACTGTATTTCTCTCAGTCCTATCCAGTTTCCTTCAGCGTCTCTCAGATCCATCCCCACCCACCTTTCCACCGCCAACTGCCCGCTGCCACACTCTAGAACAGTCTTGCATCACCCCGGTCCTTCAGCGGTCTCCCGTCCTCTTGCCGAAACATTCCCTCCCCGTGATCCTCCTCAGCCCCCACCACCCACTGACTGGATAATTATCATCCAATACAACCACATCACTGCTCTGCTCAAAATCCAACAATGGGATGGGGCGCCTGGGTGGCGTAGTCGGTTAAGCGTCCGACTTCAGCCAGGTCACCATCTCGCGGTCTGTGAGTTCGAGCCCCGCGTCAGGCTCTGGGCTGATGGCTCGGAGCCTGGAGCCTGTTTCCAATTCTGTGTCTCCCTCTCTCTCTGCCCCTCCCCCGTTCATGCTCTGTCTCTCTCTGTCCCAAAAATAAATAAACGTTGAAAAAAAAAATTAAAAAAAAAAAAATCCAACAATGGCTTCCAGATAGCCTACAAAATACCGTTAACATTCTCTTCCCAATATTCAAGGGCTTCAACTACCGGCTGCAACCGTTTCTCTATCCCTAGCTCCCACTATTTCTCAGTATGGACTCAATCCCATGTCCCTTGCTGCCTGGCACACCACTGCTCCCCAGCTCAGCCCAGCCAAACCAACCCACCCACCCACCTGCCCAGAAGGGATAGCACGAGGTGCTTCCCCTTTGACTTCTTTTTGTAATATATATATTTTTATATATTTATATGTATTAAATACACATATAAAATATAGTATGCATATATTATATACATATAATATATAAATATATTTATCTTTATTAAATATAAATATATAGATATAGATATATAGATGTTTATTTTTATTTTTGAGAGAGAGAGACAGGGTGTGTGCAGGGCAGGGGCAGAGAGAGAGGGAGACACCGAATCCGAAGCAGGCTCCAGGCTCCGGGCTGCAGGGCTGGAACTCACCAACCCTGAGATCATGACCTCAGCTGAGGTCTGAGGCTTAACCGACTAAACCACCCAGGTGCCCCCTTTCCCCGTGACTTCTAACCATCTCTTTAGCTGGGGACACAAACCCCTTTAGCTCCGCCCCAAGAGTGGGGGCTGCTGATCTGATTGGGTTACATCATCATTGCCAGTCCTAGAAGCGTGGTCTATGGTCCTATACCGAGTCTCTGATGGTGTGGCTTCCCATTGGCTGAAGTCAGCAGAATCTGGAGCTGTCACCCCGGGGGCAGCCCGAGTCCCAAACTTGCAGTCTTGAGGTTTTTGCTCATCTCTCACCCTTGAGACAGCAAGGTAAACTGAACTAGGACTGCCCTGCTCTGGGCTGACCCAACCATCTCTCTGTTCTCTCTCCTGTGAAGGAACAATTTCATTCAGGCTGTGAGCCAGGACAGGTCAGTGCTGCCAGGACCAGAGAACCCCGCAGGTAATGAAACAGCCTGATTTTGGATGACATAGACTGATGGTAAAGCCTAGGTCAGCAATACAATGAAAATTACAAATTGTCAAAATTACCCTTGAAACTTTCTTAGACTGTCCCTAGAATAATGCCCAGAATAAAAAGCTCTGTGTATACGATCTTGTGGCCATTCTCCCAATTCTTGGTTGGTCCCAGCTTCTCTATGACCTTCAATTAATTCTTCAATTTATTCATGGAGGGTGCCAAGTCTTCTGTCATCACCCTCAGCCAATTCTCCTGAGCAAAGTGCTTCCCTTCTTGGTTGAGGGCTGGAAAATCATTAAAAACCATTTACAAGAAGGAGAAGGGGAAAGTGGAGTGGGGTAGGGGAGATGGGGGCACAAGGGGAGCTTCTGGGGTTCTCAGGGTGTTCACCTGGGGCGGTGGTTACTCAGGTTGTTCACTCTGTCATAGTTCATCAGACTGGATGCTTGTGATTGGTGCACTTTTCTGTGTGCATATTATACTTCAGGTGTGTGTGTGTTCAGTTATTTAAAAATTTTTTTTAATGTTTATTTAATTTTGAGAGAGGGAGACAGAGCGCAAGAAGGGGAGGGGCCAAGAGAGAGACACACACACAGAATCCAAAGGAGGCTCCAGGCTCTGAGCTGTCAGCACAGAGCCCGCCACGGGGCTCGAACCCACTAACCGTGAGGTCGTGACCTGAGCTGTAGTCGGACGCTTTGCCGACTGAGCCACCCAGGTGCCCCTGTTCAGTTGTTTTTTAAATACACATCCTTTCTTTGAATTTTCCAGGAGGTCTTGAGTATTTTAGGCTTGGTTCCCAGGACCCACCGCGTTCAGCAGAACAGGTGAAGCTCCTTCTCTCAGTCTCTCTCTCTGTTTCTCTCCCCACCCCTCTCCCAGCCTCCTTTTCTCTTTTTTCTTTTACCTAATAGTTGAATTCTGGTCAGTTAAGGATTGGATGAGAGTCAGTTAGGAAGAAGTTCCATCACTTGACTTGCTATGAGTTCTGGCAAACTTTGCTTAACCTCTCACACCACACCAGTTTCTTGTCTGCAGAGTGAAGGCTACGACATAACCTACTGCGTACTACCTCACAGAGCTGTTCAAAGAGGATTAAATGGCATGTGGGTAAATTACTTAGAAGAGTGCCTGACACATAGTTAGCGGTCAGTGATTTTAAGATTTTTGTTTTGTTTGAAGTTTATTTATTTTGAGAGAGAGAGTGGGGGAGGGACAGAGAGAAAGGGAGAGATCATCCCAAGCAGGCTCCACACTGTCTGCAGGGAGCCTGATGTGGGGTTCAGACCCATGAACCATGAGACCGTGACCTGAACCAAAGTCGGATGCTTAGCCAACTGAGCCACCCAGGCGCCCTTATTCTGTTTTAATTGCCCACTTGTCACTTTTCCCTGAGCATATATTTCCATCAGAAACCTCATCAGGAGGAAGAATGCAGCATCCGGACCAGTCATGCCTCTGGATCACTTGAGTCAAGACTATCAAATAGGACCCAAACCTTAAGAACCCTTCCAACACCCTTTTCCCACCCAAACACCCCTCATCCTCTAGGCCCTGCTCCCATATACCTCTTCAGGAAAGTTTCCCCGAAACTTTCCAGACCCTGGGCTTTGTCCTTCCTCAGAATGCTCACTGGATCATTGGGAACCAGACCTCTAAGGCTCACCGGCTCTGTTGGAGCTGAGCCCTGGGGCAGCAGCGTTCCACCTGTGGCGGCATTCTGTGTCCTGTAGGAGCCAAAGACTAAGTGAACTTCAGTGACTTCAGTCAGCAGTTTGCCTCTGGTCCCAGCTTCTTTCCTGAACCCTTTCCCTCCTTCTCAGCCTCTGACTTCCCCCTTCCTGAACTTCCGGGAAACTTCCTCCATTTTCTCCCTCCTACCAGACCAGCAAGCTCTGTCGCCACTCACTCACACTTGCTGGTTGTCTGCTTAAACCCTGACCGACGTTTAGTCACACTTTCTGGGAACCTCAGACAGATGTTCATGTTTGGAGCCATTGCTATTTGTACTTGAAGTCATTTAACTCTATCTGTAGAACGGTAGCTTTCTCCTCCTTTAAGAAATTTCAGACATCAGTAGAGTTAATGAATTATTTGGGAGAATACCCTGAAAGCGATCTATCCCATCGGTGGACATCCTGAACTAAAAATAATTTGTATTTTGTTGAGAACTTACTATGTGCCATTCCTGTGATGCTTTGTATGCATTAACTCACTTAATTCTCAATCAGTGAGATGATTGTTATTCCAATTTTATTGATGAGAAGACTGAGACTTGGGGACTAAGTTACAATGACCAAACCATACAGTCACAGATTGTGTGTCTGATGGGACAAGATCCAGAACTATCTAACCCCTACAACTACCCTTTTTGAGTGACTTCTGTGGAGGGCAACACAAGGCTTCTCCTTCCCATCATATCCCCTGATATCTCTTGTCTCTCTGGAGACCCTCCTGGAGTGCCAGCATTGGGCAGCCCTGTGTCCCTTGACTTCCTGGGAAGCCCTGGGCACATAGCCAAACTTTTTCTACCAACCCACCTCCCACCACTTTTCACCATTCCCCAAATGTGCTGTGCCCTTTCATTCATTTATCTATTCAATCAGCATTTATTGAAAATCTACTATGTGTCAGATAGTAGCACTGAGTTAGTAAGACAGATGCGGTCCTTGCCTCGTGGTACCCATGGTCTGGTGCTTTCCAAGACTCTATGCAATTCCCTCCCTAGGGAGCATTTTATCGTGCTTTGCTTTATCACACTTTGCAAACACCGCACTTTTCATAAGTTGAAGTTTTGTGGCAACCTTGTACCAAGACAGTCCATTGATGCCATTTTTCCAAAACACTTGTTCACTTCTTTTTTCTGTGTCATGTTTTGGTAATTGTAGCAAAATTGCAAACATTTTCGTCATCATCATATTTGTTATGGTGCTGTGTCACGTGATCTTTGACGTTACTGTTGTGATCACTTTGGCGTTCCATAATCACACCCACGTAAGACGGCAAACTTAACCTGTAAATGTTGTGTGTGTTCTGACTACTCCACTGACAAGGTTTCCCCCCATCTCTCCTCCTCTCCTTGGGCCTCCCTATTCCCTGAGACACAACAATATTGAAATTGGGCCAACGAATAACCCTATGATGGCTTCTAAGTGTGGGAGTGAAAGGAAGATCCAATCGATGTGGCAAGCTTCATTGTCGTCTTATTATAGGAGACTGCCACAACCAGCCCAGCCTTCAGCAGACACCACGCTGATCAGTCAGCGGCCATCAATAGCCGACAAGATCCTCTGCCAGCAAAGAGATTACAACTGACTGAAAGCCCATCAGAGGATTAGCATTTTTTAGCAAAAAAGTATTTTTTAATCAAGGTATGCACTTTGGTTTTTAGACATCATGCTGTTGCACACTTAATAGACCATGGTAGAGTGTAAACATTACTTTTACCTGCACTGGGGAGACAAAAAACTTCATTTTACTCATTTTTACAGTGTTCTGGAACCAAACCCCCATTATCTCAAAGGAATGCCTGTATTCATAATGTTCTGCTCTTCCTCCCCAACCTGTTCCCAGCCAGGCAAACTCTACTGACCCACAAGATCCGGTTCACAATCTTACCTCTCCTTCCGCCTTCCCCACTTCCCCAGGGGTGATACGCAAAATCAAACTTAGCAACTAGTTTCGCCATCCGAATGGATACCAGCTGTGAACTACCAGCCTACCATATGTCCGAGCCAAATATCTTCCCTGCCACGACCCTGGTCAGAGTCAGTCACCCTGCCCCTGGGCGTCCTCAGCACCTGGTCCACGCAAATATTGAGGTACTGGCCTTTATCTTTTCCCGTGAGGTGTCTCCTGCTTCACGTTCCACCAACCCTCCCCCTTGCAGTCACACCCACAAACATGCACACATGTGCCTGTGAGCTTCCAAAAGGAAGGAATCATTTCTGTCTTCAGCCAGCAGACGAGCACAACCCAAATATGTGATAGGACCTCGATAAATTTGTATTGAAGCAATCGGTTGAGGCAGGAAGTAATCTGGCCTTCACCCTGGCGAATTGCCTAAAATATCACCCCTGTTCAGATCAACAACATTTCTTACTTTGAGACTTGAAACACAATTTAATGTGTATTGGGCTCGTTTTCCTTTATTTTAGTTAGCATTTAAATATATATCGCTTTTTAGTCTAACAGCCCTTATATATTCCCTTGGAATTCATTTCTATGCTTCTTGTATTTCTACCTCCGTTTATCAAGTTATAATAAGAGGGTACTGTAAGGAGGTGAATTACGTCCCCTCCCAAATTCATATGTTGAAGTACATCAGAATGTGACTACATGGGCAGACAGGATCTTTAAAGAGGTATTAATTACATTAAAATGAGGTCATTAGGGTGGGCCCTAATCCAATCTGACTTGTGCCCTTATACAAAGAGGAGATTTGGACAAAGACACAGAGGGAAGGTCATTTGAAAACACAGGGGAAAGACATCTATAAGCCAGAGAGTGACCTCAGAAGAAATCAACTCTACTGACAACCTGACCCTGAATTTCTAGCCTCCAGAACTATAAGAATATAAATTCTTGTTTTTATGCCATCCAGTCTTTGGCATTTTGTTACAGCAGCCCTAGAAAACTAATGTAGATATGATCTCCCTTGCAAATGAACTATTACTATAATAAATAACACAACTTTTCATTGTATATGTACTATTTCCAAGTAAATTGGAAACTTGATGTCAGTGAATATGACTTTCATTCTTAGAATCTCGTATAAAACATAGCACCATTTATATACATAATAGATGCTCAGCAAAATATTAGGAGCCATTTCCTACACCACAGAATATATGAAAATATTTCTTTGTCTTCATCTATTCCAGGTCTTTTCAAACTCAGCCTTAGTGACATCTGGGACTAGATAATTCTTAGCTGTGGAGGGCTGTCCTGTGCACTGTGGACCTTTAGTAGCATCCCTGGTCTGTACCCACTACATCCCAGTAGCATGTTGTGACAACCAAAAATGTCTCCACACACTGTCGAAATGTCCACTAGGATTCAAGACACTCCTGGTGGAGAACTACTGATATGTTACGAAACTATCTTTCTCTTCGTCTTGGGTATTTTGTTCAAGTACTATACACATCTGGGAATTCCCTAGAGAAATGTGCTATGAATCCCAAGCATCAGAAGGATAACAAGAAATGGGGCCACGTTTATGGGTGGGGGGCAGCTGGCGCACCTCAGAATATGAGCTGGTAGAGATAGTTTATCAAATTCGGCCTGGAGGAATAAGAGCCTCTGCAGTAGGACAGGACCAAAGAGGAGGCTAAAAATGTCCGACGGTGGTTTCTGCTGAGTCAGAAGCCCAGCCCTCCATTCCCAAGATTTCACCTCCTGGTCACTGGTCACTCGCTAGGATCAACATAGACAGGGAGTTATTTCTATCTGCAGTAGGATCGACTATTTTAAATGAATTTGTGGTTCCAGGCCATTTCTTAGTGGACAAATCCCCACATCACAAAAACCACCAGAGAAATTGCCACTAATCAGCATGCTTGTTAACGAGCTTAGGAAAGAAGGCAGTGGCTGAGAGGGCTGGGGCCCCAGAACTGTGGTCTCCCCTCTGAGGCTGGCCTGGCACGCTGGGGCTGCAGCTGGAACTGAGCAGACAGCACAGTCTCTTCCTTCCTAAACAACCTCTTTCTTGCAGAACCAACTCAGGGTCTCAGAATTGTCCTCCGGACCCCATCAGAGACTCTCATGGGCATAGGAACAAAATGATGGTGGGGAAGCTCATGCGGCCAGTCTTATTTACTAAGAATCTGAAGGAATTGATGGGTCATGCTCTGTGGCCAAAAATCTAGTCTGATGGCTCCAATGCCTTTACCGTCTGAGATGGCGGAAGAAGGCAGAGACTGGAAATAAGGCAGCCTGGAGACTATGAAGGGCCTCTTGTGCCAAAACCAAGGAATCTAAATTATTTCCAGAATTATCATCATTTTGTCTGATATTGCTAGGTGAACCATGGACAGTATTTAAGACGCAACGTCCCTGCAGTCCCTCTGCTACTAGAATTCTCAGCAATACACTTATCTAAATAACTATAACATAAGACAATAAAAAGCTACCTGGAGAAGAGAAGGATCCAGGCTGGATACTCTCTCTAGAAGCACTTTTTGATGCAAACCCTAACAGCAGACACAGCAACACTTTCCATTTCTGCTTTCTGAATGACTCACGGAGCTATTTACCATCCCAGATGTACCAAGGGTATCGGTGAAACAAAAATGAACCTGCAGTTGACTTCAAAGGAAGTCTGTGTTGTATTCTTACTGTGGCCTGTCACACCTGCTGCCTTTTGCTGGGCTCAACCCTGAGTGACAGATGCAAATCTCCTTCCGATTTGAATAAAGGGCACCCATACATCTGGAGTTTGAGTGAATAGTCACAGGCCACAGCCTGTGTCGGGGGGACTTTCACGGGGGTCCCACGGCTTCTCTATTCCCCTTCAGGAGGAGCAGGATGCACAGGGTTCCATCTGTGGGATGCAGTTTGGGGGTTTGATAAGTGCAAGAGAGTGCGTCTCTTTAGAAAAGGGTAGGGGTGGCTGCCGTCAACCATATGGTCAGTACAAACCACCCTTATTTACAGTTTGCATTGTCCCCTATGCCATTTTCCATGGCACATTGAATTCCCAATGCAAAAGTCATTCTTCCCGTGGAGTTATTTCCCTGCTGTCCAACTTCACTAGAGAAAGAAGTCAAGAAGGGCCATTTTACTTAGTGCTTACCGTAGCTTTACTATTTTTGTGCCAGGTTATAAAAGCCATAGCACAGTCATTTTAATTGCATTTCACAAACAACAGGGAAAAAAAATGAAAAGAAACAAAGACTGTTGTTGTAAATGCTGAGGACACAAGATATGCTACAAGGATCCGTGACAGGAAGTGGAGGTTTGCCCACCACCTTGGAAAAGAGCACTAGAGAAGTTATTTATTTATTTATCTTTTCATTTTAGAGAGAGCAGGAGAGAGTGCACACGATCAGGGCAAAGGGGCAGATGGAGAGAGAGAGAGAGAGAGAGAGAGAGAGAGAATCCCAAGCAGGCTCCATACTCAGCGCAGTGTCTGACGCAGGGCTCGATCTGATGACCATGGGATCATAACATGAGCTGAAATCAAGAATTCCACGCTCCGCCGAATGAGTCACCTGCTCCACGGACTGAGTCACCCAGGCACTCCAAGAAGTCATCTTTCTTTCTTTCTTTTTAATTTAAAAAACAATTTTTTTAATGTTTATTTATTTTTGAGAGAGAGGGGAGGAGCTGGGGAGGGGCAGAGAGAGAAGGAGACACAGAATCTGAAACAGGCTCCAGGCTCTGAGCTGTCAGCACAGAGCCCCAGGCGGGGCTCGAACTCATGAACTGCGAGATCATGACCAGAATTTTAAGTCTGAAGCTTAACTGCCTGAGCTACTCAGGCACCCCTTTATTCACCTTTTAAGTGTACCCTCCTACCTTTGGCTCCACCATTCCCCAAGATGTTGCTCTCATCTGCAGCACCTCTTCTCCAGCCCACACTGCAGGAAGGGTAAAAGAGAGCACAGGCCACGGCTGCTTTCCAAAGAACATCCCATTGACTAGAATGTAATCACGTACCTAGCTTCAGTGGAGCCTAGGCAAAGGGGTCTGTGTGTCCAGTGGTAACTTGGGAGAATCTATTACTGACAGGATGAGGGGGAAATAGATATAATTAGGGGACTGTGTCTTGGCATCAAATCTTAATGAAATGTAAGGATTGGGTTATTTTCCAGTATCTTTTAACAAATAAGAATGTAGTAGTGAAACACAATTTGCAGATCATCAACAGAGCAAAGAGTTTGTGCAGCAATATCCACCTCTGGCCTCCTTGCTTATTGCTATTTCTTTGCCTATCACTTACTTCCATTTTTTCCAAAGATCTGAATCCATCAAAAGCATGACGTTTTCTGTCAAACACGAGAGACTGTTACCACACGGTGTCTTTGTTATCTTCCGTTAGCACAATCTGAAATTCACTCCCAATGACTCTGGCAATCGTAAAATGAAGACATCTGTGTAGCAAGAGACCTTTCAAGTCCAAAGCAGTTCTACGATACTTGGCAAGTGTCTGTATATAGTTCAGAGTTATCTGGTGACAACACGAGAAGTATCCTGTCCTATTTTCTGAATCATAGGTTTCCTATGCTATCGGCTATGACTCTGATCTGATCTTAATTTCCCATGACAATTATACAAATGCAAGAAGGATGAAGTTCTGCAGAATGTCAATATGCCTTTGGGTAGTCGTTTTTGTTGAAAACATGACTAGCTGTTGACGGAGAAAACCTTGAGTAAAGGAAAATAAAAGATGCTATCGGTGTGTTAATGAAGAGATTTTTTTTTTTTTTGGTGTGCCTATGGAATAAATATACGATGATGTCAATTCCAAATTATCAAAGCAGTAGTTGATAGATGATGTTTTATCTGTTCAGAAAATGTCAATGCCTAGGGACGGGAACTGCTCAAGTCCATTGGCATCATGTGCTGTACTGAGTGGATGGCTTACCAGAAGGGGGTTTCCTTTCAGCCTCAAAAGTAGTAAGAACAGAAACAATCACATCAGTAACTATAGTAGCTATAATTTATTTAGTTTTACTATTTGTTGCCACTATGCAATAATATTGCCAGATAAATATAATGGGCATTATTCTCACTTAGGTCCTCCTGTAGTTGTGATGGTGAAAGTAGTAACTAACATTCCTTGAGTGCGTCTGTGCCAGACCATGTTCTTTTTTTTTTTTTTTGTAAGTTTACTTATTTATTTTGAGAAACATAGACAGTGCAAGTGGGGGGGGGGGGTGGAGAGAACCCCAAGCAGGCTGCGTGCTGCCAGCGCAGGGCCTGACACGGGGCCCAACTCTTGAAAGCTCGAGATTGTGACCTGAGGTGAAACCAAGAGTCAAGATGCTTAACCAACTGAGCCACCCAGGCGCCCCCAGGCCATGTTCTAAGCACAGTGAAGCCGAATTCATACCCATGGCATCCTTGCGTGGTCCCTCACCAGGTGAGACCTCTGTGATCAGACAGAGGCCAGACGTGTCACAAACCACAAGCTTCAGCCTGCTGTATGCAGCCACTCAAGTTGCCTCAGAGCGTAGGTTCTGAGCCTCCTAGTAAGTCTAGCAGTAATGTGGCCTTCGGAAAAGATCTCTGACCCACGGAGCACTTACGTCTGCAATGCGTCGCACGTGGTTGCAGTGGGGGGTGGCCAGCCTATCAGCAGCTGTGCTTTAATTCTCATCCCCCGAATTTGTCTGAAGCAGAGACACATAATTGTCATCAGAATGGTATCCCCCACATCCTCAACTACCTGAAAGCGAAAAAACATTTAAAGGAAGCGAATTCCAGTCAAGCGTTATGAAGAGGGACTCCTGTCATTTTGGAATTCCTTCTGTACACAGCACAGTGCCTCTCCCATCGCTGGCGCTTCGTCATGGTCAGGGAAGAGATGTGTTCGGTGCGTGAGGGGAAAACTGCATGGACCAGGCAGCTCCCTCGAGAGTCTCTCTCTGCTGTTTTGGATTTTAAACAATCAGATTTATGACTAGTAAATTTAACACAGAGATTTGGTTGGCTGATTAAAACACTGAGATGATGGTACCTACGAAAAAAGCGAAATGGCAGGTTTTTCCGTTATGACTGTCTTCCACTAAATAGAAGTAAAGTCTTTCTTGCGGACCAATTGTTTTCATTGCAAGAGCCTACATTCAGTCATCTAAAATGTAAGCTTAGGGTTAGGGTTAGACCATATTTTATAGACCATAAAATATAGAAATAGGGTTAGACCATATTTTATAGACCATAAAATATAGACCATATTTTATGTTTTATTTATTTTTTGAAAGTTTATTATTGTGTTTTGAGAGAGGGGCAGAAAAAGAGGGAGAGGGAGAATCCCAAACAGGCTGCCGGTGCAGAGCCTGATGCAGGGCTCAAAATCATGAACCAGGAGATCATGACCAGAGCCAAGATCAAGAGTTGGATGCTTAACTGACTGAGCCACCCTGTAACAATATTTTAATAGTTTTTAGAAAAGGATGATACGTGGCTAGTTGAAGACATAAAATAGTCACAAATTACACTTACTGTTAATTATTTTGGATATGACTAAATTTAAAATAAACGTGTCAAGTTTTATTACTTATTATTACTTTTAGCAGTAGTTGTATTTACCTGAATCCTAACACTCTTTGTCTTTATTCTAAAAAAAAAAATTTTTTTTAACCCACAGTTGGTTTTTGTAAATTTTTCTTTTAACATTTATTCTTTTCTGAGAGACAGAGTGTGAGCAGGGGAGGGGCAGAGAGAGAGGGAGACCCAGAATCGGAAGCAGGCTGCAGGCTCTGAGCTGTCAGCACAGAGCCTGACGCGGGCCTCAGACCCATGAACTGTGAGGTCATAACCTGAGCTGAAGTCAGACTCCCAACCATCGGATCCACCCAGGTGCCCCAACCCACAGAAGTTTTTAATAGTTAAAATGGCTGTTACAATGTCATCTTTCTCCCACAGAAGGAGATTTTGAAGGGTAGGGTCTCAGTCTTGTAAGAACACACCCTACCCCAGCCCCAGTCAATTCCCACAAGTCTTTCTAAAGACAAATAATCTCCTTAATGTGTCAATTCCTTGAAGGGAAGGATTTTGTAGTTTGTTTTCCAGCAGTGACTACTAAGCTGCTTCTTCAGGTTGAATGTTCGATCACTAACTTTGATAAAAAAGAAACAGAAACCAAAGTGAACATGTTAGTCATCACTGCATTGATACGCAAACCGAAGTGCTAAAATACCAACAAAGGCAAATATTTAGATGTTTTACATTTGCAGTCACTCACAGTTTTTCAAGAATACATCTACTGATACGGTGAGCTGCGCCCGGCTGTATCTCCAGGGTCCATTGTTGTCACACAGGCCACAGCCACATAAGTGTGCCTTTGAAGTTGGTGAAGAAGTTCACATTGATTCTGTTCATATTTACTGAGCACCTACTAAGACTGGCACTACCTTGGGCACTGTGAGAAATAGAGAAAAACAATACAATTCTATGAAGAAGAAGTTACTAACAATTCAAGGTAATTAACCCCTAAATTAATAGTATACGTGGTCTTGTTTTCTGTGACTTTTTCAAATTTTCATCTCAGGATCCCTTTACACTCTTAAAAATTATTGAAGACCTCAACCAGCTTTATTTAGATGTATCAATAATTACCAAATTAGAATTCAAAAGTAAAAAAATATTTAATATGTATTAATTCATTTAAAAATATTAAAAACAACCCATTGCATATTCATATAAATAATATGGTCTTAGGGGCGCCTGGGTGGCGCAGTCGGTTAAGCGTCCGACTTCAGCCAGGTCACGATCTCGCGGTCCATGAGTTCGAGTCCCGCGTCAGGCTCTGGGCTGATGGCTCAGAGCCTGGAGCCTGTTTCCGATTCTGTGTCTCCCTCGCTCTCTACCCCTCCCCCGTTCATGCTCTGTCTCTCTCTGTCCCAAAAATAAACAAAAACGTTAAAAAAAATTTTAAAAAAAATATGGTCTTAAGAAAACCGTATTTTTCAAACAAAATCAGTGAAAAAGTGACACTGTTTCACATTTTTGCACACCTCTTTTATGTCTGGCTTCATAGAGAAGAGTTGGATTCTTAAATCCATCTGTGTACCCAATCTGTTTTAATGTGTGCTTTTGATTGAAGTGTGTGAAGAGAATTCCGCCTCACATAGCCGTGTGACTGCAAAACGACTATTTTAATTGCTATTTTAGATCACTGTGGCTATTCTTCGATATTACACCTAACGTTAACAAGCGAGAGTTTCTTAGCTTCAGTGTGAAATCTAAAACCAGCATATGAAAATCCATCAATCTTTCTTGCAATTCAAATTTTGTAACACTATGAATTGGCCTTTTGAAAATTATCAGCGGATCTTTGAAATGCTGACAGCGCAATTATACAATATAAAAAAAATCTTAACATTTGTCCATATCACTACTGATCTCACTGGAAAAGTCTTTAAGTATTTAAATGCTGTTGAAATCATTAACTGTTGAACTGGTTTTCATTTAAAAGCTCAAATTTTTATCATTGACCCTAAGTACTGTCGGCTGTTTTCTTTGAAGAGTCAGGCTCAAGTTCCTCTTTTTTCGAGAAAAATGTTTGCATGTCGGTCATTCTTTCAAATAAATATGGTGTTCCGTGGAAAAAGCAGCTAGTTGCTTGGAACTCAATTGCAAAAGTGCTCAAGCTCCTCAAGAGCCTGCATTTATTCATCTAAAGTGTAAACTTCTGTTTGTAAAATGTGTTTTAATAATGGCGAGCAAGCTGTGACAGGTGGGTCAGGGCAAGCTATGAGGATAATCACTACCTGGGAGGGAAGAATGAGATGACTTTGGTACAGTTTGGTCCCACTGCCTTGACTGGTCCTCAGGTTTGAGCAACTTCATCCGCCACCAGTGCAAATATCAACCTAGCGAAAGGGGCAAAGTATGTCCTTAAAACATTATGGAAATGGATTTTACCTTGCAGTCCAAATGGAAAGCTATCAGGACCCCACCTTGAAAACCGCTGAGGGAAGCAGAATCTATTAAACACAACACAGCTTGAGGATTTAGGGTTTTAATGTCCCCTGACTTCATCAGTTGCACCAGTGACTGTTAGCTCAAGTATAGAAAGTGATGTAGTTAGTATCTTCTGATTACAGAGCCGTGCTTCTGTACCATTAAAATCACAGGGGTTTCAGCACCAGATGTTGTATGAAAGGGTTGAATCACTATATGGTACACATGAAACTAATGGAACACTGTATGTTAACTAACTGGAATCAAAGTAAAAACTTAACAAATAGTCAAAAAAAAAAAAAAATCAAATAAAATCACAGAGGTTTCTTTTGTAACTGGCCACAGCAGCTACTGTTAGATGAAAAAAAAAAAAAATCCCATAACCAATTCTCTTTGGTCCTTAAAGGTAAAAGCATTTTCTGACCTTCTTTCTCCAAATTACCTCTGAAGGATAGCTGGCAAGACGAGTTAGGCTGCCTGATTTCAGCAAGCTCTGCAGAAGCAATCAAAAGGGAGGAAGAGGGTTAAATGTCACCAACCCCACTTAATAAGATCAAAAGGTCCAGAGCCCCAGCAATTCAAAACTTCTTTTCAAAACCTTTTATCAAGTATGCCCAGTGTGCTTGCCATAGACTAATTTAAAAGCAAGAGTGTTAGAAAATGGGCCAGAGATTTATAGCAATGCCAGAAAGAGATTCCGACTTGGTTTTTTAGCCCTGTTACTCTTTTCTTTATATTGCAAAATATATCCAATACAAGTATTTGGGGACATTTTATACTAAAGAAGATAGTATATTCTATTGACAAATATTTTACTGCATAGGAACAAAAGAGCTTGAGCATTCTAAGAATTTGACAGGAACGACATAGGCTAAGAGACTTATAGGAAAGGTTATGAAAAGGGCTCAGTTCATAACAGGATGAGGGAGTTCAACCTGCCTGCTGCCAGTTCAGCCCCTTCTGTATCTTCCTGCACCTTGTTACATCTCTAGAAAAGCAACATTTGGTCATAAATGAGTGGGTCAAATTAATAGACTTTGTATTTTTTAGAACATTTTAGATCCATAGGAAACTTGAGCAGAGAACGTAGGGAATTCTCACATACTGCCTCCCCCCAACACACACACAAGCTTCCCCGATTACAAACATCTTGCATTGGTGTGGTACAATTGTTACAGTTAACAATCCAATATTGATGAACTGTCATAACCTAAAGCTCACAGTTTACATGAATGAAGGTTTTCCCAGATAGTTCTATGGGTTTTGATAGATACATGATGTCATGTATCCACCACTATAGTATCAGACAGAATAGTTTCACCACCTGAAAATCTCCTCTTCTTCACCTATTCGTCCCACCTTCTTCAACCCCTGACAACATACACCAAAGCCAATAATATACCTTCTTTTCACAGCCCGATGAGACACTTGGTAATTTTCTAACCACAACACAGTGACATAAACTGACAATAAAATAAGGTTTGGAAAATATCTTCTTGAAAATGAAAACATGATCTACAAATAGTTCTTTGGTCAAAGGGAAACTAAAACTCGAATTACACATTATTTAAGGATTAAGGACCATAAAGAAACAAAACAAACAAGCAAAGGGGGAAAAAAAAAAGAGAGAAGCAAAACAAGAAACAGATTCAACTGTAGAGAACAAAATGATGGTCACCAGAGGGGAGGTGGGTGGGGGGATGGGTCAAATAGGTGATGGGGACTAAAGAGTACACTTGTGAGGAGCACTGATTAACGTACAAAATTGTTGAATCACTATATTGTGCACCTGAAACTAATATAACACTGTATGTTAACTAACTGGAATTAAAATAAAGACTATAAATTAATGAATGAATTAATTAAAGATGAAGAGATGCCCTTGGATAACTGACGAAACCTCCAAATATTAATTTTAAAAAGTATTTTTTTGGGAAAAAAAAGGACTTTGATCCTGCTATAAAAGACTGAAATAGTTCTGTTAGAAATTTTTTGTTCTGAAAACTAGCATGGAATTTTCATTATAATCTTAATTGTATTAAATCTAAGATTAATTAACTTACAAAAAAGAATTAACGACAATATAAATACTCCATAGAAAACTCAAAAGATACAGCCCATGTCATTTTCAGTAGACAATCCATAGCCTTAGACATTATTACTAATACATAAGAAAAATTTCAATTAAATGGATAAAGCATTCAACTTAAGAAGCTTAAAAAAGCATAATAAACCAAAAGTAGTTTTGGTAAAGAATGAGGAAATATTAAATCAGAAGTGAATAATTTAGAAAGAAAATAAAAGTATTAGAATGAATAAGATTCATCAGTAACAGATGCCAGAAAACTAACCTGTGAGAAAACACAACTATAGAATACTAGAAAAAAAATGTTAAGAGTTTATAAATCATAGGTATAAATCAAAATTTTTGTAAAGAAACACTGTGTAAAAACTTATAATTGCTATGACTGTTTTCTAGAGAAATTGAAATTAACAGAATTTACCTCCACCAAAAAAAAAAAAAAAACCCAGTTTTTTAAATTGAAAACACAGTTAAAGATTTATCCCCAGAAAGTAGATAAGACCTGATTAATTTTATAGATAAGTTACAGCGAACCTTCAAGGAATAGATAAGACAATTCCTTTGGTATGTATTCATTTCAAACAAACAAAAAGTCTGGAAGGTTTCCATTTCTCTAGACTTTTTTTTCCATTTCTCTATACTCTAGATCAGCATGGCCCTGATCCCAAAATCCAACCATGACTACAAACAGAAATAACTGAGGAAATCTATTTACAAAATTGTCTTAGTCCTTTTGGGGTGCTATAACAAAATATCATAGAATGGGTGGTTTATAACCAGCAGAAAAATCAGTTCTCACGATCCTGGAGTCTGGGAACTCCAAGATCAGGTACCAGTATTTTCAGTGGTCAGTGAGGGCCCACTTCCTGGTTTATGGCTTTCTTTCTGCTGTGTCCTCACTTGACAGAGGAGGCAAGGAAGAGGTTAGGTGGGTCTCTCTGGGGTCTCTTTCATAAAGGCACTAATCCCATTTGTGAGGGCTCCCCCTCATGACCTCGACACCTTCGGAAGGCCCCATCTCCAAATACCATCACACTGGGCATTAGGATTTCAACATATGAATTTTGGAGTAACACAAACCTTCTGTCTATACCAAAAAGTTACCATGTAAAGTGGTCATGAGGGAAATATTTATTATATCATCTCTATGGATTCCAAAAAAGACTTTTGATAACTGTTCCTACTGATCAAAATGGTAAAGTAGAAATAGATGGGTACTTCCTTGTCATAATGCTTATATTTTTCTCTCCCCACCGTGTGTGTGTGTGTGTGTGTGTGTGTGTGTAATCTAGAGCACAATAAAAGATGTGTTCCAAATTAGGAACTAGAAAGGTGTCTTTGGTCAACATTTATATTTAATATTGAACAATCCAGTTAATATTTTCTTACACCAGCAAGGCTGTGACTTCACTTGCCCAAAATCAGGTCCTGCTAACTTGACTAAGGATCCTGCCCTTCCCAACTCCTCTACAGACAAGGAAGGCGGTGGAAGATGAGGGTCCCTCTCCTGGTGCTCAAACTCCAGGGCATATCCTGTTCTTACCTGCCCATCTATGGACATCCCACTGGCCCGCATCTGAAGCTTTTCACACAGATTCCTGTTAGCCTGTCCCCAAGTCCTTTTCCCAGCCCTTTGTGTACTGGTCAGGGAAGAAGAAGCACTGTGAGTATTAAGAAATAAGGAACTTATTGTTCCAGTTAGACCTTGGAGAGTTGTGAGGTGAGCTAGGAAAGTAAAGTTCCTGAAAGGATTAGAGAAAACTCACTAGCCAGCTCTGCGGTAGGGAACCAAGTCTGGGCTGGCAGGAAGTTAGGCTCATCCAGCAGCTGCATGGCTGAGACTGGTGTATATGTGCATGGAAAATCGATGGCTCCTCATAGCTGCCACCTGTGTGAGCTGCGGCGAAGAATCTGGTGGTGCACATGGAGTTACTGTTAGTGGTCAGCAACGAGAGAGGACATATGGTGTCGAGAGAAGCAAGGACGAAGCGGAACCCGCAAGCACCTCTGCATCAGTCTCCCACCACCTCAGACCAAAGATGACCTTCAGAACACAATAGCTGCTGATTCATCTCTGACTCCCAAACCTCATGCAAATTTCTCTTGTGGCCAATCCTAACCTGGGTCAACAGGGGAAAGAATTCTCAGAAACACAGGTCCTAATTAGCTACCATGACAAAGAACAAAACATCAGTTTACCAAATGGCCAGAAATACACTTCATCAGTGATACATTGAATTTGTATGTGAAAAATTCTGAAATGCAAAACATTACTGAGAGATATAAAAGAGAAGGTGAATACATAAGAGGTACTGATGGATAAAAAGAATCAATATTATGGAGATATCAGTTCTAAATTAATCTATAAATTTAGTGCAATCCAAATCAAAATTATAGTCCATTAAGAATGCTTCTAAAAGACTGCGGGCAGACAGACATGAGAAAATACCTAATCTGAAAAATAAGAAAAATCGGAGGTGGGATTAATAAATACAGAGTTTGTCCCCACAGATATTTAAAACCACTATGTTAGTAAATTTATGTGAGTCACTAGCCCAGGAAAGGATAAACTGAGAAATAGAATACAAACAATAAACAATCTAATAATAAGTCCAAATATGTGTAGAAAATAAATATCACTTTTAGAATTAACTGAGAAATATGATCTATTTAAGAAAGATACTGGAGGGGCACCTGGGTTGGTTGATTAGGCATCCAACTCTTGATTTCAGCTCATGATCTTTTGGTATGTGGGATCTATCTCCAGGTCAGGCTCTGTACTGATAGCATGGAGCCTGCTTGGGATTCTCTCTCTCTCCCTCTTCCTCTGCCCCTCCCCCCACTCACGCTTTCACTCTCTCTCTCAAATTAATAAATAAACATTTTAAAAAGAGAGATATTGGAAAACTAAATCAGTATTCAGAGTGGGAAAAGAAATACAGCAAGCCCCCTGCCTCTTCCTTTATATCAAAAGAGGTTCCAGATGTCTCAAAGACTTAAAGATTTGAAAAATAAAATTATATAAAGTACCATAAAATTATTTGGTATAATATTTCTATAGAAAAGCAAACATTTCGAGAGAGAGAGAGAGAAATAAAACGACTGATAAATTTAAATATCTAAAGTTTGAGGTTTCCATTTAAAAAAATACACCATGAAAAAGAATTGGAAAGAATTGACCTAGAGAAAAATATTTACGTTACATGTGGAAGACAATAAGGAATTTGTATTCCCAGTGAGGGTGTGGGGAAAAGGTACTCACGTATCACTGTGGAACTATAAATTCATAAATATGTAGCAAGTATGAATTTAGATAATATTATTTCAAAATGTAAAATGGCCCAATAACCAAACTTCTTAGGAATTTACCTAAAGTAACTATCTCCCAGGTGAATGAGTATTTACCCAAAGATGTTTGTTACCGCATTGCTTATACCACCAATCAGAAGAAAACTCTTTGGGGTGCCTGGCTGGCTCAGTTCAGAAGAGCATGTGACTCTGGATCTTGGGGACATGGGCTCCAGCCCCACCTTGGGTGTAGAGATTACTAAAAAAAATAAACTTTAAAGAAAAAGGAGACTCTCTGGAGTAAATTACTGAATGATGAAATATTATGTATCCATTAACAACAATGATAAACACCTTGATCTTTTGACAATAGAAACCTAAGACATATCATTGAGTAAAAAATGCAAATTACACAACCCCATTTATGTGAAGTTATATATGTATACCTAAATTATATAAATGCATAGGAAAGTGCCTAGAAAGATGTTTATCACTTTGTTCAGAGCCGTTATCTCTAAAAATTTAGATATCAGGTTCCTACCCCCTCTTTTTTGGTTAATGAAATTTTTACTTAAGCATGCATAGTCTAAAATGTAAGATTTTTCCAAACACGGCATTTCTTTCACCTCCAGGATAATCCCTCTCCAGGATGGCTGCCTTCTTAGTCACTTGGAGACTCATACTCAAACTCATTTCCATCTAGAGATACAGTATTTTCCTCCAAGTTCTTCCTCTGATGAGCTCCTTCTTTTTTTTTTTTTTTTCAGAGAGAGAGAGAGAGAGAGAAAGAGAGAGAGAGAATTTTAAGCAGGGCCCACACTCAGCATGGAGCCCAATGCAGGACTCAATCTCAAGACCATGAGATCATGACCTGAGAAGAGTTGGACACTTGACTGACTGAGTCACCCAAGTGCCCTGATGATTAACTCCTTTTAAACATCTGATAATACTCATAACACACGTTGATTGGAAAACATTTTTCAAACACATACTCACCAAATATCGTTAGGGATCACCTCAGTTCAGTGTCTCATTGCAATGTTCCCCTCCCTGTACCCAGACATTTCTTTCCAAATTTCAGATTATGAAATTTGAGAAATGTATCCAGGAAATCATATCATGCAGTTCAGCAGCCCCTTTGTAGAGAGGCCTCGCTGTGGTTTATGCAACAGGGCCTTCCGGACAGCTGCCTTGGGGGACAGTTCTCTGGGTGGAAAATCCTGCAGCAATAAGTTTGTTGATATAGACCCGACTGCCTTTTCTGGAGCTTTGTCCTGGGTCCGGATCCTATATTACTTTAGGAGCTGGTACCTGTAATCACAGTGCTTCACTAATGGGACATTGTTCCACTTGTATAATGGTCATATCTCATTGGGAATATGGAAGCATCCGTCACTGAGGGTTCTTTTCTGTGTCTGGAAACATTTGCACGAAGAGAGATGAGATTTGACTTGAGGGAGAAGTATTTAACCAGTATCAGCTGCTTCCCTGGAAATGAGGCCAGAACTTCCTAGACAATCTAAATGTCTGAGGCAAGGATAATTTGCTATTCTTAAAGAGCTGAAAGAAAAGGAACGGGAAAGGTAAAAATGCAGTAGGAACAAAATAATCGGAGTGTTTACCACATGCCAGCTGTTTTACTGGTGCTTTCAGATGGTCAGAGACACATATACAACCTCTTGTGAGACTGATACTGTTATCCTTGTTTTACGGAAGACACATAGGACCAGAGAGGTGAAGAAACATGTCCTGAGGTCACACAATTAGAATTGGGATGGCCTAGAAGTTTTCAAAGACCAGGACAAATCAAAATGTTTGCCCCCCTCTAGTCTAATTATGTAATTTCTTTTGTATGAGTCACCTGATTTGAACAGACGAATCCGGGTGAAAAAGGCATCCAGAGAAAATGATCTAATTCTTTGATTTTTGATGAGGCTGGATTATAACACAGGTGCAGCTGAATTCAGTTCAATATATTATTTATTGCTGGTATCTATACACAGGGCAATGTGCTTTCTAATCTTGAAGAGAATAAAATTGAACACAGTTCATTAAAAAAAATTTTTTTAACTTTATTTATTTTTGAGACAGAGAGAGAGAGAGAGAGAGAGTGCAAGCAGGGTAGGCACAGAGAGAGAGGAAGACAGAATCTCAAGCAGGCTCCAGGCTCATAACCCAACACAGGGCTTGAACTCACAAACTGCGAGATCATGATCGGAGCTTAACTGACTGAGCCACCCAGGTGCCTCTGAACACAGTTAATTAAGATACATATCAGAATATTATGGGGGACCTAAAATTACCACAATGGAAGGCACCTGGAAATAGCATTTTTTACGTCCAATTTTTTCAAAATATAATTCATTGTCAAGTTTTCTAACATACAGTGTATACTATGTGCTCTTGGCTTTGGGAATAGATTCCCATGATTCATCACTTACATACAACACCCAGTGCTCATCCCAACAAGGGCCCTCCTCAATGCCCACCATCCATTTTCCCTTCTCCCCCGCCCCCCCCCCCCCCCCCCATCAACCCTTAGACTGTTCTCTGTATTTAAGAGTCTCTTAAGGTTTGCCTCCCTCCCTGGAACTATTTCTTCCCCTTCCCTTCCCCCATGGTCTTCTGTTAAGTTTCTCACGTTCTACACATGAGTGAAAACATACGATATCTGTCTTTCTCTGACTGACTTATTTCTCTTAGCATAATACCCTCCAGTTCCATCCACTTTGTTGCAAATGGCAGGATTTTATTCTTTCTCATCGCCAAGTAGTATTCCATTGTATATATGAAGCACATCTTCTTTATCCATTCATCACTTGATGGAAATTGGGCTCTTTCCATAATTTGGCTATTGTTGAAAGCCCTGCTATAAACATTGGGGTACATGTGCCCCTATGAATCAGCACTTCCATATTCTTTGGATAAATTCCTAGTGGTGCTATTGCTGGGTCATAGGGTAGTTCTATTTTTAATTTTTTGAGGAAACTCCACACTGTTTTCCAGAGCAGCTGCACCAGTTTGCATTCCCACCAACAGTGCAAGAGGGTTCCCGTTTCTCCACATCCTCGCCAGCATCTGTTGTTTCCTGAGTTATTAATTTTAGCCACTGTGACTGGGGTGAGGTGGTATCTCAATGTGGTTTTGATTTGTATTTCCCTAATGATGAGTAATGTTGAACATCTTTTCATGTGTCTGTTGGCCATCTGGGTGTCTTCTTTGGAAAAGTTTCAATTTTTATCAAGACTTCCAGCCTACTTATCAAGCTTTAAAAAGATGAAGAAGAAAAAGATGTTTACTTGGCTTTTCTCTTTCTTATGATTAAAAGAATATCAACCTTCAATGGTCTTATATTTGCTATCTCATCCGCTTTTGTAGACTCATGTCTAGACATGTCTTTCTAAACCATTGACTTAACACATTCAACTAACATGCCACCTTCTAATACAATAGATTTTCATTCTGATCAATACTAACCAATCTGAGGTAGCTGGGAGGGGAAGATTGCCATCCATTATAACAACAGGAAGGGCAATATTGACAGAAATGAGAAGCTAATGTATTTCATTTTATAATTATCACTATTAATGACAGTGACAATGACCCAGCATGGACATGGGGTCCTGATTTTGGCACAAGTGGTCACTTGGGTTTACAGAAGCCACTGCAATATTGCTTCATTTATAGATAAAGAAACAGTGATCTGAAGAGTTAAGATGTCTAATACCCTTTCCAGCTCTAAGGCGCCAAGATGGTAAATTCCTGTAATTGTTTGGAGCCAGCACTCGACATGGTTATGCATTATATTTATTCAGTGTTTAATTTATCAGCCAAAATACTTGGGGAAAGAAAAAAACTTTTCCAAAACTCTTCTAGAGGCTGCCTGCCTTTCCTCCATGTTTCTGCATTTTCAGTAACCTGAGCTGTCTTCACTTCATGCTCATCTGCTGGGGCTCATCTTCGGACAGTAGCTGGGTGGGCTACTGATTTGTTACTCCAACTACTTGTTACTTGTCTTTCTGATAAAGCAGGAAGTTAGGTTTCTAAAATTACTCCCATCCTGTCTTCCAATTTTGCTCCCACGTAGATTTTAATTTTCAGTTCAATTTCTCAAACATCTACTAAATGCCAACCCACAAGGCAGGCAAAGGCACAATGCCTTGGAATTCGAAGAATAAACAACTCAGTCCCTATTCCGGACACTGTTGTTACCAGCAAATAATTGGTCACACGTATTGAGTACTTACCGGGCATCATTCTAAGGACTTTATATGTATTACTTCTTTAATCACCACAACTTGTCAACTAAGTGTTATTACTATCCCTGTTTCACAGATAAGGTGAAGAAAATTACTTAAGATGACTCAGCCACCAGGTGGCAGAGCCAGAATTCAGATGTAGGAACCCCCTGACACCACCTGTGGGGAGAAACCAACAGGGAAGCAAATAAATTCCATATCCGTAGGCTTCTTCTCCATGCCTGTGGGATTTGTAAAATTCCACCCCAACCTCTGAATCAAAATCTTTAGCCATTGGCCCAGGCATCATTCTATGTTAGAAGTTGCACAGGTGACTTTGAAGCAGGGGTCCGGTTGAAAAGCAGCATCACCCAGAGAATCCAGTAGACATAGAATCGGAAGCATGGTGGGGGCACCAGAGTGGTTCACTAAGGAGTTCAGGGAAGAGGGTCCAGGGGAATGACTCATGAGCTGAATCCTTGAGTGAGGAGGAATTTGCCCAGAGGACAAGGAGAGGAGGAGCAAGAGGGTTGTGTGTGCAAAGGCACAGGAGGTGCGCATGTGAGGACGCTCTGGTCTAGCTGAATGTGATGCCGGGGGCCAGCAGAGAGCTAAATCGGAGGCAGGTCACAGCAGGCTTGGGGCACCGTGGCAAGAGCTTGACTTTAGCCCGTGGACTAAGGGTCTCTTAAGCAAGAAAAGATTGGGATCAGATTTGCAGCTTAGAAAAAAATGTCTTTGACCTCTGCATGGGAGGAAGGTTGGAGGTGGACAATCGGAGTCCATCAGAAGCCAGAGAGAAAGGTGATGCGGGCTGACCCGAGGTAGCGGTACCGGGGAGGGTAAGGGAAGGACAGTTCCAGAGTCGAGTTGGAATCAATGTGACTTAGTGACAGGCTGGAGGTGAGGGGGAAGGAATGAGTCTAAGAGGACTCTGAAGCCTCTGGCTGTGGTGAGTGGATGGCTGGAGGTGCTGTTAACCAGAAGGGGGACGGGGAGGGGGAGGGGGACGGGGAGGGGGAGGAGGAGGAGGAGGTGGAAGAGGAGGAGGAGGAGGAGAAGGAGAAAGAGAAGGAGAAGGAGAAGGGAAATGCCCAGCACCTGGGGGAGCCCCTGGAGAGCTCAGTGTCATGCATGCTGACTGGCGAGCACCTGTGCAGTGCCCAGGCGGGACTGTGCAGCAGGCAGCCAGCACAGAAGTCTGACTCACGGGAGAGTACAGGGCAACAAGTTTTTAGTACACATTATCTGACATGATGGGGTGTGGGTGACCCTTCCAGCAGACACAGAGACACCTGAGGAACCTGGGGTCTACTCTCAGCAAACCTCACTATCCACCCATCTGTTAGAGAGGATCTGGACACGTCTCCTCCATGTATAGAGGCATCAGGGCTAACAACAACCCTTAGCTCAAAACGAAAAGCCTAATGCTCAATGACAACCCGTGGATTATGGAATCAAGTTCATAACCATTAATCTAGCAGGTCCAACCTCATTTCCCAGTCTCAACTTCTTCTACTCCCCTTAGAGAACCTGTTCATTTCTCCTTCCTCCAAACCAACCCTACTCTTTCATGCTTCTCTATCTTTGAACTGGTTCCCCAACACCTAATACCGTCACAAAGCGGGAGCCCCAAAAGTGTGTGAAGAATAAATGGTGAGTGAATGAATGAATGAATGAATGAATGGAAATCCTCCCCCTCAAGGGCCTCATTTTGCCTTCTACAAGTGGTAGAGTCCTCAAAGTCCTGAAAGAAGTGAGCAGCAGCTTTTTACCTGGAGAAGCACAGAGAGGGAAGCCTCCTCTGGGAAAAACAAAAGGGAAAGGCTTGGGCAGAGTGATAAAAGCCCATGGCACTGGGATCAAAGATGATCTGACAAATTACCGCCTGAAACGTTCAGGGTAAAGTGGGTAGAAATGTTTGCCCCCCTGTCGTCTATTCTCAACCTAACAGCCAGAGTGATCCTGTTAGAACACAAGCCAGATCCCCGCACATCTCTGCTAAAACCCTCCATTGGCCCATCTCTTGCTCAGAGAAGCCAAGTCCTTATGATGACACTTCAGGCCCTCCAGGATAGGGTTCCCTATCCCCATCTGACTTCATCTCCCCCTCTTGTCCTCCTCTTATTACTCTCCCCTCCACTATCATTACTATTCACCATTCCAGCCACACTGGTCTCCTTGCTGTTCATTCGAGTTCATCACACATGCTCCTACCCCAGGGCCTTTGTACTGGCTGTTCCTTCTGCCTGCATGGAACACTCTTCCTCTTAACAGCCCCCCAAACCACTCTTCTGCCCCCAAACTCAACTATTCCAGGAAAATGTGGTGAGGGAGGTTTGAGGGGCCTCCTTCTTCCTGAGACATGGTAGCTTCGTTTGTTTTATTTAATTTTTGATTTGGGAACAACGGGCTCATAAGGCTGACTGCTGTGGATGGCAGATGATGCATTTTAGGTTCTCTCTCTTTCCTAAAACACTTGACATTGTAAAATAATCTCAATCCATTAGAAGGCAGAGCATCTTTGGCCAGCTACACGGTGGCTTCTGTCTTAACGCCGACTCTTTCACACGAGCCTACCTTGGCCTTATCTGAAGACACACTGGACCGACTTATTCGTGGTAGCGGGACTGCGGGCTCTGCCTTTCAAATCCTCCATTTGCCTACGTTCATTGAGCAACTAGGATGTACCCCCACACCTGGCACACTTAGCACAGCATCTGCAGGAACACCTGACACCTCGCTCCTCACTAGAGCGCAGGTGCAGGTGTATGAGGAAGCACGGGCTGCAGTGTGGGGGCACACGGACCTCGTGCCGCCCCCCTCACTTCTCCATCCCTCTGCTCCCATCATGATCATCTCCTTGGTATTCCCGGACCGCGCCGGCCCCACTCCTGCCTGGGGTCTTTGTACTTACTGCTCCCTCTGTCCGGAACCCTCTTCCCGCGTATGAACATAGCCAACTTCTTTCCTTCTGCCAGTCTTGGCGTTTGAAAAGTCTTCTCATCAAAATAACGCGTGCATACACACACGATCTCCTTCCATTGCTCCCTACCCCCTTATCCTGGTTTATTTTCTTCCCAGAACTTAGCAGCATTAGATATATTATATAGAGATATAGATATAGATGTTATAGTATAGATATAGATATACATATACATATATAATTAATTTTTACATTTCTGTCTTCCCTTCCCCTATTTCATAATGAAAATTCCATGAAAGCAGGGACTATTTTGGTCGTAACTATTGGGAGGTGAATACTTGTTGAATAAATGAATAACAAATTAATACATCCATGCAGCAGCTTCAGGCACCACGTCCATATTCAAAGCAGAAAGAAGGGGAAAGAGTTGTTCTAGCAATCGCTACAGGAAATTCTCAACTTTTAATGTTTGTGGGCCCTGCTCCTGGGCTCCCAGGGAAGCTCTACTTTTTACCGAGGTCAGAATGAGTCAGCAAAACCTCAAAGCATGGGCTCTATTTCTGCCCCAAGCACTGGACATTGTATTTCTGCTTCGTTAAAAAATAAAATAACAAAAAAAAAAAAAAAAAAAAAGAACATTCCAAACAAAAAGATAAGAAAAACAAGAAAACCTCCCTGGTTCCCATAAGAAAAAAGTCATACGGCCTTGCACATACTAAAACCATAAGATAAAGTCTGTAACTTTCTGGAATGTCCTTCCTCATGATGATTTGTAACTCTTTATGCAAAAAGCATGTATAACCCTGCATCAAATGTTCCTTTCCCAGAGCTCTCCCTTCTTTGTGAAGAGTGGGTATCCTGGACAGTTGTCCTAACTCGGACTCGAATCAAACTCTTTCCCTTTCCCTTTAATTTTTTAGAAACGGGTTGCTCAGTTCACATCAGCACAATGTTTGTACTTGTGTCAGGAAAGCAAAATTTTGCCGGGACCCTGACTTCCATTTACGTCCCTTTGGCCAGAATGCGAGTAAACTGCCCACCCACCCCCCACCCCAGCAAGGACAGCAAACAAGGGAGGGGTGGCGAGGAAAGCAAATATTTAGCTTTTACCACCTGCTAATGGAGGCACCCAAGGGAGAAGGGTTAGGAATGGTGCTGGATTAACCAAAACAGTGTGGCCACAAGAGACGACACTAATAGAAACAAACACAGAAGGATCACTAACACCTAAAATGTCTATAGGGTTTAAATTACATATGTACCTATTTTTTCCCACCACTGTCCAGGACTGGTATACTGGTCGTAAAATAAGCCAATGGGCCAAATAATCCAAACTGTTTTTCTACTGCTATGAGGATATATATTTGCCAATTAAGAAAGAGATCAAAAAGTGGGCTGGAGACATAGATTTGGGGGAACTTAGGGAGCATGTGGCCAAACACTCTCATTTTTTCGCTGAGGAAACAGGAGCCAAATGGTTATGCAACTGACTCAAAGCCACCCAACTAAATTGGCTGTATATAAACAATGAAAAAGTTTAAATCTTACTCCAAGGGCACAAGTGAGTGTATTAGTTTCCTATCACCACCGTAACAAATGACCAGAGACTGGGGAGCTTCGGACAAATTTACGGTCTCACACGTCAGGAAGCCAGAAGTCCAAAATCAGCTTCACTGGGCCGAAATCAAGGTATCAGAGCGGTGCTCCCTCCAGAGGCAGGAGTATCTCTTCTGCCTTCTGGTGGCCTCCAGCATTCCTTGGCTTGTGGCCCCACTGCTCTGATCTCTGCCCTTAAGGTCACACTGCCTCTTCCTCTTCTGTGTGAAATCTCCCTCTGACTTCCTTTCATAATAACACATGTGATTGTATTCAGGGCCCATTTGGATAATCCAGGATAATTTCTTCATCTCAAAATCCTTAATTAGTCACTTCTGCAATCATCATTGTTTTGCTGTATAAGGTAACATTCACAGATTCCAGGGATTAGGATGTGCATGTTTTTGTGGGACCATTTTTCAGCCTGACACAGAGTGAGTGGAGAGAATAACCGAATGTTACAAATTTGTTGGTGGAGTTAGTGGCAGAATTGGGATTAGAGTGTTTGGCTTCAGACCCCCATGAGGTTCAGTGGCCCTTGCAGCCTCTCACAAAGGCTTATCTAACGGATTAAGAAGGGACACACATTTGAAATGTTTACAATAATTATAAGGAAATATACCTTCATGGATTCACAGTTTAGCAATCTTCAAGTCTATGCTAGCAATTTATGTATGTTGCTTAATTTAACAACTGTTCTCAAGGTTATACTAAGATGACCAAGGCTGTAGCTTCTATGAATTTAGATGTGTGCAGCCCCATCTGACAATTGGTGGGGCAGGACCCAAATGGGTTCATTTGCATGAGGGTCAATGAACCTCTTGGGAATGACAACAAGGAGACCTGGTGGGGATGATTTGGGGCCCCTGAAGGTCATTATTGACATTTTCCGTTTCCTCCTTAACTACGTGCAGTTCCTCACCAAACCACACCACTGCATTTCGTTTATACACACATCACACATATATCACTTTTAACCATGGCTAACTCCCACTCTTACTTCAAAATTTGGCTAAGGTATTGCTTTTGTCTGGATTGTTTGCCTGCCAGGTGCCCTGTTACCGTATTATAATTTCTCTGTCACCTTATCTAAATCCTTTGGGGTGGGGGGGCGCCTGGGTGGCTCAGTCAGTTAAGCGGTTAAGTGTCCCACTCTTGGTTTCGGCTCAGGTCATGATCTCGCACTTCATGAGTTCAAGCCCCTCATAGGGTTCTATGATGGCAGCGCGGAGTCTAATTAGGATTCTCTCTCTCTCTCTCTCTCTCTCTCTCTCTGTCTCTGCCCCTCCCCCACTCATATTGTATCTGTCTCTCTCAAGTAAATAAATAAACTTAAAAAAATAAATAAATCCTTTGGGGGCTGGGACCTTATTTTTTCTGTCTGTATCTCCAGCTTCTAATGCATTGAACGAGCACCCAGTAAATGACAAATGGTATGGATAGATGGATCTAGAGAAAGTGAGAAGTTATAACTCTTACACCAGAGATAACAGCTAAGAATAGGAAGTTAGTGGGATGCCTAGGTGGCTCAGTCAGTTAAGTATCCGACTCTCGGTTTCAGCTTAGGTCATGATCTTGCGGCTTTGTGGGTTTGAGCCCCACATAGGTCTCTCTGCTGACAGAGTGAGCCTACCTGGGATTGTCTCTCTCTTCCCCTCCCCGACTTGCACTGTCTCTGTCTCTCTCAAAATGAATAAACTTAAAAAAAAAGAATAAGAAGTTAGCATTTGCTGCATAACAAACAGCTCCAAAACTTAATGACTTAAACCATTTTATTTATTGTTTGTTTGTTTTTAAGATAATTTTTAAATGTTAATTTATTTATTTTGAGAGAGAGAGCTAGTGGGGGAAAGGCAAAGAGGAAATCTCAAGGAGGCTCCGCACTGTCAGTGCAGAGCCAGACTGAGGGCTCGGTCCGATGAACCATGAGATCATGACCTGAGCTGAAATCAGGAGTCAGATGCTTAACTGACTGAGCCACCCAGGCACCCCCAAACCAATCATGTATTTAGTTTGTGGTTCTTCAGGTCACAATTAGGGCTGGACTGAGCTGCATCATTTTTCTGATCTGATATGGGATCAGATGATCTTGACTGGGTTTGTTTCTGCTTCTACTGACAGCTGGTGAGTTGACTGAGGCTGGCTAGTTTATGATAGCCTTGCTAGGCTAGTTGGGACAACTGGGGCATCTCTCCATATGGCTGTTATCCTCCAACAGCCTGCCCAGGCATGCTTACTCAGTAGATTCAGAGTTTCCAGCAGTAACAGCAGAAGCTACATGATTTCTTGAGACCTAGGATCAGAACTTCCCCAAAGAAACTTGATCCAAGAAAGTCACAAATGAAATACAAAGGATGGGAAAATAGACTTCAACTCTTACTAAAAAGAGTTGCGGAATACTGTGGCCATTTTGGAAATCGACCTTAGAAGAGGATGAAGGGAATAACCGAGTTCTACTTTTCCACCTGCGCTCAGACTGTTCCTTTAATTTGTAGGTATCTCTTTATCTCCAATCTCCACTCTCATTCCTCTCCCTTGGCCAAACTACCCTGATTTGTGCATCTTTTTGTTTGTATACCTTCCTACAAAATGTATACGGGTATTTGTGTGTATGTTTCTATTTTATGTAAAATTTCATTTGTGTATATCTATTGTTTTACTCTGCTTTATGATGCCTTTAAGATCAATCTGTGATACTATGATCCATCTAATGCCATTCTCGTGTTTATGGATCTACCCCATTCAATCATAATGTGTTTATAAAGTGATTGTCAGATTCAGTTAGCTAACATTTTAGCTAAGGATTGTGCATTTATTACATTCAACAGTGAAATGGGCCCATGATGAGCACTGAGTGTTGTATGTAAGTGATGAATCACTAAATTCTACTCCTGAAACCAATATTCCACTATATGTTAACTAACTGGAATTTAAATAAAAACTTGAAATAATATAAATAAATAAATAAATACAAAAATAAGTGAAATATGACGATTGCTTTAATATGAAAAAATAAAAAGAAATGAGCTGATATTGCTTCATAGCTGTAGAACATAGTCTACATGCTACGCATTCTTTGGTATTTCTAGAGGCTTTCTTTGTGGCTTAATAAATGGTCTGTTTTCTTTGTGGAACTTCTCCTGTGTCCCTCTTACAATAAGTCTATGTATGGAGCTTTCTATGTTTTGATATGGGTTGTTTAACCTATTCTTCCACCTGTAATTCTAGGAAATTGAATGCTGGTTCCTGGGTTTCTCCAAACATTTCTTCTTCTTCTTCTTCTTCTTCTCCTTTTTAATATTTTTCTCTTTCTGGGATCCCTACCAGATGAATAATGGCACTTATTCTCATATCTTCTGGGTCCTTGGCTTTTATTGTAATGTTCTATCTCTTGACCCTTTCCTTCTAGGAGAGTTCCTCACCTGATATTCTAACGCACAAGCTTAGTCTCAGCCAGATTCTTTCAAGTATTCACCCCTTCACCATGTTACTGAGCTCAACTACTAAATTTTTCACACCTGCTTCCATTTTGTTCTTTTTTACTTCTTGGCCTTTCTTTGCAACACCTGTTTCGTAGCGTCCCTTATCTCTCTAGGTGTATGTAATCGTGTGCCAGTGCCAACTTCACGCTGTCCGACTTGTTGTCTTGAAGGCAGTTACGGGGACTCAGAGCTCATTTCCCCTGGGGGCATGAGGTCCTTTGTCAGGGCATGTGTTTTGGGGAAGAGCCAGGAGCCCTAGTGTGTGTCACTGTGGATGAGGAGAAGGGGGATGCGGCCCTACTGGGGAGCCCCAGACCCCACAGAAGCTTTGTTGGTTGCTCCTATTTGGTGCTTCTTCACCAAGTCCCTACTCCAGCCAGAGCTATACACTTAAATGCTTAGGGACGCACCAAGCAGAAAAGACACAGTCTTCTCACTTCACAACCTAGAAGGAGAGAGGAGGCTGCAAGTCAGCAAGTCATCTGCACCTGTTTCCTGACTCCTGAGTCCAGCAGGGCTCTTGCGTTGCCCTGAGGTCACACGGGGGGCAAGGCACGCCACTGTATAGTCTCCTACTGCTGCTGTAACAAATTACCACAAACTTCATGGCTTACAAGCACAGAAATTCATTCTCTTATAGTTCTGGAGGTCAGAAATCCTCAATTGGTTTCACTAGGCTAACGTGTCAAGTCAGGAGGACTGGTTCCTTCTGGGGACTCCGGGGCAGAATCCATTTCCTTGACTTTTTCAGCTTCTAATGGCCCCTTCTACCTTCAAATCTTTTTTTTTTCCTTTTAATGTTTGTTTTTGAGAGAGAGAAAGAGTGTGATCAGGGGAGGGGCAGAGGGAGAGGGAGACAGAGAATCCGAAGCAGGCTCCAGGCTGTCAGCCCAGAGCCCGATGCGGGGCTCGAACCCACAAACGGTGAGATCATGACCTGAGTCAAAGCTGGACGCTTAACCGACTGAGCCACACAGGCGCCCCAACCCCTTCTATCTTCAAAGTACATCCTACCTCTGCTTCTGGGGCTACATCACCTTCTCCTGACTGACTCCTCCTGTGTCCCTCTTAAAGGGAGGGCTGTGATTCCATCAGGCCCCCCAGATAATCCGGGATGATCTCCTCACCTCAAGATTCTTAACTCCATCACATCTGCAAAGTCCTCTAGCTATATAAAGGTCATATTTACAAGGTCCAGGGATGAGGATATGGACATACTGGGGAGCCTTTCGTCCACCTACCACAACCACTCAGGCTCATTCAAGCTGAGGAAACTTAGATCACACAAACATTCTTGAAACACCTACTAAGTACAGAGTGTTACGCTAAGTGGGGGAGGGGTGTTGGGAAGCACGGAATTTACACATGTAAATGAGGCTGCATGTCTCCCTAGAAAGTCACAGTACAGACGTAGTAGGGAAGACAGATATGTCGAAAAATAGGATGCGGGCTGCCTGTGAAATGAAGCTGCTTCAAGCTTCCAGAGTATCATATTGCAACGTGCTTGGTGGGGTGGCCAGGCTAGAAGGACCTTCAGATTCTCAAGTATCGCTGCTCCCCTGGAGGTGACGTGAGGCAGGGGGCACTCTTCTTGAGTCGTCAGTCTCCCTGACTGGGCAGGTTGTGTACACCTGGCTGTCAGAAGTGGGGAGGTGGGGTAAAAATGGATATGCAGCTCAGCTCGTGTCCTCGTGGGAGTTCAGGCCGGCGAGAGAGACAGCCGCACAACAAATGGCGGAGAGTAACACGGTGTGCTGGGACACAGCTGTCGCCAGGGTCAGGGAGGTCTGGCTAACCACCAGGCGCCCAGTACCAGTGAAAGCTCCAGCGGTTCCTGGATGAGAAAGGAGATAAGGGCGGCCCCGGGTGGGAGAACCGCAACCGGACGGAGGTCTGAAGGGGCAGATGCATCCTGCAAACGGTGAGCAGGCAGGTGCTCTGGGCCCTTTTAGAGCCTCTCTCTCTGCCTTCTGAGCTCTGAAGAAGAGATCAGCATCAAAGCCCTCCTTGGCCACCCCCTCTGACCTTCCCTCTCTCTCTCCCTTCTTCTCTCCCAGAGACATTACAGGTGATCACAGTACCTTTCCACACCACCCCGGGAACCCAAGCCCTTGCGTTACAACAAACCGAATGCCCAAGGGCTTGGCAAGGCACATAGGAAAATCAGTTGTACTGATGCTGTCAGCCCTCAAAAGGCCTCCTGACCATCATTCATCTCCAGAAACTTTTATCTCATGTTCTTACAGCACCTGCCTTCAAAGGCCTGAGCGCCTCCCAGATGCCTTATGGCACCTGAACGTAGGCGGGGTTCAGCCCCCTGATCTTCCCTCACTGATGAGAAAGGGGGCCAGCAGGACACCAGACCTCCTATGCAGGCCCTTCCTGGAGCTGCCCAGTGCTCAGACCCAGAAACCCACTGCTTCTGGGCTCGGTGTAGCCAGATCACAGAGGACGCCTAGGCTACAGCTTTGTTGTTACAAGACAGAATCAGAAGATAATAAAGATTCTCCAAGCTGACTTTGGCTGGGGCCTTGATTTTTCCCCCCACCCGATCCTGCCGCTCCAACGGAAAGAAAGACTGAAAAAGCACCACCTCTCTCCATCTTCCTGCATGGTATTATTTCCACGGCGTCACAGAGGAAAACACATAAAAATTGCCCAAGCATGGGAAAATAGAAAATGACTATTGTATGATAGAAATTGGACCAGATACCTCACTAGATATCTGAGACCATGAAGAGTGTGTCTCCTTCATAAACACTGAATCAGGAAATCCACAAAGACCAAACTGACGTCATAGTTCCCTTCTGGCTAATAATCATTCCTTAACTTGACAGAAATAAACAGCACCCAACGCCTGATGCCGAGGGAGTGTGCAACCCCCTCACTGGGAGGGCCCTGGGAGACTATGTGGGCGGCTCTATAGACCGCTTACTTTGTGCACTGATCGAGGGTGAGCAAGCATCTGCCCAGATATATGGGCGGTATTCGCCGTGGGGGACATCACAGTGAGGCTATCCTTGCTCTGTAGGGGGGCTGGGGGCCAGGGGCCGGGGGCCACGTGGATTACCCTAAACAACGCTGGCACTCGGGTCAGGGAATGACAACACGTTGGCTGTGATTCAAGCCCAGTTCGGAAACACAGCTACGGAGAAGGGGACTCTGGCAGATCTCCCATTGTGGACTGACTGGTGGCATTCAGAAAACCACCATCACGAAGTTGTTATGGTCGTTTATTCATAATTTCCGTGGCTTGCTTGAATGGGTTATATTTGCTCCATGAGTAACACAGAAGGCACTGCCATGTTTTTACCCCAGATGTGGAATTAAATCATCCTACTCTTTCAATTATCTATTTCCTAAGTTTGAAAACAAAAAGTGGGTTGTATCTCATCGGATAATCCTGCAGCTTCTAAGGAGTCTGTAATTCTTCAGCATTTGATCTGGACACATTTGTAGCATCTAAGGAAATACCCAGACCAGATAATATGAGAATCTCTAAGGACATTGATGTTTTTGTAGAGCATATTTTGCAAATCGTAAGAAAGAAAATTCAATGATTTTTTGGCCATCGGCTTACAGTAAATTAGGGAAAAAAGAATTCAAATAAAAACTAATTTGTACCCTCTGTGAGGACAAAAAACCACTCCAAACTTCAATTCCCTTGCATCTCTTAATGTACTTAACATAAAGGATTATGGACTCTCTGACTTCTTTGGTATCAACTTTTCCTACTAAATGGTTGAGGGCTGGGGCTGGGGCCTGAGGCTGGGGCTGAGGCTAGGGACAAGGGACCGGGGCTGGGGACTGGGGCTGGGGGCCGGGGGCCTGGGGTAGAGCTGGGGGCTGGGAGCCTGGGGTAGGGCTGGGAGCTGGGAGCCTGGGGTAGGGCTGGGGCCAGGGGTAGGGCATGGATTGGAACTTAGCAGGGAG
The DNA here is from genome assembly GCF_016509475.1 of Prionailurus bengalensis. Classification (NCBI taxonomy): domain Eukaryota; kingdom Metazoa; phylum Chordata; class Mammalia; order Carnivora; family Felidae; genus Prionailurus; species Prionailurus bengalensis. The sequence continues at coordinate 28,319,643 of NC_057343.1, forward strand.
GCAGTTGGTTTCCTACAGCCCTTTACAAATCTGTTGAAAAATAGGCTATTGCTTCTATTGCCAAATCTTCTTTCAAGAACCTCTGAATAATTTCTTTTTCTCCATACTGCGCAAATATATTTTTAAAATCTGCATTTCCAATAATGCACGGTAGTTCTGTTAGTTGTATGAATCAAACCCTATCAGTCAAGTGAAATAACCCTAACTCAAAATCTTTAGGGAGAAAAGGGGAACTTACTTGCTCCCATGATTGGGACATCTAGGAGGTCATGCTAGCATCAGGCACACTGGATCCCTGAAGTTCACAAGCTGCCTTCAGGATGCCAGCTCTTTTTCCCAAACTTTCAGCTCTGCCTTCCTCCCTCCCGGCTTCATTTTCGGCAAGCTCATTCCACATGGTGCTAAAGATAGACTCCTACAACCCCAGGTCTTTATGATTTTTTAGCCCTCCGATCTCAGGAATAAAACTGGCCTGAGAGACACAGTGGGGACTCCAGAAATGTGATGAGGTCATTCTCTCTCTGTACCCACCCCCAGTAATCTCAGCTCTGCAGGTCTCTGTATGTCAGCCTCACTCTCCTGCTGTCAATTGCACTTCCCCCCAGGCGCAGAGAGAAGGGGCACGCGGGGTCATAGATAGCTTCAATCTTGCATCATCCCCGCTCAGCAACTCTGGGGAAAAGACAGAGATTATCATTTCCATGTTCACATAAAATCCCCGGAGAGGTTCCTGATTGCTTTGACTCAAGTACTACCCCAACAGCCCATTACCTTGGCCTGGGGGTAGAATACCATGATTGCCAGACCTGAGTCCTGTACCCACGACTGTAGTTGGGGCGAGGGATGGTTAACTGCAGTTAGCGACCCCATCAAATTCGAATGCATCCCCCTCCCCACCCCCAAAGGATTTGCACTGCTCTTTGGGAAGTGACCCAAACTTTTCACAGTCCCACCTCAGTTACCCACACCCAAGTGCAACCTTCAAGTGTTGGCAGCCTCCTGCAGCTCTGGCTGCCATGGACGATGCAGCTGTAAACCTGTGGCCTGGCCTCTCTTTTACACTGAGGAGTGCAAAACATTTGCTGAAATAAGCAAGTACGGTATTAGCTTACTATTGCTGCTCTGCAAATTACCGTAAACTTAGTGACTGAAAATAATAGAATCTTCTTATCTTAGAGTTCTGGAAGCCAGAAGTCCAAAATGGGCTCCACTGGGCAGAAACAAAGATACGGTCAGGGCCACACTCCCTCCAGAGGCTCTAGAAGAGAGTGTGTTCCTTTGTCTTTCCCGGCTTCTAGTGCTGCAGTCCTTGCCCACAGCACCTTCCTCCACCTTCAAAGCCAGATCATAGCATGTTCAAACCTGTCTCTGCTGCCATCATCACATTGCCTTCTGCTTTTTGTGTCAAATCCCTCTCTGCCTCCCTCTACTGATTACAGTTAGGGCTCATCCAGATAATCGGGGATAATCTCCCCATTTCAAGATCTTTAACCTTATCAGCAAAATCCCTCGTACCATATAAGGTAACAATCACAGGTTTGAGGGATTCGGACCTGGATATCTTTGGGACCGTTATTCAGTTTACCACCAAGGTGTTAGAGGTAGAATAAGCATTTTGAAGAAGAAGGCATGTCCTTACGGCTGCAAGGCCAGTGAGGTGGAAGGGTAGAGAGAGGGGAAGGGAGGCTGAGGTGAGGCCAGAAGAGCAAGCAAGAAACGGACCTTCCAGAGCCTGTGCCCTGAGGAAGATTTGGTTCTTTTTCCTAGTGCATTGTAAACCCATTTTGGGTGGGAAAGAGGAATGCATTTCCATTTTTTTTAATACTTATTAATTTTTGAGAGAGAAAGAGAGGTTGAGCAGGGGAGGGGCCGAGAGAGAGGGAGACAGAGAATCCAAAGCACACTCTACCCTGTCAGCGCAGAGCCCGAGGAACCCATGAACTGTGAGCTGAAGTTGGTGTCTCTACTGACTGAGCCACCCAGGAGGCCCTATGTTTGCATTTCATAAGAGATCACTCCTTCAGTAGTGTGGAAGGAACCTGGAGGAGGAGGGCCAGGGAAGATGGAGGAAGACCAAGTTAGGAAGCCAACACGGCAGTCTCAGTGAGAGGTGGTGACGGCTTGCATGGCGACAGGGCAGTAGAAATGGAAAGAGGGAGACAGGAGAACAAATTAGTGAGAACACTGGTAAGACTTGGTAATGAATCTAGAGGAAGAGTGCCAGAGAGGGCAGTATAAAAGATAATTCCTGGACTTCTGGCTTACATAAATAATGGGCATTCAGGACAACTAGAAGAAAACCAGGAGGGGATATTGGGAGAAGAGTGGTCAGCATGCGCTTAGCTTGGAACCTAAATTCATGGTGCCCTGGGGAGCTGAAGAACTGAATTTAGAACCCATCAGTATAGAAGTAGCCACTGAAGCCCTTGTCTTAGAGGTGATGCACTGGAAGGAAGAAGGAATGAAAAGAGAGGGTGTGGAGGATCTAGCCTGAAGAAATACCAACACTTAATGGCTGGATAAAAAGGGGAAATTTTTCAAAAGAGCCTGAATAGGAGTAACCACAAAGAGAGGGTCGCCTTACAAAAGCCTGGGAAGAGTCTGTTTCAAGAAGGAAGTGCTCGGCAGGGTCAAATGGTGGTGAGCAATTCAATAAGATAAGGACTAAAAACCACCCATAGGATGTAAATGCAGCATCTAAGTACGGTACATTTACAACCTCCTCATCACCACCAATGACACACACGCACACACACACACACATACACACACACACACACACACACCACAGCAACTTGCATGTAGCATGTATTCACTAAATATTGATACATCCATCACCTTAATAATCTGCACTGCATCATAGGAGGTGTAAGGGAAAGAGCGTGACTTTAAATCCCAGACCATCCACTTGCCAACTGTAGTGTTTGGAACAAGTCCTCTCTGAGCCTCAATCTCCTCACCAGTAAAATGCATCTGGTAATGATGAGTTTAGCAGGGACCCAAGAAATGATGACTATACATGGTACTTTATTCCTCAAGGTGTTCTCTTGTGAATAATATCGTTTGATCCCAAGCACAACCCAATGATTTTGGCAAATAATAGGCTAGTGAGGTATCCAAGGACCCAGCTCTGGCCAGTTGCCAAACCAAAGGCCAGTCTAGTGCTCTTGGAAGGAAAATGCTCTCAGGATCTCAGAGTTGTTGCTGTTTACTCTTATAGATGGATGGGTCAACAGTCATTCCTGGGCACCTGACATGACAGATTCTGAGTGTGGGACTAGAGATATAAAGATGAGGGAGATATAGTTCCTGCCCTCTAGGGAGTCACGGTCCCAGGAAGGAGACAGGTACTATAAATAGATAACTATAATATCACATGACAAACTCTCCAATGGGGAGCCTTAAGGACAAAGCACCATGGGAACACAGTGGAAGGAAAAGTGAACTCTGGAACGTGGGGGAAGGAAAAGAGAAACCTGAAAAGCCTTGGTAAGTAAGAAAAAGGGTTTAAAAATATCCCGACTTAAGCTGTGATTTTCTTTTCCTTTCATTAGAATCATAGAATTTCAGAGCCAGAACAGACCTTTTAAATTATCACCTTCTTACACCAAAGATGGCAAATTTGAAGACCAGAGAGGTGAGGTAACATCCCAAGGACAAGAGTGGGAAAAATATCCAGGAGTCCCAATGTCCAGTCCAAAGTTCTTCAAACACGGCTGAAAGTCAGGAATGGAGTCAGCTAGCACAAAGCGCTCTCCTGAGCACTCAGATGGGCTGGCCAGGGGGTTCGGGCAGGAATGGACTGCCGTAATCTGAAAGAGCCCCTCAAATCATGAAGACCAGACCCTGGAGGCATTGTTGGGCATTCACTGGAAGGTAGTTAAGAGACAAACAGTGGTTTCTCCCTTCCAGTAGGTTATATAGCTGGCATTAGAAAAGATGGAAAAAACAGCAGAACAGAGAGTCTTCATAGAACCCTCAGTAACACTGGGACAAGGGCATGCTGGGAATAGGGAGAAAATGGCTACTTACTCTGTATAGATTGGAGGAGGAACTATTGCAAAGTTTCCACATTAAAAAAACAAGACTGAAGCCCCATAATTTCTAGCATATTTGATACAGTAAATTCAGACAATGAAGTACTAAAATATTAACCTCAATAATCCAGACCCATTTAAGGAATGACAGAAAATTAGAAAATCGGACGTGGAAAAACAAAATAAAATCAATCATTTCAAGTAGACCAACAGATTGTTGTCAAGTAAAGCCTTTGGAAGTTAAATAAAAAGAGTAGATGGATCAGTAATGTCAGATACCACACACTGTTTGTTTGTGAACAGACACCTGTACCAAAACTTGATGATACTTTAGAAGTTTGTTTCCTGAAAATTTAACCGAAGTCTTTCACTTTGTAAACCCTGTCTTTATAGATGGTAAAAAACATAAGCTTCTCTCAGCCCCTTTTGGAACTGCGAATTCCATGTGGAGCTCAAATAAATTAATTTGGAAAGTCCCTTGAATTCTTTGGAAAGGAATCAGACCTGTGGGTCGTTTTTCTGAGTCTCGCTATGGCCACTGTCAATATTTTATAGTGATGCTTTCTTAAACAACTTGAACAAGGAGGGAACAGTCTAATCCAAGATAGTTAATGTAGTGATAAGCAAACAGATCTGTCTGAAGACAGCATTTTTTAACGTAAGGGTATATGGTTAAGAAGACTAAATACAGTAAGGTTTCATTTATCCAGCATTGCTAAGTGATGAGTTTGACTGTATACGTGCGTTTTCCAAATAACAGCTGATTTCCCCTTGATGAAGATTATTTTAATATGTGCTAAACACTTCCCCACTAGATTACATGAGCCAGTCTATTATGTCTTTCCTAAGCCCTTGTGTTAACATTTGCAGTAGTAAAATGCATTCACAGGGTTGTGGAGTCCCTAGGGTTTCCACTGTGGACCCAACTGCGACACTTTCTTAATTCTTATGTGGCCCTCTTCACTGCTTGGCCCCTCTTCTCACAATTGTTGGTATGCCTTCCTCCCGCGGTCTTTTCCCCCTTTTAATTTGATACATTTAACAGTATGTCCTATTATTTCCCGTTTTCAATTATGAAAATAACACAGGCTTAGTCCATAAAACTTAAAAAGCCATGAACATAATTTCAAGTTAATGGAAAATTTTAAAATATTCACCTGCTCATACACAGATGTTCCTTTCTTGTCTTCTTTTTTAAAACTCATGGATCTGTTTTAAAGTATATTCAGAAAGCACCAGATGCCATAATGACTGATAAAAGGTGTAATCTGGTTTTTTGTGCTTAATATAACAAATTTTTTGCTATATATATATTTAAAATTTTTTCAAAAGAGAGATTTTTTACACTAACAACAATTCTCCTTGTACCTCACACATGGGCAATCTCTGGTTTTTCTATACCACCTTGAGGATGGATGCAATACTTCATATCACATCCCCAAAGTAAATCCACGTCACAAAGCACGAGTGGCAAATACAGATTGCACTGAAGAGTTTATGGAAAGAAGGGAAGAATTTACTTCCAAAATTAGAATTTGATACTATCCACCAAGATGAAATGTATTACAATAATCATGGGTACATTGTTTGTAACGCGAAGGAGATATAATATTCCACTTACAAGGGGCTGGATTTATATATAAAAGACGAAATACTATGTTGTCATTTAAAATAGTCATATAGGGGCGCCTGGGTGGCGCAGTCGGTTAAGCGTCCGACTTCAGCCAGGTCACGATCCGGGAGTTCGAGCCCCGCGTCAGGTCAGGCTCTGGGCTGATGGCTCAGAGCCTGGAGCCTGTTTCCGATTCTGTGTCTCCCTCTCTCTCTGCCCCTCCCCCGTTCATGCTCTGTCTCTCTCTGTCCCAAAAATAAATAAACGTTGAAAAAAAAAATTTAAATAAATAAATAAATAAATAAATAAATAAAATAGTCATATAGTCCATGTTGCAGATATGAAATGATTGCTAAGATATGTTATAAAGTAGAACTGTAAGGTGCAAAATGATTCATAGAGTACATATGTATAAGGACATATGCACATATACATATTTCAGATTCAGAGGAAAGAAGGCACATTTATTTAGATTTATATATAAATATATACATATATTTATATATATACTTTATATATTATATATTTATTTTATTTATTATATGTTATAATACTTTATTATTATATATTATATACTTTATATATCATATATTTTTTATTTTATATATAATATATAATATATAAATTTATATTTTATAATATATAATATATAACATATAATATACAAATCTAGAAACTCCACCTGATTCTGGAAGGACACACAAGAAATGTCACAGTGAAGGCCTCAGGCTGGGGAGGCGCTGGATGACTGGGGATGGGAGAGTTTCAATTACTGTTCGCTCTCTATTTGTTGCTTTGCTGTGTGTATGTATTGTTCTTTTCAGTTCTTTCAACACCAATGTGAATAATTCATTTAGTTTTTAAAACACAATAACAATAGCAAAAACTTATTATGTACTCTGTGCCAGGCAATAAAGGCTTTTACATGTATAATTTCATTTATTCCTCACGATAACCCTGAAAAATACCTACTATTATTATCTCCATTCTACAGAAAAAGAAACTAAGCAGCAGGAGAGTCAAGTACTTTGCCCATCGTCCAATGTCTGGGAGGCAGCAGAGCTTGGTTCAAACCCAGGCAGGGTAGCCCACAGGCCTGCATTCTTAAGCCCCTAAACATACAGGCTATGAGCACAAGACAAAAATAAAAGGCATAAAGTCATTTACAAAGTCAAAACAGATTTACACAAATAAATTATTCATTTTCGGGGAAAAAAAAATTCCACACAGGTTTAAGGATACCTGTGTGTATTGTTTCCTACATCTTCTAAAAAGCTCAGAACTGGAAGTGACAGAGCACTGGTGAGAATAGCTGCCTCCCCCCTGCAGAGAATTATGCCCAATATCTTTAATGTACGTATAAAGTGCATTTTATGCTGTTACCACAGAATAATAGAAAACACTCTTCTAACGTGGAAGCCCCAAACAGTGTCACTCCTACGTCCCCTCTCTTTCCTCTTCCCACATTTAGCTCCAGGTGCTGCCTGGTCATCTGAGGGACCCTGAGGATATGCCCTACTCCTGTGCTCTGCCGTCCCCGAGCCATTCTTACAACTGTATATTCCTGCCAGCCACAGGCCTACCTATCTTCAAGGTCACAGTCAAATCCACCTGCCGTAAGACTCTCCTGATCATCACCTTGAAAGCCCACCTCTCCTTCCTTTGGAGCTTTCCTAACACTCCACTCAATAGAAATACAAGCAGACATAAATAATGCAAAAGAAATGTAAATTATGAAAAAAATGTATCCACCTGCCCCTTGCAGCATGGGTCTCTGGAGAGCAAGAACTAAATCTTTCCATTATTTACACTGCCACCCTCACACTGTCTGGCACAATATTTGACTAATTATTCAGTGAAGGTTTGCAAGAAATGGAACACGGGGAATGGCATGAGTCATCAAGAAAAACCAGGCAGATGGAAACACCGGGTGTATGCTGGGTCACCACTGGGCTCTGGGATGTTCGTTATCCTTGCTCTCTCCAAGGAGATGAAGGTGCCCTTCTCATGAGAAGCATGCACTTCCTGCCAAAGGAAGTGCATGCTTTGAAAGAAACAGGGCACATGCATCCTGCTTTAGGGAAACCTGTGTCATGCTGGTCCCCAAACTACATACAGCTGGGAATCCTCAAGACTACTGAAGAATTGCTAATGGAGTCAGAGGAGCCTCCATTCACACTCTCCCAACCTCACTCCCCGTTCGTGTGTGGTGTGTGTTAGGCTGCAAGGGTAGTAGCAGCATACACATCAACTTCCAAATTACCAAGAGGGCTTATGCTGTTTGGGAGAGAGGTGGGGGCGGGGGGGGGGGCACACGTGTGTGTGTGTGTGTGTGTGTGTGTGTGCAAGCCAGGGGGAGGGGCTGGGGAAGGGCAGAGGGAGAGAGAGAGAGAATCCCAAGCAGGCTCCCTGCTCAGCATGGAGCCAACACAGAGCTCGATCCCACGACCCCGGGATCATGACCTGAGCCAAAATCAAAAGTTGGACGCTTAACCGACTGAGCCACCCAGGCGCCAGTTTTTGTTATTTTAAATCTTGTGTGTACTTGGCTTGGGAGAAGGTTAAGGCTCTAGAGTCAATGGAGGCTATCCACACCCAAACAAGAAGAGAGACTGCCCTCTTTGCAGGAGGAGGCAGAATGCTGAGGTGAGAGGTAGAAGGGGATAATGGACAAAGGGCCAAGAGGAAAGGGAACTTCTGAGAGCCCGCGCAAGGTCGGCTTCCCTTGTCCAAAGGAAACCCAAGAGGAGCCCCCAGAGACATGCCTGCACCACCCTCTGCCTGTGGGTGTGCTCCCATTTGGCCGTGACGGGGAAGGGCCCCCCTTTGGATGAGGAACCAAGCCAACCCGTGAGTTGTGGCAATCATTGCAGGTTGGGACCCAGTAGCCAGGTCTCAGCATTTCAAGGTTTAAAACGCCAGGCTTCACTGAAGACTAGAAACTGCTTTCATGTTTGGTAGCGTTCTAGACGCTAACAATTTAGGAGGAAGAAATGGATGAGGGGGTAGCGTGGAATCGCACTGTGACCTCCCAGAGGAAGGGAATGAAGGAGGTGACCGCAAGGTCAGCGCTGGGTGGCCGCAAGCCCAGCTGAGCATCCGCAGGGAACACACAGGAAAGTACCTTCTCAGTGGGGGACAGGCCTGGACAGGAACTGGCCGGAGGGAAGGGAGGGCAGCACAGTGCAGCCTGGGGCCAGAAGAGAGGGCCCAGGAAAGAGGTGGGGAGGCAGCTCCAGGGCAGAAACCCTGGGTCGCCATCCTAAAGACAAGACCCGTAGCTCCACCTAGCGCTTTGCAAATCCACAAAGACGTACAAAGATCTTTTTTTTTTTAATCTTTATTTGTGTTTGCGCCCCTGTGAGAGTCGCATCCCGGTCGTAATGCGATTGTTGGTTTATTTGCGTGGATTCTGCTGTCTATCAACGTGCAATCACCGTTGCACACCTTTAGGAGTTTTATGAGTTTGAAGGAGAAAAACAAGGAAACCCTTATCAGCAGTTTCCTCAGCTGCACGAGGCGGTGCGTCTACCTCAGAATGTCATTACGAAAATGTCATTGAGTTGAGTGGGAGGATTTTTCTCAACTAGACACCATTCAACAGATGTAAGTCGCCTTACTGCCGTGGTCCACGTCACCTTTATCATCGGGATTCCAGACCTGGAGTGGAAGCTCAAAGGAAAGCTACCCACCCACCCATCCCAAGACACAGATAGTTACACAGATTGTCAGAGTTGCTGGAGTTAGGGGTTGTTGGAGTCGTCGAAGTGTGTTGGCACACCCTTGCATTCGATTATTTCAGGTGCAGTTCTTTTTTCCTCTTGACTTCAGGAGCGAAATTACAAATTCCTCCCAGGTGGCAGCAAGAGAATTAAAAGTAGAGCCCATCTGCACTCTTGCCTCAAATGGAAAAAAAAAACAAAAAAAACCCCAAAAAAAACCAGACAGCAATCCCATTTCAAATGAATCTCCGCCATAAACTCAAGCCCAGCAACAGATGGGGAAAAGCCCTGAGAGACAATATACAACATCCCCAATCCCCAATAAAGATAATCAATAGTGGCTTAAGCGCTAAAAACCACAAGTGCTTCCAGAATGGCGTTGAGCGTGCCAAGAATCGTACCTGGAGGACAGCTCCTGCTGACAGGGTAGCCTGCCAGAGGGAGATTACCTGGAGGCAGTCCTTACAAGTCCTCAGCAGAACTGAGGGAGGACGTGTACTGGGGGGGAGGGGGGTGGGGGTGGGGGGATAGGGGGAGGGACAATTTGGGTAAAGAGGAGGAAGAATAATCCAAATGGATAATATGGGGGGTGTACATAATAATAAGCAAGCGATTCCTGACATCAGACACTCAGCAGTTTAAAAATGCCATAATGTCAAGGAAGACATGCAATTTGTTGTTACCACGGATTAGAAACACTACTAGAAGCATTTTGCAAAGGTGAACAGATGTTCAGCCACAGCAGAGGAGCCAAGGCAAATCTAGAAACCAAGGAAGAGCCAAGAAAAGCAGGAGCCAGTTACCTTCATGGCAGGATGGTTCTGTGTGCTGTTGTGTTTTGTCTTCACTGTAGAATGTTAAGAATTTGATGTGTCTATACAGCATGCCCGTCCCACAGTGACAGGCTTTTAATCAAATCCAGTTATAAAGGGTGGATGGCAGTGACCAAGGTAGATGGAAGAAATGTTTCCCCATGTGTGTGCAAGTCTTCATGGACACACACACACACACACACACACACCACACCTGCATACACACAGACACACACTCAATACCCTATGCGAACACAAAGTCAATTCTTTCTCATTTCCATAGCATGGACTTACCCACAGCCCAGTTTTTCCCTCACACAACCCCTCTCTGAAGAACACCTCTACCCTACTCCACAGCCAGCCCCCTGTGTTTGTTGTCCAAGGTCTTTTCTGACCGTCTCTCTCATGGAAGTCACCAGAAAGTCCCAGCAAGCAGCTGAGATGGCTCCAGATCCTCTGACAGGGACGGGACAAGCTCAGGGCACCCAGCATCATACCTGTGGCCCAGGAGCCCTGCAGCTCCCAGGAAAATGCTTCATTGATAACTCTCCTCAGATGAGTCCTGGTCTCTTGACTGGGTTTGAATAACTGCCTTTTTTGCATGCCCTGGCTATAGATGTTACAGAATAAACTGAAGAGACTTTGAAGACACAAGTTATTCTATGAGGTGTTTTTTTTTTTTTTAATGGCTTTGTCCCCTATCCACCAATAAGCAGGCCAGTTGGAAATTTCTGGTTTTGATGGATGAGAACAGTAAATATTGAATTTTAGCATGTGTTGGAGCCTGTTGAAAATGTGGATTCTTGGAGCATCTTTCAGTGGAAGAAGGCCCCAGAGTGCTGAAAGAACCCCGCAACAATGGGGATATATCAAAGGGATATGGGAGTCGACTGAAAGAACTCCCCGTGGACAAAGCTGGAGTGATTTGATTAAAAGTAGTATTAGCTTACAACCCAAAATCCATGAGTTCATACTGATATAAACAAATGATTGAATAGATAGATAAATGGAAAGAGTAGACAAATTTCCCATGCAGAAGAATTCCAAATTGTTGTACAGCTACTCTCCCCTTCAAGGTGGACAATACCTCCCTACTCCTTTTGTGTGGACTGCCCACAATGATATGCTTGCAAAGAGTACAGTGTGCAAAGGTGGGAAAAAAAGAGTAAATTTACAGTGGAGAAACCTGTCAAAACCACCTCAGACAGGGAATCAAGGTTACCATCAACAATGAGTCATGGTGATAGTACATCCCCCTGATGTGATGTGACAAGAAGGGCACTTTACCTCTGTGGTCTTCCTTCCAGAAAGCCATAACCCCAGACTGACCATGAGAAAAACGTCAAGCAAATCCTAATTGAGAAACATTCTAAAAAAAAAAAACCCTCTCCCGGACTCCTCAAACCTCTTAAAGGTCATCAAAAACAAGGATCCTCTGAGAAACTACCACAGCAAAGAGAAGTCTAAGGAGATATTTACATGACAATTAAATGAAAGGTGGTATCCTGGATAGGACCCTGTGATAGAAAAAGGGCATGATGTGAATAATGTGTGGACTTTAGTTAATAATGTGTCAGTATTGGTTCATTAACTGTAACGAATGTACCATACTCATATAAGATATTAATCAAGAAAATTGGGTGTGGCGGGGACGGGACCTCTCTGTACTGTCTTTGCAACTTTTCTGTAAATCTAAAACTACTCTCAAATTAAAAGTTTATGTAAAGCAATTGGGATTCCTGCCTACCCCATCCCCAGAGGTTGTGACTCAGCAGGTCCGGTGGGAGACTCACTAACCTGCTAGAGCGAGCTAAGCAGGTGACATCATCGCAGGTGCCTGCGTAGTCTGTTAAAAGGCTACAATCCAGGCACATCTGTTTAAGCAGAAAGACAAACGGCTCCTGAAATGTCTACCCCCTCTATAGTGGAGTGCCACTGGCTTCCAGGACAAAATTAACTGCTTCGCATCTGCCTGGCATGGGTAGCATCGCCTGTACTAGGCCACTCTGAAAATGCTGTCATATTATTCCGTAGCCCTTCACCAAAGGCCACGTTTCCTCGGGTTTTGACAACCCTCCATACAATCACCTCCACAAAGATAAGCTTTAAATGGTGATGATGATAACAGACCGTGCCATGGCCTCTGCCAGCTAGCAAAATAAAGGAAATAAAAGGGGGAATAAAAGACATTGCTTCCAGCAGCTCTCAAACTGAACATAGTGTTACATGGACAAAAGCTATTCATTCAGCAGGAGGGGAGCAGGGGAGGGGATTCAACATGTGCGTCTTCAAAGCTAGAGCCAACTGTGCTCAGTCGTTCATGAGCTACTGCTATTTTCCAAAACTCTAAGATATTTTGTCTATGTTTAGTCAACTAAAAGAAACATAATTTTAATGAATGAGTGGTCTCCAGTTTTAAACAAGAGGCTTGGGGCTATTAAAATGGTTTATCTGAAGAGGATAAACATAGATGGCTTAAGGTTGTTATAGGTTATTATGAAATAGTTGGATTGTGTCTCTATCATTTTCTCCGTGGGTAGTTAATGCCTTGATCTCTTCATTAATACAGGCTTTTTGGCGGCCATGTTATTCATGTCCTGTGACTATGCATTTTCATAGTGAAAGGACGGTCGGTTGCTCCCAGGCGATATCGTTTGTTTTCACTTACAGACTTTCTTGAAGCATCAGGAAAAACTTAACTTTGCATGCATGTGTGTGTGTGTGTGTGTGTGTGTGTGTTTAACCAACCAGCCATGCTGTCTGCCGAAGACAGCTCTGTGAGCGGGGCTATGGATATGAACACACACTGTCTTCAATTACCAGACCATCAGCACTTTCTCACTAGTCACACACACCATGCCCCAGCATGGGGGTCAGACCAACGAGCTCGGCCTATGTACCAGGCAACAGTCTCCACTGACAACAACACTGTCATGACTAATTCACTTTCTGGCTCCTGGGAATAAACGGTGACACTCTGTTTTTGACTAAAATGTAATGCGTTCGGAGCCTTGCCAACCTCAGAGAAGGGCTGACTGTGGTATCCGACAGGCTAGCAGTCTTTTGGAGGGCCCGTGTGTAGATTTGCCTTTGGAAAACAGCCTAGGATTGGAGATTTTTGGTCTGAAGTAGAGAGCCATGGAAAAAAATTCATTGAAGAAATTTAGCCCAAATCCACGTTGCCAACCTCAAATTATTAGTTTCCATATAGAAAACAAAAATAAAGACAAGGACAAGGTAAAGTTTATTCCCCGGGCTGCTCTGCTACATGAATCATCCCAACCAAGTAACCAGGATATTTCCGTCCACAATACCTCAAAACAGAGTCAAATGGCATTGCAATCAATTGTATTTCCCCATTTCTAATGGCACAAAGTTCATTTCAGTTAAGCAAATGACATCATACCGGGGAAAAATAACTGGCAACATTTAGCTACATATAACCATGGTGGACAACTACAGTATGTTGGACCTAGAATAACCATTGAACCACAACAGATCCCACAAATGTCAAAGCCATTGCTGCAGCAAAGCAACTGATCAGGATCCCAAATCCTGTGCCGGGATAATTTGTTTCAGAGGCAAATTATTTCTGATATTTTAAAAAGTACTTCTAATCAGAGCCACTAATTCATCCTCACAGTGCCCTGTAGTGATAGATATAAACATGTACCTCCTTACACAAGCATGGTGAAAGAAACTAGAGGGAAGCTAAGTCAATCATGCAGCAAATCAGAGGAGAACCACAAGTTCAGATGAAGAATTTGTCTCCCGATTCTAAGCTCAACCCATTGTACCCTCTGCATTACTGGGAAATCGCCACCGAGATAAGAAATAGGCCAGACAGAAATGCTGGAATTCTTCTTGGTATTTGGGTTTGACTCTGAGGCTGCCTTTTGGTTTCTAAACCTTTTTGATGTCTTTTCTGCTCTGGAAATGCTAACTGGCCCTGTGCAAGAGAGGTAAGGTAGGGCAACAGATACTGGTCAAAAGGGAAAAGGCCAGTTGTTGCATCTTGTTACCTTTTCGACCACAGTTTCTAGTTCCTGCAGGACAATTGTTCGAGACAAATTTGCCATCTTGTTGTGCCTTGTCAAAGCACCCTCTAGGGTCAGGAACATCAAATGCGTGCTCTACAAACACATACTGAGCATGTGCCAGTCTCTCTGCTGGGTGCTGAGGATATAAAGACCTTTAGGGCACCTCTCTTTCAGTCTGGTATAGGAAGACACGAGAAAACCTGGCCTTTCCTCCTGGAAGCCCCTCTCTAATGATTCTCATCACAGCTTGCCACTTGGTTGGAGAACTTTACATCACTGAAGTGACCGCTTTCTATCCTTCAGTGATGTTCCATAGTAATGCTGACCAATAGAGGTATATTGTGGGCCACAAATACATGCAGGGTAATTTAAATTTTCGAACAGTGACATTTTTTTAAAAGTTAAAAAAAGAACAGGTGAATACATTTTAATTATATATTTCATTTAAATCAATGTATCCAAAATAGTACCATTTCGACATGTAATCGAATGAATAAGTTATTAATGAGATTTTTGTTCATACCACATCATCGAAATCTGTGTGCACTCTATACTTAGAGCACATCTCAACTTGAACTGGTCACATTTCAAGTGCTCGGTGGCCACATGTGGCTGGTGGCTCAGCTCTCGACTCCTGGCCTGGCGTCTCTTTTACTCTGGGGAACTCAAAGTTTTCATTCAAACAAGAAAGTAATGTATCAGTTTCCTATTGTTGCTGTAACAAATTACTACACATTTAGTGGTGTAACACAACACAAATTTTATCATCTTACAGTTCTGTAGATCGGAAGTCTAACGTTGGTCTCACGAGGCTAAAATCAGTATCCTCAGGACCACATACATCCCTTTTGAAGACCCCAAGGGAGAATCCATTTCCTTGCCTTTTCCAGCTGCTACAGGCTGCCTGCTTTCATGAGCTCTTGGCCCCTTCCTCCACCTTCAAAGCCAGCTACGTGGCCTCTTTGACTCTCTCTTTATGTCTTCCTCTGACTACAGCTGTGAAAGATTCTCCCACTTTAAGAAGATTAGATTGGGCCCACCTGGATAATCCAAAGTAATCTCCCCATCTCAAGGCCCTTAACTTTATCATGTCTACAAAGTCCCTTTTGCCATGTAAGGGAAAACATTCACAGGGTCTAAGGATAGGGACTTGGACATATTTGAAGGGTCATTATTCTGCCTACCACAGGCATCACGTTTTCTTGTTTGCTTTTTATTATAAAGAGACACGAATAGACATTTAAAGTTGGGGGACTTGAAAGGCAATGCCTTTTGCCCTCAAGCTCATTTGGATTACCTCTCTTGGATAAGAAAGGGCCACTTTCATGAATTTCTACCTATGTCTCAGGACATGAGTTTTTTCTCTCACATGCCATTGACCACTCATTCAAAAAAATATTTTAAGGTTTTATAGATACCAGACATGTACCAATCCCACAAAACAATGACAACCAAGTACCAAGAAGAAAATTATGGCATAACATGATAGTTCTTTTTTAAAAATAAGGGGTATTATTATTATTATTATTTTGAAACCTACTTACCATGTTTGAAGCACACTAAGAGTGTGGCATTGTTCCCAAAATAAAGTTACTGATTCTCCAAAATTGGCAACCTGAAGCTGTGTCTGATATAGAATATTCTCAACTCTAGACAACTGGAAATTACTAATGGGAAGAAATAACAGGAAGATCCCAAAAGAAGAACAATAATTTAAGAAAACAAAACTTTGTCAAAAAAATTCAGAATCATCAATACATAGAGCCAGAGACCAAAATGGGAATATAAGCAAAGACCAATACATACAAGATTTTCTTAGGAAAATGATCTTTTAAAGACTTTATGATGCAATTATGTGTTTATTCACATGTAATAAATGCATCCTTTGAAGCTAGGTTAATATTTGCAACAGTTTCCTGCTACAAATGCATGTTGTTTATCACCTGGTTTATGGTGTTGGCCCTTTTATAAGCTTAATCATGAAACCAAAACTGTCAGGGCAGGAAAGAACTTCAGATCATTAAGTCCAGCCCACTCATTTTCAGATTAGGAAACAGGCCACACACTGGGAGATCAAGTAGCTTGCTCAAAGTCCTATAAGTGACTAGTGGGTCAACTCTAGACTGCAAACTCTCAGTTCACTGCTTCAAACCCTGGCCTGCCGGGGAGGGGTAAATCCTTATCACATCCATCCACCCATCCATCCATTCATTCAACAAACACTTGCCGCGTGCCCACTATATGCCAGATCCCGTGTTCTAGGGCTGAGGACACAATACAGGACAAAACTGGCAAAGTCCCAGCTCTAAGGAAGCTTACATTCCAGAGGGTAAAGAGGTAATAAATACATGTTTATCTCAGATGGGAAAGGGGCTAAGAAGGAAAATAAAGCAATGATGCAATAATATAATGTAAGAGGATAATAAGTGATGGAAGGTAGTTGCTATTTCCGGGAAGATTGTATTGATAGGGGGACATTTTGAACACAGACTGAATTCGGAGTAAAATTTAGAGGACACTTAGGATAAAAGCTAATTCTGAGTGGTGAGGACAGGATGAAATGCTAATAGAAAAATCCAAAAAACCTGAGGAGTGACGGAGATGGGTGGGAATGGGTCAGTTTTATTTTACCCATTTCCCTCCCAAGGAAAGGGGAGGCTTGAACACAGGAAGAATGCAGGTGGTGGCCATCTGCACGTGCTCACCTGAGCACCTGAGCAGGCTGTGACCCGAGGTTCCCCATGGCCGTACCTCTCCTGTGTGCCTGGCACTGTCTAGGTGGTGCCCGCGAAGACAGGTCCCATGATCACAGGGCAGCAGTTCTGACCTGAAACTGAGGGGTGAATCTGAGCAGAAGTGACCAAAGCATTGAGAAAATGGTCCAGGTTCTGGCTGGGGATGGAAGTGGATGGACCAGTAAGGAGAGACCTTGCAAGTCAGACTAGATATTAGGAGCCAGCCAGGCTGAAACAGGGCATGCCCGCCAGAGACTGAGAAATTGTTCAAGCAGTCAGGCTAATCGTGCCTAAGGAAGCTTTTTGCAAAGTTTACTTGGGTTTTTTCCGCAAGCTGTAGACTGTGCTGCTGTACCACCTTGAGGCTCAAAGTAACACTGCAGCTTTAAGAGAGCAGAGTGGATCCTCCGTGTACCTGGAGCAGGAGTCTGGGCTTCTGGTCCCTTCCCAGACTCCCTCATTGTAATAAAATGCTATATGCCCCTGGGTTGTTTTGAGCACTGCTCTGTTGTGAACCCCGTGGGAAAGGCTGTAGTAGCATCTGCGGAAGGGCAGTGCGTCTGGCCCTGCAGCTCTATGGCCAGGCCAGCTGGCTTGGGGGGTGCACGGGTACCCGCCTTAGCCCACACGGGGCTCAAGCATCTCAGTTCCTATTTCTTCAGCCTGAATCACCGCGCAGCGTCCCGGGAAGCCAGCATTTCCCCACTCTTGGCTGAGGACCACACTGGCTGTGCTACAGCTTTGCCCTTTTCAACATCCCCTGGCTAAATGGAGTCCTGGAGGCTCTGGTGTGAAGTGTCCTCCTCTATCTCCTTCCCTCCTCTGCCCACCTGTCTCCAGCATGTTCTTCTGACCCAGACCCTTTGTAGGGAGACAGACACTCCTTACTGCAACATCCCCTATAAGGGTAAATAATGAAGCTTCATTATCAGGAGGTGGGGAGGGAATCCACATGTAGGAATACAGACTAGGAGATTCAAGAAAGACATAGAGATAGGACAGGCGATGGTAATAGCTTCCCTTTGATTACCTCCAAGGACAGCAGTCTCCTCCCTCACCCCCACCCGCCCCAACTTTAAGAGGTTGACAAACAGAAAACCCAGGTAATGTTTACCTTTTCCAGGGAGAAATTCAGGAAACACAAAAAAGTGTTCAGACTGGTTTTTTCCTTAATTTTCAGTTGTGCTCGAACATTTTTCTTCAAAGTTTTTTTTTTTTTGCAAAATTTTTAGAAACCACCTAATTAATACATTCTGCAGCCTTCTTTGAATAAATTTTGTTGAGTAATTTATTTTATTTTAAATGTTTATTTTGAGAGAGAGAGAGAGAGCAGGGGAGGGGCAGAGAGAGAGGGAGAGAATCTCAAGCGGGGTCTGTACTTTCAGCACAGAGCCCAGAGCGGGGCTGGATTTCATAAACCATGAATACAGGACCTGAGCTGAAATCAAGAGTCTGATGCTTAACCAACTAAGTTACCCAGGCACCCCAAGTAATTTATTTTAAATGCATTTTTCCATTGTGAAGTATACTTCACATTAAAAATATTATATAAGGGGGCGCCTGGGTGGCTCAGTCGGTTGAGTGTCCAACTTCGGCTCAGGTCATGATCTCGCAGTTCGTGAGTTTGAGCCCCACGTCGGGCTCTGTGCTGACAGCTCAGGGCCTGGACCCTGCTTCAGATTCTGTGTCTCCCTCTCTCTCTGCCCCTTCCCCGCTCATGCTCTATCTCTCTCTGTCTCCCAAAAATGAATAAACGTTAAAAACATTTTTTAAAATATTATATAATGGATGTGTCTAATTTGAAGAAAATGAGTTGAACATCCAGGGACTCACCATTCATAAGTAGAATATTACTGGTACTTCGGAAGTCTCTCCTGTGTCCTCTTCCTTTCTCTCCTCTCCACAAGCAATTCCTTGTCTTGAATTTTGTATTACTTATTCCTTATATTTTTATAGTTATGTATATGTATATATATGTGTGTATATATATATATATATACACATATGTATGACTATGAAGGGATATGTATATATATACATATATGCATTTGTGTATATATAATAACACGGCAAATTATTTTGCCTATTTTTGAACTTTAGCTAAATAGACTCTTCCTTGTATTCTTCTGTGACTTGCTCCTTTTGCTATTATGTTTTTGCAATGCATCCATGTTGATGCATGTGGCTATGGCCCTTTTCTGCTGTTGTATAAAATTCCATTGGTTGCATATAACATGATTTATTCATCCAGTCTACTATTGATGAGCATTGTACATACCTCCTGGTGTATATATGGCAGATTATGTCTAGAGTTTATTTCTAACAGTAAAATTGTTGTGACATATGACACACAGAAGTCCAATTTAAGTAGGTACTACTCAATCCTTTCCCAGAGCAGTTGTACCAATTTCACAGATCAGGTTGCCCTGGAAACAGATTCAAATATTCCCATATAGGAAATTTATTGGGGGATGCTCTTGGGAACACCCATAAGGGATGAGGGAAGCAGGATTTAGATCTCCCGTCTTATTTGGTGCTTCCTAGTTTTTGGTCCAGTTGTGTTTCTTTTTCTATTTTTTTTTTTTTTCTTTTTGAGAGAGAGAGAGAGAGCACATGCGAGCAGAGGGAGAGCAAATCTTTTTTCAAAACAATGTTTATTTTTGAGAGAGCAAGTGTGCATGAGAGCTGAGGGGCAGAGAGAGAGGTGGACAGCTGATCCAAAGCGAGCTCTGTGCTAACAGCAGAGAGCCCGATGAGGGTCTCGAACTCTCAAACCATGAGATCATGACCTGAGACAAAGTCAGATGCTTAACTAAATCTTAAGCAGGCTCTCCGCCCAGCATAGAGCCCAACACGGGGCTCTGTCTCACCGACCGAGAGATCATGACTAGAGCTGCAATCAAGTTGGACGCTTAACTGACTGAGCGAGCCACCCAGGCTACCTTTTCTTAACTTCTATTTTTTTCTCTACTAGTTTGAATATATGCAATTTATTTATATTCTCTTACTGATTGCACTGGAAATTTTAGCTTGCTTATTCAATAATCTAGAAAAGTAAATACATATGTGTACAACTTTTCCTAGAAAATTTAATGGGTATTGTTTTTGCTTGAGGGTTGTTGGGTTTCTTGAAAACTGTGGATGGTTCTTCTATCATTTCTGGAAAATTTCCAGCGACTTTCTTTTCAAATACTAATTCTACACTGTCTTCTCCCTCTTCTCCTTCTGTAACTATTGGACATGTGTCAGCTCTCCTTTCCCTCAATGTCACTTAACCTCTCTCTCATACGTCCCATCTTTGTTTTTCTACACTGTATTCTGGAGAATTTTTTCCAAGTCACTAATTCTCTCTCAGGTATGTCTAATCTGCTGTTAAACTTACCCACTGAGTGTTCTCATTTCAATTATTTTAGTTTTCCTTTTTAGAAGTTTGTTTTTAAAGTGTATTTTCGTTCTCTGTTGATATTTTTATAAGACTTACTGAAGTATAATTTCCATAGCCCCAAATTCATCCTTTTTAAATGTGCAATTCAATGGATTTTAGTATCTTCAGAGACTTGTACAATCATTAACATGTTTGTCACCCGAAAGGAAACTCATACGCATAAAGCAGTCGCTTGCCTTTTTCTTCAGTCTCCAGTCTACTAATCTACTTTCTGTCACTATGGATCTGCTTATTCTGGGTATTATGTATAAATGGAATCATATAATATGTGGCCTCTAGTGTCTGCTGTCTTACACAGCACAGTTTTTAAGGTTCATCTGTGTTGTAGCTTATGTCCCTACTTTATTCCTTTTTTTTTTTAATTTTTTTTCAACGTTTATTTATTTTTGGGACAGAGAGAGACAGAGCATGAACAGGGGAGGGGCAGAGAGAGAGGGAGACACAGAATCGGAAACAGGCTCCAGGCTCCGAGCCATCAGCCCAGAGCCCGACGCGGGGCTTGAACTCACGGACCGCGAGATCGTGACCTGGCTGAAGTCGGACGCTTAACCAACTGCGCCACCCAGGCGCCCCGACTACTTTATTCCTTTTAATGGCTAAACAATCTTCTATTATATGGATAAACCAAATCTTGTATATCAGTTGATTGATATTTGGGTCATTTCCACTTTGGGGTTATTATGAGTAATGCCACGAATATTCATGTATACGTTTTTGTGCAGATATGTTTTCATTTCTCTTGGGTATATATATCCTTAGAAGTGGAATTGTTGGATCACATGGCAACTCTGTCTCACTTTTTTGAGGAACTGTCAAGCTGTTTTAAAAATGGCTGCATTTTTAATTCCCACCAATAGAGTATGAGGGTCCCAATTTCTTCACATCCTTGTTATTGTCCATCTTTTTTTTGTTATACTATCCTAGTGGATGTGGACAGGTCCCCTATTCATATTTAAGCTTCCATTTATGTCTTAAAAATATCTAACACAACTACTTTTTTTTTTTTATTTTTTTCAACACTTATTTATTTTTGAGAGAGAAAAACTGAGCATGAGCAGGGGAGGGGGCAGAGAGAGAGGGAGACAGAATCTGAAGCAGGCTCCAGGCTCTGAGCTGTCAGCACAGAGCCTGACCTGGGGCTCGAACTCACGAAGCATGAGGTCATGAACTGAGCCGAAGTCAGACACTTAACCAACTGAGCCATCCAGGCGCCCTCTAACACAACTACTTTATATTCTGTTTAACACTAACATAGAGCATCTTTGAACTGATTTCCACTCTGTCATTTCTGCTGCTTCCTGGTCATGGTCTTGTAATTTGTTTCTTTTATCTAAGCTTCTTATTGTTTGGGGGAATTTAAATTGGAAATAATTGAAACCTAGGATGGAGGGGGACTTTCAAGAGGATTCCTGTTTGCCTCTGATAAGTGCATAGAAGCATTAACAGAAAAATGTTAAACTAAATTCTCAGCTTGGGGTTTTGAGACCACCCAGGCAGGATGAATTTAGACTACAAAAACTCACATGAAAATCAGTTTATCAAGTCTCAGAAAAAAATTTTTCCCCTTGATTCACTGCCAAAGATTTGAACAGAGAAGTTTTCTTCCAATCCGCAGGGTGGGAGAGTCGTGGGTTTTTTCCCCCTCCCAACTTCACTTTCATACTGTGGGAATGGTCCTTTGGGGTCTTCACTTTGGCCAGGCCCAAAAGCTCGGTGTGATGGTTAAATTTCTGTGCCAACTTTGCTAGGCCACAGCATCAGACACTTTTAACATTTCACTTTCTTTCCCCAATCCCCCAGGAGAGGACTATTTTTTCCCCTAACACCTGCCATCTCTTCTTCCTGTCCAGTATCACGCTCTCCTACTTCTGTTGGAGACAGGCATCAGAGCAGAGAGGGAAAGGTCAAAGATAACGGACTTCTCAAAGGTGTTCAACCCGAATGACTAGAACAACGTATGGGAGAGTGTACCCAGAAGGAGATGCCTGCCTGCTGGGGCAAGACGAACTCAACTTGAAATGCTTACCTTGTAAAGACGGTCAACTTTCTAACTAAGGCTCAAAGCGGCACCACATAACAGGAATGCAAAGAAAATACAACATTATACACATCAGTCAAACCGAAGAAGTTCGGGTCAAGGTATCTCCAGCCAAGAGTGGCAAGATTCATCAACCACCGAACTTGAAAAGCCCAAAGGTGAATGTGGAAATTTTGAAAAGACGTTTGGGCAAACAGGAAATAAAAGAAATCCCAGTTGTATAACATAAACGTGTGGGAGAAAAACGTGCCAGTGTAAATAGCTGTTGTCTCTATGTATTGTGACAGGTGATTCTGTCATCTTTTGGCTTTTGGTTTTTCAATATGGTGACACAGTGTAATGTAATGAGAACAGGAGCCTGGCAGACCCGGGCATTACCTCTATGCCCACTGGGTAAGACACTTCACTTCTTTGAACCCAAGTTTTCTCACGTGAAAAACAGGAACAATAATGACAAGGTTGGTATCTGCATTCAATAACCCAAAGGGCCTGCCATTGACAGTAAGTAGAAATTATAAGAACAGTATTGCATTGGGGTGGTTGCTCCTTCTCGCTTTCATTTTCTATGTTAATTGTTATTTGAAACACTGCTTCTTCACTGTTTCCATAGCATCCAATACCCTTCTTATGAAAGTAGTATATTCATGGGGCACCCACGTGGCTCAGTCGGTAAAGCGTCAGTTCAGGTCACGATCTCACGGTCTGTGGGTTCAAACCCCGCGTCAGGCTCTATCCTGACAGCTCAGAACCTGGAGCCTGCTTCGGATTCTGTGTCTCCCTCTCTCTGCCCCTCCGCCACTCACACTCTGTCTCTCTCTCTCTCTCTCTCTCTCTCTCAAAAATAAATAAATAAATAAACATTTAAAAAATTTTTTAAAAAGAAAGCTAAGCAGTTTTTCTCAGCACAGGTAAGTAAACTGTAAATTCTTTTGGTCTATTAGAACTTACCTTGATTTTATGTTCACTCCTGAGGAATAGTTAGTTTATAAGCACATGCCATTCTAGATCTGACTTTAACCAGCACTGGAAGATACCATTCTTTTATCTCTGGACTTCTGTCACAACAGCGAACTGCTGTGAGTCAAACTGCCGCTTTACAGGTAATCCACCTGTTCTCTCTGGTTGTTTTTGAGATGATCGCTTTGCAGTTGTTTCTATAAACGGCGTGGTGCGTGTGTGCACACACATACGCATTAAATGCAACGTATATACAGAATTGCATAGATCTATACCAACAATTTAACCACCATTCAAGGCAAGAAACAGAGGATTATTGACACCACATTAGCCTCCTGTATATCATACGTCTGTCTGCCCCAGGAGTAATCACTAACCCGACTTTTATGGTAACCATTTCCTGGCTTTTGACCCTTTCAGACCGACGTCTAACAGTAACTTACAACAGCTAATCCAAGCTTGGAAACATCTTATTTTCGCACAATTGCTGTATATAGCATAAACTGGTAACGTGGCGGTCTCTAGGAGGGCTGCTTGGTGGCTGGAGAGCAGTAAGGACTTGTTACCATATATCCTTATGCCTTTTAGAATTGCATCATCATTTGCATGTATGGCCCTTTGAAAAAAGATAAATAACAATACAGAAATAAAAGGGGTGTCAAGGATACAGCACATGGAGCACAGCAAGACAAAAAAAATTTTTTTAAGTATTACGTGTAAATTATTATGAGTAGTTGCCTGGGAGGAGAAATTGGATGGAATATCAAAACATCCTCCTGAACGCATCGAACAGCTTATATATAGATTATCGAGGAATCAATGGATCAAAATCTAACAAAAGTGAAGAACCCCAGCAGGTAAACTCAGCACTTAATACCACCTTTTTGTCGTAGGAATGTTTGCCAAACCTGAAGAAAAAACCGTGATACAGACTAGTGTTTTGGCCGCCTCATCAGCGTTAGAAAAGCAAAAGTCATTTCTCTCCACCCGTTCTAACAAAGGGATTCTCAAAAACCACCCCCTTTTAGCTGGAACCCTGAGGGGCTGCACCCTTCATACGTGGGCCCCACCCCAACGTGCAGCACAATTTCCAGCCACCTGACTTATTCAGAAAACTTTGAGGCTTGAATTTAAGTTAAGGAGCTCCAAAACTAGTTGTGTGCCCAGGCACCTGGCAGACGCAGAGGAAAGTCCCCCCCCCCCCCCGCCCCCGAGGAAAATACCACCATCCCAGGCCTTCCCTCTCTAGACAATACAGATAGGTTAAAAGTGGCAGAGTTGTGATTTTAAATCAAGCTCTTTTGACCCTAGAGCCTACGTTCTTCAACTTTATTAAACTGCCATGGGAGAAATTAGGGATATATGGGAAAGAAGGTCTCCTAATCCAAAGTTAGGAGGTGTTGAGATTTCTTACAAAACTTGCAGAAGTGATCAGCCAGCACGACAGATGTGTCCAAGGACAAGCACAATCTTGTTCGTGGAAAGGGTCTAGTCCCTTTTTATACACGGTCAATTTGGGGAGCGCAAGCTGAAATCTGCTGCTAATTTCTACCTCACTGATCCTTACCTGGTCCTCTAGGGCCACAAGTGTCCATCTGTCTCCACTGACGGACCTTTGTATGTTTAAGGATGGTTTTGAGGTCATCCCTCCCTCCCCTGCCTCGCCTTCTCCAGGCCAAGCGGCCTTTTGTCTTTCGGTGAAAACTCAAGTAAATCGTTTTTATTTTTAGCTCCTTCAGCATTAGACAGTCACGAATGTGGATGGTTCAGTTTATCTATGTCCTTCGTAAAATGGTATCTGGGATTAAACCTAAAACTCTAGGCATGGTCTATAAAGCACAGGGTCAAGTAAGACTATCACTCACCATGCCACAAGTTTAAAACCAACGGCTACAGTAGAAAAAACCCGCATTACTGCAGTACAGACAACTATAAACACTTTCTTTAAGCATCTGAGTGAGAGCTATCTAAGATGCCTACATATTTTTCAAGATGTGTCACAACTCCTCAGGTTCTAGCCAAACTGGTCTTTGGTTCTTCAAATAAGCCACGAGCTTATCTGATAGAGAGGAAGCCTTCTCAAGGCGCGTTTGCTCTACTGAAAAAGCTCTCTACCTCCCTGAACCACCCTGACTCCCTTTGCCTGGTTGGTTCCCACTGGGCTCAACCCTAGCTTATGCCTCAGCATCACATTTTTAGGGAAGCCCAATTAGGCTCCTCTGTTTTAGGTTCCCATCACCCTTGCAACAGTAAATATTTTTATAATTACTCATTTAATGACTCTTCTTCACTAAACAATAAACTTCATAGAGGCAGGGACTAATATTAGAGAATTCCCCCCCACCCCCCAAACATATTCCACTCCCAAAAGGGCACTGGCAATGGCATACTTTCTCTCCCTGCAGCCTTTTAGGACTCTGATATAAGCCTTAAAGGTCTCTCACCTCCCACTACCCTGTACTTACTTACACAGAACTAATTGGGGCACCTGGGTGGCTCAGTCGGTTAAGCGTCCAACTTCAGCTCAGGTCATGATCTCACGGTTTGTGAGTTCGAGTCCAGCATCGGGATCTGTGCTGACAGCTCAGAGCCTGAAGCCTGCCTCAGATTCTGTGTCTCCCTCTCTCTGTTCCTCCCCCACTCGTACTCTGTCTCTCTTTCTCTCAAAAATAAATCAAGATTTTAAAAATCTAAAAACTAATATTCACCTCCTGCCTTACTAGAGCACTTAGCCATTTGGGTCTACTGGGGCATTACTGGATCAGACTCATTCAACATACTGACTCTATCTCCCCAGCTCTGTATCCATTGCAGACTCTGCCATTTAACCAGGGAACACTTCTGGAAGCCACAGCTTCTTAGGGTTCAAGGGAGTGAAGAGGTCAGCTGGCTTGCCCAAACTTAGGCAACTTAAGTTTGCCCAACATTTGCCACAATGCTTCTGAGGTGATTCGAAGACATATAGGTTGGAAAAGCTATTGCAACATTTTAGTCTCCCCAGAATCCACATGCCCCACAACTACCCATATTGTTATAAACAGAAAAAGAGATGAGGTTGATTTCATACCTAAGGAATTCTGGCAGCTTCTTCCTTTTTTTTTTTAAAGCCTTGCTCTGACTCTTCAGAAGTCTACATCATTGTCAGCCCTTATGGGATCTCTAAGCACCAATTCCTGTGTTCATAGGATTTATGTAACAGGGAGAAAACTAAGTTAATATCAAGAAAGTCATAAAAAAAATTATTTGGAGGAAACCATTTGAGCCCAAAATATTCAATTTGTAGAAGTATGAAAACAGAACCTCCCCACATTTAGAGGAAAATGTCAAGTCATGGTTCAGTCACAAGGACGACCAAGGGGGGGAAAAACAGGTTCAGAAGTTCCTTGTCCTAGTTTATTGCAATTGTTTGAATACCATCCTTGGAAATGGAATTGTTACTGTGTAATGCTTCACAATGCTCTTAGACACCCCTGGTTTGTATATTCCAACACAATCTTCACCCAAGGTGGTATAAAACAGCTCTACATCCAATGGCCTGTGGTACATCATGTGCTGACCCTCTAGACAAACAGTGACCTACCTATTTAACAAGTCTTTGGCAACACATTCGCAAAATGTCAAGAAGCCACAATTGTTCATTCCTTTGTCCATATAAAATGCCTTGTTAAAATACAGATACTAGGTTTCTGGTATTCTAATAGCCAGTTGCATAATTCTATTGAAAAAAAGAAATGGACATCTGATACAATCTGCTTTCGGTAAACCTGTGATCTCTCCCCTCCTTTCTTGTCTATATAAAAAAACAAAGCAGAACTGTGCTTTTAATTTTTTTATTTTTTCCAACGTTTATTCATTTTTGGGACAGAGAGAGACAGAACATGAACGGGGGAGGGGCAGAGAGAGAGGGAGACACAGAATCGGAAGCAGGCTCCAGGCTCCGAGCCATCAGCCCAGAGCCCGACGCGGGGCTCGAACTCACGGACCGTGAGATCGTGACCTGGCTGAAGTCGGACGCTTAACCGACTGCGCCACCCAGGCGCCCCAAGAACTGTGCTTTTAAACAACTAGGATTTGTCTTTTGCTCAGGAGCAATCAACTCAAGTTTATAATTTCTAGAACCTTTCTCTCCTCTTTGAGCAATCCTGGAGGATGGAAGAGTTGCTAGAGTATTGTTCAGTGTTGCTAAGCATGTTATCTCCCCTGCTTTAAGTCAGAGGTTGCATCACAAACACTGATAGGGTCCCAATGGGCAACAGAAACGCGCCCAGTGCAGCAGGTCATGCTGGAGGCAACAAACCCTAAGCCCAGACTAAAGTGGCCATCATTCGGCTCCTGACAAACTGTCACCACAAAGTCCAATGGGTGTTTCCAGAGCTTCAGAGCTTTCCGGAGCTAAATTTCAAGAGAAGCTGAAATACAAAACATACCCAAATGTGACATCTCCTTATTTTTAAGTGTTAATAATTAGCTCTCACATTGGGCCAAACCATTTCAATGGGCAGATATCGTACACAGGATCGTTTAAACCCTCACTCTAAGCTAACAAGTCTATTTAGGTGTCTGTTTAAAGGGGGGTGGGGGGGGGTGGGGGGGGCGGGTACCAAAAAGTCAAATTTGGAGCTCTGATTCTCTCTTGAAAAAACGTTTATTTTTATCTTTCCAATCTAAAATATTACCCTCCTTGCCCTAGAGCACAAAAGTAAAAGGAGGTGATTACAAGCCTACCAAGGAAGGAAAAAAGAATGTAACCACCACTCCCAAGGAGTAAGCTTCACACATTCTTTGCTCCTGCTGTAAACACAATGCTGCGAAAAGCTCTTAGATTTTCTCTTACCCTTTTCGCACAGTAGCATTCGTCCTTGGATATGTGACCTCTTTCCACCTTTCAGAATTTGAAAAATCTGCACTCACTCTTCAGGTCCCATCCCTCACCCTCCTCCCTGTCCCAGCCAAGACAGACTGCAAATGAGCCCAATGTGCAAAACTGAGCCCTTTCTCCTTTTTGGAATTACAGGCTAAGGAATCTTGCTTACTTTTTCTCAGCATTTTCTGAATTGTTTTTTTGGTGACCGGGATCCACTCATGCCCAAGTCATTATCTGCTATCGTCACCTCCTAGCATTTTGCAACATACAAAGCTAGAAAATCGTTCCCTAATTTCTGGTCTTTATATACCTAAGTCAAATTCCATTAGCAACAAACAGTTAGCATCTAACTTTTAAGCGCCTGATGCTACATGGCATGACAAATATGCTCTCTATACCCTACAGAAGGAGTGCTGGATCCAGGTCAGAAGAATTCCCTACCACGCAAGCATAATACTCTACGGGGCACTCAAATACAGAACAGACTGGGCCAACAGCCTTTGAAGTCACTTATGTCAGCATCAGAGGCACCTGAATATGTAGCTAGAATCTAGTGTCCGACTAAAAATACCTAGCCTCTCTCGTTCTTGGAAACCATGTTAGAAGCATAAGGATCGTGCAATGAGTCTTCTATCGTGCAAGTTCCACTTGTATGCCTTTGTTTAGTTCAGAACAGGGAAGTTAACAAGATATTACAGAATGGAAACGAAGGCCAGGCATCTCTTAAGTTTATTGGAGAATTCTTAGTTGGGAGAGGAAAGATCACAGACAAATAATTCATAAAAGATAAAAAGAACAATTAATTGCAAATTATTACAAAAGTAATTTCTGAAATGTTTATTTTGAGCCACTGCAAAAACAAAATTATAGTGCATCCTGAAGTTCATATTTTGATAAATGAACATATTAAATGACTGAAAAGCCAAAAAAAGTCACTGTTATACAAGATCTTAATGTAGTAATTCTGCACAAATAAACAGCTACGATTACTCAAAGCTGCTTTTACTATATATATATTAAACAAGAATGTGAATTACTTCAAACACTACACAAGTAACCAAAGTTAGCAAATCCAGCAATATTAAAACCTGGTATTAAATAGTATTCAAACATTACAGCAAAAACAAAACAATGAACTTCTAGAACTACAATCCTACCCATGTGAAAGGAATGTACAGGGATGGAAAAAACAATAATAAATAAATAAAGTGACAAGAGTGACCAACACTGCATCTGCGTCTTCAGAGCAGGAATCCAGTAAGTGAGTAAATGTGTGCAGGGTCTTTTGCTAAAAATGGAAACAAAAATGCATTTCACTTTTCACTTTAGTATAATCATGTAATTCCCACTGATGCTCTAACTGTCTTGTGCTGGTGACAGGTGGGCAGGGTTTTCAGTGGAAAGCATTTTCCCTACACCCTGAGTGTGGATGCATTAATATATTTTTTTAAAACTGTGGAAAGTTTCTTTTGAGAAATATAAAATTTAAAGCAATATACTGATGGGAAAGTGATAGTTATTTGTGAAAGAATACTACTAGCTAAATAATTAACTAAGAAGACATCTGACTCTGGACTCTGATGATGAGTCAGGGTTAAGGTCTGCGACTGGGAAATGTGCACTGATGTCAAAGCCATGTGAGTAAATGATCTTTCACTTTATACATGGTACATTTAATAAGTAATTAAATTCTCCTGCCAGCAACATAAAACCCTTATTTAAGCAAAATGGAAGTATTATGAATTGAATTAATTCACGTCAAATATCTGAAAGGGTAAGTGGAACATTTTTCAAAGTATAAAGATGTTATCACATATATTCACCGAGTGAATACTCAGAGGTTTTATTACTTCATTAAATTCTATCAACCATCCCAATAGATATTTTAATTTTCTTCTGTGATTTACAAATGAATCATTCATTTTGTATAAATCAGGAAGTATTTTCAAAATCAACATTAATAACATCCAAAATATAAATGTAGTTTAAACGTGGCTTGGGAAAAGACTATCAAAGAATTGCTACATTTCGGTCTAAAATAATGTTCTAAAAAAAAAAAACCTATCAGAAGGCCTCGTCCACTTTCTTCCCACAGATCCTTCAAGGGTTCTGAAATTGATAAACAGAATTCAACTCAACACACATCACAACTTAACAGTTCTGAATAAGACATGGTAATTTCATAAGAGCCAAAATGCACAGAATGGCAAGATCACAATGTTATATAATACAAATAGGTCAAGGAGATCTGTAATAAAATAAGACGGGTAGTCCTCAACAAACAGAGCTGTTCTGAAGACTGGGCAACCAAACAGACGGAACATGTCTTTGGAATAATCACAAAGTGCCTTTAAAGAATGTGAGTTTAGACTGCACTTGATTAAAAGATACTTCTCTCCCTACAAGGAGCTTTAACTCACGCTTCTTTTCACATCTGCCAATACTTAATATTTTTCTCTATGCCCCTGTGTGAAACTGATACAGGGGTAGAGTTCCACTAGGATTCTTACCATGCATGCTAACTAACATCTCAAGACTGGTCTGTCCTTACGTCGTGGCTAAATCAGGGAACTCTGAATCCAGCAAAGCTCCAGGTAAATG
This sequence comes from Prionailurus bengalensis, assembly GCF_016509475.1. Classification (NCBI taxonomy): domain Eukaryota; kingdom Metazoa; phylum Chordata; class Mammalia; order Carnivora; family Felidae; genus Prionailurus; species Prionailurus bengalensis. The sequence goes on from NC_057343.1 coordinate 28,350,506, forward strand.
CAGAGAAAACAGAGACAGGAGGAAAATCTTCAAAATGATTTCTACCATAATAGAAATAAACATAAACACTTTCAAGCACAGAAAGTTTTAACGAAACTAATATATTTTCACTTTAGCTGCAAAGAAAGTCAGAACACAATTTGGCTGTTAATCACACCCATACATATATCCAAGTTACTAAACACAACTTGATAGTTATATACTTGTAAAAATTCAATCCAAGCTTAATAAGCAGTAAATCTGTGTTATCATCAACAACCCAGGTGCCAGCATGTATAAACCCAGTCCAGTGCTGCTAAATCTCAAGTTCTGAGAAGCAAAAGACAGAAACAATTCTGGTTATATACATTTCCTGCATTTCTCCACCTTAAAAAATACTTGAAGAAACTTTAGGCAAATTTATTTTTAAGGCTCACTCCATTTCTGTATCTTAAGTTGAGAAAAACCAAAGCTTACGATGTAATCTCAAAATATTTAAGTGGCTTTTGGTATTTTTCTTAAAAAGCAAATTTTACTCTCTCATTACAAAATGCATTTCTCTACCATAATTATTAATTCAAATTAATGTAAGTGCCCTTATTCCTTGCCCCTTGGTGGGTGCTATGTCTTCTACACTTTGTGCAGCTTCCAGAACAGTCAGTGCTCAGGGAAAAAGAAAATGCAATGGCAGGAAAAAAGAAAATGTAATGGAGTAAAACCAAACCTCCACCAAAAGGTGATTTACTCTCGATTATAAAATCCACTAATGGAAGAACCAAAAACTCACACGCGCATACCCTCACGTACAATACCAAGACACAAGCGCTATTCGAGTCAACTTGCAGTTTCTAAAGACAAGGAAGTAAAAAAACACAGAGCCCAGAAAAATCATGTCAGTCAACTTTACAAAACAGTGCAGATACTATTTTATCAGGGAGAGGGAGCCTGGGCATCCCTTCTTTTTCTAGAAAAAGCTCATCCTTGCTAAGAAGAGAGTTGTTTGTTTTTCAAAAATCCAACAATGAAAATCATTATTGGGCTTCTCTAAATGCATTTCCATATTAACATTAATTTTTAAAATTTTAACATGTTTTGCACCTTTATTTTCATTTAAAGGATAAATTAGGGACGCAAAATAGTTAAAAAAAAAAACCAAGAAATAAAAATTCTTACTGCACAATCTTTATAGACATTTTATTTTAAAGCACCTTTTAAATGTCAACAGTGGGTTTCTAACCAAGAAAACAGTAAAATAAAAAAGGGCACAAACCCACTAGGCAAGTCAAAAGTATTCCTCTACACACACACACACACACACACACACACACACACACACACTTTCATGCCAGATGGATTGGCAACATTAGCAAATAATGTCATTTAATGAAAGGCTGGGGAAACTATCATTTACGGTATTTAGAGAAACCTAAAATACTAACGTTTCTAAGAAATTAAATAGTTTGGGGGGATTCAAAAAGCTACCAATAGCTGAGCTATGAAAATAAAAATGACTTTTAAAAATAAGAAAAAAATTCTATTGGGGGAAGAAAAACCCTTAGCCTCAAAGCTATTTTGTCAGATTAGTTCTTAACAGGATAGCATTTGTCTGCAACGTCCTTGGCCGCCTGGGTGCGGTTCATAGCAGCACTAACTTGGATGCAAAAAGAATGCTGTCAGTCAGTGTCCCTGAAAACGTCATGGTCAGACCTTCCGTCAAATCAGTGTTCTTAGGATCTTAACACACTATGCACGTGTCTAGAAGAATAAATGAAGATCATATTTGACAGAGATTACAAAAGTATGAACTATATATATACAACGTGGGATGACGGAATGCGCTTTTAAAAAGCTCTATCTACTTCCCTCCCGGTTCACGGTAAGTGTTAACAGTTTACCCTATGCATCCTTATCTGTTACTTCCTCTCCCCAAACAATAAAATGGACCGGCTGCGAGTTTGTTCTATGCGTTTTCCAAGAGCCAGTCAAACAGTGACTTGCACCTCTCCTCCCCAGGCGTCTTCTCCCGCATGTCATAGTACCGCAGCACAGCCTGCAGGAGGTCCCCCACCTTCCATCCCTTTCCTTGTAGTCGTTTTGAAAGCTAGGAAGAAAGAAAAACATGTCCAACATTAACCAAAGACAATTTTCTAACAATCAAGTTTTCATTTTTATTTTTAATATCAGATAACTGTAAGAATCCTGCTGCCTGTGGTTCAAATATTATTCCCCAGTTTTATAATGAAGTCTCTTCTCCACTAAATCACCACCCCTCTTGCTTCCTGCCTTTGACAAACACATCTCCTTGGTTCACAGAATGACACTTTGGGATTGTTGGGAGACAGAACTCCACAAACCTCACCCACCAGATAGTCTGTGTGGGAGTCTAGTCTCCATTTCTACACCAAATTCTTGACCTAACTAAATACATCTGCCACACCCTCAATCAGGAACATAAAATAATAAAGATAATGTCAATCTTAATAGAAGGATGTGGATTTTTCCTTTCACAACATGCAGTGTGGCTTTTTTCTGGAATACACACTCTGGCCTCAATGGAAACATGGCTTTCTAAGTTAAGAAATGTTAGTGTTTCGACAAAAACCAACCAAAGTAAATAAATATTGTGGTGATCATTTCACAATATATACAAATATCAAATCATTATGCTGTATACCTGAAACTAATATAATGTTATATTTCAATTACACCTCAATTTTTTTAAAAAGTAAATACAGGTTTAAATAAACTCTATTGCCACCAGAATCAGAACACGTCTTCACTCATTTTTTTTTTCTCTTTAGTCCTATAAAAACTAATTTTGTAATATAAATACGCTTAACCTTTTTAAAAAGTATCCTTTCAGAGATATAATTCACAGAGCATACACTTCATCCACTTAAAGTTTACTAGTCAATGGTTTTTAGTATACTCCCCCCGTTGAATGTAACTCTTACCACAATCGATGTTAAAACATGTTTCATTCACTACACCAAAAGGAAAGCTCTACTTATTAGTAAACACACCCCATTTGTCACAAACCACTCAACTCTAGGCAATCACTAATCTACTCCAGTCTCTATAGATTTGCCCATTTTGGCCATTTCATGTAAATGTAACCATAAAACATATGCTCTCCGGCGACCAGTTTCTTTCACTTAACATGACTTCAAGGTCCCTCCATGGTGCAGCATACATGTACTTCCTTCCTCTTTACTGACAGACAATATTCCACTGCATATATTACCACATTTTATTTATCCATTCCAGGATGTTTCCACTTTGGGCCTATTATGAATAATGTTGCCGTGGACATGTGTTTTCACTCCCCTTGGGTATATACCTAGGAGTGGAATTGATGGGTTATAGGATAATGCTAGGTTTAACTTTTTGAGGAACTTCCAGAAAGTTTTCCTAGGTTACTTGGGGAAGAGGTCCCTTGCCCCAAGCACTAACATGCTCACGCTCAGTTCTACTGCAGGCCTTCCTTAGCCCTCAGTTTATCCATGACTAAATGACTTGAAAATGTTTGCCTCTCTACAGTCAGTTCTAACACTTTTCCTACCCATTCCTTCTCCCTGACAATTCATTCCTTGAGCATCTCTTTCTGTCTTATTTTCTCCTTCTGCTCACAAACAGAAACCTAAACTAGAAAACTCCAAAAAGTCCAAGTAAAAACAAATTACAAAATGCCAAAAAAAATTATTTTTACCAAATGCCTTTTTCACATACTTCTTTCAACAATATTTTTGTAAATCCTAAACCAGGAATCAAGAGTAACTGGATTGTTCCTTTTTTGTTATTACAGATCAATATATACTGGTTACTCATTTGACTATTCTATACCTATAGGAAGATTAAACTAAAATTCTGGTAAGGAAAATTCTGGGCCAAAAACCTTAACACTATAAACCAAAACTCTTGACTAACAAGGTGCCTGGCAAACAGTTAAGTAAGTTCTCAATAAAGACATCCTATTAATGCATCGAATCTGACTGTTCTATTATTAGAGCCCTATTAAGTCCTCAAAGTGGTTCATGATCCCTTATGAGATGTTTAAACCTTTACTGGCTTTTGAGTATGCTAGTGTCTCCCACTAGAGAGGCTAGATTAACAGAGTAGGAGACATACTAATTACAAGGCACAATTATGAATCAATTTAAAACAAAGAATAACTCAGTTTTTGCATACGAACACGTTTATTAACGGCACCTAACTTGGAGTACTTAGGATGTGCCAGACACTAGATTAAGCATCTTTTTACATCCTCACAAAAGCTCTGTGAGGTAAACTCCATAGTCATTTTCACAGTGCAGTTAAGGACACGGAGACTGGGGAGCCTGCCTGTGGTTATGACACAGCGGACATCTGGACCCAACTATGAGACTCTACCACCTAAACGTTTACGCCCTCTGCTATCAAGGGGCATCTTACTAGACCAACCACGTGACACAGAGCAGCACGTACAGCGAAACGTATCCTCACAAACACTCTGTACGGCAGGTCCTTACTTGTATAAACTCCTTCTTCGCAGAGTCATGAAGACAAAGTTCTGCCACTTCAGCCTCCGAAGCGACGAGCCACTGAAGGATAATCCTTAGCTGGGGGTCTACTGTGCACGGCTCCATGTCGATATTTGTAATGAGCAGAATCTTTCGGTCTTGCTCCAAACCTAATATTGACATTTAAGCAATATAAAGTAAAACTCATCAATTCGATTCTCAACACCTCTGGTTTCCCAGGACAGGTACTTTCCATTTCTTAAGATTCCAGCCAATGCTGGAAAAAAATCCGTCCTTTCTTACTCCTATGTTGACATCAACTAAAACATGTATTTGAAAGGGTAAAACAATTCTACAACAAAGGAGTAACACTGATCGTCTACTGAGAGCACAGATGTAAAACTCTACTTTGAGGCACTGAATTCAGATCCTTTATAAATGCCATAATTTGTGTCAAAATACAATACACAGGTAAAGAAAGAGAAACCAAACTATAAAGCTATAATAACCACCAAAATAGAGGTGAAACACAAAAATACAATCTCAAATAAATAAACCTATTAAATGGACTTTAAGAAAGCTGCTTGAACTGAGAGAAGGAAGCAGCAAGCCCTTGTATCACACGTATTACATCATAAGTAACGTTCTAAGCTCTTCTGCTATACAAACTCCTGGAATCCTCACACCCACCCTATGAGGTGGGAACTACGTGAGAGATGTGAGGCGAAAAGAGATCCAGAGTATGACAGTGGGGAGGTGGCTGAACCAGGATGTGAACACAGGAAGTCTGGCTCCATGCTCTGTGTAATCACTTCATTCTTTAGGCAGAATGGGGGAAAAAATGTCATATGCAGCCACTTAATATCCCAAGCGCTAGACTGGGGAATTTTCTGGCACACTCCTTGATAAATAAAATACTGCTCTCAAGTTTCTTTTAATGAAAAGTACGTTTTCAACATAAGGAAGGATGAATCGCTGTTGATGATAAAACTAATGACCTGTGGACCCATACCAAGTGTTTACCCACTCCTGCTTAACGATGGCTGAGCAAAAAGCCGAGCTGAGACAAGGGCCCTCCCACACAAGAGATGCACGGTGGGCACGCTGGAAGACATCACGCCAGTTTGTACCAGCAATGGAAATTTGGTGGTGGATGGCCCTGATTCTTCTTGAGAGCACTGGAGGGCATTCTAGACTACCACTGATCATTTTTAGGATGTGTTGGTTCCTAATTTTTTCATTTAAAAAAACGGATCCGTGTCACGCTTTAAGATAAACGTACTGCCTTTTTCCTCCTCTCCCCCCACTGACTCTCAATCAAAAACGGGTCTAGTGCACTATGATACCAGGCGTGGCCTCAGGGCCATTCAGTGAATCCTGCAGAGGTCATGGGGTCGGAAGCTAAGTCACCTCAAGACTTCTCTGTATTACTGGCTTTCTCAGCTCAGAGCTCCTGGCTCTTTGGAGAGGTTACTAAACTCCAGCGAAAAGGGAAGGAGCTGACCTACTGCAACTATAAACAACAATGAAAAGGAGGATTTCCATAATTTTGAATCTTTCTATAAATTCGTTTCAATCCATCTCCTAATTTACCAGTTCCTAATTTAACAAAATTGAAAGTTGGCCACAATTTTCTACATGATGAGAAGACTGGGATCTCAAAGGTGAGTGACGGCATGGCATATATCCACATGTAATTCTTCTGATTTCTATCTACTCACAAAAGAAACCCTAAAGAGCTTGCTAGTGCCAAAAGTAAACTTTGAAAATGAATTTCATTATTTATATTCACCTGTATCTTCTTTTCTCTTATTCATTCCTCAGTAAAGTCAGTTAAGTAATGACTTGTTCATTAGAGAAAATATTTCACCACACGCATTTACACCATGCACTGCCTTTGGAATAACTTTGCTCACAGGCATGACTTGGGAAAAAGGATACAATTTTTCTAGACAAAGTCAACACTCTTTAAGTCAACAAAAATAAAGCAAATTATTACCTAGCCTATCTGTGACTCTAAAAGTATTGTCCTACTCCTACTTCATATCTGATGACAAAAACTTACTTCTAGAAGCCCGATATGAAGAATGTCTATTTAGCAGAAGCATTGGCACTAAAAAATAATCACCTCAGTTTGGAGGATTTTATCTCAAAAACCAGTACATGACCTCCCTAAATAAGGAAGGCATAATTGGTGACAAAACTGATTGGAAACTCAGGTGTTATGAATGTACATTTCAAGAAATTCATTTGGGAAATTTTCTCAGTTTGTCTACTTGGAAAGAAAGGATGAAAAAAATCACTAGTTCAAAAACAGTATCTCAAACAGTATGAATATTTTTAGGTGTCACTAGAGATTGTTGGTATTTTCATAATTAAAAAAAAATAAAGATTTTTGGAAAATAAATCAATAGCCATCTAATCACAATGAAAATTCAGCTTCGGCACGGAAAGTTTCTATGCTTGCTCAGATATTCTAATATATTTGAATTAAGCATTATAAATGATGGTCCAGAACTCTGTGGCCAATGGTGTCCAGTATTTACATATTTAGAACTATATTCATCAAAGAAAGAATTGAGTATTTTCTTCAAATATGTATATGTGTGAGTTTAGGAATAGAATTGATAGAGAGGGAAGAATTTATTTTAAAATATCTTTTAATTTTTATTTATTGATTTATGAAAGATCAATATTAAAACACTAATTCTAGAAGCTACTAGTTTGGGAGGAAAAAACTAGGGCATATGCCATAATTATAATAAATTATATCTTATAATGTAAGGGTTTTATGTTTTTAAAAAGATAATTATAGAGATTATCATAAATTTCCCTCTCCAATAATAAATTCTTTTAAAGCATGTCAGCCTTTACACCAATGGGCAGGCACTTCATTAGTTTAGCAATCAAATAGTACAAATTGTTTAACAAAGGACCTGACATTGGATACATTAGTACAAGAATATCCTGATTTGTAATGTAAATACCCCGATTTATAATAAAACTGGAGACTGACAAAAATGGACAGGTTAAAGACTCTTCTAGAACCTTATACAAAAAAACACGCAAACACTTTGAAAAACAAATTGTCAATTACCTTCTACATCATCCTCATGATCTTCATCATCTGGCCCATCACTTTTCAAATAAAAAGAGCAGAAGCAGTTAAAAAAAATGGCTTTAGTTAATAATAGTATTAAAACTAATTCTTAAAACGTGGTAAAGAATGAATGTTACGATGATATGTGACACTTAAAAAGGGAAGAAATGCCAATAAAAAAGGAAGCTTTGCTTCTCACACCATTTCATGTTAAAATCTGAATTGTAAATGATGCCTAGATAGGTCATCGATAACTAAGAGGTTTTACCTTACCGTGATACAGAACACCAAGTAATTTCATGATAAAACTTATTTTAAAATAACTTAAAGCTGAAATATTCTACTAATTTGGTTTTAGGTAACACAGCATTTGAATTATCACAGAATGCCATGAATAATTATTAATGCTTCTGCTGATCCCACGTACATATTTTTCACAGGGTAAAAAACACCTTTTTCCTACACTTTTCTTATATATGAAATAAAATTACTTACAAAAACAAAATAAAACAATAAACCCAAACCCCAGAAATCCTGTAGGAAGCAAGCTCTTTTTAATGAAATAATAATTGGTAGAATGAAAAAGAACAAGCAGAGCAACACATGCATAGACGTAACACATTTTGCAATTAGATGTCAGTCATGTCTTAGCATAATTGAATTTTTTCATTAGATGTAAATTATCAAGCAGAATCACGTCCAAATATAGGAGAAAAGCAGATTGAAACATACTGGCACTGTAACCCACATTCTTTTAAGAATATGACATCATGCATTAGTGTGAAAGACTCATCAGTTTTTAAGTTTCTGGACTGGACCAACCTGTCTGTTGTTGGAAAGGATAAATTGTCCTCATACAAATCTCCTTCTAAACCAAGACTGCTCCAGCTACTGCTGTTACCATTACTGCCAGAAGAAGAAAAGAACAGAGCTGAACCAGAAAATGAATAGTAAAGAAGACCTCGGTTTTCCTTAGAACAGCTTCTGTCAGTGGTAACTGGGAGGTTCGGAAGCTGCCCCGGCGGAGTGGGGCATCCTTGGAGGGAGAGACCATCACTGCTACTGGAAAAGGTACTTGACAGCTTCAGACATTGAAAGTTTTCTTACTTGCCCTCAACAGATCAAGAAAATTATTCTAAACCTGTATTTATTTTACACATGAACATAACAGAAAGACTTTTAGGACAGCAAATGGATGCACAAAGTAAGAAGCTTCATGATTTAATTAATGTCTATGACAAATCTCGGGATATAATTTGTAAAAAGCCAATACCCTTCAGTTTGGGTAAAATTTTAAAAAGACCGTAGGTTAACATTCTCTCAGCTCTTTAGACAGCACAAACACTGATGGGCTGGGGAGGTGGGGATGAAATGACAGGCACAAAAACATAGCCCCGAACAGACCTTTTGTACCTACTTGGAGAAAAGATGTTTTCTGATTTTAAAATACTCTTATTATGTCAATGACCTTCATTTCATACATTATGTATAATTCAGTAGGTGGCAAATATTATACACTTTCTTCAGAATATTGAATAACCAAGGCTCAATTAAGCAATGCACCTGTCTGGTGGGCCAGTCACCAGTGCCACACAGAGAACTTCTTGAACTACCTAACTAGAAGAAGAAAGCAACGAGATTCTCAAACTGCAGCAAAGCAATAAAACACAAAAAGCAACTGTGTTCAGAAACAAAATTAAATTAAAAATTTCAGATTAAAACCTAAACATGCAATTTAAAATTCTAAATCATTAAAATAATTAGTAAGCACATTAGTTCGCAGTGATAAGCAGCTTATATTTCCCCACATTATGCTAGGCAATTATAAAAATTAATATTTATACAAACCAAAATTTTGGTTCTAAAAAGTGAATTAACACAAAATCATCTTCTGTGCATCAGTAGATGTTGACAAGGTTACCAACAAAGGGACAATTATTTAAACGTTATAAAGAGTTTCCAAGCAATTTCAACAATTTGCATATCCATCTTTACTCTGGCACTATCACACTGTCACACACTATAATGTCTTCGAAAATAAAAGCTAAAACTGAGCAGTGCCTTTTCAACCTATGTTCAAAAAAATATAGCTCTATCATAAAACCATTAAAACAACCAGAGTTATGCCTATGTAGCCTGCTGTCAAACAAATCGAGAATGGAAAAACATGGAGATACCGAAGGGACAGACGGCTGTGAGCCAAAGAGAAAGAAAAAATTGATATCTCAAACACTGCATTTACATCTACCAATAGAACGATTTTTCTAAACAAAGAAAAATACTACAAAATTAAAATTCTTCCTCATTCCCTGACAACAATGACCCCTCCTTTTAATTAATAATAAAAACCCATCACCTAGATTTTAAGTGAACATGAAAAGAAATAACAGCTGAAGAATGTAAAGACCAAAAATTCAAACTCCCTCTATTTAACCTCATTCCCTCACCTCTGATGCCCCTCAAAATGGATCAGATTTAAAGTTAGTTATTTATAAAATGCCATTTCTAAATAGGGTGACCATAGAATTTTTCATCTAACCAGGACACTTTTGGAAATGAAAGAAGTCACCATTAATAACTATACCAGAACAGCAGGAGCAAACCAGGACTGTCCTGAGCAATGATCATCTGACATTAATCCAACACAAAACAACTTAATTTCTTCACTTAACAGTCTTCATATTTCATTCTTGAACACTGTCCTGTTTCCATAATTTTCTTTTATATCTTTTCCTATTTCCTATCTATTCCTATTTGTGTATTTTCCTTTTACATCTTTTCATATTTCCAATGTCTAGAACAGGCATACCTCCAACCAGTGGGAGTCTAGGGCTAAAATTCTTTATTGTTGTTTTCAGCCATATGAAGATGACTATCGACTTTGACATATCTCATAAAGATGATCTCAAAACTTCTGCAAGCCCGGCCCCACCTCTTACCTAATCCACTATATAACTACTAAGATTCACAGACTGCTTGAAGTACTTGAAGAGATGCATGTACCAGGTCTCTTCCTGATCAAATAACTATACATTCCTCATAAACACTTGTGTACTTTGAAATTATTGTTTTTTTTAACTGTTGCCCTCTACTAAACTTCCTATTTAGAGTGAAAGCACGTAGAGTGTCCAAACTGGAGTCTTTTATCTCCTATCTGATCTCTGTACCAGAAAACAGCACATGTCATCAAAGACAAAACATGTGAAATCATGTATTTTAAGCGTGGTCTCTGAAGCACCTGCATTAAAATCATCTGAGGTGCTTACCAAGCATGCAGATTCTTGGGACCTCCAATGACCTAATGAATCTTAATCTCTGGGAGGTGAGGCCCTGGAACCTGTATATTCAACATGCACTCTACCAACCCTGGACAGGCCCTAGTTTTTCTTTGTGCTTGAACCTTAATAACCACACAGCATAAGAGTTCTTATTAAAACTGTGCTCAGGGGCACCTGGGTGGCTCAGTCGGTTGGGCGGCCGACTTCGGCTCAGGTCATGATCTCGCGGTCCGTGAGTTCGAGCCCCGCGTCGGGCTCTGTGCTGACAGCTCAGAGCCTGGAGCCTGTTTCGGATTCTGTGTCTCCCTCTCTCTGACCCTCCCCCGTTCATGCTCTGTCTCTCTCTGTCTCAAAAATAAATAAACGTTAAAAAAAAAAAAAAAAACTGTGCTCAATTAAAACTACAGGTGTGTTTCTGACAAAATGCTATCAAGCCAAGTTTTTCCCATCCCAAATTCAAACAGTTAATTTTCTGAGCCAAATGTATTTACCCATGTTAAACATAATCTTTAGTCTCAGCCTGATTTGGTCTTTTTGAAGCTTGGTTCTGTTAAAGAGATTTTTTTTTTAATTTTCGTTTTAAGTCATTCACACATAATGAGCACAGTAGTCCCTTCTTATCTGTGGAGGGACTGCATTCCAAGAGCCCCAGTGGGTGCCTGAAACCACAGACAGTACTGAACTCCATATATACTATGGTTTTTTTCTTTACATATATACCTACGATGAAGCTTAATTTATAAATTAGGCACAGTAAGAGACTAACAAAATCTAACAATAAACTAGAATAATTATAACAATATATGGTAATAAAAGTTATGTGAATGTGGTCCCTGTCTCTCAAGACATCTTATTGTATGTACTCACTATTCTTGTGATGAGGTGAAAAGATAAATTGCCTACGTGTTGAGATGAAGTGCAGCCAATGATGCAGGCACAGTAACATAGTAACATAATGTTAGGCTACAATGACCTTCTGACAACATGTCAGAAGGAGGGCTATCTTCTTCTGGACCTTGACTGACTGCGGGTAACTGAAACCATGGAAAAGCAAAACCACAGATAAGGAAGTGGGGAAGGACTCCTTACTCTCCAGCACTAAGAAAATGCAAAAGAGGACAGAACCAAGGACAGAGCCATCAAATCGGACAATATCCTGCAGGGTTCTTCTACTGGCCACGGGCCCCTTAATGCCACGGGCCACTAACCCTGGTTCTCTCATTTTAACCCCAGGATTTCCAAAGCAACAACATCAACCCTCACGGAAATTCTAGAAACCCGTATTTCTCCAAGATGAGAGAAGAATTTTAGTGTTAACTTCCTATACCAGGTTAGAGTCATGGAAAAGGCCACATGATGTTTGTGATATTACCCCTACGTCCCACTAAAACTTTTAAAGACTGCCTTTTGGGAACTCGATTTTAAGATGTATTGGTGGTTTACATAGCATTTTAAGAAACTATGACAGAACAGATGTTCTATAAAAATATTAATACTGGTTAATCCAAGCATCAAACAAAATGCTCTGAGATGATGTGTTCCAACAGGTGAAAAGCCATTTCTTTTCCTTCCTCCCCTCCTTCCATGGTCTTCTCGCCTCCCCCTCCTGCTCAGTCACTTCCAAGGGTTCTGTTCAACTGAAACCTCACAGGGTCCCTTCCACAGGCTGAAACTAAGAACCCTTTCCTCTCCCTACACTCAGCTGTGGAGGGCATTTATTATTTCTAATTATCAATTAATGTGGGTCAGAATTTAGGGCATTTTATAGTTTAGTCAGGAGTGCCTTTATAGAGTTAAGAATGTAAGAAAAAAATGTACTGCAATTAATAAAATATTCAAAGGACTGTTATTATGAACAAAATTAACTAAGAAAAGTTATATATGAGGTTAAGTGCCTTCTGCTGTACAAAACCATATTTTTATGATGAGTTTATGTACTATTTCCAGTCAGTCACATATAAATGCTCTAGGTCATTTTGTTCCTCAATACAGGCTAAGTGAGAACTCCTTCTCCAGGAAGATATTACTTTAACTAATAACAAGAAAATTGCAGGGCCATTTTGATACCTTTTACAGATAACTGTCCTTTACCCCAGACTAGAAAGAAAAAAAAAAAGTACCCTTTTTAAAGTAAGAAATACATTTTTTCCATCAAAAGTTCACAAAAGTCTGGGAAAATCCTCAGGGTATAAATCCAAATGTATGCAGTATTGTTCATATCAACTACTGGCACACCCAAAGAAAATGAGCTTGGCTTGTTACTGTATCTAATAAATGTGCAAAACCATTAGAACCATACTATGGATAATAAAATACGTTTTGAAAACAATGGCAGAATTTTCAAATTCATAATTCTCAAACCCCCCGGTGTAAAGCTACTTCTGAGGTCTGAGGATCACATGTACAACTTCAGTTACCTTTCACTTAGGTGATGAAAACTGCTGCTCTCATCCTGGTGTTCATCTTCAAAACTTAAATTGGACCAGCTGCCAGTGCTGTCATCACCAATACTGAGGTTCAGCTGCTGGCTGCCCAGAGACTCAGTTGACTGAAAGTCTTCTATTTCTTTTGGACTAGAAGGAAGGAAGGGAGAGAGGGAGGGGAAAAAGAAAACCAATCCGAAAGCATCAGATTCTGAATTCTAAGGCTATCAATTTGACGATAAAGAGGACAAAAACAAGACACAATATTCAGAGCCACACCAGTGGCCCATCCAACACTTTGTGTCTGCTAATGAAGAGACTTTGAAGGAGAGCATACTAATTTCAAAGTGAACTGAGCTCTATCTGTTATGGATCCACCCCAAGTGCTACATTTATCTAAATTGTCTTTAAAGCAGTTCATATTTTAACTGGGACCTCTATAGAGGAGCACAAGTTCCTAAGTTTACCACCTACTTTTAAGGCTGTACTTTTATTTGTACTGACAGGAAGCTCTTTCTGGCTTAAAGAACAAAAAAGCAGTTTGAGGAATTCAACTACTGTCAATCAAGCCTACAGTCAAACCAGCCAGATCTCTTTAAAATTTTGAGCATGGATCATAACCCTTCTCATTATTTTTTTCAATGAAGAAGAGACATTAACATTTTTATTCCATCTTCACAAGAAAGGCCATTCACTATTCAATTACCCCAGCTGCCCACTCTATATTTTGTTCTCAACTTAACAGTTTAAAAATTCTATTTTTAAAGATGATGAGGAAAAATGTTAGTCTTTTGATCCAAACCTTCTGGTGGCCTCTCACCGATCAGAGTCCAGATCCTTATACTTGCTGGTATGATTCCCTCTCGTCATTCCCTCCATCTTGTTTCACCTCTTACTCTCCCCAGCTCACCCACGTCAGCCATGCAGCCTCTGTGCTATTTCCCCAACATGCACAATCCTACCCCTTTGTCTGGTACCAATTCCCACATGACTTCTTCTCTCTTCACCCTGGGCTCTTTGCTCAAATGTTACTCAGTGTTGCTTCCCTAGCTACTGCCCACCATCCCCACCTGCTGCCACTGACCACCACCATCCATCGTCACCCCACCCCACCCCACCTCTACCCACCTCTCTTCTTTTAGTTTTCCTCCAAAGCCCTTATCACTCTGTGACATATTTCGTATTTTACTTCTTTGTCTTATTCCATTGGAACATAAGCTCCAGAGAACATGTATCTTTGACCGTCTTACTTATTTCTGTATTCCCAGTACCTGGGATAGATCCTGAACTGCCCACCCCCTTGGGGGCTATCCTCATTTTATATTTAAGATACAGCAACCAGAATTTTAGTGGACAGGCACATTACAGTTTTGAGCCATAATGGAGCACTCCTTTGTTCTTTTTTTTTAACACTTCTCTGGAATGTGCCACAATCTAATGGTTTTTTGGCTGAAATGACCCACTAGATGAGGTCCAGAGAAGAGTTTTAATGACTGCTGAGTTATTCTGGCTCATAAATAACAGCTCAGAATACAGTTTAGATGTTTGCTCTTCTAAAAATGCACTACCATATAATTCCCCATTTAATACTCACATACCACCCTTCTGTACATTATAACTCTGTGAAATATTTATGGTTATTTTCATGAATCAAACATTTGCAAGAAAGGGGACACTAGTGAAAGAATCCAAACGATACCTTTAAAAATAATCCATCTGAATGAATCCCCCTTAAAGCTTCAAAGGCAAACCATTTTAACATCAGAAACAGAAACTGGGAAACAGCACACTATACACACTAGAGTCAACTTTTAACGATCAGCACTTACAGAATCCTAGCCCAGTTATTAAGAAAAGAAGAGAAAAGGGAAAAGAAAGACAAAGCAATATTCCACTGGCCTTGACAAAACGTTGGAATAGACAGCACCAACTTATATGAACAAGTCCAAGGGCTGACTTACTCACCCAAGGGAGTAGGAAGGGAAAGTGAAAATACTGAGCTGTCAATAGCATTTGCCAGGCCCTCGAGGGATGTCTTAGAGACTCCAATCTAGAGGTGAGTCTCTTTTTCTCCCACAGGCCTGGGGAGGGGCACAGGGAGAAACATTTAAAATAGTCTGAGGCTAATTTTATTTGAGGAAGGTTGCTACAGGGGTAGAAAAGCCTAGTTTACTACAACTTGTTTATCCATATATTTATTAACCACTTCTTATATGTCTATCATCATATTAAGAACTGATAGGTAATCACGAACAAAGAAAGTGCAGGTCTAGGACAAAAGTTTGCAAATTTTTACCGTAAAGGGCCAAAGAGCAAACACTTAGGCACTGTTGGCCACAGATCTCTATTCCAACTACTCAATTCTGCAACTAAAGCATAGAATCAGCCACAGACAATACATAAATGAATGAGCACAGCTGTGTCCCAACATAACTTTATTGAGAAACATAAAATTTGAATTTCATATAATTTTCACGTCACAAAATAGTATTCTTTTGATTTATCAACCACCGAGGAAATGTAAACACCAGTCTTAGCTCACAGATGATTACAAATAAAACAAAAAGCAGTGGCCAGATCTGGCCCGTGGGTTATAGTGTGCCAACTCCTGCTCTAGGAGAAAGGAGGCTGCCTGGTAGGGACCGCCCAGAAACAGCTCAAGAGGATGCTATGAAACAACTGCAGTCCAAGGTCCTCACCAAACCATCTCCCTATTTTAAGATGGCTAAGAAGAGAGACAGACATTGCCACGGCTTTGACAAAAGCCACTAAAAAATCTGAGAAAATCCTGTGACTCCATTAAATCCCACCCCGACTCTAGGAACTTTCTCTTTTCAGTGGGACTAACAAAATCCTACCAACTAATAACAGTGATGATCCTGATGCTTCCCAGGGAGGCAAAAAAGGTTAAAAGCGCAAATCTGAACTCAGGTGTCAGAGTCTCTGAGCACAAGACACAGCACAAGACCCTGTGAGGCTCTTAGAAATGTCCCCTTAGATAGGGGCCTATCAAGAGAAGGGAGGGGCGCCTGGTGGCTCAGTGGGTTAAGCGTTGACTTCAGCTCAGGTCATGATCTCACGGTTTGTGAGCTGGAGACCCGTGTTGGGCTCTGTGCTGACAGCTCGGAGCCTGGAGCCTGCTTCAGATACTGTCTCTGTCTGTCTGTCTGTCTGTCTGTCTCTCTCTCCCCTCCCCTGCTCACTCTCTGTCTCCCCCCAACAAAAGTAAATACAATAAACATTAAAAAAAGAATCTTAAAAAAAAAAAAAAAAAAGAAGTGATAGCAGCAGTGAAAATCTTTGGAGAGTTTTTAAAGCTTTCTTCCTCACAGCAATTGGTTAAATTATGTTCTTTATAAGAAAACTTACCTTTGTGAAGAGAAAAAAATAAAACACTATAAAAAAATTTAATCTCAGAGTAGTTGGTTATCATTTGCTTTATACATTTGCTGTATAAAACCCTCCAGCTGTTCCTTCAATCCAGCTTTACCTACTTCGTAGCTCTGTGAACGAGGCAAGGTGACCATCCTCCCTAAGCTTCTTTTTCCAGCTTGGGAGATGGTTAACACCTCCCCTCAGAGGGCTGCTGGGGAAAAAATGAGACAACATAGACGAGGAGTAACGTACGGGATATGAAACAATACACAAATGTAGTATGGAAAATTTTTTGTTAACTTAGGGGTTAAAAATAATTGTACCTTTTGGAACAGGACCTAAGACCCATATGATCAAGTTTAACGTTTCATTTTATCCTAAGACCCAAAAGAAATCTGAGACTCACCTGCTAACAGCACGTCCAACATTGGTCATCGCCGACGTCATTATTTCTGTGGTAAGGCTTTCAGCAAAGCTAACGCCATCCTGTCCAATCCCGCTATCAGCCACCAGACTGGTATTGCTCAGTTCCCTCTCTGCTTTTTCAATAGCTTCAGCAACTATCTTCTCAGCAAGCACTGTCTTCTTATCAAGACCAACATGAATTTGTGGGACATCAAGATGAAAAATTCTAGATTCCTGATAGATGTTGCTAAGTTTTGATTTAGAAGCTGGCTGACTAGTAGCAAGTGAATCCTGCCTGGAAACATGTTGAGATGAATTTCCAGTGCAATCATGCAGTTCTTTACGGTCACAATATCTGCAGGGTTGACTTATAAGAGGTGACAACTTTTCTGCATAAGTGACCCTATCAGCTGCTTTTGTGGACTCAGATGCATGGAAAACTGCAGATCCTAAACTAAGCTCTAAGGTATCATCCACTACTTTTTTCGCATACTGTTCTATAGCTTGAACCACACTCTCTCCATAACCAAACCCATTTAAGCTGCCTGTACTGTGGTAAAATCTGTGATTTTGCGGGGAAGGCTGAAGAGCCTGAGGAAATTCTGGCTCAGCGGGCAACCTGGTTTCTTCATCACGTCCAGACTTTTCATAAAGGCAAGAATCTGTTAAGGATTTTGGCAAGCCAACTGTAGACACTGTCAGCTCTTTTTTAACATCTCTTGTTATGCTGTGAGCAAGAGAGGCTGAAAAACTATACAGTTCAGAGCAGTCATTTTTGTATGTATCCAGCGTCCATTCACAAGTTTTATTTTTGCAAAGGTAAACTCCACTTCTTTTACTTTGTCGTTCGTGATCTACTTCTTGGTGGTGTTCTTTATTCAAGAATATTAAGAGGTCGTTCTTGGTTGTCACCTGTGAGCTCTGCACGGAGAACATTTTTGAGCTGCACTTCATTTGGGCTGCCTTCGCTGCTTCTCGTAACCCCGACTTAACAGATCGATAGGCAAGTCTATTGGCATACTGATCCATTATTAACTCACTATTACCACCTTCCTGTTTGAGCACTTGGATAATGTGACCTGCATATTCGTCTGTCACGCTTTCACAGCTGGGATACTTGTACGTCAGACCAGACACACAAGAACTTGGTGGTAATGAAAGACTGGACGGATCTACTTCTTTGGGGTCTGCCAGAGCCTCCATCTCCAACTTCTCTTCTGATCTATCGTCTCGGCCACCGTCCACGTAACAACTATTCCTCCTTTGCCTGAAAAGCACACAGCTTCTAACTTTTGCTATTTTCTCAGCCTCCGTAATGACTTCTGCTGCCAGGTCACCTGCAAAATTGCGTAATATTTGTAAGTTTTCCTCTGAGTGACTTAAAGCAGTAGGTGACACACTTCTTTGACTCTTCACAGTTAAGCAAGGGCTTTTAACCTTGGGTTCCTGAGTTACTTTATTATCTAAATGGGAAGCTGCCATTTCTGTGGCCAGAGAAATGATGTGCGTAGCTAACGATTCCGCAAACTGAACTTTCTTCCCTGAGTGCTCTGACTTCACATCCACTTCCGGATGTTCTTCGTCTTCACTGCTTTCCACTTCTTCTGAAAGAGATCGCATGAGTTTCAACATGAACTCTTCTTTTTCTATAGTATTTTGTTCACTTTCAGACAAACTACCAACAGATGAGTTGTGAGGTGTAGAGGGTGGTGTAGCAGGTGCGAATTCTTTTGCCAATTCCCCCTTGAGCTTTTTGGTTAACTTCTTGATATCCCATTCAGAACCAGCCTGGGATGGTACTAGAGGAGTGGATGGAGGAGTATCGGGTATCACATTGCCGTCTCTAATCTTCTGTTTATCTTCCACGTGCAAACCATCTACACACGTAAGCACTGTAGAGGAGAAAGTATGTGAATGAGGATAATGGTGGTCTTGACCAAAACACAAGGGCTCAAGTGCTGCATTATTCAAATTATCCTTTTTCATGGATTTGTCTTTAGCAACTTCCTTCAAATCAGGTTTCTGACCCACAATTGTCGGACAAGGTTGCGGTGTCTCTAAAGAAAATCCATGAGCTATAGAACCTTTACATTCTGGAACACAGTCCTTTCCTCCTGAAAGTGAACAGGGAGTTAAGTGATCTTGAGCATCGAGAAATTTGGGGAACTTTTCCAAGGTCAACTGTGACTCTTCTCCAGGAACAAGCAAGTCTTCCTTGCGTTCAGCATTTTTATCTACATTTGAGATCGCCGATTTGCTTTTATCGATGGAATGTTTAATAATAGATTTAGATAATCGATCAGCAAACATATCCTTATTGCTAACTTCGCTCTGTTGCACTGTTGCTTGATCAGAACAGAAAGGAAGGGTTTCTCCCTTTACTGTTTTAGTTACACCATCTGTTTGTTCATCAACTGTTTTTGTACATTTGAATGATGTCATTGACTCTAAAGTTTCATTTACAATCGTATGCACCATTGCTGCAGAAAAGTTGTTAATAATCACAGGATCACTTGTTAATTTTGAAGAGCTCTGCACTTCAGCAGCATCATTAGTTGGTTTAAAATCATTCTGGTTACCTGGATTGTGGTCTGAGGGTAAACAAATATTTCTGAGACACGCTACTTCCTCGTCTTTGTTTTTTGTGGTAACACATGTCTGGATAGAATCGCCATTCAAATTACTATCATCCGATGACTGACGAGATTTTGACTGATATACATTAGATGAAATATGATATGGGAGAAGGGCACTTCCTGCCAAGGGTACTGGTATCGAAGTAACAATTCCAGAAGTACAAAACAAGGCCTGCTGTACTGTGTATTCCTTTTTATGTTCCTGCACGGGTTTTGTCTCCGTAAGGGTCTGGTTGTTAAAAGCAGGGGAAAACGTGGAGGTCTGTGTCGGCGGCGCTAAATTTCCTGCACTGGCATCCTTTATGGTATCTGTGGAAACACTAACTGCTGCCTTGGTTGAGAAGGTCACGCCGGCTTGTGAAAGCTCGATGAACGCTTCCTGTAATACAGACTCAGACAGGTCTTTTGCATAGGACTTCACTGCTTTGTCTTCATAGTCAAACGGCCAACACTGTGGAGATGCGGGTGTTGGGGGACAGGAAAACTGACACACCTCCATGATGCCTTCAAAAACAAGCTCTTCAGCAAGATCCGCAGCAAACCGAGCGACTGTGTTTGTGAATATCTGCTTTTTTACATACTGTAAATCCCTGAAAGCATTTGATAAAGCTTCACTCACCAAAAAATTAGCCAGACCACTAACAGCACGTTCTCTCAGTGAAAACACACACTGCCTTCTCAGTTCGTTAAATGCCATCTGAAAAACAGAGGATGTCAATTTGATAGCCAGGTGACACAACGCATTGGTACACGAAGAGACTCCTTTCTGTAAGTCTTTAAATGCACTGCCAAAACTTTTTTCCACAAGGTCCGAGGCAAATTTCTGAATAGTATCTTTAATCATCAAGGATTTACTTTTAGATTTACTTTTTTGATCAAGGTTTCCACTGTGAAGAGCTATGGTTTTATTTTCTCCCTTCTTAATGCTATTAATGTTTGATGTGGCATTAGTATGTTGGGTATGAAGAACAGAGCCCAGAACCTTACATGAGATGCTATTTGCATAATCCTCATAGGTGTAATAAACAGAATCATGATCTTCATGAATCCTATCTCCACCAATATCTGTTTGGCAGAAACATTCAGCAGGAGTACAACCTCCAAGAGGGCTAAAGGCAGAGGATCGAATAGGGCTAAACAAACCACTGTCCTCCCCTGACGCCTTCACTGGGCGAGGTGAATCCGGGGCATCACACAGATTACTGTAAGGGGATTCTGGTTTACGAGGAGTTGGCTTTCTAACGTTAGCTGGGAGAGCTGGACGCTCAAACTTGAATTTTTGAGGATTCATAGTAGTAGTTACAGAACAAGATTTTTCATGTTTGTGTCCTTTCTTTTGCGACGGCTTCCCTACAACAGGATCTTTTAGAAATGGACAAGAAGTCTCTAAAGTTTGTTCTAACTCATCAAACTGATCAAAACTATCAAAAAATTCACTTACTTCTGAGTCTGAATCCTCTATATCATCTTTCATCACGGGAATTTTAGGTAACTCAAGTTTTGCTTTTAAACTTTTTTGATATCCTTCTTCATCCAAGAAAATAACAGGACTTGGACTTGAGCATTCAGATTCAGAGGAATAGGCAGGAGAAGAAGAAAAAAACATTTTCTGTGTATCACTACCTTTATCTGAAGCATTAGATGATCTATAGAAACTCTTTTGGATCCAAGGCTCAGAAATTAATGTTGTGACTGAAGTTTTCACAGAAGGTAGTTCTTTATGTCCCAGCATATTTATTAAGGAAGTTGAAGGTTTAGCCAATGACTTCTGCCTCCCAGAGCTAACCAGAATTCTTAAATCATGGGTTTCTAGATGGTGACCAGAAGAAGTCTGTGAAGCAGCATCACACTGGCTCTTTAGTGCAGCAATGTTTATTCCTATAGGAAAAGAATAAAGTGATCAAATTATTCTTGAACAGAATCTTTTAAAAATTAATTCACATCAATGGGAATAAGTAGACTTTAAGCATGAAATATTTATTTGTAACATAAATGACTTCTACACTCTGTGGTTTAGCAGATTCCTCCCAAATGAATTTGAGAGCAAATACACCTTTCACTAACATAATTTCATTTTACCTCACACATGGGAATATCTGGGTCTACAAAATGCTTAGTTTCTTGTCGCTGTGTGTTAGAAACACTAATATCGTCCCTCTGCCAGCTAACCCTTCTCAAATTTGAACCCAGGCATGGTCCAAACACTTAATGTAATGAAGCAAACACTGCTTGAACAGTACTACCAAAATAAGAACAGAAATAGCAAAACTAAAAACCAGGTAACAACGAACTTAAAAATCATAAGAAAAATTCCTTGCACAATCAAAAAAACAAACAGGTAAAATGCTTAAACGGTATCAAATTTCAAAATAAATTTCATTGGAACAGGCAGCCTTAAAACTTTTAAAACCGAACATCAGACTTTAATTTCCTATTTCAAGAGAAAGTCTAGTAAAGAACAAACCATCAGTAAATGGCTTTAAGGGCTCTTCTTCCTCTAAGTGCTCAAAAGCAGTGACAAAGTCATCCTCTATGGAAGACACGGACTGGTTGGTGTCGTCATCATCTTCCTGAGCAGTCTCAAGTTGGCGCTTCTGATGCAAGTATGTGTCCAGGGTATATCTTATACCAGTAGTGTATTTACTTAGCAGGCTAAAGATAAAATCAATTCTGAGCCTTGGTAATGTAGGTGACACTCTCATGACACAGAGCATTCCAGAATGGTGACTCTTGGGGAAGATGAAAGATGATAAAAAATAATTTTAATTTCAACACGTATTATACAAACAAAGCACAGTATCTGGAAAGTGAAGTCTAGAAATAACACAATCTCGGGAAAAAAAGAAATGCATGGATCCTGGAAGGCTCCCTGATTTTGTACTGTTTAATTCTTTTCTTCATTCTTTCTCTACATTTCTCACTTCCCAATCTCTTTTCCTCCCAATCTTTCTCCCATCCGGCATTCAAATTCCACCTCCTCTAGCTCCTTAAATGTTACAGAACTTACCACCCATACCCTTGGCAATTATGCTTTCCTATATTACTATAAGCCCTAGGAGTTCCCTTGCTCATTAACCTAGCTCACCAACTACACTGTAAACTGCATGAGGGCAAGAACCAGGTTCTGTTCTATTTTTGTATCCCATTTTACAGTGGCTTCCAGCATGATACCACCTCCTCTCCTATTATAAAAGAATCTTCCCCTCCTTTGACCTAAATTCCCCTAGTTTTACCATTTACCATGCATGATGTTTACAGCTTTGATTAGGAATCTAAGTCATCAGATTTTTTCCATATATATTATCTTAAAAAATGCAAATATTGACAAATGACTTATTGGAAAAGGTGGAAACTAAATAGCTAATCACCTCTTGTAATCCTAGCAAATAAAACAAAGTAAATATAAATGAAGAATATAATTAAGGAAATGAGGCAAGCAGTTCTATTGTTATCTGTAGACCTCCATATGAACACTGTAGTTTTTTAATACTTGGAATAATAAGTAACTCAAATTTTAAACCCACTAACTCAATTTTTAGGAGGTAAAAAATGCAAAGCATTTATCTTTGATGTATTATTAACAAAATAATACTTAGTAAAGAACTGAAAGCTGAAGGTTATAAAACTACCTACCTGTCTGAAATGGTGACATTTTATATACAAATAAAGAACATGTCTTCCAATGTCCACTTTACACTGAATTTTTTTAGCCAGAAAACAAGTTAAAGTATGTTCTCTAAAACACAATATTTATATAAATTTGGAAATGGTCATAAAAGGGGAAAGTGCCTATAGTTTATACGAAGGTAGAAGAAATTCAAGAAACCCAGAAATGTATTTTCTAAAACAAATTAATATGTACTGGGCATTATCATTTAGGGAACTTCACACATGAAAAATCTAATTGAAAGCTATCGCCAAAGTTATTCAATCCTTCAGTAATTTCAAAGCTTCATGAGTTATGTTTCTTATAAATAGTATCTCCTTGAGACAGCATTAAAAAAAAAAAGACACTTGAAGCATTTAAAAGTTTAATACTGTCCATCAAGTGTCACTGTAAAATTTGCCCTGAAAAACTCATTAGAAATTATATATAAAAGTTACCTGACTTGGAGAACCATTGTTTCCATCTGATGATTTATTTATATCCTTCATACAAATAATTTCATTTTCATTTAGACTGCAGAAGTGCAGTGAATTCAGAAGATCTGGAAGTTCCAAAGAAACTGCAGCTAAATCCTAATTTAAAACGATACAATAAATAACACTTTAAGAAAAAAATTTTTTAAAGTTTATTTGAGAGAGAGAGAGAGCACGCATGCAGAAGGGGCAGAGAGAGGGGGAGAGAGAGAGAATCCCAAGCAAGCTTTGTACTGTCAGTGCAAAGCCTGACTCAGGTCTCAAACTCATGAACCGTGAGATCATGACCAGAGCCAAAGTCAGACGCTTAACCGACTGAACCACCCAGCTGCCCCATAACACTTTTGTTAAGACTCCTATAATGTGGGCTTTGTCTGAAAATCATAAGGTCCACTGGTTAATATAATTTCCAGTTCAAAATAGTTAATATAGTTTATCATACACAATTTAACTTAAAAATAAAATGTACTAAAATATTGTAATACCTGCTGTTTCTGCAGCCTTTTCAAGTACTGATATCAAGCTACAAAGCATTTTTACATGGTACCTCCTGAATCCATGACAATTAGGCTTTTAAGAGTTTTTAGCTGCAAATATCAACCTGCAATCTTCAGGTTAACCATGGAATTTTCATACATATAGAGAGATTCTTCCCAATAGAATGTACTTCTTGGAGCTTAAGTTTTACATTTGCAAAATACAAATCTATTTTTCGGCCTTTCCTCTCCAACATATTGTATTAGATTTTAACTGAAAAATGTATGAAGATATAAAGAAAATAGATTTTATTATTTTACTTATGTCCTTTTTATGTAAATACTTAACCCAGTGAAAGAATTATTAATGTCTTTGACCCCTCAAAGAGTACTTTCCTTTATAAACATGGCTTTATCAGTAACTCTTAAAGAGGAACTAGAGTACGAGACAAATACTTTAGGGGGCGCCTGGGTGGCTCAGTCGGTTAAGCATCTGACTTCAGCTCAGGTCATGATCTCACAGTTCGTGAGTTCGAGCCCCAAGTGCGGCTCTGTGCTGACACCTCAGATCCTGAAGCCTGCTTCGGATTCTGTGTCTCCCTCTCTCTCTCTACCCCTCCCCTGCTCATGTTCTGTCTCTCTCTGTCTCAAAAATAAATAAACATTAAAAAAAAAAAAAACTTCAGAACACTTCTCTTTTCAGCCTTATGTTCTCAGGAATATGTCTTCTCTTGCGCCTTCTGTCTAAGCTATTTCCTTCACGGGCGCCTGGGTGGCTCAGTCAGTTAAGCGTCTGACTCTTGGTCTCAGCTCAGGTCATGATCTCACAGTTGGTGTGTTCAAGCCCTTCATCAGGGCTGACGGTGTGAAGCCTGTTAGGGATTCTCTCTCTGCCCCTCCCCCACACGTGTGCACACATATACACACACTCTCAAAACAAATACACTTTCAACAATTAAATAAAAATAAACTATTTCCTTCAGGCAAGGGCACAATCAAAACACACGGCAGAATTTTCATTATCGCCTGATATGCATTATTCATAAAGAAGTGAACGGTATTACCTCTTCTATTAGGAGACATTTTACTACCACAAAAGGAAACACGTGGCAACCACAAATATTAAGAAGCAGCCTAAGGTATAAAAAAAAAGTATGCCTACCACATCTGCAAGAGCTTCAACCCTCTTTATGTAACTGTGAAACTTTCCTTTGCTGATCATAATCTCAACTACCAGTCTCTCTAAATACCTGCCAAAATCAGGCTAAAATTTTTGCATTAGCTAATCATTAGTTTTTACAAATTTCACCTTCTAAATTTAACACTATCTCAATTAAAAATATAATAATCTGAGGAAGTCAGATTTTAAGGCCATCCAAAATAAAAAAGAAGTCTTACTTTCTACGTTATGCACAGAATGGAAGGAAAGTTAGCCTGTGGCTTGCAGCCTTCTCAGATATATCACACTTGTGGTCTCCTAACCTAAAACTGCTCTCTGTAACAAGAATACTCTGAAAATGCTAGAAGTGAAAATGCCCAAAGCACACTCAAAAGCAGATCTCAAAATGTCATCTTTTAGCTTCAAATAGGAATGATAACAGAAGAGTTGAATGTACATTTTAGGCAAATAAGGCAAATTTCATGGTCTCAAAATTTGTTCCAAATAATCTCTCATGGTCTTTTCCAGTTCAATAAATCAACCATACCTGTATGTGAGCAGCATCTGTTTCTTCATTAAAACCTAGAAATGTGACCTGAATAAAAAAGGAATAAATCTCCATTGAGTTTTTAAGTCTTATCTCAATTATTGACAGAGCTGAGAAATAGAAAAAAGCACATAAAATGTTAAAATGCTGACTGCTATATACAAATGTTGAATCATTCTGTAATATACCTGAAACTGATTATGCTACAGATTGATTATACCTCAATTAAAAACATTTTTTAAATGATGTCATGGACAAAATGATTCAAATTTTCAAAGATCACCACAAAGGATTTTTACCAAAGATGTGGCTCCATAATGCAGCTCTTCAACCTTCCCCACGTCCACTCCATTCGCAAATTCAATCAGTTCTACTCCACACACCCATCTCCTATACGTCCACTTCTCTCCATGCCCCTGCCACCACTTCCCTGCATGACTACAGTCCTGTCCCACCCGGTCTCAGGAATGATGTCACCTCCTTGTCAAAACCCTTCCACACCTCCCACTGCAAAGTCCTAACTGAGGCTCCAAGGTTCTGGGTTAGCTGGTGCTTTCAACCTTTCCTTGCTTACAGTCATACACATGGGTCCCCTTTCTGGGTCTAGAACATGCCTAAGGGCTTTGCAGTAATGCCCCCTCAACCTGGATCACTGCTCCTCGGATGTTTACATGCCTCGCTCCTCCTCATTCTTCAAGAGCCAACTTAAATGTCACCCCTCAGAGAGGCCTTCCCTGGGTAGGCCCCAAGACTCCTTACTGACTCCCTGTGATATTATCACTTGTTTCCTTCAACACCCATATAATAGAGATTTCTCTGCAAAAGTTTATATAAATTGAATTCCTAAAGAATATCTAATGGCATGAGAAAATGTCACATTACGTAAAAAGGACAAGTTACAGAAAAGATGACACAGGTATATACACAATTTCAACCTTATTTTTAAAAACATACACATGAAAAACAATACTGGAAGGCGACACACCAAGTAAGCAGTGATTAACTCTAGATGGTAGAATTATATAAGTGTTCTTATTTTTTGCTACTTTTTTTCACCATGTTTTTCTTTTCCCTGAATTCGTAAGATTAATTACAGGCATTCTTTTTCATGATTTCAGTATTTCTTAATTTTCTATAAGCATTACATACTACTTTTGTAACCCCAAAAAAGTATTATTTTTAAAATTTATATTATCTTTAGGTCTGCCACATCATAGGAAGCAAAATTTTCCATTTGAAGACAAAAATCTACTAAACAAGTACTGTGACTAAAAATATGAAATACTTAAATGACAGCAATATGGATAATCAATTCTCAAGAATTATGGGAAAGCAGCATAGTTAAAACAGAAAGCAACACTCAATGTACTTTTGATCCCTTTCTGATGAGTTATAACCAAGTCACAATATTCTATTACCCCGGGATCCTTATTCTGATATGGTTATTACTTCCCAAAAGTGTTCAGTTAATTCCAGGTTTCTAGGTACACTGTTTGGCTCCAAGAGCCAGTCTCCTCATCTATAAAACTTAAAGCAATACAACTCCTCTTCCACGGTTGGGAGGGTTAACAACACAATGTGGAGGAAAGTGCCTGGCACAGCACAGGCACTCAGTAACAAAGAGACACTTAAAAACAAACTTCCTTTCTTCGAAAAAATACTTTGAGCTACGCACACCCTCAAGTGAGACAGAAATTCCTGCTATTCTTTCAAGTTTCCTTTTACTGTATACAAAAAAGAAAATAAGTTGACATGGGGTTTTGAAGATGCCAGTAGTTTTATATTTCCCATTGACCAAGGAAGGCCTTGCCAAGGAATGTGGGCTCGGAAAGGCACTACGTCAGCAGCTAGAGAAAACAGGCTGGAAAACTGAGGGCAGAAGGACACAGGAGACCTGTCACACTTGGCAACAACTGAAGAGATTAAGGGTGGCTGGGCTTTACTAAAGTAAAGCAGGAGGGATAACAAAGAAGATAACAGGCAAGAGCCACAGAAATTAGCAGACACAAATAGAAAAGGCTTGGGTCAGAGAACACTAGGCCTAAAAGGTATGCTCATCAGCCTGTGGAACTATCTTAAGTATAGTTTCTCAAGGAGTATGGAAGAAAAGCATTCCCCAAAATAAGAAAATCCATTTGACAATAAATTTTATATATATATAAATAAATATATATGTATATACATATACATGTATATATATGTATACATACACACACACACATATATATACACACACACACATACATATATATATACATATATATATATATGTATATATAAGAAAATCCCTATTTTTTATTAGATCCTTGGTTTCAAAAAAAATTTTTTTTAACTAACATACTTATCATCTTTGAGCTTGAATAACCTAATATCTTACTTCTCTCATTTGGTAACATTGGTAACATGAATGTGTTGATTAACTACAGCTGTAATGCAAGAAAAAATTTACTTCTTTTCACAGTAATAAATCCAAACAAAGACTGGAAACACTGATGTAGCACAGAAATAGGTGAGCAAGTAGTTAGTATATCTTTAGTATATATAGTAATTTCAAAATAAATTTATCACTGCTTTTTCATTTTGTATCAAAGTGCTGAATTTAAATAACCAAGAAAACTAACAATAGCCAAAAAAATGAATATACGAAAATGGTATATATTTCATGTTTCAGAGTACAGCAGGAATCATCTAACATAGTGCTGAATGTCCAATAAGTGATCAACAATGTCTATGCACTGAATTAAATGTGCTCGTTATAATACACTAAGACAATTATGTTGGTGGATATTTAAAACAGGTACTTCTCATACTGAATTAATATAGAGAGATTTTAAACAATTTAAAAATAGACGTTGCAGCTTTACAAAGGATGAAAACACACAAAAGTACCATGTGTTTTATTATGAAAAGATATAGAAAGTATTACAAAATAGCATGAAGATACACTGTGTTTTATTAGGAAAAGATATAGAAAGTATTATGTCAAACCTCAGTCAAATTGGCATGTTCCTCCTGCTTTAAACAGTCCTCCGCTGATACACTGCATAGTTCCTTCTCACTCTGTAATAAAGACTTGACTGACTGGAACACATCTTCACTGAAACTCTGAAAATAAAAGATACTCTTAATTTAGTTAATTCTAAGACAAGGTAAAAGATCCTGGAGATATTCTACTTTTAAGTGTACAGTCACTAACTCTCCAATTAATATGCATTTGATATCTACAGAATATCTACAGAATTCAATAGAGCTGAGAGGAAGAAAGAACACAAAAGGCTTATTTAAGTAGAGTTCCAAGTGATCAAAACACACACACACCACAGCCCAGGCATTCGACCTATTAGAAGCTCATGAGGCCCTCACAATGGGTACACTTACTCTTACCCTACACTAAAACCCAACAGACTACATGCCTGATTTCCTAGTCATTGGCAGAACAGAAGCAACAATTTATATAAGGAGTGAGATGATGTGGAAACTGTAATAAGGCATGCTAACAAAAGTGATTATTCTCATAACAAAGTTGGAGATGGAAAAGAAAGAGAGTAACCTGAACTAAGGCTTTTCAGGGTCTTAACACAACTAGATGATAAGGCTTTCCAGATTTGGTAGAAGAAAGGTCACAAGTGCAAAGGAACAGATGGAAGAAAAATTTATATAAAGAAAATAATGAGTATGATAGTCAGACATAAAGAGAACGTTAATTTCCTTCTACCATATTCTCCTTCCACTGATTTGTTGATCTGCTCTTCTATCAGAAATGTCCTTACTCTCTAATCTTCCCCTGTAGAAATCCTACCCAGTCCAAGACCTATAAAGATTTTCTCACCCCTTAGTCATTATCAAAGTTTCTATTGTATTGTCTGCACACTGAGATCATGAAGTCCATATCATAACACATCACCATTACTGTCTCTACATGTACTTGTCTTTCCTACCATTAAACTAAATTATTAAGGTCAGAGACTACATTTTATTCAATGTTTCCTCAGATTTCAGTACCTCACGTACTATATGAACTCAATAAATGTTTGCTAATTTTAATAAATTAGAAATTAGTGGAAATCTTCGGTTTAAGAGATACACGTAATATGAAACCAAAGCAGTCAAGAAAATAACGTAATGTTAAATTTGAATACGAATTATCAATATGAACTCATGATTCTTTAAACACATGTACTACATTTTTCCATTAAAAGATCACAGAAGCAGGGTGCCTGGGTGGCTCAGTTGTTTAAGGGTCTGGTTCTTGGTTTCGGCTCAGGTCATGGTCTTGCAGATTCGTGGGTTCCAGCCCCACAATGGGCTCTAAGCTGGCAGTGAGGAGCCTGCTTGGGATTCTCTCTTTCCTCTCTCACTGCCCCTCCCAGACTCGTGCCGTCCCTCTCTCTAAATAAATAAATTCATTAAAAAAGAAAAAAAGATCACAGAAGCAATGACCCTCAGTAGTAATGAGCATACCCAGCACCCAGATTTTGGTTTCTAAATACCAGTTGCTAATAAAAGAACTAGAGCTCCTTAGGAAAATGGCTGGTTCCAAGATGGAGGCAGAGAAAACATGATGTATGGATGGAACATTTTAATTGTGACAGAAAGCAATGAAGACCTCAGGGACTAAATGGGTCATTTCAAAAGAACACAGAAGCAATAGGTGAAGGGGATTAAGAGCACACTTGTTGTGAGAAGCACTGAGTGATGCAAAGAATTGTTGAATCACTATATTGTGTACCCGAAACTAATATAACACTGTATGTTACTTTTTAATTCCTTTTTAATTCCAGTGTATGTACATACATACATACACTGGAATTAAAAAAAGAAAACAGAAGCCAACTTGAAGGAATTCCTACTGGCCAAACTTGGGCATCTAAAGAATAAAAATAGTTAATGGATCATAACAACTGGATTAAAAAAAAAAAAATCTATGAATCCATTAAAAGAGACAGATAAAAGGATGGGGGTTGGGGGAAAATATGTGTATATATAAGAAGGCTGAATGACAAATATGGAAAGAATAACAAAATTTAAAAATGCCATTTGTAACTCCCAAAGTAATTAGTGATTTAGGGAAAAATTATCAATGTATCTTAATCACTGGGTTAAAAGCTACTGGAGAACAGGATACTCTCTCTCAGCATCATCCTACAGATTACTTAACTGTACTAATTACAAAGGATACATGTCTTTATATTGGTGATATCTGGTGATACTGGGGGAAGACCAAAGAGACACAATACCCAAATAAGTGTGAATCTTGACTGGATCCTACTTAGATGAAGAACAAAGTAAAAATATCAAGGATATCTGAGACAATTAGGGAAATTTGTATATGAACTGCATGTTAGATGATGCTACGGAATTAATAATTTTCTGAGGGGCTCTCATGATGCTGATGTTCCTAAGAGATGCCTGCAGCATACTCTCACATGGTTTCAAAAGGGAAGTACGTTTGTGTGTGCACGTGTATTTATATACACACACAAACAGAATGGGTTGGCAAAATGTTAACAGAGGGTGAACCTAAGTGAAGAGTATGTATAGTGTTCATTGTACTGATTTTTTTTTCCTCAGCTTTTCTATGGGCTTAAAAATATTCTATGTGGCGCCCGGGTGGCTCAGTCGGTTAAGCATCCAACTCTTGATTTTGGCTCAGGTCATGATCTTGTGGTTTGTGAGATCGAGGCCCACATCAGGCTCTACACTGGCAGTGTAGATTCTCTCTCTCTTGCTCTATCTGCCTCTCTCCTGCTCTCTCTTTCTCTCTCTCAAAATAAGTAAAAATAAACTTTAAAAAATATTCTAAGTTTTAAATGATTCTGTTTTCATTAATGAGTGGAGGTTTTCAGGATAATGTACAAACAACTCAAAAAAAGAAAAAAATCTGAAATCTGAACCTGAACTATTGATATAAATTCATGACACTGAAAGGACAATGAGTACTCCTAGTACCCAGGGTACTTGGTTCCTAAATACTATTCAGGGTTTTTTGGGAAAATAGCCAATTTCAGGTCTGAGGAAGGGTAAGTAGATGGTGAAACTGGGTCACTCTGTTATACTAGAAAGTAGGGAAGCAATCAAAGAATTAAGAGCCTGAGACAAAAGGACACAGGCACCAGCTTAGAGGGACTCCCAGGGACCAAGTTAGAGACCCTCTGAGCAACTTAAATTAATAAGTAAATGAATAAATGACTATAAATAAAAGATTGGAAAATAGAGAATTTTTAAATCCATGCGTCGAGCAATACAAATGAATGAATGAAGGAATGAGAATAAACTCACTTGCATATTACACCAAATCACTAATCTGAAAATTGGTAATTCAAGGGCATTTACCATGTCTTTTTAGGTGATACTGTAGTTCATTTAACCTTAATGAGAGAAAGTTTTTCTTTAAGAATTCTCGCTAACTGGGGAGCCTGGATGGCACAGTGAGTTAAGCATCTGACTTGCTCAGATCATGATCTCACAGTTTGTGAGCTGGAGCCCCGCATCGGCTTCTGTGCTGACAGCTGAGCCTGGAGCCTGCTTCGGATTCTGTGTCTCCCTCTCTCTCTGCCCCTCCCCACCTCATGCTCTGTCTCTCTCTCTCTCTATCTCTCTCTCTCTCTCAAAAATAAATAATAAACATTTCAAAAAGCTAAAAAAAAAAATAAAAGAATTCTAGCTAATAAATGTAAAAGGAATGATAACATTTGGAAAATCATCATTTTGCAGCTTCCAGGAAATAAGATTCTGGAAAGGGTCATCAAGGATGCCAAATATATTAGACAAAAGGTTGCTGGAAAAAACAAGATACTTGCACAGAGCCAAGTATCACCCTCACAGATTATGTGATAACTAGAAAATATAAAATATACTTTTAAAATGGACAGTTCCGGGGGCGCCTGGGTGGCGCAGTCGGTTAAGCGTCCGACTTCAGCCAGGTCACGATCTCGCGGTCCGGGAGTTCGAGCCCCGCGTCAGGCTCTGGGCTGATGGCTCAGAGCCTGGAGCCAGTTTCCGATTCTGTGTCTCCCTCTCTCTCTGCCCCTCCCCCGTTCATGCTCTGCCTCTCTCTGTCCCAAAAATAAATAAACGTTGAAAAAAAAAAAAATTTTAAAATGGACAGTTCTGGCAGAGTGATTACCTTCATCAACTGATCAATTTTTGTATCACTGATCACAGGAAAACCTGAAATTCTGTCTTCACATCATTCTACAAATTATTCTTGCCAAAAATGTTTAACCTGAATCTAATCAAGCATTTACACCTAACTTCTAGAATCTATGAAATGGAGAAGAAAGAGGAATAAGTTAAATACCACTGTGAGAAAACAACCAGACAGATCCAAAATGTGGGACATTATAGAAGAAACTGGTCCAGCCTGTTCAAGAAGTCAGTCTTGAATTTTAATAAATAAAAAAAAAAAAAAAGAGGGGAAACTCTCAGACCAAAAGTAATATAAATAAGTCATAATTATCGAGTGCAACTTAAGGCCTAGAAGCCTAGACTGAATCCAAACTGGGGGTGAGGAGGACTGCAAAAGAGATTTCAAGGATAATAAAGGAAATCTGAGTACATCTGGGTATTGGATGGTAGGGAATTATACTGAATTTTCTTGAATGTGATCCTCGCACTACTTTTATACAATAACTGTATTATTGTTATGTGGGAGGATACTGTGATCCCTGGGAGAAGCACACTCAAGTATACAGGAGTGAAGAGACATTAAGACCATAACTTTCAAGTTGGTTCTGCCACAAAGTAGACACATGCGTGTACACACAAACACACACACACACACACACACACACACACGTGCGCGCGCGCACACACACACACACAGAGTAAATAAAACAAAATACAACTGACCCTTGAACAACATGGTTTGAATTGCATGGGTACACTTACATGTGGATTTTTTTCAATGAACATGGTACGATACCGTATATGTATTTTCTCCTCCTTATGATTTTCTTAATATTTCCTTTTCTCTAGAATTTACTTTAAGAACACAGAATATAATACATATACAAAATATGGGTCGATCAACTGTTTAAGTTATTGTTAAGGCTTCACATCAAGAGTAGGCTGTTAGTGGTTAAGTTTCTGGGGAACCAAAATTTGTACATGATTTCTGACTGCACAGAGGTTGATGCTCCTAACTCTGAAATTGTTCAATGTTTACTTTATTAATAACTGTTGAATATGGTTGATTCGTATGAAAGTTTATGTGTAGGTGTGCTATGAATTTAACTCTTCTTTATGCTTGAAATTTTTCATAATAAAATGTTAGGGGAAAAAAAGGTCAAGAAATGGAAGAGTAACCAAACTGTCTTAAGAGGAAAAAGGAGGGTTCTTCCACCAACTACAAACAAAGGATCAGGAATCATATTTATTTTGCTCACTACTGATTATCCAATACCTAGCACAGCGCCTGGAATATAATAAACACTCAAATTTACATTTGCTGAATGAATGAGTAAATGGTAATATTTTGGGGCAAAGGTAAAGGTACGTAAGAAAACTTATAGCTGATGTTTACATTCCTAAAAGATGGAAGATCTTGAGAAAATAAAAAACAGAAAACTATCTGTTGGGAAGAAATGGGAAGGCATTGCAATCTCTGGGAAATAAAGTTGACTGTCTCCATTACCTCATAACACTATTTTCATATATGCCAATTCTGCAAGATTTTAATATTACTAATTACAATATTGAGATTCGTTTAAAAATAAGAATATCATACAGCTGCTTAACGAGATTTTAAAAAATGATCAACATTTTTATTAAAACTATCACTAAAAGAAATCTAACACAGTGAACTTACTTTTCTGACAGATGCTCTAGTCTTCACGTGACTGTTTCTCGAAGTCTGGACGGCTGCCATAACTATATTGCTTTTCTGTGTAATCAATGAAGAATTAGTCCATAAAACACCTAAAGAAAACACATTAAAAGAAAACTACTGATTTCAGTGATTCAGGCAAGCATTTTGTCCTAAAATAAGGTCTTTAAATTCAGTCATTTAAAAAATTAAAACAAACAAAAATTCTGAGACATAAACAATTATTATAAAGTAGTTTACCCTTATTTATTCAATCTCACTGCCTTTGTGAGGTTTTTTTTGTTTTTTTATTTTTGTGTTTTTACAAATACAAAAATACTTGAAAGTCTTAATAAGAAGTGTTTAGAAAACCTTTTAAAATCTAAAATAGTGAAGATTACAAAAAAATCCGAGCCTTCTTGTCTCCCAAAAGTCACTCTAACCCTACAGCAACCGTGAATGTGTGAATGTTTTTTACACCTTCTTATTTCTTGGGTAGAAATATTTGATAATATACAAATGAGAATATGAAATCTGTGTAGATAAAATAAAATCACATAAACAATAACAAATTCCTTATTTAGCCATCTTAACAGCATACCAATGACTAGAGTTAAAAAAAAATCCAAGTTAAATGATTAAGAGTACTTACAACACATGTACACGTGTATACACATACAGACACATACACACACACACACACACACACACCCCTCTTGGAAGAAACTCTGAAACTAAAGGACTTAAACTTTTTATCAATGTTTTAAGGCAGTACCTTTGAGAGTTTAAATCAACTTGGGCATTAACCATTCAAAATTCACATCTGACCACAGTACCTTGTTCATTTAAAATCTACTTGGACTCGATGCTATGCAATATGGCCTTTGGGTTTAGAGCATTGGAAGAAAAACATTTTATTATAGTAGAGAATGAGAATAGGAAGTGAATTCTAAATCATTAAATAACTAAAAAATTTGAATCAATAAAGACTTAAGAAATGGTTAGTTTCAACCAAACTGGCCTTACCAAGAATTAACCTAGTTGAGGTTTTCAAGGCATCTCATTAATGTTAAGTTTACACTATGAAAAGATTTATACACAAAATCAAACATCAACTAGTTTCCATCAGAACTGCAAAAAAAACCCCCTAAATTTCAGTGGAGTTATAATTTTATACTCTTTCACCGTAGAGATAAAACCAAAGTGTGTATGCATGCGCATAGATTCTAATTTTTTTTAAGTTTATTTATTTAGAGAGAGAGGGTGTGCAAGTGGGGGAGGGGTAGAGAGAGAGGGAGAAAGAGAATCTCCCAATCTGGGACTCGAACCCACAAACCATGAGATCATGATCTGAGCCAATATCCCACGCTTAACCAACTTAGCCACCCAGGTGCCTCTAGGTTCTAATTTCTTAATAAAGAATTATGATGCTATTCTATTCTGAACTAGGATAAATCCTAGTGGTCTCTTTAATAATAAAATGTGATTAATGACTAGAATTGAAGTAGGACTGTGAGAAAGGCAAGGGAGGTCTCGACAGTACAAGATAAAGAGCAACATACCAGGACTCAGAAGAGTACCATTTGTGTCCTTGTTCTTCCTCTCATTAGCTTTGTTTCCTCCGGTAAATTGAAGTATCTTTGGATCTATTTCCTCAATGTACATATCAACTTACTTACTGGAGAAGTTTATTGTAAGAATGAAATGGAAAATAATTTATAGGAGGCATTTTGGAAACTATAAATAATAGCTAAAAGAAAAAATTAAAATATTTACTTACAGGCCAAAATGATCAAGGGGGTCAAATTCTCAAAATGAGGTATAAACATAAAAGTTTATGTGGCCAAGGCAAGACAATAATCCTTTTTACTCCTCTTTACCCACAGAGTTCTCTTCAACTGCCAGAAACCCTCAGAGGCAAAGGGACTTGCCTTAAGTACCATATAAAATACAAAGGCCAACACAAGGGTTCCAGAAAAGGAAAATTCTCAAACACGGCGCCTGAGTCAACTAGCATCTTTCTGGTGGGCAAAAGTGTAATGCAAATCTAAACTCTGAAAATATTCCTGTGCTATGATACAATAATTCTACTTTTGGGAACTCATCAAAGAAAACAATGATCCTAGAGCATCTAGGGTCCTAGCGAGAGCTTCTAAGGCTCCAAGTGCTTTACTAAGAGATTTACATGAAGATCTCATTTAATCCTTAGGACTGGTACAGTAGTACTACTCCAGTTTTACAATGAAAAAAACTGAGGCAAGGATGAGTTAAGCAACTCGTGCAGGCCCACACAGTAAGCAGGAAAGCTGAGATTCAAATCCAAACCTTCAAACTCTAGCACCCCGGGTCTTAACCAGTATAAATGTTTGAAAAGGTGTTCAAACACCAGTATTAAGGTCTGAAAAGGTATTCAAACACACTTTATACTGGAGAGAAATAAGAAACACTCTAGATGCTAGACGGGAGAGTGACTGAGTAACTGAGATGCATTCCCTGTTGATGCAATCATGTTAAAAATAACACTGAAGGGGGTGCCTGGATGGCTCAGTTGGTTAAGCGTCTGACTTCGGCTCAGGTCATGATCCCCTAGTTCACGGGTTCAAGCCCCACGTCAGACTCTGCTGACAGCTCAGAGCCTGCTCTGGATTTTCTGTCTCCCTCTCTGCCGCTCTCTCTCTCAAAAATAAACATTAAAAACAAAAGTGTAAAAAAAACACATCTCTTCCTAAATAACTACAACACTGAAGGACAGAGGAACAGTGCACAAGGCATCTTCCCCTTCTGACTCCTGAAAGGGCGGAGTTGGGGAAAGAGATGGGAAAAAGCAATCACCTTTGCAGCTGCTAACCAAAGTCAATAATGAGCAAAGATTACACACTCAGGAAAGAAGGTGACTGGTTATCTAGATGAGCCGCTTACCGGCAGGTGATGTGACATGCCAGGCCCCTGACAAGGAGGTTGGGGGAGGCCAGGGTGCTCTGAGACAACATCCCGGATTTGACACCTCTAATTACCCCAGTGCTCTACCTATAATACTCCTGAATAGCAGACTGGGGCAGAACACTCTTTTCACAGTGCAGTACTAAAGCAAATAGAATCCAGTATTTAACAGACCTATGAAGGAACATTAAAAACATAAAATAAAAAAGTAAAAATACACTAAAGACAAAAAAAAAAAAAAAGCCCAGACAAATATAATCATGTCACCCAAAACCCATATAATCTATTTTCAGACCACTACCTCAGAATTTATATTAATAAAAAAGACACCATATTTAGTTCTGTATCTTCACTCATTTTCTGAACCCTACTCCATCTCTTTGTATTTAACGTAACACATGAGTAAAATATTATCTCACTAAGGGAAAAACCTATCAGAGAATAATCTTTGCAACAGCCTATCCAAGTGAATCCAACGTGAGACAGTGTGACTCATACCTCTGGTAAAGCAAAGAAAAAAAAAATGTATCTTTGGAAATGATGTGAAGACAGATGGGGGGAAAAGCAACAGAGCACGGTTTCTTCACCACCTTATATAATTCGAGGGAATGCAGTTTTAGCCAGATTTCACAAGAGGAGCAAAACTACAGTGTTTTCCCCTAAACACCTTTGTGTTATGATGATAAACTTTTCACTGAATGCTTTTTTGATTTGCGCCCTATCACAGGTAAATAAACAAGAGTCCTAAGCAGGGAATAACTAAGTGTGTTTCTCTACAAAGAAATTAGAGTGATCCAGACCATTTTTTGAAAGCAGATCAGAGAGAAGAAAGTACAGACAGATAGGGCAGACAACTGAAAAGTAAGCTGCTACAGCTCACTGAGGACACAGGATATAGACAATACCATGAAATAATCAAAATCCCCCCAGAAGCAACCAAAAGGCAGAATGGATATTGCTAAAGACATCGGAACACCGAGGGAATCTTAAGGAATATCACAGAATACAAACAGATGAAAGCATTGGAGAACAATTATGAAGAGTACAGAAAACACACATATGGGGCACTTTGAATAAATTACACTTATCTTAGGATCCTGTGATTCCCCTTCTTAAAATTTATCCTACATATACACTTGCACAAAATTCATAAATATATATGTGAAAGAATAGTCACTAAAACAAAAAAAAAAACTAAAAATAATCTAGAAGCCCATCAATTCAAATAAATTATACTGCATTCATATGACTGATTTTTACCAGCTGTTGGAATTAGATGAATACACACTGATGTGACAGCATTACCACAAAATATTAAGGGGAAAAGCAAATTGCGGAACAGTGTAAACAGTACGCTCTTTACTTGTCATTAAAAAAAAAAAATTACATGTGCCAACTCTGTGTGTATATTTGTACAGGCCTCGGAAATACCATAATGGATATAGACTAAACTCATGATAGTGGTCATTCATGACAACTGGGACTTTTTTTTAATGTTATGAAATGTCACATACCTATAATATGGGAAGATGATACACTGTTAAGTAAAATAAGTTTCCACATGTTCACAGTATCCCATTTTTGGGTAAAATCTGTATAACTGCACGTGTGTTATTTGTATATGCGACATAAAAGAGAACATGTACTAGATGGGTACAAACATTGTTTTTTTACCTAAGTAGATGCAATGATGCCGGTTTTATTCTTCTGGATGTATAGAAGTTCTTTTATAATCAGAAAATAAGTACTTCCCACGTCTTTCCTCCTCTCCTCTGGCCGAAGAAATTTTCAAGTTGGCATCATCTATTTCCTGACCTTTTTATAGCAGGAGTTAACCAAACCAAGGAGTCTCTGAAACCCCTTCCTTGTCTTCTATCAACACTATCGTCCCATCTTGACTCTCTTCCTATGGCACTGGTTCTCAAACTTCAGTACAGGTGTGGATCAGCTTATTTCTAACCGATTCCACCCCGGAAGGTCCAGATTCAGGAGGTCTACATGGAATCCTGAAATCTATACCTTTAACAAGTACCCTCTGTGATTTCTGAATGAGAACATTTCTCTCTCTCTAGGTACTACATTAGTCTCCTCTAAATTTTTTCACAACTTGTTACTCAAACGCTAATATTTCTAACCTTCATCCTTGTCCTTTGTGGTATTCAGTCTACCTAGTTTTCCAAGGATATTCAATCTCTACCTCTGATTTTAACTGTGCAAATAAGTCCCTAATGTCTATCTCCAGTTCAACTCCTGTACCTGTGTTTCAGTTCCTTGGGTCCAATTTTCTATTCAATACTTCTAACTAAATATCCCAGTTACTCCAAAATTGGTACGTCCAAAAACTGAATAAAACTTTCTCTCTAAACAATTTCTCTCCGTAGAGCCAGTAAACCAACTGAGCCAGCAGGCTAAGCTGGAAACTGGCTTTTCCCTCAATCCCTATAGACTACCACATCTAGTCAGTCACCAAATCCTGACCTGTCACCCTCCTAAGCTTCCCTCAAACCTACCCTCTCTTCCATCAGCTAAACTGTCATTTACTCTTCATGCATCAGTTGAAGGACCTCCCTCCTTGAGGAAGACTTGGCTCATCTTACCAATCCCTCCTTGCCCAAACAGTAGCCACCACCTCTGTGCTCTCCCAAGGTGGGTTGTCCCAGTCCATTTTTTTCCTGCTTCCTTCCTTTTGTGAATTTCTGGAGGACAAAAATGTTTTATTGTATTTACATTCTAACACAGAAGGCAAATCAAACATCTGCTGAATAAATAAAAAGTCTTTGAAGAGGCAAGTATACCTTCAAATGTTTCAATGGGTACTTCTACATTTAATGAATCATTATCAGCTTCCAATAATTTCTAATTTTACAATATTTGATAACACAGTAAATGCTCCAAAAACACGTGTTGGCCGAATTCCAAATGGCCAAGTGTTAAAATTAATATTCTGTTAAATATAAATACAACAAGGCAGGGCAAAATACGTGAAACATTAGTTTTCAAACATTAGGCAACAGGTAACCCAGGCCTATGACTGCCGAAAGAAGGGAAACACTGGCCGCTGGCTACTTTCAGGTCACAGCACAGACAGGAGAAAGCCAAGTGTTCTGATGTTCTCAGCAAGTTGCAGAGGCAGAGATGAGAGTCTGGGAAGGCCAAGGTGGCTAGAACGCTCAGGGTACAGCACTGGAGAGAGAGCTCACAAAGACTGAGAGCATCAGAGAGTTGCAGATGGGTTCTTCTAGGGACCTTGGTCAAATACTGATCTATGCCAAGTGTCAGAAGTTGGGGAAATAACCACCAAACAGCAGCAGGCCAAACAATACCTGGAGCCAGACAGGGCTTGGAATAATCTGCACCCCCACCAACCGGAGTGGAAAAAAAAGCTGTGTAATATATCAGGCAATGGATGGGCTCCTCAGACGGAATTTACCTTAGCTGGGGGACTAAGGGAGCACTACAGTGAGGCTTTTCTGCAGGCGCACTAACAAAGCTCAAAAGCAAGCCTCAAAACAATCCGACAGATTCCAAACAACCATGAACCCCAACTAAACCCAACACTTAAAAAATACAACAAAACTGAAAAAAAAACCACACACACACACAACAAAATCGAGCAAGCAATAGCATAAACCTGAACGGCCAGCACACAGTCAAAAATTACCCGTGGAGGAGAAAAATATGACCCCTAAGCAGGAGGAAACAAGGCAAGTAGTGCAGACCCAGAAATGACAAATGGAATGAACAGAAAAGATGTCAAAATTATACTACGAGCATGTTCCATATACTCAAAAGGGAAGAGGAAAACATGATCATAAGGAGAGAACAGAAAATATAAGAGACCCAAACCAAACCTCTAGAGTTAAAAATAAATCTAAAATAAAACCATACTGGGTGCAATCAACAGCAGATTAAACACTGCAACAGAAAGTGAACTTCAAGACATAGCAAAAGAAGCAATCAAAACTGAAGCACAGAGAGAAGCCTACAAACAAACAAGACAGCATCAGTGACTCACTGTGAAAGGTGAGTAACTGGAATCCCCAAAAAGGTGGGGGACAGGAGTAATCTATGAAGATAAAATGGCTCAGAATTTCCAAAAGTTGATGAAAACCATAAACTGACAGATACAAGAGAGATCGACAAATCCTAAGAAAAATGAACATAAAGAAAACCACACCAAGGTACATCATAACCCAGTTTCTGAAAACTAGGGATAGAGAATTCTTAAAAGCAACCAGAGAGAAAAGTATATATTACATAAAGAGGAACAAAGAAAGACAGCAGACTTCTTGTCAGAAACTATGCGGAGCCATAAATAAAACCGAGCAACATCTAAAAAAATGTGTCAACTGAGATATCTATACCCACAGAAAAGTATCTTTTAAAAATTAAGGCAAAATAAGTTTATTTGCGCTAAAAAAAAAAAAAAAAAAAAAAGCCGTGAGAACTCACCACCCGCCAACCATCAGTGGAATAAACGTTAAAAGAAATTCTATGGGCAAAAAACAAAAAACAAAAAACAATACCAGACAGAAGTCTGAATCTAAACAATAAGTTTAGAATGCCTGAAAGGGTAAATATGAGGGTAATATAAAAGCTGTTTCAGAGCTATTTTCTTTTTGTTTAATCCCTTAAAAAAAAAACTATTTAAACTAAAAGTGATAACAATGTATGAATGGGGTTTACAACATACACAAGTAAAATGCATTACAAATAAAACGGAGTGTGGCAGGCTGGAGTTAGAAAAATGCTGTTCCTTCAGTATACCAAAAGTGATACTGATAAGTTAAAGTTATCTTGTAAACCCCAGAGCAACCATTAAAAACAAAACAATAACACCTGACAGGCCAACAGTGGCATTAGGGTGAAGCATCTCTCCTTTCTGCAAAAATCAGGAAGCTAAGGCTAATCTTCACAAGATTCTCTAAGAGTGCAATTACATAATATATGTAAAAACAGTACCTGATATAGCAGGAATTGATATAGTGGGAATTCAAACGTTTGCTTCTTTCTTAGGAACAGACTTGCTGTTTAGCTTATAATATCTAAAAATACCACGGCTATCAGTTACTATTTTGTTTTTCCTTTCAAAACAATAATCAATCATATAAAAAGACCTAATTTGTGTTTGACCTAAATGACTATCTACTAAGATATTTGCTTCTCTAATTTCCTGCACACCAACAATAAATACAGCTAAAAAAAAAACCCTAA
Source organism: Prionailurus bengalensis (assembly GCF_016509475.1). Lineage (NCBI taxonomy): Eukaryota > Metazoa > Chordata > Mammalia > Carnivora > Felidae > Prionailurus > Prionailurus bengalensis. Next base: position 28,393,483 of record NC_057343.1, read on the forward strand.
AATCTTCAGGCTGTGCTTTCAGTGTGAATACACAGCTTAGAAGTTGAAGCAATATTCTTAATCTTCTACATAACCCCCATCTACAAGATTACTTTAACAAAAAATATGTTCAGAATTTTAACCTAGGAAAACATTTCTCTTTATCAGTGACATCTATTCTGCCATGACTCAAAGAGTTGTACTGCTGAAAAGACATTTATGTAGCTCTTGCAAATAGTGATAAAACTCCACCCTAACCCACCAGTAGCAGAAATGAGTGAATGGATCTGCTTTGCAAATGGCCCAGTGGTTGGCACATAACGAGGCATTCTAAAAACCTGTGCAGAACCTATCAACCGATAGGATATATAAGGCATTAAAAAAAAAGAACGTGAAAGATAATTTTAAGGTTTCAAGCTTGGGGATGTGGAAGAAAAGTGGAGCCTTTGCCAATTACAGGGTAACTGGAAGACAGTGTTTATGTCAATGTAACATCCAAAGTCACCTAAAATATATACATTTAGTTGGGGAGGTCAGAACTAGTGATGTTACTCCAGGAGTCATCTATATATACAGAGCTTGAAAGCTGATCCTAGAGACTGGGAAAGCACAGAGAAGATCAAGAAAGAATCTTAGGGGGCAACCATGATAAAAGGTTGCCGGGCAGGTAAACAAAGAACCACAAACAAGTGGCAGTTTGAAAAGGAGGCAAGGTAGAGATTTAGAAAACTTTAGTGTCACTGGAGTCAAGAGACAGTTTTATGTCTAGAGTGGTCAGCATTAAGCTTATACTAAACTCCTGAGGGTAGAAATGACACTCCTTTCATCTCTGAATGCTGCAGGAGTCCATATCGTGGCACCTGCTACACAGAATGCACTTAGTAGTAATCATACTACATCCTTACACTGTGCCCGTGAGGTACTGCTTAATTGCTGTTGAACAGAACTCACATTTCTCACAACAGAAGTTGCTGTTAATATACCCATCTTACATATAGAGAGACTGAGGCACGAAGCATTTACATAATTTGCCTTCATTCAGAAACCTAGAAGAATCCATCCTGAAAGAGACCATTACTGAGAGAGAGTTCAATGCAGTACTAGAGGGGAAAATGCCAACCGCAGGATGTTAATGGACACCAGAGGTTCCCGTCATTCCTCCCTGTCCATCCCCTCTTTATTCAAGAACTTGCGGTACTCAGTATAACAAAGTACAAACTGTGAGACGCACCTAAGTCTCCTCCTCATCCATTTACCATTCTCCTCTTCGCCGGTCCTCAGCCAACTGGACTACGAGTGCATACTCGACCCACAGGATTATCCTTCTAGAAATTCAGAATTAAGAGATGCAGATACTCGTTGAGACTCATGCTACAAAAGCAAAGTGAGTCTGGTGTTGGCACCACAGCAAACCAAAGTTTCATGCAAGCCAAAGCCAGGGGGAAGCAGAAACCAAGAGCCTTAAAGAGAGCCAATCGAAAAGGAATTGCTTCAAAAGACATAATAGCGTCCAGAGTGCCAAAGAACGGAGGAGCAGACACAGAAGACAATGTGCTCCCAGAGAAAAACTGGAAGAGTTAACTGTCTGAAGATTTTCTAGTTCCCAGGACCCTAAGTTGGACTTCATGCAATGGGCTTCAGAAGCAACCCACCAAATGTGTTGACAAATACTTTTTTGTTTATTTATTTATTTTGAGAGAGACAGAGACAGTGCCAGTAGGGGAGGAGCAGAGAGAGAGGGAGAGAGAGAATCCCAAGCAGGATCCGCACTGCCAGAGCACAGCCCCACACAGGGCTGGAACTCAGGAACCAGGAGATGGGGACCTGAGGCAAAAGGAAGAGTTGGAAGCTTAACCAACTGAGTCGCCCAGGCGCCCCTGACAAACGCCTTTTTTAACTAAGTTCATTCAAACGGGTTTGTGACCCTTGCAGCCAAATAACCCTCAAGCCGTTAAAAAGGTCAAAGGAAAAACATTGACTAAGCAGCTACTATAAGCTTCAAAATAACCTTGAGGTATTTTGACTCTCACCATCAGGGATGAGGAAATAGAGACTCAGCTATATTAAGTAACAGATTTGCCTGACACCAAAACCCAAACTCTTTCTATTTTGTCTCACTTTCATTCTAGTTCCATCCAATCTGTTCCAGACCACCACACCATTTATTTACCTTACTTTTTCCCATGAAACATTCTCGGATTAAGCCAAAAATGTTAACCTTTCTCCTTTTAACCTGTTCAGTTTCTAATCTATTCATTTCAAACATCTTTACTCTAGTTAAGTATTTAACAATAAAATGAACTTTCATATGCAAAGAGGAGTGGCAGCATGAAGGCATTTGAATCTGTTGGGTCTGCTTCTGAACTGATACAGTATTTTTTTTTCCTTTCCCAAATTTACCAGTTGGTACAGCCTTAAGTCAAGCCCGAGCTAAGTGTAGATCTCTTCCTGGACTCGTTCCACTTTCATTCCCTCCAAATGACTGACTCTATTACTAAAATGCAGGCCACTTGACAGAAAAAGGACAAATTTGGCTTGCCTAAATAATTACCCTACCCAAAACGACTTCAATTATTTTTCAAAGGCAAGACAAAACAAATATCTACATCCTAAAAGCTTGAAACCCTTACCAAAAGGATATAAAGACTAGGAAAAAAAATTTATTTTTCTGTCCTTGAAAACCAGTTTGCCAAGAGGAATGGGAGGTCTTTTAAAATCTAGACCAGTCTCGGGGCGCCTGGGTGGCTCCATCGGTTAAATGTCCGACTTCGGCTCAGGTCATGATCTCTCAGTTTGTGAGTTCAAGCCCCGCGACTGGCTCTGTGCTGACAGCTCAGAGCCTGGAGCCTGCTTCTGATCCTGTGTCCCCCCCCCCCCCCCCCCCCCCCCCCCCCCCCCCCCCCCCCCCCCCCCCCCCCCCCCCCCCCCCCCCCCCCGTCTCTCGGCCCCTCCCTTGCTCATGCTCTGTCTCTCTCTGTCTCTCAATAATAAATAAATGTTTTTAAAAAATGAAACAATAAAATAAAATCTAGACCAGTCTCTTTTGCCCATTAAGTTTTTCACATTTTCTCCAAGCATGGAACAGAACTCCACTGCCGATTTACAAGTGGAAATTTCCCTAAAAATGACCAAAATGTATCATCTGATTTGATCTGATTTCTTTTTCCAGACAGTATGTTCCTGGAATTAAAAAAAAAAAAAAAAAGTGTACTATCCTTCTTCCAATCTCTAAAGGTAAAGGAGATTCTTCAGATTCTAGATTTATCCCAGGAATTTAGAAGCTAAAGAAGCTCTCACTGTGGTTCAGGGTCTTCAGGAGGTCCCCTATCCTCAACAACCGAGAAATATCACTAGCCCAGGAGTATACCTGTAGGCCCTCAGCAATAGTGCAGTTACTTAGGTATATACACTAATCACTAGTTACCAGTTCAGCCTGGGAATCCGTTTTTCTGACTGCCTTACATTCTTTGATCTCTCATAAACCAAGCTGTTACAGCCACAACCAACAGTGAAATTCCAGGTCAACCCTGGGTAGTTCTGCCAAAAAGAACATAAGAAAGTAAGAAAAATCATGTTACTACTTGAAAAGGGGACTAGGTGTTTAAAAAGATGCGTTAAATTGCACTATTTTAACTGACACTAATCGTGCTGGGAACTGTGCTGTCATTTACTCTAAAATCATAAACAAGACCTTAAAATCACTTCTGCATTACTGAGTGCCTTATATTTTGAATACTCTGTATTTTCTATACATTTCCCTGACATTTAAAAATCACTATGAATCAATGGAACATCCCTAACAAAGTGGAAAGAAGCTAAGAAAAGCTTGTATGTTTTGCAAGGGACTGAATAATTATGATGCTGAAAAGAGAACCAAAATTTTTAACTCTGGTTTGCACTAATACCATCAGGTATGTATGTGTCAGCTGTATTTCTCATCCTGAACATCTTAAGCCTAAACCACTTCCAGTTTAATAAGGTTTTAGAGGAGAGGGAAAGCAGAACTGTTACCAAGCTGTACCACGGTAGTGGTTTAGATTCTACTGCCACTGCCATTTTACGAACGTTTTTTAATACTTCGGTCACATCTACCTATTTTTGTGTAAAGCGAGGTAGGTGCCTGGAGTTATAAAAGTACACCAAATCCATTCGCAATATGGATGGCCAGCATTTAAACCATCAACAAACAGCCTCGGAGAAATTTTGACAGCAAATCCAAACATCAACACTCCGAGGAGCTGCTTGACGCCTTCCGTTTCTGTCACAAGACTTGGGTTGCGCCTGGTTCCAACGCTCGGAGGTTCTGACAGTGAAGGATGCTGCTCGGGGACAAAGTGCAACGTCCTCCTCCTCCGGTATACGCTCCTGTGCGCGCACCACGAACACAAACTAAGCACACACACCGCTACGCACCGAAAAGACCCGGCTGGGAAGACCATTCTGGGGATGGAAACTGAGCTTGTCATTCAAAGGGGCTGCATGCAACTCGGCCCCCACGCTCCGGACCCACAAGCCCCGTCTCGAGCCCGAGGATGCCCCCTCCCCCCGAGGCCCGGTGCCATGGGATTCCTCCCTCCGCCCCGCTCCTCCCGCTCTCCTCCCACCGCCGAGCGAAGGCGCAGCTCTGGGCAGCCCCGCAATCAGAGTAGGGACTGCAGACAGAGAGGCTGGGGCGCCCGAGCCGGGCCGCCCCATCCACCGCGGCCCCGCACCACGCCGCCACCCCGGCCAACGCGCGGCTTTTGCTGCGGGCGGATCCGCACCCGCCTCACCTGGGGGCCGCAGCCTCCGCAGCTCACAGGCATGTCACCGGCCCGCAACGACCAGTCGCGCGAGCCGCCGAGCAGGCGGGCGCCCCCTCCCGCACCAGCCCCCGGCCCTCCCCCCTCCCCGCCTCCCCGCCCCGCGGGCCCGCCCCCGCCCTGCCCACCCCCGGCTTCCGCCGCCGCAGTTCCAGTCCGCAACACCACCTAATCCCCACACCTCCCACTCACTCTCGCGAGAGGGTGCGGCGCCTCTCGCGAGAAGAACTCTGTGACCAAGCCCGCGCAAAAGTGGGTGGGCTTTTAAAAAATGAAAGAACGAACAGGAAAAACCTTCCCACGTGCTCTGGGGCGGCTAGCGGATCGGCCCCGCGCGTCTCGTGACGTCCAAGCGGCCGCTCTATTGGCCAGGATCCGCTCCGCCGTGGGAGCTTTAAACTCCAGGCTGACCTACGAACCTGCGGCGAACGTCTTGCGCGCTTCCTGATCCGTTACCATGGAAACGGTTTAACCCTTTCCTCTGGCAAAATACCCAAGCTGTGGCTGGCTCTGCAGGTTTGGTTTCAGGCCCTTACTCCTCTCTTTCGAACCCTTGGTCTTACCCCTGGGGTCAGCTGGGCTGCTTCTTCGCCACAGGCTAGCCTCGCTTTGTTCTAATCGCCGTGGTTCTTCCCAAAGCGGCAGCCCCACCAGATCTGACGGCCCAAGTAAGGCTCATCCTTTGGGGGTGGCTCCGCCCCTTCTCTCCAGCATCTCTAGGGAGGACCACTCACAGCGCTTCAGGCCCACGGCCCTATCCGAACCTCAACAATTGGCATCAAGGGATCTCCGGGCCCTAGTGCTCACCCTTACCAATTTACGCGGCATCGGAATCAGGAAGTAAAGCATTGGCCACGGAGAAACCAAGCCCTAGATGAAAATCTAATGTGTGATTATTTACATTTGCAATCGGAAGGGCTGGTCCAGTCAAGTTGCACCGTCTCCTCATGGACATCTATTAAAAGGTGGAAATACCTGATAGATGAGAAAGGCATTTTGAAGTATATCCTCATTATGAGTTTTGGACTGTTTGGGAGAGGGGGACAGGGAACAAAGGGTGCATACATACTTTATTTCTTCCTTCAATAAGTTTTTGTTGAGCTAGTACAAATGTTAGACACTACTCCATCTGTCTTCTGAGCAGTGATGAAGACAAATGAGTCTAGGTTCTAGGGAGCTTATGGGGGGAGGCAGAAAGAAAAACTATTTGTTTGCCTTAAGCTCAATGCAAAGAAAATACAGTAAATGATGTGATGGTGATTGTGATTGGGTGGCTGCTAGAGGGGCCGACCTTTGGAGGAGATGGTAAGCAGTGATTTGCCTAAGAGGCAGGCAAACATCAGAGGGAAGAGCCTTCTAGGCAAAGGAAACAGCTAATTCAAAGGCCTTAAATTGGATTTGAGGGGAAAAGATGAGAAAGTAAGAAGAAATAAGGTCGGAGAAGTAAATAAATATGTGCCAGATCCTGTAAGATTTTGTAAGCTAGGAAAGTAATTGTTGGGAATTTAAATGCAATGGAAAGCGGTGGAGAATTCTAAAGAGGGAAGAGATACCTATGCTGTACTTTTATCTTTAAAGCTCTTCCCTGCAGAGAACTGATTTTAGGTTCTGAACCTTTTAGAATCTGAACTGATTTCAGAACCTTTTAGGTTTCAGAGGAAGCAAGGAGATTGAGACTTGTAGTCCAAGACAGACACAATCCTGAAAGACTTCGTTCCCAATGACCTTGACATTATCCATTTGGTCAGAGCATTGGTGCCATTTAATGCCTTCTGTTAAAAACATCTGGCTACATCTTCATTTACTGCTATTTAATGACAGTAAAAGAAATAAATGGAAATTTTTTGTTACTTGGGCACATGAATGTCCTGAAAAGAAAGTCACATTTGATTTTTTTTCTCATCCATTTATACCACACAGATAACCACCTCTTCTGTCTATTCCTAAAGCCAGATCTAAGAAAAACAAACATAAAGTGATGTTCAATGTAGATATTTATTCCTGGGTATCAGATTTAAACAGATAGAAGTTGAAGGCTAGAAAATGAAGGTATTTCACTAAAAAACAGAAATCAGGAACAAGTTTGAACTGGAAGACCTCTCATTAACTGCTAAAGCAACCAAATCAAGGTTCCTTATCATTCTTGAGTCTCAACTTCCTCATACATAAAACAAGGCAATTTAACTAGCCTACACACAAAGTGGTTAAGCCTGAATTACACTTTGGCATGCACGCACCAGTAACACGGAAGCTGGAAAGGGAAATGTGATAAATTTGTATAAAATCTAAGAGGGTCCGTAGCACAAGACAAATGAAATTGGATTTGTGTGCGCATACACCACACACACACACACACACACACACACACACACACACCAGCTGAGGAGCTATGAAACTGATTAATACAGATACCAGGAATGCTTCCCTAAGAAATCTTGGCCTTCTCAGAGTGTGAAAACGGAAGCATTGCCACCTGCTCAACCTCATATTCCCTGTAGCTATTTTGAACCTATGTACTATTTAATAAATAATGGTTCACATGTACCTAATCAAGACTGAAGGAATGGAAAATATTTAAGAGATCTGAGGCAACATTTTAAAGTTAGGCTAGCACTTTAATTTTAATGAAAATAAGATTTCAAGGAACATTACAGGGTTCTTTTTTAAAAGGAAAAATGCTAAAAAGAGAAAAGTTCTTATTTTAACAAATTAAGACCATTCTTTGAAAATGTTGAAAAAATGGAGCACTCTTGAGTGCTGTTTGCAGTCATGATGATTAACCGAACCAGCTGCGTAGTACTGCTAATTTAGATGAACAACGGGCTCAACTCTGTCATTCTAACATGTATTAATAGAGCCATAAATCCTCCCAACTCACCCTTAGCAAGACAGTCTTTGTGGTATCTTTTGCTAGCTACAATTAGTCAGAGTACAACGAACATGAAGGGAGAAGAAATTTAGGATTGAGATCCATTTCTACAGATGTCCCTAGTTCCTGGATTCTTTTTAAAATTATTTTGCTTTAGCAGCTTTATTGAGATATAATCCACATGCCATACAATTCATCCACTTGACGAGTACAATTCAATATATTTCGGTATATTCCCAGAGCTGTGCAGTCATCACCAAAATCTAATTTTAGAACGATTTTGTCCCGCTAAAAGAAACTCTACAGTCATTAGCAGTCGATCCCCACCTCCTCCCCAGCCCGAAGCAACCACTGATCTCCTTTATGTCCCTACCTTTGCCTGTTCTGGACACTTCGTATAAATGGAATTGTACACTATGTGGTCATTGGTGTCAGCTTCATTCACTTAGCTAAATGTTTTCAAGGGTCATCCATGCTGTAGCCTGTATAAGTACTTCATTTATTTTTATTGCCAAATGATGATTCCATTGTATTCCGTTTATCAGTTAATAGACATGTGGGTTGTGTCCACTTTGGGACTCTTGGGAATAGTGCTGCTTTGAGCATTTGTGTCTAAGTTTTGTGTGGACATTTGTTATTCTTTTTTAATACTTTAAAAGATAAAACGTACCCAGTTTACAAAGTCTATATTTCTTTTCCTAGCACGGTTACTTGGCTCCTGGCTTTGTCTTTCTTGCCTGCTGTTTGAACTGTGTGCTCTCTTCCCCCACAGGGCTGGCATTTCTACTCTGGCAGCTCAGATCTGACAGTGTCATCCCCCTGCTTAAAAGGCTTCAGTGGCTTCTTATGATTCCACCAATGATCTTTCTTACTCTCTTCTGTTGTTCTCTCTCTCTCAGAAAGTCTTTTTTTTTTTCCACTTCCTCAAAATAGGGCCAGATCCTCTCTGCTTTGGAGCCTTCCCACGAGATCTTCCTTCAGCACTGAGTGTTCTCTGTCCACCCTTAGCCTCTGCATGCCTGAGAATCCCTCAGCATTCAGCTGTACTCTCAAGAACTCAAGAACTCTTGTACTAATTCCCCAGACTAGGTAAGCTCCTCCCCATCTGGACTCTACTTTTTCTCCAGTGCATTTAGCAACTTAGAATGATTTTGATTTGAGTGATTATTTGGTCTTTCTCCTCTGCTAGACCGTAGAATCCATGAGCAGGAACCACATCTATTTTTACTTACACATGCCTGGCACATAGTAAGTGTTATTCATTACTTGTTATCTATTCATTGAAAGGATGGAAGGAAGGAAGGAAGGAAGGAAGGAAGGAAGGAAGGAAAAAGAAGGGGAGGGGGGAAGGGAGGTATCTTCACAGCTTATTCTGTGTTCTATTTTTCCTTCCCTTGCTAGTGTTGAAATAAGTTTCTAGGCCCAAGATGGAGCTGCTCCCGCCCAGGATGCCACCTCAGCAAACCAAAGCTTAAATAACTTTTGTGTCTGTGTAAATGCTCCACTAGACCAAAAACACAGTATATCCAGTCAGCCAGTCCCCCCAAACCAAGCCAACTCTAGGCTCTATGCTTATTTGTTTCTTCTCACTCCAAACAAAGCTGGGGTGCCTGGGTGGCTCAGTCGGTTGAGCATGCGACTTCGGCTCAGGTCATGATCTCATGGTTTTGTGAGTTCAAGCCCCGCATCGGGCTCTGTGCCAACAGCTCAGAGCCTGGAGTCTGCTTTGGATTCTGTGTCTCCCTCTCTCTCTCTGCCCCTCCCCCACTCATGCTCTGTCTCTCTGCCTTGGAAATAAATAAACATTAAAAAATTAAAAACAAGCAAACAAAGTTGACAATGTGGCCCCAACCAGATATTTCCCACTTTTCCTTTTCCCTGTTCTTTTTTCTTTAGTCTATAAAAGCTTCCCGACTTCTGCCCCATTTTGCAGTTCTCCAAAGGAAACTGTCCACTTAAGGAAGTGTGAAATAAAGTTTATTTGTATCACCTAAGTTGTTTCCTTTAATCATTTTTTAATACTAGGAATCTTCAGTAAAGTCTTGATAAATGGTATAAACCAAATCTGTCCTGTTATAAGAGGAATTAATGGAAAGCTTGTTCTAGGCCTGGGATGGTGTAGGAGGGGCCACAAGTGTCCCCTTCCCATGCTCCCTACACAAGGTGATGTGGAGAGGGGAAGACCAGTACTAAGGAGCCAAGGCAGTGTGTGACCAGTCAGAGAACACAGGCTTTGTCTAAGTGCACCTAAGATTGTACCAAGGAGCAAGAAATGTCTCACGTGTCCCCAGGGGACATTTTAGTGAGCTAATTTCTAGTAATCAAGTTGGCAGTGTCTCCTCCAATGTAATTTTGCTATTTAACGGAAATGTTACTTTCATCTGTTTGCATAGTCTAACGGAGCCAAGACATTTGGATTATATGCACAGGAAAGAAATTTGGCCCAGCAAGTTCCAATGAACTGTTCTAGATCACATAGGGGCACTAAATGCCACCATTTAGACTAAAATTAGCTGGTTTAGTCTGGTTCCACCTATACAAAACTAGCCTCTCAGCTTAATGCCCCTAATGACCTTTAGACTACAAAGGCAGGCATCGGCTTTCCCCCGGAGCTTTACACTAGCAATCTCTGACAGCCAGAAGCAGATTCCATGTCGCTTCCTGTTTGAAAGCTTAGGTCTCCCTTTGGCCCACTTGCCGAATTCCTGTTTCCTGCCTGAGTGATGGCCCCAGCTGGCAGTTCTTGTAAGAGAGAGAAGTCAAGTCCTTTTCTTTTCACATTGCTCAGTTTTTGGATTTTGTTTTTTTGTGGTAATAAATTAATATACACTCATTATGTAGAACACTGGAAAATACAGGAAAAGATAATGGAGCAGACCACCTCTTTTGGTGGGTGATTTACATACATTATTTAATAGTAGTTAATAAACCAATGTAAAACATACTGGAAGTGGAAAACTGTGGACATTATAATTTCATCAGCCATTTAAACATATAAAAATGCTTTTCAAATTTGAAACATAAAGTACCTTGGGGTGCCTGGCTGGCTCAGTTGGTTAAGCTTCCAATTCTTGATTTTGGCTCAGGTCATGGTCTCAGGGTTTGTGAGATCAAGCCCTGGGGTGGGTTGGGCTCTGCACTGACAGCAGAGATCCTGCTTGGGATTCTCTCTCCCTCTCTCTCTTCCCCTCCCCCCTCCCCTGCCCACCCACCCCTCCAACCCATCCCTGTGCACACCTGTTCTCTCTCTCTCTCAAATAAGCTTTAAAAAAAAAAAAGCTAAAGTATCTCATCAAGCCTTTGTTTTAAAAGTATGTATATTATACCACAATCTGATATGCCTTTTAACTTACATACTTACCTAATTCTTTTGTAGTGAATCTCTTGAAGAACAGAAACACATCTGAACCATTATAACATAATACCTAGTAATGGCTTCATATATTGTAGGTCTTCATTAAATGCCCAATGACTTCTAAAATCATGACTATAATTATTAGCAAATAGTACAGATGATAATTTAGAAGTGCCACTCCAAATTGGACTTCTGAATGAGCAAAATAAAGTTGACTGCTATTATATATTGTACTAGAGTAAAATGAGTCTTCCTTTCTTTTTTAAGATTATTTATTTATTTTTGGAGAGAGAGAGAGAGAGAGCGAGCACATGAGTGAAGGAGAGGCAGAGAATCCTCAGCAGTATCCACGCGGTCAGCACAGAGCCCAGCACCAGCTTAGAACTCAAGAACCATGAGATCATGACCTGAGCTGAAACCAAGAGTCACACGCTTAACCAGCTGAGCCACCCAGGCGCCCTTGAGTCTTCTGATTTAAATCATCATTGTCATAACTAAATTACTGACTCAACTTCCAATAAATAAAATACTACTTCTGTACTATCTTTTAGGAAAATGTAATACGTTCTTGTCTGAAATTCAAAAACAAATAATCATTCATAAATGTAATTACTTCATTAGAAAGTCTTAAAGATACCATTGCCCGACTGATTTTAAATGGTTTGATACAGAGTTAATTATAAAATAGAAGCACAAAGTTTTATAAAAAGCTTTCATTATAGGGGTGCCTGACTGGTTCAGTCGGAGGAGTATGTGACTTGATCTTGGGGTCATGAGTTTGAGCCCCACATTGGGTGTAAAGATTACTTAAATAACTTTTTTAAAAAGCTTATGTTTGACGTTTCCAATTCAAAGAAGCACAAATGTAATCAAACATTTCAGATGCACTTAGTATAAGCAAATGGAAAAATGCTTTAATTTGCAAAAAAACATTATACATAACTTTTCAGAAATGTCTTTTGCAAAGATGAAATACACTTCCTCTTCATGTGAGCCAACAGTATACATGCTAACTACTTAAAAAAAGATATTTGATAACTTCTCCTGGATTAGGTATCTAAAGGGCCAGGAAAGTCCTTTGAATAGTGTCATAAACCTACGACAAGATAAAGCAGATCCTAGAACAAGTTGTTCCTGGGTCTATCATTCCTTGTTGCTTGGCTGCTTTGCTTTTCAAAGGAAATATTAACATGCAGATAAGAACATCCTTATTTATTAGTTAACTCACACGAAATTCAGCCGAAATGTCCTTATGTGATTAGATCTTTAAAAGTAGGTAATACTCATGCATGCGAAGCATGAATATTGATTGCATGCCTATTTATGGTCCAGGAAGCATTAAACGTTGTGATAAAAATCTAGGCCCTAAAGTAGCAGGACTTTTAAGATACCTTAAATTCTTCCTAGGCTTTATTCTACTTGGGGTTTTAAGTCATTGAACCATGCTAGAGATGTCTAGTCTAGCCCCATACTAACGTTGATTCCTATTTGTTTTGGGTTTCCTGGGATCAACCTTGAACAAATTGGCTCCCCTTCCCCGCAATGGAGCTTGTGACATCAGCCTTCTGCAGGACAGAGTGGCATTCCTCAGAGCCAATCCTCAAGAACTCCAAAGTAGCCCACTATCTCTGGTTTGGGCTAGACAAACCACTAAGACAAAAATGTCTTAGACTTTGGTTCTTCCAGAGGGAAGGGTGTGGATTTGGGTTCAAGTATAAAGGGGAAAATAATCAGTACTGCATTAGAACGGAAAGTGTTATCTTTATAAACAGTGGGTATCAAATTTCTTAGCATCTATGCAATTTATTTTTAACATACCCTTTTTACGCCCAAATTTATAAAGTCCCAATCTCTTTCTTTTTCGTATTCTGCTCTTATCTCTAAATTGATTTTAAAATTCTTCCTTTTGAAGATGTGTCCTTATCTCACATTTGATTGTACAGGTTGCCATCCTTATCAGTTGCTGTAATAAGATTCTTACCAAGATCTTGTTATCTTGAAACATCATGCCTATAGGCAGGGTATAATGGGTGTAACAAGATTCCTGCAGAGCTCCAATTTAACAGTTTAATGGCCTATAATTTTCTCTCTCTCTTTCAGCTGTTCAGTAGCTATTTTGAAATTGCCGAATAAACTCCTGATGAAAATAGGTGTGCAATAAAATGAAGTCTGATAAATTTTGTGGATGGCTTGAGGAAATGCCATTATTACTATTTTTTTTAACGTGTTTTCATTTTTGAGAGACAGAGTGTGCATGGGTGGGGAGGGCGGAGGGGCAGAGAGAAAGAGGGAGACACAGAATCCGAAGGAGGCTCCAGGCTCCGGAGCTGTCAGCACAAAGCTGGACGCGGGGCTCAAACTCGCAAAACGAGAGATCATGACCTGAGCTGAAGTGAGACGCTCAACCACTCAACCGACTGAGCCACCCAGGTGCTCAGGAAATGCCATTGTTTTATGGGAAACAGAAGTCAGCATTTTACATGGTGCTGATTGGATTTTGGTTTCAAACCCTGTGCCATTCAAACTTTAATATTTGCCTGCATTTTCAAAATGACTTTTAAAATTATCAGGAGCATTTCTTGTTCACTGAACTCTTTATGCAATTCTAAGAATTCTCAACAAGGTTCCAGGAGGAATTAAAGTGCTATAATTGAAAGCTGCTGAAATGTACATTACCCTATCCAAGTTTTATTGATTTATTGATTGATTGATTGATTGATTTTACTTTTTAGTAATCTCTACACCCAATGTCAGGCTCAAACTTGTGACCTTGAGATCAAGAGTCTCACGCTCTTCCAACTGAGCTGGACAGGCACCCATATCCTATCTGATTCTTAATCATTATTACCTCTCCACACCAGCATCCACTTAAGTGCTTGCATTTTTAGCTCTATCCACTTTTAAGGTCAACGCTGTTTTCTGCTATAGCAACCCCACATTAAAATATGACCAGGCAATGCCATTTTGCAAATAGCTCTTTCTGCAGAAATAACACTTGCTTCTTAGATACTGTACAGAATCCATATACCAGTCCCTTCTGCCAGTACCTGGCAAATGCTTCCCCTCCTTGTTTTCAACAATCTGATTCACCACCTCCATTGGGCACAGGGTTCTGTGACACCACAATGTTTCATCTTCTGTTCTAGCTTGTATTGGACCTCTTGTCTCTCATCCTGAAATGTCAAATAATATGTGAAGAGACCAAGTAAATCCTCTACTTGGCCTCAGAAAGAAGTCTCTCGCAAATCACGCGCATGTCATAGAAAATTAACTTGAATTCTGCCCTCTGCTCATTTGTTACCTTCAGCCAACTTAAGGTTCTATTTACCTTAACTCATGACTTTTGATAACCGCGGGTCAAACAGTGAAACGATATACAACACATATGCAAGAACAAACACCTGCTGGGAGAGGCAAGCCAAAGACTTTTTGTGCCCACTGCCAAGCATTCAGTTTCCCTGGGCCACCTTCATAATGGATTTCCTCACTAAGCTCCCTGCCTTTCAGTAATATAAAACCAACTCCATGGCTGTTCCAATAACAAGTGGCTGGCTCACTTCCACCTATGCCAGGAGCCACTGGGATATATTCATGTTGGTCATCTTTTACCTCCATAAAGCATCAACAACATTGCTCTGGTCTGGGGATCCCCCTGCTTTTGTATTCAGGGTGACTTTATACCCTGTTTTTACCCAGTGCGATCACATACAATCCTGGCACACTCAAAGTTTTTGCCTATTGTTAGCACCTCTTTTCTTTCTCAAAAATATCTCAGCGTAGAAAATAAATTATTAGGACATCTTATTTATATCCTGCCTTACACAGAATCTCTTCTTTACCTCCCGGGTCTAAAGGACCTGGCCCAAGATACCACCCAGACCGCTAGCCGGGCAGAAATAACCAGCCAAACCTAAAGCTGTCTCTTCAGCTCCACTCTTCTTCCCACCACCAAGCTAACCAACTGATTGTTTCTCCTTCCCACCATCTAACTTGTTTCTTTAAATGTCATCTGCCCTTATCTCAGAACACCAAATGTACATGAGCTACATCTTCTAACTAAGGAACTTCCTGGGCTTTATTCTCTTTGTCAGTGTTTGTGGTCATAGAATAGGTTGAGGAATTCTAAGCCACAAAAGATCATTCTTGACAGGATCTGTCGAGGAAGCCCAAATGACCTTGAAACCATATGTCAGCAGGGGACCCCAGGACACCCCTAGCGGGATGTTATTAGTCTCCATAACATCTTCATAACTTCTCTTCCTACAAACTTTCAACCAGCTGCATGGCACCCTTATCATCTTCTCAGCACTATAGCTGTCGTGTGGGTGACCTACAACTACAGCCCCTAAATACTCTCAGAATCTACAGCTCTCAAATTCATCAGCCTCTCCTGTGTTTTGCCAAATTCAACTCCTACCCTTCGTGTTAACAAAGGCTATTCAGGAATACGCAGTTCATGGCATACTAAATTCATGGATGCACTGGAAACAACAGCAACAACAACAGTCCAAAAAATGTAATGCAGGCAGAAGGGGACTGCCACCTCACCTCTGCTTGCCATTTGGAGACCATGGCTACTACCCTGCAGAGATGATGCAGAGGTCCATAATGCTGGGAATTTCTATTGCCGTCTGGTCCCTAGAAAACTTCGGTCCATTTAAAGGATGTGGCATCACCTCCTATCCCTAAGGATATGACTCCCCCTGAGAATTCTTGAAAAAATATTTGGCAGGAAGCCTTCCTAAGATAAATCTCTCTAGACTCTGACTCTGCCCGGCTCCTGTTTCACCTATCATTTTTTGCTTCTTTACGACAGCTATGCCACTTGAAGGGAGGCAGGGACGATGTCTTGTTTATTCCTGTCACAGAAAAAGAGTAGGTCTCAGTTTTTGGCAATAGCATCAGTTATACAACAAACACGTTTCTGCTGCTCTGCTACATCTTTTCACTCTCTCTTTTCATATGTTTGCCTGAAGAATGGGCACAAAATAGCAGCGGAGGTCTGGAATCGGGGTCCATAGATTTGAAGATAATGGGGCTTCAGGTTGGGTGCAGCTCAGTTGCTAAAGAAGCTAAATCAGACATGAGCCGTAATAGTCTCTAAGAGGACAATAAACAGAGGGATCTTGGGGAGAAGCTCTCCTAGGTAGAGCCAGAAAGAAATCTTCAGAGAGCAGAAGGGTCAGCCCATTCAAAGGCAGAGCTATTCAGGAGACCCAAAGGCATTGCTTACAGATGTTGTATTTCACAAGGCAGGTAGCTTGGGAGCATGCCTTCCTGGGCACACACTTAAAAAAACTCACAATGCCCCAGTCATCTCTAAGACAAATGGTTATATTCCAAGAAGTACTTTATCTCTAGGCTGAGGAGTGAGTGAAAGAGAGACAGCTGTGTTCTAATAAGTGGATTTCTATTTTGAGGGTTTGGATCTCAAGAGTCTTTAATTTGATCAGTCTGACACAGGTTAGGAAGGAAGTCCGAAAGCTTAGCAAGTGCTGAGAGCTGTAAATTTTCATCACTCTTAGCTGGGCTATCTATTACCCTCCTCCACTAGATTGGGACAGGTTTTAGGCAACGGAGCTGAGTGGAAATCCAGTGGGAGCTCTGAGCTTCACATCCAAAGAATAGTTCATGAATGCAACAGGTGTCAAAAGATCCAATACCAGGTATAAGAGGAGATCCAAAAAGCTGATAAGATAAGACATCAAGGAATCTAGGCTCAACAGATACTCAACAACCCAGGCTGACATCTGGCAAGCACTAAGAAAGGGTATCAACAGATAAAATGGCCTCTATCCATATGGGTACAGGAGTAGGACATCAGCTGGCAAAGAAAAATGGCCCAAACAAGGGAAGCCTCCAATCCCCAGTCGACACCATAGTTACCGAGAAACAAGGTTCAATGAAGAACTACATTATATGAATAAGGAAACAAAGTTATTAGATTTGGGGCATAAGATCAGAGTCAACACTAGGATATTTTGTGCATCCTAAAGAAATTTTGAAGTAAGGATAAATCCTAGAGCTGGGTTCCGGGTTGTTCTACAGAGAGAAGATGGAGGCACAGGTGGGAGTTGGTGGAGTAGAGTTTTAAATTATGAAACACTTAAAACAAACTGAAAATAATATAACATAGTTTTGAAGAAGCAAAATGTTCCAGGTACAGATAAAGCTTTATTCTCACTATCTTTTCTGTTTCCTTTCTCTCCATAGGAAACCACCATCCTGAAACTGATGCATATCATAACCATTCATGTCTTTATACTTTTACTACATAGGTATGAACCTGTAAATAATATATACTATTTGAGTGTATAAATTTTTACATAAATGTTATGTGGTGTATATATTTAGCAACTTGCCTATTCTTAATGTTTGTTTGTTTATTTATTTGTTGAGAGACACAGTATGAGTGGGGGAGGGCCAGAGAGAGAGGGAGACACAGAATCTGAAACAGGCTCCAGGCTCTGATCTGTCAGCACAGAGCCCAACACGGGGCTTGAACTGTGGAACGGTGAGGCCATGATGTGAGCCAAAGTTGCCCATTCAACCAACTGAGCCACCCAGGTACCCCATCAGTTGTCTATTCTTTTATTCAGCATTAAGAAATCCAACATACTGATCAATGCATTGATTCATTTCATTCAATTGTATTAACAAATGACTTTATTTATCCACTCTACTACTATTAAATGTCTCTATTTTATTTACTACAATCTTGCAGTAAACATCCTTATACATATCTCTTTGGGCCCATATGTATATATGAGTGGAACTGTTGGATCATAGAACAGACACGTCTTCAACTTACTAGGTATTACCAAATAGGTCTCCAAGAGGTTATACTGATTTATATTCCCACCTGCAGTGTGCACAAATTCCCATTTCTTTTAATCCTTATTAAAAACAGCTTTGCCAATCTGAGGGACCTAAAATAATATTTTATTTCCCTGCATTTCTCTGGCTACGGTACCATTGAACATATTTTTAGATATTTATTAACATTGATTATTCTGAATTCTTTTGATGGAAATAGCCTGTTCATATAATTTGCCCATTTTTCTAGTGGATTGTTTGGTTTTCAAAAATTGATTTGTATGAATTTATACAGATGGCCAAGAAGCACATGAAAAGATGCTGATAATGACTAATATCATTAGTCATTAAAGAAATGTAAAGTAAAACCACAGTGAGATAACCTGACCTACTAGAACTTACCTCTTAGAATTGCCTTAAAAACTGATAATAACAAGTATGGCAAGGATGGGAGCAACAGGAACAAATACTCATACGTCAACGATGGTAACAAAAATGCCACAGAACTTCGAAAAGTATTTGGCAGTTTCTTATAAATACATAAATACATATCTTCCATATGACCCAGAAATCCTATGTTGTTTAACTGAAAGAAAAATACATGTTCATATAAACACCCGTATATACTTTTTGTATATACATGTTCATATAAATACCCGTATATATATAAAAGTTAGAACTTTTTATAAAGGTTGCATTCATAATCACTCCCAACTGAAAACACCACAATGTCTTTGATTGGCAAGAGGACAAATAAACCGGAATATCCATATAATGAAATCCTTCTCAGCGACTAAAAGGAAAAGCTACTGTTATAAACAATGAGATGGATAATTTCAAACTTTTTAAAGCTACATTAATTATATGAGACCTTAACTGCAGTGCTGATTACACAGCTCTATGCAGTTGTCAAAATGTATTGAACTGTACTAAAAGGGATGAATTTCCCTGCTGACGAATTGTAGTTCAATAAACCTGACTTAAAAAAATAAGTGATTTGAACAAGATATGTATATATATTACATATACATGTGTGTGTATCATGTATACTAATCCATGGTGGTTTATTATTTTTTTAATTTTTTAAATTAGTTTTCTTTATTTTTGAGAGGCAGAGAGAAACAGAGCACGTGTAGAGGAGGGGCAGAGAGAGAGGGAGACACAGAATCCGAAGCAGGCTCCAGGCTCCGAGCTGTCAGCACAGAGCCCGATTCTGGGCCCAAACTCACGAACCGTGAGATCATGACTTGAGCTGAAGTCGGACACTCAACGACTGAGCCACCAGGCGCCCTCTAATCCATGGTGGTTTATATGCTTAAAAACATTTTTTTCAGTCTGTGGTCTGTCTTTTGACTTTTATATGTTATTTATTACTTAACAGAACGCTTACATTTTTATTTAGTCAAATTTATGAATCTTTTTTTTTAAATGGGCTATGCTTTTAGTGCCTCACATAAAATAACTCTTCCTTAGCCCACTGACATAAAAATATTGTCTTATGTTTTCATTTTGACATTTGAAGTTTTGCTTTTCATATTTATGTCTTTTATTTATTAGAATTAATTTTGACTATGGGGTGAGGAAGGGATTTAATTTTTTCTTTTCTTTATGAACATCTATTCCAGCACCACTTACTGGACACTTTTTTTTTCCCCCTTAACTATTAAGCATCAACCTTTTTTTTTTTTAAGATTTTATTTTTAAGTAATCTCTACCCCAACATGGGACTCAAACTCACAACCCTGAAATCAAGAGTTACAGGTTCTACTGACTAAGCCAGCCATGTGCCCCTAAGCATCAATTTTCTTTCTTAATGCCTAGGGAACATGACTGACACCACCCAGATTTTTCTACATACATTTTTCATCCTCTAAAATAACATGACATTTGGAGTATCTGGCTGGCTGAGTAAGTAAAGCGTGTTCCTCTTGATTTCAGGATTGTGAGTTTGAGCCCCAAGTTGGGTATACAGATTACTTACATAAAACCTTAAATGAACAGACAAACAACAAGCAAATAAAATAACATGACATTCTACAAGCCAAAAACGTTGTCACTTCTGAGAGATGACATTAATAACAAATCAAGTGTTTATTATATACTCTTTTTTAGAATAAAAATTCTAAAAAAAAAAATAGAAACCAAAGTCTCCCCCAAAGTTAGTTTTTAACAATTATTATCCATTTAAAAAAAAAGGAAAATCTGCATTCATGCTCGTAATATATAAACAAACTAAGAAGTATTCTAACTATATATTAAAAATTCAATATACAAAAGATGAATCTAATGCTGTGGTTAAAAATAAATACATTTCCTCAATAATATTACAGACCAGGTTATTAAAATGAGGACAGTCTAAAATAAATCTAATGTGAGCCATGTACATAATTTAAAATTTTGTAGTTAACAATATTAAGAGTTAGGAGGAACATGCAAAATTAATTCCATAATATATTTTCTTTAACACGATATATCCACAATGTTATCATTTCAACACTTAACCAATGTAAGAATTATTATTGAGACATTTTACATTCTTTTTTCATATCAGGTTGCAAAATCTGATGTGTATATCTAAATTCAGACTAGCCCCATTTCAAGTGTTCAATAGCCACACATAACTAGTGGCTACCATATTGGGTAGTGAGATTTGGTCTTTCCTTCACAAATGACTAAAAGTGCTGGATAAAATCTAAATGAAGACAAGAGCCTAGAACATTAAGCTTATCACTGAAACAGATTTTATTTGAGGGCATTTGCTAAAAGGGCTAAATTGAGCTCACAGGATCTCAGGAGGGAGATAGTCAAACTAGAACCCACCCTAGGTGGGGAATCTAACAGGAAAACCTCCTTCCTCCATTCAGCTAAAATACCAAAAGGTATTTTGACTTACTGGGGGAGAGTGTGAGGGTGAATCAAGGTAAGGGTGAATCAGAAATTAACCTGTCCCATGGGCCAGGACTAGACCATCTCCAGGGTGGAAAGCTACCTTAAAAACATTGATTCTTGGGGCGCCTGGGTGGCTCAGTTGGTAAGCCTCCGACTTCAGCTCAGGTCATGATCTCATGGTTCGTGGGTTCGAGCCCCGCATTGGGCTCTGTGCTGACAGCCTGGAGCCTGCTTTGGATTCTGTGTCTCCCTCTCTCTCTGCTCCTCCCCTGCTCACACTCTGTCTCTCTCTCAAAAATAAATGAACATTAAAAAAAAAATTATTGATTCTTGTGAATAAAGTAAAAAAAAATCATAAAGCAAAAGATTAAATGCTTGAAATTGGATAATAATGAAACCACATGTTAAAAGTTGGGGTTGCATGAGACCTTGCCCAGGTCTTGCAAGGGCCCAGTCTTTCCCATTCAGTCCTGAGCAGGGCATGGGCCTCTGCCCATTGGAGGGCTTATCATGTGGAATTAGTGTGCAATTACAAGTCTGGTGTCTGGGGGATTTGCTCTCCGGTCTGAACACCCATAGGATTTTTCCACTGAACTCCATCTCTCTGATTTAGAGACCTGTCCTGGGTTTCAGTCCATTGACTTCCCTTATGTGATTGAGCTTGTCCCTTGGATTTCTAGACAAACAGATGACCATCTTGCACCCATGAAAAGTGCCTAAAAAAAAAAAAAAGAAAAGAAAAGAAAAACTCTTTGTGGGAATGTAGCTAAAGTAGTACTTAGAGGAAAACTGATAATTTTACATGCTTTAATTAAAAATAAAGATGATATACTAATCATCCAACCAAAGAAGTTAGAAAACTAAAACAGAACAACCCCCCCCCATAGGAGGAAGTAATAAAGCTATGAGGAGACAGCTTTATAGATAATTCCTTCATACATTCAAAGAACAGCTCTATTCTTACACAAGTTCTTTTACAGAATAAGAAAGAAGAAATACTCCCTCAACTCATTTGAGTTACTGTAAACTTGAATCCCAAACTGGACAAGGACAGTGAAATATCACTTAAGAACATAGAGGTAAGAGTTCTAAACAAAATATTGGGTGTCTGGGTGGCTCAGTTGGTTAAGCATCCAACTCTTGATTTCTGCTTAGGTCATGATCTCAGGGTTTGCCTGAGCCCTCCATCAAGCCCCACGTTTGGGGATGCTTCACGCTGACAGAGGGGAGCCTCTTTAGGATTTTCTCCCTCTCCCTCTCTCTGCCCCTCCCCTGCTTGGGGTGCACACAGACTCTCTCTCTCTCTCCTTCTCTCTCAATCAATCAATAAATAAACTTTAAAAAAGAGTTCTAAACAAAATATTACAAGTAAGATATTCTCTTTATTCATTCAACAGACATGTTTTGAAGACCAGCCAGAAGCCAAGCTTTGTGTAATGCAATGGGAATGTGATGAATAATATATATTCTCTTGTTGTTAAGAGAAAGTGAATTTGGTGGGAACAGAGCTGCATTAATAATTATGATGCAATATAATCGCTCTAGTCAAGATATACAATGGGAACACAGGGTAATAAGAACAGAGACTAGAATGTCTAAGTTTGCCTTGGCAAATTTTAGAAGGTTCCACTGGGAGATTCCTTGAGCTGAGAATTGATGGATAAGCAGGAGTTTGACAGGTGGAGAAGAAGTGGTGTTGGTAGTAGAGATAGAGAGGAGAGTAGGGATGTATTTTAGGGTAGTTGTGTGTGTGTGTGTGTGTGTGTGTGCGCGCGCATGTGTGTGTATGTGGAGGCAGGGAAGAATGGAACAGATGAGGACAAAAAAACCCTAGCAATTCAGAGGAGGGCTTAGAAGTTTTCCTTTAATTTATACACAATACACAGGGGAAAGAAATGACTTTCGTTAGTATCTAAAATACTCTGTAAAGTTAACAGAGACTATAGAACAAATATGAGTAGGTATAAAAATGAATGTAGGTTAGGGGCGCCTGGGTGGCTCAGTTGGTTGAGCATCCGACTTTGGCTCAGGTCATGATCTCATGGTCCGTGAGTTCAAGCCCTGTGTCGGGCTCTGTGCTGACAGTTCGGACCTTGGAGCCTGGAGCCTGCTTCGGATTCTGTGTCTCCCTCTCTCTCTGCCCCTCCCCTGCTCATGCTCTCTGTCTCAAAAATAAATAAAAACATTTTTAAAAAAACTTAAGATGAATATAGGTTAATATTTAAGTTTACAGAAATTACAATGAATTAATCCACTAATCTTAGTGTTTAACTTTAAATATTTGCTTAGGCTTGTTTTTGCTATTGTTTTTACTTCTATTATTTCAATATATTGAGGTCCATATAGAAAGTCTATGTCAAGATAACTTCTTTTCTTGATGAAAATAGAAACTGATTTTTACTTTTAAATTTAAAAATTACTTCAGGCCAAAAAAACTAAAAAACATATTGCCAGCATGCTATAATCACTTTCAAATCAGCTGATGTGCTTTAATAATTTGATTTCCAGTTGAAATGGCATAGTTCATCAAATTATAATTAGGCTAATTACAGTGTTCCATATTAGTGTTTCTTGTTGGTTGAAAAATTGTCATCATGTAATAATGAGCTTTTAGCCATTTATGCCTTTGGGCTGAATGAACTTTTATAGTAGTCTTAAGATATTTAATATTCTTATTATCAGTTTAATGGCCATTGGCTTCTGTCCCTTAATTGGTTATCAGTGTTGCTGAATTTCTGCAGGGATATATATTGAACAAATTATAAGAGATACATTTTATATCCTGTTTCAGATTTATTAATTTCCAACTCAACTGCACTTGGTGAGTTCCCAGTTTGTATGACTTGGGTTTTTGAAATTCATGGACAACTGCTTGGAGCCCAGATCTTAGCCTTCAAGCTTAACTTTATTTTTGTTAGATGGTGGTTGTGGGTGAATGGAGAGGTTGGATCAGATCAGTGGTTCCTAAACTGGCTGCAGATAAGAATCCCCCAGGGAGGGTGATTAGAGGGTACTCTGACCCCTCACCCAGAGATTGCAGTTCTATAGGGCTGGAGTAGGTCCTGGACACTTTTACACATGCTTTCTGGATGATTCTCAAGCAGTCAACTGAGCACTGGAAATTGATGAACTAGTGTTGCATTTGAAAACTTGGGACCTGTGGGCACTGACCTGTCAGTACAGGGGTTGGGATGCGATCTGTCTCTGTAAAGAACTTTATTGGAATATAGTCCTGCTCATCATTTATATATCATCTATGGCTACTTTCCTGCTACAGTGGCAGAGTTGAGTGGACCTGCCAGGGACTGCATGGCTCACAAAACCAAAAATATTTACAGGCTGACCCTTTACAGAGAAAGTTTGCTTACCCTTTCACTACTGGGTTACAAAATCACTTCGATAGGTGGCAATCAGTATTAAAAAAAAATAAAACAGAAAATACCAATACTATTTAATGCATGTAAATACATGCTATGTTGTTAAATTTGCTATTATATACATGCATGTTTGTAAATGTGTATATGTATGTGTGTGTGTGTGTGTATATATATATATATATACAGATATCTGTATATACACATACATTTATGCATAATGGGGAATATGTATTTCTAATTGTGGGTAGCCGCCAAAAAATTTTGAAAAAATCAAACTATAATCTGAGGTAGCTTTCATCTGTGGACTTTGAGCTGCCAGCGTGCTTTGGCAACATGGATGTGGGCGGGAGGGAGGAGGGATTGGGACAGGAGATACGCAGACAATATGCTTTACCTGACTCATTCTATGCTTCTTGGGGGCTGCAAGGGGGCTTCTTGGTAAGGCAGTGTCACTCCTTTAAGGAATGGTAGTGCTCAATGTCCGTGTTTGTTCAAAATGTCATTGCTAGAAATAGAACCAACTAAAGTTGTGTGCAGGGTGTGAGGGTGCTCTAATGGGGCAAATACTAAATTTACAGGGTTGTCATAAGGATTAAATGTACATATAGTGCTTCAAACTGAGAGGTGCTATATGGTGCTAGGATGCTACTAGCTTTTATCTGCAGCCTCTCATTCTTACAATTGTACCCACATCCCAGTCGTAAGACTAGCTCCCGAATGTTACCAACCATAGCACTGATTGTCACGTTTTGTGAATGCCCTAGTGGCAGTACAGGGACTAAGGGAGACAAACATTGGGGCCAGAGCTAGGGAAGGCAAGATGGGGTTCAAATTCTTGGACTGCTGGGACGATTCTTATTTCTAAAAATAATAATAATACAGAAAAATCTGTATTTAGACTTCCCGGTGAAAATTCTAATTTGCTAGCACTATGCTATGGTCTGCATATTTGTTGGAATCCTAACCCCCAATGCTATTAGGAGGTGGGGACTTTTGGAGGTGACGAGGTCACAAGAGCACATCCCTCATTAATGGAATTAGTACTCTTACAAATGAGACGCCAGAGAGCTCTCTGGATCTTTCTGCCCCATGAGGACACAGAGAGAAGATGGTCTTCTGTGGCCAGAAAGTGGGCTTTCGCCAGACACTGAACTTCCTCGCCCCTCGATCTTGGGATTTCCCGGCCTCCAGAACAGTAAGAAATAAATTTCTGTTGTTTAAAATCCACTCAGTCTATAGTATTTCGTTAGAGCAACCCAAAAGGACAAAGACAGACTATAAACTGTTGGCTGCCAAGATTAGGAAATGGGCTTTCTGATTAATCAAGAATCAAAATTATGTAAACACACTGCTTGTTAAAAAAGAATTCGTATAGGGGCGCCTGGGTGGCTCGGTCGGTTGAGTGTCCGACTTCGGCTCAGGTCATGATCTCACGGTCCGTGAGTTCGAGCCCCGCGTCGGGCTCTGTGCTGACAGCTCAGAGCCTGGAGCCTGTTTCAGATTCTGTGTCTCCCTCTCTCTGTGACCCTCCCCCGTTCATGCTCTGTCTCTCTCTGTCTCAAAAATAAATAAAAACATTCAAAAAAAATTAAAAAAAAAAAGAATTCATATATAATAAAAGATAATTTGCAAGGTAAAGTGTAAGTAATTTAATATGATTCAGAAAGCCCTTTGGAATCAAGCTGTGCCTCAGGGTCGCCATGGAGATGCATAAAAGTTTCGGTTGCTTTTAACGGGATGCTGAATGACAAGCTTTTTCAGAGTTTAAACTCAGGTTCCTTTGTTTCCTAATTTGGTTAGGGCCCTGGATATTTTTCATTTATGTATAATCAATTGCAGGATTGATAAAGAGACCCCAAGGTGTTCTGGTCTTCTGATCCGATGCTTGAATCACTTCTGACTCAGTCAACAAATAGATATTGTGCATGACCATGTGCCAAGTACTTTTCCATACACTGGGTCGTACTAGTGAAAACATTTTCTTCTCATGACGAGTTCACATTCTTGCAGCCTGTGTTTGAACACTCTTCTCAAAAGGGAACACATTCTGTGACACAGCCCAGTGCATCTTTAGACATTGCAGTTTTTCTTGCCAATTTCACTTGCTTCTCACATTTAGAACAAATGCAAAACCAATCCTCTTTGATAGTCCTTCAAAGATTTGAAGACAATTCTTACATCCAACCTCCTATCCTCTTGTATCTACTCCCAATCTCCAACCTTGAAACACCCTCTACGCATTGTCTTCCTCTGTGCTCCCCACATATGTGGTGGCGTATTTTTTTCATCGCATGCCACTCTGTTACAATAAACTGTCTTCATCACTTGACGGTAATCTCAAAGCATTACTCACAGCTCATTACCACCAGAGACAACACCTGCCATGCATTAGGTAACAAGTGCTTGTTGGTGAACTTCAAGGACTCATTGCTATAAGGATAAACTAAACTATATTTTACCATTAAGAATTCCCCCTCCTGGGGCATGTGGGTGGCTCAGCTGGTTAAGCGTCCAACTTTAGCCCAGGTCGTGATCTCATGATTCGTGGGTTCAAGCCCCACGTTGGGCTCTGTGCTGACAGCTCAGAGCCTGGAGCCTGCTTTGGATTCTGGGTCTGCCTCTCTCCCTCTCTCTCTCTCTGCCCTTCCCCTGCTCATGCTCTTCCTCTGTCTCAAAAATAAGTAACGTTAAAAAAACAAAAAAAGAACTCCCCCACCAGATGGATCTTACTAAAAAATAAAAAAACTGAACTATCGTTAAATGCAACAGTTTGGATGAAATCTCCATGGAATTGGGCTGGGGGGTGGGGGTGGGTGGGAATAAGTTGTATGCTGTATGATTCCATTAATATAAAATGAAATGACAAAATTATAGAAGTGGAGATAGAGAGGACGGAGGCAGGAGGGAAGTAGGTGTGGCTATAAAGGGCAGCTTAGGGGATCCTTGTATGGCCTTGGGGTGAAAGAACTGTCCAGCATCTGGACTCTGTCAGTGTCAACAGCCTGGTTGTGATATTGTACTATAGTTGTGCCGGATGTTATCATAGGGGGGAAATGGGTGAAAGGTACGCATGCTCTCTGTACTATTTTGTACAACTGTATGTGAATCTACAATGATCTCACAATAAAAAGTTTAATTAAAAAAATAAGACTTTCTCCCAGAAAGAAAGTAGGCTTCACACATTCTCCAAATGCATTCTTTTTATTTTGAGAAGGACGATCTCAAGGCAGTGCCCTTTGGGAAAGGCATCTCTCATCATCATGTACATCGAGATCAACCATTACTCCCAGCAAAGTACAAAAATACACACATCAGTGACTTCCGTACAATAAATACATAATCATGCATCCCACAATAAAAGGCACGGAAAACTGGTCACTTAGTAGTCATAAAAATTACTAGCTACATTAACAAAGCCACCCAAATTATCTGTATAAGTAACTGTAACAATATATTCCAAAGGTGAAAACACATAAAACATCTTTAAAATAGTATGCAATAAATATCTCAATTGTATATATTTAAAAAATTATGCCATTGTAAACAGCATGTAAACAAACAAAACACATTTCCTTAACATTATTAAAAGTAATTAGAGCGAAAGTTATAACCTCTGCTCTGTCAGGTATATTTCACTGGCAAATGTGCTAAGCAGTTAAAAGTTTCACTCTTTTCTGCAGCAAACAGAGCCCGTTGTGTAATAATAAATAGACATGATCTGCATCTTTCAGATACAAGTAAAAGTTTCAAAACAGACTACCAAAATGTAGTAAATTCTTAACTATAAATAAAATGGCAAAGGCTAGAGTAAAACTATCTTTTGCAATGTGAGGGACAAAAGGAGCTACACTGTCAGGTTTTCAACATGATAATAAACAGGAGGCAAATAATTATGATTATCTTTATGGGAAGGTAAATTAAGTGTCCAGCCAAGCCTCCTCCTTTTGTGGACCTTTTACAGTATCGAACAAAGAGTAAAATTGTATCAAACTAAAAATTTCTTTTCCTAGAGAATGAAGAAATGGTTGATACTTTATTTATATTGATGGGAAAGAATGACTTCAAAATATGCCTATCAAAAGGTAAAAATACACACACTTAAGGTTTTTTCCATACTTACTGACAATATTTTTTTTTCCTTCTCATAAAGGAACCCTATTGCCTAACCATCAATAAATATGCAGAGAAGTTAATTTTTTATAAGTCAAATATTTTTGCTTTCTTTCATCAATATCAGTGCATTGTGGCATACAAATACTTGTAGTATATTTACTATATGCTCAGATAAGTATGCTACCTGTTAAATATTATTACTCTCTACTCCCCATTAAAAATTAAAAATAATTGGGGTGGAAATATCAACCCATTAACTTCAAACGGAGTCTTTGAACTATACTAGAAAGCATTACTTTATAATTTTTTTCCTTCTGCTGTGGGTTTACAGCCATACCTCATATATTTTGGTGTATGGCATTAATAGGGATATATGCCTTTCTAAAATGGACTTGAAATTGAATTCATGTTCTAGAAATCTATTAGCCACTTGGACCACACATAGCACCTACAGAGATGGGGTTCTACGGGATTGATGAAAGATATACTTGACGAGTGATGGTGAAAAATTATTTATGGCTGACCTGAAAGTGCAAAAACTGGACATAAAAATGGGATTAATTCTTCATGACGCAAAGTTGATTTTTTGGGGTGGAATGAGATTATTCTAAAATAACCTGAGGAACATTTGGTTTAAACAGTGTCCCCCCAATTTCTCAGACTGTAGAAAATAATTCTGAAGACAGACTATTTTATTGTACAACCAGCATCTAATCAAGTGCCCCGTACAGAGCAGGTGGAAAAATGTCTCTTACATGAGCAAAGGAAGAGGGCATTTAATTTAATTACATGCATTTTTGATTACTATTTAACTTTAGGAATTATTAACAGTAAAGAATTTTTGTGTTGACCTCTATCACGATTTGGGGACGTGGCTGCAGTGTTTTATAGAATCAGAAAAGAACAAAACAAACGCTTAGGTAATAGATTTTAGTCTTTATGTTCTAGAAGGGGGGGACAACAGGCACAAACAAGCCATCTTACATTTGCATCATAAAAAATGAAATAATCCTTAGCTATAAAATATGACCTGAAATCACACCAATTCAGCCTAGATCTCTGGTTGGCTATTACTTTTGAGAAACTTTCACCTTCATTATTAGTTCTGATTCTTTCCCAAATATCCTTCCTTATTTTGTCTAGGTGATCAATGCATGTGTTTATATAGACTGTAGACACTAAATGTGTCTGTGAAACAGCAAGGTGGTCTTTAGGGCATATGCATGAACTACAAACAAGAATTTGACAGCGATTTGAAAATTTTGTAAGCCTCGGTTTTAGAAACAAGAATTCAGGTTTGGTCAGATTTGGTAAACACTTCTGACGAAAAACTAACAAATGATTATCCTTTTCGAAACAATCTCTCTTCCTTGATGTTTATCTCCTGTTGGCACCGTGTGCCCAGAGTGCACACATGCTCACCTGCTCATGAATACACACATCCCTCGTGTGGCTCAGGGAAGTCTAAGCTTGCATTTGTGAAAGTATAAAATTATAGAGAAGTTTGGGTTCCATAGGACCTTCATTCTTTCGAAAACATTTATTGAAGTCTTATTATATGGTAGCTTCACACTGAGACTACAAAGATGGAGAAATTTGGTAGGGGGAAGAAAGGCAGGCACACACACACACACACACACACACACACACACGAAATTACTGAAATGTGATGTTATTTTAACAGAGAAAGTTTCAAGATGCTATGCAACATGAATGAAATACTTAACTTTGGGAAGTCAGATAGAGCTCCACGGAAAGTTAAATCTGAACCGAGTTTTGAATGAGTTGATCTCTAGCAAGTGATTATGCTAAGGCAATGAATTACAAAAGGCCTCTAGAGGAAATGGTGGCTGAGGATGGGAAGAGGCAAAGCCATAGAGACCCCTTATCTATCACAGTAAGGGGTTAGGTTGCTATGCTCAAAAAAAAAAAAAAAAAAAGAACCTACCTAAGAAATTGTAGCAAAGGAATGACAAACAAAATGCATTTCAGAAAGACCACTCCCACTCCGTTCAACCATGTGGAAGATGAACTAGAGGTAGGAAACAATGTATGTAGGAAAACCGGTTGCTGAAAAACTACGGCAAAGCACAGGAGAGAAAAATCACGAAGGTCTGTATCGGCAGAGGGCTGAACTACGGCAATGGAATTATCACTTTACTGCATATAATTAGAAATGGAACATGAAACGCCAATGCAACTTTTGAGACGGACAAAAAATGAAATATGCAACTGCATAAATACTGAGAAAACTCTGATGTATGAAATGCTTTTGCAAACACAATCCAAAAACAAGATTGGGGTTAAGCACTTGTTTTGTTCCATATTTTAGTTCAGGAGTTTCTTGGCAGAAGCAGGCAGTCACATCATGTTGCTATGAAAATTATGTCATCTCAAAAGCTTTTTGAAAGCTTTTCAAGTCAAAGAAGGAGAGGAAACAAAAGAACTGTCCAAGTTCGCAATTCATTCATCGTTATGTATATTAAAAAATCGCTGCACAACAGATTTGTAAACAGGGTAGGTTCTAACAGAAGTTATAATTAATGTTAATTATACTAGGGCCGTCTGTATATCAGGTCATTGTGAGACACAAATACCCAGAAAAATAATTTCTTCCCGTCACTCTACCAAATCATTCTGGAATTGTTTAGAGACCCGTCTTCATGAAAACTAGGCTGTGTCATTGAGACAGATCCAAATCCCTTGCAAACGAGTTCTGCTTTGGTCATTTCTCCATATCACCCAGTTTACAGCCTCTTCTAATTTCAACATTTTTAGGGGAAGGGGATGTGACAGGACTTTCAAGTTATCATATTATGCTATGTTCAGGACAAACTTTTTAAGTTATCAGTGACTGAATTCAAATGTTAGGTAAAAATAGAAGGCAATATTCACTTACCTTCATCGATATTTAATGATTTTAACATGGTTATTAGAATTTTTTCCCCTAAATTGTACTCAGATTCCCATTATGGCAATAATTAAAATAATCTCCGGTTTAGTTTCTTTACAGGAAGTTTTGCAGGTACTTTTCATGAGGGAGTACCATTCCACAGCCAGGAAATGTAGCTAACGATCCATGCTTCAGATCAAACAGCAAGAAAACCATTCAGAATTCATTTAGTACAGAGAGCAAGCGATGTCACAGCATGAAACAAGTAAGTCCCGTATTTCATTTTTGTAACCACTGATTTAAAGTGACATTTTTCTCTTTTGGGTGTTAATCTAAGAGAAGACATGAAGGCCTTAATTAAAAAGAAAAAATCAACCAATCTGCTACTATACAATGGTTGTTTGCGGTGAATGTAGAAAAAACAAAATGAATCTGAATTTCTGAAGATTTTAGAAATGAGAGTTTAGCCTGCCTTTAAATGAATAATATGAACCTGTAGTAAACAGGTGAAAATACCCATCCCCTACTCTGCTACAGAGAGGATTAATGTAACTTCACTTTCATTTCAAACGCAACATCAGGGATATTAATCTGGACTTGTAATCTTCATGCTATAGTTTTGGAAGTCTTTCTTTGTATATCAAATGACAGTGGGAAAGAACTGGTAAATTTAAGGGGCGCCTGAAGGGCTCAGTCGGTTGAGCGTCTGACCGGCTGGGGTCCTGATCTCACAGCTTGGGAGTTGAAGCTCCTCATCAGGCTCTCTGCTGTCAGAGTGGAGCCTGTTTCAGATGTCTGCCCCTCTCCCACTCACTGTCTCTGTGCTCTCAAAACAAATACATTTAAAGAAAAAACAATTGGTAAATTTAAGTGTGATTCACACTTACATCATTTCTTCGGTAAAAGAAGAATTACCAAGTACTTATAATTGATCATTTTGAGGGCTATGTCTCATTGGGAAAACTGCAACACCGAAACATACATAGTTTGTAGAAAAGGCATAGCGAGCCAGTGGCAGAGTCAGTTACAGAACCACCTAAATCTAAACCATATACCCATCTGCAGAATCATATAATTCAGCTATTTATAATATTGTAAATTCTAATAATCTTTTGTTGTTTCAAGTAAAAGGAAAATCTATCACTGCTAACAAATCTCAAGGCTTAGCAAGTTCATGAAAATCTCTTCAACTTGTGTGGTATGGTCTGATCCACATTTACAAATATTCTATAGGAACTAGCTAAGTCTTTCTGACTCATTCTCCTTCTGTCAATCACAAAGTTGACAAAGCACAGACATTCGCTTTGTAATAAACACAAATGATGAGGTCATCCAAACTACCCGCCTAAATGACTTCTAAATTGCAACAGTGGGATGAGCTCCCTGAATTCATTGGCTATTTTGGTAACATACAGATACAGTCTCAGACATCATCGGTGTAACTATTTTGGGTTTTGTGGTATTGTGCCTACTAGACATGGAACACATGTTTTGTGTTTCTACCATACAAGGTGAAAGATATCTATGTTCAAACTATTCATTTCCAAATCTTTGGCAAATATCCAGCTCAAGCTCCGTTTTCTTCATAATGTTTCCATATTTCCATATAATGTTTCTCATATGTTTTTTTCTGCCTTTAATCATTGCTTATACAACAGTAAAATTAATATAAAACTCCGTATCTTTAAAATTATAGTAAATTCTTAATCTCCTACTATTGTTCTTAAATAGTTCACAATTCACCTATTGCTCACACTGTAAAACAATAAAATGGTTGAATTTAGGGCTAGTTAAATTGTTTTCTTTGGTATGCAACATTGCCTCACCTTAAGTCAGAACATGTGATTTTATTCTGGTTGGTAGGTTATGCCCTTATGTTTTCAATTTCTAGCTTTTTAAAGAGTTGAACAGAGAATACTTTTTTAAAACAAAAATAACTCAAAACTCAATTCAAGCCTCACTGACTTAATTGACAGAAACAAATAAAGCATTAACCATCGTGGTTACTATTTGTAAAGTAGACAAGAGTCAAATGCAAACACGTGTTTAAAAATATTCACCCTGGAATCTAAAGCTGGCCCCTTGAAGTGCGCGGTATTTTTGGGGTTTGAGAATTTCAATGTTCAGTTTAGTGTTATATTGGCATACAATCACAGAGCTTTCTCTCTTTTAAAAGAAAAATGGAAAGTTTATCACAGAAGTTCTGACCTGAAGATAAAATATATATTGGCAAAATCTAGCACAGTGAATCCCTTGGTTACATTAAATTCTTAATATTGGTGATTTTATTTTGGCTTTATGCCTTTTTTCTATATGTATTTTAAATATGCAAATTATTTTTTAACAAAGTCCCTATTACTATTCAGTTACCTACGATGGTAAAAACAGAAAAATACCATTTTTTTTAAGAAGGAAAAAAAACTGGGCATCTGTTTGACAGAAATGAGTACTTCAAGTACGTAAGTAAATCGTTAACAGAGCTATTATACCCTAAGCCACAGCAGTAACAAAGAAAAGAGCTAGAATATGCATTTTGTATAAAGATTAAATTTCACAACATAATAAATAAATGCACTGATTTATACAACTTGAGAAAACCTTCTACTGATGATCACAAGTAATACTGTCTTATTATTCAGTTTGTTGATATGAGCACTGCCTCACACAGAGATTCAAAGGTAGAATTCTCACCTCCAAAGCCACAAAATATACAAAGCTGGTTTGTTATTAAATATTTTGTCTGCCAAAATTCCTGCAAACTAAAATACATCTTGGCAGTTTGAATAACCAGCAGGATAATTATTTTGGTATCAAAAGATAAGAAAAATTTTAATATGAAAATTAATAAAACCAGTAAAAGGAGAAACCTGTTGTATAAATAGACATTTTAACACAAAAGTGAGACTTTTATCTCACTTAAGAGGAAGAAACAAATTTGATACAACTTACGTGAAGATTTGAAAATAATTATCATATCTTCCCAGCTCTAGATAAATATATTACTCCAATTTATTAATCATCTTCAATATACAATATATAACTCACAAAACTGGGAATGTTACAATACCAAAACCTTTCACAGCACTAGTTACCAGTTACCAGAACTGTAAGAAACCTTTAGCTACATATCAGCTTAATACTTAGAATATACAAATAGATATGGCTAACCTGTGGTAAACAATAGTGCAAACAGTAAGGACCACAAAATATATTCTTTTTCTTTTTAGCTTGTTTATCTAACTGCATTATCCTACTTCAATAGCATCATCAATGGAATATGAAACTTATCTTAATGCATTTTAAAAGTATCCCTATGTTCTTTTAGGTACGGTTAATTTACTCTTGAAATGCAGTTCCTATGAAATACCCAGGCTATTTATAAATTCCTATACAATGAATAACTTGTAGCTAAAATGAAATCTTTTAGGTGGAGTTTTTATAGCTTTTACGTAGTGGCTTGGTTTCTATTTTTCCAACTTAAACTTGGATGTGCATAAGAAATTAAGAGAGAAGATATAAATATATGTAAATAGAAGATCTTAGTTACATAAGGGGAATCAATCTGTCCATCTACAGTAGTAATATGGGTCTTTATCTTAAACATTGTTACTGAGTTTAACGAAGTCTCAGTTACTGTTAAAGTTATTTTCCCGAAAATAACAGAAAGAAGTATACAAATAGGTACAGTCCAGCTGTCTTTTATCTCTCTGTTCTCTGTAATGATAAACATTTACAGTTTTTTCTTCTAACAGAAATATCTCAAAACAAAATCTGGAGACAATAACAAAGAGGAACAATAATAAAGGTAAAGAATCCTTTGGGTATTATAAAAACCAATAATCTTTGCCTTTTTAAAGTTTTGCGTGTTTCTTTAAGAAGGCATCCGATTGCAGAGGCATTGTGTTACCCATCTGACACGGAGATTGCTACACAAAAGTCACCTGGGAGATGCCATAGCAGAGACGGGTCCCAGGCCCCATGGCCCTCGGCAAGGGGAAGCCAGAGGGGGAGAGGTGAGGCTACCGAGTGCTGTGGGAACTGCCCAGAGAGGTTGTTCCATTGACCAATAGTTAGTATTTGAGGAATCTTCACTTTTCACTCTTTCCAACTGACTTTAAAAGCTTGGTGTTTTAAAACTGCCACTTGTATTATTATCAAACTCTGAACCCATGGTTTTACCCAACTTGCATCTGAAAAATGCAGGATGAGTTCGTTTGGCAGGAAGAGGGCAGGAGAGATCCTAAATGTCAAGGTTGAGAGATGTTAACATTTAAAGAACTTTAGTGAAAAACTATATCCTTGTAGGATTCACATGTGTGGAACATGAGAGTCCACTGTGTTGTCAGTTCAGTCAGAAATAACAGATAATGTACTTTAGAAATGATGTATATGTAAGTTTCCGCTGTAATTTTCTAAGTCAGAGCTTTGCATGAATATTTTCTTTCTTGATGCCTATTAAAAATAACTTCTATCAAGACTCAAGTGGTGCCCTCTTTATTCATTAAAATTAGCTAAAGAATCTGTAGCCAGTGATGTTTTGGTAAATGATATCAATATGTAAAAATTATTAAGTGAAGGATTACTGACAATATATCATTGGGAAAGATCTTATTACAGAATAAAATAATTTGTATTTTGAGGATCAAAATATATCTTAGGTACTATTTTAAGGAATTATTAACTGTCTGAAAATCAAGATAAATTAGCATTAAAAAAAAAAAAAGTCCAGCAAAACACACCTTCCCAAGAGCTTTAATGACACATTCACTTTACTTGGAATCATTTTGACCCCCCCTTTTTTTTTTCCATGCTTACTGGTTCATTTAATGTATGTGTGCTGTTTGTATCCTCAAGCATGAACTACGTCAACAGGATAATCTGCTGAAAGTGAAATGTACGAGCTGTAGGAGACTGACCTGGTCTTTACTTATCTCCTTACATATTCTTCTGAAATGTTCCCTGTGACTTAAGTTGTGAACAAATGAGAATGTGACATTAGCAAGAAACTGAGCAAACGTAGATTGTTAGTGACTTCAACATGAGGTAGGGAGCTGGAGAGAGGCCAGTTACGCCCGCCAGCCCATCCCCTTTCTATCTTAGCTACCCAAATACAACTCCTGGGTAGGCAGGGTTTATCTAGAACCAGAATTAGGAATAAGCATTCAGAAGAAAACTTAGCAAAGGTGATGGATGAGCTAAAGCTCCTTTCTGGGATTTCTAGGAAGTAGTGGGTTGGGGAGTGAGCTATTCGAGGGCTTTTTGAAGCATTCGGATCTCTAATATCTGGGAGCGATAAAATGAGGCTAGGCCAGTGCTAACCACCACCAAATCTTGTTTACAAAAAGATTGAAATTCAGTAGGTCTGGAGGGGACCTGAAATTCTGCATTTCTGTAAGCTCCCAGGTGGCATGGATGCTGCTGGCCCAGGGACCACGTTTGAGTAGCAATGATCTAGACCAGTGTTGGCCAGTACGATTTTTGCAATGATGGAAATGTTTAACACCTGCACTGTCTATTGTAGTTACTGCGCACTTGAAACGTGGCTGGTGCAATGGAGAAATTAACTTTCTAATTAAATTAATGTAAATTTAAACAGCCACATGTGGCTAGTGCCTATAATACTGGACAGCAAGGGTCTCGACATTCACAGGTCATCTCTTCTCAGCCAGAGCAATCTATATCGTGGTCTCGAAATCATCTAACCCATCCGTTCATTTAGATTAGCAAGTTTCCTTTTTTAAAATGTGAACTGTAAAATCAGTTTTCTTTAAATTGTTTTCTTCCTAGCACTTTGTTCAGAGGATCCACAACAGGCACTCAAGTGGGGAGAGGTGACAGCAGTCATTCTGTAGTATGGAAGTTGATGAAGAAAGGGTAACAAAGAGTAGTGAGAATCTGAGCAACCATCACTGCATTGGGCATGTGGGAAATGGGAGGCCAAAAGCTGGCAAGGAAACTCAGAAAGGGAGGTGGAATAACACTGAAGGGAAGAATTGAGTCCTTTGAAATTTTACTTAGGCCTGACCCTGTCCCTTTCCTTCTTGAAAAGCAAGTTTTGGAATGCCTGGCTGGCTCAGTCACTGTAGCATGTGACTCGGTCTCGGGGTTGTGAGTCAAGGCCCATGTTGCGTAGGGAGATTACTTAAAAATAAAATCTTAAAAAAAAAAAAAAGGCAAGTTCTTCCTCACGGAAATAAGACTTGAAGGAAATGGATGCTGGCTGTGATTCCCCTTCACCTCTCCCAAATTATCAAGGTGTGGGAGAGCATAGCGGGGAGGAACAGTACAGTTACAGCTGACAGTCAAGAGTAGGCTTAAGCTTCTCACCTCAGCTTCTGAATGGATCAGGGAACAGAGGCCACAACTGCACTCCCCTGAGCTGGGATCACCTCCCAGAGAGAAGCTCTTTCTACTTTCTATTTATAGTTCCATCTACTGTAAGAAGCTGGCTCCTCTGTGAGGCTGACAGGGGCCTAAGGAGGCTCTGAGGATACCATCTTGGCAAACAGGTGTGGGCAAAATCTTGTGGGTCCTACACAGCCATGCATAGACAAAGCATACAGGAAAGATTGCTCTAATTTAACAACAAAAAAAAAAAAAAAAAAAAAGATACTGAAATTGTCATTTTAAAGGATTTTCCTCATCCAAAAGCCATCTGCAGGAAAACTCTAGTTAAGAGTCTATTAACTGAGGTTTTACAACATAAAGAGTTATTACCTAAGAGTAAAAAGATCAACATCAGCCAAAAAAATATTAATCATTTATATCTTACTCTCAAATTCTGAACATGTAATAGCTTAAGTCTCTTCTATTGGCAAAGGGGTATTTTGGGTGAGTGAAAATCAACCCAAAATTCATTGGTGAGTCCCATGCCTCTCTGCACCTACATTTCCCTTTTTGGTAGAGCTGGACAGGTATCTGTGACCTCAGCAGAATTCCGAGACTCTGCCATCTCTATTTTAATTTCACAGGGAAGTGCCTGGAAGAGAGCGGGACAACTTGCAGGGGACAGGGGGTGCGGATTATCAAGGGACTGGAAGAGAAGCCCTTTGATTTCATAGCTGAGGGTAACAATACACTTACTAAGTGAGTGGTTTTTTACTCTTTCATGCTACTTGATATAATTTCCTTTGAAAATTTTCTATTTATTCACAACTTAGACAGGTAGAATATATAGTCAGACATATTTGGTCAGGAACCCATCAGGCTCATTTACTTCTAAGATGTCTTAATTTTGTGATTTTACTAGTAAATATGCAATGTATAAATAAGAATAAAGTGTCAAATGTTTAAACTTCTTTGATACAATTAAATTATGTCTGACAATAGTTCATTTTAAGTGCTTTCCCGTTAATATTTCTCATTAAGCATTTGGCAAATAATTGTCTAGAAAATATCAGTGAGAGTACATTTCAAGATTATGTGTGTTAAGCATGAATATACAAACACGGTATATGTGTATAGACACATATATGTGTATATGTGTATGTGTGTGTATTTGTATCTACAGAGCACCTGCTTAGAAGGCTACTTCATGAAAATTGTTACCACTGGGTCAATACCCTGTTTACTTCTCTTATATAGGAGATTTTGAAATATTACAATTAATTTTTGGTACATAACGCCTAAAGAAAGATGGTCTGAGGATATTTTGGTGACTTTTTAACACGTATGCCTTTGGCTTTCAAAGATTTGATAATTGTAATGTTGACTCCTACTGAGCTACACTGAAGTAGAGTGGTTTAGAAACAAGAAAATAATACCTGCCTGATATAAGAATTAGGTGAGACAATAGTAATAATGGTATAAGAATGAGATGAGATAAAAGCCCTTAAGAAAAAATGTAAATCTCTTGTTGGGAAGTTGTGTCAGTAGTCACTCTAGCTAGTGGATAAGTCTGGGTGACCAATCGGCATACGATCAGTATACAAACCCCAGCTGAGACCTTCAGAAAACTGGATGTCAACAGCCCACTATATTATAAATACAAACAGAGTATTGAATAAACACTAAATTAAAACCAAAGATAAGAACAAAATGTGGGAATTTTGGTTTGGGAAGCTATAACAAGTTTTGTTCAGCAATAGAACACATACTTTTATGAAAATATCCAGAAAATTTTCCTACTGTGCATACCTAGTGTTGATAATAGAGTGACATAAAATTGGCTTGCAAAAAATGTGTATCATTTGTTGATTATGGCACAGACACGTGTTCACAAATTCTCAGATACAGAATATTTATCCAAAATCCCACACCAAAGAACAGAAAAGTGCCTTTAACCAACAAAAAGGTACTGAGGCAGTAATAAATTAAATTACATTAAAACTGACATGGAAGCCAAGTTTTAAGATATTACATGTGACATGCAAGAAAAAGAAAGACAATTCAGGCAGGAATGTCGTGCATTAAGATTTGCATTCATTCATAATATTTGAGGGGTTTTAACCATATTCTATGACCACTGAATGCTAGCAAAGTGAGTCGATACCCATCTAACATTCAAAACACAGCTTAATTTACATCTTAATCTCCTAACCAACTATTTTAAGGAAGAAGCCAATGCCTCCAATAGTGAAACCTAAGAGTTTTAGCCACATATTGTTATGCAGTCACAGAGTAAGAACATTCCATCTGACCAGGTTTAAGGAAAGTAAACATTTCCATCTTTTAGACAATGCAATTGTCTCAGATTCCTCCTACCTTCTTACTTACATGAGCATATTTTAACATGTCAAGTTTGCACAATAGGGAAATGGCTTTGTGGAATGTATTTTTTTGGCACGAAAATATTTTCTAATACCTCAAATCAAAATTTTCACCCACAGCAAAATATCAAGCCACAGAGGTGCTCAGTGGTGCCTACTTTTCTAGGCAGAAGACTACAGAAACAGACAACTGCTTCCAAGAGCTTTGTATTAAGTAGCAATTACTTCCCTTCCAAGGAATAGCACCAATGTGATTACACCTCAGACTGGGGAGTGCTCCTTCCAAGCTCTTTAATTCCCTGGAGAATTCGCTTCATATGGCCCACTTTCGTTATCCCCAGGTCCTGAAAGAAAGAAAGAAAGAAAGAAAGAAAGAAAGAAAGAAAGAGGAAAAAAGGTGGAAAGAGAAAAAGAAAAAAGAAAGAGAAGGAAAAGAAAGAAGTTTATTGACCAGAGAAGACCGAGGTTTAAATATTTCACCAGCAAATAGTATAATTAGCATCCAGTTCATTTAGTTTAGTTTATAATCAATGATTTAGGAAG
This sequence comes from Prionailurus bengalensis, assembly GCF_016509475.1. NCBI lineage: Eukaryota > Metazoa > Chordata > Mammalia > Carnivora > Felidae > Prionailurus > Prionailurus bengalensis. The sequence continues at coordinate 28,433,827 of NC_057343.1, forward strand.
CAAAAACTATAAAAGTCAATTTATAAAGCAAAAATTACCAACCAGTAAAAAAAAAATCGCATCCTACACAAACTCTTAAACATTAACACTATTATAAATTATACACAATACAGTTCTTCAAGAGTCAAAATTGGTTTCTCCTATTCTTCTTCTTTTTAAAACACAGGTCCTTTTGGGATCTCTGAGAAAAGTGGCATGTGACATCAGGGCATCCACAATTAGTCCTAAGGCAATCATGCACATCCTTCCTAAAGTAGTAAACTTAAAAGTAAAGCCTAATCCTAAAGAAAGATATTAGTGGCCACCACCTACATGTGGAATTTAAATGCATTTACAGTTACATTTAGAGTCTTTGATTTGAGTGGTCTATTTAAATATCCTTTCTACTTTGTAATGCAGAAGTATAAAAAAATTACATAAACATAGCTCTCTGTGGGTTGATGCTTTTCCTCAAAACACTCGTGGCTCCTTTGCCTCAGAACTCTCCTTGTTTCTTACAGAACTGTCTTTCTATAAAGAGCCAAGAATTCAATATTTAGCTTTCAGAAGTGGAGGATGGTTCCAGAGTGTGCAGCACACAGCAGGCACCTGGCAAAGAAATACTTGTTGCAGGAAGGAAGGAGATGCACACAAGACAGCCATGATGCTCACTACCTGAAAAACTAAAAGAAAGGGTGAAGGCCTCCAAACCCTGTAATTTCTTTTTTGTTTAATTAGCTTTTATTTTTTTTATTAAAAAATGTTTATTTTGAGAGAGACAGAGAGAGAGAGAGAGAGAGAGAGAGACAGAGAGCAAGCAGGGGAGGGGCACAGAGAGAGGGAGAGAGAATCCCAAGCAGGTCCCTCACTGTCAGCACAGAGCCCGATGTGGGGCTTGAACTCATGAAACTTGAGATCATGATGACCTGAGCTGAAATCAAGAGTCGGATGCTAAACCGAGCCAATCAGCCGCCATCACCCACCGCCATAGTTAATTTCAGTGTAATGGGTATGATCAATTTGCTAACAGGTGAAGTCAAACAAATTCTGTATAAAACAGAGGGTTTGGTATATTTGAAAATTAGCAAAAAGATGGCTTCCGAAGTAGCATCGAAAATAGGATTATGAGATACCACAAAATCATGTGTCTGAGAAGATAAAGATTCCAAATATCCATTCTATTTTGTAGGCTAAGAGCATTATTTATTTTTAAGCTTTAAATGAAATAGATCAGAGTATCTGAAGTGCGTGCACACATGTGCTCTCTCTTCCACACACTTTATGGGCTCTTTGAATTCTATAGCAGTAATGCTACTGACACTTTTTTTTTTCTGACAATTTTGAATCTTTCTAGAAAATACGTTTTCTACAGCAAGCACTCTTTTCCAGCCTGAGATCATTTCTAGGTCATGCTTCTACAATATGTAACTGACCCTGAAAAATATTTTCTCATATGACACCGGGTCATTCTTTTTTATTTTTATTTTTTTTAGTGTCTATTTTTGAGAGAGAGAGAGAAAGTCAGAGTGTGAGCAGGGGTGGGGAGGGGCAGAGAGAGAGAGGGAGACCCAGAATCTGAAGCAGGCTCCAGGCTCTGCACTGTCAGCACAGAGCCCAGTGGAGGGCTCGAACTCACGAACTATGAGATCATGACCTGAGCCGAAGTCGGACACCTAGCCGACTGAGCCACCCAGGTGCCCCAACAACTGGGTCATTCATAGCCAGTCTTAAGGAAGTGTGTGCTAAAATAGCAAATTCAAAAGCAAGACCAAAACCTAAAGAAAGATAGCTGCTCCTGCTACCTAACTTTGAGATATAAATGCATTTACAGTTGCATTTCGATTCTTTTATTTGAGTGGGATAAATATTCTTTCTGCTTTGTTAATATAATTATCTGATTAATAAATACACTTAATATTAAATATTTTATTTCAGGCCATATGCACATTGTATTCTTGAGAATAAAAACTTCTCTGGGAGAGGCAGACTCTACTCAGAATTACCAATTTGGTGTAATGAGATGAATGTTTTCCATAGAGTTACACTAACTCCTAGCTGTATTTTCTTTATTTTGAGTTCAATACTCTCATGTCTTCTAGGAGTTAGGCTGTGATAAAGTTATGCCATGACATCTGTTACACCTTTCTTATTTTTTCATATTCTTTATTAGTGGCCTTTTCTTTCTTTGGATGAATAGGCCTGATTTGGCAAAAACATACTTTGTAGACATTCAGTTACCTTTGTAGCCACACATATGCAACTTTCCAAATGGAAAAAAACAAAAACCAACCACACAAACAAAACCACTGCATCTTTACCATTTTCTTTGGTGTCCCTCACTTTTGCCTATTGTCGTCCTGGAGGTGAAATAACGTAATCAGTTTATTTGTCTGCTAAAGCACCTTAGAAATATTTTTCCTTTCCCACCTTTACAGGGTCACATTGCTATCTCTAGTCGTCTTGCTAAGAAGAAAGTAACACTTGAGCCAAGATCTGAGCAGGAGTTAGCCAGGTGAGGAGGGGCAGGGCTGGAGTGGGACAGCAGAATAGAGGTTTGGTTTTTGACACGTGAAGACTGACACCCCTGTGTGATAGGCAAGTTTCAAGTAGAGGTGGTGATATAATCCTAGAGCTCTCAAATGAGGTCAGGGCTGGAAATACAACCCTGTGTTGTATATGGCCACTGCCATATTCATGGACCATACCTGAAGCAATGGAAATGGGTAAGATTACCCAGGGAGTAGGTAATCCTTTACCAACATTGGTAGACTTTATGCCAAAAAGTCTCCTCCCTCTTACAGCTACACCCAGAGAGCAAGGGGAGCTCATCTTCTACCTTCATGAAGGCTTTGTCCGACAGCTGGTTCTTTCCGTAAAATTATTTTCCTTTTCTCATTCCCTCAGACCGTGTTTTAGAACCAAAAGAGTTAAAAAGGACAGTGTCAATACAGGTTTCCAAAAGACAAGTTATAAGGGAAAGAATGTAGTTTGTATTAAAAATAAAAACAAAGTAGGGGTGCTTGGGTAGCCAAGTCAGTTAAGTGTCTGACTTCAGCTCAGGTCATGACCTCACGGCCCTTGACTTCGAGCCCCGCGTTGGGCTCTGTGCTGACAGCTCAGAGCCTGGAGCCTGCTTCAGATTCTGTGTCTCCCTCGCTTTCTGCCCCTCCCCACTCATGCTCTGTCTCTGTCTCTCAAAAATGAATACACATTAAAAAAAATTTAAAAAATAATAAAAACAAAGTAGAACAAAAAGTCCCATGAAAAGCTAAAGAGAAAATTTACTAAAATAATTCTTAGCCATTTCCTTTTTACTCTTACTTTTTTCTAGCCAAGTCCTATCACTCTAACTTTGACTTTGCATACGTATGAGCTTTGTTTCTTCATTCTGCAAATATTTGCTTTACTCACTGTGTATGTGTGTGTCTATTTGTATGCTTATAGGTGCGTATACATATATATAACATACAGAGATATATTTATATATACATACACATACAGTCTTTTCCTTTAATATACGCTTACTCATGGCAAATGAAATGTAAAGAGAGACTGGCATAGTATATCAATCAGTAGCTAGTCAATAAATATTGCTGCCTGCCAAGGATATGAGAAGCTATCCCTAGATACAATGATGCCTTACATTTATTTTTTTGTGCATTCATTCCACGTTTTGAAGCCAACCTTTACTCTATGAACTTTGGCACTGTATATTTTGCTTTTTTCCAGATTTGGGACTCTCAACTGTGATAATTAATCCACTTCTTTATTATTATTCTGGTTAAAAACATTTACATATAAATGGTGTCCACTTTTAATGTGCTAAAACTGTATGACTCTGCTTTATAAAATCCTACAGATTACCCATACATTGTTCAAAGATCTCTGCTACCGTATTTATAGATAAAGGCACAACAGTTCACAAATTTGTTAGGGGTTTACTGTACCATAATTCCATGAGAATCAGAACCTGGCCTACTGGAAAAGGATCACTCCAAAATATATCAAAGGCTTTGTCATTTTCTTATTACTCAATCTTGGAATTTTAAAATGGCAGCGTTTGGTAAGAAAATATAAGATGACAAAATTCTACTCCCAACCTTAAGAAAGAATACTCTACTTTGGCCACTGGCAGTCTCCACCCGAAAAATCCAAGAGAACCACTGCTTACCGCTAATTAATGATATTCTTTCTGGTCATAAATGACAAAGGGGCTCTAAGCTGCATTCCAGCAAGAGTAAAGGATAATTTTTACTTCATTTACTAAAGAAAATAATACATTTATTTTTGAGCATAATACAATTTTAACAGTAAATCATGGGAAGAGCATTTGAATTTATTGGTCTAGTTGTTCACGTGACTTCTGAAAGGGCAGTCAGAAACACAACAAAATCATAGGACTCTAAGTAGCCACTGCTGTGAGTCCCTTATTTAGCTCCATATATTAGGAAGACTTTGTTACTGGCATTTTGAATTGATTTTTAGTTGTTAACCTTTGGTTCGATTTTTAAGTCGTCTTCAGCAACAATTACCACTTTTCATGCCGACTCAATAAAGTGAGCTGATGGAAACATGAGCCATTTGGAAATATTAGCACAGGAACAGCCATATGAATGGATGCAGAGAAAAATTACTAACTTCATGCTAAGCTTTAGCTACAATAATCAGAGAATGATTTTTGATAGGAAAACATTGCTGACATTCTTGTTTAAAAAGCAGAGGAACTCCAACCACAGGACAATGCATATTAGATTACTGCACATTTGCATAACATAAGCCAAGCTAGAAGCACATAACAAAAGAGGTGCAGGATAAAGGATTCTGTTTTGCCAGGAAATTTTCAAAAGCAGAAGAGTAGCACAAAGGAAATACCTTAAGATCTCGCCTTTCCAGATGCAAAAGTTCAGCCCCTCTGATGTCATGACGGATGAAGATTTCTTTGTACTCTCCCAAACTGAGCAGATCCAGCCAAGCAGCAACTTCCTCTGTGCCCCATTTTTGAACTACCAAAGTTAAGAGCAAAACCCCCTTAATTTCTACATGCTCAATGCATTACAAAGCAAAGGTTGGCCAAAGAAGATGCAAAACAGAGTAGAGCGGGCAGTGCTAGCAAAGGGAAAGGTTAAAGGTGTTGTTTCAACAAAACTCCAATTTCGTTGTTCCCCATGCAGGTTACAGACCATCAATCAACACAAAGGTCTGACTAGGCAAAAACATTCACTGCTGGGCACCCAAACTACACAATAGGAATAAAAAATGTATTTCTCATGATTAGGATAAATAGTACAAGATCAAAATAAGCTCTGATGATTTCTTTAAGACCGTATATGGCACTAATTTAATTTAATTAGCTACAAACTCTAATTAAAATATGAAATCTGAAACAGGGTACTGAATTTTACACAAACTTCTGTTTTGGGTCTTGCTGTCTTCAAGTATCACCTTTATTGATTCTATTACTATTTATAATTATAATTATTGATAATTACAGCACCAAACGTGTTGTTAGATCATTTTAATGTCCTCTAAATGCCGTCAATGCTTCTAAGATTCGTTGGATTGTTATTTTCCAATGTAGATAATCGTGGTTGTATACATTTTATTCAACGTTGCTTAGCTGAATTAAAGATTATTTATTTGCCCTATGTGGTTTTAAAATGCCCTTCAATAGCTGCTCTACGATTGTCAAAAATAAGGTCATGTATCACTTTTTAAAAGGAGTTAGCTAACTCGGAAGAATTATAAAATGACTTGATTATGAAAGGCACCTACTGTCCCATACACACAACTTGAAGGTGTTTTAGCACCAGTGCAGCATTAACGTTAATTTCTAGGGGAAGGTGGAAAGGGAACAAGACAAACAACATCAAAGGCAGAGTTTAATCTTCGCTTGAGAATGCAAATGTCACAGTAGATTGTCATTACTGAGGGAATGAAATGGTGTAGTAAGTCTTTGAAACAGGAGAAAAAGAACAGGTGACTTTAGGTAGAAGATATATTTAGCAAGTTAAAACATATATTTAGCAAGTTTCTATATTTCATTTATGAAAATCTCGACTTTGAACTCTGACGAGAAACAAGTTATCCACTGATGCCTTGAATTGTTAAGCAAGACAAAGGACCATCTAAACAGATGCACTGATGTCCACTGAAGAGAGTACAAGCAAACCTCGTTTTCTTGTGTGCATCATAACTACAGGCTCTTACTGGTTTTTGGACTTTGCTTGAGTATGATATGATTTACTTTATTATGGTAAAACGAACACAAAACTCTCCATTTTAGCCGGTTTATGGTATACAATTCAGCAGCATTTAGTACATTTGTAATGTGCAATGGTCACCACTAATAGTTCCAGAACATTCTCATCACCTTGGTGACACTGCTTTATTTTTTCCATAATGTAATACTTTCCCTTCCAGTGTGGATCACCTACCAGGCTGTGAACCTGTCTTCTGTTTCTGAACCTTTTCCTTTTTAAATTTTGGCACTATACGAAATACTGTGCTTCTGCTGTTTCTCTTGGTGCAATCCATGGGGGGTTCCTGTTCGGGTCGAGCAAGAAGAGAATTTTCTCAGGACATTAAGAGAAGAAAAACTCACTCTGATATTACAGACAATGCAGGAATAAATGCAAAACACTGCTGAAATGACAATGCAGGAATAAATGTAAAACACTCCTTAAAATAAAAGTGTACAATGTTATGTACTACCAAAGATGTACTGATTCCCCGAAGATACCTCTGTTCATAGAAAAGCCTTTTCTTGCTTGTTCAAGAACAGCACATTTGAAAGTAGCGTCCAGAATTCGTTTTCCCTGGAATGTCCCTTTTTCAAAAGATGATTTCAAATTCTATTGTCAGAAAGTCTACACTTACAAAGAAACAGGCCAGATTTTACATACCTCATCTTCGTTTGGATGTAAGATATAATAAAGCCAAGGAATCTCTGTTAACTTCTGCAACTCCACCTCCACAGAATGTAAGGCATTAGATACCCGCTCTTCATGTGGGGATTCTAAGTGCTATTTACCAGCAGGTTAAAAAACAAAACAAAACAAGTCTCAGTGGCCAATCTCAAACAGAATAAACATATTTTATTTTTCTAGCAGACATCCTCAACTCTTACTAGGCTAGGTTATTGTTGTTGGTAATATAAAGGAATATAGAAAAGAGAACACATTATTTTATATTGAGCTCATTTAAAAACAATCTGAATTGATTTATCCGTACTTCCCAAAGACAATATAAGTAGTCAGTGTGACTTTAATAATGTCACAGAAAAATAAGTATCACTTTGGGTGGTGTTGTTGGTTTTTGTTTGTTTGTTTGTTTCCTATGTAAATTCTTTCCTCTCCCTCCCTTCCAAACCATGCATCCATCCATCCATTCTGCTGCATTCTAGTAAGTAATCTCACTATTCTACTTATTTGAGGCAGAAATCCTTCTGATTTCCATAGGTCACTACGTAAGCAAATAATGCTATTTTAAAACTTGGTCAAAAACATGTCACATAATAAGAACTGGCTGGTACAGAAATCTCCTGGAGAAATAGAAGAATAAGTTTAAGGCGGGGGGGAACCCATGAATCTCAGAAAAATTTATGACAAAAAGCTGTTGTCAAAATAAGGGCAAAAGCTACATGGTTTGAAATCTGGAAGGGGTTTTGGAAACTTTATAGAGAATTTAACCAGTCACCTATTTCCCACTTATTTGAAACAGTTATTAAAAAGCATATAGAAATTCAATGGTAAAGGTGAAATAAACACTGTTATGTGTAGGTCGGGAAGGGAGGTGACTACATTCCAGTTACTTGTTACTAACTATGCAACCAAAGGAAGGCTGGCTGATTTTAAGAGTCTTAGTTTCTTCCTAAAATAGTATAAAGATTATTTCTAAGGTCTATTCCAGCTAATCAATACTTCCATAAACCACTTTAAAATTGTAGAGTATCTACATATAGGCTTGCAGAATTTTACACTTAAAGTTCAGAGAAAATGTTACTGTTATTTATTATGGTCATTCTTTCCACCCCCCCCCCACCCCCCGCCCTGTTATTCAAGGTATTTGCCATTTCTAGCAGTTAATAAAAATTTGGAGATTCTCCAGCTTGTCATGTAAAATTCACCATTTTCCTTTGAGTCTAAGAATATATGCCTTATAAAATTGATAAAATGGTATTATACATTTATTCAAGAAGCAAAATGAAGTGTAAACCTTAGTTGATCTCGAATATGAGTGACTCTCTATTTTCACATCAATGTTATCAAAGGTTATGGAAAAACTCACTGGTATACATTTTAAACCAAACACCCACATTTGACAATGACAGAAGCAGACTGAAATGATTAAAAGTCTGAGTGGGTGGTCCTTCTATATTAACATAATGTAATTAATAAATATGAACCAACTAACACTCAGAGGGTACTTTCAGAGTAGAGAGCTGAAATACAGAATAACTTATGCTTCTAGTTCTCATCAATCATAAGTTATCTTAATCATGTTTCAAATAGGCAAAAAATACATGTCCTTCACCTAAACTTGGGACCAAAGTCACAGCTCATTGGATTTCATTGGACACATTTTAGAAAAGCAGGAAAAAGACTCCGGTTAATGACCGAAGTTCCAAGAATTGGCAAAATGTTCCATTGGTTTTATCATAAAAGATAACCAATGTTTCCTCCTAAAAGTTTTTCTTCACAGCCAAAGCATCAGCAGCCACCTGTGACCCAAGGAACTTATATTTCAGCTTCCTCTGGAGGTGGGTAAGAGCAATGGACACCATTAAACCTTTATATATTCACTCTTCTCAGAGTAGAAGATGCTCCAAGGATGCTCTTCTGGACCCCAAGCAAACAGAAATTCCAACCACAGTCACTTAGTTGGCTAGCTAGCCTGTGACACACCTCCCATTTTCCCACTAGGCCAGATACTATGACTTTTACTACCACTTTTATTTAGGTGTGTATTTTCCAAAGCAAGAGATAATATTAGTCAAGAGAAATGTTTTAAGATCACCACCGATCAGTTAATCAGAATTGTTACAAGGAAGTTAAAAACAGCTAACACATTTAGGCTTTCTACACAGTTAGGACAGCACATGTGAAAACCCACAAGTGAACACTAGGTGACGAGAAGACCCAATATTCTAGAACATTTGAAAAAGGGGAGAGAAGAAAGGCTGACCGGTCAGACTGTGGGCAAACCAAACAGGATGTCCGTGGAACAGTTCCACTGTAGCACTTATGCTTGAGGTCCATGGACTGTGGTTAGATTCACACCTGCCCTAAACTTGATTTCCAGGACCACTCTGAGTTAATCTAGGGATATGGCTAGTTCTTGAATTTAGTTCTTGAAACATCTAGTCTAGAAAGGGTTGCCCTTTAAGCAAATCGAAAAATCATACCAATCACATTTCAAAATATCATGTTTCAAATCTATCAAAGCTGACTGGGGACAGTAGAACTGCATAAAAACACGATGGCATATGCGAGGGGAAACTTCTCCTGTTAGTCTGAATCATTACTCCCTGGTTTAGCCATGTCCCTTCCTGAAGGCAAAAGCTAGGTACAGAGAAAGCTGTAAGGATGGAGGCCAGAAGGCTGATCCTGCCTTAGAATCTGATGAATGCATGCTCCTGACTGAAAGGGAGGCCCATACATTGATCATCATTCTTGTGTTATCAGTCGTTTCCTCCTTACCAAAGGAACCCTGCCAACTAGTAAAGATTCTGTTTCATTATACAGTGCCTTCACATTGATGGCTATTTCAGTGGCAGTGTCTCTCGTAAGACTCTAGAAAAAAACACAACAACACATCAAAGACAAGTAGTTCTGTATTAAATTGGGATTCAATCATCAGCAAATACCTTAAATTTTATTCTTCCAAGAAATTCACATCACAAATGTTTTTAAAAACCTACCAAATTTGTATTGTCATTGAATAACTTCACACTCATGTTTGTTAGTATGATTACTTCTTCTGACCTTTACAGCACAGAACCAAACAAATGCTCTGACTGTACTGATACACTCAGGACCATATCTCCTACATACAAACGTGTGCCTGTTCCCAACAACATACACATATTCCCACAAAAAATTTAAGTCAAAGGAAACGATGCCTTAAAGGGTCATTATCAGATCATAGTCAGTTCTATCCACTGACTTTGACTCTCAGAAGTTCCAACCAGATTGCTTTTTTAGACTTTCACCTTGAGGACTAGCACTTATCTATTAATTTAGGTGACTTCCATCCAATAATTAAAAAGAATAAAACGATGCTATATCAGTTTTCTGTACCCTACAGTCTTGTACTGTGAATCACATTTCAAGAGAGTTATATTGTATCCCTTTTATTCACTATTAATGTGTACATTAGAAAGTTTACAGAAGTTAAAAAATTGTAGTCTCTACATTAAACATTACCAGTTTAGTAGAACAAAATGAAGTGAGAATAGCTTCTGTGTACAACTTCAACAATGAATAAACATCGCTAATAAAATACATAGTATCTACCTGTGCCCACATCAAGGTGTAGGGGAGAAGGTGAAAGAGAGGACAAGGAGGAATGGTAGCAGCCGGAACAGAACGAGTGGAAGGAAGATGGCAAGGTGACAGATGACTGAGAGTGAAGTTGGGGGGGGGGGAGGGGGCGGGAAAAAGAGAATTTAAGAGCAGGAATGGAAAAATGGCAGGAAAAGAAAAATCAGGAAAAATGTGGGCACAGATTTACCACAAGCTTCTGGCAGACACTCTTATAGATGTATAATGTTTTTCAAAGGGCGTGGCACATTGTATAGCATCGAAATACATGTGTAATACCAAACAATCCGTAGAATAAGAATTTACCATGAACTCCTCACCTCTGGGAACCGCGGGTTGGCTTTATTCAGTGCGTGGGAACACGCATTCACAGCGTGGGCCAGTTCTTGTTCCAAAAGACAATGGATGGTGGCTGCGTCACAGATCCTGAAAGCAAAAGTAAAGCAGACGAACCAAAAAAACTTTGAGCACTGCTGATTTTTCTCAAGTGCAGAAGTGGTACACTAAGGCAAGTAATAATAATAATTATAATAAAAAGTCATTACGGAAATTTTTTTAATGAGTGCTCAATTACGAATAACAAAGGGTAAATTTAAAAACTTCAAACCCCATTGCGACAAAGAATACTAAACCAAAAATCTTTTCTTTTAATGTTTTTTTTAATTTATTTTTGAGACAGAGAGAGGCAGAGCATGAGCAGGGGAGGGGCAGAGAGAGAGAGGGAGACACAGAATCAGAAGCAGGCTCCAGGCTCTGAGCTGTCAGCACAGAGCCCGACGCGGGGCTCGAACTCACGGACCGTGAGATCATGACCTGAGCCGAAGTCGGACGCTCAACCGACTGAGCCACCCAGGCGCCCCTAAACCAAAAATCTTAATAGGAAAAGTTAGGCTGAGCATCACAGATAAACAAATTGAAGTGCTATTTGGAAGAACAAAATATAAGAACACTTCATTTTGAAGTATCATTGTAAAGTGAGACAGGTCCCAAATGTGGGGAGCAGAAACTTAATCTTTTATTCATTGAAGCTTTGACTAGAAAGAAATAGAATGGATTAAGGGAAGAACATTCCTGTATTTGTCATCTATTGCTAAAGTTCTTTACAGACATTATCTAATTTAATATTCACAACTTAAAAGGTAGCTGTGATGAATTTTCTCTACTTTATAGACGGAGACCTTGAGGCTTGGAGAGATTCAGTACGCATACAAAGCTAATTAAGTAATAGAGCTAGGATTTGAATCTATGTCCATCAGTTCCAAAGCCTCTTGTGCCACAGTCCTCTAGAATCTCAACCTTCAAGAATGTCCTGAACAGACAGGATCCTGGAGGGCGCTCAGGCCAAAGAAGAGAAAGGAGGAAAAGTTCCACCAATTGCTAGAAAATGATGGAAAGTTTGCAGAGAAGCAAGAAAGCCAAACTATTCAAATCCTTTGTTTCTGGCATCTTCAAGGAGAACGCGCTATACACAAGAGAAGAGACTAGTCCTGTATGGTTGAACCAAAAGTAAAGGAAAAGAGTTTAAATCTTAAAGATGATACAATTGATACCCAAGCCACAAAGGAATTTGCAAATGTCGTCTCAGTATTGCTACCAATAATCTTGAGAAATGATGAAGAATGGGACATTTATCAGAAGGACAGAGGTGGGTAAAAGTTATTCTAACTTACAAACAAAGGAAAAGAGGTAAATCGATTTCAGATGAATACTTCGACTGCCTACTAAATCTAGAAATTTCCAATGTAGTTTAAATTCTGTAAGTCCAACATAGACCCTGTCATTTTCCCCTCTCAAATCTCCTTTTCCTCCTGAATCCTATGGTTCCTTGAAAGGCTCCATAATCCATCCAGCCATTTGGTAGAAACCCTAGAGTCGCCCTGTCTCATAATTCAGGCCATTTAGCAAGTTTAGATCCTAATCTATCTTAAGTCTCTCTTCTTCCCATCTCTATTACCTCAATCAGCTGTTTCCTATCAGGACCATTCCAAGAGTGTTCACCCTGCCCCTGCTTTGCTGTCTTGCAGACAACGCTCCACATTGCTTCCAGAAACATTCTGATAAAGACTTGGCTCTTCTTCACCTCTCCATCCACGTATCCCACTCTATCACATATACCATGCCACCCTGGTTTCCTGAGATTTCCTAAAAATACTATGCACTCACACTCCTCTGGGCCTCTGCCCAGGCTTGTTCCCATGTTTAGAATGCTCCTTCTCTTACTCTCCGCCCAAGACTTGGCTGGGAGATCACTTCTTCCAGGCAGCCCTCCCTTACTTTTGTGGCCTCCTCTGTTCATCCACAGTGCCCCACTGTGAGTCTTGTAAGTCCTATGGCCACACTTTTCCCTACTACCCTGCCAGCAAATTAAGAAGAGGGACCACAACACAGCCATTTTGTCATCCCCAGGGCTTAATATGGAGGTTGGCATGTAGCAAAGACTCAAAATTATTTGCTGAATATTAAATGAGTAAGTTTTGAAAATAGATGAGTGAGCCTGATTTTCATCTTTTACAAAATTAAACAAACAGACTAGTGAATATATGGAGAACCAAACTAGGTTGACCAAACTAGGTTGACCAAACTAGGTTGACCAAGTCTGGCCAACCTTCACTTCCCTTTTTTTGATAAGGTTATTTGGTTAGTTGACAGGAAGTTAATATAGGACGTATATTTGGTTTCAAGGGAGATAATATAGGAAGTATATTTTGGTCTCAAGAAAATGCTGTAGCTCTATTTTTGATTTTTTGAAAAACCACCATATTGTTTTCCATCATATGTTAATTAGCTTGATGATGGTAATTATTTTACAATGTATACATATATCAAATTATCACATGTATACCTTGTGTATATAAGTGATTTTATTTGTCACTTATCCCTCACCAACCTGGAAAAGAAAGAAAAACAACCCCATTGTAACGTGGAGTCCGCAGAAGTTGTTTGTAGTACCCTAAAACTAATCTCTCTGTGAATAAGAAGCTGGGAGGTACAGTAATGCAGTTCTGTGCATATAGCTGCCAATTCATTTTCCTTTACCTTGCTTCTAAGCTACTTAGTATCTTGTAGTTATACTTTATTTTAATTCTGAATGTTGGTCTCCAGCTATAGGGAGAAATGCGTATCTTTTCTCCTATATCTCCAACTTCTAGTACATTCTAGGTTTCTAACAAATATTTAAAGAGCTTTGCTTTCCTTCTTTTCTTTTTCAAGATTTTTATCAGTGACCAGATGAAGTGTGGGAAGAATATAATAGCTACCACTACCAGAACACTAAATAGGCCAGACATGATGTGACAAGACACGGTGGGTCTCATTAAACCTTCACAAAGACGTGCAAAGTTAGCTCTTATTATCCCCATTTGGTAGAGAAGATTTAGGTGAAGAGGTGGTAAGAAACTTGTCCATGGTTGCCCACCCCCCCTTCCTCCATTGAAGTTTACTCCTGCTCATAGTGATTTATATCTGTTCTACATTCATGGAACTTGGTTTTTTGCTTGTTTGTTTAATCTTTTCCCTTTTTGTCTACTAAAATTAATTTCTGTGCTGTCTCCCAATCTCCAGATATGTCTTTTGGAAACCGATTCTCGGACTCTTCCCACCCCCACATCCCCAAACCTCCTTGCAAGCAGGATTAATGTCTGTACTTCTTTCTACATTCCATAACCATTTAATAATTACAAGGTAACATATCAGTAAGTAGTATAGTGTAAAGATTGTGTAAAACTGGTGAAATAAACAATAACGAAAGAGCATTGTGTGTTAGGTAACATTAGGCAAGCTCCCCACTGGGGTTCAGGAAGTCCAAGGTCTGTTTGACAGAAAACACAGGGTGTGCACCTGTACGTGCTGGCGGGGGTCTAATGAAGGAGCACAGTCCTTAAGGAGGCATGAATGAGGCAGCAAATGAGGAAGGAGAGTAAATGCATCTCTCTTAGATACCCCCGAACAACTGAAATTATGTATCAAAAGTAAAAAAGCACATTTGCCAAGGCTAGAGTTCTCCCCGCCCACAGCCAGCAGGCCCACCATACCTAGTGATGAGCTCCTCTGCCGCCTGGGAGCATAGCTGCATCTGGGATACCTCCTCTGTTGCCAAGTCAACGGCATGCTGGATGTACAAATGGGTTCGAAGAACTGGTTTACCGGAATCACACTTCTGTTTATCTTCCCAAGATTTTAGAGTGCTTTCAAAAGCCTATTTACAATCAATATTGCAAGGAATTGTTAATTTGAAGCTCTGAGACCCAAATAAGTGTGTATTTAGATGTTACATGAATGACTCTGAAACTATTGCTGTTTTCCTAATCTAAAGCCTCATTAAAGAAATCATAAGATACAAAAACGGTATCTTAAAGTTTTCCAGTGTTATCAGAATAAGTAATGTGATCAATGACAATGAATGTATCACTGAAAGTTTTTAAAAAGACAGCTTCAATTTATGCTTCAATCTTTACATGCATAATGGATAAGATGGGTGTTGGCAGTCTTATCTGTTATGGGTGTAACCTTAATTAAAACATGTATTCTGGAAAAGGCAAAACTGTGGAGGCAGTAAAAAGGTAGATGGTTGCCAAGGGTTGAGGTAACGGAGGGAGTGGTGGATGATAGGTGGAGGACAGGGAATTTTTAGGATAGTGAAACTATCCTGTTGGATACTATAATGGTAGATACAAGTGATTACAGATTTATCAAAAACTATAAAACGTACAGCATGAAGAGTAAACTATGAACTTTAATAATTATTATTAATTGATAATTAATAATTATCAATATTGGCTCATCAACTGTAATAAATGTACCACATTAATACAACATGTTAATAATAAGGGACTATATGTCCGCGAGGTAAGGAGGTATATGGGAACAGAATTAGAATTCTCAGTATTTTCTGATCAATTTCTCTGTAAACCTAAAAGAAACACTAAAAATATAGTCTATTAACTTTTTTAAAAAATTAAATGTTCATATTTAAAACTACAATGACTTGTCAGATTTAAGAGACAATTTAAATATTTTTCCGTGGTTTCTATTTTTCATAACAATTGAATATTTTTTAAAACTCTTGATAAAAATCTAGAAGAATATTTTTTTACATACCCTGTCCCTTGTTAGCATCTGAGCTCTGTTTTTGTGCACAATTTTGATAATCCCTGGAGGCTGAACCCATGCTTCGCCATCTACCTGCACTGGGACTCCCTCATCACCAAATATAGTGATTTTTACCGTACGGCACTGAAATAAAACAAGTCATTTTAGAGAATAAATCATCCTGAGAAACCGACAATGGGCATTCAAGCTTGACTTTTTGTCCATTCCGTGGAATGGAATGTCTATTTTTCCACTTACCATGGCACGGTAACAACTGACACGACAAGAAAGTTCGTATTTTATAGATGAACAGACAGCATAGGAGTCATTTGGAATAGCTTCCCCAGTGGCCCGAGTAGTGAGGTCAGGTCTGATCAGAGAAAACAAACCTGGGCTATTCGATGATGCTGCAGTTTAATGACCCTGGAAACTGCCATTTGCATGCTATCAAATATTGCAACAACTTCCAGGATCTTGTCATCAAATGATGGTGCAGCAAATATCTGAAAAGAAAACCTATATTACATTTCCCCTGATGAGGTTAAGGTTTCGATGAAGTGGCACATCAGCAATGTAAAGTCTGCAATATACATAGTAAAACCTACAGAAATAGTAAGCAGGAAAGTAAGTCAATTTTAATAGGAAATGATAGTCCAAGGACCACCCCCCCAAAAAAAACCCCACTGTAGATGATTTAATGTAAGCAAACTTAATAAAAAAGATTTAAAACCCACATGGATAAAATGTTCATGCCCTTCATAAAGCACTCTTTAAACCAGCGAACCATTCTATTCTAAATAATCCATCTTGGGGGGACCTGGGTGGCTCAGTTGGTTGAGCATCTGACTTTGGCTCAGGTCATGATCTCCCCATTTGTGACTTCGAGCTCCGTGTAGGGCTCTGTGCTGACAACTCAGAGCTTGGAGCCTGCTTCGGATTCTGGGTCTCCCTCTCGCTCTGCCCCTCCCCTGCTCATGCTCGGTTTCTCTCTCTCTCTCTCTCTCTCTCAAAAATAAAATAAACATTAAAAAATTTTAAATAATCCATCTTGGCATAAAATGCATCAAATATCTGTTCACACATAACTCAGATGTTTTGATAAAATGATGCATGTAATTTCAGGAAACCTAAAATACCCAGTTTACCTGGCATGTTCTAAGGGAAATCCTTCAATGTTTACAAGCAATATGTATAATGTGCTTTATATATTAATATGACAACTTTTTAGGGCATTTGAGAAGATGGTAACAGACACCTCAGAGGATAAAAATGATGCAGGCTTACTTTGTTTTGATGTTAAATGCATTCCCACAAAATCAATTTAATCAAACAATTTAAATTCTGGCTGTCTTACTTTGTCCCCTTTATTCTCTCTTTGACTATATGATAAACAAGTATGCCTCGGAAAAAAAAATTACTCAGCATAAAGCAGTATCTAAATTAAAACTGAAAATATCAGGCCATGAATTTGCAAACATTGATGATTTCTTGTCATTAAAAATTTTTTTTTCAATGTTTACTTATTTTTGAGAGACAGAGCATGAGCAGGGGGTAGAAAGAGGGAGACACAAAATCCCAAGCAGGCTCCAGGCTCTGAGCTGTCAGCACAGAGCCTGACATGGGGCTTGAGCTCACAAACTGTGAGATCATGACCTGAGCTGAAGTCAGAGGCCTAACTGACTGAGCCACCCAGGTACCCCAATTTCTTATCATTTTTGTTAGCAGACTGCGTGGTTTTATTTTTTTAATTAATTAATTAATTAAAATTTTATTTTTTAAATTTACATCCAAGTTAGTTAACATATAGTGCAACAGTTATTTCAGGAGTAGATTGAGACTGCGTGGTTTTAAATCCTGTCTGTGCTACTTCCTGTGTGAACTTTGTGTCAGTTTCTTCACTGGTAAAATTTAGATAAAAAATCGTGATTGTCAGTAATGAATGTGAAGCTCTCAGAACACTGTCTGAATACCTAGGAGGAGTCATTAGCTTTATTCACCTTTATCGCCTTGATTTCTTCCCTTTAAGATATTTAAGAGTGGAAGAGTAGTTACAGGCTGACAAAAAGTTCACAGCTAATGTAAATTTTATAGTTGTTACATTATTTACATTATTATATGCGTTACATTGTTAAGTTGTGTTTTTTTCTCCTTTGACAGGAAAGTCTAAAAGGACGAAAAACATAGACCTAAATGTTAACGGCCAAATGAGCCCTGTTAACATTTCTAAAAATAAAAATAATAGCCACATCGATGTAGAGTTAAAAATACAGAAAGGTATTTTGGCAGGCAGAATAACGTCTCCCTTTCTACCCCAAAAATGTCCATGTTCAAATCTGCAGAAGTAGTGAATGTTACTTTACGTGGCCAAAGAGACTTTGCAGATGTGATTACAGGGGGAACCTTGAGAAGGGGAGATTACCCTGGATGATGCAGTGGGCCCAATGTAATCACAAAAGTCATTCAAAGTGGAAGAGAAGGGCAGGAGGGGAGATCAGAATGATGTACTGTGAGACTCAACCTGCCTTTGTTGGCTTTGGAGACTTTGGAAGGGGCCATGAACCAAGGAATACGGGCAGCCTCTGGAATCTAGAAGGCGCAAGGAAATACTTACATCATCTTCTTTAGTTCCACCCCAAAAGTTGGTGCCTCCGGCATAGCTGGGAATGTTCAACACTGCTATTCCTTGCAGACTGGGGAGAGGGATATACTGCCCATCACACTGTAAGGTAAAAAGCTTAGAAGTTAGAGAAAAAGAGCAAAACCACTAGTTGGGAAGCCACTAGAATGCCAAAGACAAAGGATGATGGAGAGAAGTGTGTCGGTAATGTTTGCTCTCCTAGAAACATATTCCTACACATTACCTTTATCTTATTTTTTTAACTAAAAAAAATTTAAGGTGTAAATTACTATAGTTGTTATAGAAAACCAACCCTAAAAATATTAACTTTTCTGCCCAGATCGGGCGGTACTTTTCTTTTTTTTCAAGTCACTTACATTTTCACTTGTATTAGGGTCATCTTTGTGCTTATTATAAGCATCCTTTTGAAAGCAAGCTGAGTGAGGGCGTCTGGGTCCTAGCCACCCCATCTAGCCCCTCTCAGAATTCCTGCTACTGTGCTGGCACTCTGTCACTAACGGTGGCTGGCCAAAACTCCGGGTGAGTTTCTCCAGTAGCCAAAACCAAAGCCAGGGAGAGAAAAACCATGCATGTCAGGAAGTATCTTATACTTACTGTGTCTTCTAATCAATCACAAAAATGAAAACTAAATTACCACTGAAATAGGAAACAAATATCATATGGCTGGTGAGTAATTATACGTGACATGTAAGTCAATTCTCAATCCTTCACCTTAAAAAAGAAGAGCTTGCAGATGTCATTCTTAAAATAGGGGCTATATTGTCATTAAATAATTCCTGCAATAAAAGATAATTAACGTAACTTTATAACATTGCCTTTTAATACCCAATCAAAATCATCTCCACTCCTTAGAACAAATGAAAATCCAATTCCAATCCATATTCAACCACTTGAAATAACTGAGAACATTTTATGCTTGATTGTACTCCTATAGGTATTTTTTACACCTTCTTTTCCTTTTCATAAAAACACATTCAAAGGTCTATAGTCTATCCAAAGGGCCAGTCATGGTACACAGCAGGTGCTCAATGTGTATTTCTTAAAATAAACACGCATTAAGTATTTAGTAGAATAATGAACTTTTTCTGAACCCAATAAATTGAACAGGTAGCTCTGTGTGCTTTAGAACAGCTGTTCAAATCATATCACTAACTTAAAGGAAATGGAAAAAATGCCAGTAACATCCATCTTAATTTTTAAATATATTTTTTAATGTTTATTTATTTTTGAGAGAGGGAGACAGAGCATGAGCAGGGGAGGGGCAGGGACAGGGAGACACAGAATCCAAAGCGGGCTCCAGGCTCTGAGCTGTCAGCACAGAGCCCGACGCCAGGCAGGCTCGAACTCAGGAATCACGAGATCATGACCTGAGTTGAAGTCAGACCCTTAACCGACTGAGCCACCCAGGCACCCCACATCCATCTTAATTTTATTTATTTTATAAATAAATAAATATAAATATAAATATAAATATTTTATAAGCGGTGATAAATCAAACTAGCTGATCATGTGGTTATGTTCTAGTGTGGAAGGCATAGCGGGTTTATCTTTACTAAAACATTTAGTTGATAATGAATGAGCCAGTGCTCATTCCAGTATTAAGATAACACCTAAAATAATAACGCTCTGTTTAATCTACATACTTCTCTGTACGTAGGCTATACCTTAATTTAAAATATCTGGCTATAAAAAGACACAAGAAAGAAAGACATGCATATTGGCATAAACTATGAATCCTGGACCAAGGGTGAAAGAAAATAAAAGTCACAGAAGTTAGTAGACTTTTCAGAGCCATGTCTCCAACCATCTTTCTCCTCTTATTGGAGGAGATTAAACAACTTTTGCTGTCCTTAATTTCCCATTTAAATTAGTAAAAAGCTACTGAAAAATTTAAATGCTCAAGATCTCTTTTTAGTTTACTATTGTTAGAAATAATTGGAACGAATATACATTTGAATTAAAACAGTCTATTTACTATAAATGTTTTTTTCAGGGATTTCTGAAACATCAGCCATCATAGAATTGGGTCAAGATTTATAAACTTAAATGAGAAAATCTGTGAGAATCTGTTACAAATGCTCTCCTATAAATGCACTCTCATGGCTGCACCTTCTCATGGGGCAAGACTCCACAGTAGCATCCAGATTTCAGGCGCCAATGATAATGGTAAGTGTATTGGTCATATACAGGGTCTAGCCCTCCCTTAGTATAAAGTTGGTAATCACTTCCACTGAGTGTTTAAACACTCAAAGAGGAATTGAAGCCAATTGAGTTGCCCAAATGAAATTATTTTTCTAAGTAAGATAACATGAAATATCTTTACTTCAAGATGAACTTACCTCAAGTTGAACTCTCTGTTCTAAATTCTTATACGACCTTTGTAATAACTCCCGGGTTCCGAGGACTCCATACCACATCAAATTTTTAGTTCGGCTCCTGAAAATAAATATTGGCAGACATTTCAATAGCTATTATTTATTCATCTTTAAAGGCAGAGCAAGCAAAAGAGGTAATAAATGAAATTAAAGTGAAATTGCCTTCCTGTAATAACATTATAACTATTACCCAAAATTACCTGCATTTTTCAGGGTGTTCTTCTCTCTTATTATTAAATTCTAATGAAATTTTTGCGTCTAATCCAATCCCAAAGTAATTGTTCATGACACATTTTTCTGAATATCCATCTCTGTGATAATATGGAAAAGTACATAAGAGTCAATTTCAGATTCATAACAATTACAACTTGCACACAAAACAGCACTTAAAACCATTTAAGTTTCCATTCCTTACAGAAGAGAGTAAAACTTAGCAGGAATTAATTCCTGTTCATATGCCATGTGAACAACCCCAGTACATATGTGTAATTTTTGGTACATGTGGTAAAAGGGATAGGGGGCCAAGCAGAGACAGAATCATAGTAACGCTTTTCTAAAACTTGTAACAAAACCTTGGTTCTTTTACTTCCTACGTGAACCCTTTACTACATACATAAGTGGGAGGGTCTTGCAGTCAGGTGCCAATCCTCCTTTCTTGATCATTAGAAAGTCTCATCCGCTGTACTCTTATCAATGGACAAACTATATGTTAACTAGCATGAATTTAAATTAAAAAAATATGGTGACGTCTTTGAGGAGTGTCATTAGAGAAATGAGATGTAACAAGAGAAAAATTATATGCAGAAGTAAAAGTTCATACTGAACTGCCAAAAAAAAAAAACCCCAAAACAAAAAACAAACAAAAAAACACCTGTACTTTTAAGAAGGGAAGAGATCAATGTGGGCCAGATGCTTCCTGAAATAAATAATACAATATTCCAGGGAAAAGTGAATACAGGTATGCCTCATTTTGCCATAGGGAAATGGGCTAGACAGGACCGACCTCGAGAACAGATCCTGAAAACAACTGTGTTTCAAATGCATCAATGCACTCATCATCATCAACTTTTGAAATTTTCTGATGACCCCCCCTTTTTTTTTTTAGCATTTATTTATTTTTTGAGACAGAGAGAGACAGAGCATGAATGGGGGGAGGGTCAGAGAGAGAGAGGGAGACACAGAATCTGAAACAGGTTTCAGGCTCCGAGCTGTCAGCACAGAGCCTGACGCGGGGCTTGAACTCGTGAACCACGAGATCATGACCTGAGCCGAAGTCGGACACTTAACCAACTGAGCCACCCAGGCGCCCCTGATGACCCTTTTTATATGGGGAAGCATATTTCTTGTAACACATTGACAATTTTACTGTTCGTATAAAGTAGAAACAAGAAAAGTCAAAACGAGATATTTACAAAAGTATTTCCTTACACGGAATCTGGATCTGGGTCAATAAATGGCGTTGCACCAAAAGGATCAATATTTGCCAGTAACATTTTGTTGATAATAGAACTCCCAGCAATTGAGGCAGCTAATCCTGCTCTTAAACCTGGACAGAAAAATAAATACATACAGGATCACATGTTAAGAAAAAAGATAAAGAGCCAGTGCATTGTTTTCAGGCTTAATCTCAGATACCTTGCCCCCAAAGCATGATTTTCGGTGTCTAATCTTCTCATTATTCAAAACCAAAAACTATAACATTGGTGATTACAACCAGGATCCATATGTTGTCATAAAAAATGCAGCTGATGAAGACTCAAATAAGAGTCTCTTTGTGACAGTTTCTCATTTACCATTCTAGTGATTCTATACTTCAACAAGTAAATATTACCTCCTATGTTATAGCAAATAAGGCGGTAAATCTGTAAGGAATTTGCAATAAAGGCTGAATTAGCAAAAATGTCACGGTGTTACTACTTCCATATGCTCAAAGCATCGACAATAATATTCAATTAAAAGTATTAACAGATATACTAAGTGAAATCCCAGTGTTGGTATCAACGGTAAGTATGAAAATATTAAGCACAGGTATTTAAGAGCAGTATTGAACGTAAAAAAGTGAAGCATTTATCGTACCTCTAAATATGTAAAACCTCAAATTTATTTCAACAAGTAGTTAGCTTTCTACTAAATAGTTACGATATTCAAAGCTAATCAATTTTATGATCTACCCAACCCAAAACTGAGGCTGGAAGCATTAAACTCTGCAAAGAAGAAAAATAACAAGGGCCTAAGGGAATAAACAAACAAAAAGGAAAGAATAGTGAAGAAAAGTATGTCCTGGAATTGAGAACCACTAGGAAATTAGGAAAAAAGTCCTTTTTTTAAGCCAATATTCCTTTCCTCAACAGTGTGTTCTTCTTAGAAGATAATTATTCATTATTTCAGCTACAAAGTTTAGCTGGTTATTAAATAATCAACATGAATTTTATTCTGTCATTTATTTTCATAGTTTTGAATATGCCATGGCAGACTTAGTTATGCCAGTTTCTTTTATGTCTACATAAGTAAATAAATGGATAAAGCCACTATTTTGGTAAGAAAAGAAGCACACTCTAGACAGGTGAAGAATCAGGCTCCAGCCACAGAAAAGGATAATATTTTCTAAAATCTTTTAAGGTCAGGCATATTTACAGCTTTAGCCAGAACGGTCATCTCATGGTTTCAGGTTTGAATAGAAATATAACCTCTAGACGTGGAGGTCTTTTTCCAGAATCAAACATGTTATGGGTTTATCTACTTTAATATTTCACTGAGATATAATTCACATACCATGAAATTCACCTTTTAAGTAAGTGCATAATTTGGCTGTTTGTAGTATATACACAAAGTTGTGCAATGATCACTACCATCACATTTAGAACATTTTTTATTACTCTACAAAAAACACCCCGTACCTGTTAGTAGTTATTTTCCTTGCCCCCCATTCCCCACATCCTCAGACCCTGGAAACCACTCACCTATGTTCTCTCGGGACTTGACTACTCTGGGCATTTTATATAAATGTAAGCATATAGTATGTGGCTTTTTATGTCAAGCTTCTTTCACTAGGCATAATGTTTTCAGAGGTATTCATGTTGCAGCATGTATCAGTGCTTCATTCTTTTTTTAAAAGATTTTATTTTTAAGTAATCTCTACACCCAGCACGGGGCTCAAACTCACAACCCTGAGATGAAGAGTTGCATACTCCCCTGACTGAGCCAGCCAGCACCCCCGTTCTTTGTTCTTTTTAATGGATGACTAATAGTCCACTGTATGGATATTGTACATTTTGTTTTTCCATTCATCAATTGATGATTATTTGGGTTGTTTCTTCTATTTGGCTATTATGAGTAATGTTGCTATAAACAGTAACGTACAAGTTTTTGTGTAGACGTGTATTTTCACTTCTCATGGGTGTATACCTAGTAGTGGGTTTTTGGGTTATATGTTAACTCTGTTTAATTCTTTGAGGAACTGCCCAACTCTTTTTGCAAAATGGCTGCACCATTTCATATGCTAACCAACAAAGTATAAAAGTTCCAATTTTTCCACATCCTTGCCAATATTTGTTATTATCTGTCTTTTTTTGATCATAGCCATCCCAGTAAAGTGAAGTGGTATCTCATTGTGGTTTTGATTTGCATTACCCTGATGACTAATGAAGATGAACATCTTTCCATGTGTTTATTGGCCACTTGAATATCTTTTTGCAAGAGATCCTTTGCCCATTTTTAAATTGAAGTATTTGTCTTTACTGTTGAATTTTAAGAGCTCTTTATATATTTTGAATACTAGTCCCTTATCACATATACTATTTACAAATATTTTCCTTTATCCTATGGATTGTCTTCTTTCTTTCTTCCTTTTCATTTATCCTTTTTGATTTATGAGAGGAGAAAGTTTCATGGAAAGTCACAACAACCCAGAATCTGCAAAAACTAAAAATCAATGTATCATTTTGATGATGGCATATTGTCAGTTCATCAGACCAACTACCCCTCCTCACTTTGAGGGAAAATTGAAAAGCTGAGCAAAATGTAAAATGAATTTATTTGAAGATCATTAAAGAGGTAGACCAAAGATGAGGGCTTACCAACCAACCATTAGAAAAGGAGAATGACTCAGTCAGGTGAGCCCAGGACTCAGGGATAGCTCTTTTTTTGTTTTGTTTTTAACTTTTTTTCTAATTTTTATTTATTTTTTTTGAGAGAGTGAGCACATGTGTAAACGGGGAGGGGCAGAGGGAAAGAGAATCTTAAGCTCAGCATGGAGCCTGATGCAGGGCTCAATGTCACAACTGTGAGATTGTGTCCTGAGCTGAAATCAACAGCTGGACACTTAACCGACCGAGCCACACAGGCGTCCTTAACTTTTTACTTTATATTATTGTGGTAAGACACTTACTATGAGACCTACCTTCTTAACAAATTTTTAAGTGTTTTAGGCAGTATTGTTAACTCTAGGTACAGTATTGTTAACTCTAGGCAGTATTGTTAACTCTAGGTACAATTTTGGACACCAGATCTCGAGAACTTACCTTGCTTAACTGAAATTTTATGCAGCTTGACTGGCAACTCCCCATTTCCTCTTACTTCTAGTTGTTGGTAACCACCATTCCACTCTTTGATTTTATGGTTTTGACTATTTTAGATACTTCATGGAAGTGAATCATGTAGTACTTGCAATGTTGTGACTGAATTATTTCACTTAGCATAATTTCCTCCAGGTCCATTCACATTATGACAGATTACAGATTTTTTTTTTAAGCTGAACAATATTCCATTGTATGTATATACCATGTGTTCTTTATCCATTCATCACTCAGTGGACATTTAGGTTGCTTTCACGTCTTGGATGTAGTGAATAGTGCTACAATAAACATGGGAGTGCTAATATCTCCTCAAAATTCTGATTTCAATTCTTTTGATAAATTCCCAGAGTGGGATTGCTGGATCATATGGTAGTCCTAATTTTAGTTTTTTTAAAAAAAATTTTTAATGTTTATTTTTGAGAGAGAGAGAGAGAGAGAGAGTAAGCAGGGGAGGAGCAGAGAGAAAGGGAGACACAGAATCCGGAGCAGGCTCCAGGCTCTGAGCTGTCAGCACAGAGCCCAATACAGGGCTTGATCCCACAAGCTGTGAGATCATTACCTGAGCTGAGATCAAGAGCTGGACACTTAACTGAGCCATCCAGGCACCTCACATCCTCCCCAACACTTGTTGTCTTTTGATTTTTTTTTTTGTTTGTTTTTTGATAATAGCCATCCTGAGTAGTGTGAGGTGACAGCTCATTATGGTTTTTAATCTGCATTTCCCTGATGGTTAGTGACTTGAACATCTTTGGTTTGGTACCAGGGTAACACTGGCCTCAAAGAATGAGGTGGAAAATGTTCCTTCCTCGTTTAGTTTTTGGAAGAGTTTGTGAACTGCTGATATTAATTCTTTAAACACTTGGCAGGTTCATTAGTGAAGTGATTTGGACCTGGCCTTTTCTTTGTAAGAAGTTTTGTTATAGGTCTAGTTAGATTTTCTATTCTTGAATCGGTTTTGTGGGAATAAGCTTAGGAATTTTCTGAGCCTCTGCCAATGGGTTAACAAGGCATAAAGAATTAGAAAGTCATAGGATGTTCACACCCAAGTTTGGGTAAACAAGATTAGGTAAGTAAGATTAGATAAGGTGGAGCAAAGGCCCCAGTATAGATAGGGCGGGGCAAAAGCCCCTGTATAGGTAAGGCCTGGGCACAGGCCTCAGTATAGATAAGGTGGGACAAAGGCCCCAGTATAGGACAAATGTATATGAGGTAAACAAGATTAGGTATTCAGGGCGGAAACAACCCCCAATTTAGTACTTACAATAGCAGAAAGCTGCTTTCGCAGGAAGGAAGGACCAAATTAGGTAAACAGGTAAATAAGGCTAGAGACTGAAGCAGGGCAAAGTTGCCCAGAGGGCAACTAGCTAATTAGCAAAAGAAAGGTGCCTTGTTGACCCTGAGGTAGCATGCTCTGTCTTTCTTGTCCCCTAGACCAGTTTAGGTAAACAGAGGTGGTGCCTCATGTCTGCTATAAACAACCTTCTGCCCAACACCAGGATTTTGTTTTGTATTAACCCAAATCCCTAACCCCCGCATATCTTCAAAACCCCCTTTCCCTCATGCCCATGAGTTAATGTTCACGATTTCACTGTCTCTTTGTGCACACCCATCACCACGTTTGTAAGCCTTCTGATCCTAATAAAAACAGAACAAGGACCCTTACTCGGGGCTCTTGTCTTCTCCTGGACATCAGCTTCTCTCTCGCATTTTTAATTCTGCATCCCACTTTCTTGCTAGACAAGAAAGAACTCCAGACCCAGAGTCTACGACACAGTTTTAGTAGTTTGCATGCTTCTAGGAGGTTGTCCATTTCATTGAAGTTATCTAATTTATTGCCATGTAATGTTGATAGCATTCCCTTATTTATAATCCTTTCTATTTCTGTAAGGTTGTTAGTGATATCTTTCCTCTTTTATTCCTGATTTCGGTAATTTGAATCTTCTTTTATTTCCTTGGTCCCTCTAGATAAAGACTTGTCAATTTTGTTAAACTGTTCGCAGAACCAACTTCCTGGTTTCATTGATTTTCTGTATTGTTTTGTATTCTCTTTGTCATTTATTTACACTCCAATATTTCTTCCTTCCTTCCTAGTGATTGCTTTCAGTATGTTTGCTCTTCTTTTTCCAGTTTATTAAGGTGGAGAGTTAGGTTTTGAGATCTTTCTACCTCTTTAATATAGGCCTTTACAGCTATAAATTTCCCTCCAAACACTTCTTTAACTACATCAAGTAAGTTTTGGTATGGTGTATTTTTGTTTTCATTCATATCAAAGGATTTCAAAATTTTTCTTATGGTTTTTTTTTTTTTAATTTTTTTTTTCAACGTTTATTTATTTTTGGGACAGAGAGAGACAGAGCATGAACGGGGGAGGGGCAGAGAGAGAGGGAGACACAGAATCGGAAACAGGCTCCAGGCTCTGAGCCATCAGCCCAGAGCCTGACGCGGGGCTCAAACTCCGGGACCGCGAGATCGTGACCTGGCTGAAGTCGGACGCTTAACTGACTGCGCCACCCAGGCGCCCCACTTATGGTTTTTTTTTTACTTTAACCCACGTATTGCCACATTCCCAACATTTCCATCTGTTATGGATGTCTAATTTCATTCCATTGTGGCCAAAGATCATCCTTTGTATAATATCTCAATCTTTCTAAATTTATTGAAAGTTGTTTTATGGCTTCATATATGGTCTATCCTGGAGAATGTTCCATATGCACTAGACAATGTGCATTCTGTGGCTGTTATGTGGAGTGCATTGTAGACATTTGTTAAGTCTACTTGTTTTATGTGTTTTTCAGTTCTTCTTTTTCCTTGTTGATCTCTCTCTCTAGTTGTTCTATTCACTACTGAGAGTGGGATACTAAAGTCTCCAACTATTATTATTTTTGAATTGCAATTCACCTTTTAAAAGAGCATGTAGGTGAGACTGACTTTAAGGGTGTAATTTGGGATCCAATCTACCCTGAATAAATCTTGACAGTTCTCACTAGGTCAAACAACTGGAACTTAAGGAGACATCTGAGACATCTCTATTTTCCTCCTTCCCTGCTGTACAAGTTCTTTGGTTTTCACTAGCACTAACTGAATCCCGAGGTAAATTCATCTCATCAGAGCTGGCATAGATGCCTCAGATGTTCCAAAACGAAGCAATATTAGTAGTCTAAAAATGACTACAGAGAGACCTGTGGCTTACAACTAAAAGGAAAGCTGTGGAGATACTTAAGAGGTAGTAGAACATAGGATTAGATTTACCCAAGGTGCTTAATAAATGCAGATTCTTGAGCTCTATTCTAGATAAAATTTCTCAGGGCAGGGCCCCAAAACATATATTTTAATACTTCCAAGGTAATTCTTACACACACACACACACACACACACACACAAGTCTAAGGATCTAGAGTCTGGTTGATAAGAGTGACAAGAACATTCTCTCAAAGGGACATTTATCTTTCAGACCACATTTCAATAGTTCATGGAAGTGAATACTTAATACATTTTCACAGAAATACTTAAAAAAATACCATGTTTCAGAATCTATACTACCTGGGCAGATTATTCTGGTGTTGAGCACAGGCAGGTTTTCTTTGCTGGTTGCCACAGCTGGACCAGGGCCAGAGTCAGTTTGGGAACGACTTGCCCGGCCATCTGGAGACCGAGGTGCAGGTGCAGTTTTAACTGTTGGCAAAAAGTCCCAATTATAAAAAAGATAATGGTAAAGCTATTAAAGTAAGCAAGTCCTTATAAATTCAGGACATAAGATAGTTTAATGCATGTTGAAATCAATTAGCAGAACTGAGAATATTACATTGCATTTACCTATTCTTTTCCCTTTGTTTTCACTTTCTTGAGATTTACTGAACGGAGGGATTCTGCCACGGGTTTTGATCACTCATTTCAAACAGATGGAGATCAGTAGAACATAGACGCCTATCATAATTAAAGTTCAGTAATACTCATAATTTGAATGTGACCAACCCATAGTGTTTTATGTAGGTGATGAATCGTGGGAATCTACCCCCAAGACCAAGAGCACACTGTATACACACTGTATGTTAGCTAACTTGACAATAAATTATATATATATAAACAAAGATAAAAAGAAACTTTGAAGCCTGATGACTTTTGCAAATGGAACATATGTGTTATAATGTATACTACCAATGCATTCTTTTTGTCATAAATGTTGAGTGATCAGAATTAATTAATGTAGTTCCTACAGCTAATGTGCGAAACATGAATTAACATCGTCTTCTATACATGAAAGGAAGATGGTATTTTTTTTCAAATGAAACCGACATATGTTTCCTGCACTTCTCAATTAATTATAAATTCATAACAATGATTTACCCAGAACGGTTCTATCATATTCTTGTAAATGCTCAATACATTTAAAAAGTTATACCAAACCAGAATTTTTCTCAAAGTAAACAACAAAAAAGGAGATTTAATTCTGTCTAAACTGGGGTAATTTTTAATGGAGAGCAAATAGTATCTTTAACTCAATTAGGAGCTATTGGCAGGTGTTTTAAAAAAACCAGTAATCCTCAAACTCAATTTAAAAATACTTGAAAATTTAATTATCTTTACTCTCCCTAAGACTAATTACAAACTAACCATATTAATCTTACACTCTCTTCTGTCTCTTCAAAAACAGTCCAGTTGTACTAAAGAAAAGTAGCAGAACAGCTCACTTTTTTCTTTTTTTTGGACAGATGTGAGACCTGGGGCTAATTTCTAATAAAAACAATCTTTTGATATTCATCTCTGATCAAAAGCAGACAGCATCCTAGTGACTAAGATTGATGTAATATTGCAGGTAACTAAATTACTGTTTCATGGTTTTTCTTAAACATAACATCTCATTGATCATAGTAACATACTGTATTATACATTTCAGGCATATGAATTATTGCATAATTTAATAATATAATGAATGTTCTTAAAAAAATAACGATTATTTAATACAGAAATGCTTCAGTTGCTACTGACTCCCACTAAATTGGATTACTAGCTAGAAAACAAAATCAAATATTGCAACATTAAAGACTTGTGTAAATTTATGTCTATTTCAATATCAATATCTATAGTTGCATACCCATATGTTTCAGTTCTCTTTGCAGACTACAATGCAAGTGCTCAGTTCATGAGAATATAGTAAGATGGGGTGGTAGCTGGTTGGGAAACCAGCTACCATTTTACAGTGAGTGCTGAAAAACCAATCGTCCCAAGAGAGCCTTCCTTATCTTAGGGAAAATTGTCATGCAGCATATTGTAAGAATGCCATTTGCAGTCCTGCTTAAGTCAACTTCGTTAAGGGATGAAAACACACAAGTCAGCTTATTAAATTCTAGATGAAGTAAATTTGAGACGATACAATGAAGCTTCCAAAGATTTTGACAGGATGTAATGGTAGATCCAAATTGAAAAGATAAAAAGTTCAGAGGGATGAGCATAAACTACTATCATTAGATTAAAAAAAAATCACTTGCACAAAACAGGAGGAAAACAGGCTTATATGGCATTACTATAGAACACTCCATAACAAGAACTCTTAGGGAAGCCTTCGAAAACCAAAATTGCCCAGAATGTGTAGTGTATGGCTAGCGGTGTGCTATTATCTGGAGGGCTGCATTCAAAATGGGGCATCATTGGGGCGCCTGGGTGGCGCAGTTGGTTAAGCGTCCGACTTCAGCCAGGTCACGATCTTGCGGTCCGTGAGTTCGAGCCCCGCGTCAGGCTCTGGGCTGATGGCTCGGAGCCTGGAGCCTGTTTCCGGTTCTGTGTCTCCCTCTCTCTCTGCCCCTCCCCCGTTCATGCTCTGTCTCTCTCTGTCCCCAAAATAAATAAACGTTGAAAAAAAAATTTTTTTTAACAAAATGGGGCATCATATTGACCAATTGAGTGCAACCAGAAAAACAAAAAAGTTTGAAATCAAGTTAAAAATTGGTAAAAGAATTAGGAGATAATATGGAAAAGAAGATATAAGGGGTAGAAGAGGATATGATGCCATGAAAGCTGTTTTCAAAGGTCTGCCACATGGTAGAGTTATCTTCAATACTGTGAGGTAATGTATAGGAAATTGTTTTTAACTATTCATAAAGCACCACACAAACGCTAGCAGTTGTTGCTATTAACATTATCACACATAAAACTCCGTTAGTTAGTGTGATCATGGGTAGATATTTAAGAAGAAAATATAAAGCTGAATATAGAGAAAAGCTTTCTAACAATTGAGAGCTGATGTTAAGAATGGGATGTATTGAAAGTGAGTGGTGGGGCATCTGGCTGGTTCAGATGGGAGAGCTTGGGACTCTTGATCTTGAGGTCATGAGTTCAAGCCCCACGCTGGGTGTAGAGATTACTTAAAAAAAAAATACAATATTAAGAAAAAAACAAAAGAAAGTGAGTGGCCATCTGTCAAGAGGGTTATAAAGTATGTCTGTGTTGGATTATATGCTGCGACAGGGACCGTTAAGGTCCCCACAGTCTAAGGTTATAGAGTTGAGTCATGTGCTGAAATAGGTACATGTAAAGTCTAAAAGGGCTAAGGTTGTAGAATATGTATGCATTGGTTGCATGCCAGACATGTGAGGTCTAATTTCAAAGTTGTTAAGAGTTTCACATATAATTAAGGAGAATTCTTTGGAAGTTAATGTAATTAGTAGCAACGGCAGTGGCAGGAATAGCACTGGTAATAGTGATAATGACTGCAAACACTCTTTCAGAGCACTATGTACCTGACTCTATTCTAGGCACTCTACATATCTTGACTTCCTCAACCTTCACAACAGGTAGGCATGTCATTATCCGCATTTCACAAACGAGGAAACCACAGAGAAATGAAGCAATCTGCCCAAGTGCATATGTAATGAAAATAAAGCAAAAGCTTAATGAACGCAGTTCTGATTTAATAGTGTTGACTTTTCATTAGTATTATGTGATTACTTTCATATTACTTCTCAGCTTCATTAATACTTTAATTTCTGCTTTGTTTTATTCTACTAAATTAACAGCTATTCCTTT
Source organism: Prionailurus bengalensis (assembly GCF_016509475.1). Lineage (NCBI taxonomy): Eukaryota > Metazoa > Chordata > Mammalia > Carnivora > Felidae > Prionailurus > Prionailurus bengalensis. The sequence goes on from NC_057343.1 coordinate 28,466,042, forward strand.
ATACAATCTGAAATATTAAAAATATAAATTCATCTTTGAACTTCAACAGGCAACTACATATTAATTTCCTGGAAAAAATAATTTTAGTAGACATAGGGTTGTAACTAGATGTCCAGTGATTTTAGAGATTAATTTAGCAATAGGAAATTCGCAAACCATCCGAGCTGATCAGTGGAATTCAAGGGACCGCTAAACTACTGAAATGCCAAATTCCGTGCCTGTGGGACCTACTGCTTTCACAGAATTCTCAAATGCATCTGTAGGCTAAAAACAGGTTAAAATCTGTTGATTTAGGTGTTTCTTCCTTTTTTCTTCAGGAAAATGAAGATATTTAGCTATGGTTGGTCCCAGAATCCTTAGTTCATTATGATGATCTCCAGATTATCTGATAAAAAAGGGATGTGACTACTTGACAATACTCTGAATGTTACCTTTATTATTTTACTATTCACGAATATCTAAGCTTTAACTTTTGAAAAGCCTTGTTAAAATTAAAATACAAAGTTTATTACAAACCGATAAGCCTTTTGAAAAGTAAAAGCAGAATTACATTTTATTGAATTCCAAAATAATTAGTTTTCTTACCAGTTGAAGGCTCTTTTGCACCATCATCTTTAGATTCTTCTTTAGATTCATCTGTTTCTGTGCTATCATTATCGAATGACTGGCTAACTGGTTCACAAGGGTGAACACTCTGTTCATCCAGAACTTTAAGTAGTAGGGGAGAAATATGTTTGGACAAGTAAAAGTAAAATCCATAAATATTAATGTATGCTTAAAAAGGAAAATGAAACATAAACCAAAAGAAATTCCATATTCACAAATTAACGCTAGTTGATAAGTTTGGGGTGATGTCTCTAAGTACTAGAGATTATACAATTAAATATTTAAAATTGTAAAAGTTATATTTTTACCAGAAGAAAAAAATAAAAAATTTGAGAATGAAATACAAGTCCAACTACAAGTTATAACCTATAAAAGGGATTTCAATATTAATTTTTAATTAAAGTTAACTTTAGTCCACTATTCAAATTCTAAGAGAGGTATATACATTATATTAATACAAAAAATTAAAATATAGGTGGAGCTTTTACAAACTCTTTAAAAAACAACGTAAACATTCAGGAAACAAATTTAAGAAAGTATTTTCAAAGTAGTTTACAGGACTGATTTTCTTTGAGAACTCAACAGATTCTAATGACAGAAGATATTTAAAATTTTATAATTATTACTTAATTTTCAATATTTCCAGTGTACTTTATCTCTGAGATGTTACTTTATTTAACATCTTTAACATATTTAACAATAAATATGCTGATCCTTACTACTAAAACAAGAGAGGGGATAAATTTCATTCTAATGGCCCTATCTTCTGTCTTGCCTGAAAATTTTCTATGTGTGTATAGCCTGACCAGTGTGAAAATTCCATTGTGCTTGCAATATAAGAATGCTGCTAACTTCTTCAAAAGCTAATTTCGTTCATGTGTACCTTTGCCGGCTTCTTCAATGACTTGCCTCACTGCTTTCTTTAAACTGTTTGCCCGCAACATTATTTCGTTTGGTCTCACAGCTTTCTGGGAGGAAGGTTTTGCAGGGTCATCGGTGAGTTGTTCTTTGTTTTCACACAAAGATTCTTCACTGGAAGATTCCACGGTATCTTCTTCTACAATGAGAGAGCTGATGCCTGGGAGAACGGGGGCAGCCTGGGAATCTGTGTGTAAAGCTTGAAGCAGTTGTTCAAGCTTTTCATTTAGGACTGAACACTAAGAAAACAAAAATACACTAATGAATCTCCATTTGGTGGGAATGGAAAATGATAGTTTAAGTGAATGGCTTCTGATTTTAGAGGAAAGATGCCTATATTAATATTTACCATTAATAGGCCATCTATTATAAATCATACTTTAGATAGTTTATGGACTAAGTAATCTATCATTTTTAAAAGAAGTACAATTATGTGAATTTTTACATGCACGTCCAGAATATTCCAATTCTACCATCTTTATACAACTATTTTCCCTTAAAAGAAAGTCTCTATTATCTTTATATAGTTGTTTTTTCTTAAAAGAACAAACACATTAAAGTGACACATTACGCAGAAAATTTACACGTTACACAGAAAATTTATGCATTATAGAGAATATTGCATAAACTTTTTAAAGTAATCAATGTATGGTACTGTTTTGAGCATCACAAATTGCAGGTCTGGCTGAGCCTTGGTAAGCTCTCCTTCAAAGCTTTGGTTTTAAAAGGAGTGAAGGGCACCTAAGGGATTAATGGCTCAAAAAAAGAGCAAAAAAGGAAAATGCACAATGATAAAGAAGTAAAAGAAGATGGAGAAAGAAAAACCAGCTCTCGGACCTTGTTTCTGTCTGCTTCTCTTAGAATGACTATGGGTAAAGAAATATTTAGGACTGAAGCTGTTGATGTGACTGCCTAATTAACCTTTTATTCCACAAAAGTTCCAGTTCCTTCCACCTCCATTTATTGGCCTTTGATGTCATGCTAACAAAAGGTTACAGTGGAAATAGTTAACAGAAAAAAGTGTGGCTACAGAGGCCTTTCTGAAGCTCTCCACAGAGTAGAAAAACAAGAAGAAAAGAGGCTGAAAATGTCAAATGTATGTTTACTTCCATTTCTTTTCCTTTCACTCAGTTAAACCACCATCGACAGCATGAATCTGGAGGAGACCATTCCTTTTCAAGCCCAAGAACCTTTTGTAAGAACTCCCTGTCATGAACATATGAGAGCAAAGAGAGTAGCTTTTAAGTTTCTTATGTTAGCCTCAGAAAGCTCATAAAGGGGGAAAAAATCTATAAAGAAAAAGGCAAAGCAAGAAACAGAACCCTGAAAGGGACCAAGGGCCATACTGTCTGGGGAACCTAAGGAATGGCGCTAAGATGGACGGACAGAGCCTGACGCCCAGTTTGCCTGGAAATGGAAAGCCATTCCTCTCTCTGCACTGGAACACCAGTGGCTCTGCATCTCCCACCTGTGACCCGACTACTGTGCATTTCTCCTTCAAGATGTCAATCAGTGGGAAAAGGGAGTTGAGTTATAAAATTCGTGTTGTCAGATGGTCTTCAGTAATGCAGTTTTCCTACCAGATAACCATAAAATAGAATATGTTTTAATCCCTTACATCTGATTCAAAAGGACTTTTTCTCTTGATTTAAGATGTTTTGGTAAGAAAGCCACTTAATCAATCTAGCTGTAAAACACCGTTCAATGCCAGCATTGTTAGTCAAAACTTTCACGCTCTAAAGGTGACCTGCTTACTTTATTGGCCACAGCATCAGCTGCAACAGCATTTTCCAACGTTTTTTCGTATGCCTTCTCTACTTTGGCAACAAAGTCCTTTACAGTTTCACATAGGATCCTTTGAGGAAAAGAAATGGTGAAATTCAGTAAACCCAGTAGGCTGATTTGGTTTGATTGACAAACATTTTAAAAACAAGCACAATTAGGTAAACTATACCTAAAACAAGCACAATTAGGTCAAAATATAGGGACCATTTGTATAAAAAACCCATACTCTATCTGCTGTGTAACACGTACTATAGAAGTTCAAGACATTCTAAGTGATAAACGGAAATGTACATGAATAAACTTTGCTTTATATAATTTAACTAACAGTCCTTTTAAGGTTATAATAAGTCCTTCTCAAATATTTAAATTAAATTCTTGAGAGGAGCATTTGTAAAAAAATTTTTTTTTTTAACGTTTATTTTATTTTGGAGACAGAGAGAGACAGAGCATGAACGGGGGAGGGTCAGAGAGAGGGGGAGACACAGAATCCGAAACAGGCTCCAGGCTCTGAGCTGTCAGCACAGAGCCCGACGTGGGGCTCAAACTCACAGACCGCGAGATCATGACCTGAGCCGAAGTCAGCCGCTTAACCGACTGAGCCACCCAGGCGCCCCTTGAGAGGAGCATTTGTAGATCCCATCTACAAATTTAAAGCATTATCTCCAGCATCTTATATATTTTCATAACAGAACTTGCAATATTGAAAAAACAAGGATAGTTTGTCACTTAAATTTGTCACTGTCACTCTAATGTTCATTATCTGGGTATCTTGAAAGTATATTGTTCCTAAAGAGGAAAGAGATTGTGTAGCCAACCTGCCACTTGGATTGAGTTATATTTTCTGCAAATCTATTTCCTTAAGGTGACCAGTATAGTCATAGGCAAGACTAATTTAATTTAGATTTTGTTAGTGTCAACAACATATGCTTTACTTGTTCCTTTTACATAAATTTGGTTTCTTTGCAATAGAAATAGATTAGGAAAAAATAATCTGAAACCCCAACACTGACGAAAATCTGTCTTTCAAAAGTCTTTGGGACTGGTGTTGAAACAATCCAACAGAATGGTATGTGACCAGCTTTTTGTAGCATGGGCTTAGTGAGTCTGAAAACAAAATCAGAATTGTTTTAAAACAATTATATTTCTCTTTATTATGGATACAATTTAGGAATTTGAAGGAAAAAACAAGCAGGTTCCAGCAATTATTTTTTTCTATTATCCTCACAATTTTCTCTGGTATGTGAGTGATATAATGATTAAGTTTCCAGATATTTAAGTGTTATGAAATCAAGCCATTCAATAGATAGAGTACACACACACACTCCAAACGTTCACATTTATTATCTAAGAAATAAATGAATTATTCCTAACAATTTAACAATTTAACAATTTTTATTTTCTTTGTTGTTTTTTGGCAACCATCTCTAGATTTCACTCGGACAAAAAGTAGTATTTCCTAACCTTCAACCTTTCTGTTGGCTTTTTCAAAAATTTTTAAATCTTATTTATTGTTTATTTTCTTAATGTTTACTTATTTATTTTTGAGAGAGAGAGGCAGAGTGTGAGTGGGGGAGGAACAGAACGAGAGGGAGACACAGAATCCAAAGCAGGGTCCAGGCTCTGAGCTGGCAGCACAGAGCCCAACGCGGGGCTTGAACCCATGAACCATGAGATCATGACCTGAGCTGAAGTCGGACACTTAACTGACTGAGCCACCCAGGCGCCCCTCTGTTGGCTTTTTAAAATCACAATTCTCCAGAGACTCTAGCTTACTATTTATTAGAGATGCATTCATGTGCTCCACCTCAAGGTTTGTCCTCTTTGTTCATGTATAGCACTTTTATAGAACTTGTTGAAATATTAAAGTGAGGCTATCGTGAAAGTTTTTCTATGAAGTTTACTGAAAGTTTCTCTAAGATGTCCCACCTCTAAGAAGAGGAGACACGGACAGTTTCCCCTCTTTACAGAACTCCAAAATAGACCTTTTCTTTGCTATTGTTACAACACTGCCCTGATATAATTTTCTGTCAGAATTTGTGAAATTGCATATGCCATAACATTATCATAACTACTTTTGCTGGCATTTTCCTAATTCTTAGGGACAGAGCCTGTTGGCCCATCGGCCTAGGAATGCAAGGGGCAACAAAGGTACCATGTTGTTGAGGCAGATGGAGGCTGGAGGGGAGAGTACGATTCTGTGTTAGAGAATACTTGCCATGGAAGTTGTGGGGAAAATTAGAAGAAATGGTCTATCTTAGGATCCAGTAAGTTTCATATTCCAGAAGATATAAAATACGTACACTCGGGAGAAATGAACTAACTTTTTACTACACCTAAATAGTGACTGTAGAATTCTTAAAATTGAAATAAAACGTACACTAGTATGATTTCAAAATCATACTACCTGGGAACTTGCAAACTGGAGAAAAGCAATTTAAAGACGTATTTACTGTAGGGGTACCTGTGTGGCCCAGTTGGTTAAGCATCCAACTCTTGATTTCAGCTCAGGTCATGATCACCCTGTTTGTGGGTCCAAGCTCTGGATTAGACTCTGCACTGAAGGCACAGAGCCTACTTGGGATCCTCTCTCTTTTTCTCTCTCTCGCTCTCTCTTTCTCTCCCCCTCTCTCAATGTCCCTCTCCACTTGCTCTCTCTCTCTCAAAATGAATAAAAAAATAAATAAATGTATTTACTATAATAACGTAAAAGACATTCTCCAACTGATACAGTTTCTACTTTAATGCATAGACTTCCAGAAAACAGGTTCAAAAATCAAATAAATGAAAGTGGAACATGGATTTTCTCATAGGGTTATAAATATTTTTAATCCCTAATTATATTTTAAATTAATGTTAGTAATAACTTTGACAAGCTACTTCCAAGCATTTTATTTCTTTAGTTTTGTTCTCTTCCTTCCAAGTTGAACACAAATATGTAGTTGATTTTGCACCAAATATTCAGTTGGAGCCAACCATAGTCCACATTTAGCATGCTTGATGATTTCCACCATGATCTCAATCAGATTGTATTCATGGCATCTATACTTTTCATCACTAGTAGCAGTATCTTCATTTATCAATTTTTCACTTATTTTTTTTTTAATTTTTTTTTCAACGTTCATCTATTTTTGGGACAGAGAGAGACAGAGCATGAACGGGGGAGGGGCAGAGAGAGGGAGACACAGAATCGGAAACAGGCTCCAGGCTCTGAGCCATCAGCCCAGAGCCTGACGCGGGTCTCGAACTCACAGACCGCGAGATCGTGACCTGGCTGAAGTCGGACGCTTAACCGACTACACCACCCAGGCGCCCCTCACTTATTTTTTTAATAGTGGCAAATAACAATAAAACATGCAAACACTACATGCAGAAAAATATGGTAATGGTGCCCAAACAGATGTGTATATTGGCAGGCAGGTATCATCTGAAAAATTCATTTTCCATCTGATATAAAAAAGTTCCAATCAGAAATTAAAGATGATTTTCAAATATCAATGCATAATATATAAAAAAAAACCATTACCTCTCTGTGCTCTGAGGAAAGATTGTAATAACTACATATCTTATCTCATCTATTTAATGGGGGAGAGGAGCTAGCCTAAATTATCTCTAAGATAGATTCCAAATCTAAAATCCTATGGTTCTAGGGGCATCTGGATGGCTTAGTCGTTTAAGTGTCCGACTTCAGCTCAGGTCTGATCTCACCGTTCTTGAGTTCTAGCCCCATATCAGGCTCTGTGCTGACAGCTCAGAGCCTGGAACCTGCTTCTGATTCAGTGTCTCCCTCTTTCTCTGCCCCTCCCCCACTCGCACTCTGTGTCTCTCTCAAAAATAAATAAACATTAAAAAATATAAATAAAATAAAATTCTATGGTTCTATGGCAATAGTTCCAATCTTACTATTTTTTTCTGGCCAGCGATCCCATATTCTAAGAAGTTTTATCCTCAGAACAACTTGCATTTACTTAATAACTTTGCTTTGTATTTTTATTAATAAATGACATCTATAATTGCTAGCTAATGCTTCTGATTCTCAGAAGGTAACTCATGTTTACAAAATTTCAAAATCAAAGAAATGTTGACATTATGTTGGTTAGTTCATAGTAACTACGTTAGTTAACCTACATATCAGCTATGCTAATGGAATATAGCATTTCCATAGTATTTTCAGCATTTAAAAAATAGTTAAAACAGCTTAGTCTGCTGGGAATTACTATTTTATAAAACAAGGTTAAACATGCACAAGGAGGTTAAAACATTCTTCCTGAATATTATATCATTTAACAAGTAACTAGCATTATCAAAGGAAGGGAATTATTTATGTCATCTAGGTGGTGGTTACAAGAATGTGTATGTGTTGAGGTGCCTGGGTGGCTCAGTCGGTTAAGTGTCCGACTTTGGCTCAGGTCATGATCTCACGGTCTGTGAGTTCGAGCCCCGCGTCAGGCTCTGTGCTGACAGCTCAGAGCCTGGAGCCTGTTTCAGATTCTGTGTCTCCCTCTCTCTCTGCCCCTCCCCTGTTCACGCTCTGTCTCTCTCTGTCTCAAAAATAAATAAACGTTAAAAAAAAAAAGAATGTGAATGTGTGTGTGTATTCTTTTCTCTCATCACTTAAGTTATACCTTTATGATTTGGGTACTTTACCGTGTATATGTCATGCCTTGATAACAATTTATTTTACCTTATTTTATTTTTATTTACTTTATTTAACTTTTATTTAATTTAAATTTAATTTAATTTAATTTTATTTTATTTATTTATTTTTTTTAAATTTTTTTTTTTTTCAACGTTTATTTATTTTTGGGACAGAGAGAGACAGAGCATGAACGGGGGAGGGGCAGAGAGAGAGGGAGACACAGAATCAGAAACAGGCTCCAGGCTCTGAGCCATCAGCCCAGAGCCCGATGCGGGGCTCGAACTCACGGACCGCGAGATCGTGACCTGGCTGAAGTCGGACGCTTAACCGACTGCGCCACCCAGGCGCCCCTAATTTTATTTTAGAGAGAGAAAGTGAGAGTGAGTGAACATGACTGGGGGAGTGGGGCAGAGAAAGAGAAAGAATCTTAAGCAGGCTCCATACTCAGCATGGAGGCTGACACAGGGCTCGATTCCATGACCATGAGATCATGACCTGAGCCAAAATCAAGAGTTGGATGCTTAACTGACTGAGCCACCCAGGTGCCTCGAAAAAAAAAAAAAAATTTTTTTTTAAGCAGGGAGAACTATTTTATACTTTACAAGTCTTTTTTTTTCTTTCTTTTTTTTTTTTTTAACATTTATTCATTTTTGAAAGGCAGAGAGAGACAGAGCGCGAATGGGGGAGGGGCAGACACAGAAACAGAAGCAGGCTCCAGGCTCTGAGCCATCAGCACAGAGCCCGACGCGGGGCTCCAACTCACGACGCGGGGCTCCAACTCACAGACCGCGAGATCATGACCAGAGCCGAAGTAGGCCAATTAACCGACTGAGCCACCCAGGCGCCCCTATACTTTACAAGTCTTAAAGGGACATATAACCCAAATGCAATAATTGAACCTTGTTTGGTTCTTGACTTGAATAAAACAACTGTTTAAAAAAAAAACTTTGAGATAATTAGGGCAAATGGAATACGGATCGAGATGGTCTTAGAGAATTATTACTAATTTTATTAGACTTTTTAATAAGATTATTAGGTATATATACTGAAACTAGAATAAAAGGATTTCTGGGATTTGCTTAGAGATACTGTAGCATGGAAAAGTGGAAGTGGATGACAAAATTTTGATAGACACTGAAGCTGTGTGATGGGTATGGTGGGAAACCATTTTACTAGTCTCTCTACTTTTATGTATGTTTGAAAATGTTCATAACAAAAATTAAATTTAAAATATACTATATTAATGGTACAAATTTACTACATTTTGTCCTTTCTTTTCAGTCTTAAATATTTTTATGGCAAATCCCATAACATTTTAATCTGGGGTTATAAAGGCAAGACAGCTGGGCAGTATGGGAGCACACAGGAGTGACAAGAGGGGACCAGGGTTGGAATAGAATCTGCTTAGAGGCAAACGAAGGTCAGAGAGAAATCCAAAGCTAAAGTTAATAATAGTGGAGCCTAGACAAAGAGCCAGGCCAAGGTCAAAGAAAAATTTGAATGTAATTGATTAAAACATGAGATGATGATACCATAATTTAATATAGCACTCCGGAGTTTATAAGCTCTATATTTATTTTATTACTCAACTTAAATCTCCTAGCAGTTCCATGAGAGAGGAAGGACATTCCTACACTTGATAAAACAGACCTGGGCCACAAAGCTACTAAATGGTTGAATCTCAGCTAGGACCTCAGATTTACTTCTACTTGGCCCAATACTGTGACTTTCAAACTGTGTTTTTCAATACTGTGTTTTTCAAACTGTTTTCCAGAAAGACTTCAAGGATTTTGCAAATACTTGATTCAAATTTCACTTAGAAATATAGGATATATATATTTTTTTACATGCTCAAATAATCATTAGAAATATGACAGACAAGTAATATGTTGGCTTTCACTTTAGAATTCACAGTTTTTTTGGGAAAATCTTAGACTATATTTGATGCAGTTTTCAGCTATTTCTGTATTTTATTTTGGTTACATGTTAGTAAGGAAATTGTCTTCAATAATCAAAATAAAATACAGAAATAATTAGAAACTGCATCAAATAAAAAATTATAACTGTTATCTATAATCTCATTGCTTAATTTTTCTCACAAATGGCTAACAATTTAATCTTGTCCAATTTATTAATGACAACAAAATAGATTTTTAATTATTTAAATATTAGAATTCTACATAACATTTTGTTTAAAAGAAGACAAGGTTATAAGCCAATTATATCTCAGTTAAGAAACATATCAAATGTATGGGGCGCCTGGGTGGCTCAGTCGGTTGAGCGTCTGACTTCGGCTCAGGTCACGATCTCGCGTTCCGTGAGTTTGAGCCCCGCGTCGGGCTCTGGGCTGATGGCTCAGAGCCTGGAGCCTGCTTCCAATTCTGTGTCTCCCTCTCTCTCTGCCCCTCCCCATTCATGCTCTGTCTCTCTCTGTCTCAAAAATAAGTAAATGTTAAAAAAAAAAATTAAAAAAGAAACATATCAAATGTATAGAAGGCAGTAATCAAACACATGAAGGCCAATATCAAGAGATTTGCTAACATCCACATTGGAAATATATAAAATATTAACTGCACTAAAGAACAATTCTTTTTATAACTTGTTATAATTTTAAAAAGTTTCCAATCAGCTTTCCATTTTTTCTAGCAATAGCTTCTAAAATGTCCTATAAAAAAAAGCATTTGATTCATAGAGCAAGGGTGGCAAGCGCAAATGTCTTCCTTGTAGAAGTCACTTAAGAAGTACCTAAGGAATGACGTGGGTATATTTATAAATTTGGCCCAGTATGAGGAAGGCCTAGGGAGTGCTGAGGCTTGGGAGAAACTGGAGATTTTTACATTTCACCATAAGCCATGCAACTTGTCAGAAAACACCCAACCAGGGGTGCCTGGGTGGCTCGGTCGGTGGAGCGTCCGACTTAGACTCAGGTCATGATCTCGCGGTTCATGGGTTCAAGCCCCATGTCGGGCTCTGTGCTGACAGCTCAAAGCCTGGAGCCTGCTTCCGATTCTGTGTTTCCCTGTCTCTCTCTGCCCATTCCCCGCTTGTGCCTCTGTCTCTCCCTCTCTCTCAAAAATAATAAACATTAAAAAAATTTAAAAAAAGAAAACGCCCAACCAAACAACAGCAGCAAAATCCCAGCAGCAGCACTGTGCATCAGAGCATCTGCTGCCCTCCTCTCTGGGCAACCAGTCTCCCCTGCCTTAAGCTGTTCCTTCCTACTATTCCTTAAGCAATACCCTTCCTATTGCTCAGCCCGGTTTCCTATTCCTGGGGGTTATGGCAGCAAAAGCAGTCATTACTGTATTTGTACTCTGTCACAAGCAAATTTGTTTGTAATGATTTATCTGGTCTTCCCTTGAGTCTTTGCAAATTAAATATATAATATACTAAGGTTTGTGTATTTTTCCTCCCACTACTTCCCCAGTCCCTCACTCCCTTTCTTTACTTCTTCTTTGTCTCCTCTTTCTGTATAACAGTAATATTTCCTTGCTAAGCCAGAATCTTAAAGCATGCTTTGACCTTTGCTTATCAGTTGAAAATTTCAGCGGGTTTCACCCCTTACTCTAGTTGACTTTCCAGCTCTCAGGATATCAGTATAGGATATTTCAAAACTAAATTCTAAATTCCGGGCAGGCAACATTTAAGATAATAAAATCAAGTAGCTTTGGCTCCATGTACAGAATCAACTTAACTAAAATCTGATAACTTTGAATTAAAATATAATTATGGAATTCTAACATGCTGATAAATGTCACTTTGAAAAATCTCTTCAATATTTTCCCTTTCCTGATGTAAACAGTTCCTAAGGAGTAGTGTTTATGGAAATAATAAATTATGGTGAAATGTGTTTTCCACATTATAATCATAAATGCTTCTTTAAATAGGAACTTAGATTAATTAAACTCTAATTCATATCACACCTTTCTGATAAAAATATTTCAGATTAAGCATTAAAAAACCCCTCTAAATATATACTTCACTGCAAATAAGATGCTAAAGTGATTTTTTAAAAAAAACATAGCAAGTTTAGTATATCTAACTTTATAAGGTACTCTAACTTTATAAGTTCCTTCACCAATATTTTGTGGGGGGGAATCACAAAAAAAGTGACATAAATGGTAGGAACAAGCTGTCCTTTCATTTTCACCATGTAACTCTTTCATGACTTGAACTCCGTTACTCACTTGGCAGATGATATGACCACGGCATGTTCATCAGAATTGAGGATTTTTGTAAGATGAGCTGCAACTGAGTCCTCATAAATTGTCATCTGAAAAAGTAAAGAACCTACACTGTATTATTGTTGCTGGCATTTATACGACTCCGTTTATTACCACTTCCAAAATGGGATCATTTAAGACACATGTGACACAGGGCCGTGAGTATAATGAATTATATGAAAAGTCATCATACAAAATAGATAAATACTTCCCTTCTATAAAAGGCTTTTAGTTTCTGAAATTCCTTAATCTATAGTCTTAGAAAAAACCCTAAAATCCATTAAATTAGAAAAAAATGTCGAATGGCTGAACACATAAAGAACTCCTCCAGGTAGGCACAAAAAAAAGCCAGACAACCCAATGAAAAATGGCCTAAAGACTAGAAATTTAAAGAGGAGGATAAAAAAAAAAAAATGGTCCACAAACAGATGAAAGGAAATCAGCCTCATCAGCTGTCAGGCAAACACAAAATAAAACCACAGTGAGGTTCCACTGTATTTGCCAGAAGAGTTAAAATGAAATAGCAGCAACAATGCCTGGAAAATGCCAAATATTGGCAAGGTTGTGGAGCTACAGAAGTCTCATTCACTGCTGGTGGGAGAGCAGGCATTGATATAAACACTCTAGAAAACTGCTGGGTGTCTTTCAAAGCCAAACATATGCATATAGCATAGGATCCAGCAATCCGATTTCCATACACACACACACACACACACACACACACACACACACACCCAGAGAAATGTGATGTGCGTTCACCAAAAGACATGTGATAGAAAACGTTCATAGCAGCATTCACTCAAATGCAGAATGGATAACACATCGGAGTATATCCTCGCAATGGACTAGATAGGGGCAATGAGAATGCGTGGTTTACAGCTATGTCATAACACAGATGAATCTCACAGACATAATGTTGAATAAAAGGATTCAGAAAAGAACTGCTTACAAAATGATTCATTTTATAAAGTGCAGAATGGACAAAAATAATCTATGCTGTTAGAAGCCAGGAGAGTGGTTCCTGGGGTGGGAGGGGAGGGTGGTGAATGGAAGAGGGCCTGTGGGGGCTCACAGCACGCTGATAATACTGCCTTGTGATCTGCATGTTGATTACATGGGTGTATTCAGCTTGTGGAAACTTACCAACTGTACATTTATGATTGGTACACTTTTCTGGGTGCACAATTCAATAAAAAGTTTTTTAGAATGTTGAGTAGTCTGTCATACAGCCATGTAAATAAACCTCTCAAATTAGGAAGTAATCAAAATGCTCAGGGAGTCCTGTCTCCCCTTTTCTGTTTGACTCAAAATGTAAGATTCTGTTGAAAGAACAGATCTTCCTAAAATGCAAACATGTGCACAGTATTTAAACAGCCTCTATTCAGAGCCTTCCATCAAATGTTTGCCTCCAATATGTACAACATCCTACAGCTCAAAAATTTCCAGGGTAAACCACCTGCTCTGTTCCAGCTGGCCTCCTGTGTTCTTCCGCCCTTCTCTGATATCCTTTTGTTGCTTCTTACCCATTGGCACCAGGTCATTCAGACTTAAATGCAGATTCAGTTACCACCCCCTGTCCTTAAAGCCTTCCTGACTAGCGTCTTTCCAAAGAGATCTCATTCCCGATTTCTGCCCAGTTCCATGAGTGGCTAATCAGTATGTCACTCTTTTAAATTTCTATCTTACTTTCTTCAGAGGCAGACCACGTATAGAAAGGAATTCTTACATTAAGGAAAGGATGGGAGGGGAGGAGCCTCAAAGCCTCATGCAATGTTGTGTTCACTTGCAAATCCACTTTATTCATCTTCCAGTGTAAACATTAAAAGTTGTATCTTTATACTCAAGATCAGAAAAATGAAAATACATCTTTTAAAAAAGCAAAGAAAGGAAGTATTTTTCAAAATGATTAGTTTCATTTCTTTTCCCTACAGGATAGATTGTCATAGAGCCTAAGAAGGTAGAGGAAAGTATTTTATACTCTCCATAATTCCCTTTGAAATTACATGTAAAAATCCAAGTTTTTGCCTGTTAAAAATAAGAAAAGGCAAAGAATACAACCTCTTCCAGAGGAAAATGAAATAACCTCTATGTCCAAAGATAAAATTATTGATGTCCCTTATTAAGCTATTATGTAGTCATTTAGAGTCAGGAAGGTAAGGTAAGAATAATAGTTAACATTTTTATTGTGTACAGACACTGTGATGAAGTATTTGATACATATTTATCCCATTAATTGTCCTGTTTTACAGCCAAGGAACCTAAGGCTCAGTGAAGTTGTGTAATTTTTCCCACGATCCTGGGCTATGAAGAAAAGACAAACTAGGGGGCCAGGTCTGCAGCTTATCCCACTATTATTCCCGCCCCACCCCCCACCCCCCCACTCCAAGCAAGTCCTGATCTTTGGTTAACTGTCAAATATAAATTTTGTCATTTCTCAAGTGCATCATTATACCAGCTTTGTAGCTGGGATCCCTATATCTCTCTAACCCCTTTCAAATCATTCTCCACTTCATGATGCAATGATCTTTTTCCAAAACACAAATCTGAGCATGACACATCTCTGCCTAACATGTTAGAGGGGATCTTCCTACTTTCCAGACAGTCAAAATTCTTCAGCTAACACGCAACACCTTCCACAATTCCCAGGATTCTCCATGATCTGAACCCTCCTTCTCTCCACCGTCATGTCTTTTGATGTTCTTCCCTTGCACCATGAGCTCTAACTCAACAGAATTACTTGTAGTGTCCCAAATGTATGAAGGTCCTTACTATCAAGCTCTACATGATGCTCTTTTTCAACTGGCTAATTCCTACTTCTCTTTGTTTGTGCTGAAAACCCAGTTTAGGTACAATCTCTTCTGTAAAGACTTCACTGAACTTACCAGACTGAGAGCCTTCTCTTCTGTGCAGCCATTATACCCTGAAAATAACCTAAACATAGCTGATCATTTATTGTCTGTCCCTCAAAATATATTCTCCAGCTTTCTCGCTTTGTGGCATCCTTAATGTCTGAATGATTTTGTCACATACCCCTAGGCCTAAAGGAACAGCTAACAGTAGTTAAGTACACACAACTTAGTATTTATGTCCTAACAACTTAATAGCCACTTGAAAAAATAATACACATAGATTAAAAGAAAAAATAGTATCATATTTAACTCTTAAATAACGAGCTGTGAGCCTGTAGGCACTGTGTACGTCTCAAGCCTTGGAATCAGACTGGACAAGAACTCTCTCATTTCCTATTCAACACTGACTTTTGTGTGGTGTTTGCTTTTTGTCACAGTGACTACTGAAAACCCAAGCTTCGCAAAAATGTGATGTCATCAAAAGAAGTGTAGTGCAATGATGTTTCAACTGTCCAGTACTTCAAGCTGTGTGCTGTCCAATAGATGTTGAGTATTACAATTAAATTCTCTTTGAAATTTGAACACATCTTATGGTAGCCCTCTGAATTCACCAGAGTGAGTGCCTGGAGGCCCCCTGCACACAGCTTGGGAATCGGCACTGTAAGCTGACTGGAGCTGGAGGGCAATCTTTTATGTCTACTCCCGGATGCCAACAGGCATTTAATATTGTTAAGTGAATGAAAAACTAACGTTATAACATCTTAGCATGCTGTTACCAAGCATCTAGGAAACAAAGAATTGAGGGGAGAGGAGCTTTCTATAAGAGTAAATAAAAAAAATAAACTAATAGGAAGAATTTCGTTTCCAGGGATTTGAAGCCATTCGTTCCTGTTGTCAGGATGGAGGTGCAGCAGTTCACATCCTCTTTTTTATGACCTTACCATTAATAAATGAGCATCTATTGACTCACTAGACTGGTGTGATTTGGGTATGATACAAAAGAGACTAAAAATATGACTCTTACATCAAAAAGCTTTGAAACCAATTGGAAAGCAATAGGAATCTGGCTTCCGAGAAACAGACAAGGTCAGAAGGCTTCGATGCCAAGATGCCCCTAGTTCCAAAAGTGTGTGGTATTTAGACAAAAAATTAACAGTAAGAATTTTTTATTAATTGCCCGCTTTGTGTCAGTCATGACACCAGATGACAATATAATGGTGAATGGATAACACGTTGCCGCACCGTGACAGTACAATTGCACCAAGATAATGGCAGGTGATAATGGAAGGGGGCTATGGAACTCCCAAGAAGGAGACAGTAGTAGGACTTGGGGGATGAAGGGTGGCTGCTTGGAGCAAGTGATACCTGAGGTGAGGACAGGAGTGAACTAAGCATGATATCGCTGGAAGGATACATACTCATTCGTAAAGGGGTACGGGAGAAAAGGACATGACAGCATGGGGATTTCACACTAAATATAAACAATGTGTTTTCTACCAGTGAGTATCAATAGAATCATTGTTACTGGAGGAAATCGTGGAATCACTACTTTTTCAATGTTTAAAAAGTGTAACAGGAAACAGAATTACTTAATTATGGCCATAAGGAATTCATCAACAAAACTGTCACAGTTCTTTAAACTCTGCAATTCTATGGTGCCAGCGGAATGCTAAGTTAATAAGATAATCAGGAAGTTCAACCACATTTGTGTCCTTTTAAGGAAAACTGAAAAAATAGTAATTTCACAGTCACGCATAAAGGAATTTAAAACGAATAAAAAATATATAAGCTGGGAAATTAGGTTGGGCCTAAGAAGGAAGGTTCAGCTTGCTGTTCTTACAGTCTTAAAGGTAAAAACAAGTCACATGGTGACGAGTCAGAGTGATGTAGAACACTCACTTAACGTGTATTCTGAAGGCATGCTATTCCTTTGTTATGAAATATTTTATTTTATTTATTTTTTTTTTCAACGTTTACTTATTTTTGGGACAGAGAGAGACAGAGCATGAACGGGGGAGGGGCAGAGAGAGAGGGAGACACAGAATCGGAAACAGGCTCCAGGCTCTGAGCCATCAGCCCAGAGCCTGACGCGGGGCTCGAACTCACGGACCGCGAGATCGTGACCTGGCTGAAGTCGGACGCTTAACCGACTGCGCCACCCAGGCGCCCCTGTTATGAAATATTTTAATAGGAAACCAAAATAAACTGTTTCATTCAAAACCTTTTATACTAAAAAAGAGATTTCTTCCATGTAGTTACAACCATATCTCGTATTTAACGACTATACATATGCAATAAAAGTAAAATTGTTTACCTTTATTTTTTATGCTAGGAAGTAGACATCTCTTAAGTAAGTAGAGCAAAAGAATTCCCCCTTTTGTCTCTTTGGGGAGAAAATTAATAGCATTTACAAAAATACTATTAAGAAAAAAGACTGGTTCCTATAAAAACATGTATTATATTTGTAGTTGGATAAGATAATACTATAAATAAAAATGCTGCTAGAAAGAAAATAGTAAATATATTAATCCTTAATAGCAATTATCCTTGGGTGTTAGGACTAGAAGTAAGATTATTTTTTCATACATTTTTGTATTTTCCATATTTTTAGAGGCAGTTTTTGCTACCTTTATGTGAGAAAAGGGCATTATATAATTAGCTGGTTTAAGGCATAGCCCCATGTTTCTAGTTATCATTCCTTTCCTCAGTTTTGAAAAGACCATAATTTTCTTAATGACAAAATAAAGATTTCAACTATAAACAGATGAATTTTCCTAGAGGGAAAAATAAGTTATTATAGACCAAACGGTCCTGTTAGTCACAGAGTAATCCTTTGAAAAGTAGGGTCTGTTTTCATTCTCTAGTGCTTTGAGGTTTAATCAAAATGCTGAATCTTTAAGAACATCTAAAAACTGTAGTTAATGGTCTGTACCAGGGATGGAAAAAAGTGTGCTGTCTTTCTTCCTTTGTTTTTATCTTGATCAGCAGTCTTAAACTGGAAAACTATAATGGTGAACACTCAACAGAGCACGCAAAGGAGGAAGAAATTATATAATACTCTGGCCACAAGTATTAGTGTGTTTGCAAATTGCTTAAGGGAGCTGAGCTAACACCTAATAGACAGGTGATCATGGCCAAAGCAGAAGTTGAGCAAAAGCTAACAGGAACCTGTCATCAGCTGGCCTGCCCTGGAGCCCTGTTGGTAAAAAGAAGCAGGCAGGTAGAATATCAGGGGGAACCATCAGGGGTGAGGAAGGGGAACTTGCATGCCTGGTGCTTTGCACACATTTGTTACTACATTAACTCTTTCCAACATTGCAACCTTGTTCTATAGATAAAGTAACAGGGGCCTGTGACAGTGAGTGATGTGGCTAACTTCATGTTTCCAGTGTGGGTGGTCATAGAACGACTCTAACCTGCATCGTATGAATTCTTCCTTCTGAGAGAGAAGACTAGAAACAGTCAATGAACCCATACCAAAATAATAAAAAATAAAACTAAGCAAGCATGCTACCATATCTTATAAAGTTTTCTTACTTGGTCAAGATATTCACCGCTATTTCCAAATGATAAATAGGCAAAAGGTTAAAGTCTTACATAAAATTCTTCGGATGCTTCTGGAGGTTCTGGAAGTAGAGAAGCTTTTGGAGGCAACTTGAGTTCATAGGTCATTATACTCCACCTGAAGGGAGAAAAGTCTTTGGTCTAAAATTCCTTTAAAATTTAATAAACAGATTCTGTTCTCATACATATGCACAAGTCTGCACAAACTATGGTTTATTGTATCTAAGACAACCAGATACTGGAAAAAAGAGATGGAATTTTTGGCAATCTCATAAAATGCTGAATTCATGCTTTATGATTTCCATATCTTACCAGTTCTCTGGTTAGTGACTTCCAAAGTCCATGAAATAAGAAATGCACATACATAGTAAAACTTCCCCTTCTTCACTAATGCAATGAGTTCTGACTTTTCTATTCTTGGGGTACAGCGAGAACAGTGTTTAAATTTGCAGCAAAAAGCCATTTCAAATACCCTGCATAGTTTGGTAAGCACAGAACTGGGAAATCACCTCTGGGGTCTTTTAAAGACTGGAGACAGAAGCCCCTTTAGGCACCTAAATGACCGGGGTATCCCTCTCCTGAATAGTTTGGGATAACCATAACTTTAGACAAATGCTGTACCACCCAGCTCTCTTTTGAAATATTCTGTCAGCAAAAGAATCGACCATTACAACATTACCTTAGGACAGGCAAGGTTACAATTAATTAGGTTATAGCTCATTTTAGAGTAATTACATTTTAGATTGGTGACTCCCTGATGAGATTTTGTTATTTTCGGGAACAGTTCCACAGATGGCTAATCCTATCAAAGTTGTTTTGATTCATGCTAGCTTAAGTCCATAATGATATTTTGACATTTGTCTTCTACTTATGGTGGTGGTGGGGGCGGGGGGGGGGGGGTTGGTACTGCGTACTGAGTCCTGTTGCTCCTAAACTTCAATCCTAAACACCTCCTCTAGAATATTCAGGGTACACATACTGTGATTTCTTTTTTATACGTGGGGCGTTTAGAGAAAAGAGGTTGAGATGTGGTCAGGACATCATAAACACCTCCTTGATATGAAGAGGTCTTTCTAATATTTCTCAGTCCCTGGGAAAGGATTATCTTTTTTAGTATTCAGTTCTTTGTTGGTTCAATTCATTCTTAGTATGCAATAATTAAGAAGAGATATTCTAACAAATCTAAACTTTATGTGTCTTCCGTAGCTTTAATGAAGCCGCAAGATGATGGGGCCTGTTATATGACCTATTATAGTCATCAAAAGCCCCCACACAAAATGAACTATTGAAGCTTTCTGACCTGGAGAACAAGGACAAGTAATTGCTGTATCAGCATAGCCTTCTGTTTTTAAAATAGAGAATAAACTGAGAATTGATGGGGGGAGGGAGGGAGGAGAAAGTGGGTGATGGGCATTGAGGAGGGCACCTGTTGGGATGAGCACTGGGTGTTGTATGGAAACCAATTTGACAGTAAATTTCATATTAAAAAATAAAGATAAAAAGATATCTTCTGTATATAAAATAAAATAAAAAAGTGGGTTCATTAGACTAGTTTTCTCAGTTATTGTTACAATTCATTCATTCACTCAAAAAATATATTTATTGAGTGTCTACTCTACTCTGGGCTCTGTCCTAGACCTCAGGCGTGAAAAGAGTAGGTAGGACCAGGAAGTCTCTGTCCTCATGGGGCTTACAGTTAATAAAATTTAAACTGCCAAAAATGATTTAGTAGGCCATATTCAGTCTGGTTTTGGAAGAAAATTCTCTTTTACCTGTCTAGCATTTTGGTACTGGCTCGTTCCAGCTTCTCTAGTATCTGAGGAAGTTGGGTGTCGTCATCGTATGAACCTCCCCAGCCCAGAACGCGGGCAAGGTCATTTCCTGTACCCAAGGGCAATACTCCCAGCTGACACTGAAAGAGAATACAACAGGGAGACCTCAGACAAGCTGAGAAACAGGAGCTATGGCATTTCTGCACCTCCCTGGTCAGCAGATTAGCATACGTGCATGCTAATGAGTACATGTTAATGTAGTTAATGAGTCAGGAAAGACTGAGTACTTGCCTGTTTATTCAAGTTGAGCTTATCAATTTCTGACAAAACCCAACCTACACTTCCATCTCCTCCACAAACAAGAATTCGAAAGTTGTCAAACTTCTGGAATAATCTTAAACTGAAAGTAAAAAGGATTTTATTTTAATACAAATAAATGAAAATCACTTCCCCCAATTCTTTGTTATTCTGTATTTGTTGGTATTCATGTTCAGATAACTATAAGAACTCTTACATATTAATTATACTATAAAAATTAAAGTGCAATTCTTAACTCAAGAAAACTTCTTAATCGTAAGGAGGAAAGGGGATTATAAGTAGAAATGGGAGATAAAATTAGGTGAAAAAGGGAGTTGGAAATGAGAAAACAAAGAAGCAGACCCGGGAAAGAGAATGAAAGGTAAGGGATACAACATGGTAAAAGTAGTGACTTTTTTTTCTTTCCATTATAAGGATATGTTATTTCCTTAAGAATAGTATACTACCAACCAGGGATGGTGAATCTAGGGCACTGATACTATTGATGCTCAAGGCAGTTTCTAAAGAGACCCATCAAACCTTGTCGATGTATCACTTTTCGGACACCCACTCGCTTCTCCTCTGCCTCATCCCCTAGACTTGGGTCAGTCTTTTTTACTTTTATATTCCTTTTCCTTCATCTCACTTTTGACACATTGCACCTTCTGAATGTACCTTTGTACACCTCAAGTATTGTGGGAAATCTAAAAAATATAGAGACGATCTCAAGAGGTTTCACAAAGGGCCTTCGTTGGAATTATATAGGTGAGAAAAGGAAATGTTAAGAATGTAAGATATTGGAACTGTGAAGGATTATTAAACAGATGTGCTAGAAAGGAAGACACAGCTAACCAGCAACGGAAAAGACACAAGTGAGGGGAGAAGCCAGGTAAGGAAATACCAGAACCCAGGGAAGGAGTTGGAGACAGATGAAAAAGATGAACATCCATGGGCTCAGAAGGGCCTGAGACTTGGCAAGAAGGCAATGGGAACAAGGAGAAAGACTCTGAAGAGCAAAAGTGAAAAGAAGCACAAAGACTGAGGCAAGAGATAGGAAGGACAGGAAAGGGTAAGGGCCTTCTGGGGGTACCTAAAATCCCCATTCCTACTTCTGTGTTCATGCTTTAAGAGAAAAGTTGAGTTGACAGAAGTAAATCATGGAGAGGTTGCAGGCCCTTGGTTCTAATGACATTGTATCACCTCTTCAACAAAATCATATGCATACACTAAAAATGTATTTAAAGTACCGGAAGGTATATTTTCCCTCACTGATAATACATTTAATTTTTTTTCAGATTGTAAGTCATAGGATATTCCAGAAAGCTGAAAAGAACAATCAACAACAGTATTTTTTGTCATTTATATGAATGAGTCTCCAATCCTTGGGACCTGCAATAGTATCTGTGCTTTGGTTAAATAATTGATTATTTGTATTACATAAAAATCAATGCTAGCCTTCCACGCAGATCATTTTCTAAAATTATCATGTATTTCTATATTTACACAGGTTCCTTCTCAAAGCTAAGTAAACTGTTAGTACTATTTGATGTATGATATATTCTAAAACATTTTCTAAACAAATTTTGGGATTTTCAGCACATAAGGAAGTTGTATAAATATCAAAAAGGGGAAGTTAAAACGTATAATTAGAGCTTTAAAAAGGGAGGAGTGGGAAGATCAACATAGAGATGTCTAGATGAATTGACAATCTTCATGAACTGAAAAATCAAACATTTCATGCTTGGTGCTACATTTCATTCTAATGAGATTAATCAATAATCAATTACCCTAAATGAGGACCTCCGTTCATTAAATCAAACACCTGAGCCGGATTTAGCAACTGTTTAAATCGACGAAGGAACTTTACTCCCTGATTATCTCCACTCTTAGAATTGACAAAAACCAATAGAGGACTAACACAGAATGAAAATGTCGCTCTACAGAAACCTGTAAAAAAAAAAAAAAAAAACAACAACACAGTACAATATGTACAGCTGTCTCTATTAAACCATTAATGAAACTTCAGAGAAAAGAACATAAATTCATAAAGAACCTTGTTTATTACTTGAACAATAAATTATAATTTAGCCCCCAAAATGGAGACAGGGTTATTATTTACACAATAAGACTACAGAACTTATCTCTTATAATATGCTCTATAATGAAAAATCCTAGTACAGATGGGAAAAGTGTTAATCATAGATATTTGAGATATACCACCTACCTTAACACTCAATTATCAGAAACCGATCACAGTCTGTAAATTCACATTTGTCAAAGAATTCATATTCATATTCAGCATTATAAGATATTTTAATTTCTCCTTCATGAGGCTTTAGAAAATATTTTAAAAGTTATCATGAGTAATAGAACCTTATTATAGCAGGGCTTGGGGGAGGGCTGTTAACAGCACAGATTTAAAAAAATTACATATTCTGCAGCCAATATTCTTGTATTTATAATACCTATTGGCATAATTTATATAAAAAGTTTGAAAGCCACAGGCACTTTTTCAATGCAAAACATTACTAACGATATACGGTAAAAGCCTTTTGTAATATGGTTTGCTTAGAAGGAAGACAGGTTCTTCAGCACTTAACAACCAAGTTGTAAGATTCTGGAAAAAGTGATGGAATTTACAGGAATATAAATATAAAAATATTTACAGGAAAATAAATATAAATATAAATTCCTCAAGGAAATTATAGAAAAACAGATTTCAATAAGTGCTATGCTGATGGGTAATTTCAAAATTATGGAGGGAAAAAAACACAAAAAGTTAACCTTTTTGGATTGCGTTTTGTTACAGAGTAATTTTATTTTATTTACTGTAATGTAAAATGTGAAATGTAAAAAGTCTTATATGTAGGAATTTCACCAGTGTAATAATAACTATGTTAAATTTTAATTTTAAAATGTTCTTATAAAAGTTAAATGTACTGGGGCACCTGGGTGGCTCAGTTGATTGGGCCTCCAACCCTTGATTTCAGCTCAGATCATGATCTTATGTTTCAAGCTCCCTGACGGGCTCTGTGCTGACAGTATGTAGCCTGCTTGGGATTCTCTCTCCGCCTCTCCCCTACTTACACAAGCTCACTTGTTCTCTCTTTCTCTCTCTCTCAAAATAAATAAACTTAGGGGCATTTGGGTGGCTCAGTCAGTTGAGAGTCCAACTTTGGCTCAGGTCATGATCTCAAGGTTTGTGGGTTCGAGCCCAGCGACGGGCTCTCTGCTGACAGCTCGGAGCCTGGAGCCTGCTTCGGATTCTGTGTCTCCCTCTCTCTCTGCCCTTTCCCCGCTTGCACTCTGTCTCTCTCTCTCTCTCAAAAATAAGTAAATGTATAAAAAAAATTTATTAAAAAAATAAATAAACTTAAAAAAATTTAAAGGTACTATTCAGCAATTTGAATGAATTATTATATAAAAACTGACCAGAATAACCAATTACCGTTCAACTTATTCTAGGAAAGTGAATGCACATATCAACATTTAATACCAAGAATATACATATTTACACAATGATACATACCATCAGAATCGGTGCTGTTCAGTGCAATTGGAGGTATGACAGACACTTTACACTGGCCAAGGGGACACACAGGATGGTATAAATCTTTGCAGGCAGTGTGTACCTAATAACAAACAAATAAGCCTTCAAGAACCATAAAAACACATCGATGTTTTCTTATGGTATAGATTACATCTATGGGACTAATAACTGAAGATCGACTATATCACAAAATATTCAGTAACTCATAAATTACTTTCATGGTATAATGTTTATAACTCTAAGGAATGAGCTAATTATTTAGAGATGGGAATCTGATGTACTCTGTGCAGCCTACTTTTATGGTAGCCTCGGGCAAGTAGTGTACATCGAGAAATGCCTGGTGAGGGATGCGTGGCTGGTTCAGTCAGTAGAGCACGTGACTCATGATCTTGGGGTTGTAAGTTCGAGCCCCACACTGGGTGGAGATATTACTTAAAACACAAAAATAAATAAAAATTTAAAAAAGGAAATGCCTGGTGAAGGCAAGGAGAGAGGAAGAGAAGGGAACAGAGTGCAGAGGAAGGGAGAGAGAGAGGAAGGAGGCAAGCTAACTAGTACTTGTCAATATCATCGTCCATAAAAAAGATGATGGGCTCTACCTTATAACATTCTTACGGAATTTCATGAAAATCCGTGAAATTTTTAATGTGTCTCCTCTTTCTGCAGTGGTCCTATAACTTTCTATTCACATCTTTTTTTAAAAATAACATTTTCATGTTCTTATAGGTATAAGTACATCTGTGCCTATGGGCTCCATAGAGAAAAGGAAAAGGTCCTATCATTATACACTTATCTTGGAAAGTGATAAATATCATAGACACCCAGTAAACATGTGAATTCTGTAAAAAACAAAGTTTCAAGGGTAGTCAATATATTATTTCGAACAAGAGCAGGGCTAACTTATTAAGTAGAACCCAGGGAATTTACAATACTTTAGGTACTTACTCAGAGAGACTTAAAATGTTTTAAGCAGTAAAAGCAGACACTTCATAAAGCATTTACTTAATACAGCTTTATTTCATTAGTCTTTTTAGAAAATTGGCATGTTAATTAAACACATATTTATCAAAACTTTTGAGAAAATAACTAAAATTAAATACTGATTCTTATTCTACTGATGACCTAATTTTGGACAGTTCCTTATTATTATTTATAATAATTAACATCCCCAAATGGATTTCAGAAAAAACAAGCATGCACAGATAGTTTTAAAAAGATTTTAATGGGGAACCTGGGCGGCTCAGTGTTAAGCACTGGGGAACCTGGGCGGCTCAGTCGGTTAAGCAACCGACTCGATTTAGGCTAAGGTCATGACACATAGAGCAAAACAGAAAAATATTTACAGCAAAGTTAAATGAAAAAAGCAGAGGACAAAATTGTATCTTCACTTTTTTTTTTTTAAATTTTAAAGAGAAAGAGGGGGGCGCCTGGGTGGCGCAGTCGGTTAAGCGTCCGACTTCAGCCAGGTCACGATCTCGCGGTCCGTGAGTTCGAGCCCCGCGTCGGGCTCTGGGCTGGTGGCTCAGAGCCTGGAGCCTGTTTCTGATTCTGTGTCTCCCTCTCTCTCTGCCCCTCCTCCGTTCATGCTCTGTCTCTCTCTGTCCCCCAAAAAATAAATAAACGTTAAAGAGAAAGAGGGAGTGTTAGTGGGGAAATGGGGCAGAGGGAGAGAAAGAGAGAATCCTAAGCAGGCTCCATGTCAACGTGGAGCCCCATGCAGGGGCTTGATCCCACAACCCTGGGGTCATGACCTGAGCTGAAACCAAGAGTCAGTCATTCAACCACCTGGGCCCCTCAGGCTCCCCCCTTCCCTCTTTTTACAGGAAAGGTAAAACTATGTCCAAAGACTGGATGACAACCAAAAAAATTAGCAGTTGACTCAGTAGAGTTGTGTAAGACCACAGTTGTGTGAATACCATAGTAAAGACTATGGTCTTACTTTGTTTTGTTTTAAAGTAGATGACTGTTTTACAAATTAGACATTCTGTGGGAAACATTATTTTAAAGGCAAAATAATATGCAAAGACGTATACAGGAAGATCGTGTATAGGAAGTACAAGACCGAGAAGGATGTAACAAGGTGATGGTGGTCCAGAAACCTGCGTGTCTAGTGGACGCAGTACAGGTCAGGAATGACTTCAAGATAAGGTGATATCTAGGTTTGCCAGAAAAAAAAGGGAGAAGACAATCTAGAATACCCACTTCTACATCCTGTAAAAATCCTTCTATCCTGTTTGTGAAAAATTTTAAAGGTAGGGGTGAGTAGGGTGAGAAAGTAAAATATCTAATCAACTCCCACTGTTAAAATTAACAAAGTTTAAAAATGACTGGACCAATACAAGTAGAGTCCTATATATTGTAGGTAAAGACAACTTTCATAAAACCTTTCTAAAATAATTCGTCACACACAATATCTGCTTTCTTTTCAACAAGTTAGAAAGAAACAGCTGAAGTTCTAGAAATAGAGAAATAGATCTACAGACTAATGAAAATAGCAGTAGAAGCATACATCAGTGGTTGCACCCTGAAAAGGAAGTCTTAGGTGGGATAACCTTTAAAATCTTATTTATGAGAGCACTTTACTTATTTGTTTGTAACATTATCTTACAGGCCTTTGGAGAGCACTCTTTATATTATTAAAAAAAATTTCTTTAATTGAGAGACAGAGAGTGATCAGAGGAGGGAGACCCAGAATCTGAAGCAGGCTCCAGGTTCTGAGCTGTCGGCACAGCCGACTGATGTGGGGCTTGAACCCACAAACCGCAAGATCACGACCGGAGCTGAAGTCGGATGCTTAACTGACTGAGTCACCCAGGGGCCAGGAGTACTCTTTTAAAATAAGGAATGTGCCTGGCTGGTTCAGTTGGGAAAGCATGTGACTCATGATCTTGGGGTTGTGAGTTCAAGTCCCACACTGGGTGTAGAGATTACTTAAAAAAAGAATTTAAAAAAGATAAATAAAATAAGGAATTCCACAAGAGGGCTTTAGGGGATATGGTTGCACCAAAACTGCAAAGAGACATGTCTAATACGGTTTATATATTACATGGGATAAGAGAAATTAGAAGTAACACGTGTGGCTAATAAAAGGGGCAATTGATGAAGAATAACAAAAGCATAAGGATAGAGAGAATCACTTTGATTTATAAATAAAAAGGAAACAGGGGTCCCTAGGTGTTTCAGTTGGTTAAGCATCTGACTTTGGTACAGGTCATGATCTTGTGGTCCATGGGAGCCTGCTTTGGATTCTGTGTCTCCCTTTCTCCCTGCCCCTCCCCTGCTCATGTTCTCTCCCTCTCTCTCTCTCTCAAAAATAAATAAACATTAAAAAGTTTTTTAAAAAATAAAATGAAAAGGAAACAGATTACCTATCAGGTTTGACGAAAAAGCTATACAGGACTTATCTTCTTTATGGCCTATGGGATGAATCTCACTCTTTGTGAAATCAACGCATCATACTCACATCTTTTTCATTTGATGATCTACATCATACTTATTAAAAGAAATGAGTTTTCCATATTTTGGGGGGGCCTGGGGAGTGACTTCCAAGACTCAAAACAAGACCAAAAAAATCAGCCCAATGCAAGGCAATCACTGTCATAGTTGGACAGCATCGCCCAGTGCTAACATGAGCACCCACAGCGGTTGCCTCCTCACCCTCCACGCCACCCTCTGAGTGGCCTGCGTTCACCCTGTAAGTTCCTGCTCTGACTGCCCTCGTGAAGTCTAGAGCCCAGCACTCACATAGTATGGCATGGACAGGACCATTCCTTGCTGTTGATTCCATGTTATGCTGTGCGTACTTCTCACTGCTTCCTTACACATGCAAGAAAACTTTGTAATATATAAATATATATATACTATGTAAAGACATAAATAATATATACAATACATAATATATAAATATTATATAATAATATTTATCTATATAACATAGATATATCCCAACAAAACTGTGGGAAAGAGGTCTTGACAAGGGAAATATAAAACAACAGTATTGCAAGAAGGATATTTAAAAAGCAACCAGACTGGAAGGAATACTTTGAAAAAGATGAACATTACAATGGGCAGGTATGCTACCAGGCTTTATTATACCATACGTTCCTTTCCCCTAAATCACATAGGTTAAAAAAACTATGAAAAGAACGAATTAAAAAGGGCTCTCACCATTGTCTTACACCAAAGGCATTTCCAATCTTGCAGACGCAGAACACTCCCGCATGTTTTGTCACAGACAGCACATTTGGCACTCACGGGCAAGTTACCCTCTAGCCATTGGTGAGGCATAGCTACCTGTGCAGCAGGAGTAAAGAGCAGTCAAATTAAAGACTGGAGGACGTCATTCTCACCCTAGGGAAGATCTAAAATATTTCTTACTCAGTGGAATCAATATATGTACCACTCATGGCATCCATTCATTTAGCCCACATTTATTGACATCTATTGTGCCCAGAGCACTGTAGCGATACAAAAATAATTAAGACTAAAGCCCTGACCTTCAGGATTTGTAGTCTAGCTGAGGAGCAATGAATGTAAAGGCATTATCATAAGGTGATTACAAAGTGCTATCAGAGATTTGAATGCAAGGTGCAATGGAGACAAGGTTTTGAAGGTGGGGGTCACTGTTGAAAGGAGGCCCCAACATCTGAGGAGTGAACATCTGAATAAACACCTGAGCTAAGCCTTAAAGAGTATCTTACTTGTCAGGTCGGGGTCTACAACACCAGCCCAGCACAGCAGCCACTTGTAAGCTCTATTCACATTTCCCTCAAAATTTAAGAGCTGAAAGCAACTATGAAGGATCTAACTGGAAATAGAAACTCACAATTAACCAAAACCTTCATTTCATCCTGCTAGTAAATATTCCCACTAACTCTGTCATTTTTCACAGGGCAGACAATAAAGAGAGGAGGTACTGGGAAGAGACCAGAGACAGAACTGGGCTTACTCCGTCTTCGTCCTCTATGATGTCCTTCCCAATGGAGGCCAGAGTCGTCCATTTGCAATTATTTGTTGCCCTCACTGCACATCTTTTGTGAGCCTTGAATTTACACACTAAAAAAAAAAGTCAACCATTTCTAAATGAATATATACTTCTGGAATAATGATTAAAGGAAATCATAGCACGAAATTAAAAAGGAGGGGGTAGAAGAAAAACAATAATTTAAAATCTTAAATTACTCTTCAACAATAATAAAGGTATTCTGAAAATACCTTTCCAGAAGGTATTCATGTATTTATGATACATATGGCTATGTATGTATAAAGCTCTTTTTCAATCTATAGATTGCTACTTAGAGAGGTTCTACTTGTTCATAAATAAAACATAAAGGAAATGAATACAAAAGAATTAGTTCTTTAGGAGAAAGGAGACAACAGTCACGTACGCACACAAACATAGAACTAAACAAAATTTAGTAATACAGAGGTGCTGGTAACATCCTATTTCTTAATCTGGATGTTGGTTACATAAATGTGTTTCATTTGTGAAAAATCCTATGTGCTGTACTCCTCTGATATTTGTATTTTTCTGTCCATATAATAAATTTAAAATGAAAAATTTGAAAATATCAGTAAGATAAAGAACAGGATAATTCAGAGGAGT
Source organism: Prionailurus bengalensis (assembly GCF_016509475.1). NCBI lineage: Eukaryota > Metazoa > Chordata > Mammalia > Carnivora > Felidae > Prionailurus > Prionailurus bengalensis. The sequence continues at coordinate 28,495,847 of NC_057343.1, forward strand.
TTTAAATTGCAAGTATGTCGAGAAACTATCCAGTCATCATGGGAAATAGGTTGATAAGGGTCACAAAGATGGCACTGTCTTTTAAAAGCATTATTGTTGGGATTACTACATTATGATGTAGACTAAAGTAGTGATGAAGAAATACGCTACATGCATCACTAATTGGCTCAGCAATAATATCAAAAAGGAGCCTATAAAAGAGACATAAGAGACACTGAAACCTACAAGACATTGATGAAAGAAACTGAAGACACAAATAAACTGGGGAAAATATTCCATGCTAATGGACTGGAAGAATTAATAATGTAAAAATGTCCATAGGACTGAAAGCAATATACAGATTCAATGCAATCCCTGTCAAAATTCCAATGGCATTTTTCAAAGAACTAAAATAAATAATTCTAAAATTTTTATGGAACCACAAAAGACTCCAAATAGCCAAAGCAATCTTCAGAAGGAACAAAGTGGAAGGCATCATGATCCTGATTTGAAACTATGTTACAAAGCTATAGTAATCAGAGTAGTATGGTACTGGCGTAAAAACAGACACATAGGTCAATGGAACAGAATAGAGAACCCAGAAATAAATCCACACATATATGGCCAACTAATTCATGACAAAGAGACCATGAATACACAATGGAGAAAGAATGATGTCTTTAATAAATGTTGCTGGGGAAACTGGACAGCCATATGCAAAAGAATGAAACTGGACCACTTTCATGAAAAGTGGACTGAACTGTACATAAAAGTTAACTAAAAGGGATTAAAGACTTGAATGTAATACTGAAAACCATAAAACTTGTAGAAGAAAATTCCTGGACTTTAGCTCTTTGACATCAGTCTTTGCGATGATTTTTTGGGTCTAACACCAAAAGCACAGGCAACAAAGCAAAAATACATAAGCAGGACTATATCAAACTAAAAAGTTTCTACACAGCCAAGGAAGCCATCAATAATATGGAAAGGCAACATACTGAGTGGGAGAAAATATTTACAAATCATATATCCAATAAGGGGTTAACATTTATATACATTAATATACAAAGAACTCACACAAGTCAATAGCAAAAACCAAGCAGTCCACTTAAAAAATGGGAAGTGGATCTAAACAGACATTTTTGTAAATAAGACATACTGACAGCCAACAGAGAAATGAAAAGATACTCAATATCACTAGTCATCGGGGGAAATGCAAATACAAAACCACAATGAGATATCACCTCACACCTGTTAGGATGGCTATTATAAAAAAGGTAAGAAATTACTAGTGTTGGCAAGAATTTGAACAAAAGGGAACTCTTGTGGACTGTTCATGGCAATGCAAATTGGTGCAGCCACTATAGTAAACAGTATGGAGTTTCCTCGAGAAATTAAAAATAGAACTATAATACAATCCAGCAATCCCATTTCTGGGTATTTATCTGAAGAAAATGAAATCACCAACTTGAAAAGACATCTGCACCTTCGTGTTCATTACAGCATTATTCGTAACAGGCAAGGTACAGAAACAACTTAAGTGTCCATCAATAGACAAATGGATACAGAAATTGTGGTATCTGTATATGTATTTACACAATGGACTATTATTCATTCAGCCATATAAAAAAATGCAATCTTGCCTATTGAGACAACACGGATGGACCTAGAGGATATTATGCTAACTTGAAATAAGTCAAAGAGAGAAAGACAGATACCTTATGATCTGACTTTTAGGTAGACTGTAAAAACAACAACAACAAACCCACAAAAAAACCAAGCTCATAGAAACAGAAAACACATTGGTGGTTACCAGAGGTGGGGGCGTGGAATTGGGCCAAATGGGTGAAGGGAGTCAAAAGTACCAACTAAAATAACTAAGTCACGGGGATGTAATGTACAGAATGGTGAGTATAGTTAATATAATGAATTGAATATTTGAAAGTTGCTATGAGAGTAAATCTTAAAAGTTCTCATCATAAGGAAAAAATTCCATAACTACGGATGGTGACATGTTCCATTTGGGTAATCATTTTACAATGTATACAAATATCAAATAAAAAAAAAAACAACAAGAGAGAAATAAGAGGAAACAACCAGGAAAGAAGCAGCTCATATATGAAAAACAAGTAAACCACAGATTATTTGAGAAATTAACCCTTACTTATGAAAATCAGTACTTGAGTACTACTAAACTGATTTATCCTTTTAAGGACACCAATTATCCAAGCATTAGTGGATACTGACGTTACACCTGTTTCTGACTTTTCAGAATATATTTTTTATTGTACTAAGTTTTATTCTAAAGAATATAATTAAAAGTTTGAGATCACCTTAGTGGAAATAACAAAGGTAACTGCTGCTAAATGCTACATGTAAGGTGACTCCTTTTCACATGATTTTTTAATGTCTAACTGTAAACTGCTAACAAATTTAAAATGATGGGTTATATGCCACTGGTTTAAGACAGTCCTAATTTAATGTGGCATGCAAATGAGAGGGTCAGGTAAAATAATGTTCAAAATGCTTCAGATGTCATGGATAGCCAATAGGTAAAAGGTCACTTAAGCTGAACTGTTTTGGGGTTTTTTTTTGAGAAGTATTAGTCTACATTAGTTTCATTTATCTGCTCTTTTGTGCACCTTGACAAATGCTTTCCTGGAAATCATACAGCTTTTGTTCTAAATGATTCTGTGACTCAAGCACAGATTTATATAGGATAACTAATTTTTTAATGGAATCTCATTGCCGATAAACAGTAGTGTAAAGAAACAGGAAGTATAAGCTTATACTATAGGAAGTTTAGGAAGTATAAGCTTAGTTTGAAAAACAGTTTTAGCATGACCTGCTCCCTTTCGCTCTCATGTTCTATTTTAAAATTGAGGTTAATTAGTATCCCTAGGTCTTTTCATCTGTTATCGTGTTTCTTAAAAATGTGGTCCTAGTTTTAGTTTTATTTGCAACATAATCCCCAGGCTTGCTTTTTAAGTACAAGTAAGTATTTGGTATTAATAGTCAATAATTGTTTTTTACAGAGAAGGAAGTAAAAGAGAGCAACAGGGAATAATTTCACAGCTTTTTAAAAATTTTGCCATTAAAAATCAAACAGCTCAGTAAAAACAAAAATTACACTTGTAATAATAAAGTGCTTCATGCAAAGAGTCTTGAAAATTGCAAAGTTGCTTAATATAGCATATAATAATAAAAAAATAAACCAGACTGTGATTATGGTCACCGAGGAATGGAAATTATTAATAAACACTTTAATTTTGTTAGGCGACAATTAGATTTCTCCAAATCAGTTATTGTGAAATAAATCACTTTTCCCTGACCTATAAAGCCATTATCTCAAAACCACAGAACTTAAAAATATATACTGACAAGTAACAAAATTATGATTCTTTATCTGCAATTTCCAGTCTACCACACTGAATATTTCTAAGTGTTCAACACTGGCTATGATAAAAATTCATAGAGTCCCATGTTAACATATTTGATGTTATTGATTAAAAGAGAAAAAAAATCACCATTTAACTTTTTTTTGTTCAATTACTGTTTAAATAATTGTGAAGAACAATTATGCTTTGAAATTATAATTAACATTCTCAATTGATTTAGGGAATTATTTATAAAAAGTATTCTATCTTCTATTTTTCATTCATATATTTCATGTATGCAAGGCTTTAAAATAACAATTTTAGTAGTTATTCAACACAAACCCAGAAGACAAATCATTACAGCTTGTTTTACTGTGAAACACATTAAGTAAATTTAGTGATGGTTTCACACACTGGAAACTGATTTCCATTCCAATACAAAGTTATTCATTGTCACAGTTGAATGAAATTTTTTGTGTGTGTTTGCATCTTTGTTATGTCTTTTAAAGCTTCTTGTATCCTATGCCTTCTGTTTTATCAAGCAAGCAGTTTATTCAGATTTGGAGGTAGTTTCTAAAGTTTAAGTATAACTTGGATTACAAGAAAATTATGCTAAATAACCACATCCTCATAAAATAAAAAGGTAACTTCTTTACACATTCATAAAACCCTTGGGATTTTTAAAGCCTTCTGGTGTATTTCTAACAATACCAAGGTAGGATGCCACAGGTTTAAAATTTTTATCAGCAGAGGGGTGCTCCTGGGTGGCTCTGTTGGTTAAGTGTCCGACTTCAGCTCAGATCATGATCTCACAGTTAATGAGTTCAAGCTCCACACTGGGCTCTGTGTTGACAGCTCAGAGACTGGAGCCTGCTTCGGATTCTGTGTCTCCCTCTCTCTCTCTGTCCTTCTCCTGCTCAGGCTCTCTCTCTCTCTCTCTCTCTCTCTCTCTCTCTTTCAAAAGTAAATAAACATTAAAAAAAATAAAATAAAATTTTTATTAGCAGAGAAAATGAGTACTAACAGACATTTTTCTAAAACTATTATTTAAAAATACAATAAAGAACCATAAAGAAGTCAGGAAGACTTCATTATTAACAGAATAACATAACAAACTTATTTAAAGACTTTTAAGTTTCTTATTCTCATCAGCTAATGTAATTTTCATTTTTCCTTTAAAATGTTTAGAAACGACTTAGTCATCCCAGCTTAAACTCAATTCACAAACAAATATATTTAATAATGCCTAATTCTCAAATCGGAAGAGTACCACAGAGTATCTCAGATCTGATATCTTTTTTTAGCATTTTTTTTTTTTTTTTTTTGGAATAAGAGGTTAGGAGGCAACACTAAGGGGACCTTCGAAAGAACACCTCTGAGTATTACAGACCGGGTAAGAGTAGACTCAGAGCTAGGAACCCTTTCAGATTACTAAAGTCATAAAGAGTAATTACACCTGATTTGCAATCATTGTTTAAATCTAAAAAACACAAAACAAAAACCAAAAAAAAAAAAAAAAAAAACCACGTGTAATGGCTCTTCCAAGTGTTTGTTTTCATGCATTTTCATGCATCAATCAGGCCATGATGCAATCTTCAATTATTTACCGGATGGATTTCTTACACAGCACAGCTACTAACTTCCCCAAGTCACTTGACTAGAAAAGTAGCTTTCCTGTTTATATTCTCTCACTTAATTTTCATAGTATCTCTACATAGTATAAATGACTATTATCTCTGTTTTACATATGAGGAAATGAAAGTCAAAAACAGTGGAACTATTTCTCCTGGTCACCGTTTGCAATGCTGGGAGCGGAACCAGAACCCTGAGGGTAAAACTGAGGAACTCTGTCCTCAACCTCTGTGCTGTCTCATATTAAATAGCTGGAACTATGACATATCTCAGATTTTATACCTTAAAATGAACGAAAACTGTGACTCTATTACTATTTTATTATTCAAGAATAAAAAGCTATTCAAAATTAAGACGTTTCTGTATTAGAGAAAAAAAAAGCCAATATTAATATTAGATATAGTTCAGAAAGTAAAGTGTGCTCACTGAGGTACACAGTTAAATAAATCTAAAGAAGTTATGAGTTTTCTTTTGGTAATTATTAGTATATTTGCTTCTATTGGTCACTGCTTTTTAATTAAGAAATGCATAAATCTTAATACGAAAACTACAGCATTGGCCTTATTTTTAGAAAAGGATGGCCTCCATGTGAATGAAACATGAAATGAAATAAAAGAAAACATTTAAAATAACGAAACAGAGGGGCGCCTGGGTGGCTCAGTCGGTTAAGCATCCGACTTTGGCTCAGGTCATGATCTCAAGGTTCGTGGGTTCGAGCCCCTCATCGGGCTCTGTGCTGACAGCTCAAAGCCTGGAACCTGTTTTGGATTCTGTATCTCCCTCTCTGCCCCTCCCCCTCGCATTCTGTCTGTCTCTCTCTCAAAAATAATAAAAAAAATTTTAAAAAGTTAAAAAAATAATGAAATAGAAATAACAGTAGAAATAACAAACAATAGAAATTCTGTCAGCGTTATGTGCTGTCCTCACTGAAAGTTTTGTTCTCCGCAATCAATTCAGAACAGAAAAAGAATTCTAGAAAACCAGCATGATAGACAAAGTCTAGAGATGTTTTGTGGAGCACCTGCTAGTTCCTCGGGAGCGAAATGCTACATTTTGATTTCTACTTCCTTCCTAATGATTCGTATCATCTTTCTCTCGGTAAAATATTTCCCCATCAGTCCTTTGTGCTCCGAGCTCCACTTTAAGCTGCAGTGAAACTTAAACACTGTGTTCCCACTGAGGTGCTCCCAGATGCAGCTCCCACCCGAGGGAAACGTTTTCCTGGGGTGATGTTTCTCTGTTTGCGGCACAGAAGTACCCACAAGATGTGGCAACATCTTGCCACAGTGGTCAGTGCTGAGGGAGAACACAGGCTGGGCGCTACAGTACCTTCGCAGGACAGGCCGTGGGAGGTGACTCCAGAAAGACTCTCTCTGCACACGTTACAGAAAGTGGGTCGGGCATGGGAGCAAGCGTACCAGTTATGCATCCCTGAGAAATGTTCCACGTTAAACTGGGCCACCTAGAAACGAGACACAGGTTTGGCAAACAAGAGAAGGAGACGACAGCGAGTTAACAATTTGGAATGCATGAGTTATGATTAAAGTTTCAAATCCGTAATTTTTACAACAAGAACACTCTCCTTTAAGTAAAAAAAAAAAAAAAAAGAAAGAAAAAAAAAGGAAGAAATGTCAATATCAGATTTAAGCAAGTTACTTAATGGATCTACACATACTTTGCTTTGTGGAATATAGCTTCAGTTCTTCAGATAACATTGGTTTTCTAAGAACATGAGGCACCAGAAGAGAAGCCACTTTACCTCGTAAGGCTCTCTGGTCTGGACAGACTTCAGTGAGCTCATCCAATCCTCCATTTCCTTCCTGTTCTCAGCGCACAGCATTAGTCTTCTGAAGGGAGTGATTATCTGAAAGGGGAATTCAATCTAATGATTGTTAATCACCGAAAGGACAGATTACTGCAAAACTTAGCAATCGCGCGAGGAAATTGTATTTCTAAACTCCGAGTCCTCATTTCCTTGATGAAGCAAGTGAGAGTCTCTGTAACGTAAATAATTTTCTTTCTCTGAATATGATACAATGGGGTCTAGGAAAGAAAACTTAGTTCTAAGGAGGAATTTCTTGTCTTTAAGCTCACTGCTATTTACTTAGACTTTTTTAGTCCATTACCAAAGGCTGTGAATCCAAATCGACAATGTACTCTTACTTCATGGAAGGTATCTTGAAAAGTGATTTTAAGTATGCTTCGAAATAATTCATGGTAAGCTTCAAATTAGTACATAGTTTTCGGTATGGAAATAAAAAAAAATTGAAAACCAGAGGAATGCAACATGGAATGATTCATAATTGGTTTCTGACAATATCAACAATATTCTGTTATTAAATAATGTGGGATTTACATACCATTTCCACTGTCTATTTTAATATGATTTATATGAAGGATTGTTTCTTCGTTGTATAGAATTCCCCTATACTACTTTTTAGCGAGAGCCAGGGAGGGAAGAATTAACATAAAAACCCTTCGGTTGGCTTTAAGGGAAGAAAATAATTGTGACTCTTATCTTTTTTCATGTCACTATAGAACACAGACCAAGAGTCTTACAGCAAATGAAATGAAGGCTTTGTGCTGTTATAGCATCAAAAGTGCTCCAAAGTGAGATTCTGAAATGGCTTGAAATTAGCCCTATTTATGTGTGAATACAATATTCTGTTTGTAATCTTGAAGTTGCTAAGTCCTAAGCATTCACTGCAAAGAAGGGACTACTTATATACTTGTGGAAGAAGAGCAAAATTTACACACACACCTAGAAACTATTTCCAAATAATAAGTTATATACTTATATAGCAAATAAGAACTTTTCTTAAGTTAGAAGCCATTTGATCGAGTGATAATCTACATACTTCATTATAGCACAGATTTCTGAAGTCATGAAAAAGGAATAATCATCTAAAAATAAAAGGAACAATTCCCAACAGGAGTAAACCAGCGAGCCTCAAATCAGTACTGTTCATCATAGGAAATAAGTCCATTATTTAAAACTGTAGACACCAGCCCAATCTTAGCTACTCACCGCTCATTGCTTCCTTTCTTTGGTCTTTAGTGTAGACAGCACAATCCTTCCTTAAACCAAGGGGCCCTTTCATACATCTGACAGGCACTCACACTTAAATACAGTCAGCCAGAAGTCACATGGAGGAGAAGCATCAACCGTTCAGCTTTGGGTATTTGTTAATTGCATATGAAACTGAACAGAACCTCACTTCTGCATTTTCTTCTGTTTTCCACTACCCTCTTTGGATAAAGCTTTTCAGCAGTTGGTCACTTCTTTTCCTGAATAAATAGTTAATGAAAGAGCACTGACTCCCTCATTACTCAGGAGCTAAATGGATGCTTTATTGCTTCAAAATGTTTTTCTAGGACAGCTCATCCAATGCAGCAGAAGAGATAGCATTATATCATAATACTCTCCTGGCTCTGATGACTGGCATGGTACTCCAGAAATCTCCCACTGACTGACTGAATAAATCTGACATTTACCTGAATAAGTATTTACCTCTAGCATTTATTTTTATTTATTTATTTATTTAGTTAGTTAGTTAGTTAGTTACTACACTATATGATGAACTCTAAGGATTCCCTCTCTTTCATTATGATCTTGTAGTGAGACAAATATCATTCAGATAAATAAACCAGGCTTGTTATTTTATTCTTTGATTTTGTTTTGTCGTTGTTGAATTCGAAGGAAAGCAGTATATTTGGTGGTTTTAACTATCTTTAATGCCTTTATATTCATCATAAGTCATCGTGAATTCAACAAAAAGGGGAGAAAAAGAATAGGGAAACAGCTTCTAATTTTTCTTATAGCTTTTGGAACTACATAAATGGCTCAATCCTAAAAAAATTTCAGCAATGTATATCACACTGATATGCCAATGAAGTAAATGTATAATTTTGCAGTTTCCTCCTTTTAACATAAATTTGTTTAAAAGTGGTCAATAACAAGCAAGTAAACATCATGACACATTCTTGGGGCACCTGGGTGGCTCAGTTAAGCGTCTGACTTTGGCTCAGGAGGTGATCTCACACTTGGTGAGTTCGAGCCCTGCATCAGGCTGTCTGCTGTCAGCACAGAGCCTGCTTTGGATCCTCTGTCTCCCTCTTTCTCTGCCCCTCCCCTGTTCATGTGTACATGCTTGCTCTCTCTCAAAAATAAATAAACACTTAGAAAAAAGATCATAACACATTCTTAAAATAAATGTTAAGTTTTTAAGAGCCAGAAATAACTACAAGCAATTTTGATTTATAGGCCTTGTGATCAAGGGTGATTAACAAATCCACTGATTATAGTTATAAGAAATATGTATGAAAAAGAAAATCTTTTGTAAATCATGATGCAGAGATGTCTGGTTTTGTGGCTACCGTATTAAAAATGCTTCCTCCAAAAGCCTGGAGTAGTCTGGGCCTAACTGAAGACAAGGCTGGTTTACCAACCAAACCCATAAAGTGTCCCAGATTGACCCTTTCTTCTCTGGGGTAATCCCTCACCAGCCCACCAAAGCTCTGAGTTCTCTCCCCACCTTTTATTTGAATTCTTCCTCATATTCCACCTTTGTAGGGAAGAATAGGATAATCATAATTGTTAGCTGACAGGCTCTGGTTGTATCCTAACTAAACTCCCTTACACTACAGTGGTTTCTCATCCAAATCTTTATTAGGAAAATATTTGAGAAGCAGCAAACTCTGAAAATTATTTGCTTCTCACTCTGAAAGTATATTGAACTCAGCGTTTTTATTATGACAGGTGGGTAGTGTGGGAAGGTGGAAAGACAGAGGTGTGGGAGGGGGCTATTCCTAGGGAGGGTTCTCTGAGCCTGAGGGGGAGGACGTAGGCCAGAAGTCTAGAAGACTAGAGCCCAGAGCCCAGAGCCCAGAACCCAGGGGTACAAACCATATGGGCTTTGCCTTAACAGTCCAGAAAAGAGATAAGGAGGTAAACCAAGGTTTGCTTGTCTGAAAAAGTGCTGTATAAGATGAACACATAGGAGAGCCATCTAAATCAGTTTCCTAAATGCTACCTCAAATAATATACAAACTCTCCATTAATAGAGATATTGCTCCATTTGGAGAGTTATTGGCCTATTTACTATTAATCCAACAACACTATTACCTATGGATAAGAATCAAAAATTTCTCAGTCTGCTAAAGCATATAAATACATAAGAAAGGAGACATTAAATACATAAAGTTCTATAGAAGAGTAACATTATAGTTAAGACTTTAAACACATAAACAGGCACAGGGAAAAAACCTCCACAAATACTGTATTGGTCATGTTTCAGTGAGGGGATTACAGAGAATCATAATTGTATTTTTTGTTTGTCTATGGTTTCTAAAGTAAATAGGTAGTACTTTTGTAACAAAACCACTATTTTTTTTTACTAACAGAAGGATGGGAATTCAGAATTTAAAACTTTGCATTGTTCACAAGCAGTTTTTTTTTTTATTTAAAAACATTTTTTAATGTTTATTTATTTTTGAGAGACAGACAGAGCGTGAGCGGGGGAGGGGCAGAGAGAGAGGGAGACACAGAATCCAAAGCAGGCTCCAGGCTCTGAGCTGTCAACACAGAGCCCGACACGGGGCTCAAACCCACGAACTGAGATCACGACCTGAACCGAAGTTGTACTGAGCCACCCAGGCACCCCCGAGGCAGTTCTTAAAGTTGGCTGCACATTAGAATCACCTGGGAGATTTTTTAAAAAATCCCAATGTCCAGGCCACACTCCATACCATTTAACTCAGAAAATCTGAGGCTGGGACCCAGCTGCCAGCTTTATTTTTTGTTAACTTCCAGATAATTGCAAAGTGCAAGTATGTTTGAAAACCAGTGTCCTAAAGATATTTTACTTATTCCCCACAACACTGTTAGAACTTAAGAAATGACAGAAGTTTCTGTAGCCAAGTGAATTACAAGGAATTGCTAGTCTGCAAATTCCCTATTGGAAGCCATTAAGGTAACAGCAGAGTGATTCAGCGCCCAAATTCTGGAGTCAGGCCCACTTAGAATGAAGACCAACAGCGTCCTTTCTTACTTGTGCGGCTGTGAACAATGTTTCCTCCTCTCTATGAGCCATCGTCTTGCACCTGCTAAGTGAGGATAAAGCATTAACTCCCAGCTCTACAGAGTGTGGTGTGGGATTAGTGAGACCATCCAAGTAAAGCATTCAGCACAGCGTCTGTTAGGAAACCAAAGCTCAGTAAATACTAGCATCACAGTTCTTGGCGCTGACAGCAATTATGTATCTATTTACAGACTTCTTCTGTAATGTATATATTTCTTTTTTAAGTGTGGTCCACAGTCCAAGACAACACAAACTGGAAGCAGTTCGCTAACAAAATAGTCACTGACTAGCAAACCACCAAAACCAGAATAATGATAATGAGTTTTCTTTAGAAGATACTAGGAAAATATCAACAAACAGATTAGGAAAAATATTGTCTCCCCCCCCCCCAACCCCTCCCGTTAACTGCACTGGGTCTCAGCTTCCTCACAGCAGGAACATAAGATGGCAAAAGGCTTGGCAGAGTGGAGGGCATCAGATCCCTGTGCAGTACTGAGAGAGCTCAGCATGCCCTCTCTAGTAGGTGTCATGCTTAAGACATTCAAATAGAGAGTTTCTTCTTCTAACTTAGATTTTTGATTCTGCAGTGAAGGGCACTTTACAAACTTTTGTGGTAATTTTTTTTTAAGCTTACTTGTCAGTTAAAAAAAAATTTTTTTTATGTTTATTTATTTTTGAGAGAATGAGAGACAGAGCATTAGCAGGGGAAGAGGAGAGAGAGAGAAAGAGAGAGAGAGAGAGAGAGAGAGAGAGAGAGAGAATCCAAAGCAGGCTCCAGGCTCTGAGCTGTCAGCACAGAGCCTGACGCGGGGCTTGAACTCACGAACCTCGAGATCATGACCCGAGCCAAAGTCAGATGCTTAACTGACTGAGCCACCCAGGTGCCCCAAACTTCTGTGGTAATTTTAAATGTCCAACAAACTTTTTCCACTAGGAGACCCTTATTTCTTTACACCAAACTGATCACCTCTGCTCTATCAAAATACTTAAAAATAAACTATACACATTTCCTTTTCCTTTTTATTTTTTAATACCGGCTTTATTGAGATATAACTCACAATACTAGTCAATCCATCTGCTTAAACGGTACAGTTCAATGGTTTTTATTGTATTTACAGCATTGTACAACCATCACCATAATCTATTTTAGAATGTTTTCACGTCAAAAAGGAACCCTCTTAATAACAGTAACTCCCCATTTTCCTCCGAATCTGGCCCCACCCCCAGCCCTAGGCAACAACGAATCTACTTTGTCTCTAGTTATGGAATGAATACATCATGGAAATAAAAGGCACAGCATAAGGAATATTGTCAATGACATTGTAATAGCACTGCATGGTGACAGAGGGTAGCTAGCTACCCTGGTGGTGAGCACAGCATAAGGTTTACAGTTGCCAAATCACTATGCCATACACCTGAAACTAATGTAACATCGTGTGTCAACTACACCCAAATAAAAAAAAAATAAATATTTTTAAATTAATTTTTTAATTAAAAATTACTTTTTTTAATTTAAAAATAAAACTAGGTCTGACATCAAGCAAAATTGAAGCCATGTTTAATAATTAATCCGTTTAAATCAAATCAGTTTCTTGACCCAAATTCATCTATAAAGTTACCCTGCTATCCCGACTTGAAATTCAAAATCAGTATCACTTTCTAGAGATGTCATGGCAAAAATAAAAAAGGGAAACTTTAAAACATGGAGTAAGAAAAGAGATGGACAGGGGCGCCTGGGTGGCTCAGTCGGTTAAGCGTCCGACTTCAGCTCAGGTCAAGATCTCGCAGTCCGTGAGTTTGAGCCTCACGTCGGGCTCTGGGCTGACAGCTCAGAGCCTGGAGCCTGCTTCCGATTCTGTGTCTCCCTCTTTCTGACCCTCCCCTGTTCATGCTCTGTCTCTCTCTGTCTCAAAAATAAAATAAACGTTAAAAAAAATTAAAAAGAAAGAAAAGAGATGGACAGCATTGCAACATGGATGAACCTTAAAAACATTATGCCAAATGAAAGGAGCCAGTTACAAAAGACCACATACTGTGTGATTCCATTTATATGAAATGCAGTACTTATTTTTTTTATCCTTAGTGATTAATCCTGAACTGCCTGATTGAAATTAAAATTCATATGCAGTGAGAAGTCTTTCTTGGATAGCAGAACTAACAGGAAGTCTAAGTGTACTCGTAACAATTTTCTATTGCCTGAATTTTTATAACTTAGGGGATATAATTTGACTTTTGTTAAAGCCAAATCAGGTAGAATTATGTCTTTCTAAAACTAGGTTTGCTATACTTGAAGTTGCCAAATGCTGGGTCTTAACATACCTGCCTCTTCCAGCCTCCCTCAAATATAGATTAAAAATAATATACTTAACATACCTGCCTCTTCCAGCCTCCCTCAAATATATATATCCAACTCTTAAGTGGTGTATGTTGATTTTTTCATTCCTCTTGTATGAAAGGAAATAATTCACTTGAACAATTTAAATGCGCCAGAATGCAATGTAGTCTCTCATCCTAAGCGAGTATCATGAGGGTAGAGACATTTACTCCCTATTTCAAAGTGGCCCGGGGCACTCTACATCCAAGAGCACAGGTCCTCAACCACATGGGTGCACCTGCATGGAGCTAAGAGTTTTTATAAAATATACAAAACTTAGCTAGACATGCTCCAAACCAGACTCGGTAAATCGAAATCTCATTTTGGAGGGAGGCATGGATAATTTCAGATGTAATCAGTAGTTTGGCAAAGCTATACAGGTGATTCTGATGCACATCTTTGCTTATCAGCCGTGAAGGGCAATGGAAGCATCCAACCTGTCCGTTAATCAAGTCAGGATCTGGTCTAAGTAATGCAGAGAGAGTGCTGTTAATCTTTACGGCTCCGTATCTCCCTTTTCAGGACCCTTCTGCTCCCCAATTTCCAGTGTTCTCATCTGTACCTAACAGAATTCCTTTGTATGGTATCAATCTGAAATAGTCTACCACCTACAGCACCCCAAGGGATATAACAGAGGTCACCAAATGACGACCTCTGATGTTTTTGTTTGGTCAATCTATTTGAACCCAGAAGTGGTGAGTTATAAAACAACAACAAGTTAAAATCCATTTTAGACAGGTACTTTGCTCATCACAGTACAAGCAGCTTAGACCTATTTTCTTCAGCTGGCCACTTCATACACTTAAATTACCAAGTGGCCCCCTGGAGGCATTTGAGTTCGCAAGTCCTGCATAGATAGACTGACTCCTTTTTCTTCTGGGATCAATACTTCACTGTTTCATCATCCAGTTGCCCCGAGTCCCATCTATTTTCTAAGATGACAACTTCTGACCTAAAAGTAAATTTTTCTGAGGCACTACCAGATGATAAAGGTTCAATGCGTATTTTCTCCCAAATGATGCTTGAATTTTAGTGGGAGACTAAGAAAAGTACAGTCACAACAAATGCGCATCTGGCAAAGGAAGAGCTGTGGACATTTTCAACAGATAGTATAATTTAAGTCTGTAAAATAACAGAATTGTATATTAGGAAGAGACATTATCATACTGCTGCAATATAGTAAACACTCATGATATAGCTGTAAACACTGTGGAATCTGCATTACGTGCTCATGAAGAGAGTAGTTCCATAAAATCGCAGAGCACACATTTAACAATATGTCAAATGATGTAAAATAACATACAAAGATGTAGTGGGCTAACGATAAGACTGAGGTTGACAGGTCATTCACATACACTCAAGAGCCAATTATTAACCCATTGCTGGAATTTATAGGGAAATCCTGCCATGCCGATAGCACACTATTGTGAACAGGATCCTAAATCATATGGCTTGGATGCTGAACTAAGGTCTTCCTATTCCCTTTCAGAAGGCTCTACAAATTTTTTCAGATGTCTATTTAGAACTATATTTAGATTTATACACAAAACACACATACACACCCTTTACTGAAAGTTAAAGAGGATCTTTGAAAGTCATTCTACCCTTCTGGTTTTGGCTGACTGATCATCCTTCCAATGGATGAGTCATTCTAGCTGAATAACAACGTACTGATCTTTGTGGGCATTCCTGTAATGTAGACTAGGAAGTACCAAACATCTGCATAGGTTCTCAAAATAAAGAGGGAGGCATTAGTCATGAACACAGGGAAGTCTGCCCCAATGCTGCTTACTTTTCTAAGGAGAAGTTATATATCATTTGTAAATATAACATTAACTTCAAAAATGAAGCTATAAATCAAGTAATTACCTAAACTTTGGTATAAATAATTGAGAATTCTGTAGCATAGGGGCGCCTGGGTGGCGGAGTCGGTTGAGCCTCTGACTTTGGCTCAGGTCATGATCTCACGGTTCGTGAGTTCGAGCCCCGCGTCATGCTCCGTGCTGACAGCTCGGAGCCTGGAGCCTGCTTCGGATTCTGTGTCTCCCTCTCTCTCTGCCCCTCCCCCGCTCATGCTCTGTCTCTCTTTCTCTCTCAAAAATAAATAAACATTAAAAAAATTTTTGAGAATTCTGTAGCATAATATGAAATTCGTGACAAAATTCTACAAAGAAGTGCAAGTATGGACAGAATCAATTTTGATGGAAGTTTTTTTGTAAATATGTAAAACTATTATTCTGAGAAATGTACTAATTATAGAAAGGAAAAAGACCTCTGGACAAGAGCAGAACGTCTTTGCCAAGAAGATGTCTGTCTTCTTATCTACAGGAATACTTGACTACAAACTTACGGCAAAAAGACAGTATCTCATTGATTCTTTAATCAGCTCTGTAAATTAAGTATGGAATTAGTTTTGTTACAATACATTGAAGAGAAAAAAAACAAATGTAGATACCAAAGGGGTTGTCTACAATTAGCTAATACACTCCTTATATGAGGAGTTAACAAAACAGCAATAGTAGTGTTATAACAAGTAAAGTAAAATCAAAATCAAAAGAAAAGATTATTCCTTCACTGCGAAATACTAAATTCAGAAACTACGGGCAATTTCTCTCTTCCGCAGCTTCTGCATATCCAGGCTTTGTTTGAGAAGAACGATGGAAAAGAAGCAGAGTTAAAATCTAGCAACGCCTACTGAAGAATGAGGGGTCAAGTAGAATGGTGTGAAAGGTTTGCTTTAAAACATTCCAGAGAAAATAGGGAAAGAGAGAGACGAGATGAAGCAATGTGGCAACACGCAGACGGCAGCAGGAGCTGGGCAATGGGAATGTGGGGTTCACAGTTACCCTGAGTTTGTATATATTTGAAAGTTTTCACAGTGAAAACAACTGTACCCAAACATCGGGGAACCCCAAGCAAAACTCTTCAAGGAACTAAGGAGGTGAGGGACCTGGGAGTCTTAGGGATATAGGCTCTATTCAATCCTTGCTCTGTACTCAACTTGCAGACCATACCTGCCAGGACTCAAGTTTCTGACCTTTTATGGCCTTCTCTTGTATCAAACTCAAATTAGATGAATAATGTGGTCTCCTTAACCAAATGACCTGAAATGTCCATAGAAGCTGAAGAGGTAAGTCTTCCAATCACTGAGTGAGATGGGGTGGGATGGACTGAGCTGAAGACAGCGTTGCAAATCTTACTTCCATAATTCTTTTTTTTTTTAGGTTTGTTTATTTATTTTGAGAGAGAGAGAGAGAGAGAGAGAGAGAGAATGAGCAGGGGAGGGGCAGAGAGAGAGAGGGAGATAGAGAATCCCAAGCAGGTTCTGTACTGTTAGTGAGGATCCTGAACTGGGGCTCAATCTCACTAACTGTGAGACCATGACTTGAGCTGAAATCAAGAGCTGGATGCTTAACAGACAGCCATCCACGTAACCCAACTTCCATAATTCTTTTTTTTAATTTTTAAATGTTTATTTATTTTTGAGAGACAGAGAGAGACAGAGCACCAGCAGGGGAGGGGCAGAGAGAGAGGGAGACACAGAATCTGAAGCAGGCTCCGGGCTGTGAACTGCCAGCACAGAGCCCAACGTGGGGCTCAAACCCACAAACTGTGAGCTTGTGACCTGAGCCAAAGTTGGACATTCAATTGACTGAGCCACCCAGGCGTCCCATCGACTTCCATAATTATTGAGCTTTGATGACTCTGCTTAAGATTAGGTCGGCACAAAACCTGCTTCTTGACTAAGAATAATGGCTTCATAACAAAGTCATTGTCCATGTTAATCTGATTTTCCTCTATAACCTAATATTGTTTTTTTTTTACTGCCTTAAAGTATTAAATATAAATAAAACATAAATTCTGATATGTTTCCATGAAAAAAGGAAGCACAGATTTCAATGCTATCAAGTACCAACCTTCTCATTACATACCCAGGATTTCCAATGTATCTCACATTCTAAAAAGTGAATTTTTCCTTTATTTCAATGTAAAAATCCAAAATACTCTAAAATCAAAATTTTACTGAAAGCATTTAATAAAATATTAACAATAAAATAGAGACGTGTAAGCTGGCAGGACCCAGGTTTCAAACAAGCAAATGAATTCAACATGGTCTAATTCATATCGTGTTAGAATCTATACAGAAAGTGTTAAAGAAAGCCATCTATTTAAAATCTTTTGGGGACTATCTAGTCTTTAAGATTCTGTTCCAGAGTAAAGGACCTACTTGGAACTTCCCAGAAGCCTCTGGTTCACTGGAGAACCAAAGATAGAAGGACATAGTGAAACCGCAGAAGAAAAAGGTGGTCCCTGTGCAGGCTTCGCTGCCCTGCCCTGCTCTCTCCGGAGAAAGGCCATGGCAAAGGCCTCAGGGAGTCTATCAAGAGAGACTTTCCATGATGCTTACTGGGGTATCCTATTCTATCATTTATATAGGTAAATTACATGTATAATAATAAACCACTGCTTCTTTGAAGACTTTGATAAAGAAAGTTTGGATTTAAGTCGGTATTAACAGTTTCTTAGAATTCAAAAAAAACTGTAGTTATTAATGTTTGATCAATCCCTATGGCATTAGTTTCCTGTTGCTGCTGAACAAATTCTCTTCAGTTGTGGTGGTAAGAAGTTTAAAGTCAAGGTGTCCAAAGGGCTGCATTCCTTCTGGAGGCTGTAGGGAAGAACCTTGTTTTTTCCTCTTCTAGAGGCTACCCTCATTCATTGGCTCATGGCCCCTTCCTTGCACCAAGCCAACTTCACATATTCCTTGACTAATTCCTCCTGCCTCCCTTTTACAAGGGCCCCTGTGATTACACAGGGCCCACTGATAATCCAGAATGATCTCATCTCAAGATCCTTAACATGATCAAAACTACAAGGTCCTCTGCGCCATATAAACTGACATTCAGAGGTTACAGACATTAATTAGGATGTAAATATCTTTGGGATCCATTCTTCAGCCTGCCACACTCATAAAATAACTATGATACACAATTACAGCTTTTGCTATTGTAATAGTGAACTGGGAAATCAATGAGACTATAATCTATTTTCCTATTATATTCATAATTCTAATTACTATCCATGGATGCAAACAACCTTTCCTCAGAAGAATTAATAGTTAAGTTCTTGAAAAATAAGAAGGGTGTAGGGGGCCATAATCTTGATAAATAAGCAGAATGATTACTTTTGCAGATCTTACACTTTCAGAGTGCTTTGCTGTCAATATGATCACATATATTATCTCATTCCATCTTTCATATGAAAGGTCCATGTAGGATTTGAAAATGAATTCTGTCTGCCTCCCTAGCCATCTACTAGCAAGGAAGGAATATCAAAGAGTTTACTGACATTACCCTGGACGAACAGGCAGAAAAGGCTTGACATGCTGCTCACTTTTTCTTCTCTTAAAAATGATCAGGGCAACTGTACGGTTATATCTCAATCCGATACATACTTGGAGATTCTTTAAAGATGAGCAAGAAAAGGTGCTGGTAAATTAATAATAATGATAATGATAATGATGATAATAACAAGAAGAAGAAGAAGTTGAAGGAGAAGGTGAAGGAGAAAATTTGCTAACATAGATAGGTCTCTGCAAACCAGGCACCTTTACAAAACAAAATATTGACAAGACATATAATCATATATAGTATCGGAAAGTATCACACTGTACATTGGAAACTGAGAGGGTTTTTTCTTAGCAGTAATTACAATAACAAGGATCACAGTGATTTTAGAAATTATTTATGTAAGCTATCACACACACTTCTGCTGTAAATTAGCCATGAGTACTAGTTAATGGACACATTAAAAGTTTTACCACACATTTAATATTTTCAGAATGTACCAGAGATTGGAACAAAGCATTAGCCTCATTCCCTTGGCACAAGCTCTATTTGTTTGTAACCGTAAATTGCTTTGTACAGAACACGTATGTAATGGGAAAGTTCAAAACAAAATAATTATCTTGTTTGTACCAGTCACCACAAAACTAAAACATTTCCAAAACCTAAATTTTCCATTACACCACAATCATACTTAAGGAATAGAGAAGACACCGGATATGCTAGAAACTTACAAAGAGCCATGAACATGATACCAAAGGAGTACTTTAAGCCATTTTAATAGTTTTTAAAGCATCTTTCAATTGCCTACTAGACATTGCCAAGATACCTTACCATCATTTCAAATTCTCAGTGTCTAATTCACAGTGCCTTCTTTTCACTCCCCACAAGCCTACTTGTATTCTTGTTTTCTACCCGTAATTAAAGGCATCATTTATATAGCAGTCCTCCCAAATTCAACAACTCTATGTTAGTTTCCTCCTCTCCTCCTTCCTTTCCTGTTGGCCATGGCTCTCCAGTCTTTCCCACAAGATCTCTCATGCACCTCTTCCTTCCCTCCCGTTACAGATGGCCTTTATGATGGTTTGCTTGAACAGTAGAGCAGTGTCCAACATGGGCTTCCTGCTAAATCCATAACTCTTGTCAAATGCATCTGATAAGAAGTTGCCAGAAAGGGCTCTCATGTAGCACTTAGAACTTTTCTTGAATAAGTAATAAGGATTTGTGACACAGACAAACACGTTCAAAATATATTTAGGACGAAAAATACATCTCCCTCCCAAGCCTGCCCCCAGCTACCAAGTCTCCTTCCTGAAGGCACATATCTGTCAGCTTCTACGTATCTCTCCAGAGAAATGCTCTGTATATACAACAAATATACGATCTTTCAAGGTTTAAATGTATAGCTGCCTGCACATACACACAAACAAGCACAGAGTAACAAACACAGAGTAACATTTTACACATGCTCACTGTTCTACATCTGGCTTTTCACACTGATCACAACTTGGAGTTCGGTGTGCATTATTATACACAGAGCAGACTCCTTCTTCTTCACGGTTGCATAACACTGTACTCTGTGAAATATTTCATAATTCATTTCAACCAGTCTCTAACTTAAACATTTGGGGTATTTCCAATCTTGTGCTATTGCAGTGGGTAAGTGGCCTTGTCCATATGCCTTGGCATACATAAACAGTACGTTTCATGACCTCTGCTAATTCTGGATAGTGTGGGCAGGGAAGCCACTGATGAACCCAAGGACTTAAAAAACCTTCTTTACAATCTATCCTGTGAAGTGTGTATCTTGGTCATATTGTATTAAACCTCAGGTTAAAGTCTTTTGGAGGTTTTTCAGTAGCACTTTTGAGGACAGACCTGTGAGTCCTTGGTGGTAGGCATGCTTTTATCCATCCTGAAAAGGCATGTACAACCTGAAACATATTCACGTGAACAACAATCTACTTGTACAAAACAGCAACTCTAAATTCCTACAAAGGTTCTCAAGGGGAGAAGGATTAGCAGGTTTGCCCTGATAGCTTTTCTTACATTATGAGCCTAACAAATAGAGCACTCCAAGTTTTTAGTTTAGCTACAAAAGGACCAATGGTTTCTTGCTGCCTAGAACTTTGGTCTGAGGAAGCTCATAATAACTTTAAAGAAGTATTTCTCCAGGCTATACTCTTGGAAAAGATGGTATATCGTTACATGAAAAGATAAACATGATGTACTTACAGAAACAATGATAACGCATTTCATTTCTAAAAGCCTGATGTCCAAGTTAGAGAAAAAAGAATGCAAATTTCAAACTCCACTTTTAAATTATCAGCTTTCATAGTATAAAGCCATCTATACTACATATAAGTCAATTTTAAGAGGCAAAACAACCACTCAGATTGCATTAATGTGGTATCATTTTAGAGCGCTATAAAATAGGTTAGCCACAGAGACATAAAAAATATGTGGTTTGCCATTATCAGGCATCAGATAATTTTGAGACCACTGCAATCATCAGTCACAGGCAAGAATCGTGTTTCTAAGACTTATTGTTAGCATAAATATCATCTGGTCATGATGTAAAGAGTTCAACAAGGATACAAATATTTATGGGTATATTATAATCCGTCATCATTGAGGAGAAATGAGGAAACTGTGTGCTTTAAAGCTAAAACTTGAAATGACACATTTCTCTGAAAGGAAAACTAGGGTCTATCATTCATTCATTCAACAGCACATTCCTTCCTTCGTTCAACAAATACTTATTGTCTTTCCCCTCTGTTCCAGACCTTGTGTTAACCCTGGGGATCCAGTGGTAAAGAAGACAGTCTTTGGGTATGCAAGAAATTTCAGTCCCCACCATCTCCCCTCACTCCTTGCCACATACACACACCATGCAAAGGTCTCTCCAACAGCATTCTTGAAGGATAGTCACTTAGCTCTTGCTGTTTGGTAGAATGAGACAGTGTGTGCAAAGTGCCTGGGAATCTCTAAATCACTCCTTGCCTACTCCCAACAAATCCCAAGAGCCGGGAGCCCCAAATTCTACATTAGCTGTATATAGCTATCAGCCACCCAACCTTGAGAAATTCATTTCAGCCCTCTGAACCTGAGTCCGCTCTGAGAACTATGTTCTTGAAGGCCCCTTCCAGTTCGTAGGGAATGAGAGGGCTACAGATTTCTAATAATGGACAGAGGCATTACCTCACAAGAGGCCTGTTCTATCAGATGACTCATGTTAGAAAGTTCTCTTTTAAGTAGAGCTAAAATTGTCCCTCTGTGAATTCAACTGTGAATCTTTCTCCTGCACACTGCAGTAACATAAAACCTGTCAACTGCCTCTTAGACATGAGAATCCATCACATATTAAAAAGATGTCATTTCCCCAAATCTTTCAGATAGAAAGTGCCCTCTAAAGTCAGTCAATCCCACGATTCCCAGACCTTTGTATAATATGGGTTGCCTTCCTCTGGGAGCTCTTGATCAACATTTCTATTCAAAATATAGTGCCCAAAATAAAATATAGTATTCTAAATCGGCAGTATGACCAGCAAGTGTTTAGCAGTATATCAGGCAATGCTATAGAAAATTCTGTGATTGACTTGGAGGAGAAGAAGCAACCGAAAACATAAAAAAAAACAGAGGAATACTATCTGACCAAACTCATTTAAAACTCCACAATAAATGGGGTACCTGGGTGACTCAGTTAAACATTCAACTCTTGATTTCAGGTCAGGTCATGATCTCAAGATTTGTGAGATCTGCCATCTGAGCTGGTGACGCAGAGCCTGCTTGGGATTCTCTCTCTCTCTCTCTCTCTCTCTCTCTCTCTCTCTCTCTCTCTCTCTCAAAATAATAAATAAATATTTAAAACAATAAAAAAAATAACTCCACAATAAAGAGTCACAATGGCAGAGTGGTCAGAGCACAGATTGAAGCCAGATGACCTGGACGGGTTCAGATTGTCACTATTTACATGTATTAGGTGTTGCTTCTCCATTTCAGATTTGTCATCTATAAAATGGAGAGCATAATACTACCTACCAGGACTAATATAATTAACTGAATGAATTATTAGCATTTCGAGACGGCACATCGTAGTTATAGTAAATATTATCATCAGAGTAGGCAACTTATTTATCTAAGTGATTATTTATTTAGATGATAATCTAAACACCTGTTTTGTGACATGCATTCACAGATGACATAAAAATAACTTTTCATTCCTTCCTTTGTAATTGAAGATTGAGGTATTAGTGGATAAAAGTAAACTGACACTTCCTTAGGTTCAAAGGATATGATATCTCTCTTAAGAGAGAAGATGAACTGAATTATAATAGAGAGGAAGCTAAGGGGAAAACAGAATCAACAAAAAGTACACATTAAAGAAACAAGTTCTGGGGCACCTGGGTGGCTGGGTCGGTTGGGTATCCGACTTTGGCTCAGGTCATGATCTTATGGTTTATGAGTTCGAGCCCCATGTCACGCTCTGTTCTGACAGCTCAGAGCCTGGAACCTGCTTCGGATTCCTTGTCTCCCCCTCTCTCTGGCCCTCCCTTGCTCGTGATCTCTCTCTCTCCCTCTCTCTCAAAAATAAATAAGGATTATCCATTTCATCAGTTGATGGAATACTACATGGCCACAAGAAAGAATGAAATGTGGCCCTTTGTAGCAATGTGGATGGAACTGGAAAGTGTTATGCTAAGTGAAATAAGTCATACAGAGAAAGACAGATACCATATGTTTTCATTCTATGTGGATAGAATGTGGATCCTGAGGAACTTAACAGAAGACCATGGGGGAGGGGAAGGAAAAAAAAAAGAGGTTAGAGTGGGAGAGAGCCAAAGCATAAGAGACTCTTAAAAACTGAGAACAAACTGAGGGTTGATGGGGGGTGGGAGGGAGGAGAGTGTGGGTGATGGGGACTGAGGAGGGCACCTGTTGGGATGAGCACTGGGTGTTGTATGGAAACCAATTTGACAATAAATTTCATATTTAAAATAAAAAAATAAATAATTAAAAAAAATAAGCATTAAAAAAAACTTTTTTTAATAAAAAAAGTAAACAAATTCTTAAGAACATTTTCCCCCTCCCATTAAACAGCTGCTCATTTCAGTTATACTATGAATGTATAATTTTCAGCATTTTATGTGCCATAAACATTATATTCTCTGTATTGGTTTTTATGCCTACTTTTTGAAACTTCATTGGAGGAATCAAATCTAATGATAATCAACTTTCAGTCATGTCTGCATTGGCAAGTGACCCCTGAACTAAAATGACTCTTTGTTCCAGTGCTCATTTAGTTCTAAAAATAAATGCTACCACATGGTTTCTGTGTTTTACACAACCGAGAAAAGCCAGCATGGGTGTGCAGTAACCGCGAGATTCCAAACGCACCCACAGATAGCTCACTGAAAATGTTCAGGGTAGTTAGATAAACCAAATAAATTGCCTCTGTATTTCTTTCTAGTTAAAAAAAAAAAAATAAAAAAGCTTTCTTTACAAACTTCCATAAAAAGTGTTAACAATGTCATACAATAATTTCCTTAAAAATGATGACTCATTTAAGATGTAGCCTAAACGACATTAAAATGTAATGAAAGCAGTCATTTGGACAACACATTTTTTTTTTAATTTTTTTTTAACATTTATTTATTTTTGAGACAGAGAGAGAGCATGAACAGGGGAGGGTCAGAGAAAGAGGGAGACACAGAATCTGAAACAGGCTCCAGGCTCTGAGCTGTCAGCACAGAGCCCTACGCGGGGCTCGAACCCACAAAACGTGAGATCATGACCTGAGTCGAAGTTGGACACTTAACTGACTGAGCCACCCAGGCGCCCCTGGACAACACATTTTGAAAAGCCTAATGTATAAATGTGATTGTGATGGCTTTCAAATCATTAAAAAGCTGTTCTTTATCATATACATCTACATAACAAGGTATGATTGAAATTTCATTCATTATAGCACAGTTGCTTTCCCGAATAACCTATTAATATGAGGTAACAGTGGAGATAAATCTTCACTGCACCTCTGAAACATAGGCAGGGTGGGACGCTTTCTCAAGATAAAGTTCATCCACATACTCCTTCAAAATTCCCAAACTTGTTGGGAATTGGCAACACGCTTCCACTTGTGAAGCGCACGGGGGGAAAATGACCTCAGGGTTATGACAGCCACTAGTGCTTGGTAAACTATATGTGCTCGTCACTGGGCTGGGGATTGCGATGTGTTATCACATTTCACTTAATCCTCATAACCCCATGAGGCGGGCTCCGTCGCCGTCCTCAGTTACAGGTGAACTCATTTGTCCAAAGTCACGTAACTAGACAGGGCCAAGCAGGACACAAACCCACACTGTTGGACTTCATGGTCTAAAGTCTGCAACCGAGTAAGTCACAAAAAGCTGGGATATACACATCATGGTAAGTGAGAAAGAGACAAACAGAGCAGCAG
Source organism: Prionailurus bengalensis (assembly GCF_016509475.1). Taxonomy (NCBI): domain Eukaryota; kingdom Metazoa; phylum Chordata; class Mammalia; order Carnivora; family Felidae; genus Prionailurus; species Prionailurus bengalensis. Next base: position 28,521,091 of record NC_057343.1, read on the forward strand.
AGGTGAGAAGAGAGAGAGAACAGGGGCAAAGACTAACCGGATGGAAAGAACACGGTGTGAGAAGGAAGCGCCCTGGCTTACACATCAGGAGGGCTGGGACCCTTCCCCAGGAGGCACTGGTGTGACCAAGGGGAAGTCAATTCTCTCCGGTCTAAGAGAAGGACACCTTTGCCTACAGCACAGTGGTGTGTTAAAATTAAAATGTGAAAGTGGAAATAAAACACCAGAACACCATGCAGAAATCAATAAAACAAGAAAAAAGAAAGGAAATGAGACAATTAGAAAATGAACGACAAAATTAAGAACGTCTCGTGGATGCCACCATTGTAGACGTGCTATGGTAGAACTTAAACTACACATAAATTCGTGATGAACGTTAATGAATCCTGAAGGATTATAAATTGCCAAGAAGGCTGTCAGGGTTGTCCTTTTCCATTCCCTGATCACATCACTGACACCTAATGTCACGGAAAATGCTTTCAGTTTTTTGTTGTTATTGTCACTGCCGTCTATTGCAGAAGACACATGTAAAACCTGAAACTCCAACCTTGGTTAAAATTAGCCCAATTTAAGGGCTAAATATGCATGTGTGGATGTGTACATACACATATCTGTATATATTTAAAAATCTGTTTATTTCAACACTGTGAGATCCAGAGGAAAGGAATTTGGCGATGTTGTGTGCCCGACAGAAACAGTCAGCTAACAAATGGGCGTTGTTTTAAGCCACAAAGTTTGTGGTAATTTGTTACAAAGCAATTGAAAACTAACATGTACCTGAGGTGACTAAGACAACCAAAAAAAAAAAAAAAAAAAACCACCAAGAAAATTATTCATTCCAAGGATGGGAGCACAGGACTGTGCAAGGAAGGAAAAGTAACCATCAAGTAGGCAGGTCTGAACCATGTCCACAAGTCCTGTGACGCAACGCTCATGGTGTTTATGTTCCCTCCCTTGAAGCTCAGTCAGCCTTAGTGACTCACTCGTAACCCACAGAATGCGACAGAAATGATGCTGAATAACCTCCCATGTTAAGTCAGTTTCTGCCGTGGTCTCTAAAACAGTGCTCTAGGACCTGTTCTACTAGAGAGCTTGGCATTGGGTTTTCAGGCAAAGCACTGCATTTCCATTTTCCATTTGCTAATTATAGATTTTCCATTTACTATTGTCCCTTGTCAATATATCATCCTTAGGGACTTCAAGGCATGGCTGTAGTGAAGCTGAATTTGGCCATTCCTGTATTCTCTAGCCATAATACCACCAAACTACACCATTAACCTTTGACATGAACTAGCTAAAATAACAGCATTAATAGCAGTCAATGCAATCCAGAAAGGTAGGATATTTAAATATTTAAAGATAGAGAGGATTGCCAATTATTGGTTGAAAATCTATCTCTTACTCTATTTTATTCCATAGAAAGTTCTACCAAACTGATTTGCTACAAGACTCTAAGCAATCTGCCTAACATTTTAGTCTCCCCATTTCTGGACCAACAAACTTCAGGAATAACGTTTGGTTGAGTGGAAAAATTTCTTGAAAACATTTCAACCAAAAGTCTTCTCATGTGTAAAATACACTTTCATCTTATTAATTAAATCAACAAATACTTATGGGTAAGTTACTATGAGGTAAAACAACATGACAGAGTTTCTGTCCTCAGGGAGCTGATAATAAACATAAGTACCTAATTAAATAAAAAGGCAGAATATAGTGAGTTCTATAATAAAAAAGATACAACAGGAGAGATTGAATGTACTTGTAGGCCAAGAAAGAGCTATGCAAAGGACCTGAATAACTTCTCTTAAATTCAAGCTTTTCACTTCCTTTTACCTTTATATACACCAACACCTTGGACCTCATCTTTACCTGAAATTGTTCTATCTTTCAAATCTTAAATTTTGGAACCCTCTTCCAAACAAAATTCTAGATCCCTTTTGGGGAGAAACTCTTGATTGTCCACTCCCCCATGAGCGTCCAGTGTCCACAGAGGAGAGAGGACTACTAGGGAAGGCAAGTGGTTCATCACCCTACCCCACCTTCACTTGGGAGGAAGGAAAAAGAAGCAACAATTTATCAGAAGCTCTGTACTTAATGGTTGTTGGGTCTTGTTCAGCCATGAATAAAGCCGTCCCTCACTCCCTACGTTTTATTCTCAAGAACCGAGAACACAGAGGGGAAGATGGATGAGTTATTGATCCCTCAAACATCCAATAATCCCTTTACCTTTCTGTCTGATACATCCTACAAACCATCTACCCTGGATCAATTTAGTTGTTTCCTCTCCCCATCCTAAAGAAAATGCGACAGGCATAGAAATAAGGTGCATTATTAAACTTGACCTCGATCTTTGCTAGACATTATTTACCACCTCATGATCTACTACAGGTCCCTGTTCAGTGCCAACTCTCATTTTCTACAGAAGCGACTCCAAAGCCACCTAAACTCTTACTCAAGGGCAGATGACCCTGTCTTCAATTTCATTAAGAAAACAGTAGTATTTAGGTTTGAGATGAATGAACTTCCTGCACACACTTAACTCCATAAACTTTCTGTCTCCTAATCAATGCTGATCTTTATATGAGCTCCGGCTCCCACACCCTTCAGCTTATTCAGCAGTCATGCTCCGTCCATTCTCCCCCTACTTCCTGGACACTCCAACTCTGAGTCTAACACTTCTTTTCTCTCTTCATACACATTCAAAGCCCATTTTAAAGACAAAGCAAAGCAACAACAACAAAACCAAAATTCTCTTCAAGCCTGAACATTCTTCTAGCTATACTTGTTCTCCTTTTCAAACCAGCAATCCACCCCGGCCTCCCTGCCTTCCCGCCTTGTTCCGGAGTGCAGCCTAATGCATTCCACCCGGCCCCTGAAGTCATTCCCATCAGTGTGACCCAGTCACCTCCAAGGTAACAAATTCCATAAACGCTTTCATCTCTCCTTTGACTTGACCTCTCTGCAGTATTTGATGTCTGAAACTTCCGTCCTAAAACTATTTTCCACAGGCTTTTCCTAACATCATCACCTTCTAAAACTCCTCGTATACTTCCGAGTGCTCTGTCTTTATTGGTCCAACTTGAAATTTTAACATTTTCCCAGGATTCTATTCTTGGCTTTCCTCTCCTCAAACTAAACTCTCCCTGGGGAAGGGGGAGGGGCAGGAATATTTACACCATGAATTATCCCACGTGCCCATAAATCAATATGGCTAAATCTGAATGCATTTGCTTCCTCCCCCACCCCCGCCCCTGCCAGTGCTTACCTCTACCGTGGCACTGCTCTGTGTTTGTTCATCTGTCTGCCTTCCCTGCCCTGGCATGCCTGGGAGAGGGACACAGCTCGCCTCTGTCAGTAGTGGTAGCTTCTTGAGCAGGGGCTGGGAGTGTGCAGGGGGCAACAACACAGCAAGAGCAGTGCATCTTAGAGGGCCTAGGAATATGAAGTTATAAAAAGTACCCCAGATGGACTTCACTGGACTGTATTGTGACTAGCGCACAGTGGGTATTCAAATCATATTTTTTGAATGAAAGAAGTACAGGAAGAATGAGATACGTGGATACGCTTTGCAGAAGTGGCAGAATTCCAACAGCTACAGAAGGAGGAGGAGTCATTCGAGCCAGAGGGAACGGGAAAAGCCCGAGCGCAGACAGAAAGGCTGGACCAGGGAGCTGCACGAGGACAGAGTCTCAGGAACACGAGAACACCGAGGCGTGATTTTATGAGACTTTAGGTTGGCGCCGCAAACGCCACTTGACGGGCAACAGCGAGCCAGTGAGTTCCTTCCAGCAACGTGATTTGTAATCGGGAAGGAATTCGCTGAAACCGAGGCTACCTCTTAAGTAGCTATCAAATGAATTACTTAAGTGAGAATAAGTGAAGGCCTGAACTATAGCAACCACCTGAACTGCAGCAACAGAGCAAAAGTAGAACAGAAGGAAAAAACATTCTTTTTAAGATTGAAGATAAACAACCTTTTTGAATATTCATAAACAACAGAATTAAAGTATTACATTTAAAGGAAGTGAGGGGCACCTGGGTGGCTCAGTTGGTTGAGTGTCTGACTCTTGATCTCAACTCAGGTCACGACCCCAGGTTCGTGGGATTGAGCCCCACATGAGGCTTTTTGCTAAGCGTGGAGCCTGCTTAAGATTCTCCCTCTCTCGGGGCGCCTGGGTGGCTCAGTCGGTTAAGCATCTGACTTTGGCTCAGGTCATGATCTCACGGTCCGTGGGTTCGTGCCCCGCATCGGGCTCTGTGCTGACAGCTCAGAGCCTAGAACCTGTTTCAGATTCTGTGTCTCCCTCTTTCTGACCCTCCCCTGTTCATGCTCTCTCTCTATCTCAAAAAATAAATAAATGTTAAAAAAAAAAAATTAAGATTCTCTCTCTCTCCCTCTGCCCCTCTCCCCAACTCGTGCTCTCTCTAAAATAAAATTAAAAATTAAAAAATTCAAATAAATAAACTTAAAAGAGGTAAAAATGTTAGAGCACAAAAACTAAAAGGTCTAAAATGGAAAACACTGTAAATACTTAAAAAAAATACATTTAATACCTTGGTTTATTGACCCAAACAATCATGAACAGTATTGGGTACACAACGTACTCATCAAGTGTATTGAGTTGGCAGGAATTCCAACGCACAACAGTTGACACACAGTTGGTAACTAAGAGGACTTTCTGTACCTGTTGAGGAAAGGTCATTCTATGACTTTTGAGAAGGGAGTCAGCAGAATAGAACCATACCGTGAAACTGTTGTTAGCATTTTTGGTGCTTGCTTCAGCTACACTGGCATCTGAGAGGTCGACTTCATCAAATATCAGAGACTGTTAATGAAAAAGAACACAAACACATTAAATGAAAACCTAACTCAATGCTCGTCAATAATTTTTGTTGTTGTTGTTGTTGTTGTTATCGGGCCATGACTACGAAGCGATGTCAGGAATTAGGAATAGAAAAGGAAAGGAAAGTCATTCGTGACACTTTGCCGTTTCTTCTTAAGAAGAGTGAGTAAAACCATGAAGCACAATTAACTCTTAAATCACAAACTGGGAAGGTCTTTAAAGAACCCTGGCACAGTCTTTCAATGCAAAATGCTGTGTGCCCTCTAGAAGCATAATTTATGGGGAACCTCCTAACTGTGTCACACACACGTACACACAAAGCAACACCTCCTGACCGGCAACAAACAGCCTGTAACAACTTTGCCAGCAGGCAAACATCCTCCTTCCCACATTTGCTAAGTGAGAAATGAGAACCAGTCCTGGGTCGGATCATGGTAAGTTCCTGAACTTTCTGAACCCTATTTTCCTCATCCATACATGGGTTCAGATGAGAAGGTGGATGTGCTCTGCAAATATAAAATGGAAGTTTCTTTTGTCCTCTTCAAAATGGTTTCAATCAAAAAAAGTTCCCGTGAGAAAAACTCCAGAGAAACGGAATCTTTAATATTAGTGTTCCATTTGGAGATTAGGAGATTCTAGTAAATGAACGTATCCGTCCCACTTTGGGTCATTTGGCCATTTTCGCACTCATTCCGCGTCCCTGCAGCAGGGCAGGGATGACAGCACACGTCTGGGGCTGCAGACAAGGGACCGTCCTCTCGTAGCTTCCGCCACCACCCCCAAGATCTCCAGGGCGCTTGTGAGTCCACTTCACTCCAACCAACCTGTTAGACTTGTTCCCTGACCAGAAGGAACTTAAAATCTAGCACAGGAGAAGAAACAGACACAACCCATTTTAATGCAAGAGAGACTATTAAAAGTGGAAAAGAAGAAATCCGACAGAATACTATGAAATTCAGATAATTTCTCCAGCAGAAGACACTTGAACTCTTGCTCTCATGAATGATGGAGTAAGAATATCTGAGGGGATCTTAAAGAAAGCAGGGAGTTTCATCAAGTGGAGACAGAGGGAAAGTCATCTGCCGATGGTACACATGGGGCGAGGCCGAAGGCTGTCAAATGGCCAATGCTTCCCTAGAGATGAATGTGAAAAGTCAGCATGGAGCCAGATCAGGGACAACCTAGAACATAACGACTTTTAAAATAGAATTACTTGGTTTGGTTATTACTTCTACAGCTGCACAGACCAAGAATTAGGTTTGTTTGCATATTTGATTTTATCTCCTGGTATATAACTCTACTAATTATATCAGAAACATACAGTTTTTAATATGGAAATTATCAATTATCCAAGTGAGACAGCAGCAAGACATCTTAATGTTAACTTCTCAAGGAATATTAAAATGTCAGTTTTAAATGGAAGCTCATCATTACTCATTGTTTTCTTACCCAACCACATCATTCTTATTTTATTCAAGTGTTATGTAACAATCATTTAAAGCCTTGATTTTATTTCACTGTGGTTTTTATTCTTAACTGCTAGCACAATGGAATGATTGTTTGTATTATCTCATTTAAGCCTCCCCAGAACAACACATGCTGCCCACAGCCACTCCACTAGAATGTGCTGGAATTGGGATACGAATCTTGCCTGAAACTGGAGTATGGATTCTTAGCAACTATAGCAATTCTCTCTCTCATGGTCAGGGAAAGATTTATAAGGTAAAAAGGTAGCAAGAAAAGAGGGAAACCCCACATTTTTGAGTTTATTACATTTAATAAACTTTACACTTAAAGTTTTACTTTAATTGTAAGGGAAGCGGAAAGGAAGAAAGAAAACTACTTTAGAACCTTCCCATAAGATTGTCCTTTGTGGACATGCCACGAAATTGACTTAAATAGACTCCCTTGGGATTTGGTCCAAGGTGGATCACATTCATAATACTAAATGCACAGAACAGTTAAGGCTATCATGAGCACTAAGACAAAAAGTTTACAGAACCAAAATTTTTAATCCATTCACAACTTCAAGCGCTTGCAAGTAATATTCTCCCAAATTACCTTTGAGTCCTTTGCATAATAAAGTGTACGGCCTCGAAGTTTGAAGTAACGCTTTTTCCACCTCTGGAAAGAACTGGTTTGCTTCAATAGCTGTCCCTCTTTAATACTGGTCTGGGGAGAAAGAGACGCATAACAACATGATGAAAATCAAATTCAAAACCAAGTAAAATTCAGGGGCGCCTGAGTGGCTGAGTCAGTTGAGTGTCCGACTTCGGCTCAGGTCACGATTTCACAATTCGTGGGTTCGGGGCCCCCATCGGGCTCTGTGCTGACAGCTTGGAGCCTGGAGCCTGCTCCTCATTCTGTGTCTCCCTCTCTCTCTGGCCCTCCCCTGCTTGCACGCTGTCTCTCTCACTCTCTTAAAAATAAACATTAAAGGGGCACCTGGGTGGCTCAGTCGGTTAAGCATCCGACTTCGGCTCAGGTCATGATCTCACGTTGCGTGAGTTCGAGCCCTGCGTCGGGCTCTGTGCTGACAGCTCAGAGCCTGGAGCCTGTTTCAGATTCTGTGTCTCCCTCTCTCTGACCCTCCCCCGTTCATGCTCTGTCTCTCTCTGTCTCAAAAATAAATAAACGTTAAAAAAAAAATTAAAAAGAAAAGAAAAATAAACATTAAAAAAAAAAAGGAAAATTCAGAGTTAATGACACTCTATAATTGACATTTTGAATATTATTTCCCAGGTCTTACAAATTACATGAGAGAATGTTTTCTTCTTTCGACTCAACCAAGGCAGAGCATGTGCAAAGCCCCAAAGAGCTAAGGTGAATTTGACATGGTTCCCTGCCCTCCAAATAGTCACAAATAATATAGGAGACACATACACCAAACTAATATTTACAGTCAAGTGTGATGTATACATTGCCTCATATATAGTATTTAATAATGGTGGACAACGTAGAGGGGCAATATAATGTAATGATTAAGAGCATGGGGTCTAGAGCCAGAAACCTTATGTGTACCTCCTAAGGCCACCACTTAGTGGCTGAATGATCTTAGGCAAGTTACTGAACTTCTTCATGCCTTTATTATTCATCTATAAAATGGGCATGATACCAGGGCATACCTTAGAGGGTTGTTGTGAGGAATGCATTAAAAACATATAGAAGACTTATTGCATGGCATACAGTAAGCGCTCATCACATGTTATCATTAGCTGTGTGTGACTGTAACAAACACACAGTCAAATCACTATGCATGGTGGTCCAGAGAAAGTCCAGAGGGCTCAGGGTGGGTTTTGAAGGAGTTTATCAGAATGACAAGGGATGGAAATGTGTACTTGAGGTGTGTGCAAAAGTAGAAGGGTTTAAAACAGCATGCATATTTGGGAAATCTTCAAAGGACTTTCGGTTATAAACGCAGGGTAGGGTTTGCAGCGATAGAGCAGCAAGAGTTGTGGCTGGAGGAGGGGGCAGGGGCTCTGTGATTCTGGGCCAGCCCCTGTGGCCACGTGCCTCGTGTATGAAGTTCATTTCAGTATCACCAACAAGACCCTGAGAACCCTCTGGCCTCATCTAGTATCTCTCCATCCCTTTCTCCCTCTGTCCACAATGGTGCTTTGTTTTTAAGCTGCCATCAATGCTCCTCTTAGGTTTGGACACCACCTACTCTCTCCTCCTAGGCCACCCTTCCCTCAGATACCCATCTGAGCAACTCCTTCACCTCCTTCAAGTCTTTGACCTTCTCAGTGAGACCCACCTCACTGACCTCTTATTTAATACCACAACGAGCTCCCCTGATTTTCCCTCATCTTATTTACTCCCTCACACAAAGGACTTTCCTCTTCTAACATATAATGTAATTTTCGCACGTACTACGTTTATTGTGCTACCTCTATTAGAGTAGAAGTTACCTGAGTTTATTATACCTAATAAAGTTAAATTTAATGCTTCATTTTAATCGGAAGGAAAGAAGAAAGGAAGGAGGAAGGAAATTACACTTACAGCAAATTGAACTTTTAGTCTTGCTCTGAGAATGTTCTTAGGAGACACGTCACAGGACTGACTCAAATAGATTCCACTGGGGTGGGGTCCAGGAAGGGTCACATTTATACTGAATTCATAAAATGCTATAGTGAGTCTCCAAGTCAAAAACAGCTCATAGAACCAAAGTTTAAAAACCCATCTCACTGGACTGCCCACTGATATACCTCAAGTGCCAAAAATATCATTCAGCACACACGATATTAGGATCTATATGAATGAACAGCAGGTACTGAGTTTAAACACATGTCTGTCTGACTCTAGAGTTTACTCCCCATTTCTGTGCCATACCATCTTTTATTATTAATGAGACATAAAATATTGAGAAAAATCTGTTGCCACCAATAAGGTAGTTAAGGTATATGAACGTTTACTTTCACTTTCAGTATGAGATGTTCTCTATAGCTTGCTCTAAGATTGTCTTCCAGGAATTGTAAATTAAAAAAAAATTTTTTTTAATATTTATTCATTTTTGAAAGACAGAGAGAGACAGAGCACAAGCAGGGGTGGGGCAGAGAGAGGGGGACACAGAATCTGAAACAGGCTCCAGGCTCTGAGCTGTCAGCACAGAGCTCGACGCAGGGCTCGAACTCACGAACCGTGAGATCATGACCTGAGTCGAGCTGGATGCTCAACCGATTGAGCCACCCAGGTGCCCCGCAAACAAGATGTTTACATGTTGAAACTCTAAAATTAAAAATAGCTGCTACTTTCATAATAATCTTTGTTTTGCAAAATGTCTCACCTTATTATGCACGTAAATTTCCATACAAACTCATGTGATAAGTGAAATCACTGCTAAAGATATTAAACAGCTTAATGAAATAGTTGGATGCCATTTCACCTGACTTTCTCTATGCTTATCAAAAATTTTAGGAATTGTAAATTTTGATGATAACAAAATATTTTCGAAACTTAGTACCAAAGAGCTCGATTTGGAGTCAGACAGACAGACTGCAAGCCAGGCTCCATAAGACACCAAAAATAGGAACGTGGGCAAGTTGCTTCAGCTCTCTGTGCCCTAATTTCCTCTCTTGAAATACAGCAATAATAATACCTACTTCACAAGCTTGTTGCATCTAATTTAATTATACAGTAATGGCTGCAGAGCACTTAGCACACTGTCTGGGTTACAACAAACATTCAATAAATGGCAGAAAGTGTTATTATTATGATATCATTATGCTATTAAGTTCAGGGAGTATTTGCCAGGCACCAAATCCTAAGAGCTTCTTGGAAGAAGAGAAGTGTTTCCAGGCCACCGTAAGGGCAAAGAACAGCTGGAGCAGAAGGAGAACGTCAAGAGATGAGGTTCAGGAAGATAAGAGCCAGAAGATGCGGCCACAACGGGGAGTTTGCTTTTTATTCTAAGTGCAAAAAGCTAGTGAAATGGTTGAAGCAGGAGAGCGAGAATGAGGAAATGTCCCAGGAAGACATTTCCCCAGGGAGCTGGAGATCGAGCGCAGGTGGTAGCATCATTGAGACGAAGGCAAGGACAGCAATTTTATTCTGGAGGCAGAATCCACTGGACTTACTGATTGGCCTAAAAGGCAAGAGAGAGGAGAAGAGCCAACGAAATGTCTAAGCATTTGGCTTGGGCAACTCGATGGGAAAGCCTGAGAGAGAAAGGGGCAGGAAGAGTGAGGCAGTGAGCTGCTTTACTGTACTGCCATAGCATCTGGTGTTGCCTGGGGAAGGGAGTCGGAATTCATATGGTATTGCCCCGGGGGAGAGAGTCGGAATTCATCTGGTGTTGCCCGGGGGAGAGAGTCGGAATTCTTAAATCTGAACACAAAGCACTGAAATGCTGTAAAAAGATAACTTACCCAAAGAAATCATTTGTTCTGTAAGCAAATGTATCGGGATTTCTTATAAAGTTTCTTTAAAGCAAAACGAGGAAGAAAACTCCATGTTTGGTCTATTTATATTCTAGAAGCATTGTCTGAGGAAAGCATAAATACCCTACTTCATTCTCCACCTGGTTATCAGAGTGATTTTCTAAAATGAAAACCTGAATATACCAAAGCTTGACTCTCTTTTGCCTGCAACAGAAAGCCCAAACTTCTGCATGTATCAAAGAACACCCTGCATGAGCTCCCCAAACTCATCACCGCCCCTGCTCATGCTCCTCCCTCTGCCCTAAATGTCCTGTCCTCAATTTGCCTGTCTTGAAAGCTCCTCTTCATGGAAAACTCTGATCCATGCCAGTGCCCCGTGACGGCTTCTCTGACCCTTAGGAGGAAAGAAATAACTACTCCCACGTTTGCCCTCTCAGGCGCCCTTACCCTATTTGTATAGCAGCATCTATGACACAGAATGGCGTCGATTTACAGGTTGTGGCCAACCATGGTGTGAACCTCCCAAGAGCAAAGACTGCATCTCACACCATCTAACGCATTAGCCAACACCTTAGGGCCTCCGTAAATGTTGCACTGAACAACCTTTAGCTGAATGTAAAATAGCATGGAAGAGAACTTTGTATTTTAGAAGAACAAAAGAATTGGAAAACCGAGATAGTGCCCGGAAATGATTTCACGTTTTCCAGCATTTGGCAGATCTGAACCTGATTCTTTGCATGTATATAAAAACAGCAGACACAGTGCACAAAGGTGTATGTGGTCCCAGATGCACTCCCTGGGTGAGGGTTGGGGAGAGATGGGAAGAGGGATAGGAAAATGTCTATCTACCCTGATTTTAAGGATACTGCTAAATTCAGAGATGATCCCTACATCATCACTTTCAAAGCAAAGATGTAGCTTTTTCTACATCACTTTTTGTTCTTTAAATCTTGCATAAGCATGGGTTAATCTGCAGTGTGTGAGGCTGTTGGGGGGGAGGGGTTACAGACATGTGTAAGACATAATCCTTATCTTCACGCATTTACAAACTTCTTTATGTTACACAGTTCATCTTAAATTCTTAAAAACGAAAAAAGAAAGAACATTCTGAGGCTAGCTTACTTACTTTTAAGAGATGGGATTTAAAATACTTAACTAGAAGGCAGTTATTCACATGAAAGTCAATCCTCAAAATAAACATCTGTTTATATGCGGCTAGTTAAACAAACACTTCTGATAAAAGAAGCAGTATAACAAAAAAATGATTAATTTGCAACAGTCCTAGAAAATATAATCATATTGTCAAAGTGTGGTTCAGAGAAAAACATGCGTGGCTCCAGAAATCTCAAAATACTGCATACACTAAGAGAACAAACAGGGACTCTTTCTTTAAGATCATAATATTTATTATGTTCAATGTTAATGCTCAACTAGAGTAACTACTTGAGGTTAGTAACAGATACAAGAAAGTTACGACCAGAGAGTTATAAGTAAGAGCCTATTAAAATTAAGCATTGCATCTTAATTTTATTTTGTTCATAATCTCTAGGGCAAGGGATAAACTCTCTCCTCCCTCAAAAACGGGCTTAGAAATGTTTACATTTAATTGACATTTAGTCGTATACTCTGGCAGATACTGGTTTAGTAATATCTAACACGTATGAAAAATCAGTGAAGACATGTAGACTTGACTATATACCAATAACCCAACTTGCAGATGTTAAAAACAAAAAGTCAGAGGTGCCTGGGTGGCTCAGTTGGGTAAGTGGCTGACTCTTGATTTCGACTCAGGTTATGATCCCACAGTTCATGGGACTGAGCCCCAGTCGGGCTCTGGGCTGATAGCATTGAGCCTGCTTGGGATTCTCTCTCTCCCTCTCTCTTCCCCTCCCCATCCCTCCCTGTCTCTCCATCTCAAAGTAAATAAGTAAAACTTTTAAAAAGGTTAAATAAACTTGGCTTTGAAAAAATTATTTCAATGAGATAAACTTTAAGTTGAAAAGTCTCTTGTTTAGCTGGCTTTCTAAAATGGCCTGCAGCCTCATGTCTCAAAACTGTGGAATTGTTCATTTCGTGCTCCCGGTTTCTATCGACAAAAGTAATTTCTCTTTTAACTCATACACAGACACGGTGCTCTAAGAGTTCCCCTAAAGTTTCAGCAACACTCGTGTGTCACAAGTTGAAGCTGCTTGGACGGAACACCACTTTCACGTCCCGAGGAGAACGCAACTGAGTCAGTCACTCAATGAGTCTTTTTGTAAAGCTAAGAATTTTCGAAAAATCAGTTACTGCCTGATTTATCTGATAAGTGCACATTTTCGTATGCTGACTTTTTTGGCCATCAAATAGGTGTGGTGAAAAGCTTGATATAGTGAAATGGAAATGTCAGCGATGACTCATCGCTTACAGATGTCTTCAAAAATTCCAGAAGAATCTCTGCTTCTCCTCATGGTGTCCCTACATGACCCCTTAACTTCTCTTCTAAGAAATGGTAATAATAAAATTTGTTGTTATGGACTGAATGTCTGTATGCCCCCCCCCAAATGAAATCCTAACCCCCAATTTGATGGTATTAGGAGGTAGGGCCTTTGGGATTTGTGCCCTTATACAACAGACCCCAGAGAGTTCCTTCTGCCACTGTGAGGGTGCAGCGAGACGACGGTCATCTATGGACCAGGAAGCAAGCCCTCACCAGACACTAAATCTGCCGCTGCCCTGGTTCTGGATATCCCAGCCTGCAGAACTGTGAGAAATGAATTTGTTGATTAAGCTCCCCAGTGTGTGGCATTTGTTGTTACGGCAGCCTGAACAGACTAAGATGTGGTTTGAGAGAGTTTTCACACCACTTCTCTCCCATCTTTTTTCTCTCTAAAGATTTTATTTTTAAGTAATCTCTACCCCCAAGGTGGGGCCTGAACTTAGAAGCCAGAGATCAAGAGTTGCGTGTTCTACTGACTGAGCCAGCCAGGCACCTCCCTCCCTCGTCTCTTGTGACTTCTGTCAGCTCCATCCCCCCGAGAAGAGAACTTTTCTCTGGCGCCAACATTTCCTTATCCATTTTGTTACATAAGCTCCAGGAAAGCTGTCTATGCCTTCCTGGGTGGACACCTGTAAGTGTTATGGGTAGGTGTTATAGGCAGACAGAACCTATAACATCGTGAGTCTGTTTGACTTTCTTTAATGGTGAGTCTCTTTAGCTTTACAGACTTTAATCCCTAAGTTGGAAATACTACCTGTACCTGTATATCACTATGTGCTATGATGACACGTGAGACAATGGATATGAAAGCACACACAGTTCTTTAACAATGTGGTATGACACGGTGCCTGGGTGGCTCAGTCGGTTAAGTGTCCAACTCTTGGTTTCAGCTCAGGTCCTGATCTCACGGTTGGTGAGAGTGAATCCCGTGTCGGGCTCTGTGCTTACAGCGAGGAGCCTGCTTAGGATTCTCTCTCTGCCCCTCCCCTGCACACTCTCTGTCTCTGTCAAAAAAATTATAAAATTAAAAATTTTTTTTTTAAATTAAAAACTGGTATGGCAAGATATTATCTTAGCTAACATCAGTCCCCATCAGAAGCATTATTTATTAGAGGAAGGTTTCATTTCTTCAGTCCGTCTCTTTCCACTCCTCCTGCCATTGCCTTGTTTCAAGCTCCTCTATGTCTCTACAATTCAACAGTCCCCTAAATGTCCTCCACACTCTCGATTTTTCCCACCGCTAGTCCATTCTTCCCACTGTGGGCAGAATTATCCAGGAAGAACAGATTTGGTGCCAGCAAAGTTGGTTTAATATGTCCAGTGGTTTCCTATTGCCCACAGTATAAACCCAGCCCTGTGAGCTGGGCACACAGCCTCTTCCTTCCGTAAGGGACCCACCTCCTTGGACAGCTTCCTCTTCAGGCATCCTCTTAAATTCACCTGACAGCAGGGTAAACGAGAAGCACTCGCTAATTCCCAAATCCCCCATGCTTCCTTATGTCCAGCCTCTTTCGCAAGTTCTTCCTTCCACTCATCGTCCTGTCCTCTGCTTTTTCTTGCAACCCCCACTGCATACTGTCATCTTTTGAGGCTCAGGCCACCATCACACCCTAGGTGTGCCCAGAGCACTATGCTCACACATCAATCTATAGCATTAATCATGTTCGGGAATTTTTTAAAAAATTGTGTCTCTCTCCTGCATCTTATTTATTTTTCCATCCTCCATATAGTCCTGTCCTTGACATTAATAATTAATACATGTGAATCAATTTATTGAGTAATCAGGAAACACAAAGTAAGAAATTAAAAGGATTAAAATATTTTTCCCTCGGTAAGAACTTGGGGAACTCAATGGAGAAACGGATTTCAATTTTTCTGTCCAGCAAGTCAATATGCTGGCAGAAAGTACAAAAAAGATAGACTTGACTTCCTAAGAGAGCCCCAAGTTGGGTTCCACTTCTGACTCCATTTATTAGCTTTGTGACCACAAGTAAGTAACAACACCTATGAACTGAAATTCCCCATCTGTAAGGTGAAGATAAAGGTCACCTGCCCTGTACGGAGAAATACCTTTCACAAACTCCCAAATGCTATATAAAAATAATATAAAGCGTTGTCAGTAAGGTACTATTTTAGTAGGTCACACTTGGGGGAAAAGGTGTTTTAACGGGACTGACACAAGTTAAATAAAGAGATAACACTCCTGAACAAGGGCCTGATGCTTAGAGAAAAATTATCACACAAAGAACGTGTGTGCACACGTGCGTGTGTGCACGTGGGTGCACTAACCACTTATTTTATTCTAGTGCGTGGTGGACGTAGACAATTGTGTCCGAGCCTTGTATTTTGTAAAAACCTTAACGAGATGAAGAATTCCAAAGAGAGTTAAAAAAAATTAATATCGTATCCTAAGGGATAAATGAGACATTTTTAAAGAGTAACATAAAGCAATGTGGGCATCCATGTGCAAAAGACTACTGTGGCAGACATAACAAAGAAAAGAGAGGATTGCACCTGTACGTAAAATCCCCATTAATGCACCAACAGCGAATGCCAGCCGATACAGGAGTGAATAGTATGGCAACCAGGGACATAATTTTCTGAAGTTGTAATTAGCTCCTGGTAAAGTTCTGATCACAAACTGAGCTATAAGCTTCCCTTTTTACACATAGTAGTTATATACCTGGAAAATTAATACCTTGTAGCAATATTTCAAGATTTTGTGTTGCATGACATTAAGTTTTAAGCTTGGTGATTATAAACAGTGTCTGCCCATAATAATACCCTGTAGGATATCTGAATACAATTCTTGGAAGTTTTAACCTGGCTAGTGTGTTGTAGGATTGCTGGCTAGTAACGCTTACTATGCCAAAAGCACTAGGGTGAAGAAAAAAAATACATCCACAAATTTCTGAAACGCCTCTACCGAGAATCACTGAAGGGTTCCAGGTCTATCTGTACTTCTGTCTTTATCTGAGCCATTTTTCAGGAGCAACTATAGTATCATTTTGGTGACATATCTGGCAAGTTGTGGATTTTGAACCACTTCCACAAAGACCATGTTTAATCACATAAAGTATCCAGTCCCAAAATGCGCAAAGCTTTCTAAACATTAAACATAAGAACATGATGCAATCATGTACTGGTACTTAATAATGGAGCAGCGTTTACAGCTACTGTATAATATCACTGTGTTAAAAAACAATCAGTGTCTTACTTCTTGGACTATTGGTCTAAGAATAGTCCAGTAAGAATAGAAAAGATGGCAACGATTACTGGATAATGCCACCTGGATGCCACTGGCACTCAAAATTCAATTAGCTGAGTCAACCGAACTGCTGTATCTATGTCCCCAACTGGCCTGTGAGTGGAGTAACAGGGCCAGCCCCACTATATTCACCACTGTAGCCCCAGCACTTATCACACTTCCTGGCACAGAGAATAGCTCCTAACAATTATTCATGGGGACACATGAATGAATGAAGGAAACTTGAACTGTATGTTTTCTTAAGGGCTCTTAAGGGAGAGTCTGGGCAGGAACCTTGCCAGCATTCTGAGAGCTGGATCCAGATGAGCTGCTTCTGTGGCCATCTTTCTCCTTTGCAAATGTCCCTGCAGCAAATACAAGCATTTCGTTGTTGACTATTCTTTCTTTTTTCTTTCTTTTCCAAATCGAAAGTCATTCTGTTTTTATCCACTACCATTTCATCATTCTTAAGGAAGGCCATCTATCTTGTCAGCGCTAACCTTGTGTTTGGGTGGCATACAAGGCAGATATGCCTAAGAAATGTATAAACCAACTATTACTTGGAATAGGTTCTCTAGCCTCCCATATTTTACCCAAGAGTTGAACTTACATCATTTGGCTTGAAAGGTGGTCAAACACACATCACTCATTTGACCCAACATCTCTGAAACTACAAGTCTACCTTCATCATAGGTCTCCACTTAATGGATTGTGTTTCCTATCACAACATTGTTTTTTCTTTTATTAGCCCTTCTAAATAGTCTTCGTGTGATTATAAAACAAGAACTACCGTTCTCCACAAACATGCCAGATGCTGTACTGAAGGATTACTGCCCCTCTTCTCACAGTTTTGGAAGGTCGGCCACTGGATCTCATTCTGATTCAGTCTGTCAACCTCTTTGATCAGTCATGGTTTAAACTGCTTCAAGGCTGGCTCTTCTATCAGCCTCCAAAATTTCCCTCAGTTCCTCTTGATTCTGGACCCTTTTGGGTTTTGTGCCTTGTATCCTTCTTTCCCCGTTGGAATTTTATTCTACCATAGATTTCCTACTTCCTTAAAAACAAATTTGGGGGGCGCCTGGAAGGCCTGGTTGGTTGAGCGTCTGACTTTGGCTCAGGTCATGATCTCATGGTTCATGGGTTCGAGCCCTGCTTCACGCTCTGTACTGATAGTGTGGAGCCTGCTTGGGATTCTCTCTTTCCTTCTCTCTTTCCTTCTCTCTCTGTCCCTCCTCCACTGGCATGTATGTTTTCTCTCTCTCTCTCTCTCAAAATAAATGAGTAAACTTCAAAATAAATTTGAGCCTTTTTATTAAAAGGAATATACATATATTACATTAAGCTCTATTAAATACACCAGTTGTTCTAAAATCTGGCTGGTCATCTGAATCACATGGAGAACATTATGGACATTAAGAACCTCTATTCATCTGGGAGGTTTTGATTCAATTGATCTTGGATAGGGCATAGAAACTCACATATATTAAATGCTCTCTTGGTGACTCTAATCATCAGTCAGGGTTAATAAACACTCACATACACAATATTTAAGTAATAATTTGTAGAAACTCTACACTTCAAACATGTCCTTCTCTGTGTGTAGAGTCCCATCAATAAGCCACTCCTGCCCTCTCTGCATCCCCACTGGCTCTGCTCCAGCGGAGATTGGGGGAGTAATTTGGGTTTAATGATGGAACATTATTAACCCACTCCAACTCTCCCCTTCCTCCTCTTGAGAGCCAACTGCCCACAGGGGACCAGGTTCTACTCAACCATCATTCAGAGAGAAAACAGATTTGACTTGAGCAGAAGATAAAGAGTGAAGAGCTGGGATCTGCACTGGACACTACCACGTGCTGGGTAACAGG
The DNA here is from genome assembly GCF_016509475.1 of Prionailurus bengalensis. Taxonomy (NCBI): domain Eukaryota; kingdom Metazoa; phylum Chordata; class Mammalia; order Carnivora; family Felidae; genus Prionailurus; species Prionailurus bengalensis. The sequence continues at coordinate 28,539,408 of NC_057343.1, forward strand.
GGGTTGGGGGGGAGGGGACACAGGAATTGCCCACCTGCTTATCCTCCCCCGTCCCCTAACATGCCTCCAGCCTGCACCACCGCCCAAGGCACGTGCCAACATTGGCCTGACCCGGCCAAGGAAGCAAATGCTGGCAGGGGGGCTGCAGTGGTTACAAAGAGGATGTTTCGGCAAGAGGATGATGCAGTAAGAGAGGGGTATCCCAGCTCACAGCACAGTGGACACAGGGTGCATTTCTAGAACTAGTGTTTAATGATAATGTAATAGCATGCAACACAACACAGTACCCTTTTTATAAGCTGCCCCTGGGAGCAGTTGTCCTCAAGCAGTTTTGCGTGTCAGAATAATCTGAGGACACGTGATGGGGCGCTTTGAGGAAGTAAAGTGACCAGCTCAGCCTTCTCATTCTGGGGTACCTCAGAGGAGTTCTACAGCTCCATGAAATCCAGTTCACGAGCTGGGAGGCAAAATGATTACATGCATTTAAATATAATGACATTTAACATTCATACAACAAAATCTTGATATTTAATTTTCTAGAAGTTTGTGAAATAGTTTTATTTATTTGTATTCTCAGAAAAATATACACTCTATCGGTTTCAATTTTACCAGAATTAATTATACATGTAACACACACACGTGCACGTGCGCGCGCACACACACAGACACACACACACACAGACACACACACACACAGACACACACAGACACACAGACACACACACACACACACACACACACACACACACATTCTGACTCAGGTTGTCTGCGTAAATGTAGTGTGGTCATCCATCACATACCCGGAGCATAACCCTCCAGTGTTGTCAAGTCAAGTGAGGCATAAAACTCTAAAATGGGTCTCTCGGTCTGCAGTTTTTTCATCCTGCTGCGCTCAATCCAATGGTGGAAAAGGCATTCCACCACTACTCCTGTCTAAAAAGGAAAAAATCCAATGTGGCAAACAAAAGCCAGTCGTGCTGCAGCAGGCCCAGACCCGGAGAAGTGATCAGGTCTGCTCTTCAAGAAATCGAGAGAAAACACGCACCGGAAAACAGAATGACGAGCCTATCATTTCCTCGTGCCTACTGAGGTATTCTGAGAATTTTCAATACACGCAAAATATCTTCATTATTTTATTTGAAATCCTATTAACTCTAATATTTGGGATATTTATATTTAAATGTAAATTAATGCATTCTAAAGCAAAATCGTGGAGATTACCCAGCATATTCTAATTACCCTCTTTACCAACAAACCATCTAGTTCTTTTTTTTTTTTAAGTTTATTTTTGAGAAAGAGAGAGAGAAAACAGGTGGGGAAGGGCAGAAAGAGAGGGAGACAGGGGATCTGAAGTGGGCTCCATGCTGACAGCACAGAGCTCAATGTGGGGCTCGAACTCATGAACCTGAGAGATCATGACCTGAGCCGAAGTCAGATGTTTCACCGACTGAGCCACCAAGGCACCCCTAAACCATCTAGTTTTAACCAAAGTATTTTGTCCCTTATATTGGTTTGTAATTTTCTTGAGAAGAGCTATAGATATAAATTACCTTCCTGAGACTGGTTATTTTGTGACATTTTGTTTATTAATTGCTAAAATTAAGTTCTATCTCTACTTTCAATGTGTTCCTTATTTAGGAGTTTCTAAATGTATTTTCCTAAATAACATTAAAGAAGTAAAAATATATGATCTTATAAAGTGCTACTACACTTTTATTTAAAGGAAAATATATAAAATGCGCAAGGCATATCATCAGGCATTTTTTTCATAAAATACAATGAACTACAACAGATTACCACTGGGTGGCAGTGGTGTTACGCCTAACGCTCAGGTTTTCTTTCAGAGACGAACGTCGGATAGGCCTCTTGTCAGAGTTACATGAATCCTTGACTACACCTGTGAGTGGCACATAATAACTGCATTGTAAAGGGGCAAAAAACAAATCTATTTTTCCAACTCTGAATTTATTTCTTCCCTTATCAAATGCCCCTACTCACTTCCAAGAATAATCCCTTTGCCCACACATGATGTTCTGATGTAACCACTTTCCTACAAGGCCACAATGACACAACTATTTTGATGTACAGACATTTTGATGTGGCCTAAAATAAACCACTAAATGCTATGATATTTTTTTTAAGTAGTAACTAATGTACAAAAGAGAACCGCATGCCCCAGGCAGAAACTGGGGGTCAATGGTAAGGCCAACCACGGGATGGGAAATGGGGTGAAGCTCAAGGTCTGGAAGACAACTGCATATAACCAGGAGTCATATATTTACCCTATATACTTATTTCTGAATGGGCTATTAACCATTCTATGCAAAATATCTGCTTAGTTTCTGGAGTTTCTATTTTATTTCCCATAATCTGCCTCACAAATTCTCTGGTTCTTCTCCAAAGATAATATATGGGTCCCCAATACATAGGAAATTCTCAGATTACTGCCAGTTCTCTGAACTCACAGATGAATAGGTAGGTAGGCAGACAGACAATATACTTGTGTTCAAATCATAAACTATTTTAACGATGGTTTCAATGAGCAGGACTGATATACCTAAGGGGATAGCCCATTTCTATCAGATTTTTTAAAAAAAACATCTTAATTGCTTACAGAAATGAATGAAATCGAATGTGAGTGTCCTGTGTGATTAGGATGGGGCAGAGAAAAGGTCAGAGATGAAGTCTGTGTAAAATACTAAGTGGAACAGTAACACATACACACAGACCTCATAATCAACATGGGATGGATCCCAATGAAGGAACCCATTGTCGTGACCAAAGCGACTTCCCTCATCGGGATCCATTCCCCTCTGAGATCTTCCCTGCCCTACTCTATCCCTTACCAGAAAAATTTGACCCCTCCCTCCTCTGTGCTACTTCAGTAATTGTTCTTCTGTCTCTCTTTACATTTTAGCATAATAATCTGTTTACATGATGCGTAGAGGTGCAGCACTACGGCCTGGGGTGCAAATCACGGCTCTACAGCTGACTAGTTGTTAAAGACATTGGGCAAATTACTTAACCTTTCTGAACCTGAGTTTCCTCCTTCACACTGCAGATAATGACGATGGTAACTAACTCACAGGGGGGTGTCATTTTGGACTACAAGATTCAATGCACGTAAAATACATTTCCTGATACGTAGCGCTCAGTAGACATTAGTTGTTCTCGTGTTATTCTTCTTCCTGTCGTCTAGTAGCAGTAGACTTCCCAAAGCCAGAATCAAATTTACTTCATCTTTGTTTGGCTTGTAGCCAGCACCGCGTCCATCATCCCAGGCATACTCGTTCATAATCAGTTTCTTGATCTAAACTCAACTATCCTTTGTTTACATATCCAATTGTTCCCTCTCCACCCATTGTTCCCTTAGCCTGTCTGATCTTAAAAACTAAAAAGTTTTTTCACCTGTTCATTACATCCTAGGTCACAATCGATGCCTTCCTCTCTATTACTACACAATTTCTTAAAAAAATTTTTTTTTGAGGGGCGCCTGGGTGGCTCAGTAAGCTAAGTGTCTGACTCTTGATTTCAGCTCAGGTCATGATCTCACGGTTGTGAGATCAAGCCCCACATCAGGCTCTGTGCTGAGCATGGAGCCTGCTTAAGATGCTCTCTCTCTCTCTCTCTCTCTCTCTCTCTCTTCCTCTGTCCTTCCTGCATGTGTGTGTGCTCTCTCTTCAAAGAAAAAAAAATTTTTTTTAATATGCTTGCTGCATATTCAGTCTTACTGGATAGCTATCACTTTTTCTTCAAGAAAACGGCCCTATGGCTATTTCCAATAATACCCTACAGGCCAAAGACCTTTGGGTGGACTTACCCTTCACATAGCTCCAATTATGTCCTGTAAATATACACATAGCTCCCAAAAACAAACTTCTACACTTATTCTCCATTTTTCACTCCAGCTCCATTTACAACTGCCTGGTGACATCCCCGCGTGGAGACACTCTCACCACCTGAAACTCAACCAGTACATTTTATCTCACGTAACGTATGTCTTCGTATAATGGAAAAAACATCGCTCTGGTTCCGGAAACCTAGATTCTAATTTTGAAACTTCTAGGTAATGACTATACAACATTGGGTAAAAGTCACCCATCCGGAATTCAAACTGAACACAGCACCCCTTCCCACGGCAACTCTGCTCCTCTTCCTGTGCCCCCATCTGTCAGCAGCAGCATTGTTTCCCGAGGCACCCAATCTCCAAACTTCCAAACTACCATCTACTCTCCCTTGCTCCTAAATCCTTTAGTCTGCCATCAAAATGGTTTTGAAATCTGGCCTTCCTTTCTGCTCTTACCACCCAATTCCAGTAACGTTGTTATTTCTCACTTAGACATTAACAATTACCTCCCGTGACACAGCCAGGACCGGCACTGGAGAAGGAATTGCTTGAGACACGAGGCAGACCAGCCGACTGCCACCAGCGCTAAGCCTTCTTTTGGAAGTTACTGCTGCTCTGGTTTGAGTTTGACCCAAGTGTGGAAGAGAACTCTACTCTTAATAACTCCTAATAGAGGCAAGACAGATTACTCAGACAAGTCGTTGCCAAAGGTTGGCAGTAACAAAAGGGACAAAACACCATATGAACAAAATACCTCCTGTTCTCCACGTCCATGAGCCCAAACAGGGACCCTGGACCTTTCTGTCTGGGTTCCGCCAGCAGGTGCACACCAGGTATTCCCTTATCATCAAGAAGCACAAGCTCAGAGAAACACCACACTCAAGGTCTCCAAACCAAAACCAAGAAGCTGACCCCTCCTGCTGGCCTGTCTGCGGCCCCGTCCTCACAGCTCTGGCTCCTCTGAATAGACGAACAAGGGATGTTGGCTAACTGGGGCGGGCCTCCACTGAACACCGCAATCCAAGCCAAGTTTCCAACTGTTCATAAAAGAAAATCATATGGACATAAACTACTCCCTCCTTCTAATTAATTATCCACTCTCCTTCCCTCAGGAATTGATTCCTTAAGATACAGCCCTCATCCTAACACTTCTTGGCCCCAAATCTTTGTTGGTTGCTCATAAAACACAAAACAAATCAAAAACTCCGTACATAAGGCCCTTGCCTGTTTACATCTTTACTGCTTTTGTAGCCTCCCATCAAGGTGCAGTTTCCCTCCTCACTGCCCTGGAGCTTATGCTCCCAGCAGACTGGTCTACCTGCCACTGCCTGAACAGAACACACATCCTCCTATCTAGGGGCCCTTATTTAAGTGTCTTTCCACAGGCCCAGAATGCTTTGCCCCAGGATCTTTCCTCTCATTGACTCATCCTTAAATGCTGGGCTTAAACACTCTCCTTCCAAAATGTGTCACCCAAGTAGAGCTCACTCATTCGCAATGCCATGTGCTCAGTCCTCACAGAGCCTTATTTGTAAAAGGTAATGGATTCACAGAGGAGAGCAGTGTGCTAAGATTATGTTTACTCTAAGAAGCTTATCTCTCTCATTTTCAATATTGTCAGCGGCACATGAATTCTGAAAAATATATTACAGTATGAGAAGAAAATAAATCATAAAATAGGTCAAGTTACCCACTCGGTCTTCAGAAGATGGTTTAACCCTATCTCCCTAACCCTCAAAAGTCCTTCTAGGACCCAAATTATTTTATTTCTTCTTCATCCTACGTGAGAACACTGCAATCCACTTGAGAAAACTGCATTAAAAAAGTGAACATTTTTGTTGTTGTTGGGATGGAGTGAAACATTTCCTTTCCCTCTCTCCAGTTCACATATTCTGACATCTTGGATGCCTACGTTAGGCCATATTACAAATGTGTTACTTTTATTATATATGATTCTTTGAATACAAAAAGAATTTGTCTGCTGAAGTTATACAGAGCAGGGAGACTCTGTTGTTTGCTGCTTCACTTTCCACTTGGAAGGTGAGGCAAATAAAGACTACTTCACTCAGTTGCCTAAGAAATATGAATTCCTTAAGTGCAGAGCTAAAAATCAGATTCAATGGAATATATTGTGTTTTATACCTCTTTCATTCATTAACACATATGTATTGTCCACTACATGCCAGGAGTTAGTCTAGGCACTAAAGACAGAACAGCAAAAACAAAACAAAACAACAACAACAAAACCCAGCTAAAAATGCCTGCCTTCGTGGAGCTGATAATATATTGAAGATCATGCTTAGGATTCTAGAAAAAAATCTAATTCATAATTCATGAATCTAATTTCATTTTAGTCTGTCTACATATAAAAGCTATGTATAATCTATTCATCGACTTATAAAGCTAACAAAACTAGTTCATAAGTATGACCAAAAATAAAATCCGAAAATAGCATATAAAAGGGTAAATAGAAAGTTTAGGACAACATCCTGTGAGTAGTTTCCTACATGAAAAAGGAAGCAGCCACCTGAGGGTAACAGAACCAAAGTATAAACAGGCTTTGAGAAGAAAATTTACCACTCACTTCCAAAGAAATGCCTGTTGTTTTCCTTTCGATTTTATACATCAAATGTACAACCCTAGTTATTCAGTTTAAAACTACACACAGATGCATGCACTCACACGCAGCTATACAAATTGTTTTAGAAGGCCAAGATCATGCATAACTTTTTAAAAAGCACCTTTGGAAAATTTTCTATTCAGAATGACTCCACTAATACTGTTTTACTGCTTATGTTGGTTTTTCCTATAGTGGAAGAATGGAAAGTAACCAAACTCAGAAATGTGACGATGGGTGACTAGTGGCCTTAGGCATTAAACAGAACTTTGTTTAGTAAATAAACAGTCTCTGGATAGAAAGATCCTATGCAGAACCCAGAGAAACCTTTGTGTGAGAGAACACAGCCTACCGTGATCCATTCTTCCCTTGTCCTGATACCTGGCCTTCCAGCATCACTCCATTTCCTGGCCTCCCTTGCACGTGGCCACGTGACTAAGTTCAGGGTAATGGGGTGTGAGTAGAAATGATGGGTGAAACTTGTCATTCCCTTACAGACACTTCACCTAGGTTTGAACTCACTTTCTGCTGGTGATGCCATGAGCAACTCCGGAAGCTGCCCGGTAACACTACATTTCTCCCAGGTGTGACAGAATGAATATTTGTGTCCCCCACCCCAAATTCCTATGTTGAAGCCTAATCCCCAATATAATGGCATTTGAAGGTGGAGACTTTGGGAGGCAAATAGGTCATGAAGGCAGAGCCCTCATGAATGGGATTAATGCCCTCATAAAAGAGGCTCCAGAGAGCTTGCTCTCCCCTTCTGCCGTGTGAGGACACAGGGAGAAGATGGCCATCTGCGAACGAGGAAACCGGCCCTCGCCAGACAGCGAATCTGCCGGTGCGCTGATCTTGGACTTCCCAGACTCCAGAGCTGTGAGAAATAAATGTGTTTTTAAGCCATCCAGCCTACTATATTTTGTTATAGAAGCCCAAATGGACTAAGACATGAGGCTTTTTGCAACTGCATATCCCCTGTGGTTAAGATCTTGCCAATGGAATGTGAGTGGAAGTTAAGAGGTCACTTTGGTCTAGGCCTTTATACAGGGGCCCACCTCCTATACACTTTCTTCTGCCATTTTCTGGCAAGAATCTGGAAATGGTGACACATTTTGTTGTTGTTGGGATGGAGTGAAACATTTCCTTTCCCTCTCTCCCTCTATACACTCTCTCCTCTCCCTCTTCCACTCACTTTGCCCCCATAGGAAAGGACAATCCCCTGGGGAGACAGCAAAGAAACAACATGGACAGAACCAGGAGCTCTGAATGGCCCAGTGCAGCAGACATATCCTCTCACCGCAGAAGCTTGCCACAGACTGTGATGTCAGAGTGAAACTTCTTTCTTTTCTACATCTCTCATTTGGGGAGGTTTCTTTGCTATCACGACTTGGCAACTCTAATATTCAAACTATGTTAGAGCCACCCCACCGGCTCAGGACCAAGGGCTTTGCACTATTAATTGGGAGAGAACATTTTGGGGTTTTGTCACAGCAGACTAGTTAGCCTAGCTAATACGTAATTAGTCATTATATATAATTCTAGGAATAGCTACAAGACCCTACCCAACATCCATTTTCCTTTCCCTCCTTCCTAACAGAACCCTGAATTGGTTTAGACTTCCACTCTTTCTCGGCAAGTCATATGTTTAGGCGATACTAACCCTATTCCTAGTTTCAGCAAGCACCTATTGATTAGTTTAATAAGTTGCTAGGAGAAATCCTTTTCCCTTACCATAGGTAATTAGTTCAGATGCAGGATGTGACCCATTTCTGGCCAGTGAGATGTGAGTGGGGGTCTCTTGGGAGGGGCTGGGGGAGCTGCTTTTGGTATACCTGAGATGAAATTCCGTTGAGACCTGGAATTGATTCAGGCATTTATTAAGGATACAGCTAACATGGAGAGGAGGGCAAAATCTGGACTATCACGAAGAGAAGGGAGTCAGAGCCTGCCCTCCTCCAGATGCATAAGCCAATATGGTTTTGGGTTTTGTGTTACCTGCAGCTGGTGGCATCCTGACTGGTAAAGTATAACAAGGGTGCCCATTAAGTATACATAATAAATGAACCAATCTTACAAATAAATTAGAGATAATATACAACCCCAGCCAATCATGAACTGAAAGAAAGATATTTAATTACTACCATCCTAAAAGCATCAAGGGGCACTTGAAGAGCACACGAGAGCAGAGAGGATAAGGGCAGGATGGGGACTAGGTGGGTAAGCTACAGATGGATCATAAAGACCACCGGCAGCTGGGGGAAAACTCATGGAGGTAATGTTTAGAGCAGAGAAGATACTTACAGATGAGAAAACAAAGATTTGCCTAAGGCCACACGGCATTTTGCGGCAGAGCTACAGCCACTATCCAGGTTTACTCTTCCCCACAGCAGGGTTTAGTTTCAAGCATTTAATGAAAAAATGAAAAACTTCACTGAAAATTAATTCTGGCAATGGTATACAAGAGAGGTTAGAAAGACAAAGTCTGAAGGTGCTGAAGGCGACTACGATAATCCAAGAGTAAGGCAAATTGAATTCCTACGATTCCTTGGTTTTCAAATAATATTAGCAGTGGATTCTCAATATATGAAATACGTAGGTGAGAGGTTTTATTAAATTCATCTTTAGGTTTAATCGGGTAAAATCATATATTATGGAGATAACTCATATGAACAGAACTCGTGGAAATCAAAGTCTTTTTCCAAACATGAGCTTTCACAGTGGCACAAATTTATGTTTCGGTGGAATCTAGTGTGTAAAATTGTGTACTTAATGTATTATTTTTTTGTCCATACGGTTTGTCATTGCTGTTTTCGAAATGTTTCAAAACACCTTAAACAACACAATTCAGAACGAATGCTTATTGACCCCCTGAAGCACTTCTGGAAGCACCCGGGGCTCTCTGGAGTACAGTGTGAAAAGTAGTCGACGGCAGGTCAGGGCTCAAGATCCCCGTCTCCATCATCCTGCTTTGCTGTTTTCCATCACAGTTATCACCTTCAAATAGACTACACAATCTACTTATTTATCATTCTTTCACTATGTTATATGATTATATAATTTACGTTTATATCTGGTTTCTGTATGTTTTGCTCACTGCTGCACCCAGTTGCAAAACAATTGCCTGGCACATAGTCGATGCTCAGTTAATATTTGTTGAATGAATGAGTAGAGTACCTTTTGAGCCTTCACCCTTGTATGCAGTGCTGCTCCGCCTGCAGTGAACATGGCCTCAGCCCCACCACCTTCTACTCCAGCCACGCTAACCCATGTCCAAATACCCTGTGTGGTGTGGGGCCTTTCTCCCTGGTGGATTCAGCATCAATCCCCTGCTGCCAGTAGGATCCTGTGCAAAACACTTTCCGAATACGTCTGCTTTTCTCCTGAAATTTTCAAGTCCATGTCTACTGTGTCCATGAGGGGACACAAGCTCCTTGCAGGTCTTTATACAGCCCCAGCTCTTTGCACACTGCCTGGCACATATTAGGAGCTTAAGTAAACACGCTGAGACGCTAGAACTGAATAGATGAACGGGAGACATATTGCAAAGGAGGCATCCACAAGACCTGGTAATGTGAAATAGAGAGGAAAGAGAGAAAGGAGAATGGAAAAATCGGTACTGCCATTACCATAAGGAGACCTCAGTGGGCTGCCCAAGCTCTGTGATGTTCAAGCAGAGGCAGGACAAGCACTTAATGGGGAAGCTGTGGGTTGGAATCAGCCAGGAAAGAGTTGGTGAACTGGGCACCTTTGTGGTTACCCACAAATCTGTGGCTATATGAATCAGTGTGGATGAGGAGTTTTAAACAAGCATTTGTTACAAAAGGATAGCCAAACAGAGATGAAGCATCCCTTTGATGGGTTTCAGTCCACGTGGATTTCTCTCTACTGTGACCTTCCGTAGCACTTAAGTCTAATATAAAATTTGCCATTTAATTATGTGTATATGTGTCTATATAGAAATAGAAAATGCAACAGAAGAGTTGGAAACTGAAGTTGGAAAATCTCCCAGAAAGCAGAGCAAAAATACGAAAAGATGGGAAATGGGGAGGTGGAGGGAAGAGGAAAATGAGATGATGGGTGGAGAAGGTCCAACATTCACATGATAATAATTCCTAAATAAATAAATAAATAAAACAGAGAAACAAAAGAGAAAATTTAAGCCAACTTCTCAGAACTGAAAGGCCATACAAAAAGCCCATACAATGGATGAAAATAAACTGAATATCGCTGTGAAGTTTCAGATTCCGGAGGAAAAGTGAACTTTCCAGAAGCTTCCAAAAATAAGGGGGATAATCGGCATAAAAAGCATCCGAAATCCAAATTGTACAGGATTTCTCATTTCTGGAAACTAGAAGATAGGAGAACAATGTCTTCAATGTTCTGAAGGAAAAAATGGCTTCCAAGCTAGAATCCGAAACCCAGCCAAGCCACCAACCTATGTGATAGAAAAACAGAATCATCTTGACATGGAAACCCACCTGGCCAGGACTCTCTCCTCCTGTGTGCTCAGACTCATCACGAGTCCCTGAATAATATTTGCACATTCTCCTTTCCCATGTGGTTCCTTACACGCCATCCAGATGACACCTTCCCTTTGAACCAGTCCTCAGTCAGGTAACAGGAGATTCTCTCCCAGTAGGGCAGCAATTTTATTCATTGTGCAAATCCCACCAAGCACAGCAGAATGCTCAATGCATTACCTGCTGAATAAACACCACTGAAATTCATTGATGGAATGGACTAGGCTATTCTGGAATGATTGTAAAAAGTTTACCACATAAATAAGATTTAAGCTGAATTTGAAGTCTCTCAAGAATTACTTTATGACCTAAAACTACTGGATTTACACAAGTCAAAACAAAATTATTCATAAAATAAAACATTTTCAACTCGGGGTGTCTGGGTGGCTCACTTGGTTTAGCGTCTGACTCTTGATTTCAGCTCAGGTCATGATCCCAGGGTCATGAAATCAAGCCTCAGCATCAGGCTCTTTGCTGGGCGTGGAACCTGCTTGCGATTCTCTCTCTCTCTCTGCCTCCTCTGCCCCTCTCTCTGCTAGTGTGCACATGTGCATCTTCCCTCTCAAAAAAATTTAAACTCTATTAAGAAAATAACAACAGGGAAATGACATAATTTCTAAATAAATGGACGTTTGCAAGTACACTGCTCTCTAAATTAGACGAAATTTGGGGAAATCAAACATAATGTTTAAAAACCAGAATACCAAAAAAATAAATAAATAAATAAAAACAATAATAAAAAAATAAAAAAAATAAAAACCAGAATACCAACAATATGTAGTTATTTGTCAATTCGTGAAACAAGTCAGGTTTAACTTTAGGTTTAACCTTAAACTTTAGGTTTAACCTTAACTAAACTGTGTTAATTATGACAATATCAGGTCAACGGTTATTCATGGGTACCAAATCAAATACTGTTTTATAGAAGTGCTATGTACAAATACAAATATATATACATTCATAGGTGGACAGAGATACAGTAAAATTTTAAATTCACCCTAAGAAAAATAGAATAAGCATCTTTAACCTTTTCTCTGAAGTGAGAGAATATAGAAGAAGATTGGAGGTAATAAAAAATGACTAATCATCAGTGTTCTAATAAAGCAAGTTAAAAGACTGTTCCACATTGCTGAAAACACAATTCCTAATGCCAACAGTGACTCTGTTCTTCCGACAGGTATTACACACTAAGTAAAAGTAGTCAGCATTTATTGAACAACTGCTGTGTATAAGAAAGTCCTGATATTTTCCACAGTCACAACAGAGAAAAAACACTGTGGAGCAGGTGAAGTATCTCAGGAGCGCGGTGAGTCCTTCCATGCCCCGCCGGCTATCTTTCAGTGACCTTTCACACCCCAGCCTTCTCTTCCTCTCTCCACTTTACCGCGTTTTCTACCTATATTTCAAGTATAGGTAGAGAGTAAGTCAGGGAAACAACTGGCACACTTCACACTACTTATTTGCTTTCTGCTACCTTTCTAGGGTTTTCTCTTAAAACTCAATGACTAGGGGCGCCTGGGTCAATTAAGTGCCCGGCTTCGGCTCAGGTCATGATCTTGCGGTTGGCAAGTTCGAGCCCCGTATCAGGCTCTGTGCACAGCTTAGAGCCTGGAGCCTGCTTCAGATTCTATGTCTCCCTCTCCCTCTCTTTCTCTCTCTGCCCCTCCCCCACTCATGCTTTTTGTCTCTCTCTCTCTAAAAAAAAAAGAATAAACATTAAAATAAATAAACAAATAAATAAATAAAACAAAAAACCACAATGACTAAAAACCTACAAGGAAACCAATGAGGGGTAGCTGTGATACATGAGATACAGATGTAGGAATCTGTCGATCAGCATGTCTCTGTGACACTGTGTAACACAACATATGGGCTTTGCATAAACAAAAATTAGTTCTGAACTTGAAATTTGGCAGCAGTTTGGATGAAAATTTAAGTCTCCCTGTTCAACAAAATTCTGACACAGTACACTGTTATACACGGATCCCTTAACTCTACCCAACTGAGAGCACTCAGTTCATGACACAGATCCAGGCCCATGAGAAATAGGAAGGAAAAATATAAACCCTTTACAAAACATGAAAATTGAAACAAACCATCACTAGAGAGATACCAGAACAAATCCCTGTGACCTTTGTGGTGCTTTGCACAGACCCATACTAAATTCTATGTCTCCAAACCCAACTTTAATGATTGGAACAATGTATATTTAAAGATGAATATGGTATTCATCTTTTGAGTGGTTTTGAGTCAAAGTTTGGCTTTTTTTAGTTTTTAATTTGTTTTTTTAATTTACATCCAAGTTAATTAGCATAGAGTGCAACAATGATTTCAGGAGTAGATTCCTTAATGTCCCTTACCCATTTAGCCCATCCCCCCTCCCACAACCCCTCCAGTAACCCTCTGTTTGTTTTCCATATTAAAGAGTGTCTTATGTTTTGTCCCCCTCCCTTTTTTATCATTTTTGCTTCCCTTCCCTTATGTTCATCTGTTTTATATCTTAAAGTCCTCATATGAGTGAAGTCATACGATATTTATCTTTCTCTAATTTCGCTTAGCATCATACTGTTTTTTATCATTTTTGCTTCCCTTCCCTTATGTTCATCTGTTTTATATCTTAAAGTCCTCATATGAGTGAAGTCATATGATATTTACCTTTCTCTGACTGACTAATTTCGCTTAGCATAATACCCTCCAGTTCCATCCACGTAGTTGCAAAGATTTCATTCTTTCATTCTTTTTGATTACCGAGTAATACTCCATTGTATATATATATACCACATCTTCTTTATCCACTCATCTATCGATGGACATTTGGGCTCTTTCCATACTTCAGCTATTGTTGATAGTGCTGCTATAATCATGGAGGTGCATGTGCCCCTTCGAAACAGCATATCTGTATCCCTTGGATAAATACCTTGTAGTGCAATTGCTGGGTTGTAGCGTAGTTCTATTTTTAATTTTTTGAGGAACCTCCACACTGTTTTCCAAAGTGGCTGCATCGGTTTGCATTCCCACCATCAGTGCAAGAGGATTCCTCTTTCTCCAACTCCTCACCAACATCTGTTGTTGCCTGAGTTGTTAATGTCAGCCATTCTGACAGGGGTGAGGTGGTATCTCATTGTGGTTTTGATTTGTATTTCCCTGATGATAAGTGATATTCAGCATTATTTTCATGTGTTGGTTGGCCATCTGTATGTCTTCTTTGGAGAAGTGTCTATTCGTGTCTTTTGCCCATTTCTTCACCGGATTATTTGTTTTTTGGATGTTGAGTTTGATAAGTTCTTTATAGATTTTGGATACTAACCCTTTATCTGATATGTCATTTGTAAATATCTTCTCCCATTCCGTCGGTTGCCTTTTAGTTTTGCTGATTGTTTCCTTCACTGTGCAGAAGTTTTTTATTTTGATGAGGGCCCAATAGTTCATTTTTGCTTTTGTTTCCCTTGCCTCCGGAGACGTGTTGAGTAAGAAGTTGCTGCAGCCAAGGTCAAAGAGGATTTTGCCTGCTTTCGCCTCGAGGGTTTTGATGACTTCCTGTCTTACATTTAGGTCTTTCATCCATTTTGAGCTTATTTTTGTGAATCGTGTAAGAAAGTGGTCCAGGTTCATTCTTCTGCATGTCGCTGTCCAGTTTTCCCAGCACCACTTGCTGAAGAGACTGTCTTTATTCCATTGAATATTCTTTCCTGCTTTGTCAAAGATGAGTTGGCCATATGTTTGTGGGTCCATTTCTGGGTTCTCTATTCTGTTCCATTGATCTAAGTGTCCGTTCTCGTGCCAGTACCATACTGTCTTGATGATTACAGCTTTGTAATACAGCTTGAAGTCCAAAAAGTTTGATTTTTAAAGCTGCTTAAAATCTACAAGTATAACCAAATCAGAACAGTTGTTTCTGAGCACTGTTTTAACAATCACCTTTATATAATTTCTACGAGCTTTTCTAAAACATTGTGGTAAGATACACATACCACAACATTTGCCATCTTAACCACTTCTAAGTGTACAGTGTGGTAATGTTACACTCACTGTTGTTCAGCCAATCTCCAGAACCTTTCTCAAGCTTGCAAAACGGAAACTCTATATCCTTTAAACAACTCCCCATTCTCTTCTACCCCCAGCCCCTGGCAACTACTTTATTTTCTGTCCCTACTCGAGGTAGCTCATGTAAGTGAAATCATAAAGCATTTGTCTTTTTCTGATTGGCTTATTTCACTTAACATACTGTCCTCAAGTTTTATCCATGTTGTTATCATGTGTCAGAATTTCCTTATCATGGTTGAATAATATTCCATTGTGTGTGTGTGTGTATATGTATGTGTATATACATATATATGTATGTGTATATATATGAATATACACACACGTATGTGTATATATATATGTATATACATATATATGTACACACACACACACACACACATATATATATATACCACATTTTGTTCATCCATTCATCTGTTGATTGACATTTGGAATGCTTCTATCTTTTGGCTATTGTGGATAATACTGCTAGGAATATTCTTGAGACCCTGTTTTTAATTATTTTGGATATATATCCAAAAGTGAAATTATTTTTTTTGATTTTTTTAATTCAAATTTTAGTTAGCTAACAGTATTTAGTTAGCTAACATTATTAGCTAACATCATTGGTTTCAGGAGTAGAATCAGTGATTCATCACTTATATACAACACCCAGTGCTGATCACAAGTGCTGTTCTTAATACCCATCACCCATCTAGCCCATCTCTCACCCACCTCCCTCCATCAACCCTCAGTTTGTTTTCTGTCATTAAGAGTCTCTTGTGTTTTGTTTCTCTCTCTTCTCTTCCCCCCCTTCCCATTCATCTGTTTTGTTTCTTAAATTCCACATATGAGTAAAATCATATGGTATTTGTCTTTCTCTGATTGACTTATTTCAGTTAGCATAATACATTCTAGCTCCATCCAAATCATTGCAAATGGAAAGACTTCACTCTTTTTGATGGCTTAGTAATTTTCCATTGTGTATATACCACATCTTTACCCATTCATCAGTCGATAGACATTTGGGCTCTTTCTGTAATTTGGCTATTGTTGACAATGATGCTATAATGTTCATTAAGGTGCATATACCCTTTCAAATGTGTATTTTTGATCCTTTGGGTAAATATCTAATAATGCAATTACTGGGTCATAGTGTTGTTCCATTTTTAGTTTTTTGAGGAACCTCCATACTGTTCTACAGAATGGCTGCACCAGTTTGTATTCCCACCAAGAGTGCAAGAAGGTTCCCCTTTCTCCACATCCTCACCAACACCTGTTGTTTCTTGTGTTGTTAATTTTAGCCATTCTGACAGGTGTGAGGTGGTATCTCATTGTGGTTTTGATTTGTATTTCCCTGATGCCGAGTGATGCTGAGTATCTTTTCATGTGTCTGTTAGCCATCTGGATGTCTTTTTTGGAAAAGTATCTATTCATGTCTTCTGCCCATTTCTTAACTGGGTTATTTGTTTTTTAGGTGTTGAATTTGATAAGTTCTTTATAAATTTTGGATACCAACCCTTTAACAGACGTGTTTTTTGTAAATATCTTCTCTCACTCCGTAGGCTACCTTTTAGTTTTGTTGATTGTTTCCTTCACTGTGCAGAAGCTTTTTCTCTTGATGAAGTCCCAACAGTTCACGTTTGCTTTTGTTTCCCTTTCCTTCAGCATCGTGTCTAGTAAGAAGATGCTACGGCCAAGGTCAAAGAGGTTGCTGCTTGTGTTCTTCTGTGGCATTTTGATCGTTTCCTGTCTCATATTTAGGTCTTTCATCCATTTTGAATTTATTTTTATGTATGGTGGTCCAGTTTTTGTATGGTGGTCCAGTTTTATGTATGGTTCACTCCCCAGAAGTAAAATTACTGGATCACATGGTAGTTCTATTTTTAATTTCCTGAGCAACTACTATACTGTTTTCCATAATGGTTGCACCATGTTACATTCTCACCATCACGGCACAAGGATTCCAATTTTTCCACATCCTCATCAACCCTTGTTATCTCTTGTCTTTTTTATATTAGTCACCCTAACAGGTGTGAGGCGATATCTCATTGTGGTTTTCATTTGCATTTCCCTGATGATGAGTGATACTGAGCACCTATTTATGTACCTATTGGTCATTTGTATGTATTTTTTGGGAAAATTTCTATTCAGTTCCTTTGCCCATTTTTAAATCACATTGTTCGGGCTTTTTTTCTATTGAGTTGTATGAGTTCTATATATATTTTGGATATTAACCCCTTCCCAGATATATGATTTGTAAATACTTTCTCTCATTTGGTAAATTGCTTTCCTTGTAATGATGGTTTCCTTTGCTGTTACAGATGCTTTTAAGGGCATCCCCACTTATTTATTTTTGCTTTTGTTGCTTTTGCTTGCAATGTCAAATAAAAAAATTACAGCCAAAACTGACATCAAGGAGCTTACCCCCTACACTTTCTTCTAGGAGTTTTATGGTTTCACATCTTACAATCAAGTCTTTATTCCATTTTGAGTGGACTTTGTGTCCATTTAAACTATGTTTAAAATCATTTTATAATTGAAGTTTACTGAATGCTTTCTACATGTCACCTTTAATTCTTAAAACGTATGAGGTAGTTCTAATTCTTTATGAGGCAGGTATTATTTATTCAGTTCAGAGGAGTGAAGTCCTTGTTTGCTCAAGATCAAACAACTGATAGCTGGAGGAGGTAACATTTCAACTCCATGCTTTCTCGCCATAAAACATTAATTTGTAATTATGACTGAAGAAATATACGGATGTCTTACTATGTCGTTTAGGTGCTTTCCTTCCTATACCTTAGCTTATCGGCCACGCTATATGAACTAGGCATCGCTGGTCCATTTTACTGAGCAAAACAAAGCACTGAAAGTTTAAGGGACGTGCGCAAATAATAAGCGACAGAATTCAAAACAGGCCCACTGTCTTCCCACTATGCCACACTGTCTAGTGAAAGAAGCAGAGAAAGCTGACACTAGTCAGAAAAAGGTATAGCTGCCACTTTACAGCATTTTGTAACATCATGAGCAACACATGGAAATGCGGGAAGTTAGACAAAATTATACAAGAATGTAACCATCTTACAGGGTTTTTTCTAAGTGTAAGAGAGACAGTTGAGTTGGGTGACCTCAATTTACTAAATTTATGCTGCTCATATTTTTCCTATGAAACTCTATGAAATGGATATTAAGGACTTAACTCTAAGCGTTTGGCTTAATGCCATACATGCTAATGTTCAGCAATGTACATGGAACTTCTTTCTGAACATGTTCATTTTTTTCCATACCATGCTTGCAAATAAAATATATTTGTTTATAAAATTTTTAAAGATTGCTCTGAATTGTTTTCATTTATTTAAAAATTTTTTTTTAATGTTTATTTATTTTTGAGAGAGAGAGACAGAATACAAGTGGGGGAGGGGCAGAGAGAGAGAGAGGGAGACACAGAATCCGAAGCAGGCTCCAAGCTCTGAGCTGTCAGCACAGAGCCAGACGGGGAATTTGAACCCATGAACTGTGAGAACCTGACCTGGGCCAAAGTTGGATGCTCAACTGACTGAACCACCCAGGTGCCCCTGAATTGTTTTTTAAAAAAATAATTCTTTTATATTTACAGAGATAACATTATTTTTCATTTCCTTTAACTTAGTCATATGATTTAAAACATTTTTTTTCCTAAAGTACATAAAGATACCTGTTCAATGTATTGAGTTTAGGAAAAGTTAATTATCTTACTAAATACCTAATATTCATTCATTTACTAAATACACATTGAGCTCCAGGTATGTGCCAGAAATGGCCTTAGCTGCCAGGATATATTATGGACCTTTGAATGTGACTTTTTCATGAAAAAGAAATGCACATTCTGCTGTTGGATTGAGTGCTCTCTGCAAGATTCAGTCAGATCAGATTGATTAATAGTGGTAGTCAAGTCTTAATATCCTTAATGATTTTTTACTTGTTCTAGCAGTTATTGGGAAAGGGGTGTTAAAATTTCTAAATAGAATTGTAAATTTGGGCATTTCTCCATTCAGATCACTTTTTGTTTCATATATTTTAAAGCTGTTATTAGCTGCATACACATTTAGGAATTTTAAGTCTTCTTAATGAACTGACCACTTTATTATATGTAATGTACCTTTTTACTCCTTATAATAGTTCCTGTTCTGAAGTCTATTTTGTCTGACATTAATATAACAACTGTAGCCTACTTTTGATTAACATTTGCATGGTATACCTTTTCCCATTCTTTTACATTTAACACATTTGTATCTTTATATTTAAAGCAGGTTTCTTAGAAACAGTAAATAGGGGCTCCTGGGTGGCTCAGTCGGTTAAGCAGCCAACTTCACCTCAGGTCATGACCTCACGGTCCGTGAGTTCGAGCCCCGCGTCGGGCTCTGTGCTGACAGCTCAGAGCCTGGAGCCTGCTTCAGATTCTGGGTCTCCCTCTCTCTCTGCCCCTCCCCTGCTCATGCTCTGTCTCTCTCTCTGTCAAAAATGAACATTAAAAAAAAAAAAAAAAAAAGAAACAGTAAATAATTGGGCTGTGTCTATTTACCAGTCTAGCAATTCATTCAAAAGAGAGTATTTAGAACATTTACATTTAATGTCATTACCGATATAATAAGGTTTAAGTCTACCATCTTGCTATTTGTTTTAATTGGTCTCACCCGTTCTTTGTTACTCTTCCCCCTTTTTTCTTGTCTTCTTTGATATTAAATGAATATTGTCTAGGATCCAATTTAATCTCCATTTATTGACTTATTAGTTATGTGTCTGTTTTTAGGGCTTTGTATTTTTTAAAGAGGTTTCTCTATTGTTTATCACATACATATTTAATTTATCACAGTGTACACTTAGATATTACTTTCTTTTCATGAGAATCTCACAATGGGGGCATCCAGTTCCTTCCAACCCCCTCTCCTTTGTGCTACTTCTATCTTACATTTTATTTCCACATATGTTACAAGCTCCACAACACACTATTAGTTTTGCTTTTAAAGGGCCCATTATCTTCTAAGTTTTTAAAAAGAGCATGAAAACAAAAGTCTTCTGTATTTACCCATATACTATTTCTGATGTTCTTCATTCCTTTCTGCACTTGTAAATTTTCATCTGGTACTATTTTGCTTTTGCCTGGAGAGTTTCCTTTAACATTTCTTTCAGTGTGGGTCTCTTGATGATGAATTTTCTCGGTGTTTGTCCAAAAGACTTTATTTTACCCTCATTTTTGAAAGACTTTTGCTGGGCAGACAATTCTAGGTTAACATGTGTTTCCTTTCAGCAATTTAAAGATGTCACTCTATTGTCTTCTGGCTAGCATAGTTTCTGTTGAGGTCTGCTACAATTCTTATCTTTGTTCCACATACAATTTTTCTTTTTTCTCTGGCTGCTTTTAGGATTTTCTCTGTGCCACTGGTTTTACAAGTTAATTTTGATGTGTCTTGGTGTCATTTTCCTCATAATTTTTCTCCTTGGGGTTTATTGAGTTTCCTGGATCTGTACATTTAGCTTTCATTAAATTTGGAAAAACTGTGGCCATTGTTTCTTCAAATATGTTCTCTGTTTCTCTTCTCTCTTGCTCTTCTCCTATTGGGATTCCAGTTATACATATGTTTTAAGTGTGATATTGTCCCACAGCTCATTGAAAAAAAATGAGCAAAGCATCAACTCTTTACTCTTGATTTATATTAGGTATTTAAGTTTATGTCTTCAAATTCACGAATCTTTTCTTCTATAGTATCTAATCTGTTGTTAATATCACTCAGGGTTTTTTTTTTTTTCATTTCAGATATTGTATTTCTCATCACTAGAAGTTGTGTTTAAGTCCTTTTTTGTATTTTCCATTCCTCTTCTCATCATGTTCATGGTTTTCTCTGCCTCCTTACACAAATGCAGCATACTTATAATAATTATTTCAATGACTATCGGCCAACTCTATCATCTCTTTCATTTGAGGTTCAGTTTCTATTACTTTTTTCTGCTGTTTAAAGGTCCAATTTTCCTGCTTTTGTAGACCAGGTAACCTTTTTATTAGATATTGGAGATTATGAATTTTGTCACTGGGATCTGGAATTCGTTGTATTCCTTTAACTATCATTGGGCTTTGTAGTGGAATACAATTAAATTAATTTGAGACTGACTTGTAAGCTTTATAATGGCATGTCCAGAGCAGCCTTAAGCCTAGGGCTAATTAGTTCCCATTATTGAGGCAATATCCTTCTGAGGATTCTACCTGATATCCTGTGTATTATAATTTCTTTCCACTCTCTCCAGTGAGAAAATAATCTATTCTCATTCTGTATGAGCTCTGAGTATGGTTTTGCCTACTCCTTTCTGGTGTTTCTTTCTCCTGTACATGCACTGACTAATTCTCGGTCAAAGACTCAAGAGGACTCAACAGATCTCTTCAGCTTTCTCTCTGTGCAGCTCCCACCCCCTTCAGGAATTTTCCCCACAAACTCTAACCCCTCCTCAAACTCTGAACTCTGTGTCTTCAACTCAGCAAGAACACAGAACATTCTTTGGGTTTCCCCTCCAGCACTGTGGCCTGGAAACTCTTCTCTAGGCAGTAAGTTGAGGCACTCATGGAGCTCACATCTTGGTTTCCACACACCCCTTCCCCCTTTCTCTAAGGGATCACTGTCATGTGCTGTCTGTTGTCTGAAGACCATTGTTTAGTATGGCTTTTTAAGGAGGGCAGTCTCTTTTACTCCATCATGGCCAAAAGTAAACTGTTTTCTTGTTATTGATTTAATTTTTCATCTCTTTAAGCAACTGTTTGTATCAAATCAATTTTAAATGAACATACTATAACTCATGTTTGCTTAAGGAAGAAAGTTAGAGTTGGGTAAATATGTATATTAGAGCAACTTTTTCATCAGTGCATAAAAATATTGAAGAGTAAAACAAGAATCTTCTGCTTCAGTGTAGTCACTCATTAATAAACACTTACTGAATATCTGATTATATCTAAGCAATGCTTTAGGCACAAAGATTGATACAAAGATGCATGAAATATCTTTGTTCTTATTGCTCTTATAAGAAACTGAAAGTCTAATAGGTGAGATAAAAAAAATAGATATCACACATACATACCAGTATATAGTAAATGTCTTTGGAAAGGTATTTCTTAAGAGTTACAGAAATTCATAGAGGAAAGTGATAACTCAGACTATGGACTTTAGAGATGCTTGGATTTTTCAAGAGTTGAAATAATTTCTTAAAAGCCATTATTTCATCTGCCTACACTAGCTTCAAAAAAAAAAAAAAAGCATAGAACTGTGTTTCACAGTCTTAAATCCTGGCGGCACTGTTTTGTTTTCTTTGAAAATGTTGCTTTGACTTTACATTTTTCCCCCCAAACATCCATTCCATCCATATAAAAGACTGCTCTGCTGCAAAACTTCCATCTTTGATGATTTTTTTTTAACATTTCAAGATGCTTGCTGTATCATAGCAGCCTCACTGTTTCTAATGTTTATTTAAAAATAATGTTTAGGGGCGCCTGGGTGGCGCAGTCGGTTAGGCGTCCGACTTCGGCCAGGTCACGATCTCGCGGTCCGTGAGTTCGAGCCCCGCGTCAGGCTCTGGGCTGATGGCTCGGAGCCTGGAGCCTGTTTCTGATTCTGTGTCTCCCTCTCTCTCTGCCCCTCCCCCGTTCATGCTCTGTCTCTCTCTGTCCCAAAAATAAATAAAAACATTGAAAAAAAAATAAAAAAAATAAAAATAAAAATAATGTTTATTCAAAAATGAGGGGGAAAGAGAGAAACAGAATGTGAGCAGGGCAGGGGTAGAGAGAGAGGGACACATAGAATCCAAAGCAGGTTCCAGGCTCCGAGCTGTCAGCACAGAGCCTGATGCAGGGCTTGAACTCATGAACTGTGAGATCATGGCTTGAGCCAAAGTCAGATAGTCTATGGACTGAGCCACCCCGTCACCCCATGCAGCCTCATTGCTTCTATTTTGACAACAGGACTGTCAAACTAACTACTGCCATAAACTCCAATTCACAATCACTGTACTTTGCCCACATCACTATATCCCAAAGTATATTCCGTGGAGCATGGCCATCTTGGGAAGTTTATGGAGGCAGGATGGCCATTATTCTGTGGGGGAGGAGGATGGAAGAAGGGAATACTTGAGACTATTTTGTTCACATATATTTTACAAATATGACAAGTTATACTGATTTACAAATAGTTGTTATAATCCCAAAGCTTCCAGATGCCCTATAAATATAATGTTGGTCAGTATCCCCTAGCTATGACTCAGTTGCCATTACAACCTATTTCTGCTGACACTTTTATCATTTCATCCTATCATTTACATTAATATAACTTAAATTTGCATTTTTTTCTTATGTTGTAGCATATGTGAAATTCATAAAATGAATCACTAGCTCAAAATGGATGACTGCTGGATATTTAAAAGTAGGGATAAAAATAGAAGCATAAAGTACCATGAGCAAAAATAGTAAACAGAAGTCCAGGGTGCATACACAATATCCATTTATGGGATTAAAGGTTATTTTATATTAACAAAGAGCAAGCATTATGAAAACTGTCACCGGTTAATAACACAGGATAACTTTGACCACTAACATTTATTTTCCAAAGTTGCTATACTTCTCTGTTCTACTCAGAACCTAGACAAATATAAAATCTTTGTCATTTTTCAGAACATTGCTAACCCAAAGTATATTACAGGAAATAAAAATCTAGCATGTTTAAACTACTAGTCTGAAAAAAAAAATCAAATCTTTAGCTATCCTTCTACAGCCTACACAGGATATTTTTAACTGTAAAATTATATTCTAAGAATACATTGGTTGGGTCAAATATATCCATAAAGGTTATTTTAATATTTGTTCAGAGTGAAAAGAATATAGGCGATGCCCTATTATGCTAAAGCTTAAATACAGTAACACACATTTTTCAAGGTAACTACACCTTATTATGTTTATATAAAGTTAACCTTAGTGTCAGTTTTTTTAAATAGTAAAACTCTTTAAGATGAATGAGGCTATTGTGAATAACTTCCTGAAAAAATCTTGGTAGCTTTAAATATTTACACCTAAACTAAAAACATACAAGCACTCTTATATACAACACTGAATAGCAGATGGGATCATTTCCTACAACGTGGTAGCAAAGAAAAAAAGAACAGATTGTACTATTTCTGTTTGGACAGCAATAAAACGAACAGCAAAGAACTTCTAAGATATACCTATGAATAAATAATTCAAAAAAATTTTTTCCTTAAATCACGTTAGGTGCAAACGTTCATAAACATGTAAAGTACATGTATGTATAAGTGTATGTTTTTTATATTATATTAAATATTTAATATGTTTACATAAATATGGGTGACAAGGAGCTCTTTCCCTTTGTAAAGATCATTGTGAAAGTTTGGGTATCAGTTTCTATTATGGCTGATGAGTTCGAGCCCTGCATCTGCTCGTGTATTTGGTCCTCTGCTGTGGTCACTGCCTCGATCTGGAATGCCCAGGCTGCCTCCTCTCTGTGTCCTTCATGCTCTTTAAAACTGCTGTTAACACTAACTCTGGTTTTCTTTCTTACTGTGTATAATTCTTGAGAAAATATGAAGAGTTTCTGGTTTGTTCGATTTCTTTCACTCTTTGTCTCTGTCTCTCTTTTCTTTTTCCTCTTGTTTTGTTTTCAGTATTTTCCTTAACTTTTAAAGACTGAGAAAGCGGTCCGTCCTAGCTCAGGCACCCTAGAAAACAACCAAGCCCCAGTAGCAAGAGTTAAAGATTAAGTGAGGAAAGGAAATAGGGTCTGAAAAAAGAAGAGAGTGGGTTAATGTGCCAGTCATGGATTCTCAATGTGTTCCTCGGGGAAGCCGGAGAGAGCCCAGAGCAGACTGCAGGGGAGAGGGCTGGGCCCTATCCCTACCCCTGGCCACTGCAGGTCAGTGGGTTACCCACCCCCGCTAACTGGGCAAAGCCCACTCCCAGGCCCCTCCCACAGGGCGCCCCCTGCCGGGCCGCAGCGACAACACTAGGTGAGGTGGGACTGTGAATCTGGGGAGTCCAGTCACTAACAAAGGCCATCGATCTGTTAAGCAAATGTATTTAGAAAAACGCGAGCCAGGTTTCTTATTCTCCGAGAAGGGAGAAAACTTAAAACGAAACGTGTGGTGTTGGATTGAAATGAAGAATACCAGTGTGAAACTATGGTTTTCAATATGAACAGATACACAAATAAATACGACGTAAATGTGCCCGTGACTCTGGCCATTGAGGGATGCTGGCAAGAGTACCACTGCAACAGCAGCGAACCTACCTGCTGCTCAGATCTTGATTTCTAAATTCTATTCTCCTTTTAAGGAACTAGAGCTTCTTGGAGAAGGGGCTTATTTCAAGGCTAGGGAAAGGAAAGAACAAGATGAACCTGGGATATCTCGTCATGTCAGAGAGTAGACTTAAGTAGACTACTACTTAAGGAGCACTTAAGAATGATGGGGACCTACCAGAAGAACAGAGAAACTAAGCTGAGGGGGCCGCTACTGGATGCTCTAAGAATTCAGGCATCAAAATAAAGAACAGTAATGGTGTATAACCCACTGAGCAAAATAGGAAGTCGTGAGTCCACATGGACATACACAAAAATAAATTTTAAAATCAATGGAAAGAAGAGAAAGCATTTCCTTAGGATGGCAACTAAAAAATACAGAAAGAATAAATTAGAGAAGCCACTTGGCATATATCATAGTCATTAGTCAAAAAAGAAATTATCTCTAGCATTTAAAGATATTTATATAAAATGATAAATTTTTTAATGTTTCTTATTTTATTTTTGAGAGAGAGAGAGCACATGAGCAGGGTAGGGGCAGAGAGAGGGAGACAGAGGATCCAAAGCATGCTCTAAGCTGTCAGCACAGAGTCTGATGTGGGGCTCAAACTCATGAACCTGTGAGACCATGACAAGAGCCGGAGTCAGACGCTTCACCGACTGAGCCACCCACGCATCCCTAAAATGACAAATTTTTTTTTTAATGAATAATGATCTGAACTGTGTTTTCCAGCATGGTGTGGCTTAAGAAGCATAAAAACTAGGAGTAAGACTCTGGCTCAGAGGCTCTGCCTCATCTTCAGCTACTTCTCTGATTGTTAGTTTCCTCATTGTAAAGGGATACGAACTAGATTCATGGTTCTAAGCTGTTAAATTCAAGAGAGCCCTTTTTTTTTTTCCAAAATAAAATCTTACTGCAAACTCTAATGTGTAAAATTCAGATAAATAGCTTGGGAATAAAATTTTCTGAGGAAAATTTAAGTAAAAATGGGCATACTTAATAGAAAATGCTCAGAAATCAGGAGCTTCCAGACTTCAAAAACCAATGTAGAGGGAGGGAAAAAGAGTCATGAACGATTCTGTTACAACTTAATATTGCAGATCTGACATTAACAATAGTAAAGTTTACTGTGATTTCCATAGCGCAGTGGTTATCAAGTTCGCCTAACAATAGTCAAGTTTAGTAGTTTTCCCAGAACCTAAAACTTTTAAGGGAAATTTCTGACAGATGAGTTGACCCATACATTAGTTTTAAAAAATATTTTTAAGAACTGGAAATAGTTCATTTGTTTTTTATTACATCAAACATAATTATCAAAGTATTTCCCCAGGATATTGCCTAGTTATGGGCTGATACTGGAAGTCACAAAGTACTAATTAAGGAAAATCCAAGCTGGGAAGGAACTTAAGGGTCACCCATTCCAACTTTCTA
This sequence comes from Prionailurus bengalensis, assembly GCF_016509475.1. Lineage (NCBI taxonomy): Eukaryota > Metazoa > Chordata > Mammalia > Carnivora > Felidae > Prionailurus > Prionailurus bengalensis. The sequence continues at coordinate 28,566,166 of NC_057343.1, forward strand.
TTCCAGAGGACAGAAACATTTCATTTAACAAGTGCTAAGCCACCTATATGATGGGAAACTCAGCATCTCATAAGGTACAGAGCAAATCTGGAACTGAAAAGTTACATGACTTCCCTAATATTCTTACACTTGATCTGAGAAACATTAGCTATTATATGTAATGCACTACATCAAAAAACATAAAGAAAGAAGGCACCAGTAGGTGAAGATAAAGAAATCTAAATCACAGTGTTAAATAGAAAATTTTCTATTTGGGGATAGAGAAAACTAAGCCATTATTTAACTTCAAGGATAAAGAACAAACTATTCAGGTATCCAGAAAGAAAAAGCAATGTGGGAAAATCAGGCTGTTCCCAGATTTTTCCACAATAAAAAAGTCAGAAGACAATGAAACAAAATTTGGAGGGAAGGAAAATGGGACTCAACAATATTATATACAGCCAAATTATCCATGTATAAAGACCACAGACATTCTCAAATCTAAAAAAACTAAACTAAAAAAACAAAACAAAAAAAAATAAACACAAACAAAAAACATGAGCTATTCTTGAAAATATTTGTAGGTATGAGACAGCTGTGATAGCAAGACAGGTGCTTCCAGAAACAGCATCAGCTTCCTGATCTCTGGATGGCACCAGTGGTGGCCTCTGATTTGTATTCCCCCAAACTCAGGGACTTTGTAAGGACCCAATTCCCTGAATTAAGTCTCTTTCTACTTAAAATATCTAGAATGTTTTGTTTACCTTATTGAAACCTTGCTGACACAGCACTTTACTACATTCATTTTGATTCTTTACAGTTGCATGTTGTATCATACTTATTTTTGAAAAAGCAGTAACAGTGATTTTTGTTCAAGCAAATAAAAAACATGGAAGCAAACAGGACAAGACATTCTCGCTTTTTAATTCTGGATGGTAGCATATGAAAGACTATTGCCTTTTGCTTTTTAAATTCCTTTTTCCAGAAATATGCCTGCTTTAAAGAAATAAATAGCTCGTTTTAGCTGCAGAGTAGAAATAGGATTATAGGGAAGCAAGGCTGGAATCAGGAAAACCATTTAGCAAGCTGACGCGATAATCCCAAACTACCCTTGCAGCCCACACTATAGCTAGGTATTTTTATCCTAATTCTATCTGGTGGAAACAGAAGTAAATGACATATAAATCTGGATGGTCATCAGGCCTTTCTATTTCCTTTAGTTACAACAGCAGATGAATGCCTTGAACCAAAAGTCAAACTAGACCAAGAGGTTTTACTCACTTACTTACTTACTTATTTACTTATTTATTTATTTAAAGATTTATTTTTAAAATTTTTAAAATATTTATTTATTTTTGAGAGAGAGAGAGAGAGAGAGAGAGAGAATGCAAGCAGGGCTGGGGAAGAGAGAGAGGGAGGCACAGAATCTTAAGAAGGCTCCAGGCTCTGAGCTGTCAGCACAGAGCCCAGCACAGGGCTCAAACCCAAGAACAGTAAGATCATGAGCCAAAGTCAGACGCTTAACTGACTGAGCCACCAGGCACCCCTTTATTTAATTATTTTTTAATTTAAATCCAGGTTAGTTAACATACAGTGTAATAATAATTTCAGGAGTAGCATCTAGTGATTCATCACTTACATATAACACCCCGTGCTCATCCCAACAAGTGTCCTCCATAATGTCCCATCACCCCTTTAGCCCTTTCCCCCACCCAGCACCCCACCAGCAACTCTCAGTTTGTTCTCTGTAAATAAGAATCTCTTACAGTTTGTCTCCCTCTCTGTTTTTATATTATTTTTACTTCCCTTCCCTTATCTTCATCTGTTTTGTATCTTAAATTTCACATGAGTGAAATCATATATTTGTCTTTCTCTGACTGATTTCACTTAGCATAAACACACCCTAATTCTATCCATGTTGTTGCAAATGACAAGATTTCATTCTTTTTGATCACCAAGTAATATTCCATTGTATGTATATGAATATGTGTATATGTGTATATCTTCTTTATCCATTCATTAGTCGACAGACATTTGGGCTCTTTCCATACTTTGGCTATTGTTGATAGTGCTGCTGTATACATTGAGGTGTATGTGCCCCTTCGAAATAGCACACCTGTATCCCTTAAATAAATACCTACTAGTGCAGCTGGGTTGTAGGGTCGTTCTATTTTTAACTTTTTGAGGAACCTCCACACTGTTTTCCAGAATGGCTGCACCAGTTTGCATTCCCACCAGCAGTACAAAAGAGATCCTCCTTCTCCGCATCCTCACCAACATCTGTTGTTGCCTGAGTTGTTACTGTTAGCCATTCTGACAGGAATGAGGTGGTATCTCATTGTGGTTTTGATTTGTATTTCCCTGATGATGAGTGATGCTGAGCATTTTTTCATGTGTCTGTTAGCCATATGGATGTCTTCTTTGGAAAACTGTCTATTCATCAGACTAAGTTGTTTCTAAATAGGAGGACCTAAACCTCCATAACATTCCCATTAATCAGATAAAAGTTCAAGGATAAGGCTAACGACAACAAAAAGTTGCTTTCCAATTTCAATCCTATTCCAAATAAACAATCTTCAGAAGCTTGTATTTGTCATTCCTTATATGAATATTAAAATACCTTTTTCTTTCTTGAGTAAATGAGTTTTTCTTTGAGTATTGCAACATTAAGCCAAGTGCCACCAGGATTAATCAATAGTAAAGTTCTGTGCAAGCTTTTAAAGGCCCCTAGTCATAGACTTTCCCTAATGATGTATTTCTACACTAAAGTCTATGACATAATCTGTCTAAGTATTAATAAAATGGAGATGTTTTATTAATACTTAAACTACATTAACTTATTAGTAAACTACATTAATTTATTAATACTAAACTACATCAGAAAAAAAGTCTGTTATTTTAGAAGTGTTAAATTCATAACATGGGCAGAACAATGAAGCATCTTGTCTCTATACAGTATCTGGTTTCTCAAGGGCTATGTTACATAATTTATTAAATGGTCAAGTGGAAGGATTATTACAAATATAAGCAGTTTAAAAGCACCAAGAAGAATGTCTGAACTAAACGGCCAGAAGAGAGTGAATAAACATTGTGGAGAAAGAGAAAGTGGTGCATAATTCTATATTGTATAAAAGTTAAGGAAGAAAAAAACTGGGGGACTTTTAACAGAATAAAAGTCTTGGGGTGCCTGGGTGGCTCAGCTGGTTGAGCATCCGACTCTTGAATTTGGCTCAGGTCACAATCCCAGGATCATGGGATTGAGCTGTGCATCAGGCTCCACGCTCAGCACGGAGCCTGCTTAAGATTCTCTCTCTCTCCTTCTCCCCTCCCTCCACTCACATGTACATGTACACTCTCTCTCTTTCTAAAACAGAAACATAAAAGTTTTAAGTTACACACTACCAAAAGAAACACCTACACATACAGACGTACATACAGAAAACAAGCTGATAACCAATAACTTTTTTCTCAATACTATAGAAACTGGGCTATATCAACTTATTTTAAATAGCAGCCTTAGCTGTTTCCCTTGGATAATTGTACTGTCACATTCTTTAGCCCAATATTCTGTTCCTTACATATTCTTGGAGTCATTTATGAAAAAATAGTCAAATTCTCAACATTATATGTTAAAATTTTACAGGCCCAGGAAATGGAAACAGAGTCATCTTCAGCGAAAGCATGGTTGCTAAACATGAATATGAGTAAGATTTCTAGAAAATGAGCAGTAAAAAAAGTTACAATGTTTCCTTACAAAACACTTTTCTGATATAAACATTGTATCTTTCCCCTTCCAGCTTTATATTGGAGGTTGATTTTTCTCTTTTTTCTCCAGTTGGTCATTGGCCAAAAGGGCAGTGCAGAAAGTTTCCATGACAGGGAACAGAAAACAAATTACTACGTTAGCACAGATTATACATCCAAATATACATATTGAATTCTTTTTGATATGTAGTAACTGTCTTAGCTCTTTCATGCTACTATAACAAAATGACAGTAGAAATTTATTTCTTACAGGTCCGGAGACTGAAGTTCACAATCAAAGCACTGGCAAATTCTGTGTCAGGTGAGGGCCAGCTTCCTGGTTCATAAATGGCTATTTTTCACTGTGTCCCCATGGCAGATGGGGCAAGGGAGCTCTCTGGGGTCCCTTTTAGAAAGGCACTAATCCCATTCATGAGGGATCCCTCTTCCTACGTAAGCACCTCCCAAAGGCACCATCTCCAAATACCATTACGCGGGGAATCAGAACTTAACATATGAATTTTGGGAAGACACATTCAGTCTATAACATAATTCTTTTATTCTACAGGCCAATAAAGAACTGAGCTATTTCCTCTCCAACATAGCAGTATGGAGGCTACTCAATGCCATGAATAACAATTTTACTAGTGAAGTAATTCATTTTAAGTTAGTGTCTTGGAGACTAGAGACTTGTCTTTTTTTTTTTTTAAATAATAGACTAAATTTTGAGAAGTTTATCTATAAAACCATTTGTACAATATTTACAAACACCATCTGCAGTTTCCAGAGAAAGGTTATAAGAGGATTACGTGCAATGATCCAAAATGAAAAGTGTAATCACGTTGGACGTCGGATCACATTAAAAGGAAAAAGCTCTTATTCTATGAGGTTCAAAGCTGACTGTGTTATATGTTGTTTAAAATTGTTCAAGACATTTTGAGCCTTCCAAAAGAGAAAGAGAGAGTTTCAATTAGGAGCACGGAAATCAAGGATGGAAATAGCTCATGCTAGTGGATCCGAGGCGACAGTTGAGTAAAAGGTAGACAGCAGTGTGAAAATAGAAAAGACTAGAAAGAAGCCGCAGAGGCAGGTAGCAGCAAGTGCTCGTGTGGTAACCACTATAATTAAATGAACAGCCAGCACTGTATGAGACGTAAAGGAGACCCCACCTTCCCCCTCCCTAAATTTCAGTTTGTGGCTCCAGCAGCCCATAGACGTTAACAAAAGACCTTTAAGTGGGCTAAACAGGCAGAAGCAATGGGGACTAGTTGACAAATGTGTTAGGGGCTAAATTTCAAAGGGACTTCTGAAAGATGTGCAAATTAAGGGAAGAGAATGACAGGATTTTATTTATAGATTAACAATCGTGCAAAAGAATGAGAGTGGAAGTTGAGCCAAGTACTTCTTGCACTTTTCACTTAGATCTCATGTTCACCGATGTCCTTAGCCCCGAGAGATGCACTTTCATGATCAAGTAAATATTTTAGTTATAAAATTCTTTCCCTGTAGAACAGTGAGAAACGATGCAGCAGCATAACCACCGCTAGTCTGCCAGCCCGAAGATGAATATTCTAAATGTATCTCCAAACTGGAGGGATTATTACACTTTCAAACACCACTGGTACATTTAACGTCAACTTAACACGTTGCAGAAAAATGACCTACCGCGGGAAAAACTTCAAAAGAGACAGACAGCAAGTTGAAGCTCACTTTTACACCTCATCTCATGTAAACCTCAGCAAAGTGATCTACTTATCTCGATTTTAAAATTAGAAAAGTGAGTCTTGAGGTGTTACCTAACTCACTGACTATCATACAACTAGTAAGTGTAAGAGGCAGTAGGGTCTGGATGCCTTGAAAACTCAAGCAATATCTCAGGGCACCTGGGCGGCTCAGCCGGTTAAGCATCTGATTCCAGCTGAGGTCATGATCTCACGGTTAGTGAGTTTGAGCCCCATGTCTGGCTCTCTGTTGACAGCTCAGAGCCTGGAGCCTGCTTCAGATTCTGTGTTTTCCTCTCTCTCTGGCCCTCCCCTGCTCATGTTGTCTGTCTGTCTGTATCTCTCTCTCTCTCTCTCTCTCTCTCTCTCTCTGTCTCTCAAAAATAAATAAACATTTAAAAAATTTAAAAACAAAACTCAAAAACTCAAGCAATATCCATCACCAAGCATTGCTGATCTACTGCTCGATGTGAAACAAGGCACCAGGTACAATTCCTTGCAAGCATGACCTCTACATTCAAATATTCAGTTTTATTTTTCCAAAACTTGCTCTGTTACATCAAATCATGCATTTATTAGAAGTTTTGAGGTATCATTCAACATTAGAAAGCTACGCCAGATGGTGAGTAGTTAAAATGTAGATGTGTTTTATTAATCTTTGTAATTCTAGTATATACATTGTAGTATGATGTATATTCAAGATGTTAGGGGAAGAGTGGATGGATGGATTCTGGACAGCAAAGCAACCTGTTTTGAAACATTGTCTGAGTTAGGAATTACACAAATATGTTACAGCACATATGCCAAAGTAGGGCAAAGATGCCTTTTTTTTTTTTCCTTTCCATACTGTGGATTGTTTCAAGTGTCATCTTAATAGTTATTTTAATATGTCATGACACATAGTTTACAAATATTTCCTTTGTTTAATTTATTCAAAGGAGAAAGGAAAAATAAAATGTAGTGTCCTTCACAACTGATTTTTGAGTGGGATAGCTGAACTTTTACCATCCTCAGGATAGAGTATTGGTAAATGTGGTGATTTTACTGAAAGCATGAAACTGTACGAATAACAGGGTTTAATCATGGCAAAAATCATACTCTGAAAGATTACTTAATATGTCTACATTACGCTTTAAAAAAAACACACATAACTCAGTAATAATTTTCTACGTCCAAACCACAAAAACGCAAATAAACTAGCACCCTTCAACTGTGACTGTTTTCTACTATGTACCTTTTTTTTTTTTTCAACGTTTATTTATTTTGGGGACAGAGAGAGACAGAGCATGAACAGGGGAGGAGCAGAGAGAGAGGGAGACACAGAATCGGAAACAGGCTCCAGGCTCCGAGCCATCAGCCCAGAGCCTGACGCGGGGCTCGAACTCACGGACCGCAAGATCGTGACCTGGCTGAAGTCGGACGCTTAACCGACTGCGCCACCCAGGCGCCCCTCTACTATGTACCTTAAGACCATAATGACTATAATGAAAATTCTTTACTTCAAAAACGTGTATAAGATCATAATAAGAGCATGAGCTTTGTAAATTTTCTGATTAGTTTTCCCTGTTGTAGACAGCCTAACAAAAACGTCATGGTAATTTCTGGGAGAACTCCTGAAACGAGCTGTGTGAATTCAATGGACACACGCAAAAATGTGTTTGAAAACGAGGGTAACAAAGTATTGATAGAGTACCAAGAGGAAAAGCCATCGTGCAGTTCAAGCTTGCTAGGACACAGTTCTTCTCTGCCGCCTGACTTCTGTTACTTATGCTTCAAGACTCAGTTCAATAGGACCTCCCAGAAGTCTTTCACATCTGCCCACGAGTGCCACGTCTGTTTCTGCTACTGCATGCATCCATTACCATATACGTTTGTATACAAGGCTGTCTGCCCACCCATCTCCTACAAGAAGGGACTGCATTCTACTAATTTTATATCTCTAGCACAGAATGAACCCTTAATAAATGGCAACGGAAAAAAGGTATTAATATGCTGCATACCCAGCTATATAAAATACTGAGTGTCTACCCGGCAGGACACGGTTCTAAATTTGAGTTACTCCCACCACACAGATATCAAAGAGAAGGCTGAATATTACCACCATGACTAAAATATATAAAAGAGTTTCTCAAGACTAGGACTACTCCCTTATTCATTCAACAAAGACTTTTTAGGCAACAACTTTGTAAGAGGCATTGTTCTAGGTACCAGAGATACAGCACGGAAAAAACCAAATATCCCTGCCCCTGTGGAGTTTCTATTGCACTGTTTAGAAGATGGACAATAGAGAAATAAATTACTATGTAGGCATTAGATGGTGATCAGTGATGAGGGGAAAAGTAAAGAAGGGAAGAAATTGAAGCATGCCAGCCTGGTGGCGGGGAGCTGCAGGGGAGGGCAGGTCTCACTGGAGTGACATCTGAGGGGAGGGAGGGAATCTGATTAGTTAAAGATACCTTTTCCTGTGTTTAAAAATTCACTGGTTAAAAACACTATGTTCTATAAGTTGCTGAAATAAACAAAACTCCAATAGACACTGCTCTATCTACCGTTTGGTAATGACATTTCACAATCCAGTAAATTTAGAAACTATTTCCAAATAGAACTAATGAGATGCCATCGTCTGATGACAATGGGCAGATCCATGTTTCTTTGCAAGCTAAACTTTTTTTTCTTGACCATCACAGAGTAAATGTTGTTTTCAGATGCTGATTTTAATTTAAACATCAAACTTGCTATGGTACATTATTTTTTTCCTTTAATAGTAATATAATAAATGACCTCTATTGAGTACCAGTTATGTTCCAGCCACTGTTCTGAATACTCATATTATCTAATTTAAATCCTCACCCAACTCTATGAGGTAGGCACTACTATTTTCCCAATTTCACAGGTGAGTCTGCTTTAGAGAGATTAAGTAACTTTCCCAAAGTCACTTAAACAGTAAGTCAGACAACTGAGATTTAAAACCAGGCCTTTCTCAAAAACAAAGTCCATGTTCTTAACCACAACATGCTACTGCCTCAAAGGTAAGCACAATTGTGTTACATCAGCATTTCAGCATACCTGCTTATTAATTCTTTAAATATAGATTAATATGGAAAGAGACCTCATAACAAAAGGTTTTCTTACAATCCAGACATTAATCAGGATGAACTCCCAGAAGCAGAGTACAGCCCCTATTTTTAAAGACCACTTTGGGAATCTATTACATAAACTCAGTGAATGGGGATCCCAGAAGAGTCATTATGACAGGGAAAAGGAAATAAGTGTAACTGATAAAAACAAAAGTAAACCACATCCTTCTGTCTCTAAGAATATCTCTAGTCTCAGAGTTATTCCTTTCCAGTTAAACCAACACAGAAGCAAGAAAGGTATTATTAATTGTTGGATCAATTGTAGCAATAATTAATAATTAACCCAAAGATTAAGACCTAATGTAAGCTGTTGGTGTTCACACACACAATGGTGTCTTCTTGTCATTTCAAACTTTTATGATCTTTCTGTGATAAAAAGCCATTTTTCTATCACATGAACAGATTATCTCAAAGTCAAATATGTTTGGTGTAGGAAAAATGGATCATTATAATGAAATGAGTAATTCTGTGTTCTACAAGCAAAGTTCTTTTTTAAGTGTATTGAAAATTAAAACATAAACTAGTTTCTCTTCCATCAGAACAGATTTTTTGGTATACTATTCTGATTTGATGGGTTCCGAGGTGACTGGTTTCAACTCAAACACTGGCTCCACTTTCATGAATAATAAAAAGTATTGAAAAGTTTCTGATAACTCTTTTCTCCTGAGGAATAAAAATAAGAAACTCAATGAAGTTAAACTTTTTAATAGATGTTTTCTTGTAGAATCATTTCCTAAATTGGATTTCATAGACCGTTTTAGTCTTCTTTGAAAAGAAAAACTTAGAAATGAATGATACTTTTCCTTGGAAATGGTTTAATATATAGCTGATTACTGTTATTTGCAGTAGTTATGCTCTGTAAAGCTGCTGTGGGAACAGAAAATGATACCAATAAGCCAAAGAGATCTTGAAAAAGAAGAACAAACCTGGAGGTACCACACTCCCTGTTCCAAGCTATATTACAAAGCTATAGCAAGCAAAACAGTATGGTACTGGCATAAAAACAGACACAGGTCAGTGGCACAGAAATGAGCTTAGAAGTAAAACCCATACATATACTGTCAATTAATTTACCAAAAAGGAGTCATGAATATATGCTGAGGAAAGGGCAGCCTCTTCAATAAACAGTGTGGGAAAAACTGGACAGCCATATGTGAAAAAATGAAACTGGACCATACATAAAAATTAACTCAAAATGGATTAAAGACTTGAATGTAAGACCTGAAACCCTTAAAACTCTCAGAAGAAACTCCCTGGCAGTAAGCTCATTGTCATCAGTCTTGGTGATTTTGGGGGGGGTCTAAAACCAAAAACAAAGGCAATAGAAGTAAAAATGACCAAGTGGGACTACACCAAACTAAAAAGTTTCTGCACAGCAAAGGAAGTCATCAACAAAATGAAAAGGCAGAAAAATGAAAAATGAAAAGGGGAAAATATTTGCAAATCATATGTCTGATAATGGGTTAATATACAAAATATATAAAGAACTCATATAACTCAATAGCAAAACCAACAAACAAACAATCTAATTTAAAAATGGACATAAGCGGCACCTGGGGGGCTCAGTCAGTTAAGCGGCTGACTCTTGATTTTGACTCAGGTCGTGATCTCAGTTTGTGAGTTCGAGACTTGCGTTGGTCTCTGTGCTGACAGTGTGGAGCCTGCTTCAGATTCTTCTGTCTCCCTCTCTCTGTGCCCCTACCCCACTGGTGTGCATGTGCTCTCTTCTCTGTCAAAAATATATAAATAATCATTTAAAAATTAAAAATGGATAGAAGGCCTAAATTGACATTTTTCCAAATAAGAAATACAGATGGGCAAACAGGTACATGAAAAGGCACTCAACATCACAAGCCATCAGGAAAATGCAAATTAAAACCACAATGAGATATTATCTCATAGCTGTGAGAAAAGCTATTATCAAAAAGACAGGAAATAAATAACATTTTTTGGCGAAAATGTGATGGGAATGTAACATGGTGTAAAATACTATGGAAGCTCCTCAAAAAAAAAAAAAAAATAGAACTATCATGTGACCCAGCATGTGCCCTTCTTGGTGTTCATCTGGAGAGAATGAAAACATTAAGTCAAAAAGATACATACACCCCTCACCCCCATATTCATTGCAGGATTACTTACAACAGCAAAGACATGGAAACAACCTAAGTGTCCATCAATGGATGAACAGATAAAGATGTGATGTATGTATGTACATACAATGCAATATTATTCAGCCACAAAGAAAGAAATGTTGCCATTTGTGACAACGTGGATGGAACTTGAGGGCATAATGCTAAATGAAATGTCAGAGAAACACACATACCATGTGATCTCATTTATATGTGCAGCCTAAAAAAACAACAAAAACCCAAGCTCACAGATACAGAGAACAAACAGATGGGGGTTGAGAATAAAATGAGTAAAAGGGCTCAAAAGGCACAAAATGCCAGTTATAAAATAAAAAAGTCATGGGGATACAATGTACAGCTTGGTGACTGTAGTTAACAATACTATATTGCATATTTGAAATTTGCTATGAGGGTAAATATTAAAAGTCCTCGACACAAGAATAAAATTTGTAACTATGTATGGTGATGGATGTTAAGTAGACTTATTGTGGTGATCATTTTGCAATATATACAAATAATGAACCATTATGCTCTACATCTAAGATTACCATATTTTATGTCCCTATACCTCAATAAAATTTTTTAAATAAAACAAAATTTAATAGGACAACGAAAAGATATCTCAAAACTCAAACGAAAAAGTCTCTGTGAACACTGAGTTAGTGTATACTGAACCATAGCTCCTAGGGGAAATGCAGGGCTAAGTTCCTGTGAGCCTTTCCATCAACTGATCAATATCTAGCCCTGTTTTCTGCCCTCTTTAGTATTTATTGTTGATCCATTAACATTGCACTCATAGCCAACAGCACTTTAACTCACACTTCAAGGAAACTTACCTAACACACCTATTTTTTCCATAAGGCACATGCAGCCTTCCTGATTTCAGGAACTCTAAACAGCATTTCAGCACTAAGCTTGGGGCCAGTTTTGAACAGCAAGATCACCAACAGAAAGCACAAAAATGTGGAAAATGTCTCACTAAGTAGATCACAAAAAGGTCACTTGTTTACTGTAGGGGAAGGCAGATTGGCACCTGGATCGACCCCGACTGGTGACATGCCCATGCAGCAACTCAAATTTCCCCCCACTCTACACATGTCCACAAATGACCACAAAAGCATTGCAAGTATTTGGAGTAACAAATACATTTTAGTGAGTAGGCAAATTAGCAAATACAGAATCCATGGATAATGAGGATCCACTATATATACAATGTTAAGCATATGCATGTAGTGTTGTTTGCTATGTGAAAAACTGTACTAAATGTTGTGCTGTGTTACACAATAACATTGGCAAGTTGTACTAAAAACTGCTGGACTTCTGAAGGTATGACTTCTAACCTCACAATGATGCAAAAGCAGCATTTAACTATTTGTCATTGGATGTGTGTCATCACTGGCTTGGGCCATATATTTTGTCCAATAATGTCAAAATGAATTTCAATGCATCCAAAAAATTTCTAGTAGATGTGCTTATATTGTTTCAGGGGATGAAAGAACACAATTTTCCACAAAAGAGGTACACTTTATCAAAAAAGTTCCTATTCTGTATTCTGTCAAAACATTATAATTTACTAAAAAATTTTTTGTTCAAATAAGTTTTAGAAACACTACCAATAGTCAAGGCTTTTTATTATCAGATTTTTAAAAGTTAATATTTAATTTAGGGGCACCTGGATGGCTCAGTCAGTTAAGTATCTGACTTCAGCTCAGGTCACGATCGCACGGTTCACAAGTTCGAGCCCCACGTCAGACTGTCTGCTGACAGCTCAGAGCCTGGAGCCTGCTTCAGATTCTGTGTCTCCCTCTCTCTGCCCCTTCCCCACTTGCATTCTGTCTGTCTCTCTCTCTCTTTCAAAAATAAATAAACATTAAAAACTTAAAAAGTTAATATTTAATTTATTAAAGAAACAAATTAAAAACCTAAGTCATTCTGAAGGCAAGTTCAGCTTATAAGCCATATTATTCTATTTACAAATCTGGCAAATTTTATCTTGTTTTAGGAACTACTGATTTTATTATCAATATTTGACCTTTTGCTTATTATAAAAATTAGGTTATGCAGACTTTCAGCTTCTAATATCTCAATAATATCTTTATAATAATCATACCAATAAATATGGAGCACACTAGTAGGAATTTTTTTGTTTTTGCCTTTACAGAAATGATAAATTACTGAATTATTATTCAAATATCCCTTTATATAGACAGAGAAATTAATGCATGCTGCTAGGTGATAAAACCATCTATCTTTGATTATTCCTACAGAAATATTTAATCCATCTCTATAAATATGAAGTATTATGCCACCTAATTATCAGATGTTTTATTAATACAAACTGAGTGGTATTTGGATTCCTTTGGTGTATAAGAATTCAAGATTTCTCTTTGCATTTTTCTGTAATGAGGTACATACAAATTTAAAACCTAAAGGTTTTTCTTATTACAAAAGCAAACAGGTAAACTGTAAAACAGAATTGAAAATAGAAATAAATAAAAAACCTCAGCAAAGTAGGTTTAGAGGGAACTATACCTCAACATAATAAAGGTCATGTATGAAAGACGCACAGCTAGCATCCTTAATGGGGAAAAACTAAGAGCTTTTCCTCTAAGGTCAGGAACAAGACAAGGATGTCCATTCTTGCCACTTATATTTAGCATGATACTGTTAGTTCTAGTCATAGCAATCAGACAACAAAAAGAAATAAAAGAATCTAAATTGGTAAGAAAGAAGTAAAACTTGAACTATTTGCAGATGACATGATACTCTATATAGAAAACCTGAAAAACTCCACCAAAATACTGCTAGAACTGATCAATGAATTTGGTGAAGTCGCACAATACAAAATCAATGTACGGAAATCTGTTGCATTTCTATACATCAATAATTAAGCAGCAGAAAGAGAAAATAAGAGAACAATCCCATTTATAATTGCACCAAAAATATTTAGATACCTAGGAATAAACATAACCGAAGAGGTAAAAGACTTGTAGTCTGAAAACTGTAAAACACTGATGAAAGAAATTGAAAATGACACAAAGAAATGGAAAGACATTCCATGCTCATGGATTGGAATAACAAATATTGTTAAATGTCTATACTACCAAAGCAATCTACAGGTGTAAAGTCATCCCTACCAAAATATCAACAGCATTTTTCATAGAACTAGAACAAACAATCCTAAAATTTATATGGAACCACAAAAGACCCTGCCTGAATAGCCAAAGCAATCTTGAATGAGAAAAGTAAAGCTGGAGGCATCACAATTCTGGACTTCAAGTTATACTACAAAGCTATAGTGATCAAAACACTGGTACTGGCAAAAAAAAAAAAAAAATAGACCCTACATCAATAGAACAGAACAGAAAACCCAGATATGAACCCACAACTATATGGTCAATTAATCTTCAACAAAACAGTAAAGAATATCCAGTGAGAAAAAGACAGTCTCTTCAACAAATGCTTTTGGGAAAAATGGACAGCAACATGCGTAAGAATGAAACTGAACCACTTTCTTACATCATACACAAAAGTAAATTCAAACTGCATTAAAGACCTAAATGTGAGACCAGAAATCATAAAAATCTTAGAAGAGAACACAGGCAGTAACTTCTTTGACACTGGCCGCAGCAACTTCTTTCTAGGTATGTCTCCTGAGGCAAGGGAAACAAAAGTGCATAAATAAACTATTGGGACTGCATCAAAATAAAAAGCTTCTTCCCAGCAAAGGAAACAATCAACAAAACTAAAAGACAACTGACGGAATGGCAGAAATGATTTACCTGATTTACCCGATTTGCAAGTGATATACTCGATGAAGGGTTAGTATCCAAAATATATAAAGAACTTATACAACTCAACACCGAAAAAAACCCCAAATGATCCAATTAAAAACGAGGCAGAAGACATGAACAGACATTCCTGCCAAGAAGACATATGGATGGCCAAAAAACACACGAAAAGATGCTCATCATCACTTATCATCAAGGAAATGCAAATCAAAACTACAATGACATATCACCTCACATCTGTCAGAATGGCTAAAATCAACAACACAAGAAACAACAGCTGTTGGCAAGGATGTGGAGAAAGGGAAACTCTCCTACAGTGTTGGTGGGGATGCAAACTGGTGCTGCCATTATGGAAAACAGCATGGAGGTGTCTCAAAAATTAAAAACAGAATTACCTTATGATCCAGCAATCCCACTACACAGCATTTACCCAAATAATACAAGAACACTAATTCAAAGGGATATATGCACCCCTATGTTTATAGCAGCATAATTTACAATTGCCAAGATATGGAAGCAGCTTGTGTCCATCAATTGATGAATGGATAAAGAAGATGTGGTGTGTATATATATATATATATATATATATATATACACACACACACACACACACACATACATATACATACGTATATATATATATATATATATAGAATAGAATATTATTCAGCAATAAAAAAGAATGAAATCTTTTCATTTGCAATGATGTGATGGAGCTAGAAAGTATAATGCTAAGCAAAATACATCAGAAAAAAGACAAATACCGTATGATTTTGCTCATCCATAGGATTTAAGAAACAAAACAAAACAAGCAGAGGGAAAAATTAAGAGAGAGACAAATTAAGAAACAGACTTAATTACAAAGAACAAACTGATGAGTTGAACAGGTGATGGGGATTAAGGAGTGCACTTGTCGAGATGAGCACAGGATAATGTGTGGAAGTGATGAATTACTATATTGTACACTTGCAACTAATATAACACTGTATGTTAACTAACTGGAATTAAAATAAAACCTTAAAAAAAGAAAATAGAAGTAAATAGCAAACACCCATAATTCCATAACACAGTGGGAAACCACTATATCTTTGGTATCTCCTTTCGTGGGGCTCCAAGTCTACACATGGTGTTACAATCTCCTTTTCATATATTGTGAGTACCTTCCATGTCAGCATGGTAACAAATAGTAATTTGTTCCTCTATCTACTCTCATAGCACTTATTGAACATCTACAGCCTGCCAGTTACTGTGTACCTGATGGAATTTTTTTGATATGGATATAGCATAATTAATTTAACCAACTCTTTATTTTTGGACATTTTTATCATAAACAATGAATGAGAAATAATCTTTCTGGCTAAATATTGAATAGGTTTGAGAAATTATTTGCCTTGCCACTTGGTTTATGGTGAGTTTCAATATGTCAGGATTCAACAAGCTTTTACTTCCTATTTTCTTCCTTAGTGTCACATTTTAAAATTCTTGCCAAGAAAGAAAGAAAGAAAGAAAGAAAGAAAGAAAGAAAGAAAGAAAGAAAGAAAGAAAGAAAATTCTTTCCAACCCTGAAACTATACAATTGCTTATCTATATTTATTCTAGTACTTTTACGATTCATTTATTACAAATGTGATCTTTAACCTATCCAGAAAGTATGTAGTTCTTGGTGTGAGGTAGGGATTGGGCTTCCAATTTTTTTTAACTAAATGGTGAGCCAGTTGCCTTAAGAGGAATTACTAAGTAAACCATTTTTCCCCACTGATTTGAAATATTATTGTATTGTGAGACATATTCTTATATATTTATGGATAAGTTTCTGAACTTTTTATTCTGTTCCATTTATCTTTCAATTTACTCCCATATCAGAGCCACATTCGTTGTTTTTGTAGCTCTGTGCTAAGTTCAATTACATCTGATTGGCTAAGGCCCTTTTGTTATTCTTCCTTTTCAGTATGTAACTCGGCATTATTTTATGACCTTGCAGATCATTTTAGTAAGTCAGTCAAAATTCAGATAGCAAATGTATTTGTAATTGTGTAAAATTTACAGACAAACTAGGTAAAACTTAATAAATAGCATCTGTCCAAATTCTTTTTGTCCTTCAGCAAAGTTTCACTGTTTTCTTGATGTTTTCAGTTTTTGTGATGTTCTGCACATTGCTTAAGCTTACTTTTCATTTTCATCTCACTAAAAAAAATCTTATAATATTATTTGAGTTTATAGCAGGCCATTCCTATGAAGCATACTTATAATTGGTTTTAATTACGGTAAAATGCACTTAACATAAAACTTATCATCTTAATCATGTTTAAGTATACAGTTCATTGGCATTAACTACATTCACATGGCTGTGCAACCATCACCACCATCCATTCACAGAACACTTTTCACCTGGAAAAACTGAAACTCTGTCCCCATTAAACACTAACTCCCCATTCCCCAACTTCCCCCAGCCTCTGGCAACCAACATCCTACTTTGTCATTGTTAATTTGGCTACTCCAGGTACTTCACGTAAGTAATAATAAATAATAAATAATAAAGGCTGCTTTATTTCACTCTGTGTTACAGCCTCAAAGTTCATCCATGTTGCAGCATGTATCAGAATTTTTTTCCTTTTTCCGGCTGAATAAACTCTTGCAGATATATACACCATGATTTGTTTTTTCAGCCACTCGTCAATGGGACATGTGAGTCACTTTTTCTTTTTGGCTCTTGTGAATAATGCTGCTATGAACAGGGGTGTACAACTGCTTTATAATTTAAACAGGTTATATATCACGTGCTCATATTGTGTAGATGTCTAATGAAAGTGTACATCAAGTTCCCAGGCCTTATCAGCCTGTAGGTATACAAGAGGTCACAGTGAGGACAATAACCCACACTTCGCTGGCTGTTTCTCTTACTTGTTCATATAGAACCCCAGTCCTCCTCCTTCATATAAATATTTCCCAGGGAATGTCTCCTGTATGTTCACAGTTTCCCTTGACAGGAAAGTCAGCACATGTGATTTCCCCTGTTCATTCCAGCTTCTCAACTACACCACACACACTGGGCCCTGAAGGTAATAATGTCATAGAATGAGTATTTTCCTGTCCCCTCATTATATCCACTCTCGTGTTCCTTAACAAAAGAGAATGAAGGTGCCCATCCAATACAGAACGCTCCTCTTTAAGAACAGGAGGGGAAGGATCACGAATGCTTGAATGGTAATAATTTAGGATTGTTGTGCTATGTATGGATGAATGGACGATGAGAAGATTCAACAGGAGAAAGCTGAATCTCCTTCAACATTGTTCCCTTCCTACTGTGGAACCTTCACTAGATCCATGATAATGGCTCTGGCTCCTTATCAACTCACAGAAAGGTTTATAATTACACAACTTTGATTCTGGCCTGCCAAAGACTGGATACGAATGGGGATTTTTCACTATGACCAAAGGTTTCACCAGCACCTCACTGACTTGTCCTTCTGAGTGCAAAGGTACCTCCGGAAAGAGTGCCCTTCACCTCGAGATTCTTGACGATGTGACCAACATTTACTAGCACTTACTGTGCACCAGGCACTGAACTAAGGACTTTATCTCTTCAATCCTCACCAGACCCTTAATGAGAATTTATAGACAAGGAAACAAACACTTAGCTTAACCAATAAATACTGGAACTAGGGCTCATGAGTTACTTAATGCATGTTAAGGTTTCATTTGTATGTTTTTTAAAAATTCCAACCCCAATCCATTTATTTCTTCAAGGAACTGTTTTCATGTTCTAAGTAAAATATTCTTTGTATTTGACTATTGAAGGGACCCCAACTATGCATACATGATCCAGAGATTTCCCCAGCAAAACCTATTATGAAGGCATCCATAAAGCATACTTAAAATAATTAAAACTGCATAGCTTTTTTTTTTTTTTTAGTAGACTTTCTTTTCTTTTTCTTTCTTCTTTTTAATTTGAGTGACTAAAATGAAATTCTTTGCAATGGTTTTCTCTTCTAACTTTCCTTAGCTGCTTGGTCCCATAGTTACTTCTTAAGATGTCTCAAGTGCTCATTCTTTACCCAGCATGAATTCCAGAACTTGTCACTGGAATCTCTCCCTTATATCCACCCTCAATCTCCCTGTCCCCTCTTGTTCTATCATACTTACTTAACCAAACCACAACCCTGGTTTACCTTAGTTCTCTACTTACTCTGTGCCTACAGCCATGCTGCTGAACATGGTCCCATGGCCAGGCTGACGGTGCTTACCTTAAACTCATGGTCACTTGCCTCAGGTGTGCCTGAAATGCCACCTGATATTCACACTGCATTTCTCTACTCCATTCCCTTTTCCACTCTCCTATTCAAGTATTTCACACCTTCTCCTCTCTCCCCAGAGCTCCAAGATCCTCTCCACGCACCCCCCCCCCCTTATTCTGAGCTGAGGATCTAGATTCTTACTCCACAAAGAAAGCTGCAAAAAAATCAGAAAAGAACTTCCAAAAGTGCCTACTCCTGCATCTACTGCAAACTCTGGATAAATAATCCAGCTCCCAGGAAAGGTCAGCCTTTCACAAGACCCCATCCTGCCCCACATATTGGTGAGGGGTGTATCTATATCCCTCAGTGACCCCCACATGGAAGACTGACAGATACATTTCCTTGGGACCTAGGGAAAAAAAATACTGACAATAAAATTTGTAAATAATCTTGTTGCTTTGGCTGCCAGGAAGTTTGGGGTCAAATTTACAACTCATCTTTAATAATAGATAGACTAGATAGATAAGAAAGAAAGAAAGAAAGAAAGAAAGAAAGAAAGAAAGAAAGAACACAGACCCGGGGCGCCTGGGTGGCTCAGTCGGTTAAGCGTCCGACTTCGGCTCAGGTTATGATCTCACGGTCTGTGAGTTCAAGCCCCGCGTCGGGCTCTGTGCTGACAGCTCAGAGCCTGGAGCCTGTTTCAGATTCTGTGTCTCCCTCTCTCTGACCCTCCCCCGTTCATGCTCTGTCTCTCTCTGTCTCAAAAATAAATAAATTAAAAAAAAAAAAGAAAGAACACAGACCCTACTTTATAGATTAACCTACTAACATCCATGGTCTCTTAGTCCTATGTATATTTTACCCAAGCTTGACACACAATGTTGAATGTAAACCACTTGAAATATTTTCAGAAATGTTGGGAAATAATAGTACATAAAAATAAATCAGGCAGAGAAGTGGGAAGAAAGGAGCATTTCAGGTAGATGGAATATCATGGGAAAACACTTGGAGGTACAACAGTACTTGCCTTTCTTTGGGAACAGAGAAGAATATGGCATGATCGGTCACAGGATGACAGTGACAGGAAACACAACTGTAAGAACATGGCACTGACTCCGCCTGGTAGGCTCTGACACCAGATATCACTTCATTCAGATCTCTGTTCAAAATCACTTCATCGAAGAGAGAATCCCTCCTGTACCTAGTCAACCAAAATACGTTCCACACACACATATACACATACACCGCCCCTCACTTTCTCTGCCTTTACCCTGTCTTATTTTCCTCTATTGTGCTTATGAACATCTGACACATGTTTGTATATATACGTATTAACTTCTCCCTCAATAGTGATCTAGAAAGCAGGGTTTTTTTATATTATTTTATTATTCCAGCACCTACCGTGGTACTCAATAAATACTCGTTAAATGAACAGAAAAGTAGTTTACCATCAAATTGAGAAAGACCTACTAAGCCCTGCAAAGAAATTTAGAACGTATTCCACTAGTAACGGGCAATGTCTAAGAGTTCATGTAAAATGTTCCCTCTTACAAAGATAACTCTGGCAGTGCACCAGAGAGGAAATCCATTGCAAACATCCAAATGATGAGTTTTGCATGTCAAATGAAGTTAGGGTAAGTGGCAATGGAAATACAAAGGAAGGGATGGATTCACAACAGACACACGCAGCAGACAGCATATCACAATAGTTAAGCCAGGCACCAGAAAGGTCACTGGACAGCGATGTGACTTTGGGCAAGCTACTTATCAAATTCTTGGTCTCTTCACTTCTAAAATGAGTATGCTAGTTGTACCTACCAACTTGACAGTTTTTGTTATAAAGATTATATGAATAATGTATGGAAAAAACAAACAGAATTGACCACATTTGGTGGCTGCTCCATCCGCACGCCTAGCACTCTGCCCAGCCAGAATGCATACGTGCTGATGAGTTAATGAAAATGATTAGCAAGATAAAAAGTCCAAGTTAGCTACAAGGCAAATCCTGTAAGAGAGAAAAGTAGTGAAGCAAAAAGTACTCAGTAGGTGGGGAGACTATGTACATACCTGTTCAGTTTGAGAATATCGAGGCTGAGAAGGCAATGGGGACCCACTA
This sequence comes from Prionailurus bengalensis, assembly GCF_016509475.1. Taxonomy (NCBI): domain Eukaryota; kingdom Metazoa; phylum Chordata; class Mammalia; order Carnivora; family Felidae; genus Prionailurus; species Prionailurus bengalensis. The sequence goes on from NC_057343.1 coordinate 28,587,018, forward strand.
TATTAGGCACCGGTAGGCAAAGGAAATAGAGGTCCAGGTCTCAGAGGCTGGAGAAAGACTGGTACAGCTGGTAGCTGAAGTCTAATCTAATCGATCGCATTAACTAAGACAGAGGCAAACAGACTTAGAATAAGAATCCTAGGAAACAAAAACATTTAGCATTAGTGAAATGAGTTGGGGCTAGAGACTGACAGGCTGTAAAAAGGTAATAAGAAAGATAAGAGAAATTTAAACGTTGAAAACAAAAGAGGAAGATGCGAGAAAAATGCTCAACTTTGTCAAAATTGGTATGAATACGGCAGAGTGACAACTAAAAAGAGACCACAAGATTTTAGCAATTAGGTTGTTAGTAACCTTTGCAAAAGTTTTCATGAAGTGGTTGGGGCAAAAGCCAGATTATATGGACTGAGGAGTAAATAGGAGTTGAGGAGACAGGGAAGGTGTAGGGAAGATCATTTCAGGATAAAGTAGATTTGGCCACAAAATCACCTAAAAGCCTACCTGGCCAATTATTTCCACTACCACCTCTAAGTGGTCACTCATGAAAGTATTTTTTCATAAGACTCTTGTAACATACATTACTCTAGAAACAAGGGTGACCCTAGCTAAAATCATCAAGTAGAGTAAGCCTATCTTCGTTACTCTTTTGCAACATGAGTTTTCGCCTGCCCAAAGGTAGCTACCCTTTCATGGTAGCAAAGACATTTGATTTTTAATGAGCGAATAATGGCCTATAAAATTATAGTCGTTTTATCAAGTCTTTCGAATAGTCAGCAAAGAACAGTAATCTATATACCCTACTGATTAAGTTATGCAGAACATATATGTATCATGAATAACTGAGTTATCAGAATTTTATACCAATTTTTAAAAATAATTATAAAAATCAGGGATACAACAGCATACTGTGTATTTCTTTAACCTTCATTACTCACCTACCACCCTATGAGCAGAAATCACTATATCCATTTTGCATGCCAGAAAGCTGGAGTTCACAGAGATGAAGTATATTGGTAAGAGTATGCTAACTAGTGTAGCAAACCATGCCCAAATCTCAGACACTTAACACGGTAAAGGTCTATTTCCCTCTTGTGTCACAATCCAATGTGACTAGTGAGGTTTGGGAGCAGGAACACAGATGCTTTGGTCCATGAAGTCATTCAGGGATCCAAGCAAGCTCTTCCCATTAAATTATCTACATCTAGCTGGCAGGTGAGAGAAGGGACAAAACAGAGAGAGTCCCATAAAAGGCTTTGGAGGCCAAATAACAAACATCACTCACGCCCATATTCCACTGGCCTGAACTCAGTTACATAACCCCACCATTTCCACCAAGGGGAAATGAAGTCCAATGATGGGCCAGGAAGAACAAGAGAAACACAAATACTGATGAGCACAGCGTTTTCTGTCACATTAAGTGACATGACTAAGGTCATCTAATAGTACCTGAAAGAGCCAAGATGCAAACCCAACTCTGCGAACCCCTGAAAGGAATCTTGCTATTCTATGCTTCTTTTTTTTTCTTTTTAAATTTTTTTGAACGTTTATTTATTTTTGAGACAGAGAGAGACAGAGCATGAACAGGGGAGGGTCACAGAGAGAGGGAGACACAGAATCTGAAACAGGCTCCAGGCTCTGAGCTGTCAGCACAGAGCCCGACGCGGGGCTCGAACCCACGGACCGTGAGATCATGACCTGAGCCGAAGTCGGGCGCTTAACCGACCGAGCCACCCAGGCACCCCATTCTATGCTTCTTAATAAGATTCATTTCGTTGACCCACCCCCAGTTTTAGCACCTCTCCAAATGACCACGACAGTGATGGGTTATAGCGTGTGTGTGTATTTTTTCATCTATATTTGTTGCCTGTCCTGCAATTCTCCTTACAGATCAATGGTGTTAGTCTTCCAAGAGGTGTATAGCCAGATATAAAATTTGGGGGGCCCTCTGAAGCCCATCCATGCTATGGAATGCATGAACCCCAGGCTAAGAACTCTTCTCTATAGTACCACCTGACTTTTGACATTGTTAACTTACTTCTAACTTTCTACCTGCTTCCTTCTAACTTCAACCACCCCCAACTTCAGTCCCACTGACCTCTTCCTCCTCGCAGCTTCCGTCTCTTGGCCTTCACAGTTGCTGTTCCTTCTGCCTATACTGCTTTTCCCTCAGAGGTCTACATGGTTCCTTCCCTCAAGATCTTTGCTCAGATGTTACCTTTTCAGGAAGCTCTTCCCCTCTCCTCCTCCCCCACCCATACTTTTCCACTATAGTACTTCTCACCTTCTACTGTGCTACTCATTTGACATATTTATGAGACCATAACCTTTCCTGGCATTAAATTGTGAGCTCCATGAAGGCACAGGTTTTTGTCTATTTTGTTTATTGCTCACTGGCACCTATGAGAGTGCTTGGAACAACATAAATATCTTTTTGAATGAACTGGGAGGCAACAAAGGACTAAAAAAGAGAAGGAACACACAGGTAGATGTATGGTGTTGGAAGTGTTCTGGTTCTTAAACTAGATTCACAGGTGCTCATTTTATTATTCTGCTTTGCAAACTACAGAGATATATTTATATATATATGACACGCATATAACATACTCATACACTATTTTAATTGTACACATTATGTTCATATAACATACATAACATATATTAACATATGTAAACATATATAAAACACATTTATTGTATATTAATTATATATAACATTATTTTGATGTTATAATTTTTTTTTTATTTATTTTTTCAACGTTTATTTATTTTTGGGACAGAGAGAGACAGAGCATGAACGGGGGAGGGGCAGAGAGAGAGGGAGACACAGAATCGGAAACAGGCTCCAGGCTCTGAGCCATCAGCCCAGAGCCTGACGCAGGGCTCGAATTCATGGACCGCGAGATCGTGACCTGGCTGAAGTCGGACGCTTAACCGACTGCGCCACCCAGGCGCCCCGATGTTATAATTTTAAAGTACTGTATGAGTTTGTACAAACAATCCTACTCAAAACAGTGTGCCTGCTCAGGTATATGCCCTGGCAGCCTTTCTTATCTAAGTAAAATAGGCCGATAGAGAAAATGGCCCCCCAAATGTCATTTGCATTCCTTAGCTAGTTAAAAATAAATTTTACTCATATTTTTTCCTCACCTATGTTTTAATAGGCCATGTGGAAAATTACCTTATATAATTCTTTTTAGTGCTGTATCATGACCTTTTAAAATAGCATCTTACCTTATGGAAGTGAAACTAAGAGCTGTCTTTGAGAACCTGTTTGGAAATTTAGATACCTAAAAGCATTTCTTCTAAATTAGCCCTTCCAAAGATGTTTTCAAACATGTTTGTTTGAAATCTAGCTTTATTTGGTCCCTTAAATGCTGATCATGATTTTTCTAACAGTAATTAAAATCCGTATAAGTTTCAGATTTCAGCGGAAATATTTTCTTCAGAAATTTACTTTTCAAACAGAGGCTCCAAACATGTCCTGAAACCATGGGATTCAAATGCAGAGAGATATTAAAAAATCTAGCACCTTGGTGAGAGATATGCTTACAGACTAAACAAATTGATAAAGGGCAGGGCAGGGAGGAGGAGGAAGGGGCAGGGAGAGGGGAAGTAGGGCTGGGAGGGGGAAGAGGGAGGGGAGAAGAGACGTTGAGACCGCCTGCGTACATCCGTGCCTGTACCCTGTGGAGGTAAGGCTCCAACATCCAAACCCAAACCCAAGATGCTCACGAAACTCCTGAAAACAGGCATTTGGAACATTGTGTCCACTGTGCCAGGGAATATGGTGCAGTAGTTGGAAGTCTTGCTTTTGAGTTCCAGCCTGCCCTTTTACTCAGCACATACTAAACTGAGCCTCGGTTGAATCATTTGCAAAATTTTAGATAATTTCACACAACTGTTAAGTAAACTCATGCTTATTCAGTTAATAAAACTGCTCTGTAAAAAATCAAATGTTAAGTAGAAAGGTATTTTAAAATTTCTGACACAAATGCCCCAAGCCTGTACAAAAAGATTTAGTATAGTAAATTACATCCTGGTGGTTTGAAAAAGTCCTCGTACTCAAATGGCACAGTGAGAAGGTTAGAAATCCCAGCTCTGCACATGATAAAGTTGATCATATTTCTTTGGTATAAAACAAGAGCCTAATAGTCTTCCAAATACCCTCATAACAAAAAGCAAAGCGGGGGGAGGATTATTACCATGTATGTTCATTGGGAAAAAATAAACGACTACCTAAAGCAGAAACAACATGCACTGAATCCTAAATTAAGGCTATTATCAATAATGGTTATTGACCATTTTAAGCCAGTTAAAGTAAAAAACACAAATGTGTTTCAAGTAACTGAATATTCATAGAGAAATATACTTGATACCCAGAAAAACCACACAAATTTGCCAAGGGAAAATTATGTGCTAACATGGTATGGCCTTTCTCAAAGGTCTATTCTTAGATATAAAACAAATGCTTTAATTAAAACCTTTGCTTGTAAGCACATTTCCTGAGTAAGTAAAGTCTAACAAATCCAATATGAGTGAAACACTGTACCCTGGAAACAGAGAGGAGCCCCGGGTGGCTGACAATAGTCGTTTCATATAACCTTTTGTCATCCCTACCACAACAGCAAACATGCAACCTTAAACTAAGTGAAAGCTTTCTAAATTTAGACACTTTCAAATAAGGTATCTTAAGTTATATGTAAAGGTTTAGTAAATTATTTATTATGCCTCTTATCTTTAATAATGGAATACCATGTTTAACTTGTAATCAAAATGGAAAGAAAGCTGTTATACCATATATTACTGTACCAAGACTCAGAGTTTCCAGTCTATATTTAGTTCACATTAAAATGGAAGCAAAGACGCAAACCAAGCTAAAAATAAAATGTTCTACAAAGATGAGATTTTTAAATGGATTGAAATCTAGCTTTATTTGGTCCCTTAAGTGCTGATCGCATCTAGCAGCACCTTAACTTTGCAGTGCTTTGCAAACCTAACTATACCATTTTCCATCACCTAGAATAGGGGTCAGAAAACGTTGGCCCACAAGCCAAATCTCTGGGTCATTTCCTTCCGGCCACCTGATTTTGTACAGCCTATAAGCTAAGAAGGTTTTTTTCAAGTTTAAATGGCTTTTTAAATTAAATGCTTATTTATTTTTGAGAGAGAGAGAAAGACAGAGTGCAAGCAGGGGGAGGGGCAGAGAGAGAGGGAGACACAGAATCCAAAGCAGGCTCCAGGCTCTGAGCTGTCAGCACAGACCCCAATGTGGGGCTCAAACTCATGAACCGTGAGATCATGACCTGAGCCAAAGTCGGACGCTCAACCTACTGAGCCACTCAGGTGCCCCTAAATGGCTTTTTTTAATAAAGAAGAAGAGGATGAAGCGTATTTCTTAACACCTGAAAAGTATAAGAAATTCAAATTTCAGTGTCCTTAAAGTTTTACTGGACATCACCACACTTATTCATTTAAGTATTGTCTATGGCTGCTTTTACACTAAAACAGTAGAGTTTAATAATTTTAACACAGACTTTATGGCCCACAAAGCTCAAAACTTTACTATCCGGACCTCTCCAGAAAAAGTTTGCCAATTTTTACCCTAGATGAATGTGAATTATTCTTATTATTCAAGACATATTCCTGCTCATTATCCAGCGAAATGTTAAAGTTCTTACTTGCTTTTCATATCATATTGAGTTTCTGAGCTATAAACCTGTCAATATTACTTTATTCTCATTTCTTAACAATCTTCTAGCCATGTTTCTATTTCTCATCATATTTGGATCATTACCGAGCCCAGTGATTCCACTCAGAACTGTGGGTAAAAGTTTTAAGTAATATTTTCTAATCTATTCTGTCTCTGTTTCAAATGTTAGATATGAACCATCATGGCCCACTAATGGGCCACCACCTACAATTTGAAAAATGCTAAGTAAGTCTTCCCTAGACTATTCTAAATACAGTTATGGTGAAAGATAATGTTTTAATTGCACAAATTGTATCTCATAAAGCCGTGAAAAATACAAATTAATACTTCCATGTATGGCCTTACCATCAAGGTACAAGAATTTATTTATATATCCTTCATGTTAAAGTAAAACCAAGGTACTAACTGATGATTGTAGTGACTATTTTCTTAACGTGCTTAAAGACATGTCTGAATGCAGGTATAATGTTGCAAAGTTCTGAATATGTTTCCAGTGGTTAGGTAGGTTTTGCCTAAATTTAAATACCCATAAATATTCCATATTAACTGTAAGAAGACATAGAAATATCAGAGAAATGAGAGCACAATAAATCTACCTAATTAGGAGATATTTTTGACACATGAAGCTTTAAGAGCTTGGCTGAGATGACTCATTGTCAGAAAAAGTCATTGACTATGGTATTGGCACAAAAACAGACACATAGACCAATGGAATAGAATAGAGAACCCAGAACTGGACCCACAAATGTACGGCCAACTAATCTTTGACAAAGCAGAAAAGAATATCCAATGGAATAAAGACAGTCTCTTTAGCAAATGGTGCTGGGAGAACTGGACGGCAACATGCAGAAGAATGAAACTGGACCACTTTCTTCCACCATACATAAAAATAAACTCAAAATGGATGAAAGACATAAATGTGAGACAGGAAACCATCAAAATCCTAGAGGAGAAAACAGGCAACAACCTCTTTGACCTCAGCTGCAGCAATTTCTTACTCGACCCATCTCCAAAGGCAAGGGAATTAAAAGCAAAAATGAACTGCTGGGACCCCATCAAGATAAAGAGCTTCTGCACTGCAAAGGAAAAAATCAGCAAAACTAAAAGGCAACCGACAGAATGGGAAAAGATATTTGCAAATGACATATCGGAGTAAGGGTTAGTATCCAAAATCTATAAAGAACTTAACTCAACACCTGAAAAACAAATAATCCACTGAAGAAATGGGTAGAAGACATGAATAGATACTTTTCCAAAGAAGACATCCAGATGGCCAAAGACACATGAAAAGATGCTCAACATCACACATCATCAGGGAAATACAAATCAAAACCACACTGAGATACCACCCCACACCTGTCAAAATGGCTAAAATTAACAAGTCAGGAAACAAGAGATGCTGGCGAGGATGTGAAGAAATGGGAACCCTCTTGCACTGTTGGTGGGAATGCAAACTGGTGCGGCCACTCTGGAAACCAGTGTGGAGGTTCCTCAAAAAATTAAAAATAGTACTACCCTACGACCCAGCAATAGCACTACTAGGAATTTATCCGAAGGATAAAGAGTGCTGATACACAAGAGAGCTGATACATAGGGGCACATGTACCCCAATGTTTACAGCAGTACTTTCAACAATAGCCAAATTATGGAAAGAAGCTAAATGTCCATCAACTGACGAATGGATAAAGATGCGGTTTATATATACAATAGAATACTATTTGGCAATGAGAAAGAATGAAATCCTGCCATTTGCAGCAACGTGTCTAGGACTGGAGGGTATCATGCTAAGTGAGATAAGTCAGTCAGAGAAAGACAGATATCATATGTTTTCACTCATATGTGGAACTTGAGAAACTTAACAGAAGACCATGGGGGAAGGGAAGGGGGGTAAAATAGTTACAAACAGAGAGGGAGGGAAGCAAACCATAAGAGACTCTTAAATACAGACAACAAACTGAGGGTTGATACGGGGGACCGGGGAGAGGGTGATGGGCATTGAGGAGGGCACTTGTTGGGATGAACAATGGGTGTTGTATGTAAGCAATGAATCATGGGAATCTACTCCCAAAGCCAAGGGCACATTGTATACACTGTATGCTAGCCAACCTGACAATAAACCATTTTTTAAAAAATTAAGTGAGATGAATGTATTGGAAATTTCTATATGTATGCTATCCATAAAGTTAACATTACTTGGATCTCTTGGAGAAAAAAAAGAAAAAGAAAAAGTCATTGAGATGGTTCATTTGTTGATACCACGTGGCTTATGATGGTTCAACAATCTTAACCTACAAATCTGACCAAGGTTCCTCCAGCGATTCCCTGTATTCATGGGCCACAGTATTCACTGGCCAACAAAAAGCAAATGAAGCTTTTTCCACTTCATGTTCAAAACCAAGTTGGTCTGAGTTCATATTAGTGTTGTTTCAGAATGTCTCTTTCTCAATAAATACACGTGAAATCCTCTGTAACAGTAAACCTGAATGTAAAATCAACCTCCTCCTTAAGACAGAACTAAGGATTAGGAATAACAGCCAAGAGTAACGAGATAGGAAGAGATAGGATGAATTATAGCTCCTGGTTTTCCCACATCAGCACCACTTTCACTTTTGTACAGTAAGGATTTTTTTCCTTTGGGGAAATCGAAGCAGCCATAAAATTTTCTAGAGTTTAGCACCTGGGCAGCCAGATTAAACTACCTGAAATTCTACTTAGCTGAAACAGAGATAGATAAAAAGTAAAAAAAGAAAGAGAGAGAGAGAGAGAGAGAGAGAGAGAGAGAGAGAAAGAGAGAGAGAAACAGTACACAGCAAGGACAAAGAAACAGGAATAAAATGAAAAGAGGAACAAAGATGTGGGGCAGGTACTAAAATGTGCATGAGAATTTTATTATTAAACCACACTAATTTTAAAAGCATGCTAGTTTTATTCTTTACTTTAAAAGTCATTATATCCACTGCAAATAAACCCCGAGATTAGTGTTGTCCTAAAATAACCCGTATTTCCTTCCATAGAGAAGTGGGTAATTAAATGATGATCTATCATGTTAGGTTGAACCACATGAAATTTCCCACATTCAACCTGTATTTTCCAGCTTTACTGAGATATAATTGACAAACAAAATTATATATACTTAAAGTATACAATGTGTTAATTTGACCTACACATTGTGAAATAATTACTATACTTAGATCAATCAACATATCCAGCACCTCACATAGTTAATGTGTGTGTTTGTGTGTTAAGAATGCTTAAGATCTATTCTCAGCAAATTTCAAGGATACATGACAGTATTATTAACTGTAGTCGCTATGCTGAACATAAGAACTTACTCATCCTATAAATGAAAGTTTGTAGCCTGTCTCTAACATTTCCCCATCTCCCCTACCTCCCAGCCCCTGGCAACCCACCATTCTACTCTTGACCATTTTTGACCTACTGACATAGCAAATTTTCTTAGTTCAACCTAATATCATGGAATACTTTCCCAACACTAGGAAGAATGAGGTAGATGTATACACGCCATTAGGGAAATGATCATGTTATAGCTCCAAACAAGACACAGCATGTGTACGGAATGTTCCCGTTTGTACTTTTTGAAAGAAACATATGTATATTCATAGACATTTTCTGGAAGCCCACCAAGAAAAATGTCAACAACTGCCTCTGAGATGGGAGACTACAAGGTCTGGAGGAAGAGGGAGATTACTTGTCCCTGGATACCCTCCCATCACTGAATATCCTCTCACATTGTTAAATATCTTATTATATGTATGTATTACTTGTTTCAATTAAAGAAAAACCTGGAGACTTTCCAGGTGCCACAATTAATTTGAGATTATTCAAATTATTTAAAACATTAACCAGTATTTACAACAAAGAACACTTTAAATAAAGTAATTACTTTAGTGGCCTTTTTGGCCCCAAACCTAAACTAACCAAACAGCTTTATGCTCATTAAGGCTCTTAAAGGAAACTAAAATAAGTACTCTGTTTTCACAATAATATCCATATATATGAAGCATTATATGCAAGTGTATAATATATACATTATTCATTTAAGTTATTCATTTAAGAAATATTTTTTTGATTTCTAGGTACAACTCACTCTGCTGTAGGCCTTCTGTATATCTACGTACAAATGCTTTATAAAGAGACGGCAGGGGCACCTGGGTGGCGCAGTCGGTTAAGCGTCCGACTTCAGCCAGGTCACGATCTCGCGGTCAGGGAGTTCGAGCCCCGCATCAGGCTCTGGCTGATGGCTCAGAGCCTGGAGCCTGTTTCCGATTCTGTGTCTCCCTCTCTCTCTGCCCCTCCCCCGTTCATGCTCTGTCTCTCTCTGTCCCAAAAATAAATAAATGTTGAAAAAAAAATAAAAAAAAAAAAGAGACGGCATATATATGCATACACATGAATATATGTGTATATGTGCATAGGTATGTGTACATGGACCACACACACCATCCTGGGCTGCTATTCCTCCAGGATCAAAGATGCCACTAATAACCATAACCTGTCAGATCTAATGGTCCCTTGATGCATCAATCGTATGTATGAGCAAGAACGGCTTTCTGTCTTAAAAACCACCAGGCCTTGGGCTAGTCCTGGTCTCCTTTTCCTCCAGACTGTCCCATCTTGCATATCTGTGGAGGTAATCAGTCACGTATAGTCTTTTTCTAAAAGATTTTTCCCTTAACTCTTAGCTGGGTCATAATTGAAGACTGGGCACCACTATTCAATTTAGCAGTTCTCATTCTATGAATCCCCTCACTGAACTAGCTCTCTTCCTTGAGAATCAGTACTGTGTGATAAAGAGGTACAACTAATGAAATCTGTAGCACGTACTAACAGTCTGGATTGCCCGTGGGGGCAGGGAGAGAAGTTGAGACTCACTGGTCTCAAGAGTTTTAGGCCTGGATCTCAGGTGTTCAGATACAAAAAGGCTGATGAACTTACATGCATTTGTATGAGTTAGTATAAAATACAGAATTTCTGAAATTTAAGAAATGTTTCTTGGGAAATTTAAGAAATATTTCATTTAGTGATCACTATGTATAATCATGAGAAAAAAAATATGTGCGAAATATTTTTATTAGAAAGTTAAATGGAAACCCAGTAATAAGTATGCTTTTTGAAATTATTCTTAGTCTCGAACACATGCTTTACTCCCAATCACAGAGAATATAACATTTGAAGAGTATAATCTTAGCTATTACCATGAAATTCACGACACCTACAAATTTTAGTTTTACTCCCCCCCCCAAATTTTTAATTAACTTTACTCAACACAAGTTAGAGCCATAAATTTTCTTTCAAACAGTATAAATTCACCAGCTAATTTTAATATAAGTTTGCATGGAATTTTAACCACTTCATATGAATCTATAAAATATACCATTTTTTAAACCTGCTGAGTTGCCATTAGTAACACGATTTTATGAACTTTTTTTTTTAAACAAGATTTAAAATGTTAAAGGCACTGCTAAAAAGTCCTTATCTTCTTTAGGCTTAATCTTCTAAAAATACATGAAACTCCATATCCTTAGGTTATCATAAATTCTATAAAGAATGTCACTATTAAAATGAATTACAAGATGTGCAGATTTAAAAAAATGACCAAAGTGGAGCACCTGGGTGGCTCAGTCGGTTAAGCATCTGACTTGAGCTTAGGTCATGATCTCCTGGTTGGGAGTTCTAGCCCCCCATGGGGCTCTGTGCTGACAGCTCAGAGCCTGGAGCCTGCTTGGGATTCTGTGTCTCCCTCTCTCCCTCTCTCTGCTCCTCCCACACTCATGCTTTCTCTCTCTGTCTCTCAAAAATAAATGAACATTAAAAAAAAAAAATGACCGAAGCAATCTTTGACTCTTTGCTAAGTGCATCTTGCTAATACTCATGTGTGCTTACACATACTTATTTTAGAAAATAAGGAGGCAGGCTAATAAAAGCACGATTCCACAGACCTACAATAAAAGTTCTATTCTCATATAGGGGTCCACTGACCTTAGGAAACAAATTCTCATAAAAATAACTATATAGTGAATTAACTTTTGCAAATTTATTTTTTTAATGTTTTATTTATTTTTGAGAGAGAGACACAGAGAGTGAGCAGGGGAGGGGCAGAGAGAGAGAGAGAGGCACAGAATCCGAAGCAGGCTCCAGGCTTTGAACTGTCAGCACAGAGCCCCATGCGGGGCTAGAACTCAGTAACCGCAAGATCAGGACCTGAGCTCCAGTCAGAAGGTTAACCAACTGAGCCACCAGGCACCCTGCAAATTTATTTTTAAAGAGAGCACACAACTCCCGTGATTTGATTGGTTCTCTTTTCAAATACCTCATTCAAATCCAACCAGGGATAATTGATCGTTAAAGTAAGCCTTTTAAAGTACAATGAAAACTTAAAAATATAAATAATCCTTCAGCGATAAGCATTTGCTATGTATATGCTTAAGATCTAATTAAAACAAATCAACTTTGTTGATTTGTCAAGAGTCAAAAGCACCTGCTACATAAACAAGCGTTAACACAACATACTAAGTCCACATAACACAAAGAGGTTAATTTTCATTAAGTTAACCATCGCTGGTAAGATCTGAACTCTGCACTTAGCGGGAACCCACGACTCAAAAGCCTGGCTCGCTGTTGTGTCGCGCAGGGTGTGTTTAACCTCGAACATCATTTACACAGGCAGCGAGCCTCGGCTTCTGCCTTCCAAAGGGCAGCGGGAGGCAAGGGGGGTGTACGCTGTCACCTCCTCAAACAACCTTTCGGAGTGGGCCTGGGCCCGCGGGAAGGAAAGGTGGGGGGCTTCTTGCAACTCAGGCTGGTCGGCCTGCACTGGGCTCCCTACGCAATGCACATACTCCACCCAACCATTGCACGCAGGAAGGACAAAAAAATAAAACAGTCCTTTTAAGTTCCCTGAGTGGGAACTCTCAAGAGCGCTTCAGCATTTTCCCACGCTCCCGCCGAGCCGCTGGTTCCCTCTCCTCCACGTCGGCCGTCGAGCTCCCCGGGAGCCCACCCTCGCGGCCTCTCGCGCGGAGCCCGGGAATCCCTTCCTGCCGCGCGGCTGTCCAGCTCCCGCGGGCCCCGCCCCCGGGCCAGGCCCCGCCCTCACCTTGTGGCCCACGTTCCCGGGATCGCCGGCGCGCTCCGCGCGCTCCGGGCGCCCTCGCTCCTTTTCCCCGCCCCGCAGCTTCCCGCCGTCCGCGCTCCCCTTAGACCTCACCTTGGTCCGGATCTGCCCCGAGGTGGACACTTTGCGGATCAGTTTCTGGGGTCCCTCTTGCTCCGCTTCGCTGTCGGAAGAATCGTCTCCGGGCCCCGCCGAGGCACCGGCGGGGGCGACCGCGGCGCCGGCCCCGGCGGCCGCTCCTCCCGCGGCGCCCGGAGGGTGGTGCTGGCCTCCGGCCCCGGCCATCCTCTCCGATTCCTGCGGGGACACAGCACCGCCCTGCGGGGGCGGCGGCAGCGGTCAGTGGGTGCGCTCGGTCCGAGCCGGGCCCAGAGCCCCGCGCCCGGCTGCAGCCGCCATCTTCCGCTCCCCCAGCCGCCCCCGCGGGGAAAGGGTCGCGCGGGATCAGACGCCCTCCCGGCGGCCGCCCTCCAGGCCCCTCTGCCGGGCTCTGGCCAAAGCGGCGACCGCAGTGGGGCACGGGGGACGCGGACCCCGGCCCGCCTGGGACCCCTGCTCACCCAGCCTCGAGACGTTACAGGGTTCCTGACCCAGAATACGACTTGGCGCGGGTAGGGAGGATGGGAGTGACAGAGGGATAGGGGCAACCTACCACCTCTTGTGGGGTCTGGGCTCCCCAGGATGGACGGGAGGGCGGGGGTCGGGGGGCAAGAAATCTCCGCAGCCACCCTCCACAGGCCGGGCAGTGGCGATGCTCCCTCCCTCCCTCGGTTCACGGGCCGCTGGGGCAAGAACGGCCCTAGGAGTAGAAGGGGAACCTACAGCTTCCTCCCGACTCCCTTGGGTACACCCTGCCACCCCCTAGACCTAGAATCTCTCTCGAGTCTTGGGCCTTACCACACGGTTCCCACTGAATAAAAGTCCCTTCCGCCCCCTAGATGGATGGGCGCTGCCCCTTGTCAGTCTCAGGACCCCCCAGCGCATCTCTGATGAACCATACCTCTCCCGCCTCTGCCTTGGGGTTCGGGTCCTTTCAGCTCTCCCGACCGCGGTGTTTAGTTTCTGGCCCACCCCCACCTCCATCCGGCGCACACGGAAGAGAAGAGCATTTTCCGGGAGGTTCCACTCCGCTCTGAGAACTTTTCGTTCAGAAAGAGCGATCCCTTTGGCTAACAGGAAACTGGGAAGGGCGTGGAGAGAGCGCAGAAACAGGAGAGCACACGCAGCCCAAGACCACAGAATGCAAAATAAATGTCTAAACTGAAGCGCTAAGCGAGACTGCCTGGAAGGAAACAATGCACTGAAGCCATGTGAACGCCAGTGCCCGAGCACGAAAACATTGGAGGTCCTGGGAGAGCCACTCCCTAACCCGGACCAGAGCAGGAGGAAACGGGATCAGCAGGCTGCAGCCACAGCTCACAACTCGTCCCAAGTGAGCTGGTTACGCGGGCACTCGGGAATAGCAGCCTTGCGGCGCGTTCTGCATGCTCAGCGTCAAAGAACCCTTGTAGGTGTGGGAGGACTTGGGGGAGAAGATACTAAAATGACAGATTCCTCTTGTCATCCACAGAGAACTCTAAACTTAGCTGTATTTTTAAGTAGGGCAAAAGTCCCCGCCAGACTGTGGAGTCTCTTCACACTTCAGTAAAGCATTTAATCTCTTAAGCGTGTTCAAGTCCTTCAGTACCCATTCCTATTTTTTCGGTTGACATGGCCTTCTACGCTTTCAGTTGACATGACCTTTAACAGTCCTCCAAACTAGCATTCTGTTGGGGTTTTGTTTTGTTTTCTGGGTTTTTTTAGTTGAAATCTTCCAGTAATTTGGTTGCTATGTCAAAACTAATTTGCTATGTCAAAACTAATAGACTAATGTCTATTGGGGTTTTGTTTTGTTTTTTGGGTTTTTTTAGTTGAAATCTTCCAGTAATTTGATTGCTATGTCAAAACAGTTCTAAGAGGTTATAAATTACAATATTCAATCCCAATACTGTATATCACACTGTTCGTTAAAAGGTAAAATGTGATGGTTTGAATCTTCCAAGATAGGAGATTGATGCCTTGAAATACTAACTGGTGGAAGCTACTTCTCTAGCTTCAGTTGTCTTCTTTAGGAAGGGAAGGAGCTAGGCAAAATAAACTTGGAGCCCTTATGGTTTTGTAGATATGTAATTCTATATCTACAAAGAGTATTTTGTGAAGGGAATGCTTTAAGAGAAAAAGTGATCAAAATAATGGTCTTTAGCTCAACCTAATTGTTTGGTCAGTGAGGAGTCCAAAGGTTTGAAAGTGTAGCCAAGAACACCTAGTAAAGGGCCTTTTGAAAGAATAAACCTAGTTCAGACTCTTCCTTTAGTGTTAAGTGAGGCCCAAAATCATGAGCTGGGGCCAAAGTCAAAACCATGTGATTAGCTATTCTAATGTTCTACTCACTGTACCGCACCAACTTTTGTTATACAAAAGTTAGTCAATTATGTTTTTATTCATACTTTAGGCTTTCAAGTTTTGTATAGTAACATTTTCCTGAATCCAGGCTATTAAACTGACACTGTTTTCACACCTATGCCCATTCTGTGGTCTGAATTAGAGGATTCAATACATTTCTCATTCTCATTCAAACACTGGTTGCTTACAGGTATCTTAAGAGTTTCATGTGCAAGAGCTGGGCAATTAATACCTCAGAGTAAAGGTATTTATTACTCCATAAAAATTTACCATCAGTTATCCCTGCTCTTCAAACACTCCTGTAACAAGTTCTAAAACTTGGTGGTGACTTTGAAAGCATAGCCAGTCTTAGCCTACTCAGGCTAAATAAATTATCCCTGCTCTACAGTTTATAGGACACTCAGAGTGAAAATACCGTGTAGGCAAACGAAGGAATGTCACTTCATTTCCCACAAAAGGCAACTCATGAAAACCCTCTTTTCTTCTGAGATTGTTTCAAGTAATCCCTCATGTAAGGTACCCAATCCATTAGATTTTTCTCATGTCTTATCCATAAATTAGAACTTCCCAGAATGAATATCCAATCCTTATATCATATACCTGCAATGCACTTCACTGCCCTTAAAAATATAATAGCAATGTCAAGAGCTCCATATTTTCAACCATTTTAATGTAGCTCAAAATGACAGCTGAAACAAATTTCAGATATGTAGTATATTGCATTATTTCTTTGATTGACAAGATTCCCTTGACTTTTTCCTTACTTGGTGTTTTCAGATAATTTCTTAGATGTGTCTTACATATTTCTTTTATTATTGTTACTTTGAAATCTTTGTTTGGAACATAACATATCACAAACACACTATTAAAAACTTGGACATAAGCCATGTAGACACTGCATTCAGGATGAAAGGGAAATAGAAGCTACCACTAAATTGGGTTTCTACTTTATAGGGCTTCCTGCCCCATTTAAAGAAATAAAAATTATTACACTCAAGATGTATAAATCACAGCCAATTCTCATTCTGATAACAACTTTATGAATATTAACATTCTTACTGATAGATATTTTTAATTATATTCTTATTAAGCATTACTTATAAACAAGAGTTTAATATCCACTTGCAACTTTTAAATCCCATATATTCTGTACTTTTATGTTAAACATTATATCACAAATACATAGAACTCTACCTTTATATACTGAAGAACCCAAGTTGGCACTTTCAAACAGTCACGTCCTAGGATGCACATTCCTAATCAATGGAAACCACGCAAAAAGAACACACTGCTGGCTGAATAAGTGCAGGCCTGCTTCCATTCAAACTTTCCATAATATACTGTTACATATTTGGAACTTAACATTCAAAACTTTACTCCATTAAAATGTCCTTGGTTGTTACCTGAATGAAAAAGATTTCCTATTAATCATGATATAACTTCATGTACCAATGGTCATCCCTGTGCCTAGGGCAAAACCCACTGTCATCTAGACCTAACGCATAAATACGCTTATAGCCTCTCGTTTACATTTTTGCCCTTTTTCCTTTGGAACTCTTACTTTTCTAATTTTCCATTAGTTTTGAACAGTTTCATCAGAGCCAAGTAGACAAAAACCACATAAAAATAAAAACAAATTTTAGTAAGTAAAATGTGCCCTAGGATCCTAGTATCACTGTCTAAGGACTACTTTGTAAATACTCCCACAATTTTTAAGTTTTGGCTAGAATTCAAACTACCCATCCCCTCACCCCCACCCCAGGATATCATCTATGATATTTGGCTAAGTATCTTCCCACCCATCTATTCCCACCACCGAAATATTTTTGTACTGATTAGAAATGTAGGTAATGCCTCTATTTCCACTGATTTGATTGCATTCTAAAGCTAGCATTAAAGAAAATACACAGAAACCTGAATGTTAACATTTATCTTCTTTCAGGCCCAATGCCCTGGCTGGAGGAATGATAAGGCTGTTTATTTAAATGCCCTCACTTAACTAAATAATTTCATTTTATCTTCAAATATGAAAAATGTCATGAAGTCCAGTAACTGACTCTCAACTCCAGACATGGGTACATTGCAGGCCAGAAGTTCTGTTCTCTTTACTATTATTCAGCATCAGTACCTGAGACTATGTCTACTCTTTTGAGTAGATCCATGTAGAATCATGGAATCATATCATCATGTTTTAGGTTTCATCAAAAAAAGAATGAGGAGAGTAAATCCTTACAGGTATGCTATTATGCACAATAAGGAAGAATTCAGGGTCTGTGTAATGTGAATATTTCCTATTCAATATTAAATGTTCCTATTATAAATATAAATGAGTATACTTTTATGGTAAAGTATTAAAGTTGCCTATATTTGCAATCAAACAGCAGATCTACAATAACTGCCAAATGGACTCCTAGTCAAAGCAGACATTCCTTAGTCCAAGGTCTTTGAGGATCCACAGATTGGGCTTCAGGAACTCTGGTTTGCTTGAAATATTATTATTGGTTTTATATGGCATGTTGCATAGGTACATCGTGGGGAGAGACTCCACAGCTTTGGTGAGATTCTTAAGGGGATCACCCAAGAGACACCGAAGAATCCCTGATTTTGAGGAATTTTGTGTCTTTCAATATATATTTAGATTCAGCTGATATTTCCTCCCTTAGATCCAAAGGTCTGAAATAATTAAAATTTAAGTATTCTTTTTTCCCTAACTTATCACCCCTTTTTCTCCTATACATCACTTTTCAGAAATTTGGGTAACATTTTTTTTTTTAAAGAACTTAAATGAGAAGTCCTCTTAGACTTTGTGGTCATACATGTATGCCCACAGGTTTTCAAATAAAATCACTTAAGTATCATTTTGTGCCACACATGTAAGACCTCTGAAGATTTTTTTTTTGGACTATCTGAATATCAACTACTAACATATGAAACAAGATGTTCTGTTAAGAATGCATGCTTTGTGAGAATATAAGGATTAATGTCTGTGCTAACTGCTATATCCAACAGTCCCGGGACATAGTAGGTGCTGGATAAAATATCTGCTGAGTAAATAAAAGGGGCTTCAGTGTTTAAAGAAAAAAAACTAATTTTTTAAGGACAGTTCTGCAGTCTGGATAAAGTGTCATGGTTCATTCGTACATTCCTATTAGGGCTCTAGTTTTAAAGGCTAATACATGAGCGTTTTCATTTTTGTCACTTTAAGTAAAGCAACATTAGAAGTTTTTCTCTACTTTTCTAAGCACAAAGTAGTTCTGCCATCAGTACCCTAGAGCAAAATGAACTTAAAAGGGTACTTTTCAATGTGATTGGTGTTGGCTTTACAGCATCCAGGTTCAAAAGATACTTCATATAGGAAAGTTTAAAAGTAAAAAAGTAACAAAATCAGGTCAGTAAGTTTAGTTCTCAATGGTCTTTGATTTAAACTTCAAAACTGAACTGTAGTTTTAGTTTCAGGAATAATTTAATCCTCAGTGATAACCACAGAAGAAATACGAGCAGATGGGCCAACCTAAGGACATGTTCAAATTTACAAAAGCAAAGACAGCTGCAGATACAGATGGATCAGAGTCCAAGGACACTTCTGAAAGGTCGGGAAACAAGAGGCAGAGAAATGTACTTGGGCAAAGGAGCTGAGGGTGTAACATACTCAGAAAAGAAAAAGGAAAACCAAGCCTGGCACCTGACCTAGAAGCTCTTAACAGGCAGGGGGCCAGCCTGAGCAGACACGCAGAGTCCCTGGGAAAAGAGCATCCGAACACGTTGAACAGAACACGGGTGAGGCCAGAAATTTCAGACGAGGCTTTCCAGATAGGCTCAAGAATTTCACCCAACACGGAGTAGCAAACATCGAGGCAGGGCGTGGAGAGCCAAAATTCGATGCCAGGGAAAAGGCAGCCCACACAGGATTACAGAGCTCTGAGTGAGACGGGGATTCCGGGGTAGAATCCCTGGAGGGATGTGAGATGGTTCTGACTGTCTGAATTAGAAGAAAGAAGGAAGTTGGAGGAGTTTGAGGGAACAAATCCAAAGCCCCCCGATCTCCTCCTCCTTATCCTCAAACACACAAAACACACGCACACGCTCCTCTCGGTCCCTAAAATTACCCAACCTCCGGGCTGCAAGTGAAGTGAGATCAAGGTTAGCTTCTCACTCCATCCCTGCCAAAACCCTTGAACCCTGGAAAAGCCGGGGCTGTAGCGGCTAGCGGGAGGCGTGGCTCCAGGCTCCCGGCCGGGAACAGCCTCCGCCGCCCGCGGTCCTTGGGAACCTGCGCGCCCAGGTGACGGCCAGGGCGCGGTCTCAGGAGGGAAGAGCGATCCCTCCCGGCCCGCACGCTGACCCCACCGTCGGGTTCCTCCTCTCCCTCCTCCAACCCCCCTCCCTCCGGCTCTAAAATCAAGTCAGAAGTTGAGAATTCGATGGAGCAACGGAAACGGTCCTCCGAGGGCCGTCGTCAGCGGTTTGCCAGCGGCCGGCCCCACGGGGAGAGCCTCCGCTGGCCGGACAAAGGCGCTCCGGGCGGCGCGCGAGTAGGAGCCCGGGCGGCGGAGGAAGCGCTGCCCCGGCTGGGAAGCAGCTGGGGACCTCATCCCGGGCCATTTCCTGAACGGAACCCGGCCCGGGCGGGGGGGAGCAGAGGAGAAGCGGGAGGGGGTGGGCGCGGGCGCTGTACCCACCGGTTCCTCCCAGGCCGGGCTGCGGGCGCCGGGCGCGGGGCGCACGTGCTGCGGCTCCATCGCGCCGCCCGCGCCCGCCGGCCGCCCGGGCGCGGGGACCCGGGCCCCCGCCGCCGCCGGGGCCGCTGGATGCGCTTCCCTCGCCGCGGTCCTCTCGGCCGCTGCCGCCGCCCCGGCTCCTGCCCGGGGCCAGCCACCGGCGCTCCCGCCGTCTCCGGCTTCCGCCGCGCTGCGCTCTCCCGCCCCCGCGCCGGTCCCTTCCTCCTCCTCCACCGCCTCCTCCTCCTCCTCCTCCTCCTTCTCCTCCACCTCGGTCCAGCTCCAAGCGGTCCGCTCCCCGCCGCCGCTGCCACCGCCTCCCACGGCCACAGAATCCGCCCCTCGCTCCTTCCTCCGCCCCCGGCTCCCTCCCCTTTTCCTCCCGCTTCCCGCCCCTCCCCCCCCCCGCCGCCCCCTCCTCCCAGCGGGCGGCCCGGGACGCACGTGACCCCCCTGTCAGGCCTTATAAGGCGAGGAACCGAAAGCGGCCGCCGGGTGGTCACGGGCACCGGGCGGCCCGGCGAGCAGGAGCGGCCGTCCCCGGGGCCGGGCGCCGAGCCGCGGCCGGGCGCGCCGGGAGCGGCGGGGAAAGCCCGGGCTGGGCGGGCCGACGCGCCGGCCACGGGAGCGGCGGTGGCTGAGAGTCCCGGGAGACGCCTCCCAGCGCCCCTCTCCCTCTCTCCCTCTCCCGGTGCTTGCAGCCCGAGCCCGCCTCCCTCCGAACGCCGGCTGGCTGCCGGTGCTGCGGGCACCTCCCCCTCCTCCGGGCGCCGAGGCTCGAACGAAGCCACACTGGACAGTTACCGACTTCCACAGAGCAAGGGAACTGCACTCCAGAGCCGCTCCTGAACCAGCTGTGCAGGGATGGTTTATTCTCTGTGATGTTAAAGAGATTGCAGATGGGTTAAGCATCTGCAGGAGGGTTGAAGCTTGAAGGAGTGCTTCTTTTACTCATGTTTCATGATTAACGGTTTCGTGGAAAGAACAGGCTACGGAGTCGATCTGCCTTCCAATTCCAGCAATACATTCAAATTTGGGGAAGGGACTGGCTCACGGTGAGTGCTCAATAAATGGCAAGTCGCCTCCTCCAGCCTTTGAAAACAACGTTACAAATGGCGTTTCTGATCATCTTTGTGGCGTAGAAATCGGTTTCCATCTAGTTCCAAGCCAAGAATGGCTTTTCACAGGTTATTCCCTAGCTTGGACTTCAGGCTTCTTCTATCAGCATCTTCCCAGGGCTCTTAATCATGTCAAACACATTCACGCATTTTAAAAACAAACTGCAAAAATTAAAAAAAAAAAAACACAACGACAACAACACTTACTTGATCCAGTCCCCACCTTCTCGCAGCCAAGCTCTTTTGGAGATAAACACCTGTTCTCATTATTTTCACATCCATTTCTTAATCTACCACTCATTCTTCCCTGCAGACCAACTTTCACGAGGTGACCCTGACAAAGGTCACTTATGGCTTTAAAAAGGCCCTAAACAAGTATACTGTTGTTGTTTTTATTTTCAATTCTCTTCTTAATTAACCTATCTGTAGTGTTTGTCATTGGGGACCAGACTTGAAACTATCTCTTCCATTGGCCCCTATGACACTTCGTCTCTAAGTTCTCTGTTTCATGCTCAGCCTTCTTGCCACCTCTTACATGTTGGAGTGGCTAAATAATCTGCCCTTGGTCGGTTTCTAACACTGCTTGGTCTTTCCACACAGCACCCATGACTTCAACTACCAACCATGTGCTGATAACTCATAAACGTCCACCCCTATCCCAGATCTCCAGTTCTGTAAAGCCAATTTCTTACCAGAAATTTCTATCCAGACATCCCATGGGCCTTAAACTCAGCTTGACTAAAACAGAAGTTAATTTTCCTGCCAGCTGGCTTTTCTCTGTAGTCTTATGCTCTCAATAAATACCTTCACGATCCACCTAGTTATCTAAAAGAGATATCTGAAAATTGTCCCAGGTTCCTTCTTCTCTCTTCCATTTGCCCCCTCCACACACCAGAGGTTCCTGTATATCACCTTCCCTCCAATGTCACTGTTCTTGTCTGGTTTCAGATCCTGTGTTTCAAGCCCCTGAAACGTTGCATTTCTTCCCTTATTAGTCTCACTGCCTCAAAGCTGGTAGGACCTTCACCCCTGCCATCTCTCACATTGTGGCCAAAGTAAGCCTTCTAAAACACAAAACCGAGTGGGTCATTCCCTGGATAAGCCCTTCAAAAGACTCCCCATTACCTGTAAGATGAAGTCCTAGTATCTTAGCCAGTACCTATTTCTCCAGTCTTATCAAACAACTCTGAGGTCCTTGCATGCGGTTCCCTGTAAGGCCATTTAATTTTATGCTGTGCTCTCTCATGGGATGCTACTCAGCCTGTCCAAACACCTGCTCATCTTTCAGGATGCAACCTAAGGGCTGCTTCGTTATGAAATCTTTTGACACTGCTGCAGGTTACAACTAGCCACTCACTCTAGATGCAATGCACATCCCCTACCCCATTGCAATGCCTTGGAAGATTTTATTAAACTCATTTTTTAACATATAATATCCCTGATGACAAGTATTATGACTGACTTATCTCCATCTTCCTAGTTCTCAGTACAGTTTCTGGTGCATCAAAGGTGCTCAGTAAATGTTGAATGAATTATGTGATAGAATTTGAGTTTCATCTTTTAAGGCTATAGAAAATCAGTTTCCTGGGCAACTGGGTGGCTCCCTCGGTTGAGCATCCAACACTTGATTTCAGTTCAGGTCATGATTTCATGGTTCTTGTGAGATCCCAACCCAAGTTGGGCTCTGTGCTGACAGGGCAGAGACTGCCTGGGATCTCTCTCTCCCTCTCTGCCCCTCCCCTGCTCTAAATAAATAAATAAACAAAACTAAAAAAAAAAAAAAAGAAAATCGGTTTCCCATCATTATCTCATTTAATTCTCACATTTCAGCAAATAAAATATCATCAACTGTTATAGAGATGGAAATTGAAACTAGACAAGAATAAAGCAATTTGCCCAAGGTTTCACTGTATAAATCGCAAAGCAGGACTATAATCCAGTTGCCTAGGCAAATTCATTACATGTTTATCTGTCCATTGTTTTTCACCTTAAATTTATTTTGCATGATACCATAGCTTTCTTTTTGTTAGTGGTTGCCTGGTATATATCTTCTCATCTCTTTATTTCCAACCATTCTTAGTCACTATGTTTTTTTTTTTTTTTAATTTTTTTTTCAACGCTTATTTATTTTTGGGACAGAGAGAGACAGAGCATGAACGGGGGAGGGGCAGAGAGAGAGGGAGACACAGAATCGGAAGCAGGCTCCAGGCTCTGAGCCATCAGCCCAGAGCTTGACACGGGGCTCGAACCCTCGGACCGCGAGATCCTGACCTGGCTGAAGTCGGACGCTTAACCGACTGCGCCACCCAGGCGCCCCAGTCACTATGTTTTAAGTATGTCTTGTAAAAAACAGTTGAATTTCGGTATTATTAACTCATTCTGAGAGTCTGCCTTTTATTTTAATCAGTTTTCATTTATCGTGTATATTAATTAGGGTAAAGGGTTATTGTAAGAAAGAGATCTTCCTCTCTGACTCCTCTGAAACATAATGTTTATTTCTCTCTCCTGAAACAGTCTTAGGATAAGTGGTCCAGGTTGTCAGGGTGGCTCCTCTGTTCCATATCTCTATTCCATTCCTCAGAGCATTGCCTTTATCTACGTGGTAGAAGCTTTTAAGGCCTGGATCCAGAAGTGACACACTTCTCATTTGCTCATATCCCATTGGCCAGAACTTAGTTACTTAGTCACACCTGGTAGCAAAGGAGCAGGAAAATGGAGCCATTATCTGGGCAGCCATGTTCCAACCACAACTCTATTACAATGAAAGACAGAAAACAGATTTTAGTAAAAACTAGCATTCTCGTTAGATCATGAATACCCTCTTTGGATTTATTACCACCTTCTTGTTTCATATTTATTTAATTTTCTTTTTCTTTGCTTTCTTTTTTTCTCCTTTCTTGCTTTCTACTGGATTAATTGAATTTTCTTTCATTTACTCTCTTTTTCTAAACACTCCTAGTGTTTTGGAATTTATACCTTTTATTTCAATCCTCAGTGATTACCTTTAAAATATTAACATTTATACCTAACACCCAAGATTCCATCAGTATCTTTAACTCCTTCCTTTAAAGATAATCTTAAGCAACAAAAATAAATAAAATACTTTAACTCCCAATTCCCCTCCTATAAACTATGTATTGCTGTCTAGCATTGTTTAATTTCCTATTTATTTTTCAATTCTTTACTAAATTAGGCATCACCATTACTACTTTTATAATTATTTAATTAATTTTCCCAACATATTTCATCAGTGTGTTTCCTTACTATTTGCTCTTTTTATCCCATTCTCTCCTCCTGGGCTCAATTTATGTCTTGGTGAAGCATGTTCTTTAGTATTTTTTTTCATCATATCTGCTAGTAAAATTCTCTGTTTCATATAATCACTCTCATTTTATTTTCTCTCACATTCTTGAATCAGAATTTCATCAGCTAAGGAAATCTAAGTTGACAATTATTGACTTCAACACCTCGATGTTTCTATTTCATGACTTTCTGGCATCTACTGTGGGTGATTAGAGTCTGGTCGGTCTCATTGTTATTCCTTTATTATAGATTCTTTTTTCACCATAGTAACAATATTTTCTTTTTTTCCCCCAGTTGATGTTTACATTAGTGATTTGTGTCTAGGTGGATTTGTTTTTTAGGTATCTTATTTGGGACTTGATATGCATCTTCAACCTGAAGACTCAAGTCCTTCTTCAGTTTTGGACAATTTTCAGCCCTTATGTGCTTCAAGTATTCCTCCCCTGCACCCCAACTCCCACCCCATGCATTTTTTTGTCTCTATTTTATCTTTCTGGAACTCCTATTAAATAGGAGTTTGAGTTTCTCTTTTTCTCAGGTCTTCATTTTTCGTTCATATTCCCCTCTTGTTCTCTATGCTGACCTTGGGTGATTTTCTCAGATCTCTCTGATTCTCTTGCTCAGATTCCCCTTGCAGTTGTATTTTATAGTCTTTAAAATGAACATTGAATTTAATTTGTTTACATTTCTAGAATTTTTGTTTCTTTTCTTTTCAAATCTACCTGTTCTTTTTTTTCATAATATCTTACTTTTGTGTTAGTGTATCTTTTTCCTTTATCCCTTTGAACATTCTAAACACATTTACTTAAAAGTCTTTCAAACTGTTCTAATATAGCATGATGAGTAAGGCATAGAATTATTGAATCACTATATTGTACACCTGGAACTAATAAAACAATGTACATTAACTATACTGGAATTAAAATTAACAACATGATTTAAAAATTGTTCTAATATCTATAGTTAATAGAGTATCAATTCTCCCATTTGTTGCACTTACTGAGTCACAAATGTGGTGGCCTGTTTCCTTGTGCGCTTTATAATGTTTCGCTGTGAGTTCCTCTTCAATGGGACTTGTTTTCCGTGATGGTTATGCACACCCTATGAGGTGTTACATTTGACTCTGCCAGGGACCTGTAGGTTGTCCTGGCTCACTGTGAATAGCAGTGGATGCTAGAAGACTCAGACAGATGAGGGCTGGCACAGCCTGGGGCTCCTAAGGTCTCTCTCACTCTTTCTAATAGGCTTCTCCACTACTCTTCTTGGTATGGTGGCTTCAAGATATCTGGTTTGACTTCTTATATATAGGATCAGGGTTCCCAAGGTGTGTGGCAAGAGGGAGCAAGCCAGATGGATGCTATATTCTATTATGACCTCACCTCAGAAATCACATAGCATCACTTTCACCAAATGAATTGGAGTTGTCGCAAAACCCTGGCCAGTTTCAAGGGTATGGAATGGTACAGGTCTCAAACTTGTCAGTGGGAGGAGTATCAGAAACACTCGAAGAGAAACGTTTCGGATGAGACATACATGCTTGTGCAGTCCTCTTTGGAACATACAATCTCCCATAATGGTAGATCTCAGTAAGTTTCAGGGTCGTGTTTCTCGGCAACCAGAGGTTCATTCTCAAGTTAGATTATATTCACAGAGGGATATTCCTCGTCTCTGACCCAGCACCTGGAGGACATGAGTTATCATTCATGAGGAATACAGCCAACTAAAATGCAGGCATAGAGTCCTCTTCACTTTGAAGAAACACAGAGCAGATCTTTTATGGAGCATACTGGAATCTAACAAAACTTCCCAAAGAAGTAATCTGATAAAGATTCTCTGCTTAAGGATTGTACTTGAGGGTTCCCTGGATGGCTCAGTCGGTTAAGCGTCCAACTTCAGCTCTGGTCATGATCTCACGGTTCGTGAGGTCAAGCCCCACACGGAGCTCTCTGCTATCATCACAGAGCTCACTTCGAATCCTCTGTCTGTCCCCCTTTCTTTCTGCCCCTCCCCTGCTTGTTCTCTCTCTCTCTCTCAAAATAAATAAACTTAAAAAAAATAAGGATTGTACTTGAAGCAAGTCTATAAACAGATTACATCTTAGTAATACTGTACCTACCTTAAGACAAGAAATAGAAACTGCAGCCCTCATTCCACTTTATCAAAGTAGTGTGGGGCACACAAAAAGAAGAGCCATAAAAAACCCAACTCTCTGTGGGTCACATTGGCTGTTATACCTGCTGCCTTAATAAAAGCACTCTTCATGGTTCTTCATGTAACAGGGTGCTGGGGGGTGTTTTCTGTTTATTACAGACCACAACTTAAGTGTACAAATTATACAAATGATTTTATCTCATTCTTCTGCCCTCATCCCACACAATATCAAGAGAAAAACATTTAAAAATAATTAAACATTTGTTGGCTGTGAATCTAAGGATACTAAAAATACAAGTGAAAAGGTAGGTTTTAGGGGGACCTGGGTGGCTCAGTCGGTTAAGCGTCCGACTGTGGCTCAGGTCATGATCTCGCAGTTTGTGAGCCCGAACCCCGCGTCGGGGTCTGTGCTGACAGCTCGGAGCCTGGAGCCTGCTTCGGAATCTGTGTCTCCTTCTCTCTCTCTCTGCCCTTCCCCAACTTGTGCTCTGTCTCTCTCTATCAAAAATAAATAAATGTAAAATAAAAAAAAAAGAAAAGAAAATGTAGGTTTTAAAATACAATGTATAAATAAAATGTAAATATTATGTGAATATGTATTAAGAAGTTTGGCAGGATATACCTCAAGGTTTTAGTGATTATTCTCAGGCAGGTGGATTCCATAATCTCAGATATTTATTCTTTCTTTTTTTTTTTTTTCAACGTTTATTTATTTTTGGGACAGAGAGAGACAGAGCATGAACGGGGGAGGGGCAGAGAGAGAGGGAGACACAGAATCAGAAACAGGCTCCAGGCTCTGAGCCATCAGCCCAGAGCCTGACGCGGGGCTCGAACTCACGGACCGCGAGATCGTGACCTGGCTGAAGTCGGACGCTTAACCGACTGCGCCACCCAGGCGCCCTATTCTTTCTTTTTGATGTCTGGTAGGATTATGCATATTCTTTGACTTTCTTATTTTCCCCACAATAAGTATTTATTGCTTTTTAGAGAAGAAAATTGTTAATAATCGATCATATTTAAGTTAATAAAAATCAGTATATTTAGGGAAATATAAATCCTTAAATGCACAAAAAGAGGTATACTGAGACTAGGGAATAAAGCAGAGGAAAAGTGCAAATAACAGGGGCCTAGGGCTATGTCTTCTAGGCCAGATGAGGGTGAAGAGTTGGCTCTAAAAGTTAAAATATGACAAATTTCATTGTGACTCAAACTGGTGAATTGTGGGGTTCCCACCAAGTGAGCAGAGCCAAGGATGGGGCTTTTGTGATCCCTGAGAATACGTTCAGTGGACTTCACCTGGGTGGTGGCAGGTGCCCAGCCCCTTTACATTCAAGGTCAGAGTTCTAGATCCCAGAAGGAGGCTGTCAAGAACCAAGTATCAGAAATCAATCAAAGCAAAATGCTGGGAACTGGGGCAACAGACATGAAGGGAACGCTGACCAGGCGGCCCAGCACCCAATTCAGTGGCCCTCAGGGATGTGCGATCGGGGGCCAACAGGCTAGAGAGGGCAATGGGAGCCAGTGGTCAGTGGTGGCCTTCAACACTGGGATACAAGCAGTGAACCTCAACAAAGCTACCCCAGATTAAGGGACTAATATTTTTACAGTGGTTTTCTCAGAGCAGATTAAGAGTATAGTAAAACCTGGGACTGCAAGTAACTTGTTCTGTGAGTGTTCTGCAAGATAAACAAACATTTCTAATAAATTTTAACTCAATAAACGAGCCTATGTCTTGCAATTCAAGTAGTATGTGACGCGGAACGTCACATGATTACAAGTGAACCAATGGTTCCTTCTCTCTCTCTCTCTCTCTCTCTCTTTCTCTGCGGGATTGTGGGTGATTGTCTCCCATGCTTGGATGCTTGGTCTCAGGCCATGGTGTTTGGCAGAAATCAGTGATTTTTCAGAGTGTTGGAAGGTGCCCAAAACTGATACTAGTGTATTTTTTTTTTTTTTTTTTTTTTGTCACTTCAGAGCACCAACGGACAGTCCTTTGCTTTTCCATACAAGAGTAAGCTTAGGAATGATTTGCTTCTTTCTTGATCAGGCATCCTGCAGATACAGACCCTTTCCTCTGCTGCCTTATTACCATTACATTAAATACAGTATATGACCAGAGTTTACTAATTCTGTACTCTAGTCAACATCCGTGTGAGCATATACAAGTCCCCCATGCAGAAAAAGATCCCATTGAGCTAATAGATAGCTGTGATTCTGTTAGTGATAGTGAAAGTCGTCCTACACAATAACCCTCCTCTCTCTCATCTCCCTCACACCAGCCACAAAGGCTTTCAAATGTAAGTGCAGGTTAATTTGTTTATTTTCTTTATATTTTGTATTTTCTTTATTATTTTGTATTATAGCATTAAAATCATTTTTATATGAATATATTTGGGTTGTGGAATGAATCATGTAAGTTTCCATTGTTTCTTATGGGGAAATTCACTTTGATATATACAAGTGCTTTGGATTACAAGCATGTTTCTGAAATGAATTATGTTCCCAGACCAAGGTTTTACTGTACTTTCTTTTGGAAAACTATACAAGGAAGAGATGAAGGCAAGGAGAGTGAGGTTTGGCACCTTGTCATTTGAGGAACACTAATATTTAGTGGAAAGCACGTGCCATCTGCTGTTAAAGAGAACTGTGCTCAAACTCCTGCTCTTCTACTTACTAACCTGAGACCTTGGGCAAATTGTTTCCTCCATTGTGAAAGGAGCATAATAGTACCAATTTCTCAGTACTATTTAAGGGACAAGTGAAATCCTGTACTAAAAACGTCTGGTATAGTATAGGTGCTTTTTACACACGTGAAAGTTCCAGCTGAAAAGGAAAAGAAATAAGGGGAAAACTACTTTTCTAAATCTATGTCACCTAGATTAGATGGGGAACATTGTCTTTCATTCCTTCATGGGGGATGTCATACAGTCTTTGACATCAGCAGCTACTGGAATGAGAAAACCATAGATTTTTCAAAAGTTTGCACATACCAGGTTTTTAAAAGTGCCTTTTAGGTACGTGACACTTGGCTTTGATCATCACAACAACAACATGAGGTAATTGTCATCAGCCCCATTTTACAGATGAGGAGAGTAACGTTCAGGGATTGAGCAATTTGCCTGAGGTCACAGAACTTGTCAGAGCTATAGAGCTGGCATGTGGAATTCTCACCATGTAAAGGTCCCATGAAAGAGGTGGAAGAAGGATCAAGAAACAGAGATACAGAGGAAGGACCAACAAGGACCATGGACTACATACACCTCAAGAATTTTGCTGGGGGAAGTTAGCGTCATTTTACAGCATGGGGAAATAAACAACTGTTTATAGAGTGGGCAGGAATTAGTCCAGGGGAAATGATGGAATGCCAGAGAGAGAGAGACTAATTCCTGGGAAAAGATCTGATGCACAGGTTGAGGAATAAGGCTTCTGAAACCCTGCTTCTTCAGAGCCAAGAATAAAGGAGTCAAGGAAGAAAAACACGCCATAAATGTTGACTGTTATGAGCTGACTGGAATCCAGGTCTAAAGTGTGTATTTCTTTCCTGTCACCCCAGGGTACAGCAACTGCCCGCAGTACAAAGGTCTTATACTGGCTGGGTCCATTCTTGGTCCTTTTCCCAGACTCTTGCACATGAGGCCCACTTTCCTAGACACTGCTTTGACTCTGTCTCCGGCTCCACCACCTTTCCACCCCGCCAGGGGCCTGGCCAGTCTACCTTGGGTGCCCCTTCCTCTCCTCCACCTTTCCAACTCTAGCCTTTTTAGTCCAGAAAGGGACCTGCAGAATCACAAGCAGATAATGGGATGGGAGCTCAGGAGCCTTTCCTGACCCAGCTGGCATTGCCTTACGTCTCTGCCACAAGTGGGTCCCAGTTGCACCCAAGCCCAGAGCAAAGTACCTGCCATTCTGTCTGCCCAGTCCCGCCTCTCCCCCTTACCTGGCCCCGCTCCTGTGAGGCTGGCAGCAGTCTGGGGATCACAAGGATGGTGGCCAAAGGTGTAGGGAAAGGGTGGAAACTGGAGCTTGAGGACTGGGGCTGTTTGCATTTAATCTTCATGGGGATGGGGGCCGTGTGCCCTGCAGCAAGTCAGGGAGGATATCTTGGGCCCGTAAATCTGATGTGAAAATCATTTAATGACACCTCTGCTTTTTGTGTCACCAAGGAAGTGTATCATAAGAGTTCATTGAACACTTACTTTGTGCAAATCATTAACATTGGCTTGTTCAGAATCATGTTAAACAGTTCTCATTAGGTAAGTGTCTCTGGTCACAAGGTGTGGAACTTTTAGAACTTTACAAACTGTTAGACTGAAGTTAAAGTTATAGTTCATTTCGTGTCTTATTTACCGTGCAATGTGTTTGAATGCGTTAAAGAAAAATGTTTTTTAAATCATGGTTATTCCATGCATGCATGCATTCATTCACTCATTCATTCATTCAACAAATATGTGTTGAGAACTTACTACACCTGAGGCCTGGTACCAGGGAGACATCTGTACTTTTATAAAATAGTGTGGTAAGCGCCACGATGCAGGGAGTACTGGAGCACATAGAAGCAATGCGCAAAACCATCCTGAGTCATCAAGGGAGGCTTCCTGGAGGAAGTGACATGGAAAGTGAGACTTAACTCTTATGAATTAGCTAGACCACGTTGGATAGGGAGGGGCTGTGAGGCAGGAAGCCGGCCTGTGGGGGAAAAGGCACTCTTTATAAAAGTCTAGAGGTAAAAGAGAGCTCTGCTGGTTCTTTCAAGTTCTGAAAAGAATGGTAATATTGTTGTTAACTATAGCATGAGGCAGTGAATGTGAGATGACACTGAAGAAGTGAGCATATGATGGATCATGAAGGGCTTAATACAGCAGCAAAGACTTTATGGGTTCACATCTTTAACACAGTAATAATAGCAAGCAGTGAGCACATCAGTTGATTGACTAATTAATCCTTTTAACTCCTAGAAGGCAACGGAGGTTGGATTATCACAATTTACTATCTTCCATATCGAATACCCTGATATTATGTCTTCAAAACTAGAGGGCACAGGTACCATTTTAAAATATCTACTTCTCTTCTCTAATTTCTTTTTTAAATAAAGGCTGAAGGAGTGGAGAATCACAGGAATGATGATTGAAGGGGGAGGGAGCCATTTTGAACAGGCTTAGAAATCATCTGACTAACCAGTCTGGCATCTTTGAAGATCTAGAAATTAACAGTTTCCTCCAGGGCAGAGTAAGAAATACATGCTGGAACAGGCTTTACCCTTTGGAGAGCGGGCAAAGGATGAGGTTGGAAACTTATTTCAAACACAATATTCTTATAATTTCATTTTTTAAAGCACACTGCTTTGAATAAAGAAATCAAAATGAACAAACAATTGCAGGTTCGACTGGCCTATTATTAGAATATGATATTCTTGCCTCACAATCTAAAAAAATACCCTGTCTATGACTAGACATCAGATGAATGTACCTTCAGAGTGAACTTTCCTGAAGAGAAATTTCCTGTTGGAATCAGTCAGTGACTAGGCCGCAGAATTAGTCATGTTGTTTAATTTGTTTAAGCATATCATTAACAAGATTAAAAGCTTTCCAAAAGCCGGATTGAAGGTTAAGGGTCATTAGCATTAAACGCTTACACTCCAAAAAAATGAAGTGGTGATTTATGATATTAATATTCTAATGTTTTGTTGTCAGTATTGAGGATAGGCATAGGTTAGGTTTCTCAGTGAACAGAGAGAAAAACAGACCAATTATCCTGCCCCACCATGGCCAGCCCTCCCCGAAGATTCTTCAGAGATTTAAAAAAAAAAAAAAAAAAAAAAGGGTGGAAAGGAGCAGTGTGCCTCTGAATTACTATGAAGCTTTGTCCCAAACTGTGATGAGGTCCTTTGCTAAGCTTCGGTGGGCTAAGGCAGGTCTAGAGTCAAAGGCCTTCTTCCCTTGCTACTCTAATGGTGAGGAAAGAACAGTCCAAAGAAAATAGTCCCTATTTCCTCACCTCTCCTTAACCCATTTCTAATCCAGCTCTCTGTCTTTCCCCCACGACAGAAGCTAGTCTTGTCAAGCTCACCGTCATCCTCCATGTTACCAAATCCAATGGATACTTTTCGGTCCTCACCTCACTTAGCTTTTCAACAATACTTGACCTTTCAACACAGTTGATCACACCCTACGTTTTAAAATACTCCCTCCTCTTGACTTCTATGTTTACAGAGAACCATGAAACTACGTTTCCTTTTCTTCCCACCTCACTGGGCATTCTTTCTCAATCTCCTTGGCTGGCTCCTCCTTTTTAGCTCAAACTCTGAACGAGATGAGTCCCAAGGCTCAATTTTAGGCCTCTTTCTCTTCTCTATCTATACCTTCTTCCCAGGTGCTTTTGTTGGGTCTCATGCCTTGACTTTTAAATTATATGCAGAGGACATCTGTATTTATATTTCCAACCTGACTCTTCCCCAAGCTCTGTTCTTATACACCCACCTACATACTTGACATCTCCATTTAGGT
This sequence comes from Prionailurus bengalensis, assembly GCF_016509475.1. Taxonomy (NCBI): domain Eukaryota; kingdom Metazoa; phylum Chordata; class Mammalia; order Carnivora; family Felidae; genus Prionailurus; species Prionailurus bengalensis. Next base: position 28,620,098 of record NC_057343.1, read on the forward strand.
ATCTAATATGTGCATTAGGCTTAATATATCCAAAATAGCTTTCACCTATAAACTGCTTCTCTCTCATACCAGTAAAAAATACCAATATTCACACAGGAGCTCAAATAAAAGACCTAAAATGAGTCCTCTTTTCCCCCTAACTCCAATATCCAGTCCATCAGCAAGTTCTGTCAACTCTTCCTCCAAAATTGATCTATCCATTTCTAGCTGTCCCTACTTTCCTTTCATGTGAACCACCACAATCTCTTACTGATTATCGTGCTGGTCTCCTAATGGGCCTCCCTGCTTCCACTATTACCCCTCCTGTACAATCCACATTCAATACAACAGACAGAATGTTTTTGGGTTTTTTTACAGCATAAATCAAGTCATGTCAGTTATCTGCTTAGCATTTACTAATGGTTATGAACACTACTCTGAAGATATTCAAAATTCCAAAATTCTCAGAGTCCTTTTACTGTCACCTGCCTACTTTTCTGATCTGATGTCATACCACTTCCACTTCATTCTCTGTACCCCAGTTATACCGCCCTTCTCGTTCCCCAAAAATGTCATGTTCTGTCTTGGCATTTTTTTAATTGAAGTATAGTTAACATACAATATTCTTTTAGTTTCAGGTTTATGTCATAGAGATTTGGTATTTTTATACGTTATGAAATAGTCCCCACAATAAGTCTAGTTACCATCTGTCATCACACAAAGTTATTACAATATTATTGACTATATACCCTCTGCTGTACATTACATTTCCATGACTCATTTGTTTGACAACTGGAAGTTTATACCTCTCAATCCCCTTTGCCTATTTCGCCTACCCACCCCCAAATGTCTGTCATATCTGGTAACTGACAGTTTCCTGGATCTATGAGTCTGCTTTCGTTTTGTTTGTTCATTTGTCTTTATACTCCATCTATAAGTAAAATCATATGGTATTTGTTTTTCTCTGACTTATTTCACTTAGTATAATACTCTCTAGGTCTTTCCATGTTGCTGCAAATGGCAAGATTTTACTCTTTCCTAAAGCCTATTACTAGGGCCTAGTAATATTCCATCACATATGTCTCACATCCTCTTTCTCCATTCATTTAGTGGTGGACACTTGTTTCCATATCTTGGCTATTGTAAATAATGCTTCAATGAACATAAGGGTGTGTAAGTACCTTCTCAGTCTCTCTTAATCATTCACCCTGTTTTATAGTCTTCATAGCACTTATCACTGCCAATTACTTTATTTGTTCATTTGTTTACTGTCTCCCTTCCAGAATGTAAGCATTGGACAAACACACACCTGGTCCTGTTCATTGCTTTCTTCCCAGTATTTAAGTGCCTGACACATAGTAGATGCTCAATAAATTATTGTCGAATAAAGACTTTACCCCAAGGCTTACCAGCTAACACTTGTATAGCAGCTGCTATGAGCCAGAGGCTGTTATAAAAGTTTTACACATATGCCCTCATCTCAACCCCAAGCAACCCTACAGCAAGGTACTGCTACTTCTGTACTTTCCAGATGAGGAAAATACGGCACTGAGAGGTCACACACCTAGCAAGGAGCAGAGCTGGGATTTCACCCAAGCAACCTAGCTCCAAAGCCCATGCTCTTCAATACTGTATGACATTGCTTGGCTTAGGTTGCTCACCTGTGGCCTTCTCAGGTCAGGAAAGGACCCTCTTGCCTGTCAACCCTAACATCCCTGATGGAGAGAGAACCCTAAGGCAAAGTAGTAAGAGCTGAACACTGTTAAAGAAAGAACACGCCAGCCTGGGCTAGAACTTTATGGCTTTTCTTGACATAGTGGGGTGCTCTAAACACTGTGTGCTTTGATACAACATGCAGAGTGTATGTGCGTATGGGCATTCACCCCCACCACACCCCACTGCCAGTGCAGAGAGGGAGAAAAGGTGATCAAGAGCCAACATTCCTCTGATTTTTTGCTAAGTCGCAGCAATGGTAAGTCAGAGTGGAGGAGATCGGTACAACAGCCGAAGAACCCTACCTATATCTTCAAGAGGCTGCTGCTCATCTATGTCTTTGCCCATGAGTTATCCACCCAGGATCCATGAAATGGAGGGACTCAGCTTCTCAGGGTCCCCATATGATCTTGCCATAACTCTCAAGCCACAGAACTCAGAGGCCACCTTTCATCTTTCGAGGGACCTGAGACGTCTTTTCAGCAGGGATTCCAGTTTCCTGTCTGAGATCATCCTTCCCCCTCTAGAAACCATGCGCAGTCCAGTCACCAGCCCTGACCGCAGAGCAGTTAAGTGCCACTGCTTCTTCCAGGTCTCAACTTGAAAAGCGGTTGGACCCAGATATGCATTCTTCCCCCTTTCACATGGGACAGCCTGACCACTAAGATCTCGAGCCATCACCTCTCTGGATCCTTGTCTCCCGTGGTGATGTCTAAGGGTAAGATCGTTTCCTGGGCAACAGCTCTCTGTGCATTTGTAACACCCAGTGCCACTCTCCCAAAGACATCTTGCAGTTTCTGTACCAGCCTGGCTCCTCATAGGCAAGACTTTCAAATACAGGGTCTTTTTTAGTAATATTATTGATGGCTAGTTTTTTCCATGGTCTAATTAGTCTTGCTTCTCCCTAAGAAGAAATTACTTTTTGCTACGTGGCAAGTCTGCCTATTGTTTTGTATCTGATCACTGATGGGCTTTATCACACTGGGACCCTGAAATCCATGCCCACAATCTAGGTTGACCTAACAGCCATGAGGACCTCCATGAATCCTGATGTCAAATCATATGGACAACCAAGACTGGCCTTGTTGCTTACTTCTCTGACTAGCTCTCCTCTTAATTATAGAGAGCAGAGGTCTGTAACTAGACCCACCTTGAGAACTTACAGGAGCAGGTTCAAAGAGACCAGTGATAAGCCCCAGGTATTCCCACAGTTGAATACTACCCTGGCTCCTTCCTTGATCCTGGATTGGCTCTAAGATGTTGGCGAAGATAGGAAAATGGTAAGGAATGTTTATAACAAGGAGCATGACCCAGAGCAACCAATCCAGAAGCATATGGAATTAACAATTACAAGGTCAAAATTCTCACACACCAAGACTGTTTATCTGAGGGTGACCTATAGCGATCACATGCAATTTTACTACTACTGCATATGGCCAGCAGTAGGTAACATGCGGGCAAGACAGACAAAATTGGATAAAGGGAAAAACCTGACTAGAAGACAGAATTTCAATTTTGTCTGTGGACATACATATATATTCCAGTGAAATTACTTTGCTCCTTCAATGGCACACTATTGCTCACCAAATCAAGTTCAAGTTCTATCATGTGGTATCTGAGGTCTTCAATAATTAAGCTTCACCCATGCTCCCTTTTTAGATTATTATTTGCTCACCAGAGTTCCCAGACTCTGGAATTTCATAAATGAGAGAAATTTTTAGTTGAGAGATCAATAGGAGGATGTTAAAGTGAACAGCATTCATTCATAGCTGCCCCAAATCTTTTGAATAACCTTTCCACAGTGTGATAATTGTATACTTTCCCTCCCAAAGTCCATAAAGCTCCATTTCCCAGCGTCTCTGTTCTCTAGGCTTCAGACCTTAGACTGATAAGACATATCCCCAGGAGACTTTGATCCAGGCTCGTTCAGAGGGTTGGTTCCAACTAGGCAGTGTGGTCCGAGTCAGCAGCTTGTGATGGTGGTGGTGCCTGACTGGATTCCTGATCCTGAGAGAAGCAGCAGTTCATTTGGGAGGACAGTTCTGCAAAGTGGTTCTGGGAGTTCAAGCTAGAGTTCACCTGTTTAGGCTTCAGGACAAGCTGTCTATATAACTTAATAAATCCCTTTGTACTTAGATTAGCTGGAGTGAATATTTTGTTTTCAATCAAGAATATCATTCAAGAGAGGTGTTTATTATTTTAGTTTGCCAAATGAAAGTATTCTTTTTTACAAAAATTTTTTAAGCTTTTATTTATTTTTGAGAGAGAGAGACAGACAGAGACAGAGACAGAGACAGAGACAGAGACAGAGACAGAGTATGAATGGGGGAGGAACAGAGAAAGAGGGAGACACAGAATCTGAAGCAGGCTCCAACTCTGAGCTGTCAGCACAGAGCCCAATGCAGGGCTTCAACCCACGAACTGCGAGATCATGACCTGAGCCGAAGTTGGATGCCTAACAGACTGAGCCACCCAAGTGCCCTCCAAATGAAGGTATTTTAAGAACAAACCAGTTTTGCCTTCCATTCAGTTGGCAACATAGATTCATGTCTGTTTACGACTTTTGTTCTCTGGGGATATAAAGGCCAAATGGCAATTATTATTCAGAAATATGTAAGTTGGAGGATGTAGTGAAGTGAGATGTGATCCCGTATCAGTCCAGGGGGAGTTAATAAACATGGCACCAGAGAACAACATTAGCTTCCTTTAGACAGTTTCAATAAAGGCAAATAGCACAGGCATCTCACTTCCTCTATTTTTCCCTTACTGCTGTCCTATGAATAATACCCAGCCTGAGTTCTGCAGCTGAGCTCCCAAAGAAAAGATCTCTACAATGAAGACAAGTTGTCACTACCAACTGTCTGTATAATCTGTTCAACTGCTATCGTAGTTTATCGTTACAATATTCTGAATCCATTACCCTTGATGATTTGGACATTTATTTTTCCATTAGTGTCTTTTTCTCTAAGATCCTTGTCTTAGATAGAACAAGAAAAAAAGAAGAAAGAAGCAGATAGATCATAAGGAGAAATTAGAACTAAGAGGGTTAGGAGAGAAGAACACCAAGAAAGAGAAGGAAAGAACATATTTCAAGTCTAGAGAACATCTAAAACCTAATTCTCTTTTCTCTTTGCAGAGCTAACTTATATTTTAATGTTTGCCTCCAGCTTCTGGAGGATTGGGTCCACCATTTGCCACCTGGGATGGGAAATGAGCAAAAATACTGCTTGTGGGGTACTATGTTGACATACTTAATTCTAATAACCATCATTTAGGTGGTAAATGGAATTTGATTTCATAGATCCCACCTAAATGAGGCCAGTGGATGTGCCATTTCCTTGAGACTGCCTTCCCTGACCCCTGAACTCAGGTTGGTCCCTCTTTACAAACTCACATGGTACCGTATCTGTCTTCATTTTAGTACTGATCATCACTTTGAATAAATAACCAATTGTGCAGAAAGACACTATCTACCATCACCATCACTTAATAACAAAATATTTAGAAAGAGACAACTTTATTTTGAGAAGATAAAAATGTTGTCAAATGTAGAAAAATCATACTATAATTAAAAATATACACTTTTTGTAGTAGTTTTTTGATACAAGTTTGTTGACTTTGGCACTTTATAGACACTGCAATAAGGAAGAAGAACTCAATGTCCACCTGGTTTTAGTAGTGTGGTTTTTAATAGGTTTACCAAAAGATTTCAATCAAATGGATGTCATAGTCTCACATGATCCAAAAATATTCCGGGTGGAGTGAGAAAGCCTATGGAGCAACAGTCCCCACACTTTTCACTGCTGTGTCTGTACTGTCCTCAGAGCATCAAGCCATGTGTCTGGCTGGTCAGGGCTGCAAGAAAAATTCTGCAGAAGACTTTCTGCTCAGGGCTGCCCAGCTCAAGCCTCTCATGGCCCTGCACAGTCAGAAATCCATCCCAGAGAGATTCTGTAGGCCAGAAGATAAGGGGATGAACTGGCATTCGTATGGGACCAGCATTTGAAGACTACCTTGTTCAATCCCCCTAACTATTCTCTACACATGCACCTTTCACTTCATGCTCCCTGGGTGTTGAGTTAGGAGCTTGTCTTTTATTCATATATAGTTTAGAAGTATTTAAACATGTTTAGTGATTTTTCATCTTTGTCATTTGTCAGCCATACTGCATAACTATGCTATTTTCCAATATAATTTCAAAGTTTAACTGAGGTATTTATAATTTACTTTGGCAGATGCTCTGTAAAGATCATAAGACTGTTCTTAGTTTGTGCATGAATTTATAAATGGCTTTACCATTTGTTGGAAGAAACATAAAAACAATCTCTCTTAATTCCATATTACTATGCTTTCCATTCTATGCTTGACTTCTGTAAGGCTTGGTTGACTTCCATACATCAATTCGGTAGAATTAATTCAAACAGTAAGCACAATATACAAATCAGGTGTTACTAATACATAACTAGCTCTAACCTTAAGATTTATCAGAATGATGTTAAAGGGCTTCTTCAATAAATATAACAATTTTACAACTGTCAATTGCACATTAGTATAAAGATCCAAAAGATAATGATTGAATTGGATGTTAGATTTTCACAATCAAATTTCTTGAGAGAAATGTTCAAAAAATCATCCCCAAATTGACGTGCTCAATAACTGTTTGATAAACTTCAACACCCATTCCCAGCAACACTCTGCAAAAGCTAGGAAAAGAGGGAAACTGCCCAACTTGTAAAAAGGCATAAATCAGAAACAACAGCAAAAATCACACTTAATATTTATCCATTAAAGCCAAGAGAGCAAGACAGAAAATGTTCACTATTACTGCTACAGACACTCTTTTACAGAAATCAATAGCAATAATCAGTTGTTTTTTTAAAAAAAATCTATTCATGGGGCATGCAGGTGGCTCAGTCGGCTAAGTGTCTGACTTTTGATTTCATCTCAGGTCATGATCTCACAATTTGTGGGTTTGAGACCTGTGTTGGGCTCTGCACTGACAGCGTGGAGCCTGCTTGGTATTCTCTGTCTCTCTTTCTCTCTGCCTCTCTCTCTCTCTCTCAAGAAAGAAAGAAAGAAAGAAAGAAAGAAAGAAAGAAAACGCTTTTAAAAATCCTATTCATAATGGTAACAAAAGACATAAAATACCTAGGGTAAATAGAAACAACTAAGATTTATATGAAGAAGACTATAAGGGGCAGTTAAGAAGATATGGATATATCTAATTCCTTCATGGTAAGACTTAAAAATATTATATATTTAAATATTTATGTTATTATAAGTTATTTATATAAATGTTATATAATGTTAATTCTCCCTCAGTTGATATATAAAATCAATTCCTAAAACCATTTGACTACATCCATTCATCGACATTAACATACAAAGATGTACCTAGTATATTTAAAGGCAACTAATGGGACAATATATACAGTATGGTGCCACATTTAAAACAAACAACAAAAAAACCTCTGTGTGTACATATAGACATGCATACAAAAAAGCTTGGAAGGTTGCACAGTAAACTATTAGCAGGGTTTTATCAATTCAAGAAAAATTCTAAATATCTATCCACATCAATACAATTAATAAAACCAAATCTATTTCTATATATATAAAATCTATAAACTTATTATATCACATATAATCAATCAATATAACTAATATTAATTTACCCAATAAATCATGTACTAAAATTTTATATTCATTAAGTATCCATTTCATAATATACCAAAAAGTTGAAGCTCCTTTTAAGAATTTTTTTAAGATGAACCTTCCTTTTTTTTTAAAGTTTTTTAAAGTTTATTTATTTATTTATTTATTTATTTACTTATTTATTTATTTTGAGAGAGAGAGAATAAGCAGGGGAAAGGCAGAGAGAGAGAGAGAGAGAGAGAGAGAGAGAGAGAGAATCCCAAACAGGCTCTATGCTGTCAGTGCAGAGCCTGATGCAGGGCTCAAACTCGTGAACCATGAGATCAGGACCTGATCCAAAACCAAGAGTTGGACCCTTAACCAACACAGCTACCCAGATGTCCCTAGAATTTTTTGCTTAAGGTTTTTACTTTTGAATACTTTGAGGATTACTTAGCTAATTTATTTAATATATTTTAGGCAAACAAGTAGATTTCACACTACTAATTGGAACAAAGACCAATACTCTCATAATAATAAAATTAATCAGAGCATTTCACATTTCTTTGTCATCTCCTTTATCTTTTTTGTTTTGTTTTGTTTTGACACAATGACGAAGAGGAAACAGATTGAGTATAAATGAGGCAATTTTCTCTGGTAAACTATAAATGAGCAATTAGAATCATAGTTTATGACATATTACAAAATGAACTTGGGTTGATTGGGGAGTTGAATGAAAATAATCAATTTTGCAATTGCCTCTGACCAAGAAAATAATTTTACAGCAAAAGGAGTGATACAATGGGCTCATGTCCATGGAATTCACTGATCTTCCCAAGTCCCCATCATCTAGATGCCCCTAGGGAATGCTGACATGGTACAAGGTCGGAGTGTGGCCCTATAGGATGGAGTACATGCTTTGAATCCATGATCAAAGTGATCAATATACAGCAGTGTGTCTCCCAGAGCCAGAATGCCCAGCCCAGGAATCAAGGTTTGGGGATGGGGATCTATCCTTTCACTATCACGTGTAAGGACCCACAAATGTTTGCCTCCCATCCCTGCAACTTTAGGTTCTGCTAGTTTAAGGTCATGGTTCTCAAGGAAGTAATACTCTCTTCAAAACCTACAACTACATTTCTTCTATTGAAATGGAAGTTGAGACTGTCACTTGGCCATTGGGAACTCTACTGAATTAACCTGTAAGGAAAAAATGAACAACATAGGGGCCACCTCCATCCTAAGCCCACTAAGACAGCAGTAGTTATCTTTCAAAGTTCAGCAGTTATAGAAAATCAAATTCTAAGAGAGATGATTTTAACATTTAAAGCAGTTCAAAAGAAACCTATTGACCTAAAGAAACATCTCACCAATTCAATCTGTGAATAGTGTTGCCAGAGAAAAAGAGGAGAAAATTATCACAGAGATCATACGGAAAGAAATCACCGAAACTAACTCATCCTCAATTTTGAAAGAGCAAGAATATCTGAGTCTCTGAGTATCTTGAATATCTGGAGAATTATTCCTGGGTATCTACTTGTCAAATTCTTGAGCTATAGAGACATGTGACATTTAATGGAAATAGATAAAGAGGAGAGAAAGCTATCATTCAAAGATTCAGAGTAAAAGATGTTTGAATTTATGTAATAGAATATAAGCAAGTCCTAAGAATAAAACTGCCATGAATCTCTTAAAAACACTAGATTCTCACTACAAATCCATTATAATGCACTTTAAAATATATATATTAGTTGATTTCTTAGGGCTTTTAGTTGTTGTTTGTTTTGGTTTAAGGCAGACAAAATATTTGGCAAACGTAGAGCCTGAAGGCATATTTTAACATAGACTGCATCTACAAAATAAACTACAGAACATTGGGGTTATCTGGAGGAACAATAAACTTAAGTGATTTAGATGACTATCATAGCAATAGTAATTAAGTACCTTAAGTAAAGTATTATTGTTATGAAATCCAGGACACAAAACTAGAACAGTGTGAAAACTATTTCTGAACCAAATTTAAAGTATGAAAATAACACTAAAGGAAACATAATCTTGATGTATACTAAAACTTGGTACGTAGTAGAGAGCTCAATAAATGTTAATTTCCTTATTTTTCTATACCAAAAGTATTTGCAAAAACAGAAAAAAAAAGCAGAGATGGGGGAAAAATATTGGTTTTATAAAAAATAAAGACATCATATTGAGAAATTAGAAAGCAATTTTATTGATATACTGAAGCAAGAGTGGTTTTTTTGTGTGTGTTACCAAAATTATTCAACAACTAGCAAAACTAGGCCAAGAGAGAGAGAAATCAAATTTAAAAATCTAAAATAAGGGGAAGCCTGGGTGGCTCAGTCAAATAGGCATCTAACTCCTGATTTTGGCTCAGGTCATGATCACACGGTTCAAGTGGGCTCAAGTCCCACATGGGGCTCTGTGCTGACAGTGTGGAACCTGCTTGGGGTTCTCTCTCTCTTCCCCTTCCCCACTTACCTTCTCCCTCTCGCTCTCTCTCAAAATAAATAAGCATTTTTTAAAAATCTGAAATAAGGAAGGATCTACAATAACTGATATGAAAAGTAAGTGGAGACTATCATCAGCAATTTGTACACTCATTTTTAAACCTAGGTGAAAATTCCAAATATAAAACTGCCATGATATAAAACAGATAATTATCCTATTGTTTCAAGTCTCAAAAAATCTTTCATTTCCAGAAGTCTGAGATAGAGTCAATTACATTGTCTTCTCTTTGTAACCTAAGTTACATTGATTCTTCTCAGGTCTCCCAAAGTTTTGGGATGGTCCCCAGAAGGTACTTCTTGGGAGGTGTAGTCAGTCCAAGGTGTTGTCACCTTTGCTTATTGTCAGGTTCTGCAGATGACATTGCCCTTGCCCTTCTGAGGTGCACATCTCCTCAAAGCTCACGTGTTACAAGAAACTGGTGTGTTTGAGTGAGTGGCAGCTCTCTTCCACCTAAGTGAGGTGTGTTAAAGGGATCCTACAGTAGATTATTTGGGTGTAGAAGTGTTCCAGAGTTTGTTAAGGTCCCTCTTTTGGTTTACACACAGCTTTTTTACCCCCTCAGGGCCCAAATTATCTGACTTGGTTGAGACTCATTCATGTTGTGGCCATTACTCTCTTTTGACTCTCAGAGTCTCTTCCTCATGGCACCTGACTCCGTTTTTATGGTGGACTCTCTGCCACAGGGTCCATATTCTTCTAGTAATTTATCACCTCTCATCACAACCCCTACTCTCATAACCCACCCACACATCAGTTCTCCATGTGTCAACATCTGTGTCTACAAGGTAGGTAGAAGCAAGATTTCATGTCTCCTCAGGAGTCTCTTGGCTTCCGTAAAAGTCTGTGATGCACGTAGAGGCAGGCAGGGATAGTAAGCACCACCTATCTCCACCTACCCAGTGAATTCAAACTTCAGTCATGACCTAGCTGGTGTACCTTGTGTATTAATGAGAGCCAAATCAGGAACACAGAAACCACTCTAGGTATTTCAACAGACAGGGCTTAGTACAATGATGAAACACATGTTAGAGTGTTTATAAACACCACACACAAGGGACCCAATCTTAATTAAGTCACCAATGAACTCTTAAATGCCAATCTATCAGAAGTTGATAGCATTAACATACTTAATCTCTTTGCAATAGCTGATGGACATTTGCTACCTCCTGAAATTTCCCCTTGCTTTGGTTCTCTGATACTTCTCTGTTCCCTTACCTGTTCAACCACTCTCTCAGACTCTTCACATGGTCTTCTTCTTCCACCTACCTTATTATTTGAGAACTATGTGCTGAGCAAATTAAGTCAGCATTGATCATCAGAAAGATTCATAATTTAATATAAACAACCTTTTTACAAATCTTTCACCAAAAAAATTTAGGCTATCAATGCTTAAGCACTTTGCCCCAGAGAGAGTGAGCGAGCAAGTGAGCAAGGGAGCAGTTTGTTTGTTTGTTCATTTATTTTACTTTGCTAAACAGGAAACCTGGGCATGAGGGAAGTCATGCATTTATAACTACCAAGTGATTGAAAACAAAAGAGCCAGCAGCATTTATACCAGCCTGATCCCTGGTTCTGATCTCTCATTTGAGACAATGGGGACTCTTCAAAAAATAAGCAAATAAATATTGCCAGGGAAGTGACACAATTCAATCAGGCACTTTTTCCCTGTCATTTCATTGTTTCTGTTTTAATTTACTTGTTTGTTCTGTGAGAAAGAAGTTAAGAAAAAGCCATATACATGCATATTTCTATCTTGCCCACCTTTTTTTCTCCTCCACCCTTAATACTATTTTTGGTTTTGAAAAGTAGTTTCATTTAAATAGGTTTAATTTAGTGAGGTTATGATATAACAAACTTCTTCATCTGGATATGTTTAGTTTACTCAATAGTATATTTATTTAATAATTTAACATTGGATTATTTCACTGTAAATACCCATCCTATTTTGTATTGGATAACATTAATTCCCAATTTGATTGACTCTCCATAAGTTACTTAAATGAATCATTTTAGTGCGAGAAGGATGGGTTTCTAATAGTCTTTTGGACTATGAAAAAAAATAATTACAAAAATTAGGTGTGATGGCTCCATAATTTGAAAGTAGGCTTTCAAGGGGCACCTGGGTGGCTCAGTCGGTTAAGTGACTGACTCTTGATTTCTGCTCAGGTCATGATCTCAGGGTTCACGAGTTTGAGCCCCATGTGGGGCTCCACACTGACAGCATGGAGCCTGCTTGGGATTCTCTCTCTCCCTCTCTCTCTGCCCCTCTCCCACTCATGCTCTAAATCTCTCTCTCTCTCTCTCTCAAAATAAATAAATACACATTAAATAAAAAAAAGAAAGTAGGCCTTCAAGGCTCCACATGATCTGTGCCTACCCCTACTCCTTAGCTCTCTGGCCTTTTCTCCTTCTACTTTCTCCTCATTCATGTTGCTCTTCATTGCTATACCTTAAAGCCCAGTCATGTCCCACCTGAGGACCTTCACAAGGGCTGTTCCCTCTGTTTGGAATGTTCTTTACTCAAAAGCCCTTATGACTCACAACGTTGTCTCTTACACACCTTTGCTCAAATGTCACTTTTCGAGGAAGCCTACTCTGATGGCCCTATTTAGAATTGCAACCTGTCCCTCCATCCCCAAGCATGCGGGGTCTCCCACACACCCTATTCTGCTTTGCTTTTGTCCTTAGCATTTGTTATCCTCACACATTCCCTGTAACATTTATGTTCATGATAAGTTTGTGGGTTTCACGGTCACTGTGAAGGAATTTGGAGAGAAGCTGAAGGCTCACTCCCACTCTTGAGAAAGGTGAGAAGACATCACCACCTGTTTACTCTGCTCAGAAAGTGTAAGCCAAGGAGGAGGGAAGGTGCTTTAGGCTCAGAACTCCAAGGGGTGTATTTTCTGCATTTTCAGGGCAAGCATTTTGGCTATAACTTGCTCAGAATTGCGACACTGTAGAAGTCATGCAACCTTCCAGCAGAACAGCCTGCTACGTTACTACTAACACCTGTGGCTTTAGCAATAAGCCTTACACTGCTAACAGAAATTGTGAACCTTTGACAAGCAGGACCTTTTTGGGGAGCATCCATCTGTATCCATTCACAGGAGCTCCTGTCCTTTGGGAGGAAGGAGAGGCAAGTGCTATCATTAGGTTTGGTCTCCTCTCTTCTCCTCTCCAGACACACATAAAAGCAAATACTACTTCTGTCTACCTTCTGGAAGAAATTATCATCTGAAATAGTGGGGAAAAGGAGGAAGAGAAGACACTGACCTTGATTACTTTAGATACTCCAAAAATTATTAAGACTAGATTATATAGGGGTACTTGGGTGGCTCAGTTGGTTGAGCATCCGACTTTGACTCAGCTCCTGATCTCCCAGTTCGTGGGTTAGAGTCTCGCATCGGGCTCCATGCTGGCAGCTCAGAGCCTGGAGCCTGCCTCGAATTCCGTGCTTCCCTCTCTCTCGGCTCACACTCTGTCTCTCTCTCTCTCTCAAAGATGCATAAACATTAAAAAAACTATAATATATAACCAAATTTAGTACTTCTTCCTGAAATATACAAGATATATGATATTCAATAAGTGGGACCAAAACATTTGGAAAAAGATAACATTATAGCCCCACCTACACCTTATACCTTACACCTGAATAAATGCCAATAAAGTCTAAAATGGAGAAACAAAAAAGGAATATAGTGACATATAAATTAATATTCATTTATTATGAGAATGGAATATGCTGTTCCTTGATGTCATGAAAGGTAGAAATGTACAGATTTGATAGATTTCATAGATTGTACTCTAACAAAACAAACTTTTTATAGAAAAAAAGAGACATAAACAGAGTTAAAAATAAAGCAAAGAAAGAAAACTATTCAAAGGCATAATTTCCTTCACATATAAAGACCTTGTACAAATCAATAAGAAAAAAGAATGTTTAATAGAAGAAAATAGTTTCAGGAAATTAATGAGCAATTTACACAAAAAAAGAATCCCAAAAGAAACCAAGAACAATCTCTAGTTCAACAAATGCCTAGTGCTGGTAAATGTTGTAGGGAATTAACATTCTTAAATGCTTTTGGTGGGAATGTAAATTGGCACACATTTTTAGAGACAGTGTGGCAACAAGAACCAAACTGTAAAATTGATATGCTCTGTGATATAGCAATTTTATTTCTAGTAAAGTATACTATGGGTATCTCATATAAATAACCAGATATGTATTTATAAGTACGCTCATTGTTGCTTCGTTTGAAAAGCTAAAACTTGGAATTACTTAAATATCCATCAACAGTGGACTAGTTAATAAACAATAGCATATATTGAGGCAATGACATATACGCAAATGTGAAAAGGTATGAGGTAAACATACATGTACTGATTTGGAAACAGATACCTGGTATTTCATTGAGTGGAAAAAGCAAATTATAGAACAGTGAGAATGGAGGGATTGTACTTGTGGGCAAAATAGGGCTATCTATAGGTGTGGTGGGATAATCCTTCAAAATATTTACGATGCACCCTGCCCCCTGTCATCACCACCAGGCCGTGCCCCTCCACCCACCACAGGCAGCACTGGGGCAGCCCAGGCCTCAGGGGAGCAAGGCCACGTGGAACAGAGAACAAAAGAATCAATTCTTGGCTTTTTAGTTTCAAAATAGACCTTCTGGAACTCTTGGCAGAGACAATAGGTTCAACAATAGTTTTGAAAAAATGAATGTTGATTTAAGAGCCAATTTTCCTGCTTTAAACTGGATAAAATACTCCAAGAGAGAAAGGAGAAGCAGAGAGGAGAGCTGGCCGGAACATATAGTGATGAGGGTCAGTCAGCACACTGCCCACCTTGGCGTGAGCCCCGCAGCGTGGGGGACAACGAGAAGGAAGAGCGGTGCCCAGTCTCCTGTCTAGGGCTCCTATAGAATTCTCTTCGGTGTCAGGACACAGAACAGGAGAGAGGCAGGTATAAGGTCTGCCAGGCAGATGGGCCTGGGACAGCTTCACTCACTGGCTGGGACCAGGGAGCAGCCTCTGGTTTCCTGCAAGGAATCAACAGTCAGTTGAGACCTCTGGCTGTCAAGAGACAGCCCCATCAGCAGCTGCCGCTTCAGCTACCTGGCGTGTACCAGAGGCCAAGATGGAGGACTTACAGGTGGCAGCAGCTGGGCACTGTGGTGGGTAACATGGTAAATGCCTGCGTGTTCAGAGCTGGCTGATGGCTGGCCATCTCCTCTGCAAAACTTCTGTTCCGTCCCCCTGTGATCTAGAGCAACAATCCAAGGCAGGCAAGCAGAGAGGAAGCTCCTTACTTGATTAAGAAAACCTTGAAATGCCTGCATTTCCCTTGTGTTGACAAATATTTTCTGCCACTTGATGGAACTGGTACTCAAAGATTACGATGTTATTTGTTTGTTTGTTGTTGTTTAAGATGTTATTTTTTTAAGTTATATTTTTGCACCCCTACATGTGGTATCCTGAAAATAATCACGCCTGATGTATAGACATATGCTTGTCTATAAATAGAGAAATTCAGAAAGGTATTCCAAAATTTAACAGGGGACACCTTTGGGGGGTAGATGTGAAGGGATGGAGATATAAGGGATTTTTCACTTCTGTACTGTTTGAGTTTTTGAGCATGTACTAATTTTATAATAAATCTTAACGACCCCATCTAGAAAGCACTCAGAGTGCGTGAGGTCAAGCAGACAGTTGAAGACATACTTGCAGCAGAGTGTGATCCATGCTCCCTTCCAATGCCCACAGAAGCACACATGAGACAGAACAAATGTTCCCTAGAGGTAACTATGCCAGGTTCGGATGAATCTTTGAGGACCCCAAGACATGTAGTAGGTGCAGCCTCCATTAGGACTATTTCAGATGTTCCCCGAGGACCAATCTGTGAGAAGAGGGTGAACTAAGAATTAAATTTTTGACCTAAATCCAGGAAGAAAAGAAAAGGATGCTTGAGCAGTCCAGATGTACCAATTCATTCATTCCCTTACATTGATCCATGCAAAAGCCTGCAAATCTAACTCTTTTTGAAGAATATTTTTGGAGTTCGTTTTAGGTTCATAGAACATTTGAAGGGAAGGTAGAGAGGTTTCCCATCTACCCACTGCCCCCACACATGCACAGCCCCCCCATTATCAACATCCCCCACGGGTGGCACATTGGTTACAACTTAGGAATCTACACTGACACATCATGATCGCCAAAGTCCTTAGTTTGCCTGGGATTTACTGTTGCTGTTGTACCTCCTAAGGGTTAGACAACTGCATAATAACATGCATCTATTCATTATAGTATCATACAGAGTATTTTCATCAAATGTAACTTTAAAAAAATATCTAATTAGAACCAGTTTTGCAAGTAAGTGACCCCCAAACTGTATCCTTGAAACATTTTTCATCATGTGAATTCCCCAGGGTCGTACATGTGAGACAGTAAAGAACATGTGTCCTTAACTACTGCTTTTACACAGTTCAAATCACGCTGAGTGGATGTACCATATGTAGAACTGTAAATGATGGCAGGAAAGATAATGTTTTTATTACTATTGTTATCATCAATATTCTTCTTCTTACTGGTGGAACTGGGGAAGGTGAAAAAATGAAAAGTATCATCTCAGCAAATTTCAGAGAGATACACGGGAGAAATTAATTCCAAGTTGAGGGAATAACAAAAGCCACAATGTGGGAGCCTGAGGCATTTGAGGAGAGCAGGAAGCCACACTGGTCAGAAAGCTTACAGGGAGCCAGGCGTGAGCGCGACATTTCAAGGACTCAGGTTTTATACCCTGACTGAGACAGGAAGCCAAGGAGAGAGATGGCTGTGCAAATACAATTTAAAATCATCACTGGGCTGCTATGATCTGAGAGGACCATCGGTGGCAGGGGATAGTGGCACACACACATTCTGGGTAAGACAAAGCATTTGCCTTTCCCCTCTGGTGCTCCTAAACTGCCTCCAGGTGTCTTATTTCTCTTTTTAAGGCAAGCTTCATTATTCACCATGATTTAACCTCATCAAATAAAAATGGTCAAGGTGGGTGATTAGCCCACAGAATCTTTTACCCCTGTAATGTTCATAAAATAACCTCTCTCATTTATGACTGAAAGCTATAGACAGGGAGACCAGAAAGATGGTAGTCAAGGCAGCAGAGAATGAGGAAATTAGGAAGGGACCAGACAGCCTTAAGGGATGAGGCAAAGACTGAGGAGTCTGAGTTCACCAACTAAGTCTGTGTGGATAGCTAGAGGAGTTCAGAGGCACTGGCTGACAATTCAAAAACTTAACGCCATTTTTAATCAATGTATTATAACGGCATTTGGAAAGCACTGGGCTTCTGTGGAGATTTGGGGATGGCCCTTTGTGCATCCTGACGTTGCTTCAGCAGTAGAATTATAGCAAGAAATCATAGTTACTCAGAACAGGAGGAAACACTTTCCTCAAGGGCTGCCCTAAATAGAATAGGTAGTGAGGACTGAGTGTTATGTTCCCTGACACCGAAGAGCTTCAGGCCAAAGCTGCAAAGATCACTCGGAATCCATGTGTGATAGTCTGCTCTGGCCGCCATAACAGAATACCACAGACTGGGCGGCTTAAACAATAGAAATACATTTTCTCCCAGTTCTGGAGTCTGGAGTCCCTGATCAAGTATTGGCAGGTTTGGTTTCCTCTGAGGCCTCTTGGCTTTGCTGGCAGATGGCTGCCTTCCTGCTGTACCCTTGCATGGTCTTTCCTCTGCATGTGCACGTCCCTCATGTCTTGGTGTGTGTCCAAATTTCCTCTTCTTATAAGGGCACCAGTCAGATTGGATTAGGGCCCACTCGTATGACCTCATGCAACCTTAATCACCCCTTTAAAGACCCTTCTCTAAATACAGTCACATTCTGAAGTATTGGAAGATACAGCTTTGACATATGAGTTGCCAGGGTAGGGGGTGTCACACAATTTAGCCCAGAACACAATGATTCCGTATGTTTTCAAGAACCACAAAGACACATAACTAAAAATGGATTTGTACTCCAAGGGATACATGTAGAAGAATAGAGATGAAATTTAAATGTGCTAAAACACATTGAAAAGCAAAGCAAAAAAAAAAAAAAAAAAAAAAAGCTTAGTAGTAAGTTAAAGAGAAGCATTTCCCCAAAGAGTTAAATCACTGTCAAATCACTTCAAGCCAGTGGTAAGCTGGGTTAATTGTCAAATACTTCAGCAAGATCTAGTGGGGGAGTTAACTGCAGTTATTATCTTAAAAAGAACACATTTCTTTGAAATGCTATTATGTTTTAGAAGCACATAAAAGGTTTCCAAGGAGAGTCCCTTTTGTGTAATGATGCAAATTGAGCTGAGTGGTATGCATCATTTCTGGGGTGACATCTGTGGGTAAAGTCAGAGAAATCCAAAGGCTGCACACGATGTTAAGGTAAATCTTCTTGAACTGGAAGAATTGAGACCACTTCTGAAGATGGGACACACAAAGCTTTGTAAAATAGAAATAATAAGAGGGAAAATAGCAGGTTTTAGAACCTTGCAGGTTTCCTGCTGTTTATAGATCACAGATCCAAATATAGATGTATTTTAAGTTTTTAAAACATTCATTTTGTGTGAAAATCCTTCTCTGCAGATAGTCTGCTTCAGTGAAATAGGCCAGGAAAGGAATATATCTGTTAACCTCACAGATCTCTTTAAAAGGAAAAGGCTTGTGCCAAGGAGCCCTGGCTCTCTCGACTTTCTGAATATAAACGAAAGAACTAGAGAAAGAAGGGCAGAATGAAAAACATGAAAATAGAAGAAAGGAAAACGAAGTCACAAATTATTGAAAATTAAAAGGAAAAAAAGATCAAACAAGAAATAGAAGCATGTGCTGTGACTAGTTCTTACTTTTCCTAAATTATCATTTTATTTCCTGGCACTACTCCCCTTCAGAGACCAAGAACTTCTAGCCCACTTTTTTATGCTCTATTACCATTATTTCTCCTGAGATTTGGTATTTGGGTAGTAGGAAACAAGTGAGCATTTGCAAGTGCCTTGGCAGTGAGTTTTTTGGTTTTTTTTTTTTAAATGTGAACCCATTAAACATCTGCCTTTATTACATTTGTAGATGCACCCTGAGTCTAATAAAGCTCTCGGTGCATCCAGGCCACACATCCAGTATCTCGGAAGTGTTTAAGTGCCAGTGTGAAAACTTCATAAATAATTATACGCTAGGTTATCACATTATTCACTAATGAAGCTTGCTCTCTTTAAAGCAAGCTTTAAGTGGTTGTGAAGAAATCATCTGTGAAATTCCAGTAAAAGATTCATCGGGCTTTTTTTTTTTTTTTAATACCCTCTAAACCCAGCCTACTTTGGCTCTGGTCTCCCATACTCCATCTTGCTTACAAACATCCTGAGGAGGTTGAAAAGCGTTCAGTGGTGTCGCCTCTGTTGATTCCATCTTTACCGCTGTCTCACAGGTACTTTATTCGAATTGCATCCCCCAAAGAACCATTGTTCTGTTTTGTTCACAGCAAGTCTGAGACAGTGTATCACATTTCCAAGGAGGGGCTTAGCTTCATAATCACCTTAACATGAATGAAAAACAAAACAAAACAAACAAAAAGCCCACCCTGTGTCTGTGTCTTACTTTGTGGGTGATTTTTCAACAATATTATATATTGGCAATGTGCTATTCAAATTTTGTACTTTCATAAAATGAAATGTGTAGCAGTAGGACTAATCAGCACCAAGAAGAGTGATGTTGGCCAAAGGGTCTGTCTTCCTCCCTTCCTTTCATATTTCTTTTTCCTCTTTCTCTCTCTCTCTCCCCTCTCTCCTCTGCCTCCCCCCACCCCGCCCCGACTCCATCTGCTTTTACATATTTTACATAATGTCTATTTTAATCCAGGCTCTATATAAGGGCACTGGGCATTAACGATGCAAAGATGATTAAGGTAAAGCAGCAATGGTAATATAATGAATGTGATGGCAGAGGGATAGACTGGATACTCTTAGAACATGTCTTAGTTTGGGTACCCCCACCCTACTAAATCAGAGCCTACGAAAAATATTTGGGACAGGTAGTTTATTTGGTGTCATGCCAGGAAGCAGGGTTGAGGAAGTGTGGAAAGTGAGCAAGAAGGAGAAAAGCTAGTACAGGACAGCGGTGAGCAACAATGACCTGGGGTCCAATCCCACTGGAGACCCTCAGAATTGTGTAGAAAGGACCTGAGATCACCGCTTGGAGGATCTACTGATTCCTGTCCCCATTAATTGGGAGCTGGCTCTGCAGGTATTAGCTTCTGCCACACTTCCACGTTGCTCCTGCAACCAGGCTGAGCAGTTAACTTCGTGTCGATTCAGAGAAAGCTGCAAAGCAGTTAAGTGCAGAGACACTTCAGGGAGGATTTGAAGTGAGGAGTGGGCACAGCACGTACAGCTGTCCCCAGGGAGGCTGAGTGGATGCGGCACAGTGCACCCGCGTACCTGCCACAGAGAGCATCAAGGGGCTCCTAATTTGATCTTGGGGGAAGTATAGGAGGTTTCGTGGAAACAAGGTCTCAGCTAAATCTCAAAGAAAGAGTAGGAGTGTGCAAAAGAGAAAAGGGCATCCCAATCTACAGAGGAGCTTGAACAAAAGAGAGAGATAGCACACTTGTTGAAGTGCAGGTGTTTTGGTTGGCTGGGATAATGTGAGACAAAAGGAAGAGATAAATCCAACGAGCTTTAGGAAGTAGACTGATAAGACTTGTTAAGGACAAATAGTGTTTTAATAGGAGTAAAAGGGAGGAAGAAGTTTCTGGTTAGGGTGACAGAGCAGGTGATACAGACGGAGGGATAAAGAACCCACTTGTAGGGTGAGGAATACGATAAATTTGCTTTGCACAGGAGATGTCTAAGGTGCCTGTAGAACATACAGGTGGATATCTGGATCTTTAAAAATATGAATCCATTAGATACTTGCCTTTATTGCATTTATGAAAGCACTCTTGAGTCTATTTAAGCTCTGGGTACATCTGGCCATACATTAACTATCTTTGAGCTCAGGGGAGCAATTAGGGCTAGAAATGCAATTTATGTAAACCTACCCTCAGGGATTACCCAAGAATGTAGATGTAAGTGAGATTGTGAAGGGATAGTATGTGAAATAATGAGAGAAGAGGGTCATAGGCAGAGCCTTGATGTTGAAATGGCAGGCAGAGGAAGAAAATTTTTGATGGGTATTGAGAGCCTATGATTAGAGGTATAACATGAAAACCATGAGAAAGTGGTAAAATGGAAGTCAACAGAAAAGAGACAGTTAAAGAGAGAGAGGTCAACAATGTCAGACATCCCAGGAAGGTCAAGGAAGATAAAGGTGAAAAGTAGCCTTTGGGTTAGTGACCGGGAAGTTGGTGGTGGTCACAGCACAGTGAGAAAACTGCTATTCCTATTTTGTACCAGGCCCAGGGGTAAGTTCTCTGTGTCCATTCTTTCATTTAATCTTCAAATCCACCCTCTCAGTTGTTACCACTATTTTTGGTTGGGTTTGACAGATGAGCTAGGGCGGGGGGCGGGGGCGCACAGAAAGATGATGTCATAAGCCAAGGAAATGGTAGAGCCAAGATTGACATCTAGGCCATCTGATTCCCAAGCCCAACATTATATTGTCACACCCCACAGATGGCATGACATGGAGAAAGGGCACCTTTCCCATTGAGACAGAAGGAAAGAAGGTAAGAGATGGGTAGAAGCAGATGTTTGTTGTGTGGAAGTGGAGAGAGCTTTTGTAATTCACATCAGCCTCTGTTCTTTTTATTAAGATGCCCTGAGGCAAAGAAGAGCAACATGAAGATATGGTGGGGAGACAGGACAGAGACAAAACTTTGGGATAACTGGTTGAGGTAGGAGCAAACATGTCTAAATCTGGGACCTCAAAGCCCTTCAGCTTTTGAGAAGTATCTCATCTCTCTTGCCATCTTTCCAGCTGCAATTGGGCCAGCCATGTTATGTTTTTAGCCCACATAACATAAATGCTTTAGTAGTCATAGGTCATCCACTTAGGCCGATGGGTGAAGCTATTCAGGATTTGGCATCAGGTTCAGTGTGGTGAGTCTGATAGGGTAAGCTGTTGCCCTCACACACTGGGCGATGCGTGTTTTAGATGATGGAGCAGTCGTGTCATGTATGAATTCCATGCACACTTGTAAGCACTGTCCCTGATAGCCAGTCTTGCCCAGAAATTCGGTGACCCTTGATGGACTCTACAGGGCTTGTGCCCACAGTGGCGGCACAGCTCCAGTGGGATGGAGATGCCATGTTACAATTGACTTAACCTTCTGAAACCATCTCTCTTTGAGCAGAAAGACTGTGAAATATAAAAGCCCGAGGGATGTTGGTGGCTGTGGGGTTTCAGGAGAATCGATATATAAAACATATCCACCTAAGCTCAGAACCAATTGGGAAATAGATGCAGGACTCAGATAATCAGAGATCAAGATATCATATTTATCACTGATCAAAGCCAGCCTGGAGATCAAAGCAGAGTGTGTAACACACAGTCCTGCTCATGCTCCACCCCTAAATTAAAGAGAATTACGCACCCAGTCACAGGCACAGCTGCATGCGAGCTGGCTCCCTCCATGTGTCTAATCCTTTAAAACTTATTGCTTGAAGGAGTGGAAAATGTGTGCTCCCTGCGGGCTGACTGATCTCAAAAGGAAAGGAGGAAGGACATAGCTGAGCCACATTTATCCAATCCCTTTCCCCAAACTCACAAATCACATAAATCACACATTTTTGGGGGGGGGGCTTGAGGAGTCAGGCTGCAGAGAAATGGAAGGAGTGTTAGTTACAGCAATGCCACCCCATGGAAACAGGAAAAGGGGTGAGAGTCTCCCCACCTCCAACCTGGGCACTCTCTTTCCAGGTGAACCAGAGAAGCAGATGAAACTGAGAGAGACAGAGGCAGAAACAAAGCAGATGACATGTGGGGAGAGCCCTGATAGCATTTGAATCTCTGGTTTCAGTAGTTCTTCCTACTTACGGATTTTTCCATTTTGCTGTATTTCATGAAAATCATAACAAAGTGCTCAAACTCAGGTTTTGGCTTTGCTCATTTGGCTGTAATATTATCTTCCATGCATTTTCCCCCCCAGCAGTCACTGAATTGGATCATCATCAGATCCACAGTATTGTGTACTGGAGGCTGTCTTCGTCTGAGCTCCCCATAAAGCAAAGCCTCAAGCAAATACTTAAGTTCAAGTACTTTACAGAGGAGTGTGATTTAGAGAGCAGGAGTGAAGGACAGGGGAGCAAAGCAGGGAAGTGGGGAGAGCCAACACAAAGATGGATTCCTGTCTGCTCACTCACTGCCTTACTGGTGATTTGCCTTGTGAAACTCAGGGCTACACAGCCAGGGCAAAAAGCAGGAAAATCATTTATTGATAGGCTCCAGTCCATCAAAAGTTTGTCTCTGCCCTTCCAGTTTGTTGCATGCTGTGGGTTCCCACTGTGTCTCTGCCTCAGCATCAACAGCAACCCCTAGAAGGGGAAGCCTGTGCCTGTCTGGTTGTGTTTGTAGGAAAATGGAGCATGCCCAGAACTGGTTGCCACAGTAGGGGTTGGAATAAGAGATAGGTGGGGCCGAGAGAACTCAAGTTGTGCCCAAGAAGTATCAGATACAAAGACCTTCTATCTTCATGATGAAATAGACTCAACTGACTAGTATAAAAAAGTAACATACTTGTCTCTTAAAGATATGCTATACATCTCTATTTGGAAATCTAAAAAATCCAACACAGTCTTCATGCAGTTGTAAACAGACTCTTCTTTTCTGATAGGTTAAAATAAAACCATTCATAGATTATCATTGTAAATTATCTTATATTTAATAATATGTCAGGCTCTCCCCCCATTCTCTTCACCCCCACTGCCCCAACTAGTCAAGCAAAAGTTAGGTCTTTTTTGTCATCATGCAACATTTACCAAACAAGAAGAGTGTATCTAAAAACCAACGAACCAACCAATCAAAGGATTGACATTAAGATCCTTTCTCTGACACAATCTACTAATTCCATTAAATGTACAATAAGAATACCAGTACATTGCCATTTTAAGACCACCCCTCAGCCTAATGGGAGTCCAAAACAAGCACATGAAAGGGATATCACGGTTGGAGCATGGAATTTTTAGGATTTATCCTTGACAGATCCTCTAGCAGGCCCGGTACCACAGCAACTATGGACTCTTGGCTAAATTGCTTTTTCTTTTGTTCCATTAAGTGTTCCTAAAGTTGTCCACCATTGGGTAAATTCACCTTCCCTGTTTGGCTGTGCAACAATTTTTAATAGTCCCTATATTAAATCTCCTCTATTTGAATACCTCAAATATTCTTCCCCCTACCTCAAAAAGGACACTGACTAATATATATGTGTATATATATATATATATATATACACACACACACACACATATATACACATATATGTGTATATATATGTATATATACACATGTATGTGTATATATGTGTATATACACATATATGTGGATATATATGTATATATATTACAAACATGTAATATATACATATGCATACATGTATATATACAGGTATGAGTGTGTGTACTTGTGTGTGTGTGCATGTATGGTTAAGATAAATTTTTTTTTGAGAGACAGAGAGAGGGAGAAGTCACGGGTAAGCAGGAGAGGGGTAGAGGGAGGAGAGAGAGAATCTTAAGCAGGCTCCATGGCCAGCATGGAGCCCGATGCAGGGCTCAATCTCACAATCCTGAGACCATGACCTGAACCAAAATCAAGAGTGGGGTGTTTCAAGTGGTACTTTTGACTGAGCCACTCAGGTGCCCCCACGATATATCCTTTTATTTGTACTGGTGATATCAAACTATTCCTATTGTCATCTATTTCAATGTTTTAATTAATCATACACTTTGGAAATCTTTCCATATCAGCTCATCTCGGCTAGGTGCCTCATTGATTTTAAGAGCTACAAAGTATTCCCTTGGTTAGATACACCATCATTTCTATAACTAGGACCCCCACTGTGAGCATTTAGTTGTTTCTAAGTTTTTCACCATTACTAATGGCTGTAACTAACAGCCTTGCATGAATATATTTGCATACTTATGCAAGTAGGTTTGTACAATGACATGGAATTTTGGGTTTGCTCCCTGCCTGTGGCCTACTTCTGGTAATCGGGTCACAGATTTGCTTTTCCACTTGGGAGTCTTGCCTTTCTTTTACCAGTACTCCAATCTCTAAAGAACCAAGACCTTGCTCTGCTTTTGTCATTTCCCCACCAGAGACTAAAATCCTGCATCTTGCTATCTTTCCACCTCCTAACAGACTTCTCTGATGTCTACTTGAATCTTGAAATATTTTCCATACCCCAATTTTTTTTCCATGTTTTGTCTGCCTATTGGGATACCTGTTGTATCCCATTGATGCTGTTTACATTGACTACCATTTTTTTGCTTTAATTTTTGGATACTCCTTTATCTACTGAGCTGGATTATTTGTATCTGCAAGTGAACTTTTGAAAACACAAAATTATATATTATCTTTTTGTTGTCTGCAGGCCTGTCTCATGATAGGGGTTTGTTACATGCAACGATGCACTTGTGAATCTGAGGATTATCAAAGATTAGAGGATACGGCGCTTGTGAGTACAAAGGATATACTGTAATTAGAAAAATGAATTTAGGATTAGGATACAAAAAGGAAGTAGAGAGGAGTGCAAAAATAGAATTCTTGTAATTCTGGGGGCCAGAGAAATGAAACTGATGGTGTTCATGTCCTGGTTTCAGTGCTACAGTCAAAGGAAAAGCAGAGCTCAGCGGGTTGGAAGGAGAGAGCATAAGAGGATCTGTGGTTTGGTCTGAAGTGATCAGCAAGGTTATATAACCTCTTGGTACTGGGGAGTGGTTTGAGGAACACCTACTCTGTTCCTACTGTTCTCCGTGCCATCCAAGTGGCACTCTCTGCAGAATAGGAGAATAGGAGGCAGGAGAAGAGTCAAAACCTCAGAGTTAAAAGTTATAAGAATCCTGGACTATATCGGGGAATACACACACACACACACACACACACACACACACACACACACACACACGTGCGTACCCACAGGCACAACCCCTGGAACAAAACCAGGAGAATTTTACAAGCATCTCACTAAAATTGCAGAGGAAGGAAATCCTTAAAAGTTTCTACTTAGCAAAGCGTGGTAAATACAGAAAGCAGACTGCCAATATTAATCGCTGCCAATATTGTGTAGAATATCATTGTTAACTGTCTTTATCTGATAAACTTCGTGTGTTATTTCAAAGAATATAAAACATCGACGAGTACTTTTATACATGTATTCTCACAATTTCAATCTTTATAATCTTATTTTTGTCCCCATATAATCTTAGGATTGTTAATTGAAAATTCTTCCAGTGGAATTTATCAGGGCACAAATTCCTACAGTCAAAAGGACTAATACACAGTAAGTCTGCCTCGGGAGGATAGTGACATTTTCTGGTGGCAGTAATGCCTGAGATAGATCTTGAACATGAAGAGTAGAGTTTGTCCATCTGAACAGGTAAGAAAGGATATCCTAGGTGAGCAAACTTCATGAACAAAAGTATGCAAGCCTGACAGCAAGCTATGTTCAGGAAATGCAAGTAGAGAAGTATTGTTGGAACATAAAGGGGCAGTGTGCTTGTTATCTATTGCTGCCTTACGAACTGCTCCAAACTCAGAGGCTTAAGACAACACCTGCTTATTATCTTAGTTTCTGTTATTCAGGAGTCTGGCACATTTTAGCTGGGTCCTCTTCTTAGGGTTTCCTGAGGCTAAAATCAAGGTTTTGGCTGCTGAAACTTCACCTGGAGGCTCGACTAGGGAAAGATCAGTCACCAAGCTCTCTCAAGTTCTTGGTGCTTGTAGGTCTGAGGTCTCCGTTTTCTTGCTGCCTCTTGGCTGAGGACCACTCTCAGTTCCTAGAGGCCACTCTCAGGTCCTCACCATGTGGCCCCCTCCATTCTAGCAATGGAGATCCTGTCTTGTAGTGGATCCCTCTCACTTTGAATCTCTCTGACTTCTCCTTCTGCAATGGGAAGGAGAAATCTCTCTGCTTTTAAAGGGCTCACGTGATTAGTTTAAGCTAACCTGGACAATCTTCCTATCTTACTATTAAGTGATTAATAAGCTTGATTCCCTCTGCTGTCTTAGAATTCTACCCAGCACAGTTAGAATCTTAGGAAACGATGCTGAACAAGCAGCAGTTTCAGATGCCTCATTTTGAATGGATATTGACCACCTACTGGAGAAGAAGACCACATAAAATAAAGTCTGTTATTTCAGCAAAACTGAGGTGTTTTGCCTCAAGAAGAGGAGACGAAGTCAAATGTTAAAAGGCTGTCAAAGAGGATGGATTGGCTTTATCTCTGCAGCAGGTAGCAGTGGGTGGAAGTCACAGGTAGAAATAGCACAGTGCAGTGCAAAGAAGAATTTGTATTCTCTGCATTCTTTGCATTTGTTTAAAAAGGTTCTTAAAAAATATTGATTGTGAGACCTTACCCAAATAGGTGGACTCCAGAATCTCTGACAGCAGAGCAGATAACTTTAACCTAGAGTGAAACTGCCTCTTCATGCCTCTTTCTATACTTAGCCCACCACCACCTATAACACTACTCTGTTCTATTGTGTTTCACACCCCAGGCAAACTTTCTAAAGTCCCTTAGAAGAAAATTGATATGAAATATTATATATATATATATATATATATATATATATATATATATATATAAAATTAAGTGTTTGGAGCTGCTTTCTTTTTTGCTCAGCCACCAAAATGGGAGACTGTAGACACATCGTACAATATGCATGAACCTTGAGGACATTATGCTAAGTGAAATAAGCTTAACACAAAAGAATAATGTATGATTCCATTTCCATGAAGTACCTAGGGCATTCAAATTCATAGAGACAGAAAGTAGAATGGTGATTGACAGGGGCTGGGGGGAAGGGGAAATAGAATTTCAGCTGTATTGGGTACAGAGCTTCCATTTTGCTAGATGAAAAAACTTCTGGGGATGGACGGTGGTGAGGGTTGCATACAATGTGAATGTACTTACTGCCACTGAACTGTGCACTTAAACATGTTTAAGATGGTAAATTTTATGTTATGTATATTTTACTGGAATTCAAAAAAATGTTTTTTTTTTTTTTTAATTTTTTTTTTCAATGTTTATTTATTTTTGGGACAGAGAGAGACAGAGCATGAACGGGGGAGGGGCAGAGAGAGAGGGAGACACAGAATCGGAAACAGGCTCCAGGCTCCGAGCCATCAGCCCAGAGCCTGATGCGGGGCTCGAACTCACGGACCGCGAGATCGTGACCTGGCTGAAGTCGGACGCTTAACCGACTGCGCCACCCAGGCGCCCCCAAAAAAATGTTTTAAGAGAGACCGTACCAAGGAAAAGTTACAAGAGTTCCTTAGCAAGCTTCTTTCCCTGAGGATTCCTACTATATCCTCATAGAACTAAAACACTTTGACAGAAAATAATTTCTCACTCAATTTAATGATTATAAGAACCCAGAGCTTCAGTCACAGGATAGCCATGTTTTGGAGCGTGGCTCCTTGAATATAACAACATTTAATAAATCTATTTCATTTTACTTGTGTGGTATAGATTATTAAACAGGCACTTGATTAGACTGTGATATAGAAAGGAAACACAAACACCAGGACTTGTTTTCAACAGGCAAGTCTTCACAGAGTGAGAATAGGTCACATAGAATAGGACCACTTCCTCCTCTGAAATAAATGTACAAGTAAATAAATTTTAGAGTTCCAAATTCCACCTACTTCCATGTTTGTGTCTAGGTGCTGAATTTGCCTTGTTCTAGTTACAGACAGAGGGTTAAATGTCATACGTACTCAAGTCCTATCTTGAAACAAATGCTGTTGTGCATACAGTGCTAATCATTATTTTATCAAGAGAACTCCTATTTTATAGTCTATTTCTACACCATGGGTTAATCTCCTTTTTATTTTTTATTTATTTTTTTAATGTTTATTTATTTTTGAGAGAGAGAAAGAAAGAGTGCAAGTGGGGGAAAGGCAGAGAGAGGAGAGGGAGACACAGAATCCAAAGCAGACTCCAAGCCTCCAGGATCTGAGCTGTCAGCACAGAGCTTGATGTAGGGCTCGAACTCATGACCACAGGATCATGAGGACCTGAGCCGAAGTCAGACGTTTAACCAACTGAGCCACCCAGGCGCCCCAATCTCTCTCTTTTTTAAAAAAAAAAAAATCCTTCTTCCTTAAATTTTCATATGTAATATTAGATTTTAAAACGTCTACCCTCAAGCAATTATTAAATTTGACATCAGCATAGTGTTTGAGGTTCCATTCTTTCAGAAGCCATCAAATGTGTAATGAGACATACTGAAATTCCCCTTCCCCTGCTTCCCAAGCTCATCTTTCCAACACTCACAAAGATTTTTCAGCAAAGAACCTCACCTTATTGGGCTACATGTTTTCTACAAGAGCCTCTCTTATTTTATAAGACTAAGAAAAGAACACCAGTGTTTTGTTGCAACTCATGAATAGATCTGATAGTAAGAATAAATAAAATTTTAGTCTTTCCTAGGGAAACTAGATGTAAAATAGCTATTAAAAGTCAGTAAAAAGTTCACATAAAATCATGTACATAAATGATGACATCAATACTTGTTTTTTTCTGTGGCAGGGGTTTAGAGTCATGTATTTTCTGATTAATCATTTTGGCTCATGCGTAACTCTGCTGTAGAGGCTACTTAAATTTTCCACCCTTAAGTCAGAGAGACTGCCTTCTACGAGTTAAATATGATACTGTGGTTAATTGCATTCACAGAAGGCACCCTCTTCTTGCGCCTGATCTGTTGGCATTCACATATCCGCATTGTGGGTTTCGGGGCCAAGGCCTCTACTGCTTCTCCAATGTCATCATGAGGATAGCCGTATTTGGCTATTGTCCTTGTTGGGTGTTTCATCACCATGACTCTGCATGTGAATATGTGTACATGATATAAAATTAGTACAGGCTTAAGGTACTTGAGAATGTTCTGCTCACTGACCAAAAATTTTAATGAAGCATATAATCTGAACTTGGGTTCTGTTCAATTATTTGATTTCTCAAAATCGTTTGCCTCTGTGGAAACTTGTCAGCAGTTAAGATCCAATGGTTGTTGTTTTTTTTTTTTCTCCCCCTTGGCTATATGCCAAAGCTACTGATTTCTTTTGAGTTCACATGGGTAGCTTACAGCATCATAGGCTGGTTATTTCCTGCCCAGTTGTGGCATATTTAAAAAAAAAAAAAAATTCTTCTCTGTAGTATCTCTAGATGTTTCTAAGTTTACTTTTTTTATTATATTATTTTCATTCCTTAAATATGTGCAGTTATTATTCCCTTTTTTAAGAAATCAAACTGTTTGGGGTGCCCGGGTGACTCAGTCGTTTAAGCGTCCGACTTCGGCTCAGGTCATGATCTCGTGGTTTGTGAGTTTGAGCCCCGTGTC
This sequence comes from Prionailurus bengalensis, assembly GCF_016509475.1. Classification (NCBI taxonomy): domain Eukaryota; kingdom Metazoa; phylum Chordata; class Mammalia; order Carnivora; family Felidae; genus Prionailurus; species Prionailurus bengalensis. Next base: position 28,650,480 of record NC_057343.1, read on the forward strand.
AGGCTCTGTGCTGACAGCTCAGAGCCTGGAGCCTGCTTTGGATTCTGTGTTTCCCTCTCTCTCTGCCCCTCCCCGGCTCATGGTCTGTCTCTCTGTCTTTCTTAAAAATAAAGATTAAAAAAAAATCAAACTGTTTTTTATTTTAAAAGCTTTGCTATATAACTAAAACATTTTTTCTTAATTAATCTATATGAATAAGAAATTACAATATGGATTTCTTGTTAAAGGGAAAGGGCTTGAATTAATAAATGTTCAAATTAATAAATTAATAAAGGGGTAAGGCAAAAACAACCACTTGGAAGGGTGTTAAACTGAAAGCATGGCCTTCCATGTATTTTATTATTTATATTTCACACTTGAAAATTCAAACTGATAAGCTTAGTTGGACAACACAGCTAGAATTTAACACAAGAAAAGAGAATGTTGGCATTTTTCAAAGTGTATTCCATAGAACCTTAGTTCCTTAACATGTTCATGGCCAAAAAGTTATGGATAACTTTTCATAGCATAAAATGTTATGCCTCAAAAAATTCTTTTATCCAAAAAAATTGGGAAGCAGTGGGTTAAACAAAGTTAAACAAGCTTATTTATAGTGTGCCTTTTAGGAATATTTATTTCATTAGTTTTTTAAAAGATTTTATCTTTAAGTCATCTCCACACCCAGTGTGGACCTCGAACACATAACTCTGAGATCAAGAGTCACACACCCCACGACTGAGCCAGCCAGGCACTCTTTGGGAACATTTAAAATGCCCATGTGCACTGTAGAGCTCTAAGGGTCCAGTATAACAGGCAGCATCTCTAACATGTGTTTGTACCTGTGTTTTATCTGATAGGACTGGTGTTCTATAACGCACACTTTGAGAAATTCTGGAATATGCAAAAAATTCTTAACCTAGAGAACAGTCTAGCATGGTACAGACTTAGTTGAAGTCATGTTCTAAACCATTTTAGTTGCTTTTTAGGAGCCACTGAAAAACTTCTTAAAAAGTCTTAAAGTCCTAAATTGTCCATTTAATTAGTTAGCTTCATGTTCTTATTTACACAAAGACAGGTGAGACATGAAGGTGTGTGGCCCATGTTGAGGGTGGGACACAAAGAGAATGGACAACAGTCAGTGCTGCCCGGAGAATATCTAAGTTAGATTCTACACCGTAGATGTCCTTGTGATACCTCATGGGAGAATCTGTTTCAGCTTGGACAGCTTGGACCAAATGGAGAGCACCCTCCCCACCCCACACCAGTGATTCACTGCAGGTAGTGCTGGTGGAAGGGATTTAAGTATAAATCTGCCGGCATACCTTTTCTCCTTTTTCCTCTGCACACAATACTGACCTGTGGCTGGGCCAGGCAATAGCCATACAGTGATCATGAGATACTTAAGAATAAAAGCTGATGAGGTAAGGATGGCAGGGCAAGGTGGGGGGCAGGGGGGCGGAGAGAGAGAGAACAAGAGCGCATATGGGTCCTTGACAGTCTCCTTGAGCCACTGCACTGGCCCCAGCCTGCTATGTTTGAATGTTTTGTAATGAGACACAAATGAAATCCTATTTGTTTAAGCTACCATTCATTAGTCAGGCTTCGTGTTATCTGCACTGGGAACACCTCCTTAACCAAACCAATGCTCTGTCTTGGCTGAGAAAGGGCTACTGTGGAAATAATGTATCTGTATAGCTGAGAAACTGAAAATCAGATGTGTCTGAACATATTTGACAAAACAGTGGGATGAGTCTTCCAGAAGCACAGTTTCCTGTGCTCTGAAAAGCCTCTTGGGGGAAACTCATCCTGCAGAAAGCAGATGCTAGACATTGTAAGAGCTTGACTCCAGTAAGAGAGCTTTGGTTGTTGGAGGAGGAGGGGACTTTATGGAAATAGCATTGATCCTCAAATATCAATCTCAAATATCCAATACTGATAATGAAATGTGTTTCCTGACCCAGAACTCATTAGAGTTTACACTGGGTTATTAGGAGGAGGGAGTCTGTAAAAGAAAAGGAATGGCGATAACCTCATGGGACAAGCTTAGCTTTCCAGCCCCTGTAAGGGTATAACACCTAAGGGGCACAGCACTCTCCTGCTTTGGAACACAACACTGCAGTGTTTTAACATCTCAAAAGCTCTGTGTCCTCAGCTGTTTCAGGAGGTGCTAATGCCCCAGTAAGGTGGCAGATGCCACGTGTGAGAGGGAATTTGTTTGCAAAGGCTTATAAGATATTGTCTGGGGGCTCCTAGAAATATCTAAAGGAAGCTCTGCAGGACTCATGGGTAAACTGGATGGGGCAAAAATCCATTTACCCAAAGAAATTTGGTAAATGCTATTAACATAGCCTTATCTATACCTGTAGCCTGGTGAAACTAAGGCAATTTATGTTATAGAATGTGCAGAGGTGTTAGCCCCCACAGCTCTACCCCTTCATTACAGCCTCCTCAGAGAGAGGCTCCTCAGGGTGGAAGGCTACAGCACTCAGCTGGCGGAGAGACAGGATCACAAACGTCATCTTGCTCTCTCCTTTCTTCATGTTTTCTCTCTTGCAGAATAAGGCACGAGCTGTACATGCCATCTTAGGCAGTATCCTTGATTCTGGAATTTTAAGAGGAAACAAGGTAAGGTCAAAGAGAGTAGGATTTACTACTCTGTTAGTAAGGCTAAGGTTGGCTGCTTAGCGCTGGCCACTGGCTTAGGAAGAGGATAGACTGCATGTCAAGTATGTAAATTCTCCAGCTAGTTCAACAGGATAGAAAAACAGGCGAAGATGTAGGGATGAAACTCTAGAAGAGTGCGTTTGGGCTGGAATAATTCCCTGTATTGTATTTCTTATATATCATAGCACAGCAATAGGCAACAGGCAGGATTCAGGCTCATCTAAGTTGGGAAACTCGATGATATATACTCAGAAACTGAATGGGGAGGTGGCATTGAGACGGTTTCATTTCTCCTTCCTCCTGAGTGTGTGTGTCTCCTGCCTTGGATTCTATCTGTTGACGTACATAGGATGCTCACACACTTGATGGTTCCCCAACTCTGCTAAGACAGCAGCTCTGCCCGGTGGGTGGGTTCCACTCACCTTGATTTTAGTTTCCCTGAAAATCCCTGTAGGCGGTGAAAACCTTTGCTGCTGCAGGAAGGCAACTGGAGATGATGAGAACTTAAGCTTGGAGATGGAAATGAATTTAGTAGTTTTTCCATTATTTTAATTTTCCTCCCAGAAATAAAGTGAAATCTGGGCTTTCAATTTGTCTCCAGTCCACTAAATGATAGCTTTCCTTTTTCCTGTAACTGATTTCTGTCTCTAGAACTCACACATGATCCCTGTTTTTGGAAGACGCACTTGGACTTGCCAAACTGAAAGAATGAGAAGAGCCATATTGCTCCCAATATTGTCCTGGGGGATGCTCAGTCGATGGGGGTGGCCCTGTTTCCCTGAGGAAATGGCCACACTCTTATCCAAGGGTTTTTACATTCTTGCAATGTAAGAAAGTCTTTTTTTTTAAATGTTTGTTTGTTTATTTATTTATTTATTATTTGTGTGTGTGTGAGAGAGAGAGAGAATGAGAGGGAGAGGGGCGGAGAGAGAGGGAGACACAGAATCAGAGGCAGGCTCCAGGCTCTGAACTGTCACAGCACAGAGCCCGATTCAGGGCTTGAACTCACGAGCTGGGAAATCATGACCTAGCTGAAGTCAGATGCTTAACTGACTGAGCCACCTAGGTGCCCCTGTAAGAAAGTCTTAATGTCTCCATATCCTTGCCAAGATTTGTCTTTTTTTATTATAGCCATCCTAGGAGTGCGAGGTGATATCTCTGAGTGGTTTGATTTGCATTGCCCTAATGACTAATAATGTTGAGTACGGTTTCATGGTTTTATTAGACTTTTAATATCTTTTTTTTGAGAAATGTATATTCAAATCTTTTGCCTATTTTTTAATTGGATTATGTTTGTAGTTTTTATCTTTAGGTTGTAAGAGTTCTTTAGGTATTCTGGATACAGGTCTCTTATCAGTTATATGCTTTGCAAATATATTCTCCCTTTTTTGTGAGCTGTGTTTTCACTTACTGGAAGGTATCTTTTGAAGCAATAAATGAGCATAATAGCAAGTTAAAAGTTAAAATTGAGTATAGCCATCAACAAAATTAACGGCAACCTACTCAGTAGAAGAAAATATTTGCAAATCATATACATGATAAGGGATTAATAAACAAAATATATAAAGAACTCATACAACTGAATAGGAAAAAAAGTCATCTGATTTTAAAATGGGCAGAAAATTGAATAGATATTTGTCCAAAGAAGACATAGCAATGACCAATCAGCACACAAAAAGATGCTCAATATCACTCATCATTAGGAAAATGTAAATCAAAACCACAATGAGATATCACTTCATACCCATTAGAATGGCTATTATCAAAAAGACAAGAGATGACAAATGTTGGCAAGGATGTAGAGAAAAGGGAACTCTTGTGCTCTGTTGATGGGAATGTAGAGTGTGGAGTCACTGTAGAAAAACAATATGGAGGTTCCTCAAAAAACTAAAAATGGAACTACCATATAATCTAGCAATTCTATTTCTGAGTACTTATCCAAAGGAAATGAAAACACTAAGTTGAAAAAATATATGCACCCCAATGTTCACTGCAGCATTATTAAAATAGCCAAGACTTGGAAACAACTTAAGTGTACATCTAGATGAATGGATAAAGAAGATATAGCATATACATGTATAATAGAATATTATTCAGCCATAAAAAGAAGGAAATCTTACCATTTGAGACAATGTGGGTTAACTTTGAAGGCATTATGCCAAGTGAAGTAAGCCAGACAGAGAAAGACAAATACCATATTACCCCACTTATATGTGGAATCTAAAAACAAAACAAAACCAGACTCAAAGACACAGAGAACAGATTGTGGCAGCTGGGGCGGAGGGGTGGGGAGTGGAAAGGTACATAGGGTGTGGGGGGCAAATGGGTAAAGGTGGTCAAAAGGTACAAACTTCTACTTATAAAATTAAATCCGTCATGAGGATATAATGTACGGTATGGTGATTATGGTTAATAATACTGTATTGTATATTTAAAAGTAGCTAAGAGAATAGATCTGAAAAGTTCTCATCACAAGAAAAATTATAATTTTTTGTGGTGATGGGTGTTCACTACACATATTGCAGTGATCATTTTGCAATATATACATATATGGAATCATTATGTTGTACACCTGAAACCAATATAATGTATATGCCACTTATACCTCAACAAAAATTTAAATAATAAAAAACAGAAACAAAAAAGAATGAGTATAACTTTGCACATCACATTTAAGAGTATCATTCGTGAATTAAATAAAGTGGACAAAGAATTGTAAACCATAAAGAATGGCTGAAGGAGGAGTCAGTGCTGACCATGGAAGGAAGTAAGGAGATATGTACCTCAATGGTTAAATATATAAAGGGCTGCAAATGTCCATTGGATAAAGAAGATGTGGTATGTGTGTGTGTGTGTGTGTGTGTGTGTGTGTGTGTGTGTATACACACACACACATACACACAATGGAATATTACTCAGCAATCAAAAAGAATGAAATCTTGCTATTTGCAACTATGTGGATGGAACTGGAGGGTATTATGCTAAGTGAAATTAGGCAGTCAGAGAAAGACAAGAATCATATGACTTCACTCATATGAGGACTTTAAGAGACAAAACAGATGAACATAAGGGAAGACAAACAAAACTAATATAAAAACAGGGAGGGGGACAAAACATAAGAGACTCATAAATATGGAGAACAAACTGAGGGTTACTGGAGGGGTTGTGGGAGGGGGGGTGGGCTAAATGAGTGAGGGGCATTAAGGAATCTACTCCTGAAATCATTGTTGCACTACATGCTAACTAATTGGGATGTAAATTTAAAAACAAACAAAATAGATAAGTAAATATAAAAAGGGCTGCCATAAAAACCAGAGAACAGACATGAGATGAGTTACTCCCGAAGGAAAAACTGCTACCAAAGATGGAAGTACTAGAGCAGATTCGGGTTCAAAGATTTTAGATATTAGCCTTGTTCAGCAAAAACGGGGCTTCAGAGGAGCTCTCCACAGTGGACACATCCAAGTAAAAATGGTCACACCTCAACGACGATTAGAGAGAACTGAACATTCTCTGGGAAGTTAAACTAGATAATCTTGTGGTTTTCTTCTTGTCTAAATTCTATGATTCTTTTAAAGTACACATTTTCAAATCATAAGAGATCATTTGGTCAACATAAAAGAATTTTTTCACTTAATCAAGCTGTGTGAGAATTTTGAATAGTCATGTTAAAATTACACTAAAAATATCCATTCTCCCCCCAAAAAGTCATCCAGTAGAAGCCATTCTAGAAACACTGCTCAAAACCTTAAAAGTTTGAAAGTTTCAGGGGTGCCTGGGTGGCTCAGTCAGTTGGGCATCCGACTTTGGCTCAGGTCATGATCTCACAGCTTGTGAGTTCGAGCTCCACGTCGGGCTCTGTGCTGACAGCTCAGAGCCTGGATCCTGCTTCAGATTCTGTGCCTCCCTCTCTGTGTCCCTCCCCTGCTTGCACTCTGTCTCTCTCTCAAAAATAAATAAAGTTAAAAATTTTTTTTTAAAGTTTGAAGGTTTCAGTATCTCAGTAAAAACAGTGTTATACAATTAATTATTTCAGAGTATAATAGTGCCTGTCACGTGTTAAATACAAATAATAAACATAAAAGACAAAAATAAACATGAATCTTCCCCATTTAACTTATTATTATTATTATTTTTTGCCTCTTAGTTGCAGAGGTCAGGTCAATTATCTTTATAGAACAATACTACTCCATTTTCCTTCTGTGGTCATGACAGGTAGAAGGAAATTGCTAAACTGTTCACAGAGCATAACAACCAGGGAATAAAGTTCCAGAAAACACTGGTTAAAATATTTCCTGGCTCATGATACAGAGAATAAAAGAAAAATTCCTTTAGACACAGAGTGGTATAAAGAGCTTGAAGCACTATAAAAGTCAATAAAATCATTGTTCATTTTCCTTGAAAAAGATAAAAAGTCCAGGAGAAAATTGAGCATGAAAAAGAAATCCAAGGATAATTATTTTTACTCCTATAAAGCAGGCTTAGCAATAACCACTCAGTTGTTTGCCCAGGGCAGCTGAGAATTTATACCAGATGAAGACATAATGAAGAATCCTGAATATTTTACTCTGCTTTTCTTTAATGTTTATTTATTATTTTTGAGAGACAGAGAGCACGAGCAAGGGAGGGGCAGAGAGCAAGAGAGACACAGAATCCGAAGCAGGCTCCGGGCTCTGAGCTGTCAGCACAGCGTCGGATGCGGGGCTACCCCCAGGAACTGCAAGATCATGACCTGAGCAGAAGTCGGATGACTAACCGACTGAGCCGCCCAGGCGCCCCTGACTATTTTACTCTTACGGGAAGGCTTAGGTAGCCGAAACAAAATCAGAAATTTGTAATATTTTAAACATTTTCATTTTTGTGTAAGAAAGATGTGACGGCAGAAAAAATAAAATTCCCAGAGGAGCTAATGAAAGAAAAGAAGTTATAGCTTAAAAAACAAAACAAAACAGAAAACAGAGTGTGAGCTAGTAGAGCACAGACCCTTCCAGGGTTTAAACAAAGGAGATTCACCACAAATGTTAAAATGCAGCAACAGCGACACAAATTGGGACAGTCAAGCAAAGAAAAGCTAACCGAGTAATGGAAAAGCAACGAAAAATGCGAGACAAGTGCAGCATTACTTCTAACAAGTTCACCAGAAAGGGAGAAGGACAAGGCATTCCTTACCTGTAAGGAAATATTTGTTGCAGGAAATAACGGATTCTGAGGGGAGGTCCCAGAGTAGGAGGAGTTACATGGATCAAAGGGGATCAAACAACTGGGTTCAAAAAACTTAGAATTACTGGGAAAAAGGATTTTAACCTTAAATTTCTTTTAAATAATAAACATATTTAAAAATACCTGCTCATTTAAGTCTTTCAACAGAAAGTCCTTTCATAAGATGGATGAGAGTCAGAAATAAAACCACGGGGGAAATGCGTACTTTTTCTTTTTTTTAACTTTACTATCGCAGACTTTTGCATCCCCTATAAAACTTAACTTACTGGAGTCTTGTTTAAACAAACAAATGCACTTCCTGGTAACACTAAAGGCATCCAATAGTGAAAGAGCGCCATGGTGCTGCTCTTTAGAGGACTGACTGCCCCACCTAAAGCATTAAATTATTTCAGACCACTGAGATGCCCTTTGACATTAGACTCAATTATTTAACAGGAAATGGTGACCCGAGAGTTATGCTGTTTTGAAAAGATGGAGGGGGGGCTATTATGGGATAGTGAAAAGAATACCTAATTAACTTCCAGAATGGGATCTCAATTTTTTCATCGGCAAAATGAGGATAATAAAATCTATCTACTTTTTGGGTTCTCATGGTGCAAATCTAGTGGACTGCAACCCAGGACTGATGGCATAAGTCACCCTGGACTTATTACTGGGAAAAGAGACCTTCAGAGTGCCCCTAGCTGTCTGTGAGGGGCCCCCACAGAGCTGCACAGGTGAGCTCTGGATCTGAGCCCTTGGGTCCTCCATTCCAACCTCTTTGTTAAGCTGCCATCCTGCTGCTATGAGGATCAAAGCTCTCCTGAGATGTTCCCTCTCTCCTCTCCCAAGGGGTGGACTGTTTCCCCTTCCTCACAAGATGGTGGATACTGGCATGTGCCTTTTAGTGAGATTTTTTCTGACATTTAAGGGAACTTAGAAAGTATGACACAGAGAATGATTTCTGCACAGGCCCAGAGTCATTCCAGGGCTGCTTAGAGTGACCACTCCCAACTGTCTCCTAGTTGGCTTCCTTGTGGTGGTTGTGTCAGTTAGATCCTTTGGAAAGCAGATGTGGGCTTGGAATTGGCAGTGCAAAAACTTTACTGGGGAATAAGACCCACAGGAAGATTGGGATTGGGTAGAAGAGCCATTAGACTGGGATAGAGATCTGACAAAGTCTCTCTTGTCCAGTGGGAGCTCCAGAGCAAAGACTGTCATTGTTGAGGTGGACCTGAAGGAGCTAACAGCTGGAGGCTATCAGCTGACCATACTCCTCACAGCTGGGCAATGAGTCTTTCTTGAAGGGGTCTCTGAGCATCGTACATTCCTGTGTTTGCACACAACTCAACACCTCTAGGTATTCACTCCACATCATCAGAAAGGCCTCTGCATCAATTGGCCTCCCAAGTGACCAAACTGACCCCTCACCCAGAAAGGAGAAAGAGTCTGAGACCTGATTCCTATATCTTCAGGTCCTGCCTCATGCCCTACAGACTCCCCCCTCGACCCCCACATGACTGACAATGGAAAAGTCTATTCCACTCATAGAGACATACTGCCATCCACAAGAGTGTGGCTGGTCTATGGCCCTAATAAGACAATCACACAGATATCTAGTATATTCCCCAAATATGAACTATTCCATCTTGAAAAGTACCACATGTGGCATTTCAGCAGCTAATCCAAATGGCACTGTGCCAACCCCAATAAAGATCCTTGCCAGTCTCTTTTCTTCAAGGTGCCATAATCTTGGAATCCAGTTGTATCCAGGGGCACCTTATTTAAAAAAACAATATATGTCTAAAGTGCTTTGAGACTCATTTTCTATGTAAATGCAAGAAATTATCCATATAGTGCCAAATATTTATGGATGTATGAAAACATTCTTGACTGAATTTCTCACTTTCCTTCTAAATATAGCTATCATGCACTTTCAAATAGTGAGTAATCAGCAAGAACATGCCAAAGTTTAAGAAGAGAGCATTTAAAGCATTTTTTGATTTTCCTCTTCAGAGCATATACTTAATATGGTTAGTCTCAAGCTCAAATACAGATTTTTTTTCAAAAGTTAATTTTAAGACATGTGTTTGAAACTCAGAACATATTTCCCATTGAAACAAGATGACATTTACTTTCCTGGGTGAACCCACAGCAGGAAAAGTACCTGGAACTGTAAGGACTTACCTCTTCTTCAATTATAAAATATTGTTAGGGGTATGATGCATATCAAAACATTTTTAAAAAGACAGATCATTCACCTCCTTCACCGTTCAATTCAACCTGGCAACTTACAGTGTAAGGAAGACTCAAAACATTGGAACAGAAACTCAGAAGAGAGGAAGAGACAAGGCTTTGGAAGGTGGACTTGAGGAGGAAGGCTAAGAGGAATTACCCCTCCCCCATGCCAATCTCAATTTGTCTTGGCTTTCACCATTTCTTACGACCACCATAGAGTCCATCCCCTAGCAAACAAAACCTGTGCTTCCAGGAGTGGTGTGAGTACAGTGATGAGAAGTCCCTCCCTCCCTTTCTTTCCATGCCTCTGCTCTTTCTCCCTATTCTACCTCTCACCTCCATTTTTCCTCTTCATTCTCCTCCATCTTCTGTCTCCCCCCTCTCTCAAAAGTCTTCTCTATTCTTCTTCCTCCCTGAGCCACATGTCCCATCATGCCTTATGTTGCCTCATTTCCACCTTTAAATTCTTCTCTGGTCTATCTCTTTCTTGTACCCGTGGCCACTGCCTGGATCAGGCTCTCACCATTTCTCCCCTGCAACCCACATGATTCTCCCTGTCTCTACTGTCAGGTATCCCATCCATTCTCCATCTTATAGGTACGACACATTTCATCACGTTGCTCTCCTCCTTAAGGACCCCAATACTTTGGGGGATCAAATCTAAATCCCTCATAGCTGGCTCCTGCCTCCTTTTGGGCCTCATGTCCTTGCCACACCTGCACCCATTTCATCTGACTGAGTCCTTCCTGACCCCTCAGGCTGGATTGGGCAGGCCTCCTTGAGCCTTCCTTAGTGTAACACCTTTAACTTAGCATTGTTAGTTGCTTCCTTCTGTTTCTCCTATGAGATGGTGAGCACTTTGAGGATGGACACTAAGGCTGTTGTCTGTAGTGCAGTGTTACAGAATCAAATCCATTCTACTACCAGTTTTGGGCACAGTGACAAGAAGAGTGAGGCCTTGGATGAGACGAGAGGTGACCAGGAGTGATGAGGTTTAAGGAACAGCAGTACACGTGACAGTCATTTGTCACTCTGGACTGCAGAGGGCCTGCTTTAGCATGAGGGAAAGGGATCCAAGTGAAGGAGGGAAATTCTCAGCAGCTGATGTAAGAGACAGCCACTTTTACAGCAGGCGGCTAGAGCACAGGCAAGCAACTTGGACTAAATTGAGCACAACTAAGTCAGGAAATTCCTGTATTCTCATTTTAATATATCATAGCATCAACAAAAGCAAATGTTGAAAATCAGTATCACAGCTCAGATGCTTTAGACCTAGATGCCCATTGAAAATGAATGCTAAATATCTATCTTGTTTTAAAAATTCTTTGAAATGCAGTAATTTTTGTGAAAAAAAATCTTCCTAGGATACTTTTGTAAGTCATATATACTGTGAATAATGTACACAATATTGTGTATATGAATAATGTACATTATGAACCAAACCTTGCTGAATGGTGCTGAATGAGCATTATTAATAAGGAGTATTAATTAAGATCCCTTTTTGTATTAGAATGCCCTCCTTCAATCTATGAAGCTTCTTCCTCCCAGGCAAATCTTGTCTTTAAAAATAGTACTTTTGGGGCACCTGGGTGGCTTAGCCGGTTCGGCGTCCAACTTTGGCTCAGGTCATGATCTCAGAGTTCGTGGGTTTGAGCCCCGCATTAGGCTCTGTGCTGACAGCTCAGAGCCTGGAACCTGCTTCGGCTTCTGGGTCTCCCTGTCTCTCTGCCTCTCCCCTGCTCACACCCTGTCTCTTTCTCTCTCTCAAAAATGAATAAAAACGTTAAAAAATTTTTATGAAAAAAATAAAAATAGTATTTTTGACCAGAGCGACATAAGTAGCCCCAGATTCCTGGTAACACAAACATTTGCCAAGAATTTTTCTTCCTTAGGAGTTGAGAGTGGCTGTGTGTTAACTACGTCAGGCTACAAGGGAAACACTAACTTGCTAATTCTGGAGCAGAAATTTCTTTTTCGTTGTTGTTTTTCTATCTACACCTGCCGATGCACAGCAGCAACAACAGAAATCAGTCAAGGGATACACAAATATGTAGCTTAATACAGGTTTTAAAAAGAGAAAGTGTTCCATTTCATGCTTTAGTACAATAAATATTTAATAAACAGAGCAAACAAAAAAATGCTTTTGTACTTTCTTTGGGTGACAGGGCAGGCAGAGGAGAAGGAAGGAGGATGAAGGGAACAGAATTAGACATAAACAAGAGGGAAAGATGAGAGACAGATAGGCACCAAGAAATCAATATACAAGCGGAAAGATAAAGACAAAAGCAGAACCAGATAGGTAGAAGGGTTAAATTTTGGTGGTTGATTGAATGTGAGGGGTAAAAAGAGAAGACACAGAGGTTTCAAATGTCCGTATAAGGTGGTACCACTAACCCTGGTGAGACAGACCAAGAGAGGAACAGGGTAGCAGTGAGGCAGAATACTGAGTTCTGTCTCGGGCATAACGTGTTTGAAGGACCTGTCCCAGAACCAGGCTGAGGTTGCCTTTCAGGAATTGGAATTACAAGACTCAGAGAAAGGGACTTAAATTCAGAGTTCACCCCCTTTGAGATGGCAACCAACGGTGTGAAACAAAAGGAAAAAAAGTGGTAGGTGGAGAGCAAAGGCAGAAGAGACCCACAGTGAATGCTAAAGAATGATGTTGTTAAACTTTTGTTAATAGCTTTTTCCAGTGAAAGCCATGTGATGGAATATGCTGCATTATTGTGCAAACATGTGGGTTTGACATTTTGTGATACGTTGATCTAAATGTCTATTGCTAATTTGATTTGTGGCTTTACTCTGTTTTAATGGTCCAGGATCTCACAAAGATACACAGAATCAAAAGGAAGAAGCAGCACTTCCTAAATAATGACACTCATTTTCTATCCTATACATTAATTATGCAGAAGTATTTGCTGAAATCCAGGTGGTCGATTTACATCTTCCCTGATATCAATTGGTTGCTCTCTCAAATTGGAAAGTGTATTTTAAAATTTGTAACAAATGGGTTGAAAGCCTACTGAAACTCTTCATTGGGTAGGTGTTTAAATGGGTTAGAAACTTGTATTACCAAGTTTTCCCAAATATTTTTGGTGTGCAGATACGAAAGTTTTAGCAGGTGTCATGTTTACATGGATTAGACAAGAGAGTCACTTAATGGTGGAGACATTGCCAAACTTCTGTTTTCAAAATGCTCTCTACATAACACAAGTTTCTTGTGAAAAGGAATTAATTTCTCTCTCTTTAGTTGACTTCATTTCAGATCTGTTTAGTATGTGATTGCTTTCCCCTTCCAATGTGGCTGATGAAAGAGCACTTACTAAAAGGTCAGTTCTGCCATTTCATAATCTCTTGGCTCACAATATTAGCACAATCTTTAATCAGCAGCTTCTCTGCAGTGACTTTTTTTAATTTTACTTCAATTCCAGTTCATTAGCACATAGTGTAATATTAGTTTCAGTGGTAGAATTTTATGATTCATCACTTACATACAGCACCCAATGTTCATAAGAACAAGTGCCCTCCTTAATGCGCATCACCCATTTAGCCCATCCTCTACCTACCTCCCCATTAGCAAACCTCGGTTCTCTATAGTTAGGAATCTCTTATGGTTTACCTCCCTCTCTGTTTTTATGTTATTCTGTTTTTCCTTCCCTTCCCCTAGGTACATGTTTCATTTAATTCCACATATGAGTGAAATCATGGTATTTGTCTTTCTCTGACTGACTTATTCTGCAGGCTCCATCCACATGGTTGCAAATGGAAAGATCTTATTGTTTCTTTATGACTGAGTAATATTTCAGTGTGTGTGTGTGTGTGTGTGTGTGTGTGTGTGTGTGTGTGTGCATCACAACTTCTTTATCCATTTGTCAGTCAGTGTTTGGGCTCTTTCCTTAATTTGGTTATGATGATAATGCTGTTATAAGACATTAGGGTGCATGTGTCCCTTTGAATCAGTGTTTTTGTGTCCTTTGAGTGAATACCTAGTAATGCAATTGCTGGATCGTAGGGTAGTTCTATTTTTAACATTTTGAGGAAATTCAATACTGTATTTTAGAGTGGTGGCACCCCTTTGCATTCCCATCAACAGTGTAAGAGGGTTTCCCTTTCTCCACATCCTCTCCAACACCTGTTGTTTCCTATATTGTTAATTTTAGCCACTCTGACCTCTGTGAAGTGATATCTCGTTGTAGCTTCGATTTGTATTTCCCTGATGATGAGTGATGTTGAGCATCTTCTCATGTGTCTGTTAGGCTCCTGGGTGTCTTCTTTGAAAAAAATGTCTTATTCATGTCTTCTGCCCATTTATTAAGTGGGTTATTTGTCTTCTGGGTGTTGAGTTTGATGAGTTCTTTATAGATTTTGGATATTAACCTTTTATCAGATATGTCATTTGCAAATACCTTTTCCCATTCCAAAGGTTACCTTTTAGTTTTGTTGGCTGTTTCCTTCACTGTGCAGAAGTTTTTTTTTTTTGTTGTTGTTGTTTTATCTTAATGAAGTCCCAATAGTTCATTTTTGCTTTTGTTTCCCTTGCCTCCAGAGACATATGTGGTAAGAAGTTGCTATGGCAGATGTCAAAGAGGTTGCTCCCTGTGTTATCCTCTAGGATTTTGATGGTTTCCTGTCTCACATTTGGGTCTTTCATCTAAACGATCAAGACAGTATGGTATTGGCACAAAAACAGACACATAGATAATGGAAAAACTGGAAATGGACTCACAACTATATGGTCAACTAATCTTTGACAAAGCAGGAAAGAATATCCAATGGAAAAAAGACAGTCCGTTCAACAAATGGTGTTGGGAAAACTGGACAGCGACATGCAGAAGAATGAAACTGGACCGCTTTCTTACACCATACACAAAAATAAATTCAAAATGGATGCAGTGATTTTTTAAAAAAATGATTTGTCCATTTTTTGAGGGTTGGTTTGTTTAGAGGTGTATATTATAATCCATAAATCCACGTAAACAGTGGTTTGTGGCAGTATGCTGAAGGCAGGTGAATGAATGAGGTCACAACGGTGAACCTCCTCATTATGCAAGATGTTCCAGTCTTCCCTGGAACATTTTGTGTACCCACATGACACAGATGGAGTGGAGGCAACAATGTTATTCTCCGTATAAATATCGGGAAAGCCTTTAAACTGAACTTCCAAATTTTAGGAAAGCATAATTTCCTTCTCATCTGGAAATTAAAAAATATGTAGATAGGATTTCCATTATTTTTTTCCTATACCCTAGTGGTTTTGTCTTCCAAAACCCAGGGGGACAGGTGTTACCACTTCAGAGACCACTGCTTCAGAGCCGTGGTTCTCACACTGTAGGGTGTCTAAGAACCTTTTGGAGGTTATTTATTCATTTATTTAGGTAGTTTATTGAGAAATAATTTACATATAGTAAAACTTACCTATTTAGGCATATAGTTCTAGGTGGTATGTAACTGTCACCATAGTCAAGACATGGAAACATCAGCAGGTGATAATCCTAGCATCTGAGAGACAGAGAGAGAGAGAGAGGCAGAGAGAAAGGGAGGGAGAGAATCCCAAGCAGGCTCCTCACTGTCAGTGTGGAGCCCTATGCAGGGCTCGACCTCACCAACTGTGAGATCATGACCTGAGCCGAAATCTAGAGTCTGACACTTAATCAACTGAGCCACCCAGGTGCCCCAGTCCCAAAGAGGTTTTTTTTTTTTAATGTTTATTTATTTTTGAGAGAGAGAGAGAGAGAGACAGAGTGCAAGTAGGGGAGGAACAGAGAGAGAGGGAGACAGAGAATCTGAAGCAGGCTCCAGGCTCTGAGCTGTGAGCACAGAGCCTGATGCGGGGTTTGAACCTAGGAAACGTGACATCATGACCTGAGCTGAAGTCTGACGCTGAGCCAACCCAGGCGCCCCACCCCAAAGAGGTTTCTAAGCAGAACACTACAGTATCCACTACAGTCCACTTTTTATGCCCCTCATACCCATATGCATTTTAATGGCAAGTTCCCTTGGTCTATAAACAGCCTACCCAGGATTCTGGTAGGTCTTGTTTCCTGTGGAACTTAACAAAAAAAGGTCAGTGGGAAGAACAAAAGCCTCTACTGCCACAGTTGATCTGGAGACGGTACTAATACTTGATACCCACCTCTTCCTTTGCCCATTCCTCTTAACCTTAGCCAGGAGCTATGCCAGTCTAGGTGGCTTGCCTACTACAATGACCCAGACTCTCATTCTTGAGGGGTCTGAGCTCCTGTTACCATGATCCTGCAGCTTCTGTATCTGTGAATTTGTTATTAAAATGGGGCAACTGATGCTTTGATTTCTGTGTTTCCCTCTCTTTCTTCCCCTCCCCAACTCATACTCTGTCTTCTCTCAAAAACAAAGCATTAAAAACATTTTTTTAACATTTGTTTATTTTTGAGACAGAGAGAGACAGAGCATGAACAGGGGAGGGTCAGAGAGAGGGAGACACAGAATCTGAAACAGGCTCCAGGCTCTGAGCTGTCAGCACAGAGCCCGACGCGGGGCTCAAGCTCACGGACCACGAAATCATGACCTGAGCCAAAGTCGGCTGCTTAACCGACTGAGCCACCCAGGCGCCCCAAAAACTTTTTAAAAAAGTGGGGCAACTGAGAACCAAGAGATGCTTCACATGGATTACTTGAGCACCAAGCATATTCTACCCTGCCCTCCACTGTGTAGCAACAACTCATAACCACCCCTGCAGCTCAACATCAACTACCCACCCACCTTGCTATAGCAGGGAGGGGATTTCAACAGAAACTATTATAATATTCCTTAAATCAATGGAGCCTTAAGAGACTGTGATGTGCCTTGAAGATGGTATAATGTATAACTTGTTTATTGGGATAAAATAATTTCTGTGGAAAGGAAATAATTTGGCAAAATATTTCTGAGCTTCTCTGTCCTGATACTCCAAGCCTTTTCCATTCAGAAACCAAAACTCTTCATTGATTCTGAATCCTTGTCTAGCAACTTCCCACCCATTACTTTTTTTTTTACAGCCAAAATCTTCAAAAGATGTCTCTGCCAGCATTTTCCAAAGCATCCAAGCAATACTAGTTCCATGGTATTAAAAAGCAATTTTAGGGTAAATGTATTTGGAAATTTTAATTATCACTAATAGCTAAGATTCACTGATGGCTTGCTACAAAGTAGGCACTATGCTAAGAGATTTCAGAGTATTAGCTCATTTACTTTATTCAGGCATTCATTCATTCAACAAATATTTACTGAATTCATACTATGTGCCAGTCACTGTAATAGATGTTGGGAATATAATAAAATACAACAACCACAAAACACATAGTTGTTACCCCCACAGGGCTCACACTCTAGTGGGAAGACAGGTATTAATCAAAGAATCACAAATAAATGTAAAATTGCAGTGTTGTTGAATGCTATAAAAGAGAGATACATGATAGTATAAAAGAATATCATCAGGAAACTGACTTTGTCCAAAAAATTATGGAAAACTTCCTCAGGAAATTGAAATTGGGCTGGGGTTTGAGTAATGAATATACATATACATATGTATATATGTATGTGTATGTGTATATGTATATGTATATGTATATGTATACGTATATGTATATGTATATGTATATATAAAGATGTGGAGAAGAAATGAGAGAGTGACAAGATTGGGGAGAGAAAACTAGGAGGTTCCTGCAGCAAACAGAAAAGGGAGCATTGAGGTCTGAACCAGAGCAATGACAGAGGGACTGAGGAGAGGGAAGAACAGATGGCTAGGAGAGAGGTAAATTCAACAGGACTTGCTTATCATTTGGATGTAAGAGGTAAAGGTATAAAAAGGTTTAAGGGATACCTAAGGCTTCTAATTTGGTTTGAAGGTTAAAACGGGTTACTATTGACTAAGATAGGGACATAGGAGAAGCAAGTTTTGAGAGAGATGGGATGAGTTCAGTTTTGAGTCTAAAATACCTGTGAGTCCTTTAGATTAAGATTATTCCATTTAGGCACTATTGGCATGTTACACCAGATCATTCTTTTTTGTAAGATCTTGTCCTGTTCACTGCGGGATGTTTAGCAGCATCCCTAGCCTGGGACCCACTAGATGCCAGGACCACCCTATCCCTGGTCCTGAAAATCAAAAATGCCTCCAGACATCATCAAGTGTTTCTTGGGGGACAAAATCTGTGTTGAGAGTCATTGGTTCAGATGGAGGCTGTTCCCAGGGTTTCAACTGCCTTGCATATGCTAACATACTCATATTTGCATCTCAGCCCACACCTTCTTCTGAGCTCTGCACTCAGACAATAAACAGCTTACTAGACATTTCCAGATTGGCTGGACAGGATGAGGGCCCAATTCAGTGCAGGATGATGTTTACATCCCATCTGCACAAAGTCCATTCAGAACCCCATTCAAGGTGCCAGTTCTTTAAAATGCATAAGAGGCATAAACTTGTCAAATTCTTGTCTGTAGAGAGAAACAGACAGAAATAGAGGAAAATGAGAAAGGAAAAAAAAATTTTTGGAGCTCTCTTTTTTCCTGGGAGTAATGGCCCCTTAGTAGCTAAATAGGTGGATCTTTCAGGACCTTAGGGAAATCTATGAATTCAGAAACAGACTGTTCAATTGGTAAGATAATAGGGTTGTCCTAAATTCATGGATTCAAATGTGTCAAGGAGAATTCTTTCTACGTGGGAATAGACCTGATTCTTTCCCTCCATTTTATTAGCTTCTCCAATAATACAATGAATATATATTTCTTGTAGAAACATTTTAAAACATAAAAAGGATAAAAAATTTACAATTCTTCATGAATTGACCATTCAGGTGTATTCTAGATTTCATATCCTCATTATACATTTTTAAAAATTGGAATCATGTTGGACATATGATTTTGCTTTCCAGCTTTTTAAACATTATATCGTGAAGATTCTATGATCATATCATAGATATTCCTATTGAGCAATTAGCTTTCAATATTTTAAAATTATAAATAATACCGCACAAAACATTCTTAGGCCAAATCTCTGATAACATCCCTGTATACGTCCTCAAGCCAGAGCCCTAGAGGAGTATAAAATGTTTCTAGGTTCCTAATCCATGCTGTCATATTGCAACCCAGAATAACTGTGTCACTTTATGCACCTTCCAGTAATGTGTAAGATGAGCCTCTTATCCCATTGTCATGTTTATCATCAAGGCTTAAAAAAAGATCTTTGCCAGTCTGATATGCATAATCATTTTTTTCCACCTTAAATTAGGCAATAAGATTTGTGTTATTCGTTGTTTCCTAAGGGGTACAGCACTCATTGTTAAAGCAGGCTCATCTGCTGCTGGAGAGCCCCGGCCAGGTCACTGTGAGCAGGGCAGCGAGGTGAATTTGCACCCCCAAACTCCTTTAAGCACAGGTGCCTCATCCAACCTCACCTGTCTTGGGGGCATCCAGCATCTTTATGCTTTTTTCCTCTATCAGATTTTGCTCTCAAAAGGAATTCATCAATGTTGGGGAAGGCAAAATGTCTTAACCATTGATGGGTATTTGAACTTCAGTTTTATTTCTTTTACTTACAAACACAATGATATATTTCTTCTGTCCATATGGGGTCCTACGAGCCTTGGAGGGCTTAAGACAAGATCCCTGTTCCTGGAAGACTGAACTGGTCCTGAGAGAGTGAGATCAATGCCTGTAGGTTAAGTAGCTATTCCTGAAACCTGTCGCCAATGTCTGAGAAGAGGGAAGGGAGTGAATACGTCTGCCTCCCGTGGCTGGCAGACCCGTAGATGGAAGCACTAGCTTATTTCATTGACTTGCTCCTTGGGTTTGGGATTGTGGGGATGGTGGTGTGAGAGATTCCTTCTTCTCTTCCACCTTCTCTCACTTCGCTCCCTTCCTTCCTTTTTCAAATTACAAAAACAACACTCTTGTTTGAACCTGCATTTGTTACAACAAGCATGTGTTGTTTTTGTAATTTAAAGTAATATCAAGAGAAATAGCAAAAGTTTTTCTATTATCCCTTCATCTATGCCTCTGAGGCATTTATGTTAACAGACTGGTATGTGACTCTGCACACCTCTCCCTGCTCTTACAAAACATGTACCAACATGAGCATGGGTACGTGCTTCTCCTTTTACTATTATGCCTATTGTTATTATTATGATTATGCCCACTACTCTGCAGCTTGCTTTGTTCACTTAACGCAGTAAGTAAACTGTGCTGATTGCTCGGAGCCTGCTTCAGATTCTGTGTCTCCCACTCTCTCTGCTTCTCCCCTGTTCATGCTCTGTCTCAAAAATAAATAAACGTTAAAAAATAAAAAATAAAATAAAATAAAATAAAATAAAATGACTCCTACCAACATCTGGAGCAGGACACTTTGTCCAGAGCGGGCAGAAGGTACCTTTGCACCCCCAGCAGGCACTGGCCCAACTCCCTAGCGTGTAAGAGGAGGGCAGGAGAGGTGAGAGGAAATGGGAGCTTCGGCACTGTCCACGGCTCAAGGGGAGAGAAGACAGTGTTCTTCTACGTACTACCCCTCCCACTTCCACAGCCAAGAGAAGAGGGAAGGGTCCAAAGGAAGGACAGTGACTGGAGCTGGCAGCGACACAGTCATTTCCTCATGACTTTACTCAGTGAGGGTGCTGGAGTTTCCTGTGAGTCAGGGACATTGTTGCATGCAGCTGAATGAGAGCCATATGGCTGTTCCACCCCAGAGGGCAACCCCAGCTGCAAAGGCTGTGGAATGTGCCACGCGGCAGGAGCTCAGCTGGCAAGGAAGGGCTGGATGGTCTCCTTGGGACAACATGTGGCAGAGAGGGGCCTCTGAAGGAGCTGGGCCTGCGGCACTTTCAGTGCCTGCATTTGGACAATAGCTACGCAGGACAGTGATGACCACAATTTAGCTAGAACCACTGATAAGCAACAAGGAGAGAAGATGATAATTGTACCAGGTAAATAAAAAGACCTTTGTTCTTTGCCCTAGATGTCTTCTCTGTCTGGGAAGCACAGAGCAATAGCTCCTATCTGGAGTAGTAGTACCTTACAAGGTGCAGCTTGGAAATTTGTGGAGGTGGTTTTTGGAGTTTCCACAATGACAAGGAACAATTCCTGGCCCCGTTGTCAGAGACTAAGGATGCTAGATGATCTGTCGTGCACAGATGCTATCCGACTATAAAACTTGTCCCACACAATTATCCAGTGTTTGGCTCATTCATGTCAGAAACCTACACAGAATTATCTGAGCCTAGGACCTAACTATGCTTTAAATAGAAATATTTTTATAATTTCATTTGAACGTTTCTGTAACTGTAGAAATATTAAATACAAAACCAAAGGTTATTTGCAATGTCCTAATATATGCCGAATTTTCTCATGCAGTGATTATGGGTTGTGATTTAGTGTGACCCTTCTCTGAAAATCCTGAACTTTTAGCTAGGGTACATGAAGCACACTGTAGCATTTCTTCTATAATTACAGTATCTCATGGGGGTGGTAAAAGGGTCTTAAAAAACAGGGTAGACACTGAATAGGCTCATGTGGTTGAGTTGTTGTTTTGGGTCCCTGATCATTTTTCCTT
This sequence comes from Prionailurus bengalensis, assembly GCF_016509475.1. Lineage (NCBI taxonomy): Eukaryota > Metazoa > Chordata > Mammalia > Carnivora > Felidae > Prionailurus > Prionailurus bengalensis. The sequence continues at coordinate 28,672,117 of NC_057343.1, forward strand.
TGTGCTCTAACTGTACACACTAGAGAGAAGGAAAGGGGATTATTATCTGTTGAGAACCTGAAGCGTGCCAAGATGGTGCTGGATAACTAACCTGGAGTCCTTGGGTCACTAGCTCTCTACTTTATCGATGAGGAAGCAAAGGCTTTAATGAAGAGTAAAGAGCCTTTTTCCTTATTCCCCCTGTTCACTCACAGTTGAACTTTAAATGTTTTTGTTTCTCTTTTATGCAAAGTAATCACCTTTTTTCAAAGTGACATCCTTCTTCTTTTGTGGCTGCCCATGTTCCTAAACACTGGTTTCCTTTGGGCGACAACCTTAAGTTAGCTTTGGCTCTTCTTTCTCTTTTGATTTTCACAGATAATTAGCCACCTGGTAATTTCTCTTCCACAGTGGTTCTTGAATTTAACGTTTTCTTCGTGACAGTCAAGCCCCTAGCCATTTCATGTTTATATATGGGTAAGTTATTTATCCCCTCTAAGCCTCGGTTTTCCCATTTGTAAAACAGAAATAACAGTGAGTGAAACTAAATAAGCACTCAATAAAGGTCACTCAGGAAGCGAATAAGAAAGACAGGATTTACAACTAGTATGGAGCCTCCCTCTCCTCCTCTTCCTTTGTAGCCCCCGAAGGGGCTCTCTTCTGACATCAACTGGTGTACTACAATCGAATTCTGACACCAACCACCGGGAGTTAGCTCAGACCCCACAAGCTGAAGGATACAGTCCACAGCACGACCATCCTCACCTCACATCAACTACCTACAAATCTGGAGGATTTGCATGACCCCTCCGAGGTATGATAATTTGCTAGAATGATTCATAGATCTCAGGAAAGTGCTGCATTTAAGATTAGGGTTTTATTCTAAAGGATACAAATCAGGAACAGCCAAATAAAGAGACGTAGAGTGAGGTCTGGGAGGATCCCGAGCAAATGGATTTCATGCCCTCTCCCTATGGTACCAGGATGTATCAACCTCGCAGCTCATCAATGTATTCACCAACCAGGAAGCTCCCTGTCCAGAGTTTTGGCCATGTGACTTGGTGATCAGTTTTTATAGGAGCTTTGACTCCATAATTAAACTCAATCTCTAGCCTCCCTGCCGCCTCAGAGGTCAGGAAGTTGGACTGCTATCATGTGGCTCAAAGACACAACCCTCCAATCATACCATTGGTCTTTCCAGCATGGCCAGCCACCATCAGGTTATTGAGGGGCCCACCGTGAGTCTCCTCATTAGCATAACTCAGATGCAATTGGAGGGTGAGTTTAACATTTGAATCAGCAGAGTGAGTAAAGTGACTTGTCCTCCCTGATATGAATGTCCAGTCAGTTGGAGGCCTAAGTAGAATTAAAATGTTGACCCTAAACTCTGAATGCCTGATTCTTTGAGCTGGGACATCAGGTTTCTCCTGCCTTTGAACTCAAAGAGAAACATCAGCGCTTCTTGGGTTGTGAGCCTGCCAGCTTTTAGACTGGAACTACATCATCAGCTCTCCTGGATCTACAGCTTGCTAACTGCAGATCTTGGGACTTCTTGGCCTCCATAATGGTATGAGCCAATTCCTTATAATAAATCTCTTTGTATCTAAATCTAAACCTATATCTATACCTATGTGTATGTCTATATATTCTGTTAGATCTGTTTCTCTGGAGAGCCTTAATACATATGAGGTACCTAGAGTAGTCACATTCATAGAGACAGAAGGTAGGACGGTGGTTGGCAGAGTCTGGGAACAGGGAGAATGGGGAGTCATTGTCTAATGGGTACAGACTATCAGTTTTGCAAGATGAAAAGACTTCTGGGGATGGATGGTGGTGATGGTCATAGAACAATGTGAATGTACTTAATGCTACTGAACTGTATATTAAAACATAATTAAGATGGTAAGTTTTATGTTATGTGCATTTTGCCACAATTTTTAAAAAATTTAAAAATGTTAAAAAAAAAACAACTAATAGTTTTAACTATTAAACATACCAAAGTTAGCCGTGATGACAACCAAATGTGTGACTGTCTTTGTATTATTTACCAACCTCATTATCCATGGTTTGTGTTATGAAATCTGGTATTGGTGGGTGTAATGGCAGTTATTATCAGCCTTTGCTAATTTCTTGAGATTTGTTAAGAATGTAGAAAAAAGAACATTTTCATTTATTAAAAAAAATATTTAATGAGCACTTAATCTGCCAGGTCATGTGCTAGCCACTTGGGAGAAAATGCTCAGCCAGACAGCCTCCTGCAGTTTAGGGCCCAGTGAAGAACAGAGACAATGAAGGGCATACAGCACTTACAGGTTGTGTTAAGGGCAATGGGATATAAAATAAAGAAGGAGGTCTCCCTTGACAGGGAATAGGGAAGCTTCTCTGAGAAACAGCACTTTAAGCTGGGACCTGAGACAGAAAGAAAAGCCTGTAGAAGTATGGGGGAAGAGAATTCTGGGAGGAGGGAATAGTGATAGTAAAAGCTCAGTAATCACTGAACTACTGAAGAAAGTGGTACTTGTATATGTCGTTGCATACCTTGAATGGTGCTGAACGAGGGGGACTTCCATAAGGTTAGGAAAAATAAAATAAGAGATATGATGTTTTCAGCTATAAGATATGAGGCTAATAATATTCTGTGGTAACTAGATTCTTTGGAAGAAATTTAAAAATAAATCGTGTACAAAAGAAAAAATATCTAAAATAAAGAGAATAGTTCTTGAAAATATGGACACATGTTGATTTTTATCAATTAATTATATACACCATGGATTGACAATTTTAAAGGAATCTTACAGATAATACTTTTATTTCTAAAAAACATTTTTTAATATTTTTGAGAGGGAGAGACAGAGAGAGACAGGGCATGAGCAGAGGAGGGGCAAAGAGAGGGAGACACAGAATCTGAAGCAGGATCCAGGCTCTAAGCTGTCAGCACAGAATCCGACGCAGGCTCGAACTCATGAGCTGTGAGATCATGACGTGAGTCGAAGTTGGAGGCTTAACTGACTGAGCCACCCAAGTGGCCCTATCCTTTTATTTATTTTTTTTAAGTTTTTAAATTTATTTTGAGAGAGCCAAAGACAGTGCAAGTGAGGGAGGGGCAGAGAGAGAATCCCAAGCAGGCTCTGCATTGTCAGTGCAGAGCCTCATGCAGGGCTCGAACCTATGAAGCCATGAGATCATGACTTGAGCCAAAACCAACAATTGGATACTTAACCGACTGAGCCACACAGGTGCCCCTATATAATCATTTAAAATAGTGAAAATTGGTCTCTAATTTAATTTCTTGATAAGCTCATATATGGTGAAATGAATTTATGATTGTGGTTCTCAGACCAAACACAATATTAGAACAACTGATGTAACAGCTATTAAATCAGAATCAAAGGGTAGTTTCGGGAAATTGGGTTTGTAGAATGCTGGACAGTGTGGAGCAGGGACACTTGGGCTCACTCTGCTCTCCCTGCTGGCCTTTGCTAATGCAGGAATGAAGTCAAGGATCAAAAAAGCTTGACATAAGTATTTCCTTTAGCTTGAAATATATAGATTGATAACATTTTTCCTGAATAGGCCTTGAACGTAATGAGAATTATGGTGCTACCGGAATTGAGCTTTCCACACTTGGCAATACCCTACCTCGAATGAGCAGTTGTGCTGGAAGGATGTGCCCCCATTAGGGATTTTGGGGGCCAAAGGAAATATACATGTATGGCCATCTTGCTTCCACCAAGATCTTTTTCCTTTGTTAATAAATTAGGAGCTTGATGTGACTTACATCTATAATCTACAGCCCACCATATTTTCCCATATAGAGAGAGGTACTGTAAAATGGTTGATACCAAGGACAGCCACATCTCTTAGCCAAGCCACTCCTGCAAGGCTTCTGGGCTGAGAAGGGTGGTGGGAGAGCTGGCATCAGTCAGAACTCTTGAAATCACAAGTAACAAAAGCTAAGTTAAAGTTACAATAAATAAACATTTATTGGCTCATAGACGTCTAAAGGGGTGGTTCAGATTTGGCTGACTCAGAGTTCAAAGTATATTGCCAGGACACCTTGTTCTTTGTTTTAATCATTTGTTTTGCTTTTCTCTTGTCTCAGGCAGGCTGAGGCAAGGATAAGGTGCTTCACAGCCTTACCAGGTCTGGAAGATGCAGGTGCCCAAAGGAAAAGGGATTACTCTCATTAGAAAAAGTGGAAGGGGAGTTCTGGCAGGCAAATATAACAGACTATCTAGCAGAGAAAGAAACCAAGAAATTGTTCCTTTGGAGGAAAAGGGCCAGAAGACTGTCACACCCTTTTATATGCTTTTTAAAAAATATATACATATAGGGGCGCCTGGGTGGCGCAGTCGGTTAAGCGTCCGACTTCAGCCAGGTCACGATCTCGTGGTCCGTGAGTTCGAGCCCCGAGTCGGGCTCTGGGCTGATGGCTCAGAGCCTGGAGCCTGTTTCCGATTCTGTGTCTCCCTCTCTCTCTGCCCCTCCCCTGTTCATGCTCTGTCTCTCTCTGTCCCCAAAATAAATAAACGTTGAAAAAAAATTTTTTTTTAAATATACATATATATAAAACAAAAGCTACTTATCATAGTAATCAAGACTTCTAGATCTCCCCTCCCCTTAATTTACATTTAATATCTACTTAAAATTCTTTAAATTGTCAAGTTGCCTCACGTCCAAAGCTTGGTTACTCAAATTGTAAACATTTCCTGGAAAACCTACTGGTGATCTTCTAGACATTTTGCATTTATTAGTGAATTGTCACAGTACTCTATTAAGTATTATTAATATCTTATAAAGATATTGAGGCTCAGACAGTAATTTTTCCAGTGTCACACAACTAGAAATGAAGTGTAACCAGATTTGCCTGGTTCCAAAGCCTCTAGTTTTACTACTTCACATTCATTCCTTAGTTCAATGTATTTGTTGACAAAGATTTGAGGATTGAGCTAGATAATGTAGTGGAGGGAAAGAACTATGTAACTGTATTGACAACCTACTAAAAAAGTGTCAATATTCTTAATATGGAGAGCTCTTAAAATCAGAACAATATTTCAAAAAGTACATGAAGAATTAGACCAGTTAGTAACAAAAGTGCAAATGACTTTTAAACGTATGTATAAGTATTCATCCTCACTGATGACCAAAGGCATAAACATTAAAATAACAGTTTCAGTTTGGGGGTACCAAATAGATAATGATCTTCTTTCTTTTCCTTTCCTCCCTCCCTCTTTCCTTCTTTCCTTCCTTCTTTTAATGGTGATATCCTGTGTAGGAAAGGGATCAGGGAAGCAGAGACCCTCATACAAACTGATGAGAGTAAATATTGGCACAATCCCTTTATCTTCCCCAAATCTAGTTTTTGTGATTGCTATGAGAAAACATCCAGTCCTGAAGCCCCCTCCCCATCAATCCATTTCCCACAAGGTGTTCATCTTAACTCTTTTTTAAAATTTTTTATTTACATCCAAATTAGTTAGCATATAGTGCAACAATGATTTCAGTAGATTCCTTAGTGCCCCTTACCCATTTAGCCCAACCCCCCTCCCACAACCCCTCCAGTAACCCTCTGTTTGTTCTCCATATTAAAGAGTCTCTTATGTCTTGTCCCCCTCACTGTTTTTATATTATTTTTGTTTCCCTTTCCTTATGTTCATCTGTTTTGTCTCTTAAAGTCCTCATATGAATGAAGTCATATATTTGTCTTTCTCTAATTTTGCTTAGCATAATACCCTCCAGTTCCATCCACGTAGTTGCAAATGGCAAGATTTCATTCTTTTTGATTGCTGAGTAATACTCCATTGTGTGTGTGTGTGTGTGTGTGTGTGTGTGTGTGTGTGTGTGTGTATCACATCCATTCATCCATTGATCGACATTTGGACTCTTTCCATACTTTGGCTATTGTTGATAGTGCTGCTATAAACATGGAGGTGCATGTGCCCCTTCAAAACAGCATATCTGTATCCCTTGGATAAATACCTAGTAGTGCAATTGCTGGGTCATAGGGGAGTTCTATTTTAATTTTTTGAGGAACCTCCATACTGTTTTCCAGAGTGGTCGCACCAGCTTGCATTCCCACCAACAATGCAAAAGTGATCCTCTTTCTCCACATACTCACTAACATCTGTTGTTGCCTGAGTTGTTACTGTTAGCCATTCTGACAGGTGTGAGGTGGTACCTCATTGTGGTTTTGATGTGTATTTCCCTGATGATGAGTGATATTGAGCATTTTATCATGTGTCGGTTGGCCATTTGGATGTCTTCTTTGGAGAAGTGTCTATTCATGTCTTTTGCCCATTTCTTCACTGGATTATTTGTCTTTGGGGTGTTGAGTTTGATAAGTTCTTTATAGATTTTGAATACTAATCCTTTATCTTATATGTTGTTTGCAAATATCTTCTTCCATTCCATCGGTTGCCTTTTAGTTTTGCTGATTGTTTCCTTTGCTGTGCAGAAGCTTTTTATTTTGATGAGGTCCCAGTAGATTTCAGGAGTAGATTCCTTAATGCCCCTTACCCATTTAGCCCCTTACCCCTTTCCCTTACCTCCGGAGATGTGTTGAGTAAGAAGTTGTTGTGGCCAAGATCAAAGAGGTTTTTGCCTGCTTTCTCCTCGAGGATTTTGATGGCTTCCTGTCTTACATTTAGGTCTTTCATCCATTTTGAGTTTATTTTTGTGTATGGTGCAAGAAAGTGGTCCAGGTTCATTCTTCTGCATGTTACTGTCCAGTTTTCCCAGCACCACTTGCTAAAGAGACTGTCTTTATTCCATTGGATATTCTTTCCTGCCTTGTCAAAGATGAGTTGGCCATACGTTTGTAGGTCCATTTCTGGGTTCTCTATTCTGTTCCATTGATCTGAGTGTCTGTTTTTGTGCCAGTACCATACTGTCTTGATAATTACAGCTTTGTAGTATAGCTTGAAGTCTGGGATTGTGATGCCTCCTGCTTTGGTTTTCTTTTTCAAGATTGATTTGGCTATTTGGGGCCTTTTCTAGTTCAATACAAATTTTAGGATTATTTGTTCTAGCTCTGTGAAGAATGTTGGTGTATTTTGATAGGGATTGCATTGAATATGTAGATTGCTTTGGGTAGTATTGACATTTTTATAAAATTTGTTCTTCCTATCCAGGAGCATGGAATCTTTTTCCATTTTTTTGTGCCTTCTTCAATTTCTTTCATAAGCTTTCTACAGTTTTCAGCATATAGATTTTTCACCTCTTTGGTTAGATTTATTCCCAGGTATTTTATGGTTTTTGGTGTCATCTTAACTCTTAATATCTCTTACAACATGCTTATATTGCTACTTTGTGAGTTTTCAATTTTAGGTGTTTTCTTGAGTTTTCAGTTTTAGGCATTATCTATTGATTTTTTACTTTAGTAGATGGGAATTTAGCTCGGCCCTCACCAGTCACTATCCTCCTATCTTATTAGTGCAGTTATAATTTCAGCTAGCTTAATATTCAATGTTTATATTATTATCATTACTAAATATCAGTCACAGTTAAGCCACATACTATATTATCCTTTACCTTTCCTGCACATTCCATTTTCCTTGAAATTTATAATTTGTTCATTTAGTTTTTCATGGCTTCCTTATTAACTAACTAGGGTTGTTTTCTATTTTCTTGATAATACTAAATGACTTTGATTTTCTTGAAGTCTCTTTGAATGCTCTAACCAGATCCTATGGAGACTATGGCCTTTTGGCCTGCCGCATAGCCATCTCCTTTGGATCTCTCTTCACTGTCAATTAGGAATCTCCTTTTCCTTTTCCCTGTGCTACATCTTTATCTCCCAAGGTCACATGTCTTTCTCTTTCTTGGCTTCCTCTCTCTCTTCCTGAGAAAAGGTGAATTGAAATACATTGTTTGTGAGATTTTTACATGTCTGAAATGTCTCTCTTCTACCTTCACTCTTAATTGACAGTTTGGCTGGGTATATAATTCTTGAAAATAATTTTCTTTCAGAATTTTGAAGGCATTGCTTCATTGTCTTCTGGCTTCCTCTATTGCTATAGCAGGCAAATATCTCCCTGGGAACAGATGTAATGTATAGAGAGTATACTTCTTGCTCTAATGTACCCATAAATAAAAAATACACCATGTATGCATTCAACATTCAAAAAATTTAAGTATTTTAACTCAGCGCAAAAGTAAAATAAAAAGTTACCTTATTGCCATCCTAGTTATGCTTTAATAAACAGGCACCTGGGGTTATATTGTCTCCCTCTTTTCCTTTTGGGTATGACTTTGGAGGTTCAATGCTATTCTGATTCTTAATTCTTGATATAAAGCCTGATTTTTCTTCCTGAAAGCTGGCAAATTTTTTCTTTCTTGTCAGTTTACTGAAATTTCACAAACAGCTTCCTTTGGCTAAGCCCTTTTAATTTGAACACTTGCTTCCTTCATTTGTGGGAAATTTTCTTGAATTTTGATGATTTCCTTCCCTGTTCATTCTGTTCTTTATTTCAGAAACTTGAACTCTGAAACTCATATATTAGAACTCCTGGACTGATCCTTTAATTTTTAAACCTTTTCTTTTTCTTTTCTTAATATTTCTGTTCCGTTTTCTGGGAGACTTATTCAACTTTATTTTCCAACATTTCTCTTGAGTTCACTTTATTTCTGCTACAAAAATTAGTCTTTACACATAACTAAATTTTGTTTTTGCTTATTCTTTTATCTTTGCTTTCCATGTCATTAATTTTTGTTTGTCTTTAATATTCCTTCTTTCAACTTCCTTTGGATTTAATATGTTATTCTTTTTCATACTTTTTAAGTTGAAAGGTTAGTCCATTAAATTTTTAGCCTCTAAGTACAGGAAAACTTTAGCTGCACATCACAGGATTTAATAGGAGGCATTTTCACTATTGTTCAGTGCCAAGTGTTTTCTAATTTTATTTTCTTTTTTGACCCATGAGTACACAGAAACATATCTATATCTGAAAAAAGTCATAAAATTGATTTCTCACTTAATTGCATTAAGATCTGAAATTGTGTTCTCTGTTCTTTGATTTTTGTTGAAACATGCTTTATAGCCTTTAACATAACTCATTTCTAATGTTCTATTTATTCTGGCAGATAATGTGCACCCTTCACCTTATGCTTGCCATTTTTTTGTACATTAATCAAATAGAGCTTATTAATTGTGCTGTGCAAATATCCTATATAATGACTGAGTCCATCTAAATTAAAATTATGGCTTATATTTTTCTTCATAGCAATCAAATCCTGTATATTCAGGCATCAAACCCATCTAAATTTCAGGCAGAAGCCACAAAGTCTTAAGGAAAAAAAATCTATCTAGAATCAAGCAGATAGATGTGATGCTTTTTGTCTACCTCAGCAATTTCCCCCCTAGTTTACCATTTGTGTAGACGTTTTCCCGTCCTGGTTTATGCTGGGGTCTTTAGTCCACTCCCTGTCCTGTGTGTCACCTAAAGCTATAGGCACCTGGGACAGTAGAGGTTTTCAGGGCATCCAGCACCTTTGGTGATTCCTCACCCTCCCAGACTCTTCCTCCCAGATTTATTCGTCGATTTACAGAATTTTCCCTACTTTCTCATAAGCTTCCAAGTTCATTTTAAGTGCTGCTTTAAACTATTTTTTCCAGCATTAAGTGTTTGCAGGGGGTGGGGGTTCTTCTAGTTTATCTTTCTTACCCTTTCTTACCCTTTTCATCTCTCTCTCAACTTCTCATGTTCTTGCTCACTTTTATTTCATAAAGGCTATGTATTCTTGTATCCTTAACCATGGCAAGTGGCATTTTCCCCCCTCAGCAGGGTAATAAATTTTCAGTGATTTATGTACCTCCTAAATTGACACGCTATTTTATTTTCTTTGTTCCATAGTATACTATTTTTAAAATGGATTCCATTACCCTCTTTTTTACTTAATTTTGGATACAGAATGTTCTACCTAGCCTGACCTGGTGTTTGCCAGCAGACAGACTGGTCAAATTGTCTTTGGCCCTCGTTTGTTCCCTTGTGTGTTGGTGGAATCCCCTTCACAGATCTTAAGATCTAGCAGGGTATGGATCTTGTGGTTCTGTTGGGTTCCTTCCTATTCTCTGAATAGATGGGAGTTCAAGAACTCTCCAGTTTAAAGTCTTCTCAGGGCTGCTATTCTTGCCATGTCCTTGTCTAAAATCATTTCATGATATAAAGGGGCCATCACCTGTTCTTTCCTCTCTTCTCCAATTCCCCGTTCAGTTTTTATTTTATTTTATTTTATTTTATTTTATTTTATTTTATTTTATTTTATTTTATTTTATTTTATTTTGTTGTGGATAAGGGGAGAGCACTCAGGAATTGTTTTAGAAAAAGTGCTGAAGAGGATGAATAGGTGGGACAGACTTAAAGCAAAACAAAACAATGGAGAGAACTGTTATCTAGTTTTATGACTAAAATGTGTGGCATGCAGGTTATCTCTTATAGGTATTGCCAAGAATGCACATTCTTGGGCCTTTTCAGACCTACTAAGTCAGAATCTCAGGGTGGGGAGTGAAGCCTGAGAATCTATAGTTTAACAAGTTCTCCAGATGATCAGGATGCACACTGAATTTTGGGAAGCACAGGTGCAGACCTGTGATTTCCCAGGAGGGTGAACAGTAAGGAGGGATGAAGCACCTACCTTTTAAAAATAAGATATAGCATTATTAGATTATTATTAATATTAATAATTATTAACATTATTAGCATTATTAGATTATATTATATATTATAGATTATAATATATATTATAGATTATTAAATGAATTTTCCAATGAGTTAGATTAATATGGTAGGAAAAATATTTCTTCTGGACTCTGGAAAAAGGTTAACAATCCCAGTTTTTGGTAGCTTGGCTTTTTTTTTTTTTTTTAAAGTATGTGACCAGTTATTTTAGTGAGAATTTGAGAGAAATTACACAGAGGTTGTGATAGACGTCTTTTTAAATCAAGGACCTTTGGTTTATCTTTCAAACATTGCTGAGGTCTACTTTTCCCCATTCAGACTCATTGCCACCAGCTGGGGTTCACTGTTTCAAGCAGAGACTATTTTTACTGCCACATAGCTAGAATTTGATGCTTCCTTTCTTACTTATTCAATTCACAATTCATTTCATATCTAAAACATGATCAAAACAACCAGGGGACCCAATCTACCTATATGATGAAGTCCAACTTTCCAACCTCATCAAGCCTTTCAAGGTTTTTCATTGTATAATCTTTTCCTACCCCACTCGTGCTCTCCTAAGATTATGCCTTTTTCACCTGGCTGGTCTCTTTGTCCCTATAAATTGACAATGCTTGTCAGGACTCCAAGCCCCTGCTTCTGCTCTATACCCACTTCTTTGTTTATCCAAATCTAAAGTGGAATTCAACGTAAAGCTCAGGTGTCATTTTTTCTCTGGCTCAAATTTCCCCTCATATTGCAGATCTGTCACTCTAAAATATCTTCATTTTCCCATTTCCTGGAGGTTAATATGTAAACTCTTTCACCTCACATACAACATGGCCCCAATTTCTCTTTCCAGGCTCATCTCTACAAACTTTTATGTACTTGACCTCCAGACACAGTGAATCACTGATTCTCAGTCTTGCCGTGTATATCCAGCTTTCTGTACCTTTGTCCATGCTTTTCCTACTGCCAGATATGCCTTGCCCTTTTCTCCACTTGAAAAGATCTCAACTATCCTTCAAGACCCATTTTAATCATTAAATTCTCTGTGAAACCTCACTGACCTAGAGTGAAGCACTCTAGCCCAGAGTACCTTGAGTCTAAACATCCTAAACATGTAGTATCCTACACATTGTATTATAACTCATTTGTGTATTTGTCTTCTGCACTTGATGTGAGCCCATGACTACATAGTACCCAGAAGGGTACCATTTATACCACAGTTGCTTGAAAAATGTTGTTTGTAAACCTGTATTGATTTCCCCATTGCCTCGACTCCAAGAGCTTTTAACACTTTGCTAAATTACCTTACATTGTTTTTGCACTGTTTCAAGTGTGCACTGGATTCCAGTAAGATTAAGTAGAGATGTCCTAATCAAGGAACTTAATTTCTCCAGCCTCAGTTTCTTCACCTATGAAACAGGATAGATAATAAAGGCCTGTGTGAAATGAAGTAATGCTTTGAAGTATTCAGCATAATACCTGGCACACAGTATGAACTCAAAGTGGGAAAAACATTTCATAAACTCCTACATCTTACATTTCTGTCCTTTTCTCCTAGCAGTCTCATAGGGCTGTAGTGAAGATTATAGGAGAACATGCATATGAAACCATGTTGCAATGTACTATGCAAACATTTACCTTGATTTTCAGCGCCTTAACTAGGTTAGAAGCCTGTTTCAGCCTTCACCCTTTAGGTCCAAGGCCTCGACAAGATGCACAAAGCCTTTATCCAGCACTGTTTTTCTTTTACAGCCACCCATCACCTCTCAGCACCTGTCACAGGGTTATGACACGGCAGGTGCTCAATATAGATTTACAGATAGGGACAACTCCAGAATTACCAAGGCCTCTAACTGCAAGTGAAGCCTTCTGCATTCTTTTGGTTTGTTGTTGGTTTGGAGTAACCTGATTTAAACATTTTGCATTGGCCAATTCACTCCTGACATTTTGGAGATGCTGTGGAGACATTTGGAGATATTAGGATTAGTCTGCTTTGTGGTAGGACCTCTTCTGCCTTTGGCATGTGTGACAGGGAGTCAGCTTTAACCAGTGTCCTACTTTTTTCTCTTACTAATGACATAAATTATGTTTATATAACACTTCCACCGCAGAATGACTGAACAAGTACTTGATTTGGGTCCTTTCTGACATTTTGACAATTTGTATAAATCACCAAGATGTGAGTTTTGGCTTTAAAATACAAGACAACAGGGGCGCCTGGGTGGCTCAGTCGGTTAAGCTTCCCACTTCGGCTCAGGTCATGATCTCACGGTCCGTGGGTTCGAGCCCCGCGTCGGGCTCTGTGCTCACAGCTCAGAGCCTGAAGCCTGTTTCAGATTCTGTGTCTCCCTCTCTCTGACCCTCCCCCATTCATGCTTTGTCTGTCTCTCTGTCTCAAAAATACATAAACGTTAAAAAAAATTTAAAAAAAATAAAATACAAGACAACAAGCATACAGGAAAAAAAAAAGATAAAGGACAAGGCTTTCAAATGCTGTATGGAAACACAGGTATGGTTACAATGCATGGAAATAGGTGAGAGTTCCCACAATCTCCAGGGTACGGACTCAATTTCTGAAAAGGATTTGAAGCAGCCTACAGGAAAAGGGCAATATAATAAGACTGGGCCATTAACCAAGAAAGGAAGGGAAGACTTGGTAAAAGCATCTGAAGAGTCACACCATTAAACAGTCCTAGTACCCGGGGGCATTTCCTGAACTCCGAGTTTACAGGACTACAGGGGAACGACTGGAAGCCGGCCTGGTGAAGCCAGGTGAACCGACGCAGGTGCGGGCGAGGCCCGCACCAGAGCCAAGTCCCCCCAGCTCCGCCGCAGAGGCACCCGGGCGGCCTGCAGGACTCAGCGCTCAGCCGCACCTGCTCCGGGTCGTCCCTCGACGGCGGGCGCGGGCTTCCCGGGCTCGCGCTTCTCGGACTCCCTCCGTCCGCTTGGGGTCCGGCCGGCCCGAGACTGCCGAGCCGGCCGCGCCGGGGGAAGGAGTTTCCGGCGGACGCAGCGCGGAGCCGCTTCCTGTCCCGCTCGCCGTGCCGCCTCACGCTGCCCGTCCCGGACGCGGCTTGCGCGGGACCCGCTCCCCTGCCCCGGCAACACGTCCGGCCCCATGCAGTCCCGGCTTCTGCTCCTCGGGGCGCCCGGCTGCCACGGCGGCCCGGCCGCGCGGCGCATGCGGCTGCTCCTGCGGCAGGTGGTGCGGGGCAGGCCCGGCGGAGACGGGTGCGGGTCGGAGGTCAGACTGCTGCATGCCGGGGCGGGGGCCGACACAGGTAACCCCGGGACGTCCCCGCCGCGCCCTGCGGTCTGTGCGGGGCCCCTGCGGTCGTCTGCACCCCACTCCCTCCTGCTTCGCTTGGGAAGGAGAGCGGCGCGGGAAGCCGGGACATAAGACATTCTAGTTTCCACCTCGCGGCTAACTGCTGTGTATCGTGAGGCAAGGCGCTTGCACTCTCTGGGCCTCATTCTGTAGTCCGAGGGATCTGGGCTAAGGTTTATGATGACCTGGAATAGTGCATTCGCCTCCCCCCCCCCCCCCCCCCCCCCCCCCCCCGCTGCTTTTATCCCTGGGTTGCTGATTTGGACTACAGTACACGCTGGGGTTTAATGCAGGAGCCCTCAGAAATTGTTGAAACCAGGGATTGACCTTGCTCTCAGAGTGTCAAGGGCCTGGAAGCCAGTCTGTGTCACGTTCCAACCAGGGCTAGTGGCAGCTTAGAAGTGTACGTTCTCGCCAAGGATCCCATCGTTAACAGTGTTTTAAATGTATACGCAAGCCTTTTCTGAATTTTCCAGGAGTTTTCCTTTCCCAAAGTGTTCACATCTTATTAGAGCTGAAAATCACAAGTTAATTTTAAAACTCCTGACTGTACCAATGAGGTAATTTAGACCCAGAAGGGAAAACTGGCTTGCAGGAGATCACACAGCTAGTGACTGCTTTAGAATCACGTGTCTGATTTCTCAACTCAACTTTTTTTTTTTTTTTTTTCCCCCTTTTGGTTATACTAGAGCTGGTTTTCAGAATCTTTTTTTGTTACATGCTGGAGTTAGAGCATTTGTGCTGGTTAAGGGGAAGGATGTATGTTGTTGTCTGTTCTTGAATGGCAAAGTGATTCTAGGCAAGATTTTGTCAGTGTCATTGCTGCTTAGAATACCAGAGGTTTTTACTTGGAAGTTGTAGGTTTCATTGTTCTTGCAAAGACTGGCCCCAATACTTTTCCTTGCCAGGTTTAGGTCCCGTATGTTCCATCCATTCATTCATTTACTGAACAAATTTTTTTTTTTTTCGTTTTGTGTGGAGTTGTGATTTCAAATTTTGCTCCTTTACCAGTTATTGTGACTATTGTGATATTAAGAGTTTTTTGTTTGTTTGTTGCTTCTTTGTCCTAGAAAGCAGGGAGGACAAGGGTGGAAGTGCAGCATAATCTGTAACTTGGGCTTTGGAGTTAAACAGTATGGGTTGGAGTCCATTTCTGCACCATCTGGATATGGAGATCTGAGGGTGGGTTGCTTAATTTTGTGTCCCAGTTTTCTTAAATGAGGATAAAAAGAGTATATTTGATAGGATTATTATGAGGATTTAATTAGTTCATATAATTCCTGGCACATGTTAACATTCAATGAAAGTTAGCTTATTATTCTTAGTATATATATTTTTAGCTATGGGAGAGTTGTTCTGTTTCCTTGGCTTTAGATGAAATGAAACCAGTTACTTTAGGTTTAAAACTATCAGCTAGCTGGCTAGGCATACGGGAAAAAGTTAAGTCATATTTTAAAATTTTAAAAAAATTGGTCTTTGTACATGAATAATATGTGGTGATTATAAAAACATTAAAACTGTCCTCAACATTATGTCCAACAAATCAAAGTACAGGCTTTGCTTAAAATGTGAGACTCATGAACACATTATAGACAACATATTAACTTCTTAGACTTAGTCATTGACTGGCAGAATCAGACCAAAAGGAGTAAATTGTGCTAAACTTACTTGCCTTGCTGTTGCAAAGATGCCCAATGTTGCAGGTGTGAAGACTGAGTAAATTCATTTGGAACCTTATGAGAGATCTGGACTCTATTAAGAACAGCTGAGAGCCAGGTAAATCGGAGGCAAGCTCTTGGCTACCCTGGGACATAATGTTGGTCATAAAGGTTGAAGTGTCTCATTTTGAACCAGAGGTCATACATAGACAAAATAAAAGCCACAAATAGCACTGTGATGTAATGAATTACAATTTAGATTGGAAAGATGCTCCCAGCTGCATATACACATGTGACCAGTAACTCATCTCTGCATGTAATTGACCTTGCTTCCTTGTAGATTGGAAAAAGAGCACTGGGGTACATAAGCAGTGGATGCATGTTCTATACTGTTCTTATCTTTCCTGGACTGTATGTATGTCTTATTTATCTTTATATTCCTTTGGTACCTGTCAACACTTTGTATCGTGTTGACACGATACAAGCACTCAGTGACTTATAATACTAAAATTCATGCAGAGAAAGAAACCAGGTACTGTAGGTTTAAAACTATCAGAGTTTTAACTATCTCCTTCCAGGAGAGGCTGGAATTGCCTTGTTGGCTTTCAAGATAGGAGCTTTATAAAGCCTGGTAAAGAAGAGAGGGTCATTTATGTTAAAAAAACAAAAACAAATCCCAAAACACACTGCCTTTTGTCCTTTGCTATTGGATAGTTTTAAGTATCGATAATTTGTAAATTCTTTGTATCTCTTTATGCTTCAATTGGTAGTGTTGTCTCTTAGTTTTAGGAACAAAGAGGCTTACAAGGAGGTTAGCTACTGCAAAGAATTTTCAATAAAGATTATTGTAAGGTTTCACAGATGGAGTTAAGTAAATTGGCTCAGTGGGACTCTGACAGTGAACTGTTTAGATATACCATGAAGCAGGCTCAAATGATAAACCTGGAAGCATAACTCTGTGTAATCCACCATGACATGTTTAGTGCTGTCATTGTTATTAAAGGGACTCTGTTTTATCTTTTATGACTTTTGTATATTAATACATTTGATAAAGGAATCTTTAAAAATACTTTTTGTATAAGAAATTGTGTTCATTGTTGAAAAGTAGAATGCAGACAAATCCCCTGAGATATAATCTCCCATTCAAAGTCATCATTGTCAACTTTATGGTGTTAATATTATCAGATTTTGTGAAATACATATATTTGTACAACTGCACATTTCTTTTTTAAAAATAGGATCATGTATTTTTTATAATTCTCACTTAACCATTATTGTAACATATTAACAAAGTGGTAAATATTGCTACACATGTTCATTTTAAGTAGATACTAAAGTTATATATTATTCATATAATTTGTTTTACCAGTTTTTCATTGTTGGACATTCAGGTTGCCTACTTTCATTTCTATTTTTTTTAAAGAAATTTCTACACCCAATGTGGGGTTCAAACTCATGACCCTGAGATTAGGAGTTGGATGCTCTACTGACCTGAGCCAGCCAGGTGCCACAGGTTGTCTGTTTTTAAATATATAAAAAGTGCAATAGACATCCACCCATAATGCATTTTTTTGTGATTTTATTCCAGAGCTACAATAGAAGTAATGACTTTGGGGAGGGGAAATAGAGAACTCCTGCTTCATGAAGAATACAGTGTAAAGGGAAAAACTACACTATGATGGTTCAGGTCTTAGCTCTGTATTTACTAGGTATTGAACTTTGGGAAAATTATTAACTACTTTAAACTTGCAGTAGGCTATTTTGACCCTGAGGACATTGTGACCCTTCTATATTAAAGCATTTAGCAGTAAAATCCCAAAACAATTGTAACTTAATAAATTATTGGGAAGACCTGTGTTAGGAACATGCAGACTAATCTGGAAATTGCTGATATATTTGGTTTTCTCTTGGGTCTAAGTTTTGTATTAAAAAAGTGGTGACACTAAACCAGTGCTTTTTAACCAAGAGTGATTCCCTTCCCCCAGGGGAAAATGTGCATAGAAAAACATGGTGATGGGTTCACATAGGTGGGAGATCTAATGGTTTCAGGCTAGATGTAGGATGTTCAAGCGTCTTTAGGGCTTGGACCCTCTCTGCCCTTCCCCGTGGTCCCCCCCCCCCCCACCTCCTTTCTACTCTCCATTTGTTGGATTTGATTTTTGCTGTATTGGTTTCAATATCTGTTGGGATTTCTTCAAGTGGTAGCAATGATAGCCTTACTGACAGCCCCAGATTTTGATGGTCCTTACACTTCACACTGTTAGAAAAAGAGGGGGATGCCTGGGTGGCTCAGTTGGTTAAGCAACTTCGGCTCAGGTCATGATCTCACTGTTTGTGGGTTTGAGCCCCACGTCGGGCTCTGTGCTGACAGCTCAGAGCCTGGAGCCTGCTTCGGATTCTGTCTCCCTCTCTCTCTGCCCCTCCCCGGCTCACACTCTGTCCACCTCTCTCTCAAAAATGAACATTAAGAAAAAATTTAAAGAGAGAAAGAACATCTTTTCCTTGAGCTCTGACAAAAATCCTTGTGAGAACTCTTACTGGCCAAGCCTGGATCATGTGTCCATCTCTAAAACAATCACTGTGGCCAGAGAGTGGAATATTCTGACAAGTTTGTGCAGGATATTCACTTCTGGAGGTTTTGGTGCAGGGATAAAGGTTGGGATTAATGGTATAAACTCTACCCAAACCAGATGGGATGGGTTCTCCACTGGATAGAGGGATTCTGTTGTCAAAAGGGAAAGAATATTGAGTAGGTAAAACAAAACAGCTGTCTACTAAAACTCAAGTGTGTAATATCCAAAGGGGTTTTACAAGAATAAGTGTTATTTAGAATACACTATTGGGGCGCCTGGGTGGCTTAGCGTCTGACTTTGGCTCAGGTCATGATCTCGCGGTTTGAGTTTGGGTCACATGTCAAGCTCTGAGACTGGAGGCTGCTTCCGATTCTGTGTTTCTCTCTGTGCCTCCTCTGCTCACACACTCTCTCTCAAAATAAATAAATATTTAAAAAAATAAAATACACTATGAATTATTATTTGAATATAGAGATTATTTTCCTATAAACCTTTGGGAAATTCCTTTAAAGTAGGATGATTGCAAGTGATAAAATCAAACCTTATTACTTTAAATGAACCTTGAAGTTAATTTCATTTGGAAGGTTTTATCTTTTGGATTCTTTTCAGGGCTTTTAATTTTCAAATCGATACTCCATGCCTGAATAAAACACATATCAGTTTATTGGTGGTAGTATTTGTGTGAGAGTTTGTATGCTGTATACAGGGATTTAAGTAATCTTAGTTACATGTGGTTGCTTTTTTGCATTATTTGTAATAAATGTAATTAAGTGTTAAGCAGTATATTCTATAACAATCTGTACTTATTTGTTAACCCATTCTAGTTATTCTAGTAGTTTCCATCATGAGTATCTTATACCATTAGCTACAGTGTCTAAAAAGATGATTGTATTTAACCAAAATAGTATATTTGAAGAAAGGTATACCTTAGTTTCTTCTAAGTTGTATTACCTATTGTGTTATATAAGTATTTTCACTTCCCTTTAGAGTCATACTTACACCACTTCATTTAAATCAAGTCTTTACAAATGACTTGATTTCTGAGCTTTTTGAAAGATAGGCTGTTCTCAGTGCAGAAAATCAGTGAACTAGGGCTTAAAACAACACTTAATTAAGAAAACAGTATTTAATTAAAAGCTATATTCATTCACATATTCATTTACCAAACATTTCTTGAATACCCAGTTGGTTTAAGATATTATTTTTGGCTCTATGAGTACAAAGGTGATTAAAACATAGGCCCTGCCCGCAAAATGCTACACTTTTACAGACTGAACAGTGGTCTTCAAAAATTTTCACACTTACCTCCTAAAAGGATTTGAAAATATGTATACCTTTTATATTTTGAAGTTGATATCTAGAAATTTTCCTGAAAAGAATAAATAATTGCAGAGTACAGTGTTTCCAGTGTGTTGTAAATATTGACGTTTAAAATAAAAAATTTTAACAGTCTTGAAAGTGTATCTTTTAAGTGAAATTAGAATATCCTAGTAATATGTTAGCCACTATCTCTGTTTTGAAAAATAGATTAAAAAGCTCATGTTTAACTATCAGGAAGCTCATGTTACTTTTTTTTTATCTCCTTGAATTTATATTTCAATTACCACTACTCATCATAATTTTATCTTAATATTTTTACTCTTAAAAAGTTTTGTCTTTAGATTTCTCTGCACAAAAATGTTTAAGTGTTAAAACATATCTATCACTACAATTATTAAAGCATAATTGTTCAAAAGAACATCAATATGTTTCAAATTTCTTAAAAAAATGTAAAATTTTGTGGAAATGTACCTGTCAACAACATGAGTGGTGCTTTTCCACTCAATGTAATATTTAATTACATTAAATATTAATGTAATTAATAGCTCCTAATTGAGTACTAATTTTGCTGCAATGTATATAATTTTGATATAGAAATATCACTCCATTCTTTACAGACTTTTTATATATGAGCCAAAAGTGATATGTTGATTAATTATCAAAAATGTTATTTTTAGTGGTCTATCAACTGACAACTTGATTATAGCCTTTCAGTTTTGTTCATAGCCAATAATTGGAAACCACTTGACTGGCAGGTAGAGTCACTGACCTAACCAGCCAGTACCATCACTCTGCCTCAGTTTCTGGAAGATCCACTAAAAAGCTTTACCAAGATTTATCAAAAGGTTATGGTTTTTTCCTCATGCAGAGGCTGCTTGTTTAATGTACTCAGAAAAGAGGTGATAAAATGAACCCTTCATTCAGCATACCTTTGCCAGTATAGTATTTGAGAAAATGCTTTTATCATGTTTAAATACTTTTTTGTTTAATATATGAAATTTATTGTCAAATTGGTTTCCATACAACACCCAGTGCTGCCCTCTTCAATACCCATCACCTACCCTACCCTCCCTCCCACCCCCCATCAACCCTCAGTTTGTTCTCAGTTTTTAAGAGTCTCTTATGCTTTGGCTCTCTCCCACTCTAACCTTTTTTTTTTTTTTCCTTCCCCTCCCCCATGGGTTTCTGTTAAGTTTCTCAGGATCCACATAAGAGTGAAACCATATGGTATCTGTCTTTCTCTGTATGGGCTTATTTCACTTAGCATCACACTCTGCAGTTCCATCCACGTTGCTACAAAGGGCCATATTTCATTCTTTCTCATTGCCATGTAGTACTTCATTGTGTATATAAACCACAATTTCTTTATCCATTCATCAGTTGATGGACATTTAGGCTCTTTGCATAATTTGGCTATTGTTGAGAGTGCCGCTATAAACATTGGGGTACAAGTGCCCCTATGCATCAGTACTCCTGTATCCCTTGGGTAAATTCCTAGCAGTGCTACTGCTGGGTCATAGGGTAGGTCTATTTTTAATTTTTAGAGGAACCTCCACACTGCTTTCCAGAGTGGCTGCACCAATTTGCATTCCCACCAACAGTGCAAGAGGGTTCCCGTTTTTCCACATCCTCTCCAGCATCTATAGTCTCCTGATTTGTTCATTTTGGCCACTCTGACTGCGTGAGGTGATATCTGAGTGTGGTTTTGATTTGTATTTCCCTGATGAGGAGCGATGTTGAGCATCTTTTCATGTGCCTGTTGGCCATCCGGATGTCTTCTTTAGAGAAGTGTCTTTTCATGTTTTCTGCCCATTTCTTCATTGGATTATTTGTTTTTTGGGTGTGGAGTTTGGTGAGCTTTTTATAGATTTTGGATACTAGCCGTTTGTCTGATATGTCATTTGCAAATATCTTTTCCCATTCCGTTGGTTGCCTTTTAGTTTTGTTGATTGTTTCCTTTGCTGTGCAGAAGCTTTTTATCTTCATGAGGTCCCAATAGTTCATTTTTGCTTTTAATTCCCTTGCTTTTGGGGATGCGTCAAGTAAGAAATTGCTGCGGCTGAGGTCAGAGAGGTCTTTTCCTGCTTTCTCCTCTAGGGTTTTGATGGTTTCCTGTCTCACATTGAGGTCCTTTATCCATTTTGAGTTTATTTTTGTGAATGGTGTAAGAAAGTGGTCTCGTTTCATTCTTCTGCATGTTGCTGTCCAGTTCTCCCAGCACCATTTGTTAAAGAGACTGTCTTTTTTCCATTGGATATTCTTTCCTGCTTTGTCAAAGATGAGTTGGCCATACGTTTGTGGGTCTAGTTCTGGGGTTTCTATTCTATTCCATTGGTCTATGTGTCTGTTTTTGTGCCAATACCATGCTGTCTTGATGATGACAGCTTTGTAGTAGAGGCTAAAGTCTGGGATTGTGATGCCTCCTGCTTTGGTCTACTTCAAAATTACTTTGGCTATTCGGGGCCTTTTGTGGTTCCATATGCATTTTAGGATTGCTTGTTCTAGCTTTGAGAAGAATGCTGGTGCAATTTTGACTGGGATTGCATTGAATGTGTAGATAGCTTTGGGTAGTATTGACATTTTAACAATATTTATTCTTCCAACCCATGAGCACGGAATGTTTTTCCATTTCTTTATATCTTCTTCAATTTCCTTCATAAGCTTTCTATAGTTTTCAGCATACAGATCTTGTACATCTTTGGTTAGATTTATTTGTACGTATTTTATGCTTCTTGGTGCAGTTGTGAATGGATCAGTTTCTTTGTCTTTCTGTTGCTTCATTATTAGTGTATAAGAATGCAACTGCTTTCTGTACATTGATTTTGTGTCCTGCAACTTTGCTGAATTCATGTATCAGTTCTAGCAGACTTTTGGTGGAGTCTTTCGGGTTTTCCATGTATAATATCATGTCATCTGCAAAAAGTGAAAGCTTGACTTCATCTTTGCCAATTTTGATGCCTTTGATTTCCTTTTCTTGTCTGATTGCTGATGCTAGAACTTCCAGCACTATGTTAAACAACAGCGGGGAGAGTGGACATCCTGTCGTGTTCCTGATCACAGGGGGAAAGCACTCAGTTTTTCCCCATTGAGGATGATGTTAGCTGTGGGCTTTTCATAAATGGTTTTTATGATGTTTATGTTCCTTCTATCCCGACTTTCTTGAGGGTTTTTATTAAGAAAGGATGCTGAATTTTGTCAAATGCTTTTTCTGCATTAATTGACAGGATCATATGGTTCTTATCTTTTCTTTTATTAATGTGATGTAATACCTTGATTGATTTGCGAATGTTGAACCAGCCCTGCATCCCAGGAATGAATCCCACTTGATCATGGTGAATAATTCTTTTTATAAGCTGTTGAATTCAATTTGCTAGTATCTTATTGAGAATTTTTGCATCCATATTCATCAGGGATATTGGCCTGTAGTTTTTTTTTTTTACTGGGTTTCTGGGTCTCTGTCTGGTTTAGGAATCAAAGTAATACTGGCTTCATAGAATGAGTCTGGAAGTTTTCCTTCCCTTTCTATTTTTTGGAATAGCTTGAGAAGGATAGGTATTATCTCTGCTTTAAATGTCTGGTAGAATTCCCCAGGGAAGCCATCTGGTCCTGGACTCTTACTTGGGAGATTTTTGATAACCGATTCAATTTCTTTGCTGGTTATGGGTCTGTTTGAGTTTTGGAAGTGTGTGGGTATTTAGGAATTTGTCCATTTCTTCCAGGTTGTCCAGTTTGTTGGCATATAATTTTTCATAGTATTCCCTGATAATTGTTTGTATCTCTGAGGGATTGGTTGTAATAATTCCATTTTCATTCATGATTTTATGTATTTGGGTCATCTCCCTTTTCTTTTTGAGAAGCCTGGCTAGAGGTTTATCAATTTTGTTTATTTTTTCAAAAAACAAACTCTTGGTTTCATTGATCTGCTGTACAGTTTTTTTAGATTCTATATTGTTTATTTCTGCTCTGATCTTTATTATTTCTCTTCTTCTGCTGGGTTTGGGGTGTCTTTGCTGCTCTGCTTCTATTTCCTTTAGGTGTGCTGTTAGATTTTGTATTTGGGATTTTTCTTGTTTCTTGAGATAGGCCTGGATTGCAATGTATTTTCCTCTCAGGACTGCCTTCGCTGCATCCCAAAGCGTTTGGATTGTTGTATTTTCATTTTCGTTTGTTTCCATATAATTTTTAATTTCTTCTCTAATTGCCTGGTTGACCTATTCATTCTTTAGTAGGGTGTTCTTTAACCTCCATGCTTTTGGAGGTTTTCCAGACTTTTTCCTGTGGTTGATTTCAAGCTTCATAGCATTGTGGTCCGAAAGTATGCATGGTATGATCTCAATTCTTGTATACTTATGAAGGGCTGTTTTGTGACCCAGTATGTGATCTTTCTTGGAGAATGTTCCATGTGCACTCGAGAAGAAAGTATATTCTGTTGCTTTGGGATGCAGAGTTCTAAATATATCTGTCAAGTCCATCTGATCCAGTGTATCATTCAGGGCCCTTGTTTCTTTATTGATCATGTGTCTAGATGATCTATCCCTTGTTGTAAGTGGGGTATTAAAGTCCCCTGCAATTACCACATTCTTGTCAATAAGGTTGCTTATGTTTGTGAGTAATTGTTTTATATATTTGGGGGCTCCTGTATTCGGCACATAGACATTTATAATTGTTAGTTCTTCTTGATGGATAGACCCTGTAATGATTATATAATGCCCTTCTTCATCTCTTGTTACAGCCTTTAATTTAAAGTCTAGTTTGTCTGATATAAGTATGGCTACTCCAGCTTTCTTTTGGCTTCCAGTAGCATGATAAATAGTTCTCCATCCCCTCACTCTCATTCTAAAGGTGTCCTCAGATCTAAAATGAGTCTCTTGTAGACAGCAAATAGATGGGTCTTGTTTTTTTATCCATTCTGATACCCTATGTCTTTTGGTTGGTGCATTTAGTCCATTTACATTCAGTGTTATTATAGAAAGATATGGGTTTAGAGTCATTGTGATGTCCATAGGTTTCATGCTTGTAGTGATGTCTCTGGTACTTTGTCTCACAGGATCCCCCTTAGGATCTCTTGTAGGGCTGGTTTAGTGGTGATGAATTCCTTCAGTTTTTGTTTGTTTGGGAAGACCTTTATCTCTCCTTCTATTCTAAATGACAGATTTGCTGGATAGAGGATTCTTGGCTGCATATTTTTTCTGTTCATCACATTGAAGATTTCCTGCCATTCCTTTCTGGCCTGCCAAGTTTCAGTAGAGAGATCTGTCACTAGTCTTATCGGTCTCCCTTTATATGTTAGAGCATGTTTATCCCTGGCTGCTTTCAGAATTTTCTCCTTATCCTTGTATTTTGCCAGTTTCACTATGATATGTTGTGCAAAAGATCGATTCAAGTTATGTCTGAAGGGAGTTCTCTGTGCCTCTTGGATTTCAATGCCTTTTTCCTTCCCCAGATCAGGGAAGTTCTAGCTATGATTTCTTCAAGTACCCCTTCAGCACCTTTCCCTCTCTCTTCCTCCTCTGGAATACCAATTATGCGTAGATTATTTCTCTTTAGTACATCACTTAGTTCTCTAATTTTCCCCTCATAGTCCTGGATTTTTTTAATCTTTTTCTCAGCTTCTTCTTTTTCCTTAATTTTATCTTCTAGTTCAGCTATTCTCTCTTCTGCCTCTATAATCCGAGCTGTGGTCATCTCCATTTTATTTTGCAGCTCATTAGTAGTATTTTTTTGCTCTTCCTGGCTGTTCCTGAGTGCCTTGATCTCTGTAGCAAGGGATTCTCTGCTGTCCTTTATACTGTTTTCAAGCCCAGCGATTAATTTTATGACTATTATTCTAAATTCACTTTCTGTTATATTGTTTAAATCATTTTTGATCAGTTCGTTAGCTGTCATTATTTCCTGGAGGTTTTTTTGAGGGGAATTCGTCCGTTTCCTCATTTTGGTTAGACCCTGGAGTAGTGTGGAACTGCAGGGCACTTCCCCTGTGCTGTCTTGAATAACTTGCGTTGGTGGGCAGGGCCACAGTGAGACCTGATGTCTGCCCCCAGCCCACCGCTGGGGCCACAGTCAGACTGGTGTGTGCCTTCTCTTCCCCTCTCCTTGGGGCGGGATTCACTGTGGGGTGGCGTGGCCTGTCTGGGCTACTTGCACACTGACAGGCTTGTGGGATCAGTCTGGGGATCTGGCGTATTAGCTGGGGTGGATCGGCAAGGTGCACGGCGGCGGGAGGGGCAGGCTCAGCTCGCTTTTCCTTCGGAGATCCGCTTTGGGAGGGGTCCCGCAGCACCCGGAGGGAGTAAGACCGGCCGGAGGGATGGATCCGCAGAAGCACAGCGTTGGGTGCAAGCAAGATCCGTGGCAAGCAAGTTCCATGGCGGGAACTGGTTTCCTTTGGGATTTTGGCTGGGGGATGGGCGAGGGAGATGGCGCTGGCGAGCGCCTTTGTTCCCTGCCGCTGAGCTGCGCTCTGTCTTCCGGGGCTCAACAACTCTCCCTCCCGTTGTCCCCCAGGCCTCCTGCTCTCTGAGCAGAGCTGTTAGCTTATAACCTTCCAGATGATAAGTCCCGCTTGCTGTCCAAACACACTCCGTCCGGCCCCTCCGCTTTTGCCAGCCAGACTGGGGGCCTCTGCTTGGCCGGCGGGCCGCCTCTCTGCCCCGGCTCCCTCCCGCCAGTCCGTGGAGCGCGCACCGCCTCTCTGCCCTTCCTACCCTCTTCCGTGCCTCTCGTCTGCGCTTGGCTCCGGAGAATCCATTCTGCTAGCCTTCTGGCGGTTTTCTGGGTTATTTATGCAGGTGTGGGTGGAATCTAAGTGATCAGCAGGACACGGTGAGCCCAGAGGCCTTCTACGCTGCCATCTTCCCTCAGGTCATTTTTATCTCATGCTCTTCGGGCATTTTGATCATTTTACCTCAGTGCTGAGCCACTTATGGATCTCTAAGTTGTTTTGAGAGAGAAGTATAAAGTGAGTTTACAAATAGCAGCCAGTTGAAACATAAATTCTTAAAAAATTTTTTTTGTTAGTGTTTAATTATTTTTGAGAGAGAGAGCGTGTGCCTAAGTACTTTTTAATCAAATTTTAGTTTTCATAATTAAAAAAGGTAGCCTGTATTATCAATTCAATCAGCTTAATTAGGCTTTCTGACAGAAAAAAACATTTTTCCTTTCAATTCGAATGAATGTGTTAGTATGTATAATAAGGAATGTTATAAAAACCACTGAATGAGAAATTGCAGGCCACATTTTATAGGCTAGATTACTAAATGCAGTAAAATCTAGTGGTCACATATTTAAGTCATCGATCTCATAATGTATGCTTTGCAGTTTCATTTTTTAGTATAATTTATAAGTAATGTAATAGTTAAAGGAAGTTATTTATGTAGTGAGGTCTCTGATAGAAGACATGATATTGTTTTATTAAATGTGTAATAAACTTTGTTGATGCGTCTTAGAGAACAATTAAAATGTATAAAAATCAGAAATAAATGCATCAGTTTGTTTAATCCTCATGATCCAGCTTTGACACTGTATTTAGTGAAATGAGAACTAACTGGTTCAGAAGGTAGTATGTCCTGTTCACCGTAAGAGTTAGAAAATAGCCATTTTATAAGATGAGGAATGACTGTAATTGGAATGAATGGTTCATGATGACATTTGAGAAGAAATTTTTAACAGGCTTTTGAAAGACACCTATCTGATCTGAAACAGACATTTAAAAGTTTTTTCTGTGGTCTTTATCCACCATATTGTGAAAATCTTGGTAGTACTGACAGTTACTTCAGTGACATTAAAACTGAGCAGCGTCAATTATATGTGCTGCTTCAGGTGTTCAGAAGTGCCTTCTTGTGTGTGTGTAGGAATAGTATGTGTTCTCAAGGTAAGAATTGAGGAAAGGTAAAAAGCAGCTTGCCTTTAAGTACGTAAAAAGCCAGGTTTGCACTCTGAGCTCTCCCATCTTGGATTATTTGAGAATATTAACTCCCGCTTCCCTACTCTGCAATATACTGTATCTGACACAGGCCAAAAATACTTCAGGCATTTCTAAAGCTACTCTTCACTTTTAGTAGGAATATGCGAGACATGGAGAAACTATTCTGAGGCAGTTTATGTTGACCTGAATAATCTTTAAAGGAAGCTTCTCCTAGACCATAATTGAAAATGCCTCATTTGTTTAGTCCACTGGAGCAGTGCACCATCCACTGTAGAAATGTAAGGGGGAGGGCTTCTGAAAGAGCCTCTGGGAACGAAGGACCTGCAGGGCCAGTTCTGTCAGGTCAGCATTCGAGAAGAACGGATCTAGAAACTGGTCTCCTTAAGACTGCCGTGCTCTGGACCCTTAGGAAGTGTGTATCCTAACTTAAAGAGAATTATTGCAGAGGAACAATAATCAATACTTGTAATACAGTGTGAGAAATGCTATTACAGAAACATGAGCCAGATACTGTGCTAGCAGAAAGACAGGAATGAGAGGATCAATTCTTGATGGAGGTGGAGATCATGCAAAAGGAAAAGTTAGGGAAAGTTCAACGGGGAGATGAAGAGATTTGAGGAGTAGGGGTCTGAAGGGAAAGGGTGTGAGAGAGTTGTGGAAGAACTTTCAGGCCAGGGAATAAAGCATCAATCACTGAGATAGGAATAGAAGAGGTAGAGCTGGTTGGACATAATTGGACAACACACACAGAAAGTAAAAAGTTATGATTTTCTCATGTTAAAGTTGAATTATCTCTAGAATATCTAAGAATGTCCAGTAGCCTGCTGATAGATATGGATCTCAGGAGAGAGATCTGAGCCAAAGGGGACGTTTAAGGCTTTAGTGTACAGAGGTCAGAGTTGGGCCATTAGCAGGGATTAGACGACTCAGGAAAAGTATAGCATGGTAACAGAAGGTGGCCAAGAACATCAGCTTTGAGGCAGGAAGGTCAAATACCTACTGCCTATGAATGTCATTTTCTTCTTTGCCTACAGCAGGCATGACTAGATCGCTATCCTTATTTCTTCACAAGTCCAATTTTCATTGTGATTGCTTCTTTGGGTTTTTTTTAGAAGCCTTTGGTTTGATTTCCGAATGTTGAGAGATTTTCCAGTTATCTTTTAGTTATTGATTTCTAGGTAATTACATTCTGATCAGAAGACATATTTTGTATGATTTCATCCCTTTGACATTTATTAAGATTTGCTTTGCGGTCCAGCCTAAGATCTAGTTTGGTGAATGTCTCGTGTGTATTTGCAAAAAATATGTATTCTGCCCTTGTTGGGTGCAGAGTTCTGTAAAAGTCATTTATGTTGAATGGTTAATCGTGTTTTCAGATTTTCTCTATCCTATTTTCCAGTTGATTTTAGCCAAAGGCTGAGGAAGAAATATTCTTATTTCTATATCCTTCTATTTTTTTCTTGCTCTTCATGAAGTGCTGAGATATATTAAAATATCCAAGTATGATTATGGATTTATCTAGTTCTACTTTTAGTTCTGTCAAGTTTTGTTTCCTGTTTATTCCCCAGCCTCCTCCTTGCCAGGTCACCACCATAGGTTTGCTGTATTCCTCCACAAAGGGTCACAGTTCACTCAGGAAGCTTTCTAAATATACTTTCTCTGCAGGCACTGTCCCCTTCTACTTGCATAGGTCCTTACAGGCCTAGTGGTGGCCATGGCTTCCTATTATTGCTAGTCCCAGGATACTGCACTGTCCTTGCCCCATCTTCACAAATGGTTGGGCCCTGATTGCTAAATGGATATGTGTGGGAAAAACATTTCAGTCAGTAGGAAAATCCAGTGCAAAAGCCTGAAATGAGTATGAGTCTGACATGTTGAAGGAATAGTGAGGAGGCCAGTGTGGCTGGAGTAGAATAAGTCAGGAGGACACTTGTAGGAGATGAGGTAAGAGGAAATGGCGGAGTGAGATCAAAATAGCCTTTTGGACCATTGCAAAGATGAGGATTGAGCAAGGACTTGTATTACTTGACTCCTATTTTATTATGATCACTGTGGCTGCTCTGTTGAGAATAAACTGCAGGGTGCAAGGGTTGAGGCAGGAGATGTGTTAGGTGAGAGAAAAGTTAAGAATGGCTGCAAGATTTCTGGTTTGAGCCCCTGGAAGGAGTAAGTTGCCATTTGCAGAACTGGGGAATACTGTGCGTAGAGCATATTTTGGTGTAAAGATCAGAAGCTCAATTTTGAATATGTTAGGTTTAACATATGTTAGGCATCTCAGTGTCTGTTGGTATCCATGTTTGGAGTTCAGTGGCCTGGGTTAGCGATACAAATTTGGGAGCCAGGAACATATTAGTTGCATTGAAAGATGTAAGACTGGGTGAGCTCTTCAAGGAGAGGTGGTAGGTGGAATAGAAAAGAGGCTAGAACTGGGCCTCTGCACGCAGTGTTAGGAAGTTGAGGAGAAGAGGCAGAGCAAGCAAGGAAGACTTGGGGTCATGGTGAGGTAGGAAGGAAAGAGAGGAGGTGATGGGGCTAGGAGATGGGGGGAGAGGGAGAAAGTGGTAGAATCCCCTATGGTGTAAGTCTTGAAAGGAGGCAGAGCTCCGACTCTACCCCGGAAATCACAGTGGTCAGCTCTTCCTCCTGCCTGCCTCCTGCAGCCAGGCTGTGGGTAGTAACCTTGGCTCCGCCAGTTAACTGCCCTGCCCAGGACTCTTGAGTCATGAGGGAATTATGCAGAGGCTGTATGAACAGTTTACCTGTGGCGGTGTCCTTATTGTTAGAAGATGTATCTGAAGACTAGATTACAGATGAAGAATCATGATTTCTGTAACTTAAGATAGTGTTTTTCCAACTTTCCTACAGGTTTAAAAATTACCAAAATGAAATGGGGGAAAAAGTTGTCCTCTGGTCATGATATCCCAGGTGTGGATCTAGTGGTACAAGGGACAGTGTCTCAGTGAGCTTTTCCTAAGGTGTGATTTTGTGTGACTTCTGTTTCTCCTTTGCCTTCTCTACCATGCTGTGAACTAGTAACTGAGTCGTGGTCTCTTCAGTAACCCATGGCTCCTGTGAGCTATTTCCTATAACTGCTGTAACAAACTCCAGTGCCTTTAAAAAAAATTATTTAAATTCAAGTTAGTTAACATACCGTGTAGTATTGGTTTCAGGAGTAGAACCCAGTGATTCATAACCCAGTGCTCATCCCAACAAGTGCCCTCCTTAATGCCCATCACCCCAACCCACTTCCTCTCCAGCAGCCCTCAGTTTGTTCTCTGCATTTAAGAGTCTTTTATGGTTTGCCTCCCTCTGTTTTTATATTATTTTTCCTTTCTTTCCACATATGAGTGAAATCATATGGTGTTTGTCTTTCTCTGACTAATTTCACTTAGCATAATACCCTCTAGTTCCATCCATGTAATTGCAAATGGCAAGATTTCATTCTTTTTGATTGCCAAGTAATACTCCATATATGTACCATGTCGTCTTTATCCATTCATCCACCAATGGACATTTGGGCTCTTTCCGTACTTTGGCAATTGTTGATAGTGCTGCTATAAACATTGGGGTGCATGTGCTCCTTCGAGACAGCATATCTGTATCCCTTGGATAAATACTTAGTAGTACAATTGCTCGGTCGTAGGGTAGTTCCATTTTTAATTTTTTGAGGAACCTCCATACTGTTTTCCAGAGTGTCTTCCCCAGTTTGCATTGCCATCAACAGTGGAGAAGTGTTCCCCTTTTTCTGCATCCTCGTCAACATCTGTTGTTTCCTAAATTGTTAATTTTAGCCATTCTGACAAGTGTCAGGTGGTACCTCATTGTGGTTGCAATGCCTTTTTACTATGCTAATTTGAGGTGGGGTTTCTGCTGTAGCAGTTATATGAAATAACTCCAGGAATCACAGGTTGCTTAGAGCCAAGATTAAATGAAGTAACATAAATAATGTGTCTATAACAATATTTGCCAAATAGCCAGTATTCAGTAAGTATTAGCTGATGTCTAGACTAATTCACAGGAAAATTCCTTTGATTTACACTCTAAATATACACATATTCTGTACGAGAAGGTACACCTGAGTTTTACATGTTGTTCCTACTTTTCTCTCAACTTTTCACTTAGCTATAATACATTTATTCATCTATAAAGTCTTTTTTAGTTTTTTTACAGAGTTGCCAATTTCCTCATTTGTAAAGCCTGTGTCTCATATGGTTATTCTGGGAATGAACAAAGTATTTAGCAGATAGTAATCATTCAACAAATGTTGGCAGTTTTTGTTATTATGATGATTTTAGGCCTTAGTCTCTGGGACACCTAACTAGCTCACAACTGGCAATGTTGGAACTTGTGTTTTGCACAGCTACTTTTCCTAAGTATCATTGAGCCCTTTACAAAGGAAGTACCAGGTGCAGATGGGATCAGTATGTCTATTTTGCTGTTGGAGAGAGCAAAGCAGAGATTGTTTGGTTTAGTCCTGCACTTTAGAAGATCAGCCAGAGCCACAAATTAATGCTACTTAAAATTAGAACCATGTAGAATCTACTGAGAACTTTTGCTTGTTTTGTGCTGGTTTCATGTAGAAATTCTTGGCATATAGGCTGGGGCTTTCCTAGAAATATTGAATTTTTGGATTATGTTGCTGGGGAACATGTTGATAGAAAAAATAGGAACCTATAAAGATGTAATAAGTTTGTAATTTGTATTAAAGATGCCACCTTTTGGATGCTTTGGATGATCTTAAAATGCATTCTTCTGTATTGTTGACTTTATTAGTGTTGCTATTAGAAAATAATAAATTGATAAATTCTGTAGTACCTCACCTTTTTTTGCTAATGTAGCATTTAAAATCTGAATTTCCCCCGTGCTTCACTTCTCCATTATATAACTTACACTTTGGATACAAGTTTTAGAGCATAGTGGCTGACATAGGTGTGTCCATGAAGCCTAACACAGGCAGACATGTGCATTTCTATAAAGTCCTCAGGGCAGTCATTGTTGGGAAAGGCATAGTGTGTTGTTTTATTGTCTCTTGTAAAGGTGTGTTTCCTTTTTCTCTTTTTAGGTGATACAGTTAATATTGGAGATGTATCCTACAAGTTGAAAACTCCTAAGAGCCCAGAACTTGTGCCACAGAATTACAGTAAGAAATACTCATTTATTTATGAGTGAATGCCTTTTAACTTTTCATTATGGGAATTTTCAAAGATATCCAAAACTGGAGAGAAGAGTATAAACGTGATGTACTTATCATTCAATTTTAACGTTTATCAGTGTATGCCAGTCTTTTTAACTGACTCCTCTAGTCTTTGTTCTGGGGTATTTAAAACTTATCCCAGACAGACATCCTATCACTCACCCCTGAATATTTCAGTAAAACATTTATTTTTCACATACTTTTCTTTCTTTTTTCAATTGGGATCAAATTTACATATAATAAAATGCACGGATCTTAAGTATTCATTTTGGTTAGTTTTGGCAATTTTATAAACTTGCATAACCACCAAGATTACTTGCATTACCTCTGAATATTCTTTTGTACCCCTTCCCCTCTGATCTGCCCCGGAAGCCAATGGTCTTTTTTCCTACCATGATGGATTAGTTTTGCCTGCTCTTTAGCTTTATGTAAATAGAATCATATAGTATAGTTTTCCTGTGTGTGTATTTGGCTTCTTTCCATCAAGGTAATGATTTTAAATCCATCCATGGTCCTGTACTGATCAGTTTGTTCTTAATTGCTGAGTAGTGTCCTGTTGTATAAATAACAGCATAATTTATCTGTTCTGTC
Organism: Prionailurus bengalensis; assembly: GCF_016509475.1. Classification (NCBI taxonomy): domain Eukaryota; kingdom Metazoa; phylum Chordata; class Mammalia; order Carnivora; family Felidae; genus Prionailurus; species Prionailurus bengalensis. Next base: position 28,705,351 of record NC_057343.1, read on the forward strand.
GATAGGCATTTGGGGGTTTCCATTTTTAGATTGTTGCAAATAAGGTTCTATGAACATTCCTGTACAAGTCCTGTAGTCATGACTTTTCACTTCTCTTGAATAAATAATGAGGAGTTGGGTGGATGTGTCATTGGGTGGATGGCTGTTTCGCTTCATGAGATACTGCCAAACTGTTCTCCAAGGTACTTGTGCTGTTTTAGCCTTTGACCGACGGTGATGTTCTGTATCCTTGCCGACATTAGTATTTCTAATCTTTTTGATTTTACTCATTATACTAGGTGTGAAATAATAACTAGTCATGGTTTTCGTTTTGTAACAGCTTTACTGAGATACAATTAATATACCATAAAATTTACATTTTTCAAAAACTTACCTTCTTAAAATGTACAACTCAGTGGTTTTTAATGTATTCACAGAGTTGTGCAACCATGCCACTCTTTAGCTTTTGAACATTTTCATCACACCAAAGAGAAACCTCGTACCATTAACTCCTTGTTTCCTTCTCCAACAACTTCATACACCCCCCACCCCCCCCCATCCTTCAGCAACCGCTACTATATTTTCTGTATCTATAGATTTGCCTACTCTGAACATTTCATATAAATGAGATCATACAATATGTGGCCTGTGTCTGGCTTTCTTCACTTACAATGTTTTCAAGGTTCATCCACGTTGTGGCCTGTATCAGTACCTGATTCCTTTTATGGCTAAATAATATTTCATTGTGTGGCTATACCACATTTTGTTTATCCAGTCATTGGTTGACGGACATTTGGTTTTTCTCTACTTTTAGGTTGCTATGAATAATACCATTATGGACATTCATATAAGTTTTTTGACAGACACGGGTTTTCAGTTTTCTTGGGTATATATTTAGGAGTGGAATTGCTAGGTCAGATGGTAGCTCTCTGTTTAACATTTTGAGGAATTATCAAACTGCCCTCCACAGAGGCTGCCCCATTTTACGTTCACACCTACAGTGTCCGGGGGTTCCAGTTTCTCCGCATCTTCACCAGCATTTATTATTACCTGTTTTTATTATGGGAAGTGGTATCTTGTTGTTTTGATGTGCATCTCCCTAATGCCTCACAGGCAATTTTTTGCTCAAAATCATGCCGCTTCTTTTCTTACAATTCCTTAAATGAATCCTAATACTTTCGGAACAAAGATCATTCCTTACCTTTCATGATATAGTCTCAGCCTCGTCTCCTATGACTCCCCTTCCTTATTTTATGTTCCAGTCATTGGACACAAAACGGCTATTTTTTTTTTGGTTCACTTTTCAGATTCTTCCACTAGACTATGTGCTCCTTGAGGGAGAATGTCTCACTTTCATCTGACATAAGTTTCCAATGACTCTGCCTCCTGAATGGCTCTGCAGACTGTCCTCTCCTCTTTGCCTCACTTTTCTTTTACTGCATTTTTTCTTTTTTTTGAGTTATTTTCTCAGTGGTCACTCCAGGGATCACAATTACCAATTTAGCTTAAAACAAACTTGTTCCTATTAATAACTTAATTTCAGTTGTGTGCAAAAACTTTTTCTAATGTAGCTCTTTTCCCTTCTACTTCCTTTTTGCTGTTATCATACAAAATAAGACTTTAAAATTTTTTTTAATGTTTATTTTTGAGAGAGAGAGAAAGAGAAAGAGAGAAAGAGAGAGAGAGAGAATGGGGGAGGGGCAGAGAGAGAGGGAGACGCAGAATCTGAAGCAGGCTCCAGGCTCTGAGCTTTCACTACAGAGCCCCATATGGGGCTTGAACTCACAAACTGCGAGATCATGACCTGAGCTGAAGTCAGACGCTTAACCAACTGAGCCACCCAGGCACCCCCAAAATATATATTTATACATTAAAATCTATCATCACAATTTTATAATTATCACTATATGAATTTGTCTCAAGTCAAGAGAAGAAAGGAATTACAAATAAAAATATGTTCATACTGTCTTTATATTTACATATTTACTAGTATTCTTTGTTTCTTTGTGTGCATTTGAGTTACCATCTAGTGTAGTTTCATTTCAGCTTGAAGGAGGGACTCACTTTAGTATTGCTTGTAGGGTAGAGCTGCTAGTGATAAATTCTCTCAGTTTTTGTTATCTGGAAATTTATTAATTTTACCTTTGTTGTTTGATGAATTCTTGATTGACACTTTTTTTTTCCCCCCAGCATGTTCAGTATGTCATCCTACTGCCTCTGGCCTCCATAGTTTCTTTTTTTATTTACTTAAAAAAAATTTTTTTTTCAACGTTTTTTATTTATTTTTAGGACAGAGAGAGACAGAGCATGAATGGGGGAGGGGCAGAGAGAGGGAGACACAGAATCGGAAACAGGCTCCAGGCTCTGAGCCATCAGCCCAGAGCCCGATGCGGGGCTTGAACTCACGGACCGTGAGATCGTGACCTGGCTGAAGTCGGATGCTTAACCGACTGCGCCACCCAGGCGCCCCCCAAAAAATTTTTTTTAATGTTTATTCATTTTTCAAAGACAGAGAGAGACAGAGCGCAACCAGGGGTGGGGCGGAGAGAGAGGGGGACACAGAATCTGAAGCAGGCTCCAGGCTCTGAGTTGTCAGCACAGAGCCCGACGCAAGGCTCGAACTCACCAACTGTGAGATCATGACCTGAGCTGAAGTTGGATGCTGAACCGACTGAGCCATCCAGGTGCCCCAGGCCTCCATAGTTTCTGATGAGAAATCAGTTATTGATTTTACCAAGAATCCCTTCTGATGATGAGCCACTTCTCTGTGCTCTCATACAGCCCATTTATCTTTGTCTTTTGATGGTTTGACTATGATGTGTCTAAGTGTGGTCTCTTTGAGTTTGCCCTATTTGGAGTTTGTTGAGCTTCTTGGATATGCATAGTAATGTTTTCCATTAATTTGGGGGAGTTCTTTGTAATCATTCTTCATTATTATTTCTTCCCTCCTCTCTGTCTTTCTGGGACTCACATGATGTGTGTGTTAATATACTCGAAGGTGTACTATAGCTTTCTGAGGGTCTGTTAATTTTTCTTTATCCTTTTTTCTTTCTGTTTCTTGGGCTGGATAATCTCAATTGACTTACTCAAGTTTGCTGATTATTCCGCCTGCTTACATCTGTTGTTGAGCCTCTTTGGTGATTATTTTTCATTTCACTTGTAGTTTGTAACTTCAGAATTTCTCTTTGAATTTTTTATAATTTGTATTTATTGATATTTTCTAGTGAGTATTGTCATACTTTAAATTTTTAGACATGATTTCTTTTTGTTCTTTGAACATGTTTGTCATAGCTAATTTAAAGTGTTTGTCTACTAAATTCAGTATCTGGCTTCCTCAAAGATTTTTTTTTTTTTGACTGCTTTTTTCCTCTGTATATGCTATACTTTCCTGTTTCTTTGTGTTTCTTATCATATTTCTTTTGAAAAGTAGAGCTGTTAACTAGTATAATTGGACGACTCTGGAAATCAGATGCCCCCTTCCCTAGGCTTTGGTTTTGCTCCTGTTTGTTTAATGACTTTTGTAGACTATTTTTCTGAAGTCTATATTCTTTGCCATATGTAGCCATTGAAGTTTTTACTCAGTTAGCTTAATGGCCAGCCAGTGATGGAAGAGAGATTTCTTAAATGCCTCAAAGAAATCAGTTCTCTTAGCCTTTGACCAGGGTCTCTTGTGTGTATGTTGGACATGATTTCTGATTTCAGGGCTTCACAGGCAGCTTACAAGTTTGCTTGTGTCTTCCAGCTTGTGCAAATCTTCAATGTCAGCTGAAGGTGAGCAATTAGGCCCTTCTCAGAACTTTCCCAGACATGTGCATGGCCTTCTAGATTCCTAGTTGTACACTGTATGCCTTGGACATCTTACTCCCAGTTTTTCCTTTTAAGTTTTTTGTTTGTTTGTTTGGTCATCCTCTTGTTAGCACCAACTAGTTTTGCTGCCTCCAACTATGATGTTAAACAGTTGTTGATTTTTTGTTGTTATTTGCACACTGGGAGCTCCAACTGGGTCACATGAAGTCAAATTCTAACAAATGGGAGCTTTTCGGCAAGCTGTTAGATAAGTCAAGTAGGGATAGTTTTCTGGGAGTGGGACTCCTAGGAAGCTGCAACCCTGTTCTGTTCCCTCCAGTGGTTGCCAGGCTGCTCGTTTTCACCAGCATTGTAGGCAGTTGTTTTTCAAGGTTTCCAGAGAGCTGGGGAGAGAGATGGGGAAAGGGCAAGTTAAAATACCACAGAACTTACTGTTCGTACTAAGGGTCACCTGTTTTTCTTGGATAAATGATCGCCAGATTGTTAGAAGTCTTGTTAATTTCTAGAGTTCTACAAAAAAATTGATTTTGACAGCTTTTTGCAGTGTTGCCATTGTTTTTTTAGAGGAGTGGATTTTCAGAGGTCCTTACTCTGCTATTCCAGGAGTGCATGTCCTCTCACTCTGGTTGTAATTTGCATGTTGCTGATGAGTAATGGTGTTCAAGATATTTTCCTGTAATTAATGGTTATTTGCATATCTTTCATGAACTATCTTAAAATATTTTGCCTATTGAAAGAAACTGAGTTCACCTTCTTATTGTTGATTTGTAACAGTTATTTGTATACAAGTCCTTTGTCATGCTTACATATCATGAATACTTGTTTTCGGTCTCTGCCTTGCCTAATCGTTTTCTCAGTGGTATCATTTAGTTGGCAGAAGTTTTGATTACATACAGTTTATCTTTTATTGTGGTTAATGCTTATTATGTCTTAGAAATCTTTGTCTACTTCAAAGTTGTGAAGATAAGTCTGTTGTTGTTTTTTTTCCCTAAGAACTTTAGAGCTCTGTTTTATTTGAAAGGGATAGGTCCATTTCATCTCAGTTTTAAAATTTATTGGCAATTTTTTCATAATGTAGCCTTTATTCTTTAAATATCTGTAGAATCTGCATTGCTATTCCCTTTTTTATTCCTAATATTGGAAATGAGGGTTTTTTTTTCTTTCTCTTTAATCACCCTAAGGGGTTTATCAGTGATATTAACTTTCAAAAAAATAGCTTTTTGTTGATTTTTCTCTGTTGTTTGTCCATTTGTTATTTCACTGATTTACACTCTTTAATACTTCCTTACTTTTATTTACTTTGGTTCCTATTCTTTGTCCAACTATTTAAGATAGAGGGTCAGATCCCCCCCCCCCCCCTTTTTTCCCCTAAGTTAGATCTCCAAAGCTATAATTTTCCATCAAAATAGTGCTTTTGCTCTACCTCATAAAAGTTGATATGTTAAGGTTTCATTATTATTTCTCTCAAGATATTACTAAAAAATCACAAATTTTTTCTTTGGTTAGAGTTATTTAGATGTGTGTTTGCTTCATTTTCAGTATTTGGTTTGTTTTTCTTTACCTTACAGTTATTGATTTCTAATTTAATACTATTATGGTCAGAGAATATTCTCAGTTCTTTGAAATTGAAATTATTGAGACTTATGATCAGCATATGGCCTCTTTGAGCATTTCATGTAAACTTTGAAAAGAATTGATGTTCTGCTGATATTGGCTGTTGTAGTCTATAAATACAGATTTGGTCAATGTTGACAATATTGTTCAAGTCCTTTATGTTTTTATTGATTTTATCTACCTCTTCAGTCAATAAAGTGGTGTTAAACTGTCTGTTATGATTGTAGATTTGTCTGTTTTCCCCTTTATCCTACTCATTTGTATTTTGTATATTTTGAACCTCTATAATAGGTATGTACATATTTATAATTGTTATGTCTTCTTTATGAATGGTCCTTTTTATTATGCAATGCTGTCTTTTTCTGGTAACACTGTTTTTCTTAAAGTTTATTTTGTCTGATAATAATGTGAACCATACCATCCTTCTTGTGCTGTTTGTATGGTATGTTCTTTTTCATTCTTTTACTTTCAGCTAGTTGTGCCTTTATATTTCAAGTGTGTCTTTTGAACAGCTTATTCATCCATTCTGACAAGCTCTTTCTTTGAATTGGAATGTTCAGCCCATTTACATTTAATATAATTATTGATTTAGATGTGTTTAAGTCTACCATCTTGATGTTTTTTTGCTCTTTGTCCTGTTTGTGATACATCTTTTCTTGTCTTTTTAGGGATTATATATCCATTTTGTCTCTTTCATAGGCTATCTCGTTATGCCTCTTTTTCTAGAGTAGCTCTGTCCAGTAGAATTTTCTGTAGTGATGGATATGCTTTATATTTGTGCTGTCCAATATAGCAGGCACTAGCCACATGTGGTTAACCATTCAAAATGTGATCAGTGCAATCGAGGAAAATAATTTTAGATTTTATTTCATTTTAGTTAATTTAAACTCAAATTTAAATAGCAACATGTGACTAGTGGGTACTCTATTGAACAGAGATGCTCTAGAGATTATAATATGCATCTACAACTTACCATAGTCTATTTTCAAATAATACATCTATTTTAGGAACAATGTGATAACTTTTCAACACTGTGCTTTCATTTACTTCTCACACCTTTGGTAGTCTCATTTTCATATATTTTAATTTCGTTAAAATTAAATATGCTAAAACACTATGATATTATTTTTTTACTTTAGGCAATCAATGGAATTTTAAAGAAATTGAATATATATATGTAAAATGGAGATGGTTTTTAAAGTTTTTAATATTTATTCTTATTTTGATGCTTTATGCTTCTTTTCATTTCGTTTTGCAGATTCAGACATCTCTCTGAAGGCATTTCCCTTCAGCCAGAAGAGTTTCTTTACCACTTCTTTTAGTAGATTTGTGATATGAATTCTCTCCTCTGTTGTCTTTTTTTAAAATTTTTAAATTTTTTAATTTTTTTTTTTTTTTTAGTGTAAGCTCCATACCCAACATGGGGCTCAAAAACTCATGACCTGAGATCAAGAGTCTACTCTGCTCTACTGACTGAGCCAGCCAGGTGCCCTGTATCTCTATAGTCTATCTTAAAATGTGTTTATTTTACTTTCATTTTCAAAGGATTTTTTTTTTTTTTTTTTTTTTTTTTTGCTGGATACAGAATGCCAGGTTTTTGTTTTGCTTTGTTTTTTATATCTTCTGGTTTCTGTTGTTTCCAACAAAACACCAGCTGTCATTTTTGTTGGGCTCCTATTTGCAATTTGTCCTTTTTCTCTATCTGCATTTAAATTTTCTTAACCAAAAATTTGGCTTTGATGTACTTAGCTGTGGTGTTCTTTGAATTTAACTTCTTTGTGTTTTTCTGAGCTCCTTGAATCTCTGGGTTAATAACTTTAATCAATTTTGGAAAATTCTTGGCCATAATTAAGTTAATTGATTTTCTTTTCAGCTTTGTATGATCTTGTGTTAGTCCCTTTTGATGATTCATTCATTTCTGTTAATACATTTTTCATTTCTATGTCCATTTAACTCTTCTTTATATTTTCCATCTCTTATGCTGGAATACACTCATGTTTTCCTCCTTTTCCACAAGTATTTTAACATATTTTTTAGGGTAAATAATTCTAGCACCTAGACTATTTTTAGAACTGTTTTTATTGATTTTTGACCATGGATCACATTTTCTTCTCTGTCTCATAATATTTTATTGTATGCCAGATATTGTGTATAAAGGAACAGTAGAGATTGAAGTAAATGATATTTACCCCAGAAAAGGGCATGTCTCTTCATCTGCTAAGCCCCATGTAGGGAGTTGGAGATGTGGTGGAGGTGGGGGGTGGGAGCATGGGAGGAGGGAGTGTGAGGTGAGTTGGTCTAATATGTGCTTGACTTGGGACTGGCCTTTGTTTTAGCTTAGTTGCATTCCATTTATCTCTACCTTTAAAGGTTTTGAGAAAGACATCAGGACTTTCTTTATAGCAATGTTCAGGATGTGAATTCTGGTGAGATTCCAGAGCTTTCTTTATGGTTTATAGCTGAATCTCCAGCTCTACCAGCCATGGCTGATCTCTCTTAGCTGCATCTTTGGATTGCTGGGGAGTTTCGTCATTGAGTCCTGTATTCTGCTTTCTCCAACCCAGATCTCCTTTATCCTGTTGCCCTGCCTCCAGCCTCCAGAGGACATGTCAGTGAAGGCCAGGAGTGCCCCAACAGGATTTATCTCAGCTCTTCTGCCCTAATGCCTTGAGTGTGACTGCTCCCTAATACCGTATAAGGCCATGAAGTGCCTTGGAGGGATTTCTGTTGCTCCCACTCCCAGCCTTCAATGGGTTGTTGCCTTGCACTAAGAAAAGGTCCAGCATGCTTCAGGAAGAATCCTCTCAGTTCTTGCCCTGCGCCTGGTTTTTAGTGTGCACTCCTGTGTACTCAGTGAGGGCCAGTGGGAAAGAGTTGGTGGGTAGGTGTAGACTCTCTCTGTGGCTAAGGCTTCTCAGGAGACTAGTTCATCATGTCAGCTTGTGTGAGGCCATTGTAAGTTTTAAAATTCAGTTTTAAAGGTCAGCTTGCTTATCCTGATACACCTATGGCAGATTCTTCCTTCTCTTGCCAGTCTACTAGGGGGAAAATTAGCTCTGGGTCTCTTCTCTTCTTGAAAGTACTCATTACTTTCTAGAATTTGGTTCATTCAGGTTTCTTTGTATTCTTAGCTGTATGATGGGTTTTAAGAAACTGTGATTTGGGGGGCCCCCAGGGTGGCTCTGTCGGTTAAGCATCCAACTTTGGCTCAGGTTGTGATCTCGTTGTTCATGAGTTCAAGCCCTGATTCATGCTCTCTGCTGTCAGCACAGCATCTTCCTCGGGTCCTCTGTCCCCCCCCCCCTCTCTCTATGCCTCTCTTGCATGCAGTCTCTCTCAAAAATAAATACACATAAAAAGTTATTAAAAAAAAAAAAGAAACTGTGAGTTTTACAGATCAACTGCCTTGTTCTGGTTGTTAGGTTGAAAGTAAAATTCTGTCACAATTCTCTTCATCCTAACTAGAAGTGGTAGTCAGGAACATTTATTTTTAATATTTATTATTTAATGATTATACCTAATCATATTATTATACTTGATAGGTTTTCTGGGGGTAGGACTAGGGACTTAAATCTTGAACAAGTTGTTATGTTTACCCAGAGAAAAATTAACAAAATAGATTTAAAACACCTTACATGATACTGGTATGTGATAATTGAAGAAAACACTCATTTTTTCCCCCTGATTCCTGGATCTTATCTTATTATGAATGTAGCTAACTTTTATAATTAACTTTTAAAATGAGGAATAACATCCACTCTTGATAGATGATAGGAAGACTGATACATAGTTTGGGTTCTATATGGAAACATCTATTTGAGAGGGGGAGGATTAGGTTTAAAATTTTGTCTGTACTGTTTCCTAGATAAGAATTTCTTTCCTTCTTTTTCTTTTCTTTCTTTCTTTCTTTTTTTTTGTTTTAGATGTGTGAATTTCTGTAGTCATTTAACTGCTCCAGATTTCCTTGACATTATGGGAACGATCATTTCAACCTTATGGATATACTGTAAGGATTGAATGAAATAGCTTATGTGACATGCATGGCATCGTGCCTGGCACATGGTGCTCAATAACTATATGAGTCCCTGACACAACCATTTCCTCAGTCTCCTGATTGTGTTCCTTCTCATTTCCCCATTATCCCATGTCTGTAACACAGTTGTGTATGGTTATTACTAAAGGATGCTATGATTCTGCTTAAGAGATATGCTAAAAATATTTTCATCGTCATTTATAGTCTTACCCTTAAAAAAAAATCAATCTGGAATGCATCTTCTCTAGATTTGATTTTGAATTTGCTCCTACTTAGGTTGTTTCCAGAATCACACATGGTGGTGGTAGGCTCTTCAAAAAAGCTTCAATATTCTTTTAAAGGCAAACACTTCATGTGTTTACAGTGTGGAAAGAATGTTGGCCTTTCAAGTCTCACCTAGACAGGAAGCATCGTCATTGCCTGACAGCTCTCAGCAGGGGATAGCACTATCCTTCTCTTCTTTTAACTTAAACTAAGATGCCACAGTCTCCCTCCTATTGGGGGTCTGCTAAAATATTTTATTGAAGCCCAAATGCTAAGTTATTTGGGGGATCTTCTTATTAAATAAGAGAATGTATAATAAGAATATACTAGCTTTAAGGATTCAAGGGATCTTAGTAATAATATCAATTTTAAGACATATGCTTTGAATGCATGTATTTTCATATTTTGCAAATGACTGGGGGGCAATACAGCAGTGGCTGACTCAAATCAAGTTCCAAGTATAAACGATATCTGTTTTTAAATATAGCAAAACTATAAATTGCCACCAAAAACCCCAGAAAAGCAAACAAAGAAAAACCCTCAACATTTTCTGGCTTTATATACTTATGATTTTTATTGCTGTTTTCATACATCTCTTATGTAGTCAAAATTTTTCATTTCTTTTGTGTTTAGTTATTAGTAGCTTTCCCTTTGAAATTTATCAGAAGAGAATTTATATTGAAAACTGTTGGATGGTGTGTAGGCTCCAACTTTCATTTTCTGTGCTTGCTATCCATTCATCATTGTTCCCACCATATTCATAATACAAGTATCCTTAGATATATTATTGTTTGTATTTCAAAATGACGGTAGCACGTTTTACCCACTAGGAAATACTAACGTTGTCTCTACTAGTCTTTTGTATGAGCAACGGTACCCATATGTAAGGAAAAGACTATTTGGAGTTTGTTTAACTTGAAGTAGGAGAAATGGCTGAGCTAATAAGTCAACCCAAATCTTACATACCCACGTAAGCATTACATGTTGCTACATATTTATTAGGTTAGATGTATTTATTTATTAATGAAACATGTTTTTGTGCATCTACTTACTATATTAGGTTCAAATATCATATTCTTTGAAATATTTCTCCCTCTCTCAGACTATTTCCAAGATGGGAAACTTATAATTCTTTGACTTCACTCTTGCTATTACATGACTGATTAGAGATTATGGGTTTTTGGCTATGAGAGAACGTTGATAGGTTTTTTTTTTTTTTTACCTCTTTTGGAGTTACTTTTTATTTTTATTTTTATTTATATATTTTTTTAACATTTATTTTTTGAGAGTCAGAGAGAGACAGAGCACAAGCAGGGCAGGTGCAGAGAGAGGGAGACACAGAATTGGAAGCAGGCTCCAGGCTCTGAGCTGTCAGCACAGAGCCCGACGCGGGGCTTGAATCCACAAAGTGTGAGATCATGACCCAAGCCAAAGTCGGTCACTTAACTGACTGAGCCACCCAGGTGCCCCTCTTTTGGAGTTACTTTTTAAAATATTTTGGGGCACCTGGGTGACTCAGTGAAGCATCTTACTCTTGATTTTGGTTCAGGTCATGAACTTGCGGCTTGTGAGTCTACGCCCTGTATCAGGCTCCACGCTGATAGTGCAGAACCTGCTTGGGATCCTCTCTCTCTCCTTCTGTCTCTGCCCCTCCCCTTCTCTCTCTCTCTCTCTTTCTCAAAATAAATAAATAAACTTCAAAAAATATTTAAAAATATTTTGACAAAACAGATGAACATAGGGGAAGGGAAGGAAAAATAAGTGAAAACAGAAAGGGAGGAAACCATAAGTTCCTCTTAAATACAGAGAACAAACTGAGGATTGCTGGAGGGGAGGTTGGGGGGGCGGTGGGCTAAATGGGTGATGGGCATTAAGGAGGGTACTTGTGATGAGCACTGGGTGTTATCTGTAAGTGATGAATCACTAAGTTCTATACCTGAAATCAATATTACACTATATGTTAACTAACTTGGATTTAAATAAAAATCAATAAGTAAATAATATTTTAAAATATTTTCAAAACAGTGTTTTGTTGAAGTTTGATACCCTCTTACTTTCCTATCCATATTTATGCTTCATTTCAGCTCTTCGTGTTTGGGTATTCAATATTTTGTTAAGGAAAGGAACTTTAGCAATTATTATCCTCTCTAAAACTCATTTCATAACCAGGAAAATAGGACCACAAGAAAGAGGTCAGAAGACTAATTAATTAATTAGTAGCAAAGCCCAGATTCCCTGACTTCCGTTTGGTTTTCCTTTTATAGTTTGGCACAGTATCTCTGGCTACTTTTCTTTAGAGTAAGTCCTGTAATGAAAAGAAGAATGGTATGTTAGATAATTCTTTTGGAATTTAAGAGTGTGAAAAATATTGAAAAAATTGAAATCGCTGAGACATGGCAGTCATATTTTATTTCTTTTTCAGAGTTATTCAGAGCACTGAAAATCAACTGTTGTCTTTTAGTAGTGAAGAAATAAAAATCACAATATTGGACCATGAACCCTGATATTCATATATAACATCTATTTGATAGAAGTAGTAGAAATCCTGTTAGCTGGCAGAGATGCAATAGACTGAGAATATTCTTAAGTGGAAATCTAAAATTCAATTTATGTATTTATTTAAAATGTTTATTTATTTTTGAGAGAGCATGAGTGGGGAAGGGGTAGAGAAAGAGGGGGATGGAAGATCCGAGCAGGCTCTGTGCTGATAGCAGTGAGCCCAATGTGGGGGTCAAACTCAGGAACCCGGAGATCATGACCTGAGCCGAAGTCAGACCCTCAACCAACTGAGCCACCCAGGCGCCCCTAAAATTTGGTTTAAAACTATGTGAAAACAGCATTACTTACGAAAGCAAAATTTCTTAATTCCTTGGCCATCTGATTGAGCTGACAAATATATTTTGTAGTCTGTTGTCTGCTTCTCATTGAACTATTTCTGTCTTCACAGTGTTGGGCACAGCAGGGTGTCTTTCTAGCTGTAGCATCTAGCCCAGTCCAGTGCCTGGCACAAAGCAGACAAAGGAGTTGTACTGTTCTTCAGTTGTTTTATTATCTAGGTCTTGTCACCTCCTGCCTTGACCATTATAACTCCCACTTATCATCTTAGTCTCTAGTCTCTTCCCTGCAAGTGCTGAAGTGGATAATTGAAGATTTTTGCTTTTTTTGTCTGAAAAGTGAATCTCAAGGCTTAGATGAAATTGTCAGCTGTTGAAAAGGGGTTCCTTCATGTTTTTGTTCTTGAAGTTAAACTATATTGAGTCAAGCTGGTATTTCTTTTAGTGTTTGCCTTAAGAGGTGACGCTCCAGGGCGGCAGGTTTTCAATAGATGCCTTCAAAGTCGACTTCAGAGTTGTATTTCTGCTTCCTTACATAATCTTCTTGCTGCAGTCAGCGGACCAATTATATGTGAGGTCATTTAAGGTTTACTGGACACACTGAACTTTTATGCAAGCAATTAGCACCCACAAAGGTTTTCTGAAAGAAGTACAACATTGTACTCTTAAAATGATGGTTTTTGGCATAAAGTCAACAGTGTGAAAGGTTTTATGGGGGAGGGGGGACATTTGTAAATAATTTTAAGAGGTTTGAGAAATTCATCAGCATGTAAATGACAGAATAGCATGGAGAATAATCTATGCCATTTTTGTGTCTGTAGATAATGTGGAATAATCATTGTGGCACTTGTCAGTTTTAATGAATGACTGACAAAGCTTACACATAAGGCCTCCAGGAAGGTGTTAACTAAGGTTCCCTTACAGAACAGAAACTTATTATACAGAACTTAGAGAGCAGAGCCTCCAGTCCTTAAGATTTGCCCTATTTTCAATAGCACAGTAATTGCCACTCATTACATGAAAATTTACTTGGAGAAAAGGATTTAATTTGAGATTTCTTTATATAAAATAGAGCCTTCAAAGGGGAGTGCCCCATCAACTTTTCAAGCTCTGTAATATGACCTGAAGTCTTCTCCAGCTTCTCTACAGCAATCTTTATTCAGTGCCTAAATTTTCTTTAATCTTCTTTCTCTTGGGCACCACACTGAAGATAACATTTCTTGATGCATTTTGTTGCTTTTTATTTTCTGTTTAATGAATGTTGTTGCTTTCTGCAACTTTCATTGCAGATGTACAGTTTTTGAACTGTGTAATATATAAATAGTCTTCTTCAGGTGTATGTGGTAATACTTTAACCGTCACTTAATGACATTATTTGAATGAAAAAATGAATTCAAGTAGTAAACCCCTAGCTTAAAACTCACATTTTAGTGGATATCTAACACATGTGATAGAGGATTAATACCCTCAATAGACAAATATATCTTACAAATTGATGAGAAACACCATATCATCCAGTGGAAAATAGGCAAAGGATTTAAATAAGCATGGCACAGGAGAGGAAATCCAAAGGACCAATAAGTATATGAACATATGTTCTAACCCTGTTTAATAGTTAGAGAGATGTAAATTATGCAATAAGATATCAATTCTATGCATCACCTGGGCCAAAATTCAAAAGTATTATAATGTCAAGTAACTACAAGGTTGCAGGGAAACGGTGTTGTCGTTTGTTGTTGGTAGAAGTCTGAGTTCATATGGCTTCTTTGGAAAGTAATATTGTGGTAGCTATTACAATTAAAAATATTATATACCTTTGGATGTAGCAGTTTCTTTTTCAGGTTGTATTCATTAAAGAAAAAAATCAGTATATAAAGGATATTTGTACATAATATATATTCCAGCATTTTGGTGTTATTGATAGTGACCAAAACTAGAGGCAATGAGTGTATCAGTAGAGAATGGTTGAATGAATTATTGCTTACCCATATTATGGAATCTTCTGCAGCTGTTAAAAAAGAGTGTATTTATATCTGTGGACCTCGAGATGTCTATACCATATTAAGCAAAAATTATAGATTGCAGAGTAGTATATAAAGTATGATACTATTTTTTTTAAACAACTTAAACACCTTTTGCAGGTGTATTGTATGTCTTTCTGTATACAGAGAAAAGTGTGGAAGGCTATACTCCAGGTTTGAGTTTTATGGGGGGGCATTGGGTTAGGAGTAAGGCCAGGAATGATAGGGATCAAGAGAGATAATTTTTCTTTTTACATTTTTGGATTTTTTTTCTTTGTTATAGTAAGCATATATTGGATTGTAATTTTAAAAATAGTTAATAAAACCCTCATGTTTAAAGTGAAACCTGATTAAGGAATACATCTATTATAACTGCTTTTTCTATGACCTGACTCATAAAAATAAAAAGTTCATGCTGTATGCTTAAATAACTTGGACTCATTTGACAGGACCTAGAAATTCTTGGATCTTCTGAGATGTGTTTATAACTAAAGGTTATTCCTTTGGTTTCATTTTATGTTTTTGGTTGTTGTAAGTCTTGTGATGAATATGACTAGCTACACTAAGACCAACAAAGATGTCTTCAGTGAATTATCACAGTGTAACAGTATCTTATGGATAAGAACTTTATAAGAAGCTGAGTTGCAAATTGAATTTTGGGGTTAAATTGTGATCTATTGATTAGTCAAAATATTCTAATATATGTTATGTATCATATTACAACTTATTCTGTGTATCACGGTTATTCTCTGCTTCCCGTTTGGCTGTTATTACTTTGCAATGTGGTTTTTCAAAAGAAATATAATTTTTTGTTCCTATTACAAAAATAAAACATCATCAGTACAGAGAACCTGGGATACTGAGAAACGAAAGGATAAAACTGAAATCATTTATAAGAACATCGTTGACATTTCAATGTGTTATTCTAGTCTTTTAAAAATAATATTAGTAAGTATAATTTACATACAATAAATTTCACATAGTTAAATGTGCAGTTTCACAAGTTTTGACATAAGTATGTAACCATGAGACATCACTGTAGTCAAAATATTGATCAAATAAATTCATCACCCCCAAAGTATACCTGTGCCTCTTTAGAATATCCCCTGGTTCCTCCTTTTTCTGGGAATGACTCATCTGCTTTGTAGATATATTCAGATTTCCTAGAATTTTATATAAATAGAATTCTGTAATATATACTCAATTTTTGTCTAATTTCTATCACTTCGCATCATTATTTTGAGATTCATGTTGCGTGTGTCAATAGTTTATAACTTTTTATTGCTGCTTAGTATTTCATTGTATGGAAATAATTGCAGTTTGTTCATTCATTCCTCTGTTGATGGACATCAGTGTTATTATTTTGAAGCTCTTAAAACAAAGCTGCACTGAGCATTCATGTATAAGTCTTTATATGGCCATAGTACTTCTTTTTTTCTTGTGTAAATACCTAGGAGTAGAATGGCTGTATCACACAGAAGATGTTTAACTTTTCAAGAAACTACCATTCTGTTTTCCAAAGTAGTTGTGTCATTTTCTATTTCTTCCAGCGATGTGTGAGAGTTCCAGTTCTTCCACATTCTTGCTAGCTCTTGGTATGGTCAGTCTTTTTAATTTCAGCCATTCTGATAGGTATGTAATGGTATCTCATAGTCATTTTAATTTGCATTTCCTAGTGACTACAGATGTTTAACACTTATTTATGTGCTTATTTGCCATCTGTATATCTTTGGTGAAGTGTCTGTTTAAATCTTTTGCCCACTTTTTTATTAGGGTGTTTGTGTTCTTTTGAGATTTGAGATTTCTTCATACATTCTGGGTAAAAGAAATTTATCAGATATAAGATGTACAAGTATTTTCTTTCAGTCAGTGACTTGTCTTTTAATTTTTTTTAATTGTATCTTTTGAAGAGCAGGTGTTTTAAATTTTAGTGAAGTCCAATTTATCAGTTTTTACCTTTATGTATTGGGGCTTTGGTATCATACCTAAGAAATCTTTGTCTAACCAAATATCATAAAGATTTTCTTCTTTTTTTTTTTCCCTAAATGTCTTCACAGTTGTATACATAATTTACATTTTGGTCTATTATCTATTTTAAGTTAATTTATTATATATGGTATGGGTCAAAGGTCATTTTATATAAGTATGGATCAAAGTTCATTTTTTGCATATAGATATCTAATTGTTTCAGCACCGGTTGCTTAAAAGACTATCATTGTCCCACTGAATTGCCTTTGTACCTTTGTTCGAAATCAGTTGTCCATATATATTGTGAATCCGTTTCTAAACTGTTCCATTGATCTCTTAGTGTGTCTTGACACCAAAGTCTCACTATCTTGATTAATATGGTGTTACAATAAGTCTTCAGATCAGGTAATGTTCGTCTTCCATCTTTGCTTTTTTACAAAGATCTGGGCTATTCTAGGTCCTCTGCATCTATATGATTTTAGAATCAGCTTGTCAGTTTCCACAAAAAAAGAACTGTTGGGATTGGGATTGCATTGAATCTATTAGTCATTTTGGAGACACTTGATATCTTAATAATATTGAGCTTTCCAATCCATAAAGGTGTATCTCTCCATTATTTGGATCTACTTTAATTTCTTTCAGCAGTGTTTTGTTGTTTTCAGTGTACAGGTCTAGCATATATTTTGTCAGAGTCATCATTCAAGTATTTAATTTTTAATGTTATCGTAAGTGGTATTGTTTTTTAATTTCAACGTAGAAGTACAATTGATTTTGTATATTGATCTTGTATCTTGGCACCTTGCTAAACTCACTTGTTCTAGAACTTGTTTTGGTAGATTTTATCACAGTTTCCGTATAAACAATTCTGTTATATATAAATAAAGGAAATGCTACTTCTTTCTAATCTGGAAGGTGTGGTTTTTTTGTTTTTTGTTTTTGTTTTGGCCTTACTGTATTTGTTGGTACCTCCAGTAAATGTTGAATAGAAGTGGTCAGAGGAAGGAATATTATTGTCTTATTTCTCATCTTGGGAGAAAGCAGTGAGCCTTTTACTCTGACGTATGATAGGCATAGGTGTTTCATATTCATTGTGTATCAAGATGAGGAAGTTTTCTCCCATTTGTGCTTTGCTTAGAGATGATTTTAATTAGAAACCTATATTCTATTTTGTCATGTTTTTTCCGTGTTCTTGGACACGGTAATGTGGTTTTTCTTTTTTAGTTTGTTAATATGATGAATTATATTTGATTGATTTTTAAGTGTTAAGCTAACTTTGCACTACTGAAGTAAATCCTACTTGGTTGTATTGTGTTGTTGGTTTTACATATTATTGGTTTTAGTTTAAGAAAATTTTGTTTGGAATTTTTGCATCTGTATTTCTGAAGGATATTGATCTGCAGCTTTCTTTTCATCTTAGATCCAGCTGCTCTAACAAAGCATCATAGTTTGGGTGGCTTATAAAAAAAACCCTGAAATTTATTTCCCATAGTTATGGAGGCTGGAAGTCTGGAATCAGGGTACCAGTATGGTAGGGTTCTGGCAAGGCCCTCTCCTTGGTTGTGAACTGCTGACCTCTTGTATCCACACATGGCCAAAAGCGTGGAGAGACAGAGAAAGCTTCTGTGTCTTTTCTTATAAGGGTATTAATCCCATTTATGAGGGCTTCCAATCACCTCCCAAAGGCCCCGCCTGATACTACTGATCATATTGGGAGTTAGGACTTAAACATGGGAATTCTGGAGGAGCACGAACATCTAGTCCATAATACCTTCCTTGTGATATCTTTGTCAAATTTTGGCATTCAGGCAATGATGGTCTTATAGAATGAATTGGGAAGTATTTACTTCTTTCCGTTTTCTGACTGAGTTTGTATAAAATTGCCAATTCCCTTAAATGTTTGGTAGGCTTCACCTTGAAGCTGTCTTGGCTTGGGGTTTTCTTTGTGGGAAGGTTATTCACTAATTCAATTTCTTCGTTAGATATGGTTATTGGGGTTACCTTTTCTTATGTTAGCTAAAAAAAAGCTGACTTTTTAAAGGAATTTATCTTTCAAGGGATTTGTCCATTTCATCTAAGTCTTGGAATGTATTGGCATAAACTTTTTCACAATATTCACTAATTCTCCTTTTAATATTTGTAGTATCTGTACTTCATGTCAACCCCAATCTCATATTCCTGATTTTGGAAATTTGTATCTTCTCTCTTTCCTGATTAGTCTTTCCTGATTGGTCAATTTTATTGATTTTGTCAAAGAACTTTCTTTCAGTTTCACTGATTTTTTAAAAATTATTTTGTTTTGGGGGCACCTGGGTGGCTCAGTCAGTTAAAGCGTCCAACTTTGGCTCAGGTCATGATCCCACGGTCCATGGTTTGAGCCCTGCATCAGGCTCTGTGCGGACAACTCAGAACCTGGAGCTTGCTTCAGATTATGTGTGTGTCTCTCTCTCTCTCTCTCTCTCTCTCTCTCTCTCTCTCTCCCTCTCTCCCTCTCTCTGCCCCTCCCCTGCTCACGCTCTATCTCCCTCTATTTCAAATATGGATAATAAAACCTTAAAAAAATTAAAAATTATTTTGTTTTCTATTTCATTGATTTAAGTTCTGATCAGTAGAATTTCATTTCTTGGGGTTTCACTTGCTCTTCTTTTTCTAGTATCTTAAGGCAGAAGCTGAGACCATTAACTTGAAGTCCTCCTTTTTCTGTATTTTTTAATGTTTATTTTTGATAGAGAGAGACAGAACGTAAGGGAGGGGCAGAAAGGGGGAGACACAGACTCTGAAGCAGGATCCAGGCTCAGAGCTGTCAGCACAGAGCCTGGCTCAAACCCATGGACCATGAGATCATGAAAGTCAGACGCTTAACTGACTGAGCCACCCAGGCTCCCCAATCCTTCCTTTTTCTCAATACAGGCATTTAGTACTATAAAATTTCCCCTAAGTACTGCTTTAGTGGCATGCCATAAATTTTGATATATTGTGGTTTCACCTTTGTTCAGCTCAAAATGCTTGGCAATTTCCCTTTGGATTTCTTCTTTGACCCATGCACTATTTACAAGTGTGCTGTTTAGTTTCTAAATATTTGGAGATTTTCCCAAAGATCTTTTTATTATTAATTTCTAATTTAATTTAATTTTGGTCAGAGAACATAATTTTATGAGTCGAATCTTATAAATGTACCCAATATTTTTTAAAATGACTATATTTTGGAGTGCCTTGGGCTCAATTAGTTAAGCCAATGACTTGGTTTTGGCTCAGGTCATGATCTCACAGTTCGTGAGTTCGAGCCCTGTGTTGGGCTCTGTGCTGAGAGCATGAAGCCTACTTGGGATTGATTCTCTGTCTCTTTCTCTCTGCCCTTCCTCTGCTCTCTCTCACTCTGTCTCTCAAAAATATAATAAACTTCTGGGGCGCCTGGGTGGCGCAGTCGGTTGAGCGTCCGACTTCAGCCAGGTCACGATCTCACCGTCCGTGAGTTCGAGCCCCGCGTCGGGCTCTGGGCTGATGGCTCAGAGCCTGGAGCCTGTTTCCGATTCTGTGTCTCCCTCTCTCTCTGCCCCTCCCCCGTTCGTGCTCTGTCTCTCTCTGTCCCAAAAATAAATTAAAAAAAAAAAAATATAATAAACTTCAAAATAAAAATAAAAATGACAGTATTTTGTGGGGCACCTGGGTGGCTCAGATAGTTAAGCATCAGGCTTTAGCTCAGTCATGATCTCACAGGTCGTGGGTTTGAGCCCCTCATCGGCTTTCTGCTGTCATCACAGAGCCTGTTTCAAATCATCTATTCCCCTCTCTCTCTGCCCCTTCCCCCCGCTCTCAAAAATAAAACATTTAAAAAATGACTATTTGCATACATCATTTAAGAAAATATTCTTTGTTGCTATTTTGTGACCACTTCCACAGAAACCATGTATGATATAAATTTTCTTGTGTCAAGTATTTTCTAAAACTTGACTTTAAAAAAGTAACTTAGCTTTTTGTGTGTGGAAATAATACATTTATATGGTTCAGAAGTCAAAATAATATAAAAAACTGCACATTGAGGAATCTCAGTTTCACTCCTATTTTCATCTACATTACTTGCCATGTTATTAGTTTTAGGGGTATCTTTCCTGTATTTTTCTATGCAAGTACAAGAAACACATGCATATATATTCTAACATCTCAACACAAAAAATAAACAACTTGACACTTAATCATTGTGTATGGATATGCTTTAATGTATTTAATGTATATTGATGTGTTTTTCTAGTTTTAAGAAAAACTGAATAACTTCTCTATGCTGAGTACTGTGCTGGCCAATATTGTACTTCTCATTTAATTTTGATTACAGCTATATTGGATCAGACTCCTCAGTCTACATTATAGATGAATGGCTTTATGTAAACTGAGGCTCTATATATATGCAGTGGTTTCCTTTGACACATTCAGAGGACCTTTTGTATTCATTTTGCTGTTCTTGCTGCTAAGCATATATAGTAGATCCTTAATAAATGTAGCTGTGTGAATGATGTAATTTCTTAGTTCAGTTAGCCCGTGTGGTAAATAACGAGGACTTAAGTTCTAAACATAACTGTATTGTGTCCCCTCCTCTCATGTTTTCTCCCTTGTCCATTAAATCCAAGTACAGAATGATATATGATAGGTAGGTGACAGTTTAGTAAATGAGCATGTACTTGCAGTGAGATTCGTTGCGATTCTTTTGAAATCTCATTGTGATGAGGTAGCAGGAGTGAATGCAGGGGAGTGTGGCAGGCCTGTGTTGAGATTCTTTCTGAACTATTTTGTAGGACGACTATGGTGAATAAGATGAAATGCCATGAGAAGGTACCTGACATAAGCTCTACTAGTCAGGGATATGGTAAATACCGGGTTCATTCTCCTTTATCTCTTCGGGGTGGGCTGTATGTAGGTCCAGAAGGTAGTTTGAGTATAAACTCAGAAGCTCATTCATTACCACCGAGTCCACACTGTACAGCCTGCTATCTAGGACACACACCAGGTAGAGGACTTTGCAGTCCTCTCGTTATTTACCACACGGGCTAACTGAACTAAGAAATTACATCATTCACACAGCTACATTTATTAAGGATCTACTATATATGCTTAGCAGCAAGAACAGCAAAATGAATACAAAAGGTCCTCTGAATGTGTCAAAGGAAACCACTGCATATATATAGAGCCTCAGTTTACATAAAGCCATTTTTTTTCCTCCATTATATTATGTTTCCTCTTCGGATGCTTAGGAAACACCACTAGTTTTAAAGGATTTATTATAATGGGATGAGAACTTAGCATAATTTTCTGAAATGTTAATTTTAATCTTTATATATATGACAAATTGAAGTCTGTAGAGGGAGAAAATCATAATTTGGATTACTTTAATGGACTTATTTTAAAGTCCTTGAATACGCCCGGGCAAAAATAGTACACATTTTTTTTTAAAACAAGTATCGGCTAGGGATTGAATGAGGAATGTAGCCCAACATGAACCAGATGTTTGATTTTTACATAGAGAAGGAAATGTTAGACTATAGGATCAAGCTCTCCGGTATTATTTGAACATCAGTTTATCATTATGTGGACTCCTGGAAGGTAGCATCTTGTGCCTGAAAACAATGAAGTCAGGGATTTCTCTTGCGCACAGGGCTGTGTTTATATTAGGTTATGCGTGGCAGTTTGGCAGTTTGTTTTGCAGATGTTCGTAATGTACAGTCTTACATCTTGTTTCTATTTCTAGAATGCTTTTAAGTATGACTCATGTTTTCTTGAGGCCATCCTAAAAATACAGCTAGTTTCAAGCCTTAATGTAAAATACACCACAGACACCACACGGCACTACATAATGCGTTCTCTCAGTAGTTTAATGTAATTTTTTGACAAATTAAATATTTTCTTTGACAAAATATACTATCCTAAAATATGAGCAAGTGGAAATGGGAGGTTTTTTAGAGAAACAGCCCTCTCATAACATAATGTAAAATAAAATGAATTAGAAATTTCAATAAAAGGAGAAAAACATGGTATCATTGACATCTTCAAAAACCAAGAAATAAAATTAATGGCCAGAAAAGCAACTCCATTAAGTTCGATGGAGCCCCCATGAGGCACACACTTGTAGGGAAATTCTTGGATCTGAAGGTAGAGCCTGTTAAAAAGATTTTGGAGGGGCAATAGGACATCACGGCTATAGTGCAAACTTTCAACTTAAACGCTGAGATGTAAGTCTTGGTTTATGCACATACAAACTGTGAACACCTCAAGACTACACCTCAAGAACTTTGATTTTCTTATTTGAAAAACATAGGGAATGAATATTTAATGAAGTGCTTGTATGACACTTAACTATTATCAGTCACTGTTCTAAGTGCCTAACTTAATCCTCATAATAACCTTATAAGTAGGTACATTTATTATATCTGTTATACAGATGGAGAACCTGAACACAGAGAGTTTAAATAGCTGATTAAGTTTACATAGCTGGTAAACAGCAGAGTTGGGATTTGAGCAGTCTGGCTTGATTCCGTATCTGTACACAGTATAGTCTGCTAAATCCCAGGGTTGTCATGAGATCCTGTATGAAAAGTCATTTGTATTTTTATCTGGCATATGAAATGAATGCACTAAATTATAATTATTACTGTTTATTGGGTAAAGAAAAATAAGGGAAAGGAAAAAGTCTTCTTGAAGATATGGCATTGACTGCAAGGCCAGCCACACGATTCAGAAGCTGCTTATACATATTAAGAAAATTATGTAGAATTGGAATGTGATGATGAGAGCCTTAGATATTCTGACATCTAACATCTCAGTCTACAGGTGAACTTAATCACTCTTGACTTGCCTCCCTAACAATGTCATCTTTCAGAAAATAGGGGAAACTAAGGGGAACTCTTCCTCTGGGCTTAGTTGTGACTAAATAGAAATAATGCATTTGTGGCATGCAAGCAACAGAAACCCTGGGAAAAAAAACCCACACATGTCAACCCAGGCACAGTATTTCTCAACAAGGGTGCCATTAACATACTGGGCAGATGGGACTGTCTTGGACATCATATGTAGAATCACTAAATGTCAGTAGTGCACCCAGTCATCCCTCGTCCCCCAAGGCTTTGCAACAACCAGAAGTACCCCGGACATTTCCAAATGTCTCTGGCGGGCATAGCATGATGGCAGTATTGCCACTAGTTGAGAACCACTACTGAGTGGCAAGAGGAAAGGAAGGGATTGCTGAGAATTGTCAGATGTGCCTTAGGCCAGCGGTCCTCAACACATTAGGATCACGTCGAGTGGAAGAACACCTATGAGCATCCTCGCAGTTATACTCAGTTCCCAGAATTCCCGCTTTAAATAACTCTGCCTTTCTCTCCTACTTAAGAAAGTACGTGGTATACAAACTGCTCTGTAAATACAGGCATAATTGATTCTTCTTGACTTTGCTAAAATATATATATTATTCCGAAACCTCAGCACTTCATCGACACTGACAACTTAGGAGAGGCAGACCTCACATTTGATTAGGAACTGGTGCCTTCAACTTTAAAAAAAGCCTTGAAAATGTATACAGTTCCAAGGTCAAGGCATTCAAAATGGAATGGAGCTATATAGAACTAAATGGAGACTCTGTAATTATGAATAGTTACAACAGTTATAAATAATAGACAGTGGAAGGAAGTTGAAGAGACCAACTTGGCTTTACCTTCTAGAACTTTGGAAATGTCGTATTTTAAATAGTCAAGTCCAGGTAATGGAAGGTCAGGCACATTGCCAAAGCTGAATACAAAGGAGTGACACTGAAGTGTAGAGAAGGCCTGTGGCCAAAGTAAGTGAAGATTTGTAAAAATGTAAAGAAAGAAATCCCAGAAATGTTTATGTTTTTAATTATGTATTTGATACCAGTGTGAGAAGAGATAATAGATCTGCAGGATAGGGAACATTGTGTAATTTATGATAGAGAAGTTAGAACTTAACTTTTATCTTGTGTCATCCTTAAACAGCAAGCAGACTGACTCATCTTCAAATAAGAAAGAGTAGACTATATATCACAAAGGTGGATTTAAGCCTGAAGTAGGAAAGGAAATAGTTAAGTGGACATTTGATAGTTATAAATGAGGTTGAATCTCCAATCTCGGGTGAATTGCTTCCATTGCATCATGAAACTCCTTGATAGATTCTCAGAGGTCTAGGTCTTAGAGCAATGTTTCTCAATATGTTTTTCATTATTGCTCTACTAAAGACATTACCTCCCCCGTCCCCATTGTCTTTCCCCAATCTCATGAAACGTCAGTACCACAGATATACTATATATCTTTTACGCACGGTATCCCTTTAGTGGACAACAGACCCTTGTAATATCTAAGAATTCTTTTCAACCCCTCTTTAACTTCAGATTTTGCCCCCTTGGGGGTGATATACTCCCTATGCATGTTGTAGAGGATTCATAGAGGACAGGAGAGAAACCAAGCACCTCTGATCAGGTGTTGAGTCTCCTTATTTTTAGACATAGAGGCACTTGATTTGGGGAGGTTACAAGATGCTTTGGTGTGATCCCAGTGACATGATAAACCAAGCAGGCTGCCCCAAACCTTGTGCTTGACCGTCTCACCCTGATAAAGAAAATCAGAAATTTATCTTTATTTTTTCCAATGATTAAATGTTAGTTTTGGGGGATGGGTTAGGGGGATACTACCCTTGTAATGTGCTGTTGAAGGTTGTCGGGGAAGCATAGCTTTAGCCTTGGCAGGTGTTCTTAGTTTGAATTCTTTCATGGCCTCACTGGGTGATTAAACAAAGTGTAAAAAGTATGGAATATATTCAGTACATGTAAAAGACTTTTAGGATACGTGTGTGTGTGTGTGTGTTTATGTGTAAAACTCAACACAATAATAAAGCAAAACTGTAACCCACATCCAGTATAGGAACTAGAATATTACCAAAATCATTGAAGCTCTCTGTGAGAATCTCTGATTCCATGCCCAAGTGTCCATTATTCTCAGTTTATCATTCTCTTGATTTTTTGCTTTTCAAGCACTGTTTTATTACATATGTATGTATTTCTAATGAATTCAGTTTGCTAGTTTACTGAGCGTTATCAAAAATAGCATCATATGGGATTTATTCTGTGACTTAATTTTTTCACTCAATACTATACCTTTAAGGAATTAATATTGTTAGAAGTAGTGGTAGTTCATTCTGTTTTTGTTGTTATGTAA
Organism: Prionailurus bengalensis; assembly: GCF_016509475.1. Lineage (NCBI taxonomy): Eukaryota > Metazoa > Chordata > Mammalia > Carnivora > Felidae > Prionailurus > Prionailurus bengalensis. The sequence goes on from NC_057343.1 coordinate 28,731,077, forward strand.
TATTCCTTCATGTGTATTTTATCCACTTCCAGTCTCCAGTTGTATTTTTATTTTTTAAAGAATTAATAAGCTGTATTTTTCTTTGTTGTATTCAGTTTGTTTTGAATAACACTCCATGATTATTCTATGTGTCTACCAATGTACAAGGGTGAGAGTTTTTCTTATGTACCTAGGAATGCACTTTCTGGGTCACTGAGTGATTTACAAATGAGCAAACACAAATTAATTGTGTTAATTCAAACATTTATAAAATGCTTAGGCAGATGAGCAGATTGACAGATTTAATAGTAGACTTAGAAGGGCATTGAATGAAGTAGTCTTCTGTTCCCAACAGTTGCACATGTAAGTCTTCAAACCTTCTAACTGTGAAGTTTGAAAGATCTCACAACCCATTGCCAACTTAAGTTATAATATAGTTTTCTTAAAATTTTCAAGACTGTGATAATCATTAATTGTCTGGGATGATTTAGTCATGCCCCTTTTAGAACAAAAGCATTGGGCTATAGAATTGTGATAATGATTCTAATTCCTTATATCACCCTTGAATATCACTTGTATTTCTTTAGTGACACTTAAATGTGACCATTCGAATGTTCTTGTAAGCTTTTAAATGTGATATCAAAGGCACCTGGGTGGCTTATTAAATTAAACCTCTGACCCTTGGTTTTGACTCAGGTAGTGATCTCCCAGTTCATGGGTTTGAGCCCTGCATCAGGCTCCTTGCTGGCAGTGTGGAGCCTGCTTGGGATTCTCTCTCTCTCCCTTCCTGTCTGACACTCGCCTGCTCATGCTCTCTTACTCCCTCTTTCTCAAAATGAGTAAATAAAATAAATAAATAACAAGTGTGATATTATATGATTCTTTGTGATATCATAAGCTTTGTCCTGTTTTAACATTGGTAACAATGGTTTTAAAGCAGTAAAGCAGTGTGAGAATTCACCAGGTCGATGTATTGATGAATATGTGTGTTGTTCATGTATATAGAGAGATAGATACACTTAAAAAAATTTTTTTTTAATGTTTATTTATTTATGAGACAGAGACAGAGCATGAACAGGGGAGGGTCAGAGAGAGGGAGACACAGAATCGGAAACAGGCTCCAGGCTCTGAGCTGTCAGCCCAGAGCCCGACGCGGGGCTCAAACTCACAGACTGCGAGATCATGACCTGAGCCGAAGCCGGACGCCCAACCGACTGAGCCACCCAGGCGCCCCTAGATACACTTTTTAAAATATAATACACTATATGCCTTGATTGCTTAGAGATTTATAAGTAGTAGTCTGATTTGCATTTCATTTCATCTTGTTTTTTCATGCTTGAAGTTTCAGACTCTCTGGCTCAATCTGTAATTCAGCATCTAAGATGGATGATGCAGAAGGATCTTTTGGGGCAAGATGTCTTTCTCATAGGACCTCCTGGGCCTCTTCGACGCTCTATTGCTATGCAGTACCTGGTAAGCAATCAATTCTTATGGATTCCTAATGGTCTTAACTTTGATTAATTGTGTTCTAACATAAATTAAGATTAAGAATTTACAAAAATATCAAGATTATTCATTACTTGAAAAAAATTTTAATGTTGAAGGATGCTTTCTTTAATAAGGAGTGTGGAATAAGTTATTTGGGAAGCAGATGTATATTGTTCATAGCTTTAACAAAATTTTGTTGTCACTAGAAAGTTCTCAACTTCTGATAAAAAAGAAATACAAATTCAGTCAATGAGTAGCAGATAGAATCAGCAACTATGAGGTTACAAAACAAAACTTAGTTTTATATTACATTATATAATACTATATGTTGTATTACATTATTATATTATTTTGTTATATTAATTTCATATTATATATTTTATATTTATATTACTCAAGAAATATCCTTTTTTCTTTTTTAAATTTTTTAAATTTTTGTTTATTTTTTTAAAATACAATTTATCGGGGCGCCTGGGTGGCGCAGTCGGTTAAGCGTCCGACTTCAGCCAGGTCACGATCTCGCAGTCCGTGAGTTCGAGCCCCGCGTCAGGCTCTGGGCTGATGGCTCGGAGCCTGGAGCCTGTTTCCGATTCTGTGTCTCCCTCTCTCTCTGCCCCTCCCCCGTTCATGCTCTGTCTCTCTCTGTCCCAAAAATAAATTAAAAATGTTGAAAAATTTAAAATACAATTTATCATCAAATTGGCTAATATATCGTGTGTAAAGTGTGCTCTTGGGTTTTGGGGTAGATTCCCATGATGCATCGCTTACCTACAACACCCAATGCTCATCCCAACAAGTGCCCTCCTCAATGTCCATTACCCATTTTCCCTTCTCCCCCACCCCCCCAACAACCCTCAGATTGTTCTCTGTATTTAAGGCCCACATTTTAAAAAGCCAAATAATTCTCTTGACTTTTTGTTGTTGTATGGTCTTTAAGGAGAGCCTACAGTTTGTCAAATATCTCTTGTATGTTACACGCTTTTTTCCTTCACATAGATGAGAAAACAAGTTTATGAAATAACTCACTCAAGCTTTTTTCTAGCTAGTAAATGATAGAGCTAGACTTCAAGTCTTCTTTCTGACCTGTTATCCTCTTACATGTTTGTAGTTCTCTGAATACAGTTGTGAAGTGAGTTGAAATATTAAAATCTCAATCCAAATAAAAAAAAATTGTATAAGACCTTTTTCCCCAGTTTGCCTGCATTAATAGGCATTGCTGTATTGATGGGAGGAAGATTGCCATCAGGTGAAGTTGTTTCGTCTGAAGATATTTTTTAGGATGAAGGGGAAGAACTTTAAGCTTCCTCGTGTTACTTGATATTGAAGAATTGATTTCTGTGCTATTTGAAATATGCTTCATGTCCTCTTTTATTTCAGTGGTGAATTTATTTTGGTACTTCCAAAATCATGTAGGGTGAGGATGATCAAAATACAATGGACAAATCAGAACTTAACTCTTTCTAGCCCGTACCTTCCATATCTTTTATTTGCTTCTGGAATGAGCTTGTGAGGTGTAAGGGGTCATCATAGTATTATCCTCATTTTATTGATAAATAAGGCAAAGCGGCTTGCCTAAGAATGCAAAGTCAGCTACCGAGAATCCATTCTGCCTGGTTCATTTCAAAGACCATAATATCTCACTCTGATTTTGTTTCTGGGCAAGATTCTGAAGCTTGTTAGGAGTATGGAATGAGAAGGGCTAGCACATTATAGGTGTCTTGTGGGTTCAAAGATGCAATATAACCTGTATCTTTAAAAAAAGAAAACAGCAACAAACTTTAAATTGTGAATCAGAGCTAAGGCAGCTTAAGGATGTGGAAATACACATAAGAAAACAGTAGCCTAAGCTGCCTTGCAGACTCTTCCCTGGGTACTGTTGCTGTTAGATATAAGATCCCATGCTTAGTAATATCCAGAGTAGATGAAGTCTTTACAGGCAGAGATTTGGGGGCATAATTTGATAATTGTGTTTACTTTATATTTAATTTATATAGAAGGAGTTGTATAGATAGCTCAACAAACTCAACACACCCCTGCTGCCTCCTCGATCTGCTGCTCCTGGTGCTGTTTGAACTTGCTCATACCATTTCTGGGAAGCAGCAGCTGAGGAGACGTTGGCGTTTGTCTTGCCTGAGGAACCAGGATTATATCTTCAGTGTGGCAGTTCAGGGTGTTACTAGGTACAGTTTAACAATAAGAGGCATTGCTTTGTCAACCAATTTTGACAGGGTTTTTCAGTGATCACATTCAGCCAATCAATGAAATAGACATGAAGGTACCAATGATATGTTAAGAAACAAGAAGGAGGCATCTGCTAAAAAGAGAAATTGTGTCTTTAGTACAAAATTGTGCTTTCAGAGGCAATTCATTCTTATTTAGAAAAATATTGTTTGGTATCAACACATCTTTACCACTATGACGTGTGTTTTCTCTATTTAAAATGTTTTCTACTTTCCATACATACTTAAATTTATAGCGCATGGGAACAGGCATATTTTATAAAACCAAAATGACAACTATGATATATTTTTATGAACATGATATGGCAGAGAAAAAAAATTCTGTTGTGTGAAATGCCCTCTTTTACCATTAATGGCGTGCTCATTCAATTTTTTCCCTTATACTTCAGTAAATTAATTTGTTCTCTCTGTTTAATAAGAACATATTGTATGCCTTACTCAACTGGAGAACATCATTGTTTTTAATTCAATGTTGTAAAACCAAGGCTAATGTTAAAACCTGTTTTTTACATGGTTGTCACATGCAGGGAAAAATGACGTTAGGGATGGATAAATTATTCTAAAAGAAATGGATTCTGGATGATTTCTCCTTCAAATCAAAAATGTTTGTTTTCTATGAAAGAATTTTTTTCCCTCTCCTCCTGCTTTCATCCTTCTTCATCTTTCTCCCCCTGCATAGCTATCTATGTATGTCTTCCTTCTCTCTTCTGTTGCCTGACTACTGGTATTTACCTTATTTTCACACTTGGTAAAGTGTGATCTAATGTATCACAGACAGTTGGTAAATATTGGTTAATGGACTTAATTAATGTAGATCACCCTTTTAAAATAAGATGAACCTTACTTACTAAAATGGCTATCATTTGTAAAAAACAAAAAAAACAAACACCAACTTGGCAAGTTATTACTCGTGATATTTGAAAAGAATTCTATAGAAGATATTAAGATTTATAATATCTGATTATAATAATAATTGCTAAGGAAGTACATAATTATCAAGTAGTCAACTATGGGTGCAGTAGAGCTCTGAGGAGAGGTACATACATGTTTTGATTAATGCTCAATGTTTTGCATTTTTCTCAAAGCTAAGACTCATGATTTCATTTAAAATGCTCATCTCTAGGGCAGTGGCATTGTCAGATAACTGGCTCCCAAGAATATGTTGAGAATTTGTTTTAATTCTGGAACAATTTCACTCTCTGCTCTACAGGAGCTGACCAAACGGGAAGTTGAATACATTGCCCTATCAAGGGATACCACTGAAACTGATCTCAAACAGCGACGAGAGATCCGCGCAGGCACGGCTTTTTACATTGATCAGGCAAGTTCTTATCACACTCCAGCACATGAGTGTTTACTCCAGGGCTAGGCAAAATTGATTTTTAAAGTAGAAAGAGATTAGCTCACATAATAGTGAAAGATAGATGTACAGTGCTTTCTCTAGGCATATTTAATTTAGATTTTTGGTTTCCTTGTTCTTAGAAATGCCTTCTGGGTTTAGCACTAAATAAAAAAGTGCAGATGAAATTAGTGGTTCTAAAATGTTACCTAAAGAACAAGATGCTGATTTCTTAATTTTTAATTGTTTCCTACTACTTACACATAGAAATTTGAATTTTTAAGAAAGAATTGAGATTTTAATATAGGAAGTTCTCTAGCACATTTATAACAGTATTCTCATTCTAAAAGTCAAGGAGTTAAATGTATACTAAACATAATGAAACTGAATATATACTTTCAGGAACTATAGCTTTGTTTGAGGGAGGGTTTCTTAGGTACAGATTACCAACTATAATAATATTTTATGAATATTATAATGAAGCTTATTATACATTTCTTCAAATACATAGCTTAAAATATTAAATATTGTTATCCATTAGGAATACCTGATAGAAAAAAGGACAGAGACCTTATATAAGCAACTCATAGAGGAAAGATTTCAAATGTCCAATGTATTCATGACAAGATGCTTCTTGTTTACAAAAATAAAAATTGAAATATTAATGAGCTGCTTTTTTTCTTTCAATTCTCATATTGGCAAAGATTAAAGAATTTGCTAATGTCCATTATTGATGAGGAAGAAGGAAGGAGGAACAGCATTGCTGTTGGTGCAATTTTGAAAGAAAATTTGGCAATACCTATTAAAAGAAAAGAAATTAAATATATCTGGACCCAGAAGTTACGTTTCTGGCAATTTTATCTTCTTCCAAATGTTATTCACATAAAGTATACATAGTTATATGCAATGGTATTTACGATAGCATTGTTCAGTATCATAAAACTGTAAGTGAAAACTGTAATAATGTATATTTAGGAAACTAGTTAAACTAAGTTAAATAAATAATGACAAGTAGAATTCTTTATAGCCATTAAAAAGAATGAGATGAATCTATGTGAATCTATATAGATTACTATATGTAGTAATAGGAAAGAAGTCCAGGATAAAGCATAAAAAATAAAGTTGCAAGACAACATAGATAATATGATTGTATTTATGGTAAAAAGAAAAAGAAATATATAAATGTGTATGTGTTGGAAATTTCCAGGAGGATGCACAAGAATCAATTAAAAGAGCTGACTTCTGTGGAAATGTGACAGCATCTCGGGTGGGGCAAGGAAGGAATTTTCGTAGTTCTTTAAGTTTGAAGCTTCCTCATGAGCACACTATTACTTTATAATTAAAAGAGTATACGTTTGACCTTTGAGCAATGAAGCAGTTAGGGGTGATGACCTCTGCGTAGTCAAAAATCTGCATATAACTTTTAGCTCCCCCAAATTTAACTATTTACTAATAACTTATTGTTGACCAGAAGACTTACCAATAACTAAGTCAATTAATGTATTTTGTATAAGTATTACATACGGTATTATTACAATAATGTAAGAAAAAAATAAAATGTTATTAAGAACATCATAAAGAAAACACATTTATAGTACTGTACTATGTTGACAAAAATCTGCATATAAATAAACCCATCCGGTTCAGACGCGTTATTCAAGGACCACGTGTAACTATAAAACAAAACAAAACGGAACACAGAGTGAAAGAATTTTTGGACACCAGAATATTCATATTGTCTCATAGATTACATATTATTAATTAGAAAAGAAAAAATGTGCTTAAAATGGAGAGATTTGGCTGTCACCACATGAAACGATGGTGATCACATTTAGCATCCTGTAGTGAGAAAATCTGAGAAGTTCATGTTTCCCATTAAAAAGCAATCCTTTGTAGATGAAGTGCACAAGTATATTTTAAAGAACTCTGTTGTGTTCACATAATGCCAAGGTTCACTTTATACGTAGTTTCTAATTACTCATGGGAAAAGATGTACCTTGACAATGCCTGCTTCTTTTCTGAACCCCGTGAGGCCGAGAGTAAGGAACTGGGGAGAGAGCTTAGAAAACAAGACTACAGCCTAAATAGTGCAGAGGAGATTGGGATAGATTTAATGACACCGAAAGAATTGGCTTTGTTTGGTAGAGTATAGATTTTAAAACATACTTTTTGAATGAATTTTATATCTGGATTGATTATTGCAATGCAAATAGTGAGGAAGAGAAAGTGGACTTTTATATGCTTATTATTTTAAAGGCACTTTAAGACTTTGTATTTCTTGAAGCATAAAGTAAATTATTTAGATAACATTGTGTAATATACTCTCCCTGCTGTTCTAAAAAGCATATTTTTAGGTGACATCTATTTTACAGTTTATAAAATATTTAAAGTGCTATTATAAATGTATGGTAGTATTTTTTCTTTGTTTTCTTGGCAAATCCTTCTTGTTATGATGAAAATCAGTTGTTCAGGATGTAATGCATTGACACCTTCAGAGCCTGTGATCATGGTATAGGAACATCGGTCCTTTTCCTGTTACTTCAGACTTGAGACTGTATCTGGTTTCCATATTTTTTCTTTTGTCTCTTAATAATCTTTATTCTTTGTTCATAATCAGATCTTAACAGTTCCTTGCTTACACCTGTGCAGTCTCATCACACTCAGAATAAAATCCAATCCCTTTAATATGCCTACAGTGTTCTACAGGACTTAATCTTGTCTACCTCAGCTCCTTTCCCTCTTTCCCTTGCTTTCTAGGCTCCTGCTTACATGGTCTTGTTCTCTTAAAAATAGATTGAATGCTTTCCAGCTTCAGAACCTTTGTACTTAATGTTCCCTCTGTCTAGTATGATCTCCCAGATTTGTATATTCCTGCTTCCTCATCATTCAGATTGTAAATTCTCAGAACATTTAACTAATCACTGATGATGCCCACCCCATTGCCATATATATAGCCCTATATATCACATATTACACAATGTGATCTTCTGAGTATCCATCACTATTTGAATTTACCTAATTATTTCTTTGTTTCCATGTTTATTGTCATATTCCCCACTAGAATGTAACTTTCTTGCTTAACTCTGACATCTAAAAACTGTCTGGAATATAATTGACACTTATATTTAATGACAGATTTCTCCTTTGGATAATCAATGTTGTTAAATTTTCAAGTAAATTAAAAATTAAATTTTTAACGTTTATTTATTTTTTGGGACAGAGAGAGACAGAGCATGAACGGGGTTGAGGCAGAGAGAGAGGGAGACACAGAATCAGAAACAGGCTCCAGGCTACGAGCCATCAGCCCAGAGCCTGACGCGGGGCTCGAACTCACGGACCGCGAGATCGTGACCTGGCTGAAGTCGGACGCTCAACCGACTGCGCCACCCAGGCGCCCCAAAAATTAAATTTTTAAGTAAATTTTTTTAAGTAAATAGGTTCTGGATAAGACCAGGATGCTCACCAGTGGAAAAATATTTGTCTTTTTGACGCCTGTTTGGAGTCCTCAGAATGAATAATTCCCATCTGAATTCTAGATGAAGTTGCCAATTGATTACCAGCTAGTCATATATTTGTTAGACTGAAAGGTCTTTATTTAGAAATTTCTTTTATTTATTTAATATTGTTAACCATAGTCATAGAACAGTAAGAATAATAAATATTCTTAAATTGATGTCTGGGATCAAAGGAAAGGCAGTATCTTCATTCATCAGTAGGTGATGGCTCCAACTTAGGTGGCCAACCTAGTTGGGAAAAATACCTGTGGCCATCAGGTGGGTGCTGGGAGAGGTTTGGATTTTTCAGTGTGGTCGATGTATGCACATATGACTGATGTTCAAGTAATTACTAATTGACATTTCAGCCAGAAACCTTGCCAAAACCTCCGATTCCAATTGAGGGTCATGACTATCAACCTAATCACTTATTTTCCTGCAGGATTAAAGATGATTGATGATAAAGTAAGAGGTTAAACTGAACTGCTACTCTTGAAGGTTGGAATTAGGTTAATAATTCTATAGTAGGGAATTTGTATTATTTTTTTCCGATGATATAAAAAATGTGGGGCATGTGGGCACCTCAGTCGTTTAAGCCTCCGACTCTTGATTTCAGCTCAGGTCGTGATCTGACGGTTTGTGTCTTTGAGCCCCACGTGGGACTCTGCTCTGACCGTATGGAGCCTGCTTGGAATTCTCTTCCTTCTTCTCTCTTTCTGCTCCTCCCCTGCTCTCTCTCTCTCTCTCTCTCTCAAAATAAATAAATAAATAAATAAATAAATAAATAAATAAATAAATATTAAATATTAAAAATGCTTTTTGTAGCTATATGTGTGTGTTTACATATATGTATAGTATTAATAAATATTTATCAAAATGACTCCTATGTGTCAGGCACTATCTAGGGACAGTGAGCAAAAGAAACAAATTCCTGTCATTATGGAGCTTATGATTCAGTGGGGGAAACAAAAACATAGTAAAGAAGGATGGTATGATAAGGTAAATGCTAAAGGGCATTAGGAGGAATATAAAAATTACTTTTTAGGGGCGCCTGGGTGGCTCAGTCAGTTGAGTGTCTGACTTGATTTGGGCTCAGGTCATTATCCTAGGGTCATAGGATTGAGCCTCCTGTCGGGCTCTGTGCTGAGTGTGGAGCCTGCTTAAAATTCTCTCTCTCTCTCTCTCTCTCTCTCTCTCTCTCTCTCTCTCTCTCTTTCTTCCCCTCCCCCTCTCCCTCCCTCTCTCCTCTTCTTTCCCCCTCTCCCCCTTCCCCTCTCCTCCTCTTTCCCTCTCTCCCCCTGTCCCCCTCTCTTTCCCTCTCTCTCTTTTCCCTCTCTCTCCCCTTTTCCCTCTCTCTTCCCCATCTCCGCAGCTTGTGTGCTCTCTCTCTCTAAAATAAAATAGTAATAATAAAAAATAAAGTTACTTTTTATCTTCCCCTTCAAGACTGACAGTGTAAACATTTTTTCTTTTTTTAAATTTTTTTAACGTTTATTCAATTTTTGAGAGAGAGAGAACTGTGAGCGAAGGAGGGGCAGAGAGAGAGGGAGACACAGAATCTGAAGAAGGTTCCAGGCTCTGAGCTGTCAGCACAGAGCCCGAAGCAGGGCTTGAACTCATGAACCGCGAGATCATCACCTGAGCCGAAGTCAGCTGCTTAACCAACTGAGACACCCAGGCGCCCCAGTGTAAATATTTTCTATATTATTTTCTGTAATGCCTATATGCATATCTATTTAATCAAGTACAATAATTTTTACAAAAAATGTATACTATGTATATAAAATTTTATAGTCCGCTTTTTAAAAAACCTGATATTTTATAAGGAGCATCTTCTTATGACATTAGATATTCCTCAAAGGTATAATTTTTGGTGTCCATACAGTATTTCATCAAATAGGTATGCTATTATTTATTGAACATTCTCATTTTATCCACATTCCCATTGTTGGTAATTTGGGTTCTTTCTAAGTTTTCACTCTTCTAAATAACACTTTGGTAAATATCATTGTACTTATATCTTGTAATCACTGATTATTTTTTAGGCTTGAATTTCAGAAGTGTAATTACTAATCAAAAGGTCTAGACATTTTCAAGAATATTCAAGAATAATATATGTTGCCCAGTTGCTTTCCAGGAAGTATGTTCATGGTTTCTTGTCAGTGTTGGGTCTTTCTTTATATGTACTTTGCCAAATTGATAGGTTTTAATTTGCATTAAAAATTACTAAGTAGGCTGAATCTTTTATATGTTTTTTTGGCTATTGCTTCTGTAAAACATCAGTGAATTGAGTGGATTTGGGAAAGGAGAAAGGGACTGATGAAATAACTTACAGTCTGTCGAGAAAATGTTGAAATTTACACTATGCTTGTCTATGTAGATATTTGCCAAAACGTATCCACTTGTTGATGTAAAGATAATTTAAATATTTTTTATATAGTTGCCCTGCAAAGCAGATTATAGATTAAGCTTCTTAAAAAGAATTGGTTAGAGAACAAATAACAAAATTTATATGACTGGTATTTTGACACCCATGCAGAAATAAGGAGACTAAAAAATATTTTGTTACCATATTAACTTTCCTTTGCCTCAGAAGATGAAATAGCCTGAAACAAACCCCTAAATCACTGATATTCTAACTCTTTAAAATTCTATTACTGTATTTTTTTTCTTACCTTAGTTGTTGACATTCTTTTTATTAATTCTGTGTATTGCCATGTGACTCCAAAGAGCTGGAGTGGAAGACTTTAAGTCAATAGAAGATTGCTTGCATTACCGAAGTGTGAGCCAATACAAATTAAGCTACAAATAAATTACATTTAAACTTTAATGTCTGGCTGGGAGGAGACACTCAAGATAATCTGGGGAGTAGAAAGGCAGGATGGGAAGTTCAAATGATTTTCTGTAGCTTTTTCTAAGCCAGGAACCCTTTTCACATTAGAATCTTGTTAATTTGTTTGACACGAAACTGCAGTTCCATAATGTGTGATATATGTGTTTCACGTTAAGCGTAAGAATGCATTTTAAATAATTATATAATATTAAAAATTTTTTTTTAATTTTTTTTTTTTTTTTTGAGAGAGAGAGGGCAAGGAGTGTGTGCTCACATGAACAAGGGAGGGGCCGAAAGAGGGAGACAGAGGATCTGGATCAGGCTCCATGCTGACAGCAGAGAGCCTGATATGGGGCTCAAATTCACGGAACCACAAGATCATGATCTGAGCTGAAGTCGGATGTTTAACTGATTGAGCCACCCAGGCGCCCCAACAATCATATAATATTTTAATGTAGTCTCTTCTGTTTTGGCTTATTCTAGAGTCTCCCTTATTTAATACAAAAAATTAGGGTTAACCTTTTTATAACACACTGCCTAAACATTGTAGGTCATTGAAAGCAATTCCTAATAAATTGAGTAACAGTGCTATTGATCAGAAAATAAGATTTCTATTTTGTGAAAATGCATTTTACTTATTTTAGCAAATGGGGAAAAACATTTACTTGTCAACTTAATCCTATTTGTGGATGCTGAAGCCACTTTCCCCACGTAATCACTGTTAAAATTACAAAGTTGTATTTCAGAAGTTCATTGATAAATGAAGTATTCCAAATAAAATATTTATTTAGTATTCCAAATACATATTTATTTCAAATAAGCTATCTGGAATTTGGAAGGCATCACCTACAGAAACAAGGCTATTGAGAGTGGCCGAACTCTGTTACTTGCACTAGGCCCTTTGTAACCATATGGTTATAATATGTTCTAATTGTCACTTGGATTGTTGGAAAAGGTCTCCCTATGTTCTGGCCTCTGTGTTAGAACTCAGGCCTCTGCTTCTTACCATGTTGCCATCTTGCTCAGGCCAATTTTTATGTACTTATACGATGTTAACTGCTTGGCAGATTTGTATAATTCATTAAAAAGATCAAGGCACATAATATAATGCTGTAGGTTAACTATAATGGAATTTAAAATAAAATATAAAAATCAAGGCATAAAAACAACTTTTACTGAAACCTCTGTGCTTCATGTGGCTGCGTCTAATCCTCAAAACATCCTTAGGAGGGAGGTGACTTCCCCGTTTCTAAGTAAAGCAACCGAGTCTTGGAGGGCCATGGTCACACAACTGATAAATAGCAGAGGTGGGATTTGAACCAGGATCTGTCCAATTCCAAAGTTTAGGTTCTTTTGTACCATATACTGTTTCCCTGAAAGAACAATGATGATGATACTGCTAATGGCCACAATGACTACAAGGATTATAGTATTGCTAGTAATAACAGCTAATCATTTTGTAAAGCTTTACTGTGAGCCAGAGGTTATGGTCTTCCCCATAATCTGTGAAATAAGCACCATAAATAGTGTAACTTTAGAAAGAAGTGGAGGCTCAGAGAGGTAAAGGACTAACCTAAATTACCCACAGCCTGTAAGTGGTAGAGCAGTGAAAAACCAATTTGATCCTATTCTGATACTTTAAAATAAAGAACTTAAAATGTAAGTGTTTTCGTTTTTCGTTGGCTTCATCAGTGCTGTTACACTGTAGCCATTCTGAGTCATTTGGAACCCTTTGGAGTCTATTTTCATTGAATTATGTTTATATTAATAATAATTTCTATTTATAGATTCGATCGCTTTAAATTTCTTTTTCCAGTACTGCTTTCTTTCATAAATAGTGACATTGTGCCATACCCCTTGAGGATATTCTCATTTAGTAAATGAGGACACAGACCTCCAGACTAATTGTTTGCCTGAGGTCTTGTATCAAATCAGAAGCAAATCTAGAACAGGGGCTTAGACATTTTTTGATTTTTAGGTCATACAGCATCTTTTATCTTGAAACCCTTCATGCCTATGTGTTGGGTTGTTTAAAGCTGTGATATAAGATGGTTTGTCCAGAAGGATTCTTGCTGCATTTTTCTGGTTTCTCTTTGAGGAAATTAGGTCTCTGGAGGTTCTATAGCTTGAAGGGCAGGAAAGGATTCTTATGGTTGATGTATTTTCTACTTTGAGTAACTATCACAAGTATTCATTCTACATAAAATATGTATGCATTGCTCCCTTTTTTTTTTTTAGATTTCAAGAGAAAAAGTATACTACAATTATTTTATTTAAAAATCTGTATAGAAAAATTTTGAAATATGTAGCCTAAATCTCTCCTGCTGATAGTTAAACTTGTTCTGTTCTCTTCTTATAACAAGTGTGGGCATGGATAACTATTATCCTTCATATAAAAATTCTTCCTAAACTTACATAACAGCATCTTTTAACTGAGCCATTACATTTTTATTCCATAAACACTAAAAGCCCTCTGTGAGCCACTTTTGCTCCAGCCTGACATAAAAGGCAGGGTTCTCACCCCCTGAGGACCCGAGAATCTTGCTAGGGAGATGAAACAGGCATATGGGAGAACTAAGAAAACTTCAGCATTGTGGTTCCTCACATATGTGCTGAGCAAACAGAGGGCAAAGAGGGCACCAGTGTAAGAAGGGTAAGATGTTTGGATCTTTCTTGGGCACAAAATTTGTAAAATCTTTTTTTTTCTCATGCATCTCCAATTAAGTTTGAGACTGACAGCAGGGTACAATATGTGCTATTACTTAATGGATTTACTATGTAGCTGTTTTTAACATTCTTCACCGATGTGATGAGATTGTATTAATAAAGTTTGACAGTACTTATTAAAGTATTTTCATCATTCTATAGACTATTTTAAGGAAGACTACAGGAAGAAAGATGATACTGAATTAGTAACTAGCATAATTTCTATAAATTCAGTGATTCAGATTTTGTTACTAAAAAGCATCTTCATAAGGTTTTCTCCTTTTAGCCAGTGTTCTTGCCTACATTAAAAATTTTTCATTTGCATATATATACTGGGTCTATAACCATGTAAATACAGGGCAAGTTGAGAAGAAAGTTAAAAATCTTGGGTGCTCCTTTGCATGATAAGTTTTTTCTTTTTTTTTTTTTTGTAAAAAAAACCCCACTCTTACACATTTATATTCCTCTTCTTATAGTCCTATCTCCTATAGTCCTATAGTAGCCATTCTCATTGCCACTTAAATTGTGTGTAAAATAAGTAAATAATTTAACATTGAGTTAATAAGAAAAAAGCTTAGGAGGATTTTTAAAAATAATATTCTTAATAATGTTGAGGTAAGTTGTGCAATCATAGTTCTTAGTGTTGAAATAGAATTTACAGATTGCATGATTCAGTCTCTCACTTCCAGCAGGTAAAATACCATCATCTTTAGGACAACTGAGAATTAGAGATACTGAGATATGGTGCCTGTTCCAATTGACTCTTTTAGTAAAGCGAACAGGAAGTGAGTGAAGGCTCCTGTTGGGATGGTGGATTGTGGATGGGAAGGGTGATGGATGCATGAGATATTTAGAGGTTACACTTACATTGTTTGAGACATGAGAAGTAATGAATTCTGTATGGCAGAAGAATCAATGAAATTTTAATTGAAAAAGACATCAGGAAAAAGGCCTGATTTAGGAAAGAAGTCATGATTTGATTCAGCATGTTGAGTTGAACACCTGTATGGAGATGTTAAAAACAATATTTGGAAACGGGAGTGTAGAGCTCAGGAGGAAGGTTAGGATCTCACAGTATATTTCTCAAGAATAAGGAAATAAGGAAAATGAAACAACTGTTACCTGTTGTTGTTGCTGTTTAGTTGATGTAGCACATAACATAGCACCTGCCATATAATGGGTACTAGATGAGTGAATGAGGATTTGTGGGAGTAGGCTAGGTCTTTGCCAATGCAGTAACAAGTGAGAAAAGAGGAGGGGAAAAGGTTAAGGGTAGAGCCTTGGGAAATGCTTGCTTTTTTTTCTTTTCTTTTCTTTTCTTTTCTTTTCTTTTCTTTTCTTTTCTTTCTTCTTTTTTTTTTTTTTTAAGAGAGCAGGAGTCAGAGGAAGGGCTGGGGAAAGGCAGAGGGGAAAACCTACTTAATAAATGTTTAAGGCAGAAGATGAAGCATAAGATAAGATCAAGGGAAGAGGGTTGGAAAAAGAACACGAAGATCAAGAAAATACCTGATTTTTGGCTGTTTGATTTTCGATGCTTGCAAGTGAACAGTTTGAGTAAAATAAGGGTAATGGAGGCTTATTAGAGGCAGTGTGTATGTGGACTGTTTTTCAAGGGGCTTGAAGATGAAGAGAGGATCTTAGGTATCAGGAGACTATAGGTTTTATTCAAGTACAGACATGTTGGTAGAAGAGAAAGAATTTGAAAATGCAATTAAGAGGTCATATAGTTGGTGGAAGATTTTGGAGGAGGTGGGAGGGGCTGCCACTAAGCTCAAGGTAGGTAGAGCTAGTCTTAGAGCCAGGGTGGGGGGTGGAGGAGGGGAGGAGTGATTGTCAAGAACAGAAATCAGAGTAGAGTAGAAAGATGAGGACACAGAGGGGCTGTGTGATGGAGGGAAGAAAAGTCATGGAATCTCAGTTCAGATGACTTTAATCATCATGGGAAAGTACTGGACAAAATCATGTGAAGGAGTTGAAAAAGACTGGCAGCTTGGCTTGGCAATAACTTTTATAGGATGTGAAGGAAATTCTTTCTAAATAGTAGTGAGGATTTAGCTGAGGTTGACCAATGTGAATTTGTAGTGGCCTCTCCTCACATTGTATCAGAGATTTGTAATAGAGCTAATGGAAGGAACAAATGTTCCATCTCTAGAACGTTGTGATTGTCTTCCCCAAATCATCCTATGGACTTACGAATTAAGGACTTTTAAAATAAGGTTCTTAAAAGAAGAAGCATATTTACTTGGGGTTTAGTAATTAGGTAAGAAATTGCATAGTTCTCTTATTCTCTTTCTTTTATTCCTTAGTCCCAGACAGGGGATTATAGCCTTTTCAATATATGACACATTGTGGACCTTTCTGTAGGTTAGTAAAGATAGGGCTAACTCATTATTTTTGATAGCTGTGTAGTAGTCCATCCTATTGATTTATTAAGGTATATTTTGCCAATCCTCTAGTGTGGCATTTGGGGTTTTTTTTGCAATTATAAAATTGTTTTCATGTATCACTGTATATTTTCCTGACTATTCTCTTAAGATAAAGTCCTTGAAATAGAATTGCTGGATTAATGAACATAGCCATTTACATTTTTAAAAATATTGTGCCAAATTATTCTTCATAAGGTTGTCATTTTGTACATAGACCAACCACAAATGAGAATGCCAGTTTCCTCTTAACCTTACCAACACTGGGTATTATCATTCTTAAATCTTTGCCAGTTTGAAGTTCTAAAAAGATCTTGTTTTTCCCTGTAGCTCCTTGTTAACCAATGAAATTGAAAATATTTTATTATGGTGTTCATTGGTATTTTATAGCAGTACTATTCATTTCTTAATCTGAAAAAATCTTTTTATATTAAACATCTACTTGGCCTTTGTTATATATGTTGCAAACATTTCTTCTAAGTTTTCAGTCTGTGTTTTAATTTTTTTGTTTACTATATGTAAAAATTTTAATGTAATAATTTTGTCTTTTCTTATTGGCATCTGCTTTTGAATTAGCAGAAAGAATTTCTGTGCTTTAAGATTACTTAAAAAGTCACATGTTTTCATGTAGTAATTATGTGGTTTTACATTTACCATTAAATTTTTTAACTCATTTGGATTCCTTTTCCAAATTCCTAATTTTCACTATTTTGAAATGCCATTTTTCTCATATATTAAAATCTTTAAGAATTTTTGTTAACTAGGTTTTAAATATGGAAAAGGTAGTCCATGTGATCAGGGCAAAAAAAAAATGCACATGGTACACAGGATTCATATGAAAGAATCTCTCACCCCTTATTCTCCTTTCCCAGTGGTTCTTGTTCACACATTAAATTTCTACATATACTACATCATACCACTTTATTCTATTTTGTTCATTTGCCTATGTATTCATTTTTTTCATCTATTTTTTAAATTAAGGTCTCTCCTTTATTCTTTTACAGACCTTCCTGGCAGTGTTTCTAATGAATTATTAAGGGGAAGTTAGAGACATTTAGAAGGCACTGTCAGAAACTGGATCCTTGCCTGATTCGTTTTTCTTACATTAATATTTAGTTGGGGAAAGAAAGAACTTAGGCAATTTTTTGTAAGTAAAATAAAAAACAATTTTGTTAGTGAAACAAACAAAAAAAAAGAAGCTTAAACTAGAGTTTGTTACATTTTCAAAACAATTTATCAAGAAGTGTCAGTTACTGATTGCATCACATAGGGATCATAGTACAATAATGGGTTATGTTGAACTACCTCTTTCTCTAGGTAAATTTAGGCAAAAGACTAGTTCACTGCTACTCGGTTCCAGAGATTTCTTTGATTTGACAATGTACTGCCACTAGGATTTGTAGTAGTAGTCATGGCACTTCTGACTCCAAACGTATGGGTTTTCTGCACCAAGCAGTTCTCCAATTCCCTGCAGACACCAACTGGGTATCCCATAATTTAATTCCATTCGGACACTAACTACCTGGAGTTAAACACAGACCCCACAAGTTAGGGGTCAGTCCAAGACTGGCCCCATTTCAAGATGCCAGTCACAAGTTTGAGTCATCCATACTTCTGACTGTCGGGCTGTATGTAAGTGATTCTCACAACCCCCTCCTCCAGTTTAATAATTTGCTAGAATGGCTCATAGGACTGAGGGAAACACTTCTATTTACTGGTTTGTTATAAAGGACATAGTAAAGGATAGAAATGAATAGCCAGATGAAGAAGTGCATTAGGTGGAGACAGGAAGGGTCCTAAGCGTAAGAGCTTCTGTCCCTCTGGCATTTGCAGTGTGCCACCCCCTGACATGTGGATGTGTTCACCAACCGGGAAGCTCTCCAAATCTTACTGTGTAGTGCTTTTAAGGGGGTTCCAATACATAGACATGAGTCATTAAATAAATCAGTGGCCATTAGTGATTAATTAAATCTTGCCTCTCTCTGGGGCTGGGGCCTAAAGTTCCAGCTCAAACTGTATGGTAGGTTTTTCGGGCAACCAGCCCCAACCCTAAAGCTATTTAGGGGCCATTCAAGATATGTCTTATTTGCATAAACTCAGGTGTGTTTGAAAGAGGTTTATTTTGAATAAAAAAAGACTCCTCTCACCCCTATCACTCAGTAAATTCCAAGGGTTTTAGGAGCCTGCAGCAGGAACTGGGGATGAAGACCAAATATATATTTCTTATTATATCACAATATCACAATTGATTTGAAAAATAATATGAATTTGGGGAAATGTGATTGTAGTTACCTCTAGAAGTCTTTAGGGCACGCTGCAGAGTCACATAAACTTTGAGTTGAATGGAATCGCTTGTGTGTGTATAAATGTATTGTGCAGATTTTGTTTTTCTAAATAGGCACACAACAAATTCCAAGGCCTAGTAAAACTAAACTCCGAAGTTATAATCATCTGCGTTTGCATTATTCATTGACCTCTTCTTCATCGACTCCGTTTCTCCATCACTTAAGGATAGGTTAAAATTTTAGCATTACCATTTTCAAGCTGTATAACCTGTCTTCAGTTGAACAACTGGGTAAGATATTGTGTACTTTGATTTTTTTTAATGTTTATTTTTGAGAGAGAGAGAGAGAGGGAGACAGAGCGTGAGCAGGGGAGGGGTAGATAGAGAGGGAGACACAGAACCCAAACTCAGAGTCAGAGGCAGGGTCCAGCCTCTGAACTGTCAACACAGAATCCAGTGGGGGGCTCAAACTCACAAACACTCAGATCTTGACCTGAGCTAAAGTCCAACGCTTATCCGACTGAGCCACCCTGGCACCCTGATATTGTGTACTTAAGAGGACTGTCATGAAGATTAAATTAAATAACATAAATGGAAGAACTTGATACATACATGCCAGTTATTACTCTGTAGAGACCCTACCACTTTCCCTTTCAGTAGTTGGATCAAACTGTCTCCAACATCAAGTACCAACTTCTTCAGTTTTATTTCAGTAATTATGCACTCTCTTTTCTGTCTTTCTCTACCAGCTCTTCCTCATCACCATTTGAATATGTTCAATTTCTTGCTTCATTAAAAAAAAAAAAAAAGGCTACCATCATCCACACTGTCCCCAGCTGGCAGCAGCCGGCCTCTCCCTTCTTTTCATGGCCATTTTGTAGAATGTTGCTCAACTTGGGCTTGTCTTAGGTTTCCTCATGAGTTGATTGAGATCGTGCATTTTTAGTAAGGATACTGTAGAAGTGATGTTGTATCCCTCTCAGGGCATTATGTTAAAACTTTAGTACGTGAAATTGATACATCTCTTTAGTGGTAATGTTAATTTTGATCACTTGATTAAGGTGGTAACTACCAGCTTCCTCCACCGTTGCATTATTTTTCCCTTTGTCTCTTTGAGTCTCTACAAATATTCCATTTCTCGTCATACTTTTACCCACTAATTTTACCATCCATTGATGATTCTTGTTTCCAGTAGTTACTGTTATGGGGATTTTCTATCAGTTTTTAATAGTAGAGGTTCTTAACTTGCGGTTTCCGTGGTATATATATTTTGTATACATATACATACATATTTCGCTCATGCATTTTACTCGGAGAAGAGATACAGCATTTGTCAGGTTTCCAAGAGGTCTTTAAATAGTATTTTCTTTTTTCATCTATCACTACTTTCTCAACTTTATGGTCACAGCACTTATATCCATTAGAGCAGATGAAAGGAATTCCTTATGTATTTGGCTTCTGTTTCTGGTCTTTCACTGGTAGCTTATTCCACATCTCTCTGAAAAGATTCTGTACATAAGTAACCAAAATATACCTGAGGTGAATAAAAGCAGTAATTGTTGTTGTCTTATGTTGTCTAGACTTTGTCTTCCCTGGCCCACAATTGGGAAACCATTAACTTTTGATACCTATATTTCTAGTTTTATGTCAGAGAACATGTATTTTCATCTTTATGAAGTTTTTAAAAGTCAGATACAGAATTTAGCCTGTCTTGTAACAAAGGTTGATAAAACTTTTTAAAAGAATATTGCCACAGGTTGTGATAGCTTAATTGTAATTGTTTCTCTTTTATTACAAGTTATACTTTCTTGGAGTAAATAGATTCTCGTGAAAGAAAGCTTAATTGAGACCTTAGCTGAAACATGAATTTTTATAAGAAGTAGTTTATGTTTTTATTTTTAATTCCAAAAACATTTCTATGGTTTTGTCTTTTATACAGCTGGCAAAAATGAGTTTCTTATATTTTTGTTTTTTAGGAAATACTATATCACTTATATGCATGCATTTTTTTTTTAAATAAAGGTATTACCACAAGATGGCTAGTTTGGCAGAAAAGAATTAAAATATATGTGATAATTATAATTCTGAAGGATTATGCATGAATTTATGTTATTTAATGGGATGATCATGTTGAGTCTAATGTAGTTTTCATAAAAGTTTATATTGAAAAAATTTTTTTAATGTTTATTTATTTTTGAGAGACAGAGACAGAGCACAAGCAGGGGAGGGGCAGAGAGAGAGGGAGACACAGAATCCGAAGCAGGCTCCAGGCTCCAAGCTGTCAGCACAGGGCCCAATGCGGGGCTTGAACTCACAAACCGTGAGATCATGACCTGAGCCGAAGTCGGTGCTTAACCAACAGAGCCAGCCAGGTGCCCCTAAAAGTTTATATTTTTAAACAATACATAAATATCTGAAATAAACTAAATTCTACAATACAGTGTAAAATTCAACATTTTGTTGCAACAATGCTTGATTAAACAATGTCTGTTTTCTTTTCCACACTTGGAAAGTCAATGCTTTGCTGTTTGAGAAATTTCTTAGGAAATTTCTGGGGGAGCTTGGACTTAGTAGGGAGGAGATCTGAGAGGTAAGGGGGAGCCTGAAGTAGAGAGGTGGTAGAAGGGGTGAGTTCAAGAAATATTAAAGAAGATAAATCATCAAGGACATGGTGATAAATTGAATACAGGAGGTAAGATAGAAATCAAAGATCCTGGCATGGGTAATGGTCTTCCTACCTTAAGTAGAAAGTATGAGAGGAAGAGCAGATTTGGGGGAAAAGATGATGTGCTCAGTGTTGCACAGGGGAGGCTGAGGTGAGCTTGTGGTTGGAGACATCCATGTGATGGGGGGACTGTGGTCGAGCTTGGAGGAGCTCAAGATTAAAGAATCATCTGCATAAAGGTGATTGGAACTTTGTTACTGAGTGAGATTACTCAGGCCAGACCTCATAGAGTAAGAAGAGTTGTGGGTTAAAGATGTGATTCTTGGATTACCTACATAGAATGGACAGGCGGAAAAAGAGAAACAGTTTTGTAAGAGAATGCAGTGGCATGGATGCCGAGGAAGGAGACTTTGAAGGAGAGAGTGAGAACATACATTTAGCACATTAATCCTCTGCCTGTTGTTGAATGAGCAGGAGAAATGTCATTGAGGTTTTCTTCCTCTTTTTCTTAAATCAGATTTTCAAGGGTTTTGACCCAAAAGTAGTTTTTTTCTATTTTGTTCAGGATTTATCAATTAAAGAAAGATATTTTTTTCACATCTTTAGTACATTTTTGTATTATAGTTTTCCTGTCTCTTACCATTTGGGACCCACTTGATTTCCTATTTTTCTCTATTACTAATTTTTTTAACTTTACATGGAAGACTTACAGGACTATGGTTATAACCAGTCTGATGTAAAACCTGACTCTTTCTGGTTTGGTAAGTTTGTAATGTTGTCAGCTTTGAACATTACACTAAAGCTGAATTCATTTTGTTGGTGACTCTGTTTAAAAGCTCACAATCCCTGTGAGTGCTCACCTAGCTTATTTGATCCTCATCAGAAGTTTATGGGATAGATACCCCAGATTGTAATCTTCATTTCTTTGTTCTAGTTAAGGAATTCATTTTCTTGTTTAATTATGTGACTGATTCAAAGACAGCTCCTAGTTGTCTATTTCACCAGGCATATGTATAAAATGTTGCAGCTGAAAGAAAACTCAGAGATCATTTCTTCTCATCTCTCCATTTTATAACTAGTGAAACAGGCCTAAAGAGAGAATCACTTGCCTAAGATTACATGGGCAGATAAAGCAAAATCAAGGTCTGGAACCCAGCTTTCCTGATTTCCTGGTCCCTATAATAACGACCACAAGTGTAATTTGCATTACAAGTAAAATTAGGCCATGCTCTGGAATCTTCAATATGCTCATGTTGCTTTTGTTTCTTGGAAATAGTGTGCGGTTCGTGCAGCCACAGAAGGCAGAACTCTTGTTTTGGAAGGCTTGGAAAAGGCGGAGAGGAATGTTCTGCCTGTTTTGAACAACTTGCTGGAAAATAGGGAGATGCAGCTTGAAGATGGACGCTTCCTAATGTCTGCAGAGCGTTACGACAAACTTCTCCAAGTAAGAAAAGAAAACTCTGGCTCCCTTTTCTTGGCTATTGAGCTATGGATGGTGCTGTTTGTTGTATAAGACATGATTGTATCAGAGTGAGGACAGTGTTCAGGTGGCTCGTGTCTGTGGTGAATTGCTGCAGTTAACGGTCATGAGGTTGCAGTTTCACAAGGTTCTTCGGTTTGCAGATCATATTAGACGACCTCTCAGATTTTTAGTTTGGTTTTTTTTTGCCCATGTAATAACTATTTTTTCTTTTTTCCCTCTCCTTTAAATTCTGTCTTCTCTTTTTCCCTCCTTTCCTATCTTCCTTTTCTGTCCTTCAACAACTATGTACTGAAAGTCTAATGGCTTCTAGACAGTGCTGGGAAGACAGAACTGAATAAAGTGTAGTTCTTGTCCTCCAGAAGCTCAACCTCCAGGAGATATTGCCAGAATTGAATATGATATTTAAAAGATACCTAGATGATCCAAGCTATCCATATCTGATGCCTAGATAATTGTAAGAGCCTCTTAAAAAGCCCCAATTTCATTCTGGCTGCCCCACAGCAGTCAGTGATCACTTTAAAACATGGGACGGATTAGGTCAGACCTCTCTGTTCTAAACCCTCTCCTCGCTATGAAAAAAGTTTTACAATGGAGAATAGGGTCTTGTCTGATCTGGGCTCTTAGTGCCTCTTTGGGCTTATCACCTGCTATCCTTTTTTATTCCACTCCAGCTGATAGTATTCTCTTTACTAAAACTTAAACCTGCTGGGTAGGCATTCTCCTAGTGCTTTGCAAGTCACTTTGCTCTTCCAGAATGGTTTTTCTCCAGATATCTGCCTGGCTCACTTCTATACTCCTTCAAGCCTTTGCTCAAATGTTACATTATTGATGAAGTCTGCTCTCACCTCCTATTTGACATTGCATTGTCCTCTCTGCCCCCATGCTCCCTGACCCTGCTCTATTCATTGCCTTAGTCTTCTGACATCCTACATGATTTACTGACTTGCAATGTTTTAGTTCATTCACTGCCTCCCTCCACTAGATTGCAACTTTCACTAGGGCAGGGCTTTTTGTCACTGATGCTATTTCAAGCTCTTAGAACAATGCCTGGCACTTGGTGGGTGCTCAATAACTATTTGTTGAATGAATGGATGGATAAGTGCAATACTTTAAATGCTGTGATGCCAGTTGATACAAAAAGAAAAACAATAAGAGAGTATGGGGCCCTTTAGAGGCTTTGGAGAAGGGCTTCACGTGACGTCACAAAAGGACAAAAAAGGGCTCATAGAGCCCTTGCTCTAACCGAGAGCTCTGCCTCTGTAGTCCATGACTTAGAGTCTCTCTGACACCTGTGCTGTCATGTGTGACATACATATGTATGCTAATTTTATTGCCCCAAGTTGGCTACAGATTGCTGAAGAGCAGAATCTGTGTCTTATGTTTCTTCTAGATACAGCTAATACAAGCCCAGGACACACTAGGCACTAAATAATACGTGTTGACACCAGAGGGTCTGATTGACCTGATGCTCCAAGGCTAGCAGGACCGGAAATATCTCTTTCTGATTTCCACTGTGCAAGTCTGTTTTCTCAGAAATCTGTCTTGCTATCCTTTTAGCACTGTTTCTTTACTGTTTATGGGAGTTTCTAGATGCTATTTTCATTGTGCGGTATAGTTGTCTTGTTTTGGACCTCTATCTGAAGATGGCATCATGCTAATATAATTAGAAGGGGATAATTGAGGATTTAATTGCTAAGAAAAGTTAAATTTATTCATTCACTCATATTGTTATAGTTAATTTACTAAAAGACGATTCTTTATTTAAATTTATTTTAAATTTTAATTAATCTTTTACAAATAAAATGACTTCAAATAAATATATTAATTTATATTTATTGCTTTTAGAGTAGATAGATATTGGTGTATGCAAGACATTTTCTCTTTAGATACTTTCTAATTATAAAATAACTATTATTTGCCCCTGTATAGTTATTTGCTATCTTTTTTTAGTTATTTCCCATTTTTAATAGATTTTTAAAAAAATATTTATTTTTGAGAGAGGGAGAGAGCACAGGAGAAAGTAGGGGAGGGGCAGAGAGATAGAGAATCTCAAGCAGGCTCTGCACTGTCAGTGCAGAGCCCAATGGGGAGGCTCAAGTTCACAAACCACGACATCATGACCTGAGCCGAAATCAAGAGTCAGACACTTACATGTGCCCCATTATGTGCCATTTTTAGTAAATGATTTAGAGTTTAGTAAATGATTTCATATTCAGAAATGGATTTTTTTTTAAGTATAGAAGTTACTTCACAATAAAAGTTTGATATATTCTTTGTGTGAGAATTTTTGCAGAGTTATTGAACATTTTACTTTATGTAAGAATTTGAGATACGGGGTCAGGAGGGTTTTAGTATACAAGGAGTGCTTGTTATTATTGAGAAGGATGTATTACATTGTTTTTCCCAATGTAAATATCAGTATAAATACATAGTTTTAATTCATAATTGTCATTTCTATATTTATAGAATCTGTCTCATAGGAATGTCATAGAATATAGGCAAGATCCCTTCACAGAACATCACCACCTTAACACAATTTCTATGATAAAAGGATTTCAACACCATTTAAGTCCCACTTATTTCTAGCTAGATTCAATGTACTAAATTTGAATGTTTCAAAATGTTAATGGTTTCATAGAGGTGTTTGTAGTAGAATTTTGTTGTTATGGAAACGGATATAATCAGTCTGTATAAATTTCATTTATATCCAGATTATTATTTTTGGGTAAGTGGAAAATAAAAATATTTAGCTCTCTGAAGATTACACTCTTGGCTTTTCAGATGGTCTAGATCCAGACTCTTGTTTTCTAGCACATGTGACATAGTATCACTGTTAGTCCTGTTAATTAAGTGTGGGGTCATAGGTTTGGTTATGTTTTTAAATTACTTCATGCAATCAAAAAACATTTGTCCTATTATGTTTAAGAGGTAATAAGTCCTCTCATGAGCCTGGATCCAGCATGAGGTGGTAATGAACAGAAGTCAATGCACACATGCATAGTGGTAGAAGCTTGCATAGGATAGAGCGGAGGGGTACAAAAATGGTTCTGATGGAGGGAGAGGTTAGAAAGAGGCCCACTTTAGTGACGATGTTCTTTGTGCTGAGCTTTAAATGATGCTTGTATTTCTGCTGTGCGAAGTGGAAAGGCGTTCCAAGCAAGTGGGGCAGTGTTGGTGAAGCAGCATGGTGTGTCTGGAGAGCCACCATTGTGACATGGACTGGAGCACAGGGTTGGGGAAGGCAGGCTAGGGGGTGGCTATGCAGTGGTTGATGAGACTAGGAGATTCGGACATGAATCCGGCCAGGAAGGGCCTTGAGTGTCCGTTAAGAGTTTCTACACTGTCATATGGGCTGCATCCCCCCACCCCCCGAAGATATACTGGAAACTGAGGACTTGTCTCTCTGAATGAACATGTACATGTTCTTATAAACTTTATAAGTTCCAACAGCTGAGGACAGTGAAGAGCCATCGATAGGGTCAGGCAGAGAGGGAAGACATGACATCTAACCGGTGCCCACTGTGGACCAGTTGCTTTCAAACGGCCATAGTAATGCTGGTGATATTATTCCCACTTTATGGATGACAAAGCTGAGCGTCAGAGGGTATAATAACATGCTCTTGGTCACTTCACTAGAGTTTATGCTGAGCGCTAGAGCCAGCATTTATCACTCCAAACCCTGTGCTATTTCCATTCTCAACTCCAAAATATGCTAGTTGCTGGACGATGGGGAGTTACAGAATTCCTTTGAACATCAGTTTGCTCATCCATAAAAAGGAATTAAGTGTTTATTTGCATTCTGGTAAAAGTTAAATGAGTAAAATTCTTTGAAAGTACTTACCGTGTAGTGAGTTTTTAGCACATGTTGGTTGTTATTATTAATATGCCTTGGCAGAAATGTACCCATACATGTAGTTGTGTATTTGAGGTCCACGGGGCAGTCTCTTCTCTGCCAGTAAGCGGTAAGTCTGTCTAGGACTACCTTTTTACATTCTCTGGTCTGAACCAGTATATTTTCTGACTCTTCTCACTCAGTTTCTCTGTGTTAATGACTACAGCTTGGAGGTCTGACCCACATTTTTCTTTGTTCCTTGATGTGTTAGCTACTTGTCTGTTCCACAACAGTTTTCATGTCATGAGCCTTCCCTGGCACTTTTCTCCTGATTTGACTTTGCTTCCTTCCTTGATGGTTTGGTCTTGAGGTTGTTCTCAAATACACTTTACTCAGCAGTCAGGGCCTAAATTCCGCAGCCGGGCAACTCTTGCAGTTGTAATCTGCATCGTTGGTGCTGTGAGTTTTGATCTCTTTCTTTTAGGATCATACCAAAACAGAGTTGGATGCCTGGAAGCTTGTTCGAGTTAGTGAAAACTTCCGAGTCATTGCCTTGGGTTTGCCAGTGCCTAAGTACTCTGGGAATCCCTTAGACCCCCCGCTCCGTTCTCGATTTCAGGCCAGAGATATTTATTATCTACCCTTTAAGGTAAGTACGAACAAGAATAATTTATTTTTTAAACATTTTATCTATTTGTATTTGGTTACTATAAAAATGTTACTAGGTTTATATGTCCCTCTCAGTAGTTAATGGAGAGAAAAGGATATGGGGTAAAGAAAATCTCTGGAAATTCAGAAGAAAAATTATTGGGGCATTACTTATGTGATGGGCTTAAAAAGGCTAATTTTTAGAAAATGATGCGTATCAAACAATGCTTTTTTTGCTATTACTTACATAGTGTCTGCTTAATTAAAAGTATGAAGTGTGTCCATAAAATTTGCATTTAATTTGTTACATTCCTTATTGATTTGGTATGTTTCTGTGTTATTTTAGGACCAACTTAAACTGTTATATTCAGTTGGAGCCAATGTTTCTGCTGAGAAGTAAGTATTTCTGCTACACACACACACACACACACACACACACACACACACGCACACTTTTATATAAATATCTGGACACTTAACATTGAATTTGTTTATTTGTTTTGCACATTGATTAATTCATCCATTCAACAACTATGCTCTGAAGAATTTTTTAGTAACTGTGGTAAGTGCTGATGATAAAGTTAATAAGACATGATCTTTGGAGACAAGAAACTCAAGATCTAGTAGAGTTTAAAGACATGAGCATACATTAGTTTAGCATTATATAGTAAGGGCCATGATTTCAAAAAGGCATTGGCATTTGAGAAGCGTCCTAAAGAATGAGTAGGCTTTTGCCATATAAAGAATGGAATTAATGAATCCTAAGAAATTATTTTTAAAGCATGGGATATGAGAATGTATGTCTTGTTCTTGTGGCTATAAAAAACTCTTGGTGGCTGGGGTTCAGGTTTGGATTGAGAAGGGAGGGAGGTGAGGCTGGCAGGATAAATTTGGGCCAGGTTGTGAAAAACCTCACATGTTGTGATAGATTTAAGAAATATACCTGTGTATCTAGTCAGCCTCTGAGTTTTAAACAGAATATGAAGCTGTTGTTTCTTAAGAATTTAATAGTAAGCATCAGGGTGCCTGGATGGCTCAGTCAGTTAAGCGTCTGACTGGCTCAGGTCATGATCTCACAGTTTGTGGGTTCGAGCCCCATGTTAGGCACTGTGTTGACAACTCAGAGCCTGGAGCCTGCTTTGGATTTTGTGTCTCCCTCTCTCTCTGCTCTTCCCCTGCTCATGCTCTGTCTCTCTCTCCTTCAAAAATAAGTAAGCATTAAAAAAAATTTTTTTAAAAGAATTTAATAGTAAATCAATTTTATATCAATTAAGATGCCTCAGCTATTTTATGTTTAACAAGTGAATGCATTTTATGCATTAAAACTATTAGAATAGCATTTAACATTACTTAATTTTTTCCCCTAGAATCTCTCAGCTCTTGTCCTTTGCCACCACTCTCTGTTCCCAAGAATCTTCTACTCTCGGACTTCCAGATTTTCCTTTAGATAGTTTACCAGCTGCAGTTCAAATCCTGGTATGTATAAAATAAATTAATGACTTGTATACCCAAATGTGGCAAAGAGAACTTAAAAGTTAATCCTTGGGGATTCATCATTTCAGTTTGCCTTGTCATATTCCTCTATAAATATTACAAGACCTGAGATTCGCTGACCCATGCTGTGCAGTATACTGTACGGAGACCAGCAATGTGTTGTGAGCCCTTACTGAGCTCATAGCCTAGGAGGGAGGTAGGTAGACATGCAGTTCAGGTAAAAACTCCACAGAGAGAAGGATGACTCAGCCTGGAGAGGCCTGAGGAGCCTGCAGAGGCGGCCTGCAGCCTGAGGCAGGGAGCTGGGACTTTCGCACTCAGGCACCAGCAGTCGTTGGTCAGTGGGTCATCACAAGGGACACAAATTTCCAGGCATTAGCTGCTCTCTTGGCTGTGAGCAAAGCTGGCTTTGGGAGTTCAAAAGTAGTCTTCTTTAAAAGCCCTGCAGCAGCTAGCTGTTGAAAGGGAAAGGTGGGAAGCTTAGAAAAGATAAAAACAGATCCGAGGTGTTTGGTAGAGCGTAAACATTGTCCACTACAGTTTAACAAAGGTCGTGACAGTCGTGTCAAGATTGTTGGAAATGCCCTCCAGGCAGAGGGAACAGCATGCACAGAGGTGTTGAATCACAAACGGGCTTGGTATGTTTGAAGAATGATAAGTTGTATCGTTAGAGCAAGCGTGTAGGGTGAAGAGAGAGGTGAGAACTTTATTGTGAAGTGTTTTGCATGGTGAGTGAAGTTGTCTGGATTTCATGGTGTGGAAGAAGTGGCCTGTTAGATATTACTAAGTAGGTGAAGCGTGGAGTAATCAGTTCTATGGTGGAGGAAGATACCTCTGTGGGCAGGGAGGAGGGACGGGGAAAGCCTGGTTGCATACGGACCTAATAGGAAACTGTTGTAACAGTCAGTGAGAGACTGTGCTAAGGAGAGTGTAATCCCAGGTAGTAGGGATACTGCCGAGACAAGAGACTTATTTTTAAACTTTTGTTCCTATTCATTTAGGTTTCCTGAGACTCAGTGAGTTAGGTTTCACAGGTATTGTTCGCACTGTCCTCTGTGTTTAGAACAGCTTTTCTCTTCCTTTTTACCACGTCTTCTGCTTTTTGTTCTTTTTGTTTTTGCTTGGAACATTTTACTTTGATAGTTCTCAAATCTAAAAATAAAAGTTCAAAAACAGTAAAATGAACATCTATAACCCCTTCAAGTAGAATCACCAATTTTTAACATATTGCCACATTTGTTTGCTCTCTCTTTTCCGAACCATTTGAAAGTAAATTATGATCAGTATTTTTATATACTTTAGTATGCAACTTGGAAGAAGTCGTAAGACGTTCTTCCACATAACCAGAACCATTATCACACCCTTCAGTATGTTGACAGAAATGCTATAATATCATCTACAGGACAACCTATGCTGAAATTTCTCTAATTGTCCCTGTTGGGAAAGCAGTTTAACTTGGAGAAAACTTTTGAGAATAATAAACACTTTCTAACTTTGTAGTTATAACTGTGAAACTAAGTAAATGTGGACGTGATTAACTCAGATTAGGAATGGGGGCACCTGGGCGGCTCAGTCAGTTATGCATCCGACTTCAGCTCAGGTCATGATCTCACTGCTTGTGGGTTCAAGCCCCGTGTCAGGCTCTGTGCTGACAGCTCAGAGCCTGGAGTCTGCTTCAGATTCTGTCTCCCTTTCTCTCTTCCCCTCCCCACCCATACACTCTCTCTCTTTCAAAACTAAATAAACATGAAAAAACAAGGAATACAAGTAAAGAGCATACTTTGGGATGAATAGGGTAGGGAGACGTGTTCAGACATGTAGTTTCAGGCATGTTGAATGGAGGTCAATGGGATATCTAAAGGGTCACATTTGGGCAATTGAGAATTCGAGTCTAGAGCTCAGGACCAGATACTGAGACATGGGAGCCATTAACAGATAGATGGTAGCTGAAAGATGGGGGTGGGTAGGCTTACCCAGTGAAAGGGTGTGGAACAGGAAAAGAAGAGGGAGTAATGAATATTTTTTGTGGACTTGTGGAAAATATGAGAAACCTCTTGGTTATTTTTTATAATCATATATACATTTTGGATATGTCATATATGTCAAATATGCATTTCAGATAAATTTTTTGTGATTATTTTGGATGTTCTTCATCCCTGTGTATTTTTGCTCCTAAATAGGATTCCTTTCCTATGATGTCAATCAAACATGCAATCCAGTGGCTTTATCCATACACTATCTTGCTAGGACATGAAGGGAAAATGGCTGTGGAAGGTGTTTTAAAAGTAAGTATCTGCTTCACTTTTCTTTCTTTTTCCATTTCTCTTCTTGTCCCTTCTCTTCCCTTCTTCCATTTCTCTCTTCCTCCTCCTTCCTTCTTTTTCTCTTTCTGTCTTTCCCATGCCTTCCCTTACTTTTCCTTCCCTTTTTCTTCTAGACTTGGAGCCACTGGCATGCGAGTGACAGGGAAGCAAGTACAGAGGTGGCTACTGTGGTTGGGATACTGGTTGTATTGAACAAATGAGTAAATCAGTTGAGGAAATGAGTGAATAAATTGAGGATTATAAGAGCTATGTTTCTTACCATTGGGAAAGGAATTTATAAGCATAGAAAGGGAGAAGAAAAGAAAGACCCCTGAGGTGTTAGATTGGAATTGGAGGAATCAGTATGAACTCATGTGTTTTTTTAAAATATTTTAATATATATAATCAGAGTAATAGATATAGATACTGTGTATGTATGAGTATACAGACACATATTTTCTAGCTCTGTCCCCTTAAGAGGGCCTGAAAACTATGACATTCCAGTGGCAATGATCATACCAAGTGCCAAGACATTGGTTTCTAAATACCACACTTCCTAAAAGGAATCAGGATTCCTAGAAAATAGTGCTGGTTCAAGGCTCAGCACAGGGAAAGTTCATGATGAACCTGGATCATCTTATTGTGCCCAAAAGTAAGGAAATGTTTAACAAATGATGTTAACATACCAAAGTGACAGAGGAGCCAGTTTGAGGTGGCCCCCATTGGCCAAAATGTGGGACAATTTTAGCATGAAAATAAACAAAGATAGCAATTGATTATAAACCATTGAACAAAATGGGAATCCCTGAGTTCATGTTGATACAAATGAGTAAATAAAGGGGGAGAAGAAAAAATTCTTCTTAATATAGAACACCTATGAATAAATGCAGAAAAGTCACCATTTGGCAGCCACCAGTGTGGAAGTTGATTTAGGTAGGAGTCATCAAAGGTTTTAAAACTGGTGGGTGGAGGGTCTATGAAGAATAGGATATTGATGTAATCTAAGAATATCTCCTACCAAAATACTCACTTGACTACAAAACAAAAAAATGGCATTTTTATAGTAAATACCAACTTGACCAGGTAGGACAAATCGACATTATGTGTCTCTTGACTGTTGAGCTGAGAAGGGCTCAGCCTCATTTCAGGATATTCTGGATAAGAATTTATTGCATGAATTTGGCCATGAGAAAGTATTGTATAGACCTAGGTTGAGGGCCCTCTTACATAATGAGAGGCCTTTATTCTTTAGCATTGTCCCGTTCATAAAAGAAAAAGAAAAACTGAAAGACTGCTTTAGATTGAAAGAGACTAAAGAGATATGACATGTGATCCTGTGTTGGATCCTGGACCAGATAGGAAAACATGACATTGTTAGCACATTTGGTTAAAGTTGATATGGTCTGTGGATTGAATGACAGTGTTCTATTAAAATGATTTCCTGATTTGGAAGCTTATGTGGTGAATATGTTGGCCACAATTCTTGTTTTAGCAAATATGAACTAGAATATTCAGGGATGATGGAGCATCATATCTGTGGCTTGCCCTTAAATGGTTCAGAAAAAGACCAATTATAATGGGTGTGTTAGGGATGCTGGCGGCAAGAGGGAGGTAATAAATATGCTAAAATGGTAATCTTTGAAAAATCTGAGTGAAGGCAAAATAGAAGTTCTTTCTACAACTGTCCTGTAACTTTCCTGTAAGTTTGAAATTATTTCAAGATAAAAAATTTTACAAAGTGAATATCCATTATAACTCATTTCAAAATAAAAAAAAAATTAAACAAATATAACACTTAAAATTTATCTGCCTGTAACTTAAATTATTAACTTGAAAAGTAAGGACTTTATATAAAACTATGGAAATTGCTTGTAGACCTGTCATTTAAATTAATGAAGTTCTTATTTTTGTCAGAGTGGTTCATAATATATGGAGTTGATTTTCTTTCAAAATACAGATGCCATAATTTCCTCATTGTATAGTTAATGGTAGTGTTTTCTAAAGGGCCAATCACAATATATATCTTATGACTATATATTTAAATGGGTTTAACTCCTGGCAGGAATTTATTGACTTACCCAAATTCTTTTTTACAACAGACAGTTTTTGTTTTTCTTTTGCAGTTTGGCTCAAAGAGAAGATCTCTAAGGAGTAGGTAGAATGTGAACACTAAGCTGTTGGCTCTGTGTATAGGCCCTTCATTTCCTGGAGGCCAGGAGTTTACAACCTTACGTAAATGGAGTGGTATTTGTTTCTCCCTTATTCCAATATCTACAAGGGGAGTACAGAAAGAGGTATTCTTTATGCAGCTACTAATAGTGAGAAGAACTTGGAAGTAGATGCTAGGTACTTCAGCAGGTGTTTCCCACATACCAGCTAGCCAAAGAAACATTATTTTCATTTATTGGTGATGTCAATAATGATAACAATAATAGTAACAATAAAAAAATAAAACTAATGAAAAGTTATTCCCCATAGATGCTGAGAAGTATCATTGGGGATAGAATCTAAATGAAAAGCATAAAGAAGCAAGGAGAAAATATAACCATATAGTTCACTTTAAGTTTATTCTAGACATTGACAAAAAGAACTAGAATTCATCTTTGATTTAATCAACATCTGAACTAAGTTGGCATTGGTCATTGAATAGAGCACCTAGTGTTGATGAAAAAGGCTGTGATTCCAGATGTGCTCCCTCATTGCCCCTCAGCACAATTCCCAATGCCTGGAGAACAATGGTAGGTAGATAGGGATGAAGAAGATGTCATGGGAATGTCTGATAAAATGAAGCAAAGTAAACTTTTTCATGACAGAGCTGAGAGAAGATATTCAGTGCCTAGAAAAGTCAGTTATGAACCAAGGCCTTTATTTTTATAAAGAAGCCACTTTGATGTGTTTCTGAGCTCTTATTTAAAAAACTAATCACACAAATTAGACTTCCAGTGATGATAGTGGAGTAGGAAGATCCTAAGCCCACTTTGTCCCACAGATACAACTAGATAACACCCACATTCGTGTAAGTAACCCAGAAAACAACCCAAAGACTGGGAGAACACACTATCCACAGTTAAATGAAGAGAAGAGAGCACATTGAAGTGAATAGGAAGGGTGAAGATGTGGTCGGGAGCTAAATGGCGGGACTGTTTGTGGAGCAGAGGGATGTCTTGGGCACAAAAGAGGGGAAAAGAGCAGACCCTCACACCAGGCATCCCAGGCATGGGAGACCAGCAAAGGGAAGATGAATCTCCATAACATTTGGCTTTGAAAACTAGAGGGGCTGAATTTTGCAAGTTCTTATAATTAGCAGGGCTTACCATGTGGAACTTTGAAAATCTGTGGGCTCAGCTCTGGGAGGGTGATAGGAATCTAAGTCCCCACCATTGTAGAAACAGCATGACAAATAGCCCCACAGAGATACAGCATAGAAACAGCAGTTTGGAAAATGCTGGGGTATATGGGAGGATTTGTTTGCCAATTTCAGAGCACATGCTGGAGGGGTAGGGATCTTTGGGAGACTTCCTCAAGAACAAAAGAGCTGGCAAATACCATTTTCTTCCCCCACCCTCCCAGCCTAGATACATGGCCATCTTTAAGAACCAGCACAGCACCAACATGCCCTGCCTAACTTGCTAAGAGTGCACCCAGGTCCTGCATTCTGTGGACACAACCCCTGCAGTGCATCCTTGGCCAGAGCACACCTAAAGTGGTGCCACAGGATGGCAGTGTGCAAGCAGTCCCAACTGTGAGCACCACTCCAAAGTGACTCTTGCCCCAGAGAGAGGAGAAGATAATTGCACACACTAGTCCAACTGCAGTCCCAGTCATGGTCTGGAGGCAGACATCTGGTTGATTGCGGACTCTGCCCACCGACAAAAGCTTCTCAAGGGACAACACAGGGAAAGCACTCTGCAGTTTGGTGCCACTGCATCTCTGGCAAATCCCTGGTCTGACTCAAATCAAGGCCAAGGCAGCCTCAGGCTGGCTCACTAACAACACAGGGATCCAACCCTGCCCACAAGGCAAAAAGACACATTGCAAATGACTGGATTGAAGGCAAAAGTGGCTCAGCCAAAACAGTAGGGTGCACACAACACACATAGGAGACACCTGAAGTGCCAGGTCTTGGTAAATAGGGGACATTGCACTGAAGAGCACTATAGATCTTCTTCATAAGGCCACTACTTTCAAGAGTAGGAGATGTAGCTGAGTTTCCTGACACATGAAAACAGACACAAAGAGTTAGACAAAATGAGTAGACAGAGGAATATGTCCCAAATGAACAAACAGGACAAAATCACAGCAAGAAAGGTAAATAAAATGAAAATAAGTAATATGCCTGATAGAGAATTTAAAGTAATGTTCATAAAGATGGTCACTGGACTTGAGAAAAGAGTGGACGACATCAGCGAGACCCTTACCAAAGAGATAGAAAACAAACAAACAAAAAACAATCAGATGAAGAACTCAATAACTGAAATTTAAAATACAGTAGGTAGAATAAATAGTAGATTAGAGAAGAAGAATGATCAGTGACCTGGAAGACAATAACACTGAACAGGAGAAAGAGAAAAGCATAATAGAAATGAAAATAGACTTAGGGAAATCAGCAACACCATCAAACATAATAACATTTGCAACATAAGAAAGAAAGAAAGAAAGAAAGAAAGAAAGAAAGAAAGAAAGAAAGAAAGAAAGAAAGAAAGAAAGAAAGAAAGAAAAGGAAGAAAGGGAAGAAAGAAAGGAAGAAAGAAACAAAGAAAGAGAAAGAAAGAAAAAAGAAAAATGAAAGAAAGAAGGAAAGAAAGAAGAAAAGAAAGCAAAGGGTCAAAATTTATTTGAAGAAATAATAGCTGAAAACTTCTTGAATCTGTGGAAGGAAATAGAAATTCAGATCCAGGAAGCACAGAGAGCCCCCAATAATACATTAAAAAAAATTATTCACCATGATCAAGTGGGATTTATCCCTGCTATGCAAGATGGTTCAATATTTACAAATCAGTCAACATGATACCTACATCAACAAGAGAAAGGATAAAAAACATATGATCATTTCAATAGATACAGGAAAAGCATTTGACAAAGTGTAACTTCCATTCATGAGAAAAGCCCTCAACAAAATAAGCTTAGAGGGAACGTGCCTGAACGTATTAAAGGCCATATCTGAAAAACCCACAGCTAACAATCATATTAAGTGGTGAAAAACTGAGAGCTTTTCTTCTAAAATCAGGAATACGACAACGATGTCCACTCTTGCCACTTTTATTCAACATAGTACTGGAAGTCCTAACCACAGCAATCAGACAAGAATCGGTAAGGAAGAAGTAAGACTTTCACTATTTGCAAATGACATATAAAGAACACCCTAACGACCCCACCAAAAAACTACTAGAACTAATAAATGAATTCAGTAAACTCACAGGATACAAAATCAATATACAGAAATCCTTTGCATGTCTTTAAGACTTAAGAGCAGAAATAGAAATTAAGAAAACAATCCCATTTATAATTGCACCCCAAATCATAAAATACCTAGGAATAAACTTAAGGAGGCAAAAGACCTGTACTCTGAAAACTATAAAACATTGATGAAAGAAATTGAAGATGACACAAACAAATGGAAAACATTCCATGTTCATGGATTAGGAGACCAAATATTGTTGAAATGTTCATACTACTCAAGCAATCTATAGATTTAATGCAATTTCTATCAAAATATAAACAGTATTTTTCACAGAACTAGAACAAACAATTCTAAAATTTGTATGGAACCACAAATAGCCAAAGCAATCTTGAAAAAGAACAAAACTGGGATCACAATCCCAGATTTCAAGATATACTACAAGGCCATAGTAATCAAAACAGTATGCTACTGGCACAGAAATAAACACATAGATCAATAGAATAAAATAGCCCAGAAATAAACCCACAATTATATGATCAACTCATATTTGACAAAGGAGGCAAGAATATGCAATGGGGAAAAGACAGTGTCTTCAACAAATGGTGTTGGGAAAACTGGACAGCTTGTACATGCATTTTATACATATAAATGCATAAAACATAAAACATAAAACATTTTTAAATGATAGCACAAAGAGATAGTTTTTCTTAGGTTTGAGGAATGGAGTAAGTGAGTGTCTTAAGTACTTAGGACACCAATAAGACTTGAATTGGGTTCCTCTGCTTAGAACATTGAGGTTGAAAATGATTTTCTTCCCCCAAATCTATTTTCTGGAGTTGTGGCATTCTGTTGAATAAGCAGCAATCTGCCCTTGCATTGAGGTTCAACTCTTTCACAATAGTGATAATGTTCTAAAACTGTGGTAGGATTTTGAGGGGTTAGTTTCTGCCTGTTTATACTGAAAATGAATTAAGCTTTTCATATTGAACATGCTGCTAGTCTAGGGCAGAGGATTTAATTAATTTTCTATTAGTATTCTCATTTTCCATTTACTTGTTGTGTTCTTTGTGTGCATTTTTATATAACCAGCTGGTATGAGGTGTGTAAACAAGTGTTAGAACATTGATAATTGTTCTCTATGGAGAAAGAATCAATGGTCTTAGTCTTTATACTCAGTTTGACAAGTACTGAGAACCTACACCATAGAAGGCACTGTGCCAGAGACTGGAAATATCTGTGATTGTTGTCATATATTGTAATCAGTTAGGCTAATCACACAAGCCAACAGCAGAATGGTGTCCAGGAAGTTTGGTTTCATGAATTTCAGGCAACATCAACATCAGTTGATTTAAGAAATTAACCAAAATAAGTCTTATTTAACTTTAACATGCTGTCGAGAGTCTCATCATCCTTTCCTGGAAACTGGAACTTTTGATCAGCAAGAAATGGAGGCTGTGAACTTCTAGCAGTTCAGGAATTAAGTGACTTCATTACTTGTCATTGAGTAAATCTTAGGAGCGATTTGCATATCACCTTTAGTAATTGGCTTAAGTAGAATGACTTTTGTAAAAATAGGAAAAATTCTCATTAATTTTTTACCTCTACTTTTATAATATAGAGTTTCAGTTCTAATTAAGATGAATCTTCCAGATACCCAACATTAATACTAAAATAAAAAGTAAAGGGGCGCCTGGGTGGCTCAGTCGGTTGAGCGTCCAACTTAGGGCTTAGGTCATGATCTCATGCTCGTGGGTTCACACCCTGCGTTGGGCTCTGTGCTGACAGCTAAGGGCCTGGAACCTGCTTCGGATTCTGTTTCTCTCTCTCTCTCTCTACCCCTACTCTGTTCGTGCTCTGTCTCTCTCTGTCTCAAAAATGAATAAACATTAAAAAATACTAAAATGAAAAGTAAATTACATGACTTTCTTGTAATTTTGCAGCGCTTTGAACTCCAAGATTCAGGAAGCTCTGTGCTTCCTAAAGAGGTTGTGAGAGTGGAGAGGCTGACTGAAAGCCATTCCCCCCAAGCTTCTGTGACTGTCCGGATTGCAGAAAAAGAAGTGACCATTCAGGTAATGGATAAAGTTTATACTTTCTCAGATGTGCTAAGTTCTGCCCATTTATGATCCCCTTTTAAATCTTCTTTGGCTCTCTAGTGTCACATCTATATATCTGTATCTGTATTTATCCATGTATCCACAGTCATGTATGTTTGTAAACTGGAAAAGTTCAGGAGAAACATAAGCGTAGTTTCTCATAAAAAACTAAAGTTGATCTCTGGAAAAATCAAATGAAGTACCGAATAAAGTATTTTGTATTCTGAGTCCTTGATAAGAAATAGTGTTTTCAAACATATTTTAGCGGCTGTGGAACACTCTTTTCAAATAAAATCTTTTCTTAACTACATGCAACAGTTAAAAGAGGAGCTGTTCTGGTGGGAGAGGTTTTAGAAAAGGGAAGGATATTTGGTCACAGGGCTCTATATGCTTGCTCTGCCTCCCTTTCTTCCAACCCTTTGAGAGCCCTGAGAACCGCAAGAGGGGATGGGAAACTATCACAAGGAAACACAGCTTGAAAAACACAGACTTAAATGAATTGTAAGTGAATGTGGGGAAGAAGAAGGCTTGCCTTCTTATGTGCCACAGCGCACTTTAATTATATAGACTTTTTATGTGCTCTAATGTGATATTATTAATACTTATTAATGTTGCTGCATTTATTCATTTATCAAGCTGAACATTGATTAATGTCTACTCTGAGCCAGGCTCTGTATTAAAAATTATTAGTGTCTACTGTGTATTAGTCACTATATTTGTCTCTTGACAAATATATAATACCATAAATACATTATGCCATTAAATCCCCCAATAATCCTGGAGGCAAGTTTTATAATCTGCATTTTATAGATTGGAAAACAGATGTAAAGAGGATAATCAATTCATTCATGGTTACTAGCTAAGAAATGTCACAGATGAGACTTCTAGACAGGATCACTTTCCACTACACTCTTCTGTCTACTTCAGATGAATGACCTCATTAAGCTGATGGTCTAAATAGAGGCAGATAAGTAAGGACTGCATTGGAATGGCTGTGGGGATATAGAGTAAGCTGTCTTCAAGTATGACATAGGAGTTTTCCAGTAGCTCAGGAGTGGAAAGGTGATAGGACACTTCAGGACACTTCAGACGTGTCCAAAGGCATGAAATGGGAACAAGCTTTCATTGTTTGCTTCTTTTTGGTGATGGCTTTCTGACTTCATTGCCTCCAGTCCCTCCGGTCAGCCTTCTATGTTACCACCATGATGATCTTTCTTAAATGCAAATCTAATCTTGTCACTTCCAAACTTATAATTCTGTAGGGTTCCTGTTATGATGGGCCCCAAGTCCTCTGCAGAACATGGAAATCTCCTAGTGGAGTCCCCAGGAGACAAATGAGGAGGAGATAGAAAATAAAAGAAGCAGGTGTGAAGGATGAGAGGGGAGATTTTAAGACCAGATACTTCCGAGTTGTAAACTAAGAGTGGAAAAGGATTTGTGGACATGGATTTTAGAAATCAGGACATCATTGGTGACTTTGGAGAGTCCCAGTAGACTGACTTGAAATTCTGTACTTAGCACTGGAATTTGGACAAAAAACTTCATTCTCAAGTAGTGACATTGTTATTATAAGTTATAAATAACCCCCAAATGACATGATTATTATGAAAATGTCTGACAGCACAGGGCTTTAATTTTAGAGGGATGATTGATTTGGAGGGTTGATGATAATGATAATCAGATCTGTGAATAAGAAAATAGTTGCTGCTCTATTGAAATATCAAAAACAGTACAGAATTGAATTGAGCAAGGGATTATTAGAGGCTTCTAAATGGCAGTTATGTTCTTTCATTTACTAATGTTTTGAGAAACACATATGCATATTATATTTACTTCTCTTTAATTATAGGTGCCAGCTGGGACCAGGCCAATAAGTCAACCTGGTGCATCAGAGCGTTTTGTACAGACTTTAAGCCATAAACAACTACTGGCTGAGATGATGCAGTCACACATGGTTAAGGACATATGTTTAATTGGAGGAAAAGTAAGAATAGCAGCAGTCTCACTGCGGATTTCTGTTTCCCAACTTTTGGTTGTTTTGACTTCTCCCTTGAATGATTGTGTTTCCATTTGTAGGGTTGTGGAAAAACGGTCATTGCTAAGAACTTTGCAGATAACTTAGGATACAACATTGAACCCATCATGCTCTATCAGGTATGATGTTCATTTTTAGTACTTGGACTATAAACATATATATTTAGACCATCAGTAGAAGTTATGGATATTCTTACTTGAGTTATGTATGACCTGTTAATTTTGGTCTACATAAATAACTGAAATAAAAATCAAATTGGAGTACAATTGTAATTACTTGCAACTTTTGAAAGTGCATTTTAGAGTGTTGAATGTGCACACCATATCAGCACCTGTGTCTGTTTTTCAAGAGAGATTCAATTTACCTGCATGTGCGCACATACACAGACTGCATTTAGTAGTAATTTGGAAATCGAAATAAAATGCGTTTTAGCAGCAATGGGAGATAATTTGGCATTCACTGAATAGAGTATTTTCTTATTGTGGAAAAATACACACAACATGAAATTTGCCATTTTAACTGTTTCTAAGTGTACAACTCAATAGCTTTAAGTATATTCACAATATTGTGTAGCCATCACTACTATCTATTTCCAGAACTTTTTTGTTTCCTTCCTGCATCTCTTGTTCCCTTTGACCCATTTTGTCCATCGCCCTCCCTCCTCCCCTCTGGCAACCACCAGTTTGCTCTCTGTATTTATAGGTCTGTCTTGGCTTTTTTTTGTTTTGTTTTTTAGATTCCACATATAAATGAGTTCATATGGTATTTGTCTTTCTTTGTCTGACTTATTTTTAGAACATTTTGTATTCCAGATAGAAACTCTATATTCATTAAATGATAACTTCCCATCCCCCACCCCAGACTCTGGTAACCTCTATGGTACTTTCTGTCCCTATGAATTTGCCTATTCTAGGTACATCATTTAAGTAGAACCAAGCACTTTTTTGTCAT
Source organism: Prionailurus bengalensis (assembly GCF_016509475.1). NCBI lineage: Eukaryota > Metazoa > Chordata > Mammalia > Carnivora > Felidae > Prionailurus > Prionailurus bengalensis. The sequence goes on from NC_057343.1 coordinate 28,772,771, forward strand.
TTTGTCTCTATTTTACCTGGCATGATGTTTTCAAGGTTCATTCATGTTATAGCATATATCAGAATTTCATTTCTTTTTATGGCTCAATAATATTCTGTTGTATGGATATACTAGCTTTTGTTTTTCTATCCAAATATTGGTGAACACATGGTTGTTTCTACCTTTTGATTTTTGTGAATAATGTGACTATAAACATTGGTATATAAGTATCTGTTTGAGTCCCTACTTTCAACTCTTATTATATATATACCTAGATGTTAACATGATGTTACTGAACCATATTGTATTTCTGTGTTTAACTTTTTGAGGAGCTGCTATACTGCTTTCTGTAGCAGTGACACCAATTTACATTCCCACCAGCAGTGTGTGAAGTCGTAACTCATTGTAGTTTTGATCTGCATTTCCCTAATGACTAATGAAATTGAGCATCTTCTCATGTACTTATTGACCATTTGTATGTCTTATTTGGAGAAAAGCCTATTCAAATTCCTTGCTTGTGTTTCAATTTGGGTTGTCTTTTTGTTGTTGAGTTGTAGGAGTTCTTCATATATTCTGGATATTAACCCATTTTCTGTTATGATTTACACATGTTTTTTCCCCATTCTGTAGGTTGTCTTTTCACTCTCTTTATACTATCTGTTGATGCACAAAAATTTTAAATTTTGACGAAGTCTAATTTATCTTTTTGTTATTGTTGCCTATGCTTTTGGTGTTATATACAGTAAATCATTGCTAGGTCCAATATCATGAACTTTCTCTGTTTTATTCTAAGAGTGTTAACAGTTTTAGATCTCACATTTAGGTCTTTGATCTGTTTTGAATTAATCTTTGTATACAGTGAAAAGTAAGGGTCCAACTTCAAATCATTTACATGTGGATATCCAGTTTTCCCAGCACCATTTGTTGAAAAGACAGTCTTTTCCTCATAGGATGGTCTTAGCATCCTTGTCAAAAATCAATTCACTATATATGTGAGGGTTTATTCTGAGCTCTCTCTTCTATTTCATTGCTCTGTCTGTCCTTATGTCATTCTCATACTGTTTGGATTTCTATAGCTTTATAGTAAGTTTTGAAATAAGGAAGTGTGAGACCTCCAACTTTGTTTTCTTTTCCAGGGTTGTTTTGGATATTCAGCATTCCTTGGGTTTATATATGAATCTTAGGATAGGTTTTTCTATTTATGAAAAAAAAATGCTATTGAGATTTTTATAGGAATTTCACAGAATATATAGATCACTTTGGGTAATATTGTCATGTTAATATTTAAGTCTTTCAATCTGTGAACATGAATGTCTTCTCATATATTTGTCTTCAATAATTTCTTTCAGCAATAATGTCTCTTATAGTTTTCAGTGTACAAGTCTTTTATCTGCTTGGTTAAATTTATTCCTAAGTATTTTTGAATAGATTGTTTTTGTGAATGTTCATGTTGCATATGGTATGATTAAAAATCAAACTTACAGCTGGTGTTTTTACACAGTAAATTTTTCTCTCGTGTATTTGTTTGTATTGATCACTCCTAAGACATTTTCATACTGCGTAATTTATCGATTCTATATGTTAGTCTTTGATTATAGTATCTTTTTACTTATGGCAGAGTTTCCATTTTTATTTTTGAACAGTTTGGGGAGTGGATGTGATATTATTTACTTACATTTTAGATTGTAGTTTGCCTTTTTAGTTTATTTTTTAGTTAATTTTGTTATTACTGACACTAAATATACTTATGTTAAAATGTTTTTATTTTTGAAAAATGATGTTTAAACTAGTTACTTATTATGACTTTGGATTATAGAAAATGTTAACAGCTCATACTTTAAATGATTCTGTTGAGAAGATTCCTTTCAATGCTGCTTTAAGGTACTTTGTGTCTATTGGTTGAATTGGCCAGAGTTTACATAAAATCTATGAAGAAGCATATGATTTCTGAAATCACTAAGAAAAATTCAGGTGAAGAGATTAAACTAGTAGTGATATCCTTGGTCATTAGATATACACATGTAGGGAAAAGAATGAATTTCTACACTCTATAGAAGGTGGCAAGTCTTGGAACTCACTGAAAATATATTTTGAAATGAGTTTTTATGATTTGATTCTAGGTCTACTGGCTTTTTAAAGACAATTAAGGAAATTGAGAGAGAGTATATCTTAAACTTAATTTATGGCAGATGCCATGAAGAACACCCTCCCCTTTTATGAATCACTCCTCTTGGTGTCTTTGTCAGAGATCAGAAGGCAGATGGTTAACTCAGTATGCTACTTCATCTGTCTATATCCTTTCGTTAGCTCGTTAGAAGTGATCTGAGGATGATATTTTATCATCTCACCAACCTGTTAATTATCAACTTTTTAATTTCCAATGAAAATACTTTTCTACCAAGTAATTGGGAGGGGGGGAAACACCCAAATCATCGATATATTTGTAAAATAAGTTAAATTGTACTATAAATATCTTATTTTCCATTTATAGATTAAGGATAAATACAAGCACAATGTATTTCCAAGTGCCACCACTTCGAATCATATGGAGAAGAACTTTTGAGGACAATATTTCTTTTCTTTGTGACTCTAACTTAATTTGTTAATAGTATTATTTCTAGAATTATACACATGATTATTTTCTTCATGTTGAAATAAAAACACTCATTCTAATGAAAGCTGGAAATAATTTATGCCTCATCAATTTTTCCACACAGTACAGTTTCAGGTTTTTGTAGTCACTTTATGGTGATTTGGTAGTGGTAAATCATCCTAAAATTATATGTTTGAGCTGTGTGAAAATTATGGTCACCTCATTCTGCCCTTCATTAAAAGAAGAACCAAACAAGAGAGTATGTATGTATCCATCATCAGATCTCAGCTCCACTGGAAAAGTACCCAAAGTATCCTGCCATTGAGAATGTTATCTGTACATTTGAAAGCATTAGTTTAAGAGGCTGAGAACAGACTTCTTATATATTATTGGAGAATGACAGCAAATTAACAAAAATACTATTTTAATGTGGTTTTTTTACTCTGTTGTTAAGTTTGTTGATTTATGGATAAACAAAGGTAGGAAGATGCTACCATTGAGGATTGGGAAAACTGGCACAGAGATAAGCAAATAAACCACATATTCTGAAACTCCTTTTCCAATTTTGCTTTTCTGCTCATTAGTCTTTATAGGAATATCTAGAAGAAAAGTGATTTCTGAAAGCATAGACTTCAGAAAGGGATGTAGGTGAGTTTGTTTCTGTCTGTCTCCATGAACTGGATCAAAGAATCAATAGGTACTGTATTGACATTTGCAGATTTTCTAAACTGTTAATCAGTTGGTTTTCATGATAGAAACCAAGCTCCTGAGATCAAATATAAGACTCTTTGTTCGTACTTTCATATTTATTAGTAGAGCTCATTGAGCTCTCTGGGACAGAGGAACTAATTTAATAGAATTCAAGACAGGTTTGGGTTTTATAATAATACAGTCCATATTAATGAAAAATATGGAAAAAATTCTGGAAGTTTGACCCAACATAGAGAATTTAGTGGGAATAAGTAACCCAACATCTGTTTTCCTAGAAGATGTGGAGATTTCCCTGTTATTTGTACATGTATAAAGCTACACTTAATCTGTGGGTTTTGCTTTATTTTTAGACTTGACTATTTTTAGAACTGGATTTCATATGAAGAAAAAGAAAAACAGAGCCTTAACACAGATTTGTGGCAGTACATAAAGTAAGTTTTATAATAGGTTATAAAAATCTTAAATCACTTGGCTCAAGTGTTAGGTCAGATTCTTTTAAATGGTTATTCTTTTTTTAGTGTTGAAGCCAGTGATTTCGTAGTGTCAAAGAAATCCAAGTTATTATTCTTTTCCTTCACAACCAGATAAGGGCATGTTTCCAGATTTCTTTCCACATCATCATAAACAGCATCAGATCTGAGATATCTTTCTTTTGTTAAAGTACTATTTGTATAAAAGCCAAGTCAGCTCCAATAAGAAATTTAAGCACAAATAAGTTCATGGGACCTGTAATGAAAATAATCACTATCTAAAACAGATTGAGGTCTTAGAATCATTTTGATTTTTCAGTTAAGCTTTTCTTCCTAGAGCTAAACTCAAACCAAATTCTCTTCTCTATCTTTAATCTACAATTTCTACTTCTTCCTGTTCATCCAGATACAGTAGAAGTATCTTTATTTCTTTCATTCTCTCTCCTTTGTTTTCATTGCTGTGTGTCTTGGATTTATTTGCTTGCTTCTTGTCTTTGCCTTGACTTTGTACTTTTCTCTCATCAAGATTGTAAGATAGCTGTATTTATTTAAATGGTTAATGTTCAACCTTGGAGGCTGCCTTTCTGCATGATTCTGTGTAACTCATCTTGTTTTCTTGATTTCTTATTTTGCTACAATCTGTGATCCTTCCTGTCTTCTTTATATTTTTTTCTTTCCCCACATAGACTAACCTTCATAAAGCTAAGAATTTAAGTAGTTTGCTACACTCTAAGAATTTACTTACCTCAGCTCCTTTAAATTTCTTACATTATAAAAGTTATTTTCAAAGAACAATGTATGTCATCATCATCAAAATTGTTGACTTGAGCAATCCTTTTCAAGTCCCAGGCTCACCAAGGCTCCTGTCTCATGTGTTCTTCAGTTTCTCCTTGATAATGAGGTTGTCTTGTCTCCTACCTCCTTTGTGTAGAATGTGCTTTAAAATTTATTGTAGTTCATCAAAGTTTAAAATTTAGTGCAATTATAAAATTTTAATTTTTTTAAATGTTTTATTTATTTTTGAGACAGAGAGAGACAGAGGATGAGCAGGGGAGGGGCAGAGAGACAGCAAGACACAGTATCCGAAGCAGGCTCCAGGATCCGAGCTGTCAGCACAGAGCCCAACACCAGGCCCGAACCCACAAACCATAAGATCATGACCTGAGCCAAAGTCTGACGCTTAACCGACTGAGCGACCCAGGCGCCCCAATGCAGTTATAAAATTTTAAAAGTTAGCAGAATAAAACGTCCCTTCTAATTTGAAGGGACATTTTTATTAAATATGATTTCATATTTCTTGCCTATAATATCAGAGTCATGCTAGGAGGACCAATAACCATAATGTTCTTTGTTGTAATTTCATAGATAAGTTATAGTGCATAATGTTATTCATAATTATAAGATTATAAATATTATACATTGTATAATTGTATGGAATAGTTACCTCAGTAAATTTCATCAGGGTGCTACTAAGCATGTGACAATTGCACACATAGGGAATTTTGCAAATTAAATTGTAAAGCCACAAACTACAACCTTATTCCAAGTTGCTTCACAAATATACTTTATTAGAACCAAGAGAGTATAGATAACTCTCTGTAATGTATCACCATTATTGGAAAAGGTTATTCAAGTTTATACTCAACTAATTTTAAAATCATCATTGTGATTATTGCCTATGCATACTAACACTATTACATTTCTTCATTTTAAATATTAATAATGAAATGAGTGCAACTCATATATATCAAAATCATTTGTAGGCATCTGGCATAATTTTTTTCCTTACCACATTTTTAAATTTTTCACATAGTGCCTGTGCTTGATTTTTATGTAAAAATGCCACAAGCTTTGTTATCCGTATTTTGCAGCTTAAAATGAGAAGTTATATCATCTCTAATTATTTGGATGCACGCTTCACACTTCAAATACATGGGAAAGCTAGTTGTTTCATGTAGAAGTTATATAAAGAAGCAGTTTTATAGAGTGTAGCTAATTACTTAAATAAAAGCCAGTGTCATGTCACTTCAACAAGAAAAAATATTGGGGCTCCTGGGTGGCTCAGTCAGTTAAGTGTCCAACTCTTGACTTGAGCTCAGATCATGATCTCACAGTTTATGAAATCGAGCCCTGCATCGGGCGGTGTCCTGACAGGGCAGCTTCTGTCCTGGGATTCTGTCTCCCTCTCTCTCTGCCCCTCCCCTACTCACTCTCGTTGTCTCTCTCTCAAACATAAATAAACTTAAAAAGAAAAAAATAGGAAAAAATATCCAACAAATATATAATTTAAACAATAGGTTGAATTGGAAGATGCGGGGATTATAACATGAGGATTTTGTGAACATTTATAAAAAGAAATCTGTGGCTGTTATTTAGAACTGAATATATACTCTTTCCTTTTGGGAGATTTAATTCAGGATCTATTTAGAAAACAACTCATTTCTTGGGCGCCTGGGCGGCTCAGTTGGTTAAGCGTCCAACTTGGGCTCAGGTCGTAATCTCATGGTTCATGCGTTCGAGCCCCGCATCTGAGCTGTCAGCACAGAGCCTGGAGCCTGCTTTGGATTCTGTGTCTCCTTCTCTCTCTCTGCCCCTCCCCTGCTCATGCTCATGCTCTGTCTCTCTCAAAAATGAATAAACTTAAAAATAAATAAATTTAAAAAAAAAGAAAGAAAGAAAACAACTAATTTCTTTCCTCCAGTTAGTTTGAATAGAGTATTGATGCACATTCTGTTATTGTCTTCCTTTTCCTTTTATGGGCAATTAAGTTTTGTTTTGTTTTGTTTTGAATGAGAACCATACACATGGCTGACAATACTCTATAGCAGAGTTGATAAACTTTTTTTAAAGGGCTGGATCATAAATATTTTGGTCTTTGTGGACCATGTGGACCTTGTTGAAACAATATGATTCTACTATTGTAGTGGAATAGCAGACGTTGGCAATATGTGAATGAATGAGTGTGGCTGTGATCCACCTTATCACATTTTTTTGTGTTTATTTATCTATTTTGAGAGAGAGAGAGAGAGAGAGCGCTTGCACAAATGTGTGCAAGCTGGGGAGGGACAGAGAGAGAAGGAGAAAGAGAATCCCAAGCAGGCCCTTAACATCAGTGAGCCCAATGTGGAGCTCAATCCCATGAACCCTGAGATCATGAGCTGAGCCTAAATCAGGAGTCTGACACTCAACCAACTGAGCCACCCAGGTGCCTGTTTTTCCTTTTTTTCTTTCTTTCTTTCTTTCTTTCTTTCTTTCTTTCTTTCTTTCTTTCTTTCCTTCCTTCCTTCCTTCCTTCCTTCCTTCCTTCTTTCTTTCTTTCTTTCTTTCTTTCTTTCTTTCTTTCTTTCTTTTATTGAGGTATAATTCACGTGCAGTAAAATTCAGTCCATTTTGACAGATACATTTGGTTGTATAACGACTACCCCAACTGAGATAATAGGACATTTCCATCAGCTCAGAAAATTCCCTTGTGCCTCTTTGTTGTCACCCCTCCCTGCCACCTGGCAACCACTGATCTGTTTTCTATCCCTATTTTGCCTTTTCCTGAATGGTGTATAAATGGATTTAAATAGCCTTTTGAGTCTGGTTTGTTTCACTTACATAATGCATTTGAGATTCATCCACATTGTTGTATGTAGCAGTAGTTTGTTCTTTTTAATTGCTGAGAACCTTAACACATTTTTATTGGTGTTTATGTGAGTGCTTCTCTATGTTCCTGCTACAGTAGCTTTACTTATGGTGCTCAGCCCTTTTCACCTCACTTATCAAGCCTCCTAGGCTTTCCACCTGTTTCCAGCCTGGGTTTTTCCCAATCCATCCTTCCAGCTCTGAATTTTGTTTTTTCTATTTTCCCCCTGCTTTTAGCCTTTGAATCGCTTTGTGTAGTTTGTAAGATAATATTCAAATTCTGTTGCTTAGCACAGTGCTTTTTTTTGTTTGGTGTCCCCCCAGGCCTCTCTTAGCCAGGTTTGAGGCTTCAACCCATACAGCTAACATTCACCTTTGAACTCCAGTCATAAAGAATGATTTGTAGTCTCCTCAGCATGACTTGATGTGTTAGGCAGCCATGCTTTCTTGCACCATTCATGCTCTATGAACCTCCTTCTCCTGAGGACCAGTTGGCTTGCTCTTCAAAACTTAGCTCCTGGGGTGCCTGGGTGGCTTAGTCGGTTAAGGGTCCAACTTCGGCTCAGGTCATGACCTCATGGTTTGTGAATTTGAGCCCTGTGCCAGGCCAGGCATGGTGTTGACAGTTCAGAGCTTAGAGCCTGCTTTGGATTCTGTGTCTCCCTTTTTTTTTGCCCCTCCCCTGCTTGCTCGTTTTCTCTCTCTCTCTCTCTCTCACTCTCTCTCTCAAAAACAAACATTTAAAAAAAAAAAAAACAAAAGAAAAAAGAACCTTAGCTCCACTGCCACCATCTCTGTGTTTTCTGTTAAGTCCCCAGTTTGATTTATATGTACTCCTTTGTTTCACTGACCCTTAAATGTCCTTTTGGATAACACTTATGGCTCTGTCCTGTGATAATGACTGTATTTCATTAAGTCCAATGTGCCATCAATTATAAGACATGCCATTATTTTGTGTTCCAATAAGAAAGTAGTGCAGCAAATTAAGTTATCACATAAGACTATCAGTTAGCAGTTTTATTTTATTCTTAATGAAAGATCTCTTTCAGATATAATTTAGATTATCTATCTCTTGTGCATGCAGAAAAAAGAAAATACAACTGGGATGAATGGTTGAAGCATTTCTAAAACTTCTTTACCTTCAGAGTATGACTTTTTTTGGTTCAGCTGTAGATGTTCATATCATTTCACATACTATTGTCTGCATCTTGCGTGCTTTGTCAACAACAGACATTTCCAGGATATTCTTCCAAGCTACTGATAGCCATTTAGGTTTCAATACTGGTACTTTCTTGATTTTAACAGAACGTGTTGACAGAAATGTTTTAAGGCAATAGCTGTGATTCCTTTTCCCAAGTGGTCTTTAATTTGTTGACTAAACCATAAAAGGGTTATAGTTATCCCTTTTTGCTACAGAGAGATATACAAAGCCAGGTTCAGACATGGTCAGAGAATAATTAGCTGGCCAGCAGTTGTAAGATTCTGTCCACCGAAGATGCATCCTGATTTCAGAGATGTAAAATGTATTTTGGAATTGATGGAATTTAGCTGTTTGTCTCTCCCATCCTTTGTAAACTCCCTGGAGGCAGGGACAATGTGCTGTTTAACTCTCTGTTCCCTTAATGGGCACATAGTAGATGTCGGGATGAAAAAGTGAAACTTGCAAATTCTATGTCCTCTATGAATTTTGTAACAAATTGTAAACTGAGGGAAGTTGCTCTTTCCTTTTCATAGTGATCGTTTTGTTAGAAATTGCCAAATTTTCTTGTATAAAGATTATATTATTTTGCATTCCTATCAACAATGTCAACAGACAGGGCTACCAAGCTTTTTAATGTTTTCCAATTTGATACTTAGAAATGGTATCTAAAGAGTAGTTTTAATTTGCATTTCTTATATTGTGAGAGAATTGAAATTTTTTTCTATTTTGAAGGGTCATTATATCATTATATCATGTCTTTTCTTACTGAATTATCTATTCACTTTTTTTGCCTGCTTTCCTGTTGAGTTTTTGGCCTTTTTTCCCATCAGTTTTTTTAAAAAAAAATTTTTTTTTTTCAACGTTTATTTATTTTTGGGACAGAGAGAGACAGAGCATGAACAGGGGAGGGGCAGAGAGAGAGGGAGACACAGAATCGGAAACAGGCTCCAGGCTCTGAGCCATCAGCCCAGAGCCCGACGCGGGGCTCGAACTCACGGACCGCGAGATCGTGACCTGGCTGAAGTCGGACGCTTAACCGACTGCGCCACCCAGGCGCCCCTTTCCCATCAGTTTTTGAGTTTATGATGTATTAGCCATTTTGCTTTTGTCTCTGATATATGCCGCACGTATTTTCTCTCAGTTTGTCAGTTGTCCTTTGGCTGTATGTATGAATAAATTATTTTGTGCCCCATAAAATTTTAAAAAAGGTTGTTTTGTAGTTAAATTTATTAATATTTTGTCTTATTATGTGTCTTATTAGATTTTGAGTCATGGTTAGAAAGTCTTTCCTTATACCCAGGTTATGGAGGAATTCGCCTGTGCCTTTCCTTTTTCAGCTTCTAGATTGAACTCTCTCCAGTCCTTGCCCAGAGCCCTTATGTTTCAGAACCAGCAAGGGAGCACTGAGTGATCATGCTGCCCTCTCTCTGACCACAGCTGGGAAAGGTCCTGCAGCTTTATAACTCATGTTATAAAATTGGGCCCACATGGGTAATCCAAGATAATCTCCCCTTCTCAAGGTCCTTAATGTAGTCAAATCTGCAAAGTTCCTTTTGTCATGCAAAGTGATGTATTCACAGGCTCCTGGACATCTTTGTTTGGGGGCATTATTCTGCCTACCACACTGACCATTTTAGAAGATCACGTCACTGAAAGCATTGCCATTCATGGTATTTGAGTTACAAATATAGCACACCTGCATCAGCCTATATTGTTTTCATATCCATAGTGGTTCTATATCTGTAGCTATAGACATCTGACTTCATCATTATGTGTTTTGGTGTAGTTGTGCCCATATATCTGTTGAAGTTATGTACTACTTTATAACAAGTCACTTTCTCCATACTGAAGTTTAGGCATTATCCAATGTTTTTATTTGAAATTAGGTGCGTAAGTACATTGTATTACCTATGATTTTTTCAGGCTTATAAAGCAAATGTTACAAAGTATTGTTTATAAAATAGGGGTATTGAGCCCAGCAGAACTGAGAACCGGTGGTCTAGACCACAGCACAGTGTTTGGCATGAAGAAGATACTCAGTTAAATATGCACCATCTTTGAGGCTTGGGAAATCTAAAAATATTTTAAGTAGAATGACTTTTATTTTTATGCATGTCAGGGATAGGTGTGATTCTTCAGACATTGTTCTCATTCTCATAAAAACATTTCAGAGCTTCTCTATTTATAGCATTCTGTAATATAGAAAAAGGGAGATTATTTAGATCGACTTCTGATTTCTGAGAATAAGTTCTTATAGGATAAAGCAGGAGACTCTATTCTGAGACAAACTCATTTTGGTTCTAGAGTTATAATTTTCTATGTATTTCCAATGTTTTTCCAAGATAAAGTTTTGTGATAATTTAATAATCTCTTTTTGCAGCCTCTTTGAAGTGGTCAAAGTTATTTACCAAAAGTTAACTGACTAGTTACTCTAAAATATGCCAGTGAAGTGGAATTTCCTGACTTTCAAAATTAAGGATGAGAAAGGTTAAGTGCCAGAGTTTATACCTCAAATTAGCCAAAGCTTGCACAATGGTTTCTAGCTTATTAATTTTCAAGCCATTTTTTTTTTTTGCCTGCTAGATTGTACATCTTTAAAAACAATAAGCAGCAGACAATGAGGCTCACTCTGAGATAACAGGGAACTGGGCTGAGGCCCTGCACGACCATCTGTTTTTATTTGGAATGCTTTCTTTCACATTAGCCTCATTTGCTTTAACATGCTAGGATTCTTGTCACATCAGTTGGGTTTTCAGTATTGGTCTGTTTTTCCACTTGCCAGCTTTTTAAAAACAACATAATGGAATGGAGGAATTTCAAAAAATTAATGGTTGTCTTCAACTGATAGAAGTCCATCTCAAGAGTGTGTTATTTTTATAACTGAAACCTTATAAAATGTACCTTAGGCTCTCATTTTGACAGAGACAGAGTCAAAAGTTGAGGGCAGTGACGCTTACAGTGTTTTACCTTAAGCTCGCAACTAGAACTACTTGGACTGTGTAGATGACAGGATGCAGCACAAAGTTAATGTGTTGAAAAGGCTGGATATTTGCTGGTTTAACTCATAATCTTTTAAACTTGTATACTGCAAAAAGGCAAAGTGTGCCTTAATGTTTAACTGGGCAATTATAATGGTTCATCTTGAAGAACTGCTTTTGTTACACACATTTTCCATTTAAAAGACAATAGATTTTATATTTGTTTTTTTTAAGTATCCAAATTTGATATTCAGATCTTTTATAATTTTTTAAAACTCTGCACTGGACTCCTTTTTTTAATTGAAACCATGTACTTCTTAAATAATGGACAAAATCTTTTGTGTTATCTTAACAAATTTAGTTATCATGAGGTATTTATTAGATTTCTAAAAACGCACTAAGGAGGCCTTTGGGCATGTGCATAAAAATAAACATTACAATAAAACCAAATCCATTAGCCCAAGGAAGAAAACAAGTGACCAAGGAATCCTACCAAATAAGGAACTTTAGTCTGAAAGGTATTTCATTTACCATCATTGGTGATCCAAAAACATGAGATCCGTAAACTTGAAGAGGGAAGGAATCTCAAATTTGGGGATTCTCTGTGGAATGGCTCCAAACTTAAGGACACTGTGTAATAAAATCCAGTACTATTGGTAAGAACACATTGTTATACTTGACCCTCTGTGTTAGCCAGTACTTTGGTTTTAAATGTACTTTACAGTAATTTTGACTAGGGTCTTGAGGTAATCTTTTTTTTTCTTTTTTTTTATTTGAGTATAATTGACACACAATGTTATATTAGTTTCAGGTGTACAACATAGTAACTCAACTTCTCTATGTGTTATGCGGTGTTCAACACAACGTGTAGCAACCTCTATCACCATACAACTCTAGTACAATATCATTGGCTGTATTCCCTGTGCTATGCCTTTTATTCTTGTCACTTATACTTTTCATAACTGGAAGCCTGTATTTCCTACTCTCATTTATGCATTTTGCCTATCCCCCCTACCCGCCTGACGAGCATCAGTTTGTTCTCTGTATACATAGGTCTAATTCTGCATTTTGTGGGTTTGTTTTGTTTGACATATGAATGAGATTATAAGGTATTTATCTTTATCAGTCTGACTTATTTCACTTAGCATAATACCATCTAGGTCCATTCATGTAATAGCAGGTGGCAAAAAATCTCATCCTTCTTTATGGCTGTGTAATAGTCTATTGTGAGCGTGTATGTGTGTGTGCATGCACACCACATCTTCTTTATCCATACATCTCTTTACTGATGGATACAGTTTGCTTCGATTTCTTGGCAACTGTAAATTATTGGCAGTTGTAAATACCACAGTAAATATAGGGGTGCATAGATCTTTTTAAAATAAGGTTATTTGGAGAGAGAGAGTACAAGCAGGGGAGGGGCAGAGAGAGAGGGAGAGAAAGGATCTCAAGAGGCTCCGTGCTGCCAGCACAGAGCCCAACACAGGACTCAAACTCACAAGCCATGAGATCATGCCCTGAGTCAAAACCAAGAGTTGGATGCTCAATCGACTGAGCCACTCAGGTGCCCCACATATATCTTTTTGAATTGGTGTTTTCATTTTCTGTGGGTAAATACCCAGTAGTGGAATTATTGGATTGTATGGTATTTCTATTTTTTAATTTTTTGAGGCACCTCTCTACTGTTTCCTACAGTGGCTGTACCAATTTCCCACATTTCTGCCAATAGTGCATGAGGGTTTCTTATTCTCCATATCCTCACCAATGCTTGTTACTTCTTGTCTTTTTTATTTTAGCCCTTCTGACAGTTATAAGGTGATATCTCCTTGTGGTTTTGATTTGCATTTCCCTGATGAGTGATGTTGAGTATCTTTTCATGTGTCTGCCATCTGTATGTCTTCTTGAAAAAATATCTGTTTGGGTCCTCTGCCCATTTTTTACTCAGATTATTTGAGGGTTTTTTGGTGTGGAATTATATCAGTTCTTTATGTGTTTTGGTTATTAACCCTTTATCAGATATATCGTTTGCAAATATCTTTAAGCATTCATTGCATTTTTTTGATTGTCCCCTTTGCTATGCAAAAGCTTTTTATCTTGGGGTGTCTGGGTGGCTCAGTCTGTTAAGCGTTGGACTGTGGCTCAGGTCATGATCTCACGGTTCATGGGTTCAGACTTCGTGTCAGGCTCTGTGCTGACAGCTCAGAGCCTGGAGCCTGCTTCAGATTATGGGTCTCCCTCCCTCTCTGCCCCTTCCCCATTCACTCTCTGTTTCTCTCTGTCCCTCTCTTTCTCTCTCTCTCTCTCTCAAAAATAAACATTAAAATATTTAATTTTAAAAAAAAGCTTTTTATTTTGATCTAATCCCAATATTTTATTTTTGCTTTTGTTTTTCTTGCCTTAGGAGACATATCTAGGAAAAATGTTGCTAGGGCCGGTGTTAGAGAAATTATTGCTTGTTTCTCTTCTAGAATTTTAATGATTTCAGGTCTCACATTTAGGTCTTTAATCCATTTTGAGTTTATTTTTGTGTACAGTATAAGAAAATGGTCCATTTTCATTCTTTGCATGTAATTGTCCACATTTATTGAAGAGACTTTTCCCTACTGTGTATTCTTGCCTCCTTTGTCATAGATTAATTGAACCTATAGATGTGGTTTATTTCTGAGCTCTTACTCTGTTACACTGATCTGTGTGTTGTTTTTGTGCCAATACCACACGGTTTTGATTACTACAGCTTTGTAGTATGTCCTAAAACCTGGAATTGTGATATTTCCAGCTTTGCTCTTCTTTCTTAAAATAGCTTTTGCTGACCTACCCTATGACCCAGCAATAGCACTGCTAGGAATTTACCCAAGGGATACAGGAGTACTGATGCATAGGGGCACTTGTACCCCAATGTTTATAGCAGCACTCTCAACAATAGCCAAATTATGGAAAAAGCCTAAATGTCCATCAACTGATGAATGGATAAAGAAATTGTGGTTTATATACACAATGGAGTACTACGTGGCAATGAGAAAGAATGAAATATGGCCCTTTGTAGCAACATGGATGGAACTGGAGAGTGTTATGCTAAGTGAAATAAGCTATACAGAGAAAGATACCATATGGTTTCACTCTTATGTGGATCCTGAGAAACTTAACAGAAACCCATGGGGGAGGGGAAGGAAAAAAAAAAAAGAGGTTAGAGTGGAAGAGAGCCAAAGCATAAGAGACTCTTAAAAACTGAGAACAAACTGAGGGTTGATGGGGGGTGGGAGGGAGAGGAGGGTGGGTGATGGGTATTGAGGAGGGCACCTTTTGGGATGAGCACTGGGTGTTGTATGGAAACCAATTTGACAATAAACTTCATATATTGAAAAAAAATAGCTTTTGCTATTTGGAGTCTTTTGTGGTTCCAAAATACAACTTTTAGTATTATTTGTTCTAGTTCTGTGAAAAATGCTGTTGGTATTTTGGTAGGGTTTGCATTAAACCTGTAGATTGCTGTGGGTAGCATGGACATTTTAGCAATATTAATTCTTTCAATCCGTGAACAGCATGGAATGTCTTTTTCCATTTGTGTTATCTTCAATTTCTTTCACCAGTTTTCAGGCAACAGGTCTTTCACTTCCTGGTTAGGTTTATTCCTAGGTATTTTATTCTTTTTGGTGCAATTGTAAATAGGTTTTTTTCCCTTAATTTCTCTTTCTGCTAAATTGTTATTAGTGTATAGAAACACTACCAATTTCTGGGTATTAATTTTGTATCCTACAACTTTACTGAATTTACTGATCACTTCTAATAGTCTTTCGGTGGAGTCCTTAGGATTTTCTATGTATAGTATCATTTCATCTGCAAATAGTGACAGTTTAATTTCTTCTTTACTAATATGGATGCCTCTTATTTATTTTACTTGTCTGAGTATGATGGCTTCAACTTCCAGAACTATGTTAAATAAGAGTAGCAAGAGTGGACTTCCTTATCTTGTTCCGGATGTTAGAGGAAAAGTTCTCAGTTTTTCACCATTGAGTATGTTAGCTGTAGGTTTTTCATATATGGTCTTTATTATGTTGAGGTATGTTCCCTCTAAACCTACTTTTTTAAGAGTCTTTATCATGAATGGATGTTGTACTTTGTCAAATGCTTTTTCTGCATCTAATGAGATGGTCATTATTTTTATCCTTTATTTTGTTAATATGTATCATGTGAATTGATTTGCAAATATTAAACCATTCTTACATCCCTGGGATAAATTCTACTTGATCATGGTGAGTGATCCATTTAATGTTTTGTTGGATATTGGCCTGTAGTTTTCTTTTTTGTGGTATCTTTGTCTGGTTTTGGTATCAGGGTAATTTGATGTCATAGAATGTATTTAGAAACTTTCCTTCCTCTTCCTTTTTTTTTTTTTTTTTTTGAATAGTTTGAGAAGAATGGAAGAATGGGTACTAACTCTTCTTTAAATGTTTGGTAGAATTCACTTCTGTCAATCCTTATGGTCCTGGCTTTTATTTTTTGGTAGTTCTTTGATTACCAATTCTATTTTGTTACTAGTAATTGGTCTGTTCAGATTTTCTGTTTCTTCCTCATTCATTTTTGGAAGATTATATGTCTCTAGGAATTAATCCATTTCTTCCATGCTGTCCAATTTGTTGGCATATAATTTTTCATAGTATTTTCCTATAAACTTTTGTATTTCTGTTGTGTCAGTTGTTATATCTCCTCTTTGGTTTCTGATTTTATTTATTTGGGTCCTTTCTCTTTTTCTGAATGAGTCTGGCTGAGGGTTTATCAGTTTTATCTTTTCAAAGAACCATCTCTTGGTTTCATTGATTTGATTTCTTTTTCAATTTTTATATAATTATTTTTGGTCCCTATGCCATTTATTTCTGCTCTGATTATTTCTTTCCTTCCACTCACTATAGGTTTATTTGTTCTTCTGTTTCTAGTTCATTTAGGTGTAAAATTAGATTGAGTTTTTTCTTGTTTCTTGAGGTAAGTCTGTATTGCTGTATATTTTTTAGAACTGTTTTGGCAGTATCCCAACAATTTTGGACCATTATGTTTTCCAATCTTTATTTGTCTCCATGTATTTTTTTAAATTTCTTCATTGGCCTATTCGTTGTTTTAGTATCATTTATCCTCCATGTGTTTGTGTTTTTTCCAGTTTTTTTCTTGTGATTGATTTCTGGTTTTATACCATTGTGGTCAGAAGAGATTTCAGTCTTCTTACATTTATTAAGACTTGTTTTGTGGCCTAACATGTGATCTGTTCTGGAAAATGTCAACATGTGTTGAAAAGAATATGTCATCTGTTGTTTTTGGATGGAATGTTCTGTTGTCTCTGTTAAATTCATTTGGTCTAATGTGTCATTCAAACATAGTTTCCTCACTGATTTTCTGCCTGGATGATCCATCTATTGATGTAAGCGGGGTGTTAGAGTCCCCTACTATTATAGTATTACCATTAATTTCTTCCTTTGTATTCAGTAATATTTGCTTGATGTGTTTAGGTGCTCCAGTGTTGGGTGCACAGGTATTTACAATTGTTGTATCCTCTTGTTGGAGTGATCCCTATATCATTTTGTAATACCCTTTTTTTATCTCTTGTTACAGTCTGTTTTAAAAACTATTTTGTCTGGGATACCTGATACTATACTATACCTATTGCTACCCTGGCCTTTTTTTTTTCATGTCCATTTGCATGTTAAAGGTTTTTCCATCCCTTAGCTTTCATTTTGTATGTATCTTCAGGTCTGAGATGAGTCTCCTGTAGGCAGTATATAGATGGGTCTTTTTTTTTATTAGAGCATTTCGGCCATTTATGTTAAAAAATTTTTTTTAATGTTAATCTTTGGGAGACACACGCACACACACACACATACACACACAGCGTGAGTGGGAGAGAGGCAGAGAGGGAGACACAGAATTAGAAGCAGGCTCTAGGCTTTGAGTTGTCAGCACAGAGTCTGATGCTGGGCTCGAACTCACGAACCGTGAGATCATGACCTGAGCCAAAGTCAGACGCTTAACCTACTGAGCCACCCAGACACCCCTCGGCCATTTATATTTAAGGTAATTATTGATAGGTATGTAGTTATTGCCACTGTGTTCATTGTTTTCTGGTCATTTTTGTAGTTCTTCTCTGTTCCTTTCTCCTCTTGCACTCTTTGTGATCAATGAGTTTCTGTAGTGTGGTATTTGGCTTTCTTTTTCTTTATTTTTTGTGTATCTATGATAAGTTTTGGGTTTGTGGTGTCCATGAAAGTTAACTTATAACACTCTATAGCAGTCTATGTTAAGTTGATGGTCATTTAAGTTCAAACACATTCTAAAAGAAAAAACAAAAACTTTTTTATTCCCTCCTCCATGTCTCATGTATATGCTGTTATTTTTTATATATTTTTGTTCCTAATTTTCTTATATCTAATCATGGCCGTTTATTTTCCACTTAAAGAAGTTAGGGCAGTCCTTAGGGCAATCTTTTAAGGGTCCTGAGGCATTTATAGTCATCAAAGATTACGGTAAGAATGAGGAGTTTGCTAGAAGTTAGTGAATTTAATGATGATGTTATATATCTATATTCTTTTTATGAGGAATATGTCAAAAAAAGAAAAGAAAGAAGGATATAACTTTGATTTGGTTTTGAAATTCACAATTTTTGTATGTGCCAGTGTATTTTGTAAACATTTTATACCTGGAAATAAAAAGGAACTATATCCTTCTAATCTTTTTTGTCTAGTTGCCTTTTTTGATTCCTAAATGCTTTGTTTTTGTGTTTTTCCTCTGTTCAAAAAATACATGTATTTAGGATCCAAACCACTTTCTGAATATGTAGAACTTTATTGCTGATTTACAAGCCAGTCTCATCGTAGAAACAGGGCTTTCTGAGGTATTTGAAATAAAAGCCACTTGACAAAACTAGAGAGATAATGAAAACGGACAGCAAAGGGAAAGGTATTCTTTACCAGAGCTCATTTAGTGCCATTGGGGCCTTAGAATTGAAGTAGCCGGGGATTTAAGATGGTAAAAGGTGCCACATTCTGATTTTATGTTCTGTGGACTCCTGTTAAGAGATTAACAATCTGAAGGGGGCCTTTGGCAGTTCCCAGATCCTGTGATGCTTCCTGTGGTTCCCTTAAAGTCTTTCAGAATTAGGTCGCTGCAGGCAGACACGCTCTACACAGGAGAGGAGTGATGTCCATTAACGCCCTCACCCAGGTGAGAAGGTGAGCCAAGTGAGGTTGACCGCTATTTCCATCAGTCTGTCTCTTTCCTCTTGGCAAGCCTCCTTCTGTGCTGCTTCGGGCAGGAGACTCCACATTTATCCCTAATGACCCTCCCTGAATCCATCAACTCTTCCCTGTCTCCCACCTCGTGAAGAAGTGCTTGTTTCCCTGCTGCACAGTGTCTCTCCCATGGGGATCAGTTTAGAGAGAGCAGCTCTGGTTTTGCGGGGAAAGTGCCACAGGGTACACATTAAGCTGATCAAAAGAGTTGTCAAGTAATGCAGCCGTGGCCCACTTCTTAGCCTGCTCCTCATCCACCCTAACCCCCACAGCCGGGTAGCAGTCTAGCATCATTTGCTTTTGCCAGGATCTACTATAGTGATGAACATCTCCAGTAGCTCCAGCCCACTATCTGTAGACCCATTGTTGAGAATTTGGCGGCGGGGCGCCTGGGTGGCGCAGTCGGTTAAGCGTCCGACTTCAGCCAGGTCACGATCTCGCGGTTCGTGAGTTCGAGCCCCGCGTCGGGCTCTGGGCTGATGGCTCAGAGCCTGGAGCCTGTTTCTGATTCTGTGTCTCCCTCTCTCTCTGCCCCTCCCCCGTTCATGCTCTGTCTCTCTCTCTCCCAAAAATAAATAAAAACGTTGAAAAAAAAAAATTTAAAAAAAAAAAAAAAAGAAAAGAGAATTTGGCGGAAAGCGTATTTGGCATATGGAATTTTACTTCATTGGATTTTTAAGAACACATCAGTTATGTTGGTTGAATATTTGTGGGTATTTCTTTCTCTCTCTGTCTCTGTCTCTCTCTTTTGATAAAAACCTTGAAGTTCTACTCTTTTCACAAGTACCAATTATATAATGCTATAGTCATCGCATTTTACATTGTATCCTCAGATCTTATTTATTTTATACCTGAAAGTTTGTACCCTTTTACCAGCCTCTCCATATTTCCTCTCAGCCCCTGACAACCAAACTACTTTTCTACCCTCTTTTTCTAAGAGTTTGACTCTTTTAAAAGATTCTACGTGTAAGTGATACCATAGAGTATGTATTTGTCTATGTCTGATTTATTTTACTTAACATAAAGCCCTCGGGGTCCGTCCATGTTGTCACAAATGGCAGGACTTCCTGCTTTCTCATGGCTGAATAATAGTCCATTATATGTGTAAAAACATATTTTCTTTACCCATTCATCTGAGGGTGGACACTTAAGTTGTTTATCTTGGCTCTCGTGAATAATGTCACAGTGAACACAGGAGTGCAGGTATCTCCTGCACTAGGAGTGGGATTGCTGGATCACATGGTAGTTATATTTTGAATGTTTTGAGGAACCTCCATACTCTTTCCATAGTGGTTGTACATTCAATTTACATTCCCACCAACAGTGCACAAGTGTTGCCTTTTCTCCACATCTTTACCAGCATTTGTTATCTCTTACCTTTTGATTATAGCAGGTATGAGGTGATCTCATTGTGGTTTTATTTGCATTTCCAGATGATTAGTGATGCTGAGCACCTTTTCTTGTACCTGTTGGCCATTTAGAAAAATGTCTGTTCAGGTCCTCTCCCCATTTCAAAATCAAATTGTGTTTTTTTCCCCATTGAGTTGTATGAGTTGTTCATATATTTTGGATATTAACCTCTTATCAGATACATGACTTACAAATATTTTCTTAATTCAGAAAGTTGCATTTTCATTTTGTTGGTTTTCTTTGATGTGCAGAAGCTTTTTCTTCTTAGTGTGATGCAGTCCCACTTGTTTATTTGGGGGTTTGTTGCCTTTGCTTTTGAAGTCACATTCAAAAAATCCAATACTGGGGCATCTGGGTGGTTCATTCAGTTAAGTGTCTGAGTCTTGGTTTCAGCTCAGGTCATGATCTCGCAGTTCGTAGGATTGAGCCTCATGTTGGCTGTTGGCTCAGAGCCTGCTTGGGATTGTCTCTCTCCTTCTCACTCTCTGCCCCTCCCCGCTCATGCTTGCTCATACTCTTTCAAAATAAATAAATAAACATTAAAAAAAAATCCAAGACTGATGTCAAGGAGCTTACTATCTATATTTTATTCTAGGAATTTTGTGGTTTCAGGTCTTAACATTCAAGTCTTCAGGCCATTTTGAGTTGATTTTTTATGTATAGTCTAAGATAGAGGTCCAGTTTCATTTTGCGTATGGCTCTACAGTTTCCCTCATACCATTTATTGAAGAGAATATCCTTTCCCGAATGTATGTTCTTGACTCCTTTGTTTTTTTTTTTTTACCCCTTTGTTATAAATTTGTTTACCATGTATGTGTGGGTTTATTTCTGAGCTCCCTATTCTGTTCCATTGATCTATGTGTCTTTTTATGCCAGTATCATATAGTTTTTATTACTTTAGCTTGAAATGAGTAAGTGTGATGTCTCCAACTTTGTTCTTTCTCAAGACTTTTTGGCTAATCAGTGCCTTTTGTGTTGGTTCCATACACATTTTAGGATTGTTTGTTTTATTTCTGTGAAAAATGCCATTGGAATTTTGGTAGGGATTGCATTGAACCTTTAGATTGCTTTAGGCTTTGGAACATTTTAACAATACTAATTCTTTCAATCCATGAGCACAGAAGATCTTTCCATTTATTTGCCTTCTTCACTTTCTTTCATTAATATTTTACAGCTTTCAATTTATTTATCTTAAAATTTATCTCTTTTGGTGAAAACATTTACATTATACTCTTTTTGTAGATATTAAACATGTGTAGGTATTTAATTAGAATATATTGCATCCCATAATCTATTCTGTAAGGAATAGGAGAAGTAAATCAGATCATGTCATTTCCCTGCTTAGAATCTGTCAATAGCTTCCTGTCATACTTAGAATAAAACAAGAATGCCTTACCCTCACTTATGAGCCCTCCATCACTGCATTTCAGCTTTGGCTGCCTACTAGAATCACCCAAGGAACTTTGAAATCTTTCCAGGGGCGCCTGGGTGGCTCAGTCAGTAAAGTATCCAACTTCGGCTTAGGTCATGATCTCACAGTTTGTGGGTTCGAGCCCCACGTCAGGCTCTGTGCTGACAGCCCAGAGCCTGGAGCCTGCTTCAGATTCTATGTTTCCCTCTCTCTCTGCCCCTCCCCTGCTCGCACTGTGTCTCTCTTTCTTTCTCTCTCTGTCTCTCAAAAGTAAACATTAAAAACAATTAAAAAAAAAAAAGAGAGAGAAAGTCTTCCAGTGTCCAGGCCCTATCATCAGACAGTCTGATGTATTTGGTCTGAATGGAACCCAGACTTCAGTATTTTTACAGAAGCTAGCTGGTAATTCTAACAGACAGTCAAGGTTGAGAACCACCGCCCATGTCTGCCTCTCCAGCCTCCTGGCTCCCTGCTGGACCCCCTGCTGATTATGTTTCACCTTCTTGCTACTTTCAGTCCCTTATATCTGTCTAGCTTCTGCTTTAGGGCCTTTGCACAGGTTGTTGCCCAGGCCTCTAACCCCTGATTTTACACGGACTCTTGTCATTCAAACTGGCAACTTAAATATGCTTTGAGAAAGCGTCCTTGACCCAACAAGTCATTTGCTATCACATTACATGATATTTTCTGTATAGCCCTGACCCACTATGTGATCTTTTTTTTTAGTTGTGTCTCCTCCCTCCCTTCCTTCCTTCTCGTCCTCTGTCCCTTTTCCTTTGTCTATTTTTGTTCTCTTCCCCCTGGAATGTAAGGACTGTTTATTGTTCCACTGTTGTATCCTCAGCACCTGGAACTGTGCCTTGCATGTAGTCAGCAGTCAATATATGACGGAAAAGATAAATAAATTTGGGGTAATTCACATCACTTTTAAGAGACCAGCTCAAATTTGACCTCTGTCAACTTTTCTTTACTAATTCGTACTCGTTTTCCTGTTACGTTTTCTTTAAATCCTAAAATAAGAATATCTTCTGTCATATAGCATTGTTTTATGACTCCTATTAGTATCCTGAACTGTTAACTTAGATTAAATTTCAATGTATTTGTATTGTTTTTTCTCCACTTGGTTCTAATTCAGCTGTTATGTATTAAATACACACCAAATGCCAGACATCTCATTTAATTCCAAAGATATTTTACTCACGTCATCCATTTATCGCAAGGAAGTGGCAAATTTGGAATTGAAACCCAGCCTTCCTCATTCTGTACCTGCTGTTTCCATGTTGGCTGATCGGAAGGGATTTGAGTGTTGAATGAGGCCAAACCTGTTCTAGGTGTCTTTACTGAATACTGAACTGCTTGTTAGTACTTAAAACAACAAGATTTTATGATCTTGTGACTTGCTTTTAAAAACTAATTTAGTAAAAGGCAAATATTATTGCAAATATTTAAGCTAGAATTGATTGCACCTTTCTCACCGGTTCTTCTAACGGAGTCATACCCCTGTGATAAAATGCAGGAAAGTTTGCCCTACCATTTGGATAAAATGTGGTTCTCCAGTTTGTGTGTGTCGGGGTTCTACTCGGGAACATCTCTGCTTTTTACCTTTCTTTTTTGAAAGTCTTCTCATTCTCTTTTATATACTTAGTTGTCCATGAGCATTTCTGCACGAGCTTTAAAAAGTTGCTCGTTCTTAAAATATTGTTATCTTTAGGTTGTGGTTTTTGCTGCGGACCATGGCATCCATTCTACCTGTCTAAAATGGAGAGGGATTTCTCACTGGGTATCAGGTAGAGTACAAAATTTCTGGGAGAGACAGGGAGCAGTGTTTAGATTTTACCCAGATGGAGTTGACGGAGCCAGGAGAACTGCAGCCGTAGCTACCCTAGTCCCCTCTAGCTGGCTGTCACCTAATCTCATTGTTCACTGCAGTTCCTAGTTGTGCCTGTGCGAGAATGCTTTAGTTGCATAGTTAGAACTTTAGTTGCAAAACATCTAAGAAGTAATGTTTCCAGTTTTCTAGCCTCTGTAGTACAAGAAGGATAGAAGGGTATTTGATTGGGTATCTTGACTGAATACATATGATATCTTTTATACCTACAGTGACCTTGACTTATGTTTTATTTTGCAACTTTATTAAGATGTTTTTTTGTTGGGTCAGTTGTTAGTGAGACAGTGGGTTTGACCTCTGGTTAGCTTTAGTGAGAAGAATTTTGTTCTGTGTTCATAGAATAAGTCTTTGACCAGAAGAGATCATCTTGCATAGATCCCACTGGTTACAATGAAGAGAGCTATAAATTATTCAAATCAACTTTTTCCCAATGCTAGCAGAGTAACTTAAAACAATCATGGTAGGCTTGTAAGGCCATCATTGTGTACATAAAGGAGGTATTTATTATACGTGTGATGGGTTAAAAATAGCTCTTTAAGAGAAGAACTTGGGGGGAGAAGCATGAAAGGGTTTATAAATAATTTTACAATATGTAAAACGAGAGGCTTCTTTGAGATCAAACATAAATGACACCAAAGAATGTTGGCAACATGCCTTGCATTCTGTTCAGTGAGCATGCTTAGACTGTAAATAATGGCTTCATTTCTATTCTAGGACCTAAAAATTATTAACATTCTGTGTTTATACAGTATTTATGCACTATGCTGCCACTAATAGGTATGGACATAATTAATCCCTTATTGCAAAATTGATGGCTTACATCAGCTAGTCTTGGTGTATTCTTTTATGCAGTTAAATCCCAGATTTTCTTGGTATTTATACTCTACTGACAGGTATTTTTTGGCAGGGTATTTTTACTTACTTGAGCAAAACTTATTTGAGATAGAGCTGGAAAGCCCACAGAATTTCAGCTAGTTTCTTTTGGGGAGAAAAATCATTAATACTACTTACCCCAATCAAAAAAAATTAAATGTCCATAGTTTATAAATATATATGAATATATATAAATATATATAAATAAATATATATATATATCTTTATTTAATTTTGAGAGAGAGAGAGAGACAGAGCATGAGCAGGGGAGGAACCGAGAGAGGAGACACAGAATCCCAAGCAGGTTCCAGGCTCTGAGCTGTCAGCACAGAGCCTGATGCGGGGTTCGGACCCACGAACTGCGAGATCATGTCCTGAGCCGAAGTCGGATGCTTAATCGACTGAGCCACCCAGGTGCCCCTCACAGTTTATGTTTTTGATTCAGAAATAAGAAAGTGAAGAATTATGTAATTACTGTTAACTAAAACATCTTTATTATAATCTTTTATACATGTATTCAAAGATATTTTTAAACAACAGTGTAGACTAGCTGTGTTTAGGGACATCTTGGGGTGTGGAAACATCACAGTCACCAATTTCTGACTCTTCTCAAAGAACTTGATTGAGAAGCAGCGTTTGTGGAGGGTAGGTAGCCTGAGAGGTGTACAATTGCTACGTTCTTATATTATCTCTGCAATATATCCATGTACTGACCAATCCAAACTAGCCCCTTCTCTGTGGAACTTCTTTCACTGATATTTATTGTAATATTTTTGAGGACAACCCAGCTCCTCTGCTTATTAGCTGCGTGTCCTTGATTGGGTGAGCTAACCTCTTCATACCTCAGTTACTTCATCTGTACGATAAAGGCAATAATTGTTCTTATCTCTTAGGGTTATAAGATTACACAAGTTAATTTATGTACAGTACTTGGCACCTAGTAAGCTCTCCATAAGTATTAGTGGCTATAATTATTGTTATTTCTATTTTTAAGTTCTTAACATGTTGTTCTTTATATGATGATCTGACCCATGGAAGAAATTTTCCTCTGTCTCATCACCAAGAATTATAGTACTGCTTCTTTTTGGTGTCAATGCTATGGTTATTAGGACTTACATAACTTTTTTTTATGTCACTTGTTTTGTGTGTGTGTTAGATATTAAAAAAATTAGATCCGCATTTTAGATTCTTCTTACAATGCATGCTTTGTGTATTATCTTTACCTTTCTTCATTTCATTTTCCCTTGTTTAGTTTTCTGTATCCACTTATTTCAGATTTTATAACATACATCATACATAGTTTTGCAAGCCAACTTTTAAACACTTTCTGAAATTCTGGGTTCATATATGTGGTGGAAACGTGTATTTTTAATCTAATTAAAGCCATATTCTATATATACTTTGAATACTACATTTGCAATAATTTAAATTTTCCATCAGAAAAATTACATATGCTTTTTACTGTAAAATTTTACTTGATTATCAATATTTGCATTTCAAGACAGGTAGCTTTGGGCTCCTGGGTGGCTTAGCTCGTTAAGCATCTGACTTTGGCTCAGCTCATGATCTCACGGTTTTTGAGTTCAAGCCCTGAATTGGGCTCTGAGCTGACAGCTCAGAGCCTGGAGCCTGCTTCAGATTCTGTGTCTCCCTCTCTCTCTGCCCCTTCCCTGCTCACACTGTGTCTCCCTCTCTGAAAGAAAGAAAGAAAGAAAGAAAGAAAGAAAGAAAGAAAGAAAGAAAGAAAGAAAGAAAGAAAGAAAGAAAGAAAGAGGAAGGAAGGAAGGAAGGAAGGAAGGAAGGAAGGAAGGAAGGAAGGAAAGAAAGAAAGAAAGAAAGAAAGAAGGGAGAAAAAAAGAGAAAAAGGAAGAAAGACAGCTCAAATTCCTTTATATGCTGAAAATTTACTATAATATTTTTATATATCTTTCTGAATGATATTATGCCTTGGACAAGTAATTCTAGTCTTATTCTAGCTCCTTGACACACAGATGCTTTTGGAACTTATTCCATCTAACTAATGACTTACATCCAGGTCTCTCAAGGAAATGTCAGAAAATTAGCATATATCATTCAAAGGTGCTAAAAACCTTAAGGCATATAATTGCCTTAGGGTTCAGATCTATGTTTTATGATACATTTCATGCAGTTATGCTTCTCATTGTAATAAAACTTTTTTTTCAGTAGGGTTTTTCCCTACTGAAAAATGAAAAGAGCAAAATTATTAATAAAAAAAAAGCAAAATTTCAAGTGACCCAGAATCTTAAGAGATATACGGATGTTTTCCAGGAATCTGAATGAGAAGGTGAAGTGTTGAAGGTTAGACAATGGTAGCTCTAAAGGAACTGGATTTCATGTCCTGTTGTTTTAAAATTTTTAAGGAAATGCAGAAAGAGGAAATGGTCCGGGCTCTATGATATCATTAGTACTATTTTTATTCTGTTAAGTTCAAAAGTTTCAGGGATAAGAAAAATATATGCAAAAACTGGGATATGCATCTTTTTTTGATTTTATTAGTGTACCTTCAAAATAATCATATGGAGCAAGCACATTTTCTTTTTTTAATTTTGGCCTTCCACTTGCTTTGGGGATGTGTGAGTAGGCAGGAAGAATAAATAAATGATATATTTTCAACAATTTCATGACCCAGTGTATGTTAAAATAAATACAGATATTATAACAATTTCACAGTACTAAAATACAAATATTCTATGGACCGGAACACTTGAAAATGCTGTTACTCTATTTTAGAGATTAGCCTGTTGTTGAAATTAATTCATATCACTGAGCAATTCAGACTATGCTGAAAAAAAGCCTATCAATATAATTAGGTTTGATTAGGTTGAGTTGGATGAAAGTTCAGCTTTATTTTGGTGTTCTTGCACTCTTGCACAATCAAAAATAATTTCTGATTTTAACTCATATTATGGAAAGTGGGGACAATTATCTCTTTAAGGAAAAGCTGGAATCTCCCTCTTTTCTCCCAGTGCAGGCTTTTAATTATGAAAACTAGAAGCTTGTATTAAAAGGAATGTTTTCTTCTCTTTCTCAGGAGGATTTTTATTTTAATGCGAAGTCATACTAGAAGTGAAGAATGACTCTTTTTTTGCATAATAGTGTAAGAGAGTTTAGGTGGTAAAACTGAAGTGAGCTAGTCTTCCAAGAAATGCCAAGTGTTTTCCATTTTTTTACTCCTATAAGGATTGAAGAAAGGGAGAGTATTTCTGGTCTGTAGTTGTGGCTGGCTGGCATTAGCAGCACCGAGCTCTGTTGATCTATGACTGCTCCTTATGTAGCAACAAATAATCTTGTTTTACTTCAGTCAGCGATGGCTGTCTTACTGGTAAATATTTACTCATTTGAACGAGGCAAGTTTTGGTAGACATTGAATGAATTAACAAGATGTGAAAGTATTTTGGAATCCTCATCAAATGAAGCGGTGCTTTTTTGTAGCGTTCACAGAATGGTGATTGAGGGTATCTTGGTATGAGAATAAGGAATTTTCTCTACTGAAATTAAAAAAAAAAAAAGTTACCAGTTGCCAGCCTCAGCCACTTTGGAGTCTGAACGTCCCATGGCACCGTCCCATTCCTCACCTCCTTTTCCTGGGCCCACGCAAAAAGACTCAAGAGCTCAAATGGGTCAGGATACCATCTATTTGCAATATGAAGCTGGCATTTTCAAAATTAACACCCATCCATTTCTTTAAAAATATAGTATCAATGGGATGCTCTCTTCATCCCCTCTGAATACCAATAGGAACACCTGAAGGAAACAAGGCCTACTCCTTCCTTTTTTTTTCCTTCATTTTTTTCACCTCTTAATTTATACTCTTTTGTTACACATTTTGTACGTCCTTGTATAATCTCATAATTCCTACTAGAATAAGAAAGGGGTATAAATAAATAGGATGAGACAGACTTTCACATTGAGTCAATGTTTCTATTTTAAAGCAGTTTCCCACTTGAGGGGGCATTTAAGTTACCATGTAATTAATGTTTAATTAAACATTATAAGGTAATTTTATAAGGTGGTGAGCCCCACCTTGGATCTGCTGGATCCAGATCTTCAGGGTGAGAGGGGCTTATGCTTATGCTTATGTATTTTCCAAAATTTCCCCCAGCTATTTCTGATATATATCTTTGACTTAGAAGTACTGTGCTAAGACATGTTTTCTCTTTGTTTTATTCTCTAGAACAATACATGATGTAACTCTATACTGAATATTTTTCTGAAATAATTATTGCCAAGAATTTTTTTTAATTTACCTATTTTATATTAATTTTAGAAAGATTTATTTGTGTATTTGGTTGTTTTTCAGAATTTGATTATGAAAATGACCCACAATGATTTATTTTGATTTGTCCTCTTTTTATCCATTTTTTGTTCTTACATGGCATACCCATGGGTAGGAGTGATCTCATTCTCACTCTGAACCGTCTCAGTAAATGCTGACAATGGTGATCAATTTAGTATTGACTATTGCAACTATCACTGGCTGCATAGAATGCCATGCTCATATAATTTGCATAGAACTTAAAATTCATAGTTGAAGAATTAAATGAAGTTAATGAGCTAAGCCAAATTTTGATAAGGTGTCAAAGCCAGACCTTTAGGGCTATGGGGACTTGGTGAGTTTGAATGTTACCATTCTCAAGTGCTTTTATGATTCAGTATAGGCCTATTCACACTTCCTAAGTCAGTACTTTTTTGATAGTGAGAAAAGTGAAATGATGAATACTTACATTTTCATCTTGGCTTCATTGTAGATCTGTTGCCATTGTGAATATAAGCAAATGTATTAGTTTTCTGTCTTCTTGAAGCTGGAGTCGGATATCAAAGAATTTACAAAAGACTTTAAGTTTCAGGATAAAATCGATTGTAAAAGTTGAAATTTTGTTTGCTATAAGTTGCACCAAAGTTATCTGAAGGTGATAACAGAAAGCAAACTATTATCTTCATCATTAATACATGTAAGAAAAAATTATTCATGTTACATGGCACCTCGAATTTTTTAAAGTAAGCAGACATTTATATGCCACTGCTATTATAGTTTGCTTAAATCTGTTACACTGCTTTAACACAAGCGCATTGCGTGTGTGCTTTAAAGACTTGCTTGTGAGTGCCATGCTATTGTTTGTCAATTCCTGTACCTCATCTGACGACTGTCCTCCTCGGCTTCCTCCATTTTCAGACCTCTTTAAATACACTGAGTCATTGTGATGGGTTCCTAGCATGGTTTTTCAGGAGACTTTAACTATAAGACAATGTACATTATTGATAAGCATCGCCTCCCATTGAGTTTGTATGGCCTCTACTTCTTAAAAAGGAATCCACACATTTTGATCCCTGCAAAAATAAAGCTGATTGAATTGAATTTCATTACAGTCAAGTGGAAATGAATGCCATCTAAATGAGCCAAATGAACATTTCAAGGGAGGGGGGAAATGCTTAATAAGAAGGAGAGGGGGAAGAGCCCTCACTCTTATACTATGTTATGTGGATGAGTAACAGGACCAACTTCAAATAACCAGGAGAAGCTTTTGAATATCTCGCTCTTTACTGAATTGGAGAAGACGACTTCCCAGTTAGAGTGTGGAATGTTATGTTCAGAGAGGTACCTAACTCTAAAGCTAAGTAAGCCACCAACCTTAGTTTCAAAACTAATTCTGCGTTTTCTTTGGTGGGTGGTGTCACTTGGTTCCAGGATATGACAGCACGTGATCTGCTACAGCAGAGATACACTCTTCCCAATGGAGACACTGCTTGGCGGTCCTCACCCCTTGTGAATGCCGCTCTGGAAGGAAAGCTTGTCCTCTTGGATGGCATTCACCGTGTCAATGCCGGCACACTCGCTGTATTGCAAAGGTTTGCGTGAGTCACACACATGCAGAAAAACACACCATGGAAACAGTGGGTGGGGACTCTATCAATCTTTTTTAAACTGGGTTATGTAGTGGGGCGCCTGGGTGGCGCAGTCGGTTAAGCGTCCGACTTCAGTCAGGTCACGATCTCGCGGTCCCGCAGTTCGAGCCCCGCGTCGGGCTCTGTGCTGACGGCTCAGAGCCTGGAGCCTGTTTCCGATTCTGTGTCTCCCTCTCTCTCTGCCCCTCCCCCGTTCATGCTCTGTCTCTCTCTGTCCCAAAAATAAATAAACGTTGAAAAAAAAAATTAAAAAAAAAAATAAAATAAACTGGGTTATGTAGAGACTGAGAAACTTAATTCTATAACCAACCAGAACAGAAGATGTTTCTGTTGTTGTAAACAGTAGCGAAACTTCAAATAATGAACATTTTGGGAAAAACCACTGTCAGAGCAGCAGTCTCTGTATAAGAGTGGGAAAAAAAAAGCTGTCAGGTAGTAATTTTGAAAGACTTCGTATATGCTGGTTGATACATGCAATAAGTTACACAGCTGAAGTTTCTACGATTTGTCAGTTACTGCTTCACTGTTTATAAACTCCTTATGAATCATAGATCTAAATTATTCGTTGGGCATGTTGGAATTTTTTTTGAGAGAGAAAGGGTAGTTCCTTATATAAAATATGTAATAGGTGTTTGATGATATTTTATATAGACTAGAAAACTCACTTTGTGGTTATAAACTTGAACATTTATGTAACTATTGTTTCCTTATTTCCCTTTAGGTGGGGAAAACATTTCTAATTAACTTCTTTAGAGTGTAATGTTAAGAGAAAACTTCATGTGTAACTTTCATGGGAAATATGTCTATCCCGTTATTTAAGAAGATGAATGATACCAACTTTTGTTTATTCTGTCTTGATTCTGTCATTTGTAGATTTTTTTTTAACTATGGCATAAACCATTTCCCCAACTAAATATTCAAAATTTTTTGTCACATCCTGAGTCTAATTAAAAATTCCAAAAATAGGGGTGCCTGGGTGGCTCAGTTGGTTGAGTGTCTGACTCTTGATTTCGGCTCAGGTCATCATCTCCTGGATCACGAATTCAAGCCCCACATCAGGCTCTGCGCTGACACCACAGATTCTCTCTCCCCGCTCTCTCCCCACTTGCACTCTCACTCTGTCTCAAAATAAATAAATTTTACAAAACTTTCCAAAAACATTGTTAGTCCTAATTAGGTTTGAGAGCATTTGAAAATAATAATCACAACCTTTCAGTGATTTGCCATAAATATTCCATAGATTTACGTATTTTTTTTCTTCTGAACGGATAAATACAGACACAAACAAAATAATAGCCCTCTCTTTTTATTGGTTATCCCTTGCCCTTAGGCCAAGCACTTAAGAGGAGTGGCTATGAGTGCTTACTCTGTACTGGGCATTGTGCCAGGCCAGTGCTTCTCAGGTTCTCAGCCGTAAGCACCTTCCAGGGATGGGGCTTTAAAACTACTGAGGCCTGAGCTCTGCCTCCTCAAATTCATATATAATCGATCCAGGGTGAGGCCCGGAAATAGGCATTTTCAAACCCTTCCTAGGGGATTCTAATGTGCTGCCAAGATTGACAACTGTCATAGCATCTGCCTTACATTAGGTGTTTACTTTTCACAGCGATACTATGAGGTTGGTATTATCGCCCTAATTTTATAAAAGAAAAATTTAGAGAGATGGAGTAGCAGTTCTCCCCCTCCCCAGGCAGCTTATAAGGTGCCGAGCTAGATTTGAACACAGATCTGACTGAGTCTGCTGTCCATGCTCCTGACCCCTGCATTGTGCAGTCTCCCCTCTCCTTGGTGTTCACCGAGTGGAGGTCCTTGTGGGGCAAGTGTAATGCAGGCTTCAGGAGACTTCAGTGGTTGGTGCTTTTCACCCTCTGCAACATCTGGAAGGGAGTGCTCTTGGTGCTATGGATGGTCAGGTCACCATCATAGTTTCTAGATAAAGCAGCACCAGTTATTTCATTATAAAGATCTTTGATATTTTAAAATCCTATAGTTCCAAAGATAGAAATTTTTTGGACATACTATCCCTTAAAGACTTACATTAGACTCAGAGCATGTACCACTTGCCTTGGTCATTAATATGCACCTCCTGATGGTCCTGAGTCGCTCATTCGGCTGTTTCCTTGCACCTCCTTCCTCCTTCCCCTTTCCAGCTTCTCCTCGTCGTCCTTCTCCTCCCCACTGTCCACATCTCGTAACCATGACGACTGCTCTCCAGCACAGAAACCAATAGTTTTGCCAAGTACAGCAGTACTAGCCAACTTGAAGTTTCAAAAGGCGCCGCTAAACAAAATTGTTAGACTCCATTGCCCATAAGAATAGACGTGATTAAAATGTGAGCCGATTCTACCTCCTGTAACTTCAGCATTCAAAACAGATGAATTTGTTCCCTGACTTTCGCCTCTCCCATTAGGTTGATCCACGACCGGGAGCTAAGCCTGTATGATGGCTCCAGGCTGCTGAGAGAAGACAGGTATATGCGCTTAAAGGAGGAGCTACAACTGTCTGACGAGCAGCTGCGGAAGAGGTAATGTTGGGTGCACTGCCCTCGTTCTTGTGGTCAAGTGTGCCTTCTTTTTATTATCCTTCTAAACCGAGGGCCAAGCCAGGCTAACTTCGAAGAATTTAATAGTTTGTTGTCCTGGGCATGCTCATAATCTGGCATTTCTTAAAACTTGGGTTTACGACCCAAGGTATGTTCTGCCCTCTCAGCCGAACTTTCACCTAAGTGTTTGAACACTTCATAAGATCCTTAGTGCTCAGAAGGTAACCCCTATTCATTGTCCTGGTGACTCAGTTTTTGTGCGGTACTTTGTTTCCCTTCAGCAAGACAAAAACAAAACAAAAACAACACCAAAACCTCTCGTAATTTACTGGGTCCTCCTTCCCAGGAAGTGATGGGTTATTACTGAGGTAAGCCACCTGATATAGGTGTGCCCTTTGTGGCTTATTTATATATTCCCTCCTAGAAATGTCACAACCAAATGCTATGTGTGAGGCTTGCTCGGATCCTGAATCAGGAAATAAAATGGAAACAGCTATAAAAGATACTTCGGGACAATTGGGAAAGTTAAATTTGAAATATATACTATATCATATTGAATTAATATGAATTTTTTAGATATCATAATGGTATTCTGGCTATGAAGGAGAATATTCCTGTTCTTAGGAGATGCACACTGAGATATTGAAGGGATAATGTAAAAAAATGTCAGTGACTTACTTCCCGACGTTTCAGGGGGGAAAAGACATGAACGTGTGTGTACATGAACACAGCACACACACACAGAGAAAGAACAAGTGGGAATAAGAACACAAAGTGGTAAAATCTTAATAAGTGGTGAAACCTAGGTAAAGGATGTATGGGTGTTCATATCCTATTCTTTCAAATTTTCTGTGTGTTTGAAAAATTTCAAAATATTTCCTCCAACTACACACCACTTTCCTTTAGAGGAGGTTTGGCAAATATAAGTTTTCTGTCTCGTTCCATTTCCATGGATATTTTGACATAATTAGAGATTGCTACCTTGGCAAATATGTAGTGACTTAATTGAATCTTGTTTAATTTAAAGCTTCCGCTCCCCACAAAGGGCTTGCTGACATATTGAAAACGTTAAAATTTTACAAATGATAATTAAGCGTGTTTCTTATTGTGTTTATGTTTTAAGGAGAATTTTGTTCAAAAGTTTTCTTGGAAGTTTTTATAGAGAGGAAATATTAAATTCCTTACTGCTTCTGTGTAAGTTATTAAAAAATGCACTTGATTATACACAGCTATTTATGCTTCTAGGATAGACATCCTTGAACTCCTCTAGCCCAGTGAATAGTTTAGTTGAGTGTCTAAGGAGGTAAGTTTTAAACATTCCTCTCATTTCATACCTTTTGTATTTTGTATTTTCAGGGAGCTGGATCAAAACAGTGGGGCAGTAGCTCTCTGCAAGCCTGCTTGTCAGGCTCCCTTAGGACTTCAGGAACATTTGTATTTGTAGTCAAATGTCCAGGAAATGACAGCCCTGTTTCCTGAGAAGGACCCAAGTTCTCCCTGATGGTCACAAGCGGTTTTACAAATGAAAACCATTTCAGGAACAGAGTGGCCCTGTACATCATGTTGAGGTTGTGGCTCAGACTGGTCAGTAGGACTTCCTTCTCAAAGTGTCCTATCTTCATCACTATTGATTTTCATCACTCCCATGAATACAAACCAGGCTCAGTTCTATCTCAAGAGGTTTCTGCGAGTAGGTGGAAACAAGTCATAAGAGTGTTGCTTGGTTTCTGTCATTTACTTTTTATTTTTGTTTGAATTTTGTGTCATTGTTAACCATGCATGAAACTTGAGCCAGATAGTTTTTCAAGGCATCTGACGAAAAATACCAGTCCCCTCTCATTGGTCCTCAGACACTTTCCCATTTCCCACACCCCAGAGACTACTACTTCTACTCTGAGCTGTTTCTTCAAGGTACTTACCTCCATATCACTAAATAATATACTTTTTTTTTTTTGTAGTACACTTGACACACAATTTACATTAGTTTCAGGTATCCAACATAGTGATTCCACAAGTTTCCATAGTATGCTGTGTTCACCACAAGCGTGGGTAGATACTGTCTGTCCCCATACATCACTATTGCAATATCATAATGTGCTTTCATTGATACTTCTTTATCTTACAGTATTTAGAACTTCACTCAATGTCTGCATTATTATCACAGTATAAGGACTGTATATAGTCGAGTCATTTAGTAAAATACAGTTGTTTTTCCTGTCTTACATACATTTTGATTTTCCTAGAGTTAGCGATTGTATACATATGAAGAGAGGCAGATATGTAGGTAAATAATTACAATGCAGCTTTTTTTTTTTTTAATTTATTTTTGAGAGAGAGAGACAGAGCAAGCAGGGGAGGGGCAGAGAGAGAGAATCCCAGGGAGGCTCTGCGCTGTCAGCATGGTGCCTAATGTGGGGCTTGAACTCACAAACTGTGAGATCATGCCCTGAGCTAAAACCAAGAGTCAGATGCTTAACCAACTGAGCCCCCAGGTGCCTATTACAATGCAGCTTTTAAATGTTAGAACAGAGATCTCTACAATAATGCTATGGGAACACAGAGGAGGAAGTGACCCTGTTTTCCATGTATTTATCACTTTTTCATTCCAGGTATTTCCCCTCTTGTCTAAATCTCCTCTCGGCGTGTGCAGGCACATCAGGCTTTTATCAGGTTTCCATCTTTTCTTTCGTAGTGCATCCTGACTAGCCCTAATCTGGACCTGCTGTCCTTCATACTTACAGCACAAATGTCATGCTAGATCTCTGTCCACTCCCACTTGCCCATTTCCTCCGGTTTCTCCTTCTGCAACTTTCATCTGTTAGGTGTTGAACCTCTTGGGCTGAACTTTTAATTTTCTCTCTTATGTTCGGCCAGTTTGTCAGGACTTCATTGACTTTTCAGGGGCAAAATGTCTAGGAGTTGATACTTCTCTGTCTGAAATATTTCTAAGAGTTGAAATCCTAATTCCTTCCCTTATCAGTATTCCTCCTTTTTTTTGTTTTGTTTTGTTTTTTGTTTTTTTGTTTGTTTGTTTTTTGGCCTGAGAAACATGCTATTTATTTTCTTAATGAACATAAACAGTTTTTCTCTATTTCATTGTTAAAGAGTCATGTTACAGAATCTTCTTCACTCTGACGGAAATGGATTGTTAGTAAATTTCTTTATCTTTTCCTGGCTAAACTTGATTTAATTTTGTGGCCCATTTTTGTCTTAGTGAGAATAAATATGTTCTCTTTTAGTGTCATAATAGGTTATAATAGGGTAGGTTATAGTATGTTAATGCCGTTGACAGTATTTCTTTCAAGCCTGTGTTTATTAGGTAGGAAGAGGACAGTTTGACCAAAAAGAATACAGCATAGTATAAAGTGGGAAATTTGTACTCAGTGAGGAAATTGATTTATTTCATGAGTTGTTCCTATAAGTCATATGACCCATTATCTAGTGTGAGTTGATGTTATATGCTGTGCATATCTAACATGTTACTCTTGGCGTTAGTATTTGAACTCTACATGAGAAACTCAGCGTCTGAATCATCTATCCCTTTATTTCTCTACCTAAGCACAGACTTGAAGTTCAGTGAAATCATTATTATATCTGATAGCCTTTAAACAAACTCAGCTATGAATGCTTTGTTTCCTTGGGGGATTTTGAGATAGAGGAAAAGTCAATGTAGAATGAAGGGAAGGCAGATTTAAGAGCGTCTTTGCCTCTGGACCCAGTTTGATAAATTTGGATACCTGTCTCTTTTCAGATAGGACCAATTTTCATATTTGTGTTTAGCAAGACTCCTTTAGTTACAGGTAACAAAAAACCTTAAGTTTTTGCAAATCATGTGTTCAAAGGAGAGGCAAGGATGCAGTTGGACCTCAGGAAATAACTGCAACCCAGGACTTGAATGTTGCCAGGACATTATTACTCTGTACTTCATCTCTTTGTCTCTAACGTCACAGCACCTGGCACATAGTAGACCACTTAGCAAATGTTTTTGGGCAAGTGAGTAAATCTTAACCTAGTATAAATTCTAGGAAATGCAAGGTAAAGGTAACTCCATTAATCCAGTTTTAGACAATCTTCTGAGCTAGCAAATGTTTCTGATACCACAGTGCCTAGTAATTAACAGCTACTAGCAATGGGTTACTGTGCCTGT
The DNA here is from genome assembly GCF_016509475.1 of Prionailurus bengalensis. NCBI lineage: Eukaryota > Metazoa > Chordata > Mammalia > Carnivora > Felidae > Prionailurus > Prionailurus bengalensis. The sequence continues at coordinate 28,809,797 of NC_057343.1, forward strand.
CAACTTCATAGTGTGAAACCCAGTTTCTAAAGAATTGTACTTGACTCCTTTGCTGACCTCTGTTGTATTCTAATTCTAATTCTTCATGAAGATCATATGTCTTGATCTGAATGCTCTGCAGGCATTGTCCGCAAGTAACTACATAGCTAATGTGCTCTTAAATATGGTGTAAGAAATGTTAGCAACTTTCCTTCCCTTGCTGCAAGACACCAAGAATACAGTGGACGTGGTGGTTAGAAATAGCATGATGGCCACGCACATCAGACACCATGCCTGCATTTCTCACAGGAAACAAGGACCAAAATAGAATTGCTTCCTTTGATGAGAAAAACTTCTTTGGGGAAAGGGAGAGTACAAATACTATAAGCTGCTAAATATGTCCCTTCCTGCCATCGGTCAGAGCCTAGATGAGGGGGCTGAGAGTTTCTGTGCATTACTAATAGTTTGTTTTGCCAAGAAAGGGCTTATGGTTATCTCAGGGAAGCAGTAAAGATTAGTGGCCTAGTCTCAGTTATAATTATATATAGTCTGGTGTTTTGCATTTTTATTGAATATTTTATTAGTATTAATTATGAGTGAACATCGAAAATGGTTTACAATCTCCAGTTTTTCTAGATCGGTATTGAACCATAACTGGACGTTGGGCGTAATCCTTGATAGATTAGCTTCTCTAGACCCTTTTATTTTTACTCCTGTGTTAGAAGATAGGTAGGATCTCAGCATTCTCTCCGCCTCCCCAGAAACCTCAGGATCTTTTTAGTAGCAATGTAGGCCATGTAAATTTTAAAATTCAAGATAGACCCAGGATTTTCTGCCCAAATCTTTGTGTTTGATTCTCAGCAGATTCTGATTTTGAAAAATTACTGTTTTTTTTTTTTTATGGTCAAGGAAAAGTTCTAAACTCTGTGTCTATAAAGAATCTAATTATTATTGTATGGTGTGGTTTTGTCCTTTTGATACAGAGGATGCACCTTCTCTAACATATTCATTCATTTAGATGAGCTGTTCTGCTTTTGGGTAGAAAATCATTATTCTCAGTCCTTATCAACTACCTCCATTGTCCTTGCCATCAGAGGTCTTCAAAAAGTTTCTTGCTGTGATGGTTCTTAACAACAGTAATATATTTATTTAGTTATTTAGCATCTGCTGTCATTCAAGTACCACCCTAGACCTCGTGTGCCATAAAGATGAGCAAGAAATGTGCCCATGCAGTTTGCTACATTGCATCGGGAAAAAAAGGTGAAATATGGGCTGTAGATAGAACTACATAGCCTGTAGGTTCAGCACTAGTCTTATAGTACAGAAAGCCAGTTACAAGATCCTCCTCTGGTTTATGATTAATGTCTTTATAAAAACCTTCTATGTCATTCTTTCAAATTCCTCAATATACACATTTGACAAAAATGTACTGTATAATTTCCTTCCAAAGATTAGACTTTACTGAAGTCTTTCTTCTTTTATTAAATGAATAGCTTTTTTGACATATAATGACATATAATAAACTGTGAATATTTATAGTGTGCAGTTTGATAATTTTTATATTTATATATACTTATGAAACTGTCATCACAGGATAATGAATACATCTGTGACCACCACCCCAGAGTATCCTCAGATCTCTTGGTAATCCCTCTCTCTTGACCCTTGTCACCCTCCTCTGCTACCCTCAGACTCTGCTTCAAGTTACTTGATTTCTCTTATATTTTCTAGAACTTTATATAAATGGGATCACACAGTATATACTCTTTTTGATCTAACTTCTTTTACTCAGCATACTTATTTTGAGATCTTTCATGTTGTTATGTATATCAATACTTCATTCCTTCTTATCGCTAAGAAGCAGTGGAAAGTGCTTTTCTCTCTAAAACTTATGTGCCCAAACATATTGACCCCAATACTTCTATTCCTGAAATCTTTTTAAAAGAGCACTTTGCTTTTCTCATCTTTAATTCTTATGAAATAGTTATTTATCTCAGTCAAGCCATATCTTTAGTTTCATTTGTTATTTGTTGTTAAATTGTAGTAAAATGAACATTAATCTTAGTTTTAACTTTTGATAGTGTTTGTTTCCTAATTCTCAACTATTTACCACATATTCAGACTTTGTATTACACACCAGTGTCTTAAAGCACCTGAAAGTACATGGCAGATCCTTAGGAGTACTCTACTCAGCGGCTTTCAGAGGTGGAGATCCTATCATCATCAGGAAATGACTTTCCATATGACCTATTTATATGTAAGGAAGCCTTTGGGGTGACCTAGCAACAAAACGGTCCTTATCCTGTTATTCAGTAGTTTGCTGGCTGTTTTCATAGTCAGTATACACTTCTCTGCCTGATACATCAACAGTCTCGGAAACTGCCGCTCTTTAAATTGGGCCAGCTCACTTGGGTGTACCCAGCTAGAGCCAATACCAAAAAGCAAGCCACAGACAATGTATGTTCCAAGCAATGATCATCACCTATTTAAAGTCAACCCCCCTAGCTTGCTCTCATGTTGCTTGTTCTCATGTTAATTGCTCTTCTGGTACTAAACCCACAGCTCAGCTGTGGTCCCTGCTTCCTGATCTTTTGGTTGAAGGATATAAATTAGACTTCCTCTTTTGGCTTACTTGTTGGATTTTGGCTTTGTTTATTCCCTGATTTAGTATCCCTCATTATCTTGAGTAAGAAACTACATCTGCAGATTTAATTTTGTGCAGTGAAAGCACAAAAAAGCAGCTCTGTCTCTCCCACCTTCTTTTGTCCCAGCTAGGAAAGAGGAGGAGCAGGGATGAATCCAACATCTGTTGTTGGGCCACGAAGCAGGAGTTTTCTGGATTGTAGCAAACCACTTGGCAGGAGTGGAAAATGGAATAACCTTCCCTTTTAGCTTTTAGATGACAGGATTCTCTGTGTCCAGGTTCTCTTGTGTGACTGTCTAATTGCTGGCGGTCCTCAGTGATCATGCTATCCTCAGGCCTTCCGGGCACTGTTCATGCTGCTGTTCTTTCCTGTTTTCCCAGAACAACTCCTTTGGACAGATCATTCCCATGCCCTGCTTGAATATCTGTAAATAAGGATTTTTTTTTTTCCCCACCTGGAGAAATGAAATGATATCTGGTAGCTTTCATGAATTCCTCTAGACCTTTCTCATATGACCATTTCCAAAAAACTGCTTTTCCCTGGTTTACAAATCATGGAGTGGCCTCTAAATGTACAGATCACATGGTCAGAGAGTCCGTGGACCTACCTGTTTTATTGGGAGGACATGGTCTTATCTGAAATCTTCAGATTACTTATCTGATTCTCTCCACACATTTCCTACCTCCTGATATTCTAGCCGCCTAAGCACTTAACTATTGGTTTCTATTATAACAGTTAATGGCAATGAGTATTCCATTTCTGGAGAAATGCCAGTTATGTACCTATATTTTTGTTTTTGTGAAGATCTTGGCAGGTGTTGAGTTTCAGATCTTCTTTCACATAACAAGGATGATACTACCCTCTAAAGTTGTATTTCCACTTGGGTTTAGAGTATAGTTCATAAGAACTGACAATATCACCCCATGATTAGATCATGATAAGGGGTGTCTAGTCCCTTCTCCAAAACATACTAAGTCATTTCATAAACCAAGGCGAGTCTTATCTTCTTCCTCTGTGTGTCCTAGAATATTTACATCATCAGATTCCCTAGCAGAGATTTATAAAAGAGATCACTTTAAAAAAATCACAATATTTCCTAAAAAATGACAAAAGAGTGAATGATCTAAAAGTTGAATTTTCTCTACTTTTTGAAGACTATTCTTATTGTCAATTGCAAATTTTAAATTTAATCCAGCCCCTGTGCTGCTTAAATTTTCTGTGTTGTAAAAAGCCTTCTCATCCTGGATCATACTTCTTGGTCTTTCTACGATTTACATAGAGTGGGCTCCTTGCAAGACAGGAGATTTTGAGGGGATTTTGAATAAAGAAAAGGAAGCTGTGTAATGAATGTGAATTGGAGGGGATTTTGTTCTGAGGGACTTTGGAGAAATTTTGCTGGACATGTAACAGCATATCCCAAACGGTGGTTTGTGCAAGGCATGGAGACCATCAGTGGAAATAATCCAACATATTTTAACAGTAGGTGATTCTTTTTTGTGTTAATAATAGGTTCTTAGGATGTCCTGATTTTTTTCAAAGCTTGTTCTTTGGATAATAGCTTTGACTATATTAACAGCAACATGATGGGGTTATCACTGCCTAGGCTTTAGCTCCCATGACCTAATTTCTAATATGAATGATTATGTTTGTTTGTTTTATTCCCCCTCCCCGCCTTAGATCCATTTTTCCTGTCCACCCCTCCTTCAGAATCATCGCCTTGGCAGAACCCCCTGTCTTTGGAAGCACCACACAGCAATGGCTGGGACCAGAATTCTTAACCATGTTCTTTTTCCATTATATGAAACCACTTGCCAAAAGTGAAGAAGTTCAAGTGATTAAGGAAATGGTAAGAGTGAGGCTAGCTCTAGCCTGTGGCCTTCAACTGTTCCTTTTTTAAGGCACTCTGACACCTGCTGGAGTAGAGTTGGACATTCCTGGCTTTTTCTTCCCATTTACTCCCACATTTCCTGATATAATGGGCCTCATACTTCAGCATTTTTTTCAGAAACATATGGAAGGTCTGATAAAATACAGATTGTTGAGTGTCTAGGTCTGGGGTGGTACACGAGAACTTGGCATTTCTTAGGTGATGCCGATGCTGCTGATCTGGGGAACACACTTTGAGAACCATGGATGTAAGCTAGCTCTCCACTTTCCTCATATGGAAGCAGATTTGGATTCCTTTTCCTCTTCTAATCAGCCAAAGATGATCATTTTAAGTTCCTATACAGGGAGGCCAAATATATCTTAGTTCCTTAGATTTTAGAATATATAAAGTAATGCTGTTCCCCTCGATACTGTAATATATCCTGTACTTACCTGACCAGTTACCTGGTGGCTTGCAGTATACATAATGCATTATTTCAGTGTCTGCCTTAACCAAGTATTGTGCTTAACGCTTGTGGAACTCCAGAACTTCACTGTTCAGTGTAGCTCTAGCCACATTACAGAAATTTTAAAAGTTCAGTTTCTCAGTCATGTTTCAAGTGGTCAATAACTATGTGGGGCTTCTGGTTACCATGTCAGACAGCATAAGTAAAGAACATTTCCATCATCATAGAAAGTCCTCCTGGGCAGTGTTGTTCTAGATCACGAATAATTAACTTTATACATGAATGCACCCATCCCTTCTGAAAGACCAGAATGAGCTGATTAATTTTAGGTCTTGTGAGCATGATGGTGAATAAGGGCATAGGCTTTCAAGTCAAATAGCTTGCTTTTAAAGTTTTTTTTCTTTTTTAATGTTTATTTTTGATAGAGAGAGACAGAGTACAAATGAGGGAGGGGCAGAGAAGAGGGAGACATGTAATCCAGAATCTGAAGCGGGCTCCAGGCTCTGAGCTGTCAGCACAGAGCCTGATGTGGGGCTCGAACTCACAAACTGTGAGATCATGACCTAAGCCAAAGTCGGATGCTTAACCGAATGAGCGACTTAACCCAGGTGCCCCCAAACAGCTTGCTTTTAAATGCCAAATCCGCTATTTATTAGCTCCCAGATCTTGGGTAAATTACTCAACCAAAGTTGGGGATATATCACAGGATTGATTAAAAGAATAAATGAAATAAAGTATATACTGAAAAGAACTTAGAATTTTCAAGTTCCAGTCACTTAAAAATCATCAAAGGAATCCTGAGCAGTTTACTTCTGAAATGGTTGCATCATACCAGTCATTGTTCTAACATCTCTGTGATATTTGTATTTATTTTAAATGATTATTTATTTTGAGAGAGAGAGAGAGAAAATGAGAGAATCTGCAGTGTTAGTGTGGAGACTGATGTGGTGATCTCACAGTATATGACCTGAGCTGAAATCAAGAGTCGGATGCTAAATTGTTACAGTTCAGGCAACAAGTGTGTGTTATTTGGGCCATTGTTCTTCACAGTTCATTGATAAACTGATTATACCCCTTAGGTGTGTGGTTTAAAAGCCCTTGAAAAAATGAACAGCTTGAGCATCCAGTCTTTGTACAAGGATACCTTATGTCACTTTGTAGATACAAGATGATGATTAAATGAGGGAGTTTGGTTTCAGTAAGAAAAAATGCTGAAATTAGAATTTAAAAAATCATGCTGAAGCTTACAAACGGGGAAATAATTATGAAAAGTTTTTTTATGGGCACATTTTATGCCAGTTTTTAATTGAGCAACTCCTTTCATCTTTTATCCTCGTGATGGAAGTGTAAATGAAGGGCAGCTTCGCCTCAGTTACCTGATGGTTAAAGAGAAAGTAGAGGTGTAAGTGTTTTCTGAGAAAATGAACAAGCAAATTTAGCTAGGAGTTAAACATGTTACCTATCATCAGAGACTTTCTAAAAATGTAATTCTAATATTGTTTGCTAACTAGCCATAATTTCTGGTTGATTGATCAGATATCCCAACTTATTCTTTCTTTCTTTTCTCAATTCTCTCATAAAATAGGTCCCAAATATACCTCAGGAAGCTTTGGACAGATTGTTATCATTTGCACACAAACTCAGAGAGACACAGGATCCCACGGTAAGTCTGGGCTTTTTCCCATAGGATTTTTCGTTGTTGACATGCTGCTGCTTTATGTTCTCAGAGTTTAATGCTTAAAAATCTATTTTTCAAGCTGGTATTTTTATCTCTTATGCTGTGCTTTGCCCTGTGCATATATTTCACTCTCTTGGTGGTTTGAACATTTGCTCCAGCCACTCGTGGCTGGTATCATACAAAAACCAGTAGCTCTAGAGGAGTGCTTGATATTCTTAGGGGTTTCACTTCTGCTACCCTGGTCTCCTGTGCTGAGTGGTCTCACCTAGTCCTTTGGCTTCAAGTACGACCTCTTATGTTAACGCCAACATATTTCTCTTCAGCTTCTAGCTTTTCTTTTCTCATTGATTCTCTGTTTCTAACTGTATTTCCGTCTTGGGATGGTATAGGGGCAGAAAACTTTCCCCTTCCTTCCTTCCTTCCTTCCTTCCTTCCTTCCTTCCTTCCTTCCTTCCTCCCTTCCTTCCTTCCAGGTTCTTTGGTCAGCCTAATGATTAAATGGACATGAGACAGATTAACAGGAGAAAACCCAATTTGATGTCATATGTACAGGAGCCCTATAAAAATATTAGACTTAAAGAAATGACCAAAGCAGGCAGCTTTTATACCTTTCGGACAAACAATAAATTTGACAAGGCAAATTGACAAATAAATTGACAAGGCAAAAAGTTTGAGCTTGGGATGGTAAATTAGTGACAGTAACAAAGTTTGTTTATATTGCCATCTTAGCCCTTTGTTCCCTATTTCTGGCATTAAGGATGCGCTCTACCCTCCTGGGACAGAGAGGGTGCCTTTCAGGTGGGAGGTTTATTTCCTGCTTTTGGGGGACAGAGGAGGGTCAGAGTGTCCTTCTCATACGGACTGTTTCTTAAGTAACTTTAATTCAAAATAATAAACATGTCAAAATGGCATACTTTGGGGTGGCATATTATGTTCCCCCACCCTTTTTAAAATTTCTTGCCTAACGTTTATTTCAGCATTCACAGTTGAAAACATTTTTGCACTGTTACAAAAACTTCCCCCTGTCAAAAGCCCAATACACTCGGTATAATTCATGCTCTATCTGGGGTGAAATGAAAAGGTTATTCGTTTTTAATCTGAAGTCTTCAAGCAATAGTTAATATTTTAAATAGACCAAAGCAAGTTGTATATTTTCCCACAGAGGAATAAAAGGACTAATGAAAATGTTATTGGCCTTGGGCTGGAATTTTAATACCTAAGCCTGGTTATATTATGCCAATCAGAAGCACGATTGGTGACTATACATGCATTTGAATAGCAAAAAATAGAGAACTAATTCTTTAATAAATGCAGCTTGGTAAGCAAAACCTTTTAAAACACAGGGCACAGGGGGCACCTGGGTGGCTCAGCTGGTTAAGCATCCCACTCTTGATCTCAGCTCAGGTCTTGATCTCAGGGTCATGAGTTCAAGCCCCACACTGGACATGAAGCCTACTTAAAAAATACACAGGGCCCATGGGGAATAAAAATAAGGGACTTGATGCTTAAAACATTGGAAACCACTGTGTATGTTGGAAGGATCAAGGACTGTCACTAACTCTATGAATCTCGGTGTTCTCATCTGTAAAATGGGAAGTGCCATCTACTTCATAAGGATGTTGTAATGATTAAACATGAAAATGTATGTGAAGAATCCTTTTCATGGTAGCTGCTTAATAAATGTTCATTTCTTTCATTGCTCAATGGGATACTCTGGGATTGCTGTAAATTCAACCTATCTTATACAACTGAACTGTCTTTCCCCTTTAAATCTATTCCTACTTCCTTTTTTAATCCCCCGACTTCGTTAATAATCTGTCTCCTTGCTTTCCCACTATCTCCACTTTTCCTGAAAGAAAATCTCATCAATTTAGCATCATGATGTCTCATCCATTCTCTTACCTATTATCAGAATTGTCCTCGTATTTGGTTTCATAATCTTTCTCCTGGAATATCGTTATTTCCCTTTGACTGCCCTCATCACCAACAATTCATTCCTAATATGACCCTGTGTTACTTTCCCGTGCCTGTTTAACAAATTACCATAAATGGTTTGTAACACTGGAAATTTATTTTCTCAGTGTTCCGGATGCCAAAAGTTTGGAATGCGTATTACTGAGTTGAAATCCAGGTATTAGCAACACTCCCTCAGGGGCTCAAGGGGAGAATCTGTCCCTTGCCTCTTCCAGTTCTGCTGGTGACCAGCATTCCTTGACTTGTGGCCTCGTTATCTTAACCTCTGCCTCCATCTTCACATCACCTTCTCTTTTGTGTGTCTGTGTCAGATTTTTCTCAGCCTCCCTTTTACGAGGATACGGGTGATTGCATTTAGGGGCCACCCAAATAATCCAGGATAATCTCTTCATCTCAAAGTCTTTAATATGGTCTACAAAGTCAGCGTTGCCATGTAAAGTAAAATTCACAGGTTCCAGGGATTAGGATGTGGGTATCTTGGGGTATAGGGGGTGGGAGCATTTTCTAGCTGTCACAGGCCCCCTATTAATAACTCCTGGGACCTCATCTGCAACTCTGCTTCCTTATTTGTTCTTTTCAGCTATACCATTCTCTTTCTTGTTCCTTAAACCCACTAGTGTCTGCCTCAGGGCCCTTGCCACTCAGCATTTCCTCTGGCTAGATTGTTCTTCCCCAGATAACTGTAGCTTTGCCCCCTCCCCCTTTTGGATTTGCTCAGATGCCACCTCTTCAGAGAGGCCAACCTGAAGCACTCTGTTCAGAATCACGCTTCCCGCCCTTTTCATTCCCAGCTCTCTTTGGGCTTTCAAGTTCCTCCTGAGGCTTAACCATTTGACATAATATATGTTTCACTCACTTTTTTTTTTTAAATTTTTTTTTTTAACATTTATTTATTTTTGAGACAGAGAGAGACAGAGCATGAACGGGGGAGGGTGAGAGAGAGAGAGACACAGAATCTGAAACAGGCTCCAGGCTCTGAGCTGTCAGCACAGAGCCTGACGCGGGGCTCGAACCCACGGACCGTGAGATCATGACCTGAGCCGAAGTCGGCGCTTAACCGACTGAGCCACCCAGGCGCCCCTCACTCACTTTTTTAAATTGTCTGTTTTCCCTGACTGAAATTTATGTTCCAGGATGACAGGGATTTTTGTTGTGGTCCCTGCTGTATCCCCAGCATCTGGAATTTGCCTACTGTGTAGTAGATGCTCAACAAATATCTATTAAATAAATGAATGAGTGACTCTTCCTTGTTATCTCTGGAGTGGCCTTTCCTGAACTGTTAAGGGCTGAATTCTCCGCTTACAGACTGACGGACAACCCGCTAAAACATGCATGCCTGCCAAGTTCCATTAGGCTGTGTGCTGCCCTCCTCAGCCTCGCTCTCTAGAGCCTCTCTTGAAGCACCCTCAGGCCTCCCGCACTTCTCTTCTTACTGGTTCCTGAGCCCAGCACATAACCAGATGCCTCCACGTCAGGTGATGCCCGAAATGTGCTTTCTCCCTGTCTGCTCTCCCACAGGTCCTTGTTCCGTCAGGTCTCTCTCAGCCCCTCAGGCAGAAGTAACTTCAGTCTGCAGTCTGTTTTCATGACACTTGACGTAGGATTCTCTTACAGACCTGTGGTGGCTCTATCTGTGTTTATTTTTATCTCCCCAACGACTGTTTGAACTCCTTGTTCATTCTTTTAGTTAAAAATTTTTTTATTACATTTATTTATTTTTGAGAGATAGAGCAAAGCGAGAGTGGGGGTGGGGGGACAGGCAGAGAGAGAGGGAGACACAGAATCTGAAGCAGGCTCCAGGCTCTGAGCTGTCAGCACAGAGCCCGACGCGGGGCTCGAACCCACAAACTGTGAGATCATGACCTGAGCCGAAGTTGGACACTTTACCGACTGAGCCACCCAGGTGCCCCAGTGTTCATTCTTTTATTCCCGTTTCCCAGCCTGGTGCCTGGCACATAAGAGACACTTAATAAATGTTTGATGAATGAATGAATGAAATGACTAATCAGCTAATTACTAATTTATTAACACATTGTCCCTAGAGTTTTCTCTCCCAGAGAATGTTACATTTTCATAAAAGAAATAATTCTTTAAGAGGAAAAAGAGAGAATTTATTTGAAAAAATTTCTGATCAAAACCTTCATATTTTTAAGCTGAATTACTGGTACTAATCATGCTAATACAAAAAACCCTTGAAGTGTGCTCTTAAACTCCATAACCATGGTAACTAAGAGAATGTGCTCATATCCTCACTTTCTTTTTTGCAAGATGACACTGCACTTAGAAATGTAATGTTATAAACGTTAAACATGTTAGGAATTTTGTAATTAAAGTGCATTCTCAATTTCTAATTGATAATGTGAGAGAAGAAATAACCAAACCCTTTATTCAACACTTAAATGGCTCAACATAAAGCTTTGTTCTGATTTTTTGGACACTGGATGTTATCATAAAGCATTTCGGTATTATCAACTGAGAAAGCTCGTGTTTTTCAAATTCATGAGAAAGTCCTTACCGATCACTGGAATGAAATGTGAAGCCTGAATTCAATGTCATTCTTGGATGAGATTAGAATATTGTATACTAGGAAGTTACTGTACTGTTTATTGGGACTCTTGTCATGAGAATGCTCGGGTTGGAGTCATTAGTCATACATTTTCCATGATGAAAATAGGAACTTTTGTGGACCCAGGTGTTAAGAATGGGAATTGCTGAATCATATTAGGCTTCTGATACTTTAAATCATACTGGCTGAAATAACCTTATCCTCCCTTCTTCCTTCTTTCTCATATCCATCAGGTGCCAAGTTCTCTGAAATAGTTGTTGATTCCTTCTCTCTACTCCTTTTTGCCAGTGACCTTACTGTAGTACCTCATCATTTTATAGACAGATCATTGAAGGAGCTTTCTGTTTCCTGTCTCAGTTCCCCCCGTCCTTCACTTACTTTGCATGCTCCTGCCAGATTAATCTTTCTAAAATCATATTACCACTTTGTGCACAAAAGAAGTCCTATTGCCTTTCGGGGTAAAGCCAAACTCCTCCAGGGGTCAGTCCCAGGTCTTTGTTACTTAGAAGCAAGTTCTCCAGCAAGACCCTGTGATAGAGCTGGGCTGGTTTCCTCACAGTCTGCACGATTTCTGTTTCTTTTGCTTTCATGCCTTTGTTCATAGCCTTTCTCCTGCCCACTTGAACAATTTAATTTTAAGCCCCTATAGCAGTTGTCAAGTGCTTCACTTGCTTTGGCATTAAATTATATGCTATTTTGAATTGCAATTCCTACTTTCTTATATTTAAATATTGCCTCCATGTCTAGAATGCAAATTTGTTGAAAACAAGGATGAACCAAATGTTTGCTTACAAATGAGTTCTTTGAGACATCGAATGTGTTTTTTAATAGAAAAAAGGGTACATTGTAAATGGTGATCTTGCTCCCAACCTAGTCCCCAGAGGACTCGTTAACCTATGTTGTAGCTGAAATACAACTCTAGTATTAGCATAACAGCATCTCATGGAGCCGTGAAATACCCAAGGGAGAGAAATCACTTCCTTTTGTTCTTCCTTGGAACATGCAGAAATCACCTCAAGTGAAATGTGGAAACAAGCAAATAAACTGTGTCTCTGGCATTGTGGCATCCTACCACCATCCATCCTGAACCCTCTGTGCACGTCTTGGAGTCCTCTTCTGTGTTCCCTTAGGGGTCACATGTGCCCTCATTTCACCCTGGCCTGTTCTTTAAAAGTTCTTCTCTCTTCTGGTTTTCAGTGAAAACTGCTGTTTCCTAATGCTGCTGATCTAAATCCAGTAATAATCTGATACATTAAATTCATACTAAAGTGTAGGTCACATCACCTTCCTGTTAGATTTTCTTCATTTTGAAGAGGCTGACTTTTAATAATAATTGGTGACATTTGTTGAGCATCCATGTGACTGACCTCTGCTAAGAGAACAATTTTCTCTTTTGTCCTTTTTCTTTCTTTTTTGTTCTTTCAAGTTTTTATTTTAATTCCAGTTGGTTAACATACAGTGTAATATTAGTTTCAGGTGTAGAATTTAGTGATTCATCACTTACATATAACATCCAGTGCCCATCAAAACCAGTGCCCTCTGTAATACTTACCTATTACTCATTTTTAACCCATCCTCCTACCCATCTCCCAGCAACTCTCAGTTTGTTCTCTATAGTTAAAAATCTATTTTATGATTTGCCTGTCTTTTTTCCCCCATGTTCATCTGTTTTGTTTCTTAAATTCCACAAATGAGTGAAATCCTATGGTATTTGTCTTTCTCTGACTGACTTATTTTGCTTAACATTATACTTTCTAGCTCCATCCACAGCATTGCAAATGGCAAGATTTCATTCTTTTTTATGGCTGAGTAATATTCCATTGAATATAAACACCACCTCTTTATCTATTCATCAGTCAGTGGACATTTGCATTCTCTCCATACTTTGGCTAATGTTCATAATGCTGCTACAGACATTGGGGTTCATGTATCCCTTCAAATCAGTATTTTTTTATCCTTTGCATAGATATCTGGTAGTTCAATTGCTGGATCATAGAGTAGTTCTATTTTTAACTTTTTGAGGAACCTCCATACTGTTTTCCAGAGTGGTGACACCAGTTTGCATTCCCACCAACAGTGTAACAAGGTTCCCCTTTCTCCACATCCTCCCCAAGAGTTGTTTTCCTATGTTGTTAATTTTAGCCATTCTGACCAGTATGAGGTGGTATCTCATTGTAGCTTTGATTTGTATTTTCCTGATGATGAGTGATGTTGAGCATCTTTTCATGTGTCTGGTTAGCCATCTGGATGTCTTCTTTGGAAAAATGTCTATTCATGTCTTCTGCCCATTTTTTAATTGAATTGTTTTTTGGGGTGTTGAGCTTGATAAGCTCTTTATAGATTTTGGATATTAAACCCCTCTCAACAATCTTAAAGGTAAAGGCAGTATTATCGCCAACTTAAAGATAAGGAAACCGAGACTTTAAGGTGTTAACTAACCCACCAAGCTAGTACATGGGAGGGAGCCTGATTTGTCTGATTCCAAAGCTTATGAACTTTATATTATGCTGCCCACTAAGATAATTTCAAAATCAACAACAAATATTATTGGTACTCACATGTCTTGATTTCTATACTAGCAGCTCTATTAATTTTAAAAGTGGAATTATCCTGACAGTGTAGGGAAAGGGTTTCAAACTGCAAGCTGCCGCCCAAGTGATAACACTGGTTGACATCTCTGTGATCAGCAACCTGAACTGTCCACATTTCCTTTTCTCCCTTTTGGAAACCATCGATTTACTTAAAGCTCTAAGCATTTTCAGGATATCTTAATAGTGCAGCTTTGTGTAGGCGGTGGGGGGGGGGAGAACAAATAATTCATGGCACAGAAAAGCTATTTGTAAGTCAGGTGTGAACTGTATTATGTAACATCTTTCCTTCCTCCAACCTCTTCCCCCCCAACCCCCAAAATGTGTGTATACAGCACTTAGCTCAATGAAAACACTTCTGTCGAATTTAACTTATACACACTTTTTATAGATTGTTTTTTAAAAATCTATCTTTAAGGATTTAAAAAAAATTTTTTTTTTAATCTATTTATTTTTGAGACAGAGAGCATGAACAGGGGAGGGTCAGAGAAAGAGGGAGACACAGAATCTGAAACAGGCTCCAGGCTCTGAGCTGTCAGCACAGAGCCCGACGCGGGGCTCGAACCTACAGACCGTGAGATCATGACCTGAGCCGAAGTCGGACGCTTAACCGACTGAGCCACCCAGGCGCCCCTCTTTCAGGATTTTTAAAGTGTAAATTGGCTTTTGTTTATTTTTATTTGTAATTCATTAACAGTATATATTTAAGTCTGGCCTTGTCCATCAGGAATAATGAGCTGTGCCCTGATACTCATCTAAAGGGACTTTCAGCAGGTAGAAACAAGACTGTCATCAGGCTGTCCTTGTCTTTTGATAGGCCCAGTCATTGGCAGCATCACTATCTACCAGACAGCTGTTGCGGATTTGTCGTCGGCTGTCACAGTACCCTCATGAAAATCTTCACAGTGCAGTTACTAAAGCCTGCCTTTCCAGGTAACCATATTCCCCTTTCTCACTGAATTCAAGCTCCTGGGTCTTTGCTAAAATGATTATGTAAGTTTAATTGGTAGTCAGTTCTCACAGGCCTGGAGAATGTATTGTCTGAATATGTAGCTATTTCAACCTTGTGTTCAGTTTTTAGAACATATTTTATCGTACACATAACAGCAATTTTAAGAGATAGTTTACAGATAAGAAAACGAAGTCACTTGCTCTTGTCAGAGTAGTGAAGAAGTAAAGGTGGATTTGGGATTCAAATGCTGTGTGTCTTCTGAGCTAGTGTTCTTATGCACTACACTGAGCATCTCCCAAATTAGCTTTGGAACCTTCCATGCTTGATATACTGTTCTGTTGCCTAAATTTAACAAAACTAATGTCTTTTCAGTCTATACTAATAATACTTTTATACCTGTTTGGAAATTATTATAAAATATTGGTTTAAAGAATTTTCTTACAAAATCACACTTGCATGAAATCATTTAAAAAAATTTTTTTAACAGGCACCTGGGTGGCTCAGTCAGTTAAACATTCGACTTTGGCTCAGGGCTCAGGTCATGATCTCACAGTTTGTGGGTTTGAGCCCTGCATTGGGCTCTGTGCTGACAGCTCAGAGCCTGGAGCTGCTTTGGATTCTGTCCCTCTTTCTCTCTGCCCCCCCCCCCAAATAAATAATAAACATTTAAAAATTTTTAACATTTTATTTATTTTCAAGAAATAGAGAGGGACAGAATGTGAGTGGGGGAGGGGCAGAGAGAGAGGGAGACACAGAATCCAAAGCAGGCTCCAGGCTTCGAGCTGTCAGCACAGAGCCCTGCACAGGGCTCAAAACCACGATCTGTAAGATCATGACCTGAGCCGAAGTTGGGCACTCGAACCAACTGAGCAAACCAGGCACCCCTATTTTAAAATAATAATAAAAGAAAGGATTAATAACAATACCCAATAAGCCCAGAGTTTTCTTTTAGGCTCTTTTCATATAATCTGGCAATTATTTTTATGGTGGTTCTGACTATTGTCCATTCATTCCTTGATATATAAAAGGAATTAAAAGAACCTATTTTCAGCTTACGAGAATTTATAATTGCCTTCTATCAATCTTCAGTTTGGTGGACAATTTTTCTTATAGTTTAAGTAAACTTACTGCATTGCAACTTAAATTTGTTCTCTCTATTCTGTATCCAGCTAAAATAAAGCTCCTTTCCAGTGTCTTTAATTTTTTGAAAAACTAGTAATCCAAAGCATTTTACGGACCATTCCAAAGAACAGACAAACAGCAATTCACTTTTAATCTAGTATGATTTTGGTAACTGAACCAGACAAGAATAATGTATGAAAGGAAAATTACATATCACAATCATGGAATAGGTGCAAAAGTTTTAAAAGAAATGCTAACAAACTAATTCTAACTAATTACATATATACATATATACACATATATATGGATGTGTGTGTATATATATATATATATATATATAAAATCATGAGCAATTTTGAATTATCTCAAGAATGTGAAGGAAGTTTAATATTCTGTTTTTTAGTTCATTATATTAACAAATTATAAAAAATATTATTTTAATAAATGAGTAAAAAGGATTTGATGAAACCTAACAACCAAACCTAAAAACAAACCAAAGCAAAAACACCAAATTCTTAGTAAACCAGGAATATTCTTAGTAAACCATGAAGAGAAGGAAAATTCTTCAATCTGATAAAAGGTATATACCCCAAATTTAGAGCAAACATATTTATGATAAAATACACATATTTCCTTTAGAATTAGGAATAGAACAAGAATGTCACCTATCTGTCCTTTCAGTCAGAGCATTTGCCCAAAATTATCTAATTGGCTACATAAAAAATTCAAAAGGAGCACCTGGGTGGCTCAGTTTGTTAAGCATTCGACTCTTAGTTTCAGCTCAGGTCATGATCTCATAGTTCATGGGTTCAAGACCCATGTTAGGCTCCACACTGGCAGTTTGGAGCCTGCTTGGAATTCTCTCTCTCTCTCTCTCTCTCTCTCTCTCTCTCTTTCTCTCTCTCTGTACTTCCCCCTCTCAATCTCTCTCTCTCTCTTTCAAAATAAAAAAAAATCAAGAGAAACTATCTATAAATCATTAGAACAGAGATTAGTGAGATGACTTATAAATCCATATCAGCGACTTTTCTATATTCTACTAACAATCAACAGAGGAAGTCTTTTTTTTTTAAATAATCCTATTCAAAATAATAGTAGAAATCTTTGAGCACCTAAGAACAAATCTAATGATATGTAATGCTTTTATGGAGGAAAGCATAAATCTTTATTGAAAGCCATAAAGACTTAAATAAAAGGGAAGCTATACCATATTCATGAAAAGGGAGATTCAGAATTATAAAGCTATTATACTCCAAACTTATATATAGTTATTATTTGGTCATATTCCACCAAGGTTATATAGAATTTGACAAGCTGATCTCAAAATTATCATGGAAATAATAACAAAGGAAGTTTTGGGGAAGATTGAGGAGTTGTACTTTATCAGATATACCAAGATCCATTATGAAGCTATATTCGTTATTACAGGATGGGATTGGTACAAGGAAAGACAAATGAATTATTAGAATAGACTATGGAGCCCAGAAGCAGACCCATGTATTTGTGGAAAGTTAGTATATATTAGAAGTAGCATTATAAATCAGTGTGGGAATGGACATACTTATCAATAAATGGTTAAAAATTAAAAATACCCATTTTATCCCTTACAAAAAAGTAAAATATGTATATATGATATAAACCCTATAAGCCAGTCTACAAGTTATGAGCCACAAACTAAGAGATGTTTGATAAAATTTATAATCACAAAAGGATTGTTATTCAGGGACTATAAAGTATCCAAATTAATGAGATGAAAGGATCAACCTTAAATGGGCAAAGGATGAATAGACATGCACAGAAGTTAATTCAGATGACCAATAAATATTTGAAAAGATGTTCAACTTTATTATTAATTGGGGAAATGAGATTTTAAAACAATAATCAGCTATCATTTCATACTTTTATAATTTTTACCTGTAAAAATTAACATTTTTTGTCAATAGAAGAAAATGGAATTCTATTAAAGCTGTTGGGATGAAAGTCTCCTCACTTTAGAGTTACCTCACATTATCTTTATACTTAAGTATATTAATACTCTATGATTTGTCAATTCTTTTTCTTGATATCACCTCAGAGAAAGACTTAAATGAATGTATAAGGAGGCATATGTAAGAATGTTCACTGCATCATTGTTTGTAACAGTGAAAAATTGGAAACAACCCATCTATCCATCAGTAGGGAATGAATATATAAATTGACATATTCACATAATGAGATAGTACACATTAGTTAAAATGAAGTAGATCTGTCTGTAATATCAAGCAGAAAATGGGCAGTTTGCAAGAGGAAATTTGGGATATGTTGTCATGTATAAAAATGCTAAATGTGACAAAAATGCAATATAGTTTTATTCATACTAATATAGCAAAATAAAAATGTGGACAGGAGAGATACATAACACTTTCAGCGTGAGAATTACCTCCAGAGATGAAAAGAGATTAATAGACTATTTAATATCCTCTGTAATTTTCTATATACTTGCAATATTTCATAGTTAAAAAAATTCAAAAACTTAAAATTACTCACTTTTAACACTCATAAATATTTTACTGAATTAAATAGTCAACTAATTTTTCCAGTGTTATCACCTGACCACAATAAAACTCTCTTTGTCACCACCCTATGACACTTTGCAAAAAAGTAAAACAGCTATCTTGTTTATTCATTATCTGTTGACTTTAGCAAGGCTACAAACTCAAAAACCTTTTTTACTAACCTTCTATTCAAGATAGCACAATTGCAGGAAGGAAAAAAAAATTATGGACACATGAAGTTTTTTCCTTTTTTTAGTGACCTCATTCCATATTGAAGTACTGAAAAGAAATTGAGTTTTGCAAAAAATTTTTATTTTATTTTTTTAAATATTTTTATTTATTTATTTTTATTATTATTTTTTATGAAATTTATTGACAAATTGGTTTCCATACAACACCCAGTGCTCATCCCAAAAGGTGTCCTCCTCAATACCCATCACCCACCCTCTCCTCCCTCCCACCCCCCATCAACCCTCAGTTTGTTCTCAGTTTTTAAGTCTCTTATGCTTTGGCTCTCTCCCATTCTAACCTTTTTTTTTTTCCTCCCCGCCCCCCCCCCCCATGGGTTCCTGTGAAGTTTCTCAGGATCCACATAAGAGTGAAACCATATGGTATCTGTCTTTCTCTGTATGGCTTATTTCACTTAGCATCACACTCTCCAGTTCCATCCACGTTGCTACAAAAGGCCATGTTTCATTTTTTCTCATTGCCACGTAATATTCCATTGTGTATATAAACCACAATTTCTTTATCCGTTCATCAGTTGATGGACATTTAGGCTCTTTCCATAATTTGGCTATTGTTGAGAGTGCTGCTATGAACATTGGGGTACAAGTGGCCCTATGCATCAGTGCTCCTGTATCCCTTGGATAAATTCCTAGCAGTGCTATTGCTGGGTCATAGGGTAGGTCTATTTTTAATTTTCTGAGGAACCTCCACACTGCTTTCCAGAGCGGCTGCACCAATTTGCATTCCCACCAACAGTGCAAGAGGGTTCCCGTTTCTCCACATCCTCTCCAGCATCTATAGTCTCCTGATTTGTTCACTTTGGCCACTCTGACTGGCGTGAGGTGATACCTGAGTGTGGTTTTGATTTGTATTTCCCTGATAAGGAGCGACGCTGAACATCTTTTCATGTGCCTGTTGGCCATCCGGATGTCTTCTTTAGAGAAGTGTCTATTCATGTTTTCTGCCCATTTCTTCACTGGGTTATTTGTTTTTTGGGTGTGGAGTTTGGTGAGCTCTTTATAGATTTTGGATACTAGCCCTTTGTCCGTTATGTCATTTGCGAATATCTTTTCCCATTCCGTTGGTTGCCTTTTAGTTTTGTTGGTTGTTTCCTTTGCTGTGCAGAAGCTTTTTATCTTCATAAGGTCCCAGGAATTCACTTTTGCTTTTAATTCCCTTGCCTTTGGGGATGTGTCGAGTAAGAGATTGCTACGGCTGAGGTCAGAGAGGCCTTTTCCTGCTTTCTCCTCTAAGGTTTTGATGGTTTCCTGTCTCACATTTAGGTCCTTTATCCATTTTGAGTTTATTTTTGTGAATGGTGTGAGAAAGTGGTCTAGTTTCAGCCTTCTGCATGTTGCTGTCCAGTTCTCCCAGCACCATTTGTTAAAGAGGCTGTCTTTTTTCCATTGGATGTTCTTTCCTGCTTTGTCAAAGATGAGTTGGCCATACGTTTGTGGGTCTAGTTCTGGGGTTTCTATTCTATTCCATTGGTCTATGTGTCTGTTTTGGTGCCAATACCATGCTGTCTTGATGATGACAGCTTTGTAGTAGAGGCTAAAGTCTGGGATTGTGATGCCTCCTGCTTTGGTCTTCTTCTTCAAAATTCCTTTGGCTATTCGGGGCCTTTTGTGGTTCCATATGAATTTTAGGATTGCTTGTTCTAGTTTCGAGAAGAATGCTGGTGCAATTTTGATTGGGATTGCATTGAATGTGTAGATAGCTTTAGGTAGTATTGACATTTTGACAATATTTATTTTTCCAATCCATGAGCAGGGAATGTCTTTCCATTTCTTTAAATCTTCTTCAATTTCCTTCAGAAGCTTTCTATAGTTTTCAGCATACAGATCCTTTACATCTTTGGTTAGATTTATTCCTAGGTATTTTATGCTTCTTGGTGCAATTGTGAATGGGATCAGTTTCTTTATTTGTCTTTCTGTTGCTTCATTGTTAGTGTATAAGAATGCAACTGATTTCTGTACATTGATTTTGTATCCTGCAACTTTGCTGAATTCCTGTATCAGTTCTAGCAGACTTTTGGTGGAGTCTATCGGATTTTCCATGTATAATATCATGTCATCTGCAAAAAGCGAAAGCTTGACTTCATCTTTGCCAATTTGGATGCCTTTGATTTCCTTTTGTTGTCTGATTGCTGATGCTAGAACTTCCAGCACTATGTTAAACAGCAGCAGTGAGAGTGGGCATCCTTGTCGTGTTCCTGATCTCAGGGAAAAAGCTCTCAGTTTTTCCCCATTGAGGATGATGTTAGCTGTGGGCTTTTCATAAATGGCTTTTATGATCTTTAAGTATGTTCCTTCTATCCCGACTTTCTCAAGGGTTTTTATTAAGAAAGGGTGCTGGATTTTGTCAAAGGCCTTTTCTGCATCGATTGACAGGATCATATGGTTCTTCTCTCTTTTTTTGTTAATGTGATGTATCACGTTGATTGATTTGCGAATGTTGAACCAGCCCTGCATCCCAGGAATGAATCCCACTTGATCATGGTGAATAATTCTTTTTATATGCCGTTGAATTCGATTTGCTAGTATCTTATTGAGAATTTTTGCATCCATATTCATCAGGGATATTGGCCTGTAGTTCTCTTTTTTTACTGGGTCTCTGTCTGGTTTAGGAATCAAAGTAATACTGGCTTCATAGAATGAGTCTGGAAGTTTTCCTTCCCTTTCTATTTCTTGGAATAGCTTGAGAAGGATAGGTATTATCTCTGCTTTAAACGTCTGGTAGAACTCCCCTGGGAAGCCATCTGGTCCTGGACTCTTATTTGTTGGGAGATTTTTGATAACCGATTCAATTTCTTCACTGGTTATGGGTCTGTTCAAGCTTTCTATTTCCTCCTGATTGAGTTTTGGAAGAGTGTGGTTGTTCAGGAATTTGTCCATTTCTTCCAGGTTGTCCAGTTTGTTGGCATATAATTTTTCATAGTATTCCCTGATAATTGTTTGTATCTCTGAGGGATTGGTTGTAATAATTCCATTTTCATTCATGATTTTATCTATTTGGGTCATCTCCCTTTTCTTTTTCAGAAGCCTGGCTAGAGGTTTGTCAATTTTGTTTATTTTTTCAAAAAACCAACTCTTGGTTTCGTTGATCTGCTCTACAGTTTTTTTAGTTTCTATATTGTTTATTTCTGCCCTGATCTTTATTATTTCTCTTCTTCTGCTGGGCTTAGGCTGCCTTTGCTGTTCTGCTTCTAGTTCCTTTAGGTGTGCTGTTAGATTTTGTATTTGGGATTTTTCTTGTTTCTTGAGATAGGCCTGGATTGCAATGTATTTTCCTCTCAGGACTGCCTTTGCTGCGTCCCAAAGCGTTTGGATTGTTGTATTTTCATTTTCATTTGTTTCCATATATTTTTTAATTTCTTCTCTAATTACCTGGTTGACCCACTCATTTGTTAGTAGGGTGTTCTTTAACCTCCATGCTTTTGGAGGTTTTCCAGACTTTTTTCTGTGGTTGATTTCAAGCTTCATAGCATTGTGGTCTGAAAGTAAGCATGGTATAATTTCAATTCTTGTAAACTTATGAAGGGCTGTTTTGTGACCCAGTATATGATCTATCTTGGAGAATGTTCCATGTGCACTCGAGAAGAAAGTATATTCTGTTGCTTTGGGATGCAGAGTTCTAAATATATCTGTCAAGTCCATCTCATCCAATGTCTCATTCAGGGCCCTTGTTTCTTTATTGGCCGTGTGTCTAGATGATCTATCCATTTCTGTAAGTGGTGTATTAAAGTCCCCTGCAATTACCACATTCTTATCAATAAGGTTGCTTATGTTTATGAGTAATTGTTTTATATATTTGGGGGCTCCGGTATTCGGTGCATAGACATTTATAATTGTTAGCTCTTCCTGATGGATAGTCCCTGTAACTATTATATAATGTCCTTCTTCATCTCTTGTTACAGCCTTTAATTTAAAGTCTAGTTTGTCTGATATAAGTATGGCTACTCCAGGTTTCTTTTGGCTTCCAGTCGCATGATAAATAGTTCTCCATCCCCTCACTCTCAATCTAAAGGTGTCCTCAGGTCTCAAATGAGTCTCTTGTAGACAGCAAATAGATGGGTCTTGTTTTTTTATCCATTCTGATACCCTATGTCTTTTGGTTGGCGCATTTAATCCATTTACATTCAGTGTTATTATAGAAAGATACGGGTTTAGAGTCATTGTGATGT
Organism: Prionailurus bengalensis; assembly: GCF_016509475.1. Lineage (NCBI taxonomy): Eukaryota > Metazoa > Chordata > Mammalia > Carnivora > Felidae > Prionailurus > Prionailurus bengalensis. Next base: position 28,832,582 of record NC_057343.1, read on the forward strand.
CTGTATGTTTTATGCTTATAGTGATGTCTCTGGGACTTTGTCTCACAGGGTCCCCCTTAGGATCTCTTGTAGGGCTGGTTTAGTGGTGACAAATTCCTTCAGTTTTTGTTTGTTTGGGAAGACCTTAATCTCTCCTTCTATTCTAAATGACAGACTTGCTGGATAAAGGATTCTCGGCTGCATATTTTTTCTGTCTAGCACCCTGAAAATCTCGTGCCAATTCTTTCTGGCCTGCCAAGTTTCAAAAGAGAGATCAGTCACGAGTCTTATAGGTCTCCCTTTATATGTGAGGGCACGTTTACCCCTTGCTGCTTTCAGAATTTTCTCTTTATCCTTGTATTTTGCCAGTTTCACTATGATATGTCGTGCAGAAGATCGATTCAAGTTACGTCTGAAGGGAGTTCTCTGTGCCTCTTGGATTTCAATGCCTTTTTCCTTCCCCAGTTCAGGGAAGTTCTCAGCTATGATTTCTTCAAGTACCCCTTCAGCACCTTTCCCTCTCTCTTCCTCCTCTGGGATACCAATTATGCGTATATTATTTCTTTTTAGTGTATCACTTAATTCTCTAATTTTCCCCTCATACTCCTGGATTTTTTTATCTCTCTTTTTCTCAGCTTCCTCTTTTTCCATAACTTTATCTTCTAGTTCACCTATTCTCTCCTCTGCCTCTTCAAGCCGAGCTGTGGTGGTTTCCATTTTGTTATGCATTTCGTTTAAAGCGTTTTTCAGCTCCTCGTGACTGTTCCTTAGTCCCTTGATCTCTGTAGCAAGAGATTCTCTGCTGTCCTGTAAACTGTTTTCAAGCCCAGCGATTAATTTTATGACTATTATTCTAAATTCACTTTCTGTTATGTTATTTAAGTCCTTTTTGATCAGCTCATTAGCTGTTGTTATTTCCTGGAGATTCTTCTGAGGGGAATTCTTCCGCTTGGTCATTTTGGATAGTCCCTGGCGTGGTGAGGACCTGCAGGGCACTTCCCCTGTGCTGTGGTGTATAACTGGAGTTGGTGGGCGGGGCCGCAGTCCGACCTGATGTCTGCCCCCAGCCCACCGCTGGGGCCACAGTCAGACTGGTGTGTGCCTTCTCTTCCCCTCTCCTAGGGGCGGGATTCACTGTGGGGTGGGTGGTGTGGCTCGTCTGGGCTACTTGCACCCTGCCAGGCTTGTGATGCTGGGGATCTGGCGTATTAGCTGGGGTGGGTAGGCAAGGTGCTCGGGGGCAGGAGGGGCAGGCTTAGATCGCTTCTCCTTAGGTGATCCACTTCAGGAGGGGCCCTGTGGCAGCGGGAGGGAGTCAGATCCGCTGCTGGAGGTTTGGCTCCGCCGAAGCGCAGAGTTGGGTGTTTGCGCGGAGCGAGCAAGTTCCCTGGCAGGAACCAGTTCCCTTTGGGATTTCGGCTGGGGGATGGGCGGGGGAGATGGCGCTGGCGAGCGCCTTTGTTCCCCACCAAACTGAGCTCTGTTGTCAGGGGGCTCAGCAGCTCTCCCTCCCTTTGTCCTCCAGCCTTCCCGCTTTCCGAGCAGAGCTGTTAACTTATGACCTCCCAGACGCTAAGTCGCGCTTGTTGTGGGAACACAGTCCGTCAGGCCCCTCCGCTTTTGCAAGCCAGACTCGGTGGCTCTGCTTGGCCGGCGAGCCGCCCCTCCGCCCTGGCTCCCTCCCGCCAGTCTGTGGAGCGCGCACCGCCTCGCCGCCCTTCCTACCCTCTTCTGTGGGCCTCTCGTCTGCGTTTGGCTCCGGCGACTCCGTTCTGCTAATCCTCTGGCGGTTTTCTGGGTTATTTAGGCAGATGTAGATGGAATCTAAGTGATCAGCAGGACGTGCGGTGAGCCCAGCGTCCTCCTAAGCCGCCATCTTGCCGCAACTCTATTTTCATTTATTTTTGAGACAGAGAGAGAGAGAGCATGAGCAGGGGAGGGGCAGAGAAAGAGGGAGACACAGAATCTGAAGCAGGCTCCAGGCTCTGAGCTGTCAGCACAGAGCTAGATACGGGGCTTGAACTCACAGACCGTGAGATCATGACCTGAGCTGAAGTCGGACGCTCAACCGACTGAGCCACCCAGGCACCCCCCCAAAAAATTTTTAAAAGTTGACATAATTTGGGGCACCTGGGTGGCTCAGTCAGTTAAGCATCTGACTTTAGCTCAGGTCACGATCTCATAGTTCATGAGTTCCAGCCCCATATCGGGCTCTGTGCTGACAACTCAGAGCCTGGAGCCTGCTTCAGATTCTGTGTCTCCCGCTCTCTCTGCCCTCCCCCCACTCAGGCTATGTCTGTGTCTCTCAAAAATAAAATAAATAAACATTTTTTTTAAAAAGTTGACATAATTTATATTAATGAAATCTATTATTTAGCAGATACAATCCAAAGAAATTCTCTAGTTTAAATTTGTTAAACATTAAATTTATTAAGTATTAACTTGGATTTTAAAAATCCTGTTAATTTTGGGGTGCCTGGGTGGCTCAGTCAGTTGAGTGACCAACTTCAGCTCAGGTCATGATCTCACAGCTTGTGAGTTCGAGCCCCGCGTCAGGCTCTGTGCTGACAGCTCAGAGCCTGGAGCCTGTTTCAGATTCTGTGTCTCCATCTCTCTCAGCTCCTTACTCACTCACAATCTGTCTATCTCTCTCTCTCTCAAAAATAAATAAACATTAAAAAAATCCTGTTAATTGAATTTTTAAAGTACTTTTCATTTATTTGGGGGTGCCTGGGTGGCCCAGTCAGTTAAGTGTCTGACTGTTGATTTTGGCTCAGGTTGTGAGATTGAGCCCCATGTTGGGCTCCTCACAAGCATGGAGCCTGCTTGGAATTTTCTTTCTCTCCCTCTCTCTCTGCCCCTCCCATGTTTACATTCTCTCTCTGTCTCTCAAAATAAATAAACTTAAAAAAATTTTTTTTTATTTACTTGTGTATGGCAGTTGAGTTCAGACTGGAACATTTCTTCATCTGAGGGAATGGTTCGCTAAGTGCCTTATCCTCATATCCTATAATATGTACACCAAGTTTTGGAGCTAGATGTATATTTAATTTTCTGGATAGTTGAAAACCTAAGAAGCCAAAGGAAAGAAACTTTAGAAGATTAGGAAGTTATTAGGTATTTTACATTTTAAAAGTTCTTTTATTGTGGAAGAGTTAATTAGAAGTTCCTATAACAAGGGTTCTACTCCATCCAAGTATTTTGTATTCCATTACATTATCTGCTTATAGAAAATCTTGGGCTAATGATCCTTTAGCATAGAAACTTTAGGCAGAGCTATAAGAATTAGAAATGAAGATTAACAGTCTCTGACATGGAGGTAATGAGGAAATTTTCCCAGTCACCAAAAACTCAGTTTACAGACAATATTTTTCAAGAATTCCCTGTAACATAAAATGAATGACATCTATATAAAATTTTCACTCTTTTTACATTATTAACCAATTAATTTTTAAAAAATCATTAAGCCTGATAGAACTAATCATACACAGTGTTAAATGATTATAAGGATTATCATTGATGTGTATTTTTTGTTCTGAAAAATTATTTTTCTTTCTGGAGAAACTAGTGATTTATTTCTGGCTTTACAATTGCTGTTCAGTGTTTTAAGGGTATAATTTCAAAAATCTAGATATTCTTTACATGTTTCTGTTCTTCAACTTACTCTTATAAGCCTAGCAGATATGAATTATTTTTATAGGCCTTTGAAAAATGTTTGGTTCCATTTATCTTCCAAATATCTTGGCTAAATTAACTGTCTTCAAATATTTGAAATTTGCCGATAAATTTTATGTATGCTATTTCCTTTTAAGTACTTCAGATAGCTTAATTAACAAACAAAACCTTTCCAGAAAAGTAATTAACTCACAAAGATAATGAACTAACTTTATAAATAGAATGAGCCATAAGTTACTTTAAATATTCAAGTGCTGTTTATAAACTTAAGATTAAAATCACAGGTATCAATTAATTAATTACACTCTCTAAATAGAAATCACAGTCTACCGGGGTGCCTGGGTGGCTCAGTCAGTTAAGCATCCGACTTCAGCTCAGGTCATGATCTCACGGTCCGTGAGTTCGAGCCCCGCGTCGGGCTCTGTGCTGACAGCTCAGAGCCTGGAGCCTGTTTCGGATTCTGTGTCTCCCTCTCTCTCTGCCCCTCCCTGTTCATGCTCTGTCTCTCTCTGTCTCAAAAATAAATAAATGTGGGGCTCCTGGGTGGCGCAGTCGGTTAAGCGTCCGACTTCAGCCAGGTCACAATCTCGCGGTCCGGGAGTTCGAGCCCCGCGTCGGGCTCTGGGCTGACAGCTCAGAGCCTGGAGCCTGCTTCAGATTCTGTGTCTCCCTCTCTCTCTGACCCTCCCCCGTTCATGCTCTGTCTCTGTCTCAAAAATAAATAAACATTAAAAAAAATTTTTTTTAAAAGAAATCACAGTCTACCTGATAGCCCCTGACCCCCACAGTCTTTTTCTCCCACTCTTACTACTAATAGTAATACCTCTCTTTCCTGCACTGGTAATTTGGGAACATCCCTGTCCTTACTCTAGCTTCTCATACTGTCATCCTAAGAAACCCATCTTACTCCTTAATCCAAAGATTGTATCTCATTTTCAGTTAGCCTAGGGAAACTACCTCTGTTTTTGTTTCCTAGAATGTGGTTGAACATTTCTTTAGTTTTTTGTTCAACCAAGACCCTAGAGACTGGAGACTTTCCAGTTCTATTTTTACTGATAGTAAATGAAGCTAATGACAATAATGATTTTAAAAAGGCATTATGGTGCTCCTAATAGTGATAAATACCCTTGAAAACTTTACAGCAGAGTATGGGTTTGTTTTTGTTATAGGGAAGTAGGACAGAAAGAGTGATGTTTCATTCATTCACTCACTTATTCTGTGAAAGCCCACAGAAGGAGAGGAAAAAGCAAGTAGAAAATATCAGTGAGCAATAGGAAAAGAAGCCGTTAACTAGAAAAAAGTTGAAACCTAGAAAAAATTAAGGTTGACCTAATACAACCTGACACACTTTATTTTCTTCATTTGTGGGATGAGCCAGTATCTTTTTTTTTTTTTACATTTATTTATTTATTTTGAGAGAGACAGAGACCGCACAAGAGGGGGAGGGGCAGGGAAAGAGGGGGAGAGAGAATCCCAAGCAGGTCCGTGCTGTCAGGACAGAGCCTGGTACAGGGCTTGAACTCAAACTGTGAGTTCATGAAAGCCGAAACCAAGAGTCTGACACTTAACGACTGAGCCATCCAGGCGCCCTGAGCCAGTGTCTTTTAAAATGTAGGTTCTAGAAGTGGGATATTTTCAACTTCCATACTACCTCTGATTATTTGGTAGTTGTATCTGGGTGTGAGGTTGAAAACAGTTCGGAAACATGTTCAAGCTCAGTAGAAAAGAGTATCACATTGGCAAGCAATGCCTGCCACTGCTATTGGAAGGGAGACGTGCATACCTTTTGCAGTTCTCTACGGGCTTTGGAGGGCAATCTAGAAATGTTTCAGTACAGGGGCAAAGGAGAATGTGTGGACGGCAGACTGTATAGATGAAAGGGGTTTGGGGGGATAGTGATGGAGTCTCAGCTTGCAAGTGGTTATTGTCAATCACGATGGTCTGACAGGAAGTAATAGAGATGGAGCTGCAGGCCTAATGTTACCAGGCCAGACTCCAGTTTGTGGTGTAGAGGAGAGAGGAAAGGGGGGCATGGTGCCAAGATAAGGGCTCAGGAAACAAGATAAAAGCCCAGTTATTGGGTCTGAGAGAGAAGGTGAGGCCTTGGTTTTGGACACAGTCTAAGAACGGTGATGAAAGGTCAGAGGTGAGCAACAGTAAGTCCTACTTGATGCTGAACCAATGAGCTACTGACCTAGAGTTATAGAAATCCCCCTATCATAGCCTGGGACCAAAATGATGCAGTAGGTGGGAGATAGTGTCAGATATGTGGATTATATCACATGGTCAGGAAATCTATCAGTTCTTCACACACTCATTCATTTGCCTTCTCACTCACACCAACGTCTCTTTTATTTGAGCGCACACTCAAGGCTGTGGGAACCACCACCAAGGATTTAGAGCTATGGAAAGCCTAAATTAGAAGTGTTATGTTCTTAGTATGTTTATTTGGAATATCGTGGCACACAGTGGTTAGCTTATAGTAGTTCTGTGGGCTCACTTGGGATCATAAGTTCCAGATATAACTTTATTTGTGTGGCTGGGAAACTCCATTTTCATCATCCAAGCTCATGATGTTCGCACAATCTACCTGTAGATGAAGAATGCCTCTGTCACTCACCAGATTATTATTTTGACAACATTCATATAGAATAGACAAGCAGGTGTATTTTTTTTAAATGAAGGAAAGACCAAGCTGGATAACCCTAAATTCAGTAATTTGTGTTAGAAAGTAAACATCATTAATCTGCTTCCACTAATTTGAATTTCTGATTGCCAGGTTGGAGCAGGTTAAAGCGTTATTTTATCTATTTAAGAAAATTTGATAATCCAGTTAAACAGTTAAACAAGATTTATGAGGCACACTAAATCCATTTTAAGAAGTAAATTATTTTAAGTCTTGTCCTATAAAATATTGTATATAAATGAATACTGCTAATTACACATAAATTTTACTTATTAAAGGAGTTCAACAAACATACTTCATCTTCACAGGTGCTTGAAATTTATATTCCAAAATTTTTCATGGGTTTCACAGAGCAAGACTGACACTCCATAAATGGTTATATTGAGATAGAGAGGGAGGAGAGAAAGAGTTTGCATGGGTACGTGCCAAAAGATATTTAGGAATCACAGAAACCTTTGACTTTACATTATATCCTTCCCCACCCCCTCCCCCCATCCACCAGGTTCTTACCAAGCCTTGCAAGGTCAGCATTAGAAAAAAACCTGGCAGATGCTGCAATAGAAATAAGTGCTGATAATAATCAGGAACCAGAATTGGAGGATTATCAGTGTAAGTATTAAATTTGTTTCTTAAGTGAAATAGTAATTATCAGATATTTGTATTATTGTTTTAATTTCAATAAAAATGGTTTTGTTTTCCATCTACTTTGTTTTATGCATTGGGTTGAAGAATGAATCTTTCCTTAAAAAAAAAAGTTGAAACCCACATACAAGTTAGATCTTAGAATATTTCCTTTGTTTCAATGCATACCAGATACTGGTCCTTCCATCACAATTGAGACAAACCTGTTCAAGGCCCTGAGAATCCCTGCCATAAATAAACTTACGTGATTTTGTTTTACCTTTTTTTCCAGACGTATTTCACCGTAGAATCTAGAATTCTGTTTCCTTTGCACAACATTTACGTTTTGAGGACCACTGGTGCCCTGCAGGATATGTTTGGGAAACTGTTCTAGTTTGATGTGGACTAAAATAATATTCAGAGTACAATTTCATGCCTTCTTATCTTTCTATTTCCACCCTTATTGTCTTTTGTGATTCTCTTCTTCTGGATAACCATTTAAGTATAATTTTAGGGAGGTTTACCCCTTCCTATAAATGTTGCCTGTTCTTCAATTAAAACACAACAAAAGGTTCTCTATGTTTTGAGGTAATTACCTGTTGTATGAAAAATCCGTGTGACCACTGTCTAATGAGGGCTTATTGTGACTCTCTTTGTAATAGATGCTTTTAATAGTTGGGGCTACACCAAGACAGGAATTTGGTGTTGAAGAAATGAGATGACTTTTTTAGAGTAAAATTATAAACTCCACATACCAATGGATCTGGGCACAGATAGGCCCAGCCACCTCAAGGAGATGGAATAACTCTGGGGCCTGGAGACTCATATGTTACTTGACTAAACCTTTTAACATATCCAAAGAAAGACTGTGTCGTTCTGACTGTAGATTCTTGTTCAGTCTTGGTACCAGGTCAGTGTCAGCAGTTCCCATCTGTGCCTTGCGTAGGGGATAAGGAACCTAAAAGACTTTTGACTCATATGGTTCCATTTATCTTTGATGTCATCTCTCCTGAGGAGAATTCATTTAATGTACTCTCCTTGTTCGAAGGACAAGGTTCACCGAATAAACTTCTGACGAGGATTTGGCTTTCCGTGTAGGTCTCCCCCTCTGAATAATATGCTGCAATGGTAACGAGTGTACCCTGTGGTCCATAGGAAAGTTGCAGTTTTCATTGTGTTGTAGTATTTTCAATTCTTATTTTCTATATCAGAATTTATGTATAGATCAGAATATGTGTGTTTAATAATATTCTCCTGGGAGTTAGGTTTGTTGGCAGTTGACATGACAAAATCAGGTTTTGAGTCTATGAGACTGAGGACCTTGACAAATGGACCCAAATAATGCCATCCTGAGATTTCTTAGCAGACACAGCTAGCCACCTTTCTCCTAGGAAGTATAAGTATGACCATTCTCTGAGCGCATTTCCCTTTTCAAGCTTCAAATTTTAACAACCAATGTGAGTTCGGTGAATTACATTGTTCTAAAGCCCAAAACCAAACTGAACAGATGTGTTCCATTAACTAAACCATAGATAATATCAGATGCTATTTGATTCTGAAATTGTATTTGTCATCTCAACATGAAAGTATGCAGTTAAGTCACTGCCACAATTCTGGTCTTTCTCTGTACGGTTTTATATTGGGTCTGTTTCAGAGACCTGATGGTAGTAAATAAACAATAGATTCTCAGCGTGACAGCTCATCGTTCTTCTCTATAGAACTTGTAAATAAAAGGGAAATGTCAAGGATCTATTGGAGAGAGAGGTCTACTTTGCTTTGGCAAACGTGTGGCACTCAGCACTTGATTAAACAGGGTGACAGTTTCATTATTTTTAGCTCAAAATAGTTCACAGCACTGCAAACACAAATGTTGCTTTCCCCCCACCCCCCTCCCTGGTCTTTCAAAATGCTTTAGCACAAAAGAGCAGTTTTCTTATTTGAAGTGGGGCGGGGTCAGGGAGAAAACAGGTCAGTTGTTTAGGCATTGTAATTATCTGTCCGCTTGCTCCAGTATTTCCACAGGATGGAATATTATTTGGAGTCAAAGGAGTAAACATACCCCACTCGGCAGAAAGAACATTATACTTAGTTCTATTTTTAGCTCTACCCATGTTAGCTGGGTGGCTTTAAGCAAATTACTTAATATATGTCCTTAGCTTCCTCATAATTCTTGTCTCATTGTTAAGAGAATTACATGAAATTATATGAGAAAGCATTGAAGCTTCTAGTTTGAGATCTGGACTGTAGAAGGTCCTCAATAAATTATGGCTTCTGTTGTGATCATCGATGTTACTTTAACAACTACCACTATTAATGTTATGATTGGTAACCTTGGAATATGTTAGGCAGTGAACATGTATATCTCTTTACTATAGAAATACATATGAGAGGTGTTCCGTGACTTCAAATTTATTATTTAGTTTTAAGGAACTCATATTCTATTCCAGACCAACTATATAAAGAAAATAGAAGACAATAAAATAGTAATTATCACAGAATAACAGTGTGACACATGGGGTTCTTACTTGAAAATACAGATCTCCTGGACCATCCCGGAAAATAGTAATTTGAGAGGTCTTGGGTGGGGAGGTTGGTTAGTCAATATTTTTTCCTAAAACTCTAGGCAGTTCTCATTTGGAGTTTTTTCAAAGGGTAGGTTCCCAAATATTCAAAGTACTTCAGAGCTTTTGAATGTGTATTCAGCCTTGTTTATGTGATAGTCTCTGATAAAAGAAGCTTATGAAGGCGGCTTGACTGAGTTCTGGTGGGGGGAGCAGTTCTTCTGTAATTGTGTCTATATGCTGTTTGCTACATACTTTATTTTAAATAAGTTTTATTATATTTTGCAACATTTTAAACATTTTATGTAGAGCTTTGGTGTTTTATTACCACCTTCAAGCTTACTTCATTTAGATGTTAATTTAGAAGTCCTTAATGAGCCCACAAGATGTTAAAGATGCTGTATTGCATTATGTCACGTTGGACTTGGTTTCTCTGCGGACAATGCTACGAGTAATCCTCTATCCTGTGGGAAATGTTTAGGTGAAGTAGCTTCTGGATCTCTGAGGATTGGAGCTGTTACTGCACCGATCTATAATGCCCGGGAGAGAATGAAAGTGCCTGATGTTCTGTTCTATGACAACATTCAGGTAAGATCACTGCTTTGCGTTTATGGATAACACCTCTTACATTGTGGTAATCAACTCCACAGTGAAGCTGATATTTAATTAGTTTTATAATTTGCCAAGTTCAATTCACATGATGCAAAATTAGATGTTGAAACTTTTTTTTTAATTTTAATGTTTATTTATTTTTAAGAGAGAGAGAGAGAGAGAGAGCGAGCGAGAGAGCGCGCATTAGTGGGGTAGGGACAGAGAGAGAGAGGGAGACACAAAATCCAAAGCAGGCTCCAGACTCCGAGCTGTTAGCACAGAGCCCAACGCAGGGCTCGAACCCACAAGCCATGAGATGACCTGAGCTGAAGTCGGATGCCCAACTGACTGAGCTACCCAAGTGCCCCGGAACATCTTTTACTAAGGCATTGTAAACTTTTCAATTCATTCCAAAGACACTTGAAAATTGGAAGAGTTGCTGCTGTGACGAGAATCATATGTTTCTATGTGCACATGCACTATACTCCAAGTAAATAAAATGAATGTATCATGAAATTAAGAACAAAAGGAACTAATACTCATCCTCTCCTTTGCTTTCCTGTCAGTTAAATTATCTCAACAGTTCAAAGAGGATGTGTCCTATGTATTCTTTTTCTCATATTCCTTTCCTTTCCCTGAAAGGTCCTAATATTTTCCTATTCTTTTCCTTTTTTTTTTTTAAGGGAGAAAGGTAGATAATTTCTCACTTGTAAACTAATCAATAATTACAGACCTTCCACTAAGCCCCCCAAATAAGTGTATACCCAGAAAGCTTTAGTGTAGACATTCACTTTAATAAGAATGTTTTCCAGAGAAAATTACCCATACTATAAAAGGAGATTTTCCTTTTCCAGATTTTATGTCAAGTGGTTATATATTTAAATTTTTCTCTAATAATTTGTCCCTAATCTGCATGTAAATAATAACCTTACATTACGTTAGAAGAACTTCTACTTGCTGTTTTTACTATATTAAGGAGTTAGAAAAATTAAAAGTTTTTTTGCTGCCATTTCCCATATTTGTTGTTCAGTTAGTACCATAATTTATATCCCTATATGATATTAACAATGCAGAAGGTATCTGGGAAAATTTTTCTTCCTCAATAAAAATATTGATTAAATATTTTGAAATCTGTCAAAACTGTAATTACTATCTATGACAAAGGGAAAAGCATAACCTGAATTTATTTTGTATTTGTTCTATGGCCCACTAATAACATAGGTCTGATTTTTCTTCTGAAGCATTAATGCTCTAACACAAGCAGTAGACAAATATGCAGACAAGAAAGTTACTTTTAGGATACAGAGGGAAAAGAATCTTGCCTATCAAGAAAGACAGAAATATGGTTGTAAAGAAAATATACTATTCCCAAGCATTGATAGTAATGTACTCTGTTCATGTAGTCAAGAGGAATAAAGAAAAACGAATCAGGAAATCTTATAAGTGACAATTTGAAAAAGTCCATGGTAGCAAAGGTTGAAAAGACTTCCCAGCGTTTAAGAATGTAGAAAATTCAGTAACAGGGAGGGCCATTGTGCCCTTGAACACTGTCTGTTGCCATGGTGTTTGTGACACAGACTTTGAGGACCACAGGGCTGCTATGAACTTTACACAGTGGCCCTGAGGGATTTTCTGCAGCCTGTCTCCAAATGTACCTTTTCTTCATAAAGCATTGTGAATTAACCATTAACGAAAAATTTTAGCTGTATCAATTCAAGGAACCATGGCTTTTGATCAAATTTGCTTTTGTTGCATATGTTGCTTCCTTTTATGCTGTACTTCATTTTGAAGCAGTAATCTCCACTGTCTCTTAAATATTTAGGGGCTTCTATACCATTCTATTCTATGCCCTGAGGTCCCTTTGCCACATTGTATTGAAATTGATTTTTTTACAGTTTATTTATTTATTTTGAGAGAGGCAGAGACAGTGCACCTGGGGAAGGGGCAGAGAGGGAGAGGGGAAGAGAGAGAATCGCAAGCAGGCTCCACACTGCCATCATGGAGCCCGATGCAGGGCTCAAACTCACAAAACCACGAGATCATAACCTGAGCTGAAACCAAGAGTTGGACGTTGAACCCACTGAGCCACCCAGGTGCCCCTGAAATTGATTTTTTAAATATGGTCTTTATACCACTGAAGTAAAGTCTATGTTTTCTTTAGTTTGAATCTTCACCAAATATCATGTGCCCAGCACATCGGGAATGCTGAGTAAATATGTGTTGAGTGGATTAATAAAGAAAGAGTAAGATTTTGAATGTTCATAATCAGGAGTATTATTTTGTTAAATGGGTCATTAAGAAATGTTACACTTCCAGTAGTAAGGAGAAATTGGAGGAAAGGAAAATAATAGCCTCTTAAACCTAAGGAACTTTAGATCTGAAGAAACGTTTAAAATATCTACCATGTGTCAAGCCTTGTTTAAGGTATTTGGATAAAGATATTAAACTACCCACACATATGCAGCTACACATAGGTAGCTCCAGGGCCCAATTGCCTAGGTCCATCAACAGAGAAAGAAAAGAAAGGACACATGATTACTGGATAGTGTGACGAAAGTGCACGCAGGTTACTATGGTAGCATCGATGAGATGATGGTCCCAGATTGAGCCACCCAAGTTCCCTGAAACTAAGGGATTTACTAAGGTATTGTAAACTTTTAAATTCTTTCCAAAGACACTTGAAAATTGGAAGAGTTGCTGCTGTGACGAGAGTCATATATTTTCATAGAAATGAAAATACATCATGGAAAATGATGTGAACCCGGAAAAGTTGAGAGACTCTCTCAGGCAGAGAGACTAACATTTGCAGAGACTTAGCTATGTGACTTAGCTATGTGTAGTTAGGAAACTACATATAATTAATTATCACTGGCACAGAGCTGAGGTTGCAAACAGAAGACTGACAGGCGATGCAGCTGATGAGTTAGAAAAGGGTCAAATCATTTTGGCCTTCTAGTTAAGGAATCTGGATGCTATTCGTAAGAAGTGAGGAAGCCATTGGAAGATGTTAGGCACATTTCCACTAGCTAACTTTGCATTCACTCTTTAATGTTGTCCATGTGTTGGAACCAAGACAGAGAGAGACTTGTTAGGGGGCTGTTGCAATAGTCCAGGTACAATAGTCAGGTCCTTATGAAGGATCTGAACGAAGAGGGTGACAGTGGGGATAGAGTGGAGAGGACAAATAGCAGGGCTCTTTAGGCAGTAGGTAGAGTCATTGGAACTATGTGTGAGATGAAAGCCAAGATTCTCCCTCAGGGAGCACATAAGCCTGGTGGAAAAGTAAACAGAAGAGAAAAGAGAAAATTATTCTAAATTTTTGGCTGAATATAATGTGGGAGGAGAGTGACAGGAGAGGAGGCCAAGACTAAATCAAGAAGTTGAGAAGGGGAGGGCGGTTGAGGGGAGTGGCTACATTGGTGAAAGGAGTTAAGTACAGACTTCCAGTTATAAAATAAATAAGTCATGAGGATGTAATGTACGGCATGGGGGAATATAATCAATAATATTATATTAACTTTGCAATGTGACAGATGGTGGTGATCATTTCATGATGTATACAAATGTTGAATCACTATGTTGTACCACCTGGAACTAATTTAACATAATGTCGATTATATCTCAACACATAAATAAATAGCCTTTAGCAAAGAAAAAAAAAGGGAGGGAGGGAGGAGGGAAGGATGAACCTTTGTTTCAAAGGTATTAGGAGTCATTTAAGGAATTTTAAAAAAAGAAGTGACTTTTTTTTTCCTTCCCCTCCCCCATGGTCTTCTGTTAAGTTTTTCAGGATCCACATAAGAGTGAAAACATATGGTATCTGTCTTTCTCTGTATGACAACAACAACAATAAAGTTAGGGAGGGAGCCAAATCATAAGAGACTTAAAAACTGAGAATAAACTGAGGGTTGATGGGGGAAGAGGGGTGGGAGGGAGGGGAAAGTGGGTGATGGGCATTGAAGAGGGCACCTGTTGGGATGAGTACTGCGTGTTGTATGGAAACCAATTTGACAATAAATTTCATTAAAAAAGAAAAAAGAAAAAAAAGTGACATGATTTTGAACAAAGAAGTGATTGTCAGTACTATAAAGAGCACATTGCCTCAAGGAGAGACTGAAGTTAGAGAAGCCAAATTGGTGATAAAAATCTAGGCCAGAGATGTAAAAACCTAAATGAAAACTGGGGATAGAAAGAGAGGGATAAATACAATTGACTTTTGGGTGACTTAATAGCTTAGACTTGGTGTTTAACTGGCTCTTGATAAGGAAGGAGTGAAGCATGCAAGATGACGGTAGAGGTTTGGTCGGATGGTAGGAAATGATGCTATTAACAGGGATAAAAGATACAGGAGAAAAAACGAAATTGAGGAGAAAGTAATGAGACAAGTTTTGGACACGGTGAGTTTGAAGAGACTGGGAAATAACCAAGGACATGGTTTGACAGTCGCTCAGAATATGAGGCTGGAGCTGAGGAGGAGTCTTGCTGTTGAAGATCATCATAGAGTTGGTAGCCGAAACAGTGGAATAGGTGAGAGGATTTAGGGAGAATAGTCACACGTAGCTCTTCAAGCACTGACATGTGGGTACCCAACTCTGCACACAGCCCTCCCTCCCCTTCCGGTGGGTGCCCGTGTACAAGTAGGCATAAGCTACTCTGCCCTAAACCTTGACCCCAGGAGACCATGTAAAAAGGTACTGAGAGAGATCAAATGAAGGAATATGGAAGAAATCAGTATCCAAGGAATTGCTACAACAAAAAGATCCAACCTGAAAGACTGTGGAGAGAAATTGTTAGAGAGGTAGGAGGGATTCAGGAGAGGTGAACAACTGGAAGGGGCAACTTTTAGAAACTGTCTGTGGTACATGAGTGGGCCAAGAGGTTAAGAGAAGAATTACATAGGCAGTGTGACCTTAGCCTTAGCTAATGTTTGTTGATTTGAATACTCTAGTTGGATGGAATGAGGGCATAAAGTAGGAGAACATGAGTACACTATAGAAGAATACAACTATAGTTTGAATTATTTTTCAGTATTTACATGGCTTTTCTTTATCTGGTGATACAGGTGCTCCTTCTAACTTTTCTGTCTATTCCTCATGTGGATTAGCCCTTTTGTTACTGGAAAACTTTAATGTCTGGAAATTGGCACTGAGTTTTCATCTTAATTAGAAGGAAGAGGTCTCCAGACCACATTACCAGTAGAACCCAGATTAGAGGGGTATTCTAGGACTCCCTAGGGTAACCACACACATTGGCCTGCTTAAGATAATTCCTAAAATAGTCCCTTTTTACATTTGTTGCCCATTATTATTAACGATATCTCTTTTTAGTCTTAAAAGTGTGCCAGGGTGGACAATAAATTGATGTGCCCACCCTACTTCAAGCTTTGTTAAAACTCTAGTGCAACAGCGTATCTGAAAGCTTTTTAAAAAATAAAAACTACAAAGGTAGACTTTAGGAAATACTCATCTGTTTTTGAAGGAAAGAAAAAACTTTCTGAGTTTTTCTAAGAAAGAAACTCTGAAAGAAAGTATGGCTTAATTTGACAAGTAAAAGGAAAATATTCAAGATGTCAAAAAAAATCCATAACAAGTTAAAAAAAGAAAAGCAAGCATAAGCTAGAAAAATATCTGCAGCGTGTATTAAATGCAGTTAATTTGCCTTTTTTACAAATGAGGAACTTCAGTAACTCAGTACTTATGAAGCTGTTATTGTTTTGATACAGAAAACCAAGAGAAAGAAATAGGGATATTAATTGTTCTAGGATATATTTCTTCCCCCCAACCCCCGCCCCTGAGCCTTTGTGACCTACTTATGGTTGTCCTATTTTGCAAGATACAAAAGAGCAATGTAATTTCCTCTGTGGCTATTGTGAGCAACCTTAATCTTGTTCTTGTATTATATTGTGGCCTAATTCAAATAAAAAACATGGAAACTAAGTCATGTATTTCTAATTCTAAAGTTAAACTTCCTCTGAAGGTAATGGTTAAGAGCAAGTTAGTGTAACATGTTCCATGGAAATCTCCAATTATTTTAGAGAGCCTTTGTATATTTACATTATTAGCAAGTGTTAATTTAAATATCATATTAAATTGTAAGCCAAACCTAATAGAGCCATAGCTAAAATATGTTAGGGTTAAATTATGCAAACTCTTTGAAATAATGGTCAGTGGCTTAGTCTTGCTTAGGTCGACTGTTGCAAGCTTTCAGTGTCAGTGACCTAATTGGTTATATAATTTACAACCAACATTAATTTTTTTTAAAATCAAATTGAGTATTGTCGGTTACAATAGATGTTTTACTTTCTTTTGTATTCAGTTTGTTTAAACTAAAACATAAAAATTTACCCATTTCTCCCACCCCTACCCCCTGCCTCTAGCAACAGCCAGTGTATTTTCTGTACCTATGAGCTTGATTTTTTTTTAGTATATATATGTTAAATGTATTTTATTTACATATCATAAATATACACATACATATTTTTTAGATTCCATATGTAAGAGATCATACAGGATTTGTCTTTCTTTGACTTAAGCTTCTTCTGCATCTGTTGAGATGATCATCTTCATATCTACATTAACTCATTTGCAGATGTCAAACCATCCTTACATCCCTGGAATAATCCCCACTTGATCATAGTGTATGATTCTTTTAATGTCGTGTTAAATTATGGCTTGCTGATAATGTCGTTGAGAATTTTTACATCTGTGTTCATCCAGGATATTGACCTGTAGTTTTTCTTTCTTTTGGCATCTTTGTCTGGCTTTGGTATCAGGGTAGGTGGCCTCATACAGTAAGTTTGAAAGAGGTCCCCTCTGTATTTTGGAAGAGTTTGAGAAAGATTGGTATTAATTCTTCTTTGAATGTTTGGTGGAATTCACTAGTGAAGCAGTCTGGTCTGGACTTTCATTTTTTTTTTTTTTTTTTTTTTATGGGTTCAGTTTCCTTACTAGTAAACATGTTTGATATAAGTACAGCCATTTCTGCTTTCTTTTGGTTTTCGTTTGCATGGAATATCTTTTCTCATTTCTTCACTTTCAGTCTGTATGTGTCTTTATGTCTTAAATGAATCTCTTCTAGGCAACATATAGAAGGGTCTTGGTATTTTATCTATTTAGCCACTCTGTGTCTTTCAATTGGAGAAATTAGTCCATTTACATTCAAAGTAATTATTAATAGGTATGTGTTTATTGCCATTTTGTTAATTATTTTCTGGCTATTTCTATAGTTTTCCTCTGTTTCTTTTTCTCTTACACTCTTCTTTAGTGGTTTGATGGCTTTCTTTAGTGTTATTCTTATATTCTCTTCTATTTTTTGTTATTTCTTTCTAGTTACCATGAGGCTTATATATATCTACAACAGTCTATTTTAAGTTGATAACAGCTTAGTTTAATCCCATTATAAAGCTCAACATTCTTGCTCTTCCCCCTCATGTTTTGTTTTTGTTGTCACATCTTACATTTTTTATCTTATATGTCAATTAATTATTGTAATCAAAGATGTTTTTACTACCTTGCCTATTAACCTTCATACTATCTTTGTGAGTGATTAATCCTCTATATTTACTATATATTTACCTTTCTGGTGAAATTTATTTTCATGTGTGTCCTCGTTACTAATTAACACCTTTTCTATTCGGCTTAAAGTCCTTTTAATATTTCTTGTAAGGCTCGGTTAGTGGTGATGACTCATTTAGCATTTGCTTGTCTGGAATACTCTGTTTTTCACTTCTGAATGATAACTTGCTAGGTAAAGTATTCTTGGTTGGCAAGGTTTTTTTTCAGTCCTTTGAATACCTTTCCCTCTGGCATGCAATGTCACTGCTGAAAAATCTGCTCATTGCTTTATGGGTGTTCCCTTCTATGTAACAAGTTGTTTTTCTACTGTTGCCTTTAATATACTCTCCTTGTCTTTAACTTTTGACATTTTGGGAGTACCTGGGTGGCTTGGTTGTGTAAGTGTCCAGCTCTCAATTTTGGCTCAGGTCATGATCTCATAGCTCATGAGTTCAAGCCCCGCATCAGGCTTTGTGCTGACAGAATGGGAATAAAATTCCAAGACCTTTATATATGCTTTCTCCCTCTTTCTCTGGTCCTTCTTCTCTCTTTCTCTCTCTCTCAAGATAAATAAATAAACTTTAAAAAATGACATTTTAATTATAATGTGTCATGGTGTGGGTCTCTCAACTCCTCTTCTTTGGAACTTGCTGGGATTCTTGGGTCTGGATGTTTGTTTCCTTCCCCATGTTAGAGAAGTTTTCAGTTATTATTTTTTTAAGTAAGATTTCTTCCTCTTTAACTTCTCTTTCCCGGGGCCCTATAATTCAAATGTTAGTTTGTTTGATGTTGTCCCTTAAGTCTCTTAAACTATCTTCACTTTCAAAAAAATTCTTTTTTCTTTTTGATGCTTTAATGGGGTTTGTTCCACTGCCTTGTCTTTGAGTTGACTGATCCTATCTTCTACTTCATCTGTTCTGCTGTTGAACTTAATTAGCTCAGTTACTATATTCTTCAACATTGTGACTTCTATTTGATACTTTTTATATTTCTCATCTCTTTGTTGAAGTCCTCACTGTGTTCATCCATCCTTTTCAGTTTTGGGGAGTGGTTTTCCTTATGACCATTACTTTGAAATTTTATTGGGTAAATTATTTATCTCCATTTTATTAAGATTTTTTTCCCGAGGTTTTATCTTGTCCTTTCATTGGAACATATCCTTTGTTCTGTTTTTCATCTTGCTTAACTCTATTGGTTTTATACAATATATGAAATAACTACCTCTCCCAGTCTTAAAAGAGTGGCCTCATGTAGGAGATGAACCTTATTATTCAATGCTGCCTCAGCTCTTGATTGTCTCTTAAATCTATATGCTTGTTCAAGCTGCCCATTATATTTTTAATAGTTCCCAGTACCTGAAGATGTACCAAGACCTCTTGTCCCATAGGGGAGGATCTCAGCACTTGGACTCAGGCTGACTGGAAGCCACACCCTCAAGCATTAGCTTTTAAAAGTATGCAAATATATACAGTCCTGTGTACCATAACTATAGCCCCTCTGACCATGAGAACCAGGTGATCTAGAGGTGTCCACTGGATGACAGCCATAGAGATTGGGGCTACAAACAAGTGTCCAAGCCCTTTTCTAAGTGATACTGGGGAATTGGAGCAAGGCCAAGAAAGAGAAAGCCAAGATGGCATCCATAGCCTACATTCCTTGAGAGTGCTCCATGGGCTTCTAAATGTGTGCCAAACTGAAGCTTGTTCCTCAGGCTGAAGCTCCAGGACAAGCAAAGAGGCCTCCTTCACAGAAGATTGAAGAGTATGCCTCAGTCCGCTGTCTTGCAGTGTCCTGGGCTCGTAGCCTGCCAAGCACCATCTTTATGATAGCCACAGTCTCATGGGACCCAGAAATGCAAGCCCCCCCAAGATACCAGAGCCAAATATTAAGGAGTGTCCCTGGGTGACAGCTGCATTAACCAGGGCACCAGACACAAAAACTAGGGCACCAGATGTATGTAAAGCTCCCTTCCAGGAGACACTGGTGCTTTGGAGCATGATAAAGTGTGAGTACAAAGATAGCACCTGCCCTCCAAGGTCTCTAGACAGGATTACAGCCACCCCTAGGATGCATGTTTTATTAGAATACTGCCCCCCTCAGGCCTCAGTCATGATGATTAGCTAATAGTCCTCCTTCCTAGAATAAGTGAGCTCCTGAATTTGTTGCCTATTGCTATGCCCTAGGGGTGGTAGCTTTTTAAGACCTCTCTGTCCTTTGGTTACAGTCCTGTGGGACTCACTGTATAAGCCCCACTGGCCATCAGAGCCATGTGATGTAGAGGTATCTTCTGGCAGAAGTCACAAAAATCAGGGGCCACATAGGGGTATGAGCTTCTTTCTGGGTGATGCCAATTATCAGTTGTATGGGACCAGGAATGCAAACTCCCCGGCCTCCAGAGCCAGGTGATCAAGAGGTGACTCCCAGGTCGTAGTCACAAAAATTGAGGCACCAGATCCATGTAAAAGCTCTCTTCCAGGAGATACTGGTGTTCTGGAATATGGGAGAGGGAGAGCATGAAGATGGCCTGTGCCAGTCTCCATCCCCAGAGAGTATTCCAGCAGGCTTCTACATGTGTGTATTAAGTTAGATGCCTGTACCTCAGGCCAGTTCTTTAATATAAGCAGGTGAGCCTCCTTCACTTTAAGTCTGGGCACAGTCAGCTGCCTCTGAGCTGGGCCCCGGGCAGGGGAGTCTGAGTGCACAATCCTCTAAGAGCAGTTTCTCAGAATCACTAGAGTCTTGTGGATCTCAGGATGTAAGCCCTGTTGGCTTTCAAAGTTAGATGTTTTGGGGGGCTCATCTCTCAAGTATATGTCTTAAAAGTTGGGATGCTCAGTGTGGGGTTCAGACCCTTCATTCCTCAGGGTGAAGCTCCACGTTTTGAGATCCCTCCCAGTTACAGGATGCTGCACTGGGGGTGAGGTTTATGGTGAGACTGTGTCCCAGCCTCTCCTCCCTGCTTTGATGGTTTTCTTCTCATTTGCCCAGTGTGTAATCATCAGGCAGCTACCCTTTAGATTTTTCTAAAAGGAAATTATTTCATCTGATGCTGTACGATCTGTGTGTCCACGGGGGGAGGTGAGTTCGGGATCTTCCTACACTGCCATCTTGAATTGTCACCGTAGATGTTTTACTTAGCACAAAGAGGTATTTATTGTTAACTTTATTATTTCACCTTGATTATGCAAAACACAATTAACCTCTAGTTCTTTTCTCTCTAGCACATGATAGTGATGGAAGACATGCTGAAAGACTTTCTTCTTGGAGAACACCTATTATTGGTTGGCAATCAGGTGAGTTATGGCTGGAACTCAGGTACTAATGAATAAATGATAGTAACAGTTTAAAAGCAGTAAGTCTCTTCTTGTTGGAATATGTTTTTAGAAGTGATTCTTCTTTTTCCTACCAAAATGACTGATTTAATTAAGTAAAGAGGGCCTCTACCTTCTAAGTTTTAGAATTATCTCTGGGCTTAAATCCCCATTCAATCACCCATCAAGTTCTGTCCCTTCTACCTCCTAAGTATCTACTCTTCTTTCCTATATCTGTCACCCTAGCCCAGCTCGCCGTCACCTGTCACCTGGTCTACAGCAGTACTTTGCTAACATAGCTCCACGTCAACCTTACCCTCACTCCGATCTACTCCTCACTCTGCAGCCAGGTTGATACTTGTCAAATTAAAATCTGACCAAGTCTCCCTTTTTCGCTTAAATTGGCTTTCCATTGCTCTTAGGTATAGTCTTCAGTATGGCTTACAGTGTCCTGCAGGATCTGGCCTCTGCCCACCTTTCTAGTCCTAAGCCTTGGCTCCTTCCTTTCTCTCACTCGGTGTTAGCTTGAGCCGCTCTGAACTTGCTTCAGTTTCTTATCTCCGCCCTGGTCCTTGCTGCCTGCCCTTCTGTCTACAAGGAGCACTCCCAGTCCTCTTCCTCCACCCCTTTCCCCTAACTCCTGAGAGCTCTCCCCTTGTCCCTAGCTGACTTCAATTTATCCTCCTTCTACACCCTTCTATGTTTCTGTCCTCACACTAGTCATGTTACTGTGTCTATGTGTAGAATCTGTCTTTCCAACTTGTCTATATGATCTTCAAGGGCAGGGACCATGGTTTTCTTGCTTCTCTCTGTATCCTTGGTTTCTAGAACAGTGTCTGCTACATTGTAGATATTCACCATGTGTTTATGGAGGGACGGGATGGATATTTTCTGTTTAGAAGGTTCTGATGTTCCCCAGTTGAATTGTCAGATTCACGGTGAACAGCACCTTTGGTTTTTTTTAAATGGGTCTTAAATTAATGATAAACTTTCAGAAGGAGTTTAGTCTTTATTTTTCCTTTTTTTTTTTTTTAACTTATAAAGACAACACATGTTCTTCATATATTTAGTCCCTCAAACTTATAATTTTAAAGTGTTGCGTTTTTTAAGTTTTTATTTATTTATTTTGAGAGAGAGAGAGAGAGAGAGAGAGAGAATACACGTAAGTGAGGGCAGGGCAGAGAGAGAATCCCAAGCAGTACAGAGGCAGATGTGGGGCTGGATCCCATGAACCGTGAGATCATGACCTGAGGTGAAATTAAGAGTTGACAGTTAACCGACTAAGACACCCAAGTGCCCCAAAGTGTTGATTTTTTTTTTTTTTTTTTTTTTTTTTGCTAAACGTGGGCCAATTGAATGGCTTACTGATCGAGTACATAGGTTTAGAAGTTAACTGGTTCAAGCTGCAATAGCAACCCTGTCACAGATGGGTGTGACCGTAGGAAAATTGCTTATCTTACCAAGGCCCAGTGCCCTGATACCTAACCTGGAAGTAAAAAGAGTATGCACTCAAGTAAGAACCACAGGAGGTAATTCGTGGAAAGTACCTCATGCAGTGCCTACCTCATAGTAGGTACTCAGTTAAAATTAAATCTCTGTATCACTGTGCTGTTAAAAAGGACTTTAATATTTTCTTGTTTCATATTTTTCTAAATAAGAATTACAAGAAGTGTGATAAATTATTCAGGTTTTTTTTTTTCACTATTTAAAAAGTCCTGCCTACCTTTATGTATTGAAAAATCATTTTCCTCCCTGAGTAAGGATGGAGAGCAATTATCCAGTATTCAGTCCTTGATTTCAAATTTTTCATCTGTCTCTGAAAAATGGTGACTCTCTGAAAATTTCTGACTATCTAGCCCAGAGTATTTGACAAACATTTTATAAGTGGTTAAACCTTGGTGCACTCAGTGTGTCCTTTTTGGGACTTCTGCCATCACCTGGATGACCCTAGACAGAGACTCTGCTGGCATCTCAGCAGCAGCAGGCCAGACCAACAATCTACAGAACTGGGACTTGGGGAATAATTTTGCTGAGAAGCAGCTTTTCAAAAGGAAGGTCCCTAGAGGTCAAGCTGTGAATTCAAGCAGCACGGAAATATCCTAGGTTATACTGATGCCCTAAGGGTTTAGTGGGTGGGATGGAGTAGAAGTGTCTTGCCAAAGGCAGAGTTGACAGTTGAGCAGCTAAGAGAGTCAGGGTTTCACAAGAGTTGTCTAGGTTGAAAAGTTAAAGTTAGAACCTAGCTAGTAACCAGAAAGACAGGAATCACACTCTAATCTGTGAGAGGGGAGGGGGGCTGAGGAGAGCTATGCAGGATGAGGGTGAGGTGGAACAGAGGTTTGCTTTTACTTTGTGGTAAGTGGAAAAGAGGCAGTGTGCTTTGAAATGACGCTAGAGTCATGTTGGTGGGAAATCGGTAGGCTATCTCTAGTTGATTTCCAGTCCCAAAGAAGAGAACAGGACAGTAGGACACAGGGCCAGGCAGTGGGGTGGAGGCAAGAGCAGCTACCGCTCTGTAGGCATGTGCCTGGCATCACGAATGTCTCTCCATCACTGCTGTCACAAACTGTGCCTGTCATCAGCGGGTCTTGCCTTCTTTGTCCTTGTTCTGCACCCACTTGGGAGAAAGAAAAATTGACCAAGGGAGATTGTATTCAATGTTAAATTTGGTATGTTTAACTGGCCTTTTTCGTATCAGAAGGGCTTTTTTGTTCATTCATTATATACCTTTAAGACCATCAGTCTCATATAATAAGACTCTTAAATACAGAGAACAAACTGAGGGTGGAAGGGGAGGTGGGGGAGGGGGGAATGGGTGATGGGCATTGAGGAGGGCACTTGTTGGGATGAGCACTGGGTGTTGTATGTAAGTGATGAACCACCGGAATCTACCCCCGAAACCAAGAGCACACTTTATACACTGTATGTTAGCCAATTTGACAATAAATTATATTAATAATAATAATATTACCAATGTTGAAGGAACTTTCAGATTTCCCAAGTCAGTTCTGCTTCTGTGTCCATTAAATTATCTAGTGAACAAGACTAACTCTCTTAGTCTGTTGTTTGGTATCCTCCTGTCATTTGTCCATTATCTATTCCTACCCTGCTTGCAGCCTACTGTCTCATTCCTCCCCCTCAAACTCTTGTCCTCAGATAAATATAACTGCTTTCCAAACATACCTTTGTATCAGTGTCATATTCCAACCTTTGATCTTATCAGCCTGCTCTCTTATTTCCCCCATCTTTGCCTTTTGAAATCCTTCCAACCCCAGAGTGGCCATGTGCTATCATAGAAGAGCGAAAGCTGGGAATCCAAAGACCTACCTTCTTGTCCAGACTTTACAATTCTCTAGGTGATATTAGGTAGCTTGCTATTACTCCTTAATGGGCTTTGTCTTTTTTCTTCTCTCTTTTTTCCCCTTATCTGTTAAAGGATAGAATTGAAATGGGTATTTTCTTTTTTTTTTTTTTTAAGTTTATTCATTTATTTTGAAACAGACAGAGAGAGTGAGAGAGGAAGGGGCAGAGAGAGAGGGAGAGAGTGAATCCCAAGCCGGCTCCGTGCTGTCTGCGCAGAGCCCAATGAGGGACTCAATCCCATGAACCATGAGATCATGACCTGAGTCAAAATCAAGAGTCAGACGCTTAACCAACTGAGCCACGCAGACGCCCCTGGAATGGGTATTTTCTAAGGTCCTTCTGGCTATAATATTCTATAATATGTTTCTTTAATAAAGTCTTCCTGAACACAGGCCTGAAGCTTTGGCCCTATTCCTTGAACTGTTACAGCAGGTCAGTTATTGATTTCTTTTGGCTTCTCTTAGACTTATGCCTCTACCTGCCATCTCTGTACTAAACCAAGAGAGAGTCCCTTGAGAAAAGCCTTAATTATTTTTGCCTTGCATACATAGATAGTCAACAAATATTTGCTGAGTAAATTGCTGGATTGTAGAAGACTACTAAGAATAAATTCCCAATGAGTAGTCAAAATGATTTAGAAGTAGTATGAATTTAAAATTCAGGTTAACTCGGATTATTTTCAAGAGAGCCTAAGACAGATGGACTGAATTCCTTATTTTGTAAATTTGTAACTATCAACGAAGGAAACAAATTAGGTAGAATCTAGGGAGTGCCTACTTAAGAGAGTAAATAGTTAAGGGGCCCATTCAACTGGATATGTTTATATATACTGACAGGATCAGAGACTGGCAGCATTATCACTAGAACAGAATAATGGAATAGTAATCATTTTTAAATTTCAAATAATAATTAAATGGTGATTAATATTTAGCTAATTAAGTGACATATAACATTGTGCCTGCTTATATTCACCAGGTCAAGGAGTAGAGATTGAACCAAAGTGGCTAGTTAAAATTTAAACAGAACTTTTTAAATACTTTAGCTAATTTTAGTTCCTCTCACACTTGTTTTCAACCATTGGTGTTAAGATCTGAGCAAGATTCTACAGTTTGACTCTTTCTCTCCCAGCCTTATTGAGATACAATTGACAAAATCATAATATATTTAAAGGGTACAATGTGATGATTTGATATACATATACATTTTGACAAGATTCCTCCCATCTAGTTGATTAAACATTCCACTGCCTCACATGTTTTCTTTTGTCATACGAACATTTAGATTCTACTCTCTTAGCAAATTCTATTATGTAATACAGCGTTATCAACTATAGCCACCATGATATACATTAGATCTTCAGAGCCTGGTCATCTTATAGGTGAAATTTTGTACCCTTTTCCCAACCTCTCCCTATTACCCCACCCCCAGCCACTTTTCTACTCTGTTTCTGAATCTGGCTTTTTCTTTATCTTTTTCTTTTGTAGATTCCTCATATAAATGATACCACGCAATATTTGTCTCTCTTTCTCTCTCTGGCTTATTTCACGTAACATAATGCCCTCCAAGTTCATTACAGTTAGACTGTTGACTGCTTCCATTTAGTATGTACAAGGGAGTGTAAAGTCACCTACACGATTTGTTGGCAAATAAATGCAGAGCAAGTACGACCCAGAGATGTGTTGTGCCAAGGATGGAGTTGTGTGTTCTCTTTCCCTGTGCTTTCCTCAGAATTCTGAGCATCTAGGAGGTTTCTTTTTCATGAACGTACTT
This sequence comes from Prionailurus bengalensis, assembly GCF_016509475.1. Taxonomy (NCBI): domain Eukaryota; kingdom Metazoa; phylum Chordata; class Mammalia; order Carnivora; family Felidae; genus Prionailurus; species Prionailurus bengalensis. Next base: position 28,858,692 of record NC_057343.1, read on the forward strand.
TTGCAGTCATACTAACGCAGGCCCTTCATCAATGGCTTCGAAAATGCCTTGCTTCATTTATCAGTGGTATTTCAGCACCTCTGAATATTTTATGCACCTTCTCATCTTCACCTTTATTTCTATCTTGTAAAACAAAATAATAAATAAAGGAAAAAGGAGAGTGAAGGCATAGCTGGTAGGTTGAGGACTACTGACAGTAGTGGTATCATTGTTTTTATTAGTGTTTTTTTCCTAAATGCAAAGTGACAAGTGGGAAAATGCCTATTTTAATCACATGATTTATTCTGAAACTAAGTAAACTATTTGTAGCAATTGATCAGGCTCCTTTCTTTCTCTCTCTCTTTTTTTAAATGTTTATTTTTATTTTTGAGAGAGAGAGAATGAATCCCAAGCAGGCTCCAGGCTCTGAGGCACAGAACCCAACACGGGGCACAAACTCACAAACCAGAACATCATGACTTCAGCCGAAGTCAAGACACTTAACCGACTGAGCCACCCAGGCACCCCTTTCTTTCTCCTTCTAAGACATTACATGATGACTACTCCAAAAAAAAAAAAAAAAAAAAAAAAAAAAGAAATCAGAAGTGAAGCTTTGAGGATTAAGTATTGGCAGAGAAACCAGCAGTGGCCTGGCAATCAAGTGTGATGAATGCTCTTAATACGAACTATCTATAGATACATTCAGTCTACCCAGCCTTCTGTTTGCAAACTAGAATCTGGCTGAAGTCCATGAAAGAAACTTTTAAATAGTTGAAGTTGTAAATTTGGAGATGCCTTGAAAGATTTCTCTGTCACCAGTAGCAGCTTTTACAGTGAGGAAGTTAAGGAGTAAATGTTGATTTTGAGATATCTCACGGTTTATTGTCTTTATAAGCCCAAATCCACCTTTTCTTTCCATATAATACTATATTTTCTAAGAAATCTGGTATTAGACAAGATTTTATAACTGTTGGAAAGCTGAAAACAGTTCCATAAATGTCACTTATCATAGCAAAATTAAGTAACCCACATCTTATTTTGATGAAGTGAATTGATTTTTGTTACCCTTTCGATTTTCTATGTAGGATTTTATGGCTCAGTGCAGCAACTTTCCAATAAGAGAAGCAGAATGGCTGCCTGTTAGCCAAAAGGGACAGGTGCCTGAAATGACACTAATCTGATGGTCCCTTAGTACATAATGCTGCAGAGTGTAGAACCACTTTAGTATGCCGCCACATGTATTATTTTCTACTTACTTTAATTATAACATTACATGTGCCTTTCGTGCAATTAGGAGTTTTCGTGCAGGCTTTTTCTTTTTTTTTTTTTTTATCCTAGCATGACTTTCTATTTATTTAAGCTTGACTGAAAGGGAAAAAAAGAAATGCCTATTTATTTTTGAGTCAGTGATGCTTCTTCTGTCCCAACTCTACTGGAGAATAAGCTTCTTTTCTTCCCAGATTTTCTTTTCTCTTGATTTATAGAGCTATATTCTATTTGATATGCAAAATATTGATTGTGGGTGTTTGGCGTTATAGAATCAACCTATAGGTGCGTAGTTTTTATTGTTTTTTAAAAACTCACTAAGAATAAACTTAGGTTTTTGTGTAAGAACCCTTGAGTTTTGAGAGACAGTTGCATTTTATCAGATATTAGAAGGAAGAAATATTTCAGCAATATAGTGTTCCAAAGTGCTCGGCTATCCCTACCTAAGAGTGTTTTTCTAATATGCAGTATTTTAAGAGATGAAAATGTAATCGTCTATATATAATGTGAGATAAAATTGCAAAGCAAATCATCAAATTTTGATTTATGTTTAATGAAACATAATAATTTGTAGTCACTTCTAAATGAATATAATCCAGTAATTTGCCAGATCTTTCTTTTTTCTTTTCTTCTCTTTCTTTCTTTCTTTCTTTCTTTCTTTCCTCCCTCCTTTTTTCTCTTCTTTCTTTCTTTCTTTCTTTCTTTCTTTCTTTCCTTCCTTCCTTCCTCCCTCCCTCCCTCCCTCCCTCCCTTTCTTTTCTTTTCTTTTCTTTTCTTTTCTTTCTTTCTTTCTTTCTTTCTTTCTTTCTTTCTTTCTTTCTTCATTTTAAACTAGCTTTTTGTATCATTTTACCAATAATAGTGGTCTGGTGAAAATTTTATACTTAGGCTCTCCTTGTATTCCACAGCCTATACTTTTGCCCTTATCAAAATTCTATTGTGTTATGTCTTCCTTATCAAATCAAAAGTCAGCTCTGGCTGATTTTTCACATAGGATGTCTTCTCTATCCCTGACTTTCATGTGCTTCATGTTTTTACAGTACTGATTCTTTATTCTTTTCACTTCCTTGGCAATTTCTGATCTATCAGCAGTGAGATAAATCTTAGAAAGTATCTCTTAATTTTATTTTCCTGGTAAAAGTTGTAAGTGGCTCTTCCTTGCTTATCAGATAAAGTCTCCGAGGGAGACACTTAAAACGATCTGTAACCTGGCTCCAAACTCCTTGTATAATTTTAATTCTTCCAGATTTGAGTTTCTTAGCCTCCCTGAGTAAACCAGGCCCTTTTGCTCCCCCAGCCATTTTTCATATTGTTGGCTTCACACAGCACTTCTCTCATCTTTGCCGATGAAAATCCTGCCAGTTTTCAAAGCCCAGATATTTCTTCTTCAGCAAAACCTTTCCTAGTCTTTCCCAAGTAGAAATAATCTTGGGGTGTCTGCCTGGCTCAGTAAGTAGAGCATGCAACTCTAGTGTTGGGGTTGTGTGATCAAGCCCCACGTTAGGTATACTGATTACTTAAAAATAAAATCTTTAAAAAATAATAATAATCTTTTTTTCTGAAATTTTATAATATTTTTCACTATTTTGATACTTTTTTTAAGTTGTGATGTTTTTGATTTTATCTACAACTGTAGATTTCATCTACAACTACAAGTTTCTTATGAGTATAAGGGTTAAAAATGGTAATATTTGTACATTTTACAATTTTCAATATCCTTTTTTTAAAACCATTTCATTTAGTTCTACACCAGCCTTTTGAGGTAAATGTTTTTAGGTTCACATTTTACAAATAAGCCTTCTAAAACTCAAAAAAGTTAAAATATTTGCTCAAGATCACATAGCTAGTTAGTGGCAGAGTTAGGGCTCCGACCTCAAAGTTCACACTTATTTTTCACCATACCACAGGAATGCTTACCCTAGGAATAATAATGGTAACAGCAACAAGAATAATAATATGTAATTGCTAACTTTGGTTGAGTGCCACAGGCTAAAGAGTATGCTTTACATACAGAGTACAGGGCGTTTTGTAATTTTCTATAAAAAGCAGAGTATGTAACGAACCCTTTTACTGGTTACTTAGCTTTAACAATTAATAGCATTTTATCTAACTTGTTTTATCTATTCCCCCAACGCTTTTTTATGTTGTCTTTTCATGCATTATTCTTTTACATAATGCGTTTTTCTCATAGCCATCCCGGTATTCATTTCTAATATAACCACAATTCTGTACACCTAACAAATTAATAATAATCCCTGAATATATTCTGATACCCTTTTTTCATTTTTCCACAGCTATCTCCAGACAGTCATTTCACACTTGGTTTATCCCAATCAGCATTTAAACAAAGGCTGGAAATTATATTTAGTTGACGTCCCTCCCAAGTCTCTTTGAAAAAGGAATGCAATACTCTCCTGTCCTCTTTACCCTGAGCAGGGTAACAAATTTTCACAAATGTAAACATTTTATTCAGAACTACACCAGTGTTGATAAACATCTGAGGAAATACTGTCTAGAATAAATTTTGTTAAGCCAGTTTAAGTCCCTCATTAATTTGTACAACAGTGACCTCAAACCATATCCATTTTTTTCCAGGTTAGAAATAACTGCTTTCTTTTCTTGATTTTCATAGCCTTTGACTTTGAGATATTTATACATTATGAAAATCAGTAAGCGCATCTTTAGGGCCAACTAAGCAGAACTCTATGCACGTTGTTACTACATAACCGTATATAATCCTTTGTATCTTACTCCACCCGTTAATCATAGGCTTTTTGTGATCATGGACTTAGTTTTTCTCCTGGTAAAGTCATGTTTGTTGAATTATTTAATATTGAGATGCTGTGAATATTTTATTGCCAAAATTAAAGAATGTGTGAATTTTGCTAATTAATAATTTGAACTGAGCCCTAGCAGATTGCTACTGTGCAACATTAGAAACATAGCACGTTGCTATGCCAGCAGAATTGTCTGATATCTGTAAAGGGACTGAACAGTTTGTCCAGAAATCTTGTCTGTAGTCCCCAGCTGGTAGTGGCAGCAGGGAATTTGATAACTAAATGTGCTATGATTCTAGGAGCTCTAGCAGCCTGGGAGTCCCAAGGGTATGAAATACTTGGGTTTATCAAAGATAAGGACAGTCATCTTTATTTTAGATTGTATTATGTTGTGTCCCTTCTCCAACCCCTTGCTTCCTAATGAAGTTGTTTGTATTACGATCTGGAAATTCTTGACCATTCAGTGTTTCTTAGTGAATGTTCTTTTGCACTTATTTTGAATTTGCATGTTGTTCTTGCACACATATTGATTTTTCTTTTCCCTCCACAAGATTTGTCATGGTTGCTTTGGTCATACCTAATGACCAAACTACCTAAGAGTATACCTTTGCCATTTATAGCAGCACAGTATTTCAAAGAGGAGTTGCAGGGATGTGGATTTCATCATTCCTGTTTGAAAAAGAGATTATGACTTTGACAGAAAGCTTTATAAGTAAGTGTGTTTTCAAGCCATGCAAACTCATAGTGCAGTTGAAAAGTATGTCTTTCCGTCTGGCTTCTGGGTATGTTTATTGGCTCTGTTACGAAGAAGCCACTTGTGCACATGTTTAGGATTGTTTACTATTCAGTTTTAATAATTTTTTTCTGATTACCTAAGTAGTGCAGGTTCACTGAGAGAATTTGGAAAATAAATTTCCGGTGATTTATATAGCAGTAATCTCACATTTTACTATGCGATTACAGAATATTAGAATAAAAGTGTTTAGGGATCAGCATGTCTAGGCCCTCTTTATTCAAATGAACAAATCTAGGCTCAGATGGTGGTAGAGACCTCCATCTGGAGAGAGATAAAGCAGAGATCATAATCCAGGTTTCTTAACTGCTAGTATATTAAGTATATTTTCGGGCAGAAGCAAAGAATTAGAAGGTTCAACATTTGATAGAACTTATAAGGTTTAAAAAAAGCAGCCACAATTTATTTCTCTCAATTTACTGTAGTATTAGTCTCTTTGTTATTTTTTTTATTGCAGTTGGTATTTGTTAATGACATTCATATAGTAGCTTTTTTAAAAAGGAAATTAGAACACTGTGCAGAAATTATCTGTAAATATTATACAAACTGGTCTAACTGTATGAATGTTATTAAAGAATTAGGGAGAACTAGAAGGAATGCCCTAAGTTGAGGGAAACACATGAGAGAAAGCGGAGCACTGGCAGTGGTAAACACTCGGTTGGAGTCGATTTTAAAAATTACTGCAGAAGGAAAGATCGAACTTGACTTTCTCACTGTTCTCCCTCCTGAACCTTGGATTCTATACAGGGAGTTGCTGGACACATGTTTTAGTATATCATAACTGTGAAATGACTGATCTTGACTGATGTATGACATCAGGATATAAACTTCCATGTAAATCAGTTCAGTGAGGGTACCTCCTGACATTTTGTTTTGCAATATGGTGAAACAGAAAACAGCCCAATCTGTTGAATCAGAATGGATATGCCTTCAAATCCCATTGTGTGCCGGGTTCCTAACCACTTGAAATTTAAGTTTGCTTCTCTCCAAGCAGGTACATTATCTCCTGCTCACATGGGCTAGCATGAGGATTCAAGTGATTAAGCACCGAAAGGGTGTGTATGCATACAGCAGAGGGCTCCATAAATGTTAGTTTCCTCCTCTTTGTTTGCACAAAGGGAGCAGAAGCTTCCTGGAACAGCTTTCTACCTCCTTTTGCAAGAGCAAGTCGCATGACTTCCCTTTCCTTTCTTACTTTCTTCTTTCCTCAAATTTTAGTAGTTATTCCCTGCAGGTTATACGTGAGGTGAATGAGGTGTGTGAACTGGGAGACCGATCCTGGCCTCAGGGAGGGAGTTTTCCCTCCCAGGCACCAGACCTGTTGCTAAAGTACAGTGTGGTGAGTGCTGTAAGACAATGGCTTGGGAGCCCAAAGGAGGAGATTGTTCTGATGGTCAGAGAGAGAAAAGAATGGGAGAGTCAGGCAAAACTTCCAAGAAGCGAGACATTTGATCAGAACACTAAAGAGTGAGTGGAAGAATTTGGATAGATGGGGGAAGGATGGGCTATTCTCAGAACGAACAACGTAAGCAAAGCTGTGGGAGCGCGAAGGTTCAGGAGACTGTTGGTTGATTAAGAACACATTTGAGTGAGACTTGCAGAGGGCTGCCAGCAGCTTTCAAGTTTACCTGCTATGACATATCCTTCAACATCTGGACTGGCCCAGGTCTCATCCCTGGATTCATTTTCTCTTACCTGCTCTCCATTCTGCTTTAGGTCTTTTCTCCTGCTCCACTCCTATCTCCCCCTCCCCCTTGATGGGATACAGATGGAGTTTCCAAAATTCTGTATGTTCTCCTTGTCCAGGAAGACAAGGCCTACAGCCTTTTCCTTTAAAGGATTTTACTGCTAATCTCTCTGAGGAAACAGGATAATTAAAATAAGAAACCTGAGGAATGTATAAGAATCCCAGAATCTTTCAAGTCCTTTAGGTCATGGTCCCTGATGTTTTCTCTCACAGAAACTGGAAGCATGTTTACTTCCTATCCTTGGTTTGATTCGTGTCTGTGGGACGTAACATGTTCCCTGCTTCTCTTAACCCTGTAGTTGAAGGACCATCTGACTCCTACATCTGCGAAGGTCCTTCTCTCCAGGATATTACCACAGTGAGATGGAACAGTAATGATACAAGAAAGTGCCATTCTCGTGAGACATTTTGTTTTTTCTCAGACTTCTCATTCATTCCACAGCTTCCTTCTCCCTTTTTAAATTTTCAACTCACTAAATATTATCCCTAATATGAGTTAAATATGATGTAAAAACTGTTAACTTCATGCTAATTTCTATTAGAGAATACACATTTTATATAGAGAATAATGACAACTGAACATAAATACTCAGAGGCACAAGATGAAAATGGTAGCAGGTTTGTTTTAGCAGCTGCACGTTGTATAATGTTTTGTTTTTTACATTTCCCAGTGAGGAAAATGAATGTGTGTAACTTTTATGATGGAAAAATAAGAGACTATTTATGTATTTATTCAATTAAAGTAATCCTGAGGATTTTGTGTTCTAGGCAAAAACTGATTGGAAAGCACAAATCGCTGTAACTGGTCCTTTCTGCTCCGCATATTTATAGAAATTCCTTTTGAGGTTATGCTTTTAGCATTTCCTCGAAGGAACCATCAGAGCTTTCAAAATGAAGTCAGAAATGACCTGATGAGATCTCTATTTTAGAAAAATAACTAAACAAATCGTGGGCTGGCCTGTTGTGAGTCCAGAGGAGGGAGACCAAAAGACTCCTGGCACAACGATGGGCCGCCCTTGAGTAGTGACAGTGAATTGGAGAGGAAGGAGCAGATCTGGGAGGCAGGCACTTCAAAGTAAATAAATCCAAAATTAAACTGCCTTTTTTTAAAACTAGGCTTCCCTCCTCCTCCCAGCAAATCCACTTCTCCTCCCCTGTTTCATTTGTCAGTAAATGGCACCACCTTCCAGCCTGTGGCCCCAGATAGAAACTGACTCCTCTGTCTCCTCATCTCCACATCCAGACCATCACCAGATCCCATTAGTTCTTCTCCCTAAATACCTATTAAATCCATCCATTTCTTCTCCTTAGTTTAAACCACCATCATCTCCTGCCTGGATTTTTTTAAGGCATTTCTGGGCTGCTTTCTTAGGCTTTCATTCTTTCTGTCTGCCAGATCATTCTACAGAGTGGTTTTCCAAAAATCAAAATCTGATCCTATTACTCCTCTACTCTACTTCTACTTTTGGGAAATAGCCCAAGCTCTTTTAACTGGCTTCCAAGGCTTTGCCAGAGCTAGACCCTGCCTGCCATTCTTGTTTGATTTCTTACCATTCCCTTCCTCATTCCTGCTCTAGCCTTTGCCCTCTCTCAGACCTGTCCAGCACTCCAGCTCACGATTGCCCTCAAGTCTTTACACATACTCTTCTCTCCACCTGGAACACTCTTCCTCCTCCTCCTCCTTCTCCCCATTACCTCCTTAACTCCTTGACATCCCCACTAAACAGTATTATGTGTGGTGGGTCTGCCTGAGCCCTTTGCTAAAATCTTCAGGTATCTCGGATATCCCATAGCATAACACTTATTATAGGTGTACTTGTTATATTTGCTTAATTGTCTTTGCTTCTTACTAGATGGTAAGCTGTGAGTGTGACCACGGGCCATGGCTATTTTATTTACCATCATATCTTGCTCAGCTAGTACATTACCTGTAATGTTATGTGTTAAAATAGTTGACGTATTGGACAAGGGAGGGAGGGAAGATAGGAAATAAGGAAGAAAAGGAGAGAAAGGAGTGAGAAGAAAGAATAAAAACATTTTGCAGGTAGAGACTACACAGGTTGTAGTGACATTGAATGGGGTCATAGGAACAAGTAGACTAGTCAAAAACGTTCCAAGGTTCGTTCATTGAGTAGCAGGGTACATGGTGATACTCTCTTATACTGGGATTAAAAAGAAAAAGGAGTGGGTTTCGGTGGCAGCATAATGAGTCCACTATGAACATCTGGTGCAGAAGTTCAGTTGACAGGGATAAGGGATCTCAGCTGAAGCTTCGGAAAGAGATTTGAGCCCTATGTGATGACTCCAGTTATGGGAGTGGCTGAGATTGCCCAGGGAGAGTATATGGAGCAAGAAGATAGCTGAGCTAGAAGTTCTGAGGTTCTAAAGACCCTAACATAAAGAAAAAGAGATCCCCAGTGGCAGCTGGGGATTTCATGTCACATCCCACATCTCTGGGACTTGTAAGGCCCTAAAACAGTATGTTGCTCCAGAGCAGTTTGAAAAGCATGGCTGATTAGGTAACTTTGGAGGTGGGCAGGGAGCAGGAACTCCTGGCAGTAGCTTTCCATGATCTGTTTCTATCAGGAGATCCTTTGTATTTCTGACATTACAGTGCGTTTATGATACTTGCTTTCTCTAGATTCTTTGAAGTTAGCAGACTTGATATGTTAGCAAACACATTTTACTCCTCTGAATGTATCTATTTAAAATTTTATGTTTGTTAGAACATGCCATTTAAAGCTTACAGAGCTTTGTAGTATATGTGCAAATGTGAAAATATTTTCCTTCTCTTTGTTCCTGTGTTAGACTTGGAACTATCTGGGGAGAAATCTAGTTAGATATCAAAAAGATTCCTAGAAGACGAAATGATCCATTGTTCTTACGTCAGTGAATTTGTCAGTTTGACAGCTCTAATAACGTTGAATCTTTTGTAGGTGAAATGTGTAAATTGGATCATTGCAAAACTTGACCAGTTTTTACTAGTTTGGAACTCATCACAGTTTCCAATATTCACTATCTTTATTAACATGATCACAGTTCATATCTTACTGGGATTTTATACCCTTTTCCAGTATTTTCCAAATTCTTTGTATTCATTCATTGGACAAATGTTTATTGAATGCATTATTGTGTCAGGCTCTGTGCTGGGCTTTGGGCAAACCAGCAATAAATAGTCCTGGACCCTGGCCTCAGGACATTTTCAGTTCACAGAACAGTGGATGAGAGAGACTTTATGAACAAGTTGTCACCCATATAAATCCTACTTATGCTTAAGAAGGAAAAATAAAGGGTAGTGTGGGAGGTGAGGAAGAGCCTAACTTACACTGGGAGGTAGGAGAAGCCTTTGTGAAGAAGGGAGTTAAGATAATGAGTATGAATGACTAAGATGGTGAATGATAGAAAAGCTCCCCAAGGAGAAGGATGTGCATGGGCAAGTCACCTGAGGTAGGAAGAGCTTGGAATCTTTTAAGGACTGAAGGAAGCTGAGTGTGACTAGAACAGTGTTTGGGTGGAGAAGAGTGGACACTGGAGGCCTGGAGGAATGAGTGGAGGCTAGAGCATGTAGGACCTTACAGGCCACAGGAAGAATTTTCACACTTCCTCTAAATGCGGTGAGAAGCTACTGAGTGGGGTTGAGCAGAATGACATAATCTAATTTATCTGTTAAGAACATTACTCCAGCTGGCAGTGTGGAAAATACATTCAAAATAGCATGAATGAATGAATGAATAGAATGAACAAATGAATAGAGTGAATGAATGAATGAATGAATGAATGTAGGGAGCTCAGTTGTGAGACTATTGCAGGTACATATTCTTGCTGCACAAAGTCTGTGGATGAGCAGTGTTGGTGCCACTTGGAAGCATCTTAGAGATGCAGAGTCTCAGACCCCAGCCCAGACCTACCAAATCATTCTGCATCTTGTTAAGATCTGAGAGGTGATTCATTTGCTCATCAAAGCTTGAGAACTACTGTTCTAGACAAGATAAGATATTCCTTTGGTTTAAGATGATTCCAGAGAAATTTGACAGACTTAAGATCTATTTTGGAGATAGAAATGAGAGGAATAGTAATGAATTGAGAGGGAGTCAGAAGTACTGAGGATGACTGGGGTCACTGCCATAAACACCTGGGGAGATGTAGATATCATTAATTCATTAGACAAATCAGCTGAGTACCTACTTAGTGTGAGCACCATTCTAGACACTAGCAATACAGTAGTGTACAAGACAAGCTTCTTGAGCTAACATTTCCAGTCCGGGAGAAAGGTAACACACAAGCAAATAAATTGACGGAATGTTAAATATGATAAATGCTTTGGAGAAAGATAGGGTTAGCTCTTGATTTTTCCTCCTGAAAAAGGTCTTCCTCCCCTAGTCTTTCCTATCCATTTGCTCAAGGAATTATCTAGAAGTAACCTTTGATCTTTCTTTTCCTTTACCCTCCCTTATCCAGTTCGTGAGCCAGTTTTGTCAGCTTTACTTGCAAAACAAGTTGAATCTGTCTTTCTCCACTTGTACCTCCCTTATCTAAGCCATCACTGTCTCTTGCCTGGATTCTGGAAGTAGCATTCCAACTGGTTCCCAGTTTCCATCCTTACCCCCTCCCTTATAATTCACTCTCCATACCTATGTATTAGTTCATGTCACTTCCCTGCTGAAAAATCTTGTAATGGGGGCTCCTAGGTGGTTCAGTCGGTTGGGCGTCCAACTTTGGCTCAGGTCATGATCTCACGGTTCATGAGTTCACGCCCCACGTCGGGCCCTGTGCTGACAACTCAGAGCCTGGAGCCTGCTTCGGATTCTGTGTCTCCCTGTCTCTCTGCCCTTCCCTGCTTATTCTCTCTCTCTCTCTCGCTCTCTCTCTCTCTCTCTCTCTCTCAAAAATAAATAAATAAATATATATATGTAAATATAAATATATAAATATGTATAAATATTAAATATATATATAAGTATGTAAATATATATATATATATAAATCGCTCCCTATCGAATAGAATAAAATCCCACTTCTTCACCTTGACTTGTAAACTTGGTTGGTTAGACCCTACTTACTTTTATTTCTTTATCTTGTATATTCTTCTCTTGCCTACAACACTTGAACACATGGGCTGCTCCTCAGATATCCTAAGCTTATATGTACTTTAGGGGATCAGCTGTAGCAGCTCTTCTCCTGGAATGCCCCTTCTGGAGTCTTGATAGCACTGGCTCCTCGTCATCTAGATCTCAGCTTAAAGTTACCTGAGGAAAGGTCTTCACTTCTAAATCAATGTCAATAACCACCCAGTTAGTATTACCTCACCCTATCTTAACTGTGTGTAGAGAACATCACTGCTTGATAATTTTCTTTATTTTGTTAGTTGTCTAACTATATGTTGCTGGCTTTCTACCTACTTTTCTAATCTACCTTCCAATCCTTCTGTCTCCACACTTCTGAAAAGGGAGTTCCAGAAGAGTGGAAACCTTATCTGTCTCATTCACTGGTCTCTCTCCTGATATGTGCCAACACTCAGTAAATGTTTGTTTATATGTTGAGTGGATAAACAATCAATCTCCTGGATACCAGTCTCTCCTCTTTCAGTATAGTTTGCATATTATTGCCATATTGTCCTTCTTTAAATATTGATTCATTCTGTTTCCCTGAATTGAGGGTATACAATGGATCTTAATTGCTTGCTACTGTGTGTTTCTGTGTGTGCCTCATATCTCTGTCGTATTTATTAATTGGTAATCATTCCAGCCCTCTTAGTCTCTCTTGCATCTGTCATCTTATGACATATTTAGTGGGCCAAAGAGAAGAGAAAGATTCTAAGGTTATTAGAATCTATGTCATATAAGTTAGCAGTTATTTATGTACACTGGTGACTTGTCTTCTGTGCTCCCTGTGTATGTATCTTGCCTCCTTTTGAGAACTGTGAGGGACAACTTCTCATATTTTCTTTGCGAATTTGTTTATCTTAGAGGAACTGTCACAGTTCTTGGACTATGAGAATGCTCAATAAATACTCATTTGATTGATTTGAATTTCTATCCTCTGTGCTTGTAGAATGCCTTTCTTTACAAGATATTTGAACATGTAGCAGAAATACCAATGCCTGCTTCCTTCTATTGGGGTTATGCTCTTACTGTTTAGCGCCATGCATTTTCCTGATCTGCCTAATGATTTCCTTAGGATGGACTCCTAGCAGTAGGGGAGGAGAAAACTCAAGGCCCCATTTCCCTAAATCAATTTCAAACTGAGAGAAATATAATCCATAATGTTGGGACTAAAAGCATGAGCATCAGAATCAGACAGACCTGGATTTGAATCCTGGCTTTGTGACCACAAACATGTTGCTTGGCTTTTCTGAGACTTGGTGTCTTGATTTGTGAAGTTGGAATAATCAAAATACTTACCTCATAGAGCTGTTATGGTAATCAAATGAAAGAACACAGGTAAATACCTAGCATAGAGCTTGGCAGGGAGGGTATAAGAAATCAGTAAGTGTTATTTATCGCTATGACTACATATGACCATGGAATTTAGCTTTTTGACGACTTCTACTCTTCCCACACAACTCACTTGTTAAAAGAGTCACATTCCGTTAATAGAGTATTCCACCTCTAAGAGAAAACTTTAAAATGGGGAACTAGCATGGGAGTGGTTTCCATTTTTAACAGTCTGTCTTCTACAAAGGATGGCAACAACTCTCAGCATCAATAAGTGGTAAGGACATGAGGACATTCCTAACAAGAGCAGATATAGTTGAAACTTTTTTTTTAAGAGAGAAAGAGTGCATAAGAGCTGAGAAGAAGGGAGGGAGAGAGAGGATCTTAAGCAGGTTCCATGCTCAGCACAGAGCGCCACGTGAGGATCCATCTCATGACCCTGAGATCATGATGTGAACTGAAATCAATAATTGGACACTCAACTGACTGAGCCATCTAGGTGCCCCTAGTTGAGACTTATTAATAAACCTTGGTTATAATTTAGGTTTCCAAGGTTTTAAAGGACTGAAAAGGGGATAAAAGGAGAAAAATAAATGAGTGTTTGATTAACACCGAAGTACGGTGTTGTATTCATCTGTCTTTAAAAATCATACTTCTGAAGAACCACTGGCAAAATCATTGTTTTTATACTTAGTTTATTGCCTTTGATGCCATTCTTCAAATTTGAAATAATTAATATTGTACTATAACATCTATATTTAAGTGTAAAACTGTAGAACAGAAAAAACAAGCTGTAGAAGGCTAAAAGTTATTATGAAGTTCCTTTTAAATAAAAAGAATGCGTTTAGTGTATTTTATGTAAATTAACCTAGTGTACTTAGAAGTAACTTTTTTAAAAACCTTTCTGTCAGAAGTTGTGCTGTATTTGTTTGCTGTATGTAAACATATATATATGTATGTATGTATGTTTTCATTAACAATAAGCTGAAACAGTACAACTTTGAGAAAGTACATTTTGGCAAAAGATTCTTCTGGTTTGTTTTACCTCCACAAAAGTCTCTTTTTGTTTAACGCTCCTTGTGTAATTACAGGGTGTAGGAAAGAACAAGATTGTTGACAGATTCCTTCACCTGCTCAACAGACCTCGAGAATACATTCAGCTGCACAGGTAAGAGTGTAAGACCCACAACCTCTTGAGATGTAGTTTAATTATTTATTTTTCTCCCAGTACAATTTAAAAATACTTTTTTAAAAGCCCATTTTATAAGCCAGTTTTATTTCTGTTCCTCCTGTCCTTATCTTTCTCCTCCTTAAAAGGCAATAAAACATGGCAAAATTTATTTTTAAAGTGACTAATGCTTTATAAACATGAATAAATAGATATTTTGTGGACAGAGAGTGATGAACATTACATTCTAGGAGCAGATTTCATCAACATAAAGGCCCTTAAATTGGAATAAAAATATTAGAGGCTAAGCCCATTCACTAACAGGAAGCTAAAATAGCTCACAAGGAGAAACAATTTACTATATGATCTCAGGAATGAGGTAAGAAACCAAAAATATAGAATAAGTTATTAGTCTCCTTGCCTTCCTTATAAACACTTTGTGGATTATTTAGTTTTGTGTGGTCAGAATGCTGGTTCAGGGATAGCTTTTAATCAAATAGATTTTCTTGACATGAATTGTTTTTACCTGTATCAGCCAACCTGCTCTAAATCTTTCTAAAATAAAAGTAAGTACCAGATCCACCAAAACAGAGACAGAGACAAAGAGATGGGAAGAGAGAGAGAGAGAAAAAAATAGAGAAATCAAGGAATATACCAAGTAATAAGCAGGTTAAAACTAGATTTAATTGTTATTTTAATCCCAAGAGATAAAACATATTGTGTAGTGGGTGTTACTCAGTTACTCACTTAAGCATCTGACTCTTGATTCATGCTCAGGTCATGATCTCACAATTCATGAGATCAAGTCCCGCATTGGGCTCTGCACTGACAGTGTGGAGCCTGCTTGGAATTCTCTTTCTCCTTCTCTCTTTGCCCCTTCCCCACTCACACTCTCACTCTCCCAAAATAAATAAACATTTAAAAATATGTATGTATTGTGTAGTGGAAAAAACATTGGATTGAGTTGCAAGAATTAGTTTCTCATTTGAGTCCTTCCATTAAATAATATGTTCTTGGGAGAAAAATGTAAGAAAAAAGAAAGCAGAATTAATGAGTCATGAAAGAAAGAGAAGAGAACCAAAGTAAAGCTGAGAGATAGTAAAAAACAAAAAACAAAATCTCCCTCTTGGGATTTATACCTCCAGCTATTATGGAGATGGAGTAAGTGGTACCAGATTAGTCCTACCATAGTAAAGAATTATAAAACTGCACAGGACTCACAAATACTGGGAAACTTACAGCTACCTGAGATCTGTGAGCTAAACAAGTACCAGAGGTCCCACATGATTAGGAGCCTCCATTAAACACTCCTGGCATTCGGAAGATATTCTATAGAGTATGTGCTTTAGAAGTAGAACCAGTCTATCTGTAAAATAAAGTTGCTTTATGCTCATCCTTAATAAGTTTAACTGGGTGTTGTATGGAAACCAATTTGACAATAAATTTCATATTAAAAAATAAAATAAATAAAAACGAAAAAAAAAAGCCTTGAGAAAACAAGGATGCTTGCTATTTAGCAGTATTTTTGGACGTTTTTCTCATGCACAGTGACTTTAAAAATTAAAGGGATGGATGTTAGGGGGGAAGTGTCTTTAAAAGATCTGTCTAATTCACAAGTACATTAACTGCCTAGCCAAACAAACTTCACATGAAATGAAGGAAGACTGTAAAATCCATTTAACAATATATAGCATCCATAATGTCAAGCATTCAATAGAAAATTACTAGACATACAAAGAAGCAGGAAAATTGGTCAGTAGAAATAAAACCCAAAATTACAGATTGTGGAATTAGCAGACAAGGACTATAAAACAATTGCCATAAATATATTCAGGCATTTAAAGGAGAAAAAATGAGTATAATGAGGGAATAATTAGGAATTCTCAATATAGAAATGGCAACTCTAAAAAAAGCAGTCTCACATATGAGCAATCGGAGTCTCAAAAGAAAGGAGAAGAATGAGTCAGAACAATATTTGAAGACATAATGGTGGAAAAATTCCCAAATTTGATGGAAAGCATAAAATCACCAATCCAGGAAACTCAGTGACTTTCAAGTAGGATAAACAAGAGACCTCAACAAAGTACACTATATTTAAATTGTTGAAAATTGGAAGACAAAAATCTTTAAAACTGCCAGAGAGGAAAAAAGACAT
This sequence comes from Prionailurus bengalensis, assembly GCF_016509475.1. Classification (NCBI taxonomy): domain Eukaryota; kingdom Metazoa; phylum Chordata; class Mammalia; order Carnivora; family Felidae; genus Prionailurus; species Prionailurus bengalensis. The sequence goes on from NC_057343.1 coordinate 28,875,011, forward strand.
ATTACAGGGGAAAAAACATATTACAGAAGGAAAATGATAAAAATGACTGCTGATTTTTCATATGTAGTAAATACAAACCACAATTCAGTGAAATGATTATTTTCAAAGTGCCAAAAGAAGAAAAAAAAGTGAGAAGTGAGTGTCAAATAGTGTGTTTGGAAAAAAAAATCTTTAAAAATAGATATTTTCGGATAAACAAGAGCTGAGGGTATTTTTTCAACAGCAGACCTGCATAATATAAATAAATTACAGCGCAGCATTTTCCATGAACATAGATACAAAAATCTGTAAAGAGTATTAAAAAATCAACTTCCAGAATATATAAAAAGGATAATACATCGTAATCAAGTGAGTTTTATCCCAGAATTGTAAGGTTGACTTAACATTTGAAAATCAAACAATGTGACTCATTCAATCTATAGCATAAGGGAAAAGCTATGTGATCATCTCAATCATTGCAAAAAAAAAGTATTTGGTAAGATTTAATACCCATTCATGATAAAATGTAACACATTACAAATAGCAGGAAACTTCCTCAACTTAAGAAGAGACATTTATGAAAAACCTGCAGCTAACTTATATTTAATGGTGAAAAGCTAAATGCTCTCTTTCTATAATGGGGGAAAAAACAGAGATATTCACTATTCAGCATTATGCTGCAGGCCCTAATCAGTGCAATAAGACAAGAAAAAACTAAAGCTAAAATACATATTTAAATGAAAGAAGTAAATTGTCTTTATTTAAAGATGACATGATTGTATATATAGAAAATACTAGGAAATCTACAAAAAAAAAAAGCCATCAGAATAAGTGAGTTGAGAAAGATCACAGGATACTAGGTCAATGTGGAGCATCAGTTTTATTTTTATATAATAGCAATGGACAAAGAAAAGTAATTTTTAAATATTATTTATAATAGGATAAAAACATAAAATACATAGTAATAAATTTAACAAAGTATGTGCAAATTTTAATTTGCTGATTTTAATAGGGCATAGCAAGGCCATCTCAATCCCTTAACTTGCATAGGTCACCTGCATAGTTTTGGAAAATTTCTAGCCTATTCCTTCATCTTCTCATGGTTCTTCTTTCTATGAATAATAACTTATATAAACCTAGGAATTTCAACTCACCTTTTTTAGGAATTTACTATGTCAAGATTATAGAACTATGTGTTTTAGAGGATTTAGAAAGGAATAAGAAACATGATTTCTATCTTTAAAGAGCTATAATACTGTCCTTCTTTATAGTTATTTCAATATTTTATGTTCCCCTGCATCTGAAGAACTACCTTTTCCCCTCATCTTTAAGCTTTAAAACAAGTTTTTCTTCCTACATGGACAAAGTTTGAAGAAAATAATGAAAGAATCAAAGTTGGACTAGTTTGCTAGTTCTCACCTAAATAACTTTTGTTTATAACATCACAGTTCTAGTTTTTGAGCCTTAAAGCACATGGCAAGACCCATATTTTATATTTTTAAGGATGATAGAGTGAGCATTGCAGTTGTTCATTCTTAGAATTTGTGCTATTTTATTTTGGTTGCATTGTGTTTAGTTTCTACTGTTTAGTGGTGCCCTTAAAAATATGTAATTACTTGGAGGTTTTAATTAGTGTATATTCCCATGCCACTTAAGCATACCATGTCAATTTGAGCAAAAACATATGAATTTAAATTTTAGATTTTAAAATAAGCAGAAAGCCAACTTATTTTAAAGATGACATCAAAGATTGAAATTGGCTTACAAATTTATGCCCCAGAAATAAGGAAGTCACTTTATGTGAGAGTCCCTTTGTATGATGGGACAGTTTTTCCATTTCTATATATTGGACACCAAAATACTTTAAAAGAAATAGGCTGTGTTAGGCTGAATTATATCAATTAATTTTGATTGTGAATTATGGAGGTTACTTAGCACAATCAGTAAAAAAGAAGACAAAGAAATAAAACAGGTACTTAGTAATTATTCCTGGGTGTATGTCATCATCACACTGATTGTAAACAGGCCTTTGTTTATTATTCATTATCTTCAATAGTTCTAAGAGGTTTTGATAAATCTTATTTTTCTAGGAATTATTCATTGTCTTCTAATTATTGGTATAAAGTTGTTATAATATCATCTTATGATATTTTAATGTCCTTAGGCTCAGTAATGATATCTTCGTTTTTATACCTGGTATTGGTTACCTGCCTTCTCTTTCTTTTATTCGTGATCTGTTTTTCCAGGAGGTTGTCAATATTATTGGTCTGTTCAAGCAACCAACTTCTGGTATTGTTGAACCTCTTTTGTGTGTTTCTTTTCTAGTCAGTATTTTCTGATTTTATCTTGATTATACCCTTCCTTTTATTTCCTTTGGATTTAATCTGCTTTTCTGTTTTAAACTCTTTTATATGAATGTTGAAGTAATTGATTTTTTACCTTTTATTTATATATGTTTGAGGGTATCTATCTTTGGGTCTCCCTTTGGCTCTCAGTTCTTTCATCTCTGATTAAGAAAGGTAGACAAGGTAATTTGTAGCATCTTTTAGCTCTATATTCCAAAATCTTTGAATAAGCAAGAAGAAGATGGTATTCAAGGTACTTTAGAAAGTTGGGAAGATTAGCGGTGCCTCGGTGGCTCAGTCAGTTAGGCATCTGGCTTCGGCTCAGGTCATGATCTCACAGTTCATGAGTTCAAGCCCCATGTTGGGCTCTGTGCTGACAGCTCAGAGCCTGGAGACTGCTTCAAATTCTGTGTCTTCCTCTCTCTCTGCCCCTGCCCTGCCCATTGTCCCTCTCTCTCTCTCAAAAATAAATAAGTCATTTTTTAAAAAGTTCAGAAGATTAGGGAGAGATACCACATGCATTTTCTGCCTACAATACATTTTATACCTACTTTTTGTCTTAAGATAACAAATGATCCATTAATAGTAAAGAATTGTATTCTGCTTATTTGTGTTCTATGGTAATTTTGACATTGGCCACATAAATGTATAGATGTGTTATCTATGAAAAAACTTTCTAAGTTAAAAATGTAATAACAATTTCAAAGCCTAATATTTGTATAAATTTTGTTGATAGCACCCATTGCTACATTACTGACTGATGATTTATTATAAATAAAATATCTACTCACTGTAACAGGGACTCAGGTATCTCTATTTGGCAATATTTGATACTGAATTTGTTATATAAAGTTGGAAGTAAAAACTCTCCATTTCTATTTAAAATATGTAATATTAATGGATTTTTATTAATTAAATTTGACATTCTCACAAAGTTCAATGTGGGGAGTTTTTTCATTATACACAGCTTTGGGGCTATATTTGACATAAAATTTAAAGCCATAAAATTGCTTTAAGAGAAACATATGTTTTAAAAGACCTAAAAATAGGGGCGCCTGGGTGGCACAGTCGGTTAAGCGTCCGACTTCAGCCAGGTCACGATCTCGCAGTCCAGGAGTTCGAGCCCCGCGTCAGGCTCTGGGCTGATGGCTCAGAGCCTGGAGCCTGTTTCCGATTCTGTGTCCCCCTCTCTCTCTGCCCCTCCCCCGTTCAGGCTCTGTCTCTCTCTGTCCCAAAAATAAATAAACATTGAAAAAAAAAAAAAATTTAAAAAAAAAAAAAAATAAAAGACCTAAAAATAGCAATCAAAAAAATATCCTGGACTTCTCTGATCTACGGGTGACCTACATAACATCTTTACTTTGTTTATTTTAGATTCCTTTTAATGGATTTGTGCTATTACCATCTAAATAGTCACATTCAATTTAGTTTATAGATGCCATTCCAACAAAATTAGTTATGGGCCACTCAAAACATAATCTTGATAAACAAAACCATCACCAAACATACATGAATAAAACCTACAACCCATGTATTTTTTAACTATTACCATCTTATGTTCTAATGATCAGATCCCATAAAATGAGGAAGCTGGACAATTTAATTCATGTCTTTAGTTAAAATCAGGATGTTGTCCTGAGTATGATTTAGGTAATTTAACAGATTAATGGATATAATTACTTTTATGGTACGTATTGCAAATAGAAGAGACTACATGGCTCATATTTGTGAAGTACATCTGTTTACTTGTTTTTCCACAATGTCATGTTACTTTGATGTTCAAGAGGACACTTGATATGTCACCTTTTGCAGCTCTACTTCCTCTGTGGATAAAAGTACACTTCTATGTTAAGAATTATCTTAAGGCTTTGAAATACTTATTTTACCAGTTTTTTTTTTTCATTTGCTAACTTTCATATATGAAGATGATGGCACAGGTCATCATTAGCATGACCTATATGCTCTTGGTTATTTTTTTTAATAGTGATGCCCATTGTAAATATAGAGTTCCCAGGTTCTCTGTATAGTTCAGACTTTCTCTTTAGTGGGATCTTCCTCATGTATGCTCACCTTATTTCAGACTGGACCATTCTATGTCCTACTCACAAGTTTTGAACTTGCATCCATGCCTGTCTTTATTTTGTCATCGAAAATGCACTGTGTTTCTCATGGGGCGCCTGGTGGCTCAGTCAGTTAAGTGTCTGACTTTGGCTCAGGTCATGATCTCACAGTTCATGAGTTCGAGCCCCACATCAGGCTCTGTGCTGACAGCTGAGAGCCTGGAGCCTGCTTTGGATTCTGTGTCTCCCTCTCTCTCTGCCCCTCCCTTGCTCACACTCTGTCTCTCTGTCTTTTTCTCTCTCTCTCTCCCAAAAATAAATAAATATTTTAAAAATTTTTGATAAAATAAGTAAAATGCACTGTGTTTCTCTCCTAATCCTTCAGATTTGGCCCAGTTTTACTGCTACATGGAATCTTTTCTGATTTGTCATTCTGGGTGTAACCATCCCTTCCTTTGAAACTCCATAGTATGGACTAAATGTGTACCATTGTGAAAGAAAGAACGTGAGTTTCAGAGATCAAGTCCTATCTTTACCATTAACTTTTTGGTGGCCTTGAACTTTTTGAGTCCTATTTTCCTTACTTATCAAATTTAAATAATAATATTTCAATATTATTATTACGGATAATATTCAATAAGATTATTATGGATGGTTGTGAAAATTAAAGGAGAGAATGTATGGAAAGGAGCATTCACATGTCTGACATATTTTAGGCACTTAAATATGTAGGCAAGCTAATAATAATACTAGTTTCTTGCTACATGCCCCACTTTTTTTTTTATCTCACTCTGATTTGCATTATAGTTAATTTCTATATCTCATTTCCATCCACTCTACTTTCCCCAGTCAAGCCTCCCCATCTAAATAGGGAATTTTTTGAGGGCAGGAGTCTGGTTTATTCATTAGATATTAATTCATTTATCTAACTTGTATTTATTAGATTCTTAGCACTGATGCCCTATAGATGATGATACTGATCTTGACCTAAAGGAGCTTGCTTGCTTGTCAGTGGGTGAGACTACAACATTTGCCATACAGTGTTGAATATAAGCTATGAAGGCACTTGCAGGTTCTGTGGGAACCTTGAAGAGAAGTGCCCAACAGTCTGTGTACCCGTGTGTGATATGGGAAGGTGTCTGGAGAAGGTGGCACTCAAACTGAGTGTGAAGGAAAAGTAGGAGTTTTCTAAGTGTAGAGCAGAGCATGGGACATCATGGTTATTAAAAACATACTATCTAAAAGCCAGGAGGTGAGAGAGGCAGCGTGGTATGGCATGGGTTGTATGTGCATAGATGCAAGAGTTGTTGCCAAGAGGAAGATATGGGCACAGCATAATTGAACATCTAAGACTTATCCTCAGGCTGAAGAAAACTGAATATGACAGTATAAATTTAGAAATTCACAAAGTCCCAGAGGGAAAGTAGATGTATCGACAGAAAATAGAAGAACCGAAAGCTTTTCTAAGTCTCATAGAAAAAATTATTTTTGAGCCATCAAGCCATCCTTAGCACTGATAAGAGCATTAGAGAATTGGAGGCACGTCACGTGTCAGCTGCTACGCAAAACCCTCTGAGATACTCCTGTCTCACCCTACCCATTATGAATTTGAAAAAGCTATTTTAGAAGCTGCTATTTTATCAGCAGCTGGACAGTAGTTCTCCCACTAAGAATGCCTTCTGCTGCCTCTTTTTCACTAGAGGATTTATGTCAGTCCCTCCAACCTTTCCATGTAGATCTTTAGGCTTGTAATAATTTTTTACTCTTTTCCGGATGATCTTCAAATCCACTTATATTTCCATATTATTTTGGTTTCTTTATTTAACAAATATGTACGTAGCAGCTACTCTGTACTGAGCATTGCTGTAAACTCTTTTCAGATTGTAACTCATTTCTGCCCACTGCAACTCTACAAGATCAGTACTATTCCCATCTCTGTTTTGCCAGTGAGGACACCGAGGGACAGAGAAGTTAAATAACTTGGCTGAGGTTACAGAGCGGGCTTCTTACAATCTGGGGTCAGCCATGTGTTCTAATCACTGCACCGTGTTGCTTCTTGACTTTGTTGTGCTAATCAAATAGTATTTTAGTGATGATAGTGTTTTAGTAAATTCCTTACTAAAGTACCAGCCATGTGGAAAACTGTCATACAAGTCTTACTTTCTAGCCTTACTTTCTTACTTTCTAATCCATGTATATACTAGCTTCATTTTTTTAATTCTACCATCCTATTTCTAATCCTTGCTCAACTTGACCCCAAGTTCTTTCCTTTGGCCAGTTTTCCATATTTTTCCATTTTTTCAATAGTAATCTCTTAATGAAATTTCTTTTTCTGTTTTCTTGACCACTTTTCCAGATTATTAAACTGACTTTGCCTCCTCATCATACCTCCCCTGGGGTGTATCATCAACCATCACCCAGGTAATTCATAAAAACATTAACCAAATTAATTCTCGTGGCCTTTTACGTGATGTCCCTCCTGGGCCGACACTGCTTCTGACCTCTCGTGCTCTCGCCATAGGTTGAGGGTTAGAGAGGTGGCTGAGTCAAAGCTGCACACACACCCCTGAAACTAGGAGAATCAGCGACCAGCATGCTCTAGGCTATTTTGAAAGAGAAGACTGGAAAGAAGGAGGAGCTTTCATTTCTACTTCCTAAGTCCCAAGCTAAATAAGCTTGAGAACCACCAGTGCCTTGTGCATTTTTTCTTAGTTCTGTTCCATCCCTTGCCATTAGAGAAGAGCTACATTCCTTTCAAGTGTTATGTACTTTTTTTAGATTGAGAAAAACTTCAAAAATCCAAAAAATGTAAATAGAACTATGTAACACCTACCCAAACTTACCCCTGAGATTTAACAACTGTTAATATTTTTCTCAAATTTGATTCTACTCTTCCTTTTACAGAAATAAAACACTGTGATTAGAGCTAAAGTCCCCTTCAGCCACCACCCCAATCCTATCTCTCCTTCTTCAAGTCAATCACTAATGTTAGTTTAGTTTATAACCTTCCAACCCTTTGTGGGTGTTTTTCTTTTAACTTGTAAAAGACATTTTTGTTAAGAGAATTATTATCTCACACTGACTTCCATTATAGAATTAGTGATACTCTGATGGGAGAGAGATCAAAAAAAGTTTCAGTCCTTAGCTGTAATAAAAATCAACTCAAACTTACAGTTGTTTCAATGTCAGATTCTCTGAACATGCTTACCGTCACATCCCAACCACTTAATCTGCTCTTCTCTCTTTGGGCCTCTCCAGCTAGCATCAGTGGCTGGTTTCTCACAGCACCCTGAGAAGCAGGGAGAGTGAAGAAGTATCTTGAGCTGGTGCCTTATACTTCTCACCAGTCTTTTTACTTATTAAAATCTAAAATGCTTCATAAAGCGCAGCTCCTTATAAGGAAGGCAGGTATTGCTGTGGCCAGACACTCCAGATGACGCCAACAGTGACAACATGAGCAGACGGGGCTGGCATGACATGTTTAGATTAAGTAAGCCGATTTGTGTCTCACTGGGATTGCTCAGTTCACGGCTCCATTAAGTAATTTCTATTAACTGAGATGTAGCTATAATTTTTCTTACAGGAAGAACGAAGAACATCGCTAGAAAAATCTAAGAGTTGTTGTTTGCATTTTTCATCATTCATGCCTTCAGGCCATCAACAAATATCTAGGCTAGGTATTCTAGAACCAGAGCCAGAGGTGGAAATGTTTGTGTAAGTAATTTTAGAGGGAGAGCTTTGAGATAAAACTTGCAGGGAGGCCAAGGAGTTAGGATACAGCTGTGGAAAAGAGAGGTTTTAGGCCATCTGGCCTCAGCCAGAGAGCTCTGGAGCATGAATGGCACTGCTCATCTATCCCATTTGGAAGCAAGATGGGCCAGCCTTTTTTGCCCCCATATCAGTAAGTCATTGGTTACAGGCTGTCCCCTAGGGGAGGTTAAGGGGGACCCTCTAACTCCCAGGCATTTCTGGGCAGAGTAGCTCCCCAGTGGTGGAGGGCAGTTCTTTGGAGAAGGGTGCAGCTATGAGTTGTCAGAAGTCATGCTGCAGTAGCCGGGGGCCAGGTGTATTTGGTGGTAAAGGAGATCTGTGCAGGGTGCCAATGGCATATACCATAAGGAACCTTTACTGAGGGACAGCACAATCCATAGCACTGTTCTAGGCCTTGAGAAATACAGCATTGAACAAGACAGCTGAGGTCATTTCTGTCATGAAGCTTTCTAGTGGTAATGAGGAAATATGCAGTAAATAACACAATAAACAGGGAAGTATCAATGCTGTGAAGGAAATTATGTGAAAATGTTTTAAAGGCTGATGTGATAAGGAGTGAATGGGTAAGCTTGGCAGCAATGACCATCTTCATAATTGTGGTGGAATTTGCAATAAGACATTCCAGCATTTCAGTAGCTTTGTCTGTTCTAGAGATTCAGTGGATGAATTGACCCAGTGTAAGATGAATCCATAAAAGATTGCAGATGACCGTGAGCTGTGAGAACATGGGCTAGTGATAGGTTGGAATAACATTCCAGCCAACAGCCTGAGGTCCCAGGCCTAGCTAGGGTCTGACCCAGGGTGATAGGATTAGAGGAAATAGGGTACCAGGGATACTGATACCCAGGGGAGTATTGGTTTGATAATCAGAAAATGGAGAGAACAGAGGCAGAAGTATATGCAACTTGTTATAAATACCCAAATATCAGATTTATAACCTCTATGGGCAATACCAGTGAGTCATGTGCCTTATCCCCTGATTAGAATAGGAAGTCAGGAACTGAGCAGGGCTGAGCCTATAGCCAAGTGAAACTGAATAAAACAAGGGACAGGACTACAAGCTTTGCACTCCGTACCAGCAAAGGTGTCTTCTGTGTTATATACACACACGCATTCTGAATGTGAGGGTTTTGTTTTATTTTTAACCAATCTTCAGGGGCAGTTGCATATAATTGGATATCATTTTCTACCGAGGACTTCAGTTCTGCTGCTGCATCACTGGAACTAGTAGCACTTTTTACCGGTTTCTGCTCATAACTGGTTAAAGGGCAATAATGCTACAGTCCAGGCTATGAGTATGTTTTCAGATACAGTGTTTAGGAATGCCTTGTGTCAAAAGTCAGAAACCATTTATTATACACCTGGGCTAAAATAAAATGGAAGCCTCACATTTTTGAAGGAAAGCATGAGTTTGGGTAACTTCTTTGAGCCCAAAGTTTATCAGAGAGTTATTATAAGGATTAAATGATATATGTCACATGTAACTAGGACAGTGCCTGGTATGTGGTAAGGAGCCAGTTAAAATTAAACCTCCTGTCTATAAGTCTGTATCATCTTCTATCCATATATAGGTGAGAGCCACATCTTCTGCCCCTTCTTCTATTCTTAGCTTTAGATCTGCATTTTTCTTTTACAAATATCCACGTAAGTATCTCTGGGGCATTTCAAATCCAAAATATCCATCTCTTCTTACCAACTCTTCTTTTTCAGTGTTCTCCAGCCCCCTTTCTAGACCTGGTTCATGGCAGGTGTCAGTAATGCAGTGTTAATTATGGAATTGGTGAAGGAAAGAATAGATGTTTCCTCTCTGTACTTACAGAGCCCTGTATCCAGTCATCTGGCCTGTAAGCCCTGTACCTTTTGTCTTTCCCTACTCTTCACCTTGACAGTCATTCATTATGAAATCATGTCTTCATTTTTTAAGGTCTCCTAAATATCTTCCTCTTTTCCTTTCCCACAGCCACAGGCCATGCCTGGACTATTACATTCGTTTATTTTCCTGCACTCCAGAGTTGTAAACAAGTCCTTTCAATTCCATCCTTCTAAATAGATATAGTATCTCCTTCCCTCCTTCTCTGGGCCATAATTCCATTCCTCTTCTCTTGCCTAGATTATTGTGGCAGTCTCCTGGCTAAGAACTCAGCCTCCAGTCTATCTTTCTTATGTTTCCCGTTGTTCCAGCCAATGAAGTTGATATCTTATTGTCCTGCTCAGAACCCTCTAATGACTCCCATTGCCAACAGCATCCAGTCTGTACTCCTTAGTTTGAGCCTCATCTGCTTCACTGGTCTTACTTCCAGCCTTTTTCTCCCACATACTTATGCTTAAGCCAAATGAACTGCTTATGATTCCTGAGTATCACGTGCAGCTCTTATAGCCTGGAGTGCCTTTCTCATCAACTCTGCCTGGGAAAGTCTTACTTAACCTACTTTTAACTAAGCTAGCCCTCGCATAATGGACAGTGGTTTTAAAGACTCTTGAAAAAGAACTCCAGTTTGAAAATAGTATTCACAATATAAGCATAAATGAAATGAAACCGACAGAAAATTATGTAAGTAAAACCATCAGATGGTGCATCTGATTTGATTGAAAAGACAAAAGACTCTGGAGTAAGGTTACAGAGGACACCACACATGAATAATATTCTCTTCATAATGATTCAAAACAAAACATTGCTGCAGAGAAGTTGAAAGTGGACTTACACGAAGTCCTACAGGATGGCACCAGCTTGATACCATATTTAAAACCAAGACTTTTAAAATAAAACCATGGGGCACTCTGGTGGCTCATTCAGTTAAGCATCCACTCTTGGTTTCAGCTCAGATCATGATCTTGAGGTTTGTGAGTTCAAGCCCCATGTCAGACTCCGTGCTGACTGTGCAGAGCCTGCTTGAGATTCTCTTTCTCCCTCGCTCTGTGTCCCTTCCCCACTCGCTCTGTTTCTCTCTCAAAAATAAATAAGCTTAAATTTAAAAAAATGTAAACTAAAGCCAGAATTATTTCAATATCTTGTTATGAGATAGGAACTAACAATGAAAATCTTTTATACTACAGTCTCACTTAAAATTTTATTGTAAAGTATTTCAAAGATCTGCCAAACCTACACATTCATCTTTTACAAAGTCAAGAGGTCAGTTTGTTGATGTGTGTTAAACGACTGTCAGAGAGATGCCCCATAAACAAATATTTTAAAAATGAAAAAAAAAAAAACATTTAATTTGGTCCTTCAAGGTAAAGGTCATGCTCTAACAGTAAAATAGAAAATAATTACTTTAAAAAATCTCTGGAGAGAGCATTTTAAAATCAGATGTTTATAAGTGTTTCAGTTGCTAGGCTTTTTTGTTGCTGAAAATAATACATATCACCCTGTGATATTGTGATATAATAAGAAAAATGTATTTCATCTTCATTCTCATTTCTGCCACAAGAGCTTCTAAAACCCCTGTAATTTCCTGAGAAATAAGGGTATCTTTCTGTTATGACACTGATCTTCTTTCCCAGTTCTAAAACCCTTGTAATCTCTGGAGTGAGAAGACTCTTTTTGTATGCAAATAAGGTAACTCTTGGGGCCCTGGATAGCTTCAGACTGCCCCCCCCCATTTCCTCAGGAAACCATGTGATTGGAGGGTTGGAACTTTCAGCCCTGCTCCCTAGCTCTGGGGAGAGGAAAGGAGGGGTACTGAAGATTAAGTTAATCGCCAATGGCCCATGATTTAATCAATTGTGTCCACTTAATGGAACCTCTGTAAAAATTCCAAACAGTGGGGTTTGCAGGCCTTCTGGGTTAGCGAATACGCTGAAGTACTGGGAGGGTGCTGTGACCAGAAAGGACATTGGTCCTCTCAATGCACAGCCCCTCTCGCCCCATTACTTGCCTTCTGTATCTCTTCCTTTTGGCTGTTCCTAAGTTGTAGCCTTTGTAATAAATCAGGAGTAGTACGTAAAGTGCCTTCCTGCGTTCTGTGAGCTGTTCTAGCAAATTATGGATCCCGAGGAGGGGATCGTGGAAACCCCTGACTCAGAGCCGGCCTGTCAAAAGTAGGGGAGGCCTGAGACTTGGAATTGGTGAGTGAAGTGGGGACAGTCTTGTGAAACAGAGCCCTTACCCACTGGGATCTGTGCTAGCTCCACCGTGTAGTTAGTGTCAGAATTGAATTACCTTGTAGACAGCCAGCTGGTGTATACAGAAACTTAAGAGATTGTCGGGTCTGGAAAACCCACGTTCAGTGTCAGAGTGCTGAAATGTAGAAATAGATCATACAGTCCTAAAAGGTCTCTTCTACGCGCTAAAACAATTTGAAATACAATTTCCTCAAATGATTAAAAGCCTTATAAATGAAGATTTTCAATGATGTTTGAACCCATTGGTTCAAAATATAAAATGTGGCACTGATTTGTTTGCCAAACCACTGATAGACTTCAGGAAGGATGGAAATTCCCAAGCCTAATAGTACTAAAATCCTTTGTATGTTTGATAAATGAGTGAAAAGCGTATGTCGTGCTATAGGGGTGCAGTGAATGCTGCATTTCTGTTTGGATCTGTAGATCTTTGTGAGCTCATTTTCAGCTATAATAACCATTAAAACAGGCATTGAAATAAACTGAACTTAGGATTAGACCTTTTAGTCACACATATAATAATAAAGTATATCAACCACTTTGTTCTCCCAAAAATGTCCTTTATTTTATTTTATTTTATTTTATTTTATTTTATTTTATTTTATTTTATTTTATTTTTCAACATTTATTCATTTTCGAGAGACAGAGACAGAGCATGAGTGGGGAAGGGTCAGAGAGAGAGGGAGACACAGAATCCGAAGCAGGCTCCAGGCTCTGAGCTGTCAGCACAGAGCCCGATGTGGGGTTCGAACTCACGAACTGTGAGATCATGACCTAAGCCGAAGTCAGACGCTCAACCGACTGAGCCACCCAGGCGCCCCCAAAAACATCTTTTAATTTTTAATAAGAATGAAAGTTGTTTGTATTATCAACAAATAAAGTCCAAGAGCATTTTTTAGATATTGTTTTCCATAGTTGGCTCAGTTTTTGTTACTGTTTTCATATATTTTACAGTGTATCTTCTCAGAAAAAACTTTGATTGATAGTATATTTAGAGCTACTGACCTAGAACAGTCTCCACTATTGTACATGTCATTCTTTATCACAATTACGTGTTCCCACTTCTGTCTCCCTGGCTGATCAGTGAGCTCTCCCTGAGGGCAAGGATGGGTCTTTGAACTGCCTCCTTCCAGCACAAGTCTGGAACATGGTGGGTGTTTCATAAACATTTGTTAAACAAATGAATAAATGCAATATCTCTTCCTTCCCACCCATCTTTGAGACATCTGCTTAGAGAGTCCTCTCTCGGAAATGAACAGGTGATTGGCTCTTCATTTCCATGAAATGAAAATCAGCCTCTTGAGCATGATATTTAAGAAAACTGTGCACTCTGGCTCACCTCACCTGGCCAGCTCGACTGCCTTCTGTGCAACTATATTCTAGACATACTCTTGTTCCCTCAAATTTCTCTTGTATCTTGACCTTCTACATGTTTGTCTGTTTCTCTGTCTGGAAGCATTTTCTACCCATACCTATCAGTTAAAATCATATTGAATCATCAACACTCTGTTCTCTTTACTCAGAATTAATTGCCTTCTCCTCTGTGTTCTCACTGAACTTTGATTTAATTTCTGTTATTGCCCTTATCACCCTCTGACATGGATTATATTTGTTTTACATCTATCTTTCTGTCATGTGTGCTTCCTGAGAATAGAATCTCTGATCTTTTATAATCGTCATACCTAAAAGTCTGCCTTATACATTGGAAATATGTAATATTTGTTTAACACACTCTTGCCTCATTCATTCTTTGAGTGAACATTGATTGCGTGCCTAGAAGGTATGAGGTGTGGTGACAGGCACTAGATATATAGGTGATATCCCCTTGTGTATAGATGGTATGCCTTGTCCTCACAGTGAAGGACAGTCATAGGAACAACTAAAAAGTTTCTTAAGTATAAAGTCCTTTCAAGCAGTTAGTTCAAGTGGAAGGATAGAAGTGAGAAACAAGTTATCATTCATTTATTTGAATTTGGATTCAAGAAATATGATAGATACCAGAAGAGCAAAAGTGGCCAGGGGCAGAACTTTCTCTGCATTGTCCACTGTCTTCAGCTCAACCCTGTTTCCTGCGGGTGTTGGCTCAGCTCCTTGTTGCTGTCTTCCTACTGGTGACTGAAACATTTTGGTACTGAAACACCTAGGTATGTTATGGAATAGCTTTCAAAATCCCCAGCAAATTTTAAGATAAAACATAAGATCGCAAAAAAAAGAAGAAGAAGGAGAAGGAGAAGGAGAAGGAGAAGGAGAAGGAGAAGAAAGAAGAAAGAAGAAAGAAGAAAGAAGAAAGAAGAAGTGCTTAGAGCTCTGCTCCAGTCCCCTGACCTCTAAGTCCTTGGAGGTGTTTGTTCCTTCTCTGCCATTAAAATGATACTGGAAAATGGCTGTGACTGAAATGAATGAACTCTTTAACTTTTGCTTCTGAATGTTATATATCTCATTTTTCTTATGATTCAGTAGCGTCTTCCTTTGAGAAAATCTATCATAAAAACTTCATAAAATAGGTACATTACACTAAACTTAAACATGGATTTCCTTGAAGAGTTCTCCAAATATAATGCTTATTTACATACTATTTTCTATTTGACTTGAGTAGTTGAAGTGTGATAAATTTGACACTGAGCATTGTGAATTTTTTCAAGTTGATGAACAGTCAGAAATGAGGATAAAAATAATTCATGATTATAATATACCAAATAATATTATGATATATGTAAAATGCAACTTACATAGTGAGTTTTAGGCAATAAGTATTACACGGAAAATGTATTTAGGGTTGTTAACCATGAGAGACATGCTAAGCCGGTCTCACGGAGAGCTGGTGGACTTAAGTCTTCTGATGGATTTCCTTAGCAGCAGGCTATTTCTCATTTGTCTTAGTGATCAAAAATAGGTATTTCAGGAGTGCCTGGGTGGGTCAGTTGGTGAGGTGTCCGATTCTTGATTTCAGCTCAGGTCATGATCTCAGGGTCCTGAGATCCAGCCCCACGTCGGGTTTCACACTGAGTGTGGAGCCTGCTTAAGATTCTCCTTCTCTCCCTCTGCCCCTCCTGCGCGTGCTCTCTCTCTCTCTCTTTGAATTGCCTCTGGTAAAATATCTTTCGATATTTAATCTCATGCAAGATCTAGTTCATACTGTACCAAAGATGGTACATTATTAGTATGGTGAGTTAGGTTCGCTTAAGTATATTATGAGTTTAAGCTCATCAGGGGAAGAAATTTCTACCTATTTTGTTCACAGATACTTCAGCATCCAAAGCAATGCCCATGAATAAATGCTGAATACAAATTTATTGAATAAAAGAGTAGATAATATCCTGATATGAAAAGATATTCACATTAATTTTTGACTCTCTCATGCTTTTCTGTTGTGACCCAATTAATGAGACTTTTAAAAACTATAAACTACTCATTACTGTATTTTCTGGTAAAGCTTTACTCAGTGGACACAGTGTTCCCCAGCCTCACGCTCTGGTTTCATCTGTGTGTACATCTTTGCCCACTCATTAGTTTTGCATTTAATCTGCATTTTTGTTCTTCTATTCCTTTTTTAGAACTGATTAGAAAATGCATTGTTTAATGTTAGGAGCAAAGGGTAATAAAGGACCTGCATACTGTTTTTCTTTTTAAGGCTGGAAAAGAGGAAATGAAGTTCCCACAAAGAAATTAGGTCATCTTGAGT
Source organism: Prionailurus bengalensis (assembly GCF_016509475.1). Lineage (NCBI taxonomy): Eukaryota > Metazoa > Chordata > Mammalia > Carnivora > Felidae > Prionailurus > Prionailurus bengalensis. The sequence continues at coordinate 28,890,967 of NC_057343.1, forward strand.
TCCTAAAATTTACCAAGCCAGAAACCTAGCTTTCAGAGAAAAGACAAAAGATCCAGTTTTTAAATATATCATTTTAGTAGATTTATTTTTAAAGATTAGACAACTCACATCTTTCAGATTTGTTAAGAGATTTGATTATCAGCATGGCTTTGAATATTAGAGGAGTTTCTTTTTAAATAAGTGTTAATACAGTGATAGGAGATGTGGGGAGGGAAGTAGATTTTGAAAACTAAGCATATTTTGAAATGTTTAGCTTCCATCAGATAACTACTTTGCTGTGGCTATTTTCTACCTGTTGTTCCCAGTGAGAAGCTACCCCTGAAGAGAACAGTGTTGCATCACAGTAGACTTCCTTCCATAAATATTATCCCCCTAATGTCTTCCTTTCTTTTATGGTTTGTTAGGATTTTTTGCATCTGGACACGTTAGTGATGAGTGATTGACTGCTAAATAAACTATTTGTCCTCCAAAACAGCTATTTTAAGAGCTGGAGTCTTTTCAGTCACTTTGGCAGAAATAATATTTTGCTTATCTTATTAAAAAGACTTTTCCCTCAAAGCGTTCAGAGCACATATAACAATAATATTCTTTCTGTCTCCACTTTATCTTCCTTGCTTTTTACTCTACTCTGCTCCCTCATTTATTCTCTTTTAATTCCCTCTTTAGACACGAGTAATCTTGAGCTTCAAGAGGTGAAGTGATTGACCAACGTCTAAATCTGGACTCAGAGTTAGGCCAGTGGTGGTTTTTAACAAACACTGCAATAATCACAGTTAATTTGTGTCTTCCTTTTTTTGTATTGTATGGTAACACTGCTTATATTAGTGGCCCTTTCTGTTTGACGTCCTTGAGAAGTTTCTCTTGCAACATGGCGGAAATACATTTGCCTTTTACAGGCAAGAGTAAGAAAGGGTGTGTTGCTATTCAAGGGGGAGCCCAGACCGCTTGTACACATTGTTTACAACTTAACGTTTGTTTGCCTCAGCTATGTCTAAGTAGCACTCTGTTTTATTTTTGAAAATTATCAGTGTCCCTTACCTTCATTTCATTGATAGTTAAAATAAACCTTTGGAAATGATATTCTTGATGATGCCGTGAACTCTTTTCCACTTGGCAATATCATTCAGCAGCGTTACTTCTCAGTGGGTAATGTTATGCTTATCTCTTATTGGCAGAAATTACTATTTACTTCTATTTTCAGGACCTTCCCTCATTTAGAAATATTTGGCAAATATTTGTTAAGTGTCTCCTATGTGCCATGGTCCAGCTTTCCTTTCCCATGTTTCACTTCTATTAATGACTAGTCTATTCCTACAGCCAATTTTATTTAATGAACCATAAAGTTAGAGATAATTTTTGTTAGCTATTTGAAACTCTTATATGTCGTCTTTCTTCTTTCACTCTTATGTTTAACTACTATTGCTTTTCTAAAAGAAAGCTAACCATAAGCCAATTTAAACACAGCTTACTAAAATATCATTTTTAAAATAAACATCACTATTTTGAGATCATTTGCTCTTCAGTAAATTAGCAGATATTAGCTTAATGTACCTTTACAAGCAACATTTCAAGAACAGATTGTGCTTGCTCTCCAGAGGCCAATTTTCTTTCCTTATTTTGACAAAAACCTAGTCTTTATACAACTTAATTATTTTTATTGCATGTAGAATGATTTTAAATTACTATCAAGACATTAATAACTCTATTTAAAAAAAACTTTAAAATTACAGGATTAAGAGGACTCTAAGGTGACTCAGTCAATTAAGCATCTGACTTAGGCTCAGGTCATGATCTCACAGATAGTGGGTTTGAGCCCCGCGTTGGGCACTGTGCTGACAACTCACAGCCTGGAGCCTACGTCAGATTCTGTGTCTCCCTCTCTCTCTGCACCCCTACCCTGCTCATGCTCTGTCTCTCTCTCAAAAATAAATAAACATTAAAAAAAAATTTTTTTTAATCACAGAATTAAAAAAAGAATAGAGTTTAGCACCATATTTCTTTGAGTAGCCCCTTTATCTACACAGGCTTTAATTGATAGAAAACTTTAGTTTGCAAGATAGTGAGAAGTGAGAACATTTATGTCAGCGATTAGCTAAACATTCTAATTAATTCAAGCATTACAGATAATAGTTATGTACTGAAAACCATTTTTTAAATTAAGCCGTAGGCTAAGAAAATGTGATTTAGATGTGTTTTAAATTCCCTTCTCTTCTCTATTGTTGAAATTACTAATTCTATTTAAACTTTTATAAGCTTATATTTCAGAGATGTTCTTGAGAGGAACAAATTGTAATAGAATTGAAATTGTAGCAAATAAAATACTCTCTTAGGGTTATTGCCTATTTGTGTGGAGAACTATTATCTTTTGATCCAAGATGCTCCTAAACACAGAGCAATGATTTTAATCAACTTTTCAGAAAAATAATCATTATATTGGCTTTAAGCGTCAATTCATATGCTGCTTGTGACAATAATGGTTACCTTATCACTTCACTAAGTTGAAACTTATGATATTGTAAGATACCTTGAAAAACAAGCTTTCTCTTAGTGTATTAAATACTATGCAAACATAGTAGGTTATTTGCCACTCTTACATCACCAGTGAAACTTAACTGACATATAAGCCAATCCATTTTTTAATAGCATATCATTTTACACATTTTACTAACCTCTGCTTTTCCTTTGATGTATATGATGAAAGATCAATAAAAAGAACAGAACAAAACCACCTTTTTTCTATAAATTCCTCTTTCTCACAGACTACTCCACTGAAAGCCATGATTTCCATTTGTGTTTATTCTCATTTGTAATCCTTTTTAGAAATCATCTGATTTGTGCATGTTCCCTCAAACCTTTGGTTTTTAATTCTAACACAAAAGTCTTTTGATAAATCTAATTTGGCAAGTTGTATCTTATCAGAATTCAAGTGTTATAGAACAATTTCATTTGCCTTTTTAAAATTGGAATTCAGCTTGAATTTCCTTCCCACTGACAATGATACAAGAGTTCCTTTTTCCATTTTGGTGCTTGAAGGTGTCATGTTGTTGCCCATTAAATATGTGACAAATGAAGTGAGAAATTCATTATATAGCTATAAAAATCTGTGTGAACACACTGTTTCTCTTCCTCACCCAACCCCCCTTCTGTATTGCTAGAATATTAACAACGAATTTAAGGGAAATTAGTTAAACTGTGTTCTTGTTTGCTTAAAACTCTAAAAATTAATTTTTTAGCAGAAGATAGCATAAAGTATGTCCTATAGAAAACTTGTAAGACCCAGGAATAGAGAAAATGGACATATGACTAGATATCATTACACTGCATAAGAAACATTGTGTTCATACTAAAAGTGGATAAGCACCAATAAATTGTCACCGTATGTTTTGTTTTCACTTTTCTTAACATCCTCAAGGCTTTATTTCAAACACATCTGAATTTGAATTTTAGCCAACATTAAAAGTGGTATCCGATTCTTTGTAAAGTGTTAGTGCTTGGGCTATAGGAAGCAGTAGATAATAAGGCAGGTATCAGACCCATGAGAGCCAGAATCATTGGGGTGGGAGCTTGGAATAGAGGTCAGGAAGAGCAATAGACCAGACTCCAGGGAATTAACTCAAGAAGCCACTTGCCATTTAGTCAAATTAGAGGGAAAAGCCTTTCAAGCTAGGTGCAGATAAGTTAGGTAGTCTAGAAATTATAAATGTCAATAATTGTATTGCCAACATACCTGTTCAAGCCCTGGTATGTGAGGATACTGATGGAGGAGTTACTCACTACAATAAGTCTAAATTCAACTCAGTTGGAGTCCATGATGGATGTAAACAAGGTCTTCCATACTCCCTTGACTAGTCAACTGCAAGTGTACTTCTCAATATGACTGTACTTTCTAATAAACACTTATAAATTAATAAAAAAGATTTCTTATATCTAGTAGAGTCAGCCTTAATCTAACCCAACATTTACTGAAGTGGATTCTATAGTTCCAGATTCTCTGTTTAAAAAAAAAAAAAAAGGTCCCTGGTCCAATAAATTTGGAAATCCACATACTATATGTTGTGCTATAAGCCACAGTGTTGACTTTTAATTTTTAGCGTTTTTGTCATTTTATTCATGCATTCATTTATTCAGCGAATATGTATTAAATGCATTCTATGTGCCAGATATCCATTAGATGCAGGGAACTGGATGAGGGACAGGTAGATATGGTCTACCTTCTTAAATCTTACAGTCTATGTAGAAAGATATTAAGATAAGTAATTAGAATATAGTGTGTTAAGGGTTGAAATAGAGGAGATCCAGGGCTCAAAGGGAACATGCAACAGGGTCACCTAACCTGGTCTTTTTAGAAAGGGTCATGGTGGGTATTTCCAAGAAACACCATCTACACTCAAGACCTGAAGATCAGGTAGAAGTTAGACAGGCAAGAACTTTCAGTCCTAACAGCAGAAATAATGATAACAAACTGGTAAGGCTGATGTGTAGTTACACTCTTTATATCTGCCATATGCTGTGCTAGGTACTTTCCAAGTGTTCTGTCATCGATCCTCCTGGGTGGATTGTATTACTTACCCAAGATCAGGTGGCTAATAAGTGATAAGAACTAGAATTTGAATCCTGATTGGTCTGACTCCAATGTCTTCTTTCTACTACCCCACAGCTGCCTGTCAAAGCAATTCACTTATTTTGATTAAATTTGTTTTGCTAAAGCAAAAACTTACTTGAAAGATATCTTAAGTTTGCTTGGTTTGTCATTGTCATATAGTATTTATCAGTTTTTTAAATAAATACACTTTTTATAATTTTAATAGATGGTGATAAATGTTAGCATTTGGGGAGAAGTTTCAGAAGTATATTATAACACTAAGGTCTGAAGTTCACATTCCAAGTATGGCCTCACACATAGTAGGTACTCAAAAGAACACAGGTATAACTCCACATATTACTTGATAAGTGATAGAGAAATTTGAAAAGGCAACCTTCAATTCTTATAAAGAAAAGTGCTACTCACATTTTAAAAGTAATTTAGTTCTCTATGTGATATGATCAAGATGGCCATAGAATTTTTTATTTTAAAGAGAGCATATATGTAGAAGACGAAGATATAGAATTGATCCCCTTAAATGTGTCTGGACCTACCTATCACCTGCAGCTTATATACACATTTTTGGTGAAAGTAATTCATAGATGATACGAATTTCCTATCTCATCATGTGAGAACGTATATAACATCAAGAGAGCTCACTATTAATAATTTGAATATTCTGATCTAAAGGAAGGTCTGGCACACTCTAGCAAATAGATTTAAGAAAATGGAATGGATTGTCTTAATCCTAGCAGAAATGTTCAAAAGCCTGTGGTTGCTGGAGGGAGGTAAGACAGTCTGGCTTTTGCACATGCTGTGGGCAGATTGGGCCAGAATGTGGAATTCATACACTTGCCTTAATTGGTCATGTCAGGATGCCAGTCATCACCAAAGTCACCATCAAAATTCCTTTCAAATAATATAAATATTATTTCTCTAATGCAAATATATATGTTTTTAATTTCTCCTCCTCACTCTCAGGAGGTGATTTTGAGGAGTGAAATGGTCACAAATGAAATTACTAGAAAGGAAAGGAGAAGTAAAGAACCTGGATAATCTGTAAACCTGGATTGATTTCCAAACCCTGTAATTCATATTTACATCCACAAAATACTGTTGCTAAATGGAATTTCATTTGTTGTTATTCATTTTGAGAAAAGTGGGTGGTGAATAAAAATTTAAAAAGAAGTCCTCCTGTGCTGTATTTTTATTCATGTCTGTTTATTTTCTTACTAACTATAAAATATTTCGGTTTAACTTCAGGGACACCACAGTACAAACCCTTACTCTTCAGCCTTCTGTTAAAGATGGACTGATTGTATACGAAGACTCACCTTTGGTTAGTAATCCAACTATATGAATATTCTCAACTCTATTTTTCTGAATGATAGTTGTATTTCAGCCTTTGAGAGGGATTTGTAAATATCCCATAGATTTCAATGAATTTCAGTCTAAACTGGAAAACACTCATTCGTATGTCATTTGGGGAGTAGATATTTAAATACAAATTATTGAGAAAATAAAATGTTTTCTTATTCTGTTCTTTTCTCTTCCAGGTGATTTAGGGAATGATAGAAATCCTCTAATGGTTTCTTTATCATTCCAGAATTAAGGAAAAAAAACTTTGCTGTTTTCAAATGTGTAGTGTTTAAAATTAGATAATGCTTCTAGAATTTTTTTAAATGATTTTAATGAATAAAATATTAGCCCAGTGTTTTGGGTAGCTGGAAAGACCCATCCCTCAACTTCTTACATAAGACCCAAAATAATCCTGGCCTGCCAGGCCTGTCCCTCTGTGTAGATAACCCCTTTGTGGTAATGGCACAAATATGCCAACATAAGAACCTCTCTGGTCCAGAGCTTTTTGAAGTGATTGAAGTCTTTAGAATCTCACTCCTGAATTCTCCCAGGTTGGGCCTGACTTTCCCTGAACAGAGATGTGAAGGCTGGGGTTGGATTAGTGTTTGAAAGCTGTATGTTTTCTCCCTCTTTTTTAATTCAGTTCATTTTTACCCTAAAATTATAAAGAAGAACCCTTATCAGTTTTTTTAGAATATGAATATTTGTGGTAGAGGCAATCATCTGTTTCTCAATTTGTAAAATTATTTGTCAAAACTATGTAATGAGGAAAATTTATTATATGGTTCATTAAAAAAATAAGCTTTGGGTTTACATTTAAATTCATTGAATATTTCCCCCATCTACTCTCTTAAAATGTTTTCTTTTCTTAAGTTTACTTATTTATTTTGAGAGAGAGAGAGGGAGAAAGCAGGGGAGGGGCAGAGAGAGAGAGAGAGAGAGAGAGAGAATCCCAAGCAGGCTCTGCACTGTCAGCCTGGAGCCCAGTGCGGGGCTCAGACTCATGACCCATGAGATCATGACCCGAACTGAAATCAGGAGATAGATGTGTAACCAACTGAACCACCCAGGTGCCCCCCTCTTAAAATGTTTTTAAGAGTTTTTCCTAGCTTTTATTTTTACCTTTCTCTTCATAACGTCGCCACTTATTCAGACACCTAAGACCTAGGATTCTTCCTTATTTTTCCTTTCCTTACTTCCCATGTAATCAGTTGCCAAGACTATAGATTATATGTCCAAAAAACTTCAGATCAAGGTGCCTGGTTGGCTCAATGGGTTAAGCATCCGACTCTTGATCTCACCGCAGATCATGATCTCACAATTCATTAGATGGAGCCCGACATCAGGCTCTGTGAGCCTGCTTGGGATTCTCTCTCTCCCTTTTTCTCTCTCCCCCTCTGCCACTTGTGCCCCCATGTGCACTCTCTCTCTCAAAATAAATTTTAAAAACTTAAAAGAAGAAAACTCTTCAGATCAATTTAATACTTTTTATTTCCACTTTTCCATGCCTCTTCCCTTAAAACCAGGTCCCTCAAACTACTTTTTTACCAGATTATTATGGCAATCCCCTTTTAGTCTACTCTGCATATCGCTGCAGGATTAAACATCCTAAAGTGTAGTTCCAGCCTCCATTCCTATCATGCCTGAACTCATAAATCTTTACGAATTGATTACTTAATGAGACAAAGTACATATTTGTCACTCTGGTGACAAATTAACAGAGACCTGATCTACTCTTTCAGACCCTGTTTTCTTTTTTCTTTCTTACATTTAACCTCTGCTTCAGCCAAGATAGACTACTCATATTCCCTCTTCCCTCAATGTGCCTCAGGATTTCTTGAGTTTGACCAGTGATGCCCTTTATATTGAATACCCACCTCTTGACCATCCATTCTAATCTATTGAAATCCCCCACTCCTTTAGAGCCATAACAAATGCAGTGTTCTGATATCCACTCTTGATTGTGATGTCTCAGTCTTCTTAACCTCCATGGAACTCTAGTTTCAGTATTTGTTTCGCTTGTTTTAAATCTCCCCTACTCTGGGGTGTGAAATGTGGACATCACCAACATAGGAATAATTATGTTGCCAAAGGGGAATAAATTGATTACTGCAGAGTTAACAATTTAGTACCTATGTGAAGCTTTTAGAGGTGATCTATAAATTTTGTTTCCAGCTCTGCTACACATTTTTTTTTGTGATAGTGTATCCATAACTTAAGTAAAACTAGCTACTAGTATAAATCCAAAGCAATGAGTGAAAAAATTTTAAAGACACTTGCTTTTATTTTTTTGTTGATGATAAATGTTCTGTCTTCAAAGGTTAAAGCAGTAAAGTTGGGTCATGTTCTGGTGGTAGATGAGGCAGACAAAGCCCCAACAAATGTCACCTGTATTTTAAAAACTCTAGTAGAAAATGGAGAAATGATTCTAGCAGATGGAAGACGCATTGTTGCAAGTGAGTATAAAAAAGCTTTCAATATATGCAAATTTCACATCTTTGGTATCAAATCACACACTTAGCTGGCCATTTTTCTACAAGTAACAAACATAAGTTCCATATAACTAAAGTTGTCTGCATTGACAGTCATTTATAAAAATCAATACATCTGAATCAATCTTTGTCTCACATTTTTATAGTCAGAGAGCATCTGTGAAAATTTTCATAGTAGTTTTAGGTCAAATCAGCTTTATATTTTTCTACTCTGAGAATACTAAGATATAATTTTTTTAATGTTTTTTAACATTTATTCATTTTTGAGAGATACAGCGTGAGCAGGGGAGGGGCAGAGAGAGAGGGAGACACAATCTGAAGCAGGATCCAGGCTCTGAGCTGTCAGCACAGAGCCTGACATGGGGCTCAAATCCACGAACCATGAGATCATGACCTGAGCTGAAGTCAGGCACTTACGTGACTGAGCCACCCAGGCACCCCTAACATAGCATTTTTATTATACTCATTTGTCCATGATTTGTGTGTAATTTAATTTCCTTCATCATTATCTGAATTTTTTAAAAAGCTCTAGCATGTTCTATTGCTTATAATGTTAAAATTAATGTTATTATTACTCATTATAATTAGAAAAATTGCCAGGCATTTTATTATATATATATTTGTCATACATACATGTGAATATGTGTACACACACACACACACACACACACACACACACACACACACACACTCCTACCTCAGGAAGAAGTTATCCTCTGTTTTGGACTACCTTCTTCCTTTTATTGATTTATTGATTGATTGAGTGATTGAATTTTTTCTTGTTAGCAAAAATGTAGATCGATGAATCTCATCAGTCTGTTTAACCTACAAAGAAAAACTGTCTAATGTAATGTCAGAATATTTTCTAGTTTCTAAATTTTTTAATTTTTTTTTTTACATCTTATTTATTTTAGAGAGAGAGAGACCGAGCACAAGTGGGGGAGGGGCAGAGAGAGAGAGGGAGACACAGAATCTGAAGCAGGCTCCAGGCTCTGAGCTGTCAGCACAGAGCCCGATGCAGGGCTTGAACTCACACTGTGAGATCATGACCTAAGCCGGAGTCGGACGCTTAACAGACTGAGCCACCCAGGTGCCCCTTTTCTAGTTTCTAATTTAATTTTTTTGTGTGATGAGAAGACTTGAACATCTATAACTAGTCACTGAAAATATATATAGCCGATAGCAGGGTAATCAAACAAATTGAGACTAATAACTAAAACCTTCAGTATGCAAAGTGAGGATGTAAAGAAAACCCCATTAAAAATGTGCAGGTGCATCACCAGAGGGGTTTTTCTTAGATGTTAGTATTTCAAGATGGCTATTTCTGAGCCTAGGAAACTCAGCACTAATAAAGATATTCTAATATTTCAACTTCACAGTGAATTTGTGGGAGAAATGAGCATTTGAGTTAGACAGCCTGAATACGATCTCCTAGATCATTCAGACTTTCAGGATTAGAATTCTGCCTGACTTTTGGGGTGCCTGGGTGGTTCAGTCTGTTGAGCGACCGACTTCAGCTCAGGTCATGATCTCACGGTTTGTGAGTTCGAGCCCCGCGTCGGGTCTGTGCTGACAGCTGGGAGCCTGGAGCCTACTTCAGATTCTGTGTCTCCCTCTCTCTCTGCCCCTCCCCCACTCATGCTCTGTCTCTCTCGGTATCAGAAATAAACAAACATTAAAAAAAAAAAAAATTCTGCCTGACTTTCATAGATGCATTTTGAAAACAGTAAATGGATAACAAGAAAGAATTGCTGAAACAAAATTGTAGTTAAAGAGTAATTATCTCTTGGTAACCCTTTACATTATCCAATACATTTTTGGAGAATAGTTTAGAAGAAAAAGAGTCGTCCTAATTTTTAAACTCAAATTTAATTGTAGACAACATTTTAAACACAAGAGCCCCTGAAGCTCTTCTGAACATGGTTTCATAAAGCATCACTTCTCAGGCTATGTTTTCCATTTTATTTCCTTTTTAAGTTTTTATTTTTTATTGTCATTTTCATTTTAATTAACTAACTAATTAAATTTTGCCTGTGACACATACTGGTTTATTTACCACTGCTAAATTAATGGAGATCAAACATTAAGATTGTTGATTGTATTTAGTACATGAATAGATGGCATATTTGAAAGATTATATTAAAAAGTAGAAGTGTAGGTTCGTACAGGCTCATCTCAAATAAAACTGCAGGTGCTACATAACTATTCATTTTAAAAGCTGGAATTTAAATAAACCCAGATGACAAGTGTTTCTTCTTAAAATAATCACAATAAAGTTTTTACCATCTGAAATTATTGTCCAGACTAGCAGTTCTATCTGAAATGTACATCAGCCAGTAGAATATCATATTCAGTTTCCTTAAGACAAAGAAAGCTTCAGTCAACTTGAAACTATGTATTTTAGGGGCGCCTGGATGGCTCAGTCGGTTAAGCGTCCGACTTCGGCTCAGGTCATGATCTCGCGGTCTGTGAGTTCAAGCCCCGCGTCGGTCTCTGTGCTGACTGCTGAGAGCCTGGAGCCTGTTTCAGATTCTGTGTCTCCCTCTCTCTCTGACCCTCCCCCGTTCATGCTCTGTCTCTCTCTCTGTCTCAAAAATAAATAAACGTTAAAAAAAATTTAAAAAAAAAGAAACTATTTTAAGAACTAAGGTAGAATCCTTTAATTGGAAATAAATCAACATTGCACAAATGAGCTGAGTAGGTGTTCAAGACCTTTATTCTGTGTTAAGTTTCAGGGCACATAGTCTAAACCAGGAATCACTTCCTAGCTGCATGATGGCAGGCTGTTAGCAAAGTGATGCAGCTACTGATCTGATGAAAATAGAAGGATGTTTGGATTATCTTTTGCGTATCCTTTGGATTATCCTTCGTTATAGATTCTTACCTCTTTTTTTTTTTTAAGGAATAATGTATCTCAAGCCAAGTTTAAATACTGTAAGATAATATTTGGGCAAGTTTGCTTTTTAGATTTACATTGAATTTACATAAAAATATAAGTTCCTGTAAAATTCAGTATATGTGTAATCAGTGTTCTGTTCTTAAGCAAACTTTCTCAAGGAAGTTTTTTTTTCCCCATAACCAAGTTGACACAATCAGATTTTTAGGGTTTTTTTTTTAATTGACTACTTATATTATTTTAAAGGCTGTAACTTGAAATTCTTAAGAATTATTAAATATCAATAAAGACTAAGGAGAAATTATGTTTTTCAGATTCTGCTAATGTCAATGGAAGAGAAAACGTTATTGTGATTCATCCTGATTTTAGAATGATTGTTCTGGCCAACAGACCTGGATTTCCTTTCTTAGGCAATGATTTCTTCGGCACTTTAGGTAAAATAATAATTATAACAATAACAAAAACAATAGCAATAACAATAATAATATTGTCTTAGTAACAGCATGAGGTGGCTGTCACTGAATGCTACCATGTGCTGTGTCATCATCGCAAACACCTTGTGAGAGTATGTGTTATCTCCTTTTGAGAGAAGGAGAATATCAGATTTTCAGAGAGAGTCACCTTTTCTGGAGTCACTTACACAAGGAATATGAGAATCGGGCTTCATATCTAAGTCTGTCTGATTCCAGAGCCTGTAACTGCTCAAACAGTTATACTATGTTTGTTGCTTGGGGTCTCTTAGAATAAAACACAAAATCAGAAATGATTTTCAGTGTTTGGTTTTTGTCACATCCCCATAAGTACGAAAGAGTTTGAGACCAGCTCTGAGGAGACTGATTAACATGGATCAGAGAGGCCCTGAGACAGACTTCCATCAACAAGAGCCTTTAAGAAGGAATTCACTTCTCTATGGCAAGTAGGTGATTCTAGATACCAGTAATTTTCATACTCAACATGGAGCAGGCTCAGTAGGATTTTTGATCTAGCAATTCTGTATCAGTGAATTTTTTCAAGAGAATTCACCCATGCAATGATTGAAATACAAAGATAGGCAATATGGCATTGTTTATGGTAGCAAAACAATGGAAACAACCCAAATGTCCATCCAAATGGGACTGGATAAAGAAACTCTGTGCTATCCACACACTAGGGTGCTATGCAGCAGTTAAAAAAAGAATGGGGTAAGTTTACCTATGCTGATCAAAAAAAAAAAAATCTTTAAAATATATTAAGTGAAATAATAAGTCAGAAGAGTAGTCTACTATTTGAATTAGTTAAAAAACCAAAAGGCAAGAGGGATATGTATATATGAATATGCTTGTACCTGTGTAGAATTTATACAGAAGAGCATTCAATATGTCTCCCACATCCTCTTACCTCCATGACTTCATGTCGGTTCTATTCTATGATGCTCTTCCCATCACTCATTCTTTTTCAGCCATTCTGTTCTCCTGTGTCTTCCTTGAACATATGAAGTATGCTTGCCTTAGGGTCTTCACTTTAGCTGTATCCTCTGCCTGAAGTGCTCTTTCCCCACCAATACCTGCATTTGCTCAGATGTTACCTTCTCCACAAGGACTACCTGTCTCACCTCCACCATCATTACCATTTCTGATATCCTATAGTATGACTTTTTTCTTCTCTGAAACAAACGGTTTCTAATATTTATACTTCCTGTTCATTGCCAGAACATAAACTTCATGAGGACAGGAACTTTTGTGTTTTTGATCAATGATGTATATAAAATACCTAGAGTAGTACTTGGGTCATGGAAGATACTTAATAATTACTTGATGAAAAAATAATAATTACTTGATGAATGAATGAATGAATGAGTGGTTAATTTTCATTTTACATTCATGTTACATTTGATCTTCAGCAAAAAAATATACTTTGTGTTTGAACAGGTTTAGTCTATGAGCTACAAGCTTGAAGTTATCATGGCTTGTGTTTTATTCAGTTACTTTTATAAATATGTAATAATGATAAATTATGATTTGAATGATTTTTGAAAACTAGAAAGTTCTTTCTAAAATGAACATATTGGGGAACCTGGGTGGCTTAATCAGTTAAGCACCTGGGTGGGGAACCTGGGTGGCTTAATTTCAGCCTAAGTCATGATGTCATGATTCATGGGATCAAGCCCTGTGTCAGCTCTGCACTGACAGCATGGAGCCTGCTTGGAATTCTCCCTCTCCCTCTCTCTCTGCACCTCCCTGACTTACATGTATGTGTGTACACGCTCTCTCTATTTCTCAAAATAAATAAATATATAAACTTAAAAAACATAAAATGATCATATTAAATAATGCAAAGCTATTTACTTTAACTTCCTTCAGCCCCCAATCTCTTGGTTTGTGCATCAGTAGAATTACATGAACTTTTAATATGAGAAACCCATCTCTCTTGAGCATAGATTATATGGTACTAGTATAATCTCAGTTGCCTAAATTATGGTTGAAATATTTTGTGTAAGTTCTAGCAATCTGCGCGAGATATAAATTGTGTATAGAGCAGTGATACTAATTCCCCCATCTTGGTATACATAAAGAAACATGCATATGAGACAGATGTATGTCATTTCTGAAAATGTTCAACATGTGTTAAAATTAAAAATTCCAGAACTGTATGAAGAGTATTTTCCAATTAATAGAAAATTAATAAATCACCAAAATTGTGTTTGTATGTATGTATTTTTTAATTAATTTATTTATTTTGAGAGAGAGAAGGAGAAGACATGCACACATGCGTGCGCACAAGAGGGGGAGGGGCAGAGAGAATGGGAGACAGAATCCCAAGCAGTCTCCACACCATTAGTGCAGAGCAGGATGTGGGACTGGAACTCATGAACTGTGAGGTCATGACCTGAGGTGAGATCAAGAGTCTGATGCTTAACCGACTGCGCCACCCAGGCGTCCCATGTATTTTTAAAAAGACTAATGCAGTTATGGAAGAACAAATACTGAACTGTTAATATTGGGTGCCTGTGGGGGAAAGGAGTAGGATTGGCAGAGACACAGGCCTCTCTATTTTTGGCTTTTATATTTGAGCATCTCCCAGTGAAATTGTATTTAAATATTATATAATTTTTAACAGAAATCTATGAAGAATAAATCACACATCTGTCAGTTTCCTTTTCTTTTGTTCTAGTCATTTCTTCTCTGTACCATTCTATCATTGGACGGGCTTTCTGTGCAGTTTTACATATTTAAAAATAGAAGTGCTTTGATGAACAACCAAGGTCTCTTTAAATGACCATCCTGTATCTCCTATGGCATTATAATGGATTACTTGCATACTGAATGTGAATCTTTTTTTTTCCTACAGGTGATATCTTTAGCTGCCATGCAGTTGATAATCCCAAACCCCATTCAGAGCTTGAAATGCTCAGGCAATATGGACCAGATGTGCCTGAGCCCATCCTTCAGAAGCTCGTGGCTGCCTTTGGAGAACTGAGGAGTTTAGCTGACCAGGGGACTATTAATTATCCTTATTCTACCAGAGAAGTCGTCAACATAGTGAAACATTTACAGGTATGGCACGTGCCTGTGCATAAAGATTTAAAAGAAACCATCAGTCTTCTTTTCTTTTTTTTAGACTGCTTAATTTATACCAAGTCTTTTAATTTCTAAAATATAATACCAATTTAGGTGATATAATAAGAAGTGTTTGTAATCTAAATTTTAAATCTGGAAGACTGATGAACATTTTATGTTTAAGCCTTTGAATTGATGTAAGTGAAGGTCTGTGCCATGGCCATTACCAAGGAGCTAGGAAATTTGGTGGAGGTTTTTTGGGGGGTGAGGGAAGACAGGATGAGACAAGCAGGGAAACTTTACCACTATTTGACTTTATACAACAAGCATGAGGTATCTGAGTGAAAAATATTTTCATTTTGAAAACAAAAGATGTGAATATAGAAAACACAATAAGAACAGTATTTATTATATGCCTATAAATACTGTAAGAAAGTTTTATAAGATAGAATAAATGGGCAGGAGAATGTAATTCTTTGTAGCTGTGTACAATATATGGTCCACCTTCGTGAAGAAAACAAAAAACCCAGGTCAGGTCTACTTTTATAACAAATAATGGTCTCTAAGCTAAAAGTCACAACCCTAATGACTCTTGACCTCTGACCCATCCCCAACTCTCTAAGGAAAATCTAGAAAGGGAAATAAAAAGCTTTATTCTGCATATTAAAACCATGAAAAGTCCAGCTCAGACCCCAGTGCCTAAAGAAAATCAAGACACAGCCAACAAGGGACCCAGAGTGCACAACCAGTGTAAATGTAGCTGTTAGTAATATTTTTCTTTCCCTCTGCCATTTGGTTTCTTTATTCACTGTACTTTTTATATTCTTCTTCCCTTCTTTTCTTGCTCCTTTATCTATTCTTTCATTTATTCATAGACCTGTGACTTCTCTAAATACTTCTGTACAGATACTCAACACTTTGTTCTATCTATGTGAATAGCATTTTTTTTTTTTTTAATTTGGTCAATCTGCTACTCATTTTAAAGGCCGGAGGTTTCAGAAAGCAATGGAAGTCACCAAACAGGATCTGAGCACTGATTTAACATTTGAGAGAAAGAACTGTTCCCCTTCAAATTCTAATATTTATTCGAAAAGGAAAATACCAAGATCACAGCAAACATTAAAAAGAAAATGTATATATTACCTCCTATCTAATTATCTGACCAGGCTAGTAAACATCTGCTAAAGTTTATTTGATCATTATTGTTCTATCAGTTTTATAAATTTTTATAACACTGTATATTTTATCACATGTGTAATAAGGAAATTTTTTTTTAATACAGAAATTTCCCACGGAAGGTCTTTCCAGTGTGGTTCGGAATGTGTTTGACTTTGATTCCTACAACAACGAAATGAGGGAGATTTTGATTAACACTTTGCACAAACATGGAATACCTATTGGAGCAAAACCGACCAATGTGCATCTGGCAAAGGAGTAAGGCAAACTAATTATTGGTAAAATACTCTTGAGGGTTGCTGTTCTGATTCTTAAATAGTGACAATTCTGAATCTACTGTTACATGCTGCTAAACTGACCTGGTGTGGAAATTCCATGAGTAAACTTTTCAAATGTGTGTTGCTATTTGCTGACTGGATTTCAGTTAAATAGCATTATTTATAGGCCTGTAAATTGAGAATTTCAATTACTTTGAATATCCCATGAGTAGATGTAATGTAATCAAATAAAGGGAAATATTTGTTTCTTTAACAGTCTCTGTCCTTTTGTTGAATTACTATGACTCTCATTATTTCCTAGTCTAGTGCAAAATCATTGCACAAACATGGAAACTACTTAAAGGGCTGATATGTATTTAGTTAAGATGTTCTTATTTGTGTCACCATATATTTTTCTGTTATGATAGTTTTCTAAATTTATAATCATATTAACTGAAGAGAATGTTGGTTACTTATTTCAGCTCAGTGGATGAAAGAGGTAGTGAAAACAAGTGGGTTTGTTTCATGTAGGCCAGTTGCCTTTTATTTTGTAATTGTAGACTACATACTTAACCTTAGTAGAGAATTCTTGCAAATATGTTGTTTACCAGAATGATTGTTGATGTAGTTTACTAGTAATTAAGTCAGTGAAAATTCAACAGTTTTAGATACGTATCACTTAATTGATAATGCATTTAATGCCACCTTTGTCTGTAAAAAATAGTCAATTACCATAATTCTTAAGGGGCAATAATTACTTTTAAATTATTATTTAAATTTAGTCTCATACAGGAGGTACTCTCTACCCTCCTTAGAAAAAATTGTTAAATATAAATTGATGATTAGTCCATCTATACACACACACATATATACATTTACATCCTAAGTTTAAATATCATCCTTATTTATTTCTTCTTTGACGTTATTATAAAAACTTGTCAGGATAAGTACCAGTAAAAATAAGTGGTTAAAGCTTTAACAGTTTCTTCAAGGATTCTTAAAGAGAAACAAATATTTCCCTTTTGTGGTAAAAGCACAAGATGCAGTTATGTTTGAAATTATCAGTGAATTGGTTTATATTATTAATGAGTGAGTAAATTTTTCTTTTTGAAAAGAGTGATTTGGTGTCACTAATCACTAAGTTGCTGATTTTCTCTACAAACAATTTTCTCTAAACTATTGTTTTACTGATTGATTAGCAGTGTTTATAGGCATTTTGAAGCTCGTTTGCTAATTTAAAAGCATACCTTCTATGTTAGAGTTCAGGAAATTATCTTTAATATGGAAACCTCTGTAAGCACTCATGTTTTTTACTTCCCTTTTTATAAACTGGATCTTTTTTTTTTCAATTGGAAATAAGATGGGTTTGTTGTTGTTTTTTTACCACTAACAAATTTCTATAGAGTTCTGGCTTCATGGAAACGAGGCTTATGATTTTAAAATAACATCTTTTGTACACTTGTACAACTTGAAATAAAAATTAAAATAGACATCAGTTGGTAAGATCAATCAAAAGGAAATAGAGAGCATTTTAAGTTTCTAAGGAAGACAGATAAAATGATTTAACTTACGCATTACAGTTCTCACTTCTAAACTGAAAAAATTCTTCATGGCAAGTTAATTCCAACTCTAGTACTTGTGAGTGGAAACAGTATATTGAGCCTAGAAACGAGATGGTCATGCTCATGCCTGACATGGGGATGGAAACATCTAGCTGTCCACCCACTGCATGTAGCTAACAGTAGACTCAGAGATGTGGAGGATGAGTGGATTTTCCCTTGTGGTGGAGTTAGCAGTAGACCACAGTTTGACATTCACGGCATTGTTTCCACGTTGGTAAATTGCAGTGACTCAGGCAGCTCTAAAGTAGCTATGTCATTTTGTTGCCCTCTAACTGAAATCCACAGCTTCCATATGTCTGTTGCTACTGAACAGTCAGTCCTGTACGTTGATAGAGGAGAATGGTAAAGTGACGAAGCAATGGCCTGGGAGCTCAGCAGTTGCATATTCAACCTGTGTGGTTGGTCAGTGATGGAGAAACAGATTTTTGGCCTGTTGGTAAAATGAGGGCATTTTATTATAGACAGCATAACCATATAACTTATCTAATGAGTACATGTTTAACAATGGAAGGGGGTGCTGTTAATAATAGCTCTGTAAAAAGAGGTATAAAATAAGACTGTCCTAGTGAGGCTAGAATATAAGGTCCTTTTCATAAAGTTAATAAGGTTAGCTTTATTAATAAGATTCCTTCCTATTCTAACATCCTTTGCATTTTAACGTAATCTTATTTTTCTCTCGTTGGAAAAACAAAAACGAATAAGAAAGGAGTGATGCTAATGTTTTCTTTTTCTCTCTAGAGTAACACGCTGTTAATAGTAATCACATAGACCTCTGAAGATTTAAAGTTGTCCCCATGCAGTCTTATGATTTGCTTTGACTTTTCTAGACCTTTTGCTAAACCTCGTACTAATTCCCTAGACCTTTTGCTAAAGCTCATACTTCACTAGACTTTTTGCTAAACCAGCTCCTGCCCACCTCTGCATATATACTATGTCAGTGAAGAAGCTCCACAGTGGGTTTCTGTTCTGAAGAAAGAAAGACAAAATGTTTTACTTATTGTTAATATCCTTTTGCCCCAAATGAAAAATTCTTGCTACAGCCTCTTAATTTTCTTGTTCTCTAATCCAATCATAGTGTTTATTGGTTAGGACCAAAATTCCACTGAGTCCGAATAGTGTGTTCACATTCACATTCAAGTTGGGGATGGAAGAATAACTGGCCACCCACTGTATATAACTAAAAAGAGAGGTATGGCAGAAATTGTAGAAGAAGGAAGTTTTCACCTGGGCAGAGATGACACCAGACCACTGTTGTTACAGTCTTCTACAGCACCTTCTTCCTCAGCTGAAATCAGGATATACTTTGGCTGTTTGGTGGTGTCCAATTAGTGATCTTTAGTGAGTTCCCAGAAGAGAATGCTGTCACTTCCCCTTTTGTTCTCCTAAAGAGTGCAGTGATAGTACCTATGTCATGGGTCTCTGGACCTTCTTAAAAGGCCCAGTGTCACATTATGAGGTGAATATGACTTACCTTCTTTACTAAACCTTTGCTAAACCCACTACTTTTAGGCTGAGTCTTACCAGGTGGTTATTTTACCTAGCTCGGGCGTGCCATAATGCAGCTCTTCTTCCTGATCTACAACACACTCCCAATTCTTTTTTTTTTTTTTTTTCTGAAATTTATTGACAAATTGGTTTCTATACAACACCCAGTGCTCATCCCAAAAGGTGCCCTCCTCAATACCCATCACCCACCCTTCTCTCCCTCCCACCCCCCATCAACCCTCAGTTTGTTCTCAGTTTTTAACAGTCTCTTATGCTTTGGCTCTCTCCCACTCTAACCTCTTTTTTTTTTTTCCTTCCCCTCCCCCATGGGTTTCTGTTAAGTTTCTCAGGATCCACATAAGAGTGAAACCATATAGTATCTGTCCTTCTCTGTATGGCTTATTTCACTTAGCATCACACTCTCCAGTTCCATCCACGTTGCTACAAAAGGCCATATTTCATTTTTTCTCATTGCCACGTAGTATTCCATTGTGTATATAAACCACAATTTCTTTATCCATTCATCAGTTGATGGACATTTAGGCCCTTTCCATAATTTGGCTATTGTTGAGAGTGCTGCTATAAACATTGGGGTACAGGTGCCCCTATGCATCAGTACTCCTGTATCCCGTGGATAAATTCCTAGCAGTGCTATTGCTGGGTCATAGGGTAGGTCTATTTTTAATTTTCTGAGGAACCTCCACACTGCTTTCCAGAGCGGCTGCACCAATTTGCATTCCCACCAACAGTGCAAGAGGGTTCCCGTTTCTCCACATCCTCTCCAGCATCTATAGTCTCCTGATTTGTTCATTTTGGCCACTCTGACTGGCGTGAGGTGATACCTGAGTGTGGTTTTGATTTGTATTTCCCTGATAAGGAGCGACGCTGAACATCTTTTCATGTGCCTGTTGGCCATCCGGATGTCTTCTTTAGAGAAGTGTCTATTCATGTTTTCTGCCCATTTCTTCACTGGGTTATTTGTTTTTCGGGTGTGGAGTTTGGTGAGCTCTTTATAGATTTTGGATACTAGCCCTTTGTCCGATATGTCATTTGCGAATATCTTTTCCCATTCCGTTGGTTGCCTTTTAGTTTTGTTGGTTGTTTCCTTTGCTGTGCAGAAGCTTTTTATCTTCATAAGGTCCCAGTAATTCACTTTTGCTTTTAATTCCCTTGCCTTTGGGGATGTGTCGAGTAAGAGATTGCTACGGCTGAGGTCAGAGAGGTCTTTTCCTGCTTTCTCCTCTAAGGTTTTGATGGTTTCCTGTCTCACATTTAGGTCCTTTATCCATTTTGAGTTTATTTTTGTGAATGGTGTGAGAAAGTGGTCTAGTTTCAACCTTCTGCATGTTGCTGTCCAGTTCTCCCAGCACCATTTGTTAAAGAGGCTGTCTTTTTTCCATTGGATGTTCTTTCCTGCTTTGTCAAAGATGAGTTGGCCATACGTTAACACACTCCCAATTCTTAGTGCTGAGATCAGAATTGGCCACCTAGACTCCCACACTACATTGGCCTCTTCCCACTGGTACTTCCTGAGATTCTTTTTTACGGTTCCCTTTTCAGTTTCTAATATACGAGATAGGATAGGCCAAAGAGATGGCAAACACAGCCGAATAAGGAGGCACACTGGGAGAAATTTAGGCAGAGATAGGAAGATTTGGGTTAAAATCTGAGCTCTTTAAAAATAATCTGAGCTATTGAGTTTCAAATGTCGTTGGGGGGGGGGGGGGGCGGAAATGAGTGCCAACACACATAATTAGGTCCAAACATCCAACCAAAGACGTATTGATTATCTACTGTAGTAGAGACAGGTAATAAATTTCAAAGTAAAGTTTTCTTGTTTTTCCCTAAAATGAGCTTTTATTTCTGAAGTTTCTTTTATCTGAGAGTAAACATACAGCTAGTGCATTAGTTCTTCTTAATTTAAAAGTGTGTTTCAGAGCAATTTATGAACTCTAACATGCGGGGAAACATTTGTTTTAAAGGAAGAAAAAAAATCTTATTTTTTGTAACATAATTTTAAGTGACTTGTATAATATTTTATCTTAAATATATATGCCACTTTCAATTTGACATTTCTTAAGATGAGAGAATTGTCATTTCATAAATTCACAGGAGAGTATACTCTACCTGTGAACATCTTAATTAATAACAATAATGATGATGGTAATACAAGCAACTTATACATAACTACATGCCCAGCACATTCCCAAACAATCTTTTTACATGAATTTAGATAATCTTCATAACAAACCCATAATAGGTAATGTTTTATGTATACATATAATATTAGTATTACATTTTGTAGATGAGGAATTTAAGACACAGAAAGGTTATGTCTCTTGCCTAAGGTTAGAAAGCTAATTGGCAGTGGGGTTGGTGTTGGGGCACCTGGGTGGCTCAGTGGGTTAAGTGTCTGACATCAGCTCAGGTCATTATCTCACAGTTTGTGGGTTCAAGCCCCACGTCAGGCTCTGTGCTGACAGCTTAGAGTCTGGAGCCTGCTTCGGATTCTGTCTCCCTCTCTCTGTGCCCCTCCCGTGCTCGTGCTCTGTCTCTGTGTCTCTGTCTCTCTCTCTCTCTCTCAAAGATAAATAACATTAAAAAAAAAAGCTAATCAGGATTAGAGCTGTAATATAAAGACTAAAATAAGCACATTGATATGCAAATTATAGGTAATTTTAAATCAGTTACTCTTTGGATACTGAAAATTACTGAAATTGGTTTAAAAGGGCCTTAAGATTTGAGGTAAGCACCTTGGAATCATTATTGACTATGATGTCCTACATGTATAATGCACAAATTCTTCACAGAGTTATGGAAGATGCAGGTAGGGGGGAGGGGGCTGGCCCCCAATGATATTTCACAAAGAAAAATGAGTCAAAAAGTGGATTAACATAGACTTTTGGCATACAGAGATCATTTTAGAGACCTCTTCATTTCCCAGTTAAGTTTTCTCTTGGTTCTTTGTTGTTTTGTTTTGTTTTTTGACATAGTGAAGGATCATGAAATAAAACACTAGGTAATTCATTTAGAAAAATAAAAATAAATTTGAAAACTTTATTTGGCTGCCATATATAAAAAACATACTAGCCATTATCCTTTCCTGATTTGGAACACAAAACTAATTTATGAAATCTTCTCAAAGGTTGTGGTCATTTTTAAATAAATAAAACATTAGAGAAATTATCTCTACCCTCTAAAGTTATTGTTACGTGTTTTTCTCTCCCTGTCTTCCCTAGGAGACACACATCTACAAAATATTGAAATGATCATCCTCCTTACTCTAAATTCTTTGTCCTCAACTCTGTTGATTTCCTTTAAAAAATTTTTTTTAATGTTTATTTATTTTTGAGAGAGAAATAGAACGTGAGTTGGGAAGGGTCAGAGAGAGAGGGAGACACAGAATCCGAAGCAGGCTCCAGGCTCTGAGCTGTCGGCACAGAGCCCGACATGGGGCTCGAACCCACAAACCGTGAGATCATGACATGAGCTGAAGTCGGACACTCAACTGACTGAGCCACCCAGGCGCCCTGTTCATTTCTTTTTTAATGCTGCTTAATTTGTTCTTAAGCTAGCATCTTTTTTTCCAAAGTATTTATTGCCTATTTGTCACTGGCAAATTATAATCTACCAATCATTTATTTGTATTAGCCAAGTGGAATAAAAAACTTGAGGAGATTAGAAAGGTTTTATATGTAGGATTTCTTTATGATGCATTTACAAAATGAAAAATAATGTTCCATTCATTTTTAAAGTAAATTAGCAAAAAGGCAAAACACTTATAATTTCACCATCCAGAAATAACCATTGTTAAATCCTCCTAGATCTTTTCCTATGATTCTATGTGTTATTGCACTCACTGAGAAAATATTCTTTTCAGTTTTTTTCTTTTTTTTAATGTTTATTTATTTTTGAGAGAGAGAGCATGAGTTGGGGAGGTGTAGAGAGGGCCAGAGGATCTGAAGTAGGCTCTGTGCTGACAGCCGAGAACCTGATGCAGAGCTCAAACTCATAAGCCATGAATGAGATCATGAGCCGAAGTCAGACACTCAACCGACTGAACCACCTAGAAGCCCCTGAGTTGTTTGTTTGTTTTTCCTTAATAAAAGAGACATTGGACAATATGGGGATTCGTGGCACCAACACCAAGCATGCAGTCAAAAATCCACATATAACTTTTACTCCCTCTAAAACTTGACTATTAACAGCCTACTGTTGACCAGAAGACTTATCAGTAACATAAACAGTTGATTAACACATATTTTGTATGCTGTATGTATTATTACTGTATTCTTAAGATAAAGAAAGCTAGAGAAAAAATGTTCTTAAGAAAATCATAAGGAAGAAAAAATACATTTACAGCACTGTACTTACTGTATTCTTTGAAAAAAATCTGCCTGTAAGTTGGACCCATACATTTCAAACCCATATTGTTCAAGGGTCAACTGTATATCTATAATAAATTAGATTGAGAATGTATGACACTCCTCCCCCAATCCCACTCTTTCTCCATTCTTATTGTTTCTTGAGATTTTAGGCCTACTTATTCATTTATTCTAAGCTTAATGAACAAATTCATAAAGCATGTAAGATATTCTCATAGAGAATTGATATCAACAACTCTCTTTATGTATGTGTTTAAACATCATTATCCTGTTCAGATATATAAAAATGCTGTTGCCAGACAGACTGCCCCTCTAAAAGTGTTATGTGTGACTACACGTAAAAATTGTCCCATAGCTGGGGCACCTGGGTGGCTCAGTCAGTTAAGCATCCCACTCTTGATTCGGGCTCAGTCTCAGGTCACCATCACACAGTTTTGTGAGTTTGAGCCCCACGTCGGGCTCTATGCTGGCCCTGCAGAGCCTGCTTGGGATTCTCTCTCTCTCTCTCTCTCTCTCACTCTGCTCCTCCCCTGCTCATGTTCTCCCTGTCTGTCTCAGAATAAATAAGTAAACTTCAAAAAATTATTTTAAAAAAACTGTCTCAGAGCTGATGAAGAAACCCTATTGGAGTCTTGAATGACTCTTCTGATGTCCTATTGACACCTGTATTCTCTCTCTGCTTTCAAATGCTTAAATTTTTTTAATTTTATTTTTCAGGCAAAATAAAGTAACTTTGAATTAATAAAGTTTAGTTCCATATTAGCCAATATTTTTATTAAACTTCTTAAATAGGTTCACAGTTTAAACAAGTTAAAGATACCATTGTAGCTATTGATAGTAGTTGCCTTTGAGAGAGGCCCTGGAGTAGAGAAAAGAAGCTCTACTTTCTGTACCCTTTTAATATTCTAACATGTTTTTATTTTCTATATTTTATTTTTTAAATGTCCACCCACTATCTGAGCACTGGAATTTTGCATTTTGTTTTCTTATTTAAATAAAATAAGAATGATAAAGTAAAGGTCTTTTCTGAAATTGCTATATTTGGGGACCTTCGCCTCTGGTACAGCAAAGCTTATACCACACTGCAATGCCTACTCTAAGGGCAGAACATTGGCTCCCTTACCAATGGCAAAGGAGAAATCCAGTTAACTAGGCTTTTTTTTCAGTTTATTTATTTTGAGAGGGAGAGAGAGAGAGAGAGAGCAAGCGCACGAGCAGGGAAAGGGAAGTGAGAGAGAGAATCCCAAGAAGGCTCCACACCCAGCGCAGAGCCCGACATGGGGCTCAGACTCACAAACTGTGAGATCATGACCTAAGTCGAAATCAAGAGTCAGACGCTTAACCAACTGAGCCACCCAGGCGCCCAACCAAGCATTTCTATTGCATTTCCACACAGTATAAGTAAATTTATACATTGGTAGACATCAACATCAAGTGAGGATCAAGTGAGTATCAAGTGAGGAAAACACTTCTAAAGCAGCAGAAATAAAAACAGTTGTGTGCATTTGCAGACAGAACAGCTTCATCTATAGTGAATGTCTTTGAAAGAGTATTTGCCTAGAATTGGTTTCCTGCTTTAAAAACTTGTTCGGTGTAATTGGGACATCAATAGCAGTGGCTTCTGCTCTGACCACGACCAACCATGGGGTACCAGAGGCATCGAAGAGAACGTTCGAGCTGGGGCCTCTCTTTGGAGTAACTTCATTAGGTTTGTCTTTGAAACTAGGAATGATTATTAGTTTACTGTTTATCGCATTAAGACTCTCTTCAAGTTTTGTGGCTCACGTTCCATTTTCCAAACTATAATATGCTATCATTTTCTTTTCATGTCTTGGTTTTTACAAATGAGTACATAGTACTCATCATGGAGTTCTAAGGTGTGCAATTCCACTCTGCATGATGAGGGACTTCCGTTTCATAAAAGAGCTCTTACTTTTCAAAAATAATAAGATTTACATAATGACATTCCAGAACTATCATAAGCAAAAGATGGTATTAGATTTTATAGTTTCATAGCCCTTTGCCCTATATTCTCTTGGTATATTATTAAGGTAGCTTCACAGCCATTTCATTTGTTTTTAATTACTTTATGAAGGTACCGAAAAATTTTAAATATAACCAATCTGTATATAGAAATTGTCAAGAGCTATGAATCTTCTATCATACTTATCTTAAACAGTCTCACAGAACTATCCTTGGATTCCCTTAAGCATCTGTAAGTGGTATCTGTCATTTGGCTGCATAGACATCCCCAGTCCCTATCTATAACTAACTCTTCCCAATACACCTGCCAAAGTAGATTGCATCATCTGTTGAGGGTAATGTAGTCAGGATGCAACGGGGGAAGAATGAATGCTATGGTAGTTTGCATCTTGCCATTGAGATGAGAGATAAGTAGGTAAGTGAAGATGTTGACCCTTCTAATGCAGCCAAGCATTCACTTAGCAAACACTATTGAGCATTTATGTGGTAAACACTAGGTAGGGAGTCAGAATTAGAAAGGTGAATGAAGGAAGGCTTTACCTCTACCTTCAAGGAGGTCACAGTTGAATTGGAGAAGCACCCAAGTAAAGAGTGACTTGTGTTAGAGCCACACTAGAGAGAATCAGAGAGGTAGGTTTGCTGCCTTCTGCCCTTGGGGGGAGAGTCAGGGAGGATAACAAGGCTGAATGCTTAAGGGATTAAAGGAGAAGAAAACATTGCAAGCAGAGACACTTTTAAGAGGCCGTGGTGCATTTTGGAAACTGCAAGTAGTCTGGTGACTAAAACAAAGGGTTAAGTGAGGGCATGCCCCATGATGAGGCTAAAAAGGGAGAGAAGAGTCAGAGGGAATCCCAGAAGAATTTTAAGCCTGACAGTAGCATGGTCAAATTCATAGTCTCTTGGTTTGAAAGGCAGTCTCTTGGTTTGAAAGGCAGTGAAGGTGGCAGCAGGAAGACCTGTCGGGAAGCAGCTGCAGTAATCAATCTTAAGTGACAGTCAGGGAGGCCCTGCTGGTGGCAGTGGGAAGGAAGGGAGGCCCACGAGCAAGAGAGATTTCAGTGGCAGAACCGATGGGTTCCGAGTGCCAGAGAGTCAAGGATTCAAGTAAGATGTAAGCCTTGCCCTCAATGAATTAACAGTCTTGCGGTCTTTTTGTCAGAAATAACAGAGGTTTCTTGTGTATGGTGCGGGGGGAGGGTAGGAGGGGGTTAAGTTTCCAACTGGGAAAGATTCAAACCCAGTCATCATTCTTGATGTGGATAATTAGAAAAGGAAAGAACTTAAGGTTAGAAAATACTCAGATGTGGTTGGTAAAGCAGATGGCAGAAAAAAGCGAGGTTTTTGCAGTAAAATTTCATGAAAGAGGAGAGAAAGGAAAGCCAGGCCCCAGAACCGTAGTCAGGCAACTTCTGTGAGGAGAAGGAAAGCCAGAGATGTGTGGAGCAAGCTGACAATATCTGCTTTAGCACAGAGTGACGCTAGGCACCAGCTCTAAGACAGCACAGTGTCATTCTGGATCTGGGGGAGCATATTTGAGAATTGTCAGCCAAGAATAGTAGGGTTCCCCAAATCTTTTTCCATCTCATGCATCCAAATGAGTCATTTCAGTGACGTCAGTGGGACCTGGGTGGCTGAGGCGTATACGTCTAAGTTATAAAGTGGAAACCATCACGTCTAATGCAGAGCCACCCAAAGAAAGGAAAAGCATACACATATTTGTTGTGTGCACATCACTTACAATGAAACAAAGTTAATTTACCAGTAACATGTGAGATTATAGGGAAGGGAGATTCAGAAGCTTCTAGCAAACAAGGGAGGGTAACTGGGAATAGTAATACCCATTATCACCAATTTAAAGCGTTTTGAGGGTTTTTTTTTCTATTTTCTCTTTTTAAGTATGCTGACACTGTTTATTTTAATAAATATAAATATTTGCAAGAGACTCACTTCTGACCTTGCCCCCTAAAACTTTATTTTCTATCAGGCTGTAAACCTGAAAATTGCAAATTTCTATAAAACTGTACCCTAAGAGTTTCTAACAGTTCCAAATGTGCAAATTTCCATGGAAACACAGAAGAGCAAGAGATTTGTTCTGCCCAGAAAGAAATCTGGGCAAGAGATGCAAGGGGAAGTAATGTTTGAATTGGGCCTTAAGAATGAGAAGGATTTCATCAAAGAGGCAGTAACAGCGAGGAGTTCGGGGCAGAGGTAATGACCTCATGGAAGCATGAAAATGGGTAGCATGTTCAAGAAGAGCAAGTAGCAGTTCAAGGTGGCTAAGGCCTAAGTTGGCTGGAGAGTAAGAAGAAGGCATAGGAGCCAAACGTGGAAATACTTGTCAGGGTTATTCTATGAAAGGCTCTAGCAAACTCAGTTGGACAGTCGAACCTAATTTTTACCAGAGGTTAGATTTAAAACATTAGGAGTGAATGAGGACTGCTAAAATCGGAGCTGTTCTTTTTCTTTTCCGAGATGGTAGTAATTGATGAAGTTTGGGGAGTTGGCGGAACTACCCTGAGAGGTTCCACTATTCCCGTGAAAATTAGTAGTTGTTGTGGTAAGGAGATATTTTAGGAATTGTTGACAATAGGTACGTCAACAACTTTTAATTGCATAATGCCCCTAGAAAGATCCAAATCTTTTTCATGTGTTTCTTTCCGACTCCAGAAATAGTATTGGCAAATGTTCAGAGAAGGCAGAAATTTGCCAGAACATACTCTTCAAAACCCCAGCTCACCTCTTTATGGAAACAATCTTAGACAAATCGCTCGCGTGTCATTCAAACTGTATTACTCTGCTTTGGTGTCCATATGCATCATGTTATGAATTGTATGCATGCTTAGAAAGAAATTTTTTTTCTTTTTGTAACTTGCTCAAGTGCTATAATTTGATCTGAGTCATAATTTTGGTGTCCACCTTTCTTTTAGTTAAAACTTTTACTTCCAGGCCTTTATTAATACTTCCACAAGGGATTAAGAAACATCACAACATATGAATTGAAATACTTCATTGTTTTAAAAAACATAAATTCATGAATGACATTGAAGATAAAAAGTAATGCTATTTATAGGCCTTAAATTCATCCTCCTCCCCCTTCAAATCAAATCCAGACATCAGTCCAGCTAAGACTTTAATGGAGTTAAATAATACAAGTGTCAGGATCTTAAAATCATGGAAAGTATCATTGTCATTTCTGTCACATCAGTGTGGTTAGAGTTAGATGACAGATTTCAGTAATGAAATATAGGGCCTTTCGTTTAGAGTTAGGTCCAAATTAATGTTGGTTATGTTTCTAATTCCAAAGCTTGCTCATTCACCCAAATACAATGCTTCCCCTTTCTCCTGGCTATTAACTTATTGAAGGGGAAAGAGTTAGTAATAGATTTTTGCACAGCTTACTGAGAGTACTTAGTCATGAAAAATAAATGAGGCTTTGGTTTACCTCAGCTGGCCAGTCTGGGGCCCACAGGAAAAGACCTAGAACAACACTTCGTATTACCAAGGAGCAGGATGGATGGAGTCAGTTTGGTGTACAACTCCAGAACACCCCACATGTGTCTCTCTGTTATAGCTACTATTGCATTTGCAATTTTGTTGTGTGGTTCCAGAATCGTTTCTATATGGGGTACCTGAAGGTCCTTCCCATACCCTGCCAACCAGTTAGTGCTATATTTAGATGGAAACAGGCAGCCTGTAATTTCTGTATTAATGTAGAATGAGTTTGTAAGTTCAAACCAGATTTCATGAGTATCCCAGAAACTGTCCATAAAAACTGGAAGCTGAATAAAGTTACTTTTTCTCAAAGGGATGAAGTGTTTTTTTAAGCGTCTGTATTTTTTGTGAGATTATTAAGGGATATTCTAGATCCATTGTTTAGGGTAGATAGCAACCTGTCAACCAAGGATCATTTTGTAAAGCAATTGTCCACTTCTAATTAGATTTCAAGATGTGTAACTGTTTCTGTTGTCTTCAAAGAGCTAATTTGGGGATGTATTTAGAGTCTCTTTTTATAAGCTTTAATAAAGCACATACCTGTCTATGAGGGCACTGATTCTATTTGTAGGTATAGGTATTTTCACTCTGATTACTTTTAACTTCAGAGCACCAAGGTGATGCAAGACTATTGAATCTAACACTGAGGATTGCCTCTACTCACTCCAATGATCATCCAAGATTCCTCAGGCTGTGAGGAACTTGCAGATGACACCCGTCATTTCACAGAGGAGGAAATTAACACTCAGAGCAGTTAGCTGACTGTTCCCTCCCCGGGTTTGTAGAGCTGATTAATAAAAGAACTAGAACTAGAACCCGGGTCTCCTGCATTTTGTTACACTAAGTCTTCTAGGCCAGAGGGAAATTAGGTGTGTCGTTCCTGTTTTCTCCTTCTCTATTTGAAAATCTAACTCTCCTTTAGTGAACTGCCGAAAGCGAGTGAAGAATACTGTTTGTTCCCTAAACAAGAAGACAGAGATTCTAGTCTGCAAGATGTTTTCAGGATCTGCCCCTTTGACACAGAAATGTGTTTTTCTTACATTTAAAAGAGAGAGCACGAGAGCCACAGGGTGGATCAGTCAGTTAAGCATCTGACTCTCGGTTTTGGCTCAGGTCATGATCTCACGGTTTGTGAGTTCAAGCCCCACGTGGGGCCTGCCTGGGATTTCTCTCTCTCTCTTTTCTTCTGCCCCTCCCCAGCTTACTCTCTCTCTCTCTCTCTCAAAAAATAAACATAAAAAATTTTTTTAATAAAATAGAGAACACAATAACCGTAAATCCCGTAACTCAGTGCCCCTCCCACCTCATTTCCAGTTAAAACAGGGAAGTGGGTGACCAATCAGGATAATTGTCCAGACACTTAAAATGTTATTTGAGGTGATAGATAAATAAGCACATATGTCCTTTTGAGAGATTTATGTCATATGAATTAGAAGAATTTCACTGTAAATTTCTTTTTATTTTGTGTATATGTTAAACATTAGCATTTCAAAGGGACAAAGCATATTCCACCAGAATGTTTGGTTCTGTTATTTTATGTAAACAGTATCTGAGCCTTACATGGTCTTAGTATGCATATGGAAATATTGTGTATTTTACTGAAAATAAAATAATTTCTAAATATAAATCTATACCCTTTTAATGATTATCAAACTCATTCTGAGCATGCATTTTAACTTATAGCCATACATACATTATTTTTAAACAACTTCTTAACTGTGAATCATTTTTTGCTTTTCCTTACCACAGAATAAGAAATTTATAATAAATTAAATGACAAATTAATGGTTCTTTTTTTAAAGATTTGAAGAAAATATAGTATGATTAAAATGCAAAGGCTTTCTTCTCAAAAATTTGTCTGTGGTTTTATAGTTTAGCATTGCCATATTTTGACAAATCACTTTATTTAAAAGTCACTTTAAATAAAAAGGAATCTAAACACAGAATAATTCCATTAAAGTCAGGACAGTAACTCCCTTGGTGGAGGTAATGACCTGGATACACAGGTGTGTTCAGGGCTAAGTGACACATTTATATGAACATTTCTGTATGTATATTATACTTCAATTCAAAGTAGAAAAAAAGTTTAAAGAGCTAAAATACTCTCTGAGACTTGCCTTGTACAACTTACAAATATGTGATTGGTAGTTTCTTTACTGTTTATTATTTGATGCCAAATTTAAAAGAATAGACTAGAAGTGCCTGGGTGGCTCAGTTGGCTAAATGTCTGACTCTTGATTCAGCTCAGGTTATGATCCCATGGTTCATGAGTCTGAGTCCATCATCAGGCTCCGCTCTGATCATGCGGAACCTGCTTGGGATTCTCTCTCTCTCTTCATCTCTCTCTGCCCCTCCCCTGCTTGCACGCTATCTTTCTTTCTCAAATAAATAAACTTAAAAAAAAAAGAATAGACTAAAAATATGGTTGGATTGCTTCATTTTTTTCTTTAAATCCTTCCTGTACTCTGCTAGGAACTAAGATGTTAAATTGCTAAGTATTTTACCCATTCAAGGAAAAATATGTAAACCTTAATTATGTTTGTCATCAAGATAAAAACCAAATAGGACCTTAGCTTCTGAGTTTCAGAAATGTGAAGTCTTTTTTTTTTCACTTTTTATTTTAATTCTAGTTAGTTAACATACAGTGTTATATTAGTTTCAGGTGTACAATATAGTGATTCAACAATTCCATACATCACTTAGTGCTCATCATGACAAGTGCACTGCTTAATCCCCATCACCTATTTAGCCCATACCCCCATCCACCTCCCCTCTGGTAACCATCAGTTCTCTATAATTAAGAATCTGTTTCTTGATTTCTCCCCCTCTCTCTGCTTTTTCCCTTTGCTGATTTGTTTTGTTTCTTAAATTCCACATATGACTGAAATCATATGGTGTCTGTCTTTCTCTGACTGACTGAATTTCGATCAGCATTATGCTCTCTAGCTCCATCCATGTCATTGCAAAGGGCAAAAATGAAATCTTCCTCTTAAAGTATATTCCAAGTGTTGTATCATAGACTGTCTTAAAATAAAATATAATTCACTTGTAAGTAAAACATTCTTCAAATTTACTTGTATAATAGATGGGTTGGGTTTTTCCTATAACTCGGAAACAAGAAATGTTTACTTTTCAAATCATCCTTGACAGGTTGCCTCTGCCAGAGCAGACGTTCATGGGCTTCTGGACATTTGGTCAGTCAAGAAATGGAATGCAAAAACTGTTGTGTCCAGCAGTAACTCATCACATAGACGTAAAGGTTGACACCATCATTTCTTCATTCAAATACTGAATGTTACAACTTTTTCTATATGTTCCCTGGGGAAAACTCCATACAATCTCCAAAATAACTTGTTCTGAGGTTATTTTAGATTTAACTTCCACTCCAACTCTCAAGCCAGCCTGGCCTCTGAGGAACTCAGTGTAGGTCATTGTCAGTGACTAGTAGAATTCCTAAGAGCCAACATGAATTAGAGTCAGGTATGTTGTGTGTCCTCCTAAAAGAGTTACTCCATGATCCTTGTTTTCATGTAAAAAGGCAAAGGAAAGGAGTACCAGTGGTTACAACAGAAACTCCTTTAGGTATTCAAGCAGAAAGGGATTTACTGTGGGGAATTGGATGCTTGTAATATCATTGGAAAGGACAGAAGAAACAGAAGTCAAGGGGCCACCACTGGACTTTTAGTCTCAAGGTCAGTGTGTCTGCTTCTACTACCATACCTGCTGCTGGCAGCGACACGGCGAAGCAGGATCAGCAAACTTTTTCTGTAAAGAGCCAGATGGTTAATGTTTTAGGCCATACAGATTCTGTTGCAGCTACTCGACTGTGATAGAACAAAAGCAACCATAGGTAATAGGCTAACAGATGAATATGGCGGTGTTGTAGTCAGGTTTTATTTACAAAAGCAAGCAATGGCTTGCACTTGACCTGTGGGCCATTTAAGTGCATTTAATTGGCAGAACTGAAATCACATCCAGAACCCTTACTGCAAGGGAGTTTGAGGAATGTTGTTTTTAGATTTCCAGCTCCAGAGATGCAGACTAGATAGAAAGGGGCAGGATGGAGGGTGGCAGGGATGCCACAACAGTCACCATCTAACCCAGACATTTTTGATTAGTTAAGGACTGGGGGCACCTGGGTGGCTCAGTCAGTTAAGCATCCACTTCTGGATTTCAGCCGAGGTCATGATCTCACAGTTCGTGCTGACAGCGTGGAGCCTGCTAGGGATTTTCTCTCTCTGTCTCTCTGTACCCATCCCCTACTTGTGCACGTGCTCTCTTTCTTTCTTTCTCAATAAGTAAATAAACTTTTAAAAAAGGACTGTATGGCATGGGAATATTGAAAGTGTAGTTACATCTATATAATTCTTCTATATAGTTGTTTTCTCTAAGTACCAGCCCTAATATCAATAATATTATTAAATTAGATCCTCTGCTTATGTTTATATTGAATAATTTTCACTATGTGTATAATATTCTACCTTTTGTAAACAACAGTAGTTATCAGCAAGCTTTTATTTCAAGGACTGAAGTTTAGCCATTATATTCTATATAATGGTATAATAATCATTCTTTACAATGGAACTATATAAGGTCCTGATTCATGCATTTACAGATTATTTTCCTAGTTTGGACAGCCCCGGGTCCCAATACTTGGAGTTCAAACCTTGACCATTGTTTAGGAAGGAATAAAGTAATCAGAAATCCTATGGGGTTTTTCATCTGGTGTACCTTGTGAGTAAAAAGAAAAGAAAGTGAGAGGGGCGCCTGGGTGGCTCGGTCGGTTGAGTGTCCGACTTCGGCTCAGGTCATGATCTCACGGTCCGGTCCGTGAGTTCAAGCCCCGCGTCGGGCTCTGTGCTGACAGCTCAGAGCCTGGAGCCTGTTTCAGATTCTGTGTCTCCCTCTGTCTCTGCCTCTCCCCTGTTCATGCTCTGTCTCTCTCTGCCTCAAAAATAAATAAACGTTAAAAAAAAAAATTAAAAAAAAAAAAAAGAAAAGAAAGTGAGAAATTAAGATAGGACAATTGAAAGCATTTATAAATGCAAGTATATGGTATTATTATTGTTATAGGTACCATGGTAGTCAACAAAATAAGAAGAGGTATATCAAGATGTTGGGTATTTGAATTTAAATTTCATATTTTAGAAAAACTTCAGTTTTTCTACATTTTAGTAACTATCCAAATTCCTAACTCAGACAACTACTTTATTATAGGGTCCAGCACTTATAAACATACAGGAGTATCCAATAGAAAGATATGAAGAAAGATCCCAAACCTTTACTGAAGAATGTGCCTCCTGCAAATTACCATTGGATGAAATTAATTTAATCTGTGACATTGCTACGTCATGTGGTATGTCAATTTATTCTTTTGATTTTTCCTTCCTGTACTGACTTTTTTCTAGAAGAAGGATTGAAAGAATCTCTAGACATCAAAAAGTCTATGATAGACTCAGTAACTGTGTCATATTGGATTGGATAGTAATTATATGCAATTTAGGCCTAATTTCCTATAACAACCTAACAAAATACTATTGTGGAATCCACATAAGCACCGCTAAGTTTGTATGCGTATGTCTGTTTCTCATTACAACTGTAGCACAAAGTTAAACACACCCAGGCATGTGCTAAAAATAGAAGGGAACAAGAAAAAGAGAAACATTGGATTTGGGGGCTGGGATTCCAGTTTGATGATGGCGTGAACCACCAAAGCACGGCTGGAGTGCTTTGCAGTCATTACATTTATTTTAAAGAACGGCAAATGAAGGACGTGAATTTTTGGCATCTACATTTCTGGACTGCTGCCATTTCCTACTGACTCATACAGTGTGCCCTGGGTACTTTTTGGCAGAAGTTTTCAATCGAGGGCCGTTCCTAAGGTCCTATTAAACAGAGGTGATGACAGAAGAAAGGGAGAGAGTTTCTAACTTGCCTAGGATGGGGATTGTTGAGGGGAAAATTCAGAAGCAAGTTTTTGTTATCTAAGTTCTATGAATATTATTTATTCCCAAAATCAGCTTTGTGGAATAAAAATATATGCTTTAAAAATATACAAGGTTTTGGGGCACCTGGGTGCCTCAGTCAGTTAAGGGTCTGACTCAGTTTCAGCTCAGGTCATGATCTCAGGATTCACCAGTTTGAGTCCCACATCGGGCTCTGCGCTGACAACCGGCTTGGGATCCTCTCTCTCTGCTTCTCCACCCCACCCCCATCAAAATAAGTAAAATGAGGGCAAAAAATTATATATATATATATATATATATATATATATATACACACACACACACACACACACACACACATATATGCACATATATGTATGTGTATATACACACACATATATATACGTGTATATACACATATATATGTGTGTGTGTATATACGTGTGTGTGTGTATATATATATATATATATATATATACACATATACACAGGGGTTTTTGGTAACAGACAGGTGCTCTTATGAAGATATTTTACATTCACCAGTAGCGAATAAATACAGATTTTATGTATAAAGCTTGAACTTTGGCCCTTGTCCCATCTTTCAGAATTTGAAATAAGTATGCTGTGATCCTCTGCCCCATGCCAGTGAGAGGCATCGCTAACCAGGAGCGCTTTTCTGGTTAAACCTTGTCCTGGCCTCATGGTTCTCAGAACAACATTCCAGGCAGCTGCCGTCAGTCAGAATTGGCCCATAAAAATAATGCTGCCCTTTCTGTAATTGAACTCTCTGTTTCAGTATTGTCCACTTATGCAAACTGAGTTTTAATTGTTTTTTGTTTCTTTGTTTTTATACCTCTTCTGTATTTTTGGGAGAAAAGAGCATTTTGGGAGGTTAGAATTAAAGTTAATTGATATATATACATAACGTATGTATATCCTAATCAATCCATCATGGTTTGTCCACTGAGTTCCAGCTGTGTGCTCAGTCTCATGATTCAGATTTCACTGGACCTCTTGACCAGTCAGAAAATCTACTGCAGATCACACAGTCAACACCTTTTTGTCATTACAGAAAATGAGGAAAATACCCTCTATGTAGTTGCATGCAATCCCATCACCTTATACTTTCTGAACATGACGGGGAAAAGTGGCTACATGGTGGACCTCTCTGACCTCTTCCCAAGAATGGCCAGTAGAATTTGGCACCCATTTGTGACAGTGGCACCGCTGGGAAATCCCCTCAAGGGTCAAGTGGTTCTCCACGAGCAGCAGGTAAGGCATCCTGGGCTACTCACATGGTACAATTACGCCAAGAGTAAGCTGTGTGAAGAAAAAGGCAAAGATGATTCGCAACCTACAAGTGAAAATACATGCTTTCATAAACATCAGGGAGGGATCAGAGCTGTGTTTTGTCAGTACCACAAAGGCAGGCTAATATCTTCTCTGCGGAGACTTCAACATGACCTATAATTCTGGAAGCATGTAAATTAGGGTTTCTCAACCTCAGCACTAATGACATTTGAGGCCGGATAATTCTTTGTTGTGAAACTTGCATTCTCTCTGGGGAGACAGACCATAAAGTAAGCCAACAAATAAATATGCTGGTTTCAGGCGGTGATAAGTGCTGTATAGAAACGAGACAATGTCCTGGGGAGTGATAGGGGTGGGGGAGGAGGAAGTGGAAGGTGGAAGTAACAGTATGAAGGGGTGCTCCCCTTAGGAGATGCATTTTATTTGAAACCTGAATGACATTCTTAATGTAGACACAGCCACAAACATATAGTGAATGGACTTGTCTTGGTCTTGTTTGGGCTACTCTAACACAAGTAGCATAGACTAGGGAGCTTATAAACAACAGAAATTTATTTCTCACAGTTCTGGAGGCTGGGACATCCAAGATCAAGAATAAGCAAATCTGGATCTGGTGTCTGGTGAGAACCCACTTGCTAGATAGCTGTCTGTTCATTGTAACCTCACGGGGCAGAAAGAGCGAGGGAGGGATCGCATTGGTGTCTCATTTATGAGACGACTGATCCCATTCAGGAGGACTCCACCCTAATGACCTAATCACCTCCCATAGACCCCTACCTCCTAGTAATCCTAAATGCCAGGGTTTAGGATTTCAACATATGAATTTTGGGAGGACATAAACCTTCCGTTCACTGCACGATGACACTGAACTCCTTTGGTATGTAATGAAGCTCAAGTTTTAACCATCACTACTAGTGTAAGATAGCACTGATGAAAAGTACAGGTGTTTAGAGTCAAGCTTAAAATAATTCCAGGGGCGCCTGGGTAGCTCAGTCGGTTAAGTGTCTGACTTTGGCTCAGGCCATCATCTCACGCTTCGTGGGTTCAAGCCCTGGGTGGAGATCTGTGCTGACAGCCCAGAGCCTGGAGCCTGTTCGGATTCTGTGTCTCCCTCCCTCTCTGCCCCTCCCTGCTCATGCTCTGTCTCTCTCTGTCTCTCAAAAATAAATAATAAAAAACACTAATTTAAAAAAAATAATAATTCCAAATAGAAGGTATAGATCAAAAAGCAGGCTGTGTCTCAATTAGTGAGAATTCTGAAGGTCTAAGTTAATCTGTACCATACCAATAGAAAGGAGTGTAATGTTTTTGCATGCTTATTATCCACCTAGTATCTACCAAATACCATAGTATTCATTCAAGCATATTATTCATTCAACAAATTATATCATGTGCCTATTACTGGGGATGCTGCAGCAAAGAAAACAACAATAATTTTTGTCCTGAAAAGCTTACATTGTGGTACAGAAAGACAGACAATGAGCAAAAGAAGTAAATTATATCTCAAGCTAGAAGAGGAGAAGCAAGGCTGGCAGGAAGATTGCCATTCAAAGTAGGGTAGATGGGCAGGGATCGCCTAACTGAGGAAGGGATATTTAAGCAAAGGCTTGAGGGACGTGCGGGGGAAAACAGATATCTAAAATAAGGGCGTTCCAGGCAGAGGCCCAGAGGCTGGAGCATGCTTTTGTTCCATCGTTAAAGAAGTGTGATGGGGAAGATTGAGCAAGGGGGAGAGCATAAGGAGGTGAGATCACAGGTTACTCAGCTAGTTGGAGCAGGGACGTGGTGCAGGGAGTGAGGAAGCAGACTGTGCAGAGCCTCATAGACCATTGTAATGTCCTGGGCCCTGACTGTGGGTGGAAGAGGAAGGTGTTAGAGCATCTCAAGCAGAGGAGTAGCGTGACCTAACTTATATATTTAAAAGATTTCTCTGGCTCCTCTGCAGCAAATAGTCTGTAGGTGGTAAGGCAGAATGAAGGAGACTAGTAAAGAAATTTTTGCAGTGATCCAGCAAGAGGTAATTGCAGTTTAGAGTATGGAGGTTGTAAGTAACGATGGGTTCTGGATATATTTTGAAGGTAGAACCAACAGGATTTCCTAACAGATCAGATGCATGGGGTGAGAGAGGATGGAGCTAATTAAGGGCAACTTCAAAGTCTAGGGCATGAGCAACTGAAAGAACAGAGGCGCCATCAACTGAGATGAGGAATTGATTTGGGAGGGGGTAGACCTTTGATTAAATGTGAGATGCCTGTTAGACATCCCAGTAGATGAGCCTGGAGTTCAGGGGAGAGATCAGAACATTTGGGAGTCTTGGCATGTAATGTTACTGAAAACCACGAGGCTGAAAGAGGTCACCAAGAGAGTGAGTGTGGGCAGAGAAGTCCAAGCCCTGGGGCAATGAAATATTAAGAAATCAGGGAGATACAGGAGAATCAACCAAGGGGATTGACGATGAGTGGCCAGTGAAGTAGGTGGACAGGGCAGGGAGTGTGGTATCCCAGAAGGCTAAGTGATGAGCCTCGCAAACAGAAGGAGCAGTTATTAAATGTTGGCAGTGTGCCAAATGAAAGATTACATACATCATCCCATGCTATTCTTCCAGTAGCCCACTGAGATACCCGTCAGCCAGATTTACATTTGAGAGAATGGAGGCTCAGAGAGTTTCAATAACCTGCCCGGTAGCTACATAATGAACTGAGTTTCAAACCAGATTGGATTGGCCCCCCCAGAATTAAATTCCATCCACCATCTCACTCACTATAGCTACTTGGGGAAAAGAATAGTGTGAAAAATTAAAAAGTATTCATAATAGGAAAATATTAAAGAAATGCAGTGTTGCTATTTACGAATACTTAAAGTCACTAGGAGAACAAAGTGTTACCAAGAAACAATACTTTTAGACTGTGTCTAATCAAGAGGAAATGTTGCATAAATAACATGTCAGTGTTTCACTGAGTAAATAAGTCAACTTTAACTTTAGGCCTTGCGTAAATAATTATCATGAATTCTGAGTTAAATTTTTTCAGGTTTTCACTTTTTTTTTTCATTTTCACTTTCTCCTGCAAGGAGAATTTATAAATATCCATATATTGCTTATAAAAGTTTGTATCCATGACATGGAATAAGGGTTTTGCTTTATATGTTCTTTTTTTTTTTTTTCAGTTTATGTATTTTGAGAGAGACAGAGAGAGAGAGAGAGAGAGAGAGAGAGAGAGAGACCATGAGCATGAGCAGGGGAGGGGCAGAGAGAGAATTCCAAGCAGTCCCTGCACTGTCAGTGCAGAGCCCAACGTGGGGTTTGCACTCACAAACTGAGATCATGACCTGAGCCAAAACCAAAAGAGGGATGCTTAACCGACTGAGCCACCCAAGCACCCCTTGTGTTATAGGTTTCTAATAAAATATCAGTGGCATTGAATTGAATTCTACAATGAGAAGAATCTGTCATAAAAAACACATGCTATCTTGGTGATTTTTAATTCAGCAAGCCAATTGAGTAAGAATCTAAATTTGGAGTATTTATTCAAACAATCCTGCCAGATTTTTATTTTCTCAGAAGATCCAATTATTTGGCAACATTGCTGATTAATACTCTGTTCAGCATTTTACAACTGTCGTGGCCAGACTGTCAACTTCCATGGCCAGCACTTTGTCTCCTGACATTCTGACTTGTCCCTTTGACCACAGCCTGAACAGTTTTCTAGAAAGCTACCTCAGCACCCTGAGAAGGCATGCCTAGCTTGTAGGAGGAATATTCCCACTGTACCCTCTGAACTGACTCTTCTTTTCCCAAAGAGGGTATCTTAGCCATCATATTAAAACCGTGTTAGGAGGTAAGACCTCTTTAGTTTCAAATGAACAGCATGCGTCTGTAAAATTGGACAAATGATAAATAATTCTAATCAAATAACAAATGTGTGCACTGCCATCAGTTCCTCCTTCCCCATCCTGCCCTCACTGAGAGCAGAGCTAAAATATTGCAGAGAATCACTGCCATTAATTCCACTATCCCTTGTCTAAAGCTTGCTATGGATTAATTTCCCTGGTTAAAGAAGTTGTTCAAAGCTTCCTCGCTAAAATAAAATCTTAAGTGAGGAAAGGGAAACTTGGCCATGCCTAAAAATAAAGACCCTCCACCCTTCCCCCTCTCCTGCCATGAGATTACTTATTACATCTGTACGAAGTTTAGAATTTCAGACTTTAGGACATTGAGGTCATCCAGAGGTTACTTTTCTCCCAGTCAGATACAAACATAATAAAATTGCTCACTTCTTCTCCCTGCCCCCCTTAAAGGAGCACCAAAGCCACAGTTACATGTACTCATGTGTGACGCAAAATTCTATTTTTAAACTCAGAATATATCATTAGTCATTTACAGAAGGAAACCATTAACATCCAAAAGGATGGACCAACAGAACTCCTTCATGTTGCCAATTGTTTCTAAAACTAATTCTAAGTCCAACGATGGCTGCAAATACATATATGCTTTCTGTCGTTCAGAAAGGCACAGGTTTTCAATTTGCTTATGCCAAGTTATGAGTATATAAGTATTAGACCCTAAAAAGGAAGAAAAATGCAAAACCATACTTATTTTTCTGCTTAATTGTATCTGTTTAATCATCTGCTTATTCTTCTGCTTAATTATATTTTGGAATCAAACATTATTTTTAGAACTTTCTTTTGCTTAGAAAAGTTAATATTATCCCAAACTGCTAAAGCGCTAAGAATTCATGTTAATGTTGTTCATATTTATCATACAAGAAAGAGTTCTCCTTTAAAAAAATACTTCCAAGGGGCGCCTGGGTGGTTCAGTCGGTTAAGTATCCGACTTCATCTCAGGTCATGGTCTCGCGGTCCATGGGTTCAAGCCCCGCGTCGGGCTCTGTGCTGACATCTCAGAGCCTGGAGCCTGCTTCGGATTCTGTGTCTCCCTCTCTCTCTGACCCTTCCTCATTCATGCTCTGTCTCTCTCTGTCTCAAAAATAAATATTAAAAAATAAATAAAATAAATAAAATAAAATAAAATAAAATAAAATAAAAATACTTCCTCAAAAAAAAGATTTAATGTAGAATGGAATAAGACTGTCACTTTTTAATTTGTTAATTAATACATTTTCTTAAGTAACTTTAAGGTACTTTAAGGTACTGCCATCCTTTTCAAACTTTCAAAGGCCAGAAATAATACCTCTCGTATGAAATGATTTTAAAAAGAATATCTGTAACACACGTCCTGAATGGAAAATTGCCTGTCATACCAATGATGCATTCTAAGAGTGATGTTTGTGGAGAAGTTTAAACTCTGTCAACATGTTTAATAGAATTTTTTAACAGCCAGGATTCAGTGAAGGAAACTGCACGGTACAAATACTACTTTAATTTTTGAGCACTTCAGTACAATTAGCTAGTAAAATACACTTGAAACCGCACTATGAGGTCCCAGGTTAGTGGATGAATCATCAATCTTTCTGCCTTTCTTTTTATTTCTTTTTTTTAACTTTAATATAATTTATTGTCAAGTTGGCTAACATACAGTGTATACAGTGTGCTCTTGGTTTTGGGGGTAGATTCTCATAATTCATCACTTATATACAACACGCAGTGCTCATCCCAAGTGCCCTCCTCAATGCCCATCATCAATCTTTTTGCCTTTCTTTTTATTTCTAACTGGACCACATAAGAGAGGGCAAGGGTCATGGTTAATTCATTATTGTGTTCTCCTTTGTGCTTTAAATATAAGCTGCTCAGTAAATACTAAGAAACAAGCCAACAAACATTTTTTATTTTGTCTCCTATATTTCACAAACTATACAGTAATTCTTTGGGTGCTTTATGACTTCATTTTCCCCAAAGAAAGTTTTTGAAATGAAAAGTTCCTAAG
Source organism: Prionailurus bengalensis (assembly GCF_016509475.1). Classification (NCBI taxonomy): domain Eukaryota; kingdom Metazoa; phylum Chordata; class Mammalia; order Carnivora; family Felidae; genus Prionailurus; species Prionailurus bengalensis. The sequence continues at coordinate 28,933,369 of NC_057343.1, forward strand.
GGTTAGGATAGCTAGAGAAGCCCCAAATTTAAAACAAAACAAAACAAAAACTTTCTAGAAAAAGACCATTGCATAACAATGAGGCTTGACAAACAGCTTGTACGTGCCTTTTTGCGAACATTTTTGGGGCTCTCGGAGTTTTTTGATTTTTGTTTTATTTTAGAAAAAGAGTGTGTGTGAGTGGGAGAGAGAGTGAGGGGGAGAGAGAGAAAGAAAGAGAGGGAGGGAGGGAGAAAGAATGAATCCCAAGCAGGCTCCATGGTCAGTGGTTCAGCATGAGTCCAACATGGGGCTCAATCCCAAGACCCTGGGATCATGACCAAGAGTCAGACGCTCAACCAACTGAGCAACCCAGGTACCCTGCAAACCTTTTTGTCTAATCTTCAAACATGTTTAAATTTTAACTTAAAAAAAAAAAAACCAAGCTAATAGCATCTCTTTAAAATATTTAATCTTTTCTGGCTTTCTCAATTTTAAGTTCTTATTCATGTATTTCTGTTCATTGATTGTAATGCTTGAGATTTACTTAAATTTTTTTTTCTTGAAAAAACACTGCTAATTACTGGGAGATTATTACTTCATTTGCAAAACTGTGATTAATACCGCTGGAGAGAAATCTCTTGTTTGTACATTATTACAGCACCAACTGTGAGTTTTGAAATGAAGACACACTCATTATGAATTAAGTTCTTGAGATCCTGATATTTTCTTGCTAACCTATCTATTTATCATGTACACATTTTCTGAAGTAAATCTGGATTTGTGAAAAGCATGAGTGAGATTTAGTTATGCACAATGTAAGACAATTTTCAACAAAACACTCTTGACATGTAAGTTTTATGAAAGTAAATGGACTTTAAAAATTATCAATCCTCTTAATTTCAAGTATATAATAAAACAGAACCATGGTTAAAATAGCCTGTGTATAGAAGGGGATGGTTTTAAGATAAAATCTTCAAAGAGACTCCCTTCTGCATTACATAATTGAAATATTTTCATCAAACCATCTACTACTTTAAATTCTGTATTAAGGAAAACCATTTAGTGTCTTTATGGTGTCTCTTAAGTATTTCAATATTGTCATCTTCCTTTTGGTTTACCACTATATGTTTTATTCCCAGGTTGTCAAGAAGCTGCTGCTTAAAAAAAAAAAAAAAAAAAAAAAAGAACATCTTGAGCTGTTTACTGTTCTCTTTATTTCCAGAGTAATGTCATCCTCTTATTAGACACCACTAGCCGAGCCCTTCGACGTCTCATCCTCCCTTCCGAAGAGGTTACACCTAAGAAATCTTCCTGGTGGAACAAGGAGGAAGCTGTAAGGAATACCCAACTTGTCCAGCAAGTTGCCAAGGACTTCTGTAGTTTTCTACCTTAAAGATGCATGCATGGCCGTTCTTCTCAGGGCCTTTTATTTACAGCACAAGAGAATTCTCTTATTGTGCGCTTGTAGATTTTAACGCAATATGAAAAGACACTGATACACATATAAGTAAGACACTGATACACATATAACTAACACCAATAGCTTTTTTTTGTATACATCGTACTCACATGAAGACCTGTCAGGACTGAGCTATAATAGCGATAGAGCTTCGTGGGCTTCTTGAGGGTGATATTCATGACAAATTCCTAATCATGCAGTCACTGAACTGTTTTTGAGTTAATATGTTTATGTTTTGGATTTATATGATAAACTGACAAGTATGACACCCGAGTGCACCTACTAGATGAATAAACATTTGAACTTATTAACTAAATTAAACTAGTAAATAAGTTTCAGGCCAACCCAAGAGAATTTATTCTGCCATTCAGAGAAAGGTAATGGATATAAAATACGACTTACCTTCTGCCCTGCAATACATAAGTCTTAAAAGACCATGGAAAGAAAAAAAAGAGAGATGTTTTAAATGCCGTAAATACATCCAAATCTACAAAAAGCAGTATTTCCTTTATGTCTATATTATGGTATAAATTCCACAGTTACTCTCCAGATAGCATATTTATCTCTAACCAGTATTTGGCATTACTTTTTAAACTTTTATCCTAAAAGATGTTTTAGCACATAGTTCACAATAAATTTTGAATTGTATTTAAATCCACATCACCGTAAGAGCCTTGGAGTAAATAAAGAGGCGGCTTCTCACAGGATTACATGTTTTACATGTTGGAGAACTTTATTTAAGGGAAAGCAACTGAAGACACATGACTGCATCTCACACATTTAATGTGAATATTTTGTTTGGTTTTGTCTTTAGGAAACTTATAAAATGTGTAAAGAATTTTCGCACAAAAACTGGCTAGTATTCTACAAAGAAAATGGGTGAGTGCTTTGCTATAGAAGATTTAAACTGGGATCCTTAGTTTGCCCATTCTGTTTCCTCATTTAATTATACTTGCTTATTATAAAGCCAATATAACCACATTACAAATATGCTATTGTAAAAGCAACTCATCCCACATTGCGAGAACATTTAAATCCAGACCTAAGAAAAGACAGTGCTCTTAATTTCAAAGTACCACCACTGCCAGCTTTGCGGTTATCAGCATCCATTATTTCTTCTTATGCATACCCCTACAGAGTTTAGAGTTTTATAGATCTGTTTTCTCAATTAACATTTCTCTTTATTATTATTTAGTCTTGAAAATATTCTCTTTAGGGTTGCATGAAGTATCATGAAATGACTGTGCCATTGTTACTCAATCGTTACCCTCATCATTTCCTTTCAGATAGTTTTCTTCTCCTCTTTCAGGAACAGCCTGACTGTGCTGGATGTTCTCGAAGGGCGAACACACACCATCTCACTTCCCATCGACCTCAAGACAGTCTTCCTTGTAGCGGAGGACAAGTGGCTTCTGGTGGAGAGTAGAACACACCAGTGGGTGGATTTACGTAGTGTCTCAAAGAGCATTTACCCAGCATCCTTACTGTTCTGTCTTCCAGTCTGTCTTTTCACACACAGTTTCTGAATTTGGCATCTCTATAGGTGAAAGAAGAAGGGGAGGGAAAAAATGAAAACCAATTAAATATCACTTCACGGAGTAATCATGAAAGTGTTTCAGAGAATGACATTGAAATGAACAGTAGAAACATAATGACTTTTATGTCTGATCCATATTTCTTTGGATTTTTCCTATTAGTACATTGAGAATCCACTGTATTCTTACCAAACCAGAGATGCTTCAAAATCGATTTTTGATTTATCCTGTCTTCAGAGGGTCATAGTCTCTGCCCTAGAGCTGTTGCCTTTTTGGAACTTCACAGAATTCACCCCTTAGAAGTTTCTTCTTCATTCTATCTTGGTTGCTCTTACTTAGTTATGTTCGTGTTTGTGTTGCCTGCCACCATTGGACTATATACACTTCTTGAAGAAAGGGCCATTATATGCACTTGACATAAATAGGGTGCACAGTAAATTTTAAGTCCCCCTCTCTCACACATTACCTCTACTGGCTAAATACAGACTCTCTCTTCCCCTCGGGTCACAAGCAGAAGTAGCCTGCTGCAAAAGATTTCTGCCTATTTATACATCCCTATTTTAGAAATCTTAAAAATAAGTAGATCAAGGGGATTACAGTGGTTACAATGGTTAGGGCTTCTGTCCCTCAGCTGGTCAGAAATCAGAGACCAGGCTCCCTCTTGACTGACTGACTGATGAAACAGTCATATCAATAGCGGGTCCCATGATACAGGGGTGGGGGTAGTTTCTCATTAGAATTGCTTTATTTATTTGTTTATTTATTATTATTATTATTATTATTATTATTATTGCAGCCCTTCCTCTTACAGGAAGTGTTAGATTTTGGTTCATATTTATTAGTGCATTGTTATTATGCGCTGCTCCTGATACACAGTGTTGAGAAGTTATTTGTTAATTCATGAGGTAACTCAGAAACTACAAATTTTACTCTGAATATAAAAAAGAAGCCTTGGGGGAAAGGGGTAGAATTCTGATTTTTCATAGCCTGGACTCACAATTATTAAAAAAGAAGAACTTTTTTCACTTAGATGTTTTGTTTGTTTGCAGGAAATATCTTTTAACTAAGCCTGCACACATCGAATCTGAGGACAGCGGGGTTTGCCAGTTGTACGCATTGAAAGAGGAGCTGCCTAGCACAGGATTTGGAGTCATACAAGGTAAATCCCATGTTCTTTGTGTTTATGACTGTATGGGTACGTGCTTACAGTCCCCTAGAATCCTTTTAGAGCAGTAACATCAACATATGTTAAGTTCATACTAAAAGGGAAAGCTTAGTAACTACTTTAGAAATAGTAAATGAGAATCTACTCTTTTTTTAAGTTCTGTCATTGACTTTTCTAACTGAGAAATCAGAATTTTTATATACATTCAGGTGCCAAGTCTAATAGTCTTTTAGGGTAGCATCTTTTCTTTTTTTTACACAGACCATTAGATGTCTACTTAATTCATCACAGTTTTGGGGGGTGAATAGTACTTATGGAAAAAATCTAAAACATACCATTACCAGCACTGGTTGGGGCAGTTTCACATCATTTCTGCAGGGTGCTATTAGTGGTAATATGCATTGCTAATAAATTTTTTTAATGTTTATTTATTTTATTTATTTTTTAATATATGAAATTTATTGTCAAATTGGTTTCCATACAACACCCAGTGCTCATCCCAAAAGATGCCCTCTTCAATACCATCACCTACCCTCTCCTCCCTCCCACCCCCCATCAACCGTCAGTTTGTTCTCAGTTTTTAAGAGTCTCTTAAGCGCTAATAAAATTTTGAATTCAGTAAATACTTGCATTCACTTAGAGAAGATGCCTTGACTGTAAAAACGGAGTTTTCTCAAACAAAAGGCCATGAATATAATTAAACTGTTTTCTCTTTTTTAACTTGTGCTTTTCTATTTGAGTTGGCAAGAATGAAATCTTGCAAAAATTAATTCCTGGAGCATTGTAGGGGCATATGGTATCTAATGTTTCTCTGCCACTGCAGAAACAGATTTCAGCATACCTCATAAAATTTCAAGTGATCAACTATCATCTGAAAATCTAAGTTCAGCAGTGGGACAAAAGATTGCCTCTCCTAACCGAATTCTCTCAGATGAGACTAGTTATGCTACGGTTGTTGTCGGTTTCCCAGATCTCATGGTAAGCACCAGTATTTTCAATTATTTAATAGATGTTTTTTTTCTACTTGGTTTAGCCTCTAATCTATAAGGCTAGTTGAGGAGTGATTAAAAATGTAATGATATTCTGGTAAACATTTTAGATCAAGACTGTATTCCAAATCAGTCATTAAAAAATGCATTCTACGTAAAGAGTTTCATTGCTTTTTTAAAATTACCATTTATAGGGTAATGCAATTATATTGGTTCGTAAGGGAAAGCCCATATTCTCCGTACATGGGAGTTCATGTGATACAGTTAACCGCTTAACCTACTGATATTGTCTTGTTGTGTGTTCGTGTAATCTGTCAAGAGGAACATTGGAAACTTAACAAAATAACATGTCTTCTGGAATTTTTTAAAGTTAAATTTGTTGGGGTCTCATTACTGTCAATTAAATTTTTTCAGCACTCACGAACATCTATTCATCTTCCGCTGAGTTTTGCTCTGACTTATTGTGTCTTTGCAGCATCCAGATTATGGTGATAGTCTCAACTTAAATCTGCCTTAGATGGTCCCTCCTGCCATTACGTACTGTTATCTGTAAAGAAGGGACTATTTGTAATTGACTTCAGGTGAAGCTAGATCCCATCTTCCTCTGATGGAAATGTGGGAAAATGAAATATAAAGGTGATTTAAGTCCATGTTGCCATCTAATAACCTTAGAGGTAGCTCCATGTGTTTTTATTAAACATTTAATTTTCATAATTTCCTTTGTAGCTCTTATTTTTAAATAGAATCATTTAAAGATAAAAACATGGGCTCTGCATGATGGTACACCAATCTCACATAAGTTCAACTTTTTAATGTAATTAATGAATGATGAGTACTTCAGGGTATAAGGCATTTGAAATCCAAAACCCAGTGGATAATATGTGGCTTAGGATTTTGCCATATGTCTTCCTAATTATCAAGGAGAAAGCATTTGCTATGGTATTATATAACTGAAAATGAAACATGTTGTTGGAATATAGTATCTACTGCAGCCTTGACTGAATGAGAGTTGTGTTTAGTATGCTTTCTTAATGAGTGCTGTCATCAATAGAGAAAATGCTAGAGCTATTTTTCTGAAGGTGGAATCCTTTAAAATACTGATCTTCCAATTGAAGAAACTAGTATAGAAATGTAATGTCACTATAAAGATTTAGAAAGTAAAAGTATCTTACACTGAGTATAAGACACCATTACCATAACCTTATAGGAATCCTTTATAGCCTGTAGGACTAGTAACCTTGTTAAATTAAAAGCTCTATCCCCACTTCTCCCTCTCCTCTCTCTCTCTCTGCCCCTCCCCCCACTCAGGTCCTCTCTCTCCGTCTCTCGAAATAAATAAATAAACATTAAAAAAAGCTCTATCTCCCCCTACTTAATATGGCACACAACATACAGGAGGTGTTCAGTGAATATTTGTTAAATGAAAGACTAGGGTCAGTTAAGGAGCCTTTCAACATTTTATGGTAACAATCATACCTTTTAGGACCTAACACAAAAGTCAGGCATTGCACTATTCTAAAACCTTTCATGCATGATAATTAATTTTTAAAATAATTTTACAAGGTTTTATAGATGAAGAAACAAACAGAGAAGATATATCTCCTGGGCCACACAAATTATGAGTGAGGGAGCTGGGATCTGAGGGTCAAGTGTGACTGACCCTCAAATCTGTATCCTTTCTCTTGTATCACAGTGCCTTCCTGCTTTTATGTGAATTTCTTTTAATCCTTCATAAAGCTATCAATAAGGGGGTATGTCACCTCTCATTAACTTTTTATAGCATTATCAGAGGCACTTAAATTATTATAAGCTTATTATCACTTTCCTAACTTCATGCCACCTAGTCACAAAAACCTATAGCAAATATCATCCTCAATAGTGAAACACTAAAAGCATACCTTTTCATATCAAGAATAACACAAGGATACCCATTATCGCCACTTCTATTAAACATTGTACTGGGGCGCCTGGGTGGCTCAGTCGGTTAAGCGTCCGACTTCGGCTCAGGTCATGATCTCACGGTCCGTGAGTTCGAGCCCCGCGTCGGGCTCTGTGCTGCCAGCTCAGAGCCTGGAGCCTGTTTCAGATTCTGTGTCTCCCTCTCTCTGACCCTCCCGCATTCATGCTCTGTCTCTCTCTGTCTCAAAAATAAATAAACATTTAAAAAAAAAATTTTTTTTAAATAAACATTGTACTGAGAATCTTAGACATAATCCATAACAAAATTTTTGATCAATTGAATTTCATCAAAATTTAAAGTTTTAGCTCTGTGAAAGACACTGTTAAAAGAATGAAAAGATAAGGCTGGGAAAAACTATTGGCAAATCACATTTCCAACAAAGGACTTGTACCTAGAACATATAAAGATTTCTTAAAACTCAAGAGCAAGTTGGAGCATCTGGTGGCTCAGTCGGTTAAGTGTCTGACTTCAGTTCAGGTAACAATCAGTTCAGTTCATGAGTTCAAGCCCCGCATTGGGCTCTGTGCTGACACTCAGAGCCTGCAGACTGCTTCAGATTCTATGTCTCCCTCTCTCTCTGCCCCTTTCCCGCTCATTCTCTCTCTCTCTCTCTCTCTCTCTCTCTCTCTCTCTCTCTCTCTCTCTCTCTCAAAACAAAATAAAACACCTCTAGAGCAAGAAAACAAATATTCCAATATAGAAAACGGGCAAAGAGTGACCCCGTGTGAGGTATCAGAGGTCAGAGACTGAGCAGGTGAGGACATCCGTGATGGGGGAGGGTGTCATCACTTGTGATGGGAATTCACTCCAGGCAGGATGCAGACGGTGCCCATGAAGAAGTAGAAGTAACATGGTGTAGGCGCCCAAGTAAGGCAAGGAGGGCATCCTTTCATGAGCGTAGCCCAGTGTGGACTGTCAGGACCGGAGAGTAAGGAGGGCATTTGCCCAGGAGGGAAGGTTAGTAATGGGATGGGATATGAGTCACATACAGTAGAACCGAGCAAGAAAGTAAATATATTAAAGATAATGAAATCTAGTTTCTCATTAGAAGGGAGTTGCAGATAAAGAAAGGAAAAAACCTAAAATGAATCTCGTTGAATTGGAATTGGATTTATTTGTGTGAACTCACAGTTTTCAATATATTTAGATAGATATAGAAATAACTTTGGAGGTAAATGTGAAAAAAAAAAGGGGGGGCAAAAGACTTAAACAGAGACTTTACCTAAGAGGATACAGAGATTAAGTACATGAAAAGATGTTCACCATCATTAGTCATTTAGGAAATGCAAATTAAAGTCATGATGAAAGGGACATCATGACTGACGCAGTCAGTTAAGCATCCGACTTTGACTCAGGTCATGATCTCACGGTTCATGAGTTCAAGCCCTGCATTGAGCTCTGTGCTGACGGCTCCGAGCCTGGAGCCTGCTTCAGATTCTGTGTCTTCCCCTCTCTCTGCCTCTCCCCCACTCACACTCTGTCTCTCTCTCCTTCAAAAATAAATAAACATTAATTTTTTATTGACAATAAATTATAATAAAAAAATTAAAAATAAAAAATTTTTTAGATCATGATGAGATACTATATACGCCTTTGAAATGGCTAAAATAAAAAAAAATACTGACAGTAACAAGTGCTGACAAGGATACAGGCAAATGCAACTTTCATACATTTTTATGGAAAAGCAAGGACAAGTAATAATCAAGACGTTGCTGAAGAAGAACCTACTAAATTTCAAGGTTTATTATAAAGCTTCAGTAACTAAGACAGTGTGTTATTGGCGTGGGGGAAGAAAAATAAATAAGAGCAGAATGAAGTACCCAGCAACAGATGCATGCATATAGAGAACTGTATTTTATGATAGCAATGTTAATCAGTGCCATTTAGTATCTGGTGGTATTTGGACAATTAGCTCTCCATGTGAAAAAAGGACGAATATGAATCCCTGCCTCATGCCATTCACAAAAATAAATCCCTAATGGGTTAAGGATTTAAATGTGAAAGACAAACTTTAAAATGTTTAGAGAATACATAGGAGAATGTCTATGATCTTGGAGTAAGAAAGGATAAATACATATTTGGTAATAATTTGAAGTCAAGCAAGAGGGAAAAAATAACACAAAATTCCAGAAGAGTTATAAACATCTAGGGCAGACAGGAGATATGAATGGGATACAGCATTCAGGGACCTCAGATTGCTGGTAATGTCTTGTTCCTTATGCTAGAGAATGAATGAACCAGATATTTGTTTCATTTATTTCAAGGTAAAAAAAAATATATATATATATATGTTTTATATTTCACATTTGCCTAAAAATTATAATTATTGGTGAAGCAGCTATTTTCTACACCAGATTCAAAAAGGTCAAGAAATAATTTGGTTTTCTTATACTTGTGAAATACAAGTTTACCACCGGTATCTGCTTAAAGGGCTGCATTGTAGCAGGTGTGGTGAATATAGTTTATAGTACCATAGCCCCTTGAACAACAAGAGGGGATTTAGGGTGCTGACCCCCTTCACACAATCACAACTCCACAAATATAACATCTGACTCCCCAAAACATAACTACTAATAGCCTACAGTTGACTGGAAGCCTTACTGATAACATAAATGATCAACACATATTTTGTATGTTATATACATTACATATGTGCAATAAAGTGAGTTAGAAAAAAGAAAATGTCATTAACAAAATCATAAGGAAGAGAAAATACACTTATTGCAATTAAAGAAAGAGAATCATAAGGAAGAGAAAATACACTTACTGTAATAAAAATCCACATGTAAGTGGACCTTCACAGTTCAAACCTGTGTTGTTCAAGGGTCAACTGTATTTCGATACTTTAATCTTTTTTTTTTTTTCTTTCAGTCACCCAGTGAAGTCTATTCTTGGAAAAGGCCATCATCTCTTCATAAACCAAATGTCACTGACACAACATTCTATGGAGGAAAGAAAACAAGTGAAAGTCCAAAGCAGAGCAATTGTGTGACTCTTTTAGATACTAATCAGATAGTCAGGATTTTGCCCCCAGGAGAAGTCCCTCTAAAAGATATCTACCCAAAAGGTAAGAAACTTACCAATTCCTAATTTGCCAAAGTCGTAAACCTAGTTTTCTTTTGGTAGGGATATTTAACTTATCATTGTCATTCTGTATTTATAAATGTGGATAAGTCTACCAGGATCTAGCAGCTTAAAAAGTCCGAGGGGTGGGCTCAGAAAGTTTTCAGTCAGTTTCTCGCAGTCTCTGATTGAAGCCACTGCTGTTAGAACTCTTTTTCCTTTGCTTTATAATCTGTACAATAACTTAACTTAGAAGATGTCTTCAAAGGGACTTTTAAAAATTCTTAGACTACTAGGCATAGAAAATGGGGCCCAACTTATGATGAAAGACCAGGGACTCATGCAGACTGATTCACTTAGTAGTTCTCTCAAAGTCGTCTTATATTTATTACCGCAAGATATATGCCAGGTCCTGTGCCACTTTTCTTTATATACCTTTATTTAATCTTCAAATCCCCATTCTGTCATCAGTGTACTCTCTAGCTTATATGCAGGGAAGCTGACAAAGGAAGGCAAGATGGCGTGCCAAGGGCCATACCACCGGTGTCTGGTAGAGCCCAGATCTGCACTAAGGTCTTCCTGTCCCAAGTCTAGAGCTACTTTTGCTGGACCACACAGGCTTTCATCATAATGGATAATTATGAAAATGTTTGATCATTGAGCCACAGATTATTATTTGCATCGTAGTGGTAGTAATATGTTGTCGTAGTGGTAGTAATATGTTGTCCTGTGTTTACATTCATTATATCACCGTGAACTTAAGAACTATAATGCTACATGTATTATAATCTATTACTGGGTTTGGAAGTCCTGGTTATATGATAATATTTAGAATTCACTTCTTCCAAATAAATCACCATTTCCCCAAAATGTTTTTTATGGTAGAAGAGGCAGGTAAAGAAAGTGACAGTCTCAGTACAGTGCCATGGTAGGAATACTCACAAGGTGATCTATGAAAGGGGAAGCTTACAGTCCAGACTGGTGATGATGAGCTGACCCTTGAAAGGATAAAGGGGATTGAATCAAATGAAGGAATTGTTTCAGGAACAGGGAATCCTATGTGAAAGGTACAGAGCCATGAAGGCATCCCAGGAAATACAAGAAATTCTATACCAGAATTTAGTGTTATCTCCAACTACCCAGAAACCTGGGAGTCAGCCTTGATACTTCTTCTTCATCTTCCTCTCTATCTAATCCAATTACAAATCATCATGTCCTTTTGATACAGCCTGACTACTGTATTTTGTATCTACCCACTTGACTAGAGTTCTATTACCAACATCCAAATCACTGCCATCTTGCACCAGAATATTGCAACAGCCTCTTGAGAGTTTCCTCTTCCAACTCTTTCCGCATCCTACCCATTCTCCACACATCAGACAGAGTGATATTTTTAAAGTATGCATTTGTTCTTATTAAGTTTCAGATTATACAGAGTAACATTCACCCTTTTTTGTATATAGTTCTGTGATTTTGACAAACACATACGGTTGTGTAACCATCACCATAACTGAACAGAGGACAGTTCCATCTTTCCAGAGCCCCCACCCCCACCCCAGTGCTTCTTTGTGGTCAACCTGTCTACCTACTCCCTAACCCCTGACTGATCTGTTTCTGTCCTTATGGATTTGCCTTTTCCAGAATGTCGTATAAATGGAATCATATAGTATGTGGTCTTTCAAGTCTGGCTTCTTTCACCCAATATCATGTATTTGAGAATCGTTTATATTGTTTTGTGTACCGGTAGTTCATTTTATTGCCAAGTAGTAATCTGTTGTGTATATGTGCATGCTTTGTTCATGCTTTGTTGGTAGATAGTTGGATCATTTCCACTTTTTGACAATAATGAATAAGCCTACTCTGAACATTTATGCACAGATCTCTAAGTGAACATAAGTCTTTGCTTCACTTGGGTAAATATGTAGGAATGGCATTTTTACATTATATGATAGAACTGCCAACCTGTGTTCCAAAGTGGCAATCATTTCGCATTCCTACCAGCAATGAATGAGAGTTCTAGTTGTGCCTCCTCACCAGTTCTTGGTGTCGTCAGTCTTTCCGGCAGGTGTGTAGCAATAGCTCATGATGATTTTAATTTGTATTTTCCCTAGTGCCTAATGATGTTGAGCATCTTGTCACATGTACCTTCTTTAGTGAAAGGTCTGACTGTTTGCCCTCAGGTTATTTGGTGTTTTTGTTTGTTTGTTTGTTTGTTTTAGGAGTTTTGTGTGTTCCTTATATATTCTGGATACAAGTCCACTATCAGATATATTCTTTTCAAACATTTTCTGCCTTCTTTTTTTTTTTTTTTCAACGTTTATTTATTTTTGGGACAGAGAGAGACAGAGCATGAACGGGGGAGGGGCAGAGAGAGAGGGAGACACAGAATCGGAAACAGGCTCCAGGCTCCGAGCCATCAGCCCAGAGCCCGACGCGGGGCTCGAACTCACGGACCGCGAGATCGTGACCTGGCTGAAGTCGGACGCCCAACCGACTGCGCCACCCAGGCGCCCCTTCTGCCTTCTTGATGAAGGGAACATCTTCCCTTCTAGAAATTTTATAGTTTTAGATGCTCCATTTTGAGATAATATTTTTTTAAATGGCACAAGGTGTGGATTGAGACTCATAGTTTTGTATGGAGATACTCACTGTTCCAGCATCATTTGCTGGAAAACCTGTCCTTCTCCATTGAATTGCAGCATTCGGACCTCTGCTGAAAATCAACTGACCACATATGTCTGGGTCTGTTTCTGTATTTTGTATTGTGTTCCATTGATCTCTGTATCTATCCCTTCACTAACAGCACATTCTTGGTTATTTCCTAGCTTTGTAGTTTATAATGAGTGTCAAAATCAAGTAGTATAGATCCTCTGTTGGTAGGGATCAGTGGATAGAAAATTACTAAGAGGAAATCAGGGATAAGGAAACCTATGGGCTAAATCGACCTAACAGGATTCTTGCTGAAGTCAGGCCAGGGTGATCAGACCTTACCTGGGGGGAGTAGAGGATGAGGAACCTGATCACATATTGAGGCGGGGGAGAGGATTCTTGCTAAACTTATTAGCAGGGCTCTCGCTGAAAGTGGACAAGACAGAGATGGACACAGAAGCCCAAAAGTCGGGGTCTGTTTGGGAAGAGGATCCAGAAGAGCCTGACTAGAGTTTGGTCAAAGGAGATAATCTTTGTCACCATCCATGTCAATAGCACTTTCATTTACTTTCACTGCTGCACATATTACAGTTTATTCATCTGGTCTTTGTTGATGCACAGTTAGGTTCTTTCCAATTTTTGCTGTTACAGATAGTGGGCAATGAATATTCTTATATCCCTCTCCTTGTATATATGCTGAGAGTCTATCTATCTATCTATCTATCTACCTATCTAAAAGTAGAACTATCAAATTGTTTCCCAGCATTGTTCCAGCAACATAAAAGGGTTCCTGGTGCCCCAACCTTATCCACTCTTGTAGGCATCTGACCCCGTTATTGTGGTTTCAGTTTATCTTTCCCTAATTTCTAGTAACTTGAAGAATCTTTTTACATGTTGCAATTTACTCTTCTGAGAATTGCTTGTTTATATCTTTTAACATTTTTCTCTTAGATGCCAGGAGTTTTATTTCCCCTCACTTGTTTAAGTAGAATTCCTTAAATATTCCAAACATATATAAAGTGCTTAGCATAGTGTCTAACACACAGGAGGAATTTTTTAAATGTGGGCTGTTAAAAAAAAAAACAAAAACTAGGAAAATGACAAAAGGAGATACCAGGATGATAGTTGTGCACAGATCTAGGGATCAACTCATTCAGATGAGAACATATGAAAAAAGAATAAATATGTGACTAACAAACATTATCATAAGGGATAAAAAGTAATGAAATTTTGTGAAATTTTAAGGAGCATATATCAAAACTATGAGATAATTATCATCCACAAGTTAGGAAAGGAGTAACTGATGTTAAAGTGTTCTAGTGCCTTACAGTGTTCAGGAAGAAGGCAATGATATTAAGTTGATGTGTTGGTAAGTTAGGAATTGAGTATATAACTTCCAAAGTAGTAGTGAAAAGATTATAGCGTCAAAAATACTTTTGCTAGTTAAGAAGCAATCTTTGAGCTGATGCTGGTATAAAAAAATAGGTAATTTTTTTTAAGTAAATAGAATCCAACCATCTATCTGATTAGCCAGGAACTAATACATATCAGCCTTTTATTAAAGGAATCAATAGAAACTGTAAAGGCTACTCTCTTGGTGGCTTTTACAAAGATGGTATAGCTTTTGTTTAATGCAAACAAGGAGAGATTTACTGCTTTCTTCCAAACACTTTTCATCTAGGGCAATGTTAGCTGTTTTTGTTTTTTTGTGTGTTTTTTTTTTTTTTATCACAGTTCTCAGCTCTTTAAGCACAAAATAATGACTCTGGATTGAAATTGATGCCCTGTGTTTTGAACTTTGAGTAAATTCAAAGATTTGGCATTGGCACGATTGCAGGGCACACATCACTCTTAATCTGTAAACACAGAAGTGCGTTAAACCTGGCAGTTAACAAATGTCCATCAAATTACATTGCTAGAAGGAGTGAATTTTTTAATATAATTTCATCTTCCCTCTGAATGTGTTCGTGGTTGTTTTGTCTGACAGCTTTTATACCTCCTACCTAACCTTGGCACTGTGCACGTGAGCTGTCCCCACTGTTTGCGGGAACTATGCAGGAAGCACTGCAGCCGTGACTTCCCTTTAATCATTAGTGAACTCATCCTCGCGCGTAGCTTACACCTATCTTGGAAATCCACCTGGATTATAAATGTAATGGAAATTTACTGAGCCTCCGTCCTCTCTACAGCGTTGAAACATTTAAAACGGATTGACAAGGATTTGGCTAACTTTGCAGGGAAGTCTGGCCACGATTTTCACTTCCTTAATTCAATCATGTATTCTAAGCTGATTCGTTTTCAAATCAGTAAACATCAACTCTGATCATTTTTCAAGCACTTACCATTACCACCGCTACCACTACCGTTAATACTGCTTTGATGTGCTTTATAACCATGAATTGCCTTTTCTGATACATGAAAATATTTTTTAGCACCAGGAGTAAAATTCTTGCTTTCTCCTTCTTGAAATAGACACAGTCATTATTGCATTTTCTCACCCTCTTTATGCCATGGAATTAATTTGCACAGTGAAAGAAAAAAACGATGTAGGGAAAAAAAAATATTTTAAAATAAGTTGACTTACTTTGTTTTCACAGGCCATCTAAAAGCATTGATGGCCATAGCTCAGCTTCATTCTGCTATGTATGAAAAAAGTTCCCATGAGTGACAAGGCAAAAATATAAGTCTGTTAGCTAGACAGCTCTAGGCATCCCAACCTCTTCAGTAACTGGTCATTTTTGGCAAAGAACCTGGGTCCATAAATAATTCAACCTACTTCAGCTGGGTCTTAGCCGCAGGAACTGTCAAAAATGATAGATGGTGCAAAACCTTATCCGAGACTGACCTATTATCCTAGGCAGCATTTCCAGTGCAGGCCTGTGTGACAGATGATAAGCATGCTTGTTTTCTGTAAATGGCCATCAGGGGACAGCCAATTGAGCTGGGTGGTCAGATTACCATAGTAACTCTCTTGTCTTACCCTCTCTGTTATCCCTGGACATTACCTCCATTTCCTCCTAAACCTCTGACCCCTGGCACTCCTTCTTGCCTTGCTCTGCAGCTCATACCTGGCCTCGGGCCCATGAGTCTCACCCTAGAGTCTTTTCCAAGTCCCGAAAGGCCCTCAGTGGGTTGGATTCGGTCTGGTTTGGTT
The DNA here is from genome assembly GCF_016509475.1 of Prionailurus bengalensis. NCBI lineage: Eukaryota > Metazoa > Chordata > Mammalia > Carnivora > Felidae > Prionailurus > Prionailurus bengalensis. Next base: position 28,949,325 of record NC_057343.1, read on the forward strand.
AAAAGGAACTTTCCTCATTGTGCTGTGGGCTCCTTGAATAAGGGAGGAATCAACCTCCTTCTTCTCTATCCTCAGTGCTTTGTATAGTATCTGGTGCAAAGTGAGCTTAACCATGTTTGTTGAATAAATAAGAGATATTTTGAGTTTTGAATTTTTCAGATGGTCTAACTCAGAAATCTTCAGCTAAAAACATGAAATAAAAATGCGAAGTTTTTAATTTTTTTGTAAACTACATTGGATAAATCCAGTATGAACATCCTGGATATCTCATTCTAATCTGGAATTGTAATAAGATATAGACAACCGAAAAAATCTTTAAGAGTAAGGGTTCTGTAGAGGCGCCTGGGTGGCTCAGTCAGTTAAGCGTCCACCTTCAGCTCAGGTCATGATCTCCTGATTCATGAGTTTGAGCCCTGCGTCAGGCTCTGTACTGTCAGCTCAGAGTCTGGAGCCAACTTCAGATCCTGTGTCTCCCTCTCTCTCTCTCTCTCTCCCCGCCCCTCCTCAACTCGTGCTCTGTCCCTTTCTCTCTCTCAAAAATAAACATTAAAAAAAAAAATTTTTTTTTAAAGTATGGGTTCTGTGTAAGGGAGATTTTTTTAAGAGACACTGATAGCCAATATTTTGTAAAACAATTTTAAAAGTTGTTGCCCTAGGGTCAGCCTAGGTAGGAGCTGTGTAGAGTGGTGGACAGAGCAGAGACTTCAAAGCTGGAACGGCCTGGTTTGAAAGCCACCTACATCACCCTCCAGCTATGTCGCCACAAGCGAGTCACATTATTACCATAATTCTGTAAGCCTCAGCTTCCTCATCTCTCGAGCAGGAATCATAAGTCTTTGTTGTCAGTATTAAAAATACTACCTGTAAAGAGTAAGCAGAGTCTGGGGCACCTGGGTGGCTCAGTCGGTGAAGCGCCGACTTTGGCTCAGGTCATAATCTCACAGTTGGTGAGTCTGAGCCCTGCTTCAGACTCTGTGCTGACAGCTCAGAGCCTGGAGCCTGGAGCCGGCTTCAGATTTTGTGTCTTCCTCTCTCTCTGCTCCTTCCCCACTCCCACACACTGTCTCTCTCTCTCTCTCTCTCTCTCTCTCTCTCTCTCTCTCTCTCTCAAGTATCAATGAACATTAAAAAAAAAAAAAAAAGGACTAAGCAGAGTTTCTGACACAGCAGTGGCAGCTAGGGATGATGGGTGGTATAACTCAAGGCTTTGGAAAAGAAATCAGCAGGCCCCTGGAATCCTCCTGGAAACACCTCCAGAACTGGAGATGAGAGCTCTGGCCCCTCTATGTCATTCCCCTCTTCTTCCCCCACCATTTCATAGTTTCTGTGATCCAGAGCCCTCACCCCACTGGCCCATGCTCACCTCACCCTCTCCCGTCTTGCGTGGCCCTCATTACTACAGGTACCGTGTGTCAAGCAACTGCTAATTAAGTGCTTTGCAATTACCCAATTCATCTGATCCCCCAAATAATGTTTATGATGCTCAGATGCTGTTGTTACCCCCATTTCACAAATGACAAAAGCAGTGAGATCATTAACTTGACCAGCCAAAAACGCAATTAGGACATATCAGAGCCAAGATTTTATACCAGGCCAGTCTGATTACAAAGTGGGTACTGATTCCACTACGTTATACTGTCATTGTGACTTCCCAGGAAGGAAAAACAGAATTCACGTGATGAAATAATTTCATATAAACTCTAAGTGCTGAAACTTCTCATCTTGGGAAGCTAGCAAAGACAATGAAAAGAACTTGGGTAATTTTCTGACAGCAAAGAATCATAGCCTAATATGCATGTATTTGACAATCTTTGTGTTTCCTTGACAAAAACATAACCTAGAGACTAGACTTGGCCCAGGACCTTGTCAGGTGGGTCTCAGAGTTTTGCCTGAGTGTACTGGTAACTTCATTCCACTTTTAGCAACATTCATGCTTTCTTTTGGTCTTATTTTGCTATCCTGCTGTAATTTAATACTCTGCTCAATGTCGTGACTTGTTTGTAGATGTTACCCCTCCACAAACAGCTGGTTACATGGAAATCACTGACCTTCGATCAAAGAAACTCCGATACATCCCTATTCCCAGGTAATCCACTTTCACCTTTGTCCTCCGTTTGTATGTCAGATAGAAAGTGAGCCAAGTCTTCCCAAGTGCTCTGAATAAATGTGTGCTTTTGCTTCCTTAAATAGCAAGCTCTTGTTTCCCCCCAGTTGCACTTGGCTTATGTCTTGCTGCTGTTCTGCATGGTTTACTGCTATTTTTATTTTCATTTGGGAAAAATGTCATATAGGTATAAGTCTAACAAACTTCAAGGCTTCATTTCTCTTTTTTGATCTGTCCTAATGATAAGTTTTTCTGTAACTGAAATAGCATTTTCAGTATTGCAGAAATCTTTGGGCTTCTTAAATGTGTTTAAGTTTTTATTTAATTCCAGTTAGTTAACATACAGTGTAATATTAGCTTCGGGTATAGAATATACTGATTCAACAATTCCACATATCACCCGGTGCTCATCACAAATGCACTCCTTAATCCCCATCACCTATTTAACCCATCCCCCCACCTACCCCCCACCTCTGGTAACCATCAATTTCTTCTCTACAGTTAAGAGTCTGTTTCTTGGTTCATCGCTCTCTGTCTTATTTTTTTCCCTTTGCTTGCTTGTTTTGTTTCTTAAATTGCACATGTGAGTGAAATCATATGGTATTTGTCTTTCTCTGACTGTCTTATTTTGCTTAGCATAATACTCTCTAGCTCCATCCACCGTATCTATTAACTTTACATATTAGTTTTTGGAGGCAAATGTGTTCAAAATGTCAAAGGAATTTAAATAGCATTTGTTTAATATTGTTTTTAAATGTGCTACTGTGCATCTGCGGTTGTGAAGGCTATGTAGTAGCTAAAGGCTTCCAGAGATTTAGAATGAAACTCATGATCATTCACTGCTCTTATTATTGTCCAATGACGGAAGCAAAGTATTCAAACCAGTTGGATGGAGGATACAGAAGGGAAACAACGTGTTTGGTGTCTACCCTTGAGGAGCACAGGTGTCCTCTCCAATAGCCCATCCCTTTCTGGATGTATCCATGCCTGATCTCTCTCTCTCAGCCTAACTGAGCCCCTGCTCTGGTCCACCTGGCCTAGATTCTTCCTTACATTGCCCCCCTGGGGCCAACTCCTCCTTCTTCTAATTTTTTACTCTGCTTTGGCCTAGATTGACATCACATCCCCTACTAACATATACTTCCTGACAGGCAACTGAGACCTCACAACACAGGGGTGAAAGCCTCAGCTGAGATGCCAAGCAGAGGACCCTGGAGAGCCATCCAACAGGAGAGAAAGGCCAGCCACACCAAGGCTGTCAGTCATCCACGGCACCCACAGGCCACCTTTGCACCCATTCCTCTAACCCCTAGAAGTAAATAGCTGAGCATGACAGTACACAGTAACTCAGAAGCACAGCTTTATTTCTTAGGACCCTTAATCAAGGTCAATAAATATGAAGAATAAAAGCATTACTCAAAAAAATAGGTTTACTTGTTCCAACATATAGAAGTATGGCTTCTTAGAGCATCTCACCTTGTCAATTTCATGGAAAATGGCTTTTGGTCATTTGGGGAAATTCCTTACTCCATATGAATTATATGCTTATTAAAATATACTATTAGTTCAAGCAACAGAAGCAAAGAACAACTTTTTGTTTTTTACATTTCTAAAGCATTAATAATCTTTTCCAATATTTCTCTTAATTTCTCCCTCATTGGCCCTAGGCTTTATTTTGTTGTTTTTCCGTTTTAACTTTCTATGTGGACCATGTTCTACCTGCCATAGGAACAACATCTGGAAGAGCAGCTGTGTATATAGCCAGTGCCAACTGGTCACTGTAATGCATTCATTTAGAGCTGTACTGTTCACCGGAAATAAAATGCAATGTCATTTTATGTTCCTTCCTTAGCCATATTCAAAGAGGAAAAAGAAATTGGTGGAATTAACTTTAACTAAACATTTTATTAACCCAATGTATTTAAAATGTCATCATTTTGACACATATTCAATATAAAAGTTTTAATGAGGTATTTTACATTCCTTTTTTCTTCTAAGTCTTTGAAATCAGTATTTATTTTACACTTTGGGAACATCTCAGTTTGGACTTGCCATGTTTCAAGTGCCACGTGATTTAGAGTCTGTTCATTATCAGTATATCCTGAATTTCTCTTGAGATTAGCTATTGCCATTTTTGGCATATATGCAGTCCAAGAGAACAACCCATCTGGATTTCAGTTTTCCTGCTAGTTGCTTAAATTTAGCATTCTGCTAGATAGCTGGAATTTTCCATCTGATGGCTAACTTCAGATAACAGAAAATACAGTGACATTGCATGTAACTACAGAACCAAAATGAGTACATCACTTTTGCCCCCAGTAAAATTTGAGTATTTTTCCTCAAATTTTTGTATTATTTCCATCTGTAAAATGATACTGCCTAGCTCTCATGTGTGGGTGTATGTAAATCTGGGCTTCCCTCTACTATGATTCTATGTGTTCCTTAAAGACCTTGCTATTATGTATAAAAGGGAATATGCATTTAAAACAAGGTGAAGAAGGGGTGCCTGGGTGGCTCCGTCAGTTGGGCATCTGACTCTGGATTTCGGCTCAGGTCATGATCTCACAGTTCATGAGTTTGAGCCCTGCGTCAGTCTCCACAAACGGCACAGAGCCTGCTTGGGATTCTCTCTCTCCCTCTCTCTGCCCCTCCCCTGCTCATGTTCTCTCTCTCTCAAAATAAATAAATAAAACTTAAAAATAAAAAACAAGGTGAAGAAGAGATTCTAGAGCAAATTGCAGTAAATGTGATTTTTTCACCCTTTTTTGACATATTTTGACATATTTCAAGTTTCATACTATGAAGAGTTAAACATTTAGCCAGTAGATACAGTACTCAACAGTCATACATCTTGAGTGCTCTTGGAAGAATTACAAACATTATTGTTTCACGTAGATAAATTTCATTATTCTTGAATAGCCCTTTACTTCACCATGTGTACCTATTAATTTTTTTCCTAAGGCAAATATTTCTGGCAGAACGTGAGATAAATCCTGTATTATGTCAAATGTTGCCTTCTTTGAGTCCTTCTATTATTGTAAAGTAGCTCTGAAACGCTGAAGCAGTAGTTACCATCTTCTTCATATAAACATATTTTAAAGCTTCTGTGTCCCAGAGTAGCTGGCTGTGTCACCTGTGTTTAGTATCTACTAAGGCAGACTGGAAAAAAAAAAAAAAGGTCAGGTAGTCTTGGTTTATTCTTTAGGAGGTTACAAGATTTGACCCAACACATAGTGGTTTTGTGGTTTCCCGAATCTACATTGATAGTTTATTATGTTTTTATTATCTGATGAGACTCCGCCTTTAGACCATTTATTTTACATAGAAAATATCAGATGTATTTAGAGAGCCAATGCTGGTAATTCAAATTTCTAATCTGTTTCTTTTGTATAGTGAAGGCTATACCTAGAAAAAGGAAGTGTGCAGTTGACTCATAGAAGCAAAACTGCATTCCTAGAAATGAATATGTAGCAAAGAAAATATGTATATGTATGAAATCTATATGACAAGTATATAAATTCCTTGTTATAAATTCTTGTAACTTCCTAAGTCAGAAAATGCAAAATATTAAATATAAATGCAGGTAAAGCCCATAGAAAAGATATCAGCTTTAGCACTTAGACTGAAACTTAGACCCCTGAGGAGTGAGTCTAACATTGCAGGTGCATGAGATATGAGTTGGTTTAGAGTTCTTTTCTTTCTGACAGTGAATGCCAATACAATCGGGGGTCCACAAACACAGAAAAATGTCAGTAACCAATAGATACCTGTGTATTTCTTTTCTTACAGATGGATCTCTTGGTATCTTTTAATATGTTTACTATTAGAATTCTTTATAGCAAGTTTAATGAACCACAATTAGGTAAACTAGCTTCGTTATTACCAACTGATTGACTACTGTAATTTTCTTTTCAGATCAGAATCTCTCTCACCATATACCACATGGCTGTCTACTATTTCGGACACAGATGCATTGCTAGCTGAGTGGGGCAAAGGTGCTGTTATTACTGTCGATATGGGAGGTCACATCAGGCTTTGGGAAACTGGACTTGAACGTCTGCAGCGATCACTCATTGAATGGAGAAACATGATTGGACAAGACAGTGACAGACATATGCAGGTACCACTCTAACCCACTTTCCCTCTTAAAGGTGCATATTTATGTATAAGGTTAGTTCCAAATGGAAGTAAACCTCTGGCCTCAAAACTTAAATATAGTTACTTAAATACCTAATTTCTCATAATAGAAAAAGACGTGTCTTTTTCTAGATAGTGGGAAAGTTAAAAGGTGCCCTTTTTGCGGTCAGTGCTTAAATATACAAGTTCCTCACATCACAACATGAGAATACAAGACAATTGCTTCTGTTTGACCCCAAGCATTAATCAGCTTCTAGCATCACCTTTGCATTTGTTCTTTTACTACCATCATCTTGGGCATCTCTGCATGCTACCAAGGAGGCAGAAATACTGATATAAAACGCAGCACATTACCATAAGGTCAAAACCTTTAGACTAGAGAAGATATGTATATTATGCATCTAGCAAAGATGTGTTTTTACCAACTTCCTTATCTCCAGATAATGCAAACTTAGCAGTAGATAGACCCAGCCCTGCCCTGAAAAGAAATATGGAAATAAGTCACCAAAGTGAGAGGAAACTCCAGAAATGACTCAGTCACCACCTACTCTGGTTGGTCTGGAACCAATGAAGAAAGCTGTGTACCCATAAATACTAAAGCATATAATAAAAGGATTTATTTGTAATTGATTGATTTTAATCTTCAGAAGAAAACTTCTCTGTTTATGCTTCATTCTTATCCAGCAAGATAGTAAAGAAAGGCGGGTTCCTGCCAGCTGTGTTGCTCTGCAGAGAGCCAATTCACAAGATAAATTTCTACAAACTACTCCATTGATACTTGATTAATAATTACTATTTTGTGTGGTTATTTTTCTGATTTCCCTTAAAGGAGAATAATTGTGAATGAATAATACATATTTCTCTTAGATTCTTAAAACCTTATAGGAAGGAACATTCTGAAAATTCGACACCAATGTAGGCAAGCAACTTCAACTTCTTTTGAAAGGGTATGAATAGGGGCGCCTGGGTGGCGCAGTCGGTTAAGCGTCTGACTTCAGCCAGGTCACGATCTCGCGGTCCGTGAGTTCGAGCCCCGCGTCAGGCTCTGGGCTGATGGCTCAGAGCCTGGAGCCTGTTTCCGATTCTGTGTCTCCCTCTCTCTCTGCCCCTCCCCCGTTCATGCTCTGTCTCTCTCTGTCCCAAAAATAAATAAAAAACATTGAAAAAAAAAATTTTTTTTTTAAAAAGAAAGGGTATGAATATATTAATTTAATTAAGCTAAAACAAATGTATTGCTCTAACATAAACATGCCATTAAGTGCAATGAATCTATCATAGCAACAGACTGAATGTTGGTCACTATCCATAACAATAATTAGAAAATTAATTAACTATGGTTCTGATTCTCTTATTATCCTGAACATTAGTTTCTTCTCCCTTTGAATTAAGCTCCTCTTTTCATTACAGAGATTGGTAAATACTATTGTATTTGAATTTCTTGTATTTTATTTCAATTTCTCATGTGTCATAGAGATGAAAGGTCATATTTTTCCTATGGTCAAGAGTGTGGCCTAAATTAAGTGTCTTCCACAACAGAACTTTAAAAAAGAATTTTACACATGATTTTCATAACTGGTCTTGACTGCTACAAAAATTAACCCCTATTTGTGGTTTAGCCATACACTCTTCTTTCCCAGCGACTTCCCCGACTCTGTTGTTCATCTTTCTATTCCCAGCATAATGACTGATACACAACAGGCAATTAATATATTTGTGTATGCTCATACTCATATATCCTAATTACACTGGCCTTTGAAGCTATTTGACAAAAAATGGAACTGTTCTTTTAAACTGTCACAAGTTATTCATTCATTTTTGTGTAACTGAATAAATATTTATTGGATGAATATATATAGTTATTAAGTTAGAAATGAACAGAAATATATTATCTAACATCTCAAAAATAATCAAAAGGTTTGGCTGCAGTATGCAGAGCAACATCTGATCCTTCCCAGACCTAACATTTTCCAGAAAATGCATAACTTTATGTCTCCCGTTCAAAGTTCAGCTATAACAGAAATAAGACTTATTCAGAAAGAAAGTTACACAATTCACAAGTGGATGTTAGTTTCATTTGGAAAATTAGAATAGTTGTTATCCAACCTTCTCCTAACATCTCTGATGTTCCTTGATCCATTTTGGTCGATATTGAAATATATATTTATCTACATACTCAAACTGAGAAACAAATTGTAAGCATATGTCTTTATGTCTAAAGAGACAGGATTAATTGCCCAGATGGTCTGACGTTGTTTTATTTTTTGGTCGGATCTGTCCTCTTCTCCCTGCTTGGTCAATAATGAGACAGCACAGGGATGCCTGGGTGGCTCGGTCGATTTGAGTGTCCCACTTGGGCTCAGGTCATTATCTTACAGTTCGAGTGTTCGAGCCTCGCGTGGGGCTGACAGCTTGGAGTCTGGAGCCTGCTTCGGATTCTGTGTCTCCCTCTCTTTCTCTGCCCCTTCCCCGCTCATGCTCATCTCTCAAAAGTAGATAAACTTTAAAAAAAAATTTTTTTAACAATGAGAGTATATTTAACTGCTCGTATGTAGACCAGTTCTTGTTATTATTTACAAGTAGTGTACACAACCAGACCTAAATGGGAATCACTGTGGAGCAGTAGTAATAACAAGCAAAATATGTCTTTTACAGTTTCCCGTACGGTGCAATCCCTCAAGCTCTTCCTCATTTATGGGCCTTTTATTCAGCATATGTCTCCTCCTGGTTCAGGAGCTTGAAAAATGCCTTTCTAGAAATATTGAGAAAAGAGAATATGTTCTTAGTACCATACTTCTCGCTGGCTAAGTTCCAGTCCTCTCCCTGTTCCTGGCAGAGTAACCCGATCTCCATCTAGTGGCAAAATGGACTTACTTTACATCGTAGAAATTAAAAGGCCTGCTTTGCATTCACTAGTTTAAGGAGGTTTACACACACCTGTATTGTTTGGTTTCCTGTTGGTCACGAGATGCTCCTTTAGGTCAACAGTGAAGGCTGGGCAAATACCCCACCACTTACTGACCCACTTTCTTCCTTGAGTCTTTTGAATGATAGCAAAAGAACTGTTTATATTTAGATTAACTATGTCAGTTACATGCTTTACCACTTTCCTTTATATCTTGCTTCATTTCAGCCTTCTAGAGTTATCAATTCTGAAGCCATTGTTGCTTTGAATTTTAGTTTTTGCTTAATGAATTCATTGATAGTTCTCCTTCATGAGTAGTTTGCAAGAGAGTGTTTATTGAGCTCTTCATATAAAATGTGTTCATTAATTTTACATGCTTTGATAGGAAGTGTGTTTTTCTTACAGCAAACAACTATAACAAATTCAAAGTATCACTGTAGCTGTGGTTCTAAAAGCCCATGATTAAGAATTCATATTTATTACTTTTAGACTTCATATTTTCAGAAGCATGTGTTAATTATAAGCCATAATTTTTCTGACCATGCTTCATAGTGTTCTCTCTAAAGCATATTTTTCATATTTTTATTTAGTTACACTTGGATTCATCCCAAGAAGGCTGTTAAAGCTACACCACAGGTTTCTTCAGAAATCAAACCATCTCCTTTAAAAAGCTCCTGGTGACTATTCTTGTGGGAACACAAAAGCTAAAAGGTTATAGCTTTCAAGTGTTATTGTCTGATTACAATAAACTAATTAGAAAGTAAATCCTCTGTGTGTTACTGGTAGAATCTCTTTGAGGCCTTTGAATAGTACTTCCTTATCTGTATACTTTTAAAATGGATAGGATCTTCGAAACACAGTGTGGGACTACAACTTACTCATTCTTACAGTGAAGATAGTGCCTGGTACACAATAGATACACAGTAGAGGCATCAGAAAACATACTTAGAAAAGATAACTAATTTATATTAAGCACCACTAAGACTTTCCCCCTTTTAAAGAAGATATTCTAGGAATATGAGTAAAGGTAGTTGTACTTTGGTAAACAAGACTGGCCTTTTCTTTAACTACAAGCCCAACAGTAAGGATTTTTTTAAGATATCAGTAAGATGGTAAGTCCTTCTTCTAGTTTTGGAAACCACTAGATCATTTCATTGGAGCTGTATTAGTACCTTTAGGTTTTCACTATGCAGACTATGTTTTCTCCACATACTCTGAGAAGGTTTACAATTTTTTGTTCTTTTTTTAAAGAAATTTTTTTAATGTTTTTTTTTTTATTTTTGAGAGAGAGAGAGAACAAGTGAAGGAGGGATAGAGAGAGAGGGAGACAGAATCTGAAGCAGGCTCCAGGCTCTGAGCTGTCAGCACAGAGCCTGATGCGGGGCTCGAACCCATGAACTGCGAGATCATGACTTGAACTGAAGTTGGACACTCAACCGAGTGAGCCACCCTGGAATACAGAAGAATTCTTTCTTCTTTTTAAGGGTAGCTTATGGTTTACTCTTGCACCACGTTCTTCACTTTGGCCAGTAACTGAAAATACTTAGCAGTCTGATTCAGTGGGTCATTATCATTATCGTACATATAACAATGTATATTTCATAGGATTGTTATATGTACATGTATCTTTGGAGATTTTCCTTGGCCCAAAAAGGCAATGCTTCTTTTTTTTTAATTTTCATAAAAACATTCAGCAAGATGGTCTAGCCATTTGCCTATGCGGTAGCATTTGAGCAATGCCTCTAATGATTTTCCCATGTTTATTCCTGCTAGAGAAATTCCCAGCCATGGAAATCCATTTTGAATCTAGATCTTGAATAAGGTTTTCAGACTTGAATAAGGTACACTGGGAGTGTACTACCCGGTGGTGTGCTGATAGACCAGCCCTCTGGTGAGGTAAAGGTGGGGCACTTTATAATGTTTGCCAATTTCCCTGGTGTAACTACTCCCTCCGTGGCCGATTTCACGCTTCCAAAGATTAATAATCAACTTGCTCGATTTCTGAGTATTTAGCAGCCATCAAAGAAAGGAAAGAAGTACTAGGAACACAGACAAGGTGGTGCCATCTTATCTCTGGTAAGTGCTGAAGCCCATAGTTGTGCCAGTTACAGACTGGCGATGCTCTTTTTGAACCACGAATACAGTTTGAGCAAAGAATTGGAAAGAAGTCTGCAGTCAACTAGGATGACACTCATGAGTTCACAAGTACAAGCCTCCTTTCTTATAAACATCATTTCAGAAGGAAATTACCAGATTTTTACAGTCCTCCAGAAGCCGTGCTTCCATTAGATCACAACTTTGTCAGTGATTGCTAAATATAACTAAAATTAAATGAGCAACCACCTCCCTCAGACAAGCAGATCAACAAGCTTATGACTTTCAGGGAGGCCATGAGTTTTCATTAACCTTTTGTGCATATCCAACAAAAATAACAATCCTACAAATTATAATAATTGGGGCTACTATAGAGTCTTAAACTAATATTAAAAACAGAAATAGCACCTAGCTTTCTCATTATAGAAAAAACCTAACCTTAGGAAATTGCTTTTCAAATCATCACTGACAGAAGCATTTCAACTCCTTTCTCTCATGACAGGCCTTAAGATCATTCTTTTATATGGTACTATATCTTCAGTGCGTGTTATTTAACAATATATCAGCCAGTAAAGAAGTAATCTTAGGAATATTTAAAGTATAAGGAAAACAAATTAATTCTGTAATATATCAGTTATAAATTGAGATGTCAAATGCAATGAATATGTTGACAATTAATGGCTCTAGAATTTTTATGATTCTGAGCCTATTATGTATATAGTTACATGTAATCAACACATCACATTGGCTACAGAAATAAAATCCTCCTGTTATATTTATAAATAAAATTGTAATTTTATTCATAAGCAGGTATAGCCTATTGGCTATGCTTTCCAGTTATAATATAAAGATAATACCATTGTACCTTACAAAGTTGTCGTAAGACTGAAATGCATCAGTACCTGGCACAGAGTAAGTAAACAAATAACAATTAGAAACTTAGGATTTAGAATTTGGGCCATAGAATTCTTTAATGCTTATATGGAAACGCAAAGCCAAATTAGAAGGAAGCAGTGTCACCCAGTCACCTAATATTAAATCATGACCCAATGAGTTACGTAATTCATCATCTATCTTTGTGTTATAAGGTGTGAGGTTTGTTTATAATCCTATTTAGGAAAAGTTTTGTCAGGCCCAAAAAAGGAATTTTGGTCTGTGCCTAAACCTGTCAACTTGAGGAAAAGCAGGAAATGAATGATAGGACAATTGTCAGCAGAGGATTATAGTGTTTAGCTTTATTCAAAAGACAAATTAGAACAGGACCAGAAAACACACAGCAAATATATACATCATCTTTAGTCCTTAGTTCTGAGAACAGTGAAAAGAGCAAGTCAAATTTGGAGTTGTCTCTCTTAATTTTTCCATACGCAGTACTCTTTGGTCTCTCCTTATAACATTCCAAAAATGTCTCTCTTTTTATTTTCTATTTCCTCACAAGGTCAGGCCACAGTTACCATTCTCTAACCTCTCTGAATAATCCCACCCATTCTTTCATTTATTTAATTAACATTTGCTTAGTACCCAGAATTGCTAGGATAAAGAAATAAATAAGATACAGGTGCAGACCCAGGGAACTTACAGTCAAGTAGAGCTATAATGAAATAAGTTGTAGTGCAATATGGCAGATAAACTGATAGGAGCATGATCAAAGGATCAGAAAACAGCCTAACCCCAGTTTTTCAGGAAGGGGGAAGGAACTCTTGATAAATCAAACGCATGTGATTAGTTTTGTCTCTTGCCCAAATCCCAGTAAAAGAGCAATAAAGGATCAAAAAACAGTCCCAACCCACCGGGCAAAAAGAACTACAGACGCAGCAGCGCTTTGGAGGATAGAAAATAAATAGGTGGGTGATAACGGAGTTATCAGCTGGAGAGAGCTGAAACCTATTCTTCCAGAGGGGGAAGCCAATAAGATGCAAGCTGCCGTACTCTGCAGAAGCCCACAAAGCATTAGGGCTTGAAGGCACCATGTACCTCTGAAGGTTGGAGTGCAGGGTGGCACCAAAAATTGGGAGATGAATTAAAATTCTGTATAGAGACCATTTAGATAGCCAGATTCTCTCCTCTGTTTTGCACCTGGGGCCACTGGCTCTTCTCTAGGCTTACCAAAGACAGGAGCTGTAATGGAGATTTGTACAATTGAGGACACGAATGAGACCATGTAGACAATGAGAAGATAAAGTGAAAGTCTACTTTTCTTATATAGATTCCATGAAGCTGACTTCCACATTTATACCCTTTGAACAGAAGAGTAGAAAAATCCTTTCTAGGGGCGCCTGGGTGGCGCAGTCGGTTAAGCGTCCGACTTCAGCCAGGTCACGATCTCGCGGTCCGTGAGTTCGAGCCCCGCGTCGGGCTCTGGGCTGATGGCTCAGAGCCTGGAGCCTGTTTCCGACTCTGTGTCTCCCTCTCTCTCTGCCCCTCCCCCGTTCATGCTCTGTCTCTCTCTGTCCCAAAAACAAATAAACGTTGAAAAAAAAAAAAAAGAAATTTAAAAAAAGAAAAATCCTTTCTAGAAACTGACATATCCAAAAGAAAACCTTTCTGATCTAATATTTGGAAGTTTTTCCTTAGTAATCTTACAAGAAGACCCACTTATTGTTGAGACCAGCCTTTATGCAAAAACTTCAGTCCACTTTTTAATGCCTTCTTCTTAAATATTAATGGATAGCCTCTTATACAAAAAAAAAAATGGAAATGAAATGAACAAAGAAAATAGAGGTGATGCAGAAAGAAGAAAAACATGTCACAAAGTGACAATTGACATTCTCAGACAGGCAAGAGAAAATATGATGATCATAAAACAAAAATGTGATGCTTTTTTAACATAGGAACCTTCAAAGAACAAGAAAGATGTCTTGGAAATTTAGTACCGAGTAATGTATAGAAGTGTTGAATCACTATATTGTATACCTGAAACTAACATAACACTGGATATTAACTGTACTGCAATTAAATAAACAACAAACCAAGCAGACATGGTATATGGAGAAATAAAAAGTGTTAGCAAAAATAAATTCAATAGGAGGCGTTGGACATTCACTGGCTAGTGCTTCACTTAACCAAGTCAACTTTCAGAACTGCATTCGTTATATGTGTTGTCTCATATCTCTATAACTCATTTTAAGGTTTAAAAGTTAAGGGGCACCTGGGTGGCTCAGTTGATTAAGTGTCCTACTTCAGCTCAGGTCACGATCTCTCAGTCTGTTGAGTTCAAACCCTTCATTGGGCTCTGAGTCCAGAGCCTGGAGCCTGCTTTAGCTTCTGTGTCTCCCTCTCTCTTTGCCCCTCCTCCACTCACACTCTGTCTCTTTCTTTCTCAAAAATAAACAAACATTAAAAATTTTTTTTTATTTAAAAGTTAAAAGACACAAGGCCTGATTGGGGGTTAAAATGATTTTCTAGGGGCACCTGGGTGGCCCAGTCAGTTAAGCATCCCACTTCGGCTCAGGTCATTATCTGACCATTGGTAAATTCGAGACCCGCATCAGGCTCTGTGCTGACAGCTCAGAGCCCGGAGCCTGCTTCAGATTCTGTGTCTCCCCCCCTTCTCTCTCTGCCCCTTCCCCACTCATTCACTGTCTCTCTCAAAAATAAACATTAAAAAAAATTGCAATAAATAAAATGATTTTCTAGAACTAGTTTCATTTGAACCTCTGTAGGACTTGCTGATAGGAAGATAGGGGTAAGAAAATGGATCTTCTCCCATGGACTTCTGCTCACTTTCCAGGCAGAGCACAGCCCATGTATTTCCCCCTTGACCTATATAGCCAAACAACAGAGCTGTTGATACTCTCTGCTTCCATCAGAAAACTGCTAAAAGCGTTGGATCCCATGGAGAAAAGTGCACTGTATCTGGAACAGGAGTGTGAAACCTTCAAGCTGTAGGGCAGAGCAGACAACCGGCTGGGACCAAAAAGCCAGAGGAACTAGACTAGTTGGTCTGTCCTAGAGGAAGCAGGCATTTTATTCACTTAGAAGTTGCTTTTCTTTTCCAAATCGCTGTGTTCTCATGATTTTATTTAACCAGTCAAGTATCAATCTTATTTCAACCATGTTTGTATACCCACAAAAAAGATCACTGCATCTTTTCGATTAATTGATTTATCAGTAATTGTCTGCATATAAATACAGTGAAAACCTTTAAGTATATTCTCAATAGGTACTAGGGAGTCACCTCCCAGCAACAAATTTCAAGCAACATTTGACACCTACAGATACAAATATAATTACATATTTGTCACCATAAATACTTTTTTTGGTGAGGAAGAAGTTTTCCTGTCATGTCATTATATCTATAATCTAATGGCTGTATTAGTTGAATCTCAGTTCCTTAAAAGCTCTGTTGGTTCCCCCACCTGCATCCGGTATTTCTAGTTGATTTTCATATAACAGCAGTGTATATACTCTAGACCTGGCTTCAGGAAAATAGCAAACCATAATTTCCTAGGGAGATGGTGGTGATCCAAGCTGTAGAATTTCTTTGTGGGATAGGCAGGTGGTCATCTATTGAATTACAGCAATTCTGGACAAACAATAGATATTTGAGTCCCTTGGGAACTCAAATATCTATTCCCATTTGAGAACCACCATCCAGAATGTTCTTGTGGAGCACTTGCTCTGTACCCACCAATGAAGGACCTGTGGGGAGGTGGTGGAATACTAAAACATAAAGCATGGTTTCTACCCTCAGAGAGTTTATTCTATGGGATTGGGGAGTTGAGGATGATAGTCATGAAACAGCGGCATGTAGTACAAAACAATGTGTATTTCAATGGTAAATTGGGGAGTTTTGACCCTGTGCTATAGTAGTTCAGAAGGGAAGTATATATGTATGATGAAAGTTGTAAGTGAAGGAAATGGGGCTTGGGTTGAACTTTTATTTTTGTCTTTAGATAGTTCAAAAAGAGAGGTCAGAGAATTCTAGACATTCTGAAAATCATACCACAGGCAGAGATATAAATGAGCACTGTGTGTTTCCTTAATAAGAGGATGATTTGTGCCATAGGCATGGATCACAACAAATCCAAGAGTGACCTGGTGCAGATACCAGAGGAACAGTAAGCAAACATCACAGCCAGTGTGATGCACACACAAAGCCCAGGGGGCAAATCCAGGTTGAATACCAACTATCCCAAGGAGACAGTGGAGGTGATACCAGAGCAGGGGTGGGTATTAAGAGCTGGGTCTGGGACCACCAGACACACACCCGCTGGGGGGTCTCAGAAGACAGGGTGCGATTTAGTTTCAGCACAGTCTTGCTGGCACAGGACACTTTTAAAAGCAGTTGAAAGGATTTTGTTCTGTTTAGGCATATCTATAGCATATTATAAGACAAACAACTAAAAGCAAAGGGTATCTTCTGGGGAGTGGTGTAAGAAGGAGTCACCCAAATAGGAGAAATTAGGATGTGTGAAGATCCAATGAGGCTTTTAGGTTTCTTACTCCTAGGATTTGCGGAAGGTCCTTGAGTAGGAAAAATATAATAGTGGCGGCTAGATCAGAAAGAGGGACTTGGTAGTGGTGTGCAGTCTGGGAAAGAACCCCGAGTGAACTAGGGCAACTGTGAGGGCGGGTATGGTTTGGCGGGGAAAAGCTGAATATGGGTCATGGAGGCAGACATTATGGACATTTCTAGTTTGGATACCTGGCAAAATGGCAGATCATTGTAGGAACAAGGAAGGTTGGAGAGGAGATAGGATTCAGGCATTTTGTATATGCTGAGTCTCAGGTAATGGTGAGATACTTCATTAACAGTGTGCAGTTAGTAATTGGAAATAGATCATTGGACCCAAGATCAAAGCTAGTGAGAGTTACAATGATCTTTAGCATGGAGCTTTTAGCTGAAACCATGAAAACAGTTAGATGCTAAGGAGAATAGAGAGAAAATGAGCAGAACAACTGAGCTTTGTTTTTAGAAAAACTTACAGTTGTTTTTGAAAGCATATTCTCAGAACCTTCTTTAATAAGGAATCCATGTTCAAGCTGTTGGAAGACACTGTAACTTACTAGCCTCTTAGAGATGAAATTACAACTAGTGAATATCTGGCTTTGAGAAGTCCCAGTAAAGAAACCTCTTTAATTTATTTAACTGAGTAGTCCCCAAATGTATTCAGAGTCTTTTTAATACTTCAACAAGTTGCCAGTCTTTATATTCCTGGTTTTCTTTGCTTCAGTTCACTGTGCACGCTGTGTAGTAGATCTCTTAGGACAAGACCTTCATGCTAATTCTAAACCTGACTCAGGATACAAGCATGTTGCATGACATTTATGACTTCAGAGAATAAATCTGGAATGCTAGGGTTGACTGTTAGAAGAAGAATGTATCCCTATACCTTTGAAGAGAGGACCTAGGCCTTAGGCTCAGCTCAAACCAAGGGCTCAATGTATGTCATGTGACCTAGTCTCTCTCCTCTTGGCTCTGCTTTTTTCCGGCTTCATTGTTACAAAGCCTTTCTCCATTTAGTAGCAGCAATAGCCCTGATAGCGCTAGGTAATACATGGTTCTCACAGCTGGCATTCTCAGTAAAAGGGGCACGTCTCTCCGAGTAATTTCAACACAGTCTTTAGGGGTATTACAATAGGCCCATGAGGTCACGTGCCCATCCTGAACCAATCACTGTGACCAAAAGGACAGAATACTCTTAATTGGTCAGACTTTGGTCATGCATGCCTTCACTCCTAGAGTTTGGGATGAGCGAGGGCTGTATCAATCCCATCCTAACTACAAAATTATGAATTAGGAATAGGGGAAATACCCCTAAAGAAATTCTGAATAAGCAAAAGACTTGACCATGTGTTTTGGGGGGGGGGGGTTGTTGTTTTTGGTAGTTTTGACAGCTAAAGCCACCCTCTTGCAAGTGACAGCTGATAACCTTTCTAGGGTTGGGCTTCCTGGAGACCAGAACTATCATCGGATTCATTTTGTTTTGCACTCAGCACAACATTCATAAAACCTGACTTTTACCAGATGCAATATGAAGGTAATTAGACCAGTGATGACCTATAGCATTCATTAATTTCATCTTCCACTTAAGTCCTAGAGTGAATACTTCAGAAACACATACTTAACTTTCTAAACACATGTAAGGCGAACATAAATATTCTAGTTACAATTGTCTTATGAGACTTTCCAGTTGCAAAAGTTCGAATAAAATTGTCAGGTCTGTCTTGACAGTGCTCTGATGGCATTACGGTGGGTTTTTCCTCTAATGAAAAGAACTTACTAATATTGGATCATTTTCATTATTTTTTTTTCTTTTAGATATTTCTGTTTTAAGAAGCAAACACAACACTATTAAAGGCCCTACATTTCACATTGCTGGTATGGGTTGAATAATCCTTTCCATAAAGAGGAATGACATCTATAGAGCTCTAATAGGAAAGTCTAAAACTTAATAGGTTTTGTGCTAGCCAAAGGGGAAAGTGCTGCATTTGACTATGAGTCATCATTACCTCAACCACTCTGCCATCATATTTACATATATAAGTCATTGCCCAGAAAGGGGAAACCCTGACATAATATCAGAAACAAATTTCATGTGTTCTGAATCTGGTTGGAGTTAACCAGTAGAACTCCAACAAATATATAAGGACTATTTAACAGCAATAAATAGAAGTTATTATTGTTACTATGCTCTCTTAATACTAAAATATAATATTTTTCCTATCCTATATTCCAAATTACTTAGAAGTTTAAAAATCAGTTGATTATAGGTATAAGCTTCTGACTGCCCCCAAGATTAAACAGACTTCAAGATTCTGAATATAATTCTCCTCATTCAGTTTGAGAAATATTTAGGTAGGTAGGTACGTAGGTACGTAGGTAGATAGGTAGGTAGGTAGATAGATAGGTAGAATAGAAAGAACATTTATATTTATTTATTTTTATGTTTATAAATATGAGACATATAATATGTCTTTATATATATGCATGTGTATATATATAAAACCTTTCTAAAGTTGCAGTAGAATATCTTTTATGAAATAGGCCTTGATTCTTCCACTCTGAGTTTTTCACTGTTTCTTCTAAACTTTGGTGAATTTGAAAGAAGCATATTGTTTGTTTAGGACAACTGCTGATAAAAACAATAGAAAAGTGGGGCCTCTGGGTAGCTCGGTCGGTTAAGCATCCAACTCTTGGTTTCAGCTCAGGTCATGATCTCATGACCTTATGAATTTAAGCACCACGTAGACTGCCTGGGATTCTCTCTCTCTCTCTGCCCCTCCCCCACTCATACTCTTGTGCATGCTCTCTCATAAATAAATAAGTAAATAAATAAATACTTTTAAAAAAAACAATAGGAGGGGTGCCTGGGTGGCTCAGTGGATTGAGCATCCGACTTCAGCTCAGGTCATGATCTCGCATTCTGTGAGTTCGAGCCCCGCGTAGGGCTCTGTGCTGACAGCTCGGAGCCTCGAGCCTGCTTCCGATTCTGTGTCTCCCTCTCTCTCTGCCCCTCCCCCACTCATGCTCTGTCTCTCTCTCTCTGTCAAAAATAAATAAACATTATAATAAATAAATAAACAATAGGAAAGAAAAGCATTCCCTTCAGAGCCTTAAATCCATGCCTATTTATAAGTTCTGTCTTCAAGTATAGACAAATAATTTAATTTTTTATTTTTCCTCACCAAATCTAATTACATATTTTATTATTTTTTTCAACGTTTATTTATTTTTGGGACAGAGAGAGACAGAGCATGAATGGGGGAGGGGCAGAGAGAGAGGGAGACACAGAATCGGAAACAGGCTCCAGGCTCTGAGCCATCAGCCCAGAGCCCGACGCGGGGCTCGAACTCACGGACCGCGAGATCGTGACCTGGCTGAAGTCGGACGCTTAACCGACTGCGCCACCCAGGCGCCCCACATATTTTAAAACTGTAGGGGCGGCTGGGTGGCTCAGTCGGTTAAGCAGCCGGCTTCGGCTCAGGTCACGATCTCACGGTCTGTGAGTTCGAGCCCCGCGTCGGGCTCTGTGCTGACGGCTCAGAGCCTGGAGCCTGTTTCAGATTCTGTGTCTCCCTCTCTCTGACCTTCCCCCATTCATGCTCTGTCTCTCTCTGTCTCAAAAATAAATAAACGTTAAAAAAAATTTTTAAACTGTTTATCTTTCTCTCCATATATTTTTTTCCATGAACCACTTGAAAGTAAGTCAGAGACATGATACCCCATTACCTCTGAATGCTTCAGGGAGTATTTCCTCAAAACAAAAGCACTCTCCTACATAACCACAATACAGACCTCAAAATCAGAAAGTTAACAATGATACATCATTAATGTCTAATCCACAGAGTTTATTCAAATTTCACATGTCCCAAGAGCATCCTTTTAGCACAAAGAAGCAATCCAGGATCATGTTCTCTGTCAATCCAAAAGTTTCTCGTCTTTCCTTGGCTTTCATGACCTTGACATTTTTGAAGAGCATAGGCTAGTTACTGTACAAAAATATCCCTCAACTTGGGTTTAGCTAATGTTTCTGCATTGTAGATCCAGTTTATGCATCTATGGCAGGAATATCACAAAAATGATGCTGTATTTCTCTCAATGTGTCCTATTAGGTGGCACAGAGTATTGGTTTGTCCCATTACTGGTGATGTTAACTTCAAATATCTGGTTAAGGTGTTATCTCCACTGTGTTTCTCCACTGTGAAGTTAATATTTTTCCTTTGATAATTAATATATGTCTTTTGTGAGCTTACATTTTGAGACTATGTAAATATCTTATTTCTCATCAAGCTTTCTTTCATTAATTTTACCATCCATCAATGATTCTTATTTGAATCAACTATTATTACTGTGGTTGTCAAACAGTGATTTTTTTTTCCAATTGCATCATTTCTTCTACATTAACAGTTGGCATTCTAAGCTAAGGAAGGACCCTCCCTTCTTATCCCTCTGGTTTTTTTTATTAGTATTACCTCATGGATTTCTACCTTATTTGATGGGTGATAGTCTATTGCCACTCTTATTTATTTTGATGTTCAGATTGTTCGTTTAGCCAGTGGGGACTCCTTCAAGCCAGTTCCTTTGTCCCTTTGACATGCTTCAGTCATTTTTTTAGTACTTCTTTAATTTGTGGCATAAAAAGTAGATCCAATTTCTTTTGTCTCTGGTTTTCTGTGCTGGTATAAATACTGTTTCGTTGGGCGGTTTCGCTGGGTATTATCTGTTGACTTAGATCACCCTGTTAATAAAAAAGCATTCTAACCTACTTCCATTTAACCAACTCTCCAAATTAACCTGCTCTCTTGAATGGATGTCCAGAGCACCCTGAACATTCACAGCTCATCAGCTTCCCTCCAAAATTCCTTCATACTTCTGTTCCCACTCATTGAGTTGTGCTTACATTTGACAGGAAACGTTTTAGCAGAGCCCTCAGGTTGAATGACCCATGCATAACAGTTATATTCAGAGAGTCTCAGAATGTTCTGTCACTCATAATCATGTATATTGGAGAAAAATCAACAAAGATATGAGATCATATAGCCACCATATATGTTGAATATTTTTCTTCATGTTATTACAGAGTTAGGTTCTGAACAAGGCCTAAGAAATCATCCATTATAATCTTTCAGTCTCATTTGGTCAGAGAGAGAGAGAAATAATTCTTCCTCTGGCCATTGGCCAGGGCGTAAAATAATATTAATATAGGGGATCCTCATTATTGTTATTTGATGCCTATCTACCCATCTTGCTACACTTTATCATTAACTGTAAGTAGCTTCAGATTTTTCTTGTTCATTTGGCTGGAATTATTATTTCTACTGACCACACGAGGGTGTCTGTGAGCTTAGAACAGGAATATTTCAGATAATTTCAACAACTAACAGAACTTCCTTAACTAATAACTGTTGTCATTTCACTATATTTGGAAGTTATAATTTAAAAAGTAGTTGAGGTAGCCAGAAGACATGAGTCAATGCTCTCTCCATTCGAAGACCTTTGGCTAAATGAACAAATCAGGAGACTATAGATGTTGGAGAGGATGTGGAGAAACGGGAACCCTCTTGCACTGTTGGTGGGAATGCAAATTGGTGCAGCCGCTCTGGAAAGCAGTGTGGAGGTTCCTCAGAAAATTAAAAATAGACCTACCCTATGACCCAGCAATAGCACTGCTATGAATTTATCCACGGGATACAGGAGTACTGATGCATAGGGGCACTTGTACCCCAATGTTTATAGCAGCACTCTCAACAATAGCCAAATTATGGAAAGGGCCTAAATGTCCATCAACTGATGAATGGATAAAGAAATTGTGGTTTATATACACAATGGAATACTACGTGGCAATGAGAAAAAATGAAATATGGCCTTTTGTAGCAACGTGGATGGAACTGGAGAGTGTGATGCTAAGTGAAATAAGCCATACAGAGAAGGACAGATACTATATGGTTTCACTCTTATGTGGATCCTGAGAAACTTAACAGAAACCCATGGGGGAGGGGAAGGAAAAAAAAAAAAGAGGTTAGAGTGGGAGAGAGCCAAAGCATAAGAGACTGTTAAAAACTGAGAACAAACTGAGGGTTGATGGGGGGTGGGAGGGAGAGAAGGGTGGGTGATGGGTATTGAGGAGGGCACCTTTTGGGATGAGCACTGGGTGTTGTATAGAAACCAATTTGACAATAAATTTCATATATTAAAAAAAAAAACCGAAGACCTTTGGCTATTACATGAATGGCATTTATGAGAAGAATTCAGAACTTCTAGTGAAGTTAGGCTCACAGAATTTTCTCAGGTCAGGAATTAAGAGATCCCGATCCTCTTCCTGGTTTCACCACTAATGTGTGACTTTAAGTGGTCACGCTGTCTCTGGACCTTAATTTCTTGTTCTATAAAATGAGATAGATTGTAAACTGATCCTTTAGGCCCTTCCACAAAAGGCAACAATGAAGATAGTATCTAAAAATAAGACCTACATCAGGGCATCTGGGTGGCTCAGTTGGTTAAGCATCTGACTCTTGGTTTCGGCTCAGGTCATGAGCTCATGGTTCATGAGTTCAAGCCCTGCATCGGGCTCTGTGCTGACAGTGCAGAACCTGGTTAGGATTCTCTTTCTGTACCTCTCTCCCTGTCCCTCCCCTGCTCGTGCGCACTCTCTCTCTCCCTCTCTCTCTCTCTCTCTCAATCTCTCTCTCTCTTTCAAAAATAAATAAATAAACTTTTAAAATTTTTAAATTAAGGTATACATTGAAGAACTTCTCCATACTAGTGATTTTCTTTTAATTGACTGCTTAGGATATGCTAGGTGCTATCAATACATAAGCACCATTATATTGTTCTATTCTGAGGTTAGATTAAGTACTTTGCCCCAGATCACTCTCCTAAACAACGAACAAAGCTGAAATTTCAGCCTAGCTCTCTCCAACTCAGAAGCCCATGTTTTTATTCCTCTTCACCACATGGCTTCCCTAGGTCCAAAAGACTAGTTTCAGTGGAGATTGTACCCTTAGAGGAGAAAATCATTCTTTGTCTGTCCTGGAGACCAAATGCTTACAGGTGCTGGATAGGGAACACAGATCTGGAGGGTCTGAGGTAAACAGGAAGTCATGCCCCTTCGAACTAAGAGGCAGTCTCTACTTCGCTGTGGCCATGTGAGAATGCAGGCTCAACTTGGACAGTTTCAAGAGAAGACCGGAATCCGGACTTTTAAATGAAATCTCATTAATTTGAAAATTTGGCAACAACTCAGCATTTTTTTGTGGATAGAGTGATGACAGAACACTCCAGGACCCACAGATCTCTCTTTCTTCTCACCAGGTTGGGGATGTATCAAGAAATGAAACCCCATTCCCTTACAAGCTTTTTTCAGATAACTTACCTATGTTGGTAAATTCCCTTACTTGCTCTACAAAGTTTTTAAGTTCTCCTAATTAAATTAGGAGAATTCTAAACCCCCAGGTTTAGAATAAAAAGTCAAAAAGATGGACAATCTACTGCCATGTTATATACCTACCCTGAAATTTAAAAAAAAAAAAAAAAAGGAATCTACCTAAATCAGAGGAAAGGAAAAGGGGGAAACAAAGGGATAAAAGTAAACATAAATATCTCAAAATATTATCCAGGCATAAAGAGATAAAAATTATGTTTCTTCTTCCTAAGTTGTGTGCATATCCTCTAAGAAAAGCCATAGTATATCAAATGTACTTTTTTTTTTTTTTTTAGTTTGTATGCTGTTTAAGTTATAATGAGGAGTAATGTAGCTCTTAATTGTAAGGGGAGGAATCTAACTGCTCCCAGGGTGGTTTTGTTTAATGCATTTTATGAGCGACAAAGCAAAATTCTCTACTCATGACAAGAATGAGAAGAATGAAACTAGAACGCTCTCCACATAGCTCTTCCACGTGCATTTTCATGTCCTGTGTCTTCCCTCACATTGTCCCCTCTGGCTGGGATGCCCACCACCCACTTCTGTGTCTCACCCTTCAAGGCTAAGCACACATGGCTCCAGCCTATCCACCCCCAGCTGAATTCATCCCTCCTTCCTTGGTATCACTGTGCCCTGGCCTCATGTGATCTATAACTGCTGTGTGTCAGAAGGGCAAGCTGCCCCACAGCAGAATTTGTGTCCATTGAGGCATCTGCCTGGTAGCCTGACATGGGACCAGAGCTCAATAAATTTGTGATGAATCAGTGAACCAATAAATGAATGTATGATTAATTGGGGCATTAAAGCTTTTATAAGATCCCTGCGAGGGGTCATAAAAGCTGCAAACTCCTTTGTGTTTCTTAGAAGGCTACATCTTTTGTTTCTGTAGATGAGCTCACTGTTCACAAGCCGACTATTGCCTAAGTTGGCAGAGAACCAAATGGTAATAAATCTCCCACCCTTCCTTTTTTCCTACACTTGTTACTTTGTGGCTGCATCATGAACACCTGTGAACCAGGTGGCCAAAACTGAGTTTAATTCCCAGTTGTGTCCAGTCCCTTAGGCAAGTCATTCAACTTCTCTGGAGCTCCATTTTTGCATCTGTGAAATGCAACTACTCAGAGCAGCTACCTCACAGAATTGTTGTAAAAACCAAATGAGATAACATATGTTCAGGCGCTCTGTCTGCAAACTGTAAAGGAGTCTATGAATGTGAGATGTATTATTTATGATAATTAATCTGTATGATAAGTAAAGGAATGAGTATAGAGCATGGGGAGCTAATTTTAAACTTCATAAAGAGCTATTGAATTAAATTTGAAATTTTTAGGAATCCTGTTGAGTATATGTAGTAACACTTTTATTGAGGGAGAGGGTAATACATTTGATCCTAAGTTAAATGGATTGGGATGAACAGTCCAAGGATTTAGATTCTTTCCTGCCCCAGCCAGTTTTGTGGAGGCATGATATTTGTCTCAGTGATCATTTTAATTTACCTCTCACTCTTGCAAGAACCACTGGTAGTAGAATGTCTTCCTTGTGAGATGTGAGGCTGAGTGTATACATAAAGCATTCTAGTATATCTCCTTGACCTCTAAATTCTATGCTTCAATATGTCTTTTTACTGGAAATAAATTGTTTTGACACTAAGAAAAATTATAAAGTTGGAAGTGCATCTTGGTAGAAATAAAATGCTAATTTTATTAATTAAATAATTTTTGTAACAGAATATATTTTATTATACAATAAATATATGATATATGTAATAATTTAATAAAAATAATTTTATTTTATTATTTTATTTAAATTTTCAAATTAAAAAAAATTTTTAATGTTTTTATTCATTTTTGAGAGAGAGAGCATGAGCAGGGGAGGGGCAGAGAGAGGCGGGGACAGAGGATCTGAAGCCAGCTGTGTGCTGACAGCAGTAAGCCCGATACGGAGCTCAAACTCTCAAACCACAAGATCATTACCTGAGCCAAAGTCAGACACTCAACCAACTGAGCCACCCACGCACCCCACCTTTGGTAATTTTAATATTGACGGAAAAACAATAACCTGGTAATTAAATACTAACAATAAAAAAAAATCCTGAACAATACCCAAAATATTAACAACAAAAAACCTGCTATACTTAAAATTATTCACAAAAAAACATAAAGTAAAAGTAGCCCACAGGAAATACAGCTAATATGATTTTCTGCCTGACTCTAACTCATAGGTTGTTCATCTAATACAACAAATGTGCCTCGCTAGCATTCTATCATAGTATTCTCGAGTAACTAAAGAGTTACATCACAATATCTAATCCTTGCCTAAAAATGGAAATGTGCTTGAGGTCCAGAGTCCTCCTACTTGAATCCATTCTACATAAACTGCTGAATTAAATGTTCATAAATAGTAGCTCTGAACATGTCACTCTAGGTCAGAAACCTTCAGAAATCGCATCACTGTCAACCTGAGGTAGAACCTGCTCTTGCCGGGGTTCAGGGCCTCCACAGCATGCTCCAGCCTAGAAGCACCCAGTTTCCACCACATGCTAAACTAGTGGCTATTTCCCGATAGAGCCCATCCTTGCTTCCTTGCTCCTTCTGTTCTTAGGCTCATACAGACTTTCCATCTGCAGCACACTTCCTTCTGCCGTTCTTTCTTTCCTCTTTCTGTGGGTCACAGCCATCCAGTCTCACAGGTCCATCCCAAATGCTACCTCCCCTGACCCACCCCACCCACTAGGTCCTTTCATATGGTACTTATCACGACCTACCTTGAATTGCTTGTGAAACTGCATTACTCTTCTTTGTAAGCTTTTGAGGTATTTGAAGCCAGGGATTGTGTTTTCCTCATATTTATTTTTTCTAGATCCTGGTATGTATTATACTTAACAAATTATCAATAATTTTAAAAATTAAACCACTTAATGTCCAGCAATGATTGGTATTGGCGGTTTAAGCTGAGGTGTTTCTCTTTAATGACAACTTTATTGAGATATAATTCACCCCTTAAAGTACACAATTCAGTGGTTTTTAGTATATTCTTGGAATTATGCCACCATCAGCACTAATTCCAGAACATTTTCATCACCAAAAAGAAATTCTGTACCCAGGAAGTAGTTGTTAGCCATTCCGTCTTCCCCTCAGCCCTGGCAACCATTAATCTACTATCTATCTCTGTTGAGAGTCTGACTCTTGATTTTAGCTCAGATCATGATCCCAGGATTGTGGGATCAAGCACTGCATTGGACTCCGTGCTAAGCGTGGTGCCTGCTTGATTCTCTCTCTCCCTCTCCCCTTGCCCCTTTCCCAACTCATGCTAGCTCTTGCTCTCTAAAATTAAAAAAAAAAAAAAAGGAATCATACAGTATGTGGTCCATTTTCACTGGCTTCTTTCACTTAGCATATTTTCAGGGTTCATCCATGTTGTAACATGGATCTGTACTTAATTTCCTTTATTGCTGAATAGCTTCCATTTCATATACATACCATATTTTATTTATTTATCCATTCCTGGACATGTGGGTTGTTTCCACTTTTTAGCTACTGTAAACGATACTGCTATAAACATTTGTGTACAAATTTTTGTATAGATAGATGTTTTCAGTTCTCTTGCATACATATCTATAGGAGTGGAATGGCCAGGCCGTATGGCAACTTTATGTTTAACTTTTTGGGGAACTGCCAGACTATTTTCCAAAGTAGCTCCACCATTTTATATTCCCACCAGCAATGTATGAGGGCTCCAATTTATCCACACCTTTGTCAACAGTTGTATGTCTTTTTTTTTTTTTAATTTTTTTTTCAACGTTTATTTATTTTTGGGACAGAGAGAGACAGAGCATGAACGGGGGAGGGGCAGAGAGAGAGGGAGACACAGAATCGCAAACAGGCTCCAGGCTCTGAGCCATCAGCCCAGAGCCCGACGCGGGGCTCGAACTCACGGACCGCGAGATGGTGACCTGGCTGAAGTCGGACGCTCAACCGACTGCGCCACCCAGGCGCCCCTCTTTTATTTTTTTTTTTAATTTTTTTAATTTTTTTAATTTTTTTTAAACGTTTATTTATTTTTGGGACAGAGAGAGACAGAGCATGAACGGGGGAGGGGCAGAGAGAGGGAGACACAGAATCTGAAGCAGGCTCCAGGCTCCGAACCATTAGCCCAGAGCCCGACACGGGGCTCGAACTCACGGACCACGAGATCGTGACCTGGCTGAAGTCGGACGCTCAACCGACTGCGCCACCCAGGCGCCCCAACAGTTGTATGTCTTTATTATGGTCATACTAGTAGATCTGAAATGGACCTCATTGTGGTTTTGATTTGCATTTCCCTAATAGTTAAAGATGTTGAGTATCTTCTCATGTGCTTGCTGGCCATTTGCATATCTTCTTTGGAGAAATAAGTATTCAAATCCTTTCTCAATTTTTTAATTGGGTTGTCTATTATTCAATTATAAGAATTCTTTATACATCTGGATGCTAGACCGTTATGATATATATGATTTGCAATTATTTCCCCCATTTTTTAGGTTGTCTTTTCACTTTCTTGCTAGTATCCTTTGAAGCTTAGAAGTTTTTTAATTTTGATGAAGTCCAATTTATTGACTTTTTTCTTTGGTTGCTTGTGCTTTGGGTTTCATCTCTAAGAAACTGTTGCCTAATCCAAGGTCCTGAAGACATAATTTTTGTTGTCTTCTAAGAATCTTATATAGTTTTAGTTCTTATATTTAGGTCTTTGATCCGTTGTAGTTAATTTTTCTATATGGTATGAAGTAGGGTTACAATTTCTCTTTTACATGTAGATATGCAGTTTTCCCAGTACTACTTGTTGAAAAGACAGTTCTTTCTTAATTGTCTTGGTATCCTTGTCAAAATTAATTGACTGTAGATGTATAGGTTTATTTCGGGACTACCAATTTCATTCCAATGATCTATATGACTATCCTTATACTACCAACCACATAGTTTTGATTACTATAGCTTTTTACTAAGTTATAAAATTGAAAAGTATGAGTCCTCCAACTTTCTTCTTTTTCAAGATTATTTTTGCTGTTCCAGATCCTTTACATTTCTATATGAATTTTAGAATCAGCTTGTCATTTCTGTGAGAAAAAAAAGAAAAACACCAGCTGGGATTTGAGCAGGGATTGAATTGAACTTACTGCTCGCCATTCTGGAGGCTGGCAAGTCCAAGATCAAGGCGCCATCCTGGTGAAGAACCTCTTCATGGTTCATAGCCAACATTTTCTCATTATGTCCTCATCTGGTGGAACGGGGTTAGCAAGTTCTCTGGGCCTCTTTTATAAAGGCACTAATCCCATTTATAAAGACTCCATTCTTATGACCTAAGCACCTTGTAGTGACCTGGTCTCCTAATGCCATCACATCAGGCATTAGCATTTCAACATAAGAATTTGGAAGAACAGAAGCATTCAGATCATAGCACAATCTAAACATTAAGCCTCCTGACCCATCAAAATGAAGACACTTCTATTTATTTAGTTTTTCTTTAATTTTTGCAAGAATGTTTTATAGCTTTCAGAGTTTAAGTTTTACAGTATTTTTTGATGCTATTGCAACTGGAATTGTTTTCTTAATTTTATTTGCAGACTGTTCATTGTTTGTGTACAAATGTATAATTGACTTTTATTATCCATCTTGTATCCTGCAACTTTACTGAACTTGTTCATTAATTCTAATATATTTCAGTGGATTTCTTAGAATTTTCTAGAAATACAAGATCATGCTATCTGCAAATACAGATGCTTTATTTCTTCCTTTCCAATCTGGATGTTTATTTCCATTTCTTACCTAAGTGCTCTGGCTAGATTCTCCAGTAAAACATTAAATACATATGTCATGGACATCCTTATCTCATACCTCATCGAGAATGAAAACACTTGTCTTTCACCATGAAGTATGATATTAGCTGTGGGGTTTTTGTAGCTACCCTTTATCAGGTTGAGTAAGATCCCTTCCATTCCTAGTGTGTTGAGTGTTCTTATGAAGTAGTGTTGAATTTTGTCAAATGCTTTTTATGCATCTACTAAGATGATAATGGTTGTTTTTTTTTCCTTCATTCTACTAATGTGGTGTATTACATTAATCAGATTTCATGTGAAACCAACCTTGCGTTCCTGGGATAAAGCCACCTTGGTCATAGTGTGTAATCCTTTTATATTACTGGACTCAGGTTTGCTATTATTTTGTTGAGGAGTTTTACATCTATATTCATAAAAGGTATTGGTCTGTAATGTTCTTGTGATGTCTTTTTTGGTTTTGGTACCAGAATAATACCAGCCTCATAAAATCAGTTGAAGAATGTTCCTTCCTCTTCAAGGAGTCAGTGAAGAATTGTTACTAATTCTTTAAATACTTGTTAGAATTTAATGGTAACGAATCGGGGCCTGGACTTTCCTTTGTGAACAGTTTTTAAGCCACTAATTCAATCTCCATACTTGTTACAGGCAACCTGAGATCTTGAAGGTATTAGATATTAGGCAAAGATTTAGGAATGCCTTACCTATTGCTTACACTTTCTGTCTTCAGGATTCCCAACCAAGAGACCTATAAATACAAGAAAACTAGCCAAATGGGACACCAAGTACCAATGTATATGATTTAATTTGTTAGTAAATGGACCAGCACTCAGCTATCCTCAATGCAGGAATAGTTAAAAACAAAGAAAGCAAAACTTGAGTCTGCAGGCTGAAGTGGGTTGTTGCTTCCTCCCCTAAACTTTGAGGGGAGAAGCACCAACCTGATCTCCCCTCTCAGATGCAAGCACGGAGAGGTAGAGCAGAAAGAAAAAGATTGGTTGGATCCCCATGATGGAGATAAGTCCTTTACCGGTCAGCTCACTTCACCAAAGTAGGAGCTACCAGGGAGCCTATTACATTTTTAATGCACGGTGACTCTGCACACTCAAAATGTAACCCAGTGGATGTCCTGGTCTTTGCCAAGTCAGATTGGCAATTCTTCCCAGGGAGATATGGCAGATAAAGCCTGAAGGAAGTTTTGCTCATGTCTAGTTTATTATTCCTGTAGAGAAGTAATAGTTCCTTTTCTGTAACAAATGACTCACACCTGTTCATTATTGTGAAAATCATGGAATGGGCCAATCTGGCATAACGCCTAAAAGGACCAACTCTGGAATTGAACAGACTTTGAATACTGGCTCCACTCCATACAAGCTATGACTGTGAGTAACTTACTCTATTTCTCCAAGCCTCAGTTTCCTCACATTAAATGAGAATGACAGTACTTGAAAGAGGAGCTATAAAGGTAAAGGAGATAATCCATACATAGAGTCTGTTTCATCATATGGTAAATATTAATGCTTAGTAAATGTTTAGTATTGTTATTGACTCCAGGAACCTCAGGGATCACGAGGCACTCGAGTAAACTGAGCCCCAGAAAGATTAAGTGAATTTCCTGAAAGTATACATTTACTTCATGGCAGAAGCTGAAAAGGCAATTCTGTATTTTTAGGAAGCTTCCTTTACTTAAGAAAAGGGAACTGAGGAAGAGGGAATCTGAGGGGTTATTCTTTCTTACTGTTTTTAGGACATGAACTCTATGACTCCTCTGCCTAACTCAGTCCATTCCAGGAACCTGAAATCACATGCTCCTCCCCCAGGAAGAGCACTGGACCCACTCAGGCCAGGGGTGGTTTCCAGGAGATGTCATCACCCTTTCTCGATATCATACTCTCTTTCATCCACAAGGAGTAAGTCACTCAAGATTTCCTCAGTGTCCCCTACTCTCCCAGGGACTCTGAGGAAGCACCAAGCCCCTGTCTCAAGGATTTGACTAAATGACACATTCCTTCCATGATCCTGGTTAAGAACTGCCATGGCACAAACCCATGGGAGTGGGGGTACAGAGGGAATGTCACACAGAGGCTGATCTCTGAGGCACAGTAACCTTGCCACTGCCCCCACTCCCTCACCCCAAACCAGAGGGTCCCAGAGAACATCTTATTGAAATTTTATACTTGTCATTTGAAAATAGAAAGCCCTAAATAAATTCTCCACATCCTCTGACCCTGAGTTTTACTCCTTATAGATCATTTACTAGAACTTGTCCAACCCTCCTGTAATGGTGGGAGAGAGAACCCCAGCAGCTGGCTACAATAGGATTTGGACTGATAATAGTAATAACCATTTGATTTAAATAATTTTAAAAAATAAAATCTGCAGATAAGGAAGGAAAGATCTCTGACCTTCCCATAATAATTATATAATTTGATTATAGCATATAATTCTGTTAAATATTGTAAACGTCATTATCAGGGTCGATTTTAAATTTATTTATTAGAACCCAGAGGTTGGCAAAGAATGAAAGTTTAATAAAAGGGAAAATTGAATATTTACTTTAACTGATATCTCATGATTCCTATCAGTTTAAAATATTAATAAGTCCTCTTCTATGATCATAACAAAATCTGCTTTAAAAATCTAGTACCCTGTAAGTTTTAAACTCTTATGCTAAATGGAAAATATCAGCCTATTATTTTAAACTTTCTCCCAAAACATTTCCTTATTCCTAAAGACTCTAAGCATAGATGATGTTATTTGTAATTTATAACATTACTTGCCTTTAGCAGTACTCTGATCTACATGTTATTATTGCTGTAATGAAGGTAATTGTAATTGTATCACTCCTGAGATGATAAAAAAGTTTTTGTAGGTCTGTATGCAAAGTGTCTGAAGAAAAGATTATTTTACTTGCCTGCCAAATGTAGCTTCCAGCAAGAACTATTGTGCAGGACCTTTTATAGACATAGATGAAATTCCTTTTGCCATTTGAACAGTATTTACATTCAGGAAAGTTCACAGTTGAGTCTTTGACATACTGTGAAAGGATCTTTTGTTCTCTAGAAAAACATACTTCCTCATCCTTTGAGTCACCTTGTTTTTATTCCCTTGTTTGCTTTTCGGGGGGGGGGGGGGCGGGAATAATGCCCACCTCCCAAGTAATGTCAAGGGAAGAGCTGCTTCAGAAATCAAGGTTGTTCTCTGTGAGGAAAGAGGGCTTGGTTGTTGGCAGAAAAAAATCAGAAATATTTTTAAAACCTGAAAGAGATAAATAATGTAATCTCAAGCTTCAGAAAAGTTATTTGGATGGGATGTTTTCCAAGGCTAAAAAAAGGGAATCTTTTTTTATTGTCATAATTAACAGAGATCAGGCTCAGGAAATAGGAGACACTTTACTTGGGGCTACATAGTCCAAAAGCACTTTTCTATTGTGTCGGGAAAGAGCCCCTCTGCTAATTGTGTTGATGCTGTAAGATATTCATAGGTCCATGTTTTCTCCTCGTTGGTGGGATCCAGAACTAGTTTTATGATCGATTCAGGCTAAGACCACTCCAGTCCAAATTCTCTATGTTATTTATCCAACCACAAATACTGTGACTGATCCCACATGTATGTGAACTGGCTTTGAAAGAGACAAAACATTGCTGTTTTACTCATCACCATATGCCCAGTGCTAACACAGTGCCCTGAACTTACTGGACACCCACTCGACGTTTGTTAAATGAAGGAATGAAAAAACTACATCCACTTTCAGGATGACAGTTTCAAATTACAGTCTTTTAAATGAACATGTGTTTGTTTGTTTTTCAAATCTTATTGGTCCAAAGGTATACTCTATGTGTTTATCAGACCTTACCTCATTGGCATAAGTGGGAGATTACTTGTGCTTTAGGGATTAGCCATTCAAATCCTTCTTCAGTCACCCTAAACCTGAGTCATCTAGAAGCAGTATCCTAAAAGCTTCTAATCCTTATTTATGTCTTCTGTTTTACCACAAGCAGGACATCAAAGTCAGTGATCTTCATCCTCTGGCACATTTCCACTGGAGGTGTTTTTGGTCTGTAAATGCTAAACAGGGGTATGCTTTACTAGCATTGTTACAGAAGCTGAGATGTGGTGGTGGGGGGCGGGAGGGCAGAGGCTGAAGCATGCCCACCACTGTTAAGCACTTTACGTACTTTCCTCCACTTACTCTTTGTAGCTCTCCATGTGGTCGGTAATGATATCCCCATTTTACAGATGAAGAAACAGAAGCTCATTATGTAATGTCCTGTGGCCAGCAAGTGACACTATCAGATTTGTGCCACCAGAGCAGGTGTTGAGTTTGCAAGTTATGTTCAAGATTGCCTGCTATAAAACTGGCTCAGACAATATGTACATACTATATTTTGCTAGCCTTCTGAAAACTACACTAGCCCTTTGATCTCGTGTCCTATTTCCTGATACTCATTGTTTTCTATAAATCTGATGTATATGATAAGGGAAAAAGCAGTTGCTTTTGAGAAATATTCCTTGCTTTCTTAAACTGTGAGATGCTTTATAAAACACTGAATTCTATGACTTTCAAGAACCCATTTGTTATTTAAAGCTAGTGTGATATAGTAAAAAGAATCTAGTAAACCTGGCTTTGGGAATGAGACGGACTGGGATCTGAATCCTAGCTCCACCGCCTGAGAGCTTGGTGACACTAAGTTGTTTAACTTCTCTAGGCCTTAGACTGCTGGCCCGCAAAGTCAAGGTAACAATGCCTAATATGGAGAATTGTGATTATAAGGAATAATATGTGTGAAATACCTAGATTGTGAACAGCATGAGGGCAGGGATCATGGTTGTATCATCCACATTATCTTCCTAATGCATGGACAGGCACAGGAGGCCCTCACCACCAGTATTCACTGAGTGAAGGAGCAAGGGAACGCGTGAAGTCTCTTCACGCAACCAGATCAGGTAGTTTCCGTTGTTCAACTCTACACATATTAATAAGGGAAACTTCTATAAGAAGTTTTAGCAAGAGGAAAAATAGTACACATTTTCACCTTTGGGAAATGCCTTTCTGTCCTCCGGATGCACTCAGGAAAATAGGAAGTCAATGCAAAATTCACAGATAATATCATCTTATCTTACTTTATTTTATCTATAATATCATCTGATTTTAAAAGAGAAACGTTTAATCTAACAAGTGAACAAGTAAGGTACACTGAAGTGAAAATCCTAACTGGAAATTTGTAGGCAAAGAACTGCCTTTTCCTTGGCACTCCAGCCCATTTTATTCTCATTTTCTAAGGTATCCATTTCTCTCAGGTCTTGCTTGGAGCAGCTTCATGGCTGGAAATGTGAGTCCCCTTCATGTCATATCTTTTGCGGCTGAGAGCAAACATGTTTTGGGGAGCTCTGAAGGAATCGAGTTTTCATTCCAGCTGCCAGAGCCATAAAAGAGGCCTCTGCATTCTGGGCAGAGCGATGCACTAGGAAACATCAATTTGGTATTTGTAATACTTGAGCAGCATTGAACTTCCTGTGTGAGATCATGAATGAACAGCAGATCGTGAGTGTTAGTATAAGAATTGGACAGAGTGTTGAATTCTCATTCAACTTAAATTTCAGAAAATATCTTTGATTAAAACCCTGAGTTACTTTTTCCACAGTGCTGATATTAACATGATATATATCTGGCACATCTCTACTGAAAAATAAATGTTTTATACTGAGCAATACCTTTTCCACTCTCAGAAAATAAAGCAGGGGTAATAATAGCTAACCTATATAACACTTACTATGGCCAGGCTCTGTTCTAAGTGATTATGTATACTAATTCTTTTTAACCCCCATAGTGACCCTATGAGGTAGGTACCATGCTTATCCTCATTTTACAGATGAGGTGCCTTACCTAGCTAGCAAGTGTTAAGAGCCAGGGTTTGAATCCAAGTAATCTGGTTCCAGTGTCTGTGCTCTTAACCACTACATCAGAAGACATTTTTGAGTAGCAGTAATAGAGAGCTCTATTAAGATTGGTCTTGGGGCGCCTGGGTGGCTCAGTCGGTTAAGCGTCCGACTTCGGCTCAGGTCACGATCTCGCGGTCCGCGAGTTCGAGCCCCGCGTCGGGCTCTGGGCTGATGGCTCAGAGCCTGGAGCCTGCTTCCGGTTCTGTGTCTCCCTCTGTCTCTGCCCCTCCCCCGTTCATGCTCTGTCTCTCTCTGTCTCAAAAATAAATAAACGTTAAAAAAAAAAAAAAAAAAGATTGGTCTCTAGGGGCCTGGGTGGCTCAGTCAGTTAAGCATCTGACTCTTGGTTTCAGCTCAGGTCATTATCTCATGGTTCATGGGATCAAGCTCTGCATTGGGCTCTGCATTGACAGCATGGAGCCTGCTTGGGATTCTCTTCTCTCTCTCTCTCTCTCTCTCTCTCTCTCTCTCTCTCTCTCTGCCCCTCCTCTCTGTCTCTCTCAAAATAAATAAATAAGTAAACATTAAAAAAAAAAAAAAGACTGGTCTCTATTTGACCATCCTAGCAAAGTGCATATGGGCAGGCAAACCACCCCCCTACACTCTATTTTTCTTCATGTGGAACATGCCTAGGTTTCACGTGTAGATTAGAGGCTAAAATGAAGAGAGCCTACCAAAGAGCCCTTCAAGGGTTCTCCCAAGGCAAAGAGTGTTCACCTTACTTTCCTGGGAAAAAGATGCTTTTATACAATTGGCACAATAAAAACATCTGAGTTAGCTATCACACTGAAGTTCTTTAAACTTGGATGGTGTCTATCTTTATGAACTTTCCAACAAAGCAATCAGGTTTTACCTATAATAAGAAGCAAGAAAAGGAGATAATAGACTTACTCCTTCACACGTGCTTGTTCCTTAAGAGCTGCCCTTGCCAAAACTCAGGTCAAACATTTCTTCGTGGAAGTGAGAGCCCTAAGAGAGCCTCTTCCAGCACACCTGGTCCACTGTATACAAGTGGACAGAGGTTTTCCCACAGGGAGGATGGATTGCCAAAGGGCCATCTCTGGACAAACCAGTTAGGGGAAAAACAGAGCCTCCTTCTCTAGGCTGTCCTCCCATGCCTGGAGCTGGCAACACGACCATGGTGTGAACCTCAACCCTGCTCACACTGCCTCAGCCGACACAGCAGCAGCCCAGTGAGGGACCAGCCAACCACCCGGGCCCCGGCATCCTTTAAACTCTGTGTCTGTCTTGTCTCATACAAGAGGAATAGATACAAACAACATTAGCTCCCTGAGCCCTGTTTAATGTCTATTTATTTTTGAGAGAAAGAGAGAGTGTGTAAGCCGGGAAGGGGCAGAGAGAGGGAGACACAGAATCTGAAGCAGGCTCCAGGCTCTGAGCTACCAGCACAGAGCCCGATGTGGGGCTCGAACCCACAAACTGTGAGATAGGGACCTGAGCTGAAGTTGGACACTTAACCAACTGAGCTACCCAGGCACCCCAGAGCCCAGTTAATGATGGAGAGAGCCAGGGTGGAAGTGGCCCTTGGAAGGAAACACAGGCTCAGTCAACAAGAAGAAGCTGCAACATTCATCCATCCTTCATTCACTTAACAACTGTTTGTGGAGAATCTACTATGCTCCAGGTAATGCACCAGATTCCAGCTCTTCAAAGGTGACAAGTTCTGAATGTCTAACCTTACAGTCAGCACAAGCAAAGTAGAGTCAAGAGTGTGGTGCCTAACAATGGCTGGGAGTCCAGGTAGGAAAGGTTCAAGATCATGCAGAGAGATCCCTAAAACTCCAGAGAAAGGACAAGTCAAGGAACCAAAGCAGAGGTTCATACAGTAGGAAATGGAACTGGAGCCTGGTTACAAGACGAGGGATTCAAGGTCGGGGCTTGTTCCCAAGGAAAAAGTCAGAAGGTGGGTTAAGACTTCAAGTGGAAAAAGAGAAGGGACTTGCGGCAGGACTGGTCTGAGGCTGAGTGGCATCTGGGGCTGAGTGGCCAAAAGCTGTCAGACCACCTTAGTCTAGAGCCTATAGCATTATCTTAAAAAGCTGAAATTTTCTATTACCTTTTCATAAAGAGGCACTGTAAGAAACATACCAGAAAATTTGTCTGTAAATTTTGAAGACAAATTTAAAACTTTAAATTTTTTTATTTCAAAATTCAAAAACTTCTGCATTCAAAAAAAACCTATTAATATGAGCCTGGAATAAACAGATATGTATAGACAAAGATAGACAATCATGTACACATTGTTCTATCAAATGGCAAGACATGTATAATCCAGTATCACCCTTGGCAGTTGCTGTCCAGAAACAGAGTTTAATTCAATACCCAAATGGAGTCATAAACTCCTCCAAGGGGCTAGGTTATATGTACAAACCTCAGTTATTACAGGATGATTGTGTAATTCCACTTATGAGACTAAATTGGTGCTATTAATAATCACCCTGGGACAGCAGGCATTAACTGGGTCTGTCCCCACACAGCAGGACATATGATAAACTGGTTATTAGTCATTTTATTTCCATTTGTTCTGTTTTATTTAGAATGCAGTTTTGTAGGATTCCTCTGGTATCTTGGAAATATAAATCCAGAACATAAGATCATATAAGACATTTGCATACCAAGAAAAGATTTTGCCCACCCCTCCCACTTGCTGCTTTTTTAAATAAAAGTCTTCTTTGCATTATAAATCTATAATGCATTCTAGAACACTACACAGTGTGAATACAAATTAGCTTGTCTAGCTCACCACCTAAGATCCTGAAGTTGCCAGGGGAGATATCTATCCCATGTTCAGAATCTCCCAAGATTGATGGGAATTGCTTTCTTTTAATAGTAAGAGAACATGGAGCACCTGGGAGGCTCAGGTGGTTAAGCATCCAACTTTGGCTCAGGTCATGATCTTGCGGTTTGGGAGTTCGAGCACCACATCGGGCTCTGTGCTGACAGCTCAGAGCCTGGAGCCTGCTTCAGATTCTGTGTCTCCTTCTCTCTCTGCCCCTCCCTGGCTCACACTCTGGGTCTCTCTCTCTGTCTCTCAAAAATAAATAAACGTTAAAAAAAATTAAATAGTAAGAGAACATAACAGCCATCTTAAAACTAATAGCACCACAGCAGTACTGGCCCCTCACTAGTATATAGATGTTATAATAACTCTTTTCAAAACAGCTGAGCCAATACAGATAAGGAGGTTCAGAATTCCAGACAAACTTGACCTTCTATGTGTGACCCTAAGCAGGTCCCCCCAAAATTAAATTTCTAAAGAGATTCCAAAGCGAAATAATCTACCTGACTTTGGCATTGTAATTCTCTTTAAAACCAGTCATCTCTAAATGCTTTGAAAACTAATTGTTCATCATAAAATTAATATTGTAGTTGGCACTGGTTTTGCTTTATGAATATTTAATATTACCTTTTTTCTAAAAGAACTGTAATTATTTACTTTTACACTCTGGTATATACTTTCCCCCAGAAAATGCCCCCCCACCCTTTTATCTGTATCTTGTCCACAAACAACAACAAACCTCCCCCTCCCCTTGCTATTCCTCCTTATTCTTTGTCTTCATTCAAGCTGGTGCTTGAGATTTTTTTTTAAGTATACATGTATAACTTGGGGGAAAGAATGAGGGTTCTTTAGAACAGAACATGTGCTGTTCAGTATCCACAAGCTGTTGATAAACTCAGTGGTTATCAGAGATAGAGACTGGATAGGAGGACTTCTCAGACCGTTTCCCTCCTGCTTCCTCCAACCTGTTCTTGTTTATTTTGTCCTCTTTGTTTTTGTGGGGTTTTTTTTTCTTGTTTTTTATTAAGTTTTTAATTTTAATTCTGGTATCATCAGCGTATTTTTTTTTCTTTTAAAACATAAGAATAAAGCAATTAACCGTTTGGATACTTTGCTCCAATAAATTAGAAATACCCCTTTCCCCCCAAATCTAAGATTTTCATCATCATCAGAATGATCAACTGGATTAATTTATTCTCTGGCAATAATTGCCACCAACCAATAGACAAATCTATAAGAAGCGTCGGATTCTGAAATTCACTCTACCTTCTATTTTGAATATAAACAAGACAGAAGCTCCAGTTGTAGCATGAAATGGCCAAATCACTAGAGAAAGCTCCTCTGGTGTGTTTTAAAATAGGCAGAAAACTAGAAAGGGAGATTTTTAACTAGCAAGCATATGATTTTTAAATCACTGAATTTGATCTCTTATATGTTTCAGTTAATCTACCAGCACTTTGAATGATTACTTTTTCTTGCCACATTGATTTATTTTCCCTTGTAGTCAAGCTATCTTTCAAGTTTAAAGCATTCAGGTTTATTGAGCAAAGGGAATATCCTTAAAAAATTCACTGCATCTTCGTTTATGTAAGTCTACCAGCAGGAGAATTTTATCACTCCCTGGGGGTGAGTATGAGCCATTCGGGTCTGGCCGCCTGCTAAACTATGCCTATTTATTTATGGTCTATGTAACATGAGGGAGAACAAAAGTTGGCTCCTGTGAGCATTCTCGAAGCCTGGACATGGCTTTGCTTCTGCTAAAAACACTGACGTGAATAGACTCTGTCACAGACTCAAAGGTCACTTTTCCATTTTGTTCATATTGAGAAACAATTTAGATAATTATCTGTCTTTTGTATCTCAGAAGAATAGGAGCAGGGGGAGGGAGTTGTTTCATTTCCTTGAATTTTCTTTGCGAGGCTGCATCAGGCTCTTGAAATTGTAAAATGGAGCAGAGATGTGGCCCACGTAAAGAGCACATTGCTTCCAAGTGTGACCCACCCATTTGTTATGTTGCTGTTTCTGGAAATCCTTTGTTCTTACAAAGATACCTGACTTAATGCCATGAGAATCTTCTCCAACATGTAGAAGGCCAGTTTGTATACATCAGATACCATTTCCTCTTGATTATATAACCATTTCAAAGTTTGCAAACATGTACTGAAAGACGCACTGTACAGTTAAGCTTTGGCACGTGGGCTTTTGCTTTTAAAGTACCTAGAGGTTGGCATGTGGGAGGGACACACATGTGTTGTCAGACCGTTACGGCACAGAGGAAGGACAGTACAGTGAAGGAGTGCTACAAGAGCCCAGAGGAAGAAAAGCATTTTTTGTTGGGAAATTCAGGAAGGAACAACTTCTAGAAGGAAGCATTTGCCGGATCGCTCTCCTCACGGCCAGATATTTGCAGTTTGTCCAAATGATAGCTTTAGATTTCACTAATCTAGCCTCCTTATCTTTTTTCCACAACCAACATGTCTGTCTAATACTCAATCTCCAGACAGATGGTTATACTCCACAAAACTCCCATTTAAAGGATCATATTTGGAAATCTTAAAATTCTTTTGAGATGAAAAATAAGTCTTTTCAGCCTAATCTCCATAATGACTTTCATCCAGTCTCTACTTTCTTCAAACTTGAAGCTACTCTCTCCCAGGTTCTCAGGCAATATTCTAGTCTCATGCTTCCCAAGTATGACAGAAGCCACCAGAATGCAGCTCTTCCAACTTCCCAAGCTCAAATGAGCAAGCCCATCTGCAGATGTACCTGCCTCACCTCCCACCTTCTCGGGTATCTGGCTCCATCCTGTGGCTCCTTTTTCTCAGGTATCCTCCTTCTCTCTCCCTTCTGGATCCTTCTCATCAGCATTGAAACCTGCTCTAATATTCTCTGGACCCCACAGATCTTACTTGCTAGTACTCAAACTCTAATCTACAGAACTCTAATCCATTTCACAGCAAACCCTCTTAAAAGAATCATTTCCATGCACTGACTCTACTTCCAGACCTCCACTCATTCCTCTCTCCTTCTCACATGAATTCTGGCCCCTCCTCCCCATCTACAGAATTGCTCTCGCTAAAGTCACAAGGACCTTCAATGTTGCTAAATTCCATGGACCTTGCTCCGTCATCACCCTATGTAGCCCTCACTTGCTCTGAACTCCGCATACTCAGAGTTGAAGCTCAGTCTTCCCTTGGCTTCGTGATAGTCACAGTCTCCCCCTCACTTCCTTCCCGCCTCTCTCTGCTTCCTCTCAGTCTTGTCTGCTGTTTCGTTTCCTGGGCCACTGCCCTTTTCACTCCACATTCTCATTCAAGGCAACTTCACTTCCTTCCATGATTTCAGGTGGTTGGTGCTCGTAAAGAACCCTATCAAATGAAGAAGCCAGCGAAATGGCAGGAATTCCTAAAAGTGTAGGTAGGAGTGATGATGAGCCCTAACTTCTTTGGTCAGTAGGATTTTCACATAAACCTGTGTGTGCTCAGATTAGTTTATTCAACTTAGACTTGGCAGAATGGGTGGGCTT
The DNA here is from genome assembly GCF_016509475.1 of Prionailurus bengalensis. NCBI lineage: Eukaryota > Metazoa > Chordata > Mammalia > Carnivora > Felidae > Prionailurus > Prionailurus bengalensis. The sequence continues at coordinate 28,991,506 of NC_057343.1, forward strand.
TAGGAGGAGGTGTTTCATCATCATAATCCTCATGAATATGTATTACACAGGTGGATGGTCCTGGCTGCTCAGCAAGAGCTGTATTAGCACAAACAAAAGGCTCTCCAAGGCCGCTATCATGTAACCCCCCTTGTTTTTCAATCCAGCGCCCCTACTGCCTGAAATCTCCAGCCTCCTTACACTTCCTTCAAGATTCTCCTTGGGCATTACCTCTTCCAGGAAACTTCCCCTAATAGTTGTCCTGACCCCCAGTCTTAGGAGCCCTTCCAGTATGTTCCACTAACACACTGTGCTTACCCCCCACCCCCCACCGGCGTGGGGCTCCACCCACTCTCTGCGATGATTGATGAGCACAGAGGCTGAAATCTCCCCAGGGTACAAAACTGGGTCACGGGTCTTTGTATCCTTAGCCTCTAGCAGAGGGTCTGGCTCATAGTCCTTGCTTGCTGAAAACTACTCCAGGCAGGTAGACAGTCTGACAGGAAAGGAGGAAAGGGAGGGAACTGAAGGTTCATCTAAGCTATATATATGTACATAGATTTTAAAATCAAATTTAAAAAACTTGTGAAAAATGGTTCAGAGACAAACACTTTAAACTCTTTTTGCTGACTTATTTTTTTGCCCTCATTATCCCTCAATAACATGTTTCTTCTTGATTTTTCCATTTTAAGTATTATCTCTTCACTTCAGCCACGGGAGTTCAAGTTTGACACTCTCAACGCTTTCCCATCCCACTCCGTGACGCACAGTCCACATCTCCCTGTCCCTGCTGTGTGATACATGCCTCCCCCAGCAAACTTGTGCTGGAATTTTGGTTAGACCATCGTTCAGGTTCCATGTTCTACTAACTATGTAAAATGTTATCAGACAGAAGAACTATGTAGTGTACTTGAATTACATGTCTGCCGGTCACCCCCCACCCCCCGCGCCTCATTTTCTGGGTACAGAAAGCAAAGAGAAAATAAGTAACTTTAGCCAAAACCATTCCACCACTTAGTACCAGAACCAGGATCAAAAGCCAGCCTTCTATTTCCCAGTAAAATGGTTTTTCCATGACATCAAGCTGCCTCTCAAAAAACTTTTTTTTTAATTTTAAAATCTTAGTGAACCGATGTGAAGAAGAGCCTAGCGTTTATGTGACTGTATCAAAATATTCTTTACATTTAACTGGCTTTTGTCAAATTGATCCCTGGTGACAACTTATATTTCTTATAAACTAGAACTAGAGATAAATGTAGATAAGGGCCCACGTAAAGAACTTAGAGCTAGAAAGAATTTCATCTTGTTTTTCATTTCGAAGACAAGAAGACTAAGGCCCAGAAAAGTTAAATGACTTGATGAGTATCACACGGCGAGTTTGGAGCCCCACTGGGCTGAAATTCCAGTTCAGCTTTCAGCCCATGCTCCTTGGACTGGGGACCCCCAACCCCCCAGACACCTCATACCTCCTCTTGGACACTTTGCTTCGTTTAAAATCTCTGTTACACATGCCCAAGCCCATTCTCTACATTAAACTTACTCATCCCCAAAAGTGACATTAAAGCATGTCAGAGTAAGACAAAAGTGAGGCGCCTGGGTGGCTCAGTTGGTTAAGCATCCAATTCTTGATCTCAGCTCAGGTCATCATCTCCCGGTTCCTGGGTTCGAGCCCTGCATTGAGCTCTGTGCTGACATTGTGGAGCCTGCTTGGAATTCTCTCTCTCCCTCTCTCTCTGCCTCTCCCCTGCTCCTGGGCTTGCTCTCTCTCTCTCTCTCTCTCTGTCTCTCTCTCTCTCAAGATAAGTAAACATTAGAAAAAAAATCATTCAAAGTAAGTAAAAAATGTGATATAAAATACATTTCTTTTTTTTAACGTTTTATTTATTTTTGAGACAGAGAAAGACAGAGCATGAACAGGGGAGGGGCGGAGAGAGAGGGAGACACAGAATTGGAAGCAGGCTCCAGGCTCTGGGCCATCAGCCTGACGCGGGGCTCGAACTCACGGACCGCGAGATCGTGACCTGAGCTGAAGTCGGACGCTTAACCGACTGAGCCACCCAGGTGCCCCTAAAATACATTTCTTAAAACCAGGGTTGTGTTAGGCTACCTCGCATGGCTGCACAACTAGAACACCACACTGTGTGAGGACCCGGAAGACAATGATGTCAGAGGAAGGAGACCGACATGAAAACATTCCTAAGTGTCATGAACAATTAATTTCATGAATAGAAGACAGTACCGGCACCGGGAAGGCACAGAGGAAGGACTGGCTGCCACCCCGCTCACCCCAGTTCAGCCCCAAGGCCCCGGGTTAACTTAGAGAGTCTTTACAGTGTTCCCTCCTCTCCCTTCCCTGTGATTCCCTTCATTGCCTGGGATCCTGTTGCGGCACCCCTGGAACATACACAGCTTCAGGCTCCGGAGTCCGTGCTGCCTTCTGCCGTCGGCCTCCAGGCCCGCTGGAGGAATCTTTAGATCTGGGGCACAGAGCAAGGTGCAGGGAGAGAGGAGGAACCACAGGAGACAGGAGCACAGGGAACTTGTTGGGACAGCAGCCAGGGCTTTTGTCTTTTGGGGCATAGGAGCTTGGGGTATAAATGGGAAACTGACAGATTCACACTGTTGAAAAAACTGGAAAATTAACACAAAGAAAATGGCAAACTCGTGTTTGATGATATCCGCCCCTAATTAATTATAGTCCTTATAGGAATCATTCGTTTGTATCTAATTACCATGTAGCTCAGTATCGATGAAACATAACATAATTTGTGTCCTGTAACTATGCCTGAAATTTCATAAGCTTTACCCGTCGGTGCTTAGCGTTCTTAGTCTATTGCTCATGTCGCAAGCACAAGTCAAGTTAAAAAAATGTTTCATAAAGCAAAAGCCAATCGTATTCTTTTCTCCTGCCCCAAAGTTCCTGCTTTGCAACCTGCCTCCTTAAGTTCCAGGAGAGCAATCATCAGGATTATATATTTTCAGAATTATATGCTCTTGTGGCATATACACCACTGGAGCCGCCCTGCAGCTTTGAAATGGCCCCAGTGGCTGTGCCAGCTGCAGAAGACGATACACACAGGTTATTACCTAGTCCTGCCCTCTGCATGGCCACAGCATAGAATCCACACCAGTTTACTGTCTGGCCACACATTCCAATATGCCCCAAGTGCCGATTCACTGCAATGCTATTTATCACTTAAAGAAATCTTTTCTTTTAAAAATGTACTATCACAAAAATGCACATCACAATCACTTAACATGTGTACTTTGCCCAGGTTCCGCATAGTGGTCTACACTCTCAGCCCATTTGAGCTAGTGCAGCAGCCTGGAATGTTCCCTCGCTCAGTGAGCCTTAGAGCCCCAAACCATAAGTGCCCAGCGAATGAGCAACATAACACTGCATCCTGAGTTTTGTGTGTGTGCAGTGCGTGCAGCTTATTTCTCTCTGGCCTCTCTTGGTGCCGTTGATTTTGTGTTCTGATGACTGCTTCTGGCACAGAGTGGCTGTCAAAGTGTGTGAGAATGTCAGTCCTTTTGGAAGCAAAGGACGATGCGTTGCCAGATGTCACAGTGCAAGTTCCACAGGAACCGCATGTGCCTGAGGAAAAGGTCAAGGAAGCCCAGGGTAAACGGCAATAGGCAATACCATAGAAACATTATGAGGCCTGAGATGTTGAGCCTGTCTGCAGGATAACTGGAAGAAATAATCGGCAGAATGTGACTTCAGCGGAAACAAAGAAAATGGAAAACCGGTTGCCAGTGTTTGATACTCCACAGGAAGTATGCTATAAGGACCTGCCAGCACTGATTCACTTAGCGCTCCTCTTTTCAGAGAATTCCTATGTCAAATGCATTTGCATGAGGCTGTGATCATTGCTTCCAAGAATTTTTAGAACGTAGGTTATATTAAAAGCCCCTTTTGCTTCTAACCACTCTAGTGGTAGGAATGGCTTTTCTATCCATCCTTCCGGTTCCTTAGCTACACAGCACCTCAGAGAATCCTGTTGACATGGAAAGCACAATAGCTTTAAAAATTGCTAAATAGATGGTGTGTCTTAGAACACAAAAGTTCGGTCTAAGACTGAAATCACCTGGCCAGGAAATGGCACGAGAGATCACTTTGCTGCAGTAATGATAAAAGTCCACGGCAGTAGCTGTCTCTTGCCAGGACCACCTCTCATATTTAACAAAACCAAAGCAGCTGCGCACGATTTGCTGTAGTTGAGGTGACCTTGCATCACTAACCTTTGCCTTGACTGTGGACATCGGACGACCGGGCTTGAAGTTACTCTAGTGTTGAATGTTAACCTGTTGAAGCCTCCTGAAAACAAAAGAGGCAAAAATAGAAAGGGTGGAACATGTAAAGACCTGACAGTTTGCCCTGCCTCTGCTGTCTCTGAATTGAATTAGCACTTGATTCCGTGAGGACACTCAGATCACTGGATGTGCTGGCAGGTGGCAGCAGGAGGGGGTGCGTTTCCGTGCCAGGAAACTGCCGCCATGCCAATTATTTGTGGTTTCTCAACATGTGTTTTTGACACTCACCTACGCACAATGATAACAACATTTGGTTTCCCTTAAAGATTTGTTTGTAACTACAGCCTCTTTTCCCATGAAACATCCTCCCAATTCCCTCATGTGCGTTCCATATTCTCACATTTTCCAAAAGCCTCCTTCATCTCAGGGCACCGGGGTGGCTCAGTCGGTTAAGCGTCCAACTCTTGATCATGATCTCGTGGTTCATGGGATCGAGCCCTGTGTCAGGCTCTGTGCTGACAGCTGGAGCCTGCTTAGGATTCTTTCTCTCTCCCTCTCTCTCTCTCTGCCCCTCCCTTCCTCCCTCATTCTCTCTCTCTCTCTCTCTCTCTCTCTCTCTCTCTCTCAAAATAAACAAATAAACTACACAGTTTAATTTATTTACTTATTGAGAGAGAGAGAGAGAGAGAGAGAGAGAACATGAGCAGGAAAGCATGGAGCTTGACGTGGGGCTTGAACTCAGGAACTCCAAGATCATGACCTGAGCTAAAGTCAGATGCTTAATTGACTGAGCCACCCAAGTGCCCCAAAATAAATAAATAAACCTTTTTTTTAAAGTTTTCTTCGTCTTTTGTTTCTATTTGAATTTAAAGAGAAGAAAGAGATGAATAAATACTCTAAGTAAAGTGAGAGGTTGCTTTGGATGGATTCTGCAACCTTGTAATTTTATTTTGGACGGCCATTCAAAGAGCTCTATCTGGGTCAGAAAGCAAGGAGGCCACTACCCACGACAGAGAGTCATCCCAGGCCCAGTGACAGGTTCAGCCAGAAACTGAGCTGAGGCCTTGCAGGGATCAGAGTCAAGCGGAGGGAGGTGCAGGATCAGGAGTTAAGAACAACCCCGAGCCCACAGGGCCTTGTGTTTCCTGCCTCTATGAGGAGACGGCTCTCTGTTGCCCATGGCTGAACCCTGCTGTGCTATTTGCCAATTAGAGGCTGGCAGGAAGGAGCCAGGAAGAGTCCCAGCAGACACCCAGCTGACAGCTTATTGTAGAGAGGTTTGTACACAGAAGATTAAACTCATTTCTGTTGCGAGCAGCCTCACACATGTGCATTTAACATATTTATTAAGCATCTATTATGTTTAAGGATGTACATATAAGCCACTGTGCCAACTACTGCTGTCGGGTAATAAAATGTAAAATAAAATAGTAAACTGATATGTTGCCCCCCCTTTTAGCCGAAGCTGTGAAATCTTTACAGTGTCATTTATTTTAATCAGACTGGGTATTTTTGTTGCATAATAATAGACTTAATGAAGAGGGGCATTTCAGTGAGAAAGTTCTTTATCAGAAACTGTAAACTCAGATAAAGAAATAACATAGGATATATATAGGTATGTGTTCCAGAACATCATATCAGATAGAGGAAGAGAGATGTTTTAGATTATCATTTCAAATGTTTAAAAATACTTACCAAGCACAACACTCATGCCGGAAAACAAAATACACCCAAGTCTCTAGGAGTGTTCAAGCAGAAAGGAGGAGGGTAAGACAGAGTTTGGTTGAGTCTGGGGAGGTGGGCCAAGGGGTCCAGCCCACAGTCAGGAGAAAGGAGCTGCTCGTTGGCTTGAAAAAGCCCATGAGAAAGGACGGGAACCCTTTCTATGCCAGAAGTCTTCACAGACTATTACTACATGTAATACTACATGTAGTATTACAATCACCCTAAAAGGCATTTGTCTTCAGGGCCAGGGAACAGACTTAGTATAACCCCACCCCTGCCCCACATGTTCACCTGCCACCTCTGCCTGTTTGCTTCTTCCTAGACTTTCAAACAAAAGAAAGACCTAATTTCTCAATTAGGGACAAAGGCACTTACAATGTGAATACCCTTTGGGGTTATTCAGTATGGATGTATATCAGCTATAGTGTAATTTCTTAACATCAATGAGCAAAAATCAGGTCCTTCCCTGCTTTGTGAGAATGAACAGGGATTAAAGAAGGCAAGGGGTCACTGAGTATTTGAAAGCAAATGTTGCCACCAGCCAGGGAAGAACTGAAGATAACTTCTTCAAAGTTAATGGCTTGCCAGAGATTGAAATTGAAACCCATAGAAGGTACCTATGGACAAAGGGATCTTTGTCATGCATTTCATTATAGAAGCTACATGTTATTTATGAAAATTAGGTGAGGGTCACCTTTTTTTTAAGCCAGTTATCTTCATATGAAAGACCATCATCATTCCTCAAGACATAGTAATGTGTCTATCATTGTGTCTGTCAAGGCAATTTCTAATCTGTAAGAATAACCTCAGACAGTAATATGTTTTAGGCTAGTATGCTCAGTGCCTTATTATGGCCTGTATCACCCTGTGCTGTGGCTTTGTTCCCCTTTATAAGTATCCTTCTAGAAGAAAAGATCCTGTTTCATGTATCTCTGTGTCCCAGTAAATAGCAGATGTACCATAGACATACCCAGAAATGTTTGCGTAAGAGAATGAATAAATCTGTTCATTCAGTTGCCTGTGAATCAATCAAGAAAATTGTAGGCAACTATATTAAGTAGGATTTCTGTGCTGATATTATTATGACAATTTTGACAATTTTGATTCTTTGCAAGAATGCAAATAATGTCTTCTTGTTAGAAATAGGACATCCTCCAAAAGGTCAGGACAATAGCTTCCGCCCTGCTGCCCGTCATACATCCTTCAACATATGAATTTATTAATGTGCGTGCAATTGACTCCAAGTAGCAGAAAACCCAACTGACAGTAGCTTAAACCATAAGGACATTTATGATTTGCTTATGTGGAAGACCAGAGTTACATGACTCCGGGCTTGTTCAGCAGCTCAACAGTGCCATTTGGGGACATTAGCTCCTCCATCCTTCTGTCTCCCACTTTCGACTTATTTCCACGTGGTTTATCAGATGTAGGCTGCAGCTCTGGGCATCACATCCTGACTCTGTTTCCCAAGGCAGCAAGTGTGTGCGTGTTCCAGGGCAGAGAAGGGCAGTGCATCCGGGGCAGCAAGAGAGCTCTCCTTTTACCTGAGAGGAAGATCTTTCCCAGAAACCTCCTGATAGACTTTCTCTTCCATCTCAGGTCTCATGCCTTTCCCTAAACCAGGCACTGGCAAAAGGGAATGCTATGTTTAATCCCAGTCAACAATGATTCATCTGACTCCCGTTTAAAAAGAAGAAAGAGGGAGTGGATGGGTGTTGGGCAGGCAGCTAGAAATATCTGCTGTGCCCCACCTAGTCTCCCGCTGGAAAATGAGAATCAGCTACGGTGGCCAGTCATACCTACAAGGGCTAACTCTTCTTCCAGCATTATAATCTGACTATTTATATCATTTTACTGATGGTTTTTAAAAATCCTGAACATGGGGCGCCTGGGTGGCTCAGTCGGTTAAGCGTCCGACTTCAGCCCGGGTCACGATCTCGCGGTCCGTGAGTTCGAGCCCCGCGTCGGGCTCTGGACTGATGGCTCAGAGTCTGGAGCCTGCTTCCGATTCTGTCTCCCTCTCTCTCTGCCCCTCCCCCGTTCACGCTCTGTCTCTCTCTGTGTCAAAAATAAATAAACGTTAAAAAAAAATTTTTTAAATAAATAAATAAAAATCCTGAACTTGAGGAGGAGCCTAAAATATATGAGCCTTGCCCAGAATTACAAGGTTTTAGTGAGTCATGTCCCTTCCCTGCTCTGACTTTGGGTTGCTTTACTCTGGAACATTTTTATGAGTTATATGTTACAAGATTCGTGGTTTTTTTTCCAATCTAATTCATATGTAAGAGCACTCGTAGGATTACAGCTTTTAGGATTACAGCACACTTCCCTAAACGGAAGTAGATTGTGTCAGCCGTGAGGAACACATCAGAGGTCTTGGCACATGCATCAGTTTGCATCAAAAGCTGTAAGGGGCCATGATATTTGTGGCTTGGGGGAAATTTTGATCCATTTAATGAATATAGTAATGTCTATTTCAGTAATTGGAATGATTTACTTGAGCTCTTTCTAGGTGAAACCATCCCTCATAGGAAATGCATTCCAAATCCTCAACACAAACTTCAAAGTATTCAGTAGTTTATCAACTTTCAGAATGACCAGTGGCTCCATGGCACATGTCTGTCCCCAGGAGACAAGCTTCCTCAAATGATAGGCCTTCCCAAGTATCTGTTTCAGTTTCTGTCCTGGGTTGGACTGACCTAGACTTCCTGTCTTGTACTTTTTATGAATCATTGTCAATTCATGTAAGAGATGCCCTAAAATGCCTTTGAAAACCCCTTGGCAGATGTGCTAGAGAAATATATTCCTGTGAGTCTAATAGCATTCATAAAGTGACACAAAATTAGATAAACTTCCCAAAATGCCTTTTTTTTTTTTTTTTTAAGTAAGTGTCCTGGAATTTTGTGGTATGTATTTGTCTGGAATAAATCACATTTGGGCTGATAATTATTGTTAAGAATTTGTCGATTTTGAAACATCTCTAGACTCCCACTTGGGATTGGTATATGGCTGTCTTGTTAGCAATGTACGCAAGGCCATCTCCCTTTCCCAGCAGATGGCCCGGGAAGACACAGGCGGCAAAGAACATACCAGTTCCTTTCTCCCCGGGAATTTCATAGCCAATTTTCTGCCTCCATGATGGCCCATGTTGAGTGTCTTTGCAACTCCAAGAGCATGATTTTGGAGGTCACAGAGGGACAATTTGCAGGGCTTTTCCTTTTATCTTGTGCCATCATTTTTAGTATTTGTTCTTAAAAGACTGTTCTCAATGCTCAGTTGGTTGAGCATCAGACTCTTGCTTTTGGCTCAGGTCATGATCCCAGGTTGTGGGATCGAACCCCACATCAGGCTCCATGCTGAGCATGGAACCTGCTTAAGATTCTCTCTCTCTCCCTCTGCTTCCTTCCCCACTTGCAGTCTCTCTCTCAAATAAAAGAAAACAATAAAAAAATTAAAGACTGTTATTTTACACTAGAATATCTGGATTGTAGGAAATATCTAAAGAAGATAACTAATTTTTTTAAAGTTACTAGACACATAGGAATTTGCTTTCTTTTTCTCTTCTGAAGTTTTTTTATTGAATTTTTTTTTACATTCATTTATTTTTGATAAACAGAGCACAAGTGGTGGAGGGGCAGGGAGAGAAGGAGACACAGAATTCGGAGCAGGCCCCAGGCTCTGAGCTGTCAGCACAGAGCCCGATGCAGGGCTCAAACTCACAAACTGTGAGATCGTGACCTGAGCTGAAGTTGGACGCTTAACTGACTGAACCTCCCAGGCGCCCCTGAATTTTTTTTATTTTTAAACAACATACCTGAATACACATGCCCACTTCACGCGCACACACACACACACACACACACACACACACACACACCTAAAGTGAAGAATGATATTCAGAACAATTTTTCCAATAATGCTGTCATTGCTGAGATAATTTTTGGAACTTCATCTTTTAGAATTGGCCTAAAGAAGACTCACAACTCTTATAAGCAAACTAGTCTCATCATTGTGTAAGTGTACCTTGTTTTGACTAAAGCCACAGATTGATCACCTTATTTACAAGGTTTGGAATCACTGAAATCAGAGCATCTCAACACTAGGCAAAATGGCAGAAATCATTGAGTTCAACTCCCTTAGTTCTGATGAGAAAGTTGAGGGCCAGAGAAGTCAGTTGGCTTGCCAAAGGGTACATAGCAAGTTAGAAAATAGTTTATACCAGAAATCAACTCCAAGTATCCTTTTACTGTTTGTTAAAAGTCAAACCAGGGCGCCTGGGTGGCTCAGTCGGTTGAGCGGCCGACTTCGGCTCAGGTCATGATCTCGCGCTCCATGAGTTCAAGCCCCACGTCGGGCTCTGTGCTGACAGCTCAGAGCCTGGAGCCTGTTTCAGATTCTGTGTCTCCCTCTCTCTGACCCTCCCCCGTTCATGCTCTGTCTCTCTCTGTCTCGAAAATAAATAAAACGTTAAAAAAATTAAAATCAAACCTAGTTTTAATACATATTTTCCACCATTAAAGATATTAAAGAAGAATCTGTCATGGACTCTGTAGATCCTTCCAGAAGCAGTCCATAATTTGTTTTGAGCAATGATAATATTGTTGTAATCAAAGCATCTTTTAAAAAGCTTATATTATTATTATAGTAATAATAATATGTAAGTTCCATTGTATTTATTTTTAAAAAAACCTGTTAGACTATAGTTATAGGTTTAAAAATATTTTTTAATGTCTTTATTTTGAGAGAGAGACAGAGTGCAAGCGGGGGGAGGGGCAGAGAGAGAAGGAGACACAGAATCTGAAGCAGGTTCCAGGCTCTGAGCTGTCAGCACAGAGCCTGATGTGGGGCTCGAACTCACAGACTGTGAGATCGTGACCTGAGCTGAAGTCGGACACTTAACCAACTGAGCCACCCAGGCTCAGCTAGTTATAGCTTTTATATAGATTTCTTAAATTCAAAACAGAATAAAACACTATCCCAGTTTTTAAATGTTCCTTGTTTTTCTCATTTCTCATGGAGAACGTCTACAGAATGCTCCAAAGTGCTCCAAACAGTATCTGCTGGGCTGAGGCAAGCTTGTCCTTGTGCTGTGCTGTCCAGTGAAAAAGCCACTAGCCACATGTGGCTATTTAAATTTAAATTTTAGTTAACTAAATAAAATGTAAACTTCATGTCCTCAAGTACTCAGTAGCCACATTGGGCTAATAGCTATCATATATATTAGATACTACAGCTGTAAACATTTCTATCAACATAGAAAATTTTATTGATTAGCGCTGGCCTAGAATTCTTATAGTTCATATGTATTTTAATCTACTGTTTATCTCTTATATTACCTCTGGACAAGTTAGAAAGTGATGACAAGTTCTGGGAAAGTTTTTTAAATGTTTATTTGTTCTCTGAATGTTTCTAGCTTTTCTGCATAGTTTAATTTTAAAAAGGAGAAAATATTTACTTTCCCCCATTTTTAGAGCATGATTGTGTGTGTGGAATTCGTATCAATTGTCTTGTCCCGGCTGCTGAATTTTCTTAAAGTATGCTAAAATTGTGGCCAAAACCCTGTTAATGCTGCCAAAGCTATTGGCAGAAATCTCTTTACGATGGTGTAACATTTGAAATTAACTAGTCTGGACATAGACAAGGGAAGTTATGTTGAATTCATTCTTAATAGTCATTTTACTTGCAAAGACTCGATATTACCCACCTACCTTCATTAATCCAACATCTAGAATGGAAGTCCAGGCACTAACAAGGAATGGGTCAGCTCTAAAGACTGATCTGGCATCATGCTTCTGGTCCAGGTGCAAGCCCCACCCTGCTCTACCCTCAGCAATTAGAGAGCAGTGACCAATCCTCCATGGCTTTCTACTTCGTACGATGTCCTGCCAGAACATCTTCCAGAAGACTTTTTGAACAAATAAATGCATATTTGATTTGGTCTGCCCTGAAAACCATTACATTTAACAGCAGACTCATAGGATTCATGAAGTGTGACTGCTTTGAGTTCTTTTTATTGTGGAACGGTATCCACTGAATGAACTTAGTACGACTGGAATTCTTGGGTGATTATCAGCCCTTTTGCTGCATCTGTGCTGAGTGAAATTAGGGACCAGTGAGTCACAGGCTATCACGGAAGAGGGCTAAAGTGCAGCTTATTCTGTTTGCCATTGCAAGAATAGTAAATCCTGTATTAAAATAAAGGTGAATTAGGAAAGCTACAAAGTACCATAATAAATTAGAGAGGGTCCAGAAAATAAGTAAGCAGTTTTTAGTTTCTGTGTGTATAACTTTAATATACCACTGCAGCACACACAGATACATTTGCTATTTTTGTTTTCCACATGTGTTATACAAAGTATTTCTCAAAAGGATCGAATGTCTTTGAAAATTAAATAGGTAAACGTGTATCTGCTGAGACTCAGCTGGAACAGCTGGGCAGTGATCCTTTTAAACCGTCCAGAGAGTGTCAGTCTCTGGTGAGATACACTTTCCCTGCTTCTCGAAGGTGTTTGTTGTTCCTGGTGTGGTTGCTTGAGGCACGTGCTGCCCCAAGAGAATTCTGAAGCTATAACTCAGCCCAGTTTCTTTTCTTTTTTTGCTTTTTCAAAGAATTTTTTTTTTTAAATCAAATGTCTCCTTGCCAACTAAATGGATGTGAAATCTGATGAAGTTGTTTGCCAAACTCTAAACAGCATCTATTGTGTCCTGTTGCCTGAAGTTATTCTTCTTTCTGTCCTACAGTCTCTGGGGTTGCTCATGAGATAGTGATAATGTCTCAATTCTTCGTTTGTAGATAACAATCAACAGAGATAGTGGTGAAGACGTGAGTTCCCCCAAACACGGGAAGGAGGACCCAGACAACATGCCCCACGTGGGCGGGAATACTTGGGCTGGCGGAACAGGTTGGTAGCACCCGCATCCTCCTGGGTCGAGCTTCCCAAAACTTCACAAGCCCAGGTAGAATGCACACCACCCCTGAGAAGGCGCAGGGACCTCTTCCTTTCTCTGCCTCCCCCGTTAGTCAGCGGGACTGTGCTTTTGCCCTGAGTCCCAGTGTGACATCAACACGTGACAAAGCTCTAACCTTTGGAGCCCCACAGATGCTGCCACCTTGTGACCGAAGACCATTCTGACCCTCCCAGGGTGGCTTCATCAGTAAATTGGAAAATACTACCTGCCTTACCAGGTTGTGGTGAGGATTGAATGAAATCACGATTGTAAAGTGCTGCACACAAGCCCTGGTCTGAAGAATGTATTCATTAAAAATGTTAACCCCTTCTAAATTCCATGCCCTTGGGATCATGCCAGCAATCTATAGCAAATTCTTTCTTGCCCAGCTGACTTGGAAAAGAAGTGGTCCTCGCCTTCCACCTCTCAGAAGTGAGTGTGTTGAGGATGCAGGATTTTGAGATAAGAGAGTCGGCTGCAGTTTGAACTGATGGCCGTGGTCCGTTCCTTCCTCTTGGCTGCCTGATGAGAGCATTGTTCCCATGACTGCTGCCTTCCTCTTTCCTCTGCGGCAGCCGGACACACACATCTGCTGGGCCGCAGGAATAGGGCCAGACTGTGTGTGCACCGTCTGGTCTTATCTCTGTCTCGTGTTGGCACGAGCTCCATGCTTCTCCTTCCCGAAGGATAGTGTGTGCCTCTTGGCCTTGACAGCCTCGGGAGGAAATGGGTTTCTGTGCTGAGACAATGTGCTATCAAATAGGCCCGTAGACTTCTTGCCTGTTCTGTTTATTCATCAAGCATCAGCTTTAAAGAAAGGGTATTTTTAGAAATGTCCTTTGATCTCGAAATCAGTGTCAAGGCAGCACGATTTAATCCATGTGGAATGCGTTGTGAAATGAGCTGGCCTGACGTACATTTCCCAGCAGTGGACTACTCTGGAGCCGAGGGTCTCGCTTGTTAATCACCTTCAATCTACTAGCTCACCTCTGTCCAGACTGAAGACCCTGCTTTCGCGTCCCCCAGCCTTTATTTTTCTATCTGCCGAATCTTTTTTGCTTCAACTTCTTTGTCATTCTCCCTCAGAATTCTCTACATTGAACAGAGTTCTGACCCAAATCACCTGATTCCTCTTTTATCACCTGAGCCCCTCCCTTTCTTGTTCTCCCCATACGTTAGGAGCTGATTTAAGTTGCCTGAGACTAGCTTCAAGATGATGCCTTGAAGTCTAGAACCTCTGACCAGTGTTTTCATTTAAGTCATACAAGTTAAAGGCTCTCAGAAGTAGAGGTCATGAAGAGCTCCCCCCTGTTGCCCTCTCCACCCCCATGGGACTTCCCTAAGGGCTCCTGTGACTCATGCTGACTGCTCACACCAGCCTCTGAATGGTTGTCATCTCAGCACCTAGGAGGTGTTAAGGTCTAATCATGATCCACCCATGCCTAAGGAGAACATGTAGGAAGGGAGTCAGTCACAGAAATAGCTTTTCTACCTCTGTAGCTCATCGTCATTGTCCAGTTACTGGTCCCCTCTGCCCACAGGCTGTCCCTTAGTGAGAACCAGCAATCGCCATCTAAGAAGAAATTTTCCACCATCAGTTTCCAAATAAAAATGAAGTCAGATATGCTCAAATCAAAGGGTAAACATACTATAATTAATAGGCTGTTGTCATGGTGTTTCCAAAAGGAAATGACCTACCTGGACTTTGGTAAGGGAAGCAGTACATGCTGAGTTCTTACTTTTCGTTTATTATACCAGTTAAGGCTCCGAGGGGGAAAAGGTCAATGTAACATAATTTAACAAAAGCCTAAAAGCTTTCAAAATTTCCACCTTGTGAAACTCAGAAATGACCTCATTCTATGTGATGAGAGGTTGTCCAATTAATAATAGTAAGAGCAACCACTTCTATATTTCCCGCCAGATACTGTTCTAAGCATTTTAGCTTCATGAAAGTCCCAAGAAGTTAAGTAGTATTAGCATCTCCATTTTACAGATGAAGAGACTGAGACACAGAGAAGTTAAGGGACTTCCTTCAAGGACACATGACTAGTGCATTGGAGCCAGGATTCAAATTCAGCCTGTCCGCTTAACTGTACAGTGTTGTATTATATAATACGGGTATACGATACGACACGATGCGATACTGCACTGCCCCTCCCAATATTGAATTCTCTTCTGAGTGCCCAAGTTATGTGTGAGTGAACAAAAGAAACTGATTACTAGTATTTTCATCATTATAAAACAGAGGTAACCCAGAGGCCGAATCTAGACAATACATGTATTTTGAGGACCAACACGACATTTTAAATAACTTGAATTTGAATGTATTTAGACAAGGCAAGTTTGCTCTAGCTAGCCAAAGTTGTCACCAGTTTTTATAGTATTATCTACCTGGTCCTCTAGGCATTTAATTTATATTTACAACACAAACAGTTTCTGTAATATTACATAACACACACTTACAAGCATGCAGACTTGGGTTTATATTGGAAAGCTGTCCTGCCGCTGACAGTGTCTAAAGCTGACTGGATCTATATCCTGGCTGTCTTTCTCTTCTTTTAAGGAAAAGTAAGGTAACGTGCGAGGGACAAGGAGTGGTGCTCATTTAGTTGACAAATACATCCCAAGCTATCTATGGTGCCCAAGCCACTCTTGTAAGTGCAAAGATTTAAAATTATGTAAGATATAATCCCACCCATCATAACAGTTGGTGAGAAAAGAAAAAATAAATATTAAAGGGTAACAAATAGTGGCCAGGAGTGATCCCTGTGAGGTAGTCATCGGACGAGATGTCTTGAAATATGGGTAAACTTTGGCTGGACAGAGAAGACAAAAGGCACCCTAAACAGGGGGAAACCCTTTGTTTCCAGGAGACAACTCATTTGAACATTTAATCACTAAGTGGGTGCCATTCATATGCTTCACAGGACTGCTTTAAAGGTACGATCTGACTTTTGTCTTGTGGTCTGCATCAGTCTTGTCACCTGGACTTTCATGGTTTCCTTCCAGGGGGAAGAGACACCGCAGGCCTGGGCGGCAAAGGAGGTCCTTATCGGCTGGACGCGGGCCATGCGGTGTACCAGGTGTCTGAGGCCGAGAAAGATGCGGTTCCCGAGGAGGTGAAGAGAGCCGCCAGAGAGATGGGCCAGAAGGCCTTTCAGCAGCGGTGAGTGGGCCGCAGCGGTGAGTGGGCCGCCGCAGTGAGAGCAGGGCGGCTGCTGGGGTGTGGTGTGGCGGCGGTCCCCGAGTAGATCCCGCGTCCCGTGATTTTCCACCTCATGCAGCAGCGGGGACCACAAACGGACACCCGCACCGCCCGCCTCCCAGCAGAGGCCAAGTGAACATACTCCCTTGTTCTTTTTGCTTGATGTGAATATGTTAAATGTATTCATTACGTACGATTGTGTAGGAAAAGGAATTGAGCACATTGGAAAGTCA
Source organism: Prionailurus bengalensis (assembly GCF_016509475.1). Classification (NCBI taxonomy): domain Eukaryota; kingdom Metazoa; phylum Chordata; class Mammalia; order Carnivora; family Felidae; genus Prionailurus; species Prionailurus bengalensis. Next base: position 29,007,853 of record NC_057343.1, read on the forward strand.
AACCAAAGATACTGCTCTGAAAAGGGGCGCCTGGGTGGCTCAGTCGGTTAAGCGTCCGACTTCAGCTCAGGTCATGATTTCTCAGTTCATGCGTTTGAGCCCCGTGTCAGGCTCTCTGCTGACAGTTCAGAGCCTGGAGCCTGCTTCAGATTCAGTGTTTCCTCCTCTCTCTGTCCCTCCCATGCTTATGCTCTGTTTCTCTCTGTCTCTCAATAATAAATAAACATTAAAAAAAATTTTTTTTTAATTAAAAAAAAGATGCTCTGAAGAAAAATTAAAGTTCAAATCACTCTATCCACATCTGTTCCTAGGCCCCATAGGGAATTTAGAAAACTCTACGTGATAGTTGATAGTGCCTTCCTGCCCTCGGGAATCTTGTAGATGTGGGGATAGGACTAGTAAACACACACACACACATACACACTCAAACTTGCACACTCATGCCCACATACACTCCGGAAGTTAAGGCTGCAGTCACGTGGTACAGAGCTGTGCCCCCTGCCAGTACAGAGAAGGGTTGATGTCGGTGAGGTGGGGCCTGAGCTCAGCCAGGATTTGGCTCTTCCAGGAAGGGATAACACCAGAGTAGGATGAACATAGTGTCTATGGCAGAGAGAGCCAGCTTATCTATCCAGGATAACGGGGTACCAGCTGGAGGGGAATGAGGTTGAATGTGGAGTCCCTCTCAAAGGGCAGAGGTCTTAAAATCCAGGCCAACGAGCCTGTGGCTTTTACATGATCTGGAACCATTCTGGCCACTTTGATTGGAACCATCTAAAAAATAAGAATCCACATGATGCTTTCAGTAGGCATCCACATGTCTAAAAGCAAAAAATACCAAAGGACCCGCAATATCTCCTTCATGTTTGAGAGAATTGGTAGTGGTTCGGGAGGCTGATTGTTGTGCTCAGTGAAAGGGCCGGGTACAGTCGGAAGAAAGCACCCTCAAGTGTATGTGAGTAATGAAATTCCTCCCACGTAGAACATCTGGTACTACATTACATGCTGTGCTTACACATCCTGCAAGTAAACAGGACAGAACAATAGGGACAGAAACGCAGGCCCCTCCGGCCGCGCCCTCAGGAAACCCTGCCAGCAGTAGGACCCTCATATACCCAGGAGGTCAAACAAGGCAAAGTGTTCCTCCCAGCTGTTCTGCTGCCATCTCTGGAGGCCTGGAGCAGGTTATTTATCCTCACCAGGCCTGACTTTGCTCTTCTGGGATGGGGGACTTTCTTCTCTCTTCCTCTCAAAAAAGTTATGGGGGACAAATAACTATGTTAGATGTGAGAGCAGTTAGGGGCGCGTGGGTGGCTCGGTCCATTAAGTATTCCACTCTTGATCTCAGTTCTGGTCATGATCCTACGGTTCATGGGATTGAGCCCCAAATCAGGCTCTGTGCTGGTAGCAGAGAGGAGCCTGCTTGGGATTCTTCCTCTCTGCCCCTCCCTGACTTATATTCTCCCTGTCTCTCTCAAAATGAATGAACTTTAAAAAAAAAAAAAAAAAGGAAATGAGAGCAGTTTAAACTTCTTAAAAAAAAAGTGGTAGGAATGCTATATGAAAAATCTTGCTGGGATTCAAATACTGCTCTACATTTCATACAAACAATAAAACACCCATTAGGAAAAGAACCAAAACCACATTAGGAACCAAAACCATATTAGGTATGCATCGACTAATAAGTTCCTATTGTTGCTATCCTCAGAGCCTCATAAGTAATTATCCCATCTCAAGTTTTGCCTAAGTGGACAAACAGATTACTCTGACACACACATAGTTCATGGGAGGAGGCAGAAAGACCTTTCAGTAGTGCTTGGGCACAAGTATACAACCCCTTCTCTGATCTCTGTAATAGGGAGAAGGAACCTGGTTCTGTTAACCACTGCTGACAGGGAGGGGAAGGAAGCATCTGTGATAATAAGGCAACTAAATGTAGTAGCTACAAGAGAGGAAAGAGATGAAATGGGGAAGAAAGTGAGAAAACCATACACGTCTACTCATTACTGCAGAGAAGAATCTAGTCCATGTAAAAGAGAAATCCATAAGGTGGTTGAAAGACGAGAGGTGGACAAGAGTATGAGAAAGGAGAGGAAGAAATAAAAACCCATGGAGATCCTGAGAAAGACAGGGCATAGCAAACACAGCAAAGAGGGTGCTTTCTGCTTTCATGGAGTAAATACTCCTATTTGGTGAGGATCCAGGTTGGTCCTGCTAAAGATTTTCTTTTGCTTTTTAGTATGAAACTTCTCAAACATAAACAAAAGTGGAGAGAAAACTTTAAGAACCCTAAGTACCTGTTCTCCCAACTTCAAGAAGAAAAATCTGGCTCCACTCCTAGTCCCCACCCTTGGTTTGTTTTGAAGCTAATCCAAGATGTCCTATCCTTTCATTGTAAACATTTCAGAGTGTATCTCTGAAAGATAAGGATTTTTAAAAAATAAAAATAAAAACACACAATACAATTATTGTGTCTTTTAAAAGTAATAATTCTTGGGGCGCCTGTGTGGCTCAGTCAGTTGAGCAATTGACTCTTGATTTCGGCTAAGGTCATAATTCCAGGGTCATTAGATCAAGCCCCACATTGGGCTCCTTGCGAGGCATAGAGCCTGCTTAAGAGTCTCTCTCTCTCTCTCTCTCTCTCTCTCTCTCTTTCTCTCTCTCTCTCTCTCTCTTTCTCTCTCTCTCTCTCTCTCTCTCTCTCCTTCTGCCCCTCCTCTGCTCACATGCATGCACTCTCTCAAAAAAAGAAAAAGAAAAGAAAAGAAAGAAAAAGTAATAATTCTTTACTATCATCAAATAGTCTGTTTTAAAGCTATTTTGCAATGCTAGGCATATGTGGAATGAGGTCAGGTCCCTCCATTTATGCTTTTATATACCCTGGACCTTTTCTCCATAGTTCTTATTCCTCTTTCCCTTTATATTATTATTTATATGAAAAGTTGATTTCTCCTCCACTGGCTTAAAGTTCCTTGATGGCAGAGTATTGTGTTCTGTAATATATCCCCAGTACCTATACCCCAAACCTAGTGCATGGCAAACACTCGTACACTTGTGGAATAAATAATATGCACAAATAATGCTTTATTCAAAGACGGGCTGATACTTAATTCAGAAACTGGCTAAAACCAAATGGAGTGGGGCAATGGGTTAAATAGGTGATGGGGATTAAGGAGTGCACTTGTGATGAGCACACGGTGATGTGTGGAAGTGTGGCATCACTATATTGTACAGCTATAGCTAATATAACACTGTATGTTAACTAATTGGAATTAAAATTAAAACTTAAAAAAAAAAGAAGAAACTGGCTAAAACCAGACTGAAAGCCAGACCCATCCATCAGCCTAGAGGTCCCCCATATTACCTTGAAGAGCCTAATACTCCTGATAGGCTCTTAACATCATCAACATAGCCTCTAGCTAGCATTCATTTGTATCTGGATTCCAATTCAATACCTGTTCCTATGCATCAAGAATTGATTGACATTGTACACTGAAACTAATATTATGCTGTAAATTAACTGGAATTTAAGAACTTTTTTCTTTTAAAAAAAAAAGATTCATTCAGGAAGACAAGCATAAGACATGCAGAAGGCAGGACAGAAACATTAAAGCAATAAAACCTGAATGAAATGGATGGTGAGGTATTTCACGTGCCTAAAAGAGTATTTAAGGTGGGTGCCGGGTGTGGAATGTACCTACTACCATTTGTAAAACTCATCAGCCTCACACCATAGATCTCAACTTATGTTTGTTTTCCTCATAACTGATCCAAAATTATAGTTTTTAAGGCTGACCTATAAGAAAAGTAAAATGAGAACTAAAATTCCCAGACTGTTACGTAACAATAAATATACCCTTTAAAAATATACCGTGCCAACAAAATGCAGTTAGTCCACATAGATTACTAGGATGTGAAGCAGCTGTGCCCTGCAGTTTTGATCGGTTAAAGCAGCAAAAAGACATATTTCCAGATAGTTTTGTGGGCTTGAGAGTATTAACACCAGGAAGCTTATCTGGTCCAGAGGCTAAGATTTCCTATTTTCTTTCCCCTTCCCTGCTTCAGTCTTCATCTTTCAGAATTTATCAGCTTTGAGCACCTTGTAGGCAATCTTTCTGAAAGCTGAAACAACCTGGAATATGATTTCCAGACTTCTTCGTAATTAAAACAGCATGTGATGTGTTTTGGGGTGCAATGTGATCGTGCCAGAAGTAGCCCTATCACTGGAGCGGATTCTGATCTCACTACAAAGACCAGTCCGCCCAAGGTGACTTACCAACTGCCTGACTCCTTTCCGTGTGTGTGTGTGTGTGTGTGTGTGTGTGTGTGTGTGTGTGTTTCTCCCTGCTAAGGGCAAGCTATCTACATTTTTTTGTCCTAACCTCCCTTCTTTGAAAAGTATTAATCTCCCTTCTATGGGACAGAGCGTATTAGCTTCCTATGTATGAAAGAGGGGAAGTTGCATGTCCCACAGTAGTCATGGTGCCCAGCTTCTGTCAGCCTTGAGACTTGAGACGTAACTTAATCTAATGAAAATTTATAGAGAGGTTTAAGAGATTGCCAAAAAGCAAACATAAGAGGTATTGTTAGGAGGTCAAGTCCTATACACGTATTCCTAGCTGTTCTTCAGAACAGAGAGTAAATTAAATTTAGAGGGCCCCTTGGCATGTCACCTTGGGGAACACCATTCAGTTATTATTTACCTTTTGATAGTCAGTGCTTTCAAATTGCTGTCTGATGGCATTTATTGAGTGCTAACATGTGCCAGGCATTGTGCTAGGTACTGGAGATTCAAAGAAAAAATAAGACTATTTCTTCTCTCAGAGGAATAGAAGAGAAAATATCCATGTAGTAAATCACATGTAATAAATGTATTTTTCATTGTATTTTTGGTTTAGTTATACACACACACACGTGCATACATACTTGTGTGCACTGGATCTCAACGTGAAGTATATTTCCTCCTGTGGAAAATAAAGTTTGAGAGACACTATGATAGAGGGAAATAGATCTATGTAGTAAAAGCAGTAATGTGCAGAGGTTTCATAGTAGATAGCTGTAGAAAATTTATGAATAGGAATGATCCATTTTACCAGAGGGATCAAGCAAGACCTCATTGGATGTGGCCTTCAAGCGGGATCTTGAAACCTGAGTTAGTGTTAGCTGACCCCTCCAGGTGGTTGGGCAGGAACTGCAGATCTGCGCTTGGCAGGGTAGCCCTAATGTTATGTGATTCTAGTAAGCCTCCAACACTCTGCCCCATGATGGCTGGATTCTTCCCGGTGCTTGGCCTGACATGGAGGAAGAGACACCGTTCATTCTCATCTGGCATCTGGGGTTTCTGTTCCAGCCTGAGATGACAGATCTAGATTTTAGATAAGAGTTTCAGCTGTGCACACAGGATCCACACCTGCCAGCACTGCACACACGTATACACGCCCATGCACACATGCAGAGCAGTTTAGAAGACTGTGCCATTGCTAGGCTTTGTAGACATGCATTCATTAGTGCCTGTCCTAGTATCAGCACCCTTTCATTTATAGAAATTTCTAGAAACGTAATCAAATTAGCATATTATGAATGCAACACTGTAAAGTCCAAGAGAGCCTCATTCCGTGAAGGAACCTTCTCCTTATGATTAGTTTAAGATGCTGCATTTTAAATAATCCTGAGTCTTATTTTTATTTCAGTCATTCATTTGATTTCATTTTGAGCACCTATTATGTGCTAGGTACCATGCTAGGCATTGCACATATAAAAATGAGAAGACTCAACCCTTCTCCTAAGGGAGCCTAGTTGGGGAGACAGGTGGCAGACACATAGAGCATGAGTAGTAAATGCTCTGATAGAGGGAAGCCCAAAATGCTCTGAGACTACAGAAGACAGACCTGGGATCAGTGCAGACTTCCTAGAGGCAGTCCTTATTGAGTTGAGTCTTGAAGAGTAAGTGGGAATAGAGACAAAGAGGCAGAGAAAGGAAGTTCCCAGTGGGGGAGAAGCCCAAGCTCTGGGTGTACAATGTGTTCAGGGATTTGTGAACGTGCTGCTGGGGCTACAGTGGAAGCTGATGATGAAGAACAATAAAAAGGAGCACCGTGCTGGCAGGTTAGAACCTCAAAGCCACAATGATATGAAAACATAATTATCCTATTAAAAGTACACAGCAATTGCCAAAAACTCTTGTATTCTACATAGCAACACATTAAGTTACATTCTTTGGGCCTGAACTGTTATCTTGGTCAACCAAATATATGTCCTTGGTCTCTAAAAGCAACCCATGGAGCTCTTCTAGGAACCTGCCACATGAACTGACCAGCTGCCAACATCGTGACACGTCTTTGGGGACATGGCAGTGGTTTGCTATAGAGCTGACTCACTGGCTTATGAGAGCCAGTTGCGCACATTCCTTTCCAAGTCAGTGCTTGGTGATCTTACTGTTAGTATTTTGGAGTTGATCATGGTGGGAGTATCTACACCACAGAAATCAGCAAATACTATAAATCAGAGTTTTTTGTTGGTTTGGTTTGATTTGGTTTGTTCTGGAAGCCTACTTGTTAACTTTTTACCAGCCTACCACTAGACATTTTCTTCCTTAGACTCTCCTAACTGGAAACGTTGCTTCTGGAGTTTTCTCCTTCAAGGCAACATCAGATATCAAGGACCTTGCTATAGTTCTAGCAGAAGACGAATGGACGTAAGGGACCACATACACATGATTTCAGCTACTGTCTTTTTCACGCCCTCTGATTACAGGCTAAAGGAGATCCAAATGAGTGAATATGATGCCACAACCTATGAAAGGTTCTCAGGTGCTGTTCGACGGCAGGTGCGCTCCCTCCGAATCATCCTGGATAATTTACAGGTAATCTCCAATAATGGGCTAAGAAAATAATCTGGGCCCAAAGCTGGGCCCATCCCAAAACTACTGGAGAAAAGTTACCTAAACCCTAATCAACCAGTCAGAAAAAAAGTAATCAATGCCAAAATGTTTGTGTAAAACTGCAGATCACTCCTTGGCCTTCTTAGGACAGTTCTCCAAGGAAAATATTTGACCTCTCCTATCCTGTCCAAGAAGCAATAATTTGACCAGGAATCCTAGAAGACCCCAGACTCCCTGATTCCCCTATATATAAGATCTATGAGCGTCCCACCTCTACTAGAAATCCACAGATAGAATTCTTTTCCTACAAATCATTTCACTGTTGTTGACTATAGACAGAGGTACATTTCTGATCATCCAGACTGTGCACTCTCTATGTCTCCTGGCATCTCCTCCGATGCTCCCCCTGCCCCTGCATTGCCTGCCTGTTTTTTCAGTTTTAGACTGTGGTTTCCTCAGAATAAGTTAATATTTGCTCTTTCCCCTTAAAACACTAATTAAGATGCTTCAATATTTCCTAAGCAAAGACTTGTTATTTGGAGAATTTGCTTTAAAAAAATAAATCCATATGCAAATTGGGTGAACAAAGTAACATTGAATGGTTGGATTTTTTCCAGTAAAGGCACTCACTTTACCAGTGCTCACCACCCTGGGCATCGAAGGCAACTTCTAGGTGGGCTCTGATCTCCATGGCAAGGCAAAAGGTGAATAAGAGCTGAAATGAGTGGTTCACACGAGATGAGGGCAACAAGAGATAGTGTTTATATTAAAACTGAAGAATGAGTGGTTTAGTCAGTCATTCATTTCCTAAGTTCTTGATGCACACCAGACATTAGGGATAGAAAAATAAAGTGCAGGGGCTCCTGGGTGACTCAGTCAGTTGAGCGTCCAACTTCAGCTCAGGTCATGATCTCACAGTTTGTGGGTTCGAGCCCTGCATCAGGCTCTGTGCTGACCACTTGCTCAGAGCCTGGAGCCTGCTTCAGATTCTGTGTCTCCCTCTCTTTCTGCCCCTCCTCCGCTCACGCTTTGTCTCACTCTGTTTCTCAAAAATAAATAAATGCAAACAAAAAAATTTTTAAAAAAGAAAAATAAAATGCAGCCCCTGCCCTCAAAGAAGGATTTCAAAGAAGACAAATAGGCAAATGATTTCTTACATTCGTAGGGAAATATGTGCATGATTCTATGGAATGAATGAAGAAGGGCTTCGTGGAGAAAGTAATGCTTGAGTTCACACTTGAAAGAGGCTAAGGATTTTCCAGATGGTTGAGGAATCAGGGCATTCCAGACATAGGACACGTGATGTACAAGTGCAGGTTGTTCAGTTTGACTCTGAAGCACATGTACATGGTGGGGGACAGTGGCAAAGGAGAAGGCTATCAAAATCACAAAGACCAGATCATGATCTGGCCCTAGCTTCCATGAGAACATGCAGACAACACTGGGTTTTACCCTGTGTACAAATAGGCCATTAGATTACTCATAGTACTGGAGAGAAATACAAGAATACATTTTTATTTTATTTATTTTTTTTAAAAATGTTTTAATGTTTATTTTTGAGAGAGACAGACAGAGTGCAAGTAGGGGAGGGGCAGAGATGGAGGGAGACACAGAATCTGAAATAGGCTCCAGGCTCTGAGCTGTCAACACAGAGCCTGACGTGGGGCTTGAACCCACAAACTGTGAGATCATGACCTGAGCTGAAGTCAAACACTTAACCGACTGAGCCACCCAAGCACCCCGCGAATATATTTTTAATTGAAGGGATGAGAATCCTCATCTGGTATTAGTTCATGTCTTGACTGGTATTCATTGGGCACCAGGCTATAGTTACTTTTACAGACATCACCACATTCAATCTTCACATCAGCTCTTTGAGATAAATGATATTATGTTCACCAGATCAGCCAAAGGACGAAAAGGCAGACCCACTACTGTGACTTCTTCAAGTAGGAATCCACTTACACCTGGGTTAGAATTAGGGTTATCGTTAAGGAATGACCCTTCTGCTAAAGTCCACAGCAATGAGACCAGCATCAGAAACTGCCCAGTTTTGCTTTCCACCCTCAAGAGAGAGGTGAAAGAAAACTGTGAAGGGCTCAAAGAAAAGCAACAAATAAGATGAAATGGATGGAAAACAAGAAATTGGCACCTATTAAAAAAACCATAAGGGGATCCATAACTTTCTAGATATCCTCAAATAGAGTAATTATTTCAGGGATGTTTTTCTTCTCTTCTTCCTTGGAAATCTGAAAAAGAGAAAATAGGCTTAAATAATAGCAAGAAAGAGTTTTAAGATATAAGAAAGGGAATAAAAGTGATGTAATCCTTGGATGAGTACCTAAAATGGTTGTAGAACTACCATCCCTACAACTCTTCACAAATAATACAAGCATTTTAATAACAGCAAACATTTACTGAGCAATTACAATGTGCCAGAGACTCTACTAGTTGCCTTACATTATCAACATCATTATCAAGATCTCTTCCATCACCATCATCACCACTACCACCACCACCACCACCATCATCATCATCATTGTCATCACTTAGTGACTAATAGTGCCAGCCCTGGAGCCAGACAGCCTGGGTTCTGTAAAATAGAATGACAGATAATAAGGCAGTTATGCAGATTAATTCAGATGAGACATGTAAACCATTTAAAACAATGCCTGGCACATAGCGTTCTCCACAGAAGAATTTGTTTCATCATTACTTCCGTTGTATTTGCTAATATTCATCAGCGTGGACTGCAAGCCAGTTAAATGCTTTACATTCATTATGCTATTTAATCCTTATGATAAGCAGTAAGGACTATGTTCTACATTTCTTCTGAAATGTAGATATTTTGTTCCTGCAATATCCTGTAGATATTTTGAGTAAACGGAAGACTAGAAAGATGATGTAACTTGCCCTGGGTCATGTGGCTAGTGAACCAGGTATCTGGGCCCAGAGCTTGGGTCCCTATTACCTGTGAGGCCTCTGTTATCTGCTGCCAACTCTACAATTCTGTGAGAAGTATCATTCTCACCTATGCTCACAACGCACTTTGCATCATTATCCTGATGCCGACGTAGCATTGCCAAGTGCTTCCCTTATTGCATGTAGGTATTTTTGAAACCCACAGGAGTGTTATTCTCAGGTGAGCCTTCTAGTCCTCAGTTTAGAGAGATGTGCTAGCTGAAAACGCAGCAACTGGCCAAGGACAGACAGGGCCTCCTGCGGAATATGAATCTTCAGATTGTTACCAAAACAAGATGGCTTTGTTTGGTCCCCTTTTCGCCATCTTCTGCCAGTCCTGTGTGGCTCCGATTGACTAATAGCTCCCAGCTGTGTTGAGGTTGCTGTGTAATCCCAGTAACTATGGGTGTTTCCTTGGTGAACAGCAGAAAGTCTGGCCAGGAACTAGCAAATCATCATTTGAAATGACTTTTCAAAGTACATTTTCGAGCCCACGCATTGATCCCGGGTGGCTGTGCTGAGATTTGAGGAAAAGGAATGTTGTTGCCACTCCTGCTAATGTCTGCTTCAGTGAGTGTGTCTTTGCAACATGTGTCCTTCTTCTCAGTTGAGATAGCCATCACCAGTGACCTCTCTGCTTCTTGACTGGATCATGGAATATCATAGAGTCCTGGTTTTATTGGACCTTTTATGAATCGATAGCAAGAATCTTCTTATTAGAATAGAATTTATAATAAATTCAATTATACTTGGTTCAGAATCTGAATCTCTTGATTCCAGCATTCCCTAACAAAAGAAAATACCCATTCCACAAGAAGCCACTGATTTTAATCATATCTTCTCTCCAGTGTTTTGCTGATCTACAATCAGGCTAATTTCATTCTCAGGCTGAACGAAATTAGCCTTTCCCTGACTGCTTTCGCTAGCATGATATCTCCGTGAACCAACAATTATGTTCCTTTTTTTTCCTTTAGTAGTTCAAAATGAACATTAACATTTGGCATGCACTGTGCTTGGCACTGAGGGCAAAAAGATTCATAGGATACTGTCCTTGTACTCAAGAGGGCTGTAGTTTTGAGGAGTGGGAAAGACAGGTACCTGAACACATGGTTTCAGTTGAATATGGTGTCTTGGTAGACAGATGCGTAGAATGCAGTGGAAGCCCAGAGGAAAGAGATTCCAGGATGGATTTTTCAGGAAAGGACACATGAGCTGGCTCTTGAAGGATACACAAGTATTAACCAGTTAAAGGAAAGTGAAAAAGTGCCCCAGCAGAGAATATGGCATAGACAAAAGCATGACACTGTGCAGTCTCAGGGGTATGCTGAGGGCTGGTCTCCAGTATGAGCAGGATTCCATTCAGCCAAAAATGCATACAGAGACTTGGGGCTAAGAGGCAGGTAGGTGCCAGGCAAGGAATTTAGACGCTATTCTGAGCACCCACTTCGCTCATATCTAAAGAATGGAAAGCATTTCCCCATTCCTTTTATTTAGTTGATAATAACTGTATTTCATCCAGTAGACATTTATTGGATATCTCTTTTGCCTAAGGGTTCTTGCCTTCAGTGACTGACCTAGGAAAGAAGATACATGTGTAGTTATAATAGAAGACGCAATATGGTGAATGCCACAGCAGTGTTTTAAATAAAGTGCTGTGTTATGTAGACAAATGTGTGTGCAATTTCTAGGTTGCACAGTTAGGGAAAACTCAGAGGAAGTGCCACTTGAGCTGGACCATGAAGGATGATCATGGTTTTAATTGGTAACTCTTCTAAGGATTGGCATGGAAGGACAGCCTTGACCAGAGCTTCTCAAACCTTCTGTGGAGAGAGGCCAAGTATTGTTCATCAATCATGGGCTGAGGCTTTTATAAAATAAAACAGAAATGAACTACTGAAAAAAAAAGATGTAAAAATTAGCATACAAGATACAAACCCATATTACTTAATATGAGATTCAGCAAGCATGAAAGCACTTTTTCAAATTGCTGTACAAGTTTTTAAATGCTTACTGTTCATTTCTGTTACTGATTTCATCATGGACCAGTAACAAGCGTTTACTCACCAAAGGCAGTTTGCATAGCTCTGGGCTGGACAGAAGGAATCTATGAGCAGAGGAAGAAGCCTTGAATACAAGGCTATTTGGAGAGTGACAAACTGCCTAGAGACGAGAGCTCAGAGTTTGGGGATGAGGCTGGGGGTAGTGGGAGAGAAAATGAAGGAGAAGGTGAACCCCCAAGGGCCTAGAGCACCATGCTAACTGAATTCTATAAGCAGTGAAGAGTGTGAACATGACTGAGAAAGGGAGTGGTATAGTTAGTTACATCTTCTTTAGGAGGCTTCAAAGCCATGGAAAAAGCAAGTGTCAGAGAAAGAAAAGAGAGAGGTGGGGGAACCTGGAAACCAAATTATTAAAATTACTTCAGTTATCCAGGTGACAAGTGATAAGAACCCGAACCAGACCAATCAAAGTGAAAAATAGAAAGGGTGGGACAGTTTGGAGGCTGAACAAGAAGATAGGTAAGAAGACAGTGACTGATCGAACGTGAGGTAAGGGGAACAGTGAGGTTTTCAAGCCCTAGAGGCCAGAAATAAGGAAGCCAGGAAGAGGAGAGGCTTGTGGAGAAAGCAGATGTTTGCTTTGGATGTTATCATGTTTCTCTCACTACTGGGACTCCTACGTAAAAATGTCAGGTGTGAGATTTGAAGAGTTGAAGATGTGAATCTGGAGTTCAGGAGCAAGGTGAGGACCAGATAGTGTTGCATATCCACATGCATATCTACATCTGCATTCTTATCATCATCTGTGTAGAGCAACAGCCCACGCCAAGAGAGAAGGTGTGTTGACTAAGGTTGAGACTACAGAGCAGAGAGAGCAAAGGTGGAAACAGCATGTCAAGGAACATCTGCATGTTGGGGAGAAGAGTAAGATGCCAGTTACTCTTCTTAGCACCCTAACGGCTCATCACTCAGCACAAGGCATCCATAGCCACTAGGGGACAACATGGACAAAGAGCAGCCATCAAATACAGTCCTGACTTCTAGGCTACTTGAGCACAGGCATCTAACTCAGTCTTCACCGGATGACCATGAAAATGTTGAAATAACAAAAAGCTGTAAACAGTGAAAAACCATATGACAGCAGAAATTAGGGAATAGTGCTAGTGACGTGCAAGAAGCTTTGAAGAATATTTGCTAAATGGATTGTGATGAGCTCTTGTGAATGGTAGCACTAGCAACAACTCAAAAACCTCCCTAAGGAATGGCATTACTAGGAAGGAAGTGCATGAAACCCAACAGAATCAAACTGACATCCCCTACTTGGCGAGGTGGAGAGTAGACGCGAGAGCCCTAAAGCTGGTGGGAAGCAGATCACTTGACCTCCATTTTGTCACTGCCAAGCAGAAGCAGTTGAAAGTAGCAACACTGGGAGCAGTGGGGCTGGGGAGATCTAGATTTTATGCAGTGGCTACGACAAACAGAAAGCTGGAAGGGGAATAACACCGGGAAAGGGGCCAGCCCAGCCTTAACTTATACTTGGCCTGAAGACAAGATGAAACAAATGCCAAGTGGCCCCATTGTGATGGCTTTGCCAAACAGTAAGAAATGATGTGGAGATGAAGTTCTCATGCTGCGACTGTCCACAGTTCCAACTCCTTCCCTACTGAGTTCCTGAGCTAAGTAGTAAATAGATTTAGTTCCACTACGGACACCAGTTCAAAATCTTCAAGGAGAACTCTAATAATAACAAAATGGTAAGTGAATACAAGAAAGGAGAGTCTATCCAGTCTGTTCCTAAACAGTTTTGTGGGGCCATCTCATCATTCAAGAATAGGAACACCCAAAAATGAAATGACGTGGGATCTATGAAATGATTCTGCAGTGAGATAGAGTAACAAGCATCCAAGATGTAAAGGCAGAAGGTGCCACTGGGCTAGAATATTTTCTTCAGAAAACACTGGATTTTTAGAAAACATCTGCTTTGTGTTCTCACAATTCAAAGAAACTTGAAGTATGTGAAATGAGACGTAGATTTAAAAGGGTCTGGCTAAGAAGCAAGCAGAAATAATAAGGGAGTTGAATGCAATAAGGAAAGATTATTTTAAAAACTAAAAATGCAATGCCAAAAGTGAAATCTACATTAAAAGTAGAAGGAACAGACTCAATCCAGTCCTAAGTCTAAGTACTAACATGAGTGGAAACTTGGAATTGTTATTCCAGACTGTAGAGGAAATAAAGAGATAAAAAACAAAAGAAAGCTGATCAATAAAAACAGAGCAGAGAGCTAACACACAGAGCCATGATCCATCCCCAAACGTAGAACCCTGGCACGTAGAAGTTGTGCAGTAAATACACGCTGTATGAGCCAATGATATTCCCAAAGAGGACCAAAAGGAACACATAAGCAATAATCAAAGTAACAACAACAACAACAACAACAACAACATAAACTGCACCGAGCTAAAGACTGGCCTAAATCTAGGGATGAAAACAACTTCACTGAGTACCAGGCAAAAATAATGAAAAGAGGTAAGTGCCTTTTTACAGCTTCATGGAACGTTAACATCTCAGAAACAAAGAAAATATCCGAAAAGAATACCAGCAGACAAAAAACAAGCTATTATTAGAGACAAATTAATCTTACATTAGTTGTCAGAATGTTTGCAAGATCTGGGGGACAAGGGAAAGTTGTGACCTGAGAATGCTATACTCAGCCAAAGTACAAAGAGATAGAAAGACATTTTCAAATATCGAGAGACTTAAGTACTTAAGTACTCTTTTTGAAAATGATTTTGAGGTAAATATATATACACACATGTACACACACATACGTATGTAAGCACATATGCATAAATATTCCAGCCAATTAAGAAGAGAATCTGAATTCTTTAAGAATGGGAAATTCATGGCGTAGAAGAACTAGCAATGAACCTCAGAATTCAGTTAAACACAGAATCAGTTCTAAATAATTGTGGAAAATGCGTTTCGAAGAAAACTCAAATATCAAGAATAGTGCTTTGAAAAAGATGCACAATATTAAAATGTGAATTTAATGATAATAGTAATAAGCGGGGCCTAAATTCTCATGGTACCTCAAAAATGAAACAACAATCAAGAAGTTGTTACACATGAGGGACAGAAGTAAGCGAAAAGTGTGATCATTTGTACTACGTGCAACAGAGACAAATACTACTTCATTCCTGAAAATAACTAGAGAAAGAGAAGTTCAGTTGGGCTTTTAAAAAATTTAATCATGCCGGAATTTTTCTTTTTATGAGTTGCCTGCAAATTACAATGTGTTTTTCTAAAGATTCTTCTCATTCCTGTGTTGAGAGAGGACCATGGGGGCCAGGAGAGAGGCAAGGAGGCAGGGAGGCCAGGGAAGAGGCTACGGCAGCAGTCCAGGGGAGAGAGAAAGGTGTTTGCACTGGGAATAGGCCCGGCCACGGGAAGAGACGGTGGGTACATGGGAAGCCACGGGGGTTGGCCGGCCCACTAGGCATGAGCTATGAAAGAAAGAGGAAGCAAAGATGCCTGTCGTCCTGTGGCCCGAACAGCCCAAAGATTGGGGCTACCTGCTGCCTTTCACTGAGGTGAGGACTGGGGGAAAGCAGGGGGCTGGATCTGGGGCTCAGTTTTGAACCGTTAAGTTTATATCGCCTCTGTACATGCACACTGACGTGTGTAGGTCCCAGTTTCTTTATTCATAAAAACAAATTATAAAATGACGGTAAGTGGTAACTCAAAGTCATAGTTTAGTTCCACATCGGCATCCAAGAGAACAGACTCTTCTAACAAAGGTCGTCTTTGTTAAGTACATGAATCACTAGTTAACCTTGCCATGAGATGTCCCTTCAAGAACCGGGGGACTCCTTAAAAAGGAAGGTCTGCATCTTCTCTTGTCTGGGCAACACTGTTTCCACCATTTAGAGCAGCCAGCAACCTAACAGGTATTTAGGAAAATATTTTTTGCTATGTCAAAATACTGAGAACCACAGAGAAAATTTTTTATTGTTTCCATTGATTTATAATTTGTCATTTTATAAATACTGTATAAAAGTTTACCTCAATCCAGCATGTTTTTTTTAACTGTGCAGATTAACATAAAAAGTATATCTTGGTGGAACATGACTAAATGTTAAAAATAATGGGAGCTAATAATGTTTAATAAAAGAATCATTGTTCCCAGGCACGTATCCTCAAACACCCATTACATTTATTCATTGACACAATGTTTATTGGTGAATATCTCTATGCTTTATTCTATAGAATGTATGTGCTTTCTACAAAAACTGCTACTTAAATCTTTCTAATCTCTTCATTAAATTTTGAAGGAATAAGAGAAAACTGACTTACTTGTAGAGTTTATAGGTAAAGGAAGTCGTGAGTAACCGTAACCCAGATAAGTGAAGACTTAAGGTTAATCAGAATACTTTCAGTGCCAAAATCACAAGATCGAGGGTCACAAACCACAAGATAACTGGTTTTTGTCAAGTGTATTCCTCCTAATGTCCTCACTGCTACAGATGAGTGTGTGTGTGCTTTCTGGTTAACCAGTTTTTTTCCCAGAAAATGAATTAACCAGAATACGTCATCCTCTGAGCATTTCAATTAGTCTTAAACGTCCCTTACATGAACATAATAAAACTATGTTTTTTTTTTCTAGAAAGCCTGTAACATATATTTTTACTAGGGAAACATAGCTTTATGTATAATAAGTTCTCATTAGTTTGGATGTATTGCATAATACAAAACAGATGGACATATTTATAAGAATATTTGCAATAGGAATATACAATAAAGATCATGTTTGGCCCTTTGTTATAAATGAAAGCATATATTTAAATACAATAGGAACTTACTTGTTAAGGATGTATCTCGCTGAGATACAATACACAGTCTATAATAATAAATATTTCTGTTCCATCCCACAGTAACTTTTTCAAGTGCTCCCCCACTTGCCCCTTGCTTCCAAGAGTATCCATTCTGACAGGCCTCTTCCTGTTGTGAATTTCCAAATATTGGTGGGCTGGCTAGATGACAGATAATAAATTATCTGCCCGTATTTATCTGCAAGTTCTAGACTTGAAAACTAATAGTGCTACTATTATGAAAATGTCTTTGTGCCCAGTAGTTCTGGATCAAAACGCTAGCACATATTTTCACTTCTCAAAATCAGAAACTACTGGTTCATGTTCCTTAAAAATACCAATGACACGCAGAACCAAAATTTGTTTTTCCACAGATAAAAAGGAAGGGAATATACTATATACCCACCAGAATGGCTAAAAATCTTTTTTAAAAAGCCACCAGTGTCAAGTGTTGGTGAGGATATAAGCAAATGAGACTTGCTTATACACTGCTCATGGAGATGTAAATTGGAAAAAACACCTTAGAAAACTGTTTAGCAGTATCTACAACAGCTGAATGTATCCAGGATTCCTACCCAACAGAAATACACACACATCTGCTCCAAAGACATGTTCAGGAACACTCCTGGCGCCATGACTCGTAATAGCCCCAAACTGGAAACAGTGCCATTGTAGAGTGGATAAATTACGACTAAATCATAGGATTGAATATCATTAGAGCAGTGAGAGAGAATAAAGGGCTGCTCCACAGCTACATAGGGAACCTCACAGGAGTTATGTTGAGCCAGAGAAGCCAGACAGAAAAGAATACCTACTGTGTGATTCCATTTTTATGAAGTCCAAAGCCAGACAAACCTAATCCATGCTGATAGAAGTCAGAATAGGAGGTCACCTTTGGCAGGAGGAAAATAAATTCCAGAAGGAGCCCTGGGGGGCTGTGGACATACAGGTGGTTACATGGGGTGTTCACTTTTATTTTTTAATGTATATTTTATGTATTTTGAGAGTGAGAGAGAGAAAGAATGAGAAGGCGTGTACAAGCAGGGTGGGGGCAGAGAGAGAGAGAGGGAGAGACAGAATCCCAAGCAGGCTCTGTGCCATCAGCACAGAGCCCGATGCGGGGCTCGAACTCACAAACCATGAGATCATGGCCTGAACCAAAATCAAGAGTCAGACACTTAACCAACTGAGCCACCCGGGCTCCCATGTTCACTTTTAAAGTTCATTGAGCTCTACATTTAAGAATCATATACTTTACTAAAAGTGTGTTATAATTAAATTTTAAAAGCTGACCCCAGGGCACCTGGGTAGCTCAGTTGGTTAAGCGACTGACTCTTGATTTCAGCTCAGGTCATGATCTCGTGATTTGTGAGTCCGAACCCTGCATTGGACTCCCTGCTGACAGTGCAGAGCCTACTTGGGGTTCTCTTTCTGTCTCCCTCTCTCTGGCCCTTCTCTCTCTCTCTCTCTCTCTCTCTCTCTCTCTCTCAAAATAAATAAACTTAAAAAAAATAAAAGCTGACCCCCAAAAAGAAGAAAGGGATAGCATATTAATTGGAAAAAGCATATTCTTTCTCTTACTCTCACCCCAAATTTTACTAAGTTTTTTTTTCCTTCCATTGGCACACATAATAGAAATAGTCTTCAAGCTAGAGAGCACATTACAGGATGATAATCATATATAGGAAAAGAAACAACATCGGCATAAGAAAATTAAGACCTAAAATCCCTAGGTTCTTACATGATGCTGAATCCAGACACAGCAGACAAACATAATATTCTAAGAGAAAAGTAAGCATTTTACAATTCTGTAGCCTCCCTACCAAGGGCATTAATAGGTCTCCTAAAAAGGACCCCTTTTTATCATTTTTACTAATTATTAGCAAAAAAATTCTGCAGTGATGTTAGACCAGTTATTTAACAAAACCTACTGAATCAAAAATTGCATTTTGTGGGGCTCCTGGGTGGCTCAGTCGGTTAAGCATCCGACTTCAGCTCAGGTCATGATCCCACAGTCCATGAGTTGAGGTCCCATGTCAGGCTCTGCGTGGACAGCTCAGAGCCTGGAGCCTGCTTCAGATTCTGTGTCTCCCCCTCTCTCTGCTCTGCCCCTGCTCACATTCTGTCTCTCTCCCTAAAATTAAATAAAACATTTAAAAAAAATTTTTAATTGCATTTGGTCAAGATCTGTAAGTTATTTGTATGCACATTAAAGTTTGAGAAGCCTTGCTTTCCATAACTTGCAAACTGGTCTCAAAGATAATATTTCATTAAAATATAAAGGAATTGTTTTAAAACTTTTGAGAAAAAAAAGAACTCATTTTTGCTTATTTCAGATTATAAAACTCATGAGTTCATTATATGAAAATTAGAAAATATAGAAATTAAAAGGGGCACCTGGGTGGCTCAGTAGGTTAAGCATCCGACTTCAGCTCAGGTTATGATCTCACAGTCCATGAGTTCCAGCCCCACATCACACTCTGTGCTGACAGCTCGGAGCCTGGAGCCTGCTTCAGATTCTGTGTCTCCCTCTCTCTCTGCCGCTCCCTGCTCCTTTCTCTCTCTCTCTCTCTCTCTCTCTCTCTCTCTCTCTCTCTCTTTCTCTCTCTCAAAAATAAACATTAAAAAAAATAAAATTAAAGAAAACAGTTATCATCCATAACTTCACAACCCCAAAATAACCATGGCTATTAATGTTTTGTTTTCTCCTGCATATTTTTCTTTGCATGTATATAATGTACATGCATACACAATGGAGATAATACTGTATAGACATGCTTTTATATCATATGCTTATCACTTAACATTTCTTAGTGGTAACTTTCTGTCAGTAAATTTTTATTGAACACCAACTATGTATCAAGCAAGCACTGCTCTGCTGCAGTTACATAAGGGCTCTTATCCCATACACCTTACTTTCTAATGGAGCAGAGAGATAATAGAGATAAAGAAATAATAATACATTTGTAAACAGTGATAAGAATGAAGAAAATCAAACAACGATGAGCTAAGAGGTGACACAATGGTTGTTTTTTTTTTACTTTTTTAATAACCTATGCTCATTATCTGAACCTCTTTGATTCCTTTAGGGTTGACATGTAACTTTTAGCCTTATCAAAAACTGTGATATTTGGTATATTTGATATGCTATTTGGTTAAGTTGAGAGTTCTATATTGTACTTAATTGAGTTACATATCACTGGAAATGTAACAGGTTCCCTTGAACTTCTTCAATGTCATTGCCTTGTCAATGTATTGATGAAAGTTTGAAAATCAAGACTAGTGATAACAGTGGCACAGCTGTTACCTTACATGCCACATAATCTTGTTTCTGTTGTAATCCCATATTCCTCTTAACCCAGCTCTAGAATACAACCGCCATGTCACTTTGATGACAGCTAAGTATTGCTCCCGCATTCTCTAGTATTTTCTGCAGTGCTTATTTCCCCAGTCTAGACTGGTCTGTGAAAGTCTGTCCTCATCTATAAAAGGCATTAGAAGCCAGTGCTCTGCAGTTTGGTATCTCCAAGAATCATAGAATCTCAGAATTGAAAGGTACCTCAGTGCTCACCCCCAAACCCATTTCCCAGCATGAAGTATCCTGGAAACCTGAGGAATGATCCTACTCCAGACATCAGGAATGATGGGGAAGGGAAAATAGAAGCTGAGAAGGATAATACCCTGAGAAGGAAAATATCCTGAGAAGGATAGCACTGTGTGGTCAAACTTGTCTGTCTGATTCATAGCCCAGTGGGAAAGGATTCTAGAAGACTCCGTTCACCCCTTCCTCCTACCACCTATAGCTGTGTATCTCACAGAGTTGCATGAGCACGTTGAACTATACTCCAAGGAATCCCATTTTCCTACAAGATCATGGGGTTCTTACCAAGAACACACATTAGAAAAAAAACATAGTCCCGAGGGGCACATGTACGATAATTCCTGGAATTAACTGCCCACCAAATGGTGGTGACTTTATGCTGCTTAGGACTTTCTCTCTCTTTGTTTCACATTCACATTAATATATTTGTATTCAAATGAGGGAATTTTGCCCTTGTTTGCAGCAAGGGTATCAGGAACAAGAAATTAATATTATATAGCCCTGCCTAGAGTAAAACTGTGTGGAGCTTCTTTGTGTAGTGGTTGGTCTATGCCTAAAGAAGCCTGCCTAAAGCTTGGCTTTGTATTTTCAATGACAGTACTGTCATACAGGCACTCCCAATGAAACAGTGATGGAAGTATGCTTAAGTTAACATGCACTTAGTTGTCCCTAACGTGTCTCACTTGATGATAATGGCGATGATGATGATGATGATACCAGCTGACATAGATTGCCAGGCTCTTTCTCAACCAATTCCATGTAGTATCTCATTTACTCTTCACAATCACTCAAATTAGGAACTAGTGTTGTCTTTATTTTAGAGCTGAGGACACTGACATGCAGACAGGCTAAGTAACTTGCTTGAGGTCAGATATCTGAGCATGGGGAAGGGAGGATCGGAACCAGGCTATCTGACTCCAGAGCACATGATATTAACTACTACTCTCATTTGCACACATAAAAATGTTTCAGATATTCTTCCCACTTCTTTTTTTTTCATTTACTTATTTTTTTAATTTACATCCAAGTTAGTTAGCATATAGTGCAAAAAGGATTTTAGGAGTAGATTCCTTAATGCCCCTTACCCATTTAGCCCATTCCCCCTCCCACAGCCCCTGCAGTAACCCTGTTTGTTCTCCATATTTATGAGTCTCTTCTGTTTTGTCCCCCTCCCTGCTTTTGTATTATTTTTTTCTTCCCTTATGTTCATCTATTTTGTATCTTAAAGTCCTCATGAGTGAAGTCATTTGATATTTGTCTTTCTCTCACTAATTTCACTTAGCATATTACCCTCTAGTTCCATCCACATAGTTGCAAATGACAAGATTTCATTCTTTTTTATTGCTGAGTAATACTCCATTGTGTATATGTGTATGTATACACACACACACACACACACACACACACCACATCTTCTTTATCTATTCATCTGTCGATGGACATTTGGGCTCCTTCCATACTTTGGCTATTGTCGATAGCATTGCTATAAACATTGGGGTGCATGTGCCCCTTCTAAACAGCACACCTATATCCCTTAGATAAATGCCTAGTAGTGCAATTGCTGGGTCATAAGGTAGTTCGATTTTTTTTTTTTTTGTATTCTTCCCACTTCTTAATGTAAATAGAGTCCTTGGCTGTAATAAACCTATCTATGTCTTGATTGGGATATTGTCATTCTTTATTGTTTAACTACCTTCTCGGTCCACCTGGCATAGTTATAAGTTATTGTGGGAAAGTATTATGTGGAAATACCTTTGGGAAAGCAATTCAGAAGATTTCTGATCAGGGAGACATGGAGGACACAACATGTTCATGAACTATTGTTTTCAGCTGTTTCCACTTGCACGCTAAGTCACAGAGAGCTCAAGTATCAACTTCTCTTCTGAAAGGAAGAGTTCTGAAGGTCACATATTCTCTGCGCTTGCAGTCATTGTTAACAAGTTCAAGCTGATTATTTTGTTACCTAAGAAATCTGCTAGGTGTACCGTGACAGAAAATGCTTAAGAAATGCATCGCCACTACTACGTTTCTGGATTTTGCACATCTCTCCAGGGGCCCATTTGCATACTGCTTTCCCATTCGTATGTGCGTTGAGTTCATTTTATCATTCCATGTGTTAAAACAATTAAAATTGACAAAATCTACACAGAGGGCACTCTTTGTCAGCAGAGCGGAGACCAGTCCATTTGTGAAACTGTGTTCATGCAGAACCATCACTTATTTAAAAAGATCCTGTGTGTGTTTCCTGTTTATCATGCAGAAAATGTGTCACATACCCTGCAGAAGTAATTAAAATAAGGAGTTGTGTGTGTGCATGTCGTTGTAGGCTAAAGGTAAAGAAAGACAGTGGCTAAGACACCAAGCTACGGGGGAACTAGATGATGCCAAGATCATCGATGGGCTCACTGGAGAAAAAGCCATCTACAAACGCCGGGGTGAGCTGGAACCACAAGTAAGTAATGGTGAACTAGTAGCCTCAGGTAAATTTCAGTCTTCTTTACAGACAAATGCTTTCCAGAATTGCCATCTTTATCAAAACACCATAAACCCTGAATATGGCAACCTGGTCTCCTGCCAGGGCCTCCCACCAGCAGAATCCACCAGAAGCTTGCAGCTGAGCAAGAGGCTGATGCTTGTCCCTGCAGATCAGCTCCCAGGACACAGAGCAGGGTGCCTCTGGGGGGAGGGGAAACTGAAGACACTCAGTGTCCATGAATCCTGGAGGACTGTGCGAGTAAAAGCCCTGGAACACTCTTGGTGGTTTTCTGCTATCCTATTACTTCAAAGATCTGTGCCCATCCCAAAACTGAAGAAAATTTTAGAAAATAAGAAATTCTCTCTTAAATAATTCCAATTGTAGCATGTAAAGCTTTAGACAACCATAATATTAAAGTATTTGCAGTCCCATGGCAAAAAAAAAAAAAAAATGGCAGCAGTTGAAATACTGAGTCTCTTGGAGGGCCCCATGACTTCCTGTATTCCTGAATAACCAAAATTGCTGAGTAGCCACTGAGAGCTGGGGGTGCAGTGACTGGTGGGGAAAAGCAGTCACTTACTCCATTTAAATGTTTATTCAGAGAGGATCTTTTGGTAATTTGGGCAGTACTCACTTCTATGTCATTGGCATGAGTCAACAACTACTTTCTATACTGACTCACTGCGGTCAACAAATGTGTTTAGATATATCTGAATTGTGAGTGGTCCTGGAATCATATGTGGCTCTGTTCTTAATTTAGGCAGACACAAGTTTTTAAGAAATATACTGAATTCTGTCTGAAATCACTGCACTCCAATACCCACACAATCTTTTTGAAATTACTAATTCTGCTCATTAGCCTTCATACCTGACAGCAAGCATATAACAACAGAATAATCTGGAACTTTTCTTCTTCCTTTTTTCCTATACGTAAAACCGACAAACGTACTTTTGTTTTTAATTCTGCAAATTGGCAGGCATGAGTCCACAATCAAACTGAAACTTAAAGGAGCTTTATGTTTTAATTGACAGTTGTTGCTAAATAGCAGTTAGATGCCACTTACATGCTTTAACTGCCAAGAAAAGGAAAGAGAAGTAGAAATGCAGCGACTGGAAGGAAGCAGAAACTGAAAGCTTTTAATGACAAAAGACACTGATGAAATCTATTCCCTCTGTTCTTTGCCAGACGCCCTCTCACAGAACCTTGTTTTAGGAATCGAACATTTCTCACAGGCTGTGTGGAAAATGATTTGCAGGACACTACATAAAAGGCACTAGCAGAATCAACGTGGCCTTCCAAAACAACTCAATCTTGCTAGTGTAACTGACTCCGAGGCATGACATGAAAATGACATGTTGGGGTTTGTATATCTTTCCAGATTATTATTTTTAAGAATAACAGCCTCAGCAAGGCAGTTTTACTAGACTAGGTTAGGCCTTGGAAGGTCCATATTCTAAAGGAAAATCTCTCCCATATGGCCCCAGCACAAATGTGAAATTCCATCTACTGAAATACAGTCCTTTCCACCTGCCAGCACAGCCTCGAGCCACACCCAGCCTCCAGCTGATCTGCCTGCCTCATGGCCGGCACGCCGGGGCCGGTGTGGGACCCTCAGAACTCCAACCAGGGGTGGTTTCCTGGTTCACGAGGCTTTTCTGTTGTTCCTCCCTCAGCTGGGCAGCCCCCAACAGAAACCCAAGCGCCTGCGCCTGGTGGTGGATGTGTCTGGCAGCATGTACCGCTTTAACGGGGTGGATGGCCGGCTGGAGCGTTCAATGGAGGCCGTGTGTATGGTCATGGAAGCCTTCGAGAACTACGAAGAGAAGTTCAAGGTATGGCACGAACTGAGGATGATGAGGGGTGCCACTGACCACTTATGCCCACGGGTCACTCCGGGTTAGGGCACGGTGGTGGAAAGGGGGATGCAGGCTCCACCGGAGTGAACAAAAATCTTCATCTCCTCATCAGCTCACTTATCAGCACGGAGGAAGAGAGCCTTTTGTTTCCTCTGCCCTAACCATCAGAAAACGATAATACCAGAATTCAAAGAACCCATTATCAGAAGAAAGCACTGCACTTTGCCAGTAGTGTGATGTTAGCCATAATGTTAGGGGCAATAAGCAGGCATTTAGAAATACCACAGATCGGGGCGCCTGGGTGGCTCAGTCGGTTAAGCATCTGACTTCGGCTCAGGTCATGATCTCACGGTCTATGAGTTTGAGCCCCGCGTCGGGCTCTGTGCTGACTGCTCAGAGCCTGGAACCTGTTTCAGATTCTGTGTCTCCCTCTCTCTCTGCCCCTCCCCTGTTCATGCTCTGTCTCTCTCTGTCTCAAAAATAAATAAGCGTTAAAAAAAATTTTTTTTAGAAATACCACAGATCTCTTCCACAAATTTCTAGAACCGCCATCCTCATCCCAGTTTCCTCCACAGCCCATTCTTCCCCATCACCGAGCAGACAGCCTTCCCAAGGGTTGAGGACACCCTCAAAGAGCACTATTCTCAGCCTTGCTTTCCCTTTCCATGTGGGCGAAGATTAAACAGTAATAGATGACCCCCCACTGGGAATGAAGACAGCA
Source organism: Prionailurus bengalensis (assembly GCF_016509475.1). Classification (NCBI taxonomy): domain Eukaryota; kingdom Metazoa; phylum Chordata; class Mammalia; order Carnivora; family Felidae; genus Prionailurus; species Prionailurus bengalensis. Next base: position 29,033,220 of record NC_057343.1, read on the forward strand.
ACCCTGGGAGAAATGCAGTGGCCCATTCCAACTGTGTCCATTTTGCTGCACCCTCCTTCAGAGGCCTGATTGTGGAAAGGGGATCCCCTAGAGCCATGTGACTGCCCAAGTTGCCCATCGGTCCACTCTTAATCGGCCACAGGAGCACCTGCACTTCTGGCCCTTTACTAGAGCAAATAACACAGTCACGTGCTGGGTAATTGTTATCAAAAGCGCAGGGGGCAGAAATGGTATATGTGCAGACATGTATAGAGGGTGCTCAGTCTATCCATAGGTATTCTAGATCATATGCAGGATCCAACATGTCCTTCAGAAATAGGCAATCGTAGATCATTATTTAGCTTGACATCCCACGTAGAGGATTACTATCTGTGTATTACGGTCTCTATTATCTTTTTACTTTAAAGATCTGTGCCAGAATGCACAGCAAGCAATAGATCAATGTAACCCATCATTGCGTTTACTTCAAGCCCGTTTTTGAGCTACAACTCTCCCAGGGTCCCTTGCATGAAGCTCTGTGTGAGAGATTCCTTTTAGAATTAAGTGGTAGGAAAAGGCGCTTTGGTCAGGGAGTGCTGTGGGTTGCCAGGCTCTGTACAAGTTCAGGATACAAATACAAATAGGATGTAGACTTTCATGGTAGGGAGCAGCTTTGTTTCCTTCCCAGAATGAAGAACAGGGTTGTGATTAGTGAAAACCATGGAACTGTTCAAGATTCCCTCTTGGTTTCCGCTGCCAGAAAGGTCAAAGCCAAAAATCAAAGACCACTCTGGCAGCTTTATGTCCTGTGGCTTGTGCACTAGTATTCAGCCTTTTCCTTCCCCTGACCCTCCCTCCCTTCAGATGTAAGTGTGTCTTCGTTTTAATTTTTTGTTTTTTTATGTTTTATGGGTCTCTGGGAAATATTTATTTTAAAATATTTTAGATCTTGTATAGTAGGAGTTTGAGTATAATTCCTAAATCACTTGGACCATGGATGACCAGCGGATGGTTAAACATCTATCCATCACATCAGCATAAGTCTCATTGAATGTTTTGAAACCCTTGGGTTCTACTAATATTTGGATCAGCCCATCTGCCTCTTTTGTGAGTCTTGAAGGTCAGCGTTCCTTAGCTTCTTTTGAGTTATATGGAAATTGTGATCCATTATAGATGGTAACCAACATATCACTATTAAAATTGGTATACATACGCACATGATCTAGAATAAAATTTCCAGTTAGAGGATTTTTATGCCTTTGAGAACAGAACCGCTCTGATAGGTGAGACTACTTCTTCTAAGTTTTTAGGAACATTTTTAGGAGCTAACCAAGAAATTGGTTGACTCAGCTCCCCAGGACTGTGTAAAGAATTAGACAGAAGGTAGAAGGTGGCAAAGCTAATACGAAAATCTGAGAACCATTCCAACAGCCTGCAGGTGGATGATGTGACTATCAGGAAGCGTGTTGAATATTTCATTTCATCTCACACAGCGGAGTGCACAGAGAGATTGGTATTTCTCCAGTTCTCACTGTTAAAAGGCTGGCATTTGGGACAACATTAATGAGACTGGACATGTCACACCAAAAAGAAACAATATCAAGGAAAATCAGCCTTTCACAAGCTGTTGTTTTGTTTTGTTTCTAATTGACGGTTACAACCCAATTGTGGCCATATAAGTGGATTTTAATAAAATTACAAACATAAATTGAGCACTTGCTAAGAGGATAGTACTCTGCTAGGTACAGAGTTCCCTGCCATCCTTGAGGATGCCTAGTGAGGGAGACACATAAAAAGTACCAATTCTGATAGAACATTCAATGAAGATGTGCAGTAACAGAGGCACATAGAAAGCATGCTCATCTCCAGGCACCCCACTTCGCGCATATTTTGCTCATAGTCTCGAAATCCCACAATAGTGTAAATAATTTCCTCAGTCTTTATTAGTAAAACCACAGATATATTGAGAAGATAACCATGGTAATATGTGACTAACAAATCCAGTCAATATTTAGAGCAAGAAATTATAGCAAGACACCAAGATAAGATAAGCTTTATTCAAGGTTTGAAGTGTCTTTATTGTTTTTTTTTATGCTATTAGATTCTTAATTTTTTTTAATATTTTATTTTATTTTTTGAGAGACAGAGCACAAGCAGGGGAGGAACAGAGAGAGAAGGAGACACAGATTCTGAAGCAGGCTCCAGGCTCTGAGCTGTCAGCACAGAGCCTGATGCAGGGCTTGAACCCATGAATACGAGATCATGACCTGAGCCTAAGTCGGACACTCTATTGACTGAGCCACCCAGGCGCCCCTATGCTATTAGATTCTTAATAGCACTTTTATGAAATGGATTTTGTGCATTTTCTTGTACTTCTAAACATACTCCCTACCTTCACTATAGTTCCTTTAGAACTTTTTTAAGAGCATAGAAAGTCTCCACTGCATTAAAATCTTTCCAAGAAAAGACCTCAAGATTTCACAAAACAAGCTCTGTGAGGAAAAATAGCATTCGGGCGAGTATCTCGAGGGCTGGGGAGGGACAGGAGACGGGGAGAGCATAGGAGTCCTGCTCCTGCAAAGTCATTACCATGTCCATGGACTTCAGAATTCACAAGTCACTACTCAGTCTCCCCAGTCCTCAGACAGGAAACTGAGACCCAGGAACATTAAGGACTTTTCCCAAAGTCAGAAGGCTGTTGGAGACAGGACTCGTCTCCTGTTTGTTATTCCCTTTTGGTATTTTGATTTGTTTTTAAAATTTCCCCTTTTTATCCCAACTTTTTTATTCTGAAAAAATTGAAACCTACAGAAAAGTTGAAAGAGAAGTAAAATGAACACCCATATGCCTCTACTTAGATTCGCCAAATGTTAATATTTTCCCTTGTTTGCTTTATGTTTCTCTCTAAATATATACTGTCTTCCTTCTTCTAAATCATTTAAAAATAAATCATAATGCTTTACTTCTAAATATTTTATTATGCTTCTCCTAACAGTAAGGACATTCTCTAGCACAACCTCAATACCATTATCACATCTAAAAATATTATCAGTAATTTCATAATATCTTCTAGTCTCCAGTCCAAATTCACTTTTCCCAACTATCTCAAAGGTGTCTTTTTTTAAATGAAGTAATTAACATACAGGGTTATATTGGTTCCAGGTGTACAATATAATGATTCAACAGCTCCATGTATTACTCAGTGCTTACCACAGGAAGTGTCTTTTCTAATTGGTTTCCCCCCCCACAATCCAGGATCCAAAATCCACACTTCATTTTTGGTTGTAATGTCTTGTTAGCCTCTTTTCACCCAGAGCGGCCACGTCACATCCACTGCCACTACCATCTTTGCTTGTCCTGATGCTTGCTCTTGAGAGTTCAGAACAGTTGTTCTGCAGAACGTCCTTTATTCTGGATTCATCTGGCTATTTTCTCATGGTGCCACTTACCTTATCCCAACATTCCGTATGTTTCCAGAACTCCCGACAGCTTTCTCCCCTGCACTGGGTGCACTGGAAACTTTGTATAATCTTCTCACCACCCCTGCCAACATGTCTGAGTTTAGAGTGGCCACTGGCCACCCAGTCTCTGCTGGGGTCTCTCCAGCCTCCTTTGTAGAGTGTATGAAAAAAGTGGGGTGGAGCCACCTGACATTCTGTGAGAGCGTTGGGGTAAATGTGTAGAAGGTTCAAAAAGGAGCGAAAGTGAAGCCCTCTACGTAAGCCTCTGACCCCTCTCAGCTCCCACTTACCCCTCCGGTGTGGACTTTTTTGTGGTGTCTTCTCAGAGATATTTGATGCGTGTACATCAAATGGCAACATTCCGTTCACTGTGTTCTGTATCTGTACACCATCTGGTCACATCCAACTCACTCTATCTGTGCTTTCATTTTCCCATTTGTGAGAGACGCATAAGGACTAGGAATAACTAATGAAAGTATGTAATTTTCTCAGCAAACATAAAATGATGCATGAACAAATGACAGTTTTAGGAGTTCCTAGTGAAAAATTTATATTCCGTAGCCCAGGATGGCATCGCATGTGGTATCTTTAGGAATTCGGCAATGTGCTCGGAGACTTCCTGCTCCGCAGTTCCAGATGGCTTCTAGCATGGTCTTCTTGCAGTTGGATCCCTCCTTTGTAAAGGTGTCTAGTCTATATTTGCTTTGAAACCTTCAGAAGCCACCGACCTGGCCCAGTGATCTGGACTCTTCCCCGAAACCTCTCTTTTGGCATCTGTGTTGTATCTTGTTTGGCTTGGGCTCAGCTCCCAGGCTCTGGGTCATTACAGTCCAGGTCCAGGAGGCTCATTTGGAGTCAGCCTCCACTTTCTGTTCCATCCTAGCATGAGCCATGCCAAACCACAGGGACCCTTGAGTAAGAATTACTGAGAAGAAAAGGTAATTCAGTGGCAGGACACATTTCAAAGCCATCTGGAGTTTTTAAAGTTTCTCATAATTGGTCTACCAATAGAATTCAGTTATTCTCAGAAACAGCATATATAGTCTGGTCTCTTAAGATGAAAGTGACATTATTTGCTAATAATCATCATAAACTCCTCTAGTCTTATAAGCAGAAAAATTTTTAATGTTCACAGAGCACTGAAACACGGGGGTGAAAAGTGGAATGGTAACTGTTGTGCGAACCGTTTTATTTCAGTCAAGAAACATTTTTTCCTTTATCTCATGCTTTCTTGTTTGTTCCTTGTGATTTCTGCAAGCCCATGGGAATGTTTTACTAAAACCCTGAAGTAGACCTCCTTTTCAAAAGCTCTTCATGCCTTTATTTTTTTTCTTCAAAGCACTCCATAACATCAAGAGTTAGGTGACTGTCTGTCCACTGAGCACCCAAGTGGCGAGTCCAGAAAAGAGACAGATTTATTTAGTTTTTGAGAAATGGGACTTTGAAAAGTAGTGCTCAATTTTTTCTTTCTTTCTTTCTTTTTTTTTTTTTTTTTTTTTTTTGGTGGAGAATAACTCCTATTTTAAGGCCATGGTTTCCTAACAGTGTAACAAGGAATGCTTGAAGGGTGTTGGGGGTTTGATGACGAGCAGACAGGACTTTTTACCCTTTCCCCTTCCATCTCCAATTAAACCAAAACAATTCCATTTATATTACTTTTGTGTAATGTTTCATAATCTGGGCTTTTGTGCAGTGTTTCCATTGGAGAAAGACCTTCACTAGAGCCAGTACTGGATTGTTATTTCTTGTAGACTCTGAGAGCTTTCATTTTAGAAAAGACTTCATCAATCCTCAGGTAGATTCATTCCTTTGACAAGAGAAAGCAAGGCACAGATTTTCCTATGAGAAGTGAAGCAGACTTTTCCAGTCTGTTTCACCATTGACTTTTCATAGAACCTTAGGAGCAGGAATGGTCTTGGCAATTATTTTCACCAACTTCTTTGTTTTACAAATGAGAAAAATCAGGATCCAGAGAGGTAACATGCTTTGCTCAAGGGCACACAGCTACACTGTAAAAAAAAAAAAAACAGGACTTCTGACTCCTACTTCCGGGCCCTTTCTTAAGAAGTTGATGTTTTATCCCTGTTTTTTTGCAACCATTTTACTTCTGCCCAGTCAGTATTTTTACAATGCTGTAATTCAGAAGCAAATGTACCATTTACATAAAAGACTCTATCTTTTCCTTCCCTTAGCACTTCATCGTCCAAGTGAGGTATAGTAGGCATAACTTTTCTCAAAGATATCTTGGTCAGAAAGGCTGGGTTAATTCTCAGAAGGATGTGAAAAGATATGATTCACAAAACTAGCACCTGCTGGGAAGATTCCTTCTATCAAAAACTTAGCTCTGTGTCTGTAATTAACCTTTTCCCCATGCCTCAGGAATGTTTCACACATTTAGAAATGGAAACCATTTATCTTATCAGGCTTAGGCTTTGAATAAACTCTTCTTGGTACATGGAGATAAGACCCAAGAAAGGGGTACAGAGTTCTCTGAATCCATTCACAGTGAAACAAGAATTCAGAATTGACCCAGTTGTTGCTATGGAAGTACTGGCCAAAGAGACTGGGGAGGGGGATAGGGAATGATTATTTCTCTACAGAACCAGAGCACCTGGGTTTGGCTTCCACTACATCTCTGAGCTTAGGAAAGGCTGTTGACCTCTCCAAGCATTAATTTCTTCATTTGTAAAAAGAGGTAAATAATTCCCACCACAAAGCTTGTGAAGAGAATCAAGATGAGTTGAGACATGAAGAACTGTACAAACATTGACATTATACTCATTAAATGTATTGTCCTATACTTTCAGTGACCCTGTGAGGTTAGATAAAACAGAGCTTATTCCTATTTGCCAGAGAGGTTAAGTGACTTCTAAGCATATAATGTTAGAGGTCATTTAAACCAGCATTATTTACAAGATAGAAACAAGATTTACAAAAGTTAAGTGACTCGTGCTAGGTCAAAGAGGTTGTTAATATCAGAGCTAAGCCTAGAATCCTTGACCTTCAGAACATTATTTTTTTGTTAAGTTTATGTATTTTGAGAGAGAGCAAGAGAGAGGGGGAGAGAAAGAATCCTAAGCAGGCTCCATACAGTCATCACAGAGCACAACTCAGGGCTCGAACTCTTGAACCGAGCCATGGGATCATGACCTGAGCCGAGGTCAAGAGTTGGCTACTTCACCAACTGAGCCACCTAGGTGCCCCAGAACAGTATTCTTTTTACGTTGACTTCTAAGATACAAAGAAAGGTTAGCTAGCTACTACTATAGCTTATCGGCTCACTAACACCTTAGGGGTTCTGTTGGCACTTTCCCTTGACCCTTTTGATCACATATTCATCTTCTAATCCTTTGCTGCCCACTGTCAGTGGTGCCCCCTTAGAATGGTGTACTTGGATTTGTAGGAGATTAAAATTTCACACATCATCAGTCTTCAGAAATAGCCTCAGACAATTGTCTCATACCTAGTTATAATGTGGATGCATAATAAAGCATAGCCTTTCCTAACTAGCAGATGATTATCCTTCCCCACAGAAATCTAAACATAAATCTCACTTGTTAAAAAAAAAACCAAAACACCAATAGCTCTTTGTTCTAAGCAGACATTTCTTTGCAACCTAACTATCACAAATCAGCCTTCTTATTTCCTAATACATCTTTGTGTCTTAGACTGAAACTCAGCATTCATTTTCATTTGTAAGACCTTTCTCTAAGTGAATGAGATTTTCAAAAGAAAATATAGCAAAGGGGCATTTAAACAAGTTTCCAAAGCAAAGAAGTATTAAAATTGATCTTCTCTAGTCAAAGTTTTTCTTACTACTGTGGTTTATTATTTATGTTTATGCTGCAATGCAAGACCCCACAAGGACTTATGGGAGGCCGTGAGAAGCGGTCATTTTCGTGACCATAAAATTTTGAGCTGCTCAAAAAAGTTATGATCTGAATGTTAGGTGGTTTGGTAATGACAGTGAGGCTCTTGTTTAGTGACTTTGTGATTCCTCCACAGATGCATGCTTGAGACCCTGTCAAGTCTGATTTGACGGTGGTCACAGCAGAAACAAACCAGACTGGGTGAACAGAAGGATTAAGTATCAGAGAATGGAAAAGAAGGAGTTTATGTACCTTTTTTCCTTTAGCCCAGCCCGTTTTGAGGATTAGCAAATCTCTGCCTGTAAAACGTGTTGGGATCCTTGGATAGCAGATACTAGATAATTATGACATAGAAATATTGTTTTTGATGGAAGCTTACACTGATCTACAGTAACACCAGGGAATGTTCCACACTTGGATGTGCTTTGGATTCCTCTCAAGCATTTTATTTACTTTGGGCACAGAATAATCCCCAAGCCTGTCTGGAAAATGAAAACCAGAGCCTGCAAACCATGTTATAAGCCTCATCCTGTCCCTTAGGTGTGTCTTCTCAGCCTTTGCAATGCTAACCAGGCACAGACAAAGGCAGATCGTTCTGCAAATAGAACTTTCCTTACTACAAATAAAGAAAGGAAGGAGGAAAAGGAGAAAACAGAAGGAAGAAAGGGAAGAAGGGAGGGAGAAGAAAGGCAGACCGGCAACTTACCTTTCTCTCACTTGTATGAAAAAGTATAGTATGTTTTGTTCTCCTGGGCAAATAAAGTGGTTGGTAGGTAGGTAGGTAAATCAGTCCAGGGAATGATAGATGGATAGTAACTAAAATGTTCCCGAAGCCTTTAATCAGCCAGTATCTGTTTTTGAGAAAGAGCTCATTTGACTGCTATTTGTGTAATAATCAACTTTTTTCCTCACAGTAACCAATTACGTCAACCCTGTGAGCAGACCATATGGTCAAAGACGTATTCATATAGTCTCATCCATGGTCATCTGATTAGTAAGAATTTACATCTCCAGTTAAAGGGAAGGAAAAAGCTTAATACATTTATAGCCCTCTTGCCTCAGCCAAAAAGGAGAAACCTACTTCTGTTTCAAGGAACTGATCTTATCCCCTCCTGTGTAAGATCCTGTTTAACAGATTACTTCACCAGCCCCGTAACGAAAGCAGTCTGCCTGGCACCTTCTCAGGAGAACTTTATTCTTGGTTTAAAATAGTTCCTGCCATGACCATTGTCAACTGAGACATGATAGGGCCTCGAGCATGCTTCATGGAGGAACCTGACAGGCTTTCTCCATACCTGCCCCAGCACTGAACACGTGGGTGACGTTAGACATCTACTGAAGCCAGTACTTTACTAGTTGCCATTGGCAAGAGCTGTACAGCTTTTAGGGTTCAAATTCTGTTACCTTTTCATTAGATGGATAACAAACTATCCAAGGAGATTTTTTTTTCACATATGGAATTTATTACATCCTCTTAAAAAGCATTTATTATCAAGCCTTTTTATTGTATTGGTAAATTTCCCTTACAATTCTTTTGTATCGCCTTTTGCATAAATTAAAAAATCTGAAAACAACACCCAAGATCTCACTCTGGTCCTCCCCTAACCATGTCCCTCCCATGAGGTAAAGAGCCTATGGGGCCAAGGGGGTATACTCAGTTAAAGCCAGTTTCTGGATCATGTTCCTAGTTTCTGGGCTCCCCAAGAAACCTCTGATGACCCCCCCAAGCCTGCTTCCTATGTGGTCCCCTTTCTTATGCCCATCTTCATAGGACAGACTGGCCAATGGTGTAAACACCCAGGTCTGAGGTATGGCCAAGGGGCAACTGTAGGAAGGAATTTGATGGCTGGGTGTCCATACATATGTATGTGAGGCGCCTCATGGAAATAGGACAGAGCCGACTATAGCAAGCCAGGGGCCGGTGCTGCCCACACCATTCTGTTCTTGCACAGAACTTCAAGGACTCCTAGCTCTCCAGGTTATTATAATCTGTATTTACTTATCAAAGGAGGACAGAATATATTTTATTTAACAATTTATATCCTGATTTACAGGTTTTAAATATTTAGGCATCTTACATCAGCCTTCATTTGTACACTTGTCTCTTCCAATTACACACTTATCTCTTCTGTCCATTCCCATTCTTTCTGCTCGTTTTCAGTCTCAGAAAAAGGAGTGTCCTCCTTCCTTCTCCAGACTAGACACTCTGACTCTGACCACGATCTCCTTCCCGACTGCCTCCTCTCTGCCACCTGTAACATGCCCAGACACCTCCCCCCCAGCACCCCTCTAGATGCTGTTCCAGTTCACTTTTTATCCCACAGACTTTTCACTAACCTTGTCCCCACAAAGGTGTCTGTTGATTCTGAGGCCCAGAGGTCACTAGTCCCCATTCTCTGGGATGGCTGACGTTAGTGTGATTCAGCACACTTGCACAACCACTTCCGGAGACCCTGCACACAGATTCCCCAGGGCCATCCGCTTATCCTGCTTTGGCAAGTGCTGTCTCCCCTGTCTTCCCCACTCAGCTCTGTGTCCTTCTTCCACCCACCAAAGAGGATACTCCTCAAAGTTCAGGTGAAGGGTTCCTCTGCTCTTCTCTGTCTCTGCATTTGCCCTTGGCAGTCATGTGTCCCTCCTGGGCGGGGACAGCCACATCTCTGACTCCATGAAATACATTTCTACTCTGATACCTCCCTGGATGCATAATTTCAGCACATCCAAAATGGAACTGATCTTCTGCAAATAACCCAGCCTCTCTCCTGGCTCCCTATCATTGCATAAAAATTATTTCAACAGAAATTCTTCCACTTCTTTTCATTTTAAATACAATGGTTTTGGTTACTGTATGGGCTTTTTGGTCAGCCAGCTTGGGCTAACCACCATTTATCACATGGTGGCTATGAGGGGTGCAGGGGGGAGGCGGGAAAATGCATTCCAGCTTCCAAGCAGCTTATTTGCAAAAGAGTGTAGCCCACATGGGAAAGGAAAGCTTCTTATTGCCCCAACATGATTGCATTTTTGCCATAAACATGCCAGGCACACTCACAATACTAAAATTTGAAGATGAATAAGATATGGCCTCAAAGAGCTCAACAGTTAAAAAGAAATAGACATGAAAAGAAATAAGTGCATTCCCCTACAATACCTAGAGTCATGTTTTGCACATGGTTGGTGCTCAAAAGATAGCTGTTGATTGATGGGCAGTTGGTGAATAGAAAGCAGTAATTCTAAAGCATTTTGTCCCTCAGTAGTATTCCAAATATTCCTGAAAATCTTTTGCCCCAGGCCCACACTCAGAATTTTATTTCCAGATGCCCCAATTGCCCAGATACCCTAACATCTATTCTAACTTTCACATCAGAATCACAAAAATTCTTAGAGGGACGTGGAAGGGGAGAAGGGAATTGGGGAGCAAACCCCAGCAGTTAGAACCACCTTGCTCCAGTTATGGTTGCTTCAGGTCCCAAACTTCTTTCCAGATTCCATTCAAATGCTGCACCCCACACTCAGCTGTAGTTTTCTCATGTGCATTGTGAGATAGAGAAATAGAAAGGTAGTTCCTAAATTTTAAAAATACATGTCATACACTAAAGTAGAAAAGCAGAGGGGCACCTGGGTGGCTCAGTTGGTTAAGCATCTAACTTCAGCTCAGGTCATGATCTCATGGTCCATGAGTTCGAGCCCCATGTAGGGCTCTGTGCTGATTGCTCCAAGCCTGGAGCCTGCTTTGGATTCTGTGTTTCCTTCTCTCTCTCTGCCCCTTCCCCTCTCATTCAATCTCTCCCTGTCTCTCTCTCTCTCTCCCTCTCTCTCTCTCTCTCTCTCTCTCTCTCTCTGTATGAAAAAATGTTTTTTAATTAAAAAAATAAAGTATGGGAATGCACACTGGTGCAGCCACTCTGGAAAACAGTATGGAGGTTCCTCAAAAAACTAAAAATAGAACTACCCTACGACCCAGCAATTGCACTACTAGGCATTTATCCAAGAGATACAGGTGTGCTGTTTCAAAGGGACACATGCACCCCCATGTTTATAGCAGCACTATCAACAATAGCCAAAATATGGAAAGAGCCCAAATGTCCATCGATAGATGAATGGATAGAGAAGATGTGGTATATATATACAATGGAGTATTACTTGGCAATCAAAAAGAATGAAATCTTGCCATTTGCAACTACGTGGATGGAACTGGAGGGTATTATGCTAAGTGAAATTAGTCAGAGAAAGACAAAAATCATATGACTTCACCCATATGAGGACTTTAAGAGACAAAACAGATGAACATGAGGGAAGGGAAACAAAACTAATATGAAAACAGGGAGGGGGACAAAACAGAAGAGACTCATAAATATGGAGAACAAACTGAGGGTTACAGGAAAGGTTGTGGGAGAGGGGCTGGGCTAAATGGGTAAGGGGCACTAAGGAATCTACTCCTGAAATCATTGTTGCACTATATGCTGACTAATTTGGATGTAAATTTTAAAAAATTAAAAATAAAATTAAAAAAATAAATAAAGTAGAAAAGCAGATTATAAAACCACATGGTCAATGTTATCCATTGCAGTTAGAAGTTATATTGATGTAGATGTGTGTGTGTGTGTTAATGTGCAACCTTTTTCACATGTAGTGAGAGGAAATAAAAGCCTCAGAACTTCTACAAAACTTTGAGAGATGTTAGCTTTGAATATGGGATTATGACTAATTTTTACTTTCTTTTTTGTGCTTTACTGTAATTTCGATGGTGAATACACTTCACTTTGGGTGTTCAAGAAAAAAAGTTTATGTATTAGTTTTCTACTGCTGTGTAACCAATTACTGCATACATAGCCTCTCAAAGCAATACCCATTTACTAGGTCTTAGTTCTATAGTTTAGGGGTCTAGGAAGGCTCAGCTGGGTTCTCTGGTTAGGGTCTCATAAGGCTGAAATTGCGATCTGAGCCAGACTGGACTCTCACCTAGAGGCTCTGCTTCCAAGCCTATTTGGATTTGGGCAGAATTCAGTCCCTTGTGGTCATAGGACTGAGGTGCCTGTTTCGATGTTGGCTGTCAGCCAGGGTCCCTCCTAGATGCCACTCTCAAGGCCTCATCCCATAGTCACCTCCATCTCAGCCACAGATAATTCCCACATGTCACATCCCCCCAGACTTCAAGTCTCTCTGTCTTCCCCTTCTACTACCATCCAGAAAAACTCTGCTTTTTAGGGCTCATGTGATTAAATTGGGCCCACCCAGGTAATCTCCCTTTTGATTAACTCAGAGTCACCTGATTAGCGGCCTTACATCCGCAACATCCCCTTTGCCACATAACATAATCACAAGTAAACATCCTACCCTATATACAGGTCCTGCTCACACTTAAGGGGAGAGGATTATGCCGGCCATGTATGCCAACGGGCAGGAATCTTGGGGGCCACCTTGGTACTCTGCCTACCACAGTGTGTGTGTATGTGTGTGATTTTTTTTGAACTCTCCCCTGATGGTTAAGAATGGAAGTCTTGGGAGCCCATGAAGCCCCCATCATACTTTCTCCCTCCTGCTAGGGCAGAAATCACATGAGGATGAGCCAGAAATGAAGGAGCCTGGAATTTGTCTGCCTTTGTTGATAAGCACACATCCATCTCTCTGGACTTCTCCATGGTCATCTGTTGAGCAATTGTGTATGGTGGCAGACCAAAGATTTGGAGGCCAAAAGGTCTGATGACAATTCTCTAGTGGGCAGAGGCTTCTAACTCTGATTCTCTTATCTATAGTATGACATCGCTGGACACTCTGGAGATGGCTACAACATTGGTCTGGTTCCAATTAACAAAATCCCCAAGGACAATAAGCAAAGACTAGAAATTCTGAAGGTAAATATGTTAAATCACCTCTATATTGTGAAAACTTCCACCAGATTAGGTAAAGTATCTTCTGATGACTGGAAAGATTCACTGAAGCAGCAACAGATACAGGAAAGAAAAAGACTTTCTGTTTTACAAGCATTCAAGCCTTAAACTGAGAAAACACTCCTGGTGCCTAAAATCCTCTTCTCCACATCACAAATTTTAAGCTCTGTTCCCTACATATTTTTAGTGTACTCAGTATTATGTCAGGATTCCACAGCCTGAGTCCCCCTCCTATATCCTATACAGTTCTTCTCAGTCCCTAAGTATTTCAGTAAAAAGAAAAGAATGACCCCTTTCAGCGTACTCTCCCAGTTTTATGTACCTCATAGTATTTTCTAATGATAACTTCAGTTTCACATACTCAGATCTACAATAGAAACACACACACCTGATGAGGTTAAAGTAAATGTCCTCCATTGCTATTGTTGTAAGTACAGTGTTTAGTGTTACAACTTTGTTTATTAGAAATTCAGCCCATTTCTCATTTTTCTCTTGTGTCACATCCATTCACAGGTCTTGCCCACATTTAAGGGGAAAGGACTATGCAGGCTGTGTTTACCAGGGGCAGGAATCTTGGGGGCCACCTTGGAATTCTGCCTACCACAGCGTGCGTGTGTGATACCAAGTTTTATGTTTTCTTACATTTTCTCACTTTAAATGGCAGCTTGAGTTTGAGGAGTAAGTGCCAACTGGGAGAGTTTGGGAACATTTCATGTTTCTAACAAAAGTCTTAACCGCATACAAATATCACATGTACTGTTGTCACTCTGAGATGCAAATGAAATAGAACTTGCTCAGAGATTTCTTATTCACATGGAATAATTGGTATTTGTGTATTCTCATGGTCAATAGAAAAACCATTATGTTGGCTTAAAAAGTTTCTCACCTGTGGCTTTTGTGTGACATCTCTTACCTCCAGACAATGCATGCCCATGCTCAATTCTGCATGAGTGGGGACCACACGTTAGAGGGGACAGAACATGCCATCAAGGAAATTGTCAAAGAAGAAGCTGACGAGTACTTTGTCATCGTCTTAAGTGACGCAAACCTGTCACGATATGGAATACATCCTGCCAAGTTTGCCCAAATCCTGACAAGCAACCCTCAAGTAAATGCTTTTGCCATTTTCATTGGATCTTTAGGTGATCAAGCAACCAGGTAAGGGTCTCCTCGGGATACAGCAAAGGACAGGTATAGGGACCTACGTGGCGCATGCCATTTCACGGGATTGGCATCAGGAGGGGCGGTGGAAGAGAAAAAGGAGGAATGGCCGGTAGGATTGCTGATGTCATGGAGCTGATAGTCCAGTTGGAAGGATATAATGCTCCGGCTTATGTTTGGATGAGCAGTAATCATTTGAAATTAACGGTTTTCCATTGTGTGTTTAGACCAACACTTGGTGTTGGTGTTTAGACCAACAATAATTAACAAATTGATTTGTCCACAAATAAATTAGACAGTATTTTATATATTTTCACTTAACATCAAGGTCTCAAGCTCAGTTCTAATCAGTTCATGTTCAAATCATATTCAAAGTTAGCAAACATCTATTTTCCCAGCATAAGAGATTGCGTATATGTATGTGTGTGTCTATAAAACCTGTATATAAATAATATATAAAATACACACACATACACATACACATACACATACACATACATATAGTGAGACATATACATAAATATACATGGACATACGCACAACACACACATACACATACATATAGCGAGACATATACATAAATATACATGGACATACATACATGGATATAGATACATAGATTGTAGATAAATATCACTTCTTAAATATCTCCCTTTGTATGTGTGTATATCCCTTTTTACTGGGGGACAAGCAGGTAAAGCACTTGGAGACAATGTAAGAGAGTATATGTGGTAAAATTCTACACTGAACGTGCTAAATATTTAGTAGAGAAGGTGTGGTCAGATAACAAATACCATTGTGGATGAGCTAAAAGGAGAGATCTGGAAACACTTTCATTTCTCAAATATACTAATGTTTATTCTTTTGAATTATAAGCAGAAAGAACTTCTGATTTTTCTTTGCTTGAAATATTTGTATGAGGCAGAAAACACAAATGAAAGTATATTTTCCCCACCCCCAAAAATAAATTTCCTGCCTAGAATGCATACCTTTTTATTATTCCTGTCTCTTACCTGTCATACTCTGAAGTATAGAGTCCTGTATAGACTACGAAATGCTTTAGTGTCCAAAGAGCTGGCATCTTTTCCTATTCCCTTCGCCTTGCTGCAGGATCACCAAGTGAGGTTAAGAACAGCCTGAATATCATGTAATTACAGTCACTTTATTACAACTGACTTTGCATTCTTCCCAGTTTTATGCGTTAGCCTCTTCTAGAACTTCCATGTCCTCGAATGCAAACCGTGCCTTTTCTACCCAGATTTCCTTCAGGACCAGCCCGGTATTTAGCAGACGGCAAGTTCAACAAATACTGGTTGAGCTGAAATAGCTATTTTGTCTTTCTAGTGAACAGATCCTGTTTGAATACTTAAGAAAGTACAATAATACCCTTGTGGTTTCCTAGGGAAATGGTCCAACATCCACTGGCAAAAGATACGTTGCAGAATTAGCTGGTCTACCAGGCATGCCAAATGTATGATACTACACAGGATGGTTGACTTTTATTAAATGTCATTCCAAAACCAAACTTTGTTGGCACAGTGAAAGAAGGCGTTCTTTTGGATAGAACTGTGTCTTGTCCTTTCATTGCTTTCAAAAAATGGCCCTTTGTTCCAGATGATAAATTGCCATTTAAAAAAATTATCATTAGCCTGTATAACCTTGGTGTCATCAAAGCTGCAACTGCATAAGTCAGAGTGTACTTCATGCTGTATAATGTGAGGCAAAAAAGAACAAGAGAGCAGGGAAAGAAGGAAAGAACCACCCGGGGTTTGGCCAGGCAGCATTTTTCGGGGCCTGTTTTCTAAGTCAGGCAAAACACTTAGAAGTACAGCGTATGGATTTGCTGGCCCTAGGTGAGCCAATCTCAAATGCGTCCCTAGCGTTCTGTTCTACCAAGGGAATACTAGAAAGTGACAGTAATAAAAGGAAGGAAATTTCTTCTTTTCAAATTAACTGATTTTCTCACCCAAAAGACCTTTCTCTGGGTTCACTGCTTTCAGTGTGCCTCGCTCTGTTTTGTTGCTTTTCCAAGCCTTTCACTGCCCAGTGACAGCCAGTTCAATTGCCGGCAGGGGCAAGGTATTAGAAAGTAAAAACTTCTTTTCCTAAGAAACCATCGGGACACTGTGGTTTGTGGGGGCAGGAGGTGGAAGGGGAGCCTCGATTTGCAATGGTAATTTTCTCTCCCCTTCCATCCCGGCAGGCTTCAGAGAACTTTACCAGCTGGCCGGTCTTTCGTTGCCATGGATACCAAGGACATCCCTCAGATTTTACAACAGATCTTCACCTCCACCATGTTGTCCACTGTTTAAGACGTGCCCTTCGTCACCCTGGTGACCCCGGGATTTGAAATAAGATAGGGATAAAGAGTACTCTGAAGAAAAGAAGACATCTATAAAGGGAACCTGTGCAATGACTGGATAATTCTGGCATTCCTGGGTCCTCCTGCGCTTGCTCAGCAATCCGAATTCAGGAAAGCAGCCAGAGGGAGGTTTGTGCATGGAAACCGACAACTGTTGATGGGTTCACAGGGAAGTGAGTTGACCTGCATTTTATAAAAGGTCAGGGTTAAAGGAAAGTGGTTTGAGAACTGTGGTACTTGGTTTATATCTAGAAACCTGAAGGAAAGAGAATTCCTTGCTTTTGCCTTAACATCTGGTCACCTGAGGTAACAGAAGCGACCCCATCAAACTAAGCTTTAGTTGCCGTATTCCGACGTTGAGTTACAAGTCTGTGCAAACCCACCCAACCTGCTCCTATCCAGTAATTATGTGTATTTTCTTCTCCACTCTTGGTTGCCCAGAAGACAATGATTTTATAGTATGTAACTCACTGGAAAGCTTTCTAACAGACATATTTTATAAACAGTTAGGTTCTTTTCAATAATTCCATTCTCTTGGCGAAAGCCAAAAGGAATCAAAAGATCCCTGCATTGCTATCTTTCCCACTTGACTTTTTAAAGCCTCTTTAAATAAAAAGAGCAAACCTCCCATTTTCCATGCTGCCAGCGTGGAAGGATAAAGGATGTCTTGCCTTGAACTTCCTGTTTCCTCTTGTTCTTCCAGTACTTCTCACAAGTCTCACGTATTTTGGTGTCCAAAATGTAATGTTCAAAACAACAAACACTTATGTTTTTACTTAAAGCAAAGTAAAAACAAAGCGGTATGTTTGAATTGAATGGTAACTGGAGATCTCTTTAGCCATATATATATATATATATATATATATATATATATATATATATGCTTTTTTTTGTCAAGACTCCTTCTCTTTTCTTTCAAAGTGCACCTCATTCCCACCTACTCTTGGGCTGACCTTTATTTACCAACAGGCTCATTGTCCCTTTGTTTAAAATCAAATGCCACAGCCAAAGTTAGGGTCTGTGCAAGCACCTAAGAAGCTAGAGATGCAAAGTCAAAATTGCAGGGGGCACCAGTGTGTGCGTGCTTTCTTGTCATGAGTTGGAAAAACTAGTCTTGTTAATGAGGTTACCCTGTTTACCCATATGTAATGGAATTACACAGATCCGTTTCTTTTTAATCAATTGTAGAGAAGAAAAGGTATCACCCATTTGTTCCACCACCCTCGATTCCCTATCAGTTGTCAAAGAAATAAAAGTAATTAGATTTCCAGTGCAATCCTGCCCAATGAGTTTGCATAGCTTCTCTTATTTTTCCGGCCAGATACTTGCTCTGTGTACTGAATCATCCAGCCATGCAGTTTCAATCCAACGAGTACCTTTAAAAATGTAATTGCATTAATAACAGTAATAATAACAACAACAGCAGCCAGTAGCACTTACTGATTATTACCACATACCAGGTATGTATGCTAAACGATTTCATGTATCATTCCATTCAATCCTCACAAAGATGCATGTAAAATAGAAGCATTTTTTTTTCTTTTTTTTTATCTCATGTTACAGATGAGGAAAGT
The DNA here is from genome assembly GCF_016509475.1 of Prionailurus bengalensis. Lineage (NCBI taxonomy): Eukaryota > Metazoa > Chordata > Mammalia > Carnivora > Felidae > Prionailurus > Prionailurus bengalensis. The sequence goes on from NC_057343.1 coordinate 29,051,514, forward strand.
AAGTCACTTCCCAATACCGGACTACTGACTATTCATACTTTTAACATCCTCCTTGATAAATAAGGAAACTGAGGTGTAGGGAAGTTCAAGAAAACGGGCCTCAGTCACGGGCAGGCAGGGGCGGAGCTGGGCTGTGCTGGCCTCCCTCGTGATGTACTCGAGCTCTCGTTGCCTTGACTCCTTTCTCTTCTTGCAACCTGACCACAGTTCACAGAGCTGTCTTCCTCTCCCTGGGACTCAGAAGCTACCTGCACACATCCGGGCACTCAGAGGAGGATGTGGGGAGCAAGGACACAAGACACTGCTGGAGGGACATCTCTCACCAGCCCTTCCTGGGCTCAGCAGCAAACTGAGGAAGTGCCCGTTCAAGTGGCAGTTTAACCCCTAGGAGTGCCCCTCTGAGGACAGTCAGCCCCCAAAGGCTTTGGACCAGAATCCGAGAATCATTAACACAATGGCCATGTAACAAATCCTGCCTGTGCCCTGACTACCTGAGTGAGCAGAGGCCAGTTTTCCTTCACATGGGAAGAATATTCTCCTGTAATTTAATTCACCTCTCCTCACTGGCCAGACATCCTTGCAATTGTTATTTAAAACCAACAAACAAACAAACATGTAACCCCTGACTTTGCTTTTTTGTAAAAGGGAGAGATGATGGGGTGGGGGGAGGGGGGGTGGCCAAGAGAGGAGATGAGAAGGGGTTTATTTTCACTTCTTAGAATACCTAAGAAGTTTGTGCCTTTATTATGAAATGTACTTAATTGTAGGCCACTCCGTGCTGTTCCCAGGCCCTTCTTGGGGCCAAGACATTATAATAAATGCATTGTTTGCCCCAGGGAGGGAGCTCCACTGAAAGGCATCTAAACCAGCTTGTCTCCGTAGTGAGCCCTGTAATGCTGAGAAGGTTCATTGTTACCCCTGAGCAGCCAGGAGGAATGAACGCCATGAATGGCCGCAGTATATGGTGTATTCCCCCTGGAATCTTTTGTGTGCCCCAGCGAGATGACCTCATCACACACGGGGCACCTCGAACACAGCCGCAAGAAGTGGATCAGAGCAGACTACTTGAGCCTGTCACATGTGTGGAATGAATCATCTAATTCTTTACACTACGCCCTTTCCTGTGAACTGTCAGAGGAGGAGAAATCCATCAATGCCAGCGGGATTTTCTCTAAACAAACTCGAGGGCCTTGAAAGCCATTTAGAAGTAGTTTTCCGTGGACACCACTGTCAGTGTTCTTAAAAGGGCAGCTCCAGAGCCTTCGACCCTTTCTCTGCCCAGCTCCTTGGCCTGTTGGTTGTGTCTCCATTGTGGCCCAACAATGGCAGTTATGAGAGGGATTCCACAGTTCTTTTTCTTTTTTTTTTAATGTTTATTTTTGAGAGAGAGAGAGAGAGATCATAAGGGGGGAGGGTCAGAGATAGAGGGAGGCAAAGAATCCCAAGCAGGCTTCTTGCTATCAGCACAGAGCCTGACATGGGGCTCGAACTCACAAACTGTGAGATCATGACCTGAGCCGAAACCAAGAGTCAGATGCTTAACCGACTGAGCCACCCAGGCACCTCAGATTCCACAAGTTGTCAGCCAACATCTCCTGCCTGGAAAACTTTTTTCTGGAACTGCATCAAAGAGCAGCCAAATGTCCACTTGTATTTAGTAAATTGTATATAACTTTTTCATCTTAAGCAATAAAATGTCCACTTTTAAAAAGTTATTCCAACCAGTAACATATCTGGCTTATTCAATGAAGCATCTGATTTGCTCCCACTTTCTGGTTAGGGTCATATCATAAAGTTCTTACCATTGCCTTTCCTTTACCTTTCTTTCTAAGACTGGCTGTGGCAAGAGTCCTGCAGGTAATAGAAAGGAATTCCAGTGTTCCATCTTGTGGTGGGAGAATTTACAAACTCTAAGTAAGTAGAATTAGTAGAAAGGAAGTTCTAGATGCTGCTTAGCTACCTGTATGAACTTGGGCTTGTCACTTCTGGATCTGAATTGCTTCACCTATTTAAAATTAACTTCAAATTTAAATTTTAAAAGTTGAACAAAATTATCTCTAACCCTATAGTCCCTCTTTCTATATCTCATACAGCAGTTGACTCTGTCCCTCACGTGTCTTACGAGAACAACATCATTTTCGTGTATTTTTGTCGCCTGAGCCCTACAAACAGCTCCAATTATACAGAGGATTTTAGCACCCAGAAATATAGTGTTACAACTGAATATGCATTCTAAAAGCTACAAAGACATCATTAGAATTGGACAAGCAAGCTTTCCCCCATCATCTGGACGGATATTTCTGTTGGATAGTAATTCACAAGATTTCTACCCTTTGTCTCTACCTTAAATAAAAAGGTACCTTAAAATAAAACTCCATATCTGCTGATCTGCCCAGTGGATCAAAAAAGATCAGGAATTGGAAAACTACTGGGTGCCGAGAGCTGACCTTTGTGCCCCGAGCTGAACAATGCGCAATTGTGTGTGTGAGTTTTTTTAATTGTTAAATCCTGTAAACAAAAATCTCCTCCAGAGGGGAAAAAATGCTTGCCGAGCAAACCTCTCAAGCTGAAAATGATTTGACACTCTTTTTTGACACTGAGCACCGTCTGGGGCTTTCACCTTCGAACACTGCGTCTGTTCCTGCAGCCAGGCACGTCAGCTCTGGAATGCCAGGGTTACGTAATTTTTAAATTGACTAGTGCTTGTGGTATTTGGCCATGGGGAGCAAAGTAGAACACTCTTTTAAAGGGGTTTGGATCCGGATCGTGGTGGGAACGTCATGTTCATCTCTAAGAAATCTCATCAAGGGACACGTCCTCTCTAAGGAACCTCAGCCACCACCCAAGGTCCTCCTCCTGGCAGGCGCCAGAGTCACCTTGAGGCTCCCCTCTTCTTACAGGCTTTGTGAAAGTGCTTTGGAGCAGCCAGCTTTTACCCTGAAAAAAAAAAAAAAATCAGTATTTGTCAATAAACTCGGACCCCAGAGATGGTGGGTGTGATCCCAGAGGAGTTTCAGAATATCAGGATTTATTAAAGTTCCCCGCAGCCCTGAAGCATTAATAATGGCAGCAAGAGTTTGACCTGTGAAAAATGTCTGTCTGAACATCCCAAAGGGTCTGTGTCTTTATGCACGCCACAGTGGGGCAAGGAAAGAATGAGCCTGTCAAGAGTACTTTGTGTAATTGGTCCCATGATACCATACATGAAGCCTTACAAATTTAAATGAAAAATAAGTATATTTACTCAGGACATTAAAGGCAGCCTTTTACATGCAATGTGTTTATATTAACAAATACTGATGCAATGTAATGAGACTATTTACTTCTTCATTCCAACACTAATTAAGAAGTCTTCTATCATCAGGGCTCCAGGAATAGAGTGAGTCTTAGCAAAGCTAGTTGGTCCATTTCCTTTTACAAAATATTTTCTGGCCCGTATCGCCCCTGAAAACACTGGCCCAGAAAGGAGCACACGCGGGCCCAGTGGAAATCAAATGGCAACAGTGGGGAGGCAGCCTGCTGACCAGCCTTCGCCTTGGCTCCTGGGGGCGGCTCCCACAGAACCCAGGGCTGGTGAGGACACTGAGGGTTTCCACGGCAACCAGGATGCTCAGATGGCAGGGTATTCTCCGCATAAAATAGAGGGCAGATGACAAGGGATACCTGGGAGGGTCAGGGCTTCCTTAGTTAACTGACACATGGTCTAGAAAATATACCTGTTTATTTTGCAGTTGACAAAGGGATTTTTATCTGAAAAGTGTCCTCTGGGGCTTCTATGTTTTTGAACAACTATTTTCAAAGCAGATAGAATGTGCATGTCCATACCTTGCAGCCTCAAGTACAAAGATCTGCTATTCGATACGTAGTGCCCGGACGAAAGAATCTCTTTCAGTGGAGACGGGAATGGGCGCGCTGTCTGCAGAGGTGGGAGTTTGTGGCGGTTCCACAAGACCGCCTGAGAGCAGGCAGTCAGTCACTTGGCTGGAATACAGCCCCATGCAGCTGGCCTGGCTCCTCGCCCCCTGACATCTGAAGTCTGTCTTTAGAGTGGCGTTTCCCAGAGAGAGGGGCTTCTCTTTTAAAGTACAAATAGCCCTGAGAGGCTATCCATCATGCTCATCTTGGTTTGAATTCCTTCATTCACATGCTTTCGTCCAGGCCCCAGCTGAGATGAAGGTTCCAGACAGCGCCTGTGACTGGTGAGGAAGTGGGAGGGGGTGGGGGCGCTTGCAGCTTGGAACATCACCCAAGCAGGGGTCTGGGCCCGGGACATGGCGTGCAGGCATGTGACATGCACACATTGGGGGTGACATTCTCGCTTGGGGCTGCATATGTGGTCTCTCCGTCCCCTTGAGAGAGCGCTCAGTGAAGGCTTTGTCAGGTGTGGATGGACGCTGGCTTGGTCCTCTGAAGCCCCGCTTTTTTAGAGACACCCAGACTTCCACTTGCATTTCGCCCTCCGTCTTGTGGAAGCTCCACCCTCCTGGCATCTGGGTTACGGGAGTCAGGAGCCATGCACATGTCAGGGAAGCAATTCCCCAGCAAGGCCTTTCACCACTGGGCACTTGCCTCACAGCACCCGGGCCTTGTTTCTGGTGAAGTAAACAAATCAGATTTTTTTTTTTCCAATTTGCCAAGAGGACTTTTACCCTGTGCTGTAGGCTTTTCAAAAAAGAATTAAACCCCTGAGAGGCCACAACCGTTACTGGAAGCCACCTCCCTCCCCTGCAGGAGCAGGCCTGGTCCACACCCCACAAGGCTGCTCCACACCCCACAAGGCTGCTCCACAAGCCCTGGGGACGGTCCTGAGGAGGGAGCTGAGAAATTCCTGAGTGTCTTCCTGGTAAGGACTGGAATGACATCAGCGTGAGCCTCTCAAACCCAGAATGTTCCTCCCGTACAAGGAGAGCATTGAGCATACTTACAGTGGGAAGTTTTCTGAAGCGTCTGTAATTCAGACTTTTGGAAGAAGATATTGTCTAAGTTTCTAAAAACATTTGTATATTGGGATGCCTGGGTGGCTCAGTGGATTAAGCCCCTGACTGTTGGTTTGGGCTCAAGTCAGATCTCATGGTTCGTGAGCCCCACGTCGGACTCTGACCTGACAGTGCGGAGCCTGCTTGGGATTCTCCCTTTCTCTCTGCCCCTCTCCCACTCATGCTCTGAATCTCTCTCTGTCTCTCTCTCTGTCTCTCTCAAAAAAAAAAAAAATAAACTTTAAAAACACTTATGTATTATTAGCGCTAAAAAATCAGATACCTTTGAAAAATGAGCATGGCTTCTTAAAGATAAAAGCTCCTTTGTTTTTCTTTGAGACGGCTCACTTTTTTCCTCTTCCAAAGAGAACCAGTTTTTTAAATAAAGGTATAATTGACATATAACATTATATTAGTTTCAGGTGTACAACGTAATGATTCAATAGATGTATAGATTGTGAAATGGTCACCACAGTAAGTCTGGTTACCATCCATCACCACACATTTAAAGAGAAACAGCTTTGCATTTCCTGAGCCCGCCAGTGACCGCGCCCCCCCCCCCACTTCATTACTGCCATTCCCAAAGGGCTTCTAGAAACCATGACATCAGCGTCTCTCTTAAAACCGCTTCAGCTCCTCCTCATGACAGTCTCATTTGTCCTGTCATTTGGGCATCATTCAATGAGACTATCCCAGCAAGGTCTGACTGAAAGGCCACATGGCTGGCACCCTGAAAATATGACATAAGTCAGATGAACAACAGGATGAGCACAGAAGGCAGAGACGATGAGAAGACTCACCCCAGTTTCTGTAGTCAGATCCATTCCCGCCAGGCCAAGAAACTCCAAACTCCCCCTCTGCATGGGGCAGGCAGAGTCCCATGACTTCAGAAGCATTTCCTGGCCTCTCTGAGCACTGTTTTCTCACCTCTGAGATGAGGATAATAATCATATATCTCGGGGTGTATGTGAAGATTGAGATAAAATAATGAGGGCACTTCATAAACAGAAAGTGCTATCCAGTTCAAGTGGCATTTTCCCAAGAGGGACGTGGCCCCTCGGGAGGTGAGGGACTCTGACCAACTTTGGGGGCCAGGACACCCTTTGGTCTGGTCAAACACCTCAGAATGGATGGAGAGCCCAGAGCATCCTCTCCATCAGGGTGAACGAAGTGGGGACCAAATACAGGAAAATAAAAGCAGAGTGGTCTGGGGTCTGGGGGCAAGTGACGGGAGGCCATTCAGCTCCAGGGCTTTCTGTCCCTCCAGGACAGCACAGAGCCCATGCTCTCTATTTGCAGATGTGGTTGCAGTCAAGAGTTTGTCTCCTGGCTCTGCCATCGCCTGTCTCCGGGGGAGACGAAATGGCCTTTCTTAGGAGTGGCCCCAAGCCATTCACACTGCAGCCACAGGCGTCTGTTCAGGAGGCTGTTAGCGCTAGAACTGTATTAAAAATAAAGACTATGGGCCGCCAGGGTGGCTCAGCCAATTGAGTGTCCTATACTTGGCTTTGGCTCAGGTCATGATCCCAAGGTTGTGGGATTGAGCCCTGCATTGGGCTCTGTGCTAAGCGTGGAGTTTGCTTAAGATTCTCTCCCTCTCTCTCTCTCTCTCTCTCTCTCTCTCTCTCTCAGTCTCTCTCTCTCTCTCACCCCCCATGCTCATGTTCTCTCTCTCTCTCTCCTTAAGAGTAAATAAAGACCATAGTAAGTCCATCTGGATGTCTTCCTGGCCTGTACCCCTTCCTCAATCCAGGGAAGAACCCCAACTCAGCTAAGTATTCAGATAGCCCTTGAAAGAATTGCTCCCGGGGTGCCTGGGTGGCTCAGTCAGTTGAGCGCCCGACTTTGGCTCAAGTCATGATCTCACGGTTCATGAGTTCGGGCCCCGCATCAGGCTCTGTGCTGACAGCTCAGAGTCTGGAGCCCGCTTCAGATTCTGTGCACCCCCCCCTCTCTCTGCCTCTCCCGCGCTCATGCTCTGTCTCTGTCTCTCCGTCAAAAATAAATAAACATTTAAAAAAAAAAATGTAGGGGCGCCTGGGTGGCGCAGTCGGTTAAGCGTCCGACTTCAGCCAGGTCACCATCTCGCAGTCCGTGAGTTTGAGCCCCGCGTCGGGCTCTGGGCTGATGGCTCAGAGCCTGGAGCCTGTTTCCGATTCTGTGTCTCCCTCTCTCTCTGCCCCTCCCCTGTTCATGCTCTGTCTCTCTCTGTCCCAAAAATAAATAAACATTGAAAAAAAAAAATTAAAAAAAAAAAAAGTTAAAAAAAAAATGTAAAAAAAAAAAAAAAAAAGAAAGAAAGAATGGCTCCCTTTCAGTCAGACCCTTCTGGAAGCAGTGACTGAGGAGTCTTAGAAGGCTATGCCTAAGGTGCCACGTTCTGTCACATGGAGGGAGAATAATAAAAATTATTATTATTATTACACAAAATAATAATAGATAACTATTATTTAGCATTTTCCATGTGCCAGGCACCTCCTAAGCATTTTGCATAAACAAACTCATTAAACCCTCACAACAACTTCATGAGACAGGTACTATTCCCCCTCTCTTTTTTTAAATAAAAAGCAAAGACCACCAGTCTACCCTAAAAGGGAAAAGAAAAGGCCAACTTGCTGCCTGAGGGCGAGAGAAGCGCATATGGCACCCTAAAAGTCAGTAGGAATAGCTATGAGTGCTTAGTATGCTGTCCCATAATTGTTTCCACATCTACATTCCTTATTGTGGGAAGGGCAAGGATCCAGTCTTATCTGTCTTTAGCCTGGCCCTGAAAAACTGCTCCATAAACTGCTATTGCATGAGTAGTTGTAGGATGCAGAGGCTCTGGGGTCCCAGAGGCAGGACTCCTACTGGCTCTCGAGGATGAGCAAGATTCTGTGAGCCGAGAGGTGCGGGAGTTTTGGGGGAAGGCAGGGGTAAGAGTGATCTGAGCAAAAGCCTGAATTTGGAATGTTCCAAGGGGTAGCTGAGATGGGAGTTCTGACAGGACTCTTCTCCCATCCTTGGCTGCTACTGACCAGCCAGGAGTTTCTAAGTGAGGCCCAGCCCTGAAAAACAGCCTGTTTTCAGAGCCTCCAGGGTGGCCTTCTGGGCTGTCCAGTTGCTAACTCCAGCCCTGACTGGCCAGGGTGAGGTGGGAGGCCAGGCCCTCCTGGAGCCCAGAGTAATGACAGCTCAACAGAGCAACCTCATTACATGGAGGACTTCATGATGTGTCTGTTTTGTTTTGCTTTGCATTTTTTTTTCTCTTTGAAAATGAGTGGAGAACCTTCTTTTACCCAAGATTACAAGTTGGGTTAGTGATGAAAGGTCTGCCATGCAGAAGGAGCCCTCGGGGAGGAAATTTTACATTTGCAAACCCTTTTATTGAAAAATAAAGGGTTGCTCTGTGAACTCTGTGAAAAGAAAGAAAGAAAGAAAGAAAGAAAGAAAGAAAGAAAGAAAGAAAGAAAGAAAGAAAAAGAAAGAAAAAGGAAGGAAGGAAGAAAGGAAGGAAGGAAGAAGGAAGGAAGGAAGAAATAAAGGAAGGAAGAGGAAGGAAAGGAAGGAAGAGGAAGGAAGGAGGAAGGAAGGAAGGAAGGAAGGAAGGAAGGAAGGAAGGAAGGAAGGAAGGAAGGAAGAGGAAGGAAGAAAGAAAGGAAGGAAGGAAGGAAGAGGAAGGAAAGAAAGGAAATAAGAAGAAGGAAGAAAAGAAAGAAAGAAAGAAAGAAAGAAAGAAAGAAAGAAAGAAAGAAAGAAAGAAAGAAAGAAAGGAAAAGAAAGAAGAAAAAAATCAGCAGGAAGGATCAGAATTATTTCTGCCTTTGTGAGGCTGCCTGGGACCCCTGGCTGATCATCATGGCTGCCAAGCATTTCAAGCCTACACACAACCCAGAAAGACAACACCCTGAACTCACAAATCACTAGAAGACTTAGAAAAACTCAGTTGGCACATGTTCCTAAACCTAGACAAATCTGTGCTTCAGCAAGTTGCTTTGGAAAAAGCCTAGCACAACATGGATTGGTCAAATTGGATGGATGGATGGATGGATGGAAGGATGGAGGGAGGGAGGGAGGGAGGGAGGGATGGGGTGGTGGGTGGGTAGGTGGATGGATTGAAGAGAAGAAAATTTACCCTATTTAAAATACCTAAAATAGGGGTGCCTAGGTGACTAAGTCCGTTGGGCACCCAACTCTTGATTTCAGTTGAGTCATCTCATGGTTGTGAGATCAAGCCCCACATTGGGCTCCAAGCTGAGCATGGAGCCTGTTTGATATTCTTTCTCTCTCTCCCTCTAACCCTCTCCCCCGCTTGTGCTCTCTCTCTCTCTCTCTCAAAAATAATAATAACAACAACAAAAAATACCTAAAGGAAAGGAGATTAGCACCCACAGTAACAATATTGTAGCAGAGATAGAGATTAAGCTTTAGTTTAAGCAGGAATTCTGTCACATCTGCTAGAGTGGCAGCATAGGCCCACCCCTAATCCATTTACATGAGAGATGAGGAACCACAGGGAAAGATGTCATCCCAAGAGAAGAATAAATCAGACACCCAAGCTTGACCTTATAACAAAATATTGGAAGTGGGAGAGGCAAGTATGCTGTGTGGTATTGAACATGAGTTTGTGTCCAGGTCAGCCCCTGGTGACGAGGAGACGTCTAGGTAGCTATGCCCAGAAGACACCACATCACCCAACAGAAACCATTTTTCTGTGAGTAACCAAGTCGGTTCCAAGGGACCACATGCTGCTTACCAAGGCACAGAGGACTTGGCAACAAATGTCCTTAAGCTCTTGGGCATTGGATTCAAATCATGACTACCATACTAACTAGTTTTCTGTCCTAGGGAAGTTTTCTAAGACACTTTTTTTATTGAGATACAATTCACATACCATAAAATTCACCCTTTTAAAGCATACAATTCAGTCAGTGGTTTGGAGTATATTCAGAAAGTTGTGCAAATATCACCACCTAATTCCAGAATATTTTCATCACCCCAGAAGGAAATCTCATATTCATTAGTAGTCACTCCCCACTGCCCCTCCCCCATCCCCTGGCAACTGTAATCTACTTTCTTTCTCAATGAATTTGCCTATCTGAATTATTTCATGCAAATAGATTCATACTCATGGGACCTTTTTTTGCTTCTTTCTTTTACCATAATGATTTCAGGATTCATCCTTGTTGTATCATGGATCACTACTTCACTCTTTTTTATGCCAAATATTATTCAATTGTGTCAACATACTACATTTTGTTTTTCCATTTATAACTTGATGGATATTTTGGCTGTTTCCACTTTTTGGCTAATATGAATAATGCTGCTATGAGCATTCATGTACAAGCTTTTATGTGGACATGTTTTCAGTTCTCTAGGAGTAGAATTGCTAGGTCATATAGTAACTCTATGCTTAGCTTTTCGAGGAATTGGGCAGCTATTTTCCAAAATGGCTGCACCATTGAATTCTCACCAGCAATATGAGGGTTCCAAATTCTCTACATCCTTTCTAACACTTGTTATTTTCTATCTTTTTGATTATAGCCATCCTAGTGGATGTGAAATGGTATCTCATGTGGGTTTGATTCTCATTTTCCTAATAACTAATGATATTGAGCACCTTTTTCTTTGCTTATAACCATTTGTATATCTTCTTTAGAGAAATATCTGTTCAAATCCTTTGCCCATTTCTTTAATTGGATATTTGTCTTTTTATTGTTGAGTTGTAGGAACTCTTTATATATTCTGGATATTAGACCATTATCAGATATATGATTTGCAATTATTTCCCCCATTCTATGAGTTGCCTTCATTTTCTCAATAAGGGTCCTTGAAAGTACAAAAGTTTTTAATTTTAATGAAGTCCAATTTATCTATCTTTTCTTTGGTTGCTTATGCTTTGGGTGTTATATCTAAGAAAAAATTGCCAGGGCACCTGGCTGGCTCAGTTGGTAGAGCATACTTCCCTCGAGCTTGGGTTGTAAGTTCAAGCCCCATGCTAGGGGTAGAGATTACTTAAAAATAAAAATAAAAAACCTTAAAAAAAAAAAAAAAATGAATGAAAACATTGCCTAATCCCAAGTCATGAAAATTCATCCTTACATTTTCTTCTAAGAGTTTCATAGTTTAACCTCTCACCTTTGATCCATTCTGAGTTAATTTTTGTGTGCAATAGGGTACAACTTTTCTTTTGCATGTGCATATCCAGTTTTCCCAGCACTACTTGTTGAAAAGACAGCTCTTTCCCAATTGAGCTATCATGGCATCCCTGTCTAAAAGTAAATGACCGTAAATGTTTGGGTTTATTTGTGGACCATTAATTCTATTCTAATGATCTATATGACTATCCTTATGCTACTGCCGTGAAGTCTAGATTGGGAGAGTTTTGTGGTAAGTTTTGAAAACTATGAATCCTACAACTTTGTTCTTTTTCAAGATTATTTTTGCTATTCTTTACATTTCCATATCAATTTTAGAATCAGCTTGTCATTAAAATCCCTACTAAAAAGCTGGGATTTTAGTTGGGATCGCTTTGAATCTATGGATCATAATGGGGAGTATTGCCGTCTAACAATATTTAAGTTGTCCAATCCATGAACACAAGGTGAGTTTCTATTTCTTGAGGACCTCTTTCATTGCATTCAACAATATTTTATAGTTTTCAGTTGTCTAAGGCTTGCACATCTTTAATTTTTATTCCTAAGTGTGTATGTGTGTATATTTATTTATCCCTAAGCATTTTCTTCTTTTTGATGCTATTGTATACGGAATTATTTTCTCAATTTTATTTTCAGATTGTTTATTGCTCAAGGACAGAAATACAACTGAGTTTTGGATGGTGAACTTTCATCTTCCCGTCTTGCTGAGCATGTTTACTAGCTGTAACAGGGCAAGTTAAAGCACCACGAAGCTCATGGTTCTTAGTAAGATTCGGCCACTTTTCTTAAATATATTCTCTGATTGTTGCAAGTCTTTAGTTAATTTGCAGAATTTTGAAACAATTAATTCTGACTTTTTTTTTTTTTTTTTTTTTTTTTTTTTTTTTGCCCGTGCTGTCAGGGCTTTTATGGAGGGGAGGATTTCCAGAGGTCTTGACCCCACCATTTTCACTCACATTACCCCCCTCTCAAGGAAGTTTCTCATACCTCCATTTCCTCAACTGTATTACTATCTTTCCATCGTTTTGGGTGTAAAGCACCTAACACCACCTGGTGCTAGCAGTTAATTAGGAAAGTTATTATCACCGGAGAAATAGATGGCAGTGAATGTGCTGGGGCTGCCTAACCTTGTTCGGGAACACACAACACAATCCTCTGGTGACTCCATTTATACCCAAATAGCTCTCCACATAGCCCCACCTAGTCTTCCATTCAATTCCTCACAAACCATTTTGGAGTTGCGGCAAGATGGCGGCTTAGGAGGACGCTGGGCTCACCTCACGTCCTGCTGATCACTTAGATTCCATCTACACCTGCCTAAATAACCCAGAAAACCGCCAGAGGATTAGCAGAACAGAGTCGCCGGAGCCAAACGCAGACGAGAGGCCCACGGAAGAGGGTAGGAAGGGCGGCGAGGCGGTGCGCGCTCCACGGACTGGCGGGAGGGAGCCGGGGCGGAGGGGCGGCTCGCCGGCCAAGCAGAGCCCCCGAGTCGGGCTTGCAAAAGCGGAGGGGCCGGGCGGACTGTGTTCCGACAGCAAGCGCGACTTAGCGTCTGGGAGGTCAGAAATTAACAGCTCTGCTCGGAAAGCGGGAAGGCTGGAGGACAAAGGGAGGGAGAGCTGCTGAGCCCCCTGACAACAGAGCTCAGTTTGGTGGGGAACAAAGGCGCTCACCAGCGCCATCTCCCCCGCCCATCCCCCAGCCGAAATCCCAAAGAGAACCAGTTCCTGCCAGGGAACTTGCTCCCTCCGCGCAAACACCCAACTCTGCGCTTCTGCGGAGCCAAACCTCCGGCAGCGGATCTGACTCCCTCCCGCTGCCACAGGGCCCCTCCTGAAGTGGATCACCTAAGGAGAAGCGATCTAAGCCTGCCCCTCCTGCCCCCGAGCACCTTGCCTACCCACCCCAGCTAATACACCAGATCCCCAGCATCACAAGCCTGGCAGGGTGCAAGTAGCCCAGACGAGCCACACCACCCCACAGTGAATCCCGCCCCTAGGAAAGGGGAAGAGAAGGCACACACCAGTCTGACTGTGGCCCCAGCGGTGGGCTGGGGGCAGACATCAGGTCTGACTGCGGCCCCGCCCACCAACTCCAGGTATACACCACAGCACAGGGGAAGTGCCCTGCAGGTCCTCACCACGCCAGGGACTATCCAAAATGACCAAGCGGAAGAACTCCCCTCAGAAGAATCTCCAGGAAATAACAACAGCTAATGAGCTGATCAAAAAGGATTTAAATAATATAACAGAAAGTGAATTTAGAATAATAGTCATAAAATTAATCGCTGGGCTTGAAAACAGTATACAGGACAGCAGAGAATCTCTTGCTACAGAGATCAAGGGACTAAGGAACAGTCACGAGGAGCTGAAAAACGCTTTAAACGAAATGCATAACAAAATGGAAACCACCACAGCTCAGCTTGAAGAGGCAGAGGAGAGAATAGGTGAACTAGAAGATAAAGTTATGGAAAAAGAGGAAGCTGAGAAAAAGAGAGATAAAAAAATCCAGGAGTATGAGGGGAAAATTAGAGAATTAAGTGATACACTAAAAAGAAATAATATACGCATAATTGGTATCCCAGAGGAGGAAGAGAGAGGGAAAGGTGCTGAAGGGGTACTTGAAGAAATCATAGCTGAGAACTTCCCTGAACTGGGGAAGGAAAAAGGCATTGAAATCCAAGAGGCACAGAGAACTCCCTTCAGACGTAACTTGAATCGATCTTCTGCACGACATATCATAGTGAAACTGGCAAAATACAAGGATAAAGAGAAAATTCTGAAAGCAGCAAGGGGTAAACGTGCCCTCACATATAAAGGGAGACCTATAAGACTCGTGACTGATCTCTCTTTTGAAACTTGGCAGGCCAGAAAGAATTGGCAAGAGATTTTCAGGGTGCTAGACAGAAAAAATATGCAGCCAAGAATCCTTTATCCAGCAAGTCTGTCATTTAGAATAGAAGGAGAGATAAAGGTCTTCCCAAACAAACAAAAACTGAAGGAATTTGTCACCACTAAACCAGCCCTACAAGAGATCCTAAGGGGGACCCTGTGAGACAAAGTCCCAGAGACATCACTATAAGCATAAAACATACAGACATCACAATGACTCTAAACCCATATCTTTCTATAATAACACTGAATGTAAATGGATTAAATGCGCCAACCAAAAGACATAGGGTATCAGAATGGATAAAAAAACAAGACCCATCTATTTGCTGTCTACAAGAGACTCATTTTAGACCTGAGGACACCTTTAGATTGAGAGTGAGGGGATGGAGAACTATTTATCATGCGACTGGAAGCCAAAAGAAAGCTGGAGTAGCCATACTTATATCAGACAAACTAGACTTTAAATTAAAGGCTGTAACAAGAGATGAAGAAGGACATTACATAATAGTTACAGGGTCTATCCATCAGGAAGAGCTAACAATTATAAATGTCTATGCACCGAATACCGGAGCCCCCAAATATATAAAACAATTACTCATAAATATAAGCCACCTTATTGATAAGAATGTGGTAATTGCAGGGGACTTTAATACACCACTTACAGAAATGGATAGATCATCTAGACACACGGTCAATAAAGAAACAAGGGCCCTGAATGAGACATTGGATCAGATGGACTTGACAGATATATTTAGAACTCTGCATCCCAAAGCAACAGAATATACTTTCTTCTCGAGTGCACATGGAACATTCTCCAAGATAGATCATATACTGGGTCACAAAACAGCCCTTCATAAGTTTACAAGAATTGAAATTATACCATGCTTACTTTCAGACCACAATGCCATGAAGCTTGAAATCAACCACAGGAAAAAGTCTGGAAAACCTCCAAAAGCATGGAGGTTAAAGAACACCCTACTAACGAATGAGTGGGTCAACCAGGCAATTAGAGAAGAAATTAAAAAATATATGGAAACAAACGAAAATGAAAATACAACAATCCAAACGCTTTGGGACGCAGCAAAGGCAGTCCTGAGAGGAAAATACATTGCAATCCAGGCCTATCTCAAGAAACAAGAAAAATCCCAAATACAAAATCTAACAGCACACCTAAAGGAACTAGAAGCAGAACAGCAAAGGCAGCCTAAGCCCAGCAGAAGAAGAGAAATAATAAAGATCAGAGCAGAAATAAACAATATAGAAACTAAAAAAACTGTAGAACAGATCAACGAAACCAAGAGTTGGTTTTTTGAAAAAATAAACAAAATTGACAAACCTCTAGCCAGGCTTCTCAAAAAGAAAAGGGAGATGACCCAAATAGATAAAATCATGAATGAAAATGGAATTATTACAACCAATCCCTCAGAGATACAAACAATTATCAGGGAATACTATGAAAACTTATATGCCAACAAATTGGACAACCTGGAAGAAATGGACGAATTCCTGAACACCCACACGCTTCCAAAACTCAATCAGGAGGAAATAGAAAGCTTGAACAGACCCATAACCAGCGAAGAAATTGAATCGGTTATCAAAAATCTCCCAACAAATAAGAGTCCAGGACCAGATGGCTTCCCAGGGGAGTTCTACCAGATGTTTAAAGCAGAGATAATACCTATCCTTCTCAAGCTATTCCAAGAAATAGAAAGGGAAGGAAAACTTCCAGACTCATTCTATGAAGCCAGTATTACTTTGATTCCTAAACCAGACAGAGACCCAGTAAAAAAAGAGAACTACAGGCCAATATCCCTGATGAATATGGATGCAAAAATTCTCAATAAGATACTAGCAAATCGAATTCAACGGCATATAAAAAGAATTATTCACCATGATCAAGTGGGATTCATTCCTGGGATGCAGGGCTGGTTCAACATTCGCAAATCAATCAACGTGATACATCACATTAACAAAAAAAGAGAGAAGAACCATATGATCCTGTCAATCGATGCAGAAAAGGCCTTCGACAAAATCCAGCACCCTTTCTTAATAAAAACCCTTGAGAAAGTCGGGATAGAAGGAACATACTTAAAGATCATAAAAGCCATTTATGAAAAGCCCACAGCTAACATCATCCTCAACGGGGAAAAACTGAAAGCTTTTTCCCTGAGATCAGGAACGCGACAAGGATGCCCACTCTCACCGCTGCTGTTTAACATAGTGCTGGAAGTTCTAGCATCAGCAATCAGACAACAAAAGGAAATCAAAGGCATCCAAATTGGCAAAGATGAAGTCAAGCTTTCGCTTTTTGCAGATGACATGATATTATACATGGAAAATCCGATAGACTCCACCAAAAGTCTGCTAGAACTGATACAGGAATTCAGCAAAGTTGCAGGATACAAAATCAATGTACAGAAATCAGTTGCATTCTTATACACTAACAATGAAGCAACAGAAAGACAAATAAAGAAACTGATCCCATTCACAATTGCACCAAGAAGCATAAAATACCTAGGAATAAATCTAACCAAAGATGTAAAGGATCTGTATGCTGAAAACTATAGAAAGCTGATGAAGGAAATTGAAGAAGATTTAAAGAAATGGAAAGACATTCCCTGCTCATGGATTGGAAAAATAAATATTGTCAAAATGTCAATACTACCCAAAGCTATCTACACATTCAATGCAATCCCAATCAAAATTGCACCAGCATTCTTCTCGAAACTAGAACAAGCAATCCTAAAATTCATATGGAACCACAAAAGGCCCCGAATAGCCAAAGGAATTTTGAAGAAGAAGACCAAAGCAGGAGGCATCACAATCCCAGACTTTAGCCTCTACTACAAAGCTGTCATCATCAAGACAGCATGGTATTGGCACCAAAACAGACACATAGACCAATGGAATAGAATAGAAACCCCAGAACTAGACCCACAAACGTATGGCCAACTCATCTTTGACAAAGCAGGAAAGAACATCCAATGGAAAAAAGACAGCCTCTTTAACAAATGGTGCTGGGAGAACTGGACAGCAACATGCAGAAGGTTGAAACTAGACCACTTTCTCACACCATTCACAAAAATAAACTCAAAATGGATAAAGGACCTAAATGTGAGACAGGAAACCATCAAAACCTTAGAGGAGAAAGCAGGAAAAGACCTCTCTGACCTCAGCCGTAGCAATCTCTTACTCGACACATCCCCAAAGGCAAGGGAATTAAAAGCAAAAATGAACTACTGGGACCTCATGAAGATAAAAAGCTTCTTCACAGCAAAGGAAACAACCAACAAAACTAAAAGGCAACCAACGGAATGGGAAAAGATATTCGCAAATGACATATCGGACAAAGGGCTAGTATCCAAAATCTATAAAGAGCTCACCAAACTCCACACCCGAAAAACAAATAACCCAGTGAAGAAATGGGCAGAAAACATGAATAGACACTTCTCTAAAGAAGACATCCGGATGGCCAACAGGCACATGAAAAGATGTTCAGCATCGCTCCTTATCAGGGAAATACAAATCAAAACCACACTCAGGTATCACCTCACGCCAGTCAGAGTGGCCAAAATGAACAAATCAGGAGACTATAGATGCTGGAGAGGATGTGGAGAAACGGGAACCCTCTTGCACTGTTGGTGGGAATGCAAATTGGTGCAGCCGCTCTGGAAAGCAGTGTGGAGGTTCCTCAGAAAATTAAAAATAGACCTACCCTATGACCCAGCAATAGCACTGCTAGGAATTTATCCAAGGGATACAGGAGCACTGATGCATAGGGCCACTTGTACCCCAATGTTCATAGCAGCACTCTCAACAATAGCCAAATTATGGAAAGAGCCTAAATGTCCATCAACTGATGAATGGATAAAGAAATTGTGGTTTATATACACAATGGAATATTACATGGCAATGAGAAAAAATGAAATATGGCCTTTTGTAGCAACGTGGATGGAACTGGAGAGTGTGATGCTAAGTGAAATAAGCCATACAGAGAAAGACAGATACCATATGGTCTCACTCTTATGTGGATCCTGAGAAACTTAACAGGAACCCATGGGGGAGGGGAAGGAAAAAAAAAAAAAAAAGAGGTTAGAATGGGAGAGAGCCAAAGCATAAGAGACTGTTAAAAACTGAGAACAAACTGAGGGTTGATGGGGGGTGGGAGGGAGGAGAGGGTGGGTGATGGGTATTGAGGAGGGCACCTTTTGGGATGAGCACTGGGTGTTGTATGGAAACCAATTTGTCAATAAATTTCAGAAAAAAAAAATAAAAGAAAATAAAATTAAAAAAAAAAAAAAAGCTTAGAATTTGAGCTCCTGAAAAAAAAAAAAAAAAAAAAAAAATTCCTCACAAACCAAACATCTCTTTCATTCCCTTTCCCAAGCTGTACTCCCTCAGTGTCTGATGTGAGCTAGCTGGCAATGTGCTAATTACTAATACGCCACTTCTCCAGGTAACTCGGGGTCTTACTGAGTTCTGCTCACGGGTCTCAGGGAGGTTCCCGAGCCTGAGGCAGCCACAGCCAGCTCAGGCCACAGGAGCCTAGGGGAGGCAGGAAAACCTTGCTCCTCTCAAACCCACCCCAGCTCCAACCCCCTTCACTTCAGGCCAGCCCTAGCTAGGAGGACTTCCGTGGTTTATGAATGGTTCTAAGAAGACTAAACTCGGAGGTTATGTGGTCTGTGGTATCAACCAGGAACAGCAACTAAGTAATCGCAATAAACCTCCTCTCTGTGCAGAACCTCTTCCGGGCTGCGCAGGACTTCCATCGTCCCAGCCTCATGGAAGCCCTGCAGGTTACTGAGTTAGCAAGGTGCCACGCCCCTCAAGGACAGAGTGCTCCTCCCATGCCCCTCACTGTAGTCTGCCATAACTCCCGACTGACCATGTCTGCTGTCCCCTTTGCTGGAAACCCCCTCCCACTCCATCCCCCATGTGACCACCCCTCAGTCCTTCAAAGCCTAGTCACCGGACCTTCAGAGAGGATTTCCCAAGAATCTTCTTTGCCACTGCTTCACCTCAAATATCTGTTGAGCACTTGCTATGTTTCAGGCCCTATCCTAGGCTGGGATACAACAGTGAACTTATTCTATGAAACACACATTCTAGTGGCAAGACCAAAAATAAACAGAAAATATGCAGTAATTATGCAGAAATATGCAGAAATATGCAGAAAATATGTAAGTAATAAGCTCTCATAATAAAAATAAAAGAGTTAAGGTTGGGTTGGGGGGGTGCACTATTTTAAATAAGGTACTCAGGGAAACCTGAGTCTGATAAGACAACAATTGAATAGAAACCTGAAGGAAGTAAGGTCCTGGTCCTGGGCTGCACCAATATCAAAGATAAGAGCATTCCAGCCAGAGAGAATAGCATGTACAAAGGCCCTGAGGTGGAAGCGGATTTCACAAGCTTGAAAAACAGCAAGGAGACCGGTATGTCTGGAGTGGAGTGAACAAGGGGAGAGTGTCAAATGATAAGGCCAGAGAGATATCACACCCCATACTACATTGGGCCTTATAGATCATGGTAAGGACTTTGGATTTTACAGGATGTAAATCTGGAAGCCAATGGAGGGTTCTGACACAGTAGTGACGTACTCTGAATTGCATTTTGAAAGGAGCACTTGGGCTGCCATATTGAGAGACCATGGAAGGCCCAGGATGAAATTAGACCAGTTAAGGAGCTCACTGCAACAGTTAAGACGTGGTGGTAAGATGGTGCAGGGACCTGGGTGAGCAGTGGAGGTGGTGAGACGTGGTCAGAATCTGAATATGTTCTGAAGATGGAGCCAACAGGATTTGCTGATGGATTAGATGTGGAATGTGACCCCTTCTGCTGCAGTTTCCTGAACCATCTACAGACACTGCAAGTTGTAGCCTTTGACTCTCCATGGTTGTGGATGGGAGGCACTTTGGCTGTCTCCAACTAAGATCCTCTTTCTGCAGGTCACACTGTGTGACTACACTGGGAACTAGCAGAGTGTGACCAGCTCCCAGCAGCTGACAAGAGGCAATGCCATGGACAGCCATGCAAGCAGCCCCCAAGCTGAGGCATGGACGGGTCCCAGCAGGGCTGGCAGAGGAGAAGGAAAGGACATCAGAGTGGGAGTTTGCCACCTTGTCTGTACGTTGGCGTCATGTGGGAGAGTTCTCGTCCAGATGGTACTCCAGACCAATTTGTCAGAGTACTTGTGGGTGGGAGCCTGGCATCCATGCTTTTCAGTTTCCCAGGAGATCCCTAACATTCAGCCAAGGTTGGGAGCCACTACCTTGAATCAACAAGTGCTTTTTTTATGCCTCCTGGTGTTCGCTGATTCCAGTTGTGCTTAGCAAGGGGCTAAGTCAGGGAGGGGGGGCATGAGAACCCCACACACACACCATCCTTGCAGAGTAAGGGGAACCACACAAGGGCTGCAGAGCGTTCTTCTGCTCACAACTGAAACCAAATCAATCTCTCCAAGAAAGCATTGCAAATCAACCCGACCTCACTCCACACCTCCACCTCCAGTCCTGTTTTGAATATAAGTGTATTTCAAAGACTTTTTTTAATGCTATCCAGCCAAGCTCTGCCCAGGAATGTCTCCCAGCAGAGCCCACCTGTGTGTGGAATGTGGCAGAGAAGGGCGAGAGCCCGGGGCTGAGCCCAGCATGTTGAAGTGTTCATTTCCCACCTGGGCACTGGGACAGATGGGGTGGTGGCCAGGAACCTGAGGAGAGTGAGAGAATGAAGGATTTCTCCAGGACATACGGACTTGGAAACAGGTCAAATCTCAATTACAGACCCAGGAGCCAGAGCGACCTGCTCCCCTCTGCCCCCCTGGTGAAGCCCCTGGGTCGGCCACTCCAGAGCCAGCAGACAGAGGAGCCATTCATTGCACAGACCCTTTCCCATTTATCCAAATCCCCAGACACTTCGTGGCTAGAACCCAAATAACTTGATTAAGGTAAGGTGAAACGAGACACGTTCGCTGCTTGAAAATTGAGAACATCTGTCCCGGGCAGCAAACCAAAGCCAAGGCTCTTTGTAACTAAGGAAAGGGCATCCCCGAGGAGTCCAGGCATGAGAGCAGGGCCGGTTCTCTCTACATCCTCCTCCTTGCCCACCCAAAGGGCAGCCAGGGGCATTGTGACTCAGGACTGCGGGGAGAGGGTGAGTGCAGTGGTCAGGCCAACATGGACTTGACCCTTGACTCCACCACGACTGCTTACGTGCCCTTAAGGTCCATGTTTAACCTGGTAGCTACAGCATCCTCACAGGCTTGCGGGAAGATTAAGCAGATGCTGACACGTGAAGGTATTCTGTTATGTTGTCTCCCCCAGGCTCCCCTTGGCTGCCCACTGGACCCATGATTTGGCAGACTCAGTTAAAGCTGAGTCAGGCTCTCATTCCTGTGCCCTAAAGGCCTCCTTTCTGTGGGTCCAGAAGGAGGAGAGTAAAAGAACCAGGTTATAGACAATGTCTTTTTCCCCCCAAAATTCGTATGTTGAAATCCTATCTCCAGGACTTGGCATTTGGGGATAGGCCCTTCAGGAGGCGATTGGGTGATTAATGCCCTTATAAAGAGATCCCAGAGAGTTCTTCCACTGCTTCCATTTGAGGACACAGCAAGAAGATGGCCATCAGTGAACCAGGAAGCAGGACCTTGCCATACACAGATCTGCTGGCACCTTGATCTTGGACTTGCCAGCCTCCAGAACTAAGGGAAATAGGTGATTTTTGTCTAAGCCACCCGGTCTATGGTATTTTTGTTATAGCAGCCCAAACAGACCAAGGTAGGCCAGGTTGTGGCCATGCTGTCACAGAAGAGGCCCCCAGCATGTGGGGAAAGTTCTGGCTCCAGAGTCATGTTGGGTGAATGACTTTCAAATACAGTGAGGTGGTAGCCCCAGCACTGGTCCCAGAGAAAGTTCATCGTGACACCACTTCATGAATGATGACATGAGGTCTAGAGAAGCATCTAAAGATGTTACAATCATCCCCACGACAAAATGGGGAAGGAACAAGGGATAGCAATGCTGGGATCTCCCCCACCCACAAGGTGGCATCGCTTAATATGACTGCAGCTCACACCTTCTTCCAAGCAGACTCCAAAATAGGGTTCCTGTAGGGGATTAAAGGTGGCCGCAGTTCTTCGTCATTCTCTCATCAGGAGGTGAAGTTTATTTCCCTTCCCTCAAGCCTGAGTTGGCTCATGACTGCTTGAGTATCAGAAGGTGGTAGGAGTGATGCTGGACCAATCCAAGCCTGAGAGCGCTTCTGCTGTGACACCTGTGACATTTTTGGGAGACCTGAACCTCCATGTTGAAAAGCTGAGCTCCTCTGCCAAAAAGTCCACATGGAGACGTCACGCAGAGGCCATATGGGAAGCAGATGCCTTGAGATGACATGGAGAGGCCAACTGTTCTCGGGCCCCAGGAGCCTCCAGGTGACTGCAGCCCCAGGTGCCACCTGACTACAACCACGAGTGAGCCCAAGAACTGCCCCGCTGAGCCTGAGAAGCAACAAAATGCTCACTGTTTTAAGCCATTAAGTTTGGAGGTGGTTTGTTGCACATCGATGGATAACGGACGAGAGTGCTGCTCTTGAGTACCTTCCTGCTCCCCCGTCTATGAGACAGGCCCCACAATCAAACTCCCCCACCCCTTGTACACAGAGTGTAGGTGCAGAGGACCCCAGGATGGGAAGGACATCAGATCACGAGATCTCGGCTGCCTGTTTCTGTGTTACTGTCGGCAGGTTTAAAACATGAGAGTCCTTCTCTGATCCGATCCCCTATTCGCCATCTGCTCACTGTCTCTGCCCAGGGCCCACATTGAAACCCTGAAGGCCGACTCAGCCTCCCCTATTTAACCAGACCCTCCTGCTTCAGGGCGGGCAGTCCTAAGGGGTGGTCCATCCCATCCTCACCAGCACATCCTGACAGACCCTCCCTCCATCCTCCCTCTTCTCTGACTCTGCCAGCCCTTCCACCCAAACCCATCTACCTGACAGGAGCTCTAATCTTCCACATACACAGGACGATATTAAAAACTCTCAAAAAAAAAAAAAACAAACAAAACAAAACAAAAAAAACAAACAAAAAAAAACTCTCAGGGCTCCTGGGTGCATCCATCCATTGAACGTCCGACTCTTGATCTCGGCTCAGGTCAGGATGTCATGGTTTGCGAGTTCAAGCCCCTTGTCAGCTCCATCCTAACATCGTGAAGGCTGCTTAGGATTCTCTCTCCCTCTCTCTCTGCCCCTCCCCAACTCACGCTCTGTCTCTGAAAATACATAAAGTTTAAAAAAATAAAAAGTTGGGGCGCCTGGGTGGCGCAGTCGGTTAAGCGTCCGACTTTAGCCAGGTCACGATCTCGCGGTCCGTGAGTTCGAGCCCCGCGTCAGGCTCTGGGCTGATGGCTCAGAGCCTGGAGCCTGTTTCTGATTCTGTGTCTCCCTCTCTCTCTGCCCCTCCCCCGTTCATGCTCTGTCTCTCTCTGTCCCAAAAATAAATAAACGTTGAAAAAAAAAATTAAAAAAAAATAATAATAAAATAAAAAATAAAAAGTCTCATTCCAAACCCAAGCCTGCAGTCAGGAATGAAATCAAATAACACTCTCTGAAAGAAAACTGGAAGGTCCCTTCACAGACTTGGCACTTACCCCGTGCCTTGCCCTGCTTTGAGGGTCAAACGTGGCTTATAGAGATTTTATGGAAACTTCCAAACAGACACAAAAGTACAGTACACCCCCATGGACATCACCCAAGGCTCACAGCAAATCTTTTTTTTTTTTAAGTTTTTTATTTATTTATTTTGAGAGAGAGAGAGAGAGAGGCAGAAAGAGGGAGAGAGAGAATCCCAAGCAGCCTCTCTGCTGTCAGCACAGAACCTGACATGAGACTCAAACTCACAAACTGAGATTATGACCTGAGCTGAAATCAAGAGTCAGAAGCTTAATCGACTGAGCCCCCACCCTGGGCGTGGGCAAACCTTGTTTTCTGTCACCTCACCCCCTCTCCCCTATGCCCACCTTCCAGATGATTCTGATACAAATCACAAACATGATATTGCTTCATCGCTAAATACTTGGAGAAGCCTCTCTAGAAGCAAGGACTATCCTTTCTCACCACAATACCATAGTACATAGGCCTCGAGAAGTCCAACGTGTGCCAGGCCTGACCCAGGAATGCGTCCCTGTAGGTAAGGCCCACCTGTGGAATGTGGCAGAGAGATGACAGAGCACCAGGCTGGCCCCAGGGTATTAGCTGCAGTTCTGGGTGCCAGATGGAACGCGGGGGACCTAGGAGCCTGAGGACAGCGAGAACCACAGACAAACAGGAAAGAGGCTCCCCAGAGCTGACTGGACTTGGAGGCAGCCACAGTGCCGCTCTGCGGTCACACCCACTCTCGTCATCTTCCTCCATCAGGGCTGCGTCTCACGGCCCTGGCGTTCTCAGGTGGGCTCAGAGCTGTGGACCACCTGAAGGGAAAATGGGTCTAGTCGTTCACTGTCACCCTGAGAAGGGTGCAGATTCCAGTGGCTGCCAACCATAGTAAGTCACGCCCGTCGCCTCAGCCCCAGGCTCTGCCGCTCGGGCCTTACCCAGAATGCCTGGCTCAGGAGCATGGCGGGACTCCTTTCTTTTCCATGAATCTGAAACACGGACCAGAACAAGGAAAGACGTGGAAGATTAAAGTCTATTTCTGTTATGCATTTTAAAAATGCTTTAGTTGGTGAATTCCTAAAAAATAGTAACTGTGCCTTATGCTTCTTTATCTCTCTCACAGTTTCTGTCCCACAGTTCCTCACCCTCGGCACTATTGAATTTTACTTCTTTATTGTGGGGACTTAGGGAAGAGCAGTCTGAGCATCGAAGGATGTTGAGCAACATCCCTAGCCTCTACTCCCTGGGAGCCAGTACCAGCCTCTCTCCTTGTGACAACCAAGAATGTCTGCAGACATTGCAAATGTTCCCTGGGAAGCAAATCTGCCTTCGAGTTGAGAGCCACCCATCTACACAATAGTGAGTGGTCAACTTGTTCATTTGTATCTTTATTCCTCTAATTCGTGTTAAATCCCTTCTGAAAGAGATGTTGACTCACTGTGTTAGATAAATTAGAATGAGTGGATAACAGGAAATTTTCTTTAGAAGCCTCTTATCTGTCTTAAGGATTTTGATCAAACTTGCCAGTTTTTTGGTCAATAATAATTGTTATTTAGATTTCAAAAATGTAAATTATATTTAAGTCAGAAGCACCTCAAGTAAGTTAAAACCAAGCCATCAAAGCAAATAACTGTGGCATGTTAAGTGACTGGGTTCTGTGTAAATTTTTTTTCTGCTATTTTTTTTAATGTTTATTTATTTATTTTGAGAAAGAAGGGGTGAGAGAGAGCACAGCTGGGGAGGGGCAGAGAGAAGGGGAGAGAGAGAGAGAGAGAGAGAGAGAGAGAGAGAGAGAGAGAATCCCAAGCAGGCTCCACACCATCCACATAGAGAGCCCAATGCGGGGCTCGAACTCACAAACTGCGAGATCCTGACCTGAGCTGAGATCCAGAATCGGATGCTTAACCAACTGCACCACCCAGGCCCCTATTTATTTTTACAATTAAAAAACAACAAGAGACTGTCTCTGGGGTTGGGGCTACAAATAAGTCTACATATCATGACATTTTTCCTGTGGACTCTGAGGACCGACATCTTAGTTTTGTAAGCCTTGAGTAGGAGTTCCAATCACCTTCATATTTTATTTCTTTTTCTTTTTCTTTTCTTTCTTTCTTTCTTTTTTTTTTTTTTTTTTTTTTTGCATTCCTAAATGAGGCAAAACACCCTTCAGGATGTCCACATTGCAGCAAAAACCACAATAGCTGTGGAACAATTTACTTCCAGCTGAAAATTTAGACTTTCCTCACTTATTATTTCCTCACAAATTTAGAATTCGTCTCACTTCCACTGATGGTTCCAGTTGATTATGATTTCTCTCTGACTCTACTATCTGAAAGTTGCCTTATTTGAACCCACAGACGTTAGTGCCAGAGAAGTCCCCCAGGTTAAAATATCTTCAGACCAGGGGCGCCTGGGTGGCGCAGTCGGTTAAGCCTCCGACTTCAGCCAGGTCACGATCTCACGGTCCGTGAGTTCGAGCCCCGCGTCAGGCTCTGGGCTGATGGCTCGGAGCCTGGAGCCTGTTTCCGATTCTGTGTCTCCCTCTCTCTCTGCCCCTCCCCCGTTCATGCTCTGTCTCTCTCTGTCCCAAAAATAAATAAACGTTGAAAAAAAAAATATCTTCAGACCAAAGATAGGCTGGCCTGAGTCACCACAGAAACGCTCACCATGGGGCCCCAGACACTCTGCAAGTCAACTCAGAGCACACGTTTTCCCAAATCTTGAGGGCCTCATGACCATGAAGCACTGCTCCCCCATCTCAGGGTCCGCATCCAGCTGCAGGCAGTTATTTCAGAACCCTGGGCCCCTATCCAAAATAAAAGCCTGGCTGCCACAGAGGTCCTGTGAGAAGCCTCTTAGTTTGAAAAATTAAAGTAAGGCAAAGCTGACCTGAAGCCCCTGCTGGGGAAAAAGTCCTTATTTCCCAAGAAGTCAGAGTGAGTGAGAAAGCCCAGGACCAGAGGTACTAAGACTCCTGGGGGTCGGCCTCGTCAATGCCCTGGAGGCCCCAGAGCCTTCCAGGGTTAAGGTATGGCATCTCCACAAGTCCCCAGCCACACTGCAAGGGTTTCTCTGTAAATGAGCTGTCACCTGAGAAAGCAGAGAGCAGAGCCATGAGGTAATGAGGGAGGGCAGTCCAGGCTGATGAAGAAACAGAGCAAGGGAGGGCGAGTGTCTATGGTATCTTGCAGGGAGGCAGGGAGACCGGACAGGGATGCTTCCAGGCTCACCTGCTTCTCCAACCTGCATGAGATCAAGGGTCTCTCGGGCCCTGGGCCCAGGGCTGCCTGTCCCCGTGGCCACCTTGGGGTGGAGGTGGGAAAATGGCCTTGTCCAGCGGCACATCCAAACTGCTCCATGTTGTCAGCCTCTCTGCTTTGAATCCCCAGCTCAGACTCCGCCCCGGAAGGTGGGAAAAAAAGACTCCTGTCAGAGACTGAGTCACAGCAGGAATTAAGACAGAAGATGGAAATTTTAACCTTTTGGATTCCCTGAGCAGGGCAGTGAAAAGGAAGACTGTTCTGAAGGAGGCAGACTCTGGGCACACACTGGGCTTCAGTTTGGCAAGGGATGTGATGTGCCCTTGACCAGGGCTCCCAGGGCAGGGGGTGGGAAGCACTGACCCCCTGGGACAGGGGAGGCATTCAGACCCCTGGGATCCCACCGGGCTGGCAGGATCAGCCCCTCGACGGATGCCCTGGCCAGGCTGGGAGCTGCCCCTCTCCCATGGTGGGAAACAAGGCCAGGCCTTGGGGGGCCGCCCCTGACCACGTGGTAAACCCCACTTGCCGGGCCCAGCTCAGTCCACTGCAGCCACAGGGACCCCCGGGACTTGAACAGAAGCCCATGTCTTGCAACAGAAGGAACTTTGTTTCCTGGACTGGGCTGAGCTTTTTTCTCCTCTCTCTTCAGGGGCTGTCGGGGCTACTGAGGGGAGTTTACTGTGATTTCCAGCTTGGCAACGATGTAAATGTGAGGGTTCACGCTGACGGGAAAAAGATGGCATTTTCTCTGGGGACTGGTTGCTCAGCCATCACCCACTGCTCAGACCCAGGCCCCTGAGAGGGTCTGAGGCTCCAGGAAGACGATTCAGCCAGTTCTTCTCCTCTGAGGAGATCCATACCACAGTGGTGGCTGAAACTTCACACAGAGGTCAGAAGTGAGGAGGCCCCTGCTGAGGTGCTGCCACTGGTTTGAGAAGCACCTGGAGACCTTCCCGCAGCAACCAGGCTCTCCCACTGCACCAGATGCTCAGACCTGGGCCTCTGCCCACCCCACCTGTCCCAGACGAGCCCGTCCATTTCCTTCCCGAGATGAAGCGTCCCTCTGTGCCTGAAGCTTTCACAGCATCTTATTTAATTGTCATGACAAGTTTTCTTTCTTTCTTTCTTTCTTTCTTTCTTTCTTTCTTTTCTTTCTCTTCTTTCTTTCTTTCTTTCTCTTCCTTCCTTTCTTCCCTCCCTCCTTTCTCTCTTTCTTTCTTTTCCTTCCTTCCTTCCGTCTCTCCCTCCCTCCCTCCTTTTTCTTTCTTTCTTTCTTTCATCAAACTATATGTATTGACAATCAGGCTCTGGAATCAGAGAGGAGGATGGGACAGAAACAGAGCAAGGAGCTCCTGGGGAAGACAGAAAGTAAACAAATCATTACAAACGGAATGAGTAGGCAGTAGCAACAGCAGTAATAACCCCCAATTATTAAGAACTCATGGTGTGTTGGCCTCACTTATGCTCCCGGCTCCAGTGCCAGAGGACTCAAACCATCCCAGCTGTACAGAAAGGGCCAGGCCACACAGTTGGTAAGTGGCAGAGGTGAGGTGACAGCCTCAGAAATGCCCAAAGGCTCTTCCCCCAAGGACAGCCCTCAGCTTTCAGAAGCCGGGCCTGTCAGCTGTGAATAATACTCCAAAGCTTCAAAGCAGAAATGCACCAGATGCAGAAGCCTGTAGGGCAACCCGGGAGCCCCTCTGGGAGTCAGGTTGTTTGCATAGCCCTGGCCTGTTCTGCAGGAGCAAAGCCCAGTCCTCTGAGGAGTTTAAGCTTACTGGAAAGGACAGGTCCTAACAAGGTGCTTCAAGAAGTGACTAGATGGGACTGCCAGCATGCGCACGGCCAGTGCCCAGGTCTTGGCCTGGGAGGACAGGGGGACAGAGCTCGGGCAGTGTGGCTCATGTTGCTGAGGGGAAGGCCGAAGTTCCTGGGGGCATTAGGAACAGGCAGGGAAGCTGGAGACTGGGAGATGAGCGGTGATGGGTAGCACAGGGCAGAGTGAGAGTTGAACAGAAGTCCCATTTGAACCCAGAGGAGAGAGTCTCCCTTTGGTTTTGTTTGCTAAACAAGTGAGATTAAGAGAGAGTGACCCAGCATCTCCAGAAAGCAACCATCCAGGGACAGAACCAAAAGTCAAAGTCCAACACATCAACCAAGGTCGACAGCTATAAAAACCCCAAGTCTGCAGGGACCAGAGAAGGTATGAGGGTGCCACCACGGTCGCTGGTCCCCAGACCCTTGCCACACCTGGGAAGAGCCAAGGGGGGCCGCCTGAACCGTGGCTGCTTGTGCAGTCCCCGCTCTAAAATAAGATCAGGTTCAGAGAGGGCCCTCGGGCCTCTGTCCATCACTGACTTTGGTGAAAACTCTCTCCCATTTCTCATAATCTCCTGCTTTGCCTGGCAAATCCAACCAAACCACAAACCATGGCTTTCTCGCACATGAAGCCCCACATGAGTCATCTCCACAACCACTTTTGAATCCAAGCGCTGGGAAGACGACCCCTTGCTCAATAGGGAGAAAATCCAGTGGAAAACCACCCCAGAACCTGGGCTCCTGTTGAGCCACCACTCTGGGAAAGTCATGTGGCGAGGTAGGCAAGGGCAAGTCAGCCGTGTGCCTGGGGTGTTAAGTGTGTGGGGGCCCCCTACAGCACCAGCAGGCCCGGAGGAGAGCAGTAGAGATGTGGCCAAAGAGGCTGCAGAGATCCGGAGGCTGTGCCAAAGGGCACAGTTTATTCTAGATGCAACGAGAAGCCGTCACAGGGTTTGAAGCAGGGAGACACATGATCTGATTATAATTTTTTTTAAACATCACACTGGCTAGTGTGTGCACAGGAACGGGAGGGGGCATCAGGGCAGTGGTGGAGTAGGGAGAGATATTGTAGCAGTTCAGGGGAGAGATGAGGGTGGCAGGGATGTGAGCCATGGGGTAGAAACAGAGACGGGGGGGGGGGGGGGGTGTGGCGGGGGGCGGCGGTGGCTCAAGATGTATTTTGAAGGTCGACCCAACAGAACTTGCATATGAATTAGGTGTAGAGGCTGAGAGAAAGGCGAGAATTGAGGATGACATCTCAGTTTCTGGCTTGAGTAGCTGGGGGGCTGATGGTGACATTTCCTAGGACAGGAAGACTAAGATGAAGTTGCGGGGGGGGGGGGGTTCATTTGTTTGTAGTGGGAAACTGAGAGTTCCATTGTGGACGTGTTGAGTTTGAACTGTGTGACAGCTAAGTGAGTGCATCAATGAATTACAAACCATTGAAAAACTCATGTGTCCATACCAGTAATAAGTTGATAAGGAAAGAGGGAGGGAAGAAAGGGAGGGATGGATGGGGGAGAAAGACGGCTCTTATTCATCGCAGAATGTCAGGGGTTGATGGGGCAACATGTAGGTGGTGCCTGGAATTAGAAAAGCATCATTTTCTTGGGGCTTCTGGATGGCTCAGTCGGTTAAGCATCCAACTCTTTATTTCAGCTCAGGTCACGATCTCAGTTTGTGGGTCTGAGCCCCGTGTCAGGCCCTGCACTTGCAGCATGGAGTCTGCGTGCAATCCTCTCTCTCCCTCTCTCTCTGCCCCTCCCCTGCTTGTGCACTCTCTCTCTCTCAAAATAAATAAACTTAAAAAAAAAGTATAAATATAGGGACACCTGGGTGGCTCAGTTGGTTAAGCGTCCGACTCTTGGTTTCGGCTCAGGTCGTGATCTCACGGTTTCAGGGGTTCAAGCCCTGCATCAGGCTCTGCACTGGCAGTGCAGAGCCTGCTTGGGATTCTCTCTCTCTCCCTCTCTTTCTACCCCTCCCCCACTCATGCTGTCTCTGTCTCAAAATAAATAAATAAACTTAAAGAAAAATTTTTTAAAAATCATAAATATAAACTAAAAGCATCATTTTCCAATCATCCCAGCACAGGATGAATCAGGCAAGAATCATCAGTGGATATTAAATCTAGAGGCAAATTTTGATGGAGAACAGGATATTTGCATGGTTTTAAAATGTCTCCCCATAGACCATGTGTTAGTTACAAGGGAAAGAAAACAAAACAAAACAGTAATTGCACAGTGGAGCAACCAGACAGCACCTTGACAAGATGGTCAAAATTAACATCACCAGCAAGGGGTACCGTGTGCTCCCAGATGTGATACTCTGAGAAAAACACAGCCTAACCGAGGCAGTATTCCAGCAGAGTATAAATAACCTGACACTAATCCTGAGAAGACATCAGGCAAACCCAAAGTGAGGAATGTTCTATTTAAAAAAAAAAAATAGGAAGGGGACTGTTTTCTTCAAAAACGTCAATGTCGTAAAAGACAAAGGCTGTGGAAATGTTCCAGATAAAAGGAGGCCAAAGGGGCATGACAATCCAGTGCCAAGTCCGCCCCTAGACCAGATCCTTTACTGAAGGTGAAAAAAATGCCATAGGAAATATTTTTGGGCTAAATGACAAAACTGAAATAGGAATGGTAGGTAGATGAGACCAAGGTACTACAGCAATGTTACATTTACTAAGTTTGAAAACTGAATCTGGGTAAAGGGAATACAGGTGTTTTGTGTGCTATTTTTTATTTTTGCAACCCTTCTGAAAGTTTGAAATTATCTCCAACTAAAAAGATTTTTTTTTATTGCAATTGAGTATACAAGTCTGGCGTTCCAAGGAGAGAACTGAACTGGAGACACAAATGCAGGAGCCATCAGGACGTAGATGGTGTTTAAAGTCCTAAGAACAGCTGAGCTAATGGAGGAGATATCAAAGATGGAAAGAAGGGCCAGGACCGTGTCTGGGGAACACCGATGCTCAGAGATCAGGCAGAGAAAACCGAACCAGCCAAGACGTCAGAGGAGGAGGTGGGTGGAGGGAAACCAGTGGGGTGAGGTGTCATGGAAACCAAGAGAAAACAGTGTTTCAAGGAGTGACTAACTGTGGCACATGTTGCTAAGAGGTTGACCAAGATGGAGGCAGAGATATGACCACAGATTTTAGCAAGATGGAGATCACAGGAGACCTTAACAAGAACAGTGTCAGTGAGCTCACAGTGAAAGAAGCCAGATTATAGTGGTTCCCAGGCGAAGAAGTATGACAGCATCAGAAGCCCCTGCAGTCATTTCCTATCCCTTCATGACTTAGAGGGAACAACCGTCATCTGTGTTTGGTCCCTAAGGACCTATACCTTTTTCTGTGCCTGTGCCCCCCACCCACCTTGTGAGGCAGAGCCCACACGTCATTATAAAAACCAAAAGGGCCAGACACTGGCTTCTCCAGCTCCCTGATAGGTAGGCAAGGTAAGTGGTCTGGGCTCTGTCACCTACGAGGAGCAGCTGGAAGAGCTCAGAATGTATTCTGGCAATGGGCGATGACGGTCATAGGAGCAGGGCCTCCAGTTTCTAGAGGCCGCAGGGGCTCTGTGTCCAGCCAGCACCCAGTGCCCAGTGTTGGGGTGTTGGCTGTGGGCCCTTCAGCAGAGCAAATGTCTCTTCCTATGCAGGTCTTATGGCAGGAGTTGCGGTGCTATCCCTGGTGTGCAGCTTCCAAACCAGGTGCTCAATGTCTTACTCATGAATTCTCTCCCCACTTAATCAGCCAGGGTTAGTTGCTTTTGCTTGCAACTATGAACCCCGACTGAAGGAGGCTCTTGCATTTTCTTGCCTAGAGGGGGAATTCCTCTATGCCATCTTCCCCAAAGTCTGCCTCTCAGGGGTGTATCAAGTATCCAGTGTCCTTAGCCAGTGGACAGTGTAGACAGAATGGCCTCCCAGTGGTTGCACTCTTGAGGATCTCCCTCCACCCTAATACCTGATACCCTATCTCCCCTTTTCAGATCTCAAGACAGTAGCCACCTTTCTGCCATCACTGAAGCAAAATGTCCCAATGTGGATGTGTGTGCCTGCTCCCCATTTTATCTTGGCTTTCTAGAAAACAAGCTCTAACCACCACCACCACCCCCTCTCCAGAGACTCCTTGGAGCCTGTGGTTTTCTAGCTATTTTGCCATTGAGTATGGGAAAGGAGATAAGGGAAGAGCACAAAGCTGAAATGCTTCCAGAAGTGTCTAGTAGGTTTCTCTCTTATTAACACTGGTTTGTTGTTCCCTGCCTGAAATCAGACCATGTCTGTCATCACCCTGGGCTGGGGCAGGATGAATCAGACCCTGTACATCTAGGGAATCCTCGGGGATCTCCCCAGCCACCCTTGGCACAGAACCCAAAACAACTGAATGAACCAGGGTGAATTTCCAACCATGACACTGACAAGAGCCAAAACCATTCATGAGAGCCACCTCCTCAGTCCACTGAGTGTCCACATTGTGGGACTTTTCATTCACTTATGACTGTGTCTAGAAGCCTGATGCCTTCCCAGAAGCCTCCCCACCCCAGTTACATGTGTAGTCTCTGAGGGAGATTCACACTGACTGTGGGGCTTGGAGACAGTCAGCACTAGACAGCAAGACACGCTGTGCTGGTCCTGCTCCCCTGAGTACAAGATTGCCAGGTCAACATTCTCTTCCAAAGGGCTCTTTTGCCACATACCTTAACCCATTGATGTACCACAACTTGCTTTGGGTGGAAAAGGCAGAGATTTCATAATCCAGCTGGGAAAAATGAGACCTGAGAAGGCAAGAAGGACTTTCAGTGTGACAGAACCATGCCAACTGAGGGCTGCAGGTGCCAGCCCTGGCGATCCATCCACATCAGCTGTTGATGGCATCATCCGCCGGGCTTACCTTTTGGTAGGTAAAGGTTCCCATATGCTCCCTTCTATTCTTCCTCTTTCATCTAGTAAATACAGCATTTGGGGGAAGTGCATAGTTCTCTGGAGATTCACCAAGGCAAAGGTATGAGCACTAGAATCTAGACCAACAAAAGGATGCTGTTGCTTTGCCCTCAAGAAGTGGCTTATTCTCCAAACAAAATTTGTTCATTATCTCCTGGGTTGTTGATCTGCTTCTCTTAGTGGGACTGGTCTACACCAAAGCTGGTGCATCTTCCCACCCATGGAGCTGCCTTAAAGGAGGCTAGACAGAGGGTAGGGGTTGGAGACATGGAATCACCCAAGACACCAGAAAAATGCCACCTGTGTCAGGCTGCGAGAGATGGTCACCCGAGGCTAACTTTGCCCATCTTCCTCCACATCCTTTTGCAAGGTTGGGCTAAGGGTAAGAAGCCCTCAAATGCTCTGGCCTCATTGTTTCTGGCTCCAAAAAATCTCTCTTCCGTGTCCCTTTCCCAACCACAAGCCATGGCATTTGAAAGCTGTAAATCTTTGAGACTGTTCCGAACCCGTCATTTTATAGTCAAGGTGACCTTTGCTCCAGACGTGCTGCAAAGGCTGAAGGCAGAAGACATGTTCCGGGCTGCAATGTGGAGAATACATTCGGGATTTATGCATGGTACTCCTTGGCCCGGCCAGAAGCCCAGCATGTGGCAAAAAGGAGGAAAATGGCTGGAAATCTCCCCAAAGCTGACTGTGCAGTTCTTCTGAATTTTCCCACCACAAACCTAGCCAAGTGTCCGGAATGGATGAGAAACAGATCAGTGGCCTATTGGTGTTAGAGTCCAACTCTGATGCTCATATTCCCTGAGAGATGCCCAGGCACCCTGATCTCAGACTTTCTGGGGCTCTGACGTCAAAGAGGGTCCTCAAAAGCAGTGAGTTTCTAAGGAAAATCTGAACCTCATTTAAGCCATCTGGTAGGCCTCTGACAACATCTTTTTTAGCTTGACAACACACGAGGCCTCTATTTCTCTCCACTTTGAAGTAACTGAAGTTCACTCTGTATCCACAATTCCTGTCTCTTTCTGACTCAGGCTCTCATCTCCCACCAGGAGCAGATACTAGACTCAAGCAGAGTCTCCCTAGTTGGCATTGGGAAATACCAGGTGAACAGGGTTGGACTGGCGGTCTGTGCAAGTCATGCCCTGGAGGGGGCACCACAGGAATGACCATCATCTGTGGAGCTGCGAGGGGATGTGTGGATCACCTTTGATGAGAGAGAGTGTTAGGCTGAAAAACATCTTCCCAAAGATGTCTATGCCCCAATTGGCAGAACCTGAGAGGATGTCACCTTGCATGGCAAAGGAGCTCAGTAGATGGGATTAAATTAAGGATCTGGAGATGGGGAGACTATCCTGGATTATCTGTGGGCCCAACTCAATCACTAAGGTCCTTACAAGAGGGAGGCGGGAGGTCAGAGTGAGCAACAGGAGATGTGATAAGGGAAACAGAGATATTGAGTGATGGGAGGAAGGTGTCATGAGTAAAGGAATGCTGAAAAGAGCAAAGAACAGTGTTCTCCAGAAGCCTGCAGAAGGAATACGACATGGCAACACCTTGATTTTAAACTTCTGACCCCCAGGGGCCCCAGGGGCTTCTGTCAGTTAAGTGTCCAATTCTTGATTTCAGCTCAAGTCATGATCTTGTGGTTTGTGGGTTTCAAGTCCCGCATTGGGCTCTGCACTGACAGTGCAGAGCGTGCTTGGGGTTCTCTCTCTCTCTCTCTCTCTCTCTCTCTCTAATAAATAAATAAATAAACTTAAAAAAAAACTTCTGACCTCCAGAAAGGTAAGAAAATACATCTGTTTTGTTTTAAGTCACTATGTTTTTGGGAAATTATTGTAGCAGCAATAGGAAACGGATACAGAGACCTAGGGTGGGGATTCATAGGACAAGGAGGGAGAGCTGGGAGTGGCCCCAGCAGGTCATAGATCTTCTGGCTCTGGGTGATTCAGTGCCAGAGAGTAATAGAAAAACCCAATTCACCTGGCTTACACACAAGGGAAAGTCCAAAGGCAGGTGGCTGCAACCAAGCTGGGTTGGTTTGGCCACTCAGTGATGTTACAGAGGATGTTGATTCTTCCTATCAGTCTGTTCTTTTTTTTTTTTTTAAGTTAGCTCTATATGCAACATGGGGCTGGAACCCAAGACCCTGAGATCAAGAGTTGCATGCTATACTGACTGAGCCAGGCATGCGCCCCACCCATCAGTCCATTCTTGTAGGCTCACTGTTCTCAGTCACAAGATGGCTGCCAAAGTTCCAGATATTGCATCCAAGGCACTCCATTGCCAAGATTCAGAACAGAAAGCCATTTCACCTTTGAGTCTCTTTGAGAGTGAGGAAAACTTTTCCCGAACACCCACACCCATCTCTAGAGGACTACTCCTCACATCTACATTGTTGGCCAGAATTGTACCACATGCCCATGCTTAAACCAATCCCTGGCAAACAGTATGGGAACATAATATGGCTCCCAGAAACCAGCCTCCCTGAAGCATTTGCCTTTTAGACTTTCTAAAGTTTTATTTATTTATTTTGAGAGAGAGAGAGAGCATGAGCAGGGGAGAGGCAGGGAAAGGGAGAGAGAGAATCCCAAGCAGGTGCCACACTGCTTGGGACAGAGCCCGACGCAGGGCTTGAAGTCACAAACCATGAGACTGTGACCTGAACCTAAATCAAGAGTTGGTTGCTTAACCAACTGAGCCATCCAGGTGCCCCTGCCTTTTAGACTTTTAGCCAGGGAGCAGAGACCTGAAGTAAGTCGGAGTTGAGTTAGCAAGGAGGAAGGGTGTAAATCCATGTTGGGCAGGCATCCAGAAGTGTCTGTTCCACTTCTGTATGGGGCAGGCTTCACAGAACTCCAGAAGTGTCTCTCCCTGTTATTCCACACAGCTCTGGAGCTTACACAGCCTGTTCTATGTTCACCTGGCTTTCATCCTTCGTCTGTGCATGGAATGGGGTGGTTAGCTTGTTTCAGTCACCTTGGAGCCCAGACTCTGAGTGACAACCCCACCATACCACCTTGGTGCCTGAGCTCTCCCTCACCTGGCCAGTTGCCTTGAATTACAACGTGGAGCCTGAGTGAACCATCTGGCTCTCAGGTAACAGGGCCAGTGTTCTGCTGTCTCACAGGCACACTCCACCTGCAGCCACGACTGAGATGGGAATAGTTGGGGCTACTGTCCTCAAGAAGTGGCTCCTCAAGCTTCATGGGTTTCTCTGTCTTGTTACTCCCCAGAGGCAGACAGCTGCTCTCTCAGCCTGCCCGGCTTCAGCTTCCTCTGCCTGCTCATCATGGGTGAGCAGGTTCCCCAGGTCCCTCTCCATCTGGCCACATTGTGGACTTCTCTTCCTGCAGTCACTGCTCACCTCACAAAAGGCATCATGGGAACGTGTCCCCAAATACAGAGGACTCCTGCACTCACTTCACTGTCCCCTTCACCTACTTTAGTCTCCCTGTCCCATCCACGAGATGGGAGAACCAGGAGGGACACACACACACACACACACACACTGAAATGTGGGGTGGGAGAGATAAGGAACGAAGAAGGAAAATGACCTAAATGTCATGATGTCATGTGGTGTTACAGATTGGGTCCTGGAACAGAAAGAAGACGGAGTAGAAGAACTGGTGCAAGGGGAATGAAGTCTATAGACAGTCAAGTGTACCCTTGCGATGTTCATCTCATAGCTTTGACAAAGGTACTGTGACGTATGTGTAAGACATTAACATTATGGGAAGCTGGGTGAAGGGCATATGGGAACTGTCTATACTATCTTTGCAACTTTCCTATAAATCTGCAGTTATTCAGAATTAAGAGGTCTTTTTTTTTTTTTAAGGGAAAGAAAATAGTGTCAGGCCAACCCCATGCTCTTACAGTGTTTCCCACGGCCAGGCTGCTGCCATAGCCTCTGTCCCAGACCCAACCCTAAGACCGACACTCTCCAGAGGAAGCAGGAAGGTGGAGAATTTTTAAACCGAAAAGGCTCTGGCATGGATAGTTCCTGGGGTTGTTAGTAAGTACTCGGGGAAAGGGGGGAAGTGAATACGAGAACCAGTGAAGCTAAAAAGGCTTCTGAACTGCAGGACTCTGAAAGCCATTAATAGGATCGAGGTTTTAGAACTTTGCAAGAAGGGGCCATATCATGCGGTGTTTCCCTCCAAATTTATTTAACAAGACACCTTCCTGACCCTGAGGCCCAGTTCTGACCTTCCAGGCCCAGGCCTCACTGGTGCCTCGGCTGGAGAACACAACCTGCACCCTGCTTCAGGAGCAGCCTGCCCGGAGCCCAGGCCCACCTTCGCTGTAACCACCTCACCTCAACGGGAAGCCCAGTCAGGTGCAGAAGAACATAGCCATCCTTTTGAGGATGACGAAACTGAGGCCGGGAGAAATGACATAATTCTTCCATGCTCACCGCGGTCAGCTGATGAGGCTGTGCCTTCCCTACCTGTGCTCTCCTCTGAAACCTGCTCCCAGAGAAAGCCCTCGTACCTGTCACCTGACTCACCCCTGTCACCTGACTCACCACCACAATCCTGCTATCTCCACACCAGCAGGACTCGCTGGAACTTCGTGGTTTTTGCCCACTGCCAGCTGCTCCCTGCCTTGTCCTTCCTGTTCCCACACCTGAGGCCAGATTTGCTGACCCAAGAGTCTGAGCTCCACCAACTGGCCCCTCTCCCCACCGCTGCTACAGTTAACCTGCCCTTCCCTCAACCAGGTGAT
The DNA here is from genome assembly GCF_016509475.1 of Prionailurus bengalensis. Taxonomy (NCBI): domain Eukaryota; kingdom Metazoa; phylum Chordata; class Mammalia; order Carnivora; family Felidae; genus Prionailurus; species Prionailurus bengalensis. The sequence goes on from NC_057343.1 coordinate 29,089,934, forward strand.
GACCAGAGACAGGATTGGGGACAGAAGGGAGTGGGGAGGCACAGAAAGCAAGGATCTTCACTGCCGGGTGCCTGTGCTGGACCCCGAGGGACAGTGAAGGGATGGTGAGAACCCAGTGTGGGGCCTGGTGTCCCAGACCACAGGGCACCGACCTTCCCTACCTGCCGCTCTCCTTTAAGCGACCCAGATGTTAACTAGGAGATATGACGGGACTCTCTCCTGCAGATTTTAAGCTCAGAGGGCTGGTGGGTGCGGGCCTTGTGTGACACTCCACTACCTGCGAGCCAGTGACACTGTCCCCACAGAACTCTTGAAATACTTCTATGCTCCGTATGTTTATTTTGCAGAGGGAGGTCCCATGCAAAGGCACTGACCTTTCTCTGGGATTTACTTTGAGTTGCATTAAAATTGAGGGGCACCTGGGTGGCTCAGCCAGTTAAGCATCTGACTCAATTTCAGTTCAGGTCATGATCTCACGGTTGTGAGTTCGAGCCCGTGTTGGGTTCTGTGCTGACAGCGCGGAGCCTGCTTGGGATTCCCTCTCTTCCTCTGTCCTTCTCCCACTTTCTGTCTCAAAAATAAATAAATAAACCATTAAAAAAAATTTTTTAATGGTTTATTTATTGTTGAGAGAGCGAGAGACAGAGTATGAGCTGGGAAGGGGCAGAGAGAGGGAGACAGAATCCACAAAGCAGGCTCCAGGCTCTGAGCTGTCAGCACAGAGCCTGACGTGGGGCTTGAACCCGTGAACCACGAGATCATGACCTGAGCTGAAGTCGGACGCCCAACCGACTGAGCCACCCAGGTGCCCCAATAAATAAACATTTTTTTAAAAATTGGGATACTTTCCCTTTCCACTCACAACCCATCCCAGAATGATAACATCAATGATAAACTGATGATAAACTTTTCTCGAGAAAGACCAGTAGCTTTAGGATGCTTAGCAGAGCGAATATTATTATTCAAAAGTTGTGATTCTTTGTTCCCAAGGGATCTCTTTTCGAGTATAAGCAGTAATACATTTAATGATAGAATAAATGCATAATGAAATAACCAGACTAAAAGTCTGACATCACTGGACAAATGGGGAAAAGATTTTTTTAAAAACACACCTCAGGCTGCAGACTGTGAGCGTCAGGTGCTTAGGGTTGTCCTAATTTATGAGGTACCTGTTGGCCTCCGAGCCCCCAACTGCTCATTCATGCAGTCATCCGTTCAGTGAGTGTTCCCTGAACTCCTCTCTTGTTCTCCTCTGTCACAGCCCCCTGCCTTAACTTTCTATAGCATGTATCACTCTCTAAAGTTATTTTTTGATCTATTTGTTGTGTGGTTCTCTTGACTATCTCTCCACTAGATTATCAGCCCCACAGAGGGGGGACTATGTTGCTCCTGTTCAGTGCTGACTCTCCAGAACCCAGAACAATTCCAGAATAAACCACATACCACGTGCATGTTAATGTCATCGTCATTATCTTCCAGTGTCACTGAGAGGCAGGTACTGTCAGATAGCTTGAGTTCAAACCCTGGCTCTGCTGCTAACAAGCTGCGTACTAGGGAAGTTACTTAACCCTCCCATGCCTCAGTTTCCCTAAGTAACCATGGGAGTGTATTGAGTTAATATATGTGAAACACTTTGGAAGGATTCTAGCATATAAACGCTTCATAGCATTAGTTATAATTATTTAGTCAAGGCTAGCCCCAGGCCAAACTGTCTGTCTCCCATCGTCACTCCCACGCTGCTGGTCTGCTCCCCCCCAACTCATTGTCAGCCCTGTTTGATAGAGGTCGCTGACGTCCTTAGACTTCCCCAGCCTCTGAGAGCCTCCAGCCACACACCCACCAGGAGTGCCCTCTGGGGCCATGCGCCATGCTCCAGAATGAGCTTCTGGCTCCAACACCCTATCATCACCTCTCCACAGAACGTTCTCCATCACCTCTCCACAGAACGGTCTCCATCCCGTTCCTGAGGACTAAAACAGCCGATCAGCCGAACTGCATCTGAGTATTTAAGCACACCTGCCATTTCCCTTGACAAAGTAGTCCCTGGATCGTCCCACATTGGCAGAAGAGTAAAAAGCTCATGGTGAGTAGACTCAGCTGGAAGGCCCAGTCCCACGTCCTCCAGAACTCCTGCTCCTTGGGGACCTCTCCGTAATGACCACAGTCACCACGCATGGGCTCAAAGGGAATGGCCCAGGTGCAGGCACCGGATGCCCCATTTCCCCACAAGACAGCCGAGGGCAGGTTGCAACATTTATCAACTCTCCTCAGGCTCAGGGATGATTAGCCTCTCAGGCCCTCAGTGCCACCCTCATGATGCATCCTCAGCTATACAGAGAAGGAATAATTTGGGGTGCCTGGGTGACTCTGTCAGTTGAATGTCAGATTTCTGCTCAGGTCCTATACTCAGGTTCATGGGTTTGAGCCCCTCATCGACCTTACTGCTGTCAGCACGGAGCTCACTTTGGATTCTCTGCCACCCCCCCTCCCTGCCCCTTCCTCGCTCACACACACTCTCTCTCTCTCAAAAATAAATAAACACTGAAAAAAAAAAGAGAAGGAATAATTTCCTTTGGCTCTCTTAAGGTGGAGCTAGGAATTAAACTGACATAAGACAGATCAATAGGAGAAAAGCGCACACATTTTATCTGATATTTTTACATGTACATGCAAGTCCTCAAAAGGAAAATAAAGGCCTAAAGAAGGCATTGGGCCCCAAAGCCTGACCAATTGTGGGAATGTGGTAAGACAAGGTGCCTCGGGCTGGGGACAGTAAATTGTGCGGCAGTGACTGGGAAATACATGGGGGAAACCAATAAAAGATAAGTTATTTTAGTGGGCTGGTTTGTACAGAGCCTTTCCAGCATCAACTCTCTACACTCTCCAGTGATAAGAAGGTTCTCATCCTGGTACAGGGAGGGCATTTCTCTCAGGGGAAATCTTATCGCCCGCTTTTAGGTAGAAAGGGGAAAGTCAGGGAGCCCTTACTGCATTCGCTATTGAAGTGCCTTCAGCTCAGAATAATCCATATACTAAAGCTGCATATGACAAGTGAGGGGGATATCTTCTGATCCTCTGCAGCTGGAACACTCTTTATTCTCTCCTTCTCCTGGCTGTATCCACTCACAGTGTCTGTCTGCAAATCTTTGTGTATATCCACTTCCTCCAGGAAGCCTTCCCTGATAGCACAAGCTGGAATTCCTTTCCTGCACCTCCTGTCCAGGCCCCCATTCACACAATATCACTTGATGCCCTGTCTGATCCCCTGAGAGGGGCCACAGTAATCTTATCCTAATTGCTATCTCCAGCATGGGGCCTGGCATAGAGCGAGCCTTTTCTTACTATTTGTTGAGCTGCTAAAGAAAATTTATTTCAGCTCCAGTGCTCAGATGATGTGTTTCTTGCTTCTGGTTAAAAAACTAAGCTGCTGGGGAGCCTGGGTGGCTCAGTCGGTTAAGCTTCTGACTTCGGCTCAGGTCATGATCTCGCGTTTCGTGAGTTCGAGCCCTGCGTCAGGCTCTGTGCTGACAGCTTGGAGCCTGGAGCTGCTTCAGATTCTGTGTCTCCCCCTCTCTCTTCCCCTCCCCTGCTCACACTCTGTTTCTCTCTCTCAAAAATAAACACCAGGGGCGCCTGGGTGGCTCAGTCAGTTAAGCGTCCGACTTCAGCCTGGGTCACGATCTCGTGGTCCGTGAGCTCGAGCCCCGCGTCGGGCTCTGGGCTGATGGCTCAGAGCCTGGAGCCTGTTTCCGATTCTGTGTCTCCCTCTCTCTCTGCCCCTCCCCCATTCATGCTCTGTCTCTCTCTGTCTCAAAAATAAATAAACGTTAAAAAAAATTTTTTTAATAAAAAAAAAATAAACACCAAAAAAAAAATTTTTTTTTAAAACTCAGCTGCTGACGTACTGTTGGAAAACAGATTTCTGTGAAACATGAAAAAGTGAAGAGCATTAGGGAAAAACAGGAAGATATTTGTCTCCATTGTCCTACCTGTGGCTCCCAGGCTCTGCCCCCAGACTTTTTCCCACAGCCAGTGCTGCCCTGAGAGACGTTCAGGAGGTGAAAATAGTCTGTAGTGGGTTGGGCTGCACCATTCAGCTCAGGTCTGCGGCAAAACATGTCATCTCACTTCATCTTTATTTGATAGATATTTTTAATTTGAATGGACGATTTTAATTAAATATTAAATAAGTGTCAATGAAACAAGTATAAAGTAAAAGTGTTCATTCTCTTTGAAAATATTAAGACATGATAAAGACCTTAATAACATTTTATGTTTACTCCTCTCTTACCCCTCCTTCACCATCTTGTTCCCCATCATTTCTGACCCCTCCTGGGATAGTGGGTGGGGGGTGGGGAGGAGGGGAGAAGTGAGGCATAAGGGGGGAAAGAAACCTCCTCCTTGTCAGGTACTGTCATAAACTGACATGGCTCTCTCTGAGACGAGAAGGTGTTGGAAACTGAATCTTCCTCTTGTGGGGCAGGAGCGGGTTCGTAGCAGATACCCCCAGTCAGTGGGGGCACTCTCTTGTAGTCCCCTTGACGAGAACACCTGCATCTATCCTCTGGTTGGTCTGTTACTCCTCTCTGTAAAGGCCTTTTCACGGTGGCCCCTTCCGGGACACCCAGGAAAAGAGGCAAAAAGGAAAGGAGGCTAAAGCAATGAGCTAGCTGGGGAAGAACACCCTGAGTGCGTAAACAGTGAGCATAAAGGCCCTAAGCTGAGCATGCCTGAGGAACAGCAAGGAGGCCCATTTGGCTGGAGCACAGCAAGCAAGGGGGCGGCAGGAGGAGATGAAGGTAGAGAACAGCAGGGACTGGTGGGCACGGGGCCTGTAGGCCAGGACCTTGGCTTTACCCTGTGTGGGGTGGACGGCAAGCCATGGGAGGATTTGGCCAGGAGGAGTGACATGATCTGAATTTAGCTTTCAAAGGATGAGTCAGCCACTGTGTGGAGGATAGATGTGGGGAAAAGGGGGAATGGGAAAGGCCGAATGATGGAGATTAACCGGGAGGCTTTGCAGTCATCCAGGTGAGAACCAGTAGTGGCTCAGACCAGGCTGCAAGTGCTGAAGGGAGTGAGAGGGGGATGTGGCATCCTTTGGAAGTAGAGTCAACAGAATCCCTGGCAGACTGGATCAGAAGTATGAAAGAAAGAGAAGAATCAAAGCTGACTCCAAAGTTTTGGGCCTCAGCAAATTCGTGGAAGGAGAGTGTTTGCCTGAGGAAGACTGCGTATTGATGATAAGGACGGAATCAGGAGATTGTTTGGATGTGATAATTTTGAGATGTTAGATAATCAATTGGCAAAGTCACGCAGGCAGTTGGATGCATGAGTCAGGGGCTCAGGGAGAAGATCATGCTGGAGATACCAATTTTGGAGTCATCAGGATGTAGATGTCATATAAAGTCATGAGACTGAACTGGTCAAAAGGCAATGAAAGTAAATAAAGAGGAGAGGAGGTCCAAGGGCTAAACCTTGGAGCCTCCAACCTTAAGATATGGAGATACAGAGAAACTGCAAAGACTCTGAGAAAAGCGCCCAGTAGGCAGGAGAATCAACAGTATCTCAGAAGCCAGTATGAAGCAAGTCTTCAGGAATGACCGACTGTGTCAAATGCTACAGAGGTGGAGAAGATGCATTGACCACTGGCAACATGGGATCACTGGGGACCTTGACAATGGCCCTTTGGGCAGAGTGAAACCTGATTAAGTGTAGCCAAAAGAGAATGGGGAGGAGAGGAAGCAGAGACAGTGGCACAAATCTTTTGAAGACTTTGCTGTAAAGGACAAAAGAGAGGCAGTAGCTAGATGTGGGAGGGAGATGTGAAGTCAATGGAGGTTTGGAGGTTTGTTTTGTTTTTAAGATAGGAGACATTAGAGCATGTTTTTATGATAACTGGAATAATAATGTAGGAGAAAGAGAAGAGACTTGCCAGAGTGAAGTGCTTAGGTGGGCAAGAAAGGATTAAATCTAGAGAGCATCAAAAGGGACTGATCTCAGATCATGGGCATCATGATAGAGTAGAGTAAATGGGCATCAATACAAGCAGGATGGCCAGGGTAGCATGTGGGAGCTCTATTCATGTTCTCAATGAAATATGGACTGAGATCATCAGCAGAGAGTGAGGAGGGAGACGAAGGTTGGAGGAAAGAGGAGAAGGTGTGAAATAGTTTAGGAGAGTGGAAAATGGAGGCAGATTGCCAGGCAAAAACAAAAGCTCACTTGAGATCACTAGTTATGGAGTTAAGTGAAACCGACCAGCATGGTTGTTTTTCCAGCCAACTGAGCAACCCCAGAGGAGGCATGGAATCGACACAGACTTCAAAGAATTGTGATAAAATACCTTTTAAAAAAATTTCGTTTTCACAGCAAAGATGTTTAATGCATCCGCAAAGTATATTGGGAAAAGTGAAATAGAAACTCTCAAAAAATGAAAGTAAAAATTTAATGTAATTTCATTTAACTTAATGTTAAAAAAAAAAAGGAAAGAAATGCTCACATGTATCAGGTAAGACTGTAAATTGGTGCAATTAACTTCAGAAATTATTTCCTAAGTCTTCAAAATATTCATTTTGCCCTTCTTCCATGAAACAGATGTTTACAAAGTCACAACATGAAAAAATCCTCAAGATATAAAGTCATGCGCTAACAATAAGCAGGATAAAATACATTTTGAAAAGTCACAGGGAAAATCCCAAAATATTGATTGTAGTTATCTTTGGCTAGTAGGATTATAGATTATTTTCATTGTTTTCGTTATTGCTTCTTGTATTTTCCAAAATGGGATGTATTTCTGCCAAATCAGAAAAAGAAAATACTATGTTTAAAAATATGATCCTTCCTGGGGCGCCTGGACGGCTCAGCTGGTTAAGCAGCTGACTTCAGCTCAGATCATGATCTCATGGTTCATGAGTTTGAGTCCGGCATCAGGCTCCCCACTGACAGTACCGATGGAGCCTGCTTGGGATTCTCTCTCTCTCTCCCCCTCTCTCTGCCCCTCCCCCATTTGTGCTTCTCTCTCAAAATAAATAAATAAACTTAAAAATATATATACAGTCCTTTCTGAAAGCAGGAGGATGGATTTGAAGGCAACAGAGTTTTTCCCAATCCTGAGATTCACGTAGAGTCTCCACAGTCTGGTATTTCAGACTGTGCAAATTCCAGGCACATCCAAAAACTCCCTCTCAGTCTGTTTACCTCATCAGAGTTAAACACCCTAAAGTTTTAACCTAAAGATAAAAGGAGTATTTCATGTACAACGAACTATTTATTCAAGGTGTAATAACAGATTCTTATTCTAGAGTGATCAGCATCTCCCAACTCCTTCCTTTCCAGACTTGCCCCAGCCCTCGCCAGAATGTAGAGAAGGCTTTCTGAACTTGGGAACATCTAAATCCAGGAGGTATCCTGCCCAAGGTTTGTCAAATTATTTTACTTATAAATTCACCAAAGAAAGCATTAGAGTGCATTAAAAGAAACTTCTAGTAATGTATCAATCAGCTGTTGATAACATATGTTATGTTGGTAACATAACAAACAACCATAGAATGTCAACAGCACACAATAAAAAGCATGCATTTCACTCGTGCATTTGTGTATTGGCTGGATACAGGCTGAGCTCATCTGGGCAGCTCTAAGCTGCAAACTGGGACCAGATCTGCTCCATGCATCTCTTATCCTCCTTAGACCAGTGGGCTAACTTGGCATATTCTCATGATGGCGGGGGGGAAATGTATGAAAAATTAAGCCCAACCATGCAAGTAGATGTCAAGTGCCTGCTTGGATGTCTGTTAACAGCCCATTGGCCAAAACAAGTCACATGACAACAACAAATAAGTTATCTCTAGTGGAAGGAACTGCAGAATCACAGGGAAAGAGCATGTGAATACCTGGGAGGAGTGAAGAACCTGAGCCAATAAATCAGCCTACCATTAGCAGTAAAGAAAAAAAAATTTAAAAATGCAAACATGGAAGGTAGAAATTAATTTACAAAGACTTAATTCCTTAATCATAATCTAATTGTGGATATCTCCTATTTCTAGTTACTTTCTCAACACCCCTGTTGAAACTCTACCCCCAAAGCCCCTGTATTCAGTCCTTGAGTGGCATTTCTCATACCCATCTCTTCCAGAGGAATGAGTTGAGCCAGAGACCCAGGCTAGATCGGTCAGCAGGTTAATGGACATCAGCCTAGGGAAAAAAAAGAAATCTTGGCTTTACTATCCTGGGTATACCAGCGTCTGAAGCCCCTCTAAGCCCTCCAAGCCAGCCTCAATGCCATCCAGTCTGCCCAGCATTCCAAAGCCCCATCAAGTGACGAGGAAACAGGTCTAAAGGGTCATTTCTCTAATCTTTCCTGGAGGCTAGAGCCTGAAGCCTGATCTACATACTATCAGGTTCCTTCAGTGGGAGATGAGGTTTGGGAATTCTGTCATTATAGGGAGACCACCATTCATCTGAAACACCCAAAAAGAACATGCCTTAATGGGCATTAGAATATGCTTAATACAGCCTGAAATCGACTTCCTCCACCTCCCCCACCTCCTCCCCCCGACACACTCACCCCACTCCTTCTCTTTCTGCCTTTCCTTCTCCTTCTTCTTTTCAAGCCCACTTCCCAACTGACCTGAACCTTCAACAAAGGCCCAGCGTCAGTCCAACCACACAGCCTGGGGCCCAGAAGTGCACCACAGTAATGGTTTGTATCCCAATGTCACACTCGTGTCACTGACACAAGTCAAGAGTTCCATGTTCTGCTGTGAAACGTGGTGGTGGCCAGTGCTGGACTGTGGGGTCAGACAGACCCGGATGGGAACCCGTCTCCCTCCTCTTACCTATCATGTGACCTTAGGCAAATTGCTTAACCCCTCAGCGGGCTTTTGCGGTCTCAGCAATAACATGCAAAAATGCAGGTGTCTGTGGCCAGTGACCTTAAATGTGAAACAACGGTCACCCAGCAACAAGTCAGAAACACCTGGTGGTATCTGTTAGAAGTCACCACATGGCACAAACCAGCTCTTTCCTTCTGCATCACCGGTGGACCAACAAACTGTTTCGTGCAACTGGTTAAGATACTAGTTGCCCTCACAGCTCCACGTTTAAAATAAAGTGTACCTTCTTTTAGTCAATTTAATGTATTTCCTAGCACCCTTGATTCAATTCAATAAAGACGATGTGTGGGGTGTTTACACTGTGGCAGATATTGTTGGTGCTCAAAAGGCAGAAAGAAAGAAAACAGGCACTTTTTTAGTTCTTGCTGTGATAAACAACTTTATGGGTATTTATAACCCCTGCGCTGCTCTGTTTAAAGCAGGTGGATCCAGAGGAAAATTATTTGTGTGACTAGGAGTAAGGGGGTCAGCTGGAAAATACTAATGTTTCATGTAAGGAAAATGAGGCCATTTCAGCAGACTAAGACAACAGAAGTTGATTTCTCACTCCTGTATCAGCCCAGGGTGATGTTCCTGGTCAGCGAATGGCTTCCTTCCACACGGTGATTCCAGAACCCAGGTTCCTTCCATCTCGTGAACCTGCCATCCTTTACAGCCTCAAAGTCCCTCCCTCTCAAACTACAGAGGGAAAGAGAGAAAAATGGAGAACACTCACCCACTCCTTAAACGCTCCACTCAGAAGCAACAAACATCACTTCTACCTACAATCCATGGGCAGGAAGTAATCATATGGCCACCCTGGGATACAAGGAAGGCAGGAAAATGTAATCCTCGCTCCTGTTGAGACGGTAACAATTCTACACCGTACAAAGAGAAGCATAGGCTTTGGGCAAATCGCCAGCTACCTATGTATGCGTGTTAATACAGCGCCCTATTTCCGTTCGCCTATTTCCCCCACTCTGACATGAGCTCCATAAGAGCCAGTATTTGGGTGGTGACTGCAGAAGAGAAAGAGAAGGAGAGATGAAATAGAACATGACAAAACTCTGCTACAATAACCGGACTTATTCATTGTATTTTTTTCAATAGCACAAAAATTGTCTACCTTGTGGCTCCCGTTTACAAGTATTTTCACCTGTGTGATCTCATGCAATTCTCTTAATAAGACTCAGATTAATTAGGACACATATTTTATGCCAGAAACTCAAACTCAAATGGATTAAATAACTTGCCCAAAGTCGTCCAACTAGGAAGTAGCAGAGTCACTACTCAAGGCAGTTCCCCTAAGTCGTAGTTCAGCCATATTCTCCCTATTCCACGCTAGTTTAAAAATAAGGAGCTATTAGTTTCATCTTCTAACTACCATTTGCGCCAAGAAGGCCCGGGAAGCATCTCTTAGCTGCTTCTAACATGAACTCCTCACTCAGTTTAGGCCAAGCCTCAATTTACCAGGTGCCAGGCCCAAACCAGCTCCCAGGGGAACCTGGTGGGGGGACACTACTCACACCTCCCAGCAGCTAATGGGGTAATGGAGGAGACAGGTTGTACAAACCTGGTTGTGGCTGAAGCAGAGTGAGACACGGGTGCTATGCTAGGGAGACAGATGTGAAGCTAAGGCGGCAGTCATGGCTTCCAGTTGGCATGAATCTCATCCCAGTAAATTTGGCTACCCAGAGAATGAGGCTGGGGGGCTGCCAGATTAGCTGTCTGTATTGCTTGGCTCCTGAAGAAGCTGGTTCGATGCGCTCTTCAGGTACTTTCTGTGTTTCTGCTTTTCCACATTTGCTCAGGGCCTAGCCTGGGAAGCAGAGCCCCGGAGCTCCACTCATCAGCCCCTTCCTTCCCTGGAAGTCAGATGTTAACCATGGCAACACTGACCTTGGTTCTGAGAGTGTCAACCATTGGCTGGAAGATGAGTGACAAAGAGCAAAGTCTCTGAAATTTCTGCCTAATCAAAGTCCCAAAGAAGCCAACCCCTGAGCCTTGAGTGGCAAGGGACGAACTGACCCTGAACTTTCCTTGGGGGCTGGCTGGGATGACAAAAAAGAGCAGACACTTAACCCCAAAGGGCCCAGACGAGGTCCTGCTCTGCGGCTCTCCACCGTCATGACCGGGAGCTTCAGTGTCCTCAGACGAGGTCCTGCTCTGCCGCTCTCCACCACCATGACTGGAAGCCTCAGTTTCTTCGTCTGTAGACTGGCAATGATAACGCCTGCTCATCAGGCTGCCCTGAGAATGAGGAGAGGCTACCCATGGCACAGGCCTCACATGTGGTACTGAATTCCTGCCACAAAGAGCTCTTACACAGCTTCTCTTTATTTTTTTTAAATGTTTATTCATTTTTGAGAATGTGCACAAACAGGGTAGGGGCAGAGAGAGGGAGACAGAGGATCCGAAGTAAGCTCTGCACTGACAGCAGAGAGTCTGACGCAGGGCTCAAACTCACAAACCATAAGATCATGACCTGAGCCAAAGTTGGGCGCTTCACCAACTGAGCCACCCAGGCGCCCCACGGAGCTTGTCTTTAAAAGCTCTAGAGTGGGCTCACTCCAGCATTGTGTTCACGGAAACATCCCTCCTTAAGTGGCCTTCTTTGAAGATTACTTCACACTCCTTAAATGCCAAACTTATCTATTTAAATCCCAGAACAGGATGTCCTTGCCTCTGGAAACCCCAGTGTGACCTCTGAGGCTAGGGTGCTACGCTGCAAACAGCGCCCTTCGCGTGACAGTCCCCTCATCCCATGGCCAAATGAGACATAGCTGAAATGGTGACTCTAGGCAGGGCCCACATCAGGTTCTCATTGTTAGCCTGCCTCACAGCCTCTGTGCACAGAGGCACCAGTTCATGCACTGTTCAGCTGTCAAGGTGGAATTGAGTACTCGAAAGTGGAACAGCTCAAGAGGCCCGCAGTGAGGACCGGAGGGAAACCTGGAAGGAACAGCCACAGGACCAGAAAAACCTTATTAGATCAAAGACACCCCCCTTCCTTCAGAAAGACTCTTCCCTACACCCTTTCAGGCAAATGATTATCTAGCCTTTAAAAACAAAAAAGCCTCAGGAGAAAGCAAACCCCAGCCCTCCCACAAACTCACCACCGATTGGTGTGTCCAGCTTAGCCCAAGATCCCTAGTCCATCCTTGGTGATGTGGAAAGCAGGCAGCCTCCCTTAAGTGGCCTTAAATTCCCATTCAGTCGTTCAGGAAAGCAGGACAATGTAAGCCCAGCCCTTTGAAAGGAGAGTTTTCTTTCCTGACACCTCATACCTCCCCTCAGACCATCTCCACGTTCCCTGTGTCTCTCCTGGACCATGCAGCCACTAAGAGACTCAGAAAACCAGTGTCTGAGCTCGGGCCAAGAAACGCAAGCCAGGTGCTTCTCATCTTAAGAGAAATAAAGTAGTGATTGTGTAGCGCAAAGTCTTAATTATCAGGAGAAAATGCTAATCCAACCTTTCAGATCATGGTAGTACATCTGTCTCTTTATTTCCAAGGAGGGAACAGTTTTACCTTCCAGAACAGGGCTGAAGACAACATGAACAGAATCCTAAACCCCAGGGTGTGGCAGGATTGAAAAGGCAGAATTCGCACAAAGAATCGCAAATTACAAACGGTGCAGCCTGAAAAACACCCTGCAGCAACCCACCAAGGAGAAGCGATCTCTTCACCGTCTCAATCAAGATTTAAAAATCAGAGAAGGATCGAGATCTCATTTTCCCACGTGCCCTGGGACCCGTGAGGCTGTGGCCCCGAACCAGTGCCACGGCCACTCTGAGGGCAGGCTCTAATCTTAGCACAACGGGCCTCCTCAAATCAGAGCGACCTCCCTTCCCAGGCGGTTTCCTTGTCTGTGTGCTCCCTGGCTCCCTAGCCTGCCGCCGGCCTTATGCAACTTCTCTTATCTGTGCACAAGCAATTGCAAACAAATGTCCTTCCGGGCACAGCTAATCTCTCTATCAGTCCTGGATCACTTGAGATTATGATGGTTAATTATAATGGTTTGGGGAGCTCATTTTCCCCATGGTACATTTACGTCTCTGATTTCCCCTTCCTGAAACTTGTCGTCTGAGACTTTTGTCTAAGGGTCACCTAAACCTTTGGCCCCAGCGTCCAGTTTCTGATGCCTAAAATGAGGCAGCCTCATTTTAGATGAGGCTTTTTGTGTATCAGCCCAAGGAAATAGAGCCAGTCAGGGGCAAAGGTGGGACAAGGGATCAGATGGCAGCCCTTGTTCCATCTGAAAGGTGTGCTGCTGACCCGCCTTCCAGAATGATCCTGAACTCCGTGTTCTTTTAAGATTCCTTTCCTTTGAGTCTGCTCACCTACCGCCACCCTCACTGGGTAAGTCATGGGTAAGAATGTTTCCCACACTCCTCTGCGGCTCCCTGAGTTATCCCAGGAACTCGCTCCACACTCCCGCTTTTCTGAGCAGGGCAGCTTCTCACTCAGAATCCCTCCTGTCACGACACTGCTGCTCCCTTCCCCTCCCGTGGCTCTCAGGGCCTCCTTCCGGCAGCACCAGACCCTGCCCCCCAGATACCCTTGACAAGTGAGGGGTCACACTCTGGTCCTCCCCCTCCCAGACCTGTTCTTGGCTGAGCATGGGCTTCCTTTGGCTTAGAATCTACAACCAAGCCTTGACTCTTCTGATTCCAGAACAGGCTTTGGCCCTGGGCCTAGGACAACAGGTCAAATGCCTCCTGGGAGCACGTAGGAATGGGCCCTTCCCCATATGCTGCATGAAACCTCAAATACAAAGGTGATCCTGTTTTGAAATGTTGATAAGCAAGGACAAGCCCATAGGTGAGCAGGCCAGTCCAGGCCTAGGAAGCAGAACTCTCCAGTGAGCAGCTCAACACCAGATCCTCCAGGGATCTGGAACGGCTCTGCTTTTTCCCCTGGGCCTTCCAAACCAGAACCCACATTTTCATCTCTTTCCTTCCAACTAATCCATGACATACACATGCACACACGTGCACATACATGCACACCCACGCATACACACACGTGCACATGTACACATATATGCGTTCGTTCATATGTTCAGATACACACAGTATGTTAACAATATTCTGTCACCATGGAGCTCAGAAGATTTTACTGACTTGGGAATTTTTGAGTTCTAGGAAAAAGTATTAACACTGTGTCGGGATCAGGGTCGGCTTAACATCAGACATCTCCCTGGAGAGACTAGGACGTCTGCCTCTTCTCCCTACTATCAGTGAGGGTGTCTGAAGTTCCACCACTAAAGATTTGTTTCTTTGGGCCTCAAAGCTCTCTCTGTCTTCAGAGGTCCCTTTTCCCCCTATAAATGATAAGCAGTTGGGAAAGGCTTGTTATGGGCCCTCCAGCTGCAATCTTGGTCCTGGATCAATTCTTCAGATGCTTTGGTAGGGTGGGAGCAAGGCCCTGGGGAAGGGAAAGCAGAAAAAAACCTACAAGGGAAGTGAGAGGACAGCACAGACAAGACAAATGAGCACCCACGGACGCTGTCTCACTCCTGATCTGCCTGTGCTGTGCAAGAGGTGAGAAATTTCACCCATGCCCTCAACAGGTATAGACTGAGCACTTACTATGTGCCAGGAGCCATGTCAAGCACTGGGGATACTATGGCAAGCCAAACCAAAGATGGTCCCTGCCTTCATGGAGTTTATGGTCTATTTGCAGGAGGGTGGGGAGAAATCAACCCCCAAAATCACACTAATGACCATTTCATTACAAACCAGGATGAGTGCACTTAAAGAGGGCTCTATAAGAATAGCGGTGAGGAAGGGGCACCTGGGTGGCTCAGTTGGTTAAGAATAGCGGTGAGGAACCAGCCTAGACTGGGGAAGGGGGTATGGGCAGGAAGGCTTTCTGAGGACCTGATGCTTGAGCTAATTCTAAAGAAGTAGAATTAACGAGAAAAGCAGAGAAGAGTGAACACCCTAGGTAGTGGGAACTGCATGTGCAAAGGCCCCATGGTAGAAAGAAACCACCTAATACTGCCATTGTGCATAATCCCTAACCTTTAGTAAACTTTGAACTTGAAGGAAAATGCTCCTTTCTAAAAATGTGTTTCCCTTTCCCTTTCCCCTTCCACTTAGCCCTGCACGTAAATCAACACCAAGCAATGCAGAGGTGAGCTATGCAGGAGAAAGCCTAAAAAAAAAAAAAAAAAAAAAAAAAAAAAAAAACAGAGTTGCAGACAGCAGCTATGACAGCCATTTCCTGTTTGGTGTCTGTCACCACAAACCTTCTTAGCCAAATAAATTAGCACAGGAAAACATTTGGAGAAGGGTGTGGAAGAAACATATACTGAAAAACCAAGAAAAATAGCCCATCTGCTTTTCAGAGAAGAGCTCCAAGTCTGAGGTAGGGTCAGAGCCCACTCAACTGTAGGGGCTGAACCTGGAGGAAGCTGAGGCCCAGAGGGGCCAGAGGCCCAGAGGGGCCAGAATCCAGTCAGTGGCAAGGCTGCGGCTTGAAGCTTCTTTCCCTGCCCTTTGTCCTGTGCTCTCTCCCTGCCTCACTCCCTCTGGCCCTATCAGACTAGATCTGCTGGCTTTCTTCTATCAGATGAGGAACTGGGTGGTTGCAACTGGCCTCTGGGACCCCTGTAGGGTAAGATGGAGCTTAATTTTGCCTTGGGTACAGGAGCCCAACGTCCTTGTGATATGAGGGGGTGGGGGGAGGAAGAATACTAGACACTTTACATCTTCTATATTTGATCTTCCTTCACAAGGACCCTGGGAGACACAGACCTACACTCCCATTTTATAAATGAGCAAACAACCTCTGAAAGGAGATACATATGCCCAAGATTGCCCAGATGCTGCATGGTATGGTGAGATTTAACCTGGTCTAGTTTGAAAGCCCATACTCTCTGTTCCTTTGTCCCATCCCATACCCAGAAGGATATTTCTGTGGAGAAACTCAGGGTCCCCAGTCTTGACTGATTGCCAGTAGGCCACCCATCACCACCTTCTGTGGTGATGTGCCTTCTAACACTTGGGGCCAATGTTCTGTGTAGCCAGGCTCCATCATAATTTCCCAATAAGTCATGTCCATTGAACCAGCGAGGCACTCACCCTGTACTGCTCACCTGTTAGTGAGAAACTTCCATATTGTTTAAGCCACTATAATTGGCTTTGCTGATTCCAACAGCTTAGACTCAACCCTACCTAAGTATTTTATGTACTAATGTGCATAATTAATCTCAAAGTAGGGTACATATCATGCAGCGTTTTTCAAGTACGTATGATCTTAATACCTATTTTTCAAAACAGGTTAGGAATGTGTTCCTTAAAATGCATCTTGGGAAGTATTGAAAACACTCTTTTCAACATACCCAGAGCCCCAAGCTGCAACATGACCCACAGCTTGCTTGTCTCCAGTTATTCATCTAACAGAGGTTTATAAAATATAAACTACCCTCACCCCAACAATTCCCTAAAGGAATTCGCTTCTTTTTTTTTAAAGCATTTTTTTAAATGTTTATTTATTTTTGAGAGAGACAGAGTGTGAGCAGGGGAGGGGCAGAGAGAGAGGGAGACACAGAATCTGAAGCAGGCTCCAGGCTCTGAGCAGTCAGCATAAAGACCAAACACAGGGCTCGAATCCACAAACTGTGAGATCATGACCTGAGCCAAAGTTGGACATTTAACCACCTGAGCCACATAGGTGCCCCAAGAATTCACTTCTTTTCCCCAAACCACTGACCCTACCCTCACAACAGCCCAAAAAACCAGATACCCTGCACTTCTAACTTTGGGAGTCCCGGTTCCAAGAGACCATAAAGAAAGAGCTGACAAATGCAGATAGGTCCACAATTCTGGAAGAGGCTAGTAATAAAAATGACAGTGACAATGAACAGCCACTGGTATCCTGATGAAAAAGATTTATCCAAAGCAAATAAAGGTCCCAAACGTGAATGACAAACAGTTCCACATAATGGAGAAGTTATGTTTAGACAACAAGCCAAGGGCTTGTTTGATTAAAAAAGAAAATATTCCCACAACTGCCATCATACTTAATGGCAAAAGACCATCAGCTTTTCCTCCAAGATCAATAACAAGACTAGGTGTGCCTTCTCACCACTTATTTTCAACATTGTGCTGGGAGTTCTAGCCAGGGCAGTGAGGCAACAGAAAGAATGGAAGATGCATTCAGACTGAAAAAGAAGTGAAACTATTTCTATTTGCAAATGGCATGATTTTGTATACAAAATCCACACACAAAAAACTACTCAAACTAATAAACAGTTACAGCAAGGCTGCAGGATACAAAATCAGTATGCAAAATCAAGTGTATTCTGTACAATAACAAAAACAATCTAAAAAAATTATGGAATAAAACAATTCTCAAATGTTTTCTTACGTTGTCATCAGAATGAATAAAATACTTAGGAATAAATTTGACCCAAAAAGGTGCAAAATTCATACAGTGAAAACTACAAAGCAGTTGAAAGAGATTAAGAAGACCTAAATAAACTGAAAGCTATTTCACATTCAAGAATTAGAAGGAAGACATAATGTTGCTAAGATGGCAACCCAAACTGATCTAGAAATTCAGTGCAATCTCTAGGAAAATCCTAGCTGCCTTTTTTATAGAAATTGACAAGCTGATCCTGAAATTCACATAAAAATGCAACAAATCCAGAACAGCCAGTATAATCTTGCAGAAGAACAAAGTTGGAGGACACACACGTTCTGATTTCAAAATCTACTACAAAGCTACAGTAATGTAGTCTGTGTGGTACTAAAATAAGGGTAAACATATAGATCACTGGAAGAGAACTGGGAGTCCATCAATCAACCCATACTGATTTTCAACAAGGGAGCCAATACAATTCAACGAGGAAAAAATAGTCTTTTCAACAAATAGTGCAATGACAACCAGATGTTTATATGTAAAAGAGTGAAGTTGGACCTCAGCTCACATCATATACAAAAATTAGCTCAAAGTCTTCAAAGACTTAAATGTAAGACTTGTATAATGTAAGAGTTGTAAAAAATTATGCAACTCCTAAAAAAACCCATGAGTAACTCTGTGACCTTGAATTAGGCAATAATTTCTTAGATATGACACCACAAGCACAAGGGACAAAAGAAAAAATAAATTACATGTCATCAAATTTAGAACTTTGGAGCTTCAAAGGACACACAAAAAAGGTGAAAACATGATTTACAAAATAGGAAAAAATATTTGCAAATCATATATCTGATAAGGGACCTGTATACAGAATATGTAGAAAATAGAAAACTCCTACAACTCAATAATAAGACAGACAACCTAATTTAAAAGTGGACAAATGAGGGGAGCTTGGGTGGCTCAGTCAGTTAAGCATTCAACTTCAGCTCAGGTCATGATCTCACAGTTCATGAGTTCAAGCCCTGTGTCGGGCTCTGTGCTGACAGCTCAGAGCCTGGAGCCTGCTTCAGATTCTCTGTCTCTGTCTCTCTCTGTTTCTCCCTCTCTCTCTCTCTCTCTCTCTCTCTCTCTCTCTCTGCCCCTCCCCTGCTTGCACTCTCTCAAAATAAATAAATAAATAAACTTTGTAAAAATGGGCAAAAGATTTTAATCAACATTTCTCCAAAGAAGATATACAAATAGCCAATAAGTACATAAGTAGATGTTTGACATCATTAGTCATCAGGGAAATGCAAATTAAAACCACAATAAAATACAACTTTACAACCAATAGGATGCCTTTATTAAAAAATACAGACAATAACAAGTGTTGGTGAGGATGTGGAGAAATGAGAACCCACGTATGTTACTGATGGGAATGTAAAAGGGAAACGTTTGGCAATTCTGAAGAAGTTGAACATAGGATTATCAGATGACCTGGCAATTCCACTTCAAGTTATATTCCCAGGAGAAATTTTAAAATATGTCTACATAAAAATTTGTACATGAGTATTCATAATGGCGTTATTCATTAGCCAAAAAAGTAGAAACAACCCAAATGTTCCTCGACTAATAAATGGATAAACAAAATATGGCATATCCATACAGTGATTATTCACTCATTAAAAGGAATGAAGCACTGATTCATGCTCAACATGGATGAACCTGGAAAATAGCATGCTAAGGGAGAGAAGCCAGACCCAAAGGGTCACATACTGTATGATCCCACTAATCCCAAACATCCAGAATAGACGAGTCCAGAGAGACAGATAATTAGATACTGGTGATGGCTGCACAACTCTGTGAATATACTAAACATCACTGAATTGTACACTTACAGGGATGAATGTTAAGTCATGTGAATTATATCTCAATAAAGAAATAAAGAAAATATTTGGGGCTCAACCCCAAAGTTTTCCCAGAACCTGAGGAAAAGACAAAGGTTAAAGAAAAGGCCATGGAGTTTTCTGATGCCCTAAAAAGTAGATCAAATATAATAGTTACCTCTCGAAGATATAAATAAAATTCCAAGGAGTTATGTTTTAGATTTGTGGCCTCTAGAAACAAAAGGATTGAGTTTGTAACTACCTTGATTCTGATTATCAAAGTAATGCTTGGTTGTTTTAGAGGTTTTAAAGATAGAAAAACATAGATAAGAAAATTATGAACTTCCCTGTTTTTGTGCTCTCTCCATCCTCCCCAAAAGGCTGGTGGTGGGAAGTAGGGGTGGTCATTGCCTTCCACATGCAAAGCCCACCCTGTGGAAGACCTTGCATCTGGACCCTCCAGCTCCACAGAAGCCACCTGAACCTAAGTATCAAGCCAGTGCCATCAGCTCTTCCCTAACACACAGATCTGGTAAGAGCACCATAACTTTCAAGTCCTCCAGCTGCCCCAACGTTCACTCCTATTTCAGTCCTGGATTTTGAGTGCAAATAGTGTTTCCCTTAATTGAAGGAAAGAGCCCACGGCACCTAAAAAGGTGGTAAGATATGAGGAGAAGAGAGGTAGAAGAGAAACCCAACTTCCATTGAAACCACAATCCTCAGTCAATAAAACAACCCATGGCCCTCAAATTAAGATTCTCATGAGGAGAGCCTGGGTAGCTCAGTGGGTTAGGCATCAGACTCTTGACTTCAGCTCTGGTCCCCATCACACAGTTGTGAGATCAAGCCCCGCATCAGGATTCTTTCTCTCTTCCTCTTTTTCTGCCCCTCTCCTACTCTCTCTTTCTCAAAATAAACAAGCCTAAAAAAATAAATAAAACCAAATAAAATAAAATTTCCCGTGAATCGTATACCAGCATTTCCCTCTGGAGTACTGAATGAGGTTCAAAGTCACACTTCCCCACCCTATTGTCTAGAGTGATCTGGAGCATTCAATGCCCTCATTAGGCATCAAGAGGGGTGTTATTCCCACTAGAACATTATTTGAATGAGAATACATTGAAAGATATTTTTTAAAAAAAAGAAGTTTACAACATACAGACTCCAGTTCAAATTTTATTTGCATACAAAAATATATTATACTGGGAAAAGCATATTACTGTTTCCAACTATATATAATTAATTACAAATATTTCCATAAATGCACTTTAAATTACAGGAAAGCTATGTTTTGAGAGAAAATACAATATTAGCATGGGTCATCTGTTCTAATATGCTGCAAGCTGGTCAACAAAGTCAGTTTCACTCTCTAAATTGCCCAGAGATGATCAAAGGCTGGTTTCAGAACGAGTCTGAGAATGGCCTACTGGTAGGTGAGTTCTCATCTCTGTCTGCTCTGGCAGCAAATTCCGTAGCTGAGTTTACCAGGGTCCTCGGAGCTTTCTGAAGCTTCTCCCTTAGGATGAAAGGACCCAGAACTTCTCCTTGTTTCACATACCTGTTAAAAGGAGATAAATAAGGTTATCATGCACTCATAAGAGTTTCCAATTCCTAGGCTTAACCAGAGCTTAACACCGTCGCAGACAGGCATCAAAGCATCACACTTAATGGCAGGTTTCCCACGTAATGTATGTCTGATTAACTGGTACAACCGGGCGGCCAGCTGCAATTTCCATGAAGTAGGCAGGCTTGTTCCACGGGTCTCATACAAATTGTGCTGTAATTACAATAATCTCTGTCAAAACAGGCGTGGGTCTTCTGATGTGGGATGGTATAGCAGGTAAGAGAACGGGCAAGAGAATGTAGAAAATACACAAGGACTTTCCACTTGAGATTTACGTCTGTCTGAAACAGTATGAGGAACAGGGTCATTTTTACATAACCAGCTTTGGATCTAATTTTTCAGGTTACCCCTGGCTATTTAGCAGAGCATAGCATAAAACATTCCTTATGGAAAATCAACTCTTTCATTAAAAAAATTAAGACCCTAGGACAAAATTCTTCTGCTCTGTGACTGAATGAGACCCCCCCCCCCCAAGAGTAGAGCTGCTGAAACTTTTATCCCAGAAGTCCTAGCTGATTCTTCTGGCTCCTGTAATCCTTTCCTCTTGAAACAGAGTGGGTAGATTGGTTCTCAGGGCCCCGTCTTCTGGACAACCCCCCACCCCCATTGTAGTTATGGTCTGATATCTTCAGTTCCCAACATTTCCAGTCACATAAAGGGGTACCATTAGTGTAACTGCCAAATGGGACACAAAGTAGTGTGTACTTAATCCAGGTTTTTCACTAATTGGTGTGAGCCTTTGGCTATGGGGTCTCCCCAGGCCAATTCTTTCTTTTGGGATTCAACCCTTTAGAAGTCAGACCTCCCAAATCCTTGGATCTAACCTGGGAACACTTCCTTGGCCCATGGGATGGAACCATCTGGCTTGTTAGCACATTGCTTTTGTAGTCAGTCGGCTCATTTCTCCTCCAAAAAGCCTGCCAGGACATAGTGATGGTGAAGCTCCAATCCTGCTCTAATAACTACTCTGCATTTTTCAAACAAAATGTCATTGTTTGCTGGTAACCTGTTCTCACTGTTTGGAAAGGCACACGGTCTACATTAATGCAAACTTGTCCTCAGAATTTCCTTCTGAGCCACTAGGGTCCTGTTTCTGAACCTAAAGAAGCCCAGTGATGTAACTTCCTGCCCCCAGGCAAGCTGGTAACTATTATGGCACTTTATCAGCGGTGTTGGTTGGTTTTCTGTTTGATTTTTTTAATACGAGGCGTGTACTCACTCGCTAATGTTCTGTCAAGATCAGCAATAAAGTCTTCTAGCTCTTTCGTGTCTCCTAGTTTAGCTGAAAAACAAGAGTCGACCTTCAGTTTCCATATCAATGACAGCTCAAGAAGCCCTCTGTTCCCAGGATTATGCGACCCCATTTTGTATCTCTGGATCTTCAGAGACGTTATTTCAGACTGTCCTGTACCAACCCCAAGTGTCTGCTCCAATGTTTATTTACAGTCAACTCAGACACTGATTCTGAAGATTAACCTAGACGTCCCCTTCTTGTGTTTTTTCAGTTCATCATCCCCTGTGCCACCCTCACCCCAACAACCTAGAAGAAGAATCTCCCTTCACTACCTTAAAAGTCTGAGGGGCAGGGGAGAGGAGAGGCTGGAAAGGAAGATGAAAAGTTTTGATTTTTTTGACTCTGTAGGTTTTGAGTTATCAGTCAAAAATGTCCGGTAAGCGTGGCACAGTGCAGTGGACACCCAGATTCAATATTCCCACTAAGCCTCGCCTTTGACACATTCTTGTTTGTGCCACCACCCCAGGGCAATACCACAGCCCTCGGTATGAAATGAAGGAGGAGCCGCTGTTCTTTGTCAAAATGGTACAGAAAGGCAAACTGAGGCCTCCGGGTCTGGGACAGCCTCATCCCATCCAGCTGTCAGGACAAGGCAGCCAGTCCTTGTCTTGATTTTGTTCCCTCTATATCCTGAGACACATACTCGTTCCTGTAGGGTTCGTCATTCATGCCTTGTCCGAAACGCGTGCCTGGATATTTGTATTAATTAACCCTTGCTGGCTGGCTACAAATGGCTCGTTGTTCTCAGCTTTTAAAGTCAATTTGCCACTAGGGCTTTTTCCTCCTTCTTTAATTCCTACCTCTTAAAGATCAGGTAGCAAATCTGGGCACGTTTTCAGCCACTTCCTAGACTGCCCTGTCTCTCTGAATTCAATAGCTCCGTTTTGCAGAGAGCTGGACAACAGCAGAGTCCCTAGTGACTGCTCAACACTGCTACGTTGAGAGGAGAATTTAAAAATCACTCTTTTGAAAAAGAGGGAAATTCTGCCTTTAATGCCAAGAGTGAGAAAAGTAATAGAATCTTCATATTTCTTTTTAACCATGTTCCATTTTTATTGCATTCTGCAACTATTTTCAGCAAGTATAATGTTTCTTGAAGAGAAAAACTCCTTTTGTTTTCAAGAGGGCACTTGTCCAATGTAACAGAACATTCAGCTCTCTAGCTGGAGACACTTTACAAGTTCCAAAAAATAAGAAACTGCTCATGCATCTTTAAAAACTTTTTAGGTCTATTAATATCACAGTAGAGACAGGCTGGAGCTGCTATTTTAAATCATGTGAGATCATGGCTTGCCTCATGATGATGACCCCCTTGAATTGCTAAATTGGTAATCTGAAAGCATTGGTTACATAGTTAATGCAATAAAAAGGATCTCACTTTCTGCAAACCCTAACTGCTGAGTTTTCAATTCTCGAACCAACCAGTCTGAGAGAGCACTGTCATTTGGCATGGTCTTGATTACACCACGTGAGAGAAAGCAGAGTCTAAAGACAAGCGTTCTTTCTCCCTGCGGATCTGGTTCCTTGCCCCTCAATTACCTGATTTCATTTTTACACCGATCAGAATCCTGAGAAAGGACAGTTCCACCTCACACCATACGAAGATGTTAGTTTTATCTATTCATTTTGCACATTTGGGAAGGGTCGGGGGTCAGGCGGAAGAGACAAGAGACCGGGAAGGGTGAGAGAAGAAGGAAACCAAAACCCTCATACCACCACTCACGAGCCTACCTTTCCGAGGAGGGACGGTGGGGGAGAGAAGAGCTGGAGCAGCATCTGTTGGAGAATTCAGTTTTTCATCACTGAAGCTGAAGCTGTTCCTATAGAGCGAATCTGCACCTTTCAGGAAAGAAAATGTAACTCGTTCGAGATGGTCTTCAGCGCATCTCCCAAAGGAGCAAAGTTGTAAAGAAAACAGGTTGATTTCCAGATTTTATAGTCATGCCCAAAAATGATTTGAGATAGGGGTGTGTGCCTGTGTGTGTGTGTGTGTGTGTGTGTGTGTGTGTGTGTCCAGTCAGGCACACTGAAGGCCTTGCTTCCCTAAAAAAAAAGGAGAGTGTGACGGGATGATCACGACCAGAGCAGCCTCCTTTGCAACACACAGGATCCCACTGCCCAGGTGTCTGAGAGCCGAGCCGATGCTTGGCTATTGTGGGGTGGGGGGCTGGTTCAGGATTTTAGACCTAAAGAATCGTCTCTCCTGAAAAATGTCCCTTCTGCCCTCTGAACTCCCCGAAATACAAACATAAGGTTGGGTCCCATTACTTCAGAATCCTCCCTGACTGCTCAAGACTGTCTTTGGCCTGGTTTTCCTGAGAACCTACATTCTGAGGATAAGCTAGAGGGTCAGAGACAAATATTTCTTCCAGACGTTGTCAATTATAGACACTTGGAGTGATCCTGTGGCTTCTTCTAATGCCGTACCCCAAAGACCAGAGCAACAGCAAGAGCAAGGCAAGGTCCCAGAAGCAGAGTTGTGCTGGGAGTCAAGGGAAGCAGCTCAGCTACTTAGATACTCGGGCGCCCTTGGGCAAGACAGCATCTCTGAGCCTCGGCTTAGCCATCAATACAATGGGAAGGCTACATAATCCTTAAAGTTCCTTCCAGCTCTGAAGTTCTGAGACTCTACTTCTCTAAATCCTGCCAAAAATGAGGAAACCAGCCCATAGCCAGTTCAGCCATGTGGCCATGACACCAAAAGGGAGCTGGTGGCTGAGTTCCACCCCCTCAAAGGGCTCAAAGGCAGAGCAGCCAGCGGAAGCAGGATGTGGCCTGTGAGGTCACAAAGTAACAGTCTTCCTGGCTAAAACAAAACACAAAGCCAGGCACACTTGTAGCAGATATGACCTCTGGAAAGTCTCTTCAGGTGACAGAGGGCGGCTGAATCAAGAGGGCCTGGCCAGGACTCTCTTTGGGATTCACTCACTTGAATCCAACGACCTCCAACTCAGGAGGAGGCAAAAACTTCTTTCTTTGGTCCCCATAACTCAAAGTGAACATGAATAAGTTATAAAAGATAAAAAGCGTTTTCCAAAGCAGAGGTTTCTCATCACACAATAATTCAGCTTCATCCCTAAAAGGCTACTGCAAGTTCTCAGACCCTACACCTGGCTCCCTTTCCTCCCACCCTCCTCTGACCAGGTGGCCCCAGTGCCGTCTTATCTTCCTGACCTACGCGTTATCTTGTCCACTTTTCCAGACATGCCCAACTCTCACGATCTTTTCTCCCCTCAGAGGTCCAGCCTAAGTCACCTAAAAGGACCACAGTCACTTTTCAGGGCTTTGGTGATGAACACCTACTGAGATCCAAAATACCAAACCCCACACATAATATTTCCCCCAAAAAATGTTCCTCAGAACACTGGTCCTTGGGAAAGAAGAACCATGTATGTGATCAACTAAGTTTGAGAAACACTGAGCACCTTTGGAGACTCCTACTGGGTCTTCCCACTTCAATGTCCCTGAGAAGTCTTGTTTCTCCAGTTTAACTATGGGACACCTTTTTTGTGGCAGCCCATTAACATGTCTCAGGACACTTGCACAGGAACTCAAATGGGGAAGCCCTTCTGCTTGCTTTTCCAGCTGAGCCCACCCCTAGAGCAGTCTGGTTTTTCTCAAGGGAAAGCCTTTCCCTTACATACAGGAAAGCGGCTGTGTCCATGGCAGACCTACAGCAGGGCGTCACTGTTTGTCACCACGCAATAGGTAGGAGAATCGCCACAAATAGAACCTGAGAAACTTGTAGGGGAAAAGATGAGGTAAGACCCAGGGGCAGGAAAACCACAGAGAGCCCTGTGGAGGCCGGCTTCGTGCCCAAACCCCTGAGCCAGAAGGAAAGAACATGAGGCGTTTGGCACATTATCTTTGGCTCTGAGGACACCTGACAGCATCGCTCCCATCCCTGGCCCAGACCGCCAAACCCAGAGACTCGCTGGCCCAGGCTTTTGTGGCCACACCTCTGGTCTCTATCTCTCAGAAACACTTGGCCCTTGAGAGCCAGTTTCACCAGCATACCTCACTCCACCCAGCCCTGCACCACTGGCCCTTGCCCTGACTTTGGACTTCATCCCTATTCTGCTCCAACTTTCAGCAATTTTACATCCACATACAGCCATCCTTTGGGGGGAAGGGACACACGCACACATGGTTTGTTTACCTCACAGGCAAGTAGACCAAATGTCATTGAACTTTCGGGGAAGGAATGATCTAGACAGGAAAAAGGCCATTGCAAAATGGTAGGAAAAAAAGAATCCAGTGAGGATTCAGGAAAAACTCAGGTGGTTTGGAGACTCTGTAGAGAATGAGTCATGGTACTGGGATGTTGTCACTGTGTACCTCTTAGCCTTTACAGCCTGGTGCTAATATGCCTTTTTGATCCAAGTATTTTCTTCAAACTCAGAAAATATATAGACAAACTGGCTGTTACTTGCCTAATAAATTCAGTTGCAAATCAAACTTAACATAATCAGAAGTTCCTCTTACTGCTAATGAATGGGGGAATGCTACTCCCCCAATGAGGGAGAGAAAAAAAATTCTGGCTACAATATCTACCTATATATACATATATATATATATATATATATATGTATACCCCTATATAGATATATAGAGATAGATACACGCAAACACACACACACACACACACACACACACACACACACACACAACCATGTCAACTTAGCATACACTCACTTCCCCACTTCCCCTCTCCCCCACACCTCCTAACCAACCACACACACAAGTTCACACAGCAGCTCATTGCCACACCTTGATTCCTCTCTCTTTCCATGAGTTTCTGTGCACAATCTGAGCCAGACCTAACTCCAGGCTCCAAAATATTCAACCATCAACAGGAAGCGAACCCTCAGCATCCTGAAGCCAAACCTGCCCACAGTTCAGTCCCACCCTGTGGTAATATTCTACATACGTCATTCATGAAAAAGATGAAAAAAAGTAACTTCAGGAAGCCCAAAGCTACCACAAGGTTCAGCAGAAGCTGCCACAGTAGAGCTGTATGGGATAAGGGGCCATATGACAACCGCGTGGCCCTGTGCAAATCACTTCACCTCTGAGCCTTAGTCTCTTCCTTAGCAAAAGGGAAATAGTAAGCTAGCCACTCCGTGTATGATATGTATGATTTTCATGATTTTTTAAATTAATTATTTTAATGTTTATTTTTGAGAGAGAGAGAGAGATGTGAGCAGGGGGGAGGGGCGGAGAGAGGGGGAGACACAGAATTGAGGCGGGCTCCAGGCTCTGAGCTGTCAGCACAGAGCCCAAGGCAGGGCTGGATCTCATGGACTGAGAGATCATGACCTGAACTGAAGTCAGACACTTAACGAACTGAGCCACCCAGGCGCCCCTGGTTTTCATGATTTTATTCTAAAGTTCCTAGTTAAATGGAGGATAACCTGTCCAGGAGAGCAAAGGGCCCCACAGCGAATAGTTAACAAGCAAGATTCTGAGCCTGGGCTTCCTCCTCTTCTTTAGATAGCAGCAAAATTCTCAAGAGAGGCTTATCTTCTGAGGCACCCTCGAATAAACCTCCCTAAAACAAACCACCAACACAGAAGTGCCCCCAACCTCTAGACATCACTTTCCTTTATCCCATAAAATTTCACTCCATGGACTTTTATTAAGCACCCTCAATGAACAAGACTTCACGGTAGGCATTGGGGTAGATTAAAAGGTAAGTAAAGTCTAACTTCCTGTTCTTTTCACGCCTCTGGAACTCTATCCCTTGCAAAACAACAGCCTGTTAGTCTGATAAAATGATAGCAATGTGTTGCTGGCTGATAGCATATTAATGTATTATGGCCCCACCCCAATATCAGGTGGTGCCATTAAGAGGGGTTCAAGGACACAATCAGTGATGATTTGGGGAACCTTAGCAGGTGATAAGACTACATTTCAGGGCTCCACAAAATCTACTTCAATCAGCTCTAAAGCCCCATCTCACAAGCATCTCAAAGGCCCATTAGAAATGTCTTTGGCCAGTCAACTTGGCGTGCAGAATCCAGGAACCTCAAACTTAGGTACCAAGTTCCCTAAGACACCATCAGAAGAAATGTAAGCATATTCAATATACAAAGATCTAACTTTAAGAGCACCAACAGAGTTTGAGAAACTCAGCTGTAAAAAACAGAAGCTTGTTTAAAAGGTAGTTGTGCTCTTTTAGTTTGGGGGTGGGGAGGAAGGTAATTTAGGGTTAGCACCAACATGTGCTACTCCAGAGGGAAGTAAAACCACAGACAGTAAACCTTGCCCAGAGCTCCTGTAAATATAGAACAATCCCACACGTTGAAGACAAGCAAACTATAGTAATTAACTGAGAAAAAGAAAGCCTTGGACCTCTTTCCCTTTTGCCACAGTGAATGGTGGTGGGGAGGGGTGAATCTCCTCCACAAAATCTAAATCCTGAAAGCCTCACTAAAAGTAGGATAGAGTAAGAAAGAGCCCTTTTCCCTTTCACCAATATTGTCCCAGCTTCCCTGACCGCTGGGTCCCTTTGGACACCTCTCGAGGTCTCCGTCCGAGTGAGACCTGTCACCCATCTGGAATTCCTAACAGTGCCAGGGCAGCCCAAGAGCTTCTAACTTCTCGTTCTCTCAAGGCTTGAACAAGTTCAGATTCCAGTCTCTGGATCTCCTATGCCAAATCAGCCAATATGCTACCTGTCATGCTAACACCCACTGTCCACAGGGTACCTTCTCTCCCAGGGCCAAGCTGGAGAAGACTAGGAAAAGATATACAAATGTTCTGGTCTTGCACCTGCTGAAAGAAGCCAGTTCCTCATTCCCTAAAACGGCTCCACAACATCACAATATCTCTTGCAGTCCCAGCAGCCTTCAGACCCTTCCTGTTAAGTAGCAAAACACTTCCTCTCTTCAAAGGAAAAAAGGTAAGTGAAATCCCAATACTGCAGAGATAGGAGTTCATACCACCATTTAAAGTTCAAGGTAATACTGTAAACTTCATATAAAATCATTCAGT
The DNA here is from genome assembly GCF_016509475.1 of Prionailurus bengalensis. NCBI lineage: Eukaryota > Metazoa > Chordata > Mammalia > Carnivora > Felidae > Prionailurus > Prionailurus bengalensis. The sequence goes on from NC_057343.1 coordinate 29,118,958, forward strand.
GGAAACATAAATTAACACATTGGCTAAAACTTGGTAATTAAAGGGGCGCCTGAGTGGCTCAGTCAGTTGGGCATTAGTCTGACTTCAGCCCAGGTCATGATCTCAAGGTTCACGAGTTCAAGCCTGCATCAGGTTCTGTGCTAACAGCTTGGAGCCTGGAGCCTGCTTCGGATTCTTTGTCTCCCTCTCTCTCTGCCCTTTCCCCACTTGTGTTCTGTCTGTCTCTTCCTCTCAAAAATGAATAAACATTAAAAATTTTTAGAAAACCAGTAATTATGAGTTAAAATTTCATTAGACATATTTGAGAAATCATGGTGTGCCTTTACAATTTTGAAAATACTGAAAACAATATATTTTTTTAAAAGTTAAAACCAAAGAAGTTTACAACCCCTAAAATCCCTCTAAGGGTCAAGTTTGAACAACACTGCCTTTCCACTGCTGATGTTAAAACTGTTCCCTGGGGCGCCTGGGTGGCACAGTCGGTTAAGCGTCCGACTTCAGCCAGGTCACGATCTCGCGGTCTGTGAGTTCGAGCCCCACGTCGGGCTCTGGGCTGATGGCTCAGAGCCTGGAGCCTGTTTCCGATTCTGTGTCTCCCTCTCTCTCTGCCCTTCCCCCGTTCATGCTCTGTCTCTCTCTGTCCCAAAAATAAATAAACGTTGGAAAAAAAAAAAAAAAAAAAAAACTGTTCCCACTAAAGTGTCTGAGATCTCACCTGCTGGACCAAAGTCTAGGGAAAAGGAACCAGCCTGTTTTGATCAACCCCTATTTGAATGCCATCTTTAATGTGGAGTTATCTTGGAATTTTCATTTTGGTCCTCTTCACATCTTTGGAGGACCTCCCCCTCCCACCCCATCAGTAGGAACAGGAAGGAGTATTTCTTTTCTTTCTTTCTTTCTTTCTTTCTTTCTTTCTTTCTTTCTTTCTTTCTTTCTTTTTTTCTTTTCTTTTCTTTCCTTTTCTTTTCTTTTCTTTTTTGAGAAAGAGAGAGAGTGTGTGTACAGGGCAGGAGGTGGGGAGCTGAGAGAGAGAGAGGGAGAGAGACAGAATCCCAAGCAGCCTCTATGCCCAGTTGGATCTGACAGAAGGCGTGATCTCACAACCATGAGATTATGACCTGAGCCACGATCAAGAGTCAGACATTTAACCAACCGAGCCACCCAGATGCCCAGGAAGGTGTATTCCTTTTTAAATGTCCATTCTTCTCTCCTAACTTGCTTCTTTGGGTGGAGGGAATATCTATGTTTCTCCTTTGTATGCAAGCAACCCTAATTTTTTTTTTTTTCTAATGAGAAAAGGAAGGGTTCTTCAAAAAACAGAACTGCTACTTTGAGCTATCTTGGAAGGTGGATCTTCTGAGTCATAGAGCAGTAAGTAGCAGGCAGAGTGAGAATCAAGGTACTGCTGGTTTGTAGCTCATATGTAACATTTGCATGCAAGACACTGGCTCAAATACATCTGACCTATGTGATAGAGCCTGGTGTGTGCATTTTAATGTCTTCTTGAGAGCATGAAACAGTGATTTTTTTCTTCCTCATCATGAGCTTATGGATGTTTCTAACAGTACTACTAAATAGCATCCTTTCCATTTTACAGGTGTAGAAACCAAGACCCTCCGGACCCAGCCTGATGTCGACTGCCTTGAAGAGACACAACCACTGTTGATAAACAGGTGAATGATTTGGGTCCAATGGGACTTCAGGTCTATTCCTGAGGACCTGGTTCCCATTCCAGCCAACCATCCATGGTGACAGAGCAAGGTCTTAGAGACAGCTCACGCAGTTCTGCTGTCTTATCAGAAACATGGAGATAACAGTGCCTATCTTATAGGACTGTGGTAGAGGTCATATGAGATAACACAGTTAAAGCCCAACAAAGAAATCACTACTGATAAGAGCTAATAAATAATAACAATAAATCATAGTAAGGGCTTGGTAAAACTGAGCTGCTCTTATTATCATTATCCTGGTATGTCTCCCTTTTGGCGACCTAAATCTCAGTAGGATCTACTTCTCTCAAACACTCTCTTCCTCAGAAAAGCATTGAATAGACAAATACGCATAATAAATGTATGTGCTCAGTACTTGGTGGCAGTTAAGATACACACAGTATGCTTCCTTAAGAAATTACTGTTTAGATATACACTGATTCTGCCAAGACTATTTCTAACCAGTCTTATGGGGGATAAGCTACACATTTATAAAAAAGACAAATATCATCTGGGCCTTCTTTATACCCTCCCCATTACTCTCTAGCCACCAAACTAAGGGTTAGCTGAGCAGTTAGCAACAAGGGCAGAAAGCAAAATGCATGCACGCACATACACCCCAAAAGAAACTATAGATTATTCCAAATTTCTCCCCCAAAACCATTAAGGATGGGTTTCTGAAAACAGGTCCCTGAAAACAGGTCCCAGATCTGAAACCCTATCCAGAGGGAGCTGCAATCACCCAGGATGGGCAAGTTCAGACCACATCCTAGCCAAATGAGGCCCTGTGTCAGAAAGGACTTGTTCTTTGCAATAGTGGAGTACTGGACAGTCTGTCCCAGCTTTCTTTCTTGTGGGAGAGAGAACTTGCATTTGATGAATAACTTGCTCCATGACCCAGCAAAAGAAGACATATTTCAGTTTGGCCACAGCTTTGAGACAAATTTCAGAAGTTTTGAGATTTCTCTTTGAAATTGAAAACAAGTGGTCTGGTCATTAGCAATCAAGTCCAAAAATGCAAAACAGAATATTAGCAGCACACTATTCCATCCCTGTTCACTTCAAAAGCTTCAATTAAATCTAACCCTTGGGCAGGACTGCCAAGGAAAGTCATGATGGACCTCAGGTTTCTGACTCAAACCCTGAACAGGGTGTCAAGCACTTTTATTCATTCTCAGGAGGACAGCTCACGGTGGGGTCTGGGACTATATCTTTGCTCTGGAACAAGGAAGAGCTTCAGATTTCAAAAGAAGATAATCACAAGGAAAGGTCCTTGGGTCATTGCTTTCACTTCCAGAGTCAAGGGCAGCAAAGGGAGTGACATTCGTGCTGGTAACCCATCTAGGGAATGAAGTCTCAAGAATAAGTCAGAAAAATTTAAATTCGCTTTGAAAAATAGTAAGTCTTCCAGAATTTGAAAACCAACAATTTGAAAAGTCACCAAATTTGCTATCTGATACCTAAACAGATATCCATAATCCTTAAAGACCACTTGTTCTCGAATTAAAAAACAAACAAACAAACAAACAAAAACCAAAAAACAAATTGTCTCACTACTTGCAAGGTTGTTTAGGACAAAGAGACCCTGCGGTAGTCTCCCTTCTGAGAAAAGCCGCCAGGAAGCACCTCTGTGCCCATCTGCTCTCTGGCTCCTTCTCCAGCCTGAGTGGGGGTGGGGGGAGCTGTGGAAGCCAGCGGTCCCGGCGGTGGACCTGCCTAAAGGAAGAAGGACACTTCCGAAAATACTCGAGCCCCGCCGTGCCAAGGAGTCTTTCAAAAACCGCATGCAGGGCACCAGCCGGTCTGGGAGCTCGGAGCCAGAAGAAAACGCAAGAAGTTATTTCAAAAATCCCAAGAACAGCGGCTTATGAAACTTCTGGTTTCACAAATTTTTCGGTATTGTGCCTTCCCATGTCTCCCTCCACCCCCATTCCTGTGGCACTTTCTACACATACTCTGAAAAACATGCAGAGAGAGAAAAGGGCAAAGGAAGGGAGGGGAAGTAACGGTGGGAAGGCCTGGCTTGGGTCCCGGGAGCCCGGTCTGGCTGAGTCGGGGCAGCTGCTTAAACCCTCCGGCCTCAGGACACCTGCAGGCAGCAGGTAGACCCGCGTGCCTCCAACAGCCTTCGCGTGACAACCCGGGGGTTTTGCCTCTCTGCGGGCGTCCTAGGGACTGCGCGAAGCCTTAGGGCTCGCTTGGCTGGGCTCCCCACCCCTCGGCTTCCAGAGAAGCAGACTGAGACTCGAGCCCCTAGGACCCCTGGTTGGGAGTTCCCGGCGCTCCCGCGCCTTCCCCGGTGGGGCCACACTTACTGTCGGAGTCGCTGAAGCCGCTGCTGTCGCTCACGCTGGCGCTGCTCCGCCGCTTCATGCGCTCCAGGTGCTCCTCGTAGTGGAAGTGGCGCTCGTGGAAGGGCGACGCGAAGTCGGCCAGCACCGCGTCAAACTCGCACAGCGCATCCGTCAGGTCCCCGGCGGCCGCCGAGTCCAAGGCCGGGGCTGGGGACAGGGATGACAGACTCAGGTGCCGGAGCGGGACGGCTATCCCGTCCCCGGGCCTGGAGGGGGCCGCCACCATTCCCCAAGATAACTAACATTCAGCGCGCGCCTGCCGAGTGACAGCCACGCTGTCACTGCCCGTTCCTTATCTTTTCATACTCTCAACCAGCCCCTGAGGCGGTGGTATGAATCGTGCCCGTTTTAGAGATGGGGAAACTGAGCCTCCGCTGAGTGAAGCTGCAGACCAAAGGTCACCCAGCTAATCCACGCGGCCGAACTCTTTCCCACGCGCTGTAGGGTACTTGTGCCCACGCTCGTCCCTCGGGGGCGCGTGCGAACGGGTAAGCGGTGGCAAGACGGAGTCAGGCTGCGCCCGTTAAGTGGCCCCAGCCAGGCGCGGGGAAGGCAGCTGAACCCGCCAGGGGCAGGGTCCCGCAGGGGAGGATGGGGACCCGCGGGTAAAGGGACGCCCCCGGATCCCCCGCCTTTCGCCCCCCACCGCGCCCGCGGGGCCAGGGCTTTCAGGGTCCCGCACTCACCTGCGGCCGCGGCCGCCGCGGGGCTGCTCTGCGCTGCGGGCGGCTTCATGGGCAGGCTCGGCCCCGCGCGCGCGGCGGAGGGTCCTAGGAGGTGCTGGGCTCGGAAACGGTGCACCCGCTCGCGCCCACTCCGGGGCTGCTCCGGGCCGGCTCTCGCGCTCCGCGCTCCCGCTCTGCCGGCCGCCCTCGCCCGGCCGCGCTCCCGCCGAGCCGCCTGCAACACGGTGCGCACGCCCGCTCTTTCTCCCACCGCCGCCACCCTCCCGCTCTGCCGTCTTATAGCCGCGGGCGGAGGCGGGCCGGGGCGGGGCCGCGAGGTCTGTCCCAGCCGCCACGCGGGGACGCCCCTGTCCCCCAGGCGCCGCCCTCGCCACGCGCCCGCCCGGGAACCGCAGTGACGGTGAGTTGCCGGAGCCCGGGTTACAGCCCCAAATATTTACTCGCCGCCTCGCCCGCGCGCCCTGACAACCCCAGTCGCCGAAGTGTCTCTGTCGCCACCGGAGCCCCAAAGAGTTTACGGCTAGGCTGGAGCTCCCCCGCTTCCTGCCGCGCGCCCTTAACCTGGAGCCTTAGTTTCCTCAGCTGTGAAATGGGAAGTGCCGAGCCTCTAGCGTTTGCTGCGAAGAATACAGTAGCCCTAGGAGGCCCAGACGGGTGGCGGAGACGCAGAGGGAGGCTCCCGTGTCCCCACCGCATTTCCCCAGGGGACTTACTGATTGTAGGCAAACTGGAGAGAGTAGGGGACGAGAAGGGACCGAAGTCGTGGAGTCCACGCGGTTACAAACCTTAATTGCTCCCATCCCGGAGCCCGGAGTTTGACCTCAGTCCTGGGCTTTCACGCCAGCCCCGACTTTATTCAGGAAGAGTTTTTTCAGGGGAAGAAATGACTGCGTAAATGCGGCGCATACCCAGCGCCTTTCAGTGTCCAGACCAATGGGCCACCCTGCCCAGCCGCCTGGCGGGGGAGCAGTCGTGACCTTGAATAACTCTCCTTGCACTGCCCCTTGCGGCAGCCACTAGTCACAGGTGACTATGTAAATATATAACAGCTGAAATAGAATACAATGAAAAACTCAGTCCCCAGGGCTCACCAGACACCTATCAAGTGCTCAACACCCATCATCTCAGAAAGTTCTATTGGACAACGCTGCCAGCGTCTCTGACCCACAAAACTGACCTCAGGGGGAAGAGAGGCCTCTTCTTACCCCCCTTTCCCCGTTATGAAGAGCCTCCTAGGTCAGGTCCTGGCATTCCCCATTTCCAGCCCCTACAGCGACCCTGAGAGGTGGATTAATGCTTGTTTCACCGGTGAGGAAAGGGAGGCACCAGAGGTCAAGCAGGTTGCCACTCAGTGACAGAAAGGCAGGTCTGTCTGATTTCGGAGCCACTTTGGGCTTTACCACACCCTCCCTTCCTCCACAGTGTAAGGTGAAGAGCTGAGGCCATAGGAGAAAGAGGCTCCAAGGAAGGAAGCAGATAACCAAGGTCCTTGAAGCTGCAGGGCAAGGCATATGCATCTTTCATTTTACCTCTTTTTCTTATTTTTTCCACCTCCTTAAATTCTTTGTTCCTCTCTTTTCCTTCCTCTTGACTTGCCATGCACCCAATATGGGTGATGCCCTGGGCTAAATGGAGCAGCAACCAATCTGGAAGCTGAGGCCACGGAGCTGCCCTCTAAATACCATTCTGCCTTCTTTGGGGGGGCTGGGGTGCAGGGAGGCTGGCGCTCTAGTCCAGCTCATGCGTGATGGCTCAGGGTCCCTGTCAGCTCAAGAATCAGCCACACTGACCTTCAAAAGAGCCTACAAAACACCCCACTTTTTAGCAGCCACACCAATTTCCTGAGAGAGTGACCATGAAGATAACCTTGTATCCACTAACACAGGCTGGTTGGTTGTTGTCAACTCACCCCCGTGTTGGGGAGATGGCTGGGCAGAGGGCCCCTCTAGGATGGGTATCACTTTGGCTATGGAGAACTATTGCTCTCTCTCTTTCCTGATTGTAAATTTTAACATAAAGAAAATACAGAGAATTAAGTAATCTATACCCACCACTGAGAATTAACACATGTTAACTAACATATTGTTATTTTTGCCTTGGATTTTCTTTTATGTGTGTGTCAAAACTGACATACAGTCAAGTGCACAAATCTTGAGTGTATAGTTGATAAAGTTTCCCTATGTATACACGTGTGTGATTACCAACCGGATCAAGATACAGTATTTTGTCAGCACCCCAGAAGGGTCCCTATGCCATTTTCTAGTCAATAGCACTCCGTTAGTAAACCCCTATGGTAACTCCTGTTCTGAATTCTGTCACCAGAAATGAGTTTTACTAATTGTGAAACTCCTTAAAATCACACCGTATGTGTTCTTTTATATCTGGCTTCTTTCACTTAACATAACGTCCTTGAGATCCATCCATATTGTTGCAGTATTAAGCCGTTGTCCTGCTGGTGGGCAACTTGCATTGTTATTTTGCTGTTGTTGCTCCTGTAAGTGGCTATACAATAAGTATTCTTGGGCCTCCTTGTGTACATGATGAAGAGTCTCTAGGATGTATATCTAGAAGTGGAATAACTTAGTTGGTTTGATTATCTCTAGTCATCCACTAACATAAACAAAGGTGCTATGAACAGCCTTGCAGATTTCTTTTGGGGCCCATCCTCACTTCTCTTGAGCTTATACCTCGGAGTGGAATTTCAGAATCACAGGATAGGCACATATTTAGCTTTCAAAGATACTGGGAAACAGTTTCCAAACCAACAGTGATTGAATGAATCTACACTCCCCACAATGTGTAAGAATTCCAGTTGCTTCATATTTGTGTCAACATATGATATTGTTAGACTTGTTAATTTCAGACATTCTAGTGACTGTGTTGTGGTACCTGACTGTGGTTCTTCCTCTCTGCCTCCTCCCCCTCACCCTTTTCCTCCTCTTCCTCCTTCCCCCTCCGCGCCCCCTCCTCCCCCTCTTCCTCCTTCTCCTCCTCCACCTCCTCTTATTCCTCCTCTTCCTCCTTCCTCTTCTTCCTGTGGCTTTAATTTACACTTTACTAATAAGTAATTAAATTGACCACTTTTTCATATGCTTCAACTACATTTAATAAGAGAAATATAACAATATAGGTAAGGTTGCTATCCCCTTGGTTGTCCTTCGCAGCCCTATCCCCTGCCCTCTCCAGAGACAACCACTACCATGAGCTCAGTAAGTACCCTCCCAGTCCATGTTTTTATAGTGAAACTAAATTTACTTATATGTTTACAGAAAAAAAATGCATAGTATTGCTTTATGTGTTTTAAAATTTACATAACTACTTTAGTGCTGCAACATGTTTGTTTTCACTCAACATTGTTTTCACATATGTTGATACACACAGATCTAGTTTCTCCACTGAATCTGCCAAATAGAATTCCATTGAATGACTGCAGAACAGTTCGTATATCCAGTCTCTAGTTGATGGACATTTGCGTTGTTTCCAATCTTTCTCTGTCACAAACAATGCTTCAGTTAACATGCTCTTACCTATCTCTTATTGCTTACATGAGTCCACCTCTGTTTTTTCCTTCTGTAGAACCAGACAAAAGACAAAGGTTAAACCTCTAGTCCACTGAGCCTTCTGGCTTGTTCCATTTTCTATTCCAGGGGCTCCCACGGTCCCAGCCACATGGCCATATTGACAAAGATGATAAGTGACCTCACTGTTCAACTGTGATCTTATCCCTTCCTGAGGAGAGGTGGGGGATATGTATTTCACCAGCCCTGAACCTAAATTAACCATACAGCCTTACACTAGGATTAACACACTTTTCTGGTTCCAGAAGGCCATTTGGTCACACAGGTCTCCTTCTAGAAAAAGACTTGAGGCAGCTTTTTGTAAAGCAATCACAACTGGATGTCCCGTCCAAATCCCCATAGTAATGTGCCAAAACGAACATGATGTGATGAAGGTTAAGGGTCTTGAGGTGAAGAGATAACTCACACAAATCCTTAAAAGCAGAGAACCCTTCCTGGCTATAGTCAGAAGGAGATGTGACTAAGGAAGAATGATCAGAGATACTGACTTTGAAGATGGAGGAAGGGACAACAAGCCAGGAGAATGGATGGTCTCTGGAGGCTGAAAATGGCAAGGAAAGAGACTCTCCCCTAGAGACTCCACAAAGGAGCACAGCTCCACCAATACCTTGACTGTGGCCCACTGAGAATACTTACCAGATTCCTAACACACAAACCTGTAAGATAATACATTTCTATGGTCTTCAACAGCTAAGTTTGTGGTAATCAGTTACAGCAGCAATAAGAAAGAATCTTCTCTGATTTTCTTTTTTTTGAGAGTTGATTCCAGCTTACATTTTTTAAATTCCTTCAAACGAATATTGTCCTACTGTTTTTGTTGGTTTGTTTTTGTGTTTGTGTTTTTACTCATAATCTTTCTATCTCTGCCAATCTGTCTGTGCTCTGTGGCTGTCCTGTGGCCCTCTATTTATTTGTGCTGCCTTTTCTCTTCTGCTTGGTGTATATCTCTCCAGTTTGTTTTCTTTAGGCATACATTGCTGCATATGCTTTAAATAGAATCATGCCTTATATGCTGTTTATAACCTGTGACCATAAGATCAGTCCCCATGTCTTCAAATATTGTTTCTCATCATTTTAATGGGTATGTGCATAGACTACAATTTAATCAGTTCCCCATTTTCCACATTCAGATTATTTTCACTTTTTCATTTTTACAGATGATACTTTGATGAATATTTTAGTAGCTATATATTTAGGCTCATTCATGATTGCTTCCTTAAATAAAGTCATGAATTTACTCATGGAATAAATTCATAAATTGCTGGGTCAAAGAAAAAACAAAACTCTAAGTCTCTTAGTATGTAATTTCCAACCAACCAACACAAAGATTATACTAATTAAGTTATAGCTTCTGCAGAAAATACAAGGTAATATTAGCACATCCGTTTCCTTTAGATACTCCCCTCCTGACCAGTCTTCAGAAATATTAATATCCTGAGCTGTTTTCCTAAGCAAAAAATTGTCAGTCAAATACAGTGAGCTCACATGTTAACAATCTGATGCAAACGAAGTACCTCCTCTCTAAAATGTCACCTTTATTAAACTAGTGCTCTGTGAGGTCACCTTACAATATAGTGCCTGTTTTATAAGAGCACATTTGTTTGATTTCAAGGTCCCTATGTGGGGGTGGGCCCTGGGGGCATTCCCATCTGCTTTTGTGCTCTGATTCTCCCTCGCAATGCCGCAATGCCGACTAAGCACTTTGTTTTCAACCACAGGGTCTGGGCTCTGCATAGCTATACCATGCCTTTTAGATTAAATCTGAGTTCTTCCTTCGCGTGGATGCTTTATTCTTATAGCGAACAGGGCACAGAGTTCAGAGAAGGAAGGTCACGTTTTATAATGTTTCTTAATGTCTTAAAACTATGTGCCCCATCTGTTCCAAGTCTGAAAGAAATCAAAGTTAGGCTTACAGAGAACCAGGCACAGGAAATCAATCAATTAATTAACCATTGTTGAATGCCAACAATGTGTAAGGCAACAGGAATAAGCAAAATCAGAGAGTAAACTTAAAATACATTAGTAAATATTTTACTTTCCTTGTGTTTTACTTTTCCCTGAGTATTAGAGGAACGTTTAAGGTTGCATTGTGTTTTTCTAGATGTCTGGCTTTTGCTTAACCTGGAAGAAGACTATAGTAGCTTTTAAACTCTCCTGTTTTCTCTCAAAAGATGCTTTTCAAAATTGAGGAAATTGAGTTTGCCACATGAGTATTGGCTCTATGTGTTTCCTCTTCTATGAAAATGTCTTTTGCCTATTTTTCTACTGGGTTGTTGTCCTTTCCTTTTTGATTTTGTAGCAATTCTTAAGCTATTTTTGATAGGTTCTTCGTTATATGTGACATGTCTTCTCTCAATTTGTAGCTTTTTACCTTCTTTACCATGTCTTTTGATGAATACAGGCTTTTGATTTCATTCTAGTCAAATTCATCACACTTCTTTTTTATAGTGAGGTTTTTTTTGGTGTCCAGTGTTTAAGAAATCCTCCCCTACCCCCAAGATCTAAATATATTTACCCATATTTTCTCCTAACAATTTTCAGGTTTTTGCTTTTGACGTTTGAATCTCTAATCCATCTGGAGTTGATTTGCATGTCTGATGTGAGATTAGGATCTGACTTACTTTTCACATGGATAATCATTTTTTTCTGTTCCATTTATTGAGTCCCTTGTAAATAATCTAGGAGATGCAAATCAAGACCATAACGAGATACTACTTTACGTCCATTCGATTGACAAAAATTAAGACATCTGGCAATACCAAGTTCTGAAGAGGGCAGATCAATAGGATGTCTTACACGTTGCTGGTGAGAGTAGAAATTACTACAACTGCTTTGGAAAACAGTCTGGCATTGTTTTGCAAAGTTGGATTTCATATACCCTGCCATCATCCCACATTCCATTCCTAGGTATAAACCGTGGACAACTCCAGCAGGTGCGCACCAGGAGAGAGAACCACATATGTGAATCTCCACTGCAGCTCTCTATTACAGCAAGAAATGTGAAGGCCTAAACTCCAGTGTTCAGGAGACCAGATAGGTAAATGCTGGTGTGTTCACGTGATAAAATATGACATAGCAGTGAAGATTAGTGAATCACAGCGGCCACAACAAATGGATGACTGTTAGTAATAGAAAACGAAATGGGAACAGTGTCCCCGAAGATTATACATGGCATAATGTCTTTTCTATAAAAGTCATAAACAATTAAAACTAATCATTATATGGTTTGCATGCATGTAATGTGTGATAAAAAATATTTTATATCAAGAATGAACAAAATACAAAATACAAAATTTGGAATTGTAGTTACATCATGTGGAAGGAGTCCAGGGTAGGGGGTAAATGGGCCAGGACAGCACCATATGGAAGATGGAAGTTATGGTCGGTGTATTCCTTCTCTAATTGGATAATGAGTTCACGGGTGTTCATTATATTATCAACAAATAAACACCCAAGTAGATAAAATAAAAAAGGGCCATGCATAGACCAGAGAGCAGTGGGAGGTAAACTGAGGGTGGTGAGTTCAACATAGTGCCTGAGTCCATTGAAAATACAATTGGGGCAGATGCGCCTGAGTGGCTCTGTCTGTTGAGCATCTGACTCTTGATTTCAGCTCAAGTCATGACCTCATGGTTTGTGAGATCAAGTCCCACTTCAGGCTCTGTGCTGACAGTGCCTGTTTGGGATTCTCTCTCTCTCCTTCACTCTCTGCCCCTCCTCTCACTCTCTCTTATTTGGATGCATGTCTAAATAAATAAACTTAGGGGCACCTGGGTGGCTCAGTTGGTTAAGCGTCCGACTCTTGATTTCAGCTCAGGTCACGATCTTACTGTTTGTGAGTCTGAGCCCTGCCTTTTTCGGCTCCACACTGACAGCATGGAGCCTGCCTGGAATTCTCTCGCTCCCTCTCTGCCCTTCCCCTGCTCATGCTCTCTCTCTCTGTCTCTCCCTCTCTCCCTCCCCCTCTCTCTCTCTCTCAAAATAAATAAACATTTTTTAAAAACCTATTTGGTATAAACAACAGGTAGTAATAAGTCAAAATTCCTCCCCTAGTAATTTTTTCACTGGCTCCAGATTAGCTTTAATAAATACGCAGTCTACCTAAATTCCATGTGCTTTCAGGTCTGTTTGGACCAGAAGGACAAGAAAGATCTATAAATCAGTTCTCTAGGGAGGTGGCAGATAGAAAGAGAACAGTCCAGATTCTTTACAGACTGCATTCTATCACAAGAATAAGTTAAAGACTGAGTTACCAAGCTTTTATAAGTCAGAAGATTGGCTTAAACTTTCCCATGATTTTACGGTTTGCACAGTGTGCTCATATAATGCTTGGTCATGGGGCAAGAAGCCTGAGAACTTATAAAATCAAGGCTGTCAGATGTTTGTGACAAAAAAATAACATTAAAAATAAAACTGAGTTCTGATGTTATTTCAAAACTGATTCTCTGGATAAAAGTTAACTAAAGGCAACCGAAAAGTAGAATGGAAAATACCAGAATGATCTTTTTGTGCTTCAACTTCTTTAAATCTTCATCTAAACAGGAGGCTATCTTACTGTTGTTCTAAAACCCCAGTTCAACAAATATTTGAGTTGCCAAAATATGCAGGGATCATGCTTGGATCTAAGAACAAAAAAATGAACAAGAAAGACAATAGCCACGGAGCTGTAGATGAGTAACATTGAATATAATTAATATATTTTTAATGCCTCATGCATGGTTATCTTTTATGAAGCTTTATTTGGCGTTACCGCATCCAGTAGAGTTGATAACCCCTTCCATGTCCCCAGTGGACCTTGCTGTGTTTCCTTTATCATATCCATCCATCATGCGGACTTACAATTATTTGCATACATGTCTGCAGCAGACATCTGTTACTTTTGTTCTGTCCAGGATCTTTTATTTTCAAAAACTCCTTCCTCCACCTTCTAAGGCTGTCAGTTACATGGCCCCACCTCTCCCACACACAGGGGAGGCACCAGATGCAGGCTGGCCACAGAGAGAGGGTGGATGTGACCCTGGGAGAGAAAGAATTCATCTCTCCTCCTCAAATACTAGCACTAGTAGTGTTTATCACAGACACCTAGAACTTGGCCTCCATAGGAAAATCTAAGAACCCATTGGAGAGCATAGTTGTAGGATGGAAAAAGACTCAATCCTGATGATACACTTGAAGCCTAAATCTGGGGGTGCCTGAAACCCACAATCCCTGACATTTCCAGTTAAAAGAACCAAATATATTGACTTTTAACTTGTTTGTTAGATACGTTTTTTATCACTTAAACCTGGGAAAGTCCCAGCTAACACTGTATGTGTCTCATCTATGAGTGAACTTCTAGAAGCAACTATGAGTAAGGCCTGACTGGTACCGATGTTGGCCGCTGCTCACATAGCACGCATAACGCCAAGATGAAATTGCCTAGCCTCTAGAGCAGGTACATGTAACCCTAAATCCACAAACTCCTGGAAGGATCCACGAGAGGATGTGGATGTGTGGACTTTTTAGGTGAAAAAGTTAATACCTATCATCAAAGTATTGCTTCAAGTATCAAAAATGCTCAAAGGAATCCCAAAACACAAAAATTCAAGAACTCTCACTGGTGGAAAGGCTCTGCCTAGCAAACTCAGCCCGGTTTCAGTGATAGCACTCATCACATCTGTAGACATAGAGCCAGGGAAGAAAGAGCTTTGCTGGAGCTTTCCAAGTCTAGAGGATGCAGAAGCTTGCTCTATTCCAGATAAAATCATGCCATATTTATTTGGTTAGTTTGTTTTTATATGGGAGGATGCCTTCTGGTTTGTTCTTTTAACCCCACTGAAGGATACAGATGGGGAATGTAAGATAAGACAAGATATCCAACCCCTCTGGAGCTCAGCCCCCACCCCACATCACATGACAGAGTCCTCTTGCACACATCGCCCCCCCAATCCATGGGATCCCTTGAGGACTGACTAAATCTAATTCTGTTATTAATCTCTAGCTTCCATTATTCTTTCTTTATTTCTACTTTGTTGTGGTGGTAGTGGTAAATATAAAATTTACCAACTTAACCATTTTCAAGTGCACAGTCCAGTGACATTAAGTACATTCCCACTGTTGTGCAACCCTCACCACCATCCTTCCCCAGAACTTAGTTTCCTGTGGCTGCCATAACAAACATTACTGCCAATTTGGAGGCTTACAACACCAGAAGTTTATTTGCCCACAGTTCTAGAGGCCAGGCGTCCAAAATCAAGGTGTCAGCAGGACGTGTTCCCTCCAAAGGCTCTAGGGGAAAAATCCTTCCTTGCCTCTTCCAGCTCTTGGTGGCTCCAGGCATTCACTGGCTCGTGGCTTTATCATTCCTATCTCTGCCTCTGTCTTCCCATGGCCTTCTCTGTCTCTGCACCTTCTTTTCTTTCTCTTATAAGGATATTTGTCTTTGGATTTAGGGACTCTTCTCTGGTAATCCAGAATCATCTAGTCATGAGATTTTTAACTTAATGACTTTTACAAAGACTCTTTTTCCAAATAGGTTATATTCACAGGTTCTGGAGTTTGGAACGTGGACATATTTTGTGGGGGCTACAGTTCAACTCACTGCAGCTGGGTTATCCCAGAAGCATTGCCAAGGTCAAGAGTTGAGGGCAAATGCAATATGAGGGAAGTGATCCCAGGAAGCATTAGCAAGAGAGTGAGAAGTGACAGGGAAGAGAAGGGAGCCAATAGAGAATGCCCTAATGAGCAAGTTCCCACTGAGAAAAATGCACTCACTTCCATAGGGAACCTTGGGAAGATGATATAGAACACATTCAGGACTATCCCACCTGCAAAAGCAAGGAAGCTCAGGATCTCTTGTCATTGACTGAAGGCTGTCCTCAGGGGCATTAACTCCCTGACACTTGTCTCCCTCACACTAAGGCAAATGGAAAGCTCTTGGAGACAGTCATACATATTTGTAATAAGACACTATTTTTGTATCCTGAAATGCTTGGTGTCTCAGAGAAGTGGGTGGGGCACTGACAGTATCTGCCACTAGGCAAGTCAGAAATTTCTATTTTATTGCTTATATCAAAATTGGACGAAGGAGCTACTAGAATTGTCCACTGATAGATCATTAAAATAATATTTGCTGGAAGATCACTAAGGCATTTGGGGCATAAAGCTGAGAAGAATGTCAAAGAGTTGAGTTACATTGATATGCAAATTACTTCCAGTTTCCTTTGCGCATTATTTGAACAAAGTCAATCATTATATATAATGATTACAGATACATAGTTATAGATAGGATTTTTTAAATGCGGATAAATAGGAATATGTGATATTCATCAATATGAACTATTTATCACTGAAAATAGGTAGCATATTTACTTGTTTTTAACACATTTAGAGCTTTATGGTCACTGCAAATTTTTAAATTTCTTATTTCAACTTATGTAAGTATTTTTGTTCTGGAGAATTAAGATACTATGACTAACACAAAATGGAGAATTTGGAATGTAAACATCGGTTTAAAGAAAAGAAAAGAATGATGTATAATGTCCTGTTGTTGATAAAGTACTTGTTCTTTTTTCATGGATGAATTTAGATATTTAGGTAAGAGTGATATGATTATTTTATTTTAAAATGTAAGAATTTGGAAAGCCCAGGAAATAACCTCCTTTGCAATTCCATATACATATAATGAAAACTTGCATAAGTCACTCTAAAATTCTTTTAGGATGCATATGAACTAACATCTATATCCAATTCCCAAATTTCCAGGAAGGAGAATCTGATGGCCAAGTGTGGGTCAGACATCTGCCCCTGGTGGAATCCACTGTGGCCAGTGAGGTTGGGTCACAACCCTTGCTGTCTACTCAACAGGGTCTACGTGGGGGTGGGTAGTACATGATCAATAGTTTTCAGAGAAGGGATTGGTACCTAAAAAAAGCTTGACTACCTAATGAAGGCTTTTATTTAATATGAAGGTGTTTTTTTTTTAATACATAGACTCCTAGAGAATTGATTTGTACGTTTAACCCATTCTTTAAAAAAAAATTTTTTTTGAGGGAATGGACTGTGGCCACTCAGGAATATATTGGCACCAGCTCTCTGAAGAATCTCTGAGGCACGCTGATTTTCAGAGATAATTGAAGACGCTGGATGTGCAGCTGGCCCCCACCACCTCTGTCTCCACGTAAGGTTGAAAGCAGGTCAGCTCTTTGTTCATGGATGGAAACACTCAGAACATGAAGTATCATTTAAACCTCCCTCATATAATAAATTTCCATCCTCCTTCTAGGCAGTGGTCCAACGTGTATTTTAGACTCTTTCCTTAGCATCTGTCAGCGTCTCTACCTCTCACTTTATAAGCCGACCTATATTTTGCTCTTATATTTTTTAATCAGGTTGAGTAATACAGCTACCAGTCTAGGACAAAACTGGATTGATTTGCTGTGACTATGAATAACACAACAGGGAGCAAAAAGGAAACATGTACAGACAGTGTGTCTCCAGAGAGGTTCACAAGACTCTCTGAGGCACATCAGGCTCCAGTTCAGCGTTTCCCAGAATTTCAGACATATTTGTACTTTCTTCATGAACTCTGTTGTATCTGCCTCCTACCTAGAGTAAAAACAAAAATCTGTATTGACATATAATTCCCCTATTTAAAGTGTACAGGTCAGTATTTTTAGCATATGAACAAAGTTGTACAACCATAACCATAATCTAACTTTAGAACATTTTCGTCCCCCTGAGAAGAGAGTCCACATCCACAAGCAGTAGCGCCCCATTCCCCGCACCCGCCCACCTTCAGCCCTAAAGAACCATTAATCTACTTTATGTCTCTATGGATTTGCCTATTCTGACTTTTCAGATAAATGAAATCATAACATTTGTGACTGGTTTTTTTTTCACTTACATCATGTTCTCAAGATTCATCCATGTTGTAGCATGAATTAGTACTTCATTATTTTTTATGGCCAAATAATATTTCATTAAAGGTATATACCTATATTAGTCAGAACCAACAGGATGTGTGTGTGTGTGTGTATGTGTATGTGTGTGTGTGTGTGTGTGTGTGTGTGTGTGTGTGTATATATATATATATGTATATGTATATATTTATTTTTAATAGATTGGCTCATGTTTGTGGAGGTTTGGTGAGTCCAAAATCTGATGGAGTAGGCTGGTAGGCTGGAGACCCAGAGAAGAGGTAGTTTGCAGTTTGAGTCCAAAATACAATCTGCTGGCAGTACTCCTTCTTGCTCAGGGGAGGTCAGTCTTTTGTCTTATTTAGGCCTTCAACTGATTGGATGAGGCCCACCTACATTGGCAGGGGGGAAGGGGAGAGTAACCTGCTTTACTCAGAATCCACCAATTTAAATGTTAATCTCATCCAAAAAATAGCTTCACAGAAACATCCATAATAATGTTTGACCAAATATCTGGGCCCTATGTCCCAGCCATGTTGACACATCAAATTAACCATCACAATCACGTTTTATTTATCTATGCACCAGGTGATGGAAATTTGTGTTTGTTTCCACTTTCTGGTCATGTACAAATTTTTGTGTGGACATATGTTTTCATTTATCTGGCAGTGAAATTTCTGGGTTAAATGGCAACTCCATGCTTAACATTTTGAGGAACTGCCAAATTGTTTCCCAAAATAGTTGCACCATTTTACATTCCAACCAGCAATGGATGAGGGTTCCAATTGCTCCATAAGTTGGCTAGTACTTGTTATTATCTGTCTTTTTTTAATATTATCTGTCTTTTTTTATTATAACCATCCTAATAGGTATGAAGTGGTATCTCATTTTCATTTCCCTGATGACTGATGATATAAGTCTCTTTTCATATATTTATTGATTGGCCTTTTGCATATCTCCTTTGCAGAAACAACTATTCAGATTCTTTGCCCATTTGTTAACTAAGTTATTTCTCTTTTTATTATTAAGTTGTAAGGGTTCTTTATAGATTCAGAATACAGGTCATATATGTGATAGATAATTTGTAAATATTTTCGCCCATGCTGTGGGGTTTTTTTTTTTTTCATTTTCTTGATAGTATCATTTGTAGCACAGAAGTTTTTACTTTTGATAAAATTCCATTTATTCATTTTTCCCTTTGTTGCTTATTCTCTTGGCTTCATATCTGAGAAATCACTGCCTAACCCAAGATCTCAAAATCTGCTTTGATATTTTCTTCCAAGAGTTTTATGGTTTTAGCTCATATATTTGTGCCTAATTTTGAGTTAATTTTTGCATGTGGTGTAAGAAAGGGATCCAACTTCATTCTTTTGCATGTGGTTTTCTGGTCAACCCAGAACCTGAACTTATAACTTTATTTACTTAATTTTTCCTTAAGTCAACTCATCTTTTTATATAAACAAGTTATTTAAAATGTTATAGCAATACTGTAAATGAAAAACAATCATAATTTGCCATAAAAAGAAGAGAACATAAGTATAAATACTGAGAAAACAAAACTACGAAAATACTGAGAAAAAAATAATAAAAATGTTTGAAAACACTAAAATTTTAGGGATACAGATGACTACTGAAGGCCTCCTTTCTTGTGAAAAAGGGGATCAGCAAATGTTGGCAAAGTAGTAGAGATACACTAACACCAAACCGAGTTGTTCCCTGTAAGTAGGATTAAAGGAAGGAATTAAAAAGGAAACAGTTGTCTCGTTGAGTAGTTTGAGGTGAATTAGGGTCTCCCTATGAATGAATAGGCGAATAGGGAATTCCCTTGGCCCCTCTTGGATCCCACCCAGTGGGAAGCACTTCTCTGCATTGCTAGCATCAACGGTAATGGGAAGAACCTGGGGTGGGGAGAGGCCATGGATTTGATCCCAGGCTTCTCACTAATTCCTGAACCTCAGCAAGTTACTCAGCCTGCTGCACCTTGCTCCTAAACTGTAGACAACCTCTTCCTAAGGGGCGGTATGAGGATTCAATACTACGGAACGTGGAAGGCAGTCCAACACAGGGTAGGCATACAGAAAAGTGAGAGCCCTCCTGGCATTCTTGCCACTTCCAGAAAAACAGAGAATCCAGTACCCAAGCAGTTTGTCCCAAAATGTGGCTGGAGGTCTAGCAACATCAGAAATCCCTGGAAGAGGAGCCAGCCCCCACCTCACTGACTCCACTGCACACAGTTTGGAGATTGTTCCCACAGACCTGCCTTGGGTCTCTATGGCTTCTGCCACTTCTGCTTTGACAGACTGGCCTTGGTGAATTTGCCCAGCTGAATCTGAGTCCCGTCTGTTCCTGAAGACACAACCTCTGACAACCATTCCCGAGGTCATTTCGAGACTTGGGAAATTTGGTTTAACGAACGACAGGGGCAAAACAAAGCTGAAAGCACAGAGAATCCAAACACACTGCCAAAGTTCAACTTTCCTAAAGGCAGTAGCAGCAGCTGTGGTCTGTCCCATTCTCTTCCTCTTCCCAGCCTCTGGCAACAGATACTAAAAAGCAGACATGAGATGCAAAGACCATCCACGGGCTGCAGAAAGGTGGCAAGGGCAGGCAAGGCTGGAAAATCCCAACCAAGAATAATCAGTCCCTGAAAAGCTGCACGCTGATTCATGCCGTGAAGAGCTGCTGAGCCCTTCCGAGACTGTGCCAGGAACTGTGGGTATGGATGCATGAGAGGATATAGGAATCCCAAGCGGGAACCTTTCTGCGTGGGTAGGGGGATATGCTGCACATCACATTAAGTATCTTCACAAGAGAGGTCCCAAGATGTGGCTTCTGGTGTGAGTTCGGGGAAAGGGTAAACAACTAGCGGCTGGTGCACTTTCCAGAAGGAGAAAAGGGAGCAAACATTCCAGGAAAGGGATGGGTGGGGAGGCTGGAGCACTAAGTTTCTCAGAGAGATTGAGGGTTGGCATGAGGAGGGAGAAAGCAGAACGGAAGCAGACATATAAACACCTTATAACCTTGGTGTTTTCTTTCTAAAAAATAAAGTAATTCCTTTGTCCCCCTTTGGGTCCTGTATTTCTGATTCGGGGTGGCAGGTGGTATCCTGATGGTAGCCTTGAGCCTACATGGTCTCCTCGTTGGCATTTGTTAATTAAGATAGACACTGACAGACAAGAGCAGCTGTTGATGGAGGAACATGGAATAGACAAAATGCTAATCAGAGCTGTTTAAAACCGGCTAGACAGGGGCACCTGGGTGGCTCAGTCGGTTAAGCATCCAACTCTTGGTTTCAGCTTAGATCATGATCTCACGCTGACAGTATGGAGACTGCCTGGGATTCTCTCTCTCTCTCCCTCTCTGTCTCTGCCCCTGCCCTGCTTGTGTGCTCTGTTTCTTTCTCAAAATAAGTAAATAAACTTAAAAAAAAAAGTCTTAAAAAAAAACTGACTAGAAAGATCTGAGGGCTGAAGATACTCAGAAGAAAACCCTCTACCAGTTTGTCTTTCCACAGGGCCTTGCCTGGAAAGTATCTACTTGTACCTATGCTGTTGTGCATTTTGTGTCCAGGAAGGCATCCTTATGGGATCGCCTGTGCCAAGTTCCCTTGGAAGCAGGTGGCCTTTTAAAGTTTACTACTCTCAAAAACTAAAAAAATAAAGTTTACCACTTTCTTCTGTGTCGTGTAAGCTTTAATCCCAAAACATTACATGTGGGGTGGCAATGCTATGGTGTTTAGAGGGGAGAGAAAACCCAGGTGAAAGGACAGGATATCTGAATCTGGAATTTCCTTTATATGTTCTAGAAGATAAGAGAACATGTAAAATGAGATTGGCAGCCACTGGGGCCAAGTCAGATGGACATGGACCCCATTTTTCAATTCATTTCTCTCAGTTGAAGCTGGGCAATCAGTACCTGAGGGTTGTTATCCTATTCTCTCCACACTTATGTACATTTGAAAATTTCCATAGTAATTTTTAAATTGCCTGACTCATGAAGCCGGATATACTAAATTGTATTTAAACTGTATTTAAGAGTCATCTGTTACTGCTTTAAATTATTTCAAGTCTAAATTATTTTGTTCAACAGGAGATCCTTAAAACTTCATCCTTTCCTCTCAGCCAAAGAAAATTAATAAATTGATTGCTCTGGTACATTCTCTGTTCGCAGCGATGAGTTGAGAGATCATTTTACCTGTAACATCTTGGAGCAGAGAACTACAAAGTGGAATGTGAAGGGGTGAGGTTGAATGTGGAAGATTGGGGCACAATGTGGAAGTCAGGCTGAATTGTTTGGATTTTTATAAGTTTGCAAGAATAAGTTGATGTTCCAAATTGTAAGATGATATAACAACATTACCAGGGTTTTTTTTTTATTTTAACCTTTTTTAAAGTAGACTCCACGCCCAACGTGGGGCTCGAACTCATGATCCCAAGATCAAGAGTCGCATGCTCTACCGACTGAGCCAGCCGGATGCCCCAACATCACCAGCTTTTAAAAGGAAAAAAAAAAAGTCACCCATAATAATACCACTGCTTTCTGCTGACACCTTCCAGACCTCCACCCCCAGACAGACATGAACAGAGCAGCAATCAGAACCTTTGCCTTTTTTTGTTTGTTTTTAAAATGTTTACTTATTTTTGAGAGAGAGAGACAGAGCATGAGTCGGGGAGGGGCAGAGAGAGAGGAAGACACAGAATCTGAAGCAGGCTCCAGGCTCTGAGCTGTCAGCACAGAGCCTGACGTGGGACTCAAACTCACAAACCATGAGATCATGATCTGAGCGGAAGTCGGATGCTCAACCAGCTGAGCCACCCAGGTGCCCCTGTACGTTTGCCTTTTGAACAATATGCTAAGTGTATCCCAGTGATTCCATACAGCCTGCATAATTGGAATCTTAATGAGGGCATATGATTCTACTTTTTTTTTTTAAGTTTATTTATTTATTTATTTTGAGAGAGAGAGACAGAGAGAGAGAGAGTGCACTTTCCATGGGGAACGGGGGAGGGAGAGAGAATCCCAAGCAGGCTCTGCACTGTCAGCAGAGAGCTCGACACTGGGACTCAAACTCAAGAACCAGGAGATCATGACCTGAGCTGAAAACAAGAGTCAGACGCTTAATCAGCTGAGCCACCCAGGTACCCCCATACAATTCCACTTTTTAAACAATTTTCCTGCTGTCAAATATTTCAGGTTGTCTTCAGGTTTGAATTTTGGTTTTGTAGTTCTTCTGGCTATTATAGAGATCAAGTATAAGAAACATTTAGCACAGTGCCTGGGTGTGTAGTGCTTGAGGGTTAGTTTTATGTGTCACCTTGACTGGGATACCCAGATGGCAGGGAAAACACTATTTCTGGGTAAGAGATTAACATTTGATTCAGTAGTCTGAAGACATGTGCCCTCATCAGTGTACATGGGCATGCCCCAACTCTCCTTGAACTGGGGCACCCGTCGTCTCCTGCCCTCAGACAGCAGAGCTCCTGGCACCGGGGCCTTTGAATCTGTACCAGCAGCCCTCGGTACCGGCCCTTTGGCCAGGATGTGTACCAGCGGCCCTCGGGTTCTCAGGCCTTCAGCCTCAAGTGGAATGACCCCACTGGTTTTCCGCACTCAGTGCGCAGACAGAAAGCTGTGGGACTCCTCAGCGTCCATAACCAGGTGAACCAGTTCCTGTAATAAATCTCCTCTTTTATCGATCTGTCTATCCTATTGGTTCTGTTTCTCTGGGGAACCCTGACTAATACAGTGTTCTCTAAATATTTTCTATTATAATGTTATAGTAACTATGTTGATGAATGCAGTTTTTATAAAATACCTATTTATAATAATAATCCACGTTCACTATAAATAAAACAATATGGAAAAATACAAAGTAAACATTATCCAGTGCTAACACACATAGATGTGTACATGTGCCTACTTAGAGGTGTACAAAGATATGAATGGAGTGTTATATATGCTCTTATGACTTATTTCATTCAACAGTAGCAGTAGAACTCTTTTCTCATCCGTATAATTGTCCATGTCATTTTGAATGGCTACATACTGTCCCACTGTGCACACCTTGGCTATCCTACCAATTCTGTATTGATCAATATTTAGACTGCTTCTCTTTTCTCAATTTTATAAAAATAAGTTTAAACAGCTCTCTTTTTTTCTGATTAGTTATTCATGATAAGTTCCCAGGAGTGGAATTCATGGGTATTCGTGTCACAAGATCATTTTACACAAGAGTAAAAATAGCTGGTGGGAGGGCGTCCCTCTACTGAAAGAGAGTAAGCCGAGTTCCGGCCATCTTTAGATGGCAGAAACACACCCCAACACTGTTACTCTCTCTGTCTCTGTCTCTGTCTCTGTCTCTCTCTCTCTCTCTCTCTCTCTCTCACACACACACACACACACACACACTGTTGGTGAGAAGAAAAGCACCCTGCCCTCAGACCAGCATATAACCTGCAGAGCAGCTCTTATAATGAACTCCATTGTTAATTTGGACTCTCACAAGCTAGTCTTGAGGATTTCATAGTATGCTTTTAGGCAGCATCGGTGGTAACTCTAAAGACCAGTAGGAAATTGGAAGTGAAAAAAGAATTATTAGCAATAGACCATTTATATCTCCAACAACAGTGACTGTGGATAAGAGAGAACAACAAGCCAGAAACTGAGAGCCTTGAGATCTTTACCTGTCTCCATAGATCTCAGAATTTGGTTTCTTTCTTGTTTTCATTTTCTGAGCACCCAGGTGCTGTGAGAAATATAACAGCAAGGTTAAACATGCAAGGTTAGAACACGTGACTTGAATTTTCCAGACTGGCTCCAATTTTACATAGTAACATACTATATAAAAACCAGAAATCTATACATACTTGTACTAAAAAATATGAAATATTACCTAAAGTCATTCAAATTTCATCCCTTTATAATCTTTTCCTCTAAACATTCACAATTTTTAATATGCTTTATAAGGTTTAGTCTGGCTCTTTGATTCAGGAAACATGGTTGCTGTATCAGGGACAGTCCTGATCCCCAGCACTTGTGGGGATCAAAGGATTGCAACCCTCACCTCATGTGCAAAGGGCTTTGAAGAAGCAATTGCCTCTTTGGGCTCAAAAGCTATCTTGCAGAGACATGAAAAAGAGGAGACTCAAACATTTACTAGACTAAAGATAACAGCTCTCATTCACAGAGTGCTTCTAGGCAGGTTACGATCAGATCAGGCTCTCACCTTAGCACCAAGGAGGCACAGCAGGTAGATGACCTGCCCAAAGTCACCCAACTTTGGGTGGATTGCCACGCCTGTCTTACACCAAAAGCTGTGTTCTTTCCTCCATGCGCTGGTCTCAGATCATGTGCTGGGAAGAGATTTATTCATGTACTAGGAAGATGTTGCTCTCACATAAAGGCATGAATGGTTTCCCATGATCCTCTTGCTACTTCCCTCCAGCCTGGCCACCTCCCGCTCTGCAGGCTTATCATCTCCCATCCCACCCTGCCCTGTGGAGAGCAGAGGATCTCAACATCAAAAATAGGTGGGCTTTTGTTTTTTTTTAAAGGGAGCTTTTAAAAAATGCCAGGGCCCAGGCTCTACCCAAATCAATGGAATTGAAATATCTGGAGGGAGAGTCTGGAGTGTTGTTTTTTTTTTTAACATTTAATATACATTTTATTTTCAATTTTTTTTAAATTTACATCCAAGATAGTTAGCATATAGTGCAACACTGATTTCAGGAGTAGATTCCTTAATGCTCCTTACCCATTTGTCCCATCCCCCCTCCCACAAACCCTCCAGTAACCCTCTGTTTGTTCTCCATATTTAAGAGTTTCTTATGTTTCACCCCTCCATGTTTTTATATTATTTTTGCTTCCCTTCACTTATGTTCATCTGTTCTGTGTCTTAAAGTCCTCGTATGAGTGAAGTCATCTGATATTTGTCTTTCTCTGACTAATTTTGCTTAGCGTAATACCCTCTAGTTCCATCCACGTAGCTGCAAATGGCAAGATTTCATTCTTTTTGATTGCAGAGTAATTCTCCATTGTATGTGTGTGTGTATATATATATATATATATATATATATACACACACACACACCACATCTTGTTTATCCATTTATCCATTAATGGATATTTGGGCTCTTTCCATACTTTGGCTATTGTTGATAGTGCTGCTATAAACACTGGGGTGCATGTGCCCCTTCGAAACAGCATATCTGTATCCCTTGGATAAATACCTAGTAGTGCAATTGCTGGGTCATAGGGGAGTTCTATTTTTAATTTTTTGAGGAACCTCCCTACTGTTTTCCCGAGTGGCTGCACCAGTTTGCATTCCCACCAGCAGTGCAAAAGAGATCCTCTTTCTCCGCATCCTCACCAACATCTGTTGTTGCCTGAGTTGTTAACATGAACCATTCTGACTGGGGTGAGGTGGTATCTCATTGTGGTTTTGATTTGTATTTCCCTGATGATGAGTGATGTTGAGCATTTTTTCATGTGTCAGTTGGCCATCTGGATGTCTTCTTTGGAGAAGTGTCTATTCATGTCTTTTGCCCATTTCTTCACTGGATTATTTGTTTTTTGGGTGTTGAGTTTAATAAGTTCTTTATAGATTTTGGATACTAACCCTTTATCTGATATGTTGTTTGCAAATATCTTCTCCCATTCTGTCAGTTGCCTTTTAGTTTTGCTGATTGTTTCCTTCACTGTGCAGAAGTTGTTTATTTTGATGAGGTCCTGATAGTTCATTTTTGCTTTTGTTTCCCTTGCCTCCAGAGATTTGTTGAGTAAGAAGTTGCTGTGGCCAAGGTCAAAGAGGTTTTTGCCTGCTTTTTCCTTGAGGATATTGATGGCTTCCTGTCTTACATTTAGGTCTTTCATCCACTTTGAGTTTATTTTTGTGTATGGTGTAAGAAAGTGGTCCAGGTTCATTTTTCCGCATGTTGCTGTCCAGTTTTCCCAACACCATTTGCTGACAAGACTGTCTTTTTTTCCATTGGATATTCTTTCCTGCTTTGTCAAAGATTAGTTGGCCATACTTTGTGGGTCCATTTCTGGGTTCTCTATTCCATTCCATTGATCTGAGTGTCTGTTTTTGTGCCAGTACCATACTGTCTTGATGATCACAACTTTGTAATACAGCTTAAAGTCCAGGATTGTGATGCCTCCTGCTTTGGTTTTCTTCTTCAAGATTGCTTTGGCTATTGGGGAGTCTTTCCTGGTTCCATACAAATTTTAAAATTGTTTGTTCTAGCTCTGTGAAGAATGCTGTTGTTATTTTGATAGGGATTGCATTGAATATGTAAATTGCTTTGGGTAGTATTGACATTTTAGCAATATTTGTTCTTCCTATCTAGGAGCATGGAATATTTTCCATTTTTTTGTGTGTGTCTTCTTCAATTTCTTTCATAAGCTTTCCATAATTTTCAGTGTATAGATTTTTCACCTCTTTGGTTAGATTTATTCCTAGCTATTTTATGGTTTTCAGTGCAATTGTAAATGGGATCTATTCCTTGATTTGTCTTTCTGCTGCTTCATTATTGGTGTACAAGAATGCAACCAATTTCTGTGCATTGATTTTACATCCTGCGACTTTGCTGAATTCATGGATCAGTTGTAGCAGGTTTTTGGTGGTATCTTTTGGGTTTTCCATATAGAGTATAATGTTATCTGCGAAGAGTGAAAGTGTGACCTCCTCCTGGCCAATTTGGATGACTTTTATCTCTTTGTGTTGTCTGATTGCTGAGACTAAGACTTCCAATACTATGTTGAATAACGGTGGTGAGAGTGGACATCCCTGTCTTCTTCCTGACCTTAG
This sequence comes from Prionailurus bengalensis, assembly GCF_016509475.1. Classification (NCBI taxonomy): domain Eukaryota; kingdom Metazoa; phylum Chordata; class Mammalia; order Carnivora; family Felidae; genus Prionailurus; species Prionailurus bengalensis. Next base: position 29,145,990 of record NC_057343.1, read on the forward strand.
GGGGAAAGCTGTCAGTGTTTCCCCATTGAGGATGATATTAGCAGTGGTCCTTCATATATGGCTTTTATGATCTTGAGGTATGCTCCTTCTATCCCAACTTTCTTGAGGGTTTTTATCAAGAAAGGATGCTATATTTTGTCAAGTGCTTTCTCTGAACCTATTGAGAGGACCATATGGTTCTTGTCCTTTCTTTTATTGATGTGATGAATCACATTGATTGTTTTGCAGATATTGAACCAGCCCTGCATCCCAGGTATAAATCCCACTTGGTCGTGGTGAATAATTTTTTTAATGTATTGTTGGATCCGGTTGGCTAATATCTTGTTGAGGATTTTTGCATCTATGTTCATCAGGGAAATAGGTCTATAGTTCTCCTTTTTAGTGGGGTCTTTGTCTGGTTTTGGAATCAATGTAATGCTGGCTTCATAGAAAGAGTTTGGAAGTTTTCCTTCCATTTCTATTTTTTGGAACAGCTTCAAGAGAATGGGTGTTAACTCTTCCTTAAATGTTTGGTAGAATTCCCCTGGAAAGCCATCCGGCCCTGACTCTTGTTTTTTGGGAGATATTTTATTACTAATTCAATTTCTTTACTGGTTATGGGTCTGTTCAAATATTCTATTTCTTCCTGTTTCAGTTTTGGTAGTGTATATGTTTCTAGGAATTTGTCCATTTCTTCCAGATTGCCCATTTTACTGGCTATAATTGCTTATAATATTCTCTTATTATTGTGTATTTTTGCTGTGTTGGTTGTGATCTCTCCTCTTTCATCTTGATTTTACTTATTTGGGTCCTTTCCTTTTACTTTCTGATCAAAGTGGCTAGTGGTTTATCAATTTGGTTAATTCTTTCAAAGAACCAGCTTCTGGTTTCATTGATCTGTTCTACTGTTGTTGTTTTGTTTGTTTGTTTTGGGTTTTGGTTTTGGTTTTTGGTTTCGATAGCATTGATTTCTGATCTAATCTTTATTATTTCCTGTCTTCTGCTGGTTTTGGGTTTTATTTGCTGTTCTGTCTCCAGCTTTTTAAAGTGTAAGGTTAGGTTGTGTATATGAGACCTTTGTTCCTTCTTTAGGAAGGCCTGGATTGCTATATACTTCCCTCTTATGACTGCCTTTGCTGCATCCCAGAGGTTTTGGGCTGTGGTGTTATCATTTTCATTGGCTTCCATGTACTTTTTAATTTCCTCTTTAACTGCTTGGTAGCCCATTCATTCTTTAGTAGGATGGTCTTTAGCTCCAAGTTTTGTTTTCTTTCCAGTTTTTTTTCTTGTGGTTGATTTCAAGTTTCATAGTGTTTTGGTCTGAAAATATGCACGATATGATTTCAGTCTTTTGTACTTGTTGAGGGCTGATTTGTGTCCCATTATGTGATCTATTCTGGAGAACGTTCCATGTGCACTGGAGAAGAATGTGTATTCTGCTGCTTTAGGATGAAATGTTTGAGTATATCGGTTAAGTCCATTCAAAGCCATTGTTTCCTTGTTGATTTTCTCTTTAGATGATCTGTCCATTGTTGTAATTGGGGTGCTGAAGTCCCCTACTATTATGGTATTATTATCAATGAGTTTCTTTATGTTTGTGATTAACTGATTTATATATTTGGGTGCTTTCACATTTGGAGCATAAATGTTTACAATTCTTAGGTCTTCTTGGTGGATAAACCCCTTAATTATGATATAATGCCCTTCTTCATCTCTTGGTACAGTCTTTATTTTAAAGTCTAGATTGTCTCATATAAGTATGACTACTCTGAATTTCTTTTGTCGACCATTAGCATGATAGATGGTTCTACATCCCCTTACTTTCAATCTGAAGGTATCTTTAGGTCTGAAGTGGGTCTCTTGTAAACATCATATAGATGGATCTTGTTTTCTTATCCATTCTGTTACCCTATTTCTTTTGGTTGGAATCTTTAGTCCATTGACGTTTAGAGTAAGTACTGAAAGATATGAATTAGTTGCCATTTTGTTGCCTGTAGAGTTGAAATTTCTGGTGGTGTTCTCTGGTCTTTTCTAGTCTTTGTTCCTTTATGGTCTTTTTTTTTTTTTTTTTCATATTTTCTCCCCTCAGAGAGTCCCCCTTAAAATTTCTTGCATGGTTGGTTTAGTGGCCACAGACTCCTTTAATTTTTGTTTGTCTGGGAAACTTTTTATCTCTCCTTCTATTTTGAATGACAGCCTTGCTGGATAAAGAAGTCTTGGCTGCATATTTTTTCTTACTCAGCACATTGAATATATCCTGCCACTGCTTTCTGGCCTGCCAAATTTCTGTGGATAGGTCTGCTCTGAACCTGATCTGTCTTCCCTTGTATGTTAAGTACTTTTTTTCCTTTGGTGCTTTCATGATTCTTTCCTTGCCTGAGTATTTTGTGAACCTGACTATGATATGCCTTGTTGATGGTCAGTTTATGTTGAATCTAATGGGAGTCCTCTGTGCTTCCTGGATTTTGATGTCTATGTCTTTCCCCAGGTTAGGAAAGTTTTCCCCTATGATTTGCTCACATAACATTTCTACCCCTTTTTCTCTCTTCATCTTCTGGGACCCCTATGATTCTCATGCTGTTACTTTTTAATGAGTCACTGATTTCTCTAATTCTTAAACTGTGCTCTTTTGCCTTAGTCTCCCTCTTTTTTTCTGTTTCATTATTCTCCATAAGTTTGTCCTCTATGTCACTGACTGCTCTGCCTCATTCATCATTGCCACCATGACATCCATACAAGATTGCAGCTCAGGTATAGCATTTTTTATTTCATCCTGACTAGCTTTTACTTCTTTTATCTCTGCAGAATGGGATTCTAATCTATTTTCAACCCCAGCTAGTGTTCTTATTATCGTGATTCTAAATTCTGGTCAGACATCTTGCTTGTATCTGTGTTGATTAAGTCCCTGGCTGTCGTTTCTTCTTGCTCTTTTTTGGGGAGTGAATTCCTTTGTTTCATCATTTTGAAGGAAGAAAAGGAATTAATAAGGTAAAAAAATTAAAGTTAAAAAATTAAAAACAACACACACACAAAATCAAATAAATGATCCTAGATACTAGGTGTATTTTGGTCTGGTTGCTGAAAGGAGCTTGATAGATTAGAGAAAAAAAGGAAAATATAAGAAAAGAAAAAAATTTTAAAAAGAGAAAAAGAAAAAAAGGAAAACGTTTGAAAATTTGAGAAAATGAATACAATTAAATAAAATAAAATGAAATGATGGAAGTAAAATAGAATTTGAAACATTTACAAAAAAGTAAACAATATAGTGGAAAAAATTAAAGAAAAATATTTCTAATAAAAATTGAGAATAAAAATAAATTTTTTCTTTCTGTATTCAAGAAAAAGAAAAGAAAAAAATTAAATAGATGGACCAGCGAACAGACTGAAATGCTATTGCAATTACCTCAGTTTTCCCTTGAAGTCAAACTATGAAGCACTTTGTAGTCCGTAAAATAAGCAGGCAGAGAGACTTGGGGTGTTCCTGAAGAGCGAGGTTGGCCCGGCTGGGCAGGTCTTAGTGTAACAGCTCCATTCTCCATTAGATGGCGCTGCTTTACTTACTGGGGTGGATGTTGTTTCGCTTGTCGGTTCGTATGCGCGTGCGCGGGAGGGGTGAAAATGGCGTCCCCCAGATCTCCAGTCTCTGGTACCAGAACTCTGTTCTCTGGGATCAGCCATCCGCACCCGTCCTTTGTCTCCAGCTTCCGTCCACTCTCCGTTTTTACACTGTCCGTGACCAAGCCGTCAAGCTGCCGGGCAGCACCTCTCTCCTGAGTTTTATCTCAGATGCAGCTGTTTCCCGACTCCTCACTTCTGAGGGACTGCGGCTTTGACCAGCTCAGACCCTCTGCAGGAGGGTCTCTCTGAGCAATGGCTGGGTGCTGGCCACCCCCAGGAACATTCGCAGGACCATGCTGCTGCTGAAGCCCAGAGACTGCGACTGGGTCCAGCCCATCCCAGGTAAAGTTCACGCAATCATATAGCAGCGTTTCAGGGATTCTGGTAAATCACAACACACATCTGGTGCCTTAACGTCCTTGTTCCAGCACCAGCGAATGTGGTTGTTCCCTGGAGTCTGCTGGGACATTTTGCCTGTGAGGTCGCTGCACAGCCTCTACCAGATGCCCTCCCAGCAGGGGAACCGTCTCTGCCCGTGACCTGAGAACCCCGAGGACCTCGCTCTCTGCTCCTGGGGATTTGCCCTTCCCACCAGAGCTCCATCAGGTAAGGAGCTGTGGAGTTTCAGACTCTGTGCTCCCCCTGTTCATAGAATCTTAATGGAATTTAAACACTCGTCTTTCTCCTTTCTGCCTGTTCTGTTCGGTCCCTGTGACTGTTTCCACTTTTCCACTGTCTCTCCAGCTGCTTTGGGGGCGTGCTTTTCCTGTACTCCCCCCCCTCCCCCCCCCCCCCCCCCCCCCCCCCCCCCCCCCGTCTCTGTCCCCTCTCCACAAGCAAAAGCAGTTCCCTGCCCTCTGTGGTTTCCTTCTCCCCCAGTTCACCATTCAGTGCCATGTACCTGCTGAGTTCTGTGGTTCGGGTTATATACATTGTTGTGTTAATCTTCAGATCAGTTTTCTAGGTGTGCAGAATGGTTTACTGTTGATCTCGCTGTCCTGAGTGTGTTTTATAAGCTTTCAAGTGATGAGCAGCTGAGGGTAGAGAACCATTGTCCCAGAGGCACACATGGCGATTCTCTGCCCAGGCTGCACAGGTTCTTAAAAGAAATATTCCCCAGCTTCCGGCCCAGGCCAATCAATCTGAATCTCTGAATGTGGTCTTTTAGATGAGGTCACTGTACAGTCCGATATCGGGTATTGTTAGAATTGCCATTCTTTGTAATCTGTTTGCATGAGTTGACCTGTGGATATATTTAGACCATTATTATACTCTGATAACTAAGAAAGAATCTCTGGGGTTCCTGCGTGGCTTGGTTGGTTAAGCGTCTGACTTCTGCTCAGGTCATGATCTCAGAGTTCGTGAGCTTGAGCCCTATGTCAGGCTCTATGCTGACAGCACAGAGCCTGCTTGCGATTCTCTTTCTCCTCTCCTTCTCACTCTTTCTCTCGTTCAAAAATAAATAAAATAAACACTTTTAAAAAAAGAAAAAAGAATCTCTGTGAGGGGCCCTGGATGGGTTTCTAAAGCTCCCCAGATGAGGGCCATGGGCTGCCTGGTGGGGAGTTCCTGAATGCAGCACTCAGCTTCCTCCAAGGTAATAGCACCCTAGAGGCCTCAGAGGTCCCAGGAGAGGTGCTGGCCAAAAGTTCCTGTTGTCTAAAAATAAATTCCTCAAGGCACAGTGGAAAGCCATCTTACTCTGTAAAATCCATCAGAAGCCCAAGTCCCGGTAGGAAGCCCTCCCAAAGTGCTGCAGGAAATAGGAAGACAGCGATAATAACAGCAAATACTGCTACAGCACTGAACTGTGCTCAGGCACTGTTCTGAGCGCTTTGCTTGTGAACTCATTTAATCCTCACTGCAGCCCCATATAGAAGGTCCTATTGCCCCACTGTGCAGATGAGAAAACTAAGTCATAGAGAGTCTAACTAACTTGACAGAAATCATACCACTGCTCAGTGGCAGAGTAGAGACTTGAACCCAGACAGTGAGGCTCATCCCTGTACTCGAAGAGCTTACGGCCCAGTAGTGGTGATGAGACATGCATCCAAATACGGCCCCACCAGGTAAAGCACGATAAATGCAGCATGATAAGTGCTGTAAGGTGGCTCGATGTATATTTGGGGTGCATTAACTTGGCCAGAGGAATCCGGGAAGCACTTAGGGAGGGGTTGCAACCATAGCCGAGCCTTGAAAGGTTAGCGCTCCTGGGAGATCTGGACACAGTGTCATTGTTTGGCCGCTGAAATGGAATAATGTCAGCCTCATACCATTGGTGAGAAAATTAAACAACTCATGGTGTTTTTTCCACTTCAAGTTTTTCTGTCACAAATTTTCCTAAAGCTTTGATGCCTGCTAACATGCATGTGCTCATAAGTGAGAAGTAAAAAAAGAATACGTAACCAATGAATATTCACAAAAGCCACCGTCAACCCTCAGTTCTCCATCTTGTTTTGTTTGTTGTTGTCAGGGGTTACCATTTCACATTATACAGATAAGACAGTTATTATATCTGCTAGTAAAACGATTCCTTTTATGAAGTATAAAATTAAATAGCTGACAATGTTGCAGTGCTCTCGAAGTATTCTCTGACTCCAGGTGCCCCTCCCTGAGTTGAGCACCTGATGGAGTGCTGCGTGCTGCTGACTAACCTCTCCCCCCACCACAAAGACAGATGGAAGATGAGATGAGGGCATCTCAGAACCCACTGAATACAAGTCACCGTGGTGATAGTGACTGATGCACATCATGCTTGAAAGAGGCTGTGTTGGGTTCAGATTCCCTGGGGACTATAGGAGAACATGTGTAGTTGTGCCGTGACACATTCCTCAGGGTCTGCAGAGGGAGGCCTTTATGGCGAAGCTTAAAGGCAGACCCATAGGTGCATGGAGACAACCTGGAATCTCCATGTGCATGAATAGGCAGCTAGATTTGCCTATATAAGCTGCCATGTCGTTCTCAGATGTGGAATAAGTTGGACTGGTGCCATTAAAAGTTCACTTTTGTCCCACATTCAAAACTCCCATTGTCTAGACTTTTGAGCCCAGGAAGAGAGCCAAGTTCACTAAATGGTGCCCAGAACTGTGGCTGCTTCTACCCTTTAATTAGGAGAAGGCTGCTGAGCATAACTTCCCCAGTGCTCCTGGGGACTTCCTCTGTGCCAGTGGAGGTAACTATGGGGTAACTGAAATGGGCCTGATACAATCCTGGATTCTGAGGACCTTCTAGCCTGAGAGTCCTGAGCCATGGGGCACTGGTGCCTTGACAACGCTCCTAACTGTGGAGAAGGGAGGGTGTGACCTGCCCGAGAGTGGCACCCATTCTCCCACTCTCCACTCAGGGCCCTCTGCCTCGCAAAACTCCACGCTGACAAGCCACAGGGCAGCGTGGGCTTTCCACTTAACAAACGCTGCATCTGGACTGTGTGGTCTCTACAGAAGGCAACTTATTGAATCAGAAATGTATATATTACACAACTTCTAACACGGGAACCATCTCATTTCCCTGCAGCAATTAAAGCACAGAAAACAACTCAGGCCCTTGTACGGTGCTTCTTGTCATTCTTAAGAAAGCAGAAAAGTACATAAAACTGGACAAGTTTGCCCTCCAGTGGGGAAGCAGTGAACTAACCACATACTTCAATAGTTGTAGCCTTGAAACCACACGTAAGTGCGCAAACTGGTTAATAAGTATGTCAGAGAACACGGAGTGGGCTTAGCCTTGGCATGGCCCTCAGGGAACTGCTCTCTCGCTGAGCCGACAAGACTTTAAACACAAAGAGAGCCAGACCAATCCGTAAGATACATGACTACTGAGCATCACGACCAACAGGAAGCAGCATGATGCAAAATTGGAAGAAGTAGGTTTGAATCCTGCTCTGCTACTGAAAAGCTGTGTGGCCCTGGGAAAAGCTAGTATCCCTACTGGTTTTAGTGTCTTGTAAAATGAGGGTGATAATGCCTCTCCCACAGGGCAATTGTGAGGGTCAGATCAGTGACAGCACTTAGTGACTATAAGCATCTATCAACAACATTATGGGTACTTACTTTGTGCTCAGCTCTGGGTTTCATACTCTAGACAGACCAGCTAGGTGAACTTAAGGAGCTTAAAATCAAGCTAAATAAATAGAGAACCCAAAGAAGTCCACAACTGCTAACACACATAGCTGTCTTAAAAAGAGATTTGGAAAAGACATCCCTCTGGATGGATAAATTGCCAAAAGATGCCCCTTTGGGAAGAACTGTTAGACAGATGTCACTAGTATGGTAGCCACTAGCCACCTGTGGCCATTTAAATTTAAATTAAATAGAATTTAAGGTCCAGTTCCTCAGACACACTAACTATAGTCCAAGTGCCACATGTGTCTAGAATTACCAAATTGGACATTGCAGATTAGACAGACAATAGAAGAGAGAGAAAGAGAGAGAGAATAGGTAGAAACTGTTTTGAACTCATTGCTCCTGTTTTATTTTTTGTTTGGGGCTTGTCAGGGGTTTTTTGTTTGTTTGTTTGTTTGTTTGTTTTTGGTCTTCTCTTTCTCTGCCTTCTCTGGTTTTATTTATTTATTTATTTATTTATTTGGTTTTATTTATTTGGGGGGAGGAGAGGCAGAGCATGGGAGGGGCAGAGAGAGAGAAACAGAGAGGATCCCAAGCAGGCTTCTCACTGTCAGCACAGGCCCCCGACGCAGGCCTCCATCCTATGAACCTGCGAGATTGTGACTTAAGCCGAAATCAGGTGTCTGAAACTTTTCTGAGTGAGATACCCAGGTGCCCCTGCCTTCTTTGGTTATAATTGAGCATTTTATATGGTTTCATTTTCTCTCCTTTCTTAGCACATTAATTATACTTCTTTTACCATTTCTTTAGTGGTTGCCCTAGTGTTTGCAATATATATTTACAAGTAATTTAGCTTTCTGGTTTTAAAGGTTTTTATTTTTAGTTTTGGTGTATATACATTATTTTTACGTTTATTTATTTATCTTGAGAGAAAGAGGGAGTGTGTGTACATGTGCGAGCAGGGGAGGGGCAGACAGAAAGAGAGGGAGAGAGAGAATCCCAAGCAGGCTTCTCACTGTTAGCACAGAGCCTGACACAGGCCTCAGTCTCACAAAGCATGAGATCATGACCTGAGTCAAAATCAAGAGTTGGACACAACTGACTGAGGCACCTCTAAAGTTTTTTTTTTTTTTTTTTTTTTTTTTTTTTTTTCAATTATTTATTTTGAGAAAGAGAGAGCATGAGTCGGGGAGGAGTAGAGAGTGGGAGAGAAAGAATCCCAAGCTGGCTCTACTCTGTCAGCATGGAACCAGATGGGGGCCTGAGTCATGAACCGTGAGATCACAATCTGAGACTAAGAGTCAGATGCTTAACCAACTGAGCCGCCCAGGTGGTCCCTAAGCTTTTTATTTTAATTACAGTTAGTTAACATGTAGTTACATTAGTTTCAAGTGTACAATACAGTGATTCAGCAATTCCATATGTCACTCTGTGTTCATTATGACAAGTGCACTCCTTAATCCCCTTCATCTATTTAACTCTTCTCCCAACCCTCTTCCCTCTGGTAACCACCAGTTCTATATAGTTAAGAATCTGTTTCTTGACTTCTCTTTTTCCCCTTTGCTTGTTTTGTTTCTTAAATTCCACATGAGTGAAATCATGATACTTGTCTTTCTCTGACTGACTTATTTTGCTTAGCATTATACTCTCTGGCTTCATCTGTGTTGTTGCAAATGGCAAGATTTCATTCTTTTTATGGCTGAATAATATTCCATTTTATATGCATACCACTTCTTCTTCATCCATTCATCAATCACTGGACACCTGGGCTGCTACCATATCTTGGCTATTGTACATAATGTTGCTATAAACACAGGGTGCATGTATCCCTTTGAATTCGTGTTTTTGTGTTCTTTGGGATAACTAATCTAACTTTCAAGTAACACTGTACCACTTCATGGGTAGTCCAGGTATTTTATAAGAAAGTATTCCCAATTACTCCCTCTTGTCTCATGTGACATTGTTGTCATTCATACCACTTATCCATATATTATAGTCATCCAATATGTTATTGCTCTTATTATTATGAAAAATTGTTATCGGTTAGATCAATTAAAGATAAGAATTAAGAAATAATAAGAAATAATTCAGGATAAGAAAAATAAAATACTGTATTTTACCTTCATTTATTCCATCTCTAATTCTCTTCCTCTCTTTATGTAATCTGAGTTTCTAAGATATCATTTTCCTTCTCTGAAGAATTTTAACATTTCATACAAGAAAGGTCTACTGGTGACAAGTTCCCTCAATTTTTGTTTGTCTGAAAAAGTCTTTATTTCTTCTCCACTTTTGAAGGATAATTTTGCTGCATACGGAATTCTTGGCTGGTGGGTTTTTTCTTTCAACACTTTAAATATTTCACTCCATTCTCCTCTGCTTGCATGTTTTCTAAAGGGACGTCTGATGAAATTTTTATCCTTGTTTTACAGATAAGGTAGGGTTTGTTTGTCTGTTTTCTCTGACTTCTTGTGAGATTTTCTTCTTTTTTTTTTTTTTTTACAGTTTGAATATTGTTTGGTTAAGTGTGGTTTTTTGGTATTTATCCCTCTTAGTATTCTCTGAGCTTCCTGGATCTGTTGATTTGTTGTCTGTTATCAATTTTAGAAAATTCTTAAAGAAAAAGGGAAGTGAAAAGTTACAGATGTGGTAGATATTAATCCTACTTTATCAACAATCACTTAAAATGTGAATGATCTAAACATACCAAATAAAAAACACAAACTATCAGAATGGGTTTATAAAAACAAGACCTTACTATTTGCCGTGTATTAGAAATCTACTTTAAATGTAAATACACAGATAGATTAAAAGCTAAGGGATGGAGAAAGATATACCATGCTAACACTAACTTAAAAAAAAATCTGGAATAGCTACATTAATTTCAGACAAAACAGACCTCACATCAGGAAAAATTATTAGGGATAAAGGAAACATCACATAATGATAAAGGGGGTAAATTCTCGAAGAAGACATAAAAATCTTTAAGTGTGTGTGTACCTAACAACAAAGCATCAAAATACATGAAACAAGAACTGATAGAAGTACAAGGAGCGGGGTGCCTGGGTGGCTCAGTCAGTTAAGTGTCCGACTTTGGCTCAGGTCATGATTTCGCAGTTTGTGAGTTGAGACCCTGTCAGGCTCTGTGCTGACAGCTCAGAGCCTGAAGCCTACTTCCAATTCTCTGTCTCCCTCTCTCTCTGCCCCTCTCCTACTCATACTCTGACTCTCTCTCTAAAAAATAAGTAAACATTAAAAAAGAAAAAAAAGAAGTACAAGGAGAAATAGACAAATCCACTATTACAGCTGGAGACTTCAACACCACTCCATCAGTAATTGACAGATACAGCAGCCAGAAAATCAGATTCTAGTTGAATTGAACAGCGTCATCAGTCAACTGGATCTGACATGTATAGATTACTTCATCCAGCAACAGCAGAATACACATTCTTCTCAAGATGACATGGAATATTCACCAACATAGACCACATCCTGGGTCATAAAACAACTTTAATAAATGTAAAAGAATGAAATTCACACAAAACACACTCCCAGACTATTAAATTAGAAGTCAATAATAGAAAGGTAGTTGAACAATCTCCAAATATTTGGAGACTAGCAAAACACTTCTAAATAACACATGAGTCAAAGAGGAAGTCTCAAGCGAAATATGGAAGTATTTTGAGCTAAATGAAAATACAACTTATCAAAGTTTGTGGGATGCGGCAAAGCAGTACTTTGAGTGAAATTTATAGTACTAAATGCATATATTAGAAAAAAATCTAAAGCAAATAATCTAAGCTTCTGATAAAACTAGAAAAAGAGCAAAAAGAAAAAAATTCAAAGTAAGCAAAAAAACAAAAACAAGACATAATGAAAATTTGAGAAGTCAGTATCATTGAAAGCAGGAAATCAATGAAACCAAAAACTGGTTCTTTGAAAAAAGTCAATAAATTGATAAACTCTAACCAGGCTAACCAAGAAAGAGAGAAGACACAATAATACTAACATCAGAAATAAAATAGGGGCCATTACTACTGGTCTCATGGACATTAAAAGAATAATAAAGGAACATTATGAATAATTCTGTGCCCACAAATCTGATAAATTAGATGAAATGGACCAGTTCCTTAAAATAAGTAGATAGATGATAGAAAGATAAAGGACCCTGTGATTACATTTAGAGCCTACTCTAGTTGTCCAGAATTATCTTCCCATATCAAGATCTTTAATTTTTTTTAAGTTTATTTATCTATTCCGAGAGAGAAAGAGAGCGGGCGAGCTAGCAGGGGAGGGGCAGAGAGAGAGAATCCCAAGCAGGCTCTGCACTGGCAGCATAGAGCCCAACTCTGGGCTCAAACTCACAAACCGTGAGATCATAACCTGAGCCAAAACCAAGAGTCAAACGCCTAACTGACTGAGCCACCCAGGTGCTCCACCATCCCAAGATCGTTAATCACACCTACAGAGACTTTTTGCCATATAGACAGGTTTTGAGGTTTAGGGCATGGACATCTTTGGGCAGGGGAAGGGGGCTAACAGAAAAGGCATACTGAGAACTGAGTGGAGAATTTTTTAAATAGCTAAGTAAGAGACAGCCTACTGGGAAATCAAGAATGAACTCTGTGAGATTGGAGCCCACTAATCAGTCTATGATACTGGATGATCCTTGTCCGCAGTCTTGGTGTGGCTGAAGAACAAGCTGAATTCAACCAAGGATGGGATTTTTTTCTTGGCCTATGGAATAGAAGAACAATGGAATGAGGAAGTTGTTGACAAGCGTTTTCAACTGATGGAACTATAAAAGCAAAGATAGAAATGGGAAGTATTAAAGACTGGTGGTAAAAGTTATTTGGGAGAAAGTCATGAGAGGGTTAGATGAGGTGCAACAGCTATGGAGGAATAACCAAGTGAACACTTTAAAAGAAACGGAGATCAGAGTCAGCATGGATTTTGTAAGTTCTTTCAGAAGTGAAAGTTTCTACCAATGACAAGAAGTGGATATGGCCCGGGGATTGGTTAATTTGATGAGGATGAAGATGAAAATCACTGAAGCAAGGGGGACCAAGGAACTGAGAGGCAGGTGTTGAATGAGTGCACCAAATACATCCTAAAACCATCCAGAATTTCAGCATGATTGGAGAGAAGAGAAAGTCTGTGAGTCAGAAAGAGGACAAATGACAGCAATAAGGAGGGGTCTAGGATAATACAGTCCAGTGGCATTCATCTCAAAGAAACATAGGGTTTTGTACAATAGTGGAAGAGTAATGGGCTGGAAGCAGTTGCTGTGAGTGAAGATAATGTGAACTGTCTCTCCAAGCACATGGTGAGAAAATAAACAGCACTCCAGTTGAAAGGGCTGCATAATGGAGATCTCAATTACAGTTGTCAGTTAAGGTTAAAAGATAAAGGGAAAGTGTTAAGAGCAGAGACAAGATGTGTAGAACTGTGTTGACCATGAGTGGAATACTTCCATAAGATAAGTTGCAAAGAATACAAGGAAGAGACATAGAGGGAGGCTTGGCTAAGGAAGAGAAAACAGATGCGGATGAGAGTATGGGAGAGAACAAGCCAGAGGGATTTATGCCTTAAGTGGTCACTAAAAGACTGGCCACAGATCTGCCAAAAGTATTAGTCCTAGAAGATCCCTGGTGGATTAGAAGCAGGGTGAGGATAGGGGGATAGGCTTTCAGGCTTTCAGAATTCAGCGATAGCACAGATAGGATTTATTTTAAAGGTATTCCTGGCCTTTGATAATTAGAACTCCAGCTAGTCCTAAATCACCTGTGGGGTGTACTGACCATCTGGCTGTAGGTTCAGAGTTTCCCAAAAGCCAAAGGCAACATACAATCCAATTCAGGTCCAACAAGACACTTTAGCTACTTAAAGATAAAAAATGTCCACTTGCCAACCTTACCTTGATCCCACAACCAAAAACAACACTAAAAAGGAGAACTACAGACCAATTTCCCTGATGAACATGGATGCAAAACTTCTCAACGAGATACTAGCAAACTGAATCCAACAACACATTAAAAGAATTATTCACCAAGATCAAGTGGGATTTATTCCTGGGCTGTAGGGCTGGTTCAATATTCATAAATCAATCAATGTGATACATAACATTAATAAAAGAAAGGATAAGAACCATATGGTCCTCTCAACTGATGCAGAAAAAGCATTTGACAAAATACAGCATCTTTCTTGATAAAAACCCTCAAGAAAGTAGAGATAGAAGGAACATAACCTCAAGATCATAAAGGCCATATATGAAAGACCCACAGCTAACATCATCCTCAATGAGGAAAAAGTGAGAGCTTTCCCCTAAGGTCAGGAACATGTCAGGGATGTCCACTTTCACCACTGTTGTTCAACATAGTGTTTGAAGTCTTAACCTCAGCAATCAGACAACAAAAATAAATAAAAGGCATTCAAATCAGCAAAGAAGGAGTCAAACTTCCACTCTTCACAGATTACATGATACTCTACATGGAAAACCCAAAAGACTCCATCAAAAAACTGCTGGAACTGATACTCAGCAAAGTTGCAGGATACAAAAATCAATGTACACAAATCTGTGGCATGTCTATACACCAATAATGAAGCAGCAGAAAGAGAAATCAAGGAATAGATCCCATTTACAATTGCACTGAAAACCATAAAACAGCTAGGAATAAACTTAACCAAAGAGGTAAAAGATCTGTATGCTGAAAACTATGGAAAGTTTATGAAAGAAATTGAAGAACACACATAGAAATGGAAAAATATTCCATGCTCATGGACTGGAAGAACAAATATTGTTAAAATGCCAATACTACCCAAAGTAATCTACATATTCAATGCAATTCCTATCAAAATAACAGCAGCATTCTTCACAGAGCCAGAACAAACAATTCTAAAACTTGTATGGAGCCAGAAAAGAACCCAAATAGCCAAATCAATCTTGAAGAAGAAAACCAAAGGCAGGAGGCATCACAATCCCGGACTTCAAGCTGTATTACAAAGCTGTCATCATCAAGACAGTATGGTACTGGCACAAAAACAGACACTCAGATCAATGGAACAGAATAGAGAACCCAGAAATGGACCCACAAAGTATGGCCAACTAATCTTTGACAAAGCAGGAAAGAATATCCAATGGAAAAAAAGACAGTCTTGTCAGCAAATGATGTTGGGAAAACTGGACAGCAACATGCAGAAGAATGAACTTGGACCACTTTCTTACACCATATCCAAAAATAAACTCAAAATGGATGAAAGACCTAAACGTAAGATAGGAAACCACCAATATCCTAGAGGATAAAACAGGCAAAAACCTCTTTGACCTTGGCCACAGCAACTTCTTACTAGACATGTCTCTCGAGAAAAGGGAAACAAAAGCAAGGACCTCATCAAGATAAAAAGCTTCTGAACAGCAAAGCAAACAATCAACAAGACTAAAAGGCCAGGAAAAGTTATTTGCAAATGACATATCAGATAAAGGGTTAGTATCCAAACTCTATAAAGAACTTATCAAACTCAACACCCCAAAAACACAAATAATCCAGTGAAGAAATGGGCATAAGGCATGAAGACACTTTTCCAAAGAAGACATCCATATGGCTAACGGACACATGAAAAGATGCTCAACATCACTCATTGTCAAGGAAATACAAACCAAAACCACTATGAGATGCTACGTCACACCTGTCAGAATGGCTAAAATTAACACCTCAGGAAACGAGATGCTGGTAAGGATGCAGAGAAAGGGAAACAGTTTTGCACTGCTGGTGGGAATGCAAACTGGTGCAGCCACTCTGGAAAACAGTAGGGAAGTTCCTCAAAAAATCAAAAATAGAACTCCCCTATGACCCAGCAATTGCACTAACAGGTATTTATCCAAAGGATACAAAAAATGTTGATTTAAAGGGGCACATGCACCCCAATGTTTATAGCAGCACTATTGACAATAGCCAAATTATGGAAGGAGCCCAAATGTTCATTGACTAACGAATGGATAAAGAAGATGTGGTGTATGTGTATGTATGTTTATATATATTTATAATGTTTATATATACAATGTTTATATATATATATATATAATGTGCATGTATGTTTATATATATATATATATATATATATATATATATATATATAATGGAATATTGCTTGGCGATCAAAAAGAATGAAATCTTGCTATTTGCAACAACATGGATGGAACTAGAGTGTATTATGCTAAGCGAAATGAGTCAGTCAGAGAAAGATAAATATCATGTGATATCACTCATATGTGGAATTTAAGAAACAAAACAGATGAACACAGGGAAGGGAAGGAAAATTAAGGTAAAAATAGAGAGGGAAAAAAAAGAGAGGGAGGCAAACCACAAGAGACTCTTAAATACAGAGAACAAACTGAGGGTTGCTGGAGGGTTCTTGGGGCGGCAGGGGGAAGAGCTAAATAGGTGATAGGTAACAAGGAGAGCATTGTTGGGATGAGCACTGGGTGTTATATGTAAGTGATAAATCACTAAACTCTACTCCTGAAATCATTACTACACTGTATGTTAACTAAATTGGATTTAAATGAAATTTTAAAATAAAAAATGTATTATTAGCAATCATCCTTTTCAGAAACAACCGTGAAATCATTCCTACCCTTATTGAGTAAATCAACAAATAGGTACTGAATGCCTACTAGGTGGCTGGCATATATGCCAATTGCATAATTGTGAACAAGATGCTCACAGTGTCTCTGGAGGAGGTACATAAAAAACACTGAGCTGATAAAATAGTGTAATGATGGGAGGTGCACAGTATTGTGGATGCATTTGGAGGGGGCACAAAACACTTTTAGGGATTTAGGGATCAAAATCATGAATAGGAGTTAGTGTGGAAAAGGTAGGGAAAGAAGGAGCTCTGCACTTTCAGAAGAATGTGTTCTTTTTATTTGTTTTTATGTCTCGTTCTGATCAGGTTGTTGGTTTTAACTGGTGATTATGAATGCTTTCAGATCATTTGATCACATTTTCTGGATGCAACTTCCTGTCTATCTTCTTCATTAAGCACTTCTTTCTCTGGGTCAAAATTAAATAGAATCAGTTTTTTCAAAATGTTCACTTTATTGCAGTAGTTATCCAAAAGTGCAAAATCCCAAAGTAGAGCTATAATACTAACAGAAATTTGTGTACTAGGACTAACAGCTACACATTCGGGGAAATGAGGTAGGTAGGGCTAAATAGGCATATGGTTAGTGATTCAAACAATTTTCTTTTCCTTTTTTTAATGTTTATTTATTTTTTGAGAGAGAGAGAGACAGATTGTGAGTGTGGTAGGGACAGAGAGAGAAAGGGAGACACAGAATCCGAAGCCGGCTCCAGGCTACAAGCTGTCAGCAGAGCCCAACATGGGGCTCGAACTCACAAATCGTGAGATCATAACCTGAGCCCAAGTCAGCCACTTAACCGACTGAGCCATCCTTAAACAATTTTCTTTAATAAACAGCAGAGAACCAAATCTATTACTGAGACTATAGAAGTTGAAGCTATTTCAGTTAAAAACTTATCAGACCTAACAATCTTCTTAGAGGACAGGGGTCAGTAGGCACTGAAATCTGTTATTCTTTTTTTTTTTTTAATGTTTATGCACTTTTGAGAGAGAGAGAGAGAGTGAGCAGGGAGGGGCAGAGAGGGAGATACAGCATAGACACAGCCTGAAGCAGGCTCCAGGCTCTGAGCTGTCAGCATAGAGCTCGACACGGGGCTCCAACTCAAGAACTGTGAGATCATGACCTGAGCTGAAGTCGTAGGCTTAACCAACTGAGCCACCCAGGTGCCCCATGAAATCTGTTATAATTCTTATACTAAGCTTCATAGTTACTTAAATCTACACTGTCCAAATGTTTTTATTCTATGACATATTAAAGAACTTAGAGACACACTGACAATCAGTCCTTTTTTTTTTTTTAATTTTTTTTCAACATTTTTTATTTCATTTTTGGGACAGAGACAGAGCATGAACCGGGGAGGGGCAGAGAGAGAGGGAGACACAGAATCGGAAACAGGCTCCAGGCTCCGAGCCATCAGCCCAGAGCCTGACGCGGGGCTCGAACTCGCGGGGCTCGAACTCACGGACCGCGAGATCGTGACCTGGCTGAAGTCGGACGCTTAACCGACTGCGCCACCCAGGCGCCCCGACAGTCAGTCCTTTAATAACAATTCTCACCTCAAGACCTGGAAGGAGCCTTTCTAGTTCTTCTGGAATGCTCTTTGCCCAAATATCTGATCTGCAAAGCCATTCAAACGTCATCTCATTAGAAATGCCTTCTTAGTCTTTCCCACTTAAAAGCAGTAAGCCATTCTCAATCACTCTATTTGGTGTAGAATTCTACATACATAATAGCTCAAGGGAATTGTACAATTTATGTTCAATAACTGCTCTCTGCTTCTCTTTCTCTCTGCTTCAGTTTTTGAGGGGGAGAAATGTGTATTACAACCTCTAACTATGTTGATATTTCTATTTCTCCAGTTCACTGCTTTTGCTTGATATAATGTAAGGGTATGTTAAGTGCATATAAGTTCAATAATAAATACTTAGTATTTTTTTCCAGATAAAATTGACATATTAGTCTCAGGTGTACATGATTCAAGATAGATATATACATTCATATATATATATATATATATATATATATATGATTGCAATGTTTAATTAGCGTTAAACATAATTATTAACATTAGTTAATAGATATATACTTAATATTTTTTTCCAGATAAAATTGACATATTAGTCTCAGGTGTACATGATTCAAGATATATATATAATCGCAATGTTTAATTAACATCATCACCATACAGTTAAACATTTTACCATTAATTTTTTACAGTTTAATTTTCAGCATTAAAAATTCATTTTTAAAAAACTCATATTTTTTAAACCAATATACAGTTGAACAAAGCAGGGGTTAATGGTATTGACCCCCTACGCAACTGAAAATCCTGAGGTATTGACTTCTGACTATCCAAAAACTGCTAAGCCTACTGTTGACCAGAAGCCTTACCAATGACAAAAAATTGATTAACATATATTTTGTATGTTATATTATACATTGTATTCCTACAATAAAGTAAGCTAGAGAAAAGAAAATGTTAAGAAAATCATAAATAAAATACTTCTACAGTACTATACTGTATTTATAAAAACAAGTCAATGTATAAAAAGACCTACGCAGTTCAAACCCATGTTATTCAGGGGCCAACTGTGTAATAATGTCTCTGTTATTATATTTTGCATTAAATTCTCTTATTTGGACTACATTCCACCTTATTTTGGTTCATTTTAGCCTGCTATATCTATTTCCATCCTTTTATTTAAATTTTTGTTTTTAGGTGTCTCTTGTAAACGATTAATACAACCAGAATCTTCTATTTGGTTATTTAACCCATTCATATTTACCTGTAATCAGTGCTACATCCAAATTTCTGCCACTTAATTTTCCATTTACTGTAATCTTTCTCTGTTCACTCTTTCTGCTTCCCACTAGACAAACTGAGTTACTTCTCATTTTTGTTTTACATTTTATTTGTATTCTTACAGTAGTTTTTATAATCAAATTCATGTTTGTTTACTCAATTTCTTAATCTTTTCAATCTCTGTAACTTCCTTTTAACAAGAGGCATTATAGGGGCACCTGGGTGACTCAATCAGTTAAGCATCTGACTTTGGCTCAGGTCATGATCTCATGGTTCATGGGTTCAAGCCCCTTGTCAGGCTCTGTGCTGACACCTCAGAGCCTGGAGCTTGTTTCGGATTCTGTGTCTCCCTCTCTCTCTGCCCCTCTCCCTGCTCATGCTCTTTCTCAAAAATCAACATTAAAAAAAAAAAAAAAAAAGGCATTTTAACTCTCTTGTATGTCTTAGTCAATACCTCCAACTCCAATCATGATAGTAATGCCTAGAATTTTAACAGTTGTAAAGTTTCTCTAAAGATAACAGTACAGTTTACAAAAATACTTGATTACTTTTCTTCCATATCTCTTATAGCATCTTCCAGATTTTGTATCTTTTAATATTGCTCCGAAAGCATTTTTTGTGATAACATTTGTAAGGAGAAATCTTCTGAGGTCTGTATACTTGAGGATATTTATGCTGTCGCATTCCAACACTAATTTGGCTGGATATAAAATTTTAAATTCAAAGGTATTTTTCTTCAAAAAATCCAGAGGGAATGTTTTCTTCAATATTCAGTGATGCCTTTCATAAATCTGCTTCTCTTTCCTTTGAGAATAATCTGCTCTTTTTCTCTGTAAACTTTGAGACTATTTTCTCTGATATTCTAAAATTTCACTATAATCAACACTACTCTCATACTGTGCTTGATTATTCTTCATGGTAGTTATCACTACCTAATATCATATCCTATATGTTTCTCTCTCCTCCCACTAGAAAAAAAAACTCCATGAAAATAGGATTTAATTTTGTTCACTACTGTGTATGTCATACCTAGAATAGTGTGACACATAATAGGTGTTCAATAAATATAAACTGAGTTATGGTTCTTTATCTTCTAGGCTTTGCCCATGAAACTCATTCAGTTCCTCAAGAAAGAAATCACAAGAAACTTGAAGCCAAATTCTTAAATTACCACATTATGCCTTGACTCTGTGTCTGTTCCTATCTGTTCTGATAAACTTGGCAGGTTCACCCAAGACAAAGGACTTCTCACTTTTCTCTTGAGACTAGACATTTCTCTAAGTATTTGGGTCTCAGATGCCTGTCCTTTAGCTTTCCAAACTGTAAAGGGCAATCTGCCAAGGTTGGAGGCAGGCAGGGTGGCGATAAGAGGTGGGGGGGGTGGTGGTGTGTGGGACATGACACACCCTTGCCTCCCTTAACTAAGAAGGATCCCCAACCATATCCCAGGATTATTTAATGTTTACACTCAAAGTGGGATGGGAGTAGGGAGAACAGATACAACCTCTATCCGCTGACTAGATTTCACCCTGTATCCTGCCTTCCATACCTTGAACCTGACTCCTCACATTTCAAGTGTATCCACCCAATAATTCTCAGAAACCCTAAATGATCCCAATGGAATACTTTTTAAAAGACTGCTGCTGCTGCTGCTGAAAAAAATAAAAATAAAGAAAAAATTTAAAGACTGCCACTGCAGCACAAATTCTACATTAATTACAATTAACGGGAATCTCTATGCAAGTGGCTTCTTGCTGAAAGTAACATAACACATTACAGATTTGCCAGGATTATTTAGTGACAAAGGTTACCTAGTTCTAAAATTATTAAAACACTAAAAAAGAAGTCAAGCTGCTGTGGCACCAGAGTTTATTGGTAGGTGTTTATTCTTTAATAACCAACTTTCTTTCTAAAAACTTGTAAAAATTAAGATGATTAAGTTTTTATTCCCTCAAAGAAAAAGGAAAAACATCTTGTAAAAATATTTTGTGTGAATAACACAAATACAAATAAGCAACTGTGTACAAAATAATTTATTACAGCATATATAGGTTGGCATTATTTTACAGTGAGTTTTTTTTTCTCTTAACAATTATGAATCTAAACAGCTTAGAGTGAAGGAAAATCATTTTAATTAGAATGGCTTCTCTAAATAAAATCTCCCTTTTTGAATTTGTATTTGCCTCAAAGGGAAGTATTAATATTAGACATATTTACACAATTCTGAAAGAAATCTACTGAATGATTCCATTATTGTTTTCTGTACAGACAGAACAAAAACCTTTACCCCCTCCCAAAAAAATATTGCTGAACCATGTTTTAATAATTACACTAACAAGAGTTTTAAAGTCTCATTTTGCTGATACAAAAACATTTAATAGTCAATGCCTGGCTGTAATAGTAAGAACGAATGTTTCCTTGTCATTTGCATTCTTCCCGATTATGCTCCCTTGAAGCACACTGTTCAGATATCAAATACTTGTTGACACGCAAGCAATTTAGTCAAGGAAGCATAAGTCTTACCCGGGAGTCTTTAAAAGACTGGTCTAGAGATAGGCAACAAACTTACCAGTGAATTTCCATGATTAAGAAGCAAACCAATCCCCACATTCTGAATCATCTACATAAAACTGGAGTACCCTTACTCAGTAGAAAGTATCATTTTCATGGATACTAAAAAAGAAGTGGTAAATCACGAAAAAAATTAAGGTGGAAGGAAGGGCAAACTGAAATAAATTTTAAAATAAACCCCAGCATCTGCCAAAAAAAGTTCCATATTGTTTTTAACAGTTAACACTTTATAACTGACATGCTTTAATTAAAAGGCAAGCAAATAAACAAATACAACAAACCAGTAAGAGATCAAAACATAGTTTCTGAAACCAGCATCTAAAGAAAATAATACAGTGGGGCTGTATACAACTTAGCTTAGTAAGAAATTATATTTATGATACAGAAGTGACAGCACCCATCACAATGCTGATAATTTGAAAGTTTAAGAAAACTGTACAAGTATAAACAGGTAATTTTTAACATGTTTATGTAAATTGGCAGAGTCAGATAAAGAATAAAATAAGCTTACAGAATACTCCATTTAAAAATTCTATCCAAAAAAAAAATTCTATCCAATTATTTCATTTCATATCTATATTAAAATACACCCTGAAAAAGAAACCCTGATCTGAATTCAGCTCTGAGTCTTACAGGAGTCAACCTTCTGTGGGATTTCAAATCTCATTTGCCAAGACATCATAGTTAGCTGTGTGGTTTAGTGCCACATTGTGACTGTCGACCTCATTCACAACGGGCAGGAAAGCGGAAGTAAAAGGAAGCAGGTTATGACAGGCCATCCTGTATTCTTCATACTGGGAATTACAGTTCCCAAAGCTGCCATCAAGCAGTGCCTCAGAAACCTTTATTAAAGTCTATGAGAAAAGGGGAAAGTAAAAATTATTTTTAAGAGAAAATGTTGGTTAACCATCACTTTAATCAAAAGATGCAATTTGTTAATTAAGCAAAAGAAAACCGGTGTGGCCTCAGTGTAAAAGAACTTCTTGCTACCCACAGTAAGAAATCACCTCAAAACAGGAACACTTTAGAAATCAAATCGACAGAGCCTTAAAAAAGCGATATGCTTCTAATACTTGAAAAAGTGAATCTCTGAACCTAATCACTAAACTGGAAATATCCTTTATTAACAACAATCAATAGTTCCCATGTACTGAGTGTTTACTGTGTGCCACGCAGGTGCCAAGCCCTTCACAGTTTATCATTTCAATTAACCCTTAAACCAAGTACATGAGGTCAGTCATACAGACACCTCGTGTTATTGTGCCCGCTCTGCTGTGCTTTGCAGATACTGTGTAGCAACCCTACACTGAGCGAGTCTATCAGTACCATTTTTCCAACAGCATTTGCTCACTTTGTGTCTCTATGTCACATTTTGGTAATTCTTGCAAATATTTCAAGCTTATTCATGATTATTATATTTGTTATGATGATCTGTGATCAGTGATTACGACTCGCTGAAAGCTCAGATGATGCTTAGTATTTTTTAGTAACAGGTTTCTTTTTTTAAATTAAGTAGGCTCCACACCCAACACGGGGCTTGAATTCATGACCCGGACATCAAGAGTCACACCCTCACTGACTAAGCCAGCCAGGAGCACCGTAATAAACTATTTTTTTAATTAAGGTATGCACATTGTTTTTTAGACATAACACTTTTGCATACTTAACAGACTACGGTACAGTACGAACAGAACTTTTATAGGCACTGGAAAACCAAAACATTGATTTGACTCACTTTAGTGTGATATTCACTTTATTTGCAGTGGTCTGGAGCAGAACCCACAGTATCTCCCAGGTATGCCTGTATTTTCACCCTCGTCGTATGAGGAAAAGGAAGCTAAGAAATGGAAACTTGCCTAATGTGACCCAGATCCAGACCCAACTCTGAAGGCCCACTTAAGAATTAGGTTGTAAAGACACACATTTTGCCAGATCACTCAGTATCCATCAATTTGTAAAACTTATTCTGAAAAATCTTACCTTTACATTTTTATCTTTTATAGTTTCATCCAGTCTAGTGGCAATAGCAATTGCTTTTTCTTGCCTTGACTTGTCCAGAAAATACATCATTTTAGCACCTGAAATACCAAGACACTACAAAATGAGCAAACTCCTTTGATTTGATGGACATTAACCAGTGGCTTAAAATCTGGTTCCAATGACTTAAAGTCAGCAGTGAGTTGGAGCTGCCTCCTACCAGAACTTGTGAGCCAGGTACAGTGTCTCTTCCCAACTCCCAATTTAAAGGCATCCTCTTGACAGCCTGGCACCACAATGGGAGTACTTGTAAATGGCAAAACACTACAAAGCAGGGCTTCTGTCACAAAGAGATGGTTGTTAAACATTTACCAGGAGACCAGATTTAACAACCGATCCTTCCCCAAAGAAACACTATAACTGGAAATATAAATATGGGCTGCCCTGTAGTATCAATCGACATTTCAGCTAAAATAATTTTTTTAAGATGCTACGCTAAAGTGGGGCGCCTGGGTATCACAGTCGGTTAAGCGTCCGACTTCAGCCAGGTCACGATCTCGCGGTCCGTGAGTTCGAGCCCCGCGTCAGGCTCTGGGCTGATGGCTCGGAGCCTGGAGCCTGTTTCCGATTCTGTGTCTCCCTCTCTCTCTGCCCCTCCCCCATTCATGCTCTGTCTCTCTCTGTCCCAAAAATAAATAAAAACGTTGAAAAAAAAAATTAAAAAAAAAAAAGATGATACGCTAAAGTAATACATCTAAGGAACAAATTACTGTCACAGAGAAGTGTGGAGGGACAAAAGGAAAATGGTTGCATGTTCACAAAGAAAATAAGTATTTTTTAAAGCTTTTTTTAATCCTTATTCCTATGTAATTTTTCTGCATCTACTGAAATGATCATATGGTTTTTATCCTTTCTCTCTTACTGATGTGATGTATCGCACAGACTGATTTACAAATAGTGAACCATCCTTGCAAGCCAGGAAGAAATCCCACTTGATCATGGTGAATGAATTTTTAATGTATTGTTGGACATGGTTTGCTACTATTTTGTTGAAGACTGTTACAAGTATGTTCATCAGGGATATTGGCCTGTAGTTTTTTGTTTTTTGTCTTTATCTGGTTTTAGTATAGGGTAATGCTGGCCTCATAGAATGAATCTGGAAGTTTTTCTTCCTCTTCTGTTTTTGGGAATAGTTTAAGAATAGGTATCAACTCCTCTTTAAATGTTTGAAGTCGCCTGGTCCTGGACTTTTGTTTGTTGGGAATTTTTTGATTACTGATTCAGTATCATTACTGGGTAATTAGTTTGTTCAAATTTTCTGTTTTTTCTGGATTCAGTATTAGGAGGTTATACGTTTCTAGGAATTTGTCCATTTCTTGTAGGTTGTCCAGTTGGTTGGCATGTGCCTTTTCATAGTATTCTCTTACAGTCCTTTTTATTTCTATGGACTCGGTTGTTATTTCTCCTCTTTCACTTCTGATTTTGAGTCGTTTTTCCTTTTTTTTTTTTTTTTTTTTGAGTCTGGCTAAAGGTTTATCAATTTTGTTGATCTCTTCAAAGAACCAGCTCCTGGTGTCATTGATCTGTTCTATTGGTTTTCAGCTTCTATTTCATTTATTTCTACTCTAATCTTTATTATTTTCTTCTACTAGCTTCATGCTTTGTTTGTTCTTCTTCTGTCTCCTTTGCATGTTAAGATTAGGTTGTTTATTGGACAGTCTTCTTGCTTCTTGATGTTGCCCTGTGTTGCTATCAACTTCTCTCTTAGAACAGCTTTTACTGCATCCCCAAAATTTTGCACCATGTGTTTTCATTTTCATTTTTTTCCATGTATTTTTTTTATTTCCTCTTTGATTTCTTGGTTGACCCATTCATTGTTTATTACAATTTTATTTAACCTCCATGTATTTGTGTTCTTTCTACATCTTCCAGAAAATGCTTGCATATTCACAAAGAACATATTTTTAAAGCTATTTTCCAGTAAAATTCAGTTTTACATTTCTCCTGTAAATTTTGGAGATTTTTGTTTCACACCTGGGGTATATGGGCTCAAAGCTCTTAATTTCACCATTAGTTCCAGCTAGGGTAATGGGATAATGACCATTTTGGGTACTGATGCAGGCTCACAGCAAGCTGGCTCATTCATTCACCATTCACTAAGCTACTACGCCTGGCTCTATACTGGACAATGTAGGAGACACATTAGTGACCAAGACAGCTCCAAGCCTTGCCCTCAGGGGCTCCCAGGGCAGCACATCAGACAGTGCCAACCAGTGTGTCAGGACTGGGATGAGGAGGTACAGGCAGAGGGGTCAAGGTCAGGGAGGGGGGAAAGGGGACACTTCTGGTCAGAAACATCACAACGTATGGTATCTCTAAATAAGACCCTTTGCTGGGCACTGGGTACACAAGTGACCAAGAGAGATGTGTTCCTTCCCTTTCAGAATGGAGGCAACCAGTATTCATTCAATTAATAACCTCTTTCTCCATAACGGTATCTCCTGGTCCATGTTCTATGCTCATTTTTTCTACTGGCCTTTAATCAATTTATATTTTTTATTGCTAATCTGTAAGAACTCTACATATGTTATTAGCCTTTTATTAGTTACATATCTATAAATATTTTTTTTCCAATTGGCCTTTTGACTTTCTTTCTTTTTTTATTTTTTATTAAGTAACCTCTAACCCCAACATGGGGCTAAGAAGTCACAACCCCAAACTCAAGAGTCGCACGCTCTACCCACTGAGCCAGCCAGCCTGGTCTTTTGACTTTTTTTTATGGTGTTTTAACTTTTATGTGGCAACATTTAACTTTTCCTTAGAATTTCACATAATATTTGGGAAGGTATTTCCCTAAAAATAAAAAAATGTTTTCGTCCATTATCCTGTGTTCTTGAGGAGAAGTTCTTATTTCCCTTTGTACCAAGAAGTTGCAGTTTTTCACAGGAATTAACTTTTTTTCCCATAGACATCAGAATCAAGAAGTTTCCCTTTAGAACAAGAAAGCTTAAATTAAAATATTTAAGTATATGCTTAACATAGGAGCTTAGTTAACTATATTATGTACTTCATTTTGTCTCCAATTCCTCATCCACAATCTTTTGTCCAGTTTACCATCTTGTCCATCCAAGCCATTTTGTCATTTTATGAAACTGAATAAACTCCCTAAAATCCTTCTGTACAGGCAGGATATAAGTAAATCCTCAAAATATAAAATATGGCAAGTAATAAAAACACAAGAAAAAATAAATCACTCATAACCACAACACACGAAGGCAACCATTAAAGCTTTCATATGTATTTCTTTTCAGCCTTTATCCCATGTATTATTTTTTACAGTTGAAATTATATTGTATGTTACTTCTGTGTACGTGTTATGAAATTATTTACCCCCATTATTACAAATCATCCAAATTAACATCCCTTTACAGGACTGCTGGGTTTTCCATTCCACTACAAACCTGCTACTATTTCCCCTACTATCAGACATACATCAACTTTGTTTCCATTCTTTTCCCCACACTTAACAGCATTTCAGTTAACGTCTTTGCACTTAAAGCTCTATCTCTGCTTTGGATTAATTCTTTAAAATTATTTACAAAAGTATGATGGCAGCGAAAATCACAGATAATGTGACGCTCCTCATAAGAGGACAGGTTGCTTTCCTAAATGGCCGGGCCAGTTTACATTCATAGCAGCGAGATACAAGAGTGCTTACCCACCACATCTTTACCGTACTTCCGTCTCCTTTTTCCAAACAAACAGACCTTCCTTAACTGGAAAGATCAAAAATGATATTGCGTTCATTTCTACTGCTAGGATAACTTGTGAGGTTGAACATCTTTCCAAACGTTTATTTTCACCACATTCTAACCTTTTCCAGAACTGTTTTACCCCTGGGAGTCCAATACCAACCTGAAAGTAGGTGCTGAAGAGAGGTAGCATTGTGTCTGAGAAAATCCTCATTAAAACTTTCCAAATCCTTGTTGACAAATATTTTCTGCATTTCTTGAGATAGAACTTTACTCACAATGTCTGGAAGATTACTATGATTAGACACTATAAAAACAAAACATTTGGAATTGAAAAAATTTTTAATCTATCCTTTGAAACAAAATCAATGGAAATACATTTATATTTGTTATTAAGCTTGATACATTTCACACAGTAAAAATATTGCTCCTTTGGAATACTAAATATATTCTAGCTTAAAAATGCACTAATTTCTAACATATCTTTGCCAGCATGTTTAATTTATAAACATACCATAAATATTATCCTTTCCTTGCTTTACATTATTGCAAATCTCTTTAATGTCCAGCTTAATGAGAGGCCTCTGAACTGTCATACTTGCTTTTACATAAATATTACCTTTTTTCATACTTACCAGATTTAGAAAATTTAATTAAGCATTCATGTAACCATGGGTTATTACTGTTGATGGCAAAAGCTCGTTTGACAGACTGCAGCATTAACAGAAACTTCCCTGTGTCAGAAAAACATGGAAAGGTAACAGCATCAAATATTTACGTATGTTATTTTAGTCACTTTATTTTAGCCTCACTTAAATTCCAGTAACAAAATGTTACCTTTCCTATAACATTCATAAGTAAAATTCAAAGCTGACTTTGGTATCAAAGACAACTTTTATTTTCTAAAGAAAAGTTTGAAATCATGTAGAACTGCTTCAGGTAAACAATTTGTATGACTGTTCAAACTCTTCTTAAAAGGGATTTGAACATAATTTTCTAACTAGTTACCCCAAAAAGTTTTGAGTAGCAAAGGAAAAAGGGATTGGGAGCCTTTTGTGGAAGGCTGAAATGGATCTTTAAGAAACAAAAATCAATCTAACTTGATAAAGATTATGCTGAATATGGTCACCAATATAAGTAAGGATTAACAACTGAATTCAAACTATTACCTTTTCTAAAATATATTTCAAATGCTAATAGATGAGTGTCAATGTTATCAGCAACAAGGTTCTTAAGAGGTATAAGGAACTTGATAGCTTCTTCTAATGGATTTTCTATCTATTTTGAAACAGAAAGGAAAATTATTACATTTAAAAACAGCTACACAAGTCAGTTTCCCCCAAAATCTCATATTAATATGTCTCTAAAGTAATTTACCATTCTCTGTATATGACGAAATAAGCAAGAAAACATTTTAACATCATCTGTAAACAAATTCAAAATAGTAATTTCAAAATGGATATGGCTCTATTGTTTCTTCTGATTATAAAATCATTATAATCTCATAAAAATCCAAAAAAATACAGGAAATTATTCCATAGGCTTAAGGAGATGGGACACCAAATACTGATAGCCCCTTATTCTTCAAACATCTATAGTAAAGAGGCAAATATAACTGTATCATGTGATTGGAAAAAATGACAAATTTGAAATACTTACACTAGATTCTATAGTGAATAAACCTGAAAACTAAATATTTCCCTAAACCTGGTCCCTAAATAACTACCAACACTTTGAGAAAATCCCAGCCACGAAGTGCTTTCTCTTTGTAGCTAAAACATATCAATATATATAAAATGTTTCCAGATGTAATAATTATATTGCTGCTGTAACACATTACCAACAAGTTAGTGTTCATAAAACAACACCTATTCATTATCTTGCAGTTCTGTAGGTCAGAAGTCCAACATGGGTCTGGCTGGGCTTAAAAATCAAGGTGCCAGCAGGACCACCTCCCTTTTGGAGGTTTGAAGGGAGAGTATGTTTCAAGGCCCTTTCAGCTCCTCAAAGCTGCCCACAATCTCCATTTGTGGCTCCCTCATTCCCTCTTCAAAACCAGTAACAGGCTGAGTTCTCCTTACAGGACTCCAACCCTCTGCTGTCTCCCTCTACTCTAAAGATCCACTGTGATTACATTGGGCTCCCCAGACAATCCAAGCTAACCTCCTTATTTGAAGGCCAGCTAATTACAATCATAAATCGCATCTGCCACCTTTATTCCCCTTTGCCATGTAATGGAACATATTCCCAAATTCCAGGGATTAGGATGTGAAGAGATTTAAAGGGACATTATGCTGCCTACCACAACTACAATTCTACATATAATCTGCATTAACCAAAATTTGCGTATTATCACTCAAAACTAACTGACTAGTATCATGACCTTGAAATATTACAAACGGCTTCTGATCTACAGATGTAATTAAAACACGTTTGTGACCAAAACAGAACCAAGTAACATAAATTCTACCAAATCAAGACAGTAAATTTATCTCACCCTTTCTAATTTTTCAGGTATAAGTTCTTCTTTGAGACCACTGCCTTCTTCTTCTTCTTCATCTCTTTTTTTCTTTTGATTTTTTTGTTGACGTTCCCTTTCCGCATGCTTTCTCTCTTCTTCCAGTTTAGCCTTTTTCTGAGCTCTTCTCTGCTTGCTAAGCATTTTCTTCAACTCTTTGGCTGACAAGTTTTCTACAAATATCCAAATGAATACAAATTCTAAGTCAGTGTTTCCATGTTCCTCACATTCTTCTGCAATACACAGTATGAGTACAGCTTTTACAAGGGAAAAGGGGGAAGAGGCAACGATATGGAGGTTCTTAGGAAGTGCCACCACCTATCACACACCTGACACACAAAAGGCAACTGGTAAATACTGCATTGACTAAAATGAACCGATTCTAAAAAAAATAAATAAAAATAAATAATAATAAAATAAAATTAACCAATTATGGCCTAGTTCTGCCTCCCAACATGATAACATGACTTTATTTAGGTAAATCACTTCATCTCACTGAGTCTCAATCCCAATCTGCGCATAGTGGGGGTGATGACACCAGCTATCCTCTTGGAATATATCAAGGACAAGTGAGACAATGCATACACACAGAATTGTGATCTGATCCGAAATATGCCTCCACGTTACTATCTCTCAAATATCTGTAGATACTAACATTCTAGTGAATAAAAAGCTGTACAGATATCCTCATTGGCAGTATTATTTTCAATTAACTAGGCACTAGAAACTGTAAGAACATGTATTTTTCCCAAAGGGGCTCAAAGCTATTTTCACTTACAATTTAAAAAAAGAGAGAAAAAGAACGCAGTCCACAGACATTTCTATTTTTCCTTAATTGGCCTTACTGAAGATAAAAATAAAAATGACTGCAGGGCACCTGGCTGGCTCAGTCAATGGAGCGTGCGACTCTTGATCTCAGGGCTGTGAGTTCAAGCCCCATGTTGGAAGTAGACATTACTTAAAAAAAAAATAAAATCTTAAAAAATTTAAAAAACATAAAAAAATAAAATAAAAATAAAAATGATCACAAGTCATCCAATTAGGGCTATTTAGAATTATTAGCTACAGGGCACGATCCTGCTGACTTTTTCTAAGCTCCCCCCATCCCCTGCACTGTTTTGGGGGCATACAGGCTACCTGATGCTGTCTTCACATCCATTTGACAAAACGCTTTTGTATGTATTGTTATGCTAAGGACATTCTGAAATTTTGTGTTCTTTTCCATCCTTTTACATCAAGTTCCTTTTCAGTTACCTGAATTTATTTCTTGCTGTTTGCTCTCACTGGTTAAGGGGTTATCATACAATTTCAAGTATATTTCAATCGCTGATCTAGCAGCCTTGAAATAGAAGGCATGTCTTCTGAGTATATCTTCTAATCTCAAAAGGTCAACATAGGCACGAAGGGTCATCTTTCTCATGCAGTATGTATGGAAGTCAAATTGATCATCGGTTATCTCAAAAAAATGCTTCAAAAAAAACACAAAATTATCCCTTATATATATGTCAGTAATGTCTATTTTTTGAAAGAAAATCATAAAAAACCCCAAATACAGTGTTCACAGTCACAGTTTCACTTAGTTGCCCCTCTCCACTGTTCAACACTACAAAGAACATCAAATTATTCTTTGCATTCAACTTAAATTTCTGTTACTTGGCCATTCCCTGTATCACTTTTTGTGACGACACTCAATTTCTGTGTAATAAGTCAGATAATCAGATTTTTTTTAACCTTAAAATCAGTACATATTGATTAATTTTGTTTTAGTGAAATATTTCTCCTCCATATTCCCCCAAAATGAGCAAGGCAGAGTTAAACGGAGCTCTGAATGAAGGTCAAATATACACAGGTTCACATTAAATGTTTACAAATCAGACTGTTCTACTCAACTTCGAGGACAAGCCCTGTCATCTCTATCCCTACTGCATGGCACAGGCCTAACATTCAATAAGCACAGTTTTTGCTAACTCAAGAGAGAAAATGCTTATCAGGCATGTGACCTCTTAATTTCCTACAGCTTCAATTATTTAAATTAGGTAGGAATAAAGAAATCCACATAGCCAATTTCATAAGGTTGTTAAGTGATCAAATAAGATAGTTTAAAAATTTCACTGAACACAGAGCATTCTAGCTTTTTCTCATTCAATAAACTCCCATTATTCTACCAACATTCCATTTTAGCAATGGTTCCTAAACTAGAGTCTATGTATAAATAAGCATAATAACATTGTCCTAAGCAGAGAGTTCAAGGCTTTGATCCAATTCCCAAAGGGTTCATGGCCCGAAAAGTTAAAGAACTAATTCCTTACATGGCAAGGAGATGATTAACAATTCAAAACAACTGATACTTTTGTTTTCTTTCCTATATGCCTCTCTGCCTCCATCTCCTTTCTATTCCCCTATTTTAGCTTCTCCAAAAATATACACAAAAATGAATGATTCAATACATGAATACAAATTAAGCTCTTCTGCTACTTCATCTCCCCTCTGTCCTGGGGGCCTAAGTACTAACTCACTGTGCAGAAGACACATTAGCAACTGTCCACATCATTTCATAATTTTATTTGTGTTGATAATTAGAAATACACTACACACAGAATGACATTAAGTACCTGAGACTTTAAGGGAAGAATTCTAAGGTAAGAAGTATAAAAGTACACAGTGTGGAGGGGAAAAAAATGGGAAAAAATAAACATTCAACATTAGTTTATAACTTCAAGAATCATGCTTTAATGTGTTTAAAAATTGCACTCCTCCCATCAATAAGACAAATCAATTCATAAGTATCAACATAAACTTGTTTTTTTATCAAAGGATTACAGGTTTCATAAAGCTGTTCGTGGTTAATATAAATCAAGTTATGTCTAGCACCAAATCTTAAAATTCAATACAACTGAGGAAAAATGGCAATGCCCCACATCAAGGAATACATAATGAAATGATAACATCTAAGAGATTACAGGACCTTTTTTTAAGTTAAGAAACATTTATGTGTAAAAGGCAGACACAAGTTTTAAGAGATACTCTAGCAGCTTTAGTAGACATATATTCTAGGTCAAGTCTTAGAGGGAGCAGTAGAGAACCACAAACATTTAAGCCGCCTCTTTATCAGTAACAGCCCACAGGCTGCCTCTCTCCAGTTAGTCTTCCATATATAGGGTAACCAACTTATCCTGGCTAGCCTGGGGCTTTCTCAGTTTTTCCAAGGAAAGTCCAGTGTCTTAAGAATACGCTTTGCCCCGGGCAAACCTGGATGTTGATCACTCTATAGTAAGCTCATAGTTGTGGACAGGATATGGCCAGAGTTAATTAGAAAAAGTAGGATACTAACAAAATAATTTTACTTTGGGAAGAAACGCTATATTGTAGAACCCTTTTAAGAAACAACTAAATAATCTTAGCTTGATTTTCTTTTTTTTTTTTTTAATCTTTTATTTTCAACTATAGATACATAAGAAGTTACAAAGGTAGTGCAGAGATACCCTGGACACTGGTCTCTCAATTTCCTCCTAAGAGTTATATCCTCCATAATTATAGTGTGAGAACAAAATCAAAAACCTGACATTGATACAATGTGGGTATATAGTTCTAATGTGATTTTATCACATGTGTAGATTTGTGTAACCACCACCACAATCAAGACACAGAACTATTCCATCCCCACAAAGATCTCCCTTACACTATCTTGGGGTGATTTTTAAGTCTCTAGATTGATAAAACATAAAAATAAGCTAGATGACACAAACAGGTGAAGTTAGCTTCCCCATACTTCAGCATAATACGGTCACTTATCAGCTTCCTGCAGAAACCAGGTAACCAAATTTTAATAGACAGCTCACACTCTTAACTCCATCTTCCCCTCATCATAAATTACTAGTTCTTTGGTGGGGGGGGGCAGGAATTGCTTAATTTGTCAAAATTAGGCTTGAATCAAAATAAGACGAGTCAGTAGAGAATAAAGAAATGCTATTCGTGGCCTAAGAGCATGGTTTCCTTTAGGAATTCCGTATTAGTCCCTCTCTTTTTACCCAGATTCCCCCACCCCCTTACTTCTCGGCAACCCTGGAGGAGCCCCACAAAAGGTCATATACAGAAAGGCAACAAAAATCTCTGATTTGAAAAATAATAATAATTAGATGAACTAGGGTAGTAAGCAACTCTACCCCCATTATAGAAAATCCGTTATTATAAAGCACACATCAACTAGATAAAGGTTAAGATACGCTAGAAGATAAAGTTATGAACTGCCTATGGTTCTGATCTATCAGAAATCCCAGATCTTATCATAAAGTTTTAGAAATATGTATTACTGATCCATTTCAGACATAAATCAGCATACTAAAATGAGAAACTAATCCCTGGGAAAAAAGAAAAGAAAGAAGTCTTGAAATATAAAATTATTATGAACACATGTTTATATCTAGTATCTTTAAAGATGGTTGTTTTGTTTTATTTTTAATAAACCTCAATGTCTAAACATCAGATTAGGCTGGACTTCATAACCTTTACATATAATCCTAAAATCCTATGAGGGCTGCAAGATGAAAGCAAAAAAAATACTATCCTGGGCCATTCTAGAATTCTAACATTACAAATGCAATTAACTAAAAGCTTACAGCAATATATGTCATGGCTGAAACTGCCCTCAAGGGGAGAATTCTTGAGTAAGTTCTTGAAGGCAGAAGAAAGGCCTAGACCTTATTTGAACTTACATCCGTATTCATTGAAGGTGAAGGTTAACTGCAAAGTTTTACTTTTGAAAGGTCATCATTTCTTTACTAAAATATTTAAAATCCAGGCACAAAAGTAGGTCATGAAGATATTTATCATAATAAATCATTGAATTCTGTAATTACTTTTAAATCCTAACAAACTATATCATTAAGAATTCTTTCAGATTATGTTAATTTTATTAGAAATGAAATTAATAGCATTACTAATTTAGTGTTAATCGGCAAATATTTAATCACCCTATTTATACTAAGCACTCACATTTCTACATACACTAGAAGAGTTAAGTCTTACTTTTACTATGAATAACTCACTATAAAAGACTAGCTCACAAATGGCATAAGAATAGGCTCTTCCCTCACTTATCTGTGTCTGGTTCTTTCTGTCCTCAAGCACTAACAAATCCAAAACAGAAACAGTAAAGTTTCTAGAAATGATTATATAACATGACCAGAGGGCGACAATTTCTGCCTATTTTAATCTCTGATAGCCAATGGTTTTCTATTTTTTTTCTTCAAAAATGCTTTTTACCAGTCAAATCCTATTTCTTGAATGAGAGACACAGTTTATCTGACATTACAGACTTTTATTTCATGTTACTCAGACAAAAGTCACTAAAAATTTAAGGGAGAGCATAATCTAAATGAAACTTAGTAATGGAAGAGCTATTAATCATATTCTAACAATTCTCAAGAAATACCACCAAGAGAACTATTGATAGTCATGAATATTAGGAGGGGTGGGGCTGAAGCTGGAGACACTCATAGTTATAATGACCCTAAGGATGTGCAAATTTCACTTTCACAGAAAATCTGGTAAATATCTAGTCATGCCCTTGCTGGAATTACTGATCCATAAGTGCCTAGTAGCTTCTTCATTCAGGAAACAATCTATTGCTCCCTGAGAATGTCCTGGGTAATAAGCATGTATCTTTCCTTCCTAACAAGAAAGCTTTTAAAGTGCTGGTAATCTAAGGAATGTTGAAACAAACTGGTGATCTATGGTTTTATCACAGAAATAAGAGCCGGGTTTAAATTAGAATGCTTGGATATTGCCTAAGTATTTCGCATATCATCTGAGGGTTTTATATTTTTCAAGGAGAAGATACGGATTTTCCCCCAGCGATATAGCAAGCAAGCCCAGGCTCAAAAAGAAAAAAGCAAAGAAACCAAACAAAAACAAAAAACTAGGTTATTTCCAAAAGGGATCAGGTATAATCCTAGTTCCAGTTCCCAGCAAAAGCCACCCCCTAAGATTTAGGCTTTCTTTTGGGTAACCTTCGAAGTTTCACATGGGGAAAAAGGCCAAAGTGACTGCTAGAGTGCAGACATCAGGCTCACCTGACTACGACGCCTGTGGTTTTATACTGCGTCAGCATGGGAACAGTGCTGCCGATTGACCCCACAACTGAGGGCTGCTGAGGACTGCCTCAGGGGTGCTTTTGTGGCTCTTTTCCTCCTGTTGTCCATTTGGAAGGAGAGTGCTTCAGAGATGACAAAGAACAGGAAAACAAAATTCACACAAAGGAAAAGAAAAGTCCCCTCACTAGGACATATCACACATAATCCTAAAAGCAAGTAATAAAATAAGCCTGCAAACCAGCCACAGATTGCTGTACAAAGTATCGGACGTGAGAACAAGTATCCTGGGAAGACAAACTGGAGAGAGGCTGGCTCCAGAGCAGATCCTGACGTAAAGGGGAAAGAGGTGGCCATCAGCTTGTGTGTCCTTCTGGGCTAGTGAGGAGATCAAATAATGGCCGGATTAGGAAACACAAATTTTGAATATATGTTAATAATAACAGTAATGGCTTGATAAATTCATCTTTTCCTTCTTCCCTCAGACCAAATTACGCAGACCTGTCTCAATCATAACCATTTGAGGATCAAAACAAAGCAATCACTTATTCACAACTTCTGAATGTTTGAAAAGCTAAAGACCAAGGATGTTTTTCACAGTGAAGTTTCCAAAGCAGAACAGGTAGATGATCCCATGTAGAAATCAACCCGCTTTTTTCGTCACCTTACAGGAGAAAAGTAAAGTCAAAGTTCTACAACTTACCCTTTCTACTTCATGGCATTTTTTCAAGGCATCCCCATATCTCCCCAAACGCTGGTAAGCTGAAATGCATTCTGTCTGAAACCACATGCATTGCATCTCATTTAGATTTTCCATAGCAGATGTTCCTTCCTGAAACAGAAGCATTCATAAATATAGGACACAAACAACAAAAGAGATCCTAAAGACCTCATTTTCTCTTTTACAACTGTGGCTACAAGTATCATTATGACAATACATAGCAATAGACAAATAGCTCAAGGTTCTTCCAAAGGCTCCTACTGATGCGAAATTACATAATGTCTTATTTACCCAGCTCTGTTGGGGTATTCAACACCCTACCCAGAAAAGACTCCAGATTGCTGAAACTAAGTTTTTGAACACTTTTATTTAAAATACTTATTTACTGAAATATTTAAAATATTTAACAGTAATCCTTAGGAAGCACTGCTTATTTTCTTTTTAAGCAACCGCTGCTTAACCTTTCCTTGCTGACTCGGTCACTGTGATGTATACCCAGTTACTGCTGAATCTGTTAGTTCCAGGGCTCCTTTGGTTTCCTGGTCTCCTCCCTCCACCTCAGGCTATCAGCTGGCACTATCTTTGTGTCCCTGGGTCTGCTTCTTGTTCCATACCAACTCCTCCCATTTGCATTAGGCTGACAAAGCCAAATAAGGGAATTTGTAAAGCATATCTGTTAACTTAGGGGCACATGGGTGGCTCAGTCCGTTAAGTGTCAGACTCCTGTTTTGGCTTAGATCATGATCTTGCAGTTGTGAATTTCAGCTCTGCATCAGACTCTGAGCTTGGCATGGAGCCTACTTAATTCTCTCTCTCCCTCTCCCTCTCCCCCTCCCCTACACATCCTCTGTGTGTCTCTCTCTCTCTCAAAAAATAAAAATAAAAAATAAATAAAAAGAATATTTGTTAACTTGGGTTCAATGAGAATTCTGAGAAGAGTGTAAGACCTAAAGTACCTAGTTTCAATGGAGGGCCACTGGAGTTTTATCACAATTTAGAAGAGTTATTTCAAATATATTTTATGTGACCCCAGGGAAAAATGGCAAAGATACATATTCATCAATAATTTCAGTCTTCAGTTCTTTTTCACACCCATTTTTTGTGACCTGTTCCAATTTCAGTATTCTCATTAAAAGTGTAAAAACTGGTTATCTCTCAGTGAATGGAATTATGGGTGTATGTTATTTCTTCCTTATGGCTGTATATATTTTCCATCTTTTGGTGACTACATATTTTTATAAGAAATCTACATTATTTTTCATTTCAAAATCTTTACCAACTAGAACTGTCCAGCTTGCATCAGCAACTCTGTACACAGGTTCTAAAACACTGAAAAATCTGCCAGAAGAAAATATGCACACTTCACTCACTTATTAGTGATCAGATAGAATCACTTATAATCAGACATAAACTGGTTATTTGAGGTTAGCAGTCTGCCTCTGCTGGCTCACTCCCTGGGCTATCCACCACACGTTCTGGGCCCATCTGGCCCAGGAACGAGGGTGGCTGAGCAGACCCAGGTCTCCATCCAGCAAGACAGCTTGTCAAGAGTGCATTACCAGAGGCAATTCTGACAAGCCAGCTGAACCACGGGGTTTGATGACTCCTCTCCTCAAACAGACAACCATTCCCCTTCTTCTTCATTCTGTAGTGCCTTTTCAAACACATCCTGGTTGTCTATGACTTCGGTGTGTGTGTGTGTGTGTGTGTGTGTGTGTGTGTGTGTGTTGGTTGGTTTTTAAAATCACTGGACTTGATCTAGTTAAGAAGTTTTGTATATTCGTTTTATTTTTTTTTTAATATTTATTATTTGGGGGAGAGCACAAGGTGGGGAGGGGCAGAGAGGAGGACAGAGGATCGAAAGCGGGCTCTGCCCTGAGGCTGACAGCAGCGAGGCGGATGTAGGGCTCGAACTCACAAACTGTGAAATCATGACCTGAGCCGAAGTCGGATGCTCAAGAGACTGAGCCACCCAGGAACCCCTGTATATTCATTTTAATTGCACTTTCCTTCCGATCTCTGCTTTGGCTTCCAGGTGGTACTTTCCTGCACAGACACCACCTGCTTCTGTATCTACTCCTGTACTTCTTACTGTCTCCAAATCTGTGTCGCAGGGCAAAGGGCATCAAAGAGTTTGAACCCCTGCACTATCTACTACATGACCCCTTCAGAGCCTCACCCACCTTGCTGCAAAACGTCAGACAAACACATGATTCAGTGGTAGGTGAACATGAACACTAAGACGATTTTGCTCATTTTAGTTTTCTTCTCCTAATACCCATCACTCTTGCTACTTCTTTCTCTCTTCATTACATCTACCACTTCGCAATCTATTGATCCTGTGGTGTGTGAATTTCTGAAACACTAGTCACTACAGTTTCTGCTCCTATTACCATTCTAAAACATGGGCTTTAGTGTCAGAGATTGCTAAGCTAGAATCCTGGCTCCAAAAGGAATGACTAGCTGGGTGATCTCCAATGGGCACAGTACCTGACTTCTCTAAATATTTTCTAACTATAATATGGGAGTAATGATATCAGAGGACTGATAGGATTAAATGAGATTATGTATATAACATACTTAGTTCAGTGCTTAATAACTGTTAAAGCTACTTTCCATTTCCCCTTACAAATGGTATACAAATTATTAGCATTACTCTAAATATGAGAAAGGAGAGCTCAGGCAGGTTCAGATGCAAAAGCCATTTTTATGAGAGAGAGAGAAGAGATGGTCTATAAGTAGTAGCCTTTAATGAAAACTTAAATGTCTGTACATACACACACAGAGCTCTCTCTCTCTCTCGCTCTCTCTCTCGAGGGGAGAGCGAGAGCTGAGAGGGAGAGCGAGAGCTGTGTGTGTACGTACAGACATTTAAGTTTTCATTAAAGGCTACTAGTTATAGACCATCTGTTGTCTCTCTCTCTCATCCTAAATATACAGGACATGTATTTCGTATACAGTAAAACCTTGGTTTGTAAGTATAGTTCATTCCGGAAACATGCTTGTATTCCAAAGTATTTGTTTATCAAAGCGACTTTCAAGAACCATTGGCTCAGTTGTGATCATGTGATGTTCAGCATCACGTACCACTCATATTGCAAGACATTGCTCATTTATCAAGTTAAAATTTATTAGAAATGCTCGCTCGTCTTGTGGAACACTCGCAGAACAAATTACTCGTAATCCAAGGTTTTGCTGTATGTGATCCATATGTATACATAGGAGATATGTGTATATATGATATATATGACATATTATTTACCAATACCTACGAATACTTATGCCACTTTGATGGTACGAAATGAGATCTTATTGTTTCTCTAATTACTAATGCAAGCATCTTTTTTGGCCATTCCATTTTCCACTTGTGTGAGCTAACTATTCACATCCTTTGCCCATGTTTCTCTCATCTTGTCTTTCTCTTATTGAGGTTTAGTGTGTGTGTGTTTGTTTCTATGACATTCTTGTAAGTAGTTAAGATTTCACAACAAAATTCAAGCTATTCTGTGACTTCTAAATTATAAGCAGTTTTGACAAACACCCAAACACAACCAGACTCTAGTTAACAGTTAAGGAAGGTGGTATGCTGGGGCTGCATGAGGAAAACATTAGTATCACAGGGCACAGGGGTAACTTACTTTCATCCTAAATTACTCTCAAACACCAGCAATAAGGCCCTCCATTGTATACATAATGTGCACTCGGAGGTAAAAGTTATTTATTCCAGGGTATCTTAATTAAAACTTGGAAATTAAACTTGGAAATGTGGTTTCCTCTTTATGCCTCAATGTCACATTCAATGTGTATTAAGGAACTATTTCAGTGAATTCTTTGTGGAGTTCTTTATAAATTCTTTTTTTTTTAAATTTTTATTTTAATGTTTATTTTTGAGAGACAGATAGAGCACAACAAGCAGAGGCAGAGAGAGATGGTGACCCAGAATCCGAAGCAGGCTCCAGGCTCTGAGCTGTCAGCACAGAGCCCAATGTGGGGCTCAAACCCACAAACTGTGAGATCATGACCTGAGCCAAAGTCAGAGGGCCAACTGACTGAGCCATCCAGGCACCCCTATAAAATCTTAGTCCATCATATGGTTTGGAAATACCTTCTCCAATTCTATGGCCTACTGTCTCATTTTGTTTATGGTTATTCCTTGTTATATGTACACTTTAATTTTTAATATGGTCAAATATATCAATTTTACCCTTATACTTAAATTTTTTTAGTTTCTTAACAAATGCTTCCTACCTCAAACTCTAAAGATAAATTTTAATACTTTCTTTAATCAACCTGGAATCTATTTGTGTGCAGGAGAAGAATGTCATTTTATTGTTGTCAGTTGTGCTAGCAATATCTTTTCATCTCTGATTCTGAAAGCACCTGTGGCTATATACCAAGTTTCCAAATGCACGTCAATCTGTTTCTGAGCTTACTATTGTGTTCCATTAGTCTACATATATTTTGAACCATAAACTTACTATTTTCATAATGAGATAGAAAGTTCATGTGGAAAAAGAGATGTACGGATGGGGAAGGAGGGACAGGAAAGGAACAGATGTTCAGCCCAACAATTTCAGAGAACTTAAATTCTGAAATGTCAGAAATTATAGCTCGAAGAGGCTGGTTCTACATAGAAAAAACTCTATGAGCAATTCAAAAGAAACTGAAAAGAGAAATAAAAAGCAGCCACAAATTACTAATGAGACAAAAGAGTTGTGAATTGAATATTACATATAAGCACTGAAGTCTGGTATATTGCTTATTTTCGTATAATGATACTGTGCTCCTATCATTGTCTTTCAACCGTCCCCCACCAGAAGCACACGCATACACACACTGAACCACAGTAAGAAACCATCCTTAGGACACAAGCTAGATGGGATTAATAAAAATAATGACAAAAATGAATTCTTATGAACTTTAGTGGCAAACTTCATAAATCATCATAGAGCTTAAGTTTAACTGTACTAACTCAGAAAAGTACACACTCGCATATGGCATTTCTTACCCTTGTGAACTTGGAACACATTTCCTCTGCTTCTTTTATCATGTTTGCTCGAAGCATATATTTTGCACATTTGGAGTTGATGAATCTATCAGCTGTGTCCAAAGACTGCGCTTCATCCATCCACTTTACAGCTTCTTTGAGATTACCTATATGCTTTAAGAAATGAAAGCATTATTAAAGAAATCACAGTATTTGTTATTAAAAGAATATGGGTGAATATAAATAGAAAAAAATTATACAAACTAGAAATCTGGTACCATTTCTGTCAAACTTCTCTAGAAATCCTTAGATAAGTTATAATTTACATTTACTAAGAGATGATTCAAGTAATTAACACTGATTATGCACTGCTTATACAACTATGTAACATAACTCCCTAGGACTATTAGAGTATTAGAAATAGATTATCAGGGTACCACAGAAGTTATTTCTGTATGGAAAAAACTCCAAGGGTTCTTAAAGTAGCCAAATTCTTCAGCTATTCAAAAAACATGACTAGGATTTTACCTTGTAAATTTTTGCCTTCATATAGAATAATTCTATTAGAGT
This sequence comes from Prionailurus bengalensis, assembly GCF_016509475.1. NCBI lineage: Eukaryota > Metazoa > Chordata > Mammalia > Carnivora > Felidae > Prionailurus > Prionailurus bengalensis. Next base: position 29,188,277 of record NC_057343.1, read on the forward strand.
GGGAGTACCAGCAATTGCAGCATTAATGTAATCCAAAGCTAAAGAATAATGCCCAAGTTTATCAAAATGCTGTGCCAGGAAATACTGAACCCAGAGAAGTGTTGTCGGGGGTTCCTTCTCTCCATTTTCTGCAATCAAACAAATATAAAATTATAAAGAAGAAGGCAAAGTAAAGTAAGTCATATACTTTCTCTCCCTTAATGCATGATGAAGTTAATAATTATTATAAGAATAAGCAGAAAAAAACCCAGAAAAATGACCAATGTCAACAGAGAGAGGTAGGACTTTATGCCATAAAGTTCAAAAAGTAGCAGCCAGGAAGAGAAACAACATGCTGGTTTCACAGACTTCTGACCTCTACTTCACTCCGAAGAAACAGTGCTGGGGAAAAGAGGTGAATCAGTCTAACCCGATGCATTCTCCGGCTCAGAACATAAGGCAGCAGGCCCAGAAAAATCAAGGTCACAGCGTGGTGAACAGATGTCCCTAAATACCACTGCAAGACTGTCACAAAAACAAGAACTGCCAGGGCTTTGCACTTCCTAAGACTCAACCCCAAATCAGGGAAACCCCAAGTTGAAGGGTATGAAGATACCTTCCTGACAAGGTGGAATTAGCCCTGCCATGTGACAAAAGCAGTCACACACAGTCAGCTGAGCTCCATGCCATTCCTCAAGCTACAGAAGAGTAGATAAATAAATATCAAGCTCTCAAAATGAATTTTAAAATGGATACAGGTAAGAAATCAGGTAGAAAAAGTAGAATGGAGGATTTACCCATACCACAGAAAAAAAAACAAGTTTTGTAAACACAGAAATTAACATAAATTAAAAGAAATAATAAAGGAAAAAGACAAGCATTTATCTTGTTCTTCTTATATAAACTATATCTCAGGGAAACCAAATATTTGATAAAGAAAAGTTCCTTTTTAAAAAAAATTTTTAATGTTTATTTTTGAGAAAAAGAGAGAGAGAGAGAGAAAAAGAGAGACAGAGCACAAGCAGGGGGAGAGGCAGAGAGAGAGGGAGACACAGAATCTGAAGCAGGCTCCAGGCTCTGACCTGTCAGAGCAGAGCCCAACACGGGGTTGAACCCACGAACCATGATGAGATCATGACCTGAGCCTAAACCAAAGAGTCAGACACTCAACCAACTGAGCCACCCAGGCATTCCTGATAAGGAAAAGTTGTTTATCAGAGAATTCTAGCTATTATAAATGCAGAGGGGAAGTGATTATAGAATAAAAGGGATTGAGGCAGTGATCCTCAGTGACTGCTAAAATCATTAGGTAAGAGGAACTTTTTAACCAGCAGATCAGGCTGTAACATCTAAACCCTGATCAATCTTCACATCACAAAGACAAATAACCAGAATGTCTTCTGCCTCCAGATGTGATACAACAGGAAGTACAAAGCATCACATAAGAGGTATTCACAAGGAACCTGGATCTAATCAAGCCTGTAAATCTAACTAGAAGTTCACATGAAATCTGGATAGCAAAATATATTAAATGCATTCAGCCAAATCCATAATATGGGACATTCCAAAATACAAATGACCTACTACAAATAGTGATTGTAGTTTTTTTAATGGCAGGAGGTTAATTATCAAGATTAAAAAATTATCCGAGACATAACCAAATATAAAGTGTGGACCTTTGCTGGAGCCAGATTCAAATAAGCCATTTATGCAGAGACAGTTTTTGAGGAAACTGGGGAAATTTACATTTGGACTGGGTATTAGATATTAGGATATGAGTGTTAATACTATGTGAGATAGCCCTGTGGTTGTATCTTCTGTTTAAGTGTTTTAAACAGAGATGTACACTAAGGTACTGACAGGTGAAAGAGTATGTCTGCTTTAAAAATACCCTAGAAATGGGGGGCCTGGGTGGCTCAGCTGGATAAGCATCTGACTCTTGATTTTGGCTCAGGTCATGATCTCATGGTTCATGAGTTCGAGCCCCACATCAAGCTCTGTGCTGACGGTATGGAGCCTGCTTAGGATCCTCTCTCTCTCTCTGCTCCTCCCTAGCTCATGTGTGCACACATGTGTGCTCTTTCTCTCAATAAATAAATGAACATTAAAAAAAATACCCCAGAGAAAAAACTAGACAGGAGATAACTTTACATAAGACTGGCAAAATACTGGTAATAGAGGCTGGGTGAAGGGGACACAAGGGTTCATAATTCTATTTATTTCTGTTTCTGTTATTTCATTATGAAATTTATTTCAAACAAAAACAAAAGAGCAATAACATGTAAAAGATACATGAAGAACTCAGACTAAAGTTACCATCTGCATGACTGAAAGCATTCTAGAGTGTTTTCTAAACTAAGATTCCTTGAATTACACATGTCCCTACAAAGAGAGAAAGAACCAAATCATTCAGAATTAAAAAAAATTTTTTTTTAATGTTTATTTACTTTTGGAGAGAAACAGAGCATAGCGGGGTGGGGGCAGGGGGAGCACAGAGAAAGGGAGACAGAATCCGAAGCAGGCTCCAGGCTCTGAGCTATCAGCACAGAGCCCAACGTGGGACTCAAACTCACAAAATGGGAAATCATGACCTGAGCTGAAGTCTGATGCTTAACCGACTGAGCCACCCGGGTGCTCCTAAATCATACAGAATTCAAAGTAATGAACTAGTAGAAAGAAGAGAGAAGTAGGAATTTGGGAAAAATAGGTTTCAGTGTAAACTAACTATATGACCTTAAACAAGCCACTTAACCTCTGAAGCACTTACTCTTGTTAAAACAGAGTTAGCTCCCACCTCACAAGATTGTGGAAAATTTAAGTAAGATTGAAAGTGATCTTCTCAAGGGGCACTGGGGTGGCTCAGTTGGTTGAGCGTCTCTTGATTTCAGCTTAGGTCATGATCGCAGGTTTGTGGGATCAAGCCCTGCCTCAGGCTCCTCCCTGACATGGAGCCTGCTTAAGATTCTTCCGCTCTCCCTCTCCCTGCCTCCCTCTCTCTCTCTCCCTCTCCCCTCCCCTCTGCCTCTCTCCCCAACTTGTGTACTCTCTCTTTCTCAAAAAAATAAATAAATAAAAGAAAGTGCTCTTTTCATTTACTAATTCAAAAACAAAAACTATTTAGTAAATAGGTATCGTGTAGCACATACATAAAATATAAGTTAGTTTTACTGTAAGTGATTAAAAATGGATTGAAATGAGTATTCAAATTCCAGTTTAATCTAATTTAAACTTACCATAAGGGCTAAAAAAGTCACACGTTTTAAGAGAGGCTTCATAATTCGTAACAAGCTCCTGGATTATAGAAATCTGTTAAAGAAACATAGTTTTAAATTTTAAAAATATTTTATTGAAGGTTATTTATATTTACTGTGGAGTATATTAAATTTGGAAACAATGTGAAGGTTATTTCAGGACTATAAATTAACTATTAGTATATCTATTTCCCCCTTCCCCCCCCCACCCCATCGTGTGAGGGGAAAGCAAGAAAAACACAGAAAATATACTGCTCTTTATTAATAGTAAAACAGCATCTCAATCCTCAATCTCCCATCTCAGTAAGTAGCTTTGAGTTTTCAAAGGACAAATCATAACTAATTACTACAAAACCTTTTATTTTTTCCAACAGTTTGCCTTTTGCTTCTCATGGTTATATTGTGAAGTTGTAAACCATTACATATTCAGATTTTCTAAAGCCACTCATAACAAAAAACTCAAGTGCAGTGACCCAAATGACACAGTGAATTGATGGAAAAGGTGAAGTAAACTCCTAAGCAGATGTTTAAACCCCCTTAATTTTTAGTGATCATTTTAATAAAGAGTTATATTTCAACACTCCCCTCAAGTAAGGACTGAAATACTAGAAACCACACTGTTAATGTGCTATGCCCTGAAAGAGGCAAACTAAAAGTGACATGAATTAGAAGTGGCAAAAGAAAAAAAAAACAGCTTTTATGTATAACTGATTTTAAATGTCTATTGATGTTAACTGTTCAGAATAAGTTGGAAAAATATAACTATCTTACTTGTGAAGTTCAAAAAAAGTAATGATTTAAAAGTGAAGGGAACCCATTAAAACGCTTAATAGTATCTGACAAATATGGTATTATTTTAATTGCGATAATTTTTTAAGTTTTCTAGTTTTAAAACATGGGATGCTGCTAATACCACCAGACAAAGGGAACATACCAGACAAGGGAACAACAGTAAGAAGCCACAAACTGTCACAAGCACTTTACATGTATTAAAGTAATAATTATAGGGGCGCCTGGGTGGCTCAGTTGGTTGAGCATCCGACTTCAGCTCAGGTCTTGATCTCATAGCTCATGAGTTCGAGCACTGCATTGGGCTCACTGCTGACAGCTCAGAGCCTGGACCCTGCTTCAGATTCTGTGTCTCCCTTTCTCTCTGCCCCTCCCCCCGCTCATGTTCCGTTTCTCTCTCAAAAATAAACATTAAAAAAAATTATAAGTAATAATTACAGTCAACCCTACATGGCACTGTTTTAGGTACTTTACTTATATTAACTCACTTGTCCTCCAAACAACCCTATGATAGTATATACTATTATTAACTTGAACTTATAGGCAAAAGGAAAATAAAAATAAGCTCAAAGTATACAACAGTGGAGCCAAAATGTAACCCAAGTAATAAGGCTCCAGAATTTAGCTTCTGACTACTTGCTGTATCAATCAGTGGATGGGACGTGGCACATTTATAACTAAATGGCAATTCTCTCAGATTCACAGGGGGTGCATTAAGACTAGAGACTAATAATAACAGGGCAAGAAACTTTCCCCAATCAGTTTTAGTGCTCAAAACACCAAATGGTGCATATTAAATCAGCCAGAGCATGGAAAACATACTAAGTGCATCAAAATTAGAGAGGGGGTAAGCTTTAAACACACACACACACACACACACACACACAAGGGACAACAGGAAGGGGAAAATATACAAGAGAGAAAAAAAGTAAGAGAAGGTTTAGGAGGGACAATCTTAGTACACTCTGATGTGGCATTAAGGCACATATCTACAAATACACATTTCCAAATTGAGTGCCCAAAGAATGTTATTTTTTTTTATTTTAATATTTATTTTTGAGAGAGAGACAGAGACAGTGAGACAGAGCAGGAGTGAGGAGGGACAGAGAGAGACACACACAGAATTGGAAGCAGGCTCCAGGCTCTGAGCTGTCAGCACAGAGCCTGATGTGGGACTTGAACTCACGAGCTGTGAGGTCATGACCTGAGCTGAAGTCAGATGCTTAACTGACTAAGCCCTCCGGGCGCCCCCCAAAGAATGTTATTAATAAGTTCTTGAAATTGAAAGAAGTTCTGTTCTGTCTGATCTGGGAGTGGGGTAGGGTGTGTTTCAGAGGGACAAGCCAGCCAATGAGTCTCTCTGGGAAGTCCTAACTACCTACTTTCAGGGCCCTGTATGTATTATGATCTCTAACATCAAATGTTGTTAGTAAGTCTGTTATGTTAGTAAATAAACCATGATCTCAAGTTTGTAAACATCTAGGACAATCTAAAAATGTGAAAATATAAAATTAACAAGTGACTGCATCCATTTATGAATCCTTAGCATATCTACAAAAAAAATGAAAAAGGCTTAGTGAAATTTTACATGACTGTTAGCAGCCTTGGTAGGCAAAAAGTGAGAATCTCTACTTAAAACAATTAGCGGTTTTCCTACCCAAATTCATTGATCTACCTACTATTAAAATAAGATCTGAAATCTTACTATTTCATGAAAATTGAAACTTTAGACATTTTTATTTTCAGAAAGACAATTATATTCCTTTTCTTTCCCTAGACCTCTTTATAAACTAACCAAAATTCACTATATTTCTAGTGCCACTGGAGAGCAGACCATGTATCAAAAATTCCTAAACAGATTTTGATATGTATGGCTACAAAAGAAATCTCTTCACACATTCAATGTAACATAAGATAGTATGCTTTAATCATACTAATTCTGAATCCAAATTAGAACCCCACCCCACAGAGTCACAGGGTACAGTATCCATGAAGTCATGGACCATTTTTACTGGCATCAGTAAAAACAAAACAAAACAAAACAAAACAAAACAAACAAAAACAAAAACAAACAAACAAAAAAGACCAAATTAAAACACTTCTACATGAGATAGCATCATATGGCATAATTCTCTAAGATAGAAGGCAACAGGGAAATAGGTGAAATTATACATTCATAGTGGGGAAAAATATGTAAGTAACAAAAAAAAAAGAGAACATGAAAAGAATTTACACACATTATGACTTCACTAAAACATGTATGTATAGACACATACTCAGCAAAAATGTGACCAAATGGTTTAGGGTAACAGAATATAGGTATATTCTTTTGAAACACAATAATCATGCTGTTTTGTATTAATAAGGCTTTTAAATGAAGATTGTTTAAAAAGAGTAGTACTTGGAGTGTCTGGGTGGTTCAGTTGTTTAAGCATCCGACTCTTGATCTCAGCTCAGGTCATGATCTCACGGTTCGTGAGATCAAGCCCCATGTGAGGCTGTGTGCGGACAGCACAGAGCCTAATTGGGAGTCTCTCTTGCCCTCTCTCTGCTCCTCCTCCACTCATGTGTGTGCTCTGTCTCTGTCTCTCTAAGTAAATAAGTAAACTTAAAAAAATAAAAATAGAAAGAGTAGTCTTTAAAATATGAATAGGCATACAACTAAGAAAGAAACTGAGTCAGCAATTAAAAATCTACCAACAAAGAAAAGCTCTAGACTCAGTGGCCTTACTGGCTTTACTCCCTCTCTCTGCCCCTCCCTGCTCAAGCTCTGCCTCTCGTCTCTCTCTCTCAAAAATACATATTAAAAATAAATAAATAAATAAAATGGAAAGCAGTACGGTTAGTTCCTCAAAAAAATTATAAACAGAATCACCAAGTGATCCAGCAATTCCACTTCTGGATATATACCCAAAAGAAGTTAAAGCAGGGTCTTGAAGAGATATTTGTACACCCATGTTCATAGCAGCATTATTCACAACAGCCAAAATGTGAAAGCAGCCTAAATGTCCATGGACAGATGAAGGGATAAACAAAATGTGGTACATGCATACAATGAAATATTATTCAGCCTTAAAAAGGAAGGCAATTCTACAATATGCTACAACATAGATGAATCTGGACCAGAGCACGCTATGCTAAGTGAAATTTGTCAGTCACAAAAAGACAAATGCTAGGATTCCACTTATATGAGGTACTTAGACTTATAAAAATCATAGCAACAGAAAATATAATGGTGGTTGCCAGGTGCTGAGAGAAAGAGGACATGGGAAGTTATTATTTAAATTAGAGCACAGAGTTCTAGAAGATGAAAAGAGTTCTGGGGATGCATGGTGATGATGGTTGCACAACAACGTGAATGTATTCAATATCAAAGAACTGTACACTTAAAAATGATTAAGATGGTAAATTTTGTTTTACTACAATGAACAAACAAACACGTGGTTCTTAAAGTGTGGTCCTGAGATCATTTGCATCATTAATGTTAGCATCAGCATCACCTGGTAATTTGTTAAGAGATGCAAATTTTGGTACCAAACCCCAGATTTACCGAATCAGAAACTCTGAGCGGAACAATCTATTTTTAGCAAGCTGCCTTGTTAATTCTTGTGAACTGATAAAAAAAAGTTACTAAAACAAAAACAAAGACAAACAAAATAAGCACCTATTATTACAAGACAAAATGAAAGGTAATAGACATTTTTAACCCACCATGACCAAAACTGCCCCATCAATCTCACTTAGAATATCTGTAACTTTACAACTTTCCAGGCTTAGAATTCAGTATTCAAGTTGTTGAATTTATGGAGGCAAGTATTTTTTCATGAACTTACACTGCCATCTACTGGTATTTGCAAAAACTGCAGCTAGGGCAGGTTTTAGGTAAAGGTGTATTTTTGAATTTTTAGAGTGAAACATTTGTTTTAATAATTTAAAAAGTATAACAAAACACATACTAAAGTTACATATAATTCTTAATAAAGGAGTATAAGAACTATTGAATGAAACAGATCTCCAGCTTCAGGACTTCACAATAAATGTGATTAAAGAAAAAAAATCAAGATAATAGAAAGTCCACGTTAAATCTCCTAAATAAATTAAATTTTAAAAAAGTGTGGCTAACACCAGCAATCCTAGTTCATTAGTCATGTTTCTTCAATCCAAAATATGCGTATTATAATCATCAAGTGAGTAATTAAGTGAACAATTCAATTTTCCAAATTTGTCTATGAAAGGTAGTCTAAGGAATTTTATTCAGATAGAAGGATCCATTTTATTTCAAGTTTACTTACCATTTATATCTCGATGAGAAAATATACTCAACTCCTTTCACATAAAACTCAATATATAATGGCTCTTTTTCTTGAAAATAGTATTTTACCACTGTCATTTAAAATCAAGACAGGGCATCTGGGTGGCTCAGATGGTTAAGCGTCTGACTCCGGCTCAGGTCATGATCTTACAGTTTGTAGGTTCGAGCCCCACATCGGGCTCTGTGCTGACAGCTCAGAGCCTGGTGCCTGTTTTGGATTCTGTGTCTCCCTCTCTCTCTGTGCCTACCGCATTCGTGCTCTGTCTCTCTCAAAAATAAATAAACATTAAAATCAAGAAATCCAGGGGCACCTGGGTGGCTCAGTTGGTTGAGCGTCTGACTTCAGCTCAGGTCATGATCTCACGGTTGGTGAGTTCGAGCACCATGTTGGGCTCTGTGCTGACAGCTCAGGGCCTTGTGCCTGCTTTGGATTCTGTGTCTCCCTCTCTCTCTGCCCCTGCCCCACTGGTGCTCGGTCTCTCGCTCTCTCTCAAAAATAAACACTAAAAAAAGAAAATTAAAAAAAAAGAAAAGAAATACTGGGGCACTTGGGTGGCTCAGTTGGGTAAGCATCCAACTCCTGATCTCGACTCAAGTCAGATCTCACAGTTTGTGAGATCAAGCCCCACATCAGGCTCCAGGCTGGAGCTCCATGTTTGGGATTCTCTCTCTCCACTCTCCCTATCCCACCTCCCTGCTCACGGGCTCTGTCTCTTAAAATAAATACACGTTTGAAATCAAGAAATCTAATCCACTTGAGTTAGATATCTAAGATCACAATAAAAATTTAAAATCCTTAAAATGGACATCTTAAATTATAAAGCCAAAATTTTTATGAACCAAAAAAATTTCCAAGTTTAACCACCATCTCTTGATTTAATATCTGATCAGGATTGAAGCAGCTTTATTTTGCTAATAAAATCTAACCTGAGCAAATACTGTGACTACTATAATTTCCTAAAGTATGGCCCTTGACTCACTTTTCTTATGTGCAAGTTAAAAGAATTTTATTAACCTCACTTAAGGACAAAGTTCTAAAATACCATATCCAATACACGATTTTACGCAATACAGATTTTTCGCATATAGATATAAATCACATGGTTAAAATGTTATTGCAACACAAAAGCTACTGAAACTTTTTGATTTTTACCCAAATTAAAAAACTAAGCACAGTAATTTATCAACAAGGACCAAAACTGCTAGATTAATTTCCAATAAATGTGTAATTGTAGTGACAATTTTGGTTTTGAAGGAGTTAGTCACAGAGATAAGTTGTCCAAGAACTATGACATCGAAACAAAATTAAGTAATTTCCTGCAGAGATGAGGCGTAAGGGATGGAGTGGTAACGGAATGATAGTTCTGGAACATCTCTGAATCAACAAGCACTTTACAAATGTTATCATTTGGGGTGCCTGGGTGGCTCAGTCGGTTAAGCATCCAACTCTTGGTTTTGGCTCAGGTCATGATCTCATGGTTTGTGAGTTTGAGCCCCACATTGGGCTCCGTGCTGACAGTGCAGAGCCTGCTTGGGATTCTCTCTCCCCCTCTCTCTGCCCCTCCCCCCACTTGCTCTCTCTCTCTCTCTCTCTCTCTCTCAAAAATAAATAAATAAACCTAAAGAAAAAAAAGATAACTACAAATGTTATCATTTAATGAAAGCACACGTTTAAGTTTTATTTTTAAGTGTTTTATAAAAAATATATTAGCACAAGCCCATGATTTTTACAAAAACAAAAAAGTAACCAAATTTAGTGAAAATATGAAGTAAATAACACTATTGGTATTACCTAAATTTGGCAAAAATCATGAGGGAGATTAATAAATGAATGTCAGCAGACATTTTACTATACTGTGACGCCTTCCTAGGTAGGAAAAACACTTGCTTTTATTTTCCTCTCCCCAAGCTTAAAACTCTTTTGAAACAAACAAAAAACGAATTCATGCACATAATTACAATTATCATTAACTGTTCATCAGAGTGTCTCAAAAATACTGGCTGCTTCGGCTTCTGTGTCTCCCTCTCTCTCTGCCCCTCCCCCACTCGTGCTCTCTCTGTCTCTCTCAAGAATAAATTAATAAAAAAAATTTAAAAAAAAAAGATGAAAGTATAGAACACTAAGAACATGTTAGAAAAAAGACACTGGAAAAAGGCAAGCAAAATAAACTTAAACGGAAGTAAATAAATAAAAAAGATCAGAGTGAAAATTAATGAAATGGGGGTGGGGAGTAGTCAACAAACCCCAAACTTGGCTCTCTGAAAAGATCAAGAAAATTGGCAAACCTGTGGTGGATTGACCAAGAAAAGAAAAAAAAATTTGAATTATTAAAATTAAAAATGAAAGAGGAGACATTACTAGTGACTTTACAGAAATAAAATGATTATAAAGGAATACAATGAACAACTGTATGCCAATACGGGATAACTTAGAAGAAATGGACAAATTTCTAGAGACACAAATTTCAGAAACCATGTCAAGAAGAAATAGAAAATATAAATAAACCAATAACAAGTAAAGAGTTCTAATAGGTAATCAAAAACTGCCCACAAAGAAAAATCCAGGTCCAGATGGCTTCACTGGTAAATTCCACCAAATATTTAATAACAATACCAATGTTTTACAAACTTTAAAAAAAAAAAAAAAAAGAGGAGGAGAAGAAGAGAAGGAAACACTTCTCAACTCCTTATAAGGCCTTTACTACCCTGACACCCAAACCAGACAAAAACGTCACAAGAAAACTACAGACCAGTAGGAAGAGACAAACAAAAATCCTCAATAAAATGTTAGCAAACTGAACCCAGCAATATATAAAAAGAATTCTACACCATGACCAAGTGGGTTTTATCCCAGCAATGCAAGGTTGCTTTAACATCTGAAAATTAATTCATGTAATACATCATAGCAAGAGTATTTAAAAAAAAAAAACCCACATAATTATCTCAATAGACATAGAAGAAACATTTGACAAAATCCAACACATGTTCACCTTAAAAATGCTCAGTGTCCTAGGAATGGAAGGGAACTTCTTCAACATCACAAAGGGCATATATAAAAAATTCATGGTTAACCCAATACTTAATGGACAAAGACTAGATGCTTTCTCCTAACATCAGGAACAAGACAAAGATATCCACTCTAATCACTTTTCTTCAACATTGTACTGGAGATTCTAGTCAGGGCAATTAGTGAAGAAAATGAAATTAAAAGGATACAAAAAGGAAATGAAGAAATAAAACTTTCTATTTGCAGATGACATGATCTGCAAATCAGAAAATTTGCCAATAATTTGCAAATTAATAACAATACCAATGTTAGAAAATCTGCAAATTTAGAAAAATATGGAAAATCCTAAGAAATCCATTACACCAACTATCAACAATAAATAATAAATAAATCAGTTCAGCAAGGCCACAGAATCAATATACAAAAACCAACTGTATTTTATACACTAGCAATAACAAAATGAAAATAAAATTAAGAAAATAATTCCACTAGAATAGTATTAAAAGGAATAAAGTACTTAGGAGTAAATTTCACAAAAGATGTACAAGATGTATGCTAAAAACTACAAAATATCGTTGAAAGAAATTAAAGAAGATATGTCTAGATGCAAAGACATCCAAAGTTCATAGACTGAAAAACTTAGTATTGTTAAGATAAAGTGATCTACAGATACAAAGCAATGCCTGTAAAATTCCAGCTGGCTTCTTGCAGAAACTGAAAGGCTAATTCTAAAATTCAAATTGAAAAAAAAGGAATCCTGAATGGTCAAAAGAATCTTGAAAAAAGAACAAGCTGAAAGATTCACACTTCCTAATTTCAACTTACCCCAAAGCTACAGTAATCAAGACAGTGTGGTACTATAGCATAAGGACAAATATATAGATCAGTGAGTCCAAAGATGAACCTTCTTTATGGTCCATTTATTTTCAACAAAACTGGCAAGACCTTTCACTGGGTAAAGAACAGTCTCTTCAACAAATGGTTCTGGGAAACTGGATAGTCACATGCAAAAGCTGGATTCCTGCCTCACATCATATATAAAAATGATCTCAAAATGTATCAAAGACCTCAGTATAAGAACTAAAAATATAAAACTCTTATTAAATATGTATAAATCTTCATTACGCTAGATTTGAAATGGTTTCTTGGATATGGCACAAAAGCTCAAGCAGTAAAAGGAAAAAACCATAAAATGGACTTTAAAAACTTTTGTCATCAAAGGACACTTTAAAGAAAGTGAAAAGATAACCCACAGAATGGTAGAAAGTATTTCCAAATCACCTATCTGATAAGGGACATGTATCTAGAATATACAAAGAACACTTCCAACTCAAGAATAAAAAGACAACTCAAAGAGTCTGAATGGACTTTCTCCAAAGAAGATTTACAAATGGCAAATAAGCACATGAAAAGACAGTCAACATCATCAGTCATCGGGGAATTGCAAACTGAAACCATGAGACAGCACTTCACACCCACTAGGCTGGCATAATCAAATGCCAAATAATAGCAAGTGGATTATTGGTGAGGATATATAGGAATCAGAATCCTCATACACTGCTTGTGAGAATATAAAAAGGTACAGTCACTTTGGAAAACAATCTGGCAGTCTTTTTAAAGTTTAAACACAGACTTGCCATTTGAAGCAGCAATTCCATTCCTGGGTATACACGCCCAAGAGAAATTAAAATGTATATGGAAAACTGGCACACAAGTGTTCACAGCAGCATTAGTCATAATAACTAAAAGGCAGAAACAACCAAAATGTCCCTCAACTGCTAAAATGTGGCACAGCCATACAATGGGATGTTATTTGGTGATACAGGGAATGAAGTAGTCATCCACGCTACCACATGGATGAAAACATTATGCTAAGTAAAACACACTACAGAACAAAAGGTCACAAACTGTATGATTCCATTTGTGTGCAATGCCCAGAATAGGCAAATCCTCGGAAAGAAAGTAGACTAGTGGTTGCCTAATGTTGCGGGGGTGGGGAAAGGATTTCTTTTTGGGGTAATGAAAATTTTCTAAAATTACAATGGAAATGGTTGCAAAACTCTGAATATATTAAAAATCACTGAATTGTACACTTCAAGTAGGTAAATTTTATGATATGTGATTTATATCTCAATAAAGCTGTTAACAATAACAAAAATACTGGGGGGAAGCAACCGGTATCTAGTTGGCAGAGGCCCCGGACACTGCTAAATATCCTATAATGCAAAGGACAGCCCCTTATAACAAATTATCTAGCCCAACAGGTCAATAACAGAATACTTCATTGTGGGGAGCTGTCCTGTTGATCCCTGGCTGCTACCCATTAGGTCTCCATAGCATACTTCCCAACAGTGACAAAAATACTCCCAGACATTGCAAAATGTCCCTTGGGGGGACAAAATTCCCTCCCTCATTGCACCTTGAGAAACACTGCTCTAGAAGAAGAGGACCTTCCAAACTGTTTCTATGTTAAAAAAATACATCTATCCATGGAAAAGAAAATACAAAAAGGGAAAATACAAAAAGGGAAAATATTAGAATACCTAATGCTGGTGAGGGTACAGGGAACCTTGCACACACATACACCGCTAGTGACAATACAAATTGGTGTTTACAACCTCATAGAAACCAAAGTACCACTATTAACTGAGAATCACAGAATGCACATACCTTTTACCAATTAATTTGAGAATTTGTGAGAAGGAAATAATCCTGAGTAAAGCTATGGGTACAAAGATATTTATAGTGTTTGTTTGATTTTAACAGTGAAAGTTTGGAAACCCAAAGTTCAACAATAGAGGAATGGCTCTGATATGTAGTCATCAAAAAGGAAGATAATGAAAACCATGAAGCAACATATAAAATGCTTGTGCACTTGCTAGACAAACTTTCAGGTCAAAATTATTACAGCTGCCTACAAATACCACAAATAAATTCATAGGGGAAAAAAACCTTGACAGGAATTACACAAAAAAATGCTCTTTGTGTCCCTAAATTATATATTCACGTTTTAAAATGCTGCAGATGTTTTTAAAATAATTTTCTATAGTTGTGCTATATCCTGGGCTGACTTCAAAAGATGATTTTATTTTCATGCTACCTAACATGGATCATTCTTTAAGATCTGGAAGTTTATGAAGCCATAACTTTATCAGCCTTCACCGCTTTTTAATACTTCCTCCAGAGTTAAAATGCAATCTTTAGCTAAAAGCAAGACTACCAGTTAGAAATGAATTTTCGAACACCCTTATGAGACATCACAAATTTATGTGGCCAAAATTATTTGAAAAGCACATCCCAGACTTGGACATTTTTTACTATACTAAGTACTGACAACCTCAGTTTTCTGAGGTTTGATTCAATTCTCAAAAGCACTTGGTCTCTCTCTCTCTCAAAAAATAAATTAACATTAAAAAAATGTTTTATAAAGGAAAAAAAAGCACTTGGTAAACACGCCTATTCCATGCTTAGAAAATAACACTAAAGAGATGTCAAAGGTTCCTATGTAAATTAATACATTCTCAGTGCCTTCTTTAAAAATGCAATTCCCGTGCTTTATAAAATACCAACAAATGCTTTACATCCTTATGATGATAATTTTGGATCTATATTGGAGGGATTTTAAAAAATGAAGTCTGTGCCCCGTGTGAAAATGGACAAAGCCAATGAAAGCTTAGTGACAGTCCAAGAGGAACAAATTCTTTAATGGCCACTATATTCAGCAGCTTCTGCAAGATGTTATTACAAAAGCATTACAGGTAGCCCTCTGGTTTTGTGAAAGTTTGTATTACACCACTTTCACTTTTACCAAAGACCTACAGTGGTGCCTTCGCTTTCACGGAAAAAGGCAAAAAGTGAAAACAGCACTCAGCATTGGTTTTGCAGGGAGCCCTCACAGAGGCATCACACACTCTCGGCAAGGAGAGGGACACCATCAGGTTCCTTCCTCCAGGAAGGACACTCAGCATCAGGCCACCATAGATTTGAACTGTGTCTGTGAGCATCTGTGCTTTATCTCGATTTATTTTGTGCATCCATTAGCAAGATGCATCCTAAGATATCAGAAAAGCCGGAGAGGTTATTTCTGGGGTCTGGGAATGTTCAAAAATTTTGAATACAAACTAATGCTAATTGTGCTTCACTTTACACCATTTCAGCTTGAGAGGTTTCACAGGAACACTCTACTTTCAGACAGCAGGGAAAATCTGTATTCGAATTCACACATGTAAGCTCTTTACCATTTCTGACATCTCACCTCCCCTTTCTTCTCTGTCACCCTTATCCTAAAGAGTAAGTGATGAATTTTGGCAAATGCTACTTTAAATAAGCTACAGAAATTATTGGTAGGCACTGCTCCATGTCTTCACATGAATCAACCACTATTTACCAAAAACTCAACAGCAGTGCCATTACAGTCAAATAAAGCATACTACACACATATAATTTCAGCTCAACTATTATTAAACTAAGGTGAATAGTTTCTCTATTAACAGAATAGAAAAAATTATTAAATCATAGCATATTATTCACATGGAAATGTTTCTATAATAAGTTAGTAAAAAGATTACAGCAAAACTGAGTAAAGACCAAATTTTACCTTTTCTGTATTGTAATATAAAGATTTCAAAGTAGTGAACAAGGGTGGGCAGCCTTTACTGAAGTTAATCCTCAGGAACTTATCCATTAGTTCTCTAAATTTTTCACCTAGAAACAAAAGTGTACTTTGTTATATTTCAATTGATGCAAACAGTTCTCAAAGTGATTTTACAAATAAAAATAAACCTCCCTCAAAAACAATGATCCCTCCATCCTATTTTTAAACCCAAAAGTCTGTCAGCATTTATTGCTTGACTGTTACCACCCAAAAGGATAACACTAAATATCTTAGTTGGCAACTATCCTTTTCCCTAGATCTAGGTTAAAATATCTTCAAGGAACACTTCAAAAGATAAGTACACCAAATAACTGTGCAGCTTTAAGTAGTAGAAAAAGTTACTCACTATCCATTCTGAATACAGTCCCCATAGCAAGTCTCTTTCCTAACCTCACTGACTAGCACAGACTCGTCCTCATCTGCAGACACCTCATAAGGCACGCTGAAGACTATAAAGAGATCCTACTGTAACCAGCAGCATATTTAACTGACAGCCAAAATATATTTTTAAACACTAAAGTAGTATTTGAAAATGTTTTCCAAACCAATTAGTGATTTGCCTCAACATTCATTCCACAATCATCTTTCAAGCACCCATATGTGCCAGGCAGTGTTCTAGGCATTAGGAACATAGCGGTGACTAAAACAATTAAAAACAAATTCTGGGGCGCCTGAGTGGCTCAGTCGGTTAAGTGTTCCACTCTGGATCTCCGTTCAGGTCACAATCTCACACTTTGTGAGATCAAGTCACGCTGTCAGCGCAGAGCCTGCTTGGGATTCTCTCTCTCCCTCTCTCTCCCCCTCCCCCGCTCATGCTCTCTTTCTCTCTCTCAAAATAAATAAATGAATTAAATTCTGCCCTCTTGGAACTTAACATTCCAGTGGGCAGGATGGATAATACATAAAATAAACATATGTTAGACATCAGACTGAGCCCCAGAGCGTTTTAACATTAGAAGTAAATAATTCTATCATTATTAAACCCTTCCAAAAAAAACTTGGCATCACTTTCTGGAAGCAGGGGAAAAAATGGAAACTTTTTCATTTTAAATACAACACAAAGGCTTTAACTCAGTTAAGGCTTTAACTTTTTTGACAGGAAGAGTTATTATATAACGACACGGATTTGCCCACTCATTAAAAAGAAAAAGATTACAGGGCGCCTGGGTGGCTCAGTCGGGTTAAGTGTTCGACTTTGGCTCAGTTCATGATCTTGCGGCTTGTGAGTTCGAGCCGCACATTGGGCTCTTTGCTGACAGCTCAGAGGCTGAAGCTTGCTTCAGCTTCTATGTCTCCCTCTCTCTACCCCTTCCCCAGCTCGCTCACTCTCTCTCTCTCAAAAATAAACATTAAAAAAAATTTTTTTAAAGAAAAAGATACATATGTCATAAATGGCTTAACCTAAAGTAAAACTATTGAACAATCCCTTAAAGTTTCATTATGAATCACAACACTTCACAAAAAAAATACCAACAACCCAAAGCGGTTATTTTTATTTGTTGTGACTGTATTGAACAAAACATGCATACTCAATATAATTAGATGTCATAAAAATTTAAAAGAGATATTTAAATTTTATTAAGGGGAAAGTTTACCAAATATAAAAACAGGTTCAACATTTGTTAATGTACTATAAAAACCATTTCCAGATAATCTCTAATCTTTTATTAGATCATACACAAAGTATATAATGGGTTAAATAGACATCATTACTTCTTTAAAAATCAAAAGTAGTTTTAGAGATCAAATCTTTCCAGCACTTCCTCCGATATAAGGCAAAAGTTAACAATACTGGGGCGCCTGGGTGGCTCAGTTGGTTAAGCATCCAACTCTTGATTTTAGCTCAGGTCATGATGATCTCAAGGTTCGTAAGTTTGAGTCCTGCCCTGGGCTCAGCACTGACAGCTCAGAGCCTACTAGGGATTCTCTCTCTCTCTGCCCTTCCTGTGCTTGCTCTCTCTTTCAAAATAAATACTTTTTTTTTTTTTAAGTTAACAATATTGTGGTGGACCAGTGGGATGCAGCTGTTTAGAGAAATGTGTATTCTTCCACTTCTGTGTGACCTTGGACAAGTAACCAACCTGTCCACTAAAATCCTCACTTTCCCCACTGTAGGTGAGGGTAACAATGCTAGCAGCCTCAAGAGCCCTCCTGCATGGCTCAAACCAGAATATAAGTATATAGCAGTAAAGAGTGTCTGGCATACAGTAACTACTCAATAAATGTTGTCTATCATTACATGCCATGATAACCTGACAGCTACTGCATTTCTATAGTTAAGAATCTTTTCCATATTTGCAGACATCCACTGAGAAACCAAGCATTGTATCTTCATGTCAGAGGCTATTCTGAACTCCTCTTCTTCCTCAACTTTCTCAGTCAATTCAGATCATCCTGGCAGATTGAAGTTAAAAGACAATGTAGTCCATTCTCAATTATCCATAATTTTGAAAGCCCCTTCTCCCGTTAAACTGTTAGACTGTGCAGCTGTGAGAAAGAATGGGGAAGTTCTTCATGTGCTGATGTAAAGCACAGACACAGAGTTAAGTGGAAAGAAAACCGAAGTGCACAGCAATCTATGCTACCATTTTTTGTACAAAAGAGGGAGAAAAAAAGAAAGCTATACACAAACCCACACACACATTTGTGCTTGCATATGCACAACATGTTTATGGAAGTATACACCACCTACTGGTAACAATGCAGCCACTAGAGAAGGAGGTGGTCAGAGGAAGGACAGGAAAAACTTTCCACTTAAAAAATCATTTTACCTGGAACTATAATGCATTATCTAAATAAGAAGCCTACAGACAGCTATTCAAATGCTCAGTCACACACTATATTCTAAAATTACTTACCATGACTCAGCTCATAAGGTTTTCTTTAGGCATAAGAAAAACCCCTTCACAAAAGCAAATAATCTCTCTTCTTCCTAATTATTTTTAAATAATCTTTAGTACCCCCCACAGTGTTTCCTTTAGGGGTAAAAAAAAAAAAAAAAAGACTGTCAATCATTAAGTGCCTGCTTAGCATTACCACTTACCAAACAGGTTATCTGTCTACACAGATGCTATGCTAATTCTTCTCCAGATGTGTAGTATAGATTCAATAAAAATTGCTGTCTCAAAAACCAGTGCTAAAATAATACAATCAGCAAGATCAGACTGTGTGTGATTCACTGGGAATTTATTCTAAATCATGGAGAATGTTCTCAATACAAAAAAGAAATAACTATATGACCTGATGAAGGTGTTAGCTAGCATACTATGGTACCACTATAGTAATAATACAATGTATAAATGTATCAAATCAAGAGTTATACACCTTAAACTTCTATAATGTTATATGTAATTATATCTCAATAGTAAATAATCCAATGAAAAAGAATGGAGTAAAATTTGATCAGAACTTTGTGTTTAATACTCTGGATTATCTCCTTCCCTCTCTCCCCTGCCTTGGCCAGTGAAGACTAATAGAACATGATGAAGTAAACCAGTTCTTTTGAAAAGTAGCTATATCCCTGCATTATTTTCATAGCGCTTAATATTTTCGACGGTTGGAGAATCTACCTAGGAGTTCTGTATTCACTACTTGACAGTTTTAAGCCTTTTTAACTAAAAACTGAAAACTCTTTTTTAAAACTTTCACCTTGCATTCTCAAGTTCCATGTTTCTTGAATAAAAATCTTATTGTTTTTGACAATATCAAGGTGCTTTTCTTATTACACATAAAAATATTTCTAGACAGGCAAAACAACATGAAGTATTTAGCTTCTACAGAGGTACAATTAGGTATCTGTGTGATTTTACATATGCTCACTGGAGCTTTGTAAGTCCATGGATGTTAGAACCTCACAGTGATGTTGACCTTGAAGTCCGTGCCATCATACCCTTCAACTGAGCCCTATCTTGTATAAAGATGCCTTTAGCCTTTCAAAGACAGAGTGCCCAGAGAGTCCAAGATAATTCCACTTAAAGCTAAATTGCACTTTATAATCAACAGTTGGTTCCAAGCTATCTTTCAGTAAAAATATATTTCCTGTCATGTACTAAGAGTTTTTAGCAAACTTTATTAACTATGAGAAAAACTCAAGGCAGTGTAAATTTGAAGTTCCATGTTCCATTAAGGAATAACAGAACTAAGACATCTTGTTAATAATCTTAAAGTTAGGGGTGCCTGGGTGGTTCGGTCGGTTATGTGTTCAACTCTTGATTTTGGCTTAGGTCATGATCTCAAGGTTCGTGAGTTCAAGCCCCGCTATGGGGACTCTGTGCTGACAGTGCAGAGCCTGCTTAGGATTCTCTCTCTCTCCCTCTCAAAATAAATAAATAAACATTAAAATAATAACTATAAAGTTAAATGAGTTTTCCTTCTTTCCTAAGAGGCACATAGATGCATCTGAAAACTCCAAACTAAGAGAATATCCCCACCCACAACGTGACACAAGACATACATTATATATGGAGACCAATTTTTAAAAAAAGAAGCCAGACACAAAGGCCACATGTGGTATGATTCCATTTGTATGAAACATCCAGAACAGACAACTCCACAGGTACAGGAAGTATTACCGGCCGCCTGGTGCTGGAAGTGCAGGGGGAGTGCGGCCTGACGCAGGGAGTGCAGGGAGTGAGGTTTCTTTTGGGAGGGACAAAAACTTTCTGAAACCAGATTGTGACAACAGTTGCACAATTCCATGAATACACTAAAACATGGAGTTGCATACTTTAAAAAGTGAATTATATGGCACGTGAATTCTATTTCAAATGCTGTTATTTAAAAAAAGACATATAAAAATGTGAAGCCAAACATCCTCAATGAAACACACATGGGAATGCTCCTCCTTGCATAGGACATCCTATCTCAGAAATTCACAATGCAGTTATGAACGTTCTAACAGGTCCCACAACACAGAAACCTGACTGCTGTGTTCAATTCAAAGTTTCCCCAACCCACTCGACTGACGAACATCTCAGCACACCAGTACCCTCCCGAGTACTGATACTAGCCACGTGAGCATAATGTTCCCTGAAAAACATCAGGGAAATCTGCTTTTGGTATTCATAAAGCCAAAACAAAAATGAGAGCATCAGAAGAATACCATTTATTATCTGTGGAACTAAGATATACTAGTGGAAAATAAAACTGTTTACAATAAACTCGTACCGACTATCTGATACATTTCTAACAGGTACTTCATACATTTTTAAAGTCAGTAACTAAAAACTTTTTAATTTCCATAAATCTTTAGATAAAGAAAATTATAACCCAATTATCTGCACTATAAGTGAAAATTCATTAGAAAATATACCCCCTCCTCACCCCATGCCTAGAATAGATTTTTTTTAAGTTCTATTAGCTTTCTAGGGTCTGACTTAATATCAAAAGACATGCCAGAAGTCCCAACAAATAATTCATAATCTACAGCACTTCCAGCTAAAAACAGAGACAACTGACAGCTCTAAGAAAAAGGCACAAATCTTCAGATGTTAACTATCTGAAGAACTAACATACTTTTACTTCCTCTAGACCCCAAAGTGAAGGAGTTCAACCACTTGCACAACTTGGATCACGGTCGTGCATATACTGCTGTTCGATAAAAGCAAGTCACAGAATACAAACCATAGTGCGCCAATTTACATTATGTACAAAAGCAGGGAGGGACGGGGTGGGGGGGTTGTTTTTCTAGGGCTACAAAATACATGGAGCTCTGTAAAAACAAGGGCATGATAAAGGCGAATTTCAGGGAAGCAGACAATTCTGAAGACAGAGTGCCTTCATAGGGAATAGTAACGTTCTTAAACACTGTGGTGGACACAAAGGGCTCCCCACTCTTTCTCTGAATTTGTGCTCTAAAAAGAAGACCCAGGGGCACCTGGGTGGTTCAGCTGGTTAAGCATCTGACTTCGGCCCAGATCCTGATTTCTCGGTTTGTGAGTCTGAGCCCCGCGTTGGGCTCTGTGTGGACAGCTCAGAGCCTGGAGCCTGCTCCAGATTCTGTGTCTCCCTCTCTCTCTGACCCTCCCCCACTATCCTTTCCCTCTCTCTCTCTCTCTCTCTCTCTCTCTCAAAAATAAATAAAAACCATTAAAAAAAAAGACCTAAAACTTCAAAACTTCTACCACTTAAATCATAATACCTCACTTAGGATTTGTCATTTCTAGGGAATTTAATTGATCTTCTAAATCTAGTGTTTAATTTTTAAAGTCACATGAGAAAAACAATCTCTAAAAAGGTAATTTCAAATACTTGAGACAAACATATAGCCATATGCTCAACATTCTTATTAACACATGCATAATAAATTCATAACTGATCACTCCCACCCCCAAGATTGGTGACGATATAAACTCTGTACAAGAAACAAGTTTTTTAAATGTGAATGATGTTGAATAACAAATAATTATTAGTGTTACAAAAGATATCCTAATATTACCTGGGGCAAGATTCAAAGGTAATCTTCTAGGTGAAATTGCTCTGGGGTGCTGCTTACTAATTTCTTCATAAATTTGGAGCCTCTCTTCTAAAGTGCCTATTATCAGTAAATATGTGTGAGATTCAAAGCATCAGAACTTTTTATCTACGAAAAAATGCTAATAAACTTTTTTAAATGTTATAAATAAAGATTGCATTGTCAATATTAAAGCTGTGCCCAATTTTTATAAGAATGACATGAAAACTCTGTGGTGGTGAAACACATAATCAGCAAAACACCATTTTAAACCCAACCTCCAGATAAATCCAAAACTTCTTTCATCACAACAGATTCTAAAACCAACTCAAATCATACCCATGCAAGACACAGAGACTCAAGATACACAGCACTTCCATTCGTTAGCGCACAACCCATGAAAAAGAAAGTCCTCCTTCAAGTCTTACACAAACTCTCTAGCCCGATGAAGCCTACACACCTCCCCACAAAAGGCTGTAACACCCATTGATTAGGTTTTAAAAAGCAACTGTTTCAGCATCATGAATGTGAATGTCTTATAGTTTAAAAAGTGAACTAAATTTCTAAGGTAGCTTTAACACTTAAAATCTTCAATGAAACTCCATTATAAAGAATCCGATTCATACAGATTGTTTAAAGTGGCAAATTATTTCTCCCAAATAGAGTGATACAAAATATACTTCTAACAGAAAGTTGGGTCTTCCCTCCCAAGACCAAATTAATTTTATAGTACTGAATAGAAAACATATATATACATATATATATATACATATATATATATATACACACACACACACACACACACATATACATATATACATATACACACAAACTACAGGTGACTCTGCAATAACAATTTGCAAGGTAGGATCTGGGTCCAGTTCATTATTCTAAAATAATATCTACCATAATTTGCAAAGAGAGATTATATGCACTGTTTCATATAAGCATTAAGACCATTTACAACAGAATTTTAAGAGAAAGCAAACAAATTTGATTTTAAACTGTAAGGTTTTTAATTGATTTCAACTCAGAAAACGGAAATATTTTGTAAGAAGAACCCTTGGTGCTAGCAATCAAGGTATCTCCATCCTAAATGTAGTGTTCACTATCGAGACTATAAATGTAACACTTAAAAAGGTAATGTTTGATTTTGTTTAAACTCTTTCCTTCCCCCAGTAGTATGTTTTGGAGCTCCAATGTGGTAGGATTCAAAACCTGGGATACATGAAAGATAATTTTTACATTCTGTTAACAATCTGGAGACTTCATGAAATATCAAGGACCCTTATACTAAAATTTACATGAAGGCTATTTACTGCTTTTAAAAGTCAGGTCTCATCTTTAAGCCTAATCCTAAGAATATAAGAAAAAAAATTCCCCACTATCCCAAATATAACAAGTCTTATAAAAGTAGTTAAGTTAAGACAAAACCAAACCATTCCAATGTCCTATTTGAAGTCACAAGTTGGAGCTCCAGAACTTACCATGGGGGAGAAAAGGTCCTATGGAACCTAAAAAGATAAAGTAATATAATTAGTTTGTAATCAAAATATTTTATAGTAAGCATGGTTCTTGACATGGAACAGGTCATATTCAACTTACTAAACATTTAAATATCTGTATTAACTACATGTCAGTAACTGATAGTTTAAAGAAAAACATCACAGTTATCTTGCATTTCCAACCTTCAAATAGAAAACTTTTGTCCTGATTTTTTAAAACCACAAATTATTGATGTAATCAATAATTTTTGTTTTCATCATTGTCTTAAAGACAATTTAAAGGAAACAATTAATGACCTGTGATTTTAAACACTAACAGAATTTTTTACACTAAATTTTAAATTTTAAACACTAACAGAAAACCTGGTAATTTATAGTGATGAGAACACAACAAAAAATTTTTCTCATGGCTTACACTTCTATAAATGAGTATGAGTAGCTACCTATTTTTACCATATCTTTAAATTTAAAAGTTCTGCTGTTTCAACACCCTTAAGCCATATTTTCAAAATTATTTCAGCCATGTATTTATCCATGAGTAAATATACTAGGAATATTAACTGCTCTGAGCAACATTTAATTATGAAAATACTAGGGAAAATTGCAATTCTAGATTTCCAAAAAGGATAGTTTACCTAATTTGAAAAGAAGACATGTGACATTTTGCTCTATGCAAAGTAGCCCAGCCTGAAACTTAGAGGATAATTTTCATGCTGATGCTATACAATACATATCCTCAGCAAAACTGCTTTGGCCTAATTCTTATGTTTAAAGGCTGAGGGTAACAAACCTCTAATTCTTTAAAAAATACTAAATAACTACGTTTCCCAGAAATGGAACGGCTCACTTTCCTCCCCAGCTCTCTAGTTAGCCTAAATTGGTAACATTTCAATGGGTCAAGGAACTTAAAATTATCTGTGAGCATTTATCACTAAAGTATAAATAAATATCTGAACTCATCTTCACTGCCATGTTTAACCTGTAATTCTCCTAAATGGAAAAATAAATGCTAATGCTAAAAATATCTGTCCTCAAATATTATCACAACTTTGCATTCACTTCAAGCACTAGCGAAGATAAGGTAGAGGAGAAAAATAATTACATACTAAGTTGCAGAGCTTTTTCCAAGCCTTCATAATAACACCAATTTTCTGCATTCCGATCAATCAAGTTTTTGAACACTTCACTGGCTTCTTTTAATCTTCCCAATTTCAACAGCATTTCCCCTAAAATTAAGTTCAAATTCACATTCATTTTACTCAAACATTAAATAACTTTCCGATCTCATAGATTTCACTAAGCAGTATTAACATACTAGATATTTATGAAAAAACTGTATGTGCTTCCCTTTGGGACATGTTGCAGTTTATACCACTAAACACAGATTAATTCACAGCTTGTCTTCAGAAGTGAACCTTCATTTACACATTCTATTATATACTAACATTCTAATATTATAATTATAATATCATAAATATTATAATAAAGATTAATATAATTATTAATTATATATAATTAATATTCACTTCAGAAGTGAACCTTCATTTACACATTCTATTATATACTAACATTCTAATATTATAATTATATCATAAATATTATAATAAAGATTAATATAATTATTAATTATATATAATTTTCACTTCAGAAGTGAACCTTCATTTACACATTCTACTATATACTAACATTCTAATATTATAATTATAATATCATAAATATTATAATAAAGATTAATATAATTATTAGTTATATATATTATATGTAAAATTATAATTATAATATTATAAGCTAACATTTTGGCTCCCTCCCACACTCCAAATATACATATAGTATATTAAGTTCTTGGTAAAAATATTTGTATTATACACGTTTTTATATACCCTTAACAACAATTAAAGACTCCCAACACAGATTGGTAAGTAATTCGAATGAAATATCCCTACATTCCTACTGCTAGATTTGAATGTACTTTTCCTGATCAATTCCTATATTAAACATTTTCCATTCAATTCTCTTAGATTCCTTTCTACATCACTAAAATTGCCAAAGTTTAACTCAGTGAAGCAAAAACACTAAGTACCACTTCACAGCTAGAAACCACATAAACCAGATTCACACGTGGATCACCCCTAAGGTCCAAATCCTTTTACCAAGCCACACAAATTGGAAGTAGGTTTGGAAAATGAGTATCTAAACTTCTCAGGTAGAATACAAAGTGCACGTAATCCAAGGTAAAAGAGAGATTCTCAAAAAAGAGTATACCTCAACTTCCTATTGCTATTTCCCCTTCCCCAATCTATTTCAAAGGAAGAAACCTTTGAAATGTCTTCAGACATATTATTTCAGCTTTCATCATCTGGGAGGGGACAATATATTAAAGTGGTTATTACATGCTATTATTTTACTATTTTTATGTATTACTCAAGCTCTAGAAGAAGACTAACTCGATATAATTTCCAGCTTTACCATTTTCTAACTCTGTGACCCTGAGCATGTTACAAGCTTCCAATGTCCACTTACCTATAAAATATCGACTACCTCTGTCTGCTTTTGTGATATATTAATTTAAACTGGTTAGTTAGCACAATGCTTGGCACAAAACGAATGCACACAAGTGTTTGCTACTTAAAAGTATAAACATGCCACATTCCTCCACAATTAATTTCTGGCTAGTCCAGTTTTTACCTGGCTTACCCTAGGTAAATAGACAACAACACAGATTTCAATTCCAAAAACCTTTGTTTTCTGCTACCATCAAAGGCAAAGATTATTACTAGAGGACTACACAGAACAAAAAATACATTTGCATATTCATAAAGTAAGTGAAGATTTCTAACATTTTTTTGTTTATTAAAGGATCTTAATATGCTAAGGACTACAAAAGACATCAATGTGTAAATGTCAAAGGTCTCTCTGGGCCCTGCGAAGTTCACCAAAAAAATAATACTCTAACTTGTCTCTATAAGCAGTATAAAGTACTGGCTTTATATTCAAGATGATGGCCCCCAAATTCCCCTCACTAGCAACATATGGATGAATGTGGCAACACTGCAACTTGCACACTGTTTGAACTAGAACTGATCTCACTATATCTTATCTACTTTTTAATCACTGCATTCTGGACTGCTGTTACAAGAGAGAGAGAAAGCAACCTGAGTTAAGAGTGAATCAAGAAATAGCAATAATACATCAGAATATAAAAATAATTGCCATTTTCTTTGTTCCCATCAATTATAAGTGATAGAAGAAACCAGAACATTAAATAATTTATCGCCATTTTACCACTGTTTGAAAAATACTGTTGTTCAATAGCCAAATAATGAAAAGAGCCCAAATGTCCATCGACTGATGAATGGATAAAGATGTGGTATATATTATTACTCAGCCATAAAAAAAAGGAAATCTTGCCATTTGCAACGACATGGATGGAGCTAGAGATCATTATGCCAAGCAAAATAAATCAGAGAAAGGCAAATACCATATGATTTCACTCTTATGTGGAATTTAAGAAACAAAACAGATGAACACAGTGGGGGAAAAATAGGCAAACCATAAAGCAGACTCTTAATTATAGATATCAAACCGAGGACTGACGGAGGGAGGCAGGTATGTGGAATGGGCTAGATGAGTGATGGGTACTAAGGAGGGCACGTGTTGTGATTGAGCATCGGGTGTTGTGTGTAAGTGATGAATCACTAAATTCCACACGTGAAACTAATTATTACACTGTATGTTAACTATATGTATAACTGGAATTTTTTAAATAAAAACTTGGAAAAATATAAATAAATAAATAAATAAATAAATAAATAAATAAATAAATAGAAAAATAGTGTTGTCATTAGTATTATTCACAAAAATTAAATCAGTAAGTTGCTATACATTAACTAGAAGAGTTGAGAATAGCAGTTAAAAGTAAGGACTCATGAAAAGAAATGAAGGACTCTTAAATTACTATGTGAAAAAAGCTAATCTAAAAAAGCTACATACTACATGATTCCAACTATATAACATTCTGGAAAAGGCGCACCTATGGAGATACTAAATGGATCAGTGGTGGTCAGGAGCTGGGGGCAAGGACAAACAAATAGGCAGAGCACAGAGGGTTTGTGTAGCAATGAAACTACTCTACGTGACACTACAGTGGTGGATATATGTCAAAACCTAGACAGTATATAATACCGAGAGTGAACTTTAATGTAAACTGTAGACTTTGGGTGGTAATTACATTCAGTGTAGGTTCACTGATTGCAACAAATATACCATTCTGCTGGGGGATGTTGATAATGGTAGGGGAGGCTGTGCATGTGTGAGGACAGAGAGTATATGTGAAATCTCTGTACCTTCCACTCAATTTTGCAGTGAACGTAAAATTGCTCTATAAAAATGAAGACTTTAAATTTAAAACAAACAACAATAAAAAAAAAAAGTAGGGGCACCTGGCTGGCTCAGTTGGTAGAGCATACGACTCTTGATCTTGGGGTCCTGAGTTCAAGCCCCATGTTGGGTATAGAGTTTACTTTAAAAAATAAATAAATAAAATAAGTTAAATAAATAAATAAATAAATGAATGAATAAATGAATAAATAAATAATAATAAATTAAAATAATATGCAATAAAATAAAAATGAATAAATCATAATCATGATCATAATAATAATAATAAATTAAAATAAAATGAAATAAGGGCTCTGAAGCCCAGGAAGATGTATTTACAAATTAACTCTACCACCTAAAAGGCTGGGTGACTTTGGGCAAGTCTTTAACCTCTCTAAACTTTAGTCTCCTCAACTATAAAATGGGGATAATCTACCCATGTTAGAAGTGCTAAAAAATTAAATGAAATAAAGAAGTTTAAGCAATTACCATACTCTGAGACACAGGAAAAGTAAATAAATCTTAGCTATTATTTTTATGAAGTTTAGAAGTCCCGCAACTATATGAAACTTTAGTTTTAAGCTAATTATTGCTTTAGTTGTTCATTTTATTATGTACTGCTCAGAGAATGTTAACTGATGAGCAAACTTTGTTTTAAACAAATGTACTTGACCCTTTGTTGATGAACATTTTAAACAAACTATTATCAGGATCCTGCCTTCATAATTAGCCCATATTGAAAATAAATCAATCTTACTTTCATAATGACCCCAGTGTCATCATTTCATGGATATATATTTGGGGGTGAGAAGTATGAAGGGAGTATAAGACACTGCCTATGAAAATGGAATCTGGAGCCAAAATCCCTAGACTCAAATCCAGCATTACCCAGCTTACTTAGCTGTATGACTTTGGGCAAAGCACTTAACCAGTCTGATTCCTCAGCCCCTCCTCTCTAAAATGAATATAAGAACCATATCATGGTATTGTTCTGAGGATTAATTTAATAGACATTAGATTAATAATAAAAATGTTTTTTATTACATACGAAGTCTTATTTAAGTACTAGGGCAGAGTAAAGTATGTAGCTTTTATTCTTTTCTTTAACTGAGGCCACTGATAAAGAAAAAGCAGGTCAACTTACCTTTAATTTCTTCCACCAAAAGTTTATCACATATCTGTTTCTCATATGTTTCTATATGTTCCAAAGATTCCTGAAATAGGTCTGCCTCTCTCATCACTTGATTCTGGTATAGTATCAGTTCACTATATTCATAGTCTATTTTGTTGGGAGGAACCTGAAAAAAAGTAACAAAAATTATTTATATAATTATATAAAACAGTTATACACCTTTCATCACTTCCTCGGAAAAGTCACTCACATAGATTAAAAAAAGCAACTGAGAAGCAATTACAAATAGAAGAGTGATTAATAGTGAAGAAAATTAATATTCTTTTTAAGTTTATTTTATTTATTTTTGAGAGAGAGACAGAGAAAGCAGGAGGGGCAGACATAAAGGGAGAGAGAGAGAATGAGAGAGAATCCCAAGCAGGATCTGCGCTGTCAGCACAGAGCTCGATGTGGGGCTCAAACTCACAAGCCATGAGATCATGACCTGAGCTGAAATCAAGGTTGGACGCTTAACCGACTGAGCCACCCAGGTGCCCCAATACATTCTTTAAAACAAACAAAAAGGTGGCACTTCTGCCTATGGCAAAGTCAAGATTCAGGTCAGCAAATCCTATACCCACAGAATATGAAAATGGTTAAAATCCTAAAGAATTTAACAAAAACTACTAGAATAAAAACGTTTAGTAGGGTGACAGAATACATGATCAAAATACAAAAATCAATTATACTTCCATATACTAGAAACCAACAACTCAAATAATTTCATTTATGATAAAACATCTAAAAGAACAAAATATTTAGGAATAAATTTAGGAAACAAGACCAATACACTGAAGATAACATGCTGAGAGAAATTAAGAATCTATTATAAATGGAGACACTCTAAACCCTGTGCATGGGTCAGGATACTCAATACTGTTTTGATGGCAATTTTCTCCAAATTGGTCTACAAATTCAATGCAATCCATATAAAACTCTCAGCAAGCTTTTCTGCAGAAATTGACATGCTAATCCTAAAACTCAAATGGAAATAAAAGAAACCCTGTATAGCCAAAAGAATCTTGAACAAAGTGGGAGGACATGCATTTCAAATTTCAAATATACTATAAAGCAACAGTAATCAAGATAGTGTGGTATTGGCATAAGGAAAAAGTGGAATTGATAAACTATGGCTTATTTATATAATGAAATACCAAATAGCAATTAAAAACAGATAAACTTGGGGCACCTGGGTGGCTCAGGTGGTTAAGCATCCAACTCTTGGTTTTGGCTCAGGTCATGATCTCATGGCTTGTGAGTTTGAGCCCCCACATTGGGCTCTCCACTGTCAGCACAGAGCCTGCTTTGGATCCTGTCTCCCTCTCTCTCTGCCACCCCCCACCCTCCCTCCCTCTCTCTCTCTCAAAAATAAATAAACATTTTTTTTTTAAATGGATAAACTAGCCCTACATGTATCAACACAGATATGTCTCAAGATGCGAAAACACTGCATATTGTTCTGTCAACTTTTAAATACACAAAGTAACAGTTTGTAATTTTTATGGGCTTATATATAACCTAAACGTGACTAGGAATGATCTATAACAATTTCAGAATAGCGGCTACCTCTAGGGATGTGGGAGAACTTTGTAACTACTTCTCTAGTATTTCTTTCTTTATAAATTTTTAAATTTTTAAGGTTTTTTTAGAGAGAGTGAGAAAGAGTATGCCCATGCAAGCAGGGGAGGGAGGCAGAGAGAGAGAATCTTTTTTCTTAAAGTTTATTTATTTTGAGAGAGACAGATATCCCAAGTGGGGGAGGATCAGAGAGCAAGGGAAGAGAGAGAGAATCTCAAGCAGGCTCCACCCTGCCACAACACAGAGCCTGATGTGGGCCTCAAACTCACAAAACTGTGAGATCATGACCTGGGCAGAAACCAAGAGTCAGACACTTAGCTGACTGAGTCACCAAGGCACCCCAAGAGAGAAAGAATCTTAAGCAGGCTCCACACTCAGTGCAGAGCCCAATGCGGAGCTCAGTCCCATGACCCTGTGATCATGACCTGAGACGAAATCAAGAGCTGAGCACTCAACCATCTGAGCCATCCAGGCGCCCCAAATATTTCTTTAAAAAATAATAAAACCTGGAGAAAGTGTGGCAAAATGTTAGCATCTATTTATCTAATGATGCATAGTATATATTTTTTGCATTTTTCTACTTTGCATGTGTATTAAAATGTATTAACATATTTACATAAAACATAAAGCTATATGTATGAGGAATAATTCTGTAATCACAAAACTATTTTCATTTTTATGTATTCTTTTCTTTAGTCATTTGAATATCATCAAAATAACAGAGTACAAAATTTTTCATAATATTTATTCTCTATCAAGAATTCAGTGTTTTAGGAGCACCTGAGTGGCTCAGTCAGTTAAATGTCCAACTTTGGCTTGGGTCATGATCTCACAGCCTGTGAGTTTAAGCCACGCATTGGGCTCTGTGCTGAGCTCAGAGCCTGGAGCCTGCTTCAGATTCTGTGTCTCCCTCTCTCTCTGCCCTTTGCCTGCTCACACTCTGTCTCTCTCTCTCTCTCAAAAATAAATAAGCATAAAAAAAAAAAGAATTCTGTATTTTAATTTTTTCCAATTATTTCAAAAAATTTTTAAGTTTTTCCATGGGTCCCAAAGACTTTAATGCATAATTGAGAATCGGGGCAATATAGAAGTCAACTATTTTAGTTTGTGTGGGTAGGAGAAAATGTAAGAATGAAGTTCTTACTTGCTGAGTTTGTCTAAACTCTTCCAATAGTTTTAGTGCCATATCATAATCTTTCAGCAAATGGTATGCAATAGCATATCCAATCCAGGAAGCACGCTGCGTGGGGCGCAACTGAAGAAGCTGATACCTTGTCTCCTAAAAAAAAAATAATTAAAAATTGTCTTTTTCACTTTAACTGTCTCTAAAATATTTGTATTTCAACACAGAGCTGTAAGAAAACAATTTAATGCCTTTAATTCCTTTCTAATGAATTCAAGGAATAAACATCAGTTCCTGAATAAAATAGAAATAGTTTTTATGTTCTTATCTAAATTACTTAAGTTCTAGAATACTCTGTTAATGCTCACTGTAAAGCTTTTACTAAAAAGCTATTCTTGGGGCCCATGCTTTTGGGTTCCCTTATAAAATTACTTTTATATAATGCATATTTCTTTTGGTAACTAAACATCTTTGAAGAGAGACTAAGATACCTTTTTATTAAACTAAATTCTGCTGTTTATAAAATCACTGTGTGAAATTATAATGTATTCACATTGTTACAAGAAGCTCCAGAAGCAGGGCGGACAAAGCCTGAGCAAACACTCAAACATCAGCCTGGAATTTTCTAACAGAACACTGCTGCTACTTGAAGACAGTGTAATAATAATGTAAGACATTAGGGAGAAAACCCCAGAAATTCCACCAGGGCTACCCCGAAGAATCCAGGTATCTTCACTAGCACAAAATACAACCTTCCTACACAGCCCCCACCCCTTCACAGCTCGTATTGACTCTGAGTTTTAGGTGTGTACAACTGCATGGGGAAACAGGGTCTCACGAAGAACACTAGCTGCAATGAAGTTCTGAAAATGTAGTGTTTTTAGCTTCTGTTGTTGGAATAGGTGCCAAGTGAGTCCATCCACACTATATGTCACAAGGAGAACATGATCAGTCTTTTCAAGAAAAAGATCTTTGAGCAAAAGACTTAGACATAGTATCACTCCTCTCCTCTTGTGTGCCTGGTTCATTTTAGGCACATGAAATTAAGCTGTGTTACTCCCATCTCTCCTTTTCACCACTGTTTCTGTCACTTCCTTTCTTCATTAAAGTCTGGGTCAGTTTTCTTCTCTCTGCCAAATCCTGCCACTATCCTGCTGCAAATGCAACACTGTGGATCACCCATCCAAAACAAGCTATTGTCTTAGAATCAAGATTTCCTCATCTTTAATGATCTCCTTTACCCCATTTCAGGGACCCATGAGATGTTACTGCAACCACACCCTAGACCTTACTACCACCCAGAAATCATAAATTCAGATATCTCACTCTCTGGCCAACACTCTTATTCAGTGACATTCCTACCCTTGTTCTGGAAAACCACCAGTACCTCTGGTTCCTTAGGTCCTTCACTTCTAACCACTGCTCTTGTATCTTCACTACCCCTTTTAGCAAGCACGGTTTGCCAATATTCTTAATTTCCTTGCCTCATTCCTATGGATAATTGATTTTAACTCCCACCGCACCTAGGCTAAACGAAAAAATCATGATCTGGAAGAATGATACCTTTATTAAGCTCAGCAGAATGCTCGAAACCTGCAAAAATCTAGGCACGGGGTATAAGGATTTGTATGGTAGAAGACAAAAGTAAAAAGTAAATGAAAGAACTTAATTTATTTAAAGAGAACTGTTAAGAGTTGGTGGTCTCCTTCATATAAGGGAGAGAATTCCATTGTGGACATACTGAAGTCAGGGTACTCAATGGAGTAAGCACACGGAGATACCCAGCAGATTGGAAGGTGCCAGTATGAAGAGGTCTGGACCGGAGAAAGACTGCTTTACAGCAATCCTGCCACATCATTTTATATTACTAACCCATAACAGAGAAAGCTAATTAATCCCTACATTTAGCTTTCGATTATAAAAGCTTTGTTTACCAAAGCTGTAAATAGGAGGTAGTCCTTGCACATAGGAGGTAGTCTAGTTTTTTAAAAAGCATTAAATGAATAAACAGTTACCCTCTTTTTATGATTAACTATGTAGTTCCACAACTATTAACTGGGGAAGAATGTCTCAGGTGACTTTCCCCTTCTGCTATAGATGATAATGAACAATCAAATCTATATAGTCTTGGCCTATGCTCATCTCATTCTGAACCCAAATGTTTTCAAATTATGTCTGTTGTAAGAACATGTACACTTAAGACTAAAGTACTTACTCGATAACCTTCAAGGTCTCTCATTTGAATCTGCAACAGAGAGAGATCTCTCAAAATTTGTAGATTATCTTTATCTAATTTGAGGGCATTTCGATAGCACTTAATAGCTTCATCATACTTCTTATCAGAACGTTGCAAGAGTCCATAAACATGCCAACCTACTAAGTTAAGGAAATAGAGACATTCACAGATACTAAAATATGCTATGCTACATATCTAATATAAAGCTTACCTTAAAGAAGTGGTAAGTTGTCTTGGATTTTACTTCAGAATAATCTGGGGTCAGAGGGAGGGGGACAGTGAGCAGGTGGTAAGAGATCAAACCAGATTAGTCCTGACTGACAACTGTTAAATTATTAAAGTTGGGTGATGGGGGTTCATTAGTCTATGCTCTCCACTTACACGTGTTTGGAATTCTCCATTGTATTTATGTAACCTTAGAAAATTCTTGGTAAAAATTCCTCACGTTTCCTACCTCTTGCCCCCTTAGTTCCTCACCCCAGCACCTCAATACTTACTGATGCTTCATTACTATACACACAAAAGCTGCCAACTATCTTTTAAATCTAGTTTATAGTCAATCAATTCTCAAACACGTGACCATCAGTTAGTTCAATAGTGACACTAACAACCACAAAATTTTATTTACTATAAATTAAAGTCTGAGCATATCTTAGAGCCAAAAAAAACTATCATACTTACATGCCCTTTCTCTTCATTCTGGGGTAGGCACTGAGATAAAGAAATAAGTATTTAGTATTTTGAGAGAACCCTAAGCTAAATACATGAAAACACTACTTAGACTACTGATGTTCAATACTGGCCAATACCTAGATGAATAAAATATTAAGATCCAAGGGCAACATGTGAAAAGATTGTGAATAAGCACACAGATTAGCCAAACAAAAATGAAAGTCAGTTTCGATGACCCATCCTTAAAAAGTACTTTTGGGTTGGGGTGCCTGGGTGGCTCAGTCGGTTAAGCGGCCGACTTCGGCTCAGGTCATGATCTCGCGGTCCGTGAGTTCGAGCCCCGCGTCGGGCTCTGTGCTGACAGCTCAGAGCCTCGAGCCTGTTTCGGATTCTGTGTCTCCCTCCCTCTGACCCTCCCCCGCTCATGCTCTGTCTCTCTCTGTCTCAAAAATAAATAAACGTTAAAAAAAAAATTAAAAAAAAAAAAAGTACTTTTTGGGGGCGCCTGGGTGGCTCAGTCGGTTAAGCGTCAGACCTCGGCTCGGGTCACGATCTCGCAGTCCATGAGTTTGAGCCCTGAGTCGGGCTCTGGGCTGATGGCTCAGAACCTGGAGCCTGGTTCCCATTCTGTGTCTCCCTCTCTCTCTCTCTGCCTGCCCCCATTCATTCTCTCTCTCTGTCTCAAAAATAAATAAACATTAAAAAAAATGAAAATAAAGGGGCGCCTGGGAGGCTCAGTCGGTTGAGAGGCCGACTTCACCTCAGGTCATGACCTCACAGTCCGTGAGTTCGAGCCCCGCGTCGGGCTCTGTGCTGACAGCTCAGAGCCTGGAGCCTGTTTCAGATTCTGTGTCTCCCTCTCTCTGACCCTCCCCCGTTCATGCCCTGTCTCTCTCTGTCCCAAAAATAAATAAACGTTAAAAAAATTTTTTTTTAATAAAAAATAAAAATAAATAAATAAAAAATTAAAATTAAAATTAAAATTAAAAAGCTTTAAAAAAAAAAAGTACTTTTGTCTGTTCACATACTGAGATATCAGCCAATGAAAAATACAGTCAGTATCCAGTGAAGTTACCAGCTTTGTCCCTGTGCAACAGAAACCAAACTGAAGAACCAATATCATACTCAATACTAAATAAACTCTGTTTTAAAACAGGGTGTTTCTGAATTTTTCTTCTGAAATGTCTAAAACAAAGTTTAAAGAACACAAATTTTACTATACAAGTCAGTTGGAATGACAGGTTTATGGATATGTAAGACAAAAATGGGTTTCAAGTCACGTATCAGTTCCTTTTCTCTCACACTAACCACAACTGAAGTGAATACATACTGTACAGGGATTCTCTTTCAACCAGCTGTAATAAACAAGGGATGGGGACTAGAAGAAACTAATATTACAAAATGTTGATGATTATTGAAGCTGAGTAACGGTACACAGAGTTCATTGAATTCTTTCTTCTATGCAAAACTTCCCATAGTAAAGGTCTGTTTTTCCTGAACTAGAAAACCCCGCTAAATGGAAAGTAAATGAAATAATAAAGTTCAATTATTGCAAAAGGATACAGACATGGCTCTTGACATCATTACGAAGTCCTTTACGAACAAATTCATACGCTTCTTCTTTTTTTCCTAAGCAGTTCAATGTTAATCCCTTCATAGCCAAAGTCTCTGAAAAATATTTTTAACCTCTATTTACGCACAAAGAATTCATATTCTCTTAGCACTATTTTATTTTGTTTAGCTCTTAGTACTATTTTAATATGATATCTGCCAATGCTTACATTATTTGTCTTTTTAATCACATAGTTAGAAACTTCTCTCCAGAGAGCCAAAGCATAAGAGACTCTTAAAAACTGAGAACAAACTGAGGGTTGATGGGGGGTGGGTGATGGGCACTGAGGAGGGCACCTTTTGGGATGAGCACTGGGTGTTGTATGGAAACCAATTTGACAATAAATTTCATATATTGAATAAATAAATAAATAAATAAATAAATAAAAAGAAACTTCTCTCCAATACAAAAAGTAAAACTACATTTAAGTATTTACTGAAGCTTAGCCTGAATCCTTTTCTGAAATCCCTTAGGCTACGACTGAGGACTAGGGACTGAAATCCCTTAGGCTAGGACTCCTACAATGCTTTCTGCCTTTTAGAAGACTGTACAAAGGGGTTGAGATTATTCTGCTGAGAAAAGGTAACACCGAGTCCTGTTGAGTTAACTCTACTACAGTGGCTCCACAGCTTTCATCCAAGAGCACTTCTATCCACCATCTGATTTACACCCCACAAAAACAATCTTCCTTAGCAAAGAGATGTATGCAATGTAAAAATAAGCCTATTCAGTATTGGAACACACTTTATTTTTGGCCACAAGTTTATTCCAACTAATTCTAGTTGGAATATCAGTTTGCATTTCAAGAGTATAAGACTGGTGAAGGAGTAGCAACCCAAGAATATATTTAAGGCAGCTAATGAAAGATGGCTTATAATGAAATGATTCTCTGAATAAATCCACAAGCAGGGAATTAGACAAGAACAATGGTTTTCAAATGATCTCTGTGGACTCTGGTTTTCAGAACACAGTGATTCAGCAGTCAGACCCCTACAAACATCTTCATTTATCTGTCATTTTATACACATTTATCTGTTTTTTCCACCTGCTGCACTTTGGATAAGGGTTCCATGGAGAAAAAAACTTGAAAACAAGCTTTACATTTTTAAAATTCTATGAAATGAAGACTTCTTTCCATTTCCTTCAAAGAATGTTTTCAATGTTATTCGAAAGCTGAGCAGAGTTAGCCTATTTTCTCAAGAAGATGGTCTCAAGAGTTACCCTCGTCTAATATTCAGAGACCCCAATTAGCTGTGCTCTGCTGTAGGACGATAACTTGCATGTCTAACCTGATCCATCCTTTAAATAAACACTGGTCACCAGTGAAAAAGGATGAGACAAGCAAATACAGACCTATTAACACCCTGCTAACAACTCAAGATAAACAATTTAATGGTAAATCAATAGTATCTAATTTAAGTATTTATATAGAAAGGTCAGCATATATATAAAAAAGACATCTACCAAAGAATAAAATACATCTGACTATTTTTATACTACTTCTGTATTGCAGATATGATCCTCATTTCAGACAAGAAATCAAAGTATAAATTTAAGTCCTATTCAAAGTAATAGATGAAATGACATCTATAAAAGTACTGTTATATACTCCAATTATTCCCCAACAGATCAACCAGTCACTTATCTGAAAGTAAAGACTGTGCATACACCTAAGCATAATAAATGGAAAGTGACCTAGAATAAGATTGATAAGACACATAACCAAAAATGTTTATATACTCTAATAGAGAGCTACAAGGCATGGAATCTGGAAGTATTCTTCTTTCACTGTTAGGAATCCTATCTGTCTGATTTTGGAATTACAGTTCCCCAAAGCAGTCTCTCACAGATGAGGCAATACCTCCATGTTCAGCAAATTTTGGATTTGAAAGAATCATCTTGCAAAACTTGAGGCCATTTTTGTACTGCTTCTGTTCGTAACATTTCTGTAAAGAAATATGAACAAGAATTAATTAATAAAATGAACAGAGAGCAACTTTTCGTTGCATTATATAAATTCTAAATTTAAGATCCAAAAGTAGGTTTAAAATATATACAATGGGAAGGTTTTAAAATTCTATGAAATGAAGACTTCTTTCCATTTCCTTCAAAGAATGTTTTCAATGTTATTCGAAAGCTGAGCAGAGTTAGCCTATTTTCTCAAGAAGATGGTCTCAAGAGTTACCCTCGTAACTAAACGTTAAAAATATATACAATGGGAAGGTTTTATACCAATTTAAATCACTTATAGCATGAAGTATATTTCATAAACTACTCCTTGCCAAGTTGTGCTAGTATGAGTATTTTCACTTTTATAGAAGAAAAGGAAAAAAAATAATAAATAGGGAATTTAGGGGCATCTGGGTGGCTCAGTTGGCTAAGCGTCTGACTCTTGATTTCGGCTCACGTCATGATCTCGCAGTTCATGGGTTCGAGCCCCGTGTAGGGCTCTCTGCTGTCAGTGCAGTCTGTTTCAGATCTTCTGTCTCCTCTCTCTCTCCCCCTCCATCACTTGCTCTCTCTTTCTCTCTCTCTCTCAAAAATAAATAAACATTAAAAAAAATACAAATAAAAATAGGGAATTTAATTGCCAACCAACACTGCTACATTTTGTAAAAATTCAAATCCAAAAGCAAAAAATATGTGATAACAACACAGAAAAAAACCAGAAACTGCATTAGTGCCACTTCAAATATGGAACCAAGGCGGGGCGCCTGGGTGACTCAGTCGGTTAAACGTCTGACCTCAGCTCAGGTCATGATCTCACAGTCTGTGAGTTCGAGCCCCACACTGGGCTCTGTGCTGACAGCTCAGAGCCTGGAGCCTGCTTCAGATTCTGTGTCTCCCTCTCTCTCTGCCCCTCCCCTGCTCATGCTCTGTCTCTCTCTGTCCCAAAAATAAATAAAAACATTAAAAAAAAATGAAACCAAGGCATGCATACACACACACACACACACACACACACACACACAACTACTGTATGTCCATACAAAACCTATTATATCTCATATGTATTCCTTAAGGTAGGTGTCATTACCTCCTCCCTACAGACATAGAAACTGAAATGTAAGAGTTCATAAAATTTGTTTATAAGTGGCTCAGTGTACTTGCAAACTCTGGTCTGACTCCAAAGACCATGATCTTTCCATCACTAGTCTAATACATGTGTGAGCAACACCTAAGTGCCACCAGCCAGGCTCAGTAACCAGCGACTGTCCACCACAGCCACTGATCACATGAACATCTCATCATCTTCCAAATGAGACAGGCATGTCTCATTTAAACTGCCATGCATGCTCTTTCCAGCACTCAACATGCCAAGTTTATGCCCACTTCAGGGCCTTTGCACGTGTTCCTTCTACACGTGAAATGTTCTTCCCCAGAGCTTCCTTACTAGTGGAATCTCACATGTCACCTGCCTGACCACTCTAACACTGCCAGTCTCCCACCCCCCCCACACACAAAACATACACTCTCTATCATGTTACTCCATTTTCTACACCGCACTGTCATTCCCTGAAATTGTTATTTGATTACTTATTTAGTATCTGTCTTCTTCACCATGCTGTATAACCTCCATGAGAACAGAGATCTTGTCTATTTTAAACGCTGCATCCTCAGAGTCTACACAAATTAGAACTGCTCAATAAATACAGTATACTAAAAAATGTAAATAAGAGGCACTTGGGTGGGTCAGTCAATTAAGTGTTCAACTTTGGCTCAGGTCATGATCTCACGGTTCTTGAGTTCAAGCCCTACATAGGGCTCTCTGCTGTCAGCATGGAGCTGGCTTCTGATCCCCTGTCCCCCTCCCTCCCTGCCCTTCCCCAACTCATTCTCTCTCTCTCTCTTTCTCTTTCTCTCTCTCAAAAATAAATAAACGTTGGGGCGCCTGGATGGCGCAGTTGGTTAAGCGTCCGACTTCAGCCAGGTCACGATCTCGCGGTCCGTGAGTTCGAGCCCCGCGTCAGGCTCTAGGCTGATGGCTCATGAGCCTGGAGCCTGTTTCCGATTCTGTGTCTCCCTCTCTCTCTGCCCCTCCCCCGTTCATGCTCTGTCTCTCTCTGTCCCAAAAATAAATAAAGGTTGAAAAAAAATTTTTAAAAAAAATAAAAAATAAAAAATAAATAAATAAATAAATAAACGTTTTAAAAATTTTAAATAAAATAAAATACATACATATAGTCTATAAGGTTCAAAGCAAAACAGTACCAGGAA
Source organism: Prionailurus bengalensis (assembly GCF_016509475.1). NCBI lineage: Eukaryota > Metazoa > Chordata > Mammalia > Carnivora > Felidae > Prionailurus > Prionailurus bengalensis. Next base: position 29,229,212 of record NC_057343.1, read on the forward strand.
GGAAGGAGGAAGTGGTTAATCTATGCAGCAGGGGTGGGATGTGGAGAGAATTAGAAAAGTGTTCACAGAAAATGTTTAAATTGAGACTTCTTGGGGCACCTGAGTGGCTCAGTCAGTTAAGTATTGACTCTTGACTTCAACTCAGGTCAAGATCTCACAGTTGGTGAGTTCAAACCCTGCAACTCTTGATTTCAGCTCAGGTCATGATCTTGCAGTTTGTGAATTCGAGCCCTGTGTCAGGTTCTGCACTGCTTAGGATTCTCTCTCTCTCTCTCTCTCTCCCTGCCCCCCCAACTCTCTCTCCCAAAATAAATAAATAAAATTTAAAAAATAATAATAAATTGAGGCTTCTTGATCATCTCTAGGGAAGGAAACTTAGTTGGAAGACAAAGATGGGAGACAAATCTGAATTTTGAACCATCTGAATATATCCCCTATTCCAAAAATATTTAAAATAAAATAAAAATAATCTGAGTTTGACTTTAGGAGTTCATCTGACAAATGACAAGAAAAACACAAGCAGAAGGAACCACTAGGGAACAGGAAAAAAAGAAATATTACGGGTTTTTTCTGACTTAACAAATGATCTGGAAATACTAATACTTGTATTACCAATAACAACAATAATAATAGTTAATACTTATTGGAAGCATTTACTAGTGTCAGGTACCATTCACTTAATCCTTATTTAAATCCCAGGAACACCTATGAGGTTACCTCTCCATTTCAGATGGCGAGAGTGAGGCACATGGTTACTGAATTTACAGAGCTAATAAGTGTCGGAGCCATAATTCAAACCAGGTAGTCTGGGGGCACCTGGGTGGCTCAGTCTGTTAAGCATCGAACTTTGGATGACTTACTACTTCAGGTCATGATCTCCCGGTTCATAAGTTAGAGCTCCACATCAGGTTCTCTGCTTGGGAGCACAGATCCTGCTTCAGCTCCTCTGCCCGCCCGCCCCACCTCTCCCCCTCTGGTTCTCTCTCTCTAAATAAGCTCTAAAAAAACAAACAAAAAAACAGGTAGTCTGTCTCTAGTATCTAAATACACAGGTTAAAGAAAAGCATTAAGTTTGGTAAGGAATATATACTGAGTACAAAAGATAGATTCTGGGGGCGCCTGGGTGGCGCAGTCGGTTAAGCGTCCGACTTCAGCCAGGTCACGATCTCGCGGTCTGTGAGTTCGAGCCCCGCGTCGGGCTCTGGGCTGATGGCTCAGAGCCTGGAGCCTGTTTCCGATTCTGTGTCTCCCTCTCTCTCTGCCCCTCCCCCGTTCATGCTCTGTCTCTCTCTGTCCCAAAAATAAACAAAAACGTGGGAAAAAAAATTTTTTTTAAAAAGATAGATTCTGGTTTCAACTTTGCTACTAACCACACAGAGAACCTTAGACATTTAGTCACTTACCATTCCTGGGTTTGTTTCATTCGTAAAAGAATGCATGGAATAGCTCCAAAATTCAACAACACATAATGCCAATAGCCAGTTTGGGGAATAAGACAGGCATGTACAAGCCATGCAGAACATGTAATCAGCTAGCTGGTAAATTTGTACAGATGTGTTCAAGTACATTCATAATTAATTTTTAAAAATTTACTGGCAAAGCACTCTGGTCCACCAACCAAACTTGAAAAATAATTTTGTGACTGTTCATGGAGTTGGTGTAGCAAAATGATACCCACATTTATTGCAACTGTGAAATGATAAAATCATTCACTTTTGCAGCACCTTCCTAAATTCATGTAACCTTATAGTAAATATTACAGACCCAGATAAGAACATGTTTAGCATTTCCCAATTTATTTAGGAATAAAGTTAATTCAGCAGCTATAACTTTTTTGTAACTAGAGTATAATAAATCATATAATTGTTTTTTTATAATCTATTGATAACACGATTGGAACTAGAAAATATCCATATAGAGTGAAAATAAGTGTTGTCATCTTTTAGGTATAATGCCAAATGTCCTTAAATCCAATTAACAACTTATAGATGAACCTGAATGGGTCAAAAAGTTCACTTCTCCAAAATCCATCCTGTGATAAGGGTATGGAAATAAATGAAAACTAAACTAACAAAAAATATGTACAAGGCCCAAGGAAGCAATCTGCCAAAATACTTTAATTAGAATTTTTTGTTTTTACACTTGTCTCTCATTGTTTGCTCAACACTAAGTACCACGTAAAATTAAGACTTAAAATATTAATCCCATCTATTATGTATCTTTTTAACATTTTGAAGAAGCATGAAGTTTCTATTGGCTTGAAACAGAACAGCTAATATGAGTTCTTACCTTCTAATCTACCTTGATAATGCTTAAAACTATTCTAAAGGTAGGATTTTATTTATAGTAAAGGTAAGCAACAACTTACCATGTAAGTCATGTAAGTAACACAAGCTCTAAGTAATAAATTCACTCTTAAAATCTAAACGCTCATTTTCAGATGAAATGATACACTAGAAAAGACACTATTTACAATATCAGTTTAAAATCTACAGTCTCCAGCGCACAATGAGAAAGGCAAAGGCATGTTGCCTCTCCTCCCTGGAAGAATGGCCCTGGGAAACAACTGAAGGCACCAAGGACACTGGCACAGAACCCACGGAAAGCTCTCCCGTCTGGGCAGCAGTCATCTCTTTCCGGGTCCTATTCAGGTTTCTGCTTGGAAACAAAGTAAAGGCTCCCCTCAAGTATGAAATCGGCCAGTCGGCGCGACTTAGCCAATGCAGGGCCTGAATAAGTTAAAAGAGACCAAAGAGCTGTGTTCGACTTTTGACTTTGAAATGCAGTTCAAGTCACTTGGTCTCTTCCAAAGGGGCTAAGTACGGCACATCAAAAACAAAAACTCTTTCTAAAACGGAGGCTTGGCCTCCAAGGATTTAATTTTCCCGTAACCGGTATAAATCGGAGCCCCACTGCACCAGAGAATCGCCCCCTCTTTAGCAGGTATCAGCGTGCACTGTGCAATAGGTTAAGCACGAATCAGTGAACGAACACACCTGGCCAAGGGGAAAAGAAACAAACGGGAGGATCGGTAGGGCTGAGGTCGTGAGTTTGGCCGCAGAGCGCCGCAGAGGCCAAGGGGGCCACTCCCGGCCGACGCGTCCCGGCCCAAAGGTACTGCGGAGCGCGGCGGGGGTGCAGCGAGAGACGCAGCGAGACGAAGCGCGCGGGGGCAGGGGGCAGGGGGAGGCCGGCCGAGGCGGGGAGTCAGGTCGAGAAGGTTCGGAGGTAAACAAAGAACGGAGCCGGGGCCCCCAGCTCGCGTTGGCGACGCCGCCTCCAGACCGATCGCCGCGCCTGGCCGGGTCGGAAGCGCGGCCTCGGCCACTCACCAAGATGCGCTTGAAAAGGTTGCTCTCCTTGGGCGGCAGCTGCACGTTCGGCATCGCGGCCGGCGGGGAGACCGGGTGCCCGGGCGCTCCGTTCCGCAGGGGTGGGCACCGGGGCGGACCAATGCTAGGAGTCGGGCAGCGGGCGATGGGTCACTTCATGGCCTGGAGTAGGGACTGGGCAGGCCGGGCAGGCCGTTGGGCAGGGCTGGCAATGGAAAGGGAACGCGATCTGGGCTGGACAACCTCGACTCCGGCTCTACGGACTGGTGAGCGGAGGTGGCTCCCGCGCGCGGCAAGATGGCAGCTGGAGCCCGTCCCCTAGAGCGGGGCGGCGTGCGCCTGCGCGGGGCGCTCCGCAGGCCAGAGGCGGCGGGGGCGTCCGGGCGGCGGGGACCGTAGTGTGCGGAGTGTTAGGTTGCCTCTGTCACCGGCACCTAGGACGCTTAACCGACTGAGCCTCCCAGGCGCCCCAAGTGATGTTTATCTTTTATGAAAGTTTCCTGTGGGCCTAGTACAGCCTGACTCATTACAAATCGTAAGTTACTGATTGTACTGTGCTCTGATTGCTAGGCTTGTGGCCCAAGAGAATGTTTGTTATACCGCACTCACTTTTGGACTTCTCTGCACTCAGGAACTTTACACAGTGCTGGGCTCAAAGTAAAGTCTTGTAGGACGAACTTGTTTTCCGTCCTTTCCCCTTCACTTAGACTTTGAGAGAAGGCTTCTCTTTTCAGTGCAGACCAAAGACGTGTTTACAACGCATGTGAAGTCATTGGGTGGGCCTGGAAATGGACTAATGTGAAAGCATGTTTGAAGTGTCAGTAAACAATTACTGCCCCCAGTTTAGAACACCTAACGTTGTCAGTGAAAAACCTTCTCGTCAGAAGGTTCCCCTTCATACAAGCCGTATAATAATGACAGAAACAGGATTCAAACCCAGGATCTTCAACTCTGGGGCACTATCACATGTAAACAGTAGCACAGTGATAGAAACATGTGAGTCTAGAAAGATACGATATGCATCGATGACAAGCATAACCATGCGTACGATGTAGGTTTAATATTATGGAATATGTAAATATTAGATGCATAAATTTATGTACACATGTTCTGAATCTTAACTTGTGCATATTTGTGTGACTACAGAGTGACTGATGCATACTTGCATTTAACAGGCTGTAATCAAAGCTGGCTTGAGGCTTATTTAATTTTCCCTCTAGCCTGAGTTGGTTGGAGATGGGAGAAGTTATCACAGGAGTCTTTTGAAAGTTTTTTTTTTTTTCTTTTCTTTTTTTCTTTCTTTATTTTGAGAGAGAGAAGCCGGGGAAGGGCAGAGAGAGAGGGAGAGGAAGAATTCCAAGCAGGCCCGGCCAGCACAGAGCCCGACATGGGGTCTGATCTCATGAACTGTGAGATCCTGACCTGAGCCAAAATCAAGAGTTTGTCACTTAACTGAATGAACCACCCAGGTGCCCCAGGAGTCTATCAAAATAGGGTAGGAGGGGGCTTGTCTGGCTCAGTCAGTAGAATATGCAACTATTGATCTCAGGGTTGTGAGTTCCAGCCCCATGTTGGGTGTAACAATTACTTAAAAATATACATATTTTAATAAAATAAAATAAAATAAAATAAAATAAAATAAAATAAAATAAAATAAAATAAAATAAAATAAAATAATAAAATAAAATGGAAGGGACTTATTAAAAGGGGGAAGGTCCATAAGGGCCTATGTGTTCTAGACAGACCCTAGGCTTCTCTGCAGCTTCCCACCCACTGCCAACCTCTCCCCTTCACACAGCCTCCCAGCATCTCCCAGCAGTGCAAAGGAAACCTTTAATCCCAAACACTGAGAAGTGGTAGTTATTAATACTCATATTTAATATTTTCCTCATCTGCCTTTCATACACCATGACATGCAATGCACGCATAGTGTGGTTGTCTACACTAGGGTGGGAGTGAAGGCAAAGACTTGAAAATGCCAATAGTGTTGCTGGTAGTTGTCATCGTAAGCCTTGGAGTGTGTGAAGGATGTAACGCGTGCACAAGTCAGAAAGCCTGGATTAGCGAGTGACTGTAATTTTTTTTAATGTTTATTTATTTTTGGGAGAGAGAGAGAGAGAGAGAGAGAGAGAGAGAGAACGAGCGGGGGAGGGGCAGACAGAAAGAGAGACTGAGAATTCAAAGCAGGCTCCAAGCACCAGTCAGTGCAGAGCCTGATGTGGGGCTCAAACTCACGGACCACCAAACCGAAATCAAGAATCTGACACTCAACTGACTGAGCCATCCAGGCACCCAAGGGACTGTAATTTTTTATTACTGACTTCTTGTTTAGTCTGGAGCAAATCTCATTTCCCCCTTTCAACAGAAAATGAGGTTATAATAACATTACTGTAATCTTTCACAGCAAGGTTATGTGAATGTAATGCTTTATCATTTCTAAGCCCCCAGAAAACAAACCAAAAAAAACACCTGCATTATAAATCTCAGTCCATTGTCTCTCAGAAAGAATGCTGAAGCCCCACTGGGGGCATCTCGGGCGCCCACCCAAATGTTGCTTCCTGGTGCTTCAGGCAGCATGTACCTCCTTTAGAATTATGCACACAGTACAATAAAAGCAACAATGTCTGTGAAGACCTTTTTACATATAAGACATGGGCCAGTGATTCTCTTGCTAAGCTCAGTAGACCTAAGAAAAAAAGAATCTAGAAAAGGATGCTCTCCACCCCCATATTCACAGCATATTTTACGGAACCAGCTGACAAGGTAAAATCAAGTAATTTGCTGCTATTCCTACAACCAGTTTAACCATGTAATTAAAGGCTGATGGGAAAAGAACTCATCAGGTTGCCTAATGCATTACACCTCAGATTCCCTAATGTGTCTGCTCTTGTCTACTTTCCTTGCTCTTGTTTTAGAGGAAGCAAGAGTTCTTCATTCCTCCCTTGGAACTCTTGATCGCATCTCCTTTTGCTTCTCCTGAGCTTTTATTCATCGGTTGTTCCCTCTGCCGTTTGCATTTTCTCCCTCCTTATTTTCTAATGGGAGGAGACTGTCAGTAAACACATAAATAAACAAGATGTTCCAGACTAGGAAGTCCTAGGAAAGAAAGAAAACAAGGTCGTGTGAGGGGAGTGGGGCTTGAGGCAAGGACTACTTTAAACCAAGTACTCAGGAATGATCTCTGGGAGAAGTGATAACATGTGAACAGACCTAAAGAATGAGAAGCAAGTTAACAAGTAAAAAGCTGGGACAAAAAAAAAAAAAAAAAAAAAAGCTGGGCCAGCATATTCTAGCCAAAGGGAACTACATGCAAGTGCCCTAATACAGGGACAAGATGGGCATGGTCAAGGCATTAAAGGGACAGGTAAGAACTTCAGGTTCAAGTTGGTGACTGGAGGGTAGTATATGAGAGGGAAAGTGGCCTATGGTTCAGTTGAAAATATAAGCCAGGCTGCACAGGGATGGTCAGCTCAGGCAGCGTGGTTTGTATTGGTTTGGGTTGGGTTGGTTTGGTTTAATCCTAAATTCAGCAAGAAGCCATCTTTAAGCAGGAAAATGGCATGCCATGATTTATTTTTTAAAAGGTCACTCTGGGGGTGCCTAACTGGCTCAGTCCATAGAGCATGCAACTCTTGATCTCAGAATTGTGAGTTCAAACCCCATGTTGAGCATAGAGCCTACTTATACACACACACAAGTACACACACACACACACACACACACACACACACACACACTTAAAAGGTCACCCTGGGGGCGCCTGGGTGGCGCAGTCGGTTAAGCGTCCGACTTCAGCTCAGGTCACGATCTCGCGGTCCGTGAGTTTGAGCCCCGTGTCGGGCTCTGGGCTGATGGCTCAGAGCCTGGAGCCTGTTTCCGATTCTGTGTATCCCTCTCTCTCTGCCCCTTCCCCGTTCATGCTCTCTCTCTGTCTCAAAAATAAATAAACGCTAAAAAAAAAAAAAATTAAAAAAAAAGGTCACCCTGACTACCTATGGAAAATGGGCAAGAATGGAGTTTCTTCTGGGAAAGTGGCAATTCTATTTGTTCCTTTAGATTTGGCTTCTACCTCCAGGAGTCTTCTGAAAATGTCTGTAATCTCAAGAATTAATTTGTTGAATAATTATTGAGAACAATGTGACAGGCAATCTTCTAGCAAACAAAAACATCTACCGTCATGGAGCTTACATGTTAAGGATTACCCACTATCCAACACTAAAGATTAGTTTAGCCCACAGTGTACCATCTTGTCCTGCTTGACTTTTCTGCCTTCGGGCACCAAGACCGTGCAGAATCCTGGGTTTTTTCCTCTTCCCAGTCATTCTCTGGTTCCTCCATCAACTCTTCTTCCTTCTAAATGTTGGTTGTCTAGACAATTCTGCTTTCTTTTTCAACATCAGCAATAAAATGTGTCCATCAAGGGGCATCTAGGCGGCTCAGTTGGTTAAGCATCCGACTTCAGCTCAGGTCATGATCTCAAAATTTGTGGGTTGAAGCCCTGCATGGAGCTCTGTGCTGACAGCTTAGAGCCCGGAGCCTGCTTCGGATTCTGTGTCTCCCTCTTCCTTTGCCCCTCTCCCACTCATTCCCTCTCTCTCTCTTTCTCTCTCTCCTTCTCTCTCAAAAATAAATAAACAATAAAAAAAAATTTTTTTAATGTGTCCATCGAGTACCTCCTACTCACCAGCAAAACAGAATTAATAAATCCTCCTGCTCCCATACCTTCCATTACTAACCCCAAGCAGATTTCAAATGTGTCTCCAGTTCCAAGCCTTCTTTTGATCTCCTAGCCTTTGTTTACACTTGTTTGTTAAACTGCTCCATCTACAAGTCTTCCAAGCATTTTCTACCTGGACATAAAAATAAAAGTTATCTTCCCATCAAACGAGTCCAAGTCCTGCCTTCTCTGTTTTTGTTAATGACAGCACTCTTGTAGTAAAAATCCTCTGGTCACCTTTGGCCTCTATTATTCCCCACATCCAAGTTGCCTAGTCATTCAGATTTTGGATCTGTCACGTTGCTCCCTTTCCTCCCCTGCTTTCCATTCCCTCTCTACCTTAAAACTAAATATTGTAAAAACCTTGTAACTGGTCCCTCACTTTCAGACTGTTCTCTTCATTTCATTTTGCACATTGTTTCTAGACATGTCGTTTCTATCCAGATCTCTAAACGGGTCTCTCAGTCGTATCAAAACTTTCAATAGCTCCCCCATTGTCTAGAACTAAGTCTATTCCCAGATTTTTCTTTCCCTTTGCTCCTACAATTACCTTATGTTGCAGGGGAACCAGTAACTATAATCGATCTAGTATTTTCTAAATTCCATAGTCATATTCAACCTGATAGTTTTATCAGAGATTGTTTTTCAATACTGAATCTTTTTTTTTAAATCCTTCATCTCAAATGTCATGACTTTCATAAAATCTTTCTAAGTTTTTCCAGTGGATCTGATCTCTTTTCCATGAATTTACATAGCATTTTGTCCTTCTCTTATGCCTTTATCTTACTGTTTTCTGTTTTATAAATTATAAGTTGTCTGAAGGCAGTGGTTCTCAAACTTAGCTGCACTTTTGTATCACCTTATCCTTAAAAAAAACTCATGTCCAAGGGGTGCCTGGGTGGCTCAATTGGTGAAGCATCTGACTTTGGCTTGGGTCATGATCTCATGGTTCGTGAGTTCAAGCACCACATCAGGGTCTGCACTTATAGTGCAGAAAGGTAAGGAAAGGAATTCTCTGCTACAGCCTCCAAAAGGAACATAGTCTTGCAGACACATTTCAGATGTCTAACCTCCAGAACTCTAAAATATAAAAATAAAATAAAATAAAATAAAATAAAATAAAATAAAATAAAATAAAATAAAATAAAATAAAAACAAAATAAAACTGATGCTCAAATCCTACCTCCATAGGCAGATTCAGTTGGGGTTGGGTGGAGATTCAGTTGGGGTGGGGTGGAGAATGGGTTTTTTTCTTAAATCCTCCTAGATAACCATAATGTATAACCAACTTGGGAACCACTACTTCAAGACCATTCATCCTAATCCAGGTTTAAACATGCCCCCCATTCTTGAAGTTAAATTTAGATATAAGGCACAAAAACAAACAAAAAAAGCTCATCACCAAAATTCAATTTGGAACCCTAGGTAAAAACCATTGCTGATGGCCCCACAAACAGTAGGTGGGGTCTAGAATTGGCATCATTTAAAGTGTCTGGGTTTGGGGTACCTAGGTGGCTTAGTCGGTTAAGCATCCGACTTCAGCTCAGGTCATGATCTCACGGTCTGTGAGTTTGAGCCCCATGTTGGGCTCTGTACTGACAGCTCAGGGCCTGAAGCCTGCTTCGGATTCTGTTTTCCTCTCTCTCTCTGCCCCTCCCTGGCTTGTGCTCTGTCTCTCAAAAATAAATAAACATTAAAAAAATTTTTTTTTCAAATAAAGTCTCTGGATAAGAACAGAAACATTATTACACAAGAGTTCACTCAAAACCAGTCAGATTTACACCCCTCCAGGCATCTCACTTCAACAGACTTACCCTTGTAGCACTGTTCTCTATGCCATACCTTCCCACTGGGCTTCATCCTCAACCCTTTTACCGAGTACTCTCTTCCTCCTCCTTTTAACTGCTACCCAACCCTTCACCAAGGACTTTGTCTCTCATTTTTCATCTTCCTCTCTGCATGTACCATAGGAGTTGGTGGGGGGAGAATCAGCATTTTTTCCCACCCCCCTGCCTCCTCCAAATCATAAGACTTCACCTTCATCTAAGGAAAAGGAAATCAATTTTGAGTCTATACCCATCAGCTCTGTCACTCTCTTCTTTTCATCTTGGTCACTATCCTCCATCTGGTCATTTGCCAAGTGACAGTAGATGTCCTTTCAACTTCACTCACAATATCCATCTACTATGACTCCAATATCGATGTGGGTGATTCAAAACCCTAGCCTTGGACAAACTGTAGTCCATCCAGACAATGGAGTACTACTCTGCACTTAAAAAAAAAAAAAAAAGAACTATCAAGCCACAAAAAGACATGAAAGAATCTTAAATGCATATTACTAAGTAAAAGAAGCCAATCTGAAAAGGCCACATGAGTCCAACCATATGACATTCCAGAAAAGACAAAAGTATGGAGACAGTAAAAAGATCCATGATTGCCAGAGGTTGGAGGAGGGAGGGATAAATAGAGCACAGAGGATGTTTAGGGTGGTGAAATTATTCTGTATGATACCATAGTGGTAGATACATGTCATTATACACTTTTCAAAACCTAGAGAGTTTTGACCAAATTTTTAATCAGCAACACTTGCCCTTCCTCTCAAATCAGAAATTCCAGGAATCTACTATCTTATTTTTCTAATTACATTTATTTTTTTTAATGCTTATTTATTTTGAGAGAGAGAGAGAGATTGTGAGCAGGGGAGGGGCAGAAAGAGGGGGAGAGAGAATCCCAAGCAAATTCTGAGCTCTCAGCACAGAGTCTGACATAGGACTTGATCCCATGACCAAGAGATCATGACCTAAGCCAAAATCAAGAGTTGTACACTTAATCAACTGAACCACCAAGGCGCCCCCTCATTATTTTTAAAATACAAGAGATTTGCCAATATTCTTTCAACTCCAAGGAAACTTCCTACAGTAGGCATGATGTACCTTTTATTAGAAATGAGATGCCAGGTTGTGGGAGTAATAGCCTGTTAGTGTAACATTGAGAGAAGTCTTTTTGCCATTGCATCAAAGCTCCAGCATCCTGCCTTCAGCATGAAGCCAAGAGCTATTGCTCTCAGAGGGTTGTTCTATATACATCTGTAATTTCTGACTATAGTGACTCCAATCGGATTCTCCTGGGGTTACCCCACATTCTGATGACAATCTCCTATTGTTCTTTCAACAAATTCAAACAAATATTTGTTGACTCCTTTTTAAGTGCCATTCACTCTTCAAGATGCAGGGGATCTGGGCTCACTCACTCTTCTATCCTGCATACACCTCTTCTTCAACTGCATCTAACTCACCAGTGCATCTAACTCACACCATTATCTCCTTGTCTATTCACTCATTCAACCCACAGTTGTTGGGCACCCATCTGTACCCATTGTTTTCTTCTTTCTTCCCTTCTCAGCCAAAACAGTGCCTTCTGGCCTATGCCAGAATTAGTTTCTCCATCTGTGCTTAGAAGAGAATACGTTTCTACCTTCTTTGGAGACTTTACTGCTCTCTCCTTATTCTTCCTTCTCTTCTTAATTACTGTTATCATTTTTTTAAATTACTGTTATCAAACAATTATCCTACTTATACAAATGAGAACTGAAGTTTTAAAAATAAATTTGGGGGCTCCTGAGTGGCTCAGTTGGGTGGGTGTCCAACTCTTGGCTTCTGCTCAGGTCATGATCTCGTGATCTTGCAGTTCATGAGTTTGAGCCCCACATCAGGCTTCGTGCTGACGGTGTGGAGCCTGCTTGGGATTCTCTCTCTCTCCCTCTGTCTCTCTGCCTCTCCCCCGCCCACTTTCTTTCTCTCAAAAATAAATAAATAAACTTAAAAAAAATGTTTAAGTAAATTTGCACTAAATTAAAAAACTGAGAAGTAAGGGCCATCTTGCCAAAGCTCAGGCACCTAGCCTCTGTGCTACACTGCTCCCCACAGCATATGAACTAGTTTCCATAGCTTCTTGACCAGCCTCCTTCATTGTCTGCATAGCTGCCAAGGGAGTCTGTATTAATTTCCCATTGCTGCTGTAACAAATTGCTATACATTTAGTGGCTTACAGCAACACAGATGTATTACTGTAGAGTTCTGGAGGTCAGACGTCTGAAATGTGTTTTGCAAACTATGTTCCTTTTGGAGGCTGTAGCAGAGAATTCCTTTCCTTACCTTTCACAACTTCTCCAGACCACCTGCATCCCTAGGCTTGTGGCCCCTTTTTCCATCTTCAAAGCCAACAGCATAGATTCTCTCTCCTCTGACCTCTGCTTCCCCCTCACATCTTCTCTGACTCTAACTCCACCACCTCTCTCTTCAGGACTCTTGTGATCACACCCACCAAGATAATGCAGGGTAATCTCCCCATCTCAAGATCTTTAACTTAATCACATCTGCAAAGTCCCCTTTTTCCATGTAAAGTAACACATTCACAGATTCCAGGGATTAGGATGTGAATTTTGTCAGGAAGCGGGGCATGATTCAGCCTGCCGAGTTATCTTTGTAAACTACAAAATCCTTCTGTGGCTTTCAAGAGAAAGCTGAACCTCTTTGCCTCAGTATGCGAAGCCCTTTATGATTCTGTTCCTGCCTGCCTGTACAGCCTCGTGTCCCACCACTCAACCAGACTCTGCCACTTGTCATTTCTCAAATTCTCAGTGTATATCTGTGATGCCCTGTCTGTGACTCGCTAACTCCATCTTGTCCTTCCAAACTCAGATTAAGCATCATCTTGAGCCATCCCTGCTCACTACTCTAATGTGGTTGAACCTCCTCCACGTTGTCAAAACACTCAGCACTCACCTCTAATACAGCACTCTTCACACCATGTTGAGGTTAACTTACTTGTCCATTTCCCCCATTATACTGAAGATCCTCTGGATTGGACACTATGTCTTACTTGACTGTACTCCCTGTGTTTTACAGTTGGTGCTCACAGATACCTTTGCTGAATTAATCATCTTCCTGCCATGCACATGGCATAGCACTTTACATGTAGCAGAGAATCAAAGTCATGCTGGTTACATTGAAAGGCCGTTGTTTTTACCTCCTCAAGAATCAAAAGATAATGTATCATCTTACACAAAAGATATTCAGAATTTGGGACTTGTGTCCTGTTCCCCAGAACTACAAAATCCGGTGTGAACAATACATTGCCAACTAAGTATGATACAAGAAAAGATTGAGCAGCATCACAAGTGATGTAATGAGATCACATGGGAGCTCAAAAGGAGGCAGAACTAACTGTGATTAGGTGGATGGGCCGATCTATAAAAAATGGTGACAGCAGGAATGGTGTCTATCTTCCTCACCACTCAACTCCTAGCACTGAGCAGCATGCTTGGCACATAGTGGGTATACGCCAAGTGCCAGTTTGATGAAGACAATTCCACTGTATTCACTCCAGACAGAGAAATTAATGTGAAGAAAAACCATAAGGCTTTGAAATGGGCAAAAAGATTATGGGACAGTCCTGCGGAATGGACTGTTTTCCCTTGCCTTTGAGCTGTTTTATAACTCTTTTAAGTTGCAGAAAACTGCTAACAATGCAAAGGATTCTTGTTGCCAGCAGTGCAAATTGTGTGATAGAGATGCAAATTATTACTGTCTTGTGTATATTGACCAGCTTTTCATCTTTTTTTCTTTTCTTTTTTTTTTATTTGAGAGAGAGTGTGCACCTGCATGAGCAGGGAAGGGATAGAGGGGGAGTGAGGGGGAGAGAAAGAGAGAGAGAGAGAGAGAGAGAGAGAGAGAGAGAGAGAGAGAACCTTAAACAGGCTCCATGCTCAGTGCAGAGCCTTACAGGGACTCAATCCCACAACCCTCGAATCATGACCTGAACCAAAATCGAGAGTCGGACACTCAACCAACTGAGCCACCCAGGCGCCCCCGATTTTTCATCTCTTAAACAAATTCATTTTAGTGTTCCTTATGGCATATTTATGTCTTCTCTCAGGATTTTTCTTTAGTTGTAACATCCTTTATTCATAATTAGTTAAAATTTTTAACAGATGTACATCTCATACCAGTACAAGGATCATAGTCTCACCTTTAAAAAAAATACCATTTAGCAATATGAACAAAAAGACACGTTTGAAAATTGTGTTTTGGGGAAATAAGGAGTCTTCCAGTTGAACTGAGACATGAGGTTCTTGGAGGGTATCACAAGCGAAGAAAGATTGATTGGAGTCAGATCAGTGCGGTGCTGAGGGGATGATGCACCATTAAATGAGACAGAAAACAGGTGGCAGAAACAAGGTCACAGTGTAGCCCCCCTGTCTTGATTCAAACCCTTCTGGCCAATATATTGTCTCTTGGGCACAACCTAGAGCAAGTCATGTAGGCATACTGGGCTTTGCAATTGAACCTAAACTGGGCTTTGCAATTGAACCTACTTCATAGGGGTTTTGAAAGATTGAATGAGTTAGTTCAGTGTAAAACATTCAGAGCATTACCTGATAAAGAATAAGTACTCAGTGAATGTTAACCACTGTATTGTTGTCACAGTTCACCATTCTTTGTCTGAAGTACTTGGGAGCATATGTTTTCAAACTTTGGAATATTTTGGACTTAGAAAGGAAAATGTGTGTGCTGTTTGTTACATAAGACTGTTAGTGGGATCCGGGCCAGCACCCTATAAATACATGAATATTTTTTCAGTAAAATATATGAACATTTATTCCCAGTGAGATAAATAAAGATATAAATGGCCTCACATCAGTCCAAGTCAGGATTGCCTGACAAATTCGGAAGCTTTGCCCATCCAATAATTTACTAAGACTTCAGTTTTCAGACATTTTTAAATTCAAAATAAAGTTTTTCAGAGCTTTGGGGACTTGGGAATTACAGACAACTGTCATATTACTGAAGTAAGAAAAGATCAGATTGAAATAGAATTTGGAAATTCTGGAAATGGTTTGGAAAGGAAGCTTTTGAATTTGATCCCCTCTCCACTTTGGCAAAGTTTTCACTTTTCCTTTTAAAAATTTCAAAGCAAGGGCAACCAGTAGTTGAGGAGGATAAGTTTTGTAACCAAACTCAAGGGGTTCACTGCTTGGGGTGCATTAAATTGAACATGACCCAAAAGAGCATTGAAAGCAAAGAACTTGCTATACTTATTACAAGTAAGGAGACAGGGAGATAGCTCTCAAAGCACTGTCTCCCCCAGAGGGTTAGTACAGGAAGCTTTTATTCAGTATATTGGGGACAGGGTCAGGATGCTTGCAGAGACACTGGTTCAATTGTGCATGCCTACCATGTCGACACACTAGGCATACATTTTTCGTTCAAAAAATGGCAGAAAACCCCACCCAAGGCAGATCTTAACATTATAATGAGCTAAAGGTACCCTCGGGACACCTGGAGGTCATCGGAGCAGGTACTCAGCCCCAATCTGGCTCAAACCTGCTCAAGTGAAGGGCTATCAAGTGAGACACACCTACCAAGGGGCTATCAGGTGAGACACACCTAGCCAGGTATCTCCTTGGCTAAAACTGTTGGTTCTGCAAAACAAAACACATTCCATCCCGGTTTTGCCCCCTCCTTTTCCTCCCTTCTGCTTATAGCTTTCAGCCCTCAGATTTGAGTAACATCCCAATTGCATCCTAGCTAACATTTTCTCTTTGTAGACATTCTAGCTAATAAATGAAGAAAGAATGATAAAACACCACCATTTTGCAGCCTCTAGTGAAATAATGGATCTAGGCAATCAGGAGCTGCTAGTATCATTTTTAAAACACACAACTAAATATTTTGCACCTCCCTTTGGAAGCGTCTAACCCACCTATAAGGTACTTCCGCCTCAAAAATTTTAATCTGAACTGATGAAGCCAAGGAGCAGTTTATAGGAAATACAGGTAACAAAGGAACATGATAAACACTGCAACACAATTCTGGGAAAATCCAGATTATGTGAAACTCCTCAAGGCAAAAGATCTGGTTTCTTCAACACATATATTGCAAGGGAAAAAAAGGTGGCGGGGGGGGGGGGGGAGACCTGTGGATTAAAACAAACCAAAAATATAGCAAGAAATTGCAATACGTGGACCTCATTTCAATACCAATATGAACAAACTGCCAAAGAAAAAATCTGATACAGTGAGAAGAATTTGAACATGAACTGGGTATTTGATAATGTTAGGAAGCTATTTTTTTTTTTAATTTTTTTTTCAACGTTTATTTATTTTTGGGACAGAGAGAGACAGAGCATGAATGGGGGAGGGGCAGAGAGAGAGGGAGACACAGAATCGGAAACAGGCTCCAGGCTCTGAGCCATCAGCCCAGAGCCTGACGCGGGGCTCGAACTCACGGACCACGAGATCGTGACCTGGCTGAAGTCGGACGCTTAACCGACTGCGCCACCCAGGCGCCCCAGGAAGCTATTTTTTTAAATATTTATTTTTTAGAGAGAGAGAGAAAGAGAGAAACAGTGTGTGAGCAGGGGAGGAGCAGAGAGAGAGGGAGACACAGAGTCCGAAGCAGGCTCCAGGCTCCAAGCTGTCAGCACAGAGCCCGAAGTGGGGCTCGAACCCATGAGCTGTGAGATCATGACCTGAGCCGAAGTCGGACACCCAACCGACTGAGCCACCCAGGCATCCCAGGAAGCTATTTTTAATTTGAGGAGGTAATTATATTTTTAAAAAGGCTTTATTGGGGTGCCTGGGTGGCTCAGTCGGTTGAGCATCCGACTTCAGCTCAGGTCATGATCTCGTGGTCTGTGAGTTCGAGCCCCGCGTCAGGCTCTGTGCTGACCGCTCAGAGCCTGGAGCCTGTTTCAGATTCTGTGTCTCCCTCTCTCTCTGACCCTCTCCCGTTCATGCTCTGTCTCTCTCTGTCTCAAAAATAAATAAACGTTAAAAAAAAATTTTTTTTTAAATAAAAAGGCTTTATTTTCTGGAACTACCTACTAACATATTTACAGATGTTTTGTATTTGCTTCAAAGTAATTCTGTGAGGATATGGGGAGCAAGCCTAGGGAGGAGGGCAGGTTAACACTGCATTGATAACTTGAGAATTTGGGACCGGTGCATAGAGGTTCATTATATTGTTCTCCCTAATTTTGAACTATTTGAAAATTGTTGTAATACAAAGGGAAGAAATGGAAAGATAAATATCTACACATACACACACTATAGATTTCCTCCACGTAGACTACTTTGGATCTAAGACAGAAAAGACTTTAATGCTTATAAAGGGTATTTAAATACCACTGTTAAGAGAAAAAGAATAAAGTTTACTGAAACAACTATATGAAAATATATGATTCAAAACTGAAGTAAATGATTTAAGAAAAACATTTAGCCTGAAATTCAGGATGATATATGGAAGAGATGAAATTACCAAGCAGTCTTAGGAGAGCTTATCAAAGCTGACTTCAACCTAGGCTAATACCAGTTTAGGATAGAATAAAAATGAGTTCCCAAGATCGCTTCTTCTTTGTCCTGCCTATGCTTTTTCTTTTTTCTTTTCTTTTCTTTTCTTTTCTTTTCTTTTCTTTTCTTTTCTTTTCTCTTCTTTTCTTTTTTTTCTTTTCTTTTCTTTTTTTTCTTTCCTTTTCTTTCTTTTCTTTTCTTTTCTTTTTTTTCTTTTCTTTTCTTTTTTTCTTTCCTTTTCTTTCTTTTCTTTCTTTTCTTTTCTTTTCTTTTCTTTTCTTTCCTTTTCTTTTCCTTTCTTTTCTCTCCTTTCCTTTCCTTTCCTTTCCTTTCCTTTCCATTCCATTCCATTCCTTTTCTTTTTAATAGAAAAAGGAAGAGAGTAGGTTGACTTTTTAAGACATCTCTGACTCTGCAAATAAGGAGAGATCCAGTTTCAATAATGCCAGCAGGTGGCGCGTTTCCTAGCTTTTTTTTTTTTTTTAAATCAAAGCTAAGAAAAATTTGAACACCAGTATGAATATATGAAAATAAGAAACGCTGCCTTTTCATCTTCGTATTCTGCTTCTTTCAGGGAAAATAATTTACAAGAATACAGGTAGAATAACCTTTGTTTTGCTGTTTCTTTTCCATGTAAGTGAGGGCTTGAATTCTGTATTAAATTGTTAAGTAATTCCTAGTTTCACTTTTTCTAGAATAAAATATAGCTGGTTAAAATACCAAATGGCTGCCAATATTCACATTGTGGAACGCCTCAGGATGTGGTAAAGACCCTAAACTGAACCAGAGAGCCAACATGCATTTCACAGTGGGCTGTGACCCATAGTGTTTTATGGCTTGCGTCCTGGGATTTTATGTTGCTTTCAGTACCTCGGAACATTTCCCAGATGGGCCCAAAGGTTTCAACTTAGCCTGGAACAATCTCTAAACCCACCCTGGTTTGACTTCCCAAAGAATATCCAGAGCTGAGGAAACCCTGGTGCTCTGCTTCTCTCAGGGAAAAAGCCCTAAGTGGATGCTTTTTGATGTGGAATCTCTGTAGAAGGACATAAATCATCCTTCTCTTAGTACTGCAGAAACAAGAGTTTCCCCAGAATCTTTAAAACAATCTGGAGGTTGGGGCGCCTGGGTGGCACAGTTGGTTAAGTGTCCTACTGGCTCAGGTCATGATCTCACAACTGGTGAGTTGGAGCCCTGCTTCAGGCTCTGTGCTGCCCCTCCCCTACTAGTGCTCTGTCTCTCCCTCTCTATCTCTCTCAAATAGAACTAAACATTAAAAAAATTTTTTTAAATAATAAAACTATCTGGAGGTCTCTGAGAAGAAGCTAAGTGAAAATCCCCATTCTCTACCCTTTGGAAATTGGGCTAAGTTTGCTGTATGTAAATGGATCTGAAAAATCGCTGCAAATATTTTGGTGTTTGAGCTTGCTCCAAGACAGAGGAAAGGGACATAGGTCATTTAGTTTTTAAAGGCATACCAAATTGTCAGTGCCCATTACACATATATTCTTAAAAGAAATTTTTATGAGATCAACTTTATAGTGAGAAATATTTCAGACATAATAGCTCTTGTTGCTAATTTAATCAAATGCTATTATTTTCACTGAATCAACCTTTTTATTACTATTTCCAGAAAAATGTTTCCTGTAATATATCAGGCTCTTTGGAAGTAGAAGTTAACTTTATAAAATGATTCAATAATAATAACTCCCATAAGGCTTTTTCAATCAAACATTAAAGAATGTAGTTTTTTCTTCTTTTATAGCTGTCTTATGTATAATAATGCTTATTAAAAAACTTCAGGAAATCCGGAATACTATAAAGAAAATAAGAATGACCTATAATTCCACTGGACTTTTATTTTATTTTTAAAGTTTATTAATTTGTTTTGAGAGAGACAGAAGGTGTGAGTAGGGGAGGGGCAGCAAGAGAAAGACAAAGACGGAATCCCAAGCAGGCTCCTCACTGTCAGCAAAAAGCCCAACGTGGGGTTCAAACTCACAAACCATGAGATCATGACCTGAATTGAAGCTGGATGCTTAACCAACTAAGCCACCCAGGTGCCCCTCCACTGGACTTTTAAATATATATGCATCACATGTGTTGTTCAAATGGAATAGTTTGCTGAGTTTTTTTGTCCCCCTCACACCTTCCCCCCCCCCTTTTTTTGGCTGAGCGTTTTTTTAGCAATGTCATTTTCATTTAATGATTTATTGTGGATATTATTGTGTATTAATAAATGTAGATATACCACATTATATTCTTTTAAAAAAAAACATGGAGGAGGAAGCAGTATTTATAACACCAAGGATAAACGTCTTTAGGGATTTTTTTAAATTGAGAAATAAAATACATAAAGTATGTAAAGTTTCATGTACTATATCTCAATAGATTTTTACATATGTAAATGTAAAGTCCACTTGGGCTGCCATAACAAAATACCACAGCCTGAGTGACTTAAACAACAGAAAAACCTTCACACTTTGGGAAGCAGGGAAGTCCAAGATCAAGGTACCAGCAAGGTAGATTTCATTCTGAGGCCTCTTTGTCTTAGAGAAAGAGGGACAGAAAAAGAAGAAACAGCTTGCACTCGCAAGCTTCTTACAAGGGCACAAATGCTACTATATCGGGCTTTCACCTTTATGGCTCACTTCACCTTAAAGGCCCGATTTCCAGTGCAGTCATATTGGAGGGTAGCTTCAACATATTAGATTTGGGAACGCAGGGGACACAATTTGGTCCGTAGCAGTAAGGCTTATTTTTTAAAGAAAATAAATCTTTGTGTACTATAATACTTAAATTATTATGTCTGCATACACAAATCAAAATAAAGAATTAAAGGATTTCATTGGATAATTTAGGAGAATGATTTATGTGGATCCTTTGGAATTTGTTCTCTACTGGAAAATAAACTCCATATAGGCAAAGTTTTGTCTTTTCTAGTCATTGTTAAATTTTCATATCCAGAACACAGTGAGTAGACATAACTGGTACTCATTATTGAATGAATGATTGTTTTCCTTTTTCTTTCTTTTTTTGAAGGAAGGAGAGTATCAGAGCTTAGGAGCCACAGATCATTAAGACAGACTGCCTTGACTGAATCTCAGTTCTATTACTCATCAGTTCTTTTACCTTGGACAAGTTACTTAAGCTCTCTATGCCTTAGTTTTTTCCTCTTCCACAAAATGGATATTTTAGGTTTGTTGTAGTATGGATTAAACTAATAGGCTTAAACCATTTAGTATATAATTTAATATATACTAGATAGAAGTAGATACCTTTAACTAAGTAATGTTAGATATTTACATTTAGGGTTAATTGTCCTTTTTATATGGGATTGTAACCGAAGAAAATATCCTATGAATTTGGTTATATGGGTTGATGTTTACCTTGGCTTTTCAGAAAGTGATATTGAGACACAGCTGTCGTGTAACTTGTAAATGTGATCGCCACTGGAATATCCAAAGTAAGGCAATATGTTTGCATTCTCTTGGAATTGTCTATTAGTTGGTTTATTTAATCGGTAGTTTACAAGCTATGAACCTAGTTTGAGCCCCTAAATTCTGTATGTGCATGCAACATCTATAAAGTCATTAATTTGTGGATATATGTAGTCTTCTATCTTTAAGATCCTGTTATGATTTTTAAAAATATAAATTTATATCCTCCTTTAGTTACTAGGTATTTTCTCAAGCAGTGGAAGTTGAAAGTACAACTATTAACATGCAAAATCCTGGGGCGCCTGGGTGGATCGGTTAGTTAAGTGTCTGACTTCAGCTCAGGTCATCATCTCATGGTCCATTAGTTCAGGCCCCGTGTCAGGCTCTGTGCTGACAGCCCAGAGCCTGGAGACTGCTTTAGATTCTGTGTCTCCCTCTCTCTCTGCCCCTTCCCTGCTCACGCTGTATCTCTCTCCCTCTCAAATAAATAAATAAATAATAAACATTAAAAAATATTTTGTTAAAAACATGCAGAATCCCACAGGAAAAAAAAAAAAGAAAATGAAAAAACCATGCAGAATCCCCAAATTTGGGGGTGATGAAAAGGGAGTCCTCAAAAAAAAACAACACTGCTTTAGTGGCTCCACATATAAGGAAATTCTTTTAATTTCAAATTACTATATTGTAATTCTTGATCTCATAATCAGAATGGTAGAGAATCTCTCTCATGTTATTTGCCTGTAACTATGAAACCAAAGGTCCATCAAAGGCAGCCTGGGCATAAACTACAACTCCCAGGATTCCCGGGTGGGATTCCCGGGAGTTGTAGTTCATTCTACATTTCACCACCGCCCACCCTCCTTACCCCATCGCAACCCACGCCCTGGGCTCAGGTTCTGGATAAGTACTGCGCGGGTGGTCATCTCCTGGGATATTCATTTTTGCCTTATCATTTTTTTTTTCTTTCTCGATTTGTCATTTTTCCCTTGCGTTTCCCCTGTTAGCTGTTAACACGCACGCCCACGACGACTCCGGAGAGGCTGAGAGCAAGCGTCCACCCGGAAGGAGTGATACCAGAAGTGAAAGTAATCCCGTGTGTGTCGGGCTGAAATGTAGCAGGTCACAGAGAGTTCCGGCTACAGTAAGGAAAGCTGTCCTACTTATATTTCTTAGGTACTCACTTTTTTTTTTTTTTTTTTCTATTTTAGATCTTTTAAAGGTCTTTTTTCTATCCCCATTTTTCTTTCATGTTGCCTCTTTGGGATCACTCCGTATTCTGAATTACAGAATCTGGTTTACGTGTGCTGCTCTGGCGCAGGCTTAGTATCACTTCTGACCTGCCGACTCTTGAGAATTGTCCTTAGAGTACCGACTAATCCTGGTCTTGTGGTGGGTGACGGAGAAGACTTGCCGTTCTCAGGTATAGGTAACACTAGCGAGTAAAACGTCTTGGTTTTTTTCCCCCCCCTCTAAACATTGAGGTTCATGACCTTAAGAGTTATTTACTCTACTACTGTTCCTAGGATGGAAATTTTAGCTAGAAATGTTCTAACAAAAATTTGTCATCCTTTTGATTTGTCCTTGTTTTCAATTGGACACTCTTCCTCCGATGTGCTTGAGACTGCATGTAAAGACATTGGAAACCTGCTGAAGGACTGTCACATGGCTGTTGGGTATTGGTGCATCCTTCTACAGTCTTTTTCCAAATGTGATTCAGTATGTTAAAGTTTGTTAATAGAATCCTACAAAATCTGTAGATTTTGGAGATCATTCTGAATATTTTATTTCCTAGGAGATTATGATATTCAACTTAGCAGACTTACAGTGATCAAATGAGTTTAATATATGAATGTACCTCCTAGCATAGTAGGAACACCAGAGACAATAAAGATTGATTCTGATAAAATTTTGACCCTTACTTCAACTTTGAACCTCGAGTTTTAGGGGCAAAGTGTTTTTATCTTTATCTTTCCCCTTTCTTAATAAAACTACTTTGTGCTTTTGTTAGCTTCTGATTGTCTATTAGAGGGAAGAACAGGTAAATCAGTGAACACAGACAATTTCACCTAACCTGTAATTTTTTTTAAGTAACTGTTTTTTCCTGATTGTGGAAGTAATACATGCTATGCATATAGAAAAATTTAAAACGCTGAAAGGTAGAAAAGCTAGAAGGCAAGCAAAAGGTATCCACAAGCCCACAACTAGAGATCATCTTGTTAACATTTTGCTCTATTTCTTTTTTAGGTCCCCCCCCCCCAAAATACTCTGTTTACCTTTTTTACATGTATACCATAATGTCATAGAAAATTTTAAAAACCTAATTGAGATTACATTGTTTTGCATTCTGCTTTTTTCATTTAATGCAGATATCACCACTGTCCCTTTTTACCAGCTACTTTCTTAGTATAATATTTGAAGTTTTCTTCCTTTAGGGTCTCAGCTAAAAGGGAAGCACCTGATTGCAGAATTGAGAATGGAAAGCACTGAGCTTTGAACAAGCAAACTGCAGTCTAGTATTAGCTCTGCCTGTCTGGCTGAGTGAATAATCATGATTAAGTCAGTTGACTTCCTTGGACATCTGGATACCTAGAATTAATGAATTAGACAAGAAAACAGTTAATATCTTCTTCAAACTTCAGGAATCTATGAATATGTGAACTACCTAAAGCTTGCATGATTATTTCATACCTTTCAAGTGTTTGTTCACATAGTCAATTCTAGATTCCAAATACTTTCTAGAAAATAGCTCATTTAATCCAGTTTATTAATATATTTATCAGTTATGCTCCTACTCATTTGCCTTAGCTAATTATATACATTGGATGAATAGAAAACAGTGCTATATTCATTTATTTTAATATGTTATATTCAAATATTTGGAGAATTATTTTCTTTTTATGGATTATTGAATTTCAGGACAGTGTTTAGAGCTGGCTGCGGCTGTGAACTGAGCAGGATTTCTTGAGACTTCTTCCAGCTTTTATATTTGCAGAGTTGATTTTTTTTCAGATTGTGTTTATTATATTTCAGATGCTGAGATGAATCGTCACCTGTGTGCTTGGCTTTTTAGACTTTCATCTCATAATGGTTACCACCAGTGCCACATCCACCCCCAGTCTCATCAGTTTACACAGAGACATTTTGATACAAGACTGTGGGTTTTTAGACAAAACAGGCATCCCGTTCTCCATCATCTGTTAAATAAGAATTGTCCCAGGAGATATTGTCATCAAGACACCAGGATGCTGTGGAAGCATAAAGCACTACAGAAATATATGGAGGACCTGAGTAAGGAGCACCGTATGCTTGATCAGTGTTTGCAGCGAGTGTCTCTGAATGAAGGGGACCGAAGAGCCTTGAATAGAAGGCATGCCAAGTTGGCACCACTCGCAGCCATTTACCAAGAAATTCAGGAGGCTGAGCAAGCAATTGAAGAATTAGATTCAATGTGTAGAAGTAGGTAACAGATACGTGTGTGTATAAGGACATGATTGATTATAGGTTAAAGCTTTATTGAATTGCAGTCTTTTAAAAAACCTACACTCGGCGAAGACAGGATTCTCCCCTGGGTGTTTAAAGTATTTCAGCTACTAAAAATCAACTACTAAGAGACCAAGCTCCTCGTGGTGCTTGCCAAGTTTTTAGGGTCTAGGAAACTGAATATTAATATTTTCAGAAATTTTAATTTATTGAGCAGGACTTTATTGAGCACTGTCCTATGTGTATAGCAGAGACACAAAAATACGGTTCCAACCCCATCAAAGGGCTCATATGGTCTAGGTGTTATTTCATCTTCCCAGAAAGAAACTCTGCACCCTGTAGCCATCTTGCCCCAATTCCCCTTCCCTACCAACCAGAAGCAACTGCTAATCTACTTTCTAGATTTACTCACTTCGGGCATTTATAGAGTCATGCAATATATCCTCTGTGATTGGCTTATTTCATTTAGCATAATATTTTCAAGGTTCATCTATGTTGTAGCATGTATTTGTACTTTTTATTGTGGAACTGTATTCCATTGTATGGATATACCACATTTTCTTTTCATCTATCCATTCATCAGTTAATGGATATTGAATTGTTTCCACTTTTTGGTTATTAAGAACAATGGTGCTACAATTTCTGAGTCTTGTAACTCTACATTTTACCTTTTGAACAGTTGGAAGACTGTTTTCCAAAGTGGCTTCACCATTTAAATTCTGCCCTTTTGATTCTAGCTATCCTAATGGGTGGAGATGATATCTTATTGTGGCTTTGATTTGCATTTCCCTGATTAATGATGTTGAGCATCTTTTCATGTGCCTGTTGGTCATTTGTAATTCATCTTTGGTTAAATGACTGTTCAGATCCTTTGCCTATTTTTTAATTATTTTTCTTGCTATTGACTTGTGAGAGTTCTTTATATTATAGCTACAAGTTTCTTATCAGATATATGCAAAAATTATCTCTGTGGGTTATTTTTTGAATCACTATAATTTTTTTTAGGATCTTATTTTTTTTTTAATGTCTGTTTATTTATTTTGAGAGGGGGGAGGGGAAGAGAGAGAATTCCAAGCAGGCTCTGTCAGTACAGAGCCTGATGGGAAGCTTGAACCCACGAACCGTGAGATCATGTCCAGAGCCAAAATCAAGAGTCCGACGCTTAACCAACTGAACCACCCAGGCGCCCCTGAGATTTTGTTTTTAAGTAATCTCTACATCTAACGTGGGGCTTGAACTCACAACCACAAGATCAAGAGTCGCATGCTCTATCTACTAAGCCAGCCAGCTGCCCCTTCCCCCGCTTTTTAAAAAAAGATTGAAGCACCATAATATTTAATTTTCATGATGTCAGATTTATCTTTTTTTTTTCTTGTTGCTTGTGTTTTTGGTGTCCTATCTAAGAAACTGTTGTGTAATCTAAGGTCACAAAGGGTACATCGTGTTTACTTCTGAGAGTTATATTTTTAGCCTTATATTTAATTATTTGATCTATTTGAGTTAATTTTATATATGATGTGAGATGTGTATTTTTAATTTTAGTATTTCTTAATATTGCTGTTGCCTTAACATTTTCCTTACATGAAAATTTTCCAAAATGTACACAAGTTGAGAGAAAAATATGATGAACAACCCTGGGATTCAACATTTATCCAGATAGTGCTTTAAGCTTTTAGTTTCTAAACTTTCCCCTGTGCTTCATCCTGTTTCATTAAGTGTTAGAGACATTAAGCAACGTCAAGGCCAGTCACAGTTACACCTATAAATTTCTGGATTTCCAAAGACTTGTATTGTCCTGCCTTTTGTTGGTGGTACCGTGAGTTTCTCACCTATTGTTTAATGAGGACTTTTTTTACTCTTTTGTATTATGCCACTCAAATTTGTAATTCATTGGTTTTGAGAAAGTTCTTTGCACATAATAGAAACTGACTAAATGCTTTCTAAATTAAATTGACATAACCTTCTTCAGCCTTGGTTGTATCATGTGTAATTAAGACTGGATTGGATTGCTTCTGAAATGTTTTCTAGGTCTGCAATTCTGCTATTCTCTATTAAAAGCTACATTTCCTGTCTTACTATGTGCCAGGCACTTAAGCTAAGTATTTTACAAATATTACCTCATTTGAATATTCACAATAATCTGCTGAGGTAAAATCTTCATTTTATAGATGAAGCAACTGAGAGCTTAAGATGTTAAAGGTCACTCAGCCAGTCAGGTGAGGAGTAAGGATTTGAACCCAATCAGTGAGACTCCACAGCCTCTGTTCTTATCCACTGCACAATGATTCAAAGTCCAGGAGGCTCTACCTCTGTGGTATACCTTTCAATAGTCCCCTTCTATTCTTTCTGCTCATTTATATCTTTATTATATCTCATCCTGAATGATTACGATAAATTCCTAACTTGTGCCACTTACAGGCTTTCCCAGTCCAAGTGCAACCTTAATCTATTACTCCCCTGCTCAGAATTTTCAGTAGCTCCCATTGCGTATAAATACATATTTCTTGATTTGGCATTTAAGAGCCTCTGCAGAGTGACACCAGCCTCTCTGTGTAGTGCGTTAATTCCCATTGCATACGCTACTTTCCAAGAAAAATAGATAACTCACCGTTCCCTGAATATTCCAGTATCATCCCATGTCTGTCTTTGCGCTTACTGTTACCCACCAATGTCACCTTGTTAAAATTCAGTCCCCTTTTACGTATGGCTTGGATGTCATACTTTGGCCTCAATCCCCTCTGTAAGACAAATAAGTTTACCTTTCTCTGTTTTTAATTTTGATCCTTTGTCTTAAAAGTTAATTGGTTTGGGGTCCCTGGGTGGCTCAGTCGGTTAAGCGTCCAACTTCAGCTCAGGTTATGATCTCGCAGCTCATGAATTCGAGCCCCGTGTCAGGCTCTGTGCTGACAGCCTACTTTGGATTCTGTCTCTCTTTTTCTGCTCTCCCCTGCTCTGCTTGTACTCTGTCTTTGTCTCTGTCAAAAATAAACATTAAAAAAAAAAAAGTTAATTAACTTCTGCCCCTTCCCTCATCATCTGTTCTCAAGGACAGAGCCTGTGTCTCACTCATCTTTATATTTCCTGCAGCACCAAACGTAGGATGTAATAGACAAACCTTTGTTGATATAATGAAATTGAATTAAGTTGGATTTTATAGATCAGTAAACAGTTAGAGGCCACAAAAATAATTTTATGTGACTGCAAATCACGTTCTTCTTTTGACCTACCAAGTATCTATACGGAGTATTGTCATGCTGGTTTCCATTTGTGGCGTAAGTGCATACTGTGGGGCCACTAGTGATATTACAATTCTGCAACAGATGATCCATAATTAGAATTTAGTTTGGCACCTTATCAGAAAGCCTTTCTCAAGTGCTAAAGTCTGGGTTAGACCCCCTCCTTTATGCCTCCATGGCACTGTCATATCACATGTTTTAATCGTGTACGTGTCCATCTTTCCCACCACGCTGAGCCACTTGAGGCCTAGAATCCTGTTTTATTCATCCTTGTGTGCCCAACAAGTAGCAGAGTATCTGGCGCATAATAAGTGTTAAATGTTGAAAGCATGAAAGAGGCATAGAATCCCACCAGCCTTCATGCCTTCCATGACTAGGGAAGAAGTTTCAAGAGCCTTCTCTCTTTTATGATTATGATTTTTTCATTTCTGTTTTCTTACCAAGAATCAACAATTTCTACCTCAATTTTCAAGCATTGCCACTAACAAATGGAGTCTCGGTATCTAGCAATGGAGGCAAAGGTTATGAGATCCACCAAGCTTGGCTACTGTCTCTCATTGGTAGCTTTCTTGTTGGGAGTTCTATGATTTAACTTTCTGCTTTTGAAATGATGTGAAAAGGACCATTGTTTCCATAAAACAGAGGTTACAAAGATGTTTTGTTTGACCTGCATGGTGTTCTTAAAAAACGTTTACTAGGGATAAACATTTCAAGAGACTTCAAACTTTTAAGAGTTCTTATTTCTGACTTTGAAAAAAATGGAGGCTCTACTAGCCATGCTAGATTACCCACCGTGTGTGGAGTAATGGCTGCCACCTTGAAGACAAAAAGTGGTCACCCCAGTTTTCTCCAAAACTCTCCTTACTTGGGTTTATATTTAATTAACCAGTTCCTTAAACAATCATCGATTTTTAGAATGAATTGTACACATTCAAATCATAAACTCTTTGGGGACCAGTCATACTTCTTTTCACGCTGACTTTTTTAGACAAAGTTCACCAGTACTTATTAATTGATATTGTCTATTCTAACTGTTCTTTTGTATAATCCCTTTACTTCACAACTGAAATAAAACTCAGTAGGCAGAGATTAAGTAGCTGTTTAAGAGTTTCTCTATGAGTATTTAAAAACATTTATCATTTCTGTTGCTGTTTTGTAGATCTAAATCAACAAGATGAAAAGCAGTTACAAGAACTTGCATTGGAAGAGAGACAAACCATGGTTCAAAAAATCAATATGTTATACAGTGAGGTATGTTTTAGGTGGCAGACTACTCAATTTTGTTAATATAAAAGAATATTGTTTTGCTAGGATATATTGTGCTCAAAGTACTTTCCAACACCAGTTTATTAAGCCTTCTTTTATAATAAATGATTAAGCTGGGTTTAATACTGTAATCTGCTACAGATTGAATAATGAGATTGAAGCCATTGGGATGCCAAAGAATAAAATATCACCTTTCCCCCTCCTCCAAGAGCAACCATATTCCAAAGCTATTAACTTGCCAGGCAAGGAGACAGATGTTGGTAAAGAAATTTAGTTCACCAAGAGGAAGAATCAACAGTTTTTAAGCCTTAGAAAAGGGGGAGGTATTTGCAGTGATTGTGTTAATTAAGGATTGAAAATTTGCTTTCTGGATAGAATGGGACGAATCAAAGGGTGTAGACACAGTTGGTTCACACAAGTCTTTAGCTCCTTGTAGTTCAACGGATGATGTGTTTAAAGGACAGCGAGAAACAGTGCTGTCTGTATACTGTCTTTGCTTCTGTCCTATTTGCCATCTTCCTGCAATCAGTCTCCCTATTCTGGGATCCGTAGTGGGGCTTGTTGAGAGGAATGAGGTGGAGTTACCGGTTACTGTGATTTAACCAGCAAGTCAACCAGAAGTAGGGTGTCACTCTTGGTCTGATACTCTCTCCCATAAACTATCATTTCTAGCAGAGACGGCGTATTTCAAAAATTAGCAGTAGAGAGGGTCATGACACGTAGGAACTTTTAGTTTGATTTGCAAGACCTTTTAGTAATAAATAAAAAATAAAACTGCTTCCTTTTTCTTCTTTAGAGGGAAGCTAGTTACTTTCTTTATTAGGAAGCCCCTTGTTTTCTTTTCACAGCTCAAACTATTTGGGCCTTATCCTGGGGGACCTCAGTACATTCTTTAAGCAGAGCAGCTCTCCTGAGAACACAGGGCATGACCTGGGGCCTGCTGTCCTCTATGGCAGGAGAGAATAGTCATATGGAAGGAGTCCTTATTTTTGGCAAGTGAAGACTTTCAAAGTTTTACTTCATTCATTAGATGAAAGAAGCTACTGTTCAGAACTAATAAGAGGCAAAATCTGAAAAAATTGAATGGAACACTCTGGACTTTGATCTACACTTGGACATTTTAGAAAATTAAGATTGTCTGATAGCATTGTGGAGAATACCCTGACAAGTAGCTCCATTGTTAGCATGAACTGATCACTTATTTTAGGTCCAGTCCACTTATAGCATTTAGTGACTAGACCTTGTTGGGATGCTATATGATTGTGTTATTGATTTTTTAATGTTTGGAGGTCTTTTATCTAAAATCAAGCAATAGTATACCATAGAAAATATACACACAAATGCTGATTTTTCCCCCTTTTTCAGCTTTTCCAGAGTCTAGTGCCAAAGGAGAAATATGACAAAAATGACGTTCTTTTAGAGGTGACATCTGGAAGAACTACTGGAGGTCAGTTAAATAATTTTATTATAAATGATCCAAGAAAAAAATACTTAAATTTTACCTTGGTTTGACACACTTTAACTTTAAAAGTCCATTAAATGTGTTTCACTGTGGAACCAGTTACTCATTTCCTAAGAGGCCTGTACCTAAGAATGGCTCTCTTAAAAATTTGTGCTGAATATTTTTTGTATATAATTTTTTTTAGGTGATATCTGCCAGCAGTTTACCCGGGAAATATTTGATATGTACCAGAATTATTCAAGCTATAAAAACTGGAAATTTGAACTTCTGAATTATACACCAGCTGATTACGGTAGGCATATTTGAGGATTTTGCCCATAGATGATGCTAAAAATTATTTTACGTCTGATCTCCATTAGAACCATGTGGGCCCATTTTTTATTTAAATTTTTCTTTTTTCTTTTGAAAGAGAGAGAGAGTGCACGCATGCACAAGTGGGGGAAGGGCAGCGAGGAGTGGGGAGAGAGAATCTCAAGCAAGCTCCGTTCCTGGAGCACAGAGTCCAACACGGCTCGAGCCTATAAACCATGGGCTCATGACCTGAGGTGAAATCAAGAGTCTGATGGGCTTTTAACCAGCTGAGCCACCCAAGTGCCCCTCCCATTTTTTAAAACATTTTATCTGTATATACTAAATGCTGTGATGCAGGCTCATCATTCTCAGCGGCTTTACCCTAATAGGGGTCTTAACCAGGAGTGGGATGTAGTGAAGGAAGGAATGTCTGAATTAGAGAAAACTTCTCTGGGAAGGATAGATATACCTTGCCTTGAAACTCATTGTTCTCTATTCAAAGAAAGATGTGTTAAGGTTTTTGCTGTTAAGAACTTTATCATTTATGGGATACAACCTGAAAGTATTATCAGTTAGACTGAGTGGCTAATGATGTATTAGATTCTTTTTTAACCTCTTTAATTTTTATAATCTGAAAGGTTAAATATTCATAACAAAATAGTCTTTCCAAAAATCTGGTCTGCCAATGGTTCAGCCTTATGCTTCTCTGCCAAATCCATTGAAATCGTTCTTCATAAAGGATTTTAACTTTCTGAGCTTTCTTCAAGCTCTCTTTTGAACATATTCCATCCACCTTATATTCTTATTATCGTAATGTTGAAGTTAAAAAAAGAATCTTCTCCCTATTTCATATTATCTCAAAAACTTTTCTCACATTTTTATTCTCTCAACTTCTCTCTTCATTTCATTGCCCTTAGTAGCATTTTCTCTACCTTCCCTCAGCACCATGTATGAGTTTCCTGACTTTGCATCTATTCTCTTTTTTTATGTGTTCAATTTTTATGGAAATGCAGAAAAAGTTAATCATTTGTCTTTATTTTTAAGACACCACTGTAGTTGGGCAGATAAAAACTTATACAATGTAAACAATAGCAAACAATACAAGTCCTTAAACTTTTAAATACTCAATTATGTTAAATCAGAACATCTGGTAGTAATTCTTTTTTTTTTTCCCCATTCTTTTAAGCCATATGAAAGTTTTTATCTTCTTGGTTATACATTGATACCCAATAATAAACTGGAAACTCTCAGGAAAAAGGAAGAAGGATTGAAGTAAGTTAAACAGTGGAGGAAAATGTATGAATAAGAAAGTTGTGCTTGGTACAGGTTTTCAATACAGCCAGTGGTCAGGAAAGAGGAATTGAAAGCAGAGGGAAGGAGCCACCAGAGCAACAATGTGGTGGTAGGAAAGATCTTGGTGTGTGTGAAGGACAATGAGGACCCCAGTTTACCCAGAGCACATTTGTGATAGGAGGTCATAGGAAATGAGTTTAAGGGAGTAGAGTTTGAACAGCCTTGAAAGCTGAACAGGCCTTGATTGTTGGGGAGTAGAGAGCTGTTGGAGATTTTATCAATAAGCACATGACTTGATAAATACATATTTTAAGATTATTTAGACAGCAATTTGCAGGATGGATCAAGAAGCTAGATTTAAGCAGACTGCAGAGAGGTTATTAGAGAAATCCAGGTATAACTAAGATTTACACTTGGCAGTAGACACATGGGAGATCTTCAAAGGAAGAATGGACAAAAGAGGACCTAGTGCTTGCCCCCATGTCCAGGGTGCAGTGTAGGTGGTTTGATCTTCATAGCCCTGTGAGATAGATATTATTAATCCCATTTTACAGATGAGGAGTTAGGCCCAGAGAGTAAGTACCTAATCCAAGATCACATGGTAAGTAATGGCAGTCCCAGGATTAAACTTAAGTTTGTCAGATCCAGAATCATACATCCCCACCCTCATAGTCTATTCTGACACAAACAAGATGAGCCACCGGGATTCTAATCTTTCTAGCTGGGAAGACTACAACATTCATTCAAGATGGAACGCAGAGTGAATTATTAAATCTCTGGTTATAGTGAACACCCATTCAGAAATATGCACTAAATGCTGAAGTTGTGTAGCCAGAGCTTGGGTGAGAGAACAGCATCAAGGAGAAAGATTCAATAGCCACATCTAACACTGAGAGAATACGTGAGGGAGAGTCTATGGAGAGGGAACATGTAAGGCATCGGAACTTACAGAACGGCCACATTTAGAAAGATTAACTAGTTGGCAAAAGAAAGAGAGGAGTCAGATAAGCAGAAAAAGGATGAGGACTGCATAATAGTATGTTTAGAAAGTAATATCTATTCCCAACATGGGGCTTGAACTCATGACCCCAAGATCAAGAGTCACATGCCCTACCGACTGAGCCAGCCAGGCGCCCCAAGGACAATATAATATTATGGAAGCAAGAGAGGAGAGAGTTTAAAGGAGAATATAATCAGAAATAGCAGCATTATGGGGCACCTGGCTGACTTGGTTGGTGGAGCATGCTACTCTTGATCTCAGGGTTACAGGTTCAAGCCCCACGTTGGGTATAGAGATTACTTAAAAAAATAAAATTTTTGGGGCGCCTGGGTGGCGCAGTCGGTTAAGCGTCCGACTTCAGCCAGGTCATGATCTCGCGGTCCGTGAGTTCGAGCCCCGCGTCGGGCTCTGGGCTGATGGCTCGGAGCCTGGAGCCTGTTTCCGATTCTGTGTCTCCCTCTCTCTCTGCCCCTCCCCCGTTCATGCTCTGTCTCTCTCTGTCCCAAAAATAAATAAACGTTGAAAATAAATAAATAAATAAAATAAAATAAAATAAAATGATATTTTTAGAAACAGCATTATAAAAGGGAATAGTGGTAAATGTCATCATGACCTCTCAGATGTATATTTTGAATCCAGTTTTCAAGAACAAAAGATGAACTCAATAACAACAGGGAAAGAGATTCTGTTCCAAAAATGTAGAGCAGCCTAAACAATTCCTAGACAATGTTTGGGAAACCTTTCTTTTAGATAGACTGACTTACTGGAAAAATAAAATAGAGATACCTTAAAAAGTAAAAAAGGCTTTTTTTTTAAGTTATTTATTTTGAGAGAGAGAGAGTGTTTGTGCAAGCAGGGGAGGGGCAGAGAGAGAGGGAGAGAGAGAATCCCAAGCGCAGAGTCCCATGGTGGGCTTACAGACTGTGAGATTGTGATCTGAGCCGAAATCAAGAGTCAGACCCTTAACCAACTGAGCCTCTCAGGCACTCCAAAAAGGACTTTTTTTTAAAGGAGGAAAAATTTAAATATCTTACTCTATACCTTTAAAATTAAAGACTAAGTGAAGTGCCTGGGTGGCTCAGCTGGTTAAGCGTCCGACTTCGGCTCAGGTCATGATCTCACAGTTTGTGGATTCAAGCCCTGCATCGGACTCTGTGCTGACAGCTCAGAGCCTGGAGCCTACTTCAGATTCTGTGTCTCCTTCTCTGTCTGCCCCTCCCCTGCTTGTGCTCTGTCTCTCTTTCTCTCAAAACTAAATAAACATTAAAAAAAATTTTTTTTTAATTCAAGACTAAGAGTAAACCTCTACTTCTTATAATTATAAAATACTTAAAAGTTGATTTATTTATAATTAGGAGAATAAAAGATATGACTAGGAAGGCTAAAATAGAGGGGTAAAAAGTACCTACCTTATAAACTATGTATGTTAAATTCTCTCTCTATATTTTAATATTTAATTGAAATGGAGAGGAACTCCAAAGATTCACACAGCCCTAAAAGCTAAGGTTGAAAGAAAACATTCATGCAAAAATTCATGTATCGAGTGACTTAAAGTCTTGTAGTTTTGTAACCGTAGGTACAGATAGGGATAATACTCAGTCATTCCATAAATAGTCCAAACTAAATGATTAAAGATAGTTTTTGTGGAAGCG
The DNA here is from genome assembly GCF_016509475.1 of Prionailurus bengalensis. Lineage (NCBI taxonomy): Eukaryota > Metazoa > Chordata > Mammalia > Carnivora > Felidae > Prionailurus > Prionailurus bengalensis. The sequence goes on from NC_057343.1 coordinate 29,263,733, forward strand.
GTAGAGGGCAAGAGCTCTGGATATGTAGTGTAAGTCTGAACTCTGTTATTCTGTATACTGGGTATCTGATAAATTGAAATATATTCCAAGTTAAAGGGATTCTATGAAGTGTATTACATTATCTCCTCCCTTCCAACAGTTTAATGTTTATAATTATGTTTTGCTATACTCTGCTTGCCAGTTAAATTCAGGGAAAGGTCGCTTAACGTAATGTGATGATTCATTTTATGTGTCCAGAAGACATACTTTTTACCACAGATGTGAGAAATAAATTTGTAAGGGGAGCCCTGGCATCCTTGAAGAGCTCTATGATTGCTCTTCTCTGTCGGCCAGACCTTAGAGTGGGGACTTTGGTAGCTCAATTGGGAAACCTAAATGCAATGGGAGTAATTGGATTTCAGGGTGGCAGGGGGCAAGTGGCAGCACTCAGCAGCAGAGGCAAGGTGGATACAGTTGCTGTCATGGACAGTAGAGTCAAAGCAGCAGTCAGTAGTCTGATGCGTATAGACCTATGGCATTGGCTAGTTGACCATGGCGTCTCTAGAGGGAAAATAGATAGGAAGCCCCGTAAATTCTTACTTGATCTGTATAAGCAGAAAAGTGTTAGGTCAAGTGAACAGAAATCTAACTTTAATCATAAAAACAAGTCATGGCTCCTCAATCAGTTCTCAGACCTGAGCCGGTTTACAGGCCCAAACCCCTTGAATAAAGGGGACGCTGGGTCCCCTTGAGGAAGGACCCCAGTATATTGCCAAATATTTATACTCTTCACTCTTCTCCCAGCATTCTCCCAAAAGGGATCTGTGGCCTTTTCCGAGGGTAACTGTGTCCTGCAGAAAAGGAAATAACCAGACTTTTCAGGGACTACTGGACACTGGCTCTGAAATGACACTGATTCCAGGAGACCCAAAACATCACTGTGGCCCAGCACTTAGAAGAGAGGCTTGTGGAGGGCAGGTGGAGAATAGTTTTAGTACAGGTTCCTCTCACAGTGGGCCTGGTGGGTTCCCAAACCCATCCTGCAATGGTTTCCCAGTTCTGGATACATAGCTGGAACAGATATACTCAGCAGCTGGCAGAATCCCATATTATTTTCCTTGACCTGTGGGGTGAGGACTAGATGATGAGAAAGGCCAAGTAGGAGCCATCAGCATTGCCTCTGCCTAGGAAAATAGTAAACCAAAAGCAATGCTGCATTCCTAAAGAGATTGCAGAGATTAGTGCCACCATCAAGGACTTAAAAGATGCACGGTTGATGATTCCTACTGCATCCCTTTTCAACTTGTTTATTTGACCTATAAAGAAGGTAGATCAGGGGCGCCTGGGTGGCGCAGTCGGTTAAGCGTCCGACTTCAGCCAGGTCATGATCTCGCGGTCCGTGAGTTCGAGCCCCGCGTCAGGCTCTGGGCTGATGGCTCAGAGCCTGGAGCCTGTTTCCGATTCTGTGTCTCCCTCTCTCTCTGCCCCTCCCCCGTTCATGCTCTGTCTCTCTCTGTCCCAAAAATAAATAAACGTTGAAAAAAAAAATTAAAAAAAAAGAAGGTAGATCAGATCCCAGTGAATGACAGTGGATTATTATAAGCTTAGCCAGCTGGTGATTCTAATGACAGCAGCTGTACTTCATTGCTTGAGCAAATTCACACCCCCTGATACCTGGTATGTAGCTGTTGATCTGACAAATACTTTTTTTTCTCCACACCTGCCAGTTAGGACCACCAAAAGCAGTTTTCTTTCAGCTGGCAAGGCCAGCAGTGCACCTCACTCTCCTACCTCAGAGGTATATCATTTCTGCCCTACATCATAATTTAGTTCACAGGACCTTTGTTTGTTCTTGAGAGAGAGAGAGAGAGAGAATGAGCAAGCAGGGGAGGGGCAGAGAGAGAGGGAGACCCAGAATCTGAAGCAGGCTCCAGGCTCTGAGCTGTCATGACAGCACAGAGCCCAACACGGGGCTCAAACCCATGGAATGCGAGATCGTGACCTGAGCTGAAGTCGGCCACTTAACTGACTGAGCCACCCAGGCGCCCCAGTTCACAGGGATCATCATTCTCTTCCACATGATATCAGACTGGCCCAGGAGAGCCAATGATACACTCTCAGTAACTGAACTACTGATACTTATTGATGGCTAAATGTCAATACTGCTAAATGCTCTACAAGTGTTTATCTCAGTTATTCCTCACAACAACCCTTGGAGGTAGGTTGAATTTAGCACTATATCATATGCTTACTTATGCCTTGAAGCACTACTCACATAGTCTGCAATGTGAATGACTTTCCATACTGTAGCCCTAGTTATAATTACCATTTACAAGTAAGGAAACCAGAGCATGAACAAATGAAATAACTTGCCTGTGGACACACACTAGGAAGAGGAAAAGCTTAAATTTGAACCCAGGCAGCCTAAGATTGGCTCTAGTAATCTGTACAGTAAAGTTGCAGCCTTCTCCTTTCAGGTCATATAAATTCAAATATGTGCCCTCAACATGAAGTAGGTAAAGGGGGGGTGGTGAGGGGAATAATATTAAAAGTGCAGAGTGAGTATGAGATGGAAAATTTAATTGTTGTGGCCTCACTCTGTCTCAGTTTCTAGGTATCTTTCATAATATGAGCATCTGACTACACTGAGTATTAATGATAAACAATTACATTTTTCATATCATCTGACTGCTAAATGCTAGTCAGCTTCTTTATCTGGTATTCAAGAAGATAAACAGTAATTTGTTCCATCACTTGGGGTTGTGAGTTTGAGCCCCACGTTAGATGTAGAGATAACTTAAAAATAAAATCTTAAAAAGAGAGGGTATGTCAGTCTCTGATAAGTTACCTTCCTAAGTCGTTTTCTAGGGTAATCTAAAATTATGGCCAATTTTTGTCCACCATGCTGACTTTAGAAACCAAGTGGTTAGATCTGATGTCAGAGCACTGAGTCTTCACTAGAAACATCTTAGGAACATGGCAGCAGCAGTGGCAGCATAGTTAACCCAGGGGAAGGAAGTTTGAGTTAAGGATTTTATAAGCAGCAAAACTGACTTATGAGTATAAGTATACAAACTTCTCAATATGCAGGGATTCAAGAAGTCCTTTTCCCATGTTCCCTTTCTGAGGAATCTACTAGAAGATAAAAGTTTAGACAACTAAAATATGAAGTATCAACATAAGGAGTAGAGGTGAGCATGCATGTGGTTACCTGCAGAACTAGGTCTATTTGAGGACTAAGGAAAATAATACAGTGTTTTAGAACTGTATCTGACAGTATAGAATACAATCATTTGAAAAATGGGAGAACAGGAAGAGCAACTTTTAATGTTTTTAGTAATCATGTTGTGGCAGAACTAGCATAGTTATTCTAGACTGTTGTATGTGTACTATGGGATAAAATAGATGAATAATTATGAGATATTGTAGTATCTTCCCTGTCCTTAAGAACCAAGATTCTTGGAATGGAAGACAAGAGCAATAGAGAAGAGGCTGTCATCTTGAATTTACCCTGGAAGTATTAATTGTCAAGAACTGCAAATGGTCTGAGATTTTGCCCTACTTGCAAGCCAACAAGTTAGCACGCCACAGTTTTGTGGGTCAGAGACAGAGGACAGGTTATTGCTCGCAATAGCAGTAAGCAGAATATTACCATTTTTGTTTTGGTTCAATGAGCCCCAAGTCCTATAAGGCAACTCGAAGCCAGATAACTGCCTATGCAGTAGGTTTCATTATATGAGAGGAACTCTGAGCTTAGCGATCTCAAAATTTTTAAGTAAGCATGCTTGCCCGTTGCTCTAACAAGGAGACGCTACCTTTACCTTCCAAGGCCATAAGCAAACTTGTCCTTTGCTCTGGAGGGAGATGCACCTCCAAAGCTGTTTCCTATGCAAACACTCTTAAAAATATTTTCTGGAACGAGAGGACAGGCAGTGCCTTATTTGCAAGATGTGCAGAAATGCAAGAAACCGATACAGAGTTGTCTCCCAACATCGGTATGAACTCGACGTATTTCCTGTCTCTGTCTACGCAAAGACCTGGAATCAATGACCTACCCAGTAATAGTGAACATTCCTATTGCCCAAATATTAAAAATATTGAAGTATTATTTCTCTCTGAAAGGAATGAAGGCTTCTTGGAGAGATCACTGATTCCAGGTTTTGGGGAGGAAAAGTTCAGGATAATCCTGGGAAATTTTGTTATACCATAGTAAGAACTCTGTTATACTCTACAAGAACTCAGAAATTACCTTGAAAAAGCACCTGCTGGACAAAGATGGACAAGTTGAGCTTCATTGATAATAGTTGCAATTGATTTAAACATGATAGATATACTCAAATCCTGGATTTATAGTGGTATTTTAAATTTTTTTTTCAACATTTATTTATTTTTGGGACAGAGAGAGACAGAGCATGAACAGGGGAGGGGCAGAGAGAGAGGGAGACACAGAATCGGAAGCAGGCTCCAGGCTCTGAGCCATCAGCCCAGAGCCTGACGCGGGGCTCGAACTCACGGACCACGAGATCGTGACCTGGCTGAAGTCGGACGCTTAACCAACTGTGCCACCCAGGCGCCCCTATAGTGGTATTTTAAAAATAGTATCTTCATATGATTAAAATGACCCTACTTCATTATAGTGTCAGAGTGTAGCCTGATGCAGGGCTCAAACCCAAAACTGTGAGACCATGACCTGAGCCAAAACCAAGAGTCAGATGCTTAACCAACTGAGCCACTCAAGTACCCCATGTCTGTGTATTATTTTATAATAAAAATATTTTTAAAAAATATGTCCAATAAGAAAAGGCTAACCTAGGCATGAAGATTTTTTTGTTTATCTTCACGTTCCACAGATAAATAAGCAAGAGCTAAATTTCAACAGATTCTTGAAAACTTGGGAGGACCTATATAGAATTATTCATCATGCAAAAATAAATAAACATTAAAAAATTATTTTTTAAATGAGCACCTGAGGGGCACCTGGGTGGCTCAGTCGGTTAAGCAGTTAAGCGTCTGACTTCGGCTCAGGTCATGATCTCACGGCTCGTGAGTTTGAGCCCCCATCAGATCCTGTGCTGACTGCTCAGAGCCTGGAGCCTGCTTCAGATTCTGTGTCTCCCTCTCTCTGTGCCCCTCCCCTGCTCACACACTGTCTCTCAAAAATAAATAAATGCTAAAAAAAAATTTTTAATAAAAAAAATAAAGGTGTACCTGGATGGCTCAGTCGGTTAAGCATTCGACTTCAGCTTAGGTCATGATCTCACTGTTGGTGAGTTCAAGCCCCACGTCAGGCTCTGTGCTGATGGCTCAGAGCCTGGAGCCTGCTTCAGATTCTGTGTCTCCCTCTCTCTCTGCCCCTCCCCTCCTCATGTTCTGTGTGTGTGTGTGTGTCTCTCTCTCTCAAAAATAAACAGTAAATAAATTAAAATAAATACATAAATTCTTATGTTAGTGAGCCTTCTTTTATATAGGCACCATACTGGCCTACGCTTGCATAGGGTAGTTCACTGAAGAAAATGTCCCAGTATTTTTTTCTAGAAGAATTTTTATAAAAGTAAATTTTGTTCATTACAGAATGTTTAGAAACAAAAGTATAAAAGGTAAAATAAAAAAATATATTGTTCTTCTGTTCCCCAGAGATAAGCATAAATAATATTTTGGTATATTTCCTTTTATATATTAATACATTGACCTTGGGAAGATACAGTTTTGTACCTAGTTTATGTTCTCATCTTTGGCTCTGTACTTGGATTCAGGCCTGGGAGTAAGGGCATTTAAGATCCAAATCCCTTTCAAAGTAGAACTAGTTAATATTTTTGGATTTTATGTTCCTAGGTGGGCTACATCATGCAGCTGCCCGAATTTCTGGTGACAGTGTATATAAGCATTTGAAGTATGAAGGTGGGATTCACCGAGTTCAACGAATCCCCGAGGTGGGCCTGTCATCAAGAATGCAGCGTATTCACACAGGAACCATGTCAGTCATTGTCCTCCCTCAACCAGATGAGGTAACCTTACCAGGAGGCATTGACAACTTCAGCTTAATAGGTGTTTTGCTGACAAGCCTTAGCTTCTAGGAAACTGATTTTTTTTTTTTTAATATATGAAATTTATTGTCAAATTGGTTTCCGTACAACACCCAGTGCTCATCCCAAAAGATGCCCTCTTCAATGCCCATCACCTACCCTTCCCTCCCTTCCATCAACCCTCAGTTCTCAGTTTTTAAGAGTCTCTTATGCTTTGGCTCTCTCCCACTCTAACCTCTTTTTTTTTTTTCTTCTCCTCCCCCATGGGTTTCTGTTAAGTTTCTCAGGATCCACATAAGAGTGAAAACATATGGTATTGGTCTTTCTCTGTATGGCTTATTTCACTTAGCATCACACTCTCCAGTTCCAACCACGTTGCTACAAAGGGCCATATTTCATTCTTTCTCATTGCCACGTAGTACTCCATTGTGTATATAAACCACAATTTCTTTATCCATTCATCAGTTAATGGACATTTAGGCTTTTTCCACAATTTGGCTATTGTTCAGAGTGCTGCTATAAACATTGGGGTACAAGTGCCCCTATGCATCAGTACTCCTGTATCCCTTGGGTAAATTCCTAGCAGTGCTACTGCTGGGTCATAGGGTAGGTCTATTTTTAATTTTTTGAGGAACCTCCACACGGTTTTCCAGAGTGGCTGCACCAGTTTGCATTCCCACCAACAGTGCAAGAGGGTTCCCGTTTCTCCACATCCTCTCCAGCACTAGGAAACTGGTTTTTGATGATACACATTGAACTTTGTAGTCTATATTGGGAAATCTTAACTCTTCCCAAGGTAAAGTTGCCCTTCTTATGCCTCACCAGGGTGTTTTCTTTTGCTTTTTAAATAGAAGCCAATTCTCTTCATAAAACAGAATTCATAAAGTTTTTATAATGTTGCTTAAGTTTTATCTGTGGAAATGAATTCCATAGATAATATGTTGAGGGCAGTGACATAATATCTGTATGGGGTCTATTTTCTTATTAGTTGAATACAGCCATATTGCCTATTTTTTTTCCTTTTTAAAATTTTATTTTAAATATACGGAAAATTGAAAGACTGCCACTAAAAACTTACATAACCTTCACCTGTAGTCAATACCCATTTACATTTTGCCATATTTGCGGGATTCCTATGTGTACACATTTTTTTAAATAACTATAAAGAGTATAGCAGACACTATGAGGCTTTATCCTCCACATCTTCAACTTAACATCTTTTAAGATTAGGACATTTTCCTACTTAAATAATACCATTATTTGTGAAAATCAGCCATAATGCTGTAATATTATCTTCTAGGAAAAACTCCTGCACGTTCTGTTTACTCACAGAATACTCCTCCACTCTAAGTATGTCGAGCTTTTTTTTCCGTGAGCAAGCAATTTCTCAATAATCTGTGGACACCAAGCGGCTGTCCTACAAGTCAACTCAATTCTGACATGACCTACCAGGAAATAGCATCAGACCCCACAGGCTAGGAGCTCATTCCCACCGGTCTCCCTTCCCTCCCACCTCAGAGGTCAGTCACCAGTCCAGGGTGTCACCTGTGCTTCTGACCAAGTGGCTATGAATTGAGAGGTTTCCACAACCCCATCCTTGAGCTCGATAATTTACTGAAGTAGCTCACAGAACTCAGTTACTATGAAAAGTTGTTTATTACAAAAGATACAATTCAGGAATATGGGAGAGATGTATGGGGCAAAGTACGTGCGAAGACGTGCAGAGCTCCCCTACCCTGTCTAGGTTCACTACCCTCCTTGCGCCTCCACATGTTCACCAGCCTGAAAGTTCTTTGAACCCTGTGTCTTGAGGATTTTCATGGAAACTTCTATACATAGCCATGATTGATTAAACCATTGGGCACTAGCGATTAATTTGACCTCCAGTTCCTTTCCCTTCACTGAAAGTTGGGGTGGGGGCAGTAGAGCTGAAAATTCCAGTCTTCCAATCACATGATTAGTCCCCCTGGCAGTCAGCCCCCATCGTGTGGTTATCTAAGGGCTTTAGAAATCACCTTTTATTGGGGCGCCTGGGTGGCGCAGTCGGTTAAGCGTCCGACTTCAGCCAGGTCACGATCTCGCGGTCCGTGAGTTCGAGCCCCGCGTCAGGCTCTGGGCTGATGGCTCAGAGCCTGGAGCCTGTTTCTGATTCTGTGTCTCCCTCTCTCTCTGCCCCTCCCCCGTTCATGCTCTGTCTCTCTCTGTCCCAAAAATAAATAAACGTTGGAAAAAAAAAAAAAAAGAAATCACCTCTTATTAACATACACTTAAAAGGGGGCTTGTTGTGTACAACAAAATACCTTCATCAGTCTTTATTTTTTAATAATTTGTTTTTAATTTACATCCAAGTTAGTTAGCATATAGTGCAATAATGATTTCAAGAATAGAATCCAATGGTTCATCCCCTACATATAACACCCAGCACTCATCCCAACAAGTGTCTTCCTTAATGCCCCTTGCCCATTTAGCCCATCCCCCTACCCACCACCCCTCCAGTAACCCTCTGTTTGTTCTCCATATTTAAGAATCTCTTATGTTTTGCCCCCCTGTTTTTATGTGATTTTTGCTCCCCTTCCCTTATGTTCATCTGTTTTGTATCTTAAATTCCACATATCAGTGAAATCATACGATATTTGTCTTTCTCTAATTTCGCTTAGCATAATTTTGCTGAGTAATATTCCCACTGTGTATATATGCCACATCTTCTTTATCCATTCATCTGTCAGTGGACATTTGGGCTCTTTCCATGCTTTGGCTGTTGGTGATAGTTCTGCTATAAACATTGGGGTGCATGTGCCCCTTCAAATCAGCATTTTTGTATCTGTTGGATAAATTCCTAGTAGTACAATTGCTGGGTTGTAGGGTAGTTCTATTTTTAATTTTTTGAGGAACCTCCATACTGTTTTCCAGACTGGCTGCACCAGTTTGCATTCCCACCAGTAGTGTGAAAAGGTCCCTTTTTCTTTGCATCCTCACCAACATCTGTCATTGCCTGAGCTGTTAATTTTGCCCATTCTGACTGGTGTGAGGTAGTATCTCATTGTGGTTTGGATTTGTATTTCCCTGATGATGAGTGATGTTGAGCATTTTTTCATGTGTCTGTTAACCATCTGGATGTCTTCTTTGGAAAAGTGTCTATTCATGTCTTTTGCTCATTTCTTCACTGGATTACTTGTTTTTTTGGGTGTTGAGTTTGATAAGTTCTCTATAGATTTTGGATACTAACCCTTTATCTAATATGTCATTTGCACATATCTTCTCCCATTCTGTCAGTTGCCTTTTAGTTTTGCTGATTGTTTCCTTCACCATGCAGAAGCTTTTTATCTTGATGGGGTCCCAAGAGTTCATTTTTGCTATTGTTTCCATTGTCTCCAGAGACATGTTGAGTAAGAAGTTGCTGTGGCCAAGGTCAAAGAGGTTTTTTCCTGCTTTCTCCTCTAGGATTTTGATGGCTTCCTGTCTTACGTTTAGGTTTTTCATTCATTTTGAGTTTATTTTTGTGTATGGTGTAAGAAAGTGGTCTAGGGTTCATTCTTCTGCATGTTGCTGTCCAGTTTTCCCAGCACCATTTGCTGAAGAGACTGTCTTTATCCCATTGGATATTCTTTCCTGCTTTGTCAAAGATTAGTTGGCCATATGTTTGTGAGTCCATTTCTGGTTTCTCTATTCTGTTCCACTGATCTAAGTGTCTGTTTTTGTGTCAGTACCATATCATCTTGATGATTACAGCTTTGTAATACAGCTTGAAGTCCAGCATTGTGATGCCTTCAGCTTTAGTTTTCTTTTTCAGAATTGCTTTGGCTATTTGGGGTCTCTTCTGGTTCCATACAAATTTTAAGATTCTTTGTTCTAGCTCTGTGAAGAATGCTGGTGTTACTTTGTTAGGGATTGCATTGAATATGTAGATTGTTTTGGGTAGTGTTGACATTTTAACGATAGTTGTTATTCCTATCCGTGTGCATGGAATCTTTTTCCATTTTTTTGTGTCTTCTTCAATTTCTTCTGTAAGCTTTCTATAGTTTTCAGTGTATAGACTTTTCACCTCTTTGGTTAGGTTTATTCCTGGTATTTTATGGGTTTTGGTGCAATTCATCAGTCTTATCATAGGAAATTCAGAGGGTTTTAGGAGTTCTGTGGAGTTATTTCTAGGTTGTTTTTTTTTTTAATCAGGATTCCATCAAGTTTCATACCTTGTCATTAAGTCATATATATCTTTAAGGTTGGAACAGTCTCCCAACCCTTTTTTTTTTTTAATGACATTAATTTTCTGAAGAGTCTAGACCATTTGTCTTATAGAATTTGTTTCCTCATGGTACTCTTTAACTCATTCCTTTATCTTATTGCATTCAGGTTATATGTTTTTTGTGGGTTTTTTTTTTAATGTTTATTTATTTTTGAGAGAGACAGAGCATGAGCAGGGGAGGGGCAGAGAGAAGGAGACAGAAGATCAGAAGTAGGCTCCATGCTATGAGCTTAGAGCCCGATGTGGGGCTCAAACTCATGACCGTGAGATCATGACCTGAGCTGAAATCAAACGTTGGACATTTAACCAACTAAGCCACCCAGGGCGCCTCAGATTACTCATTTTGATCAAGAATACTTTATAGGCACTTATATTCATGTTGCATTTTATCAGAAGACACATAATATCAGATTGTCTGACTTTAGTGAGGATTAGTTTAAACATCGTGACCATAAAACTATCACCGTTTAAAAATTATATTTTTCTCTTTGCAGTTCCTGAGGAATCTCTAGGGTACATATATCCTATTTCCAACAACTTTTCAATGATCTTAACATCCATTAGTGATCTTTTTGCCTGAATCAGTTATTTTCTTTGGGGTCGCAAGATGGTAATATTCTAACTGTCTTTTCTTCTGCATTTATTAACTGGCATTCTTTTCTGTAAAGAACTTTCCTCACTAATATATCCTCTCTCCTCCTTCCTTCTTTCTTTGTCTTTTATTTTACCTCATTATAAACTCAATATTATTTCATTATTGACCTCATTATAGACTTACAGTTTGTGAGTTCTAATCACTGTTGTGTTTAATGTTCAATTTGTCCCTGATTTGGTCAGTGGTAGCCTTTTTAGGGCAGCTCTTTTTGAAATGACCCCATTAGTTTTTGAACATATCCTTGCTTTCTGGTATAATTAGATATCCTAAGCCCAACTTCTATCTGTCTGCCTCAGACTTGGTATCAGATCTCATTTCTTTTGGTGAGAAATATACCCAGAAATTAAGAGCTGGGTACTATGTATGCTCATTATTATTAATGTGTGCTTACATTTAGATTCTTTAATGTACAGAGCTACGATATACATATGATTTTAAATAACTGGTACCAATTACTAGTATTACCAACTCAAATTTAACATTAAGGGAGTATTTCCTCCTCACCATCTTTCATTTTGTATTTATATCTCTTTACACGTGAGTAAAAATTTTATTTCTTAATCACGTTAATATATTTATGTTTTTCTTTATTATGTAGCATATATAAAATGTTTTTAAAATTAGCAAACTACTGAGTACTGTTTAAGAATTCTGTCCTTAGGATATTGCCTACCAGGAAAGCATAGTCAAAGCACTATGGTCAAAGACCATCTGAAATAATGTTTTTCTATGTGCTTATGATATCATTATGGTAAATATTTTGATTCATTTGTTTCTGTTCCTATTAAGTATTAGCATTTGAGTTTTCTTTCCTCTTTTATATAATTTCACTCTTGGTGTATGCAAACATTTATGTAGTTCAGAAATCAAAACCATAGAGTTTTCTTGCTTCCCTCCTTATTCCTTCCACCCCATTTTCACCTATCCTCTTATTCTCTTCATATTCTTGAAAATTACACTCATGTAGTGGAGTTTCATTTTCATAAAAGAGCAAAGTCTTATTCTCTTAACTGACATTTAAAATTCTTTGTATTTCATTAAGTCACTGTTTCTTTGTTCAGCATTTTCCAACAGTCATTAGGTAGTTATAACATTTAAGAGAATAGGACATACAATATACATATATTTACTACATGACTATTTAATATACTGTAACCACAAAAAATGGGAAATTACTCTTCTCTTTAGTGTTTGTTTTTAAAAAAGTATTTATTTTTTGGGACCGCGCAAGTGGGGGAGGGGCAGAGTGAGGGGGACAGAGGATCTGAAGCAGGCTCTGCGCTGACACTCTGAGAGCAGCGAGCCCAATATGGGGCTTGAACTCACAAACCACAAGATCATGACCTGAGCCGAAGTCAAATGCTCAACCGACTGAGCCACCCAGGTGCCCCACTTCTCTTTAGCATTTATTGAAATTTTAAGGTAGCCAACACTGGCATATTTTAACAAAAGCTGTATAATCTTTTCTTCACAGTATAGTATTCATTTTAGAGGAAACAAAAGAATAACCAAATTGTATATTAGAGTCTAAAACTGACCCTGTTATTACTCTACAAAGAGAAAAATCATACTCGCTGCCATTCATACAAATAAATGATAAATGTGGAACAAGATGTTAGTTCTCCCCTGAAAAACATCGTATTTTGTAGTGTGTGTGTGTGTGTGTGTGTGTGTGTGTGTGTGTGTGTAACAAATTACCACAAATTTAGGGGCTGGAAACAGAAAAAAAAATTTATTTTCTCACAGTTCTAGAAGCCAGGAGTCTAAAATCAAGGTATTGGCAGGACCATACTCCTTCCAGAGCTTCTAAGGCTGAAGGCTGCCTTGCTACTTCCAGTTTCTAGTGTCTCTAGGTGTTCCTTGGATGCAAGCTAGATAGCTCTGAATGCACACGTTCCTCTCCTCTACTTTCTCCTCTAAGGACACTTCTTACTGGATTTAGGGCCTATTTGAATAATCCAGGATGATCTCATCTTAAATCAATTACAGCTGCAAAATCTCTTTTTCCAAATAAGGTTCTAGTGGTGAGAACATGAACATATCTTTTTGGATGCTACCATTTAGTCCACTAATAAGTACACATAGTCGATTCTCAGTATTCACAGTAGTTATGTTTTGTGAAGTCTCAGCAAACACTGATTTAGCAAATATTGAACCATCATTTCCCCTAGGGGAAATATGTATGCGTGTGTATACATATATTTATATACCTATATATTTCTGTATCTATTTATCTTACATGGATTATAATCTTAAAAGTAACCTGTCATGGTAGAGTCTATTTTCTTTATTTTACAAAGAGAAAATGAGGTTCACAAGTATTAGGTGACTTGCCTGAGGCTACTTCATTAACAGATGCCTGAGTTGGGGGTTCAAACCCCATCCAACTGACCCAAGAGCCAAAGCTGCTTGCACTATGCTGCTCTGCCCCCTCCTGTCTTCATTCTCTGGCCATGCTGAAAAAAGAAAGCCAAGTATCACCTTGTTCGACCTCAGTTGGGAATGTGCACATATAGAGCAGCTTGGAGTTTCTACAGTTCTGCGCATGTCACCTCGTGACTGAAAGTGCAGCAATAATTGATATGGGGAACAAATAAAGTAGGTGAATTTGCATATAGTCGGAATAATGAGGATCAACTTTATGTATACACGCATACGTATATATGGATATTTTCTATCAAATGTGGTTTTGTGGCATGGTGTGTGAGGAAACTTGAGAGATTGCCTAACCCCATGATCTCATAGCAACATAATCAGTGTCAAAAAATAGCATCAATTGATATAGGGAGTTTACGGTTCTTTCTTGGGTATAAGCTCTTTCTTAGTTTAAGTATTAAAACATTTGTTGGAAGTAGAATTTACTTACGTTGTACTTTTGGTTCTAGGTAGATGTGAAAATAGACCCCAAGGATTTGCGAATAGATACATTTCGAGCCAAAGGAGCAGGAGGTCAGCATGTTAATACAACTGATAGTGCTGTCAGACTCGTCCATATCCCCACAGGTAATCAAGTCCCTTTGCTTTTGTACTTTTAACCTGTTTTTACATCTTACAAAATTATTCAACGTTGAGAAGAAAATAGTTTTGTGTTGGTGTCTTGTTTCTTGCACCAACTCTTTAAGTTGACATTGAGATCATGGGTCTGAGGTCCCCAGTGTGTTCATATTCCACTTTTTTTCTCCGTTTCAAATTTTTATTTAAATTCTAATTAGTTAACATATAGTGTCATAGTTGGTTTCAGGAGGAGAATTTAGTGATTCATCACTTACATATAACACCCAGTGCTTATCCCAACAAGTACCTTCTTAATACCCATCACCCATTTAGCCCATCCCCCCCGCCTCCATTCCAGCAACCCTCAGTTTCTTCTTTGTTTTGAAGAGTCTCTATCATTTGCCTTCCTCTCTATTTTTATCTTATTTTTCCTTCCCTTACCCTGTGTTCATCTGTTGTGTTTCTTAAATTCTGCATATGAATGAAATCATGTGGTATTTGTTGTTCTCTTATGGACTTACTTTGCCTAGCCTAATATACTCTAGTTCCATTCGTATCATTGTAAATGGCAAGATTGCATTCTTTTTGATGGCTGAATAATATTTCATTGCGTATATATACACACCACACCTTCTTTTTTTTTTTTTCTTTTTTTTTTTTACATTTATTTATTTTTGGGAGAGAGAGAGAGAGAGCAAGTGGAGGAGGGGCACAGAGAGAGGGACACACAGAATCTGAAGTAGACTCCAGGCTCTGAGCTGTCAGCACAGAGCCCAATGTGGGCCTCAAACCCACAAACCGTAAGATCATGACCTGAGCTGAAGTTGGATGCTTAACCAACTGAGCCACCCAGGAACCCTGATATACCACAGCTTCTTTATCCATTCATTAGTCAATGGAAATTTGGGCTTTTTCCATAGTTTGGCTATTGTTGATAATCCTGTAATAAACATCAGGGTGCATGTGCCCCTTCAAATCAGTATTTTTCTATCATTTGGGTAAATACCTGGTAGTGTAATTGTTAGGTCGTAGGATAGTTCTGTTTTTAATTTTTTGAGGAACCTCCATGCTGTTCTCCAGAGTACCAGTTTGCATTCCCACCAACACTTTAAGAAGGTTCCCCTTTCTCCACATCCTCGCCAACATCTTTTGTTTCCTATGTTGTTAATTCTGACAGGTGTAAAGTGATACTTCATTGTGGTTTTGATTTGTATTTCCCTGATGATGAGCAATGGTGGGCATCTTTTCATGTCTGGACGAAAGCCATCTGGATGTCTTCTTTAGAAAATACATCTATTCATGTATTCTCTATCCCTTTCTTAACTGGATTATTTGTTTTGGGGGTGTTGAGTTTGTTGAGTTCTTTACAGATTTTGGATACTAACCCTTTATCTGATATGTCATTTACAAATATCTTCTCCCATTCTGTCAGTCACCTTTTAGTTTTGCTGATTGTTTCCTTCACTGTGCAGAAGATTTTTATGTTGATGAAGTCCCAATAGTTCATTTTTGCTTTTGTTTCCCTTGCCTCCAGTGACGTATTTAGTAAGAATTTGCTACGGCCTGGGTGAAAGAGGTTGCTGCCTGTGTTATTCTCTAGAATTTTTATTGTTTCCTGTCTCACATTTGGATCTTGCATCCATTTTGAATTTATTTCTGTGTAGGGTGTAAGAGACTATATTTTTTCCATTGGATATTCTTTCCTGCTTTGTTGAAGATTAGTTGACCTTAGGGTTGTGGGTCATTTTTTCTGGGCTTTCTGTTCTATTCCATTGATCCAGTGTATGTTTTTGTGCCGGTACCATATTGTCTTGATGACCACAGCTTTGTAATACAGCTTGAAGTCCATAATTGTGGTGCCTTCACCTTTGTTTTCTTTTTCAGGATTGCTGTGGCCATTCAGGGTCTTTTGTGGTTCTATACAACCTTGTTTGTTCTAACTCTGAAAAATGCTGCTGGAATTTTGATAGGGATTGCATTAAATACGTAGATTACTTTGAGTCGTATAGACATTTTAACAATGTTTGCTCTTCTAATCCATGAGCATGGAATGTCTTTCCATTTCTTTGTATCATCTTCAATTTCTTTCAGAAGTGTTCTTTTTTTTTAATTTTTTTTTTTTATTAACGTTTATTTATTTTTGAGACAGAGAGAGACAGAGCATGAACGGGGGAGGGTCAGAGAGAGGGAGACACAGAATCGGAAGCAGGCTTCAGGCTCCGAGCTGTCAGCACAGAGCCCGACGCAGGGCTCGAACTCACGGACCGCGAGATCATGACCTGAGCCGAAGTCGGCCGCTTAACCGACTGAGCCACCCAGGCGCCCCTCTTTCAGAAGTGTTCTATATCTTTCAGAGTACAGATCTTTTATCTCCTTAGTTAGGTTTATTCCTAGTTATCTTATTATTTTTGGTGCAATTGTAAATGGCATCAATTCCTTGATTTCTTTTTCTGCTGCTTCACTATTGGTGTATAGAAATGCAACAAATTTCTGTACATTGATTTTGTATCCTGTGACTTTGCTGAATTCATGTATTAGTTCTGGCAATTTTGTGGTGGAGTCTTTCATGTTTCCTACATAAATGACATCATGTCATCTGCAAATAGTGAAAGAGTGACTTCTTTCTTGCTGATTTGGATGCCTTTTATTTCTTTTTGTTGTCTGATTGCTGAGGCTAAAACTTCCAAAACTATTAAATAACCATGATGAGAATGGGCATTCCTGTCTTGTTCCTGATCTTAGAGGAAAAGCTTTCAGTTTTTCCCCATTGAGGATGATATTAGCTGTGGGTCTTTCATATATAGCCCTTATGATGTTGAGGTATGTTCTATCTATCCCTACTTTGTTAGGAGTTTTTGTCAAGAATGGATGCTTTATGGGGCGCCTGGGTGCCAGTCAGTTAAGTATCCAGCTCTAGATTTCAGCTCAGGTGGTGATTTCATGGTCATGGGATCAAGCCCCATGTCAGACTCTGGAGCATGGAGCCTGCTTGAGATTCTCCCTCTCCTTCTCCCTCTGCCCCTCCCCACTTTCATGCTTGCTGTCTCAAAAAAAAAAAAAAAAAAGAATGGCTTCTGTACTTTGTCAAATGCTTTTTCTGCATCTATTGAGTAGATCATATGGTTCTTATCCTTTCTTTTATTAATGTGGTGTATCATGTTGATTGAATTGCAAATTATGACTCACCCCTGTAGCCCAGGAATAAATCCCATATGATCATGGTTAATAATTCTTTTAATGTACTGTTGGATTCAATTTGCTAGTTTCTTGAGAATTTTTGCATCCATGTTCATCAGAGATATCGGCCTATAATTCTCCTTTTTAGTGGGGTCTTTGTCCGGTTTTGGAATCAAGGTTATGCTGGCCTCATAGAATGAGTTTGTAAGTTTTCCTTACATTTCTATTTTTTGGAACAGTCGAGAAGAATAGGTATTAACTTTTTTTACATGTCTGATAGAATTCCCATGGGAAGCCATCTAACCCTGGACTTCTGTTTGTTGAGAGATTTTTGATTGCTGATTCGATTTCTTTGCTGATTATGGGTCTGTTCAATTTTCTATTTCTTTCTGTTTCAATTTTGATAGTTTGTATGTTTCTAGGAATTTATCCATTTCTTCTAGATTGCTCAATTTGTTGGCATATAATTTTTCATAATATTCTTTTACAATTGTTTGTATTTCTGTGGTGCTGGTTGTGATCACTCCTCTTTCATTCATGATTTTATTTATTTTGGTCCTTTCTCTTTTCTTTTTTGATAAGTCTGGCTAGGGCTTATCAATTTTATTCATTCTTTCAAAGAACCAGCTCTTAGTTTTGTTGATCTGTTCTACTTTTTTTGTGTGTGTCCATATTGTTTTTTTCTCCTCTACACTTTATTATTTCCCTTCTTCTGCTGGCTTTAGGCTTCATTTGCTGTTCCTTTTCTAGCTCCTTTAGGTGTGAGGTTAGGTTGGGTCTTTGAGATTTTTCTTGCTTCTTGACATAGGCCTTCATTGCAGTATACTTCCCGCTTAGGACTGCCTTCGCTGCATCCCAAAGGTTTCGGACTGTCGTGTTTTCATTTTCATTTGCTTCCATGTATTTTTTTTTACTTCTTCTTTAATCTCCTGGTTAACCCATTTATGCTTTAGTAGGATGTTCTTTAACCTCCATACTTTTATGATCTCTCCAAATTTTTCTTGTGGTTGACTTCAAGTTTCATAATGTTGTGATCGGAAAATATGCATGGAATGATCTCAGTCTTTTTGTACCTGAGGGCTGATTTGTGACCCAGTATGTGATCTATTCTGGAGAATGTTTCATGTGCACTCGAAAAGAATGTGTATTCTGCTGCCTTAGGATAAAATGTTCTGAATATATCTGTTAGGCCCATCTGCTCCAGTGTGTCACTCAAACCTATTGTTTCCTTGTTGATTTTCTGCTTAGATGATCTGTTCATTGCTATAGGTGGGGTGTTAAAGTTCCCTACTATTAATTGTATTATTATCAATGAGTGTCTTTATGTTTTTTTATTAATTGACTTATATATTTGGGTGCTTCCAAGTTGGGGCATAAATATTTATGATTGTTACATCTTCTTGATGGATAGACCCCTTAATTATGATATAGTATCCTTCTTCATCTCTTGTCATGGTCTTTGGTTTAAAATTTAGTTTGTCTGATATACGTATGGCTACTCTGGCTTTCTTTTGATGTTCGTTAGTATGATAGATGGTTCTCCATCCCCTCACTTCCAATCTGCAGTTGCCTTTAAGTGTAAAATGAGTCTCTTAAAGGCAGCCTATAGATGAGTCTTGGTTTTTTTGTTTTGTTTCGTTTTGTTTTTATCCATTCTGATACTCTATATCTTTTGATTGGAGCATTTAGTCTTTTTACATTCAGAGTGATTATTGGTAGATATGAATTTAGTACCATTGTATTACCTGTAAAGTCATTGTTTCTGGAGATTTTCTCCATTCCTTTCTAGTCTCTGTAGCTGTTGTTCTTTCCTTCCCACTCAGAGTCCTCTTTAATATTTCTTGCAGGGCTGGTTTAGTGATCACAAACTCCTTTAGTTTTTGCTTGTCTAGGAAACTCCTTATCTCTCCTTCTATTCTGAATGACAGACTTGCTGGATAAAGTATTCTTAGCTTCATATTTTTTCTATTCAGCCCATTGAATATATCATGCCACTCCCTTATGGCCTGCCAAGTTTCTGTGGACAGATCTGCTGCAAACCTGATTTGTCTTCACTTGTAGGTTAAGGACTTTTTTTCCCCTTGCTGCTTTTTGGATCTTTCCCCTATCTCTCTATTTTGCAAATTTCACTAGGATATGTCTTGATGTTGACTGGCTTTTGTTGATTTTGATGGGAGTTCTATGTGCCTCTTGCATTCTGATGTCTGTTTCCTTCCTCAGATTAGGGAAGTTTTCAGCTATAATTTGTTGAAATAAACCTTCTGCACGTTTTCCCTCTCTTCTGGGACTTCTATGATACTAATATTATTATACTTTGAGGAGTTGCTGAGTTCCCTAAGTCTTCATTCATGATCCAATACTTTTTCTTCTCTCCTCTTTTCAGCTTCATTATTTTCCATTATTTTATCTTCTGTATCATTGATTCATTCCTCTGCTTCATCCATCCTCATTGTCATTGACCACTCAGTTTTACATCTCCATTATAGCATTTTTTTATTTCAGCCTGACTAGTTTTTAGTTCTTTTATCTCTGCAGTAAAGGATTCTCTAAAGTCCTCTATGCTTTTCTTAAGCCCAGCTAGTATCATTATTATTGTTGTTTTAAATTCTTTTTCAGGCATCTTACTTGTATCTGTTTTGATTAAATCCCTGGCTGAGACTTCTTCCTGTTCTTTCTGTTGGGGTGAATTCCTATGTCTTGTCATTTTGTCTTGGTCACTGTTTATGTGTGTGTATGTCAGGAAAGCCTATTATATTCCTGCTCATGAGAGTAATTGCTATATTGAGAAGAGGTCCTATACTGTCTTGGTACTGGTGCTTCAGGAAGTATTTCAGAGTATGCATTCTGTTGTTGTGCTTTAGCTGCTCTTTCCCTCAGGTCAATCCTTTGCAGAGTTTCTCCTTGCCTGCATTGGGAGTGCTTGGACACTGTCCACTGTGTGCAAGTTTTAACTAAGTATGTT
The DNA here is from genome assembly GCF_016509475.1 of Prionailurus bengalensis. NCBI lineage: Eukaryota > Metazoa > Chordata > Mammalia > Carnivora > Felidae > Prionailurus > Prionailurus bengalensis. The sequence goes on from NC_057343.1 coordinate 29,283,766, forward strand.
TCAGTCTGCTTGTTAAAAGAGGCTAGATCCTATTTCCCCTAGAGCTGAAGCTTTGCAGCACTCTGTGATCAGTATACTTGGTGCACATGAGGGGTTTGTGGTCTTCTGAGGGAGGATCCTGCTGTAATGGTTTTCAGGAGGACTTGCCTAGGAAAGATGCACCTGCAGGGCGCAGGGGGGCAAGAACTTGGTGTAGGCGGTTCCAGCCTTCACTGGGGGTCTTGTGTTGCTCACTGAAGTTAGTCGGTGCCGATGGGGAGGGGATAATGGCATCACCCCACTCTCTTGTCCCCAGAGCAGGGAATTGAAGCCTGCCACTCTTCAGGAAACCCTCACAGAAGAGTGAACAGCCTCCCTTCTTGTGTCCCCAGCTTCCACCACAGCCCTGCCTTCACCCTGTCTGTGTCCAAGCTTTCTGCCTGCCAGGAGGCACAGTACTCCTGTGTTTTATCTCAAGAATGTGGCTGGGTGTCTAAGTTTCAAATTTTAGGGACCTGGTGCAGCATGGACCCGCGCTGATCCTCTGGGGGAGGGTCTTGCTGCACCGTGACTGGTGCTAGTTTGTCCCTGAAAAGCAGTCACTCAGCCACACAGTGGTTGGGAGTTTATGGTAAAGCACATCAAAAAGCCAGCACAAAGATTTGCTGCCCTCAGCAGGTGTCTCTGTTCCTATGCTAATGAACAGGGCAATACCTTGGCACTTTCCAGTTTTTTTGTCCCCGGAAAGTCCATGCCACCTCTCCAAAATGCACTCCAAGAAGGGAAATTGTTTCTCCCCGTGAGACCAAGGGGATCCTCAGACCATGCTGTCCACTTCCAGGCTTTTTCCCTCTTTCCCCACAGGAGTAACACTAAGTCCCCCAAGCATGACCCCAGCAATGACCCAAACTTCTAAAACTTCAGACTTTGAGCTCCACTGCTTATAAACACTGGTAGGAGTCAGCCCCTCTCCTTTTCCCAGTCATTGGTTTTGGGGAAGACTTTTTCTTGTACAATTTCCTATGTGGTTTTTTTTCTCTCTTTCTCTCTTTCTCCCTCGCTTCTCTCTCCATGATCAGGGCTCCCTCTCCTCCGTAACACCTGCAGTTCTCTTCTCCCTCAAATCAACTCTGCAGCTTCTTCCTTCCACAAGGTGGCTATTTTTCTCCCTTTAGATGTGCAGTTTGTTCTCAGAATGATTTGATATTTATCTGGCTGTGTTGAGAGACGAGGCAACCCTAGGGTCCCCTACTACTCTGCCATTTTAACTCTCCCCTCCCTATTCCACATCTGTTTGGTAAAGGTACTTCTCTCAAAGGATGCAGATAGTGAGTGGACCTATGGAGAGAAGCCACCAGGTATTCTGGACAGCGGTGAACAACCAGAGATGTCCCAGCCTAAAAATAAACATGAAAGCAGTATTGGACATGCTACTGTAATGGATCTACAAGTTGCCTTGGAGACTGAATGCTAGCTCCATTGGGCTGTGTTGCATTAATGCTGTTATTTTGAATGTTGGTAATTGTGGTATACTATGAGGTAGTTTTGCAGTCCTTGACGTGATTTCAGATATTTCTATCATTTTTCAAATTTTAAACTTACTTTAAGCTTTTAAAATTTCCTTTTTATGTTTTTATTTATTTTTTAGTTTTTAAAATGTTTATTTATTTTGAGAGAGGCAGAGCACAGTGGAGGGGCAGAGAGAGAGAGAGAGAGAGAGAGAGAGAGAGAGAGGGAGAGGGAGAGGGAGGGGGAGAGAGAGGGAAAGAGAGAATCCCCAATAGACTTTGCTATCAGCACAGAGCCTGACATGGGGCTCAGTCTTACCAGTCATGAGATAATGACCTGAGTTGAAATCAAGAGTCAGATGCTTAACTAACTGAGCCACCCAGGAGCCCCTAAAATTTTCCTTTTTAAAATTAATTTTTACATTATATATTATAAGGTTTTAAAAGTCAATGGTAAAATCCTATAACAAAAAACAGCAGCTCCTTAGACCTCTTTTTCCTGTGCCTCCTTCCTTCCTTGACCCTGAAGTCCCATTACCCACAGGCAACCAATTTAAACTCTTAGCTATTTTTTCTGATAATTACCTCAGTGTTTCTAAATATTAGATTGTGCTCTTTTTTTTTTTTAATTTTTTTTTCAACATTTATTTATTTTTGGGACAGAGAGAGACAGAGCATGAACGGGGGAGGGGCAGAGAGAGAGGGAGACACAGAATCGGAAACAGGCTCCAGGCTCTGAGCCATCAGCCCAGAGCCTGACGCGGGGCTCGAACTCACGGGCCGCGAGACCGTGACCTGGCTGAAGTCAGACGCTTAACCGACTGCGCCACCCAGGCGCCCCCTCTTTTTTTTTTTTTTTTAACAGTTATTTGTTTTTGAGAGAGAGTGAGAGCACAGGGGAGAGGCAGAGAGGGAGAGGATCCAAAGCAGCCTCCACACTGTCAGTGCAGAGCCCAATGTAGGGCTGGAACTCAGAAAATTGTGAGATCATGACCTGAGCCCAATAAGATGCTTAACTGACTGAGCCACCCAGGTACCCTAATGTATGGTGCCTCTTCTGATCAATTAGTTACAATATTACATATTGACTTCTTAATGTAGTAGGTAAAGATTGGGGCTCTTTTATTATATCCTCTTTTCTTCTACCTAATATATTTCTATTTTGGCAAAATTAACTTTCACTGCTTTCATACACAGAGTAAATCGTGTTCACTGCTGAGCCACATAGCACACAAGTATCCCCCCAGCTTTTCAAAAATTCACATTAAGCTGCTTCACTTTTATGAAAGACCTACATTATGCCTGTTTTCACCAATCAGGAGAAGTCCAAAGAGGATTTTCCCTTTTACAAAAAAAAAAGGTGAAAAGAGAAAATAGTGTTCAGCATTTATTTTGCAGCCAGCTGTTGTTGAGGCTTCACATACGCTGAGCAGTGAGAGTAGCCCCACCAAGCTCCTTCCCCAGGAACTACACTCAGCACCTCAGCATCAAGTTACCACAGCTTTGAACTCTGTCTCTGAGCATCTGGGCTTTATCTCAGTTTATTTTGTCCATCTGTTAGCAAGATGTGTTTAAGGAATCAGCCTTAACAGAGGTTACTTTTTCGGTGTGGGAATGCTCAATAAATTTCCCATGTAACTTAATGGTAATGGTTCTTCACTTTACACCATTTCAGCCTTTGAAAGGTTTCATAAGAATGTTCTACTTTCTGATAGCAGGGAAGACCTGTACTGTGATGTCATTTCCTAGAGTTAATAATTACCTCATTGGTTTTACATTTGCTTAGTTTTCTTTGACTCTTAAGTCTTGCTTGATCTTCCAAAAGCTCTATAAAATGAAATTTACCAGATTTTCTATTTAAGCTAATGTGTTTTGGCAACACCATTTATAGAGCCCTGGATTATCCTGCTCTAGTCTGGATGATTTACTCTCCAAGGCTACGGCACAGGGGCTGTTCCGGACACTGATGGTCTGGGAATTCCCCTCATGTCTGTTCTGTGTTGGAGCCTCTTGTTTCTTGGATCCCATCTCATCTCTCTTAGTTTACTCCCCCATTTTAGTGAAGCCCTTCTCCAAGTGGTTTCCTAAGAAAAGATGCATGAGAGACATATTTTGAGACTTTGTACATCTGAAAATAGCTTTATTCCAAGCTCACACTTCATTGATCATGAATACTTGATTGGAAGTAATTTCCACTTAGAACATTTAAGGCTTTTGTCATTCATTGTATTTGTTGTTTTCAATTTGGAGACTCATGCCCTTCAGTTCCAAAATATCTTCCTCAATAATTTATTTACTGTTTTCTTTGTTCTTCCTGGAATTTCTGTTACTCCAGTGTTAGATCTCTTGAATTTATTGTTTGTCTTCTTTTTTTCTCTCACATTGTCTATCACTTTGTGTTTTAGGTTTTTTTTCTCCAGCACTTTTACTGAGTTTTAAAAATGTGTTTTTTTTTTAATTTTCACAAGTTTTTTTATTCTCAGAATTGTCCCATTCTGATAACATCCTGTTGTTGTCATTGATGGAATTTTGTTGTTGTTGTTGTTCAGATATTAATTTTAGTTTCCCTGAAGTTCTTTTGCTTCCTGCAATGTCTGTGTTTCCTCTGTTTATTTTTTGTTTTACTCTTACTTTCTTGTTGGAAATGTCTAGGAATTCTTTGCTGTCTATATATACATACTAGAGGGAGGTTCTAAAAGCTCTGGGGTGCTTGGATGCCACTTACCCACTAGGAAGTTTCACTGAAGAGCAGTTAGATGATTAATTAGCTTTTTTATTAGGGACTGCCAGATGTCAGTGTTTATAGATCTTTTTACTTGAGTAGTTTGTTTTCTCCCATATAGGATCGTCCATGATGTATTTAAAAGTAAGGTTAAGGTCTCACCATTCACTAAGCAACCTTACTTAATCCTCTTATTTTCAGTCCCATGTCTCATACTTACTCTCCTTTGTCCCAAGTCTCAAGTCTGAAACTTCCCTTACTTAATTCCCTAAAGACTATACCTTCTTCTGCCTCCTACAGATTGAGGGAGGGGACTTAAAGATACGCTTCAAGACTTTTTGTTTTTAGTGACCAACTTCCGAAGTACCTGGTTCCTCAATTCCTGAGGCTTTCTGGCACTCAGCAGGGCAAATAGGCTTGTTACTGGTCAGCTCTCCCTCTACATGGAGTTATGTTTCACTTCCCCCGCCATAGCTAAGTCATTTAACATTCTTCATGTGCTTTCTGTCTGTATATATCGTGTTTGGGGCTACATGCATCATATGTTTTTATTTTGCATTTCTGTTTCTTGTTGTTTTAGTATGATTTTTAAAAGAAAGAGGAGGCCATCTTGAGATCAGATGTCACCTTTAAATTTTCAGTCAATTATTATTGCTTGCACTGCTCGTAATAGCAAAAGTTAATATAGCCTAGGGGCACCTGGGTGGCTCAGTCAGTTAAGCATCCTGACTTTGGCTTAGGTCATGATCTCATGGCTCATGGGTTCAAGCCCCATGTCAGGCTCTGTGCTGACAGCTCGGAGCCTGGAGCCTGCTTCAGATTCTGTGTCTCCCTCTCTCTGTTCCTCCTCCACTCGCAGTCTGTCTGTCTGTCTCTCTCTCTCTCAAAAATAAATAAACGTTAAAAAAAATTTTTTAGGTTAATATAGCCTAAATATCCAACAACAGGATAATTTTATAATCTCAAGTTTTCTTTGATTTGTATTCCATAAGAAACTGTAAAAACCTAGAATATATACAGGAGCAAAAGAACAGAAAACATCTGTCACCATTCCAAATAACCACTTTGGTATATATCTTTAGTGTATATCCTTTTGAATTCTTTTCTATGCATAGAGAAATAAATCCCTTTCATCAAAAATGAGATGATAAATTTTGTAGCCTACCATAATTTACCTATGAAATCCACAAACTGTTGGATACTTAGTGTGTTTCACCTCAACCCTGTATTGTGGAATATTGTTCTATATTATACTATCCAGAATAGTAATAATGAGTGTACACTGAATTAAAATTTTTTTTTAATTTTTTTATATGAAATTTATTGACAAATTGGTTTCCATACAACACCCAGTGCTCATCCCAAAAGGTGCCCTCCTCAATACCCATCACCCACCCTCTCCTCCCTCCCACCCCCCATCAACCCTCAGTTTGTTCTCAGTTTTTAACAGTCTCTTATGCTTTGGCTCTCTCCCACTCTAACCTCTTTTTTTTTTTTTTTCTTTCCTTCCCCTCCCCCATGGATTCCTGTTAAGTTTCTCAGGATCCACATAAGAGTGAAAACATATGGTATCTGTCTTTCTCTGTATGGCTTATTTCACTTAGCATCACACTCTCCAGTTCCATCCACGTTGCTACAAAAGGCCATATTTCATTTTTTCTCATTGCTACGTAGAATTCCATTGTGTATATAAACCACAATTTCTTTATCCATTCATCAGTTGATGGACATTTAGGCTCTTTCCATAATTTGGCTATTGTTGAGAGTGCTGCTATGAACATTGGGGTACAAGTGGCCCTATGCATCAGTACTCCTGTATCCCTTGGATAAATTCCTAGCAGTGCTATTGCTGGGCCATAGGGTAGATCTATTTTCAATTTTCTGAGGAACCTCCACACTGCTTTCCAGAGCGGCTGCACCAATTTGCATTCCCACCAACAGTGCAAGAGGGTTCCCGTTTCTCCACATCCTCTCCAGCATCTATAGTCTCCTGATTTGTTCATTTTGGCCACTCTGACTGGCGTGAGGTGATACCTGAGTGTGGTTTTGATTTGTATTTCCCTGATAAGGAGCGACGCTGAACATCGTTTCATGTGCCTGTTGGCCATCCGGATGTCTTCTTTAGAGAAGTGTCTATTCATGTTTTCTGCCCATTTCTTCACTGGGTTATTTGTTTTTCGGGTGTGGAGTTTGGTGAGCTCTTTATAGATTTTAGATACTAGCCCTTTGTCCGATATGTCAGTTGCAAATATCTTTTCCCATTCCGTTGGTTGCCTTTTAGTTTTGTTGGTTGTTTCCTTTGCTATGCAGAAGCTTTTTATCTTCATAAGGTCCCAGTAATTCACTTTTGCTTTTAATTCCCTTGCCTTTGGGGATGTGTCGAGTAAGAGATTGCTACGGCTGAGGTCAGAGAGGTCTTTTCCTGCTTTCTCCTCTAAGGTTTTGATGGTTTCCTGTCTCACATTTAGGTCCTTTATCCATTTTGAGTTTATTTTTGTGAATGGTGTGAGAAAGTGGTCTAGTTTCAACCTTCTGCATGTTGCTGTCTAGTTCTCCCAGCACCATTTGTTAAAGAGGCTGTCTTTTTTCCATTGGATGTTCTTTCCTGCTTTGTCAAAGATGAGTTGGCCATACTTTTGTGGGTCTAGTTCTGGAGTTTCTATTCTATTCCATTGGTCTATGTGTCTGTTTCTGTGCCATGAATTAAAATTTTAAATGAGAGAAAGTCAGGTAGAAGTGATAAAAATTCTGACAAAAATGAATCAAAATATTTTTAAAACATACACCTTGTACAGCTATAAATTACTCAATTTACAAAAAGTGACCAATGGTTTGTTGCCAAACTTACCTTGAGCCAAATTATTTTTTAGCTACTTAGATCTGGTTCCTTGATTTTAGAGAGGCGTGGGGTTCCTGAGTGGCTTGGTCAGTTAAGCGTCCTACTCTTGACTTCAGCTCAGACCATGATCTTATGGTTCGTGAGTTAAAGCCCACGATGGGCTCTACACTGACAGTGTGGAGCCTGCTTAAGATTCTGTCTTCCTCTCTCTCTGGCCCTCCCTCATTTCCTCTCTCTCTCTCTCTCTCTCTCTCTCTCTCAAAATAAATTTTTTTTTTTTTAAATTGAAAAGAGACCTCAAGGCTTACCCTCAAACTTCCCTTTAAGCAATGCATTACAAAGCCTCCTAACTTTTATGAGTCCATGTTGTTAGGAGCAGGTGATTTCTTGAATCTACTGTACTTTGAGGTCGACCATCATTTCAGCATCTACTGCAAAGAAAACTCAGCCTTTCTTCTATCTTTTCTACTCCATGACCCTTAGAATGGGAACCGTGTCCCTGCTGGACTTGAAAGTGAGAGCTGTAGGTCATTCTTCCATTTTCTCCTTGCACATGGACTCTGAAGAATCACATTTTTTTCTGACCTACTGCTTCTATATAACTCCATTTTTTTACCATTGTTAGAGAGTAGTACCGTAGGGGTATGACAAAATGTTTGTTCAGGGAAAAGTTACTTTTGTGTGTGTGTGTAAAATTTAACAAATCAAGATGAAGACAAATTAATATTTTGTGTTTTAAAGCAAGCTTTTTGGTTTTTTATCAGTTAGTGAGTGAAAGTGGGCCTCAGTAATTCTTACACTATATTCCTTCATCATTGTAGATTATGGATAATACCTAATTCTTCCTAATCAGATTTAAGTTTTTACATCAATTTGCATTTAAAAAATTTTTTTTTATGTATATTCATTCTTGAGGCAGAGAGAGAGAGAGAGAGGAGAGAGAGAGAGAGAGAGAGAGAGAGAAAGAACACAAGTGGGGGAGGGGCTGAGAGAGAGGGAGACACAGAATCCAAAGTAGGCTCCAGGCTCCGAGCTGTCAGCACAGAGCCCAACGCGGGCCTGAACCCACAAACTGCAAGATCGTGACCTGAGCCGAAGTCGGATGCTTATCCAACTGAGCCACCCAGGCGCCCCTTCATCATTTTGCATTTTTAGGATTACAGGGTTTTTATTTAACCTTTGATTACATATAATTTCATCTAATCTAAGAACCCATTGATTAAGACATCATGATTTTGTTACTATGAACATAGAAAACACTACCAATTAAGCAATGATATGTCAATGAATGTAAGATGCACTTTAATTTCAGAGATGTTAATTTTTTAATGGACTGTTTTAGAATGAAATATGGTATATTTGTTCTCATTTATAATTGAAAATCTTAAATAACAAATGTAGTTATTTAGCAAACACACATTTAATACCTACTTGGTACCATTGCTACTTGGAATTTTGGAACCTTTTTTAGAGTATTAATACTGAGAAAAGTTTTTTACTTATTTATTTATTTTTATTTTAGAAAGAGAGAAAGAGACAGCACAAGTGGGTGAGGGGGCAGAGAGAGAGAAAGAGAGAGAATCTTAAGCAGACTCCATGCTGGGCATGGAGCCTGACATGGGGCTTGATCCCTCAACCCTGGGATCATGACCTGAGCAGAAATCAAGAGTCAGGCACTCAACCAACTGAGCCACCCAGGTGCCCCTAAAAGTTATTTTTTTCCAAAGCACTTTTACAGTTTTTTAATCATCCTAGTACCTTATTCAACAACTCTTCTATTATTCAGCATACTTCCCCCGGACCCAGGTCCTCTCTTCTTAGGGGAGTACTTGTGATTAAATACTGGTCTTTAGAAAGTGTATTAAAATATAAGATCAAGTGATTTCCTTGGGAATCACTGAGCTGGTAAGTAAGAGTTTTAAGCTCAAAGTTCTGACCTGAGCCACTGGATGGGAATAGTATCGATGTTTAGGTAGAACTTACTGCCGGTCAGCTGAGAAGAAGAAGAATTTGAAGGAAAGCTTATGAGCACTTAGCCATCTTGAAATAAATATTTTCATATCATTTTAGATGGTGAAAAAGGATACCAGATTCAGGACAGCTGCAGGAAAGTGTCCCAGCCCAAACACAGGGCTGCATGTGACTGTACAGCAGTCAAGAATAAACTAATAGAGGTGAAACCTAGGTATCCTAGTAAAAGTATTTAGCAGCTGTAGATTGTGGCTTATTTAGACAGGGAAAAAACATAATTTAGAGAGTTAAATTTGGGGGTTTTTTGGAGGGTAGAATTTTACAGAAAATTTTTAAGTCTCCAGAAAAATAGTTACGACTGTATCAGTTTAGCTGGCCTAAGCTAATATGGATTTTGGGTTTTGTGGCTCACCTCTAATGTACTTGAGAGCAGGATCAGACATAGACCTTCAGAATGGTAGCTGCAAAGTTAAGAACAGAACAGCCTGAAGTATCAAGGGTCATTATTTCAGGTCGAGATTCAGGCTAGTAACTGGGCTACACAACAGGCAAAACCCACCCAAATCCAGAAGGTGGCTAACCAAAACATGTATGATCAGATGTGGGATTAGCTGATTTTAGAACCAGGACAACTGAGAAACATTCACTATGAACTCTTCCTTATAAAGACTTTTATAGGGGCGCCTGGGTGGCTCGGTCGGTTAAGCGTCCGACTTCGGCTCAGGTCATGATCTCATGGTCCGTGAGTTCGAGCCCCACGTCGGGCTCTGTGCTGACCGCTCAGAGCCTGGAGCCTGTTTCAGATTCTGTGTCTCCCTCTCTGTCTGCCCCTCCCCCCGTTCATGCTCTGTCTCTCTCTCTGTCTCAAAAATAAATAAACGTTAAAAAAAAATTTTTTTTAAAAAGAGTTTTATAAATAGTTTCTTTTCGTTAGTTTCTATAAACAATTGACCCTTGAACAACATGGAACAACATGGAAATTAGGAATGCAACCCCTTGTTGCCAAAAATACACCTATAAATTTGACTCCCCCAAAACTTAATAGCCTATTGTTGACCAGAAACCTTACCAAAAACATAACCACATACTCTATGTTGTATGTATTAAATGCTGCATCCTTACACTAAAGTAAGCTAGCGAAAAGAAAATGTTACTAAGAAAATCATAAAGAAGAGAAAATATGTTTACAGTACCATACTGTAAAAAAATAAATCTATGTATATACGTGGATTTGTGCAGGTTCAAACCTTGTTCAAGAGGCAACTGTATCAAGTCATTTTTTTTCTTTTCAACTTATGTTTTTAATTCCAGTATAATTAATTTACAGTGTTATATTCGTTTGAAGTATATAATGTAGTAGTTTAACAATTTTATACATTACTCAACGCTCATCACAATATGTGTATTCTTAATCCCCTTCACCTCTTTCACTCATCCCCTCACCTACTTCCCCCTGCTAACCACCATTTTGTTCTATATATTTAAGAGTCTATTTTTTTGTGTGTCTCTTTTTTCCTTTGTTTGTTTGGTTTGTTAAATTCCACATATGAACAATATCATATGGTATTGTCTTTCTCTGACTGACAGTTCACTTACCATTTGTACCCTTTAGATCCATGTTGTTGCAAATGGCAAGATTTCGTTCTCTTTCTTAATTCTTTTTTATGGCTGAGTAATAGTCCATCACACACACACACACACACTTATAAATGAATATACACAAGCACTCCCCACATCTTCTTTATCCATTCATCTATTGACAGACATTTGGGTTGTATAAAGTCATTTTTAAAACATCAGCTCTGTGTGTATTTGTGGCTTAAAGGGGAAAAGCTGAGTGCTCTTTGACTAAAACAGAATGGAGCAGCACTGCATGGGGGTAGCAGCAGTTCACTCTGTCGGGCTGTTGTGTGAATCAGCTGGGAGGGAGAGGCAGAGCTGTGGGATGCAGATGCTACTGCTTCCACTCTTCTCATCTGAAGTATCTCATTCAGATATCTGAATCTAAATGGCCATCTACTGCTGGTTTCTAAAGTATGCTAAGTCTGAAATATTCCTGAGCTCAGGGCACCTGGGTGGCTCAGTCAGTTGAGCATCCAACTCGATTTCGGCTCAGGTCATGATCCCAGGGTCATGGGATCAAGTCCCACATCAGGCTCCATGCTGAGCGTGGAGCCTGCTTAAGATTCTCTCCCCTCCACCTTCACTCCCCTGTTTATGGTCTCCCTCCCTCCCTCTCTTTCTCTCTCTGTCTCTGTCTAAAATAAAAATATTTTTTTTCCAGTTTTATTAAGATATAATTGACATCTCAGGTCTATATTAATTTGGCTTCTGGATGCTACAGTTTACCTCTGATTCTCGTTTTTCAGGGCTTGTAGTAGAATGCCAACAAGAACGATCACAGATAAAAAATAAAGAGATAGCTTTGCGTGTGTTGAGAGCTAGACTCTACCAGCAGATTATTGAGAAAGACAAATGTCAGCAACAAAGTACTAGAAAACTGCAGGTAAGATTTATTTGGTATAATGATACCTCTGCACAAAAAGTCATAATTTTATGTAGAAAATACAGCGTTTGTTCTTGATCAAATGGGAATATCTGATAGCATAGAGAAACTTGCTTATTTGTAAATAAACAATAATTTTATTGCATATGGACTAGCAGGTTAGGGCTAAATTTGGATGTGTCAGTTTACAAATGAATAGATGAGAGGGGCACCTAGGTGGCTCAGTCAGTTAAGCGTCTGACTTCGGCCCAGGTCATGATCTCACAGTTCGTGGGTTCAAGTCCCACGTCGGGCTCTGTGCTGACAGCTCAGAGCCTGGAACCTGCTTCAGATTCTGTGTCTCCCTCTCTCTGTGTCCCTCCCTAGCTTTCTCTCTCTCTCTCTGAAAAATAAATAAAACATTTTTTTAAAAAATGAATAGATGAGATATGCGTAAACTCCAAATCATTTCCCAGTTGTTTCCCTCCAGTGTTTGTATCGTGACTATCTTGAGAGGAGATTAGGTTAAAAGATAAAAAAGTTCTCTGGAAATTAGGATAGTTGCAGATTTTTTAATTTAAAAACCTATGCTTTTTTAAAAACTCTGTGGGATCAAAAGTAAATGTCACTGCAAAAAACCTATAATGGTGATTGCTACTGATGGGATGTGGGGTGGGGGTAGAAGAGAGATTTATTGGCCACTATATATACCTTTTGTACTTTCTGAATTTTGTACCATATAAATGTGTGATATTTATTCAAATATGTAGATAAAGGTTAAACAAAATGAATAAGTGCCATTGATATAAGTAAACAAATTATTGTGGGATTTTAAATCCTAAAAAAGGTTAAGTTTGTCTTTGAGAGAGGTTGGAAGAGAAAGTGTGCTTTGTATTGTTTGTGGATAGGTATGCTACCCTAAATTGGGAAGGATAATGAATTATATAAACTTTAAACATTAATTATTTTTTTTACCTGGTCTCTTCACACTTTTGTCCTTCTAGCTTTCCTTATGCACATTGTAACTTCCAACTAGTAAACGTGATGGGATAAATGAGAGAATAATCCTCTCTTTGTGGTAATCCTAGACTGTGGTTCAGGATCAGTATATACATTTGCAGATAGGAATGCTCATTAACAAACCATTGCTTCTTGGCAAGTAAGTGATAATGTAAACACGATGAATTTTGTGACATTTGGATTAATAAAAGACATTGGGATTTACTTGCTACTTGGCATTTCAGTACCAAATGTTCACACAGTAATTTTTAAAATGAGTATTTAATATTGGTCTGATACAAATAGTGTGTGTGTGTGTGTGTGTGTGTGTGTGTGTGTGTGTGTGTCTTCAGAAATTTCTGGCTTCAGGCAGCAGAAAAGGCCTCCCAATTAACTTGTCCATCTGTGTGAATTTTTTAGTAGGTATTTCTAATGCTTAGAGAAGTTTTGGTTCAGCTAATATATACAGTAGCTTTTATATGGAAGGCATTATATCAGGTTCTCAACTCTGGCTCCATTTATCACCTAAAGAGCTTTGTAGATCCCTCAGCCCCCCACCCTCCACCCAGAGTCTAACATAATTGATTTGGGTGGGATCCTGGGCATTAATATGGTGATAGTAGTTTCCATACCTGGCTGGTTGCAGAATGGATGGCCTAGGGAATATTCTAAATCTACATAATCCATGATTCAGTATATCTGAGGTTGGGCTTTAGCATCTTTAATTTTTAAAAATGCTCATGATGGTCAGCCATATTTAATTTAGTTCCATATCATTTGCCTAAGGGGTTAAGAAAATAAGTTATAGGGGCACCTGGGTGGTTCATTTGGTCCAACTTTGGCTCAGGTCATGATCTCACGGTTTGTGGGTTAGAGCCCCACATCAGGCTCTGTGCTGACACCTCAGCCTGGAGCCTGCTTGAGATTCTGTGCCTCCCTCTCTCTCTGTCCCTTCCCTGCTCACCCTCTGTCTCTCTCTCAAAAATAAATAAACATTAAAAAACATTTTTTGAAAAAAAAGTTATAGAAATGTCTTTTTTTAGTCTTAAAAAGTGGAAGTGTATGAGAGGGGGTATTGTGTTGGGGAGGTAGTGTAGGTGAGATTAAGAAGAATGCAAATAACCATGGGGTACCTGACCTGCGGTGGCCCAGTCTGTTAAGCGTCCGACTTTGGCTCAGGTCATGATCTCACGGTTCGTGGGTTCAAGTCTGGCAGGCTCTGTGCTGACAGTTCAGAGCTTGGAGCCTGCTTCAGATTCTGTGTCTCCCTCTCTCTGCCCCTCCCCAATTGCACTCTCTCTCAAAAATAGACAAACATTAAACAAAAATACAAATAACCATAGCATAAGGCAAACTGTAGTGTGCTGTAGAGAAGATTCCAAGTGTAAGGAGTTTCAAAGGAGAAAGTTAACCTATTTCAGTCGTTGCTAGCTGGAAAGGTGGGGATGATAGAGTGTTTGGGAAGGGCATCCCTTGAGATGATGTTTTAGCTGAGTTGACAGAAATGCACATAATTTTGATATGGTTTAATAAGTGGCATTATAGTGGGTCACATAGTTTTAAGAAATGATGTCAGGAAGATTGGCCACATTATGAGGTACCTTGAATGATGAATTGAGTTGTGTCTGCTTAGTAGACAAGAAGAAACCGAAGAAGTAAATTTATCAGAAAACTGTTTTAAGCAGGCTAAGCAGGGCAACACAATGTAAGCAGAGAAATGGAAGAGGAATCAGGAGATTTTTACAGGAATGAAGGTGAAAATAACAAGCCCTTGAATGATAGAAATGGAAAGGGCAGGATGTAACAGGTGACCCCTGAAACCATTGGGAATGGGCAGGTAGAGAATACGATGAATTGAAGATGGATTCTCCCCTGGTGTCTGTGTCAAGTTCCCATGAAATGTGAGCTAAGTTGCAGGATGTCAGAGTTTCCCACTTGGAGCCAAGGGCATGTGGTGGTGTTATTTATAGAACAGGAAGAAGAACTGATTGGGATGCAAGGATAATTTGGTTTTATTTTTTATTTGTTTTTTTAATGTTTATTTTTTGAGAGAGAGAGAGAGAAAGAGCGTGAGCGGGGGAGGGTCAAAGGGAGAGGGAGACACAGAATCTGAAGCAGGCTCCAGGCTCCGAGCTGTCAGCACAGAGCCCGATGCGGGGCTCGAACTCACAAGCTGTGAGATCATGACCTGAGCCGAAGTCAGACACCTAACCGACCGAGCCACCCAGGCGCCCCAAAGATAATTTGGTTTTAAATATTTGAAGTTTAAAGTACCAAAGAGACATTCATTCTTATTCCATAACTAAGCTTTACAAACCTGTAGTCTTAAACAGTAAGTTTTGCCCATTCTTGTTCCTTGTCACTTTGTATATATGACTTTTAGAAAAAATTGAACCTGTTATAATAGAAAAGTCATTTACAAGTATGTTTCCATTATAATAAAGGTAATTATAAAGTTAAAATATGAATTGCCTTTTTGTTATGACACAGGTGGGAACAAGAGCCCAGTCAGAGAGAATTCGGACATATAATTTCACCCAGGATAGAGTCACTGACCACAGGATAGCATATGAAGTTCGTGATATTAAGGTAATATTACTGAATATGCTTTATGTACTTTGCTTTTCAAAGAAAGTATACTCAAATTCTAGAGAGTTATGTCTAAAATCTTACCAAGTAATTTAAAATCATTAAGCCAGTTTAAGATAGTACCCTAAAATTTGCAGATACTTGGATTAGTTTCATGGTAAAAAATGTGGTCTTTATGCCAGTTTCAAACAATTCTCTTTGAACTCCAGATTCTTTGCTATGCAATCACAGTGTACTAAGGTATATTCAATATGCATGTATACACTGTATCAGTTTCCTGTTGCTGTGTAACAAATTACCACAAATTTGGTGGTTTAAAATATTATATCTTAATGGTTATATAGGTTAAAAATCTGGACACAACAGAGATGAGTTCAGAGCTCTCAGGTCCAGTTGCTTGCTTGGTGGCCCTTCCATATGCCCAATCCCACTTTGAATCTTTTGCAGGAATGGCACAGGCCTTTTTAAGGGCTCATCTGCTTAGGTCAGGCCCATGCCAGTGATACTCCTTTTGAATGACTCAACGTCAACTGATTAGTCACCTAATCACTGGAGTGATATTCTGTCATATTCACAGCTTCTGCCTTGACATAAGGGAGGGACTTCTGCAAGCCCTCCACCAGGGGGCATCTTAGAGTTCTGCTTACCACGATGTATTATTGTTCATTAGATTCAGGAGTTATAATTATGCTGTTGGGGAAAGACCCTCTCATCATGGTTTGAACATTAACCTAACTAAATCCCATTTGGCCGGATCACTGACATAAATCATTAATGATGAAGCACAGGAAGATTCCCCTATGGGGCGCCTGGGTGGCGCAGTCGGTTAAGCGTCCGACTTCAGCCAGGTCACGATCTCGTGGTCCGTGAGTTCGAGCCCCGCGTCGGGCTCTGGGCTGATGGCTCAGAGCCTGGAGCCTGTTTCCGATTCTGTGTCTCCCTCTCTCTCTGCCCCTCCCCCGTTCATGCTCTGTCTGTCTCTGTCCCAAAAATAAAATAATAAACATTGGAAAAAAAAAAAATTAAAAAAAAAAAAAGATTCCCCTTTTGCTTCCACTGAAGGAGAAAACGAAGTGGTTCTCATAAAGGACTGTGTACAAAAGGCAAGAGATGGAAAGTTCTGATCTTTTTCCTTGACGCCATGTGATATATAAGGCTTCTTTCATTTGATTCTGTCCCATTCTATACTCAAAATTAAAGTCCTCATTTTACAAGGGGAAATGTCTGTGTTTTCAAAATATTTAGAAATTTCTGTGTATCTTATGCCACTTCCTCTGTCTTCTCAGCAATTTAATACTGTCTTAAATAGGAACATAATAGCCTTGTCAAAAAGGAGAAGATATTTGCTCACTTCCCTTTCCTCAGGAAACACACAGCAATAACCAAATATGTTTGGCCATATTGTTGTAATTACACCATACTCTTTCATTTGTTTTCTGGTAGTGGTGATGGTTTTTCCTGAGACAGCTGCATTCTTATGACCAGTAATATTTTTTAGAATAGCCCTTAGGTCCTCAGTTGGTATTCAGTATTGAAACAGGCAAATTAAGTAGCTTTTATAGTTATAAAATACCTGGCTTTGGCCTGGTTATAATAACTAACATGTTATTACTGACGAAACTAGCATGCCAGACTCTGCAATGTAAGGGAAATTATATTTGCGTGCTCTCATTATGACTAACCCACCTATTGGAAAGAAAGAAAACATCCCATATTGGTGAAAGGAGGAAATTTGGAAATGTCACGAAAAAAATGTAGTAAAACATTGAAATCTATATGAAGGACAGTAAAGAGACAAGTGGGAGTGAATAATTTAGGAACTGTAAGAGTTGTAGATGAGGCAGGAAAAGTGATTGAGGGCCTTAATCCGAGGGCAGTAGCCCCAGGACAGAATGGAAGGCGTGGAGGGGAAAGAAAGTGGGTGTCTGTGGGACTTAGCTCAGCTAAGCTCAGCTCTGCTCCTTTATTTTAGAGCCTGACCTCCTTCCATTTACATAGTTCTTGATGAAACTGCTCTGCTCTTACATGATTGAAGACAATAATTGGTTTGTTTGGGGAGGAAATCCGAACAAGCCCCCACCAATGAGTTCCTTACTAGCATTTTTAAACCGGAGACAAAGAGGGTTAGTCTCTCTCTTGGCTAAAGCTGAAATATGTGAGATTTACAAGAGGCTAGAAGCCACATTTCCAAACCATGAGGAGAAGGCAGTGTTCAGTAAGAGATGAAGCTGATGTATTGAAAGGAGCAAAAATAGAACTGGATGGAAAGAATCTTGATGATATTAATCCCCGCATTCATTTATTCGTAGGCTGCATTCCCAGGGCAGTGGCACCAGCCTTTACATTCCTATCCTTGGGTTCTGTGAGATCACCTCATATTCTTAGTGTGAGTTCTCGTGTAGGTGATTTTGTTTTTATTTTCATTCATCTAGATAAGAAGCACAGACTACCCTATAATATATTGTTTTATGTTTCTATTGTTTCTCAAAGTCCTTGTGCAAATTCCTGAACATCAACCTATCTCCTGCCCTGTATTTCCCTTAAACTGAAGATTTTCCCTTGCCCTGAATACTTTGTTTTCATGCCTTTCTTCATCCTCCTTTTGACTGAAATGCTCCGCTCTCTATTTAGAGAAATACTATTATCTTTTTAAGATCTAATGCAAATTTTTTCTTCCTGCCTAAACTCTTCCCTGATGCCACCTTCTTTTTTAATGCTTATTAATTTTTGAGAGAGAGACACAGAGTGAACAGGGGAGGAGCAGAGAGATAGGGAGACACAGAATGTGAAGCAGGCTCCAGGCCCTGAGCTGTCAGCGCAGAGCCCGACATGGGGCTCGAACTCACAAGCTGTGAGATCATGACCTGAGCTGAAGTCAGACGCTTAACTGACTGAGCCACCCAGGCGCCCTGCCACCTTCTTTTAAAATTAACCTTACAACCCTCAGTTGCTTCCTTGATTTCTTGCTCTGATTGTGGTGCCTCACTCTGTCACTAGATTATGAGCTTCTGGAGGTTAGGAACCACAAGTCATTCATCCTTGTTCTATCTCTAGCACTCTGGTTAATCCAGTTGAACTCTACGAGTGATGTGATTATCATTTAAGAGGGATGATCCTTTTGATACAATTTCCAAATGATGAAATCACCTTGGCAATACCATGATCATTTGAGTTCTGGGCCTGCTAATTTTATAAGCAGTTTCCATATTATGCTCAAAATGGTTTAAATCTTAATTTAAAAGCTTATCGTAGTGCTTTTGCTTTACTTTTCAAGTTTAATTGAGGTTTTAATATATGCTGGTGTTTTGTGGAATGCAAAGATAGGAAGGCATCGTTCCCCCTATAGTTTAATCGGAGAGATAAATGTATACACTTAACCTAAAATTCAACTTTAAGATCATTCAAGAAAGACCAAAATAAGATTAGTTCATACCTACATCAAAACTTTAAATGTTCTGTGTTCCGGATGCTGACATTGAAATGGTTCCATTAGGCCAATGTCTAGATTTTGAACATTTCTAAAATATAGGACTCTGCTAATTCACTGTTCCCAACAACTCTGTTACACAGAACTTCTGTAGCACAGGAAAGGTACTTAGTCATTATTTTAGTGACTTGTAGAGATGAACTGTAGGGAAGACTACAAGGAAGTCTAACTGAACAGTTTTCACCCAATAGGCATATTTTGAGGTAAACATAAGAGCATTTATTTTTCTGAACTTTTTATTTAGAAACTTCAAGTATACTTTGAAGGCTGGTTCAAGGGGCGCATGGGTGGCTCAGTTGGTTAGGCGTCCAGCCCTGGCTCTGGTCATAGCTATGGGTTTGAGCCCAGTGTCACAGCTCAGAGCCTGAAGCCTGCTTCTGTCTCTCTCTGACCCTCCCGCATGCATGCTCGCTCTCTCTCTCTCTCTCTCTCTCTCTCTCTTCCCCCTCCTCTCAAAAATAAACATTAAAAAAAGAATCAGTACACACGCTGTACCTAGATGCAACAGTTAACATTTGCTGCCTTTGCCTTCTCTTCCTCCTCCACCTCCTGTGTTGCTGGTGAACCATTTGAAAGCAAGTTGCAGACCTCAAGACGTTTGTCCCCTAAATATTTTGGCATAAATATTTTTTTGGTTGCACAGGACTTCTACATTTTAAAACCACATTTCCAATTTAAGAAAAAACAGAACTAGTATAAGCCACTTATGGATTAAATACAATCTAAATTTGAGGGTTGGCATGAGAAGTTTGAGCTTGAAATGGTCCTGGGAGGTCCAGAGGACTTGGCAAGGCTGAGAAGGGCAAGGAGGGGCTGTGCATGTTAATGTGGCAGCAAGGTGCCTGGGGCATTGGTGGAGGCATTTTGGTCTTTCTTGCCCTTGGGAAATAATGTGTTATGAATGAAAAGGGTGGAATTTTCAGGGCAAGAGTAAAAAGCCTTATCTTTTCTGGGGAACAAAAGAAGGCAAACATCCTCCCAAAGATGGTTTGAGACCTAGAACCCTGTTAGGAAAGTCAAGCAAAGGAATTTTAAAGAGAGAGGTGGTAAATTTCAAGTCTATTCAGATCTCCTTTGTTTTGGTGTTTCCAGAGTTGGAAAGATCCAACTTCTAGAAGATTGATTTTTAAATAAAATGCTAATGGAAACAAAGAAAGAGTAGAATTCCATTTACTCTTTTGGATTCACTTTTTACATAAAAAGCCAAAATAACAGGATCCTCCCAAGTTAGCAATTGTGTTCATTGTGTTGTAGAACCACTTCAGTAATCCATTGTTGCTATTAAATATGGACTGTAAAGAAACAAAGTAAATATACATCTAATTCTTTGCTTTGTTTCTCTTATTTCTACTAATCAGGTTTTTATAATAACTGTCTCTTTTACCAGGAATTTTTATGTGGAGAGAAGCATCTGGATCAGCTAATTCAAAGACTACTTCATTCAGCAGACGAAGAAGCCATTACTGAATTTTTGGATGAAAACCTTAAATCAGCAAAATAAATACTGATTTATTATAGATTCTTCTATAAATGAAACAGACCTATCTCAAGAAGCAGCTGTTCATAAAGTGCAGCTAAAATTACACAGTACGTACAAATATATTTTTTAATGAATTAAGTCACATTTCTTGACCTAAGAATTTATAAAATACAGTCCCAACTCTTCAAGCAGAAAACAAGCATGCAATGAACATTGCAAAAAACAAAAAAATAAGCATGTATTTTTGAAAAGAGAAATAAAGTATTGGGAATTGATTATGTAATATAGGTCACTTCTTCTCTTTTATATACCTTTTTTTTTTTTGAGAGAGAGAGAGAGAGAGAGAGGACGTGCAAGTTGGGGAGAGGGGCAGAGAGAGAGGGACAAAGAATCTCAAACAGGCTCCATGCTCCGCATGGAGCATGAACTGGGGCTCGATCTCATGACCCCGGGATCATAACCTGAGCCAAAACTAAGACTTGGACGCTCAACCAGCTGAGCCACCCAGGCACCCCCAAACATGCCTTTTTTTTTAACCATCTATAAATTAAACACATTTTCCATTTATTACTTCAGGATTTTACCACATGGTAAAATTTAGTGATACAAGATTTATAAACTTCTTTGTAAACCCCTATTTAAAGAAAAAGTATTATTAACCATGTTAAAATTAGGTTTTAAACTTCTACTTTTATTTTTTTATTTTCTCTCTTTAAACTAATTTTTCTTAGTTTTTTTTTTAATATTGGTTTATTTTTGAGAGAGAGAGAGAGAGAGAGAGAGAGAGAGAGAGAGAGAGACAGAGTGTGAGCAGGGGAGGGGCAGAGAGAGAGAGGAAGACACAGAATCCGGAGCAGGCTCCAGGCTCCGAGCTGTCAGCACAAAGCCCAAAGCGGGGCTCAAACCCACAAACCACGAGATCATGACCTGAGCCAAAGTTGGACACTTAACTGACTGAGCCACCCAGGCACCCCAACCTGCTACTTTTAAATAAAAAATAAATATTGTGAAGAATATGAGTCAAAAATAATGATTTTAGAGCTCTTTGAGAGCAGAACAAATTCTCTACTGTATAAACTACACACCAATATTTAAAGTGAACTCTCTGCTTGGCTTTTATTTCTTATTTCACTTTGGCTTAATTTATAAGCATCAACAGATGTGGTGTAATGTGTGTAATTCTCTATGCCTGGTTTTGTGCAGTGATACATACAAAACCCCATCCTTACCTTACAGAAGCTTCCAGTTGAGTGACAAAGCCAAAATATAAACCGCCGACTCTAATACAAAGTGGCATGATATATTTAGTAGTTGTGCTAGGAAGTTTCTTGAGTTCAAAAGAGAAGGGTTATTATTTTAGACATTCCTCAGAGGGAAAGACTAGCTAAAATAGAGTTTTAAGACCAATGGAATTAGGAGGTGAAATTTTTTTCAGTGAAATTTTTTTCTCAGTTTTTTATTTTGAAACTTTTCAAGCACATGGAAAAGTTTTTAAAATACTTTTTAAAAAATAGTGCAACGAACAGTATATACTCTAGTGTCCTACTGTTACCCTTTTGCCATGGTTGTTTTTTTCTCTATATATACACATAAACATACCTGTGGTGGTTATTGGACCATTTAAAAGTTAGTTGCAGACTCTGTAATACCACGCCAAACTATCTCAGCTTGTCCTGAGAATAAGGACATTCTCCTACAAAATCATAACTCCATTATTATACTTAGTTATGTAATAATAATTAATTATGACTGTATAATATAGTTTAATGTCTATCACATGTTAAAATTTCTTCAATTATCCCTAAAATGTCTTTCTAGCTGTTTTCTGTTAGTTTTGTACAATCCAGGATCCAGTCAAGATTCACACATTGTATTTGGTTGTCTCTCTTTAGTGTTTGGATTAATCCCCCAACCTTTTTTCCCACATGACACTGACCTTTTAAAGAATCCCACAAGGTTGTTTTGTAGAATGACCTACATCCAGGTTTGTCTGGCTGCTTCCTCGAGCTATTGGTAACTTTTATCTATCCCTTCAATGTACTATGAAGTAATATTAAGTCTAAAAATTAATTAAATTTAGTAAACACATTTGACAAGGCTACTTCATGGGTAATTTTGTGAAATTCAGTGTATTGTGCCAGGAAGTTCTATGGAGTTATACTTTGGCATTATATAAACATTTCATTCCTTGGGGCGCCTGGATGGCTCAGTCAGTTAAGCGTCCAGCTTCAGCTCAAGTCATGATCTCATGGTTCGTGGGTTTGAGCCCCATGTCGGGCTCTGTGCTGACCGCGCGGAGCCTGGAGCCTGCTTCAGATTCTGTCTCTGTCTCTCTCTGCCCCTTCCCTGCTTGCACTCTGTCTCTCTCTGCCTCTCAACACTAAGTAAATGTTTAAAAAAAAAAAACCAAACATTTCGGAGGCGCCTGGGTGGCTCAGTTGGTTAAGCGTCCGACTTCGGCTCAGGTCATGATCTCGTGGTCTGTGAGTTCGAGCCCCGTGTCGGGCTCTGTGCTGACCGCTCAGAGCCTGGAGCCTGTTTCAGATTCTGTGTCTCCCTCTCTCTCTGCCCCTCCCCCGTTCATGCTCTGTCTCTCTCTGTCTCAAAAATAAATAAACGTTAAAAAAATTAAAAAACAAAAACAAAAACCATTTCATTCTTCATTTAGTGTTAGGCAGCTTCTGAGATGACCCCAGTGATCTCATTCTTGGCCTTCGTACACTTTTGTAATCTGTTCCCCTTGAACATGAACTGGATTTGTTGACTGTCTTCTAACAAATAAAATGTATAGAAGTGGTAGGATTGTCACTTCCAATATTGGGTTGTAAAGAGACCTGCCTCTGGTTCAGGCTCTCTGGCTCTGCCTCTCTTTCTGGCCACACACACTGTTGCTGGGTAGATTGGGGAGACCCTGGGGCCCTGAGACTTCCAACCAGCCTGTCTCCAGAATGTCACCAGAGGCTCTTGGCCTCATCACAAGAAAGAATCCAAGACCAGACACAACAGTTGAACAGTACAAGTAGGAAAGTTTATGAAAGTGAGTGAGTACACTCAGGTGAGCTCAAACGAAAGCTGGTGGAGTATTTATTACCTGGGGAGGCGATTTGTGGGGGAGCAGGTTTTTGTGCCTTTTCTCCCTTACTTGGTCAAGGTTTCTGGTCTTCCTGGTCTTGGGCGTCTCTGGTTTGATCCAGCTTCTTGTGGCTTTGTTTCTGGAGTGCTGCCAGGACAGGTGTCTACTTTCCCCGGGAGCTGGCCATGACTCCCCTTTTGCTGGCCTACAGGCATTCTGTTAAAACCTAACTAACTTCCTACTCTAACAACACAGGCGGAAGCAAGGGGATGTGAGCAGCTCTATAGAATAGCCTGCGCTGTGTGACAGAACTGAGGACCATGTTCCAACAGCTCTCAAGAAATTAAAGTCTGCCTCCTAGCACATGTATGAGCTTGGAAGCAGATCATTCAGCCCCAGAGGTGTCTTGAAATGACAGTGGTCCTGGTCAGCAGCTTCACTACAAGTTCATGAGACCCTTGAGCCAGAGGCACACCACTGAGCTGCTCAAGGATACCTGATTCTTAGAAATTGAGTAAATTAAAGTTGTTTTTAGCTGCTAATTTGGGCGTAATTTCTTACACTAAAATATGTAACTAATACACCCAATGACCTTTCATCTCATTGATTTAGTATCAGTTAATGATGCTTGCTTTGCCTGAATCAGCTGTTCCACTGGGAGTTACAAAATGGTGATGTTCTCATTCTTTCTACATTAATAGCTGGCATTCTTTACAGAAAGCTTTCTTTTGTTTTTCCTCTCACTTTCTCTGAGTTGAGAGATAATTTAATCCTATTTGAATCAGTATCATTATTATCTCCCTAGGAGTAGGCATTGCCCTCTAAAATAATTGATGTCTCTGGAGAATCTGATTTAACTTGAAATAATGTTCAATTACATAGGGAGTTTCAGGGTAAAGGTTAGAAACACAGAAACTAACTTTTGTTGTCACGTATTTTACATAACAGAAACATTTATCCAAGAAAATGTAAATATTAAAACATTGTGTGAATCAAAGCAAAATGAACATAGTCTAATAAGCTATGCTATGTCAAGTGTTAGATCACGTCATTTTCATAATTCTTTTTTTCCCAGAAGAAAACCACTAAATCCATAAACCCCAAAACATGATTTCTGCAAAACTTCACTAAGAAAGTGAAAAATTGTAAGAGGGAAAGCAGTAGAAAAGGGTACTGATTTGTTACGATTTATTCATTTGGTGATCAGTGTTAACACTCTATACATGCCAAGGAAGGGTGGGCTCTAAGAGGGAATGAGGGCAAAAGGAAAAGTGCTTCTTCAGCCAAAGGCTGAAGAGGCTCCACCTTCCTGGAAGGAAGCCCCGACCTTAGCACCACCAAGGTCTTTGCCCTTCCCTCGTCCTCCAGCTCTGGCTTTTCCTTCAAGCACACACTTTATTTGGAGGGAAAAAATCAAAAGTTGGAACTATGAACCTATTAAAATCTTGGATGCTCTTTTTTTCCAAACCTCTATATATGTACAAATAACTTGGGGATCTTGCCATGACGTAGATTTTAATTCAGAAGGTCTAGGGCCTGTCGTTCTGCATTTCCACAATTCATTTCATTTCCACAAGGTCCCAGGTCATGGCAGGTACTACAGACTAACAAACACCACTTGGAATAGCAAAAATCTAGGATCTCTATTATTCGGTGAGTACTTTCAGTTGTCATGCATACTATTTTTGGACAATGAGTTTCAATTAAACCTGTAATCCTGCTTCATTCAGATAGACTGATGAGCCTCTCACACTATAAAGATAAACTTGACATCTTTTAATTGTTAGTAGAAAAATGTTAGGAATCAACTAATAAGCCAATAATAAATCAGGGTTCTTTGTAAAAAAAAAAAAATCTGGAAAGCCAAAGTTTATTGCCTCATACACACAATACCTTTAGAATACCAAGGAATAACAAACTTTATTTAAAAAATAAACTTAGGGGCGCCTGGGTGGCTCAGTCGGTTGAGCGTCTGACTTCGGCTCAGGTCATGATCTCACGGTTCGTGAGTTCAAGCCCTGTGTCGGGCTCTTGCTGACAGCTTAGAGCCTGGAGCCTGTTTCAGATTCTGTGTCTCCCTCTCTCTCTCTGACCCTCCCCCGTTCATGCTCTGTCTCTCTCTGTCTCAAAAATAAATAAACGTGAAAAAATTTTTTTAAATAAACTTAGGGGTGGCTGGGTGTCTTGATGGGTTAAGTGTTGGACTTTTGATTTCGGCTCAGGTCATGATCTCCATTCATGGGATCGAGCCCTGTATTGGGCTCCACACTTACAGCACAGAGCCTGCTTGCGATTCTCTCTCTCCCTCTCTCTCTGCTCCTCCCCCGCTCACACATGCACTCTGTCTCTCAAAGTAAATAAACTTTAAAAAATAATACATAGGGGCACCTGTGTGGCTCAGCTAGTTAATCATCCAACTTTGGCTCAGTCATGATCTCACTGTTCATGGGCTCAAACCCTGCATCCAGCTCTGTGCTGACAGCTCAGAGCCTGGAGCCTGCTTCAGATTCTGTCTCTCCCTCTCTTTCTCTCCCCCTCCCCTGCTTGTGTGCTCTCTCTCTCTCTCTCAAAAATAAGTAATTAAACATTTTTGAAAAATAAATAATAAGTAAATAAACTTAGAGATATTTTTCCTCTTTTTTAAAAGTCTATTTTGTTTGTTTTGACGCGGGGCTTGATCCCATGAACCAGGAGATCATGACTTGAGCCAAAATGCAGAGTCAGATGCTTAACCAACTGAGCTACCCAGGTGCCCCAACTTAGAAATATTTTTAATTGACTTTGAAATTGAGTCAAGGGATCTAAAATCAGCAAACTACTACAAACAGTCAAAAAATTAAAAGACACAGTCTTTAAAAGCATATTCTTGTGTTGGTGGTCAATAATGATTAGAAGGATGTGGAGGCAGGTGCTTCCAGGTTGCTGGCAATGTTTTATTTCTTAAGCTGAGTAGGGTTACACAGGTGTATTCATTTTGGAACGAAAACTGGGAGGAAGGGGTTCCAGAAAGCAGAGTACTCAAATACATGGAAACCAGTCCACAGAAACAATTTCCAGAAGTCCATGAGACATACACGCATGCACATACACACAAAGTCAATCAGGAGCAACATTCAGAGGGAAAGGTGAGAGGCGTTGCCCCAGGGAAGAGGATGTCTGATCTGTAAGAAAGGAATGTTGAAGTCACCCAGAAATGGAAATGGTGGCAGTACCAGTGAGACACTTCAGCCTCCTCAGAAGAAAAGGGCCAGAGTAGATCCTGCTGTTGGAAACATTCATGAGCAGAGTTGAAGTTAAACATTTCTGAAGAACTAGGGGCTCCTGGGTGGCTCAGTCCGTTAAGCATTCGACTTCAGCTCAGGTCACAATCTCAAAGTTCGTGAGTTCGAGCCCCGCATCGGTCTCTGTGCTGACAGCTCAGAGCCTGGAGCTTGCTTTGGATTCTGTGTCTCCCTCTCTGCCCCTCCCCTACTCATGCTGTGTCTCTGTCTCTCAAAAATAAATAAATGCTGGAAAAAAAAAAACATTTCTGAAGAACTAAAACCATGATTGTTGATGACTGAGGTGTAATTGCCAAGCAAAAACAGTTCTTTTATCTTCCTGTCAAGAAGAATATGGAGTCCATTGTAAAGGATTATGCAAATTATAAGAAATCTTGAGGAAACACAGAAAATAAAGGACTTTATTTTAGTGCTGTTAATGAAGTTGTGGCAGGAATTTAAAAAATAAAGTCTTTAAATAAACTGATAAAATGGGTATACCAATTTATATTCCTATGATTAGTATATGAAGGTTCCAAAGAGAACCTACCAACACCCTGTCTCTATCATCACCAACATTAGCATTTTTGACCTTTTTAAGTTTAGCCATTCTCATGGGTGTGCAGTGTTTTCTCATGAATTTAATTTGCATACATCTAAGAATGAATGACAGTGAGCAGCTTTTTCATGTTTTTATTGACCACTGATTTGTGAATTACAGATAGATATATATATAGATTTAGATATATATGTAGCTTTCGCCTATCAAAAGCAGTGAAAAAAAAGGGCAAGCATAGCAATATATGACTTACCTTTTTTTTTCCACTGCTTTTGATAGGCAAAAGCTTGTAATTTTGTCAAAGTTCATTTTACCATTTTTTTTTTTATGATTGGTGTTTCTTGTGTCCTAAAATCTTTGCATACCTCAGAGTCAGATTTTTTTTTTTTTTAACATTGTGTACCAGTTGTTCAGCACCATTTGTTGAACAGACTTTCCTCTCCCCATTGAATTGCTGGGTTTCTAAAACCCATTAGAAACCAATGCTGGGTTTCTAAAATTTTAAATTCAGTACCTCAGTTGCATTAGCCACATTTCAAGTACCCAGGAGCTATCCGTGGCTTCTGGCTACCTTATCAGTTAGCACAGACATGAAATGTTTGCAGCATCACAACCTACTGTGGCAGCACTGCTCTAGAATTTCAGGCACAGTACCAACTAAATACTTTGGATTCTGTAAAAGGTCATCTAAACCAACTAACAAAGAGCAGATATAAGGAAGTTAAAAATCAATCACTGAACTGATACACAGTACCTAACAGTCAAATTCAAAGAAACAGAAAGTAGAATGGTGGTTGCCAGGGGTTTGGGAGAAGGGGGAAAGGCGAGTTACTGTGAATGGGGACAAGCTTCAGTTCTGCAAGGTGGAAATAGTTCTGGAGATGGATGGTGGTGATGGTTGCAAAACAACGTGAATGTACTTACTGTCAAAGAAATGTACTCTTAAAGAATTGTTTCAAACGGTAACTAATGCATATTTTACCAATATAAAAAAATTGTAAATTGCTTTTTTCCCCAGCTGTTTTAGGGCAGGGGAGAAGCAATCAGTGTTACTAATGAGCTAATTCTCTCAAATGTATCAGAGGGATACCCAACAAAGGTACAGGAGCCCAGAGCCCTGGAGTATTTCCAGTAGAAGCTCTTCAGCTAATAGGAAAAGAGAGCAAAACAATTGTTATTCTCCTGCTATGTGTTATCCACCTATCAATGTAATACTAAAGATTTCATTAAGTTGTGGGAACACATGACAAGCTAGCGGCAAAAGCAACATACTTTTTAAGTAAAACTTCTCTGAAACAGAACAAATCCCAATCTTTAAGCACTTGATTTTGACAATTTAATAATATTAGTCAATACATATATAAAACACTTTTGTAAAGCATAGACTGAACTATATTAATTCAAAATATTAGGACATGTACGAATAGGAAGCTCTGAGGATCTTGTGCTTTAGTACAATACAAGGTCTGTTTAAATATTTTAAAATTCTCGTTTAAACTCCTTAATAAAGACAATTCCATAATCTTCAACCGATTTGTGGAAATGAAAGGAGCAGTATTAGACGACTTGAAAACACTAATATTAAGAACTTTATGAAAATAATCTTGCTCCCCAGGAGGAAGTATTTGGTGAGATAACCCACCTCTTTATGTGCCTGCTTTGCATTTTTGAGGCCACCTATATGCGATCCTCTAGGACCTCATCTTTGAGACATCCTAATGAACCTACGGATATCGTTTAGTATTGAAAATAATTGTAATAACCTTCGGAACCTTTCAAAAGAAGCGACACTAAGAACTGGAAGTTTTCTTGCAGAAATTGCTCACGGTTTCACATGCGGGTACGTTATTTTTTAATAAATTCCAAAAGAAAGGCTAACAATGATTGAATCTATATTCTAGGTACGGTGTTCAGCATGTAATTATTCTAATCAACAAATATGTATTGACGCGTCCTATGCAATTTATCTCATTTCACTCCAATCCTATGAAAACTATTATCCCCATTTTATAAAGACGAAAAAGTTCTCAGAGAGTAGTCACATAAGGAATACTAAAACAGAGATCTTGCCCTGGAACTTCAAAGCCAATTCTCCAAACCAACAAACCCAGAAGAACTAACGCTTTCAAATTCTGTTAACTAAAACAGTCCGCCCTAAGAAACCTCGCGATATCACTCAAACTACTACTCCCAACATGCACAGCGGCTTCGGTCCGTCCGCCTATCCCCTTGATTTTGGAGGGCCCCAGCGTGCCTCGAGGCACGAAAGGCAGCCTGGGGGTTGTAGTTCTCGTGGACGCCTACCGGTATTGCCAGCGCGGCAGTGGCGGCTTTCTCGGTTCGGTCCAGCGGGTCTTGTAAGGTAGCTGAGACGGAGAAAGGGCGCGGAACTGGAAAAGGGTGAGTCAGGCACTGTCTACGCGATAAAGGGAGGCGGCGCCGCGGCGTAGAGCTGAGTTAAGTAAGTGCGGCCCCTGCTTATTCAGGGACGCCGCGATCTAGCGCCAGCGAGAAGAGGGCGAGGAGGAGCCAGAGCCCGGTCCTTGCACCCATTCTCGCCCTCGCACCCCGCCGCCATCTCCATCATGCAGTCCCGGGAAGAAGCTCCGCGCTCTCGCCGCCTGGCCAGTCCCCGCGGCGGGAGGAGGCCCAAGAGGATTTCCAAGCCTTCAGTTTCGGCTTTTTTCACGGGCCCGGAGGAGCTGAAGGACACGGCTCATTCTGCAGCTCTGCTGGCACAGCTGAAGTCTTTCTACGACGCGCGGCTGTTATGTGATGTGACCATCGAGGTGGTGACACCTGGCAGCGGGCCTGGCACCGGCCGCCTTTTTTCCTGCAACCGTAACGTGCTGGCTGCCGCGTGTCCCTACTTCAAGAGCATGTTCACTGGTGGCATGTATGAGAGCCAGCAGGCGAGCGTGACCATGCATGATGTGGATGCCGAGTCCTTCGAGGTGCTGGTCGACTACTGCTACACAGGTCGCGTGTCGCTAAGTGAGGCCAACGTGCAACGCCTTTACGCGGCCTCTGACATGTTGCAGCTCGAGTACGTGCGGGAAGCTTGTGCTTCCTTCCTAGCCCGCCGCCTTGACCTGGCCAACTGCACTGCCATCCTCAAGTTCGCTGATGCCTTCGACCATCACAAGCTGCGATCACAGGCCCAGTCCTTCATCGCCCACAACTTCAAGCAGCTCAGCCGGATGGGTTCAGTTCGGGAGGAGAGTCTGGCAGACCTGAGCTTGGCCCAGCTGTTGGCCGTGCTGCGTCTGGATAGTCTAGACATAGAGAGTGAGCGGACAGTGTGTCACGTAGCGATGCAGTGGTTAGAGACGGCTCCCAAGGAGCGCGGTCCCAACGCTGCGGAGGTCTTCAAGTGTGTCCGCTGGACACACTTCAGAGATGAAGATCAGGATTACCTGGAAGGGCTGCTGACCAAGCCCATTGTGAAGAAGTACTGTCTGGACCTTATCGAAGGGGCCCTGCAGATGCGATATGGTGACATGTTGTACAAGTCTGTGGTACCAAAGCCAGAGAGCAGCAGCAGCTCTGTTGTATCTGTAGCAGAAAATCCACCTCAGAGACTGGGTATGTGTGCCAAGGAGATGGTGATCTTCTTTGGACACCCTAGAGACCCCTTTCTCTGCTATGACCCATACTCAGGGGACATTTACACAATGCCATCCCCTTTAACCAGCTTGGCTCACACTAAGACTATCACCTCCTCAGCTGTCTGTGTCTCTCCAGACCATGACATCTACCTGGCTGCCCAGCCCCGGAAAGACCTGTGGGTGTATAAGCCAGCCCAGAATAGTTGGCAGCAGCTTGCCGACCGCCTGCTGTGTCGCGAGGGCATGGATGTGGCCTACCTCAATGGCTACATCTACATCTTGGGTGGGCGAGACCCGATTACCGGCGTTAAATTGAAGGAAGTAGAATGCTACAGTGTTCAGAGAAACCAGTGGGCACTGGTGGCTCCTGTGCCCCATTCCTTCTATTCCTTTGAACTAATAGTGGTTCAGAACTATCTTTATGCTGTGAACAGTAAGCGCATGCTGTGCTATGATCCTAGCCATAATATGTGGCTGAACTGTGCTTCTCTTAAACGTAGTGACTTTCAGGAAGCCTGTGTCTTCAACGACGAGATCTACTGTATCTGTGACATTCCAGTCATGAAGGTCTATAACCCAGCCAGGGGAGAATGGAGGCGGATTAGTAATATTCCCTTGGACTCAGAGACCCACAACTACCAGATTGTCAATCATGGCCAAAAGTTGCTTCTCATCACTTCTACCACCCCTCAGTGGAAAAAAAACCGGGTGACTGTTTACGAATACGATACCAGGGAAGACCAGTGGATTAACATAGGTACCATGTTAGGTCTTTTGCAGTTTGACTCTGGTTTTATTTGCCTCTGTGCTCGCGTTTATCCTTCCTGCCTTGAACCTGGGCAGAGTTTCATTACTGAGGAAGACGATGCACGGAGTGAATCTAGTACTGAATGGGACTTAGATGGATTCAGTGAGCTGGACTCAGAGTCAGGAAGTTCAAGTTCTTTTTCTGACGATGAAGTCTGGGTGCAGGTAGCACCTCAGCGAAATGCACAGGATCAGCAGGGTTCTTTGTAAATATTTTGAATCACTAAGATGTTTCTACTGCTATGGAATGTATCTTTAAAAGATATCCTTTCCTTTTCCAAAAAAAAAAAAAAATGTTGATTAGGACTGCAGATTTGGTTTAGAAAGGGTTATGTTTGAATTATTAATGTAATGTTACAAAATTTTAACAGTCCAGGAGATCAAACTATATAATAATTTACTGTGCTAAAAGTTGAGATTAAAATATGCAAAAAACAAACTATATAATTGATTAGAATGCTTGGTGGTTTTTTTCATTGTTTGAGTATTTGTTGCACCAGTGGATTGTTTTGGTTAGTTACACTGTTTATATTTTAACGATCTACCTTAGTCTTCTGTTAACTTCATAATTCTGTTTAGTGCTGCAAGGAATTTAACTTTTTAATTTTCATAGTATAAAATTGGACTAGAAGTTGTTTGTAGGGAGTTGAAGGTTTATATTTTCCTTCAGAGTAATGAAAGTAGATTTCCCAAGTTTTGAACTAGCCAGTTTTTAGTATTATAAGTTAATATAGTTTGTTCAATTTGGTTTGGTTTTCTCCTCAATGCAAAGGAAAAAATCGGATATATATAGAGGTTATAAAATAGAGATTTCGCTTTGATAATGTGCAGAATGGTCTTAAGCGATCACAGAAAGTAAAAAAAAAAAAAAAATCAGGATTCTACTGCTTTAAAAGAAATTTCACTTTTAATTTTGGAATATAAAATGTATTTTCTAAAAGTGACCATTTTTCTATCTTAAAAAACATCCATTCTGGTAGTGTCACCAATTATTTAAACACCCTTCTAAACCAAAGGAAAAAAAAGAAAAAGAAAAAGTAACTTGCTTTGTAAGATCATATTTTTAATCTATCTCTTGTACATGCTTCATTGAATCAAAGGAACAATCCTTTTGTTCACTGGACATATGCTTGAGTAATGTAAATTTTTATCCATTGGTCATTCCTAGTCTTAAAAAGTTTATATGCTCTCCTAAAATATTTTGGCTGTATAGTTTTGGTGTTCATCTTAGAGGATTCTTCAGCAGGAAGTGATTTATTCTTTACTGTTTTTGTGAGGTAATACTGGTTTTGAAAATACGTTTAAGCTAAAAAGAATATTTTATTGAGATCAGTGGTTGCTGCGTCTATCAACTCTAAAATCAAGTGCCAGCAGAGAACTTTAAAACTTTAAGCTGTGTATGGAGCTGTTTTGTGTAGCATTGAAATGTTCTATCAAGTTTTGTCAGTCACTGTATATGATTATCAGCTTGAAGGTATTTTTGTATGAAAAGTTGACAGTTAAAGAACATAAGTGGATGATGGCATTTGGGGCCAATAGTGAAAGTATGTTTCCTCTAAAATATTTCCCTAGCAGTGGTATATATACATGGTTATTTTATTAGGGTATTTCTCTGTGAACCATGCTGCAGTCTTTGCTTTTTGTCTCTTTGTTTGTTTTTGTATCACCATAAAGTAAGGGAAAATCCAGAAATAGAGACTAAATCACACAAAATTGATCTTGTTAAATACAGAGAAATATAGGTGCTTACCTTTTGAGGGTCTCTTAACACATATGATTGTCACAATGCATATCCGTGATAAATGGTGTACATAATATAGATGCTTCTAGCCTATAAATTTTTCTATACCGACGTAGAATCCTCTTTCTGCATCTTTGTTCCACATGTTAATTCCTCTTCTGTTTATTCTCTAGTAGCCGAATGCCAGCATTTTTTACACCATGGCACAGTACTGAGAAGTGTGCTCCAGGATAGGGAACTGAATTTTGAATGAAAAAAGAGAGGGAGAGAGAAAAGGATTTAAAAAAACAAGCACAGAAATGTTTTCTTAGCCATTTTCATTGGGCATCTGAAGAGTCCATAGGACGTTCCTGTTTAACATTATTTCTAGTGAAATAAGATTCTTGCTCTAGCAATATGTTCCTAAGAATGTCTTCCCTCAAAACAGTAAACATGCTCTAGTGGCCTAAGGCTACTTTTTGTTCGTTGTGGTATCAGGGATGTTGTTATAAGCACTGGTCTCAGCTTAGAAAGCTGTTTCTTAATAGTGTTATTTTTGGGCCAAATTTCTTCACCAGTAACTTCTTTTTGATAGCTTTTTGTTTTGTTAGGTTGAAGTAGGACAGTGCTGATCTCAACCAGATTATCCATCTGCAGAATTAAGGTATGCAACTAATTGATACAAGACAAATTCTGTAATTTGTCATTTTCATCCTTCGAGTTAAGTACAAGCTAATTAGCAGTAATATCGTGGTTTACAAAGAAGTTTTTTGGGGGAAGAATTTTGGTTTTGTGATATATTTGTGAATTAGGGAATAGATGTTAACCATTATTTTATAGATAAGTGATTTGTATATGGTTAGTTACAAATAAAAATGGCACTAGAACCCAGGCCTTCTGAACTCTTAATTTAGTGTTTCTGATAAATGTAGAATACCCTTGCTTGTGCAGCAAGTGACCCAGCTAGCAATGTTGAAGTCCCTTCTTGATGGGAAAGCAACTTTGTCTCAGTTTTACAATTAATTGACACACCTTTTAGCAAATGCTCAATAAAATATTGTTTGCAGGGGCTCTTCTTTGTGAGATTTAGAAGGATCTTAATTATTTTTTTGTATCTCTATGTCTGAAAAGCTCAGAGAATCCAAATTATTTTACATACTTCAAGTGATAAGTGTCATTGGCATTTTCAGAAGGATAAAAGACTAATTTAGCAAATAATTTGCTTAATTTGGGTTTAGGATTAAATTTAAATGATAGTTCCTTTCTTTCTCATCTAGTTGTAATGTTTTTTCTGCTTTGTACCTGGACCTGATGAATGTGTCGAAAGTTTTTGACTCATTGCCCAGAAAAATGTACATGTTCATGTTTTCATAATTTTAAGGGTGTTATGACACTTCTGAAGTTCTTCCACACACCCAGGATAAGAACACTTGTGACAGAGTCCCAAGAACACTTCTACAAAAGGAATTTACATTTTTTTTCACAAGGCATATTGCTCAAATGTTTGTAGGGGGAGAAAAGCATTATTAAGTCGTTCCCAAAATAGAGCTAAAGAGATATTATATACTTACTATCTGAAAGGGATGTGAATTTTAATGGGTACCTCACAACTGAGACAAATTTGACATTTCTGCAGTGCAAATTTCTTCATGATGATTAACACAAGAATAGTTAAGTAACTATTGGGCGCCTGCGTGGCTCAGTTAAGCGGCCGACTCTTGATTTTGGCTCAAATCGTGAATTCATGGTTCGTGAGTTAGAGCCCTCTGGGGCTCTGTGCTGACAGCTGTGGAGCCTGCTTGGGATTCTCTATCTCCCTCTCTCTTGCCCCTCCCCTACTCGTGCTCTGTCTCAAAAATAAATAAACATTAACAAAAAGAATAGTTAAGTAAATGTAAGTGGTGTAAAGAAATGAATAGATGCTTATAGCCTGTAAATTTTTCTATTCCGACTTAGAATCCTCTTTTTGCGTATATGTTATGCATATGATTACTATCTAGGACAACTGTGTATAACGAGAATTCAAAACAAAATATAGGTCCCAGATGTTTCAAACTGCCAATATCATAGCTTTTTATTAGACATATACCTAAGTAGCAAGAGTTGTTTATCTCCTAATGACCAGGTTAATAGGTGGTTGGAAGAGGGCATCTACCCATAAGAAATCTATTTAAAATATAATCAATTTGCTACTCACTGCTCATTAAACTAGAAACCAGTGCTTTGCCTGATGTCATTTTTATCAATTTGTACTGAAATGAGGAAAATATATAAAACGTGGATGAATGAATTGTAAAATTATTTAATGGAACTTGTTTTAATGTTCGTAAGTTAGAAATTTATAAAAAGTTTGCAGCCTTATATTAGTCCATTAAACTTTTTTTTTTTTCCATTTTCTTAAGTTTATGTATTTTAGAGAGAGAGGGAGAAAATCCCAAGCAGGCACCATGCACTCAGCAACAGAGCCCGATGTGGGGCTCAAACTCAACAAACTGTGAGATCATGACCTGGGCCCAAATCAAGAGTCAGATGATTGACCGACTGAGCCACCCAGGTGCCCCAGTCCACTAAACTTTTTTTTTTTTTTTTTCAACGTTTTTTATTTATTTTTGGGACAGAGAGAGACAGAGCATGAACGGGGGAGGGGCAGAGAGAGAGGGAGACACAGAATCGGAAACAGGCTCCAGGCTCCGAGCCATCAGCCCAGAGCCTGACGCGGGGCTCGAACTCACGGACCGCGAGATCGTGACCTGGCTGAAGTCAGATGCTTAACCGACTGCGCCACCCAGGCGCCCCCAGTCCACTAAACTTTAAAAGAAAGTTTGTCTTTGAGATTCTAAAGTGTGGTCACCAGAATGTAGACATCTCTAGTCTGCCTACATTTGAACTTTGGGGATCATTTTATGTTGTTTCTTTGCTGTTTCACTTTGCCTCTGTCCTCCCATCAGATCTCACCCACGTCTTCAACAACACCATTTCATCATTACAACTAATTTCAAGAAATACTCATTATAGCAAATATGATGGAGCAGGAAAGTATTAGGAAAAATTATTTCTAGAGAATGTAACTAGCAATCCTAAGAGAATTGATAAGCTACTTTTAGAACCATCAAATGGTTAAATACGTACAAACTAGGTTTTTGTTTGTTGTTTTTTGATGAAGGAGAAAAATGGTGGTCATCAAAGCTGCCAAGTCTTAGAGAACCATATTGGCAATAGGTTCTGTGTCCTTTCCTTGACTCTGGGCCATCCTGTCACCCGTATCTATTCCATCAGCTCCAGTTCCTTGTTTCTTTAACCTTATGGACTAAACATGCCTTAGACACAGGGTGGGTAAGGAACAGATATTGTAGCATATCATTTCCACCATTTTGAGACATTTTCTCAGTAACCGTTCCTACTCTGGATGGTCACCTCTGCAATGGAATTAACAGTTTATAGATTCACCTCCAAAGCAATTTTAGCAGCTTGAAACCACCATATCTTAGTCCAGAGTGTTGAGGGAGGGGAGAGAAAACTATTCCTTAATTCTGAGGTAACTAGCAAATAGCAATGGCTCTTACTTCAAGGCACAGTCTGATCAGAGTCTCAATGTCCTTATGGCTGTCTTTGTATAGAGAAGATACCATGGGGTAATGTTTTCCTCTCAGTTATAAACTAGTTATGATCTAGGTGTTGTATGTATGTGGAGACCCTAGAGCTGTTTTAATAAGATAGAGGATTCTCCTATAAAACTCCAGTCTGTTATGTTGCCCCTCATCTAAAAAGTCATGTGAGGACAGGCTCTCTGTTTTCCCATTCTGCTATCCTTAGGGTATAGTTTTGGTCCACATGGTCCAAGCTGGTTTACACTCATGTCCATATTCCAACTATAAGGAAGAGGGGAAGGGGAGGACACGACCCTTCCCTATAAGGGAAGTTGCATACATCGCTTCCAGTCACATGACACTGGCCAGGTCTTAACCACGTAGCCACACTTAACTGCAAGAGGGTCTGGGAGAGGGGTGCCTGGGTGGCTCAGCTGGTTAAGCATCTGACTTCAGCTCAGGGCATGATCTGACAGCTTGTGAGTTTGAGCCCCGTGTCAGGCTCTGCTGACAGCTCGGAGCCTGGAGCCTGCTTGGGATTCTTTTTCTCCTTCTCTCTGCCCCTTCCCTTCTCATTCTCTCTCTCTCTCTCTTGCTCCCTCGCTCTCTCTCTCTCTCTCTCTCTCTCCTCTCTCTCTCAAAAATAAACATTAAAAAAAGAGAGAGAGAGTGCCCAGGAGAGGTAGTCTTTTACTCTGGGTCAACATGTATCACGTTAAAATTTACAGATTCCTTTTTGTAGAATGCTGAAGACAGATATTGTATAAATCGCAATCTCTACTGTATCATCTGTCAGGCTAGATTTTATGACATGGCAGCCAAAATTGTTCCCAGGATGCCCAATACCCACACCCTACCAACTTACAAACCCTAGAGGGAAAACGCAGTATTTTCTGATATCTCTGGCAGATATTCCTGTCTGGATAGCCATCATTTGTAATAGATGAAGTTGGGGGATAAGAATGTTGAGGAAGACAGTTAAGGAAATACCTTCAATAAAGAGTTATAGTTCCTACAGACAGTAATAGTTCCAACAATGGGAATGTTCAGGTTACAGCACGTATTTTGTTTTGACCAGACCCTAGGATTTGAGGGGAAGTCTGGAATGAAAACAACCTGGCAATGTTGGTTAGTTAGGATCAGATCATGGAAGCTTTGTATGCCATGGCAAGGAGTTTTTACATAGAGTGTGAATTTATTGAGAAATTTTAAGTAGGGACTTGACACAGTTGAATTTGTTTTCTTGAGACTCTTCTGAATGAATTGACAGTGCAAGACTGTGGGGGCAAGAATGGTTAAGGGAATGCTGTTGTAGTCCAGTGAGATGATGTGGTCCTCAGTAGGGGCGGCAGTGGTGGGCTTGACTAGGAAGACACAGATATGAAAGGTTAAAGAGATTGAGCTGGACCTATAATTGTATGTTTGGGGATGCAGAGAGCCATCGGGTATATGAGAAAGGAAGGACTATAGACTATCTCCCAAGATTCTTGCTTGGATATTGTGTTAGTGTATAAGCCAAACTTCTGTGCCAAAGAGGCCCTAAGATCAAAGATGGAAACCTGTTTCTGTCCTTTGAGTCCAGAAGTGAGTAGTAATAGGGCTGGCAGGGTGGTTCTGCCCAGTAAGTTCTTCATGAGTCCAGGTTCCTTTATCATTTTTCCTCCAACTCCTAGTGAGTTGTCCTCATCTTCACAGGCAAAGCACACTCACTAGAATTATATCTATATTGTGGCCTGCAGGAAAGAAGAAAGAGGAAATGCAAACGATTCCTTTTTTAATGGACTTTTATATAATTTTGCCATTTTTCACTGGGGAGAACTTAGTCTTATCACCATATCCACCTGCAAGGTCGACTGGGAAATAGTCATTAAAGGGGTAGCTCTGTCCCCAGCTAAAACTCGGTGTCTATTACTAAATAGAAATAAACTAACATATTTTAAAATAGACATGTCCAGGCTTCCTGTATTCAAATACAGGCAATTCACAACAGCATTCAGGCTTTATTGTAATGGTGGTCATTTCAAATCTCCCTCCTTCCACAATAAGTTCACACCCACAAGTT